>NC_041811.1:18350942-23150942 GCF_900964775.1 Scleropages formosus | reverse complement strand
ACCCTTACCAAGAGCAAAAAAAAAGAAAAAAAAAAAAAAAAAACAGCACAAGAATGAGATCTTTTCATTCCAAGACAACAGTCCTGACCACTTAAGTCTAAGAGTGAATCTGAAACTTTGTGGTTTCGACCAATCTAACATGTTTTTGTCACTTTTTTTTTTTTTTTTTTTTAAAAACACCCACTAAATCATAGATGAGACTAATTTACTACATATTAAAATTAAATTTAGAGGGATGCAGGACTACCCTTCGAGGAAGCACGCAGAGTCCCAACTGCAGATCACACTGGTGACTGGGGCTCCTGTCCCCCCGAGTCACGGGACGAGAAAGTGCGCTCACTTCGGCGCAATCAATGACACGGGAACTTGACATGGAACACACCTATTACTAGTCCTACAACCGTAGTTGCACAAATTCTAGCAGTTAATAACAAGCATGTCAATAATTTAAAACAACATGATGCACAAATTTAGGATAAAAGCGCATTATTTGTGCAACTACGGTTGTAGGACTAGTAATAGGTGTCCCACGCATCCCCGCGGCAGCTGCGCAGGCGCTGCTAGCTGCAGGTCGCGCGAAACTTAAGGCCTGACGCAGAACGAGTGGACGCTCCAACTACACACAACCCGCAAACATTAAACTTGAAGCAGCGTGTGCTGCTGAAGCAAGCGCCGTTCCCGCACGCTCCAAAGTTCGTTGCCCTGTTATTTAGCGGAAAAAACTCACCGTTCTTTACCGCGAGTTCACTTTCCTGTCCCTGCCAAGCAACATGCTGAAACAAAACCGAAATCGAGAGTGTGACTGTGAACGCCTCTGAACTTCACTCGCTCTTCAGCTGTGTAAACCGTACACTTCTCTTCACGGTTCAGGTTTTACGGAAGTGACGTTTATTCGAGGCGACGGAAGCGTGATTGTGGCTCCAGCGCAGCGTGCGTACGTAGCAAGTGGCGCGCCGGCGTCTGCAAGCAATATATTTTAGCTTGTGGTTAGGTTGGTTGTTCTGTATTAATGTTCTTGAATTCTTCAACAACAATATGCACCTCTCACTTCGTGGTCACATCTAAAGTAAAGTTCGAAATTGTGGAAGCAGGTAGTGTGTCTTGACTTGAGTTGGGTTTCTCTCCTGTGAACGAACAAAGCCGAAGGTCTCCAGTTAGAATTACGCTCGTGCAGAGAGTTCGTCAAGGCAAGGGTTTCCCTCATGATACACAGCAATGAAACACCTTCAGCAAAAGGGCAACTAGTTGAAAGTTCCGAGCTCAACGAGCAGTGCAAATCACGTGCATGACGACGGAGCCCTCTATGGATTGTGTTTTGTTTTTTTTTTTTTTTTTTTTTGTAGTCCCAGATGTGCACTTATTTAAAGAAGCACAAGTGAGGTGTCGACTGAGTGCATCATCTCACTTCTGAAGTGTTACAACACAGCAGAGAACTAGTTTGTTAGTTCCTTAAAGACAGCTTTCTTTTACATTTATTCATTTAGCAGACGCTTTTCTTCAGCGACGTACGTCTCAGAGAATAGTGTGTGCGAGACATAGTTGCAGACCCGATTGATTCAGTCGCTCTCTCTGCAGTTAGTTTCCGCTATGAGCCAATGTTTCTAAGAGTAGCTGCATAAAACCCAGAAAACTGACGATTCCTGATCACCTTCCTTCCTACTAGTATTTTTAAAATGCATAAACATGTACGTTATAGAGTAGCTGCGTGTTTTTTTTTTCCTCTTAAAAAATAAGTCAGAAATATTCGAGGATATTAAGCGCACTTGAATAGTGAACAGACATCATCTAAAGAAAAGTTCCTCCTGTACACGAATACGGGCTGTTACTGAAACGGGCGATTTCGTCCTTCTTAGGTAGCCTACGGGCTTTACTAGCTAAGTCACTCTCCTTGGCTTTATTCAGCTATTTAATTTTTATGAATTGCTAACATACTAAATGAACAGCAATTCGTCTTTAAGGGACTGAAAACAGCAGGGCTCCCACTTTCCCACCATTAAGAAATGTTATAAAAGCACGTATTTTGAATTGCGTGACTCGCATCCAGGTGGTTTTCTGAAGAACTCACCTGCGTCAAACCGCAGCAGCGCGGGGGCCAAAAGTACTTAGTTAATTGAAGCTAAATTGATATAAATATTAAGGTATTCACCCTAAATTGCGCCGATAAAAATAACCCAGTTGTATGAACGGGTAAACAAATCTAATTTGCTTCGGTATTAACTACAGTGATGAATGTAGAATTGCTTTGGGTGCATTCTTGTTATTGGGTCTAGGGTTCGAGTCCTACTTGGGGTGCCTTGTGACGGAGTGGCGTCCCCTCCCCTCCCCTCCCCTCCCCTCCCCTCCCAGCCTTGCACCCTGTGTTGCTGGGTTAGGCTCCGGTTCGCCACGACCCCGCTCGGGACAAGCGGTTTTGGCCTGCATGTGTGCGGGGCGGCACGATGGCACCGCGAGTAACGCTGCTGTCTCACAGCGACTGGGTGGTGCAAGAGGACATAGGTTCGATCTCCGCTCAGTCGTGTGGAGTTTGCATGTTCTCCCTGTGTCTGCATGGGTCTCCTCTGGCTGCTCCAGTTTCCTCCCACAGTTCAAAGATGTGCTGTTCAGGTTCACCCATAGTGTGTGAGTGACAGAGAAAGTGTGTTCCACTGATGTATGGATGAGTGACCCATTGTAAGTAGTGTGCAGTGTAAGTCACCACGGTGAATAAGGTGTGTGGGCTGATAACACTAGAGAGTTCGCTGTAAGTTGCTTTGGAGAAAAGCATCTGCTAAATTAAATAGAAATCCTTGGTCCTGCCATGCGTCCAATAAAATAGTTTAATTAAAAGCAGAGCTGGGAACGGTTGGAATTGAGTTTTTTTGAACCTCGCAGCAGCTTTTCGTGAAGGGATGACAGGGTATAAACCACGCTAATGGAGCTGAAGGCTTGCCTGTAACTGTGTGATTATTAGGTGATTCGGTAGCATCGTATCCTGGGTGTTCCCTCACTTGTCACTATGTTTTGGGGATAGACTCCAGACCACCGGGACCCTGCACAAGTCTGTGACATACTCCATAAAAATGAAACTGTAGAGAACTACCCACATCAGTAATACTTCCAGAAAGAAACTGGTTTTTGCAAAAGGCCTCTCATCCAAGTATAACTGCACAGCTGTACCCGTATTATGTCAGTGATCACCAGAATCAGGGAAATTACTTTGTTTCTTGACAATGTGACAATTCGATTTCACATGAACCATACAATTATAATGCTCTTCACCATTTAAAAAGTTTGGATTATACACTGGTGAAAAAAGGCAGAGAAAAACAGGAAAACCATTCAGTTTTATTTGGCCTAATATCACTTACATGTGTGGTGGCTGCAAAGAAAAAGATTCTCGTGCACCTGGCCATAGTCACTCTTCCCTTTTTGAAGTTATTCCCAATAAAAATGCCCACCTTTGCATTTATTCATTTAGCTTATGCTTTTCTCCAAAGCAATTTACAAATGTTAAGGTTACAATTAGTTACAAACTTACTATTTACCCATTTATACTGCTGGATAATTTTTACTGGAGCAATTTAGGGTAAGTACCTTGCTCAAGGGTACTACAGCCAGAAGTGGGGATCAAACCTAGGTGGACCCAGAGGCAGTAGCGCTAACCCCTCTGCTACCGGCTGCCCCTTGATTCTGAAAGCACGGCTGTTACGAGTGATTAAAAAGAAGTGTATATCAGAGTACCCAGGTTATCGTCTCCCATCCCCGCTCAAAGTTTTTTTTTGTTAGGATAATGCTGATTTTTGAAAATACAAGGACAAAGGTGTTAGGAACTGTAACTGTCTTGAGTCCTTTGATATCACATTGTACATTAGTTTGGCTGCAAAATATGTTTTTAAATGCCTCTTAGACTTGCTTTGCCCAGACCGTAAGCACAGGGGTAGGATGTTGAATGAGCTCATTTTTGTATATACAGCATTGTTATAGTCTGTCTGCACTGAAACATTTAAATTGGTAAATGTATGAAGTGTAGTTCACTTTATTTTTTTGTGAATGAAATAATTGCATTTTCAAATAGAAGTACTATATGTATGGGGTGATATACACAGACAAAAGTCAGGTACCAGAGGAAAACTTCCCTTTCTCGTTCACAGGTCACTAGTGTTTTTTCTCCTTTTAAATTTTTTTTTTTTTTTTTTTAATCTTCACAAAGTACAAATTTGATATATTACATTTCAGCCACTTTATTTAAAAGTGGATTATCCCCAACTACATGAAAGAAACTGATCATATCCCACCCCACCCAATAACCTACCCACTCAATTTAAAAAAAAAAAAAAAAAAAACCTATCAGTTTCATGCTGAAAAAACCAGCAAACCACTTTTCAGATTCCTTTTTCTTGGCTCGAAAATTCAGTTGCATACAGTACTTTTTCATTACTGCCTGCGTGCATTTAAGGTTAAAATATATATTATTTCATTAAATAGTCTGCCTCCTGCACGATCTTGCATGCATCAGGGAGCTTTTTGCAAGCAGTGTAGCAGTATGAGCACCAGAAACAAGCCAAATCAACTTGTTCAGGCTGCAGGTCGGTCCCAGAACTTTCCTTGGTCCACCCTGTTAACTGGTTCCCCTTTTTGTGAGCAAATGTATCCAGAATTGCCTCTCCAGTGTGTGGTCCTTTCCCAGTTCAAAGAAGAAACGGCAGAAAAAGTCACTGAAGTTTTGTTCCCAGCTTTCGTTGTCTGTTTCTGGGGGGGAGACAAAAAAAAATTATTTCCTGATGTTCAGGTTAGCCAGATAACTGCTAAACCTCCACAGATTAACATGAACATACCTAGCTTCTGCTCGTGTTACTGTATATTCAAACCACAGGATGTTCGGAATCAAACTTGTGTCACGCACCAGAAAGAACTCAGAAATCGGCCTAGAAGGAAGTGAGAAAATTATATATGCAAATGCAAGGTATTCAACTAAATGTTTCTTCTAGGAGGGCTCAAAGAAAAATGAATGGGTAAAATATAATCCATAGTCCATACCATGCAGCTATTTTGGGAAACAGTGGTGTCAGCACTTCTTGGGTGATGAAAAACCACACAACTCCAATGATGCTCCCAGCCACACCTCCATATATCACTTGACTCCAGGAATGATAAAGCAAGTATACCCTGGAAAGAAAAAAAAAAGATCCATCATAATAAGTTTATACACACACACACACACACCACTATATTCAGAATGAGTGGTGTGTTGATTTACAAACCTTATCCGAAATTTCGGTGCAAAGGCTTATGGCTTTTCACAACCAATTCCAGAAGGAAAATTCAGTATAACTAAATTTATCCAAAGACTTTTTGCACAGTTTAGAGGCTTGTGTTTATTTTGGTCAATGCATTTGTGTAGTGGCAGTGCAAGAATAACTGAGAAACCTCCACCCTCTTCCACAACTCTGTGCATACAATAACAGTTTATTATAGTAAATTTCCTTGTTTAAGTTTTCTGCACTTTTTAGCATAGATTTTGTTGAATGTTCATTGCTACTGGTGGTAACAAAAATATCTCGTTCCTGATAGCACACTGCCTAGAAGCTCACCCATTAATGGCCTTATGAAGTATCATGCAGTGTTTTATATCACATTGAAATCATGGATTGATAGTTATATAGGAGTTTTACAGTATTTTACTAATATTTGGGAAAACTGGTTTTCAGTTTATGGATAGGCTAGGAACACAATCTCATTAAAAACAGGGAAACAAGCTTTCGGTATCTACATCATTTTTAGGAAAAGATTAATTTTGTAAACGAAGGGCTTGCTGTACTATATTCAGGATTATGTATACTGAACAAAAACCCAGTAAACAAAGATCTATGCTATTATAAGCAACTTTCTCCTTGCTACAAATGATAATAGTGTTTATTGACCTTTACCTGCTATACGACACAGACAAGGCAACACCCAGCAAGAAGATGGACAGTACATGTCTCCACAATAATTCCACACACCTGGCATTGTTTGTTTGATGCATTCTGCAATATAAAAACCAAAAAAGCTTAAAGAACAATGTTCACTTTAGTACATTTTCATTTCTCTGAAATGATGCATTATATATTAAATTTAAAAGGCCACATTTTACAAAACTATGAAAAAGTCTGACCTTAAATAAAGAAAAAGAAAAAAGTATACAACAAAAAACCAGATGAACTGGGAGTGGCTGGAAGGCATTCCATACTCTGTATTTAGGGTGGCATGAGCTCCTGTTGGGTAGAAAGAAATGCACAAATAAGTAAATACAGAAGGAATATCAATTACGAAACAGACCCAGATGTGTGATGACAGACCTGGTGTTTGGATAACCATTGCACGAAGGGGAATTCACCATCATGTTCCCTGAACTTTTCTAACGTTCTAGCATGCTAAAAGAAACTGTGGGGGTGCACCAAACAGGCAACAATGCTCAGGTGTCCTATGCCATTCCAGCGTTGCTTCGTTTATATTAAGGGACCCAATATGTGCCATCATCACAAGCCAGCATTTGTTACAGGTAAGATCCATGGACTTGCACAGTTTCTTCCCAGAAAGATGAGATTAGCATCCCTCCCAGGATGTACTCTGCCAAGCTTAGCATGGTATGCCTCCACGATATGGATGACCGTGACCCAGCCTAGGAGCCACAGTTAGACTTAGTAGAGTGTGAATAAGTAAGCGAGATCTTCCAAACTTCTCACAAATTCTGCACAATTCGAGATATATCCCCCAGCCTCTGATCAATAAGCTATTTTTGACAGCTTGGACTACCATTGGTTTACAACCAAAAAATACCAACTAATCTAAATGCAACCATGACAATGCCAGCAGGGTTATGGTTTCAAACAGAATCACGATGGCACATATGGCACCCAACTACCATTCCACATTCAACATGTGATGTCGTCACTGATTGTGAAGTCTATTTTAGTGGGGGGAAAAAAATCTGTGGAGACGTCAATGAATTCCTTGACCAGCAAGCAGTTATGCAAAGACCCTCATACCTTCACAGGGCCGTGGCTCTCTCAGGATATACTTTAACAGCCAGTTTACTGCCTCATTCAGTATGAGTCCCCCAAAGAAAGAAATCTGAAAAGATATACACACAGCAAGTTACACAATAGCTTTGTACCACATCAGAGTACATGAATGTAACATCTGTAGCATCATTCAACACAATTTCAAGAAAAGTATAGTGTATCTACTTCATGGTACCCAAGGGAGATAAACATTTTCTCTGGTAAACATGTGCTGTAAAATAGTTAAAATTCTAGAAAAAACATTGTTCATTGTTAATGAGTTAAAATTTAAATATAATCACAATCACCACTGTTAATCACACAACAGTAGTAGGAAATGTGAAAAGTCTGCAGGGGAATGAAAAAAATCTGAGATAAAATACAATGTTTTATGATATTCCACTGGAAAATTTAACAGGATATTGGTTATTAGCCAAAAAATGTGTAACAGGCTAATGGTTTTGACTAACATTTCAGATGCTTCCATGTGTGGACAAATTTAGTCAAAATGGTCTTCTAAACACTAGACGTTAAACTTTAGCGAATCAGTTATAATCGCGCAAGGTAATGTTTCTAAATGTAAGGAAGAAAGAACAATTTTAAAATCCATTTCCATTTTGTGGTATCTTGGATGTATTAATTACTCACTGTATGCAGCTCACGCTTGAACACGATGAGGGTGACAAAACCCACGAGAATGGCAATAGGAAGGAGGCTGGTGTAGGCCAACACCTCTCCTGTTAGGTCACCTGGAAAAAAGAAAAAAAATCATACACAGGTTAGTTTGCATCCACATCTACGCCTGGATAATAGCATCTAAGGCGACTCCACAGCATCTTCACTGTATCCGAACAGGTGCTTAACAGATTAGTGACAAATCGCACAAATTATTTACAATAACTTGTGTGCGAGCACACTTTAAAAACAACTTTGAGTTGTTTCAGTTAGATTCCCCCCCCCCCAAAAAAAAAAAAAAAGTTTAGCACTGGTGCCTTATGCAATGATTCTGGCTTTAAATTCCCACTCCTTCTGTTGCATCCTTGATCAAAGCACTTCCCCTGAAATAAGAGTAAAAATGTCCAGCTGCACCCAACCAAGTATAATCAGCTTTGCAATGATTATTTTATCCAACAGCGTACATTCCGCTGAGTGAACAAAGCAACTTACAATCACAATGTTAAATTTAAAACACCTTATTTACTCAATTTTACTACAAAAGACCCCAGGGTGATGATACAACAGGAGGCTGGATTCGAACCGGGCTCCTCGGAGCGCAAGGCGGCGGCAGCGACCCCGTGATTCACACATCATCATCCAGATGGGTCCGTAACAAAAGAAACCACAACCGTAATGTAAACTAAAGCATTTTAACACCCCAAAAAAAAAAAAAAGTCATCTTCAATCAACCCAAACTACTCAGTGAATTCCGACAAACACGTTCAGTAACAGAATCCCCAGACAGACAAGAGACAGGCCCAGTGGAAGTGCTACATGCCATGATGTTGTTCTCATACACAACAAGCCTTAGGCCATAGGAGCACAAACAGTAGGATTTAAAGAGTAATTCCAACCCCTGCTGCTGTCCGCTCTGTGTGTGTGTCCTTTTATATATCTGTATAATACATCCTATCATTATAACCACCGACAGTTTCTCAGTCAGTGAAGGAGTCCACTCTCCACTTTCCTCCGCGCACAGACAACTTTTCCAATTTGTGTTTTTTTTTAAGTGGACTTCGGCAGTTCCGCATGTCTGCCAACCGCTTAGCTGCCTGCAGTTCAACTGCGAGAACAGGCGAAAATAAACTCTTCGTTTGTATCTTTTTATTTTTCTTGTTATACAAGCAGATATTATCAGGGAGCTACGTGATGTCACCGCTCCCAACTTGTACTGGTTTAGCTGGTTCAGGAGCGTAAACCCGAAGAATATCTCTATCTAGCGTCTACGTCTGGACAGCACGCTACCTACGTAGGAAACTAACGAGCGCTCCACGCGCGCACACACACTCATGCGTTCCTCTGGCGTTCAGCTAATGCCCGTTTCACGCAAACAATCCTCCGCAAACGCTGCCGAGCCCATGTTCTGCGTGTGTAATGTCGGCAGACCGCGCATGCGGAGCAGGCCCACCATTTGGCAGGAGACGTTACGTCCCCTGCGGGGCAACGCATCCACTCTGTGCCGCGGCTCACTATTTGGCAGTTACCTTCGGCCGAGTCCATTCAGCATGAGAGAGGAAAAAAAATAAATCAAAGCGCTCTAGGAACGAGCACAGCCACGAACACAGCGGCAACCTGACGAGTGTAAACATAAAATGAAGAGTCATAAATTAACGTACCTGCTGCATACTCAACATGAGTAAGGGATATCGACCGCCATCGAGGCGGTACCGAGCACTGCTCCTCCGACGCCATCTTACCCGGACACCGGCCACTACGGATGGACAAATCAGAATGTAACGCCCAGGTCGCGTGAGCCAATCAGCAAGCGCAGCTCCTTGTACGAGAACTGACCATTCAGAGAGAAGAACCTCACAAAGAGGGGCACGGACAGACGCGCGATTATAATAATGCTTATTTATCGTGCAGAGTCCATTGATTTCTTCTGCTGGGACGCCAAAAGTACAGCACGTTACAGTAGCCGGTGATGGCCCATCAAAGAAAATTAATTAATTTAAACAAGGCAATGCTGTATTTCCTTTCCTTCTGAGCAATCACCAGTAATACCATTAATAAAACTTGGATTTGTAGTAATTTATTTAAACAAGTACAATTAATACATAGGTAAGCACCAAAGAGCTGAAAAAAACCTGAAATACCATATTTAATAAAAAAAAAAAAAATTGACATGTGAATTCTTGCTTTATTCATACAGCTATTGCACGGGATGGTAATGACAGATAGATGAGATACCTTTGGACTACCTGACTCTGGAGAAGAAGATGAATATTTTATTCATTATTAAAATTTCCTGTTGTTTTAAAATATGTGCTTTCTATTATACAACATTTTTTGTGTACTAAAGCCTGAATTTTGCACTTAACGTGTATCACACTGTGTAGTATATTATTTCACTCTGGTATGAATTTTTCATTTCAGACAGAAATGCTGAATGTCTAAAAATGTGATTTATAATGCACTTCCCTGTGAATTTATGAATTTGTTTCGGGCCTTCTTACTTCAGTGACACATGGCTGTTCCGTTTCGGTTTCAAATATTCCTTCTCCTGTTGCTACAAGTACTGTGGTTTTGGGTGCAGCGCTTCATGGACCATTGAGAATGAAATCCAAATGTCATTTACATTATAGTTACAGTAGTCAGATCATCAAACTACTTTGCATGTAGTTTTCCACCACATGATTATATTGCGTTTTACTGCTCTGGATTGTTAATATACACACCATTCAAAGAGACAATTTTGTTTTTCTTGATTACAGAGAAAGTAGTTCAGTATATAGTATTTATTCCAACTAGTATACCTTAGAACATCATACTTCTCTAAATTTCCAGAGACGTATGTGTTTGTGTGAAGGTCTGAGCCCATTTGATGCTTACCCTAGTATCTCTGGGTTAGGGCTCACACTGAAGAGATTGAAGCTGAATGATTACATGAGGCTCCTAATCCATCTTTTAAGAGACTAAAACAGGACAGACACATGGAGATGGGCTGAATATAGTGGCTTGAAAAGGTTTTTGGATTGTTCATGCATTCAGAAAATAATTGGTTCCGTATTGTAACTCCTACTAATGCACATAGGTTGAACACATTTTTGCTCTTGGCTCTTGAATGCGGCATGCTCATACTTGTACAGGATTATGCTGGGATTCATATGATCTCCCATTTCTAGCCACACCTGTATTCAATGCAGCGAGGGCTCAGGACATTCTGCACAGCTTCTGATTAAAAAAAGACATGTAGTTACATAGTTTCCAAAAAGTAGCACTTTGTATGTATGTAGTAATTTATAAGTTTGTTAATTTATAGGTATGTTTATAATACTGTAACTGCTGTGCCCTGCAAGCAGCAACAATAGATTTTTATTTTTACTGAGTAACAAGAAAAAAATATATAATTTGAAATCTGGCTTCAAGGAAAAACTGCATCATAAAAATAAATGACTCAAAAAAGAGTGAGGATAGTTCTGGAAAATGAAAATATATTTACATTTCTAATGAATGTTACATTTGAAAAAATGACCTTATGAAGAACAGATTTAAATCACTGAAAAAAAACGTGCTGTTGCTGTATTGCTACTAAACCATGGGAGGTAAAAGTAGAATACATAAGTTCCTTCTCAACAAACCTTCTTTTGCTGTATAGAGATGGAACAAGGTCTGGTTCTGGCTATACCAAACTACAAACTTTACACACCCAGCACTGACTAGTTTTAGTAACAGTGGGAACTTCTTCATTTTGCCACAAATTCTTCAAGTGCATGATACCTGTGTGGTGACAGGAGGAGCGATGTAATCCCCACCGTCGGCAGCCACGGCCAAATAAGATGAATATTGTCTGCTATTTAAATTGTTCCTCCAGCAATGGGATGACTATTTTGCTTTTAGGGAAATAAACGTCTCATATTCAAACTGCATCTAAGCAAGAGATTGCCTCCAGGATTACCTGAACCACCTGTTCCATTTAGGAGGCCTGCACATGAATAATGTGAATTTCAATTAACAATGTCTATCAACACTTAGTTCAGGTGTTGGGACTCATTCTACTAACACAAGCATTAGACAGAACACTGTTAACAATTAACTGTTCCTTGGTCATCCGGGAAATCAAGCTGCCATACACAAACAATGTCATTGTTACCTGTAAACTGACTTAGAAATCTTATTTAATCTAGAATTTTGCAGCACAGTGGCATAACGAGTAGCACTGCTGTCTCACAGTGCCTGGGTGATGCGAGAGGACGTGGGTTTGATCCCCACTCAGTCTGTGTGGAGTTTGCCTGTTCTCACCATGTCTGCATGGGTTTCCTCCCACAGTCCAAAGATAAGCTGTTCAGGTTCCCCCATAGTGTGTGAGTAACAGAGAGAGTGTATTCCACTGATGTATGGATGAGTGACCCAGTGTAAGTAGTGTATCTAGCAGTGTAAGTCACCTTGGTGAATAAGGTGTGTGGGCTGATAACGCTACATAGAGTTCATTGGAAGTTGCTTTGGAGAAAAATGTGTGCTTGTGTTGTAGTGCTCTGTAATAATAAATTGAACTGAATTGGGGTGCGTGGTGGTGCAGCGGGTTTGGCTCTCTGGCGGGTCTGAGGTTCAAGTCCTGCTTGGGGTGCTTTGTGATGGACCCGGCTAGGGACAAGTGGTTGTAGACATTGTGTGTGTGTGAATTGCATTGAACTATTAGTTAAAATATTACATAATCACCAATGCAATGAGGAAAAAACATTCACTTGTCTTAAATATGAAAGCTAAAGCCATGGTAATGATGGCACACACCTCAGCGTTGTCCAGAATCAAAGAAGTCCAAAGACATGGAGTATTACTAGAAATAGAATAGAAATATGAGATTAAGTAATTAGGGACCTAGAACCAGACAGAAGATTTTAAAATAGCTTCAGTTTAGAAAAAGAAATGCTTTTGCATGCAGCTTATCTGTTTCACATGATTTCAGAATGAGTACACCTGTGTAGGGTGAGTGCGGTGGCGCAGCAGGTTGGACCGGGTCCTGCTCTCCGGTGGGCCTGGGGTTCAAGTCCCGCTTGGGGTGCCTTGCAGCGGACTGGCGTCCCGTCCTGGGTGTGTCCCCTCCCCCTCTGGCCATACACCCTGTGTTACCGGGTAGGCTCCGGTTCCCCATGACCCCGTATGGGACAAGTGGTTCCGAAGGTGTGTGTGTGTGTGTGTGTGTGTGTGTGTGTACACCTGTGTATGGAAGCTTCCGCATTTGGTGCATTTTTCAAGGAAATGTAACACCACCATGGCCAAGGAACATTCTAAGTAGATCTGAGACAAAAACTGGACATGAAAGACCTCAGCTACACACATGGACTCCAATCAAGTAATTATGTGACTTGGATTTTAGTATGTCAATTCAAAAAATAATTTAGGTCTGTCAAAGCAAGGGGGTGAATACTTGTGCATTCAGTAGTTTTTTTTTTTTAATTAATTTAGGGAAATTAATTAATTTAGGGTCTGAAAACTCACCTCTTCCAGACTCACTTCACCAATGATCTCTTCAGTTCATGTAAGGTGTAAATTTTTATGCACCATGACTTTAAGATCATGCCTGGATAAACCTTCACACAGCTACTCCTGTAATGTACATAAATGTTTATATGTATCTCAGGAAAAAAACAGGAAAGTGATGAGAAATTGTCAATATTCTGAAATTTTTATGCAGCTACTCGTGTGATGAACATTGGTTCATATGGTGGACACCAAGTCAAATTCCTTGTATGTGTGAACATACTTGGCAATAAAGCTCATTCTGATTCTGAAACAAACTAACTGTACTTAAGAACCACACACCTGCAACTATGTCTCTCTTTCTCCTAATGTAATGCACACATTGTATTTTCTATGAGATGTACGTTGCTTTGGAGAAAAGCGTCTGCTAAATTAAATGTAAAAGGTCTACAGCAGTTTTTTTCCGCCACTTTGACACTATAGAGTATTTTGTGTTTATGGATTGCAAAATTCCTCAGTTAACACATCATGGTTTCATGGTGTAACACAATGAAGTGTGAAAAAGCACAAGGGAGTGAACAGTTTTGATAAGCGCCATCTCTAAAATCATAGTGAAGGAGGATGTGCTTTCTTTTTCACATCACTATTAGTAATCTGGTGTCATTAAACACTTGATATAGTTTAACATAGTTCATCCATTGCTGATAAATTTTATATAACATTATTCAACCAGTAATTTACATCCATGGATGCTATAGATTACATATTTCATCCAGCAATAACCACATTTTATTTTTGTTTATTGAGTATAGTAATGAAAGGCATAAATGAAGGTCCCAAATATAAATAAAAAACATACATTACAAAGAGTAGCCAAAAATAAAATGAATTCAGTGGTCCCTTGCACCTCTAATTAATCTATTGTGTCCATGAGGGTGATGATTTCAACACTTCCATTCAATGATAACTTGTCCTAACACAGGGGCACAGTGGTCCAGAAGCACACAGCCCTAGGCAAGGCAGGATACACCCTGGATGGTCTAGCACAGTGCAGCCTCAAACACACAAACTCACACAGTATCTACACCCGCTTCTCCCAAGCGGGGTCATGGCAAGCCGAAGCCTAGCCCGGCAACACAGGGCGCAGGGGACACACCCCAGACGGGACTCCAATTCGCCGTAGGGCACCCCAAGCAGGACTCGACCTCCAGACCCACCACACAGCAGGCCCCGGCCAAGCCCGCTGCACCACCGAGCCCCCCCCTACACAAACTCAATGCAGACAAATTTAGACATGCCAACCCACCACAAATGCATGTCCTTGGTCTGTGGCAAGAAACCCACACAAACACAAGGAGAACATGGAAACTCCACACATAAGACATTGAACCCATGTTCCACTGCACATTCCAGGAGCTGTGAGTGCAACCCCCAGTGTCACCATAGTGCCTGATGATTTCAACAGGTATGGTTGAATTTTTCAATATTACATATTCATATGGGAAAAACCCTCCCTGCAGAAATGTTTGGAACATTTTTAGTTGTGGTGTGTTAGACCCATATGAATACAGCATTCATATTTTGCTTGCTGAAGGTAGACACAACCATTGTGATGTGCTGCTGGGAAAAGGACTTACTGTGAATTATTTTAAAGAAATGTTTACAAGCAAATTTTTAACATTAAGGACAAAGTCCTAGTTTTCCATGTTGTTCAAGGAACCTGCTGAGGAAATTCCTGAAGAGCTCCTTCACAAAATTCCCTTGAGAAGTCACATCATGTTTGCTGGAAGAGAGCTTCACAATAAGCTGCAGCCCTACTGCAAATGGCAGTATTGTGAACTGCTCAAAGGGCTTCTTGCATTGCTATCGCCTCTTCTTTCCCAGCCTTTTCATTAAAAAGGATCCTGACTCAAAGTGAATTTTACAAGATGTCATAACAAGCGCTTGAGAACTTAAGGGCCTTAAAAAGTTACAAAAATTATACATCTGAGTAATTCTTTCCATTTCCTTTGTGTCACTCTTATAAATAGGATTAAAGCATTATTAATTAATGACAACTTCTGCATCCCATTTGGGGGGTTCCATATATCATTAGAAATTGGACTTGCATATCCAGAAAGTAGACTTATGCCCAGCAATGTTCACAGGACTTCAAATGTATACACAAACCAGCAATAAATTAAAAAAAAAAAATATGGTGATGGTAATGGTATAGCAGTCTAATTTTTCTTGTGTTATATGTATATGTTATTAATGTAGCTGACACACCAAGTTAAAATTAAACATTTAATTTTTATGCCTTCTTGAATAAAGCTAGAGGTGCATCCAATGTATTAAAAACAGATGTTGTACATTCAGTAATTCACACTGGATACGTTAGGCCCCACATGGGCTATTAAACAGTAAACATATTATATGCAAAAGCAAAAAACATACTGGCTTTAAAGTACACATCATATTCTAATGATACAACATAAATTCTTCAAATGGAAAGTAACAAAAATTATTTCTCAATTTCCAATGATAATAATATAAAAAGCAGCAAATGGAATAATTCAGAGGTGCATTATATTTAGTCTATTATTTATAAGACCAGAATGAATGAAATATGTTTTATAATCTCAATATAGAAGTTACACAGACCTTCAGTGTCACAGACACTAAAAGCAAGACAAAAGAGGTAATACCTGTTTTGGTTGTCTATTGATAGAGTTTTAATGAATTTGAATTTCAAAGGAAACCTTTACAATGGGGGAAAAAAAAAAAAAAATGAAAAGTGCAATTCATCAAGCTTTTTGAAGAACATTTGTGTCCATCAAAAACTAACTTTACCTAAAATATTTTATAGTTTCTCTGAATATTTTCTGTAATAAATTACAATTCATCCAACTCTCAGGATGGGAAAGTATCTAAATGCTGTACCAGACTCCAATAATGTGACTTCAAAAATTACTAAGGAGAACCTATGAAAGTCATATTGGATAAAGTGCAAATATGGCAAAAAGATAAGGACGGAGTATGCTGGGAAGCAGTGAAACAAGATGGTCAAAAAAACCTCACCAGAAGCACTTAACATTTTACAACCATTTTAAAACAAACCACAAAGCTTTTATGAAAAGTTGCTTGAGGACAGAGTATTTCACAACATGAAACTGACAGTAACACTAATTTTATTGGTTGACTTGAAAAGGTCAAAGGCTTCTGCAAGAGGAGAGCCAATCTAAGTCAACTAAAATTCTCCATGACAATTTCACAGCCCTCTTGTACTACCTTGGCAGTTTGTTACGCATATTAAGATCTCTTCAGAAATCAACCAATGAAATTATTTCTTCACAAGGAGTAGATTCATCCTCAGGCTAAAGTTCATTGCAGCCACTCACACCATCTCAACACCATGTTACTTGACGTGCTGTCCTACACTGAAGGAGACCACCACCCTTTCAGACGATAATAATAAAGCAGTAGCAGACATACACAAGTGTCAATTTAATCAAATGGAAGAGGTACTGCCCCATACATTAACCCAGCACCGTACTGTGAAGGCACTCATTTAGTGCACATATTAAATTTTGTGAGAATTGAGGGTCTTACAGCTAATTACTGGAATGCCACAAGTGAACAGGCAATAATTGCTCTCTTTCAAAAGAGACAGATTTTAACCATTTGTTGTTTGTCCTGAAGGTAGCAGCTTTCCGTTAAAAACAATCTTCTGGCTAGGCAGCACCTACTACGTATATCATAATGACATGTTTTGGAGGCATGACAACAGAGATGGTGATTTATGATGTTTTGTTTCACTCAGCATCCATTCATTGAAAACCTGATGCCACCATCATTTTATTACCTCACTTATTAGCAATTACCTTTCTTAGATCTGTATTGCCATAGGAATAATTAAGCTGAATTATTAAGCAGAACAAATCTGTGTCTAAAACATTTACAACATAGTATAGCTTCTCTACAAACACAACATGGTGCATTTACACCTAGCCAGTGCAGGATGGTGGATCTTCTGTCAAGAGGTTTCTCCTCCCCTCTACCAAGCCACCTTACAGCTTTCTCAAAAGAATTTCTTGTATCTTCACAGTGAGGACTGAAGGGAGAACAACAACATTGTCATCTTCACTGCAGCACAGGAAAAGTCCTTAAAAATCCTTAAAAGGTTCAAAGATGCCAACAGATGAGATCACATGAAACAAAGATGTTGCAGTTCCACCCTACATGTCTAACATAGGCCCCAGGCTGTGCTCTGATGACCCAATAGCTTCTGTAGGCACTGTCCCATTAGGCCCATTTGGCTCTGGCAGACTGTCAATGCCAAGGTATCCCAGCAAGATCTCACTCCGCCGATGCGATAAGCGCAGGATATCATCAGCTAGGGATTGAGCTGTTGTGAAGCGGACCTTGTCGTGGTCAAACATGTCTTTCAGGTACTGCACAATTTGTTGCTGTGGGAGGAATACAAACCACAATTTTGCAATAAATCGAAGGGGGAAAAGAAAAAAAAAATTAAATGATCATTTGAAACACTGTTTGCCACATAAAATTTCACAAGCAGACATCAGAAGCTACTGTATTTAGCAGCCAGACAGATACTGAAAACCTAAAGTTTACTTTTAATTATGATTTACTTTGAATTAATCTTTATTTTATTATTCACTATATAGTATTCATCTTTATATGCTTTTTACATGTGGACCTGGCATACAACTTGCTGTTGAGAGTTAAAGTATAAAAAGCACCCTCTCACTTGGTACTTACCACCAGAACTAGGGATAGGCAGCTAAATGATAAAACAAAAGCTAGTCAATGTATTTAAGAACATACTGATAAGTAAGTTGCAGGCTGTATTAAACGATGGACTGTCCTGCCCAGCACGTCTCTGTTCCAAGCATACAGGACACTTGGGCACATCGGCACAGCCATACGCCTTTTGCAAATGTGTGTGCATCTGTGATGAATAACACCTAGTGAAAAGTGTAGAGAACCAACTTTTTAAACTATAAATACAAGTAAATGTAATGCTAAACGAATAAATGTAAACTTTCTTGTGCCTCGTTACTGAATCTCCAAAGAACCTTGAATTGAAAAAGATACATTTCCAAAAAGGTATACTGAGCAAATCCCCCTCTGAGGAGACCCCAAGGCAGACTCAGGACATCCTGGAGAGGCTACATTTCTCAGGTGCCCAGGAATGCCTTGGTATTCCCCAGGAGAATCTGGAGACAACTGGTGGGGAAAGGAATTTTTGTACCTGCTGACTCAGCATGCTCTTACTGTGACCCTCACCGGGACAAGCACAATGAAACTGACTGACATATGTTCAGCCTTTGGAATCCTGGGCAAAATATTTTCAAATAAACAGGAAATGCAACGGACAGAAAGAAAAAGCATGTGTACTTGTCTTTTAAAAAAAAAAAAAAATCAAAGACATTCTCACCTTAAAGATTGTGCACACCTCACTGAGGTGTTGTTTAGGTCCAAGGAAACCGAAGGCCAGAACTGGACTTACATGCTCAGAAATGGAGTAGAAACGTGAGATGAAGCCATCGGGGATCTACAAACCAACAGCAGTGCAAACAATAAGTCTGGAAAAATATCTGAAAATGTATTACATGTACTTCCAGCAAGACCCACTACAGAACAATCATGTCTGTATGTCAGAAAATTGGATTGTACCAGGTGCGCTTAATTCTGCTGTGACAGAAAATGGGATCTTGCATTCACAGGGGTAATTATGGAGTTCATATTTCCTACAGAAGTTTTTCAGAGCTTTTTCTTAATTTTGCTAGGATTTCATCTATTATGAGAAGCTGAAAGGGCCTTAATAAAAATCTGTTCACCTTTCACTAAAGGCATTTAAAAAAAAAAAAAACTGCTAACAGGGAAAAACTAACATTAATTCCATTACGTATGCCTAGTGTTCTACACCGATCAGCCAGAACATTAAAACAACTGAGAGGTAAAGTGAATAACACTGATTATCTCATTACACTGGTACCTGTTTTGGAGTGAAACTTGAAGCTTACAGATGGTAGCAGATTACAGATGGTATATCATATATCTTTGTATGGGTGGATAATGGGGACTCACTGTTTGCAAGACATTTATCTTGGGCTTGCAGAAAATATCCTGTCAAGGTTGCAAAACAAGGGATTGACGCACATGCCTAAGTCCAGCAGTGCTGAGAGGAATACTTCTTTGCACGAAAGGAGGGATGAGGGTTGAAGGTCATTGACAAGAACAAGAAAACATCTGGCTATGGCTGGTATGTGAAAGATGAAAACGAAAGAGGAAATAAAACCAGGTGAAAGAGCATGTGCGTGAGAAGGAACTAAGCTAGGAAAAGACAGTGTAAACGCTTACTGATTAATATGTAAATGCTTCAGTGAATAAAAATAGCAGCCAAAGGACCAATGGTGAGACTCCCTGCAGTAGGGGCTCTCGCATCAGCTAGTGCTGCACTGAGAAAAGTACTTTGCCTCTGAGTGAGTTCTTGCCTCCTACAGGGTGACCGGGGGGAATTCCACAGTTAAAGGAGGGGGGGTTATATTAGGCAGCAAGTGAACAATCAGTTTTTGAATCTGATGTGTTGGAAGCGAGAAAAATGGGCATGTGTAAGGATCTGGGCAACTCTTGACAAGGGTCAAATTGTGATGGCTAGATGACTGGGTCAGAGCATCTCCAAAACAGCAGGTGTCATGGGGTGTTCTCGGTATGCAGTGGTTAGTACCTACCAAAAGCGGTCCAAGGAAGGACGACCGGCAACAGGGTCGCGGGTGCCCAAGGCTCACCGGTGCGCGTGGGAAGCGAAGGCTAGCCCATCTGGTCCGATGCCACAGGAGAGCTACCGCAGCACAAACTACTGAGAACCTTAATGCTGTCCATGACAGAAAGCTGTCAGAACACACAGTGCGTCGCGGCTTGCCGCGTATGGAGCTGGATAGCCACAGACTGGTCAGAGTGCCCATGCTGACCTCTGTCCATCGCCAAAAGCGCCTATAATGGGCACGTGAGCATCGGAACTGGACCATGGAGCAATGGAATAGGCGGCCTGGTTTGATGAATCACGTTTTCTTTTAGACCACGTGGACAGCCGGGTGCGTGTGCGTCATTTACCTGGGGAAGAGATGGCAGGAGGATGCACTATAGGAAGAAAGAAAGCCGGTGGACGCAGCGTGACGCTCTGGTCAATGTTCTGCTGGGAAACCTTGGATCGCAGCATTTATGTGGACGTTACTTTGACATGTACCACCTACCTAAAGATTGTTGCAGAGCACATACACCCCTTCATGGCAACGATATTCCCTGATGGCAGTGGCCCTGCTACACTGCAAAAATTGTTCAGGAATGGTTTGAGGAATATGACAGTTCACGGTGTTGATTTCACTTCCAAATTCCCCAGATCTCAATCCGATCGAGCATCTGTGGGATGTGCTGGAAAAACAAGTCTAATCCATGGAGGCCCCACCTCACAACTTACAGGAGTTAAAGGATCTGCTGCTAATGTCTTAGTGCCCGATACCACAGGACACCTTCAGAGGTCTTGTGGACTCTATGCCTTCAAGGGTCAGAGCTGTTTTAGTGGCACGAGGAGGACCTACACAATATTAGGGAGGTGGTTTTAATGTTTTGGCTGATCGGTGTATATTTCCTGGTGACCATCATTCAGCATTAGAGAAAATCAGTTTATAATAGTAATAGTTTTAAAAATAGTCCAAAGAAATTATGACATCCTGAAAGTAATATTTTAATTAACAAAATTGATGGAAAACAATTGCTGTAACCATGTCAACTTTCAAAGCAATTGCGTGGCCATTTTCTTACCATCAGAAGGCGTCTCTTGGCCTTTAAAACTGACCAACAAGCTGTTGCTAATGCCTACAGAAAGAAATACATGTGTTCAGAAGCTTATTCTTTGGGAGATTTGTGTAAAAGCCATCTAACAGCCAAATGTTCTACAACGGCAGGATGCGGGGCCTACCGTTTCTTTGAAGCTGTCAGAGAGCCAGCGGTTTCTAAGGACTGCCACCACAGAAGAGGGTGGGCTTTCAAGGTCCTCAAATGCATCCATTAGGATGAAGTCCAGCACAATGTCAAAGAAATTCATGGACACCACCTTGGGGAGAAAGAAGCTTTCAGTGTTTGGTGAAACATGAAATAACTCAAAATTTTAACCCCAAAATTTAAAATTTCCTCGCTGTCACCATCTGGCCCACACTACACTTCATAACGTCAGTGTATCAAATCTATGTGCATCTGATTCTGAGCATTACAGAGGTAGGAGAAAAAAGAAAATAAAAGTCATTTGTTGTTTTTTTTCCCCCCCCATCACAAATCAGTTTTTGGGAGAGAATTTGCCTAGAGTTTGCATGCCAAAATGTTCTTAAAATTGTGTGTGCTGTTGGACACAAAAGAGACAGCAAAAGGAGTCACCCCTCGGCCCTCTAATTCCATCTTTGTCGTAGACCAGGTCTCCATCCTCTGGGTGTAGCGAAGCATTTCATCATAGCTCTCAAGAAATGCTTTGGGACTCTGGGAGAATGAAGGTAGACTTATTAAATTAAATCATCAGCTAATGGAAGAAGAAGCTCATTGACAATCTTCACACAATTACAACACAATGCTGACACAAGACACGGCCAGTGTTAAATCTGACAGACTGGTGCGAATAGCTAAAGCAGCATACAGAGGAAACAAAGAAATGTGTGTATATGCTGACCTTGTTGGCCTTAGACATCAGCCCCATGATCATCTGTTTCCCTGTTTCACTGAAGAACAGCCGATGGGTTTCATCGATCAATAGAACCTACAAACATGCATTCTAAGTCACTAAAAGTCTCAACAGGGTCTGCAAAACACTTCAGAAAATAATATACTTTCCATTACAGAGTAAACACCTGCAAGATCCTTAGAAGCAATGAATATTCAAGATTTTCAGTGATTTTGCAAGAATGATTCGTTAGATGAATGTATGTCTCATGTTTACTCAATGTATTGCGTTGTAAAATCATTTAAGATTTTAAAATTGTTACTGTTCTGCACATGGCATTATTAGCTTACGCACATCAAAAGCCTGCCTCACGCAGTGCAGCTTTGCCAAGAAATCTTGGTCACTGTAGCATTCTAGAAGCTCTGTCCTACAGTGCAGGACAATAAGCACAGCAAGGGAAACATTTTGCAATTGATGAGAACAAACACAATGCATATTGATGAAGACACATGGTACAGGTAAACAAGCAGCATCCAACATAATAAATGACTTTGGACTGAGGAATGACTACAGATCAGTCAATGAGAGAGGATTTACAAGACTTACCTAATGGACCTGCATGTGACACTGCCCGCCCTCACCAAGGACAGGGCCTCCTCATAGAGAGAGGCTGGCCTCAGGGGCTGGTAAACATCCTCCAAGGAGAAGGTATCAAAGAGCTGAGCAGATCAAATTCAAACGCAACAAGCATTACAAGGACAAGAATGCCCCATCACTCTTTCCAATGTGCACTGGAACCTATAACAGCATAATGAACATTACTGTGTAGTGTCATTTCACATCAGTTTATATAGTCAGGTTTCAAATATCCAGCTGTAGATAAAAGTATTTCAGTACATGATACTGAAAAAAATAAGGTAATTAAATTTACTGAACTGCAATCTCAGAGACACTAAACAATCAAAAAGCAAAACAATCTATTATCATTTATTGTCTGACTATTTTTTTTCCAAAGCACCTTACAACTTCAAATTTGGAGACTAAACTACTTAAAATTATTTACCCATTTATGCAATAATGTATTCATAAATAGGCAAATAATTTTTTCCAAATCAATTCAAGTAAGTACCTTGCTCAAATGTTCTACAACCGAAGTTGGGGTTCAACCCTGGATCTTCTCATAGATCTTTCAATTATAAGGTGGTGGCTCTAACCACTATGCTACCTAAACAACATATTGTGAAGTATTTGGAAATACTATATTAAAAATTAACATATGTTTGCAATATGCAGTAAGCACAACTGTAGCATAAGCACTGGAGAAAAAAGAAGAATCCAGGGAATACACAATGATACTTTACTTTTTTTTTTTTTATACATAAAACCTATACATATGTGTAAAAATTTGTTTTTGGATTAACAATAATGTATTTTGTATGCATCAACTATCACATAATTTATGTGAATATCACAGTAATGCAAAATAAAAATTCAAGAAGAATCAGTTATACACAACAATGTAGAAGCAAAGGGCACAACACTGGAGAGCTATGTGACAGTGCTGCACCTCTGCTGCAGAGAAGAAGGACTCCTCTGAGGAGATGGTAGTGGTGTCATCCTCTCGCTGCTGGTTACAGCTCTCCACACTTGGCAGGATGAGGGTGCCTTCACTCTCTGTGGTACAGAGACAGGCAAAACTGAGTGGTGATAATAAAAGGACTGTGGGCAATAAGACTGACAGAGCAACACTGAATAGCCATTCATTAGACTGTCCTGCAAACAGATATAGCTATATAGAAAAAGCTAATAAGGTCAATGTTCATAACTTCCTACCCTCAGTATTTCAAGTGTTATTCTTCAGACTCGTGACCTTTTAATTTCCAAAATAAGTTCCCTCTTAGAAGGATGTTGCCAAAAATATTTAGATACATTTTATATGAATTTCAGATTACCAAAGTCTGCCAGCAAGCTGTCTGTGGGAATGGTGGTTCCAAAAACCTCCTGTAAGTGGTATGCCCGGTGCAGAAGTGTCTCCAGCTTCTCAGCAAAAACTTTATTTCGTGACTCTGTCTGAAACAGAAGAGATGACAATGGGGGGATAGAAACAAGAAGTGGAAAAAAAAATTTCAGTAGGAGTAGCAGTAGATGTTTTCCTCCTACAAAAACTGCTCCTTTGAAACATCCAAGATGCAAGACCATATATTTGTTAGACTGGCTATGTCATAGAGGGCCTTTTCATTTTAATAAATTTATATGTTCACACAGAACTTTAAAAAAAATGTATCAAGACTTGTAGAACTAACATTTTTAATAAGTTCACATTCATTTAGTCAGTACTATCAAATCATATGCTCCCTTAATAAAGTTGAAATGTTACTCATGACTTCACCATGATTCCGCTGCCCGTTTCTTCTGTCATTCTATAGCACAATATTACCCTCTGTGACTATACACAACAAATAATAATCATTCTTTAGTTGTTACACAATCCCCTCCGCCATCAGTCATTTTCAGTAACTGTCTGTACTGGTCAGGGTCACAGTGGTCCAGAACCTATCTAGAAATCACTGGGTGCAAGAATTGGTGGAGTGCATCCTGTACAGGATGCTAGTCCATCACAGGGAAGCCAGACATGCACACACCCACTGACCCAGTCGCACACTATGGGCATCGCCAATTCACCGAAACCATGTCTTTGAAACATGGGAAGAAACTGCAATATGCAGAGGAGAATCACACAGACATGGGCAGAACATGAGAACTCCACAGACTGAGCCAGATTTGAACTTACACCCAAACAGCCCACATGCTGGGAGGAGGCAGCACTACCTGCTGTGGCACTGTGCTGCCATTTTATACAGAATATTATCCAAATTTTTTCAATGACATAACAGATTATTCCGTTTTCTCCAACAAAAAAAAAAAAAAAAAAAAAAAAAAAAAAAAAAAAAAAAAAAAAAAGAGAGGTGTACTTATCAGCTGTTAAACACTTAAAAGATCAATGTGCACCGGTAGTGCAGGGTTAGCAAAGACATCAGGATGGTGAAAATACTTCTGAAGAAGAAGAAGATCATAACCTCCCTTCAATAAACACTATTCTTGTTGCTCAAGTGTTTTCATCCTCATGTCAGTACCAAGCATATGCTCTCCTGCATAGGGTTGGTCTATTCGTCATCCTGTATACAGGACATATGGTTACATATGGGTACATGCAAAGCCATTAAGGTAAAACATAATACTTCATACCATCCCTATACCATACATTATCATAATCTTTTTATCCATCTGAAGCCAAATGCCAGCTTCTGCCCATTGTGTACAGGTGCTAAGATTAGTACCGCTGGCTTATCTGGAGGGTCCACCCCCTGGACCACGAGACTATTGCTGCTGGAGGTATTTGACTGGGCACGGTGGCGGATGTTCAGTGCCTGTTCCCACTTGTGCAATGCCTCTTCAAACAGCTCCATCCCTAGGAGGAACCGGAAATCACACAAAGACATGTAACAAAGCAAGGACACCGCATATCAAAGGAATACCACTAAATCCACTGTATTCATCATAAAACTTGTATACTAAAAAGGTAACGCACCAAACCGAGAACTGGCTAAAGGATGGTCTTAACTATTGCAATATTAGAAACTTGATAAGTGCATTTTTGATTCAAAACCCTCACATAAAACAGACACTAAAATTTACCATTATGCGTTCCAATGCAACGCAACAAATCATACAAACAGATACGCAGTGAAAAGGTTTGCAGAATTACCCATGATATAGAGATTTTCTACATTTGAATCATCCACTGTCCCTGGCTCCTCCTCCACCGGCGCCGCCTCCCAGGCATTTACAGAATTGGGAGACTGATTTGGAGAAGCTGGAACCCGCATCTGTAACATCAATCTTGTGAAAAGAAGATCTTGTTCCTTGAACCACATTAACATTGCTGTATTTCTGGATGGGGCACAGTCCTACCACATTAATTTTATGCAAGCAGTGCACAACTGCTATGTGCAAATACAACATTTTGGGTAAAAGCAACAAAAAAAGACAAATTTACACTTTTTAACACTGTATCAATTAGGTATGAGTCATGTACAGTGTAACTATGTCTCTTGATGAGAATGTGAGCAAAAATGTTAATGGCATATCATTTTACTTCAAGTAAATGACCCAGTTCACGGCAACAGCCCAACATCATTTAACAGTGACACTTTTACAGTACACAAAAATCAAGATGCTGTAGGTTGACAACCACAAAAGCAAGACATCGGGGGAATAGAAGAGAAGAATTCTGACTCACTGAGGTGAGGCTGTGGGAGGAACTTGAGTGTTTGCTGGGTGCAATAGAGGAGATGCCACTCATGGTGTCATTACTTCGTGTGCTGGGGCTCATCATATGTCTCCCGGGAAAGGTGCCTACCGAAGGCAACAAGAAACACTACTCCTGCTCAGCAGCGTTACAGCACCTGCACTAACATCACATTTGTGAACTCTAAAAACTCACTGCCTACACTTCCTTAGAGAGTTATGAATGTAACAAATCAAGCCTCTAGTTATATCACGCCTGAAGTTGTGAGTACAGGCACTAGCTGAGCTTTGACTGTCACCTCGTTTCAGTGAAGATGGTCTAGCTGACTTCAGTAATGTTTCTGGGATTGCCTGGGCCTTCTGAGCATCCTGTCCCGATGTCACCTGCTTGCGCTTCCGACCACGCCTCTTCAGGTGGTGAGCAGTTAGGGCCAGTGCTACACTCCCAAGCGCTGTGGCAAACAGCACCTTCTTCAAGCTTGGGGAAAGACGCAGCTGGGAGAAAATAGACTGGGAAGACAGGGACGGGTAGTGTTAGGGGCCATTGTTCAGAGCCCCTCACACTCTTAATTCAGCAGTTTCTGTGGCGTGAACATCAAGAGCAAGCACAAAAAGGTCTCACTCCAAGCAAATGCAAAGGATCCAAAACTAATTAGTCCCTAAATTCTTATGATCGCAATACAAAAAACATCACAAGCAGAAATAGCAAAAATGAAGATTAAATGCTTGCGTAAACTCAGAGACTAGAATGACCAAAAAAAGGTTTTTGCTAAAAAACATGCAGCATTGTCAGAATTTACCTGGCCAAATGTGGAATAGAGAAAGACCGGTATCTCTGCCACAGTCATGGCCAAGGCCTGGATGATGGACACACCTTCTGCCCTCCTCATAGACATGTCAGCTTGGCAGGAGCCACCAATAAAAAGCCTTGCTCACAGTAACACCATGCCAGGTCTGGGGATAAACAAGGTTGAGCCAGTCCCAGCAGGCACTGTGCCTTTACCACCTTGGACAGTTCATGGTTCCTATTTGCCCTGCCAAGCATACAAACAAAAGAAAAACAAGGGTTATAAAAGCATATTACACAGTAGTGAGAAACTAAAGGAAACTGTCCCTCTAACTTACTTACATACAGCTGGTCAATGCTGTCACTCAGCTAAGTTTCTTAATAAATAAATATAGTTACAAGAAATAGATTGTGTTTAATTGACTTGTATGACTGTAAAATCCATTTTCAAGAAAACAAGTGTACTTATTTAAGCATTTCCTATGCCCCTACATTTTCTGTCTCTACAAAGCATCACTTTGCACTATGTTTCAAGGCTGTGTTAGATGTGTGTGCGCGCAACTAGTATCTCATACTCTTTTTTGTGTGAAGTGTAGCCTGATATAGCAAAATGCAAGATTTTATATTAAGTATTTTAGAAGTTGACAAAACCAAATCTAAGGTGCTCCCAGCAAACACGTGAAAGGCTAAGTAGGTCTGCATGCTTCTGAATTCTATATTTATGTGACATCAGTCCAATTAATGGCATTTTTTATTATTTCAAATGGGAAAATAGTCCTGCTCTGTCATTTGAGTATAAGGCACACTGTTCTGGAACATATTAGTGATGTACAGTTGGGACTGTCTGTATAAGTAATTTATCAGAAACATTTCGAAACACCTCAAAAAAAGAAAAACTAGACAGCTATGTGTATTTCTCTTTTTTCACAGTAATCAAGTCTTGTATAAACTACCTTATTAATATGCAATTTTGAAAGGCCCTACAAAGTTTGCTACAACATCATCTCTTAACATGAAACCACAGAAACATCAGGAAAGTGGTAATGTATTTTACAATCATTGTAAGTTGTATTTTTCAACATCAGATACACACAAAAATTTATTCATTAAATATTTGCCAATTATATGTCACTTATTTATACTGGCAACAGATAGGAATGTGTATCAAGTAAACACCAGTGTGTCTCTATGTGAAGCTCTTTATCTGTTGCTGAATGCACCGTTTCCTCTAAGTTATACATTGCATTGGAGACAAGAGACCACTAAATGCATAAACATAAATGATATCCCAAAACTACTGACATATGACATTTACATTTATTAATTTAGCAAATGCTATTCTTCAATGTACAACTCAGGGTATACTTTTTTAATCCCACTTAACTGTTCTGGACAAGATATGAAACTAGAATGCCTCACCACTTCTTGACAATTTTCAAGTTCTGTCTAGATTGCAGTGATTTATTTGTTTACTGCCATCATCCAACAATGACCGTCTCCTTTTACATTACTTCACCGCTGAAGAAGTCCTACATAATGAATGATGTGACACGTTATCCATAAGATTATTCAATGCATTCCCTTCTCTTTCTATACTGCCACACAGGCCCACGTGCTCTCTACCGCTTCTTTTTATAGCACTGATGATGTTTGATAAATCTATTTCTTCAATGTTTCTTTCATAAGTTGTACTGCTAATATTCTCTTCGGAAATAGTTTTTGTCTTCATATGCACCATAGCTCCTATGTGCGTTTCCAGCCTCAGACGAGACTACCCATTTGTCATCCCTTCCAAACCTCAGCAGCTACCTACTGTGTATCATCATCGCTATCATCCTTGTGTGCTCAAAGAACAGGGACAGAAGCGAACGGCACAGTGTAACTGGAACCAGCGATAGTCACAGATGAATATTGTTACCAAGCATGAGTGTCACCTTCAGCCGACACTTCACTCATTTCTCACTAGTATTAAGGCTGCTCTCTCGCAATCTTATCTCAGGCGTGTGGAGTTTGCATGTTCTCCCCGTGTCTGCGTGGGTTTCCTCCGGGTGCTCTGGTTTCCTCCCACAGTTCAAAGATGTGCTGTTCAGATTCACCCATAGGGTGTGAGTGAGAGAGAGTGTGTTCCATTGATGTATGGAGGAGTGACCCATTGTAAGTAGTGTGCAGTGTAAGTCACCACGGTGAATAAGGTGTGTGGGCTGATAACACTAGAGAGTTCGCTGTAAGTTGCTTTGGAGAAAAGCATCTGCTAAATAAATAAATGTAATGATAAAATTATCATTACAGGGAAACAGAACAACCCGTGAAAACACAGCTACTCAACAAACCCTCGTGTATTTTTTTTTAAAGGTCATGTAGCACATACCACCATCACAAAACGTTTTACCAAAAAGTTTTCTATCAAATCTCCTGAACTGGACTTGACCGATCATTATCATTTATGCCAACCAAGTTTATAAATAGCTAACCAGTGTGAGAAAAAAAAACAGATTTTAAAAAAATAAAAGAATTACAATCTTATCAAACAAAATTATTTAAAGCAACACATCCGGACATAATAAGGTTTAAAGATCAATGTTCAGTTACCCTTTTTGCCACCATCCATTTCGATTTTGCAGACGAGGTGTCCTTCGCGCTTCCTCAAGCAGCCAACTCTGGGCTGAGTAGTGCACAAATAAGCAGTTCAGGAGAAACCAAGTTCCCGTCCTTAAATGTTTTAAAATGTAATAACCTTTCAGTGAATAGTATGTTGTTTTTTCGTTTTTTTTAATCAACTCACCAGGTCCCTGCTGCAAATCTGACTTCAGGCACAAAAGGGCATTTTCTCCCCTCCACTTCACACACAAACATGATGCTTGTGGAAGGGCGGGGGGGGGGCGACACTACTGACGTTGTTTTGACCAATAAGTACAAAGATTTTTGTAAAGTGGCTCATGATTCGTCCAATCCTGCCTTAGAAGGGAATAATAAGGAAGTGCAAAGTCCAATGGCATCATAGATCAATGTTCATTTCAAAAAGGTTACATGCGTTATGTTGACTGAGGGAAAATTCTCCTTCCGACAAAGCGCGGAATTCTGGGCTTGGCATGGCAAAAGGTCTAATTTACGCACTTACAACTCCGAAAAAACATATTTGGATTGTTATAACATTATTATTATTACAACACATACGCAGTCTAAGAAATGGGATCATAGATTATATCAAATGAATAAATGTTAAACCTAGTTTATACACGAAAATTACATCAAACTCATTAGCTGATTTAAATATAAAAAATTAATCGGATGATTTCCTCATCCTGTTTATGTTGGAGCCCAATGAATCACAGTACGATAATATACTATATATATATATATATATTAGTCTTAAGCATTTTAAATTCAAATGGTTTTTATTGTCATTCCTCTATATTGCTTGTATACGTCGGTGGAACGAAATGTCGTTTCTCCGGAGACCGTGTCGTGTGGCGCAACACAGAACCATGCCATGATGGTTGTTAATTTTGGTTGTTTTAGTAACTGAAGGGCAACCAATCACACACCCACAGGTCATTCACACTCCTCCTTAGACGCGTGTTTTTATACTGCGAGGAAAACATCCTGCTGAATATATAATTTCACATGAGCTGACGCTTTTCTCCTAAGCGACTTAGAACGTTAAGCTGCATACAGTTATTTACCCATTTTACACAGTTGTGTAATTGTACTGGAATAATTTCAATAAATACGTCACTCAAAGGTACCACAGCTGAGCTGTAGATCATGGGGCTCGAACCGAAAACCTTCGGATGCAATAGCAGCAATAATCACCACACTGCAGAAAGTATCATCTGAGAGAACACACACAGAGTGAGATGAGTGTGGATTAGAACTATATCACAGGAGCCGAAATGCCAACACAACCCACTGCGCTACCCGTGCGACCATGTGTCATGTAATTAACATAACTATAAAAAAAGACACAGTCAACGAGCTGTATGAGTAAATAATTGTATACTGTCAGTTAATTTGCTTTATAAATTTCGGATTCATTTACTTTAAGCACTTTAAACGTAGACTAGTGAAAGGTAATATCGCACAACAAAATCATGTGTACTCAGATAACAAATCCGTGTACAACGTCGAGTGACGACATGGTGAAGGTGCTAGGAACCAAAGTGCAGAGAGTTTAAACTTTCCAGGGGGAGCATAAATTCTGACGCACGGAGCGGAAGATGTCCTAAATACAAATATTGCTAAGCAATCAGGGTTTTATTCCAGTACACCTGAAGTGTTCACAGCTTAAAATAACAATTTTAATTGAAATCGATATGGCAAGTAGGTACTCAAAAATTATATGTCTTAACCATAGTGGTGAAAAACAACCAGAGACGGCTAAGTAGTCTCGACTTAAGTTATTTTATAACTTTATCGCATCGGTATTTGGAAAACACATAGGATTGTCACCTGAGTTAAGCAAGCTGAGGAAGCTAACTTGAGTTGAGGCATAGATCTTTGAGGAAAAAAAGATAGTCACTGTCTTACTAGCCAACAAATTTATATCGCATTATGGTTCTTAAAACGTGTAGAACTCACCACTACTAACATAAAAAAATGACTACAGACCAAACGCTTTTTTCACGTGACAATGATCGGTAAATTTTTATACACACGTCGTGTGACACGAGCCGGGTTGCACGCATCATGATACTAGTAGTGTCATTATCGCAGTGGCGATAAATGTAAAGTGAAATTAATTATGGCTGCCTGTGATGAATTACGAGGAGATCATTGCCGTAACCAAAGCGCGTTGCTGCAGTGGCGGTTAAGGCACGAGCCGAGTATTGATGTAGCGCGCACCGCACCGCGCCGCGCTCCGCCCCGCCCCGGTACCTCAGCTACTCCAAATATTTCCCTCTCTTGTCTTTTCAGAAAGTATACTTCCCTCTTTTCAACCGGTGACACATGAGACTGGACCCAAAAATAACCTGAAGAAATGAACCTGATGGTACTGAATGACTTCTTTTCATAGTGATTTGGCTTCTGTATTTAGAAGGTGATGTGTTTATTCAAGGTTATTATTATTGTAATCCGTTGCCATTTAGTTGCTTGGACGTCCAATTAATTGTGTTGTTTGTTGTGTTAACAGAAGTTCCGTTGGATTCTGCTCTTCGTAATAGTACTGCTTGTATTCTGGTATAATTATATGACCAAACTTGCTGGTAGTGGTGGTGATGTGAAATCCAGCCTGAGTCTTCCTGGGTATGTCCGGATAACCCCGGGAAAAATGGACCAGGTAAGGTGTAAAGTGGCGTTTAACAATTGTGGAGGACTGGAGTGGTTCTTTTAAGATGGGTTTTGTCTGTTTGAAGTCATAGAGTGAACACGGTGATCGAGTGTTCTGTGGCACTATACAAGTCACCATATGGAGTGTTGTCATATTGCTTCCTAAACAAAGTGACCACAGTACACCTTCCTTCTGTGTAGCATATTTACAGTAAGTGGACTTGCATCGGACAAGCATTTAATGACAAGAAATGAATGAAAATCATTTAAAGAATGCATTTTTAAAGTATTTCAAAATACATAATTTACCTGTGGATATAAATGAAAGCTGGTGTATCCAGTACCAGTGCACTACATGGAATATGAGAGTCATTCTTAGCTGAGAGCATCAGATCAATAAAAAATGTTTGAATGATACCACCTTTAAATATCAGACCTCTTTAGTCATATTTTTATTTGGCAAGTATGTGAAAATAGTTTGGACATTACTGTCATTTACAGACCATTCCCCATTCAGCAAAAGAATTAATACATGCAGCTAATGGTTGTTGTTGAAATACTCTCTAAAACCACTGAAAAATAAAACTCTGTCAACATATTTCAGATAACAGAAGTAAAACTCCAACAACTGACTTCTTCCCCTCTTTAGTTCCTGGACATCCACAATAAACAGTGTGCTTTAGTGTCCAGCTCAGGTCAGATGCTGAATGCTGGCTTGGGGAAAGAAATTGATAAGGCGGATTTTGTGATCCGCATGAACAATGCCCCCACTCAGGGATTCGAGCGTGACGTTGGAAACAAGACCAGCCTTCGTGTGGTGTCACACACTACCGTGCCATGGCTGCTGAAGAATGAGATCCACTACTTTCAGCAGTCAGCAAGCACCATATATGTCATATGGGGGCCGGAGAATAAAATGCGCCAAGATGGCAAGGGCCCCATTTTCAATGCTCTCATGAAGGTGGCCAAGAAGTACCCCAATGTTAAACTCTATGCAGTGACCAGGAAGAAGATTCAGGACTGTGACAATATTTTTCAGAATGAAACTGGAAAAAACAGGTATAAATTTATGTATATTTTCTTTTCACAAGTGTGGGTGTCTTTACTGCATCATAACCATGCTATAAATAGCCTTGAAATAAAAGAAATTAGGTTTATATTTTACCCATGCATTTATCGTAGTTATTCTGCTGCATAATTGTAAATGTTAATGTCATGTTCAGGATTTTAAAATCACAAGCGGGTAAATTTACCGTGGAAGTAATATCCTGCGTATCATCACAGGGCTTTTATTGCTCTTTTAAAGTAGAGTTGAAACACAAATGTTGACTGACTTGGCTGTCTCTCTGTATTAACTACTAAGCTTCATTCCTTTTCTTTAGAATGCAGTCTGGGGCCTTCCTAAGTACTGGGTTTTTTACCATGATTCTGGCAATGGACATATGTGACAACATTCAAGTTTATGGAATGATCAATGACAGCTACTGTGGGTATGTGTCATGGATAGAAAGAAAGAAAAAATTTCTGGACCCGATGCCAATGAAAGATGCATGGTATTTAAGTAGAGACAGATTTAAACTAGTACTTTAACTTTAAATATTCTTAACTAAGGAAAAATTTTCTTTAGTAATTTGTTTTTTTACGATATACATAGGAGATACAGAAAAGAAAGTAAATAACTTTCCTTTTCCTTGATAGTGCATTTGAAAATACAGTATTTTTTTCAGTCACCTCACACAACATGAGTAAAATGTTGCTGCTCAGCATACTGCATTGCAAGAAAAATTTCTAGAGTAAAAATTGCTGTCAGCCTGAACCCTGTTTTATTTTGCAGTAGGAAGTGTTCGAAAGGAACTTATAAAATTAATCATAATTTCAAACACAATGGGAAGAATTTTGATAAAACTAAAGCAGTATAGGCAGTGTGGTGGTGCAGTGGGTAGCACTGCCGCTTTACAGTGCCTGGGCTTTTGGGCTGTAGTCAGTGTGGAATTTACAAGTTCTCCCTGTGTCTGTGTTGGTTTCCTGTGGGTGAGTGACTTTACGTGTGTGTGGCTACCCAGCAATGGACTGGCATCCCATCTAGGGTGTACACCACTCCTCTGCCTTGTGTCCAGTGATTCTGGAATAGACTTTGGGCAACTGCAACCCTGACCAGGACAAGTGGTACTTGTGTAGGTATAAGCCATGTGTTTTGTGTATGTCTCTTCAGGCAGGTGAAGCACAAAAGAGTGCCATACCACTACTATGAGAAAAGCTGGATCGATGAGTGTCGGATGTATAACGCTCATGAAAAGGCCCGTCACGGTGGTCACCGCTTCATCACTGAGAAAGCCATCTATGCTAGGTGGGCCTCACAAAAGCATGTCTACTTCAAAAATCCCTCCTGGGCACTGTAATATAATGTTTACTGAATGTATTTTTGTTTTTTTCTTGTTTAATACATTGCTTTATGCACTCTTTGAGAACAAAACTGTCACCTTCAAACTACAAGATTTGAATAATGGAATTTTTGTGCAATATTTACCCCAGTTTTAAGCCCTGTGGTGACTTAGCGGATAGCACTAATCTTAGAGCTCCAGCATGGCAGGACTGAACCCAAGCTCAGCTCTTTCCTTTTGCATGTTTTCTGTTTGTTTGCATGGGTTTTCCCAGGGTGCTCTATCTTCTACCAGCTTTCCAGAGACAGTGTTTTATGCAAATTGGAGTTTTAAAATGGCCTTCAGTATGCAAATATGTGTGGGTGTGTGCCCTGTGATGGAGTGGACACCTGTCTCAGTGTGCCCCACCTTCCATCCTGTACTTCTTGGATTTGGTTTAGGTTTGGTCTATTTTTGGGGGATGCAGGCTGTCAAATAGCTCATAACTCTGTTATGGTTTCTCTTAATGCGTTAGACTTTTATAGTAAGCACTTGATCAACAAGTGTCAAGTTGTTAAACAGAATTCCAGGCAGGTCCCCTTTGCATAAAAGAGGTCTCAGATATAAGGGCTCCATGTTAGTAAGTGCTGCTTTTGCCACTGTCACTCCAAGTAGATCACTGAAGTGAGAACACCTAGGCTAAAGGATTGTGTGAATAGACATGGCTGCAAGAAGTTGTCAACTGTTTTTTTAAATAACCTCCGCCATTTATATTTATTCATTTAGCTGATGCTTTTCTCCAAAGAAACTTAAGATACATACCTAATTATTTACCAATTTATACATCTAGGCAATTTTTACTAGAGCAATTTGGGGTAAGTACCTTGCTCAAGAGCATTTCAACAGGAGGTGGGATTCAAACCTGCAATGTTTACTTACAGCTGCCTGGCTTTAACCACTTGTATTTTATCCGTGTTAGTGTCAACAGTATAATATGAAATTAAGATCACATTGGATTTGTCTGTCTCAGATTCTAAATTGCCAGATGAGATCTGAAAAGCCATTTACAATAATTTCTTTGTGACTAAAATGCACTTTTGATTTGGAAGGTAGTGTGAAAAAGAGTGAATATCTAGGGTTAAAACCAACCAAGCCATGTTTATACATACATTTCATTGTACTGTTACTGCATTTCATTTTAAATTTTGTATTTTAAATTTTGTATGTCGTTTCAAAATGCACTATATTTTTACATAATACAAAACTTTGTGGTACATAATGGATGCTCAGAAGACAATATTTTTGATATCTAAAGTTTGACTTTTATAGACAGTTTAAAACACCTGACAAGTTATTTGGATCATGAGACTTTGTTTTCATTAAATAAAATAATATGTGGAAGTTCTTATTAAACTAGGTTTTTGTATAGCATTTAAAAGGCATTAGGAGAAAGTGCTGTTGCCTTTGATATTGAGAGATATTGTGTGGAATGGTAACTATTCTTATGCATACAAGAATGCTATGAACTATGTATATAGTTTTGCTTATATATTTTGCTTTGCCAAATTACAGACAAAAATTGCCATAATAATGTTTTTCTGAAAAGTGGTAGACCCAGCAAAAGTTTTGTTTTGCAAAATTGTCAACTGTGGAAAATAAAATTTTACCATTAGGATGAGAAAATAATCAAAAAATAATTTCCACAGAAATTAGACATCACAAAAATTATACAGAATGGTATCATTTTATTTTATTTTTATGTAAAGACAACGGCAGCAGTTTGCACTCCAAACTTTTCACATTTTGATTTAGTGAAATCCATAGTGAACACATGTGCTATACAGATTATCCCGGGGAATATAATAATGTTTGTTCAGGTCCATCATGTAAATTTTACACGCTGTCTCACTTCTTTTACATAGTTATGTTGCCTTTCCAATTCTAACATTTTGCCTCTTTTATTGGAGGTAATGTGAGTATTGTGGTGTGTAGTTCTGTGAGTTTGGATGGGGGTAGAGGAATGCACAGGCTCCGTTCACCTAGAATGATTTACTGAACACCGGGAAATAATGTTCTTGGTGTGAGAACCTCGTTTTTTCTAGGATCTGCGTTTCTCCCCAGCTTTCCTAGCCTGTTTAGCGTCCTCAGAATCTCCTTGGCGTTGCTGCAAACATGGTTACCCCACCTTTTTCCCCCAGTGGTTGCACACTTACATTCTACAATTTTTCCCATAATGCAATTTACATTAAACAAATCTTCCTGCCTAAACATAGTAACGCGGGTCGTTAACAGTGTATTATTAAATTATATTATTGAACTTTTCACAATTACTCTGCTTTTTGTACTGTTTGTATTAATGTATGCTTTTTTCAGTAAGAGGTTAAAAAAAGTGTATTTATATGCTTTTATATTGTAATACCTTGCGGTATTTATTTAATTGTAAATAGTTGTGTTATAGTTGTGTTTTATTGTGTTCTTTATGGGGCGTAGTTGACAGAATGCGTGTGACGTGGAGGTAGGGGAGTGCGCATGTCCGTGAGCGTGCGGGAGTCAGGTGAGAGGAGTGGAATGCGGTGTGTTGCATGTGCGCGCACTTTCCGCGAGACTTGTCTGAGCTGTGTTGTTGCAGGTGAGACAGCAGTCCGTCCTCTTAACTTTAATAACCCCCAGTCTTTTGGGATTTATCTCTAGAGTAACTGTGCTCTTTCGGGTCACTACAATATGTATTCAAAAAGGTCATAAAACCAGCCAAGAAACATGTTCTGTTTTTGTTATGTGAACTGTGTTTTTGTGAATTGTTTTATTACTTCTGTCAAAGTAGCACTTCAATAAACTTTTAGAATTGTTAGAAAGACTGCTCCAATATTTAAAGCACTGCATGTGTTTATAGTTATACTAAGTGTTTCTGACGCATTCTTGCCCACAGTTGTCGAGTTTGCCACCTGCGCCACTACAGTCCCATGTCAAACAATATATCGCCCCCTGTGTAATGGACACCCATTAAAAGGCGGCGGACAGCAGGTAGCACAGGTTTGCCGTGGGCCGATCCCTCGCACACAGCACACTGACGTGTGAATAAACACCGTGGGAGCCGTGAATGGACCTCGCTAGCCGGGTAGCGATGACTACTGTACGACGCGCTCACGAGGCGTCAAAGCGCGAGCGGTTTCTATTACATTTTTGTATGTATTGATATCAGCTGTTACAAAATTTACATCATGTACAGAACAAATAAGCGGCCCTGGCATAGTAACGTTGCCAGCTGGATTACAGCAAAGAGAAAACAAACTTATTTATTAATCAAAATTGCCAGCAGAAGCGCGATTCATGCAGTTTTTACGTTTATTCACTTAACAGACGGTTTTCTTCAGTGAACACTATGTAGTGTTATCAGCCCACACCTTACTGGTGACTTACACCCTAACACACTACTTAGAATGGGTCACTCATCCATACATCAGTTGAACACACTCGCTCTGTCACACACAGGATATGGGTGAGTTTAGTTACTAGTCTGGACTGTGGGAGGAAACCCACGCAGACACAAGGAGAAAATGCAAACTCCACACAGACTGAACAGGAATCGCACCCACGTCCTCTCGCACCACCCAGGCGCTGTACCACCGTGCCGCCTTTAAGTCTGGATACTATTCTAACAGTGCACTTGGACAAAGGTTTTGTGTTGCCAAATTTGCGTTCGCTTATGAAATACTTGGCTAGTAAAATGTAAGGCTTAATATACAGTATATGTCATCTTTTCCTTTTCCATAATCATAAAAAACTGAGTCGGAAGGAAAGTAGGTTTCGGACGCCTGACCGCAGAGACAGACAGGTGCGAGCGCGCGTGCGTCGCAGACAGCGTGACTGCCGCCTGACGTCACCGTCCCTTTAATGGGCAATAGCGGCGCACGCGACGGAGTCTCCGCCCACGGTGCTGCAGAAGGATTCCGAGTGGGATGTGCTGGTGGGGGTTAAAAAAAAGGGGGCGATGTTATGAAACCGTAAGTAGGGGTGCGATCTTGTGTGCATTTTGGTGGGGCTGCTTGGTGTGCGGAATGGGCAACATGGCCGCGCTCTGTGTGTGTGGACTGAGTGGCGTATCCGCGCGGACACTCCCATCATGCCGGAGTCCGGCGATCGGAACACCAGACACGTCCGAGCGTGTCACTCAGTGTGGTACTAACTAACACAGACCTGCGAGCGAGTCCGCAAACAGCGCATTGCTGAACACATCGCTGCCAAGGCTGCATTGTGCTCGAAGCATTAACCCGAGCTGCAGCCCACACGTGATTGCATTCGCCTCGTGCGCCGTGTCATGTCAGCGTGCTTACCTGATGTTCAAAGTGCGACTCCGGCGCGTCGCTGTTGTGTAACCGGTGGCGCGCGGTCACTGCAGCAGCGGCGCTCAGCGTCTCGCTATTTCAGGGCGCGAGTGTAACGTGGCCGGAGCTTTTCTCCACAATCTTGTGTGCTTGCAACTCTTGTGTGTGTGTGTTTTGCAGGAATAAAACTTGAAGCTGAAAAAATGTAATTTCAGTGTGCAGCATGGGGCAAAGGCTAGCAGCAAAGGTAAGACTGATCAGATTTGGCACCAGGGGACACGCATGATTTTTGAACAATTTCTAGAATGATTCCTAGGCATAACTTGACCTGCTATGCAATTTCTTTTCTTTTTATGTTGGAAAACTGATATTTTAATAGCTACCAATATAATACCAATAATACTATTCACAACTTTAGACTGGATACTATTACAATATTTATACTGTAAACATTTAGATAAATATATATTTTTCTGATGTATGACATTGCTGTGTTTAGCAGTAATACATTTACTCCAGATTGTTGAATTGAGCTGGTTTCATCATTCGATCACACCTGTACTTCTGGGAGTTGTGCCCTATTGCAGGCTGTTTAAGATGTGTCAGCGATCAAATCGGCAGTGGCTACGGGACCCTGTTCTGCGTTATGCATGATGGCACATTTGTTGTCACAAAGCGGTGGTCTTTCCCCATTGCTGATTTATCACTTCCTCCCTCTAGCAAGGGCCGCACAGTCAGAAGATTGTGATCTTTGGAGCCATCTTCCTGTTGATGACACTTCTGATACTGTACAGCTCCAACAGTGGAAATGAAATTTACAGCCCGTTTCATAATTTTTACCACCAACCCAGCAAGTACACTGATCTAAAAAAGTGGGCGGGCAAGGAGGGATACGTGGCAGTGTATGGTAACAAGGTATCAGCCATCATTTCCTTCTTAGTGTGGAGTATCCGTTTAAAAGTTTAATCTGGATGTACAAAAACTGCAAAGAGAAAAATGTCTTGATGACAGACATACTGTATTCTTTAAAAACATCCAAATTTTTCTGTTGCTGTTGATTGCTCTTTGACCTGTTCATTCAACTGACAACATATAAAGGAAACACTGACACGAACCACCTTAAAAACACCATGAGCCCCCGTGACTCAGCAGATCACTCTGGCATGAGTTCTACAAGGAGGTCATCTTTCATGAGAAATTCAGTCATTTGCTTTTTTGATGATGGTGGTGGAAAACACTGTCTCAGGTGCTGCTCTGCTCTGGAAACTCGCATAAATCTTCAAGTCGGCTGAAATCTGGTCGCTTAGACAGACATGGTTTACACTGTTTTCGTGCCCTTCAAACCATTGACTTGCCACTGGTGCCCTGTGCATGGGGGTGTTGTCATCCTAGAAGATTCTATTGCAAGATTCTATTGCCATCGGGATAGAAATACTCAGAAACGATACTCAGAATCACCAAGTGAACAGGATCACTTTGCAGTCAAATGATTGGGTTGACTGATTTCCATGCGTCTCAAAATGGCACACGGACATTAAGGTCACCATTAGCGATTGGCGGCACCTAACGTCTTTCTGTCTCACTGTTCCTCACGGCACATCAGCCCTTTGAGCAGTCCTGCCCTAACCACCAGTCCTCTCTCAAAATCGCCAACTTCTCTTCTTCCGTCCACTGTACTCAATATCATGAGCAACCAGGTCTTCCTGGCATTTTGATACACGACCATAAGCATGATGGGACATTAATTTCATTGACACCTGCGTGGAAGCACCTGCTCGTATTATTCTCCATCTCTCTTTTATTCCAGTGTTTCCTTTATTTTGTCTGTTGCCTGAAACTATACATAAAAGTGACCCTTGAAAAATTTTTCTTTATTTTATGTCCTAGTATTTCAAAAGCAATAGATGTATATTGAGCTTATCAGGTGTGTAATTTTTTTAATATATCATTATACTCTCTGATGGCTATGATTCAAAATGAGAAAATTTCTCAGTTGTGAAACATTGCAGGGTAAACACACTTTTCAGCCTGTTTAGGAAAGTGATGAAAAGAAAGGGAGTGCTTATTTATGTGTGGCGTTTATGCTTTGACAGAGCATGACCCTGCACTGTCACCAGTGTGCACTGGTCACCAGCTCCAGTCACCTGCTGGGTAGCGGCGCAGGGGAAGAGATCGACCAGGCGGAGTGTGTCATCCGCATGAACGATGCACCTACCACGGGGTATGAGCATGATGTGGGCAGCCGCAGTACTGTTCGCGTGGTGGCCCACTCCAGCGTGTTCCGGGTGGTCCGGCGGCCCAGCGAGTTCCTCAACAAGACTTCGGACCTTGTGGTCATATTCTGGGGTCCCCCTACCAAGATTGGAAAGGACGCCAAAGGCACCCTCTTTCGCTTGATCCAGAGGGTCAGCATGTCCTACTCCAACCTGTCCAGCTTCACGATTGTGCCCAGCAAGATGCATAAGTTTGACAGCCTCTTCCAGAGGGAAACTGGACGGGATCGGTGAGGAGGAGGAGAAAAAAATGGGATGAGTAGGAAACAAAGAGGGGACAATTCATGTTGAATATTGGTTCTTCTACAGTGACCTATCGTGTCGGTATTTTTTGGGTTGTCTGGTGCACTTTTTTGTCCGACTAATACTTGCTTTTATTTGTCCAGAGAGAAATCTCGATCCTGGCTGAGCACTGGGTGGTTTACTATGGTTATTGCCATCGAAACATGTGACAGCATTCATGTGTATGGAATGGTTCCACCTAATCACTGTGGGTAAGTGGGACAAGTTTATACCGTAAAGTTTAAATGTACTGTGGTTTTTTTGGCTACCTCTGATGTAAATGGGTCAGGTCAAATAGTGGTCTAAGCTGACTGGCTTTCGAAATGGGGTGTCCCATGATGACTTCAGGATCCTGAGGTTTTCCTGTGTTTCAGCACTTTGTTCCAGCCTTTTTCATCCATCTGTTATCAATCACCTCTTAGCCAGTGCAGGACTCCAGTTGTCTGGAGCCTAACACTGAGGCACAGGGTGTGAGGCAGGGTACTTTGGTGGATGGGATGCCCATCCATCACAGGGTAATCACACACACATTCACACCCAGGACAATTCAGAGTCATTGATGCACCTGAAATATGTCTTTGGGCTGTGGGAGGAAACAGGAGCATCCTGAGAAAAGCCACACGAATACAAGGAGGACATGGTACCCCTACATAGAGTCGTTGGGGCTTAAACCTACGCCTGACTGCACAGCCCAGGAGCTGTGAGGCACCAGATGTACCCACTGCTCTACTGTTCTTACTAGGCTTTTGCACATGCTAATAATTTGCTCATTGCAGAGCTTTCTGCTCGGTAACTGCACTAGCCTCGTCGTGTTAATTTCCACGCATAGTTAGTTAGCCGAGTGCTGGGACATGATGGAAACATGCAGCGCCTACGGCCCACACGGGGATGAAGAGGCACCCCGTTACAGAAGAAGTTGTGAACTGAGAAGTTTGAGAGTTGTGCAAAGATTACTCCCATTGTCTCTAACCTAAATTGTCCAACACCTTGACAGCAAGAGACCTCAGCCAAAGCATATGCCCTACCACTACTACAAGCCCAGAGGGCCAGATGAATGCGTGACCTACCTGCAGAATGAACGGGGACGGCGGGGTAACCATCACCGATTCATCACTGAGAAACAAGTGTTTGCCCGCTGGGCCAAGCTCTATAACATCACCTTCAGCCATCCAAAGTGGTGATTCTGAGAATGGATTTAAGTCCTTGCGTGGACACTTTGACAACAGTGGTGCAGAGGAAGGAGCTATGAGATGCTGCCTTGGGGTTTTCCAAACCCCCTCAGCTCCCGTTTACTCTTACAGTTGTGCTCTTCTGTAGATATTTGCAGGAGGACTGGTGCCCTCTCTCATCACGTTCTTCATAACACCGTGTCAAGCTCCGCCAAGGGTATAGGGAAGCCCAGTGCTGACCACACATGTGAAGGTGACACTTTAACAGGCATCGGAGGGCTTTGTAACTGGACATCCACAAGCTTTGAATGTTCCATTATTTAAAGGAAAATATCGAAATGAAGTAAAAACTTGCAGCAGTGTTATTTTTTCAGGATTTTCTGGAAGTAGGACTTTCTAAATGAGGATAGCTGAAAACTGTTTTGTAAATAAGAATTATATAAGTTGGTTTCCTAAAGATGTATTTTTACATGTTTATAGTGTTTATTTCTTGTTTTTTTTTTTTAATGAACATTGTGAATATGTTGGAAAAGTCCATTAAACATTTTGCATTGTGGGAAGATTGTTTTATCTTAGAATAAGAATGTATGAGTTCGAACACCTCAGTGGAATTTTGGGACAGATCACCAAAACCTTTTATACCACTATTATACATGTTGTTTTCCTTACAGACCTGCCTTATCCTCACTTATCAAAGGTACGTTGCAATTTAATTCAAGATTCAAGATTTTGTCACATACACAGTTATACACACATACAACCTGCAGTGAAATGTTAATCTAGTCAACTCTGTAGACTGTGCAAACAAGACAATATGTTTAAAAGAGAAATATATTTAAAAAAGATGAGACAATGTAATTTAAGTTATAATAAAAAAGAATGTACAGGGAACTAAATTAAAGCTAAAATGTAAAAAACTAAAATTAAGAATTAGAGAACAAAAAATGTGCAAGGTATTGCATGTGCATTAATAAAGTGCAATGTGCAGCACTGATGAATAACACTATACCAGCAGAGTCTTTAAAGTGCGGGATGTGTCCATGTTGGGGAGTCTGATGGCTTGAGGGAAGAAGCTCCTCTTGAGCTTCTCAGTTTTGGCCATCAGACTACGGAAGCATCTGCCAGATTGCAGCAGGCAGAAAAGTGAATTAGCAGGATGGGTGGGGTCTTTAAGAATCTTATCAGCCCTCCCTCTGCATCGCCTGGTGCAGGTGTCATGCAGCGCGGGGAGAGCAGTCCCGGAGATGTGCTCAGCTAAGCGCACTACTCTCTTCAGGGCTTTGCGGTCTTGGGCTGAGCAGTTCCCGTACCACACTGAGATGCACGGAGTCAATATACTCTCTATAGCCCCGATATAGAAAGCTTTCAGGATTCTGGGGAGATCCTGAATTTCCTCAGCTGTCTCAGGTGGTACAGCTGCTGCCTGGGTTTTTTCACCTGGGCTTGAGTGTGATGAGTCCTGGTCAGATCCTCGGATATGTGCGCTCCGAGGTATTTGAAACTGCTTACTCTCGCTATTGGTGTCCCGCTGATCTTGAGTGGGGTGTAGGTCCGCTGGTGCCTCCTCCCGAAGTTGACAATCAGCTCCTTAGTTTTGCTGATATTCAGGGAGAGACAGTTTAATTGGCACCATGATGTCAGTTTCTCCACTGCCTCGAGGTAGGCTGCCTCATTGTTGGAGATGAGGCCCACCACCACCGTATCATCAGTAAACTTGACGATAGAAGTGGTGCTATGGGAGGGGACACAGTCATGTGTATAGAGAGTAAAGCAGAGGACTCAACCCTGTGGCCCTCCTGTACTCAGGGTGATGATGTTGGACGTGGCCTGGCCCACTCTCACGACCAGGGATCTGCCGGAAAGGAAGTCCAGAACCCAGTCACAGAAGGGGGCATTTAGTCCGAGGTCCCTGAGCTTGGAGGCCAGTCTATGGGGGTCTATAGTGTTAAAAGCAGAGCTATAGTCTATAAACAGCAGCCTCACATAATTCCCCTTGTTGCTGTCAGTGTGAGTGAGAGTGGTGTGCAAGATGTGGGAGACGGCATCCTCAGCAGATCTATAGGAACGATATGCAAACTGTAGTGGATCAATATTATTAGGGATGGATGAGCAGATGGTGTTTTTGGTAAGTCTCTCAAAGACCTTCATAACTAGCGATGTAAGTGTCACTGGTCTATAGTCATTTAGGCAAGAGGGCTTATTGTTTCTTAATGTGTTTAATATAAGTAAATGTAACCCAGATTCTCTCAGATGCAGCAGTGACACATTGTGGAGATTTTATGTGCTTATTCCTTATTTGAGAAATCCTGCTTATGTCATTGTCTAGACACCAGTTCCTCTGTTTTTTTTTACCAATCAATCAGTACTGTTTTCTGAAAAATTAGTTATGCTGGATCGGTACAAAATATTTAAAAATTCATACATTTTTATTCCACGATACAAAGCACACTGAGATTTAACGTATGCAACTACTCAAATTTAAAAAAACAATTAATGTATTTTTATTGTTACATGATGGCATAGTTGTTTGCATGTCTTAAATTGAATGTACAGTGTCTGTAATAATAACCATTACCAAAGTTTGTGTATCTAAAATAAGAATATCACCATAGCATCTCATTTTCCTTGGTTACAGTTTTATCTTTGAGAAACATGAGACTTGAAATTATCAGATAATTTCTAAGGTTTCCTTGCTTCACAATCACCATCAGTTCTGAAAACATTTAATCCATAAAATCCATCTATAAAATGTGCAGTATTTTCTGAATACATACAGTATATATTCCGGTACATTTTTACAAAAGATATGCAGAGGATAGAGAGATCCATCAATTAACACATTTCATGTTTGTCCACAAGTCCCATGTCATGCATCTTTCATTTGCACATTTTATTGTGCTCCCATTTCACTTGTACTGTACCTAACATTTTACATTGTCTGAACCGCTTGTCCCAGTTGGGGTTGTGGGGAACCAGAGCCTAACCCGGCAACACAAGGCGTAAGGAACACACCCAGAACAGGATGCCAGTCTGTTGCAAGGCACCCCAAGCAGGGCTCGAACCCCAGACCCCCCACAGAGCAGGACCCAGCCAAACGGGGTGTGCCACTGCCCCTCTATAGAAGCACACTGAGAAGGTAAAGGGTAAAAAGTAATGTGGATGTATGGAAGGAGCTACAGAGCAGAATGAAGAAGCAATAGACAAAGATCAAGAGGACCGACAGAAAGGTGGCTCACGCACATATTAAGCTGTGAGTGTGAATATGTAAAGTACTTTTCAGTTTTGCCTTTTATTTACAGTATCTGCACAAAAATTTCCATCTGAGGATATGAATTTGCAACATAAATACGAACTGGAGAAAGATGTATGTTGCGTTTATAATGCCGCAACACCTTAACGAATATGAAACACTTGCAGGGTCTGAATACTTATACAAGGCACAGGGTGTAAGGAAAAAGGTTAAAACATATTCCTGAGTGACAGTTCCAAAAAAATATGCAAAAATGGTATTCTTCCATTCATTCATTGTTAAAAGCCTCTTGTGCGATGGAGGATCACAGTGGTCCACCCTGGATGGGAGGCCAGAGCATCACAGCAAGCACACACACAAACAAACAGGCAGTTTAGTCACCAATAAACCCAAAATGCAGCTTTTGACTGGGAGGAAACCCATGTGAAGGCAGTAAGAACTGTGTACGGCCAGCTGGTTTCAAGCCCACCTCCAAACCGATAGCGTGAGAGCTGTAAGGCACTAGCACCACCAGCTGAGCTAGAGAACCATTCTTTAAATCATTATCGACACTGTAACATACTGATTAAACATTGTGCCATGAATTCACATACAAAAATTTGTGTGAGACACTTTTCCTAGGTGTTCGAGACCCCTGTTCACTAACGAACCCTTTTAGATTGTGTGTTGGTAATGTATTAAACGTGAAATTCAATACTGATGACAGAAAACAGTGCAGAAGCAAAAAGACCCCAAGAAATGAATAAAGCACAATACACCATAAGCACAAATACAGCAAAAACTTCTGATACAAAGTGACAATAAAAGGTTTTATTTTGTGAATATGTACATTTTATAACAAATATTTTTCTTAAAGAGGTACACAAATCCGCATTTTTGCATGTCACCTACATGTTTAAAAGTACGCAAGAAATGAAGACCTAACCAGACTGTTAAAGTACTCATCTCACATCTTTCACAAAAATGATCCAAATATAAATCCCTTGATAGGCTGGATACCAGAAACATTTAAAAGACAAACAATGAAGGAATGTCTTATTGTGCTCCTTACAGAAATTTTCTGTTAAACAGAAAATAAATGTGTTCCTGAATCATTCAACTTTCATACTTGAGAATGCTGCAGAAATTTTTGGCCTTAATCCCGCAAGAGAAATCATAATTGCCTCCTGTAAAACAGAGAAAGATTTCTGTAATTCATTCCATCGTTAATCATACTTCCCCAGCATTGTTTAAAGACAGAATTTTGGAGGAAGCTCTTTTGCCCAAGTACTTTACCTCAGTGCGAATGGTCCTACTACCCTGGTTGGGGCAGGTATTAATATAATGGTCAAATAAGACACTTGGGTCAGTGATGTCCAAGTTCTGGTCAAAATCCACACTAGCCTCTAGGCCCTGCAAACCTCCAAATACTATCAGCAAGCGTCTGCAAAAAAAAAAAGTAAGGTGGAAATAAAATGTCTACAGAAGCAAAAACAAGGATAATTTGTTCTTTCTTCAAAATGCTTACTACACAGCTGGTAGTATAGTGGTTAGAGCTGCTGCCTTTGGACTCGAAGTTTGCAGGCTCGAGTCTCACCTCTAGCTGCCTCCAGTAAAATTACCCAGCTGTAAAAATGGGTAAATAATTGCAAGCAGCTTAATGTTGCAAGTTGCTTTGGAGAAAAGCAATCAACTAAATGAATAAATGTGTCTTTTTTGGTACATTCACATCTTAAGGCTTTTGCTTTCTAAAACTTACTTGAAGGGTGAGAGGGTCACAAGATCAATATTGCTACCCCTCTCCGATGTTCCAATTGTCAGATCATAGCCCTCTTTGTGGGGACACTCGGCAAATACGTTACCTGTGAACGCATGAGAACAATCGGCTTCAGTATGGTCATAATGGCGAGAGGTTCACAAAGAATACTGATCCGGAATCATGACCAGTTATAAGCCACAGGATCACTTCTGTTAAGAGCAGCGTCAATAAAACCGCACAAACACGTTAACATTCACACTGTAACTGGGGAACACAGAAGGCCGACATTAAAGAAACTTACTAAGACAGGATGCTAGGCGTACACTGTAGCCCCAGTACAGTCCGCCTTCAGTCCGAGGTACATGTGGGGCCACAACAACCCCTTTATAGAACCTGCTGTCTGTGGAATGAAGCAGGGCACATGACTGAAGAGCTCACGGAAACAGAAGCCCAAGACAACGCAAACTTTATGCTGAAAACTGGTGACTTCTCTGTAGAGTGTCTACATCACCTGTCTTCTGAGTCTTTCTTAGACGAACAGTGACTCTCAAACCGGCCTGTAACAGCTTGTCAATCTGCACCTCCTGAAGAAAGGAAAACAAACATTTTTTGTATATTTACAATGCCACAGACAAAACTACTCCACCTGTTCACCTCATATGGACAATTTTTTCTTAATCTAGATTTTCCTCACATTATGTAAGCTGCTGATACCATTCTCCGGGGTACAGATGTGACCACTTTACTGTGATCTGAACCCACATGTGCACTGGCTTTAGTCAAATTACACCTGAAATGGGTTCCTTGGTGGTATAGTGGGTAGTGTTGTTGTCTCAACACAACAGAGGCTGAATCCACTCAGTCTGCGCAGAGTCTGCATGTTGTCCCTGTGTCTGTATTCCTTTCCCCTGGGTGCCCTGGGTTACTCCCACAGTGAAACACAGTCTTTTTTTCAGGTGAACTGGTGACCAAATTGCCTGTAGTGAGTCAGTGTGTGTGTGTGGCAGCTCCACAGTGGACTGGCATCCCATCCAGGGTGTAGCCTGATTAACAACCCAAAACTGCAGTACATGAAGAGTTAATGACCAGTCATTATGGATGTGGTATTATATCACGAATGTTATATTACTCACAGCTACTCACTCACTCTCTTAGTTTTGTTTGCCCTTGTTATGGTTGTAGTGGTCTACAGCCTATCCCAAAATTACTGAGCTGTAAGCTAGGAGGAGTACAACCTGGACAGGACACCTGTCCATGTTAGGGTAGCCCCACACACACACACACACACACACACACACACACACACACACACACACACACACACACACACACACACACACACACACAATGTAGACTCACCAATGAACGTAGTGCACAAGTCTTAGGGCTGTGGCAGGAAACTTACAGAGACATGGGAAGAACATGCAAAGTCCAACATGCTGAGATGAATTAAAACTTATGTCAAACAACCCATGCGCTGCAAGTGGCAGCACTAACCGCTGCAACACTGTGCCACTGTTGTCCACAACTATTGTACTTTAAATACCACATCAATACAGTAATTGCCTTATAAAACTGTATTTCTTTTTTAGACTGTCCCATAACCCCCAGGGAAACCCTTAAAACCCTGGGCCATGAGCATGGGTTTTAGAACCCCTGAACTAAATATCAAATACAATTACAAAGAATAATATATACACTGAGGAATGCCGACAGCTCTACAGCCAGTAAAAAAATCCCGTTGCTTGGCAAAGGTACATTTAGATGCATAATTTAAATACGAGATATTATTTAAAGCAGTTACACATTTCACAACTTCACACCTTTAATCATTTCCACAGATGGACATGAAGCATTCCATGTTTATTACAGCTGCAAGGACCCTTGCAGAAACAGTATCCTCTTGGTTACAAGCCCAAACCCTTTCCCACCCAGCAGTTCCGGGGACCTGGAAACTGGCAGTGGTACACAGCAGTCCTCACCTTTCTCATGCCACAGTTGACAAAAGAACCTTTCCCTGGCTTGCTTGGCCTGTCTAGAACCACACCTTCCCTGAATTCTGTTTCCTCATCCACCCTCATGTGATGTGGACTGTCCAAAGGATTTAGCAATCCTAAGAAAGAGACTCAGTGTTAAAGGAGACAAAACAACAATGCACATATTCATTCAGCTGATGCCTTTCTCTAAAGTGACTTACAATGTTAAGCTACTGAAAACAACTATTTACTCATTTATACAGCAGAATAATTTTGCTAGAGAACCCTTGAACCTGGGACCCTTGGGTCCGGAGACAGCTGATCTAACTACTAAATTACCAGCTATTCCCAACAGAGAACATAAGAAGAATATACCAACATACAAAGTCAAAATCTATACAATGTATTCCTTACCAGCAAACTGTAAATCTTGATGCTTTGGAAAAAATGACTTCCGCAGATACCTTAGAACATCAGAGAAATTTGTTATACATTTATCTACTGCTAACAAACATCTTAATGCTACTATTTTTCTATTTAGTTTTCAAAGTCACATTGAAAATGTGACATTTATTCTAAGGGAGACAGGGCAAAGACATTAACAATATGAAAACATGAGCACCCAGAAAAGACAATATAAACATGGGCACCCAGCCGAAGTATGACGACATTGAATTTATTTCACATACATCACATCACGCATCACAAATTAATTCCTGTTCACAGAACATCAAGACTTAATATCAGCAATTAACTGGACAGAAGCAGGTAATTCAACACCTTAAAATAAGTGATCGCAAGAAAAATGCACAACTTACTGTGGACATTCCAAATATTGCAGAATTCGAGCAAGCTGTACACAAGCTTGTCCCTTCTTTCCAACACCTTTAAATTCTCCCTCAACAGTCCTGCAAAACAGAATTAAGGATAAATTGTACTCCATACTGTTCTCTAATACTGCCAATAGTTGAAAACAGACTGCACAGGACAACACAAAATATGACATGCGACAGCCATACTTACTTGGACTCTTCTCCCTGTTCGTCAAATATGACAACCTCATCTACACTAAAGACAGCAGATGCCCTCGCTATCTGTCCTGCAAGGTACGTCCGCAGTTCAGGAGACTGGGCGTTATCCATTACAGAGCCCGGCAAGGCGATGCTCACGGTGTATGGCCGACCTGCAGGAAGACCCCAGGACAGCAATACCACCACAAATGAAAAGCGGTCTTCAGGTGAAACACACAGTCCCAGACCTACAAATGTTTCCAGAGCCAACCTTCCAAGTGACATCACCTTTTTCCTTCCGCTCCGACTCCTGACGCAGCTGCTCTTTCGTCTCCTCCTCCTTCTTCCTTTGCTTTTCCAACTGTTTTAGGACCTTGGCATCCTTGCGCTTCCTTTTCTCCTCCTTCCCTGAAAATCGGAAATGCAACATCAACCTTTCCGAAGTCAGTTTTTAAAGGCTGACTTCACAGTTTCAAACTCATTGCTACTCATCACAACTTTATGTTGTTCAATGAACATGTTGAGAAAACAAAATGCATGGATGAAGCGCACCTATAGCGATTGTCACATAAAGACTTCACTGTGAAATTCATTCATATAGCTTACAGTTTCCTCAAACACAACTCGCAGTATTAGGATACCAACAAGTTTAGTACTTGGATCAAGGGTACAACAGCAGGAGGGGAGATTCAAAAGAGGGAAATGCACTACGCTACTTTGAGCCCATTATGGAAATGAAATTCAGAGTCAGATAGTTTATGAATGCATCTGAATGCATCAGCTGAAATGTGAACTGAGATTCCGCACAGACAGTGAGCTGCACATTGTAGCACCACGTTCAAACTACAGAGTATGTCACCTGATGACGTCACAGCCGCGGCGGACTGTCCTAGTGCGAAAACTGTAGTAAACAGGCAGGCTACTTGCCCTCGTTCGTGCGGCGTAACATTTTCACATATATATATAAACAAGACACTTACGTTTCGCTTGCAATTTCTTCCAATCGACTTTGTCGTCGCCCTAGAAATAAGTTGATGTTAATTTTCCATTTCACGTGATCGGTGTTGTCGTGAGTAGCAGCGTCGACCGGCGTCATCATCGCCGCCGGTGCTTCCAAGTGTGAGGCGGCTATCAGGTTACCCGGCGTGTTCAATAATAAAGCGCACAGAGCACCACATTCAAAGCCGCCTCACAGTCACTCTGTAGAGCCTTAATAGACGAAATAACGCAATATGAGTGAAACGAACACGATACAAAACCTCTTTCGACAACATCCTCTTCTTCTGCGCAGGACTTTGCGACATGATGCTCACATGTACTCCAGCGGAAATGCAACCGGCCACAAGAAGGCGCGACGCATTCTACTTCCGGTAACCGACCAATCAGATGGCACGGTGTGTCCTACTTCCATCAATTCGCCATAGCGTCTGCTCGTAAATTAGGTCGTTAGATATCATTCAAGCAGATCGGCAGAATTTACCCATCTTAAAAATTTAAAAAAGACATTAACACAAACTTCCATTGATCGTATACTGTAACCCTTTGGCAAAATTGTATCAGTGTAAATATTCATCATCGCGAACCATTCAATCCTCACTCTAGTATTGGGGGTAAATCAAATGCGTTGTGTTAGTTGCTGCAGGCTTCACAACAAAATGTTATTTAATCAGTCTAAGTTATCTGTTAACCAATTTTCACATCAATAAATGCAAATGCTTTAAGAAGAAACTCAAATGAAATCAAACAATATACGGCACTGCTATTCAAGACTCCTTTAATAAGAATGCAACTAAGTATTACACTCTATATATCGCTCAATGTTACCATTTAAACTGGAATCTGTATTTGTAATAACTTCAAACAAAAAAATATTTGCAACTGCTCATCGGTCTATTGAATCAACTGCAAGCAACTTTGGCCCAGCCTTCCACATTGAATTGAATTGCATTGAATTGAAGACTATTGTCATTGTACTGCTGTGCAATACAACAAAATTATAGTGGTATTCCCCGAGTTCCTTAGGCAACAATATAACACACAACCCATAAGCCTAAAAACAGAAAATTAAACAGATAATACAGTAAATTAGTAGATAATACAATATAATACAATAAAAATCAGGCAGTGTTCAGCTGCTTTACAGCTCTGGGAAATAAGCAGTTTTTCATTTTTGTGGTGAGTGGAGTCCCTGATAATTTTGGAGACTCTGCTGTGACATCTGCTGGACAGATAAAGGTCCTCGACTGCCGGTAGCTGTGTGCTGTTCTGAGCCGTTCTGATGACCTGTTGCAGAGCCTTCTGTTCTTCTCTTGTGCAACTGGCGTACCATACTGTAATGCACTACGTCAGTACACTCTCCACTGTACGTCGGGAGAAAGTCACGAGAAGATCCTGGGGCAGTCTCGTTCTCCTCAGTCTTCTCAAGAAATAAAGGCGTTGTTGTGCCTTTCCAATGGCCGTAGAGGTGTGTGTGGCCCAAAAGAGGTCTTCTGTAATGTTCACCCCCCAGGAATTTGAAACTGGGGACTCTCTCCACAGCCTCGTCATTTATGAGCACAGGACTGAGGTCATTTCTCCTTTTCTTCCTGAAGTCCACCTACAGTCTCCTTTGTTTGCCCGGTGTTAAGAATGAGATTGTTGCCGGAGCACCAGGCTGTCAGGTTTCGTACCTCGTCCCTGTATGCAATGTCACCATTGTTTGTAATCAAACCGATGGCTGTCGTATCATCTGCGAACTTCACAATGGTGTTTGTTGACAGTCATGGGTGAAGAGTGTATACAGCAGAGGACTCAACGCACATCCCTGCGGAACACCAGCGTTCAGAGCGAGAGTGGAGGATGTGTGGTTTCCTAACCTAACGTTCTGGGGACGGCTGGTCAGGAAGTCCAGAGTCCACCTACAGATGGCTGTGCTTCGGCCTAGGTTGCGGAGTTTGGACACGAGTACGCTGGGGATGACCGTGTTAAAGGCTGAACTGAAGTCAACGAAGAGCATTCTGACATATGTGTGCGTCTCGTGCACGTGCTCCAAGGCAGCGCGGAGGACGAGGCTGATTGCATCCTCTGTTGATCCGTTTGCCTTATAGGCAAACTGATACTGATCCGGACTGGCAGGGATGATGTTTTCAATATGTGCCAAAATCAGCTTCTCGAAGCACTTGGATATCAAGGGTTGTAAGCGCAGTCGGGCGATAGTCATTCAGGCAACTCACATTTTGCTGTTTGGCACAGTCGTTGTAGTTTTGAGGCAGGTAGGGACAATGGCACTGGTCAAGGAGAGCTTAAAAATACTGGTGAAGACTTCTGTCAGCTGGTCGGCGCATGCGCGAAGTACGCGCCCTGGGACGCTATCAGGACCAGCCGCTTTCCTCACATTGACACTGCGCAGAACCCTTCTAACCTTGTTCGTGTCCAGTGTCGGCAGTGGATGTTGGTCAGGTGGCAGTGCAGGCGTAACTGTTTCCCTACTATTGCTGTCTTTGTCAAAGCGGGCAAAGTGCGAGTTAAGTTCCTCTGCTATGGATAAATCACTATATATATAGGCGGCAAATTATCATTCCTTTTGTAGTCTGTGAGAGCTTGCATGCCTTGCCACATACGTTGGGGTTGTTGTTGTTATTAAAACGGTCCTCAGTCCTGAGTTTAAGGTTGAAGTTTGCTGCATTAACGCCTCGCTTTAGATTAGTCCTGGCTAAACTGTAGGCTGCTGTGTCACCTGCCCTGTAAGCAGCATCTCTTTGTTTCAGCAAACTCCTGGTCTCTTTGGTCATCCAGGGTTTCTGGTTGGGGAACAAACGGGTTTCTTATTCTTACTCTATGCAGTATTTAATGGAGGACAAAACGGATGAGGCGCATTGCTCTAGAGTTCTTTCTGGCAAATACATTCCACTCTGTGCGCTCAAAACAGCCCTGCAGTTGAAAGATTGCGCCCTCAGGCCATACTCTAACCATTTTGCTAGTTGGTTTAATCCTGTTAAAAAGAGTGTCTTGTAAGACGGCGATATTATTAATGAGTAGAGTTGCCAACCCCTGCAGAAGGAAATAAGGGACACTTTTGGGTTCTTTACAGGAAAATAAGGTACAGCATAAGCCTTATAATAAGGGACACTCGGAACTGGAATTTCTTTGTAGCTAATGTATATGTGTAAAAAAGAAGTCTCTGCTTGACTGAATTAATGCTAAAATGAATCCGAGACACATTTGCTTGTAGCTCAGTGACATACATGTCAGTTGTGAAATATAAATTAATTTCAGTGTCATTCTAAAGTTTCACCCACCATTACACACATACCACTATAGCGTCTGCCTAGGCGATTTCTAACACTTGTTACACAACTGATGAGGAACAGACTCAGAGTCCTTTTGAGTGATGTTTTTTTTTTACTTTAATGAACAGACGCAAATTCAAAAAAATTAAGGTAAAAGCGTATTTTTAAGCACAGCAACTGATTGAAAGTCGAGTGCATTTCACAAACTTTTATGAACAGCACAAACAAAAGTGCAATATTCTGACCGGGTTAAAGTGCAAACAAGAAGAAAGTCCCTTCTTTTTCCTCGTTATTTTTTTTTTATTTTCCACGAGTACATTTTCTCGCTTCTCGCAAGACTTGTGAAAAAGGACTTGAGATCAGTGAGTCCAGTTCTGCGTGAGGCGAGTGACTGATTGATTAACGTAGCAACGTAGCCCTGTTTCACATCCATTTTTGCGATTTGTTCTCCTAATCTTTTAACACTTTTATGCGAACTTTATGTATGCAATAAATATATGTAATATAACACTTTTAGATGTCTCTGGGTGTGAAAGGTTAAAATACGGGGCGAGCCGCGTTCCCTAGTAATAGGTTTTAATATGGAACGTAAGTCTTAAACCCTTGATATACGGAACGGTTGACAACCCTAAACTAGCTACTGTACGAGCAATGTGAGATTATTTTACAGCAAAATTGCGTACTCTTTCATGTAGCCACATTTGGCACTGTACTATGTGTGAAACATAATTACCATCCTACATGCTTTATTTTTCTTTCAGTGTTCAGGTACAAGTGATTTTTAAGAAAAGAATATATATTTAAAAAGTGCACATGAAAGACAGATGTTTAAAATCAGGATCGCATTCATACTAGACACATGATGCCCATTTTTTTCTTCAACAGTGGCCTACAGCCACTGGCCATCTTTACATGCCCTCAGGGCTTTTCCCGCCTTTCCCCAGTCCTTCTCGGACCGCGGCCTGAAACGAGTGCGCAGTATAGCGACGAATAATGCCGGTCGTGCTAATAGCCGCACTCCTCAGTATACTTCCGCGCTCGTCTCCTAAGTAGTTCCTTACCGGGGATTTATGGGTTTTAGCGCGTTAGTAATTTTTGCCATTATTGCTGTAGAAACAAGGGGGTGCGGTGGCGCAGTGGCGCAGTGGGTTGGACCGCAGTCCTGCTCTCCGGTGGGTCTGGGGTTCGAGTCCCGCTTGGGGTGCCTTGTGACGGACTGGCGTCCCGTCCTGGGTATGTCCCCTCCCCCTCCGGCCTTTCGCCCTGTGTTGCCGGGTAGGCTCCGGTTCCCCGTGACCCCGTATGGGACGAGCGGTTCTGAAAATGTGAGGGGTGCGGTGGCGCAGTGGGTTGGACCGCAGTCCTACTCTCCGGTGGGTCTGGGGTTCGAGTCCCGCTTGGGGTACCTTGTGACGGACTGGCGTCCCGTCCTGGGTGTGTCCCCTTCCCCCTCTGGCCTTACGCCCTGTGTTGCCGGGTAGGCTCCGGTTCCCCGTGACCCTGTAAGGGACAAGCGGTTCTGAAAATGTGTGTGTGTGTGTGTGTGTGCTGTAGAAACATCTGAGCATCTGCGGAATCCGTTTCGTTCCCATAATTTGGCCAAAACTGCTCTAAAGAACTGCTCGCAACTTGCCTCAGTGATGTGTAGCCTCGTATCTACATCACATGTAGTACAATATGATATACTGTACTGTACATGTACTACTACTACCTGCTGCGTCACGTCTACTACGGTCACGTTCGGGGGGGGGCTTGGGAAGGTAAGCGTGACGTGGATTTCTTTCTTTATTTATTTTTTAAATTTTTCTAATAAAGGCAACACTGAGCAATATTGGTTATGTGATGTTTTATTACGTGAATTGAATGAGTGACATCCAGCCTAAATAAATCTGCTTTGAGTTAGAGGAGATGAGACGATCTCTGCGAAGGGATCATGGGCGAGAGCAGGTAGGCCGCCCCCCACTCCCCACTCCCCCGGCCCCAGCCCGGCCCGCCCCGCGCCGCCCCTTTGCCAGCAGCAGTGGACCGCAGCGCAGTTTTTTTTTTTTTTTTTTTAACCTCTCATTGTTGTGGAGAAAATATTCCGAGGGATGGACTAATTCGGACTTCAGCTGCACGATTTATCCGTTGTGTCCTGCAATCGAGTGTAAGTATAAACTTTCTTCATTCATTGTTAAGTAAGAGTTCAGCGTGTAATGTTTTTTCTTCGTAAAAGAACTTGACTTGAAATATTTTAGGCGACGTAAATTTAATGAAGTATTACATTATAATTAACAGTGTGCTGTTTGTTGCGAGTTTAACTTGTAAGTCGCGAAGGTATGTTTTGTCCTCCGTTCTGTTTATACACACTAGTCGAGTTTCTAACCGGAGAAGGAAAAACATTATTTGTAGAAAACAAAAATTGAAAACATAAACAAGTAAGAAAGAAATGTTGGAAACGTTTGGTTTGTGTAAAAATGTTCCTCGGTCAGTTTAACAACGTGTCCTCGTTTGTAAAATGGATGTGTTGCGGGCGACTGTACCGAACGCGTGGACCTTTTTATTATTATTTGCTTTCATCATGTATTAAAACGTGTTGGCGTGAGCATTTCAAATTGCTATAGCCACAGTGGATGCGCTTGTGTATTTAAAATGTCTCTTTTAATCGGTACGTCCGTTTCACTCCTAAATATGGGACATTTTGTGCATTATCGTTGTTTGTCTTTACTGCTTAAGTCATTGTTGTTTGTGGTTGAGTTAGTAAAGCGGTTTGAAGGTGTTTGTTGCGTGCAGTACCGCTGTGTGTCCGCTAGGGGTCCCTCGCTTCACACTGTGACTTTATTTCACTTCTGTCGCCACTGCCCCGATACCGTCGCCACTTCCTTAGTCACCTGTATTTTTTGTTTCATATCAGTGATTGTGTCCAACAAGGCATTAAGTCTTTGCTGAACCTTCGTAAAGCTCGTTTTGGAAGGGATTTAAATAATCTCATGTATGTAGTGCGGTGGCGCAGTGGGTGGGTTGGACCGGCCCGGGTCCTGCTCTCCAGTGGGTCTGGGGCTCGAGTCCCGCTTGGGGTGCCTTGCGACGGACTGGCGTCCCGTCCTGGGTGTGTCCCCTCCTCCTCCGGCCCTGCGCCCTGTGTCGCCGAGTAGGCTCCGGTTCCCCGCGACCCCATATGGGACAAGCGGTTCTGAAAATATGTGTGTGTGTGTGTGTGTAGTACGGGCTTCGTATCTGACTGACTGACTGTAGACAAGAATAGAGTTTAGGTGTGATAATCGTGTGCCAGGCTGTTTAGCTTATGTCTAATTAACTTTTGTACATCAAAAGAGTGCTCCGCGTAAATGTAAATACGAACGAGAGTGCGAGAAGTGTCTGCTCTTTGATATTTCTGTCTCTGTGTTGTGAATTAGACCGAAACGCCTCCGCCGCTCTGCGTGACGCCGCGGTGGGGCGGCTTTCTACCGCGCGCCCCCGTCAACGTCACGTGCACGTTGAGCGACGGATAGGCTTTGTTGAATTCTGGGATATGTGGTAGTTTCTTTAAAAATCTGACTGTCTTTGTACACGCGCAGGCGTTTGTATTTGCCTGAGTTTTCCCGCCACGGTAGATTTCGTAAAAGAACACGTGACGTGTGCAGCGACGTACGGAAATGGAGTGCGTGCGTGCGTGCGTGCGTGCGTGCGTGCACCTGTTGAATTATGGGATATTTGTACATTTTCCCAAAACGAGACTGTTCGTACAAACTGCCCCTTTTCAGAATTATATTACACGTATGCGCTGAGCTGTGTTTTGCCGCTGTGCTGCGAGTCACTGAGTTCGCAGTGCGCTAACACGCGTTCCCGTGCATTGGACCCGCATGGCCCGAAATTTCCCTCCTGGGCGACCGGTTCTCGGCATCGCTTCTCGGCCTTTTGGCTAAGATCAAGTGTAGTATCTGTTCTTATCAGTTTAATATCTGATACGTCCCCTATCTGGGGACCATATATTAAATTGATTTTTGGAACAGGGAGATGGAATAGGGGCTTGCTCCGTCCACTCCACGCATCGACCTGGTATTGCAGTATCTCCAGGAACGGTGCACTCCCCCTTTTCTGGTTCAATGACAGATTTATACTAAGCACCTACTTCTTAACATTTTTTTTTTTTTTGGTTAAATTTTGTTTGTACAATTTACATTTGATAGTAAGGTCTCATTACAAAAAGACAAAACACCTGTTAAACTAACTTTTACATATGTAGTTCATCCTTTTATGAGTTTTAAGTTAATTGAAGGGAATGTGGTTGAGGTATGATATTAAAAACATTTATAGTAACATATAGCTATTCAGTTAGCTGTATAAGAGAGGTGAGAGTATGCGCTCGTACGCTAGCTGAAGCTGTTTGTCCCAAGCCGGGTCACAGCGAGCCGGAGCCCAACCTGGCAACACAGGGCATAAAGCTGGAGGGGGAGGGGATGCTAATCCATCACAAGACATCCCAAGCGGGACTCGAACCCCAGAGCCACCAGAGAACAGGACCTGGCCAAACCCGCTGTGCTAGCCCACCCTCTTCCTAGGACTACTTCAGTATTAAGTTACTACATTTATATTTTTCATTCTAATTATAATGGTATTAAATGGCAATACAGTGCAAAAACAGGGGCTTTTTTATTTAATTAGGAAGGTTTTGTCCCACTTTGTATTTTAAAAGAGGGGGCTTTGTCTGGACCCCCTTTATGCAGTTCTCCTACAGTATTGCTCTGTCATGTGGGCCTTTGGCAGGGGGTACTGGAAAATGAGAAGTGATGGCCTTGGGAGCAGGAATTGGGGGCCCAGAACAGATGATATATGTTTTCCTTGGTTGATCATCAGGGCACCAGGACTTTTCCTTTGCTGAAGGGCCTTCTGAATATTAACAAGGAGGAGGAGGAGGGCTGACCAGGCTGCAGAGGATGTGGGACATCAGCTGGAAAACTGCAGGAGGGCCTCCCTGGACAGTGGGTCCTGAAGGTGGCCGAGGAGGAGTAGCCTGAAAGACCTTAACACACCTGGGCCGAGGCAGATTTTTCACCTGCGATTGGAGATGGGGCACAAGCTCACTTGTTCCTCCCTGCACTTGCTGGCCGACGAGGGAGCGTTGCCTGCAGCGCTTCAGGAGAGGAAGACTGAGAGGGACAGCAGAGGAACTAACAAGGTATGAGAAGGGTCTTTAAGGGAGATGTAATTGGGTGGAATTCCTCATTAGTGACAGCCCTGGGCTTTGGGTGTCCAGGCCATGGGGACAGTTGAGGGCTTCCTTTTGACCAAATTGTTGGGGGCTTTCGGGGTTGTGGCTGAGTGATAGTTTATAGGAGGACCGCAAGAGACTCTGTCTTTTCCTCGTGTTTATGGAGGCAGGCAAATTTAGACTTTGAGGGATAGAGGGATATTTGTGCCGATGGGATTCCTTTTGAAGGGGTGGGGGGTGTTGTAGTAATGCTAGCGTCTTTTGTGTTGCAGATGTACTGTACTCCATGTTCGCAAATATTAATTGTTCAGCTTTTTATTTACTTTGACCTGTCTGCCTAATTTTTAATTTGACCGTTTCCATTTCTTTAATACAGTAAAATTGGTTAGGGGAGACTAGGGATGATTGTAACAGTTTTTTTTTTTTATTATTATTATTTTCAGTCAGACCATTCTGCATAGAGGAACTACAAATTCCTGTCATGTGAAATCAAGAGAAATTTTACAAAGTACCCCAAACCTAGGTCTGTAGTGACAGTTTTAAGTGAACTGCAACAATGCTGGGAATTGTAACAATAACAAATCCGTAGAAAGTCTATATCGGTGAACATTTTAACTGTTCAGGGTGTTATCTGTATTTTCATATATCATATATTGAACACAAATTTCACCAGAAGAGTGTGCTTTTACACATACAGTATGAAGAAGTAAACTAAAACAGGTGTTGCATGGAGTCCTGGTGTGTGTGTGTGTGTGTGTGTGTGTTAGTTTTGTTCTGTGAGTGTGTGTTCTCTTCAGTCTGAATCAAGGATGTGACGTATGCACACATTATCTGGTGGAGTGCAGGTTTTATGAATCTGTCATTTGGTTGTAGGATCAGTACTGGACTGGATCCGCAGTTGTTTGCATCTTGTGTACTCTAGAATCACGTGCCTCCATGCAGATCTCTCCTTCTCTTGATGTAATGTACTTTGGTATTGTTCTCGGAGATGTACGTCGCTTTGGAGAAAAGCATCTGTTAACTGAATACATGTAATGCAAATTCAGCTTATTTGGTTGTGTATGGTTGTTTGTAGTTCTCACTGAAGCTTTTCTTTTTCTTTTTTGTTCTTGTTCCTCTGCAGTGGCCAGCTTGGTGGGTGTGTCTCCTTTTTAGCAGTGGCTCTCATTCCTTAGTCACACCTTGATCAGAATGAAGGCAGGGAGATTTGGGGCAAGTGGAAACACTAGTCAATAGACAAGATGTATTAGCATTCCGATATTTGCATGGCAATGGAATGCATTGAAATGTAAACATTGATATACATACAAAATACTACTAGTTTCACAATGAAAATTATTCATGCTGTTCGAAGCTATTCCATTCTGCTGTTGAATTACATTTACTTGTTTAGCAGACGCTTTTCTCCAAAGCAGCTTCCAGTGGATACTATGTAGTGTTATGAGCCCATACACCTTACTCACCAAGGTGACTTACACTGCTAGATACACTACTTACACTGAGTCACTCATCCATGCATCAGTGGAACACTGTCGCTATCACTCACACACTATGGGGGAACCCAAACAGCACGTCTTTGGACTGTGGGAGGAAACCCACGCAGACACCGGGAGAACATGCAAACTCCACACAGACAGAGCAGGGATCGAACCCATGTGTTCTCGCACCACCCAGGTGCTGTGAGACAGCAGGTGCTACTCACTGTGCCGCTCCACACAAATTACTAGATGTTCTTGTGGATTGTCATCATAGATTGTTTTCATTTGTTTTCCTTAAGCATTCATCGGTTTTACTGCAAAAATGAGAACACGATTTCACGGTTTTGTTGTAATGCATTTACTACTGTGGTTGTAGAGCAAAGAGCAAAGTTTGACCACCGGCTACACCAATATTTTCAGTGACACTAGCGTGGATGCTGTACACCTGCCACCCTTTCCAGCCTTTGAACTAACCGGGTTCGGACACAAGGACGAATCCAGGCACAGTAAATTTGAAACCTGTCGTATGAATTACCGCATGCATCGCTGTGTGCAGTGTAATCGTCCGTTCTGAGGGTTTTGTGTTCAACGTTGTCTACTGACACAGGCTTTTTTTTCCCCGCGGTTCGTGCCGCAGAGAAAATAAATTATTTTTGTTCCAGCTAACTAAGGATCCACTTGGACAGAATCGCTCTAAATTTCAGCCCCGTGACTGGTTAAGACAAAAAACAAATTCCATTCTTGGTTGCAAAGGGACCTGTCTTAGGGTAGGTCCTTCTGTCCAAAGCAGAAGATATTTCCAGGCTCACTTATGTTACCTCTTCAGTACATTTAGATAGCAAAGCTGCCAAAGCAATCGACCAGCTGCGCTTCAATTTTTTTGTGGAAAAACCAAGTACACTGTATGCAGAAGTCTGTTATTATTAACTCATGTGTGAATGGTGGCCTTGAGTTCTTAGACTTTTCTACATTGAATTTGACTCTTAAGATTAAGTGGATAAAACAATTTTTGGAGAAACAATGCCTCCATCTGGAATTTCATTTCGAAATTTGTTTTTGACCAAATCGGTGGTCTCCCATATCTCCTGATGTGCAATTACAATATAGAGAACTTACCGGTTAAGCTGTCAGCCTTTCACAAACAGGCTCTGTTAGCATGGAAGTTAATTTACAAGCACAATTTTTTCTCTGCACCGGTACTATATTTGGAACAATGGTGAGGTCCTGTATATTACATTTACATTACATTTATTACATTACAGGTTAGAGTTTTTTTTTTCTTTTTTTTCTCCCGGAGGAGCTGGTTTGACAGAAATATCCTTCTAGCTGATGACCTCACAAGGAGATCTTATGAGCTACACTGAATTTGTGTCATATTTTCGGTTTCATGTCTCAAAGAAAGAGTTTGGCCTGGTGAGGGAGCGAATCCGGTCGATACTCCCTTGTGGAAGGATCTGTTTCTTACAGTCTTCTAGAAATAATAACAGAGCTGTTCGTTCTTTGTTTCACAAAGAAGTTGCCACCTTACCTTATGTCATCTGCGTATTGAAATAGCTTTGTTAACAATGTCCCGTGGGAGAAAGTTTGGCTGCCACTCATAAATACTTCTTAACAAACAAGGTTAAGGAAATCTCTTTTAAGATTATACACAAATTGTACCCTGTAGAGCATTTTTAATTCTGGATTAATGTTCTTGTATTGTGAGTGTTTGAATTGTTTAATTTAAAAAAATAAAAACAAATAACAGTAACAACGCGTCGCGCGAAAAAATCGCGCGCGCTTCGCAACACCCGGAAGAGTTTATCGGGTCACGGTACTGAACACGTGACGTGTGCAGCGATGTACGGAAATGGAGTGCGTGCGTGCGTGCATGCGTGCGTGCGTGCGTGCGTGCATCTGTTGAATTATGGGATATTTGTACATTTTTCCCAAAACGAGACTGTTCGTACAAACTGCCCCTTTTCAGAATTATATTACACGTATGCGCTGAGCTGTGTTTTGCCGCTGTGCTGCGAGTCACTGAGTTCGCGGTGCGCTAACACACGTTCCCGTGCATTGGACCCGCATGGCCCGAAATATCCCTCCTGGGCGACCGGTTCTCGGCATCGCTTCTCGGCCTTTTGGCTAAGATCAAGTGTAGTATCTGTTCTTATCAGTTTAATATCTGATACGTCCCCTATCTGGGGACCATATATTAAATTGATTTTTGGAACAGGGAGATGGAATAGGGGCTTGCTCCGTCCACTCCACGCATCGACCTGGTATTGCAGTATCTCCAGGAACGGTGCACTCCCCCTCTTCTGGTTCAAAAATAGCTTTCTACAATTTTGTTCTATATTCTTATGTAGTAGTGTCTTTTTTTCTTTTTTTTTTTTTCTCTTTCTCTATTTCCTGCAGTACTCTGTTTGGACACAAGGGGATGTTCTCTCTCTTCATTGCTCTACTCATAATTATATATTTTCAGGGGATTCTTGAAGACTTTTTTTCTCAGTCTTTATTTAACAAATCACACACAATACAAGACCATTAATTCAGAACAGTCAACCTAGTCAGGGGGAAATACAAAAGAAAGAATTCCTTAAAATTATGAAATATACCCATAACTAGACATAACATCAACACCTTAAAAATATAACACTAATAAACAGTCTTAATGGCCTTCTTATTGTTATACCCATTGATAATGTTTATGTACTGCTTAGCTTCTTTAAGAAAAACAGAAAAGATTATTGAAAGATTATTGATTTGGTTATTGAAGGAAATCAATCTGGGTTTATTAGTAAGTAACAGGCATATTTTCAATAATATAAGATTGGCCTAGACCTTGTTGATTATCCAAATTTTGTTGTAGATGATAGCTTTATATTGTTTTTGGATTTCCACAAGGCTTTTGATACTGTTGAGCACCCTGAGCACAGCTGTTCGGTCTTTTGTTTCAGAAAGAAGTTGCCACCTTACCTTATGTCACTGCTTACTGGAATACCTTTGTTAACAATGTCCCATGGTAGAACGTTTGGCTGCCACTCACAAAAACATCTAAACAAACAAGGTAAAGGAAATCACTTTCAAAATTATACACAAATTGTACTCTGTCAAGCATTTTCATAGAAGATTCAAGGATGTGATTGATGTAAGTTTTTCTGATAAGAACAGATAAATAAAGTTATCAATAATACACACAACCAAAGCAAACATTAAAAATCCACAATCAATCAAACAAACCCAAAACCATTTTCCTACAGTTGGTCAACAAAATTACTAAACAACCATCACATAGAATACATTGTCAAGACAAAGTCTTTCCCATAACAATCCCCTTTCTGGCTTCAAAAAATATAACTGGCCCATGTCTTCCCCACACCAGCATACCCACAAAAGGACTGTCCCCCAATAGCAGCTCAACCAAAGTCATCACATCATATACATGCTTCCTTCAAAACACATAAAATACTTCTAAATTACAGTATAAAACTTGATCATACCCCTAAAAACAAATAAATACAAAACAGACATACACAGATACAAGAAAGTACAATATGTTTTAAAAGAATGCAGTTCCATAAAGCACGTGTCCAACCTCAGAGCTTCAGACATTTGTCCACAGCGTCGGCATAGGTGGGTTTCCTGTGAGGGCAGTTACGGGCAAGATGATCTTCACATAAAATACTTCTAAATTACAGTATAAAACATTTATCCATGAGGTCTTTCCATCTGTCTTTTGGTTTGGTCCAGAGGTTGCTTTACTTACCTTGGGGGACAGTCCCTTCATGATATTATCAAAAGTCAATGCCATCTCGCCATCTAACTCTTTTCCCGCCAAATGGAATGCGGGCAGCAGACGGAGGACCGTTGAAAAACACAGCCCGTTTTTATTGGAGACCCCAACTGTAATGGTAATTTATTTTATTCTAACCAGCCACCCTTCTGCCAAGTGTGTCAGGGGTTTGGGCATACGGGGGCTGAGTGCACCAATATGCGGTGCAATAACTGTTTGGAAAAAGGTCATATGGCTAGAGATTGCAATGGTCCACACACATGTAATATCTGCGCGGCAGAAGATCATCTTGCCCGTAACTGCTCTCACAGGAAATGTGATAATATCATCGCTTCTCGGCCGTTTGGCTAAGATCATTCTTGCCACAAGGTGCTGCTGTGTAGTTTAGAGAGGATAGGGGTGATCCTGGTGCATGTCCAGTAGGTGGCTTATCCGCTGCTGGCATGGGGTGAGCCTCTATCCTCTGGAAGGCTTTTATTTTCTTTTGGGTAGCCCAGCAATCCTAAAGCGTGTCTAGTGGGTGGCATGACCGCTGCTGTCACGGGGTGAGCTGGAGTTTTTGTTTCCTAAATCCCTTCTTTTAGCTTTATGTTAGCTTAAATATGACACTTTCACCAAGGATTTCATCTGCAAGGGAGGAATCTTTGATGGGTACGCCATTGAAGAATGCAGATGGACCATTGGAGAGAACAACGAATACTGGCAGAACTTCTTTTCCGCCAAATGGAATGCGGGCAGCAGATGGAGGACCGTTGAAAAACACAGCCCGTTTTTATTGGAGATCCCAGGAGGAAGATAGAGACTTCCATGATAGACTTACCTTTATAAAAGAGGTAATTTTGGGTCTTCTGGGCCTTACTGTGGAGGATGTTATCTGTATTCAACGGAATAACCCGCCGCGGTTCTTCGATGTTACTTTGACAACAGAAGCTGGTTTTAAAAGGATGATTGAGAGTTGTAGGACTCTCGCTGATCATCCTGTATTGAAATTTTACGACGTTGAGAACCGTTGGGTTAACAACCAGCTCACAGTGACTGTGCATGTTTTTAACCCTTTTATTATGGTGGAGTCTATATGAGAATTTTTACGGAAGTATGTTGAAGTCCTGCTTGGTCATAAAGATATGAGGGATGAACTTGGCTTTTGGAATGGAAAAAGGTAGTTTCGGGTTCGTTTGCTCCCTGACCCACAAGGTTTTGCCACCCACCCGCTGTTTTTAATTTAGGCACAAGCAAGGGCTATTTATTTTATTCTAACCAGCCCAGAGTACCCCAAAGGATACAAATAGGAAAAGGAGTAAAGGCCCTACTCCAAAGGAACACAAGAAGAGCAGAAAAGAGGAGGGGGTGAGCAGGAAAGAAGAAAAGCCAGCAGCAAAGATGGAGGAGGACCGAGATCAGTGTTTGCTGGTAGGGGAAGCCACATGGATTGGCCGGTTGTGACTGCACCCCCCTACAATATGATGAGTTCCCCTCTTTATTTGGACCAGAATGAGGATATCAGTGAGCAGCCATATGTTGCTGTAGATTTCCAGAGTATGATAGAAATGGTGGGAGGGAAATGATTTTGTTTTTAATGAATTTTAGTAGGGTTTTACCGTTCTTATGGTTGGTTAATTATTTAATTTGTCCCTTTTATGGCTGATTTTAGAATTTTAACCTTAAATGTCACAGGATTGAAGAACGTTTTGAAAAGGGCAGCAATGTTTGATAGGCTTGCATCCTCTGCCTTCCAGCTATGTTTTTTACAGGAAGTTCACCTTCGAGATCAGCGGGATGTGGCCATTTTCTCTTCAGGGTGGAGGAAAGGTAGATCATACTGGAGTGTGGGTGGCGTCCACTCAACAGGTGTAGGCATTCTTTTCGGAGAACGGAGTTTTGAGAATGTAAGCACGTTTACAGTTTTACAGGGTAGAGTATTGGGAGTGGACGCCACCTGGAGGGGACAACACATCCGGGCGATGTGTGTCTATGCTCCGGTAGAGGCCGCATCCCGCATATCTCTTTTGGAGGAGTTGACCCCCTTTTTGTGTCTGTAGAAGGCACTTAACAATCGGGGGAGATTTTAATATATATCTGGAGGGTAAAGAGGATGTCAGCATCAAACATTTTAAGAATTTTATGCTCAGATTTAGTCTTTCTGATGGTTTTAAAGTATGCAACCCCAGTCATCCAGGCATTACCTGGTCTAATAGTAGAGGAGCACAAAGTCGCCTAGATTATATTTTGGCTTCCGACTCTGTTGTTTTTAAACGGGTCCACCTCTCTCCTCATTGGCTGACGGACCATTTGATGGTAGAGGCTACGGTTTCCATAGAGGCTCCGTTGCATGGTCCTGGGTACTGGAAACTGAATGTAGATGTTTTAAAGGAGAAAGAGTATAGGGACCTTTTTTATAAGCATTTTAAGGTATGGCAGGAGCTCAAATCTTTCTGTGGCTCGGTTTCGGATTGGTGGGAAGACACCAAAACGAAGGTACGAACCATTACTAGGCAGTACTGTGTTCGTAGGAGAGCTCGATCTTGCAGAGCAATGCGGAAAGTGGAGAAAAAGTTGGAAAAGCTCTATGCCCACTATAACAATGGAAAGGATTTTAATAGTGACAGAGAAGCGGAATTAAAGGCAAAATTAAGACTACTGTATGACCAGGAAGCTAGTGCACTCCTTACATGAGCCCGAGTAAGAGAATTGGAGGAAAGTGAAAAATGTTCCTCTTTCTCCTTTAATAAAACGACGGGCTTTCAACATGATAGAGGTTTTATTTCTCTGCGTACTGGGCAAGGAGAACTAGTTAAGGATACGGCCGGGATGATTGGGGTTGCTACAGAATTTTATGAAACTTTTTAAGGGAAGGGAAACTGACCCTGTCACAGGGGATTCCTTTTTACAACATTTGCGGGCGACCCTCCCGGCTGAGTCCCGGGCTTGCCTGGAGGCACCCATCACTCTGGGGGAACTGTCTGACGTGCTCTCCAGAATGAACCGGAGGAAAATCCCAGGCTTGGACGGACTGCCGGTGGAATTCTGTTCCACATTTTGGGATGTCTTGAGTCCTGTCTTCCTTGAGGTTGTCAAAGAAGTGTTGACCCGAGGTAAGCTGACGGACAGCATGAGGTCGGGGGTTCTATCCTTGTTGCATAAGAAAGGCGATAGAGCCGACCTGGGCAACTGGAGGCCCCTGACCATGCTGTGTGTTGATGTAAAGTTAATTGCTAAAATCCTGACCGAGCGTCTGAGGAAGGTGATGACTCTCCTGGTCCACGAAGACCAGACGTGCGGGGTTCCCGGGCGTTCGGCAATTTGGAATTTACATCTTATCAGAGATACGATCGAAATATTCCCCTAGCACTGGTCAGTCTGGACCAGGAGAAGGCGTCTGATCGTGTGGACCATACTTTTATGTTCAATGTTTTGGGCAGATTGGGATTGAGCCCCACCTTTCTCGCGTGGGTCCGAACACTTTATAATGATGTCGGTAGCCAGGTTATGATTAACGGCTCTCTTGGGGAGTGGTTGCCCCAGACGAGTGGGGTTAGACAGGGGTGTCCGCTGTCTCCCCTTCTCTATGTTTTGTATGTGGAGCCGTTGGCGGCGGCAATTCGGGCCCACCCGGGAATAGATGGGTTGCACATTCCAGGAGGTGGTGGCAGGACTGTTAAGTTGGCCCAATATGCAGATGACACAGTCCTGTTTGTGTGCTCTGACCGCTCGCTCGCCCAGGCATTGCGCCTATCTCAGACGTTCGGTAGGGCCTCGGGTTCGGCGCTCAACCTCGGGAAGACGGAGGTAAAGTACTTTGGATTCTGGGGAGCGCGAGAAGACACTTTTGGCGGCCTTTCGCTCTGTAGAGGTCCCCTCAGAGTGCTGGGTGTAAGTTTTCTCTCGAAACGAGCAGCCCGGGTCAACTGGGAGGAGCGTCTCGCAATAGCTAGACGGAAGATGGGGTTGTGGAAGGCAAGGTCCCTGTCCTTCCTGGGTAAAACATTGATTCTGAAAGTTGATGTCCTCCCGACCTTACTTTACTTAGCTCATGTCTACCCCATGCCTCGCAATTTAAGGAAAGGATTTGTGAAAGATGTGTTCGGCTTGGTATGGGGTGGAAGGCATGAGTTTGTGAGGAGGGAGGTGATGTATCTAGGGACGGACAGGGGCGGAAGGGGGTTCCTGATTTCCCCCTAAAATTTGATTGCCTTTTTTTTTGCGCAGCACTGTTTCCGTCTGGCAGCTCCCCTGGAGCACCCGCACCAACATTTTATTCGCCTCTGGCTGTCTTTCTCGTTGCGCCATTTGGTGAATTCATGGTCCAATGCTGGACCAAAGGCCGAGTCTCTGCCGGATCACTACAAACAGATGGTGAAATGGAGCAAGATCATTCCGAGAGACACTGACGCAAATACCCTCCTCAAGCACAGGGTGTTATATAATGCCTTGTTGGAGGGGAGGGGAACGCGAGTGATGTTAGGCCTTGGGGAAGATATTTGGGCCCGAATTCAGCCAAAAGGGCTTGACGACAGGCTGCAGGACTTAAACTGGCAGTGTCTTCACGATAGATTACCCGTGATGGAGAAACTTTACAGGTACGGGTTGACCGGACGTCCCGACTGCACTGACCTTTGATAATATCATGAAGGGACTGTCCCCCAAGGCAAGTAAGGCAACCTCTGGTAGGATTTAGTTGATTGTGAGTTTGACAAAGAAAGAATTGTGGAATGCACATATTAACCTTGTCCGAAAGGGGTTGAAAATGGGAGCTTACGGTGTCTTTTTGAAGATTCGAGCTGAACTGAAGTTCAGAATAAAGCAGAATTGGATTGCCTGGGGCTACCACGAGGCAAAAGACAGATGGAAAGACCTCGTGGATAAATGGGTCTGAAGCTCTGAGGATGGACGTTTGCGTTATGGAACTGTATTCTTTTAAAACATATTGTACTTTCTTGTATCTTACTCCTTTGTATATTTATTTTTTTTATATTTGTTTGTGTGGTTTTTTTAGTTGTGCAGTATTTATTCACAGATTTTAGTGGTTTGGGTTTGTGCACTTTTAACTAATATTTTTAACTTATATGGGTTATTTGTATAAGTGTTACTCATAGATTTTAATGGTTTTGTTTTACTATGTGTTTTTGTGCACTGAGTTTTATATTGATTATTTATATGTATGTTTGTTCTGTATTTATTTGTCTGGTTTTAGGGGTATGACCAAGTTTTATGGTGTAATTTAGAAGTATTTTATGTGTTTTGAAGGAAGCATGTATTAAGATGATGACTTCAGCTGAGCTGCTACTGGGGGACAGTCCTTTTGGGTATGTTGGTGTGGGGAAGACATGAGTCAGTTATATTTCTTGATGTCAGAAAGGGATTGTCATGGGAAAGACTTTGTCTTGACAATGTGTTTTATGTAATGGTTGCTTAGCATCTTTGTTGACCAACTGTAGGAAAATGGTATTGGGTTTGTTGGATTGTGGATTTTAATGTGTTTTGGTTGTGTATTATTGATAACTTTACCAAATAAAGTCCATCTGCATTCTTCAATGGCGTACCCATCAAAGATTCCTCCCTTGCAGATGAAATCCTTGGTGAAAGTGTCATATTTAAGCTAACATAAAGCTAAAAGAAGGGATTTAGGAAACAAAAACTCCAGCTCACCCCGTGACAGCAGCGGTCATGCCACCCACTAGACACGCTTTAGGATTGCTGGGCTACCCAAAAGAAAATAAAAGCCTTCCAGAGGATAGAGGCTCACCCCATGCCAGCAGCGGATAAGCCACCTACTGGACATGCACCAGGATCACCCCTATCCTCTCTAAACTACACAGCAGCACCTTGTGGCAAGAATGATCTTAGCCAAACGGCCGAGAAGCGATGATATTATCACATTTCCTGTGAGAGCAGTTACGGGCAAGATGATCTTCTGCCGCGCAGATATTACATGTGTGTGGACCATTGCAATCTCTAGCCATATGACCTTTTTCCAAACAGTTATTGCACCGCATATTGGTGCACTCAGCCCCCGTATGCCCAAACCCCTGACACACTTGGCAGAAGGGTGGCTGGTTAGAATAAAATAAATTACCATTACAGTTGGGGTCTCCAATAAAAACGGGCTGTGTTTTTCAACGGTCCTCCGTCTGCTGCCCGCATTCCATTTGGCGGGAAAAGAGTTAGATGGCGAGATGGCATTGACTTTTGATAATATCATGAAGGGACTGTCCCCCAAGGTAAGTAAAGCAACCTCTGGACCAAACCAAAAGACAGATGGAAAGACCTCATGGATAAATGTTTTATACTGTAATTTAGAAGTATTTTATGTGAAGATCATCTTGCCCGTAACTGCCCTCACAGGAAACCCACCTATGCCGACGCTGTGGACAAATGTCTGAAGCTCTGAGGTTGGACACGTGCTTTATGGAACTGCATTCTTTTAAAACATATTGTACTTTCTTGTATCTGTGTATGTCTGTTTTGTATTTATTTGTTTTTAGGGGTATGATCAAGTTTTATACTGTAATTTAGAAGTATTTTATGTGTTTTGAAGGAAGCATGTATATGATGTGATGACTTTGGTTGAGCTGCTATTGGGGGACAGTCCTTTTGTGGGTATGCTGGTGTGGGGAAGACATGGGCCAGTTATATTTTTTGAAGCCAGAAAGGGGATTGTTATGGGAAAGACTTTGTCTTGACAATGTATTCTATGTGATGGTTGTTTAGTAATTTTGTTGACCAACTGTAGGAAAATGGTTTTGGGTTTGTTTGATTGATTGTGGATTTTTAATGTTTGCTTTGGTTGTGTGTATTATTGATAACTTTATTTATCTGTTCTTATCAGAAAAACTTACATCAATCACATCCTTGAATCTTCTATGAAAATGCTTGACAGAGTACAATTTGTGTATAATTTTGAAAGTGATTTCCTTTACCTTGTTTGTTTAGATGTTTTTGTGAGTGGCAGCCAAACGTTCTACCATGGGACATTGTTAACAAAGGTATTCCAGTAAGCAGTGACATAAGGTAAGGTGGCAACTTCTTTCTGAAACAAAAGACCGAACAGCTGTGCTCAGGGTGCTCAACAGTATCAAAAGCCTTGTGGAAATCCAAAAACAATATAAAGCTATCATCTACAACAAAATTTGGATAATCAACAAGGTCTAGGCCAATCTTATATTATTGAAAATATGCCTGTTACTTACTAATAAACCCAGATTGATTTCCTTCAATAACCAAATCAATAATCTTTCAATAATCTTTTCTGTTTTTCTTAAAGAAGCTAAGCAGTACATAAACATTATCAATGGGTATAACAATAAGAAGGCCATTAAGACTGTTTATTAGTGTTATATTTTTAAGGTGTTGATGTTATGTCTAGTTATGGGTATATTTCATAATTTTAAGGAATTCTTTCTTTTGTATTTCCCCCTGACTAGGTTGACTGTTCTGAATTAATGGTCTTGTATTGTGTGTGATTTGTTAAATAAAGACTGAGAAAAAAAGTCTTCAAGAATCCCCTGAAAATATATAATTATGAGTAGAGCAATGAAGAGAGAGAACATCCCCTTGTGTCCAAACAGAGTACTGCAGGAAATAGAGAAAGAGAAAAAAAAAAAAAGACACTACTACATAAGAATATAGAACAAAATTGTAGAAAGCTATTTTTGAACCAGAAGAGGGGGAGTGCACCGTTCCTGGAGATACTGCAATACCAGGTCGATGCGTGGAGTGGACGGAGCAAGCCCCTATTCCATCTCCCTGTTCCAAAAATCAATTTAATATATGGTCCCCAGATAGGGGACGTATCAGATATTAAACTGATAAGAACAGATACTACACTTGATCTTAGCCAAAAGGCCGAGAAGCGATGCCGAGAACCGGTCGCCCAGGAGGGATATTTCGGGCCATGCGGGTCCAATGCACGGGAACGTGTGTTAGCGCACCGCGAACTCAGTGACTCGCAGCACAGCGGCAAAACACAGCTCAGCGCATACGTGTAATATAATTCTGAAAAGGGGCAGTTTGTACGAACAGTCTCGTTTTGGGAAAAATGTACAAATATCCCATAATTCAACAGATGCACGCACGCACGCACGCACGCATGCACGCACGCACGCACTCCATTTCCGTACATCGCTGCACACGTCACGTGTTCAGTACCGTGACCCGATAAACTCTTCCGGGTGTTGCGAAGCGCGCGCGATTTTTTCGCGCGACGCGTTGTTACTGTTATTTGTTTTTATTTTTTTAAATTAAACAATTCAAACACTCACAATACAAGAACATTAATCCAGAATTAAAAATGCTCTACAGGGTACAATTTGTGTATAATCTTAAAAGAGATTTCCTTAACCTTGTTTGTTAAGAAGTATTTATGAGTGGCAGCCAAACTTTCTCCCACGGGACATTGTTAACAAAGCTATTTCAATACGCAGATGACATAAGGTAAGGTGGCAACTTCTTTGTGAAACAAAGAACGAACAGCTCTGTTATTATTTCTAGAAGACTGTAAGAAACAGATCCTTCCACAAGGGAGTATCGACCGGATTCGCTCCCTCACCAGGCCAAACTCTTTCTTTGAGACATGAAACCGAAAATATGACACAAATTCAGTGTAGCTCATAAGATCTCCTTGTGAGGTCATCAGCTAGAAGGATATTTCTGTCAAACCAGCTCCTCCGGGAGAAAAAAAAGAAAAAAAAAACTCTAACCTGTAATGTAATAAATGTAATGTAAATGTAATATACAGGACCTCACCATTGTTCCAAATATAGTACCGGTGCAGAGAAAAAATTGTGCTTGTAAATTAACTTCCATGCTAACAGAGCCTGTTTGTGAAAGGCTGACAGCTTAACCGGTAAGTTCTCTATATTGTAATTGCACATCAGGAGATATGGGAGACCACCGATTTGGTCAAAAACAAATTTCGAAATGAAATTCCAGATGGAGGCATTGTTTCTCCAAAAATTGTTTTATCCACTTAATCTTAAGAGTCAAATTCAATGTAGAAAAGTCTAAGAACTCAAGGCCACCATTCACACATGAGTTAATAATAACAGACTTCTGCATACAGTGTACTTGGTTTTTCCACAAAAAAATTGAAGCGCAGCTGGTCGATTGCTTTGGCAGCTTTGCTATCTAAATGTACTGAAGAGGTAACATAAGTGAGCCTGGAAATATCTTCTGCTTTGGACAGAAGGACCTACCCTAAGACAGGTCCCTTTGCAACCAAGAATGGAATTTGTTTTTTGTCTTAACCAGTCACGGGGCTGAAATTTAGAGCGATTCTGTCCAAGTGGATCCTTAGTTAGCTGGAACAAAAATAATTTATTTTCTCTGCGGCACGAACCGCGGGGAAAAAAAAGCCTGTGTCAGTAGACAACGTTGAACACAAAACCCTCAGAACGGACGATTACACTGCACACAGCGATGCATGCGGTAATTCATACGACAGGTTTCAAATTTACTGTGCCTGGATTCGTCCTTGTGTCCGAACCCGGTTAGTTCAAAGGCTGGAAAGGGTGGCAGGTGTACAGCATCCACGCTAGTGTCACTGAAAATATTGGTGTAGCCGGTGGTCAAACTTTGCTCTTTGCTCTACAACCACAGTAGTAAATGCATTACAACAAAACCGTGAAATCGTGTTCTCATTTTTGCAGTAAAACCGATGAATGCTTAAGGAAAACAAATGAAAACAATCTATGATGACAATCCACAAGAACATCTAGTAATTTGTGTGGAGCGGCACAGTGAGTAGCACCTGCTGTCTCACAGCACCTGGGTGGTGCGAGAACACATGGGTTCGATCCCTGCTCTGTCTGTGTGGAGTTTGCATGTTCTCCCGGTGTCTGCGTGGGTTTCCTCCCACAGTCCAAAGACGTGCTGTTTGGGTTCCCCCATAGTGTGTGAGTGATAGCGACAGTGTTCCACTGATGCATGGATGAGTGACTCAGTGTAAGTAGTGTATCTAGCAGTGTAAGTCACCTTGGTGAGTAAGGTGTATGGGCTCATAACACTACATAGTATCCACTGGAAGCTGCTTTGGAGAAAAGCGTCTGCTAAACAAGTAAATGTAATTCAACAGCAGAATGGAATAGCTTCGAACAGCATGAATAATTTTCATTGTGAAACTAGTAGTATTTTGTATGTATATCAATGTTTACATTTCAATGCATTCCATTGCCATGCAAATATCGGAATGCTAATACATCTTGTCTATTGACTAGTGTTTCCACTTGCCCCAAATCTCCCTGCCTTCATTCTGATCAAGGTGTGACTAAGGAATGAGAGCCACTGCTAAAAAGGAGACACACCCACCAAGCTGGCCACTGCAGAGGAACAAGAACAAAAAAGAAAAAGAAAAGCTTCAGTGAGAACTACAAACAACCATACACAACCAAATAAGCTGAATTTGCATTACATGTATTCAGTTAACAGATGCTTTTCTCCAAAGCGACGTACATCTCCGAGAACAATACCAAAGTACATTACATCAAGAGAAGGAGAGATCTGCATGGAGGCACGTGATTCTAGAGTACACAAGATGCAAACAACTGCGGATCCAGTCCAGTACTGATCCTACAACCAAATGACAGATTCATAAAACCTGCACTCCACCAGATAATGTGTGCATACGTCACATCCTTGATTCAGACTGAAGAGAACACACACTCACAGAACAAAACTAACACACACACACACACACACACACACCAGGACTCCATGCAACACCTGTTTTAGTTTACTTCTTCATACTGTATGTGTAAAAGCACACTCTTCTGGTGAAATTTGTGTTCAATATATGATATATGAAAATACAGATAACACCCTGAACAGTTAAAATGTTCACCGATATAGACTTTCTACGGATTTGTTATTGTTACAATTCCCAGCATTGTTGCAGTTCACTTAAAACTGTCACTACAGACCTAGGTTTGGGGTACTTTGTAAAATTTCTCTTGATTTCACATGACAGGAATTTGTAGTTCCTCTATGCAGAATGGTCTGACTGAAAATAATAATAATAAAAAAAAAAAACTGTTACAATCATCCCTAGTCTCCCCTAACCAATTTTACTGTATTAAAGAAATGGAAACGGTCAAATTAAAAATTAGGCAGACAGGTCAAAGTAAATAAAAAGCTGAACAATTAATATTTGCGAACATGGAGTACAGTACATCTGCAACACAAAAGACGCTAGCATTACTACAACACCCCCCACCCCTTCAAAAGGAATCCCATCGGCACAAATATCCCTCTATCCCTCAAAGTCTAAATTTGCCTGCCTCCATAAACACGAGGAAAAGACAGAGTCTCTTGCGGTCCTCCTATAAACTATCACTCAGCCACAACCCCGAAAGCCCCCAACAATTTGGTCAAAAGGAAGCCCTCAACTGTCCCCATGGCCTGGACACCCAAAGCCCAGGGCTGTCACTAATGAGGAATTCCACCCAATTACATCTCCCTTAAAGACCCTTCTCATACCTTGTTAGTTCCTCTGCTGTCCCTCTCAGTCTTCCTCTCCTGAAGCGCTGCAGGCAACGCTCCCTCGTCGGCCAGCAAGTGCAGGGAGGAACAAGTGAGCTTGTGCCCCATCTCCAATCGCAGGTGAAAAATCTGCCTCGGCCCAGGTGTGTTAAGGTCTTTCAGGCTACTCCTCCTCGGCCACCTTCAGGACCCACTGTCCAGGGAGGCCCTCCTGCAGTTTTCCAGCTGATGTCCCACATCCTCTGCAGCCTGGTCAGCCCTCCTCCTCCTCCTTGTTAATATTCAGAAGGCCCTTCAGCAAAGGAAAAGTCCTGGTGCCCTGATGATCAACCAAGGAAAACATATATCATCTGTTCTGGGCCCCCAATTCCTGCTCCCAAGGCCATCACTTCTCATTTTCCAGTACCCCCTGCCAAAGGCCCACATGACAGAGCAATACTGTAGGAGAACTGCATAAAGGGGGTCCAGACAAAGCCCCCTCTTTTAAAATACAAAGTGGGACAAAACCTTCCTAATTAAATAAAAAAGCCCCTGTTTTTGCACTGTATTGCCATTTAATACCATTATAATTAGAATGAAAAATATAAATGTAGTAACTTAATACTGAAGTAGTCCTAGGAAGAGGGTGGGCTAGCACAGCGGGTTTGGCCAGGTCCTGTTCTCTGGTGGCTCTGGGGTTCGAGTCCCGCTTGGGATGTCTTGTGATGGATTAGCATCCCCTCCCCCTCCAGCTTTATGCCCTGTGTTGCCAGGTTGGGCTCCGGCTCGCTGTGACCCGGCTTGGGACAAACAGCTTCAGCTAGCGTACGAGCGCATACTCTCACCTCTCTTATACAGCTAACTGAATAGCTATATGTTACTATAAATGTTTTTAATATCATACCTCAACCACATTCCCTTCAATTAACTTAAAACTCATAAAAGGATGAACTACATATGTAAAAGTTAGTTTAACAGGTGTTTTGTCTTTTTGTAATGAGACCTTACTATCAAATGTAAATTGTACAAACAAAATTTAACCAAAAAAAAAAAAATGTTAAGAAGTAGGTGCTTAGTATAAATCTGTCATTGAACCAGAAAAGGGGGAGTGCACCGTTCCTGGAGATACTGCAATACCAGGTCGATGCGTGGAGTGGACGGAGCAAGCCCCTATTCCATCTCCCTGTTCCAAAAATCAATTTAATATATGGTCCCCAGATAGGGGACGTATCAGATATTAAACTGATAAGAACAGATACTACACTTGATCTTAGCCAAAAGGCCGAGAAGCGATGCCGAGAACCGGTCGCCCAGGAGGGAAATTTCGGGCCATGCGGGTCCAATGCACGGGAACGCGTGTTAGCGCACTGCGAACTCAGTGACTCGCAGCACAGCGGCAAAACACAGCTCAGCGCATACGTGTAATATAATTCTGAAAAGGGGCAGTTTGTACGAACAGTCTCGTTTTGGGAAAATGTACAAATATCCCATAATTCAACAGGTGCACGCACGCACGCACGCACGCACGCACGCACTCCATTTCCGTACGTCGCTGCACACGTCACGTGTTCTTTTACGAAATCTACCGTGGCGGGAAAACTCAGGCAAATACAAACGCCTGCGCGTGTACAAAGACAGTCAGATTTTTAAAGAAACTACCACATATCCCAGAATTCAACAAAGCCTATCCGTCGCTCAACGTGCACGTGACGTTGACGGGGGCGCGCGGTAGAAAGCCGCCCCACCGCGGCGTCATGCAGAGTGGCGGAGGCGTTTCGGTCTAATTCACAACACAGAGACAGAAATATCAAAGAGCAGACACTTCTCGCACTCTCGTTCGTATTTACATTTACGCGGAGCACTCTTTTGATGTACAAAAGTTAATTAGACATAAGCTAAACAGCCTGGCACACGATTATCACACCTAAACTCTATTCTTGTCTACAGTCAGTCAGTCAGATACGAAGCCCGTACTACACACACACACACACACATATTTTCAGAACCGCTTGTCCCATATGGGGTCGCGGGGAACCGGAGCCTACTCGGCGACACAGGGCGCAGGGCCGGAGGAGGAGGGGACACACCCAGGACGGGACGCCAGTCCGTCGCAAGGCACCCCAAGCGGGACTCGAGCCCCAGACCCACTGGAGAGCAGGACCCGGGCCGGTCCAACCCACCCACTGCGCCACCGCACTACATACATGAGATTATTTAAATCCCTTCCAAAACGAGCTTTACGAAGGTTCAGCAAAGACTTAATGCCTTGTTGGACACAATCACTGATATGAAACAAAAAATACAGGTGACTAAGGAAGTGGCGACGGTATCGGGGCAGTGGCGACAGAAGTGAAATAAAGTCACAGTGTGAAGCGAGGGACCCCTAGCGGACACACAGCGGTACTGCACGCAACAAACACCTTCAAACCGCTTTACTAACTCAACCACAAACAACAATGACTTAAGCAGTAAAGACAAACAACGATAATGCACAAAATGTCCCATATTTAGGAGTGAAACGGACGTACCGATTAAAAGAGACATTTTAAATACACAAGCGCATCCACTGTGGCTATAGCAATTTGAAATGCTCACGCCAACACGTTTTAATACATGATGAAAGCAAATAATAATAAAAAGGTCCACGCGTTCGGTACAGTCGCCCGCAACACATCCATTTTACAAACGAGGACACGTTGTTAAACTGACCGAGGAACATTTTTACACAAACCAAACGTTTCCAACATTTCTTTCTTACTTGTTTATGTTTTCAATTTTTGTTTTCTACAAATAATGTTTTTCCTTCTCCGGTTAGAAACTCGACTAGTGTGTATAAACAGAACGGAGGACAAAACATACCTTCGCGACTTACAAGTTAAACTCGCAACAAACAGCACACTGTTAATTATAATGTAATACTTCATTAAATTTACGTCGCCTAAAATATTTCAAGTCAAGTTCTTTTACGAAGAAAAAACATTACACGCTGAACTCTTACTTAACAATGAATGAAGAAAGTTTATACTTACACTCGATTGCAGGACACAACGGATAAATCGTGCAGCTGAAGTCCGAATTAGTCCATCCCTCGGAATATTTTCTCCACAACAATGAGAGGTTAAAAAAAAAAAAAAAAAAAACTGCGCTGCGGTCCACTGCTGCTGGCAAAGGGGCGGCGCGGGGCGGGCCGGGCTGGGGCCGGGGGAGTGGGGAGTGGGGGGCGGCCTACCTGCTCTCGCCCATGATCCCTTCGCAGAGATCGTCTCATCTCCTCTAACTCAAAGCAGATTTATTTAGGCTGGATGTCACTCATTCAATTCACGTAATAAAACATCACATAACCAATATTGCTCAGTGTTGCCTTTATTAGAAAAATTTAAAAAATAAATAAAGAAAGAAATCCACGTCACGCTTACCTTCCCAAGCCCCCCCCCGAACGTGACCGTAGTAGACGTGACGCAGCAGGTAGTAGTAGTACATGTACAGTACAGTATATCATATTGTACTACATGTGATGTAGATACGAGGCTACACATCACTGAGGCAAGTTGCGAGCAGTTCTTTAGAGCAGTTTTGGCCAAATTATGGGAACGAAACGGATTCCGCAGATGCTCAGATGTTTCTACAGCAATAATGGCAAAAATTACTAACGCGCTAAAACCCATAAATCCCCCGGTAAGGAACTACTTAGGAGACGAGCGCGGAAGTATACTGAGGAGTGCGGCTATTAGCACGACCGGCATTATTCGTCGCTATACTGCGCACTCGTTTCAGGCCGCGGTCCGAGAAGGACTGGGGAAAGGCGGGAAAAGCCCTGAGGGCATGTAAAGATGGCCAGTGGCTGTAGGCCACTGTTGAAGAAAAAAATGGGCATCATGTGTCTAGTATGAATGCGATCCTGATTTTAAACATCTGTCTTTCATGTGCACTTTTTAAATATATATTCTTTTCTTAAAAATCACTTGTACCTGAACACTGAAAGAAAAATAAAGCATGTAGGATGGTAATTATGTTTCACACATAGTACAGTGCCAAATGTGGCTACATGAAAGAGTACGCAATTTTGCTGTAAAATAATCTCACATTGCTCGTACAGTAGCTAGTTTAGGGTTGTCAACCGTTCCGTATATCAAGGGTTTAAGACTTACGTTCCATATTAAAACCTATTACTAGGGAACGCGGCTCGCCCCGTATTTTAACCTTTCACACCCAGAGACATCTAAAAGTGTTATATTACATATATTTATTGCATACATAAAGTTCGCATAAAAGTGTTAAAAGATTAGGAGAACAAATCGCAAAAATGGATGTGAAACAGGGCTACGTTGCTACGTTAATCAATCAGTCACTCGCCTCACGCAGAACTGGACTCACTGATCTCAAGTCCTTTTTCACAAGTCTTGCGAGAAGCGAGAAAATGTACTCGTGGAAAATAAAAAAAAAATAACGAGGAAAAAGAAGGGACTTTCTTCTTGTTTGCACTTTAACCCGGTCAGAATATTGCACTTTTGTTTGTGCTGTTCATAAAAGTTTGTGAAATGCACTCGACTTTCAATCAGTTGCTGTGCTTAAAAATACGCTTTTACCTTAATTTTTTTGAATTTGCGTCTGTTCATTAAAGTAAAAAAAAAACATCACTCAAAAGGACTCTGAGTCTGTTCCTCATCAGTTGTGTAACAAGTGTTAGAAATCGCCTAGGCAGACGCTATAGTGGTATGTGTGTAATGGTGGGTGAAACTTTAGAATGACACTGAAATTAATTTATATTTCACAACTGACATGTATGTCACTGAGCTACAAGCAAATGTGTCTCGGATTCATTTTAGCATTAATTCAGTCAAGCAGAGACTTCTTTTTTACACATATACATTAGCTACAAAGAAATTCCAGTTCCGAGTGTCCCTTATTATAAGGCTTATGCTGTACCTTATTTTCCTGTAAAGAACCCAAAAGTGTCCCTTATTTCCTTCTGCAGGGGTTGGCAACTCTACTCATTAATAATATCGCCGTCTTACAAGACACTCTTTTTAACAGGATTAAACCAACTAGCAAAATGGTTAGAGTATGGCCTGAGGGCGCAATCTTTCAACTGCAGGGCTGTTTTGAGCGCACAGAGTGGAATGTATTTGCCAGAAAGAACTCTAGAGCAATGCGCCTCATCCGTTTTGTCCTCCATTAAATACTGCATAGAGTAAGAATAAGAAACCCGTTTGTTCCCCAACCAGAAACCCTGGATGACCAAAGAGACCAGGAGTTTGCTGAAACAAAGAGATGCTGCTTACAGGGCAGGTGACACAGCAGCCTACAGTTTAGCCAGGACTAATCTAAAGCGAGGCGTTAATGCAGCAAACTTCAACCTTAAACTCAGGACTGAGGACCGTTTTAATAACAACAACAACCCCCAACGTATGTGGCAAGGCATGCAAGCTCTCACAGACTACAAAAGGAATGATAATTTGCCGCCTATATATATAGTGATTTATCCATAGCAGAGGAACTTAACTCGCACTTTGCCCGCTTTGACAAAGACAGCAATAGTAGGGAAACAGTTACGCCTGCACTGCCACCTGACTAACATCCACTGCCGACACTGGACACGAACAAGGTTAGAAGGGTTCTGCGCAGTGTCAATGTGAGGAAAGCGGCTGGTCCTGATAGCGTCCCAGGGCGCGTACTTCGCGCATGCGCCGACCAGCTGACAGAAGTCTTCACCAGTATTTTTAAGCTCTCCTTGACCAGTGCCATTGTCCCTACCTGCCTCAAAACTACAACGACTGTGCCAAACAGCAAAATGTGAGTTGCCTGAATGACTATCGCCCGACTGCGCTTACAACCCTTGATATCCAAGTGCTTCGAGAAGCTGATTTTGGCACATATTGAAAACATCATCCCTGCCAGTCCGGATCAGTATCAGTTTGCCTATAAGGCAAACGGATCAACAGAGGATGCAATCAGCCTCGTCCTCCGCGCTGCCTTGGAGCACGTGCACGAGACGCACACATATGTCAGAATGCTCTTCGTTGACTTCAGTTCAGCCTTTAACACGGTCATCCCCAGCGTACTCGTGTCCAAACTCCGCAACCTAGGCCGAAGCACAGCCATCTGTAGGTGGACTCTGGACTTCCTGACCAGCCGTCCCCAGAACGTTAGGTTAGGAAACCACACATCCTCCACTCTCGCTCTGAACGCTGGTGTTCCGCAGGGATGTGCGTTGAGTCCTCTGCTGTATACACTCTTCACCCATGACTGTCAACAGACACCATTGTGAAGTTCGCAGATGATACGACAGCCATCGGTTTGATTACAAACAATGGTGACATTGCATAAAGGGACGAGGTACGAAACCTGACAGCCTGGTGCTCCGGCAACAATCTCATTCTTAACACCGGGCAAACAAAGGAGACTGTAGGTGGACTTCAGGAAGAAAAGGAGAAATGACCTCAGTCCTGTGCTCATAAATGACGAGGCTGTGGAGAGAGTCCCCAGTTTCAAATTCCTGGGGGGTGAACATTACAGAAGACCTCTTTTGGGCCACACACACCTCTACGGCCATTGGAAAGGCACAACAACGCCTTTATTTCTTGAGAAGACTGAGGAGAACGAGACTGCCCCAGGATCTTCTCGTGACTTTCTCCCGACGTACAGTGGAGAGTGTACTGACGTAGTGCATTACAGTATGGTACGCCAGTTGCACAAGAGAAGAACAGAAGGCTCTGCAACAGGTCATCAGAACGGCTCAGAACAGCACACAGCTACCGGCAGTCGAGGACCTTTATCTGTCCAGCAGATGTCACAGCAGAGTCTCCAAAATTATCAGGGACTCCACTCACCACAAAAATGAAAAACCACTTATTTCCCAGAGCTGTAAAGCAGCTGAACACTGCCTGATTTTTATTGTATTATATTGTATTATCTACTAATTTACTGTATTATCTGTTTAATTTTCTGTTTTTAGGCTTATGGGTTGTGTGTTATATTGTTGCCTAAGGAACTCGGGGAATACCACTATAATTTTGTTGTATTGCACAGCAGTACAATGACAATAGTCTTCAATTCAATGCAATTCAATTCAATGTGGAAGGCTGGGCCAAAGTTGCTTGCAGTTGATTCAATAGACCGATGAGCAGTTGCAAATATTTTTTTGTTTGAAGTTATTACAAATACAGATTCCAGTTTAAATGGTAACATTGAGCGATATATAGAGTGTAATACTTAGTTGCATTCTTATTAAAGGAGTCTTGAATAGCAGTGCCGTATATTGTTTGATTTCATTTGAGTTTCTTCTTAAAGCATTTGCATTTATTGATGTGAAAATTGGTTAACAGATAACTTAGACTGATTAAATAACATTTTTGTTGTGAAGCCTGCAGCAACTAACACAGCGCATTTGATTTACCCCCAATACTAGAGTGAGGATTGAATGGTTCGCGATGATGAATATTTACACTGATACAATTTTGCCAAAGGGTTACAGTATACGATCAATGGAAGTTTGTGTTAATGTCTTTTTTAAATTTTTAAGATGGGTAAATTCTGCCGATCTGCTTGAATGATATCTAACGACCTAATTTACGAGCAGACGCTATGGCGAATTGATGGAAGTAGGACACACCGTGCCATCTGATTGGTCGGTTACCGGAAGTAGAATGCGTCGCGCCTTCTTGTGGCCGGTTGCATTTCCGCTGGAGTACATGTGAGCATCATGTCGCAAAGTCCTGCGCAGAAGAAGAGGATGTTGTCGAAAGAGGTTTTGTATCGTGTTCGTTTCACTCATATTGCGTTATTTCGTCTATTAAGGCTCTACAGAGTGACTGTGAGGCGGCTTTGAATGTGGTGCTCTGTGCGCTTTATTATTGAACACGCCGGGTAACCTGATAGCCGCCTCACACTTGGAAGCACCGGCGGCGATGATGACGCCGGTCGACGCTGCTACTCACGACAACACCGGTCACGTGAAATGGAAAATTAACATCAACTTATTTCTAGGGCGACGACAAAGTCGATTGGAAGAAATTGCAAGCGAAACGTAAGTGTCTTGTTTATATGTGAAAATGTTACGCCGCACGAACGAGGGAAGTACCCTGCCTGTTTACTACAGTTTTCGCACTAGGACAGTCCGCCGCGGCTGTGACGTCATCAGGTGACATACTCTGTAGTTTGAACGTTGTGCTACAATCAATGTGCAGCTCACTGTCTGTGCGGAATCTCAGTTCACATTTCAGCTGATGCATTCAGATGCATTCATAAACTATCTGACTCTGAATTTCATTTCCATAATGGGCTCAAAGTAGCGTAGTGCATTTCCCTCTTTTGAATCTCCCCTCCTGCTGTTGTACCCTTGATCCAAGTACTAAACTTGTTGGTATCCTAATACTGCAAGTTGTGTTTGAGGAAACTGTAAGCTATATGAATGAATTTCACAGTGAAGTCTTTATGTGACAATCGCTATAGGTGCGCTTCATCCATGCATTTGTTTTCTCAACATGTTCATTGAGCAACATAAAGTTGTGATGAGTAGCAATGAGTTTGAAACTGTGAAGTCAGCTTTTAAAAATTGACTTCGGAAAGGTTGATGTTGCATTTCCGATTTTCAGGGAAGGAGGAGAAAAGGAAGCGCAAGGATGCCAAGGTCCTAAAACAGTTGGAAAAGCAAAGGAGGAAGGAGGAGGAGACGAAAGAGCAGCTGCGTCAGGAGTCGGAGCGGAAGGAAAAAGGTGATGTCACTAGGATGTCGCTAGTCACTAGCAACCATTACATAAAACACATTATCAAGACAAAGTCTTTCCCATGACAATCCCTTTCTGACATCAAAAAATACAACTGACCCATGTCTTCCTCACACCAACATACACAAAAGGACTGTCCCCCAGTAGCAGCTCAGCTGAAGTCATCCTCTTAATACATGCTTCCTTCAAAACGCATAAAATACTTCTAAATTACAACATAAAACCTGGTCATACCCCTAAAACCAGACAAATAAATACAAAACAAACATACACATAAATAATCAATATAAAACTCAGTGCACAAAACCACATACTAAAACAAAGCTGTTAAAATCTAGGAGTAACACTTATACAAATAACCCATATTAGTTAAAAGTGCACAAACCCAAACCACTAAAATCTGTGAATAAATACTGCACAACTAAGAAACCACACAAACAAATATAAAAAAAAAATATACAAAGGGGTAAGATACAAGAAAGTACAATATGTTTTAAAAGAATGCAGTTCCATAAAGCAAATGTCCATCCTCAGAGCTTCAGACCCATTTATCCACGAGGTCTTTCCATCTGTCTTTTGCCTCGTGGTAGCCCCAGGCAATCCGATCCCGCTTTATTCTGAACTTCAGTTCAGCTCGAATCTTCAAAAAGACACCGTAAGCTCCCATTTTCAACCCCTTTCGGACAAGGTTAATATGTGCATTCCACAATTCTTTCTTTGTCAAACTCACAATCAACCAAATCCTACCAGAGGTTGCCTTACTTGCCTTGGGGGACAGTCCCTTCATGATATTATCAAAGGTCAATGCTATCTCGCCGTCTAACTCTGCACAAGGGCTCAACCAAAGACCAGACCGTCCCGGCATAACCGCAATCCCAGAAAACGTGCTTAATCGTTTCCGCACCCAAACACTGCTGTCGCGGGCAGTCGGGACGTCCGGTCAACCCGTACCTGTAAAGTTTCTCCATCACGGGTAATCTATCGTGAAGACACTGCCAGTTTAAGTCCTGCAGCCTGTCGTCAAGCCCTTTTGGCTGAATTCGGGCTCAAATATCTTCCCCAAGGCCTAACATCACTCGCGTTCCCCTCCCCTCCAACAAGGCATAATATAACACCCTGCGCTTGAGGAGGGTATTTGCGTCAGTGTCTCTCGGAATGATCTTGCTCCATTTCACCATCTGTTTGTAGTGATCCGGCAGAGACTCGGCCTTTGGTCCAGCATTGGACCACGAATTCACCAAATGGCGCAATGAGAAAGACAGCCAGAGGCGAATAAAATGTTGGTGCGGGTGCTCCAGGGGAGCTGCCAGACGGGAACAGTGCTGCGCAAAAAAAAGGCAATCAAATTTTAGGGGGAAATCAGGAACCCCCTTCCGCCCCTGTCCGTCCCTAGATACATCACCTCCCTCCTCACAAACTCATGCCTTCCACCCCATACCAAGCCGAACACATCTTTCACAAATCCTTTCCTTAAATTGCGAGGCATGGGGTAGACATGAGCTAAGTAAAGTAAGGTCGGGAGGACATCAACTTTCAGAATCAATGTTTTACCCAGGAAGGACAGGGACCTTGCCTTCCACAACCCCATCTTCCGTCTAGCTATTGCGAGACGCTCCTCCCAGTTGACCCGGGCTGCTCGTTTCGAGAGAAAACTTACACCCAGCACTCTGAGGGGACCTCTACAGAGCGAAAGGCCGCCAAAAGTGTCTTCTCGCGCTCCCCAGAATCCAAAGTACTTTACCTCCGTCTTCCCGAGGTTGAGCGCCGAACCCGAGGCCCTACCGAACGTCTGAGATAGGCGCAATGCCTGGGCGAGCGAGCGGTCAGAGCACACAAACAGGACTGTGTCATCTGCATATTGGGCCAACTTAACAGTCCTGCCACCACCTCCTGGAATGTGCAACCCATCTATTCCCGGGTGGGCCCGAATTGCCGCCGCCAACGGCTCCACATACAAAACATAGAGAAGGGGAGACAGCGGACACCCCTGTCTAACCCCACTCGTCTGGGGCAACCACTCCCCAAGAGAGCCGTTAATCATAACCTGGCTACCGACATCATTATAAAGTGTTCGGACCCACGCGAGAAAGGTGGGGCTCAATCCCAATCTGCCCAAGACATCGAACATAAAAGTATGGTCCACATGATCAAACGCCTTCTCCTGGTCCAGACTGACCAGTGCTAGGGGAATATTTCGATCCTCCACCCAGGCAATCGTATCTCTGATAAGGTGTAAATTCCAAATTGCCGAACGCCCGGGAACCCCACACGTCTGGTCTTCATGGACCAGGAGAGTCATCACCTTCCTCAGGCGCTCGGTCAGGATTTTAGCGATTAACTTTACATCAACACACAGCATGGTCAGGGGCCTCCAGTTGCCCAGATCGGCTCTATCGCCTTTCTTATGCAACAAGGTTAGAACCCCCGACCTCATGCTGTCCGTCAGCTTACCTCGGGTCAACACCTCTTTGACAACCTCAAGAAAGACAGGACCCAAGACATCCCAAAATGTGGAATAGAATTCCACCGGCAGTCCGTCCAAGCCTGGGACTTTCCTCCGGTTCATTCTGGAGAGCACGTCAGACAGTTCCCCCAGAGTGATGGGTGCCTCCAGGCAAGCCCGGGACTCAGCCGGGAGGGTCGCCCGCAAATGTTGTAAAAAGGAATCCCCTGTGACAGGGTCAGTTTCCCTTCCCTTAAAAAGAGTTTCATAAAATTCTGTAGCAACCCCAATCATCCCGGCCGTATCCTTAACTAGTTCTCCTTGCCCAGTACGCAGAGAAATAAACCCTCTATCATGCTGAAAGCCCCTCGTTTTATTAAAGAAGAAAGACGAACATTTTTCACCTTCCTCCAATTCTCTTACTCGGGCTCATGTAAGGAGTGCGCTAGCTTCCTGGTCATACAGTCGTCTTAATTTTGCCTTTAATTCCGCTTCTCTGTCACTATTAAAATCCTTTCCATTGTTATAGTGGGCATAGAGCTTTTCCAACTTTTTCTCCACTTTCCGCATTGCTCTGCAAGATCGAGCTCTCCTACGAACACAGTACTGCCTAGTAATGGTTCGCACCTTCGTTTTGGTGTCTTCCCACCAATCCGAAACCGAGCCACAGAAAGATTTGAGCTCCTGCCATACCTTAAAATGCTTATAAAAAAAGGTCCCTATACTCTTTCTCCTTTAAAACATCTACATTCAGTTTCCAGTACCCAGGACCATGCAACGGAGCCTCTATGGAAACCGTAGCCTCTACCATCAAATGGTCCGTCGGCCAATGAGGAGAGAGGTGGACCCGTTTAAAAACAACAGAGTCGGAAGCCAAAATATAATCTAGGCGACTTTGTGCTCCTCTACTATTAGACCAGGTAATGCCTGGATGACTGGGGTTGCATACTTTAAAACCATCAGAAAGACCAAATCTGAGCATAAAATTCTTAAAATGTTTGATGCTGACATCCTCTTTACCCTCCAGATATATATTAAAATCTCCCCCGATTGTTAAGTGCCTTTTACAGACACAAAAGGGGGTCAACTCCTCCAAAAGAGATATGCGGGATGCAGCCTCTACCGGAGCATAGACACACGTCGCCCGGATGTGTTGTCCCCTCCAGGTGGCGTCCACTCCCAATACTCTACCCTGTAAAACTGTAAACGTGCTTACATTCTCAAAACTCCGTTCTCCGAAAAGAATGCCTACACCTGTTGAGTGGATCCCACCCACACTCCAGTATGATCTACCTTTCCTCCACCCTGAAGAGAAAACAGCCACATCCCGCTGATCTCGAAGGTGAACTTCCTGTAAAAAACATAGGCTTGCATCCTCTGCCTTCCAGCTATCAAACATTGCTGCCCTTTTCAAAACGTTCTTCAATCCTGTGACATTTAAGGTTAAAATTCTAAAATCAGCCATAAACGGGACAAATTAAATAATTAACCAACCATAAGAATGGTAAAACCCTACTAAAATTCATTAAAAACAAAATCATTCCCCTCCCGACATTTCTATCATACTCTGGAAATCTACAGCAACATATGGCTGCTCACTGATATCCTCATTCTGGTCCGAATACAGAGGGGAACTCATCATATTGTAGGGGGGTGCAGTCACAACCGGCCAATCCATGTGGCTTCCCCTACCAGCAAACACTGATCTCGGTCCTCCTTCGTCTTTGCTGCTGGCTTTTCTTCTTTCCTGCTCACCCCCTCCTCTTTTCTGCTCTTCTTGTGTTCCTTTGGAGTAGGGCCTTTACTCCTTTTCCTATTTGTATCCTTTGGGGTACTCTGGGCTTTGGTGGGCGTGGTCCTTGGGGTCACTAACGTCAGGTGTTCCTTCTCTACTGCCAACTCTGCATGCACCTGCTCCTCAACAACATCAGGTTGAGCCAACATTTCTCCCTCCCTTCCACCAGACACTCGGCTTCCCGACACAGCGTCGGCATAGGTGGGTTTCCTCAGATGGCAGGTGCGGGCAAGATGATCTTCTGCCCCGCAGACATTACACCTGCGTGGACCATTACAATCTCTAGCCATGTGACCTTTCTCCAAACAGTTATTGCACCGCGTATTGGTGCAATTAGCCCCCGTGTGCCCAAACCCCTGACACACTCGACAAAAGGGTGGCTGGTTAGAATAAAATAAATAGCCCTTGCTTGTGCCTAAATTAAAAACAGCGGGTGGGTGGCAAAACCCATCAAAACCTTGTGGGTCAGGGAGCAAACGGACCCAAAACTGCCTTTTTCCATTCCAAAAGCCAAGTTCATCCCTCATGTCTTTATGACCAGGCAGGACTTCAACATACTTCCGTAAAAATTCTCGTATAGACTCCGCCGTAATAAAAGGGTTAAAAACGTGCACAGCCACTATGCGTTGGTTGTTAACCCAACGGTTCTCAACGTCGTAAAATTTCAATTAAGCTGGCAAAAGTGTCATATTTAAGCTAACGTAAAGCTAAAAGAAGAAATTGAGGAAACAAAAACTCCAGCTCACCCCGTGACAGCAGCGGTTATGCCACCCACTAGACACGCTTTAGGATTGCTGGGCTACCCAAAAGAAAATAAAAGCCTTTCAGAGGATAGAGGCTCACCCCATGCCAGCGGCAGACAAGCCACCTACTGGACATGCACCAGGATCACCCCTATCCTCTCTAAACTACACAGCAGCACCTTGTGGCAAGAATGATCTTAGCCAAAAGGCCGAGAAGCGAATTCAATAAATTATTCCAAGACACCATGCCAGCCTGCTTTGCCCCCAGGCTTTTCAGACCCTTCTTGAATATAGACAGAGTTTCCGCAGTTCTAAGTGACAGGGTAAGGTCATTCCACCACAACGGACCCAGAACCGAGAACCTCCAAGCTTTACCTTTCGTGCGTAGGACCACCAAGCGAGCAGAAGTAGATGAGTGAAGGGGCCTGGCTGGGGTGTAGCGTTGATTAAGTCTTGTTAATAGCTGGGAGCAGTTCTATTGATGCATTTGTACACAGTAACCAGGGTTATGAATTTGCTTCGGGCAGCTATAGGAAGCCAGTGTAGAGAAATGAGTAGAGAAGATACATGGGAACGCTTTGACAAATCAAACGCAACTCGTGCAGCAGCATTCTATAGAAGCTGCAGAGGTTTGTAAATTTACATTTATTCATTTAGCAGATGCTTTTGTCCAAAGCAATGTACATCTCAGCAAAAGTACAATTTATGCATTACATTACGAGAAAGAGATATAGTTGCAGACATGTGACTCAAGTAAACCTAGTTTGTTACCTTCCAGTTGCTGTACCAAGGTTCATCGTTCAAGTAGGTGCTTATGGCTCATGATGGCGCCGCGAACGGCCGCCTTGGTGTGGAGCTCCACAGTTGTTTTACTGTTTTTGTTAGTTTGCCCTGTCTTTAGTTATACTCCGACAATCAGTTTTACCAGGGAAGAACTGCTGAACATTCGGCAGTACACACCACCCGACATTTTACCAGTTTTCGATTATTCTGACGTTTTGCTGGACATTGTAGTCGGAGGTGCAGCGGTGCTACTCAAGCGCTCTAAGACGCGCAAGCGTGGAAAGCAAGCCGGCGCGCTTGTCAAGCTCCGAAAGCGCGGCTTTAGAACAGCGCTGCCTAGTATCCATCTGGCGAACCTCCGCTCCTTACCCAACAAATTGGACGAACTTTTCCTCCTGTCCCAAAGAAACAAGGACTTTTTAAACTCTGCTGCTCTGTGTTTCACGGAAACCTGGCTGAATGAAGCCATCCCGGACAGCGCACTACATCTGCCGGGCTTCCAGCTGTTCAGAGCGGATCGCGACGCGGAATCAGTGGGGAAATCACGTGGCGGTGGGACATGCTTCTACATCAACGAAAGGTGGTGTACAGATGTGACAGCGTTGAAGATGTGCTGTCCCGACCTGGAAGCGCTCTTCATCAACTGCAAGCCTTTCTACTCGCCGCGGGAGTTTTCCTCGTTCATCCTCGTGTTTACATTCCACCGCAAGCGTGCGTGAACACAGCGCTGCAACAGCTGGGCGACCAGATCACTGACACAGAGCAACAACATCCGGACTCTGTGATAATCATTCTTGGGGACTTTAATAAAGCAAATCTCTCCCGCGAACTGCCAAAATACAGACAGCATATTACATGTCCCACCAGCGACAGTAATATTTTGGACCACTGCTACACCACAGTAAAAGATGCATATCACTCTGTTCCACGGGCAGCTTTGGGGCTCTCTGATCACTGCCTGGTTCATCTTATACCGACCTACAGGCAGAAACTGAAATCGGCTAAACCTGTAATAAGGACTGTTAAAAGATGGACTGGGGAAGCAGAGCAAGACTTACAAGCCTGCTTCGAGTGCACCGATTGGAGTGTCTTTGAGGCTGCTGCTAGCGGTCTAGATGAGCTCACAGACTCTGTAACATCATATGTCAGTTTCTGCGAGGATATGTGCATCCCTACCAGGACTCGTTTAACATACAACAATGACAAACCGTGGTTCACTGCAAAACTCAGACAGCTTCGTCAGGCCAAAGAAGACGCCTACAAGAACGGGGACGGAGTCTTGTATAAACAGGCCAAAAACACACTGGCAAAAGAGATCAGAGTGGCTAAGAGAAACTACTCTGAAAAGCTGAAAAAACAGTTTTCAGCCAACGATCCTGCATCGGTGTGGAAAGGCCTGAAAGACATCACAAATTACAAGACACCACCCCCCAGCACCGTGTGAACTCAACAACTAGCCGACGATTTGAATGAGTTTTTTATTGCAGGTTTCATAAACCCTGTCTCACACCCATTCAGACCCTCTCTCCACAAATCAATTAACACCTTCAGTAACCCCCACCTTCCCCCCTCCTGCACCTTTGATCTGCGAAGGGGAGGTGCGTCGGGTCTTCGTCAAACAGAAGACAAGGAAAGCACCAGGCCCAGAGGGTGTCTCGCCGGCCTCCCTGAAAACCTGTGCTGACCAGCTGGCCCCTATCTTCACAAAGATCTTCAACAGATCACTGGAGATGTGCGAAGTTCCTTCCTGCTTCAAATGCTCCACCATCATCTCCATCCCAAAGAAACCCAAAATCACAGGACTTAATGACTACAGACCTGTCGCCCTAATGTCTGTGGTCATGAAGTCACTTGAAAAACTGGTGTTGGACTACCTGAAAGACATCACTGGACCCTTGCTGGACCCTCTGCAGTTTGCTTACCGAGCAAACAGGTCTGTGGATGATCCAGTCAACATGGGACTGCACTACATTCTGCAACATCTGGACAAACCAGGGACTTATGCGAGAATCCTGTTTGTGGACTTCAGCTCAGCCTTCAACACCATCATCCCACATCTCCTCCTGTCCAAATTAACCCAACTCTCTGTGCCCACCTCCATCTGTCAGTGGATCACCAACTTTCTGACAGACAGACAGGCAGCAGATAGAGAGGCTGGGAAAATTCTCATCCAATACTCGCACGATCAGTACTGGCGCCCCCCAGGGATGTGTGCTCTCCCCACTGCTCTTCTCCCACTGCTCTTCACCAACGACTGCACCGCAAAAGACCCCTCTGTCAAACTCCTGAAGTTTGCAGACGACACCACACTCATCGGCCTCATCCGGGATGGTTTGTCATGTATACAGTAAACAGTTCGTTACACCATACAATGAAATTCTTACTCTGTGAATCCTCTCAGCAGCCTATGACATAAATTAAGGACATAAGGAAAGTAAAACACAAGGCATAAATCACAAATTTACAAAAATTACTATTAGTGCAAAAATCCAAGAAACAAAGTTATACACATAAAGTGTGCAGTGTGCAACGTAAACATGAAAGGTGTACATGTGCAAAGTCCTGCAGAGGTAGATTGGGTCAATTCGCAGTTGAAAGGGGGTGTGTTTTTGTGTGCGCAAGGTATGCGGAGGTAGTCTGTGGTCTCTGGTGTTATTGGCGTTCTGGATGTGTATGTGTGTGTAGGAAGGATGAGGGGTAGTTGACACCTCTCAGGCTCAGAGGGTAATCTGTGTCTGCCCTGATGGGTGGAGAGGCAGCGGATGGACGTCGTTCACAATCTTGATGGCCTGTGGGTAAAAACTGTTTTTCAGCCTTGAGGTTCTGGCTTTAACACTCCTGTAGCATCTGCCTGATGGTAAGGGTGTGAAAAGGCTGTGCTGGGGATGACTATTGAAGTTGGAGATCCACTGACACAGGGATGGGGAAACTCCCAGGTCCTCCAACTTCGTTATGAGTTTGGAGGGAATTAAACTGTTGAATATTGCACTGTAATCTACAAACAGCAATTTTACATAATTCCCCCTCCCGGTGTCCAGATGGGTCAAAGCAGTGTGTAGGACGTATGAGATGGCATCTTCAGTAGAGTGATTGGGACAGTATGCAAACTGTAATACGTCCAGGGTGTCGCATAGTGAAGAGGTGATGAAGTCTCTGACCAGCCTTTCAAAGCACTTCATCATAACTGAGGTCAGAGCTGCTGGGCAATAGTCGTTGAGGCAGGCAGGCTGGGGTTTCTTCAGCTCAGGAACAATAATGGACTGCCGCAAGCATGGGGGTATTACCGACAAGGAAAGATGATCAGACTGTCCTAGATGGGGACAGGGCAGGGCGTCATATGCATTGTCCACATTTGTGTGAACATGGTCCAGTGCGTTCTTACTCCTGGTTGAGCATTTAACATTCTGACAGAATTTTGGAAAAACTGACCTGAGGTTTGCCTGATTAAAATCTCCTGCTACAATAAAGACTCCTTGCGGATGATGTTGATTGCTAATAGCCAAGCGTAGTAACTCAAGTGCTCATTTAGCATTAGCATGCAGTGGTATGTAGACTGAAATTACAAAAACCAGAGAGAATTCCCTAGGAAGATGGAAAGGCCTGCACTTCACCATAATGTATTCTAAATCAAGAGTAGAACTACAGTAGTAGTACATGTACTGCAGTACATAAAACTACATCAACATGTGCAATGTTTCCAAGAAAGGGTTCCATTTTCCACATAGTACGTGAAATGTATGTAAAAGTAGGACTCAGAAGTAGGTTCAGGAGGTTTATTTTTCCTAAGTTAAACATTAAAACTTACTGTGCATAAAAAGGTGATAGTGATTATGAAAATGAGAATTAAAAAGCTTCCTGAATATACCCTTGGAAAATCTTTAAAAGCACATGCTAATAATTCCTCTTTAAAGATATTTTTCTTTCTTGTGTTTATAAGCCTGTCGAATTAATGAAAAAAATAGAAATATTTATAACTCTTCTTTAATACTCAGGAGCAGAAATGTACACTGATCATGAACAGAAAACATGTGGAAAGTTCATTTAAGACATAGAAAGAAATTACTGATATAAATTTATTACAGCAGCATAAAATGAACCTAAAGCCCTGCCCAGAGGTAATGAAAGTCACCACAGTGAAAATTTTGTACAATATCATATTCACATATAGCCGTTTAGTTTCACTAATACTAAATTTAATTTTAATCACAGAAAAAAAACCTCATGTCACTGGAAAAATGTGCCATTTTTGTAACAAAAAAAATTAGTGCAAGTTTTTTCCATTAAGGACAAAAACAAATGTGGCGCATTACATAAATCACATTAATTTCTTAACATTAAGGAACAGACACACCTCGAAAGCCAGTTTTAGGGGTACACTATAGCCTGGTTCAGAACAAAGCAGCAGTCCTTCTACTTCATTCTTATTTGCTCTCACTCCATTCCTGAAGAATCTTCTCCGCTGCATTTAATGTGAAGTCCTCCTGCCATGGGAGAATGACAATGATTTTCACAGCCTAAAAAAAAAAACTCACACTTTCAGACCTGGGACCAGTATCCAGAGAGGTTTACCTTGGCAAAGCAGAATCTAATGTAGTTTGGAAAGTCTTTGCAGTGTTCGTGACTGTAGAAAGCAGAAACCGGTATGGTGGCTAAACGCTGTTGAAAAGGTAATTTAAAAAAAGGTTTTCGGTGTAAGCTTGAGAATGCAATTTAGAATAGCAATTGTATTTCATTTCAAAAACAATGTGTTAAATCTTTACACTTTATTCTTCACAGTAATATTGTTGACTTTTTAAATAATTCATTTTAAATTCTAATACACCCCCAAAAAAAGCAGTCAAATTCATATTTATTCATCAGCAACAGAAACTGTGGTTTGTTGTAACTGTTACTTTTAAATAATTAAGGTGGTCATAGATGATAAGAAACATACACTAGCCCAGCCCTTTAAAACCTTTGAAAAGAACAGAATATTGTGTGCAAATAATGTAAATCAAAACCTGCAAATGCATCCTAGTCTGTTTGTACTATATGCTTACCTTGTTTTTTATAAGCCACTTCACAAATCTGTGATCATAAGGTTCATCTTGCCCAGGTAAATCTGGCAGATTTGCCTCTGATACAAAAGAAAAAAGTACAGTTTTACTGCATATTATGCCAATACAATTTTGCACTGCAAAATTACATCTGACATTGTTTTTCTTAAGAGCTACTTTTTCTAATTTACAGCTTTTATAGCAGTACTAAGTTACGTAAATAGTGATATTTAAAAATATATATATATATATTAATACCAGAAGTCATATTTCTCATTTTATAATAAAATTCCTTCTAAGAAATAAAGTACTAGTCTATATGTAATTAATTTTCTGTAAAGACTATTGTATTGCTATAATAAAAAATTGCTTTACAAGCTTTTCAAAATATACACCATTTAATCACAGGTTTATGAATTCAGTACAATGGATTTTTGTGTGTTACATGGTAATTTTACTCCTTTTAAATGTGCACTGTGTAATTCTAAACGATACATAACTGACAATACAACCACACGAACTTACATAATACCCAACAACATGACTTCCACCCTCAGTTATTGGTTATTCAAGAAAACAGCAGTAAACCTAAAAAAAAAAAAAACACTAAGGGAATATTTAAAAAATGACAGAAAACAATACCTAACTATAACTATTGAGAGGGTGGCTGACTGACAGATCCCAACTGCCTGTGCCTGCCCTACTGAAATGATGAGGACCGGCTGCTGCAACTTAAGCAGCTATCAAAAGGACTTTAGAAGTAGCTGATCTGAGAAGTTGTGGAGAGAATAGTTTGGCTCTCTAAGGATAGGCCACATCTGGGATATGTGGGTCATTTCCCCTGGGTTTGGTTTGGTTATTGTGGGTTTTTTGTGGTGTAGGCATTTTCCCCACTTTGCTTTTGGTTTTTGTTTGTGAATAAATCTTGTTCTGTTGGAAAAACCTGCTTTACCGTGCCTCTATCCCACCCATGTGGCTGCCTCCATCCCACAACCGGCCACACTATCTACAGAAACAATTATGCTTAGTGCAAGGCAACACAACAGAACAATGTTGTCTCATGCTTACAATCTCAGCCAATCACAGCCATGAATTAAATGTCAATATAATGTCACAAATGAAATAAATTCATAATAATGAATTTATTTAGCTACAGCATCAGATCAGGGTGAGCACCCTTCTCAAAAGGTACTACAGCAGGAGAAGGGACATGAACCTGGCTGCTTTGATTTCTTATAGAAACAAACCATAAACATGTAATTATTAATTCATTCACATAAATTGTTGTAACACACCAACTTCTTTCAAGGAGCAAGACTGAGAATAACTTCAATCTGCACACCAGACATTTAATAATGCTTTTTACAAAAACAAAGACTGGTAATGGACAAGACATGCTGCCTGGGTCAGTCATATATACAAATTTATTAATATGAATACCTTTGTGGTACTGTAAATAAAACCTTAATCTTGCAAACAAACATTTGTTAGTAACTTCAGTCTAGTGTACCATGTATTTTGTCTCTCACACTGCACTTGTGAGGTGGACTCTGGATCATTGTAACCCTGGATTACACACTTGGTTATTGATGAGAGTGAATTAACAGATAACAGTGAACAACAAGTTAAAATAACTTCTTAAAAATATTAGAAAATGTTGGTGTTATTGTCAAGCATAAAACTGCATTTTTTAAATTTTAAGTAGCATTTTTCATTCAGGAACTGATTGTATTTTTTCCCTAAAGAAATAATATTTCATCAGAATGGGAATTTGCCTAACAGGATAATTTCATGGGACATCAACCCCCCTTAAGTGAGGGATTGGTTGAAGTACTTACTTATGGCTGAAATATCTGCCATCATGAAGTAGCCTCCCTCGGGAATAATGGGCTGCAGGCCAACACTTTTGAGGCACTGAGCCAGTTTCTGACGTTTCACTTGCAGATTTGCGGGAAGCTGTATGAAGTAGCTTTCTGGCTTCCCAAACTGCTCAAATTCCCTCTGAAATCCATGTGCTACTGCCTCCTTTAAACCACAAGAATAATTTGACACTGAGTAAGCAAGAAAAAGGTATATCTCCCACTGTGCTTGTGTTCCATATACACACACACACACACACACACACACACACACACACACATTACTACAACCTACCGGAAAAAACATTTAATAAAATTTAAAAATAAAATAAAAAAAAGAGCAAATTAAAAACTTAGGTTGCATTCCAGTTCACGAAGTTGCCTTTAAGAAAAACAGCTGAACCAAAAAAAAAAAAAAAAAAACACACACACCACCTGAAGAACACGACAAAATGTTAACTTTTAATATGTTAATTTCAATAACAAACGCAAAGCAAAATGAGGAACAAATTGGAAGCGGTTTAAGAAATCACAGTCCCTGATTTACCTGAGCAGCAGTAGGACAGTGGTACACAGAGTTCTGATGAACAGTTCTTAGATGCTTCAGGATGTGTGTGGAGCCTATAGCCCACCCAACCTATACAGAGAGTTGGTAGGTCATACAAAGGCAGCATTCGCAGAAATGAGTGACATCAGCCCAAAGACAGTTCTCCCAGTACATAACGCACCTTCCATCCTGTCGCACTGAATGTTTTACCAGCACTCCCAATGGTAATGGTTCGCTCCCACATCCCAGGAAGGCTGGCTGCATTGACACGCCAATTGAAGGAATATTGTTATTGTGCTACAAAGATATTGATGAAACCAACACTTGACTTGAGTTTTCCCAAACAGTTTTATGAAATCATGCAGTTCAGTGATAAACTATACCAGCAAACTTAAACCAGAACTTCAGAACACAACCGGGACCAGAAGTCCATTTGTAACTTGAACTGTTCATATGTCCATCCACAGCATCTCAATCTGTAAAATCTTAGTGAGGAATTAAGCTGTGTAATTATTTACAGGTCAAGTTCTGTTAATTTGCTGTAAGCCTTTTATTTATTGTACTTTCATCGACAGCTCATATAATGCAGTCTCTCAGTATTCCTCTCTCCTGCACAAACTGGCTGTGATATTGGATCCACATGGACAGGATATCAGTCCGTTGCAGGACTTATTTTTCCATCTTAACGTGAAGCCTCATAAAAATCTGCTTTAAAATTTATTTTTAATATATCATAATCTTTTGCATACTGATTGCATGTCCCATTCAAGACTGAAGACAACAAAACTGGTAGATTAGACTCACTAATAAACATTTGTCAGCATCTAGTGACTTTCATAAAAGTGCAATAATAGGCATGAACCTCAATTTTCAGGGGAGCTGCTGTAAAAGTCTTGGATACAGCTCATAATACATAAAGAAATAAACTAAATGGCACAAGGTACAAGTGTAACGGTGCGTTAAATGAGCTTCGGCATGCAATTAAGGCTCTCTGAAACCGGAAATATAATTGGCTGAATTACAGTTAGCACATTACCTCAAGTCTACATTGTTTTTAAAACATTTATTGATTACATGTTAAGCAAATTGATCCAAATCACATTTTCAAGCCAGATAATGCAATACAGTACTTCTAGGAAAGCTTGTGTCCGTCTTGCTTGATCTCAAACATCAATGCGTTTTACAAACGTTTGAAGAAGTCCTCACCTATTTTTATATGCTTTGCACCGTTGTAGGTGAGCCACTCGTATACCTCATCGCTGATACACAACACATCATGCTTGATGCACAGGTCAGAAATCACCTGCAGCTCTTCCCGGTTGAAGACCTGTCAAGGAACTGATATGAAAATTACTCCATCAGCACTGTAAACCTGGTAACATGCCATGTTTTGGAATGGTTATCACCTTCCCCAAGGGGTTATTTGGTGTATTCAGGATGATGGCTTTCGTGTGTGATGTGAATTTACTGGCCAGCTCCCCAGGAGACAAAACCCAGTCTGCACTGGTTTCACATTTATCCTTCTTCTGAAATATGGAATATACAGGTTAACGTCATTTCCATCCAGTAATTTGAAGTAAGACTTTAGAGTAAAGAGTTTAAAACATTTTAAAATTTACAATGAGTCAAATTTCATTGGAAAATTAACATCCTTTTTTTTAAAAAAAAAAAAATAAAATAAATAAATAAATAAAAATAAAAAAATCTGAACTTACTGGTCTTAAAGGGACATAGACACACTTTCCTCCAGCCATTTTCACCATTGGTTGATAACAGTCAAAAAACGGTTCAATAATTATCACCTACAAAACGACAAATTCAAAACAGCAGGTAGGTGCAACTCATTGTTTGTAATATAACTTTGGATAATGCGCATAACTCAATATAATGCAAGCAATACCTCATCGCCATCGTCGATCAGAGCCTGAAACGTGCAGAACAGAGCCTGATACGCACCAACGGTAACCAAGATATCATCTAATGGATCTATGTCCCGACCCACAATCCTCCCAAAGAACTTGGCCAGAATCTTCACAAGAGGAGGGTGACCCTGCGGGTGTGCGACACCAGACCAGATCAAATACAAGTCCTGTCGCAAGAACTTAAAGGTACTCATACCTCATTTTACCATATCCAATTGTACGTATTTAAACAGTAACTGAAAACAGAAAATTAAACGGAAGAGAGAGACAGGTGTGCGCCACTTACAAAAGCCCGAGTGTATTGATGAAGAGCAAATCCCCCACTCACAGCTTTACAGAACGCTTCTTGAACAAAGCTGGGAGGAGGGAAGTCAGGGAAGCCCTGACCAAGGTTTACAGCCTTATACTCCGCAGCCAACTGAGTGAATTCCACCCTGTTGAAAGAGAAAGCACTCTCAAAAGGAAAATACTAACATACTCATATTAAGGTTTTGACCTCCACTGTTATGAAACCATCTGGTTTTTCTATTAACTAGTTCTGCAATATAACAGCACTACAGGAGGAGAAGGCAGCCATTCCCTCTTGGACTTCCACAAATCTTTTCTGTTGCAGCCTTAGTTTAGATTTTTCTCTTTCACTTTCTACCCTTTTTCTTCATCTTGATATTTGTTTACCATTGATTTGTCTTTGTTTTCGTACTTAAACTTTCACCTGCCTTTATTTTTTATTAATTTCACCTGTCACATGTCTGTATTTTTTAAGTTAAAGAATAAATCAAAAATATTTTTCCAGTATTAACAGGAATAAAACAGAACTTTGTACTGGTGTTAATAAAGCAGAATGAAGTCTATTAAACCATACAGTTTTCTATAATTTTATTTAAATGACAAAAAAGAAAAATCTATCACCTGAAAAAACAGAGTTCAAACTACAGTGAAACTGAAATTAAAAACATCAAAAAGTTGCCTAAATCCTTAAAAAAAGTTTTTTCTTCAGGTTCCCTGGTGAAAATTGTCAATTCAAGTGATTGTGGTGGTCTGGGAGAGATCAAGAAAAGAAACTGCATGTTGCAGCAGTTAAACATTAAATGTTGAAGTAACTGTGGTCATGGTTAATGAGGGGAATGACTAAAAATGTCAAATTTTAAACCGCATGTCAAGAAGGGTCAAAAGGAGATGGAAACCATTAATGCAGGAAGCATATTTTATCAGCAGTGAAATAATTTCAGGACGCATAACAGAATGGAGTCCCAAAAGGCTTGATGACTAAATTTGTTCCAAACTGATTAATCCCTGATCTGTGTTTTCTACCTGCCAAAATGTACAAAGCCAAGAAATGTGAGCTATGAAATGCTCCGAGACAATTATTTCTACTTTCCCAGTGGTCAAACATACAGTATGTGGTGGCGCTGAGAACCACCGCAGGTTCGAATCCCCCCTCCTGCAATAATAGCGCTGGCCAAGCTACCGTAATCACACACAACTGCGCCAGTGGAAAAAAAATGCCCAGCTGCACAAACGGGTAACTATCAAAACTATAGGTAACTCTGAAGCAAAACGTTAGCTAAACGAATAATGTAAACGCAGAGGGGAGAAAAAAGTGGTGTGAAGTGTCCAACGGGCACACTGTTGGTCAAGTATTCCTACTGTGAGTTCTGTAGCCGGACCACCAGCCGTCTATCAGGTCACTGTATTATACCTACGTGCTGCACCCCAAATATTTCCGACGACACGAAACTTAAAGAAATCACGCTCGTCGTAATTACCATACATTCTTGTCGATCCCTTCAATTCTGCGAGCATGAAGCTGCCGGGACATCGCAGCCTAAACACAAAGAGCAAACAATAGTTGATGAAATGAATGACAAAATAAATGAATGCATGCGCAGCAACGCACTGACTGACACGGTCTCTTTAAATTGAAGAGTCGCTCTAGAGCACGTTAAAACTAAAGCAATAAAATGTATTAAGAGTAATGCCACATACGGCGCTTGTGTGAAGTTGAGAAACTCTGGCTCTTCTGAAACACCTTAAAGCCCCATCTGAGAATATTCTCAACGTAAGTGAGATCTTGTCACTCCTCCTTGCCCCGAGGAAAAATAACGAGCATCGCCATCGGCTTGAACATGTAAACAGAGCAAACGAGTCGAATGTGTGTTGACCGTCGGCTTCAGCAATCATGTGGTCACAGGAGAAGCGCACTAAAGGGCAAACAGCATAAAACGCCATGTATGTTATACGTACCGAATACGGAAAAGAACACAGAGTTGTACTTACTTTTCCTTATTCTCACGGCACCTGCTCAACTGCACAACACTGAATGACGGACAGAGAGCTGCGGCCGCTCGATAATACGACGACAAACAAGAGCACCTTGGCTTGGTCTGCAGCGGGCAACTTCCTGTAGGGGGCGGTGCTCGCGCCTTCTCGTGTCCTTCGCAGGGCCTGGAGAGTGGCGAGGATCGCCTTAAGCGGCGCGTCTCTCTGATCCGTGTGCGCGCGCACTCACGCATACTTAGGTCTCCATTTTCCGATCATCCAGCGTTGTCGGTAACTGTACCAAGCCAGTATATACGGTTAATCTTTGACTTGCTGTTTTTGGTAATGTCTATTCTTTTATATGTCGGCATGGCGCACATATGCGGTGGCTAAAACAGAACTATGCTATTGCGCAGACGCGTGGAAATTGCCGCTTAGTGCTCAAGCTCGGCTCCGGACAGACACTGACCTGGCTGGGCTCACGTAGGGCTCTGTTGAACACTGTCGACCAAAACTTCGTGTGTTACCTTTCAGCGTAAATGACGTGTTCGACAAGGTAAATGTTGGGTTCTTCTGATGCCGCCATTGCGGACATGACATGAGTAACACCTATTAATTTAAACAGATTTATTGGAAAGAGCCACACGCAAACTTGTAGAATACACCAAATTCTGTGTCCTTCCTACCTCTATATGAAAAATCTTTAAACCCAAATCACAACATCTAAATCACAATATAAATAGTAACTCAACTTTAAAGTAACGAATGCCATTACATCAGTACTACTACAACTGGGGGGGGTGGGTTGGACCGGGTCTTGCTCGCCGGTGGGTCTGGGGTTCGAGTCCCGCTTGGGGTGCCTTGCGACGGACTGGTGTCCCGTCCTGGGTGTGTCCCCTCCCGCGCCAGCCTTTTGCCATCTGTTGCTGTGTAGATTGCAGGTATTTTTACTGAAACTACCTGTAAAGATTCTTTCTCATGTTCAGAAATACACGCGTAGAGCCGATTTCGGATTTAAGGCGGACAGCGGGGTCCATTCAACATTCATGGCGCGTTATAAACGAGTCCGCGTTATAACGAGTTTCCCGGCGTTTTTGCGAAAGGCTGAACAAAGTTTAACTCCAGTTTGCTGAGAGAACATTAACGTCAGTAAAAGCAATCGTCCGTACACATGAGGGAAAATAAGTGACACATCGCAGCGTACATACTTCGTATTTACTAATAACATGGAATTATTTTTAGTTCAGTTCGTTTTTTTATCGACGATGTGGATGTCATGAACCCGAGTTTGCACATCATGTGCATTAATGAATGTTACAGAACTTATAACAAATTCCATCACATTTTTTTAGCTAAACATAATCGGGCTACCAGAGCTGGACTTTGACTCAGTTTGAGTCCGATGAACCCGACTGAAGTCATGAGCTGATGCAGACCTTCACCAGGTTCTTATTGCACCAAGGGCTAGTATTTGTCATCAAAGACGCTTTATTTGGCCGACTTCACATCTACGAAGCATTTCTTGACGAGTCAGAGCGGCATCGTTTTGTAGCGAGATAGCGAAGCTATAAATCGAAAGGTCGGGAAAACAAAAGCGTTTTTTGCAACATTGTCGACTTGACGCTATTCGTAAACTCGTCTCCCAACGTGTGAGCGTTAAAACCGCACCGCCGTGCGTGTAGAAGGAGACCAACGTCACACCCAAGATCGCAGAAATAAAAGGCTTTACAACAAGAGTGACAAAAACATAGATCTAGGCATCGTTCAAAGGGTTTTTTCACAGAATGCCAACTTTTTTTTTCTTTTTTTTAAGTTTTCACCATATTGCATAACTTTACTTTTCGACTTTAGGAAATGTTTGGGAACCACGAAGATTTGAAACACGTGGAAAGGAATTGATCGGGGAAAAGAAGGTGGGGTCCAAGCTCTGACCGCGTTATATCGAGTCTGCATTGTACAAAATGCAGTTTTACAATAAAGTAACAGGCACATATCTTAAATCTGTCTAACAGGTAGAGGTGGCAACCATTTAAACCTAGAGTGAAATACGTTAAGTAGAAAACGAACGCAGACCCTTACCAGTAAGAACACAGGTTGAAAGTTTTCCTTTTTAAACAGATGTAACGAGTAATACTACTGTGAAGCACTCATTCTTTAGTTTAAAAAGGCAAACCTACTTATTCCTTGTACAACCGTTTTGAAGAGAGTACAATTTTTTTTCCACTAGGACAAAAACAAGGTACAGTGGAACCTCGGAACTCGAACTTAATTAGTTCCAGAAGGGCGTTCAAGTTCTGAAAAGTTCGAGTTCTGAATCAATTTTTCCCATAAGAAATAATGTAAAATGGATTAATCCGTTCCAGACCCCAAATGATTGCCTATTTAAACCTATATACATACATACCTGATGCTAAAACCATAAATAAAAAGTGTGAAACCCAGTGCAAATCGTAGAGTTAAGCATTCCATACTGTGCAGCAAGATCAACCACGCGAACACCCCTATTGTGTTTTTCAATTATTTCCTTTTTAACCTCTATCGTGGCTCTCACTATTTTCCTTTTTTGGCTGATTGCTTTCACTAGTAACCTTCTTAGGACCCGTGATGGCTTATTTAATATGATATAAAAAAGCCACAAAAAGGTGGACATTCAAATCACAATTCGGCAAGGTGTTCGCTCCGCGAGTTTTCAGGCAAGACTGGCTCATTCCGAGTCATACGTGTCATACGTACCCTTTGTTTTACGGGAAAAAAGACGCGTAACGTGTCCAACAGGTTTTAGCCTGAAAGATTAATCGGTTCAGTTCCGAAATTTCGTTTGAGTTCTGAGACATTTTTTACCTTGAACAACTCGTTCCAGTTCCGAATTGTTTGAGTTCAGAATCGTTCGAGTTCCGAGGTTACACTAACATAAGTGTAACATAAGCGTGAACGCAGTTCACAATAGCTGTTCAATACTGAGGAACAAACAGGCTGCATTTCACTTCTGTCATTCTATATCCATATGAAAAGTAATTGCATTAAATGGAAAACTGGGGTACACCTCAATTCTTCCCTTTAATTTTTAGAAAACATACTTAACATTTTAAAGTCTTCAATAGATTTAGTGCATTTACATAATTCAATTAATAATAATCAGTGGGTCAATTTTAGAAGCTTACACTTAAAAATTAGTATGTAGCCAGCACACTGGCTGTTAGTTTTTATTGCAGAACTTGCCATTCATTCTGGAATACTCTAGATTTCTACCCTATATCACAGATTATAGGACATTTAATGGGGACTTTCCAGTGCACTGGGGAAAATTAATCTAAATATGCTAGAACATGGCTGAACCTCATTATGAAATTATGGCCTGCAGTAAGATGCAGCCAGGGACAACTTTTAGGGGGTACACTGTAGCCTGGTTCAGCACACCTCAGCAGTCTACCTACTTCATTCCTCATTTACTCTCACTCCATTCACGAAGGATCTTCTCTGCTGCATTTAATGTGGAGTCCTCCTGTTATGGACAAAACACAATGCTTTTTACTTCCTCAGAAGAAGCTTATACTTTCATGCTTGAGACCAATCAGTACCAGTGCTTTACCTTGATAAAGCAGAATCTGATATAGTTTTGAAAGTCTTTGCAGTGTTCTGGACTGTAGAAAGCAGAAACTGGTATGGTGGCTAAACCCTGTCAAAACAGTTTGATTAAAACTTTGTTACAATCCTGAGCAGGAAATTTTAGTCCAGCACTGTTACTCAGTGTCAAAATTCAGTTTCATCTTGATGGCACTAAATAACAGCCCAGTGTTTACCTTATTTTTGATTAGCCACTTCACAAATCTGTAGTCATATGGCTCATCGTTTCCAGTTGAGTCTGGCACATCTGCCTCTAATACAAGGGAGAAGCAAGTCTTATTTTATTTTACATTCCCACCAAAAAAATCGTGAGGTGCAAAATCTTTGGCATGCTAATATGTGAATGTATTTGATACAAGCTATACTTCTCCTAATTAAAACCATGTACAATAGATGGGTACATGCATGACTATATAAAGTACATACTTATTGTTGAAATATCTGCCATCATGAAGTAGCCTCCCTCGGGCATGATGGGCTGCAGGCCAACATTTTTGAGACACTGTGCCAGTTTCTGACGTTTCACTTGAAGCTTTGCAGGAAGCTGAAGGAAGTAACTTTCTGGCTTCCCAAATTGTTCAAATTCCCTCTGAAATCCATGTGCCACTGCCTCCTATAAACCACAAGAGTCATTTGACACCGAGTATGCATCAAAAAGGTACAGCTCCCAGTATATAGTACGGATTACTACATAACATGGGAGAACATTTTCATTCGAAAAGAACTGAGTTTATCATGAAGAACTGCTGGATCCCACTGTAGTTCATGTAGCTATCCTTAGCAGAAATTAGCTCAAAAAAATTAACGGGTTGAAAACCATGACAAACTACTGACATTAATGACAGTCATCGTTGACAATAAATAACATGCCCATAGATGAAGACTGTGCCAAGTTAAGGATCAGAAGTTTTCAAGACAGACAACTCCACATTATTTACCTGAGCGGCAGTAGCACAGAGGTACACAGAATTCTGATGGACAGTTTTCAGATGCTTCAGGATATGCCCAGAGCCCATTGCCCAGCCAACCTACACAGAGAGCTGTTACATCATACAGGTTCAGCCTATGAACTTGTACAGAGTGAGATTCTCTCTCAGAGCAGTTGGTCCCAGGTATAACCCACCTTCCATCCTGTGGCGCTGAAGCTTTTCCCAGCACTCCCAATGGTAATGGTTCGCTCCCACATTCCAGGAAGGCTAGCTGCGTTGATATATTAAATAAGGGAAAAGTATGAGATTACAAATTTAAAATGGTCACTGGATTTCAGTTTGTCAGCAATAAACATATCAGTAAAGTGCAGTGTCATTTAACCTTGAGCACCCACTTATTTCACCGATTCCTAAAATACTCTCTACAGGTAGTCCCCGATTTACGATGGTTCGACTTATGATTTTTCGACTTTACGATGGTGAGCTGGCGAAAGAGAGTCGGTAGAAACCGTACTTCAAATTTTGATTTTTTTTTTTTTCCCGGGCAAGCGATACGCAATGTGATACTCCCTCGCGATGCGATACTCCCTCGCGATGCTGGGCAGCAATCCACATCTCCCAGTCTGTCACGTGGTTGTGTTTTGTGCATCCATAATATCACAGAAATGCTCATCTGTGTCTTCTACTACTGTTGAGAAGAAGGGGAGGGCAATTATCTTGAGATTTTCCTCAAGAGTAATTACCCAGTATGAAGGCAGCAAGCCCGTAATCGCCATCACACGTATGCTAGGCTATGATGTTCGGTTGCTTAGGTGTATTAAATGCATTTTCAACTTACAATATTTTCGACTTACGGGTTTCGCGGAACGTAACTTGTAAATCAGGAACCACCTGTATACACAATAAGCTGGAGTGCATACTTAACACTCCTGCTATTTTGCATTCATGCTGTTTTAAAAGTGCTGTGTTAAGCATATTTCTACATAATATTTGCTTGTTAGCTAGATAATGTGCAATGCAATTGGTAATACTCAGCACACCCCAAAAGATATACATGTTACTATTATCTGGATGATCTTTAACAAAGAGTCAGGTTATAGTTGAGACTAAACAAAAATACAAAATTTAATATTTCAAAGGTTTTTACACAAAAAGGTAGTGTACCTTGTTTACTCTGGACATACATCAACATGTGTTAGCTTAAACAAGTGAAAGGTTAAGGACAATCTTACCTATTTTTACATGCTTCGCACCATCATAGGTGAGCCACTCGTACACCTCATCACTGATGCACAAGACATCGTGTTTGACACATAAATCAGCAATCATCTGCAGCTCTTCCTGGTTGTACACCTGGAGAAGAACTGCAATAAGCACTACATCCTTAATGTGACACTTTCCTATATAAGCAAAGCCATTACCTTCCCCAAGGGGTTATTTGGTGTATTCAGGATGATGGCTTTCGTGTGTGATGTGAATTTACTGGCCAGCTCCCCAGGAGACAAAACCCAGTCTGCACTGGTTTCACATTTATCCTTCTTCTGAAATATGGAATATACAGGTTAACTTCATTTCCATCCAGTAATTTGAAGTAAGACTTTCGAATAAAGAGTTTAAAACATTTTAAAATTTACAATGAGTCAAATTTCATTGGAGAATTAACATCCTTTTTTTTAAAAAAAAAAAAAATAAAAAATAAATAAATAAATAAAAATAAAAAAATTTGAACTTACTGGTCTTAAAGGGACATAGACACACTTTCCTCCAGCCATTTTCACCATTGGTTGATAACAGTCAAAAAACGGTTCAATAATTATCACCTACAAAACGACAAATTCAAAACAGCAGGTAGGTGCAACTCATTGTTTGTAATATAACTTTGGATAATGCGCATAACTCAATATAATGCAAGCAATACCTCATCGCCATCGTCGATTAGAGCCTGAAACGTGCAGAACAGAGCCTGATACGCACCAACGGTAACCAAGATATCATCTAATGGATCTATGTCCCGACCCACAATCCTCCCAAAGAACTTGGCCAGAATCTTCACAAGAGGAGGGTGACCCTGCGGGTGTGCGACACCAGACCAGATCAAATACAAGTCCTATCGCAAGAACTTAAAGGTACTCATACCTCATTTTACCATATCCAATTGTACGTATTTAAACAGTAACTGAAAACAGAAAATTAAACGGAAGAGAGAGACAGGTGTGCGCCACTTACAAAAGCCCGAGTGTATTGATGAAGAGCAAATCCCCCACTCACAGCTTTACAGAACGCTTCTTGAACAAAGCTGGGAGGAGGGAAGTCAGGGAAGCCCTGACCAAGGTTTACAGCCTTATACTCTGCAGTCAACTGAGTGAATTCCACCCTGTTGAAAGAGAAAGCACTCTCAAAAGGAAAATACTAATATACTCATATCCAGGTTTTGAATACTGGTGCTGGTTCAGATTGTTGCTTGGCCTGTTAGTCAGGGTGAACCTTACTGGGATGAAACCAGAAAGACCTGGTAATATGATAAAGGGCATTTGGACAACCAATTCTCTGCTTCAGAACATACTTTCACTTCTAATACTTTTTCATACTTATGCAAAATTGGCATACAGTAGGGGTTAGCAGCCAGTTTGAACTGGAGACACTAGGCAATGCAGCAGAGATCTGTTAAGTGTTGAGAACCTGATCATATAGAAGATTTCAGATTAAAACAGAGGTATCCTACATCTTGTTGGAAAATAGTGAACCATAACATGTTCAGGAGGTAGACAGTATTTTCTTGGGGGAAAAAACTGTAAACAACAGTAATCTCATAAAGAATGATACAAACAGTGAAATACAAAATAACCTATCGGAACAACTATGCAAAGTTTCAGGCTTCCATCTAGACGTCTGGTCGAACTCCTCAAACACTTTGCAAGGATGTCAAAATTTGCATAGGACAATATTTTAAATTGTTAATACTGACAGGCAGATAGCTGTGTTCAACACTAAGCACTTGCTTAAAAACAGAGGTGTGATTACCATAAATTTTTGTCTATTCCTTCAATCCTGCGGGCATGCAACTGGCGTGTCATTTCAACCTAAAAACAAAAAACACCTTAATTGATGCAGCTACATTTCATAAATAATGTAAATAAATATGTTGACACAATGAATGAATGAGAAGTACAAGCCAGCCAGGTTATCAGGAAAATAAGTGGTGTGAACATACCGCGGTTGTATGGAGTTGAGAAATCGTGGTTCTATTGAGAGACTTTATAACCATGTAGGATATTCTTCCCAGCATAATAAGTGAGAGCTTGGTCTTTCCCTGAGGGCAAATAACGGTCCAGGTGTGAGCATAACCGTACCACCATGTCATGTCACTAAACACAGACAGAATGCCCTGCAAAAGACAAGCAGCCCAAAATTAAACGTTATTTAATAGACACACTGAAGCCCTTCAATTTATCTGGCCAACAACCTTGAAATGAAGATAAACAGCAAAACTCCAACCCTCGCCTCCAAAATGAAAGGCTCTGCTGCGGATCTTCTTCACCCCTACAACCTTCTGCTGTACTGACGCAATTTCCGGTATGGGCGGGGCCACCTCGCTCTGTCCTCGTGTGCGACACCCCGTCCTGAGGACCCAACTCCTGCTGCTCGCTTTGTCTCGCTTCGCTTACGGTGTTAAAGGTTCATGTAGCAAAGTGTAAAATTTCAGCACGACCTAATAATGATTTACTCGGAGTTTATTACTCCAGTAATATTACCTATCTGTATAAACTGGTAAATGATTATAAGTACCTTTATCTTGTTAGTTTGGAGGAAGGCGTCAGCTAAATGGATGAATCGTAAATATTTGCTATCATCTAGTGGCTGTAAAAAAGGGTTAACATCTAATATTTAAATTTATTTATGTGCGTTTGGTACACTTTTCTCCAAAGTGATGTACAAGTCAAGCAACAAGCCCACACAAATAACGAAAAGGTTTAAATAAGACACAATTGTCAAAGCACATTTTTTAAAATTGTCACTAACTGCCTGCCCTAACCCTGACAGACTAACTTGCGAAGTTGTGGAGGGGGTCCGATCAGTCCTGTACGACGAAAAACCACAAAAAAGGCTTGTGGAAACATATACATACTCTCCTCAAGCTGATTATTATTCAGTTCAACGGGATTTTTGTCAGTTCCCGGTCATTCTACTTCGTTAATTACTATTGAAAAAAAAAACAGGAGTTGCAGGAAAAGCCTAGTTTCAATAAGACCACATGAGCTAAGGCGATTCCTCCATTCCTACAATCGTGTGCGTTTTGCAGATACTGACTTGTCCTTTCAGTGGATCAACACAAGTAGGCTACAGTCAGTGAGGCGATTCGATTTACGAGAATTAGGAGAATTCACCTTTACTACGAGTTTCATTTCAAACCCTTGCTTTCACTACAGGCATTTGTTCGCGGTGAAGAGGACCCCGTCAGGATTTTGCGCTCCTGCTCCTGACAGCCAACATTTAGACTTAATTTATTCATTTCCAGGCGCTATTCTCAAAACAACCTACAGCGATTATGACCTATTATTAACAGATACATTTATCCAGGTGACTTACACTGCTAGAGACACTACACTAAACTGCCTGCAGTCAATTCATTTACATTATTATTCAGTCAGCTGACACTTCTCTGAAAGAAGTGACTGACGATGTTAAGCTACGTACATTTTTTTACCCATTTTTTATACAGCTGTGTAATTTTACTGGAGGAATTTTGGGTAAGTACCTTGCTCGAGGGTACTACAGCTGGAGGTGGGATTCAAACCTGTGATGTTTGGGTCCAAAGGCAGCAGCTGTAAGTTACCAGAGCAACATGTAACACAGGCTCACCTTCACACTACTCACACCACTTTTTATATTAATTGGTAGTTAGTTTATATTAATAAATGTTTACTAAATTTTTGTGTAAGTGTATTGTGGGATTTCGCATAAGGATTATGCGGTTACGGGGTTAGACATTTTAGTTTTGGGCTTCAGGTGCAGTGTTGGCAGCAGAGTAACACTCACTCACTCACTCACTCACTCACTCACTCTCTCTCTCTCTCTCTCTCTCTCTCTCTCTCTCACTCACTCTACATAAGTCACCAGTCTACCGGAAACATGTCTTTCGACTATGGGTGTAAATCAGGGTACCTGGAGGAAACCCAGACTTTAAGAACATAACTTTCAGTACATACATATGAAAGAGCTGAATGAAGGAGAGAGGAAGTGCAGGTAGACAGCCACACGGTATTACAAAGTAATTCATAGAGTAATCTGCCTCCTTGTGTTATGATAACTGTTACCTACTTATGTAACTGTATGGTTTAATTAGATATGGTGGTATTTTAGCATAAATGCTAAATGAGTCCACTTTCTGGGCTCAGGAACTCAAGTTTTACCACTGAAAGTAATGCTAATAGAACATTTGATTTATGACAGCGTAACTATAGGTTTTCAAGGAACGCATTACCCGCGTGAGGTGGTAAAAGACTGCACAGTGAGTGCCTGACTTGCAAACTTTCAGGAAACAAGATTTTCACTGTTACGTATGATATTACGTTACATTTGCCTATTCATTTAGGAGATGCTTTCCTCCAGAATGCCGCCAAATGGCATTTCACCAATAGACAGAGAGACATGGGATTTTCAGAGAAACAGTCACTTAATCCAAAAGTGCCTTTTTGCCAGCGCACATTACTGGAGCACCTAAAAAAACATTCATTACTGGACCATTAAGACAGTATGTTTACCCATAACTGGTCCAGTAAGAACACCCTGTTGTAGAAATGTGTATCTTGTATTATAAGTGACATCAAGGACACTACCCATATAGTAATAGTAATGCAATGCTGTAGTTGGTAACACTGCTGAATTTAGATTTAGGAATATTAGATGTTATTGCTTGTAAAAGAAAAAAGCTCCAAAATGGTTTGGAGAAAAAACCCCAAAGGAAAACAAGGATATATACCAAAACAATCCCTTTGATACTTTGCATTCTAATATTTCATTTGTTAAATCTATCATGTAACATGTATTTATTCACTAATATGTTAAAAAAAAAAAAAAAACAGGTCTTGCTGAAATGCAAAAAGCATCAAGGAGATGAACCATAAGGAAATCCAACCAATTTCAATAACTGCTTGTCCCCAGTGGGGTCGTGGTGAGCTGGAGCCTATCCCGGAGACATTAGGCACAAGGCTGAAGGAGTGGGGCAGGGGGCACACACTGGACAGGATGCCTATCCATCGCAGGGCCACAACTAGATACCCAGGCACAAAGTTGGGTGAAGGCACTGGAGCAAACGCAGGGCAAGCACCTTGCTCAAGGGCACTACAGCCAGAGGCGGGAAACGAATCGCCAACCCTCGGAATCAAATGCAGTCGCTCCAACCAAGACGCCACCAGCTACCCATAAGGTAATCAGACCCTCCAAATGTCATAGTCTTCAGGTTTTATTTACAGTCATGTTGCCAGAACAAAAAAAAACCAAAGCATATATTAACTGACATCTTAAGACCACACGATTACATAAAAAAGGCCTCCAAAATCTGTATCAGCATGTTTAACTTTTCAAGTATCCTTTACAGTTTTGCTTTCTTCAGGTCCTCTGGCAGCACGCGGCCCTTCTTGCGCGCCTTCTCTTTGCGCTTCTCCAGTTTCATATGCTTCCGATTCTGAATGTTCTTGCGTCGTTTGTCTTGCTGATGCTGCATCTTCTCAAGGACGTGCAAGCTGCGTTGCTCCCAATGCTTCTTCCTCTGGGCACGTATCTTCTCCTTACGCTTCAGAGAGGCACGAAGCATGCCTTCATTGTCCTTGATCTTCAAACCCTCTGCTTTGTACAACACATTGGTCCACTTCATTTTCTCCTCCATCTCCTTGGCTTTGGCCTCATCCTTTTCTCTCAGCTCTTCCAATTTGGCTTTACGTGCCTCGACCCGGCTCAGAAGTTGCTTGTAGTTCTTCCCTGTCAGTGGAGTCAGGTTACCTTTCACGCGCTTCTTTTTTTCCTTCTTCAGCTGGAGTTTGCTTTTGTACTCAAAGCCAACATCAACCTTATTGAAGACCAAGGTGGTCATCTCCTTCTCTACAGGCCCAGGAGTTACCGCAGCGCTCTCTAAGTTTTCTCCATCCTCAGTTTTGACAGTTTCACCTGCTTTCTCTGCAAGCTTTTTCATCCTAAATTCTTTTCTCTTCCTCTTCTTGCGTTCCCTTTCCTGTTTTCGTCTCTCACGCTTCTTCATCCATTCCTCAGATGAAAGGCCTTTACCGGCACCCTACAATTTGGACAAAAAAAAAAAAGAAAACCCAACAAAGTCATAAATACAATCAAAATATGACAGAAATAAGCATGAGAAATTCTGAATATAGCTGAAAAAATTTAGAGAGAGATACTTGGTTGTTTATTCACTGGATTTTCAAATTATTCTCATCATGTTATCCCCAGTCCCATCCCAAGTTGCACAGAGAGTAATTTTAAATAATACCAGTAAACAAGTTAGACGACATGTCTCCTCACAAACAGAATTAAGTATTCAGCTGTTTAGGGGATACAGTACGCATATATTTTCAGACATACACACAAGCACACATTTTCAGATGTACATACATGTCCTCGAGATTCTTCAATTTTTTCATGTAGTCTCTGACGTAAAATATCGACAGCAGAAAAATCCCTGGAAATAGCCACTTCACCTAAAAAAATTATTTAAAAAAAATTAGCTCAACAACATATCATTATTTGGTTTGCTTTAATACATGCCAATACACACACAAGTCAAGAAGTTCTAAGAAGACAGAATGGGCCTGGCAGATAACAAAGGAAATGGTTGAGAACAAAGGCCTGTAAACTGAAGAGTGACTGGTTGTCTTTTGAGAATGTTTCTAGTAGTTCTCTCCAGCACAATACTTATGAGTCCATTATGAGTACCCACTGAAATGTCTAGATGTTGGTCCCCAAATTATGAACTTAATTGGGATCGAGTGTTGCTTCATTTTGCTCAAAAATCTCGTACGTCAAATATGACACGGCGCGGGCCAGAGTCTCCTCCTGAATTTGACTTGCAGGCACTCAAGCAATGGGCGCCAGCAAAAATGGTGGCATTGGACTAAGTTACTGTACTCAGCTCCATGGGGCACAAGCAGCAGTGGGGGTTTTCGGACGGGAACAGAGCAACACCATGGACTGCCTGTCTCCCACAGCAAGAATGTGTGATTTGAACTGATATGCTATGTAAGTAAATTCTTCACAAAAAAGTCTGTATCAGTGAAACATCTGTTACTCAAAAGTTCCAAAGTTGGGGACCATCTTTATTCTGTTTCTGATAAAAGTTTAACATAAACTTTATTATTATTAATAATAATTCTCTTTGTTGTAATGCTGCTAAAATCAATTACCTTTAGATCCTTGGAGTTTAGAGCCAGCTGTGTCATCCTTCGCACTGCCTTTTGGCACATTCTGCCCAGATATAGAGACTCGATCCTGCGATGTATGGACAGCTGTCTTCTGAGTGGACTTTGCTTGTGGCACCTTGTCAACATTAAGACTTTTCCCTCCACCTCCTTTCTGTCTGTTTTTCTTTCTCTTTTTTCGTGGCCCCGCCTCACCTCGATTCCAAAACGGCACTGAAAAATACATTCCTTATGACTGCAGAAATATCAACATGAGCATAACAGCCACGTGATTAAAGAAGTAGTTATAGAACGCATGATGATATACTACACACAAACGTGCAATACATTTTGACCACTTGGATTACAAGGGGGTGTGTAAGAGTAAGAAAACACAGAGAGAAGTGATGACAAAACATACCAAAAAAAGGCCTCTTTGGTCGTTCTTGACTGTGTGAAGCACATACTTTACTTGCTAATTTCTGAAGATACCCATCCTTTGAAGCAAGGCTCGCCATTAATGTAAATACCTGAAACAAACTAAAATACATTTTACTTAGTTAAGCAATGCCATAGCCTTACAACAAAAATTACGATCATGCCGGGGCTGCAACAACAACTACTGATTTATGATTAGATCATCGTACAAACTTATGCTTGAAGGCTTGTGCTAGCTAAAATGAGACAGGAAATCCACATGATATCCTTTAAGTACCTGTCGGATCTGTAAAGCAACATAACATGTATTACGTACAAATGTAATTTATCAATTTGACGTTAAATAAAAAGTTTATTTCATACCCACCAGGCATTAGCAAGAAAACGGTCAGTCAGAGCAAGCTTACTTCTATCAACACATGGCCAGGCAAAAGCAGACGAGCCAGAGCTACTCACGAAGAACAAGAGGTTTGTCCCAATTATTTCTGTTGTTTTTTTTTTCCCAGAAATCCCCAGAGAAGTAAACACAAAAACAACTGAGTGCTTTGTTTATGATTCACAGAAGTGGAAATGTACTAAATGGCTGCTGTAATATATAAAACGAAACTTCGCAGGGATTGATTAGTTATACTTTAGCGCGAGAGGGGACAACACGCATGCGCACTGCCCCGTGGAAGCTTTTAGGTTAAAGGCACAGAGAACCGACAGTTTTTAAGTACTCAAAACAGTGCTTTTTTTTCTTGAATTTTGAGTAGTTGTTTTATGTTGGGGAAATATAACAATGAATAGCCTTAAGTGCATGCAAAGGTCTTATGTGAATTTTTTGAAGGTGATGCGGAACAACGTAACTTACGTAAGTAACGAACTTCGCCGTCACGTCTCCGAGTTTCGGTGAACAAGATGATGTAAATTCAATTTTTAACAACAACCATACTGTCTTGTTAGTAATATTATTATTGTCGATGATCATGATGCGAAAAAACTGACTCTTCTTGCGGACTAATTGTTAGCATGACACTGACTGAACGCAGCAGTTGGCCATTGATTGGTTTATTTATCCACACAGAGGACGTTCTTCGGGCTGTCACCTTCTTTGAGACCCCTGGAGAGTAAGGGTAACACGTTTTTCATACAGTTACTGCATATATACTGTATTTACATGTAATGTTAGACGTATGCTGCCTCCTCAGGTTTACACACAGAGTGTTTCATTCCACAGGCCATATTCTTTACTGCTCTATACTATACAGACATTCCTACTACTGTAGCCAAGGAAAGGCGACGTGTACGCAAGTGCCCATCCATTTGATGACAGGGCTCAGGGCAATTCTGGAAGCACTGTGGTCGGAATTCGAACTGCACCGAATAGGGAGTGTGTGGCAGTGGTTTACCTTACCTTGTTATGCTATTGTCTGTGAGTTGTGAATCCTGAGCTGGATTCAAACCTCAGATGAAGGAAACAGCTTAGAAGTTGATGGACCAGCTTGCTGCAGCACCCTGTCGCTTGGATGGCAGTAGCAGATAAATTGGAGGATGTCTATATTCAGCTTTAATAGATTATCATTTGAGGTGACTGGGGGGCGCGGTGGCGCAGTGGGTTTGGCTCGGGCCTACTTTCTGGTAGGTCTGGGGTTCGAGTCCTGCTTGGGGTGCCAGGCTTGCGATGGATTGGCGTCCCTGCCTGGGTGTGTCCTCTCCCCCTCCAGCCTCGCGCCCTGTGTTGCCGGGTTAGGCTCCAGTTCGCCGCGACCCCGTTCGGGACAAGCGGTTTCAGTCAATGCACTCGCGTGCCAGTTGCAGACAGAACAAGTTATGAACAGCCTTCCAGACCCAGTTTTGCTGGGAAGTTGAGGAACACGCGTATCCACATTCAGTTTCTGCGGTTGTGGATGTTGCTTCACCTCTTTCTTGCTACATTTTAGTTATTATTTGGATTGCAGTTTGCATCACCTAATGATTTGGATGTAAGTTTTCATTAAAGTCATTAAAATTTATTATCTAAAGCTGGCATCTTGTAGCTTTTACTGTACTTGTAATTATGTATTGGTTGTACTACATTAAAAGTAGAAATGTGTCATTCATTTAAATGTGTGTTTAAAATCTACTTGTTCTGATGAGTCTGTAATTTAACCCTGTTTTTTTTTTTTACCATGAGATGGTTTTGTTGGTTCAGGGAAACAGGTGTTCCTTCACCAGAAGTCAAGTTCGTCGACAGTAGAGACAGAGAGAGTGGAGGATTCCTTCCTCAAATGGTTCCTTCTGCTCATTCCTGTCACGACATTTGGTCTTGGAACATGGCAGGTACGCTTTTTTACCTGTAAGAGGTCATGTAAATCTGTCATATGCAACTTAAAATAGCATTGAAATGGAACCTTCCTTTACCCAGTGTGTACGGCCAACTTCTTCTTTGTCAGTGTAGATTAAACGGCGGCAGTGGAAATTGCAGCTGATTGAAGACATGAGATGTCTCACCACGGCGGAGCCTATTGATCTCCCAACTGAGTAAGTTCCAATGAACAGTTCTTTGGAGTTAGTTCTATTAGCTCTCCTATTACTAAACATTTTATAAATGCAAAATTAACACAGGATTACACACAAAATTATGTAAATCTCATTTTACAATTTGAGATGGTAGATTTTACAGTTTAAATTTTAAATGTTGTGAATTACCATTTTACAGTTAGCAACTTGAATGTGATATTAATTTAATGCGGTTTTTATTTAACTGTCCTAATCATTAAATTGGTCACAAAAACATTGTCACAGTAAAACTGGGTGAAAACCTTGAGACTTTTGCATCACAAAAACATGTATTCCTTCTTCAGTTGTTGTGGCAGTTTATTGGTATTTAATTGTGTTTTTATGTCAGCTGAAGATATTTTTTTCTCAGAACTGATTTCCTTTTTTGATTAGAAAGTTTTGACCATGTCAGTTTAAAGATTTTACTGATGTGATTTATTTAACTTGTACTCTGTAGTTCTTTGGTTCTGCATATCTTTTCATCTCTATATCTCTTTCAGTCCTACTGAGCTGAACAACCTGGAGTACAGGCGTATCAAAGTTCATGGGCGCTATGACCACACAAAGGAACTATATGTGATGCCGCGGTCCCCCGTGGACCCCGAACGTGAGGCCAGGGAGGCAGGGAGGCTCTCATCGAGTGGTGAAACAGGAGCCAATGTCATCACTCCCTTCTACTGCACAGACCTAGGGTATATGGCAACTGCTGTCTTTAATATGTTACTGTGTGTATAGTGAATCCTGCCTAGAGCTCTATGCTTCCACAATAGCCTCTGGAGCACCATAACCTTACCTATGACAAGCAGTTATTGATAGTGATTAAGTGTAAAGTGGCCAGAAGCAAAGGTGGACATAGTTCTGTGATGAATTGTCCAGAAATTAGGACTAAATTGGAAGTTGTAGAGATGATTTACTTATTTCAATTTGGATTAGGGGATGGAACTTTTTTTTTCCCCAGCACCATTAATATGACTTACAAGTTAGTCAAAATGAAGAAAACTTTTAAACCTGACTTTGGAATTCTTATCCAACAGCATTACAATACTCGTGAACAGAGGTTATGTTCCTAAGAAGAAGATAAACCCAGAAACAAGACAAAAAGGACAGGTAATAATAGTGGCATCATTCAAAGTGTAAGGGTTATTAGCGTTTGGGAAGCAGTGCCACGTACAATGGTTTTCTTTTCAGGTATCAGAAGAAGTTGACTTGGTGGGGATTGTGAGGCTAACAGAAACCCGCAAGCCTTTCGTACCACACAACGACATCCAAGGGAACCGATGGTACTACCGAGACCTAGATGCAATGGCCAAAGTTACTGGCTCAGAACCCATCTTTGTTGATGGGGACCTTGGTACGAGTTGGTCTTTTAACCTTTTTATAAGAATGCGCAATTACATTGTATCAACAGAACGGTTAAATGTTTCCATAGCCAGCACAATTCCTGGAGGACCCATCGGTGGACAGACGCGCATTACCCTCAGGAATGAGCACATGCAGTATATTATAACATGGTGAGTTGGTTTCCCATAGAGCATCACTGGTAACTTGTTTTCTTCAAGTCTGATACATTTCCTTCTTCAGGTATGGACTCTGTTTGGCTACATCATATATGTGGTACACCAAATTCATCAGACGTGTTCCCCTCTAAGAATGAAGCACTACATCTAACCTGAAGTTTTGGGGATTTTGCATGTATAGTACTGAATATGCAGCTTGTAAATATTAAAGATTCTACTTTAAAAAGTATACAAGCATCTGAGGTTTTAATTTTTTTATTTGTATATTCATACTGGAAAGTCATGAGCATTGAACATTCAGCCAAGTTTTGTGGCCAGTTCCTTTGCTTTAGCTTTCTCCAGCTTGGCAATGCGAGCTGTTGACTTGGGGCCCATTATGCCACCACCCCAGTGACGACGGATCTGTTGAAGGGAGGAAAAATTAAATCAGACAGCACTTGTTTATAGCTGTGTAAAAGCAAACTTGAAGTAGCATTTTGTCAGTAAATTTGCACAAGAATGAATCTGCCCTTGTATGCACCAATGCTGAGCTATTGAGTTCTATACACATTTACCATTGGGGGGCTTTAAAGGGGAATGGTTCTGTCTAAACTTATGTACTACTGGCCCCATCAGCAACTGAGTGGGTGTTATGGGATGAATATATTAGTAAGGACCTTACCTCCTCATATCTATCATTGTAGTTGGTTTTGATGGCTTCAACCAATTTTGCCAGTGCTCCTTTGTCCTCACTGTAATGAAGGCAGGGAAATTAGTGCCCAAACAGTTACTACAAACTGCATCTTAGCCAAGTTAAACCTTCTGCTCAGGGTTAAAAAGCTCATTTGAAACAACATAGATGTTCAGGTGAAGAAATTCAGACATCATCGCTAGGTTTGCATTTTATCAAGAGGCAATCTCCAACAAACTTTAGTAGTGACTTACGGGTTAATCTGTGTAAAAGCCACAGAGGTGCAGGTCTTTCTGTGAACCAGACGTCCAAGTCTTGCCTTGCCCTTGACTATACAGTAAGGGACACCCATCTTACGGCACAAAGCAGGCAGGAATACCACCAACTGAAATAAGAGGAAAAAGGTGTTAATCATAGCTTCACAATTAGCTGTAGTTTGACATTAAATTAAGATCAATTTCTACATGGTTTCCATACTGTTATTTTACATTTAATTTTTAAGCAAGCAATCCTAAAAGTTTAATTCACCATTTTCATGTATTAGTCATTTAAGTCTTACTGCACATGAATTTGTTATTGCTATACTGTATAGATCCGATAGGGTTTAAAATAGTCAGTGCTGTAAAAGTGGTACGAAAAATGGTTATGAAGAGACTCCACTTGTGCGATCCATAGAAGTCTAATCCTACCTCAATGGGATCCACATCATGGGCAATGACAACCAGCTGGGCCTTCTTGCTCTCCACCAGAGTAGTAACAGTGTTCACACCTAAGTGAAGACATCCGAGTTTTCAAAATATAAAGTGATCTTGATACGCTTAGGGAATCAGAAGCCAAATAAAACTATATTTTAATGCTCAAGGTTAAAAAAAATAGAACCACATCTGACATCTGCAAAGATGGAGGAATGCAATGTTTAAAATGCAGTCCACCCAAACCCCAGCCTGCCCTACCTGCACGGAGAACAGGAGGTCGCTTGGTTGGAGCATCTCCTTTCCCAGCTGCCTTCTGCTCTGCCCGGGCCAGCAGTCTCCGCTTCTTCTCTTGCTTTGTCTCAGGCCTGTACTTGTGGGCCAATTTGAAGAGCTGTGTTGCTAAAAAGTTGGGAGAGGTCCTTTAGTCCAGTACAAGGTAAAATCCATTTAGGCTCAACTTTAAAAGGCATAAGGTAATTCTAAACTGTATTCTCATACATTTATTAGTTGATGCTTTTCACCAAAGCAATAAAATATTAAGCTCTATACAATTAATTACCCATTTACACAGCTAGGCCATTTATTTTTAATGGAGCAATTCAGGGTAAGTACCTTGCTCAAGGGTCCTACAGCTGGAGATGGGAATCAAACCTGCAACCTTTGGGTCCAAAGGCAGCAGTTCTACCTACTACACTACTCAGCTGTCCCATAGTGAAAAGCATTCCAGATGAACCATTATTAAAACATTAGTTCTTTCATTGCAAAAATTTTATAAACAGACAATATAAATTTTTACTTTAATGCTTCTCTGCTCACAAACATGAAGGTTTTAGTATTATTACCAGTTTGGCGGTCCAGGGCCTGGGTGAACTGGTTGATTGAAGGGGGCACTTTGAGACGCTTGTACAGGATGGCGCGTTGGCGCTGCAGCCTAATGTAACGAGGCCATTTCACAAAGCGTGTAAGGTCACGCTTGGGCTGAATGTCCTGACCTAAAGTAGAAAGATGTATATAAATTTCTGGTCTAGGACTAAACAAGCAGTCAACATTGGAAATCTACAGAATGCAGCTTATATTTAACTAGTAGCATGTGCATCAGAGATCTTGGTGGTTGGTTGTCAGCATGCCAGTTAAGATAGCAAATATTCTTTGCATCATTTGCACAAGCTCTGTGAAAAATATGCTACATGTCATTTGAGCAGCACATAAATTAGCAAAGTTTGCTAGAGAGAAGTTGCTTACCAATGCCAAAATTCTTGGGTCTCTTTTCAAACAAGGGGTTCACCACTTTCTTGGCCTCATGCTTCTTTGCTACAGAAGGGGCAGGTGCCACCTTCTTCCCCTTAGCCTTCTTCCCCTTTGGCTGTGACAACAAAGAATGAACAATTAATCAGCTACCCCTGCAAATCTCTAAAATACAGAGAACTGAAGCCAAGAAGCTCTGGTTTGGCTGAAGCTCAGTGTTAAAAAGCTCATTTTTTGCTCCACACAAAATATTCAGGTGAAGAAATTCAAGACATCATTGCTGCAGCCACTATGTATATTTCATATGACTGGAAGTTAACCTAGTAAGATATTTAGCAGGAGAGCACAATCAGATTAGTCAGATTCCTGGTTACTCAGGACAGTTTAATACATCAAAGGTAATATGATAGCACGAGTTAATACAACTTGAGGGTTCGGCCTACAGCAACATCCATTCTGTTGCAAACACGTGAAAAATTTAACCTTCAGTCATGAAATAGTACATCTCCCATAAAGCAAATAATACGCCAGAAGTAAAACGTGTAATTTTATAACCACACCTGAGCAAGAACGTCAAGGAAGAGTAGCTACAACAGTGCGGCAAACTTAAAAAAAACCGCAAGAAATTAAAAGATTATCTGATGCTTCCATCCGGAAATATTTACCTCAAAATGAACAATAGCACATCTAAAAGAAAACAAAGTAACATTCTTCACGCTTTAAGCCTCCATTAACGAGATGTTAGAAGATTAAACTCAAACGAGCTTTCTTGCCATAAAAACAGACACGACACTCACCATTTTGGACGAGACGGAAAGGAAGAAGAATGCATTGTGGGTAATTTAAGTATGGACGATATCCACTACGTCATCCGGAGTAGACGACTTAGTAAACCGACAAAAGTGCATTTTGGGTAATGGGAATAAAAAATAAATACATTAAATATTACAAAACACTCCGACAACCAGAGACATACATCAACACCTTAAAAAAATTATAGTAACCTACAATATTAATAGCCTCTGTACTACTTAAATTCTTTAAGAAAAACTGAAAATAGTACATTATATTCGGCTAAAATGATTAATAAAATAATCATACATGCCTGTCCGAACAGTACATATTCATAGTACAAAGCAAAATCCTTACACAGTTTATCAATAATCGCCATAGCTTTTCGGTGTGAAAACCGACTATACGTTGATGTACATACGCCATTCTATGATGGACGGCTCCGTCAGGTCGCCATTGGAAAAATCTGGTCGTCAAGCAGCACGCAATGCTATGCGTTTATACTAATTTACAGAAATAAACACAGCAAGGAGAAAGACTTGTCATTTCACGAGTAATTCAGTTTCTTCTGGTGTAAAAAAAAAAGTCTTAAGGGGAAATTTATGCTCCTAGCATGTGAGTAAAGCCAAGTCCAGACCAGATACTGAATTCGAACAGTCAAAGTGTCTGCTGTGCATAAATCTGGATCAACAAACAAATGTTAAAATATTTAAGTAAGCTGATCTTCAGGAAGGAAAATTTTATGGTACATATTCCTAGCTTAGTTTGGCTAATTAATCACTATTGATCACTCGTCAGAGACCCAGTGAGAGTTCATTTTTATATTAGGCTACATCAGCTTGTGAAATTACACAACGGTAAAGAGACACACACACACACTGTTAAACATAATTATACGAAAATTGTAAAGTGTAAAGGACAATAACGTAATGAGGCAAAGGAAGATTTGTACAAACAAATGGTAAAATTTTACGGAAATGGGTTAGCAAAATTTATTTCTCCAATATATGCGTAGGCCTACTATACAAATGTCAAATAAAGATTATACGGATTGGAAACAAATATGGGATCAATTGAAATCAATGTAATTAAAACTATTTTGCTGGGGTAATCTGAGTTTAAGAAAGGAACAGTTTTCCTGAAAGTTTGTTCCATTTTGTTTACATTTTGTGGTTTAGTCTTTTTTGAGATTTTTCATAATGATGTATATATAATGATAGGACCTCTATTTGTCATAAATTTACTTGTATGATATGATATGGCTATTTTTAGCTCTATAAATCAGCAAGAAGAATAAATTTATTAATATAAGTGAAGGTTAACATACCATGTTGTTTAGCTGCCAAACATTTTTTCAGAAGATGAATGAGTCCTTTTTTCATTGAAGTTTCAGAGGAATTCCCCCAAGCTGTAATTGCATAAGTTAAATGCATAGTCTCATTTCACTGAAAATGTATAATAAAGTATTTCTTGGTAAAGGGTTTTTTTCTTTTTTATTTTTGAACTCTGTTTTGACTTAATATCGATATGTTTTGCCCACAATGACTGCTTATCTATACAGATTCGCAGAATTCCTAAATTAAGATCTTTCTACAGTTTCATTGTAGACTCTATTGTTTGTTTTTAAATTCTCGCTAAGTTCTGATTAGTTTTACAGATTTAGCCACAAAATTCAGTATCTTATACCTCATCCATATGCACTTTAGTAATCACAGATATTACTGGTATCATAATAAAGTATACATTTTTATTCTAGATATTGTCCATTTCTGTATAGTCCTAAAAATATCCTCCATTCAGTTCAAAGAAATCCAAACTTTATTGACCAAAAGCAGCAAACTTTTAAGTATCTTTGGTGACCAGACACCATCTGGTGATTATGGGTATAATAACAGAATGCTGATATAACAGTATTTTGTGCAATTTATAAATCTAAATCCTAGGAAAATCTCTGCTGTGTAGTAACACACACTATAAATGTGGGATTATGAGATTACTCTGTTAATTATGAACAGGAAGCTCTTGATATGAGAATCTGGGAAGGTTAGGTATGGAACCATGTGGAATTGTTCCACAGTTAAGCACATTAGTTAATGCAAAATATCAAATCTTAAACTTGATCCTGTTTAAAGAGACACAGAGCAAGAACTCAACATTTCAGAATTTTTATTTCAGCACTCACAGTAGCCTATACCAATCATGTCTGTGTACCAATACTGTATTTGTAGATGAGTAAACTTCCTAACATCATCCAAGTTTTTGTCTAATTCATATTTGATATTACATGATGTGTCTGGTATGAGCAACTGATGATGGATTTCAAATATGTTTATCTTAAAATAATCTGTATTTCATGGAAATCGGTTGAGAATTTCAGGAGAGGTTGAGTGAATCCAAAGCTTTGTCCTTGAATTGAATTGTTTTCAAGCGTGAATTGTTTTTCCAACATGGCGGACGACGTTGCCGTTGCGGCGAACGCGTTTTTACTGTGCCGGGCCTATCGATGTTTTTTTTTTTTATTATTTTTAAACAAATCACACACAATACCAGAACATTAATTCAGAACAGTCAACCTAGACAAGGGGAATTTAAAAAAAAAAAAAAAAAAAAAAAAAAAACGGAAATTATAAAACACTCCAATGACCAAATATTACATCAAGACCTTAAAAATATCACAGTAAGAAACAGTCTTAATAGCCTTCTTATTATCACATTCCTTGATAGTGTCAATGTACTGCTTAACTTCTTTAAGAAAAACAGAAAATATAGGCCTATCGATGTATCTCAATGCCACTATGTGGACTATGTATCACGTCATATAAAAGGGACTACTTTTCTTTGCGGCGTAAAGGAAGACGGTTGTATTGTGGGTAATTTTAGTTGTCTTCCTATATGTGTCATAAATAGGAGCCTACCGTGTGTTTCATAGTTGTGTCGGACTGCTTGATCCCTGGATAAAGTATTCTTGTTTGTGGAAACAGCAAAGTATGTAGTCGTCATTTTTGTGAAAATACAATTTGTAGCTGTGTAGCTGAAAAGTTGCTCGGGAACCTGTGGCTCCTCATCTCATATCATGATGATGATACACTGGTGGCTGCCATGACATGAGCAGCAAGTAACGTGAGCGGCTGGTAGCTTCTTGTTAAAGGCCGAAAACGGCTTCAGTCCTTAAATTAATCAGTGTGTTTGGTCTGTAGTTATTGGCAGTTGCGCTGCGTTATTACGCCGTTGCAACTCATTGTTTACTTTGCACAGGAGGAGGGTGCCTGCTGTTGTGCAGCTGCAGAGTTACTGCGTTCTTCCTTACGAATCAATCATCCATTTTGCATTCTCTAGTCTCAGTCCTCTAGAATTACCCCGCAATGAATATATTAGACGTGCAGGGTCTTTTTCATGTGCTGTTTTTTTTATTTTTTATTTTTCCCCCAATTAAACTTTCCTACAGGCTTAGCTGCTGAAGTTGAAGATCATGTCCACGCAAACAAGAGTGCTCCCACAAAGCAAGGAGACACTGCTTCAGTCTTACAACAAGAGGCTTAAAGATGACATCAGGTCCATTCTGGATAATTTCACAGAGATTATCAAAACTGCAAAGGTGGGTGTAAGTGATCACTGAACACAGTTACGTTTTCATTAGGTGCATACATATTCTGAAGTTATGCTCTCTTAATATTTCAGGTGGAGGATGAAACCCAGGTTTCCCGGGCAACGCAGGGAGAGCAGGACCATTATGAGATGCATGTTAGAGCAGCCAACATCGTGAGTGCATTGCTGGATGCCCTGCTTACTTGGCGGATATGGGAGGGGGTATAGGATGCAAAGCTAGTTAGGGTGCCTTGGGTGAGATGCTAGTCAATTGCACTGGATGCTGATGCTTTTTTTTTTTTTTTTTTTTTTCCTTTCACTTATGTGAAGGTACGTGCAGGAGAGTCCTTGATGAAACTGGTGTCGGATCTCAAGCAGTTCTTGATTCTGAACGACTTCCCATCTGTGAACGAGGCCATTAGCCTGCGAAACCAACAGCTGCGCACCCTGCAGGAGGAATGTGATAAGAAACTGACTTCTCTGCGTGATGAGATTGCAATTGACCTGTACGAGCTAGAGGAAGAATATTACTCCTCCAGGTACAAGTAGGCTCACAGACAGAGCCATACTTAGCCACCTTGTGCCTTTTATTTTTTTTTTAAATACTGAACCCATTTTTTTATTTTTTTGGAAGGAAATTTACAGTGTCAGGGCTATTACAGAACATTAGTGTTTCTGAGAGTAGAGGATTGTAAGCATATCATAACTAGTAAACACAAATCACCCTCTTAGACAGGGAAGAGACCAAACCTGAATATCATTGAATAAAACTAGATTAATTTGTTACTTATTATGAACTGTAAACATAATTGATTGAGGTAATACCATGTCACTTTTGGTGCTTTGTATCATTTAACGTGAATTACAACAAAATGGGCAACCAGCAACTAGGTAAATGAAGCAAAAAGTCTAGTATTTTTGGGAGAGAAATGTCTAAGGCCCAAAAGTTCAATTTTGTGGTGAAACTGAATATTATGTGCCTTTTTCACAAAACTGAGCAGATTGCTTTTTGAAGGAACATGTTCTTCGGTTTGTATCTGTTTTAGTAATTATAAGTGCATTGTTTTATATTGGAGCTCTTACTATATTTATGCATGCAGTTTCTCCTAGCAGTGAAAAATATATCCCTTACGAATGATTTCTTAATTTTTGTTTCACAGTACAAGGCCAACAGCCATACCCGGAAACTGATTTGTGAAGTTTCAGTTTAAAACTGATACGTTATGTCCTTTTTAATAATATTGCTTAGGCTATCTGTCAGACATCGAAGTGAAAACTATGAATGTTATCTTTGTATAACATATTGCACTTTTGAAATAAAAATAGATATAGCATTTTACCAGCTCCTGTTTTACTGTTGTGAAAAGGTAAAATTTGAAATAACTAGTTTTTATTTCATTACTCAGTGGTAAAGGATTTTGTTCCTGTTTTTATAGGACTTGTATTTGCGTGGATATTTTATTATTTTTATTTTGAAAACCAAAAAAGGTCAGAGATTGTACATCATGATCTTGTTTTTTTTTTTTTTAAACACATTTTTACAATATTTTGGTATCCTATCTTCATAAAGTATTGTTGCTATTTGCAAATTTAAAAACTAACATTTTCTTAAAGGATAGTACTTCCATCTGGATTTTTGGGCAGACACAACTTTCATTAAGTTCTGTCCTTTTCGGTGCATTCTCAGTATGTAATGAGAATGAGTTTTGTCTACTGTGAGTGTAATCAATTGGTATACATTGCTGTAAATTCCATCCAGTATACTGCAGACCTTTTATAAATCTTACTGTTTATCAAAGCAGATGGTAAAGTAATATGGATTACTGTGGCTACCAAATGTCTGTCATTAAAATGACACCACTCACATTTTGAGTGAAAAATAAAATAGAATTCCCCCCCCTCCCTTTGCCAGGAAGTCTTAGGAGCAATTCTTAGAACACTTTAGAGATGCTGTTTTTCAATACTGAGTTTAACTAATATTCACATTTTGTTTTCACTCTAGCTGGGTTAGGCTCCTGTTTGCCGTGACCCTGCTTGGGACAAGCAGCTTCAGCGTGTGTGTGTTTTCACTTTAGTAATGACTAGCTGCATGTTAATGTGTCCAGATTTGTAACATTACAGGTGGATATCATTGTGGCTGTCTGTCACATCTCAGTGTTTTAACATCTAATTTTCATTTGAGAAACAGTGCTTGCAATGAAACAAATAAGTCCATGCACCAATTTTCAATGGGTTAGAATTTCACTTTTTCCCCTTTAAATATATGCTGTCTTTCCATTTCAGGTGTATCAGTTTGCAGGGCTGACTTAATACGCACCTACAGAGATGCATGTGAACTTTGGTTGTCTGCAGATCTGTGTGTGTTTTACATGCGCACACCTGCCCCCTTTGTCCCCCAACCATCCTGTGCTGATTCTATCCCTGGGTTTCTGTTCTGGAAAGCTACAGTCAGTGGGACAGCGCGGACCTGTCCTTGTGTGAAGCCTTCCACCGCCGGGACAGCTGGGCCTCGCCTGGCAGCAGCGTGGGCAAGGCCTGTGGTACAGAGGACTCCAGCGGACCCATCTCTCAGGAGTCTGCCCCAGGCCACCTCAATGGGCACAGCAGCAACGCAGCTGATCACCACTGATGCAGACACCCGGATCTGTTGTCCTCACTGTATGTTGTTGATGTGCACATCATGCAGCCTGTAGTAATACCTGTAAAGCAGCGCAGGTATGGCCTCCTATCAGCTTTAACTGCCAGAAAGACCGGAGACTAGGATGCACCTTCAGATATTGCACGGAAATTGCGTTGTATTTGTCCGCAACGCCGTCGTAATTAAAGCATTCATGTAGTTTATAAGCTCGAGTGGAAATTTTTCCAGATTTTGGGGAAATTCCATTTCACTGTGAACTATTTTGTTCACACTTTAACACAAAAATTTGACTACTTTCATTGCCACACTCTGGTCTCAGGATACGTCTTTGGGCAGAAATGATCCTGACTGCTGTTCAAACTGACCCCCCCCCCCCCCCCCCCATGCTGTGAAGTAGAGATGTAGCAGAATAAAATAATTAGTTTGTGTTTATGCAAATGATGTATTTGTTGTACAGTGCATATGCAATTTAACACACTGCTCTTTCTAGAATACTTGTTTACAGTGTTTAATTCAGTTATTTTGCATTATCGCAATCCATGGGTTTCAGATTCTGAAAGGGACATGACCTACACTGAGTTATTTAAATACATATAAAATGATCCCACGACTGGCTTTTCTTAGATTTTGTACTTGAACTTCTGTTGTATATGTTGAATTCATATTCTTGGCTAGCTTCCATTGTGGGGAAACTCATTAATAAAAAGTGCCATGAACAAGTATCAAGCTTACTGCATTACTGTAATCAACCTTAAGTATCCTGTTTTTTACTGAAATTGAAGTATTCCACCACTTATAAAAGTTTCCTAAAAACCGGAAATATTTAAAAATCTTTGTCAAAACAAAGGTCAAACACATTCAAATGTTACAGAAAACAGCAACACTTTTTGGAATTTGAAGAAACAAGGGAACACGGGCATTTTTAATATCTGCGGTTCATCTTCTTGAACTTCTCATAGTGGTAATCGTCGGTGGCCTTCTCGTTGGCTGGCCGCTTACGGCTGGGGGGTGTCTCTGTGGGAACAGGTGTCAAATTTCAGATGTATTTAAAACTCGGCACAACTACAGTCAAGCAGTCTGGTTTTAGCAAGAGAGAACATACGTTCTGCTTCCGGTTTTTCTGTGTCTCCCACACGGAGCGGCCGGGCCTTCGGTTCTTCACGATGCCGTCTTGCTGGTGCATTAACATCTTCGTGGTAGACTAATGAAACATTAAGATCAGATTACTACTACTGTCCAACAGTGCTCAACAACTACCCCCCCAGTTAGCTGCAGAATAGTAAATCAGAATGCACACACTTAACAGCTGTACTCAACTCTCTCCTTTCTCGCTTGTTTCTGATCTAACTGCATCACATTAAATTACGTTACTTAAAAGGCAGTTATACTTGAAGCATCTTTTCCTCCGATTTCATTTTAAGGTTTACAGCTGCTTTGGAGAAACACATTTTAAAATGAATGTTTCAGTATCTTAGTAAAGGCCACGACACCATAAATCCTCTTGTAATCTAAACCTAGAACTTTATCGTTACTATTACAGGTCCTTAATCACTTAACATTTGGATTAGCAAGAATCTATTGGATTCTCAGATGTAGCCATCTCACTACACTAATCTTAATTCAAACATTGTTTTCTTTTTTTCTTACAGCGATTGTGCTGGACATAGTTGACTGCAATGTTGGTTGGTACAAAGGAAGTGCCACTGTCTTTCTTCTTGTTCCGCTGTTCAGCTAAAAGCTTAGCTTTAGCCTCCTCTGTAGAAATGATGTTCTTTATCTTAGCACTACAGAATAGAAAAATTAAAAACAAAAACAGGAAGTGTCAATGTTGATTCACTGTGTAAACTGATGTTAGACATGAGTAACTGCAAACTTCAGAGACATTTCTGATGTAATTTGCACAATTTACACAAAAATAATGTTTGCTACCAAAGCATTCAGTTACTTATGTGTTACCCATACATGGTACGAAGCAGAACGTTTTTTTGTATACAATATCATCAATTATGGTATCCACATACCTTCTGGCTAAATGTTCCTATGCATTCAAAACTTATAGGAGAATATAAAAGAAAACATTTAATATGCCAACCAATTCATCCACAGCAAGATTTCACAAGCATTATGCTACCTGAAAGGGAAAAAAACAACTCAAACTGAGCTACTTATTGCATGATTTTGTCACAAAAAATTTATTCCATCACTACCTCACTAATCTCTTATCTTTTGAGCATGATACTAAGGTTTTGTCATAGTGAATTACATAGAGCCGCTTATAAACTTAAAATAAACGGACTTCATTAACTTAAAAGCGAATTTAGCCAAAGTGAATTATGTGGTTTAATGTTCTTGTTACAACTGTTTAATCTTATTTTTTATTATTATTTCTCTCTCAATAACAGGCCTACTTGACATGTATAGTGTTTCATAAATGTTATACACTTCAGTGAATTTGGCATACAAACCTATAACAAGGAGTATTACTTACTCTATGCCTAGGTCAACCTCTGGAATTCCACTTAGCATCTGATTGGAAAGCATCTCCTCAGTCTTTTTAGCAGAAGACACTCTGATGTTCTCAGGGAGCTCATAGAGGAGGTCTTCTGCATTCTTCACCTTCACCTTTGTTTCCTCTGTCTCCACCTGTCCCTTCTTCTTCTTCAGTTCTGTCTCAATGTACTTCATCCTTATGAGACAACACAGTATGAATACTACAGGAAATGTTAAAGGCTATACTTTGGTTTTTGTTTAAAAACAGTAATATGTTACCAAAAATTATTCTGTTAAACATGATGTGTATTTTTGGAAATCAATTACACCTCTCAGTAAAACATGGTCCTAAATCCTGGTGGGATCACATAGGTGGTGACGTTTTAAGAAAATTATGTAAATATACTGTATGTTATTTTGCGAAAGGCATACATATCTGCATCTTCATCCCTCCGATTTGTCTCTGCAGAGAATGATGTCCCAAGATTAAGATCAGTTTCATCCTCAGTCCTGAAATATTAAAGAAATTATAGACACATAACCACACACAGGCAAATTGTTATACATCACTGTGAGATAAAAAAGAATGATTTATACAATTAATTTCTTATATTTCAAACAATTCATGAACTCTTCTTACATGTCTCTGTTTCTGTCTTTAACCTTTTTCATATCAACAATTCCTCCTGTTTTCAGCTTAAAGGGATCGTTCTGAGAAAAAAGAAAACAGAAATTAACATTAAAACAAATATTGTTTATATTTTCAATAAATCTAAATAATGATGCCACTTTAAAACTGTACAAAGTGTCATTTTCAGTAAGAGTGGACTTCATTATACTCATTAACCTTTGTGTTCAGTCAGGTTTAACTGCAAAAGTCACATGGTGTTTATGTTTCATGCACCCATACTATACGCTCATTCAGCATGTTGCATGCAGGTCCATTAGTGATCATTTCCTTTTATCTTTATACCTGGTTGTTTGCATCAGTCAAGGATGTTAAACACCACTGTGCAATTATATTGCCTTCAAAAAGGCAAATGCTGATATGCTTATTTATTTAGCAGATGCTTTCCTCCAAAGCGACTTCCACTGAACTCTATGCAGTGTTACCAGCCCACACACCTCATTCACCAAGGTGACTTACACTGCTAGATACACTACTTACAATGGGTCACTCATCCATACATCAGTGGAAAACACTCTCTCTGTGTCACTTACACACTATGGGGGAACCTGAACAGCATGTCTTTGGACTGTGAGAGGAAACCAGAGCAAACCCACACAGACAGTGAGAATATGCAAACTCCACACAGACTGAGCAGGAATTGAACCCATGTCCTCTCGCACCACCCAGGCACTGTGAGACAGCAGCGCTGCTTACTGTGCCATTATTATTAATTATTATGCATTATTATTATTATGAACCTTATTATGACAAGGTGTCAAGCTATGTTTTCCAGAATGTCACAAATTTGTTTTCCTTCTAAAAACTATAATGTTCCTGGTTGTCTGAAGACACAAGCAGACTTACCTCTATCTCAGCTTCTGGTGGCAGTTTCTCTCCTACCAGCAATGCTACAACGCTGAAGTAAAACAGAAAAATGTTGGTTCTTGTGATTAAAAGAAAGCACATTGTGAGGTTCACATACTACTCCCTTAATCTGTTTGATTTTACATGATAACCCTAATGACTCCCTTACTTGTCCATCAAGTATAAGAAACACGTGATGCACACAAAATAAATAAACCAACTAGTTCGTTTCTTTTTGAATTTTACTTTGGCCAGTCGCTCAGCACATGTACCATGGTAACGTTACCTCACACCACTTTGCCTTTTGCGTAGACTTTGGATTTCTTTGGCTTCGTCCAGTTTAGATCTGTGTGTGTCAAAATATACAGAGTCGACAAAAAGAAGAGAGCATGATTTAAATTTTTAAGTTAATTTGTAAAGACCACTCTAGTCAGAAGTTTTTTGTTGCTAAATTGTGAAATATCACTGTCAGCATATGATATTTTCTTGAGAGGAAACAACTGCCACAACAACATGATCATGAATTGGTGCGCTGACAATGTCTGCACTAGACTAGGCTAGCATGAGTTTAACTCAGTTTCCGGCTAGTAGTCGTATTTATCCATCTTGGACACTGTGTGTCGTGTCTGTAAGTTATAAAAACAGTTACAGACTGATTGCAACAAACGGGTAACTCGCAGCGCGAGGAACACACGCGTGACGCGGCTAACAATCAATGCTAATGCAGCAGCAGCAGCTACCTGACTTCGGCCGTTACTTCCTCGTCTTCTTCATCCTCCGACTCTTCCCTTCTTCGCCTGAAATTCTTACCAGAGGGCATCGTTCCTCGGCAGCGCTTCTCTCTCTCTGGACTGGAAAATGAATTACTGGACTAATTCACAAGCTCCTTTGCACAACTTCAAAGTAGCTACCCCTTTGCGACAGGGCTTACCGGAAGAACAACAACCTCAATAAAGAAAGTTCCGGAATATTGAACCGGATGTGACGTAACATCTTTAACGACGTTACCGTAACTTTGCCCTGACGACTCTATTAAATATTTGCCTGTTGTATTTACACACGTGTTGCTCTTTGTTCAGGGCTTTATTGTCGAAGCTGTCTTTTCTAAACACATTCAAATTCCCCGCAGGAATTTAAGACTTATAATTCCAGCGATATATACATATTTATATTAAAAACGAAATATTTTCCAGTTAGATTTCAGCAAGTGAAGAGAAGCTAAGGAGCAGCGCCAGCGTCCAATGATTCAGTTGAGCGCTGTATCATAACACTGTGTATGTATTCCTGAAGCCTACCGTCCCGCATCGCACTTTCTATCACCCAGAAATTGGGAAGGACACTTGAAATGTACAGGAGTTGAACCCTTGGCAGACAGACACTTGTAACTAATTAAGTGTTCCGACTGCTGCAGCTGAGTGTATAATTTACAGCCCATCCAAGCGCAGCGAGGTCTGTGAATAAAAAATCTTGTTTTTATCTTCATCGACATCTCAAAAGTGAGTTTTTCGTTTTTACGTAGCTGCGCCTTTGCCGCGATTCCCTCAGTTATGGTGCGAAATCATCATCGTGTGTGTAGTAGTCGTGTATCTGCGTGTCACTCATACAACAAGTTCTCTAACATGATGATGTAGTGATGCTGCGCGTTTTCTGCCGTGGTTTCGCTCCCGCTAAGCTCGCTAGCCGCTGCCTGGCCAACCCCCCGCAGACGCCGGGCGGGGAGCACAACAACCCCGCTGACGCACAGCGCGGCTGTGCAGCGGGCCGCAGAGGGGCTGGGCCGCTCCGCCATCGCCGCGAGTCGCCGGCGTCTCTCGCACCGCACATCCCTGCTGTGTGGAGGTGAACGCGCTCGGGGGCCTTTCCACACCGCCGGGGAAAGGAGGTGAGAACGGTGCGGAGCGGAGCGCTGCGCATCGCCGGGGAAACCAACAACAAGAAGAAGCCAGCCAGGCAGGCTGCTTCGGTTCAGTCGCTCGCTCGCTGTCGTTTCCGTGCTTTCGGCGCGGGATCACCCTGCTCCCCCCAGCAGAACCCACCCGGCCGGGCCTGTTTATCTGCAGAATGCGTTATCATTCCAGGACCAGGGGCACGGCGGCGGAGAGCATCTAACGCCGGGCGGCGCTTCTCGGTGACACATGTGCGACTCCTGCGTCCCCGCCGGCCGCCTCGCTGGACGCCAGGCTCCTTCCTCCCCGAGCGACGCGTAGACGGACGGCATCGTCGTCGTTCCGCGGCGGCAGCGAGGTACCGCCAAGCATTTCTGAGTAAAAAAAGGGCGCCTGTCACGGCAGACTGATTTCAATCGTTCACAAGCAAGAACAAGAGCTGCCGACTTCAATGCTCGATTTCGAAATCCCGGTACTAGCAGCGACGACGACGTAATAGCGAAACTCTGTCAAAGACTGGGCTTGTGTCTTGTGGGCGAATTACAGATAATCAGTGTCGTTTATTATTATTATTATTATTATTATTATTATTGTGACACGCGTTGACAGCCGCCTTCAGAAATTCTACACGAGCTGTGAACAACCGACCGGGATTAGAATGACTTTTCACGCACTTTTCGGACGTCCAGGGGACTCACATGAAACAGCATTTATTTTCTCCGGGTTCCCTAAAGGAGGGCAGTAAGACGGGAGCTCAGAGCGGTTCGCCTCCCGGGGGTTTCTCTGCGGTTTTTCAAGCGGTATCGAAGGTGATCGAGGCATAGCGGGGCTTTAGCGCTTAACTGAGCGATACAATTTACATCCCGCTGCGCTTCGGCACCCGCGCGGGCCTCTGTCTGCTTTCCACAGCACTGTGTTACTTTTGAGAAAAATCAGATGTATACAGGAGCTGCGGCTTTGAAGTGTTGCGATGCACTGCGTGCAAGGAGACACGTGCGAGGTATGTCACCATGTTTCCCTCCGCAGGGGAAGGTGAGGCCACATGATGACGGGCCACGGAGATGTTTGCCCCCACCTGGACTCCATAGGGGAGGTGACCAAGGAGGAACTGCTGACCAAATCCAAAGTGAGAATGTGCACAGGGAAGCTTCCCTTCTGCGGGGAAACGCAAACATCTCGTTCAGGTCTCCGGCGAAACGACAGCCTGGGTTTCGGAGAAGGTCTTGCCGAAGCCTTTAGTTTCCCGTCAAAGAGTGCTTTGTGCACCGTGGACCCAACGCTTCCGGCGGAGATGGAATCCATCTTGTGCTGTAGAGAAGCCGCGCTCACTGTGAGGAGCAGTGGGATGTTCTTCCGAGATCCAAATGAGACGTTTCTTCATCTGCTGTAGAGATTCACGTTTGACGTGTTGCGTTCCCAGTTATTCATTTAGCAGGCGCTTTCCACCGAAGCGTTGTACGACCCCGAGAAAACAAGTGCGTTGCACCAGCAGAAGGAGAGATATGGATAGAGACACGCAATTCTCGAAGTATAGTCGCTTAGACCAATACCACGGTTTAACGAACAAACGCTGCACAAGTGGACGCAGATAGAATCGTAAACCTTGTTCAGGTATGGGTGGCTGTATTTTTACTTGTGAAATGCCTGTAGCTTCGGTAAGTGCAGTACAGCCTTGTTCCCAGCAGAAACAAAGGAGTGCTCCGCTGGTGTTGCCTCCCCATGCACTGTTCTGAAAGTCATTGAAACCACTTACACTGTATTGCCAATGTTTGTTTTCACACTGGGAGAATGTGAGCCATTGAGTCCATCTTCCTTAAAATGAAAAGAATTTGTGGAAGATGCGTCAGCACTTGTTTTTATCCTACCCGGTGTGCTGCACTGTACCATTAAAATGTTAGAAGATTGTTTATGAGATGTTACACGGTTTATAGCAGAAGTGTAATTCTCTTTCTGTCTCTCTTATGTTAAAGGGAGCATGCCAGTCATGTGGAGCAGGGGGTCCCAACCTTTGGGCTTGTCTGCAGGTAAAAAGCAATGCTGGGTTTTCTAGGTTATAGAAAAGAGATATTAGTCCTGGATTAAGGCCAAGTGCACACAAATGGATTTTAAACCTGTGCTTGCTTCCTGTCTGATTATTACCCATCCATCCATCCATCCATTTTCTTTCCCGCTTGTTTTACTAGGGTCGCGGTGGTAACAGGGACAGCAGAGAGGCCCAGCCGTCCCTGTCCCCCACAACTTTCTCCAGCTCAGCCCGATTATTATAATAATAATAATAATGTTAAATGTGTGGTATTGACATTGTACTACTGTGTTATCGATGCTTAACAGCTGCAGTATTAGGAAGAGATATTTAGAGTAACATTTTGCTAATATGAGTCTGTACTCCTTTAACAGAAGGACTGTCCTTACGTAGGCTGTGGAGAGTCATATTCGGATCACAGCACCTTGCACTCACAGGTAGGTTTGGTCGTTTGCCTGGAAATTCACTGCTGCTTCGACATGTTTTCTCCTCTGTGGGAGAACTACAGCGCAGATGAAAGTTAATCCAGATTTAAAAAATAGGTTCATTCCAACTCGGGTTCAGCACAAAACATTAATTTATTTAACGCCGTTGCTTGCCTGGATTCTCTCCGTTGCAATTACTCAGGTTAAAAAGCACAACCTGACCGTGAACCTGACAACCTTCAGGATCTGGTGCTATGTGTGCGAGAGGGAGGTGTTCCTAGAACAGAGGCCTGTGATGCCTGTGCCTGCCTATCACCACTGCAAGTCCCCAGAGCAGGTGAGACACACTGTTGGGTCTCTTAATTTTTGTTCATGTACGCTATATTGAACTTGATGCCCCTGTGCAAGCACTCCTGTGGGAATGTTTTTGCTTTGAGTTCATAAGCCTTTGCCTTGACTTCTGTTATTATTACTTGGCTGCACAGCTGAAACTTTTTCTTATAGTGAGGTATGTTTTAAAAATACCGATCGTTTCACTGCTGTAATTCTGGCTAAGTTCCTTTATCAAGGGTTTTACTGAAAAGCTATTGCCAAGACTCAAACAAGCAACCTTCAGGTTGCAAGGCTCTGTCCTTTAATGGTGTTTGCTGCACTGTTCTATTACATGTGTTGTTAGAAGGTAGAAGGAAATGCATTCAACAGCTAAACGTTAGTTAGACTGGCATTGTTTTTAGTTTGTTTCATCATGTTAAAGGAAACTGCTGATTTAATCTTTTTTTCTGGATTTCCTAGGAATCAGTGCCTCACACAGGAAGTCACCCTCTGAAGCCTGTGCCAATAGCTGTGGCAGACGACGAGGAATCAGAGTCGGAGGAAGATGAGTTAAAACCACGAGGTAGCATAATAATACTATTTCTGTTACCACTCCAGTCCAACGCTTGAGTGCACGCACGTACATAAAGGAAGTGTTGCCTGTTCATTGGGCAGGAAGTGGTTAAGTGAGTGCATGATTTGAAATAATGCCTGTGCAAATTAATTTGTTATTCAGTTTACTTTGTTGTAATTTTGAAGTGATGCTTGCTTTTTAGTCTACTTACCTATTAATATAAAACTTACTTTTGATTTAACCCACCAAAACCCTGGAGCTGCTTTGTGATCTTTCTCATTTACAGTTAGCAATAATTATTCAGTCTATTTTTTTATTATTAGACCTATTGGTGATCTGTCGTCTATTGTTATCATCTAACAACCATTTACATTCTCATCAAGCTGAAGTTGCTTCAAAGTTAGTTATCAAGCTGAAGTTGAGCTGACATCTGAAATTGTACCCAAAATCCTTTTGGCCAAAGGGCTTACTGGAATGAAGAATATTGGCAACTCGTGTTACATGAATGCTGCCCTTCAAGCTCTGTCCAACTGGTGAGCATGCTGCTAAACTTGCTTTACTGCTTCTTTAAATTGTGTTCGGATTGGTAGCTCATCCAACTGTTCGTGAGACAACATGTTTTTAACTGTGAGGTGTGTATTACTCATCCCCACCCAAGCCCACCGTTGACCCAGTTTTTCTTGGACTGCGGCGGTCTGGTTCGTACGGACAAGAAGCCTGCGCTGTGTAAAAGCTACCAGAAACTCATCACTGAACTGTGGCACAAGAAAAGGTATGCTATAATTACTAACTGGCCTGTTGGCCCTTAATAATAAGCACTCCACCTCTATGCCTTACAGATCGGATAGAATACTACACCAGAGTATCACGGGATCTGCTCCGGTGGAGGAGACTTAGTTACTTAAGTTAAGCAAATGAAAGGTGATTTTCTGGGCTATCACTTCATTTCAGGATCTGGAAATAAATGATGGTAATAGACATTAATATATTTTATTAATTGAAATATATGATTAATTACTTATAAAAATCCCTAGAATGTTTATTAAATCACTCACTGATCAGGGTCCGGAGGCTATCTCAGAATGACTGGATGCAAGGCTAAAGGGGTGCACCCTGGATGGGATGCCACTATACACATAGACAATGGATGGTGCACAGCCACAGGTGCACAAACAATCCGGGCTCTTTAGTCTGACAGGTTCATCTAACCTGCATGCCTTTGGACTGTGGGAGGAAACCGGAGCACCCGGAGGAAACCCACATAGACATGAGGAGAACGTTGAAACTCAACACATGCCGACCTGCAGTCCAGCCTATGCCTGAACAGTTCAGGTGCTGTGAGGTGGCAGTACTACATGCTGTACCATCTTGCTGCCTGCCTTTTTTTTTATTTTTATTTTTATTATAATTGAAGTAGAAATGAAATATAATGCACGCATTAAAGCTACACTGTAATTCATACTGTGGTTCTGACCATCCGAATCTTTTTCCTCCTTAATTTAAATGACGTTTAGCATGCAGGCTAATTTATTAGTAATAAAGACAGTAGACTGCAAGTTCAGACAAAGTAGATGCCTTCTTACTCTTTATGCTCTTAATTTTTTTCCATGTCAAAATTTGTTTTTTGCTACTGTTTTTGACCTCCAAGGCATCATGTGTTAGATGGTAATTTCAGTGATGTACTAAGTGTAAGGGTAATAAAAGTAGCTCCAAGGCACCGTACTTTAACTCCAGCAGACAAACGAAAAATTCAAATTCAAGAAAAGTCTGCTGCAACCTTAAGAAATTATTTGCGGGTTTAGACAACAACATGATTGTCTTGAAATAAAATTACATTTTTCGGGACTTTCTGATTTAATAGGCAATTGAGTATACTTAGGAAAGAGCAGCCAAATGTATGACAGTAAGAACTTCCCCCTTTTCCCAGGCCCAGTTATGTGGTCCCAACAAGTCTGGCTCATGGAATCAAGCTGGTGAACCCCATGTTCCGAGGCTACGCCCAACAGGTGGGGCTAACATCCTCCAGGCCAGACCCATTGACTCCCCTTTCCACTGCCACAAAGAACTTATTAGTTACAGTTTCCAACAAGTTCTCTGTAAAGACTAAAATGTGCAAAAGAGTGTAGCTTCAGATTGCAATTGTTGTTAGGATGCAGATGTCAGTATTGCGAGAAGACCTGATTCCTAATCTTTTGCTGTTAACGTACATTATTGCTGTAGGACAACTTTTTCGCTAAGGGGTATACAGTTGTGGTCCAAAGGGGCTGAAATTGTGCTGGATTTAGAAAGCACACGTGAAAGTTCAGGGTATATGATATACTATCCGGCTAAGTAACTCGTACTTTGACCAGCACAACCTATGGCCCGAAATCCACCCATTTGACCTACGAGAATTCGGCATGGAAAATTTCATTGGCTACTCTTTGGTTTTCGCTGTATTATTTTTTTATTTATTTTTTTTTTTAAATGTTTCCAAGGACTGAGTTTGGAGAGGAAACTGTCTTGTTACATTGTGTATAACTAATGGTAAACATTGAGGTAATTCTATCTATCTCAATGGGATTTGGTTATTTTAGCATAAACGGGTCTCTCTTTTGGGGCTTGGGAGCACATCAAAACTTTTATCATTGAAACTTTGCTAATTGCTACTTGGACTAATGAGTGTTTGTGTTACAAATAATTTTTTTTTTAAGGAATGCTTTACCTTCGTAAGATTGGGGAAGACTCTACTCACAAGTGTATTATAGTGAAATAATTGTGATATGTCTTCTGGGTTTTTCCTGTTTAACTGCCCTCCCTCCGTGGTCCACAGGACACCCAGGAGTTCCTGCGCTGTCTGATGGATCAACTCCATGAGGAGCTAAAGGAACCCCTTCCGGAGATTGGCGTAGGTGATGCATGCGAGGGAGATGAAAGGCGGGATGGCGACCGCAGTCCATCGGAGGATGAGTTCCTGTCCTGTGACTCGGGCTCCAGCAGTGACCGAGGCGAGGGGGCTGAGGGTCGCAACCTTGGTGAGGCCGAGTTGCTTATACAGGATGAGTGCACCAGTCGGCCTGGGGCTGGGGGTATTTCGGAAAAAGAACGGCTGAAGGAGCGGAGGGTTTCAGGCTCTCCGCTACGCTGTGGATCCCAGGAGATGGATGAAGATGCAGATGTGGACACGGCAGCCGATGATGGTGGTCATACCCGGAGCCCTGAGGAGGAAGGCGGGATGCCTTCAAATACTGCACAAAACCGCAGCCAGAGCACCCCAGGTGTGTGACAGGCAGGGCTTTGCTCATGCTTATTCTCGCTGTTTATTCTTCTCTATTCACTCGCATACATTTTTTTTTTCCCCCCCCCCCCCCCTCCTCTCTATTTTATCCTGGTGAATGTTTTTACTTTGTATTATTAATGTTGTAATGGATGAACGTGGGTCAGTTCAGAAGTTCTTTCGGTAGAATTCAACATCTCGCAAGCATGAATTTGTGATTTGTGTGGCTTTGCTGTTTCAGAGCCCGACAATGAGTCCTCCATGCACTGCACCTCCTCTCGCCCATGCAGTCCCACACACATCGTGCAGGAGCTGCATCCCAAACTGTCCAGCAGCCCCCAGCGCTGCAGTCCCCTGAGGTCTGCAGGGGCAGCCTACTCTCTCAAGAAAGGTTTTTCACCCTTTTCATCTTTACTGTTACTTCAGTGACAAAGTTGTTGTTGTTTGTAAGGTGTTACGAACCCCTGTCTGCTTTATATTCTTGTCTTGATTCCTTCCTTGACAGCCCAGCTTTTACCTGGCGCCAAAAAAAAGAAACAGTGGCGGTACCACAGCGTGATCTCGGACACCTTTGACGGCTCCATCCTCAGCTTGGTACAGTGCCTGACTTGCGACAGGGTGAGTGACCCTGCCTTTAGGTCCTTCTGGTCAGGCTTCTTGGTCTGTAACAATACGGCTTATCCCGTTATGTCACCTTCTGTCCACCGAAGGTGTCCACCACTGTGGAGATGTTTCAGGACCTGTCCCTTCCAATCCCAGGGAAGGAGGATTTGGCCAAGCTTCACTCCTCTATCCACCAGAACCTCCCTGCCAAGACAGGGGTCTATGCTGACAGCTATGCGTCACAGGGCTGGATCTCATACATCATGGACTCCATTCGTAGGTGAGGTGGAGGGTAGGCATAGCTGACATTGTGTGTGTGTGTGTGTGTGTGTGTGTGTGTGTGTGTGTGTGTGTGTGTGTGTGTGTGTGTGTGGTTCGCAGACCTCTAACTCCATTGCTGTCCCTGGATCCTCAGGTTTGTGGTATCCTGCATCCCCAGCTGGTTTTGGGGCCCTGTAGTCACGTTGGAGGACTGTCTTGCTGCCTTCTTTGCTGCTGATGAACTGAAAGGTGCGAGTATTATGGCTAATATTTTACTGCATCTTAAACATACTGCTACAGCGGATTTTCCCTCATTCTGGTGCCTGTACCACTGGTAGAGAAACACTGCTCATGTATACCATAGTGTAAGTGAAATGTTCTATGTACCATATACCATGAGTGAAACACTGATCAAACTTGTGTAATTAAAATAACAGAAATGAACTTTTAGTGGAATGTATATTTTTAATACTTTTTGATATTTGCATTTTTTTAAATGTTTTGAAGTTAATAGTGATGCTTCTTGCGTTTTCTGTAACCAAGAAAGGTTCATGCTACTGGCACAGTGGTGTTGGCAGTGTTGAAACAGCAAGGCAGCTCTCATAGAAAAGCAGAATTTATTCTGCAGAAAGGGAAAGCGCAGCATCAAGATCTTGTATCAGCACTATCTTTTCAGCAGTCATTTATTTAAACAGGAACTATGTACTTTTTCCTGAACTGCACAAGTTGCATATCTCTGGTTGGTGACGTTGCAGTTAAGTTTAATCATAATGTCACTATATTTACTTTATAGTTTCTGTGATCTGTTTATTGTTTTACCCTTGTTTTTTCCAGGAGACAATATGTACAGCTGTGAAAGATGTAAAAAGTGAGTGAAGATGAACAAACACCTGTCAGAGCAATTTGATGCATTGATCAAGATGGCAGTATTGCTGTAAAATGCCCTCTTCTATACCATGTAACAAGAATTGCTGTTCCTCAAACAAAATCTGAATGAGAGAACATTCTACATCTGACCCCTCCATACATCATAAATTATAGTATTTTTCTAATCTGTTCACTTGTTTTTTCTTCTTTTTTTTTCTTTCTCTTTGATTCTTCAGATTGAGAAATGGTGTTAAATACTGCAAGGTTCTTCGGCTACCCGAGGTTAGTGTTTCTTGTCTTTACTGCTTCTATCTGTACATCTTATCTGTTTGTGGTTTATTTAGATTCATAGCAGTTGCAGGATGCACTGTTCCACAAATTGATTTTTCTTAAGTTTTAAGAAGCGCTTAAAAACACTTAAAAGCAGATTAAAAATAACTACTAATGTAAGGGAGTTGACAAGGCATGCTATAAAAGGATTGTCTATGCCAACAGGTTTATAAGGTTTTGTCTTGTTTTTTTTGCTGCTCTTCTCAGATTTTGTGTGTACACTTGAAGCGCTTTCGGCACGAAGTCATGTACTCGTTCAAGATCAACAGTCATGTGTCATTCCCACTCGAGGGACTGGACCTCCGGCCTTTTTTGGCCAAAGAGAGCCCATCCCAGATCACAACTTATGACCTCCTTTCTGTGATTTGTCACCATGGTACTGCAGCAAGTAAGGGTTTATTGGTGTTTTTTAGTCACGATGTTTATACAGTATACATATATATACATATGTGTATATATACACACATATTCTTGGTGCTTGGCGATTTACTGGTTCTTTCTTGTTATTAATTATGGGACATCTGTCTGGTGCATGCGAGTTACTTTATGCCATCAGCAAGGGTCACATTTCTTGTTCAGTAGGCAGTCAGTCCACTTTTTTGTGTGACAAAGAAGGGCATGAATAGTAGGAGTACATCTTGGTTGTCCTCAGCTTCCAGCTAGGCATGTAGCCAAGGTGCACAGCTTAGTCTGAAATAGAATGGCTATCTGGGGCAAAAGTTATGGGAGGGGGGGAAAAAAAAAAAAAAAATTAAAAAATAAAATAAAAAGGTAGGAGTTCACAACTCCAACAGCAGGGGGCAGTATTTAGTAAATTCTAAATAGTAGCATTGCTCACAGTACCATTTGTAGTTTAGTCTTTTTCTCTTCTTTGATTAAAATTCAGGTGGACATTACATAGCCTACTGTCAGAATGTTATCAACGGTCAGTGGTACGAGTTTGACGACCAGTATGTTACCGAGGTACACGAGACGGTGGTGCAGAATGCGGAGGCCTATGTGCTCTTCTACAGGTATGTTCAACAAGTAGCTAATGTGTTTTATTTTTGTGTGTGTGTCGCCTGCTAATTATAACTACAGATGTGAATTTCTCACACTTCAGGTGATTGTGTTTTTTTTTGTTTTTTCAATTTATGCGTGTGGTCGATTTCATGTCTCATGTATTTCATTGTTTACAGGCAATTTAAACAGGAATGTTTGGGGTTAGGGTGCGGTGGCGCAGTGGGTTGGACTGCAGTCCTGCTCTCCGGTGGGTCTGGGGTTCGAGTCCTGCTTGGGGTGCCTTGCGACGGACTGGCGTCCCGTCCTGGGTGTGTCCCCTGCCCCTCCGGCCTTACGCCCTGTGTTACCGGGTAGGCTCCGGTTCCCCCGTGACCCCGTATGGGATGAGCGGTTCTGAAAATGTGTGTGTGTGTGTGTGTGTGTTTGGGGTTAAAAATGGGACAGTTCTTATATTAAATGGAAAAAAGTGAAATAAAAACCACAGACAGGAGAGAAGGAGGAAGGCAACAAGAGACCAAAAATATAGAAATAATACAATTGTAAAACAATGAACAACCATTGCAGTGGTTAGAGCTGCTGCCTTTGGACCCAGAGGTTGCCGGTTCAAATCCTACCCCCTGCTGTAATACCCTCAGTAAGGTGCTCACCTTGAATTGCTCCAAAAAAGTACCCAGCTGTATAAATGGGTAAATAACTGCAGTTGACTTAATGATCTAAATTGGACGAAAAGAATCAGCTAAATGAATAAATGTAAATAACCTTTGAAATCTGTAAGTTTGGGTAATCCTTGTATTAATTTTTATAAAGATTGGGGTTTGGGAAATTTTCATTGCTGGTTATTAACATGTAGTTTATCTAATCTGTTATGTGCTAAATAAAGTTTGAGATTTCAGAAAAAGAAATGGAGATGAGCAGTTGAAAAGCAACTTGATGGGCTCAGTGGAGAACTTGGCGGCTAATGCGGTCCTCCTGTGTTTGTGCTCTAGGAAGAGCAGCGAGGAGTCTGTGAGGGAGAGGCAGAAGGTGGTGGCACTAGCAAATCTGAAGGAGCCCAGCCTGCTACAGTTCTACATCTCCAGAGAGTGGCTCAACAAATTCAACACCTTCACGGAGCCGGGGCCCATCACCAACCACACCTTTCTGTGCCAGCATGGAGGTAGGGCCAGCCCTCTGGGTCACGCTGTCCCGCACTTTCCTGTCCACTCACTTGTAGGATTTCGCACCTTATTACATTTTATAGCGCAGAAGTCATGTTGTGTGGCTTTAGTACTATGTTGCTGACATACTTGCATTTTATTGCTAAACAGGAATTCCACCTAACAAATACCATTATATTGATGACCTGGTGGTCATTCTGCCTCAGAATGTGTGGGAATACCTCTACAACAGGTAATTTTGCATATTTTTCTTGGCATTACCACATTGCTGCTGTAATTGTGACAATTGCTCCACTGATTTGAGTAGACGTGTTGCAGTAAGTTACTCTTCCCTGTTAGATCTTTGCTGAATTTTATGTGGGTCATACTGCTTTATTACACGTAGAGTACGTCTATCTCGTTACGTGCTTTTTCTTTGTTCTCTTTCTTTGCCAGGTTTGGAGGTGGTCCAGCTGTGAATCACCTGTACTTGTGCTCCATCTGTCAGGTGGAAATTGATACCTTGGCTAAGCGCAGGAAGGTGGAAATTGACACTTTTATTAAGGTGATCTACATGTTTGGGAAATCACGGAGTATACCCAAGCTTTTATCTAACTGGTCTGGACCACAAATATAAGTGGCATTCATTTTCAAGGGCAATTGGCAGGACAGTGGTTAAGGACATGGTAAGCTAGAGAGAAGGCCAAAAGACCTAATATTGTATCCTTGAATAAGTCACTTAATCCGAGTTGCTGAAACGGAATATTTACCTGTTAACTTAAAATTTTAACAGGTATTTTTTTTTTTTTGTGTCAAGATGACAGCATTAATAATACAGTAAATGAGCTTTAGAACAGCTTCAGTGAGAAGAGCAATACTAAAAACAGTTGATTCAATAACTAAATGTGTTTTTAAACTTTATTTTTTTTAATCTTCATTTTATCTTTTACTTTGTAGCTGAATAAAGAATTCCAGGCTGAGGAGGCTCCAACCGTTATTCTGTGCATAAGCATGCAGTGGTTCCGTGAATGGGAGAGCTTTGTAAAGGGCAAGGACAACGGTACGTAGTAGGGTGGTCATCCTTACTAATCATTTTATCATTGGTATTTGTTGCATGTGTTCGTAATTTAAAATACATTTCAAAGTCGGTTTTGGTTATCAAAATAAAGCATTAAAAGTTTCGCTCTACAGGGCGGCATAAACAAATTCTTGTCTAAATGTCTCTGCACTATGACACTAAAAACGACAGCATTAACTAGCTGATAGTGCAAAATCCTTTAATGGATTGAAAAATGAAACTGCTTCTCTCCCAGTAATTGCTGACTTGCACATTATACACAGTGGATTTTTGACTTTTGCTGTGGCTGCGCTTGTTCCTCTACATTGCTGTGACAGATGTAATTCTACTAGCAGAGTTTTTATTTACGTTCACAGCGTTTGACTGCTCCTGCAGTTTGATAGATATGGAACATTTGATCTGAGTTCACCCACTCAATATAGACATGGCAGATCCAAAGAAGGATTCTAGTGTAAACAGTATTGCATTCCTTCAGCTGAAATCTATCTCACACAAATGAACTATATTGTCTTTGAAGAGGTAGCAACTAACAATGTTATTCAAGAGAAATGGCTGCATTGCAACATTTGGAAACTGTCTTGTCTTTAGTGAAAATTTTATATGTTCAAGATCAATGAAGGAGGAAGTATGTAATCTCTTGGATGTATTATCAGTTGGAGTCTTAGCAGCAATAACTTCAGCCAGGTGCTTCCCATAGCTACTAGCCTTGCAAGTCTGACAGTTAGGAGGAATTTTAGGACATTCTTGTATACGGAATTGTTTGTGTTTCTGTAGGGGTAACATTAGGGCTTGAGCTTGATCATTCTGAAATGTAGAAGTTGTTCTCTTTAAGCTGTTGTCTTTTATTTACTCCATTGTTTGGCGCCATTGTCATACTACAAGACGAGCTTCAGACCACAGATAAGACATGCTGACATTATGTTGTGTTATTTCCTGACATGACCTGGAATTCATTGTTCTGTCAGTGATTGTAAGCTGTCCAGGCCCGGAGCCAGCAAAGCAGCCCCACGCCATTATGCTCCCCCACAGTGCTTCACAGTTGGGCAGAGGTTTTTGGTATTTTTTTCAGTAGCATTGTGGGATATTCACTTGGTCTTTGCAAATGAACATGGGCAGTGATGGGGTGGTTTTTTTTTTTTTTTTGGAGCAGAGTGGTTTCCTGTATGATAATCTTCTTTGAACACTACTTTTGCAGAAACATTCTCAAAGATGTTATCAAGTGCAGGAGATGCCTGCAGATTTTTAGCTGTTACTATACAGCTCCTTGTCACCAACCGGAGCATTGTATAACATGCTCTTGCAGTGATCTTTATGGGATGCCCCTACTAAGGGCACTAGCAGTGATGCTGACCCTCTACCATTTGTATTCTGTCTACCTGACTGTGCACTAATGGAGACTCAGGTTTTTAGAAAAGCTTTCATAGTTCTTTTTGTGGTTGAGCATCTCTTCTGGGGTCTTCTGTAATCTCCTTTTGATTGGAAGACATTGTGTTTCACCAGATTTCTGTTGTGAAGAGCAGGTAACTGAGCAGGTAACAAAACTGAGGTATTATTTATTCCATCCATCTTCCATCCCGCTTGTCCTAGTAGGGAGAGCAGAGAGGCCCAGCCGCCCCTGTTCCCCGCAACTTCCTCCCGCTCAACCTGGGGGATCCCCAGCCGTTCCCAGGCCAACTGTGAGATATAATCCCTCCAGCAGGTCTGGGGCCGACCTCGGGGCCTCGTCCCAGTTGGCCGTACCCGGTATACCTCCAAAGGGAGGCGCCCAGGGGGTATCCTTATCAGATGCCCGAACCACCTCAACTGGCTCCTCTCAATGTGGAGTAGTAGTGGCTCTTCTCCGAGTTCCTCCTGGATGTCCGAACTCCTCACCCTGTCATGGAGAGTGAGTCCCAGCACCCTGCGGAGAAAACTCATTTCAGCTGCCTGTATCCGTGATCTTATTCTTTCGGTCATCACCCAAAGTTCATGACCACAGGTGAGGGTAGGGACGTAGATTGACCGGTAAATGGAGAGCTCCCCCTTCACCGCTACAGTCCGGTACAGCGACCGCATTACTGCTGCCACTGCTCCCAGTTTGCGGCCGATCGCAAGCTCCCTTCTCCCCTCACCCGTGAACAAGACCCCAAGATACTTGAACTCCTCCACCTGGGGCAAATGTGGAGTGGAATGTATTATTTATTAAGGAAGATTATTCAAACTCAAACTTGAATGCCAGCTCGTTGATTGGGAACTCTGTCACCAATTCCTTCTCTTCTAGAGGCTCATGTAATTGCCTGATTCTCGACCTTGATTTTGGTCTTTAAACAATATGTTCAATGAAGGTAGGACAATGGATTGTTTTGTGTGTGCCATTTAATCAGATTGTTTTTATGTAATTTAATTTATATGGTTATATGATATTTCAGAAGCTGTTCATGCAGAATTCAGATAATTCTAAGAGGTTCACAAACTTTCCCTCACGACACTAGGTAGTTGAAGAAGGTGGTTGAAAATGGAAAAAAGGTGGTTTTATCTGTTACCTCCTTATGAAAGTTGTGTGAAATGGTTTGACCTGATTAACAACCTTGGTGTGAGTGCTGACAATGAAAGTTTTTTTTTTTTTTTTTGCTGTAAACCTGCAGCGAATAGCTGTGATTTGCTTTGTGAAAGAGAAGATTTACTTAGATCATACATAGACCCTGGGATACACAGTATGTTTCCTCTGTTGTTTCAGTCTTGAGTTGGGCTTCTTTTGTCTGTTGAACTGCCTTGATTGAACTGTTTAGAGTGTTGAAATAAGTCAGTTGCTGCTTGGAGAGTAGCAGCCTACACAAAGGCTCATAAATAGGCCTTCAAGGAGAGCTTGCTACTGTTTATTAATTTCACCACTTAGAGTATTCTCACTTCAGTAATTGCAGGACAACAATGTTGATATTAAATTATCAATAACAAAATTGATATTCAGATGTAAAGTGACAATTTTTCTTTGGTCTTTTTTTCTAATTATCAAAAATGACTATTTCCCAAATGAAACCTGCTGAGTGTGCAACTCCTGATGAGTTGGGTGCTTTGGTAAAATATGCAGCTAAACAGATAATGCAGAGCAAGGCAAGAAACCTATACATTTTCATCAGGATTTCTGAACAGACCTTAGATGTAAAATTTAAGATGGAGTGTTTTATTGTAGTAGCCACTGCAGCCATTAAATGAACCATGTAACATGCACATATGTAATTTATTAATCTTCCAACTCTCTCTTGTTTCTCAGAGCCTCCAGGTCCAATTGACAACAGCAAGATTGCCGTTATGAAAGGAGGCCACATACAGCTCAAACAAGGTGAGTACTTACTCCAACAAGTAAGTTATCACTGATGTTTCCACCTGCAGTCACTTACCTTTGACAATCAATGGAAAAATGCACTTTTTCTGAATCTGAAAAGTGTTAACAGTTGATCAATCTTTCTTTACAGCAACATTATCTATGTATCTTTCTTCACTATGAGAGTGCAATATGAGGCAGGCATTTGAAACCTGATATCTGTGAATCTGATTGCGATGTGTGAGTGTTTGTTTCTGACAGCGCTAAATGTCTCATCATTCAGGGGCGGACTATGGCCAGATATCTGAAGAGACGTGGCAGTACCTGCTGAGCATCTATAGTGGAGGCCCCGAGATTGCTGTGCGGCAGACGGTGGCTCCAGCTGACGTTGACGCACTCCATGGCGAGCAGAAGATCGAGGCAGAAACCAGAGCACTCTAAGGCGTAGTGGTAGATAAGTGAGTTCCATGCGTCTGTAAGTCAGTCTGTTTAGAACCTGCTAAAAGTTGACACTTGCATGGAAGTCAGTTTCCAGCCAAAATGGCTACCAGTAAAATAGCACGTTGCTGGCTTATGCACACAGTCACGTCTGTGGGTAGAGCAATGCTGCTGAATGCCAGCAAGAATCAGATCAATGGATAACATTTCATGTGACACATGTCATAGGTTGCCTGATTCAGCCATTTGAGAAATTGCATTGACAGCTTGGCTTTAGTTTTAGCCCTTGCCAGTGCCTGATACCAGATGTTCTTGGAGAAATTTTCATGCTTCACATTCCTTTCTAGCAGAGGAAGTAGAGGGTGTGGTCTAAGGGATTGTTTTTCTTATATATATATATATTTTTTTTTTTATCATAGTTGAGTCAGTATTACTTTGACTTCCTTCAATAATACTTTGATCCATTTATGTTTGATTTAAAAAATAACTGTTGAAGTCAGAATGGAATTTGTTTCCCAACATTCTTTTTTGTTTTCCTTTGCAGGATGTGCCCTAAACTTCACGGGGACAGGTGGTACCAACTTTACACCATGTTGCAAGCACATTGTAATGTACTGGTGTGTCACTTTATTACCTGTTTATGAAGACATAGTGATAATTATAAGTGTAGAGGTACTATTTATTGAATTATGTGAAATGAGTAAGGTTTAACAGCAACCCTCCAGGCCTTTCAGGGAGTGGTAAGGCAGACAACTGCTGCAATGGATGTCGTGTTTTGATGGTATCATCTGCAGATGCCCACTCAAGCAAACACTTCGGCTGCACATTTGTGGCAGGGTGGGGTGATGTGGGGAGCAGCCTGAGCACTAGGTGCTTCTTGACAGCTGTGTTCGCTTTGCAGAGATCTTCACCTTAAGAAGCACGCATACAAACCAACGAAATTCCCGTTTGAAAATGAACTTTTGAATGTTTTACGCGATGATCCTTTTTACCTGATGGATTGTAATTGGGAGGGAAAATAGATTCAGTCCCCACAATATTGCTTTCGAGCTTTGTGATGCATTGCGTATGTTTTATGTCTCTGTATTGTTTAATAGAAAAACAAAATAGAACCATTCATCCCTTGAAACAAGAGGTAGCCATTACCATGAGCAAGGAAGTGCTGTTCAGATGCATTCATCAGTCATCTGACTCTGAATTTCATTTCCATTCATACTCTTGCACATTAATTTTGCTTCCACAATGACAGCCACGCAGGGATTAAAAAAAATGCATTATTGCTTCCTAATTGTGAAACTTTTGTGGAGCTGCTACTTGTACTCTACGGCAATACGCACAGCTTGTTGTATATTTACTCTCCTTTCATCCTCTAATGCTTGAAGGTAAATGTTTGCGTATTTTCATTTTGAAGGTTAACAACCCTTTTACTCTCTCTGTCACAAGAAGCTTTAGAGTGGAGTATAAAGGTTTCATGTTGGGCTGTGTGTCGCTGGGACTGCAGGCTGCTGGAAAAGCAGTCCCAGTTATGCACTGGCCAGTTGGCTGCCTCCTCCTGTGATGCATGACTCCAAACTCCACACTGCAGCTGGGGTCTAGCCAAAATTGCAGCAGTGTTCACTAATTTGTTTTTGCTTTAATGTAAATTTGCGAATGCTGGAATGCTGAACAGTTCCTGCAGTTTTTCAGTTTATTTTCTGTCCTGGAATTTTCCACCTAGTATGTAATTATTGTTTCTAGTATCTATCAGGAAAAAATTCTTGAGTTCATTGTACTCATTATTTAGCAGTGCTTGCAATCGTCCTTTCATCAGTATGTGTTTCCCTAAGACAAAGCGGTTATGTTTACACTGCAGATGAGCTATTAGTGTGCTCAAAAATGCTCCTTGTGGCCTTTTCACAGTGGATTCTTTTCTAAAACCCTATTCTAGAACTTTTTTCTTTCAAATTTTCCTCTTTCAGTAATATGTGTTAGTTTGGATTCACCAGGTGTGAAAAACTGAGGTGCGAGGCTTGACATCATTATTAAGCTCCTGGTTTCTTGCTGCTGCAGCCATAGTACAAGTGCAGTAGTTAAACAAAAAATGATCAATAGCTGTTTTATGGTTCTTACAACTGGCATTAAATCTAATCTAAAACAAGTATAAATGGGGAGAACATTTATTTATTATAATTAAGAATAAATATAACATGTATGTTTTGATTTTTTTTTTTTGGAGAATTCTCTGTATTTTTGTTACTTGTTGGTTTTTATCCTGTGTGTGGCTTTTTTCTTGACTAAATTAGCTTGTTAAAGGTTATAGATCAGTCTCTACTCTGTTGGCACTAAAAGTGACCTTGTATTTATTTCCATGAGTAAATTAATAATGAACAGGCATCTTAAGATTTGTATGCTTGTTTATTACATTTTTCCACATTATAAGAGACAGAAAGCAAATGAGGTGGTGGGGGGGGGGCTTGGTAAAAGCAGCGCTGTCTTAGACAAAGTTCGTAAAATTCACTTTGAACTTTTTGCAGTGCCCCTCTTTGCATGTTTGCACAGCTCACAGTTTTGCGGTTTTGTGATGGTGGTGCGTAAAGAGTCTTTACACAGTTGTATCAGTAATCTGATAAAGATCTGATGTCAGGCTGTGTTTGTCCTTGACCTCCTTCGCAACTCAGTTTATAATCCTTCACATAAGTGTGTTCAAGTCAGATTTGTTATTTATTTGATAATTACTTAATTTAATAATTATGGAAATAATTACATGAAGTAAAAAGAGGGATAACATTTGTTTGAATCAAGACAGTCTGCCAATGCCTGCTGTCAAATGTACTGCTGAGAATGGTACGCTTGCCATCTAAGAATAGTGAATGATAATTTGTTTTTGATAAATTGAGCACAAAAGGCATTTTGGTCTTGAGTAGATTAGCACGATACATAAAGAGTTTAGGTAGTGGTGGATTCATATACTCTCTTCTGCAAATTTTAAAGATTAGACTACAGATATAAGTGATGTTTATTTTATGAAGGAAAAAGTCCACCATTCAGATGAGTGTTGTTCAGTGGCAGATTGAATAGAGCTGCTGTTTGAAAAACACTCTTGGCTTCTTCATTCAGACAAGCCTTTGGGATGTTTTGAAGGGATGAGAAGTTTGAATGAACCCTCATGTTTAAACAGTCTCATATTCTCAGTAAACAGGAAACTGAAAAATGAAAGTCAGACTCATTCTGTAGGTCAAAGCCCACTTTACTCCAACTTTGTTGAAGGGTGCTGGTGTCTTGGGAGATGCAATGTAACTATGAATCTTGAAAAACTGATAAAAGAATGTGGTTTAACATTTAGGTATCTCCATAAGTAAGCTGTTTGAGTTATTGTATTAATATGCAAAAGCTGCTTGTGTAATCACAGCAGTGTCTCTAAAAATTGTGATAAAGTATGTGGCTCAAACTGTGATGGAAGACCTTGTTGCCGACCTTTGATGGATTGCTGTTTCAGTTTAGGTGACACAAAAAGAAACCAGGAAATTAGCAGTGCTGTGAACAGCATTTGAAGAGAGAACACTGGGAAAGACTTTTTAAAGGACACCAATGAAAGTAATTTTCTTCATCTGCAGATGTTCTACTTGTTACATTTTGCATCTGGAAATGGGTGTAAAACAGCACTCTTTGTGGAGAAAACACTTGCTGTAGTCATGTATTAATTCCTGTTATATGGAGCAATTCTCTTGAAAATGGCCTTTTATTAGATTGTCAAGTCTAACTAGGAAATCTGTATTGAAGAACCTACTGCATGTAGCTGTAACGTTTGTGTTTGGATAGATGCGGAATTGTTTGTTACGGTTCTGGTCAGTGCTTCTCTGTATTATTGGGTCACAAAAAATAAGCAACGGAAAATAAGACGACAAGAATAAATTTGACGTGCGTATGTTCATTAAGTCCTCGGTTCTCATTGTATGTGTTCAAGAGTGGTTTTGCTACTCTTATGAGCAATTTTTCCAGTGGTGTTTAAGTGCAATACAAAAATGAAGCTTGAAGTACACAAAGGATGGGGTGGCACAGCAGGTAGCACTAGTGCCTCAACTCCTGGACTAGGGATTTGGGAACCAATTTAATCCATCTCAGTCTGTGAAGTTTAGTTGTTGTTGTTTTTGTATGTTTTTCCTCCAGGTACCCTGGTTTCCACCCACAGTCCAAAGACATGCTTCAAAGGGATTGGTGACTCTAAAATTCCCTTACTGTGTGTATGTGTTAGTGAATGAATCTGTGTGTGTGATTGCCCTGCAAAGGACTGGCATCCCATCCAGAGTGCACCCTGCCTCATGCCCTCTGCTTCCAGTATAGCCTGCATGCCACCTGGACCATGCGTGGGGTCTGGGTTTTGAAAAAAGATGTACGGATGGAAAACGCAAAGAATTTCACATTTGCTTTTCAGTTTCAAATAATGTTTGTTATAACTGTACTCTAGGTTGTAACATTTTGCAAAGTTTAAACAGGTGACTGGAGTCCTTAAAAGTGGTTGAAAAGACTTGCTTATCTAGAGAGAAATCATTGAAAAAAATACAATAAATATGAATATGCAGCTTTCAGTAATTACTTCAAGATTTTCCTTGCATTAATGAATTTAATCTGAGATTTGTTTGGATTTGAATGAGCTGTTCTACATGTTCCTATCAAAAAGCCTAAATGTCATCAGCATACAGGCCTAGAGTTGCATTTACATTTATTTATTTAGCGAATGCTTTTCTGCAAAGCAACTTAAATTGATTCACTTATTCATGCAGCAGGGTAGTTACCACAATTTAGGGCAAATATCTTGCTCAAGGGTACTACAGAAAGAAGTGGGATTTGACCCTGTAGCCTTTGAGTCCAGAGGGAGCGAAATTGGAAATATATCCACAGAGATGGAGCGAGGGCTCAAGGTCAAACAGTTCCAATATGTCACAGGTATGATCACGTAGCACTTTCTACTAACTTCCAGAAGGGAAGCTGAGATGTCCTCGGGAATATCTTATGGAGACACAGCAGAGCGAGGTAGATTCTGTGAATGAAGTTGAAGTTTTGTTCCTGCATGCTGAGGGACAAAGGAAGTGCACACATTGGCCAGTACGGACATTTAGCATCTGCAGGTGCCCGTTTGTAATGACTATAAGACAAGTCCAAGTCTTGTTCCCAAGTCTCCCTTAGCACATCAAAAGAACCAGCACCAGCATTTGATAAAATGGCATATAATGCAGAAATGATGTCCGCATGGAGTTACTGATGTTGAGATTTTTCTCAACTTCATGTCAAGAAAAGGATGTTGATATTTATAGAAGCCTGTGTTGATCAAAATAGTTTTTTAGGAGGTTAACACACAATGACTGATCTGCAAATAAATATTATATATCCATCACCCCTTTAGACAGCCATTTCTGGAGCCAGATTTGGCAAATAGTTGGGGGAATCTGGGTTGAGAGCAACAGGAAACCATAATGATACTGTTCAAGATCCCCAGGTGTCTCTTAATATCTCTCCAAACTAGAAGATTCTTAAATATAACTTTTTTTTGGGTAAAGATGCTATCTTATCAAATTTCTCAGTGTTTGGTACAGAAGCCCCACCCTCACCTTTCAGACAACGAAGTTTGGAGAGCTTCATCTGACCTTTTTTGTTTCAGATAAATCTAGAGATTAGGATGTCTATTTTAAAAAAGTAAGAGAGTAGACATTGGAACAGGTATAATAGCCAAAGTAAAACATTCATCCAAACAACATTAATTCTAGCAAATGTTTAAATAGACAAAGGGGTGAATGAAACCAGCAGCTCAAATCACTATACTACCTGTTACCTTTAATTACACAAGCATTGCTTTTAAATAAGAATGTAATTAATATGAATTGAAGTTATATGCGTTCAGGTTATGTCTCCTTTTCTTAATGTAATGCATAAATTGTACTTTTGCTGAGATGTACGTTGCTTTGGACAAAAGTGTCTGCTAAATGAATAAATGTAAGCTTAAATGTCATAAAAATGACATTTTTAATTAATTTATGTTCCTCCTGTTGACTTCAGTTATCTTCAAGAAATCCTTTGAAAGGAAAGGAGTTCTGGAAGTAGAACTCCAGGATTTAACTTCAAAAACTTGGTTTATGTTTAGTCATTTAGTTGACACTTTTCTCCAAAGCAACTTACAGTATACTGTTGTACTTACAATTACCTATTTATATGGGCGGGTAATTTTACTGGAGCAATTTAAGGTAGGCACCTTGCTCAAGGGTACTAAAACTGGAGATGGGATTTGAACCTGCAACTTTTGGGTTCAAAAGGCAACAGCTGTAACCATTACACTACCAGCTGTGCTCTTTGGTTTTTGGGTTTAACGGATACTCTGTCACACGGTATAAAAAGTTACCATTTGTTTTTACTTGCATTTTTACAAGTCAAGTTGTGTATGCAAAAATATTCAAGAAAATGGCCTTAGAGTGGGTGATTTTTTTTTTCATAAATTTATGGGGAAGTAATAGAATCTTTCACGAGAAAAGAAAAAACTACACTACTTTCCTCCGAAAAATGGATTTTGCCATTTGACACAAGCTGAAATTTCTTTTTCCTTCTCTTTCAGTGTATTTGGAACATCTGTCCAATACACTGATCACTTTACACGACTCATGTTGCAGTTCTGACTTGAAAATTAAGCTGATTGCAACTAGTGAATCTGTTGCCAAGTGTGATGCATTTATCGTATCAGAATGTACCGGGATCTGGGTACAGACAGTGTATGTTTTCCGTCATTTTCTGGTACATTTGAATTTCAGTAAATATCAGTGTACTAAATCCTGCAAGCCTCAACAGATGACACTGTATGATGCATAATCTCATAAGTTACTTTAGTGACATAGTCAATACAGCTGTGCCAGGTACTAACTCCTGGATTTACCAGAAAGCATGAATGTTCTTCAGCTGGCAGAATGAAGCCAAGGATTGCTTTTCTGCTGTGCGCTTCTTATGCAGTCCACATTCCTTTCCAGGTTGTCTGCCTTTCCAAGAACACTATCCATCATATACAGACATACAGGGCTCCAGGACCCTTGTCTATGCCTGTGGTAAAGCTGAACGTCTCACTTCCTAGGAAACATATGGAAAACACTGCTGAGGAGTTATTCACGTGTGTTTGGTCGTACCATTGAGCGTGGCTTCTGTGTGTTTCAGTGCCAAGTAAAGTTTAAAAAAAAAAAAAAAAAAAAAAAACGCTTAAACTGGCAATAATGAAATTCTTACACATTAAATTTCACTAAAGAGCACGGGATACACATTCATGAGCGGAAAGGACCATCAGTGTGGGCATAAATACATTTACATTTATTCATTTAGCAGATGCTTTTCTCCAAAGTGATGTACATCTCATAGAAAATACTATGTGCGCATTACATTAGCAGAAAGATATACTTAGATGTAGACATGTGATTTTAAAGCACAGTTAGTTTGATAAATGATGATAAATCACACACACACACACACACACTGGCTGAAACTGCTTGTCCTGAGCGGGGTTGTAGCGAGCTGGAGCCTAACACGGTGCAAGGCTGGAGGGGGAGGGGACACACCCAGGATGGGACACCAGTCCATCGCAAGGCACCCCAAGCAGGTCTTGCACCCCAGACCCATCAGAGAGCGGGACCTGAACAAACCCGCTGTGCCACTGCGCCCCCCATGATAATAAATATTACATATAAATGTAATTTATAGATAAATGATAATAAATATTGCAGAATTTCAGAAAAAAATGATTGCAGAAAAGACAGACACAAGTGTTTTTGATAGACACTAGAAACTCTTTACCTAAGGCCACAGTTCATTGTGAGGGTTGATTACACATTTTTATAGATATACAATTACAGGTTAGGGTCAGTGTTGCAGTGCTCAGACTTGGAGGTGAGTAAATCACAGTGTACGTAACTGCAGATTACATCATCATGACTGTGAAATGCAGACAATGCATTAAGACGAACAAGTACTTACATCTGTTTTCTGGGAGCTGTCACAAGCATGTGTCTGCGTCTAACAGCACCCCTGGGTCAGTTCTGAAGACTTCATTTCAACGAAGCTGCTTTCTTAGGGGCTTTTCTAGATGCAGAAAAAAACGAGACAGAAAACAGAGACATTTTCTATCTTTTCTTGGGCTTTTCCTTCCATCATGATGGCTAATGAAATGGATAGCATGACAGTTCAACAGGAAAGATTGGTGCCTCACAATTCCTGGGCCATGAAGTTTAATGTGAATTTCAATCTGTCTCAGTTTATGAGGAGTTCACATGTCCTCCATGTGTTCATTTGGGTTTTCTTCAAAGACATCCATTTCAGATTATTCTTAATTGCCCTTAGTGTTTACGGTATATGTGTGTGACTGAGTGTGTGTGATTGCACTGTAATGCACTATTGTCCCATCAAGGGTGTACACTGCCTCAGACCCTATGTTTGTGTGTTAGGTCCACTGCCATCCTGTATTGGACAAACAATGAGGATGAATAAATGCACAATCCTTAATAAAACAGAAAGTTTAAAACATTTGGAGATAAATCAATGAGGCTCGCAAATTAATTAATCATTTCCGTGTTCTTGATGAAGAGAAGCTTGACATCTGAAATCTTTTATAAACTGTAATTTCCTCACCGCATAAAGTCACATAACTGCTTGCTCATACCTCACTGGCAGATTAAAGATGACGTTAGATGATTAGTACAGCAGATTCTTGAAATGATGTCTATCAAGTTTCCAGAGCAAAACAACTTTACACTTCATTACATACACTTCCGATCCTATCATCACTCCTACAGAACATTTCCCCGCAACTCTCCTCCTTCATCTCTATGATCATCAACTCCTCACTCTCCTCTGGCTGTTTCCCAGCCACCTTCAAAACCGCTCAAATTTCACCTCTGTTGAAAAAACCCTCCCTGGATCCCAATCTGGTTGAAAATTACAGACCGGTCTCTCTCCTCTCCTTTCTCTCTAAAATCCTAGAGTGGGCAGCCCGTGATCAACTGTCTGATTTCCTCACCTGGAACCATCTCCTCGATGGTTATCAGTCTGGTTTCAAAGTTGTTCACTCCCTTCTGGCGGTATCTGGCACTCTCCAAGCTGCTAGAGCTGCCTCCGTCTCCTCGGTCCTCATCCTTCTTGATCTTTGTGCAGCGTTCGACACTAACAATCACCGGATTCTACTCTTCTCTCTTAACCAGCTTGGGATCAAAGGTGCGGCACTTAGATGGTTTGAGTCCTACCTATCTGACAGATCCTATCAAGTGGTCTGGCAGAGCTCTCATTCTTCTCTGTCTCTCTCAACCGGTGTTCCGCAGGGCTCAGTATTGGGTCCTCTTCTTTTCTCGATCTACACCTCCTCCCTCGATCTGGTCATAGCCTCCCATGGATTCAAATACCACTGCTATGCTGATGACACCCAGCTCTTCCTCTCCTTTCCACCTGGTGCGTCAGACATCTCCGCACACATTGCTGCCTGCCTGTCAGACATCTCTTTGTGGATGTCTGATCACCATCTCCAACTCAACTTCTTCAAAACAAAGATTCTTTACCTCCCAGCTGGCCCGTCCTTTTGTCGCAATCTATCGATCAAACTGGACAACTCACTCATCTTGCCTACCTCCTTGGCTAAGAGTCTGGGAGTAACAATTGACGCAAGTCTATCTTTCTTTCAGCACATCGAAGCCACAACCCGGTCCTGCAGATACATCCTGCATAATATTCGTAGGATCCGTCCCTACCTCACTACTGATTCTGCCCAACTACTTGTCCAGGCCATGGTGACTTCCGATCTGGACTACTACAACTCTCCCTTGTGTGGCCTTCCTGCTACTGCCATCAAACTTTTTCAGCTTCTACAGAATGCTGCTGCACGAGTTGCGTTTGATTTGCCAAAGTGTTCCCATGTATCTCCTCTATTCATTTCTCTGCACTGGCTTCCTATAGTTGCCCGAATAAAATTCAAGACCCTGGTTATTGTCCACAAATGCATCAATAGAACTGCTCCCAGCTATTTACAAGACTTGATCAACCACAACACCCTAGCCAGACCCCTTCGTTTGTCTACTTCCGCTTGCTTGGTGGTCCCGCGCACAAAAGGTTAAGCTCGGAGGTTCTTGGTTCTGGCTCCGTTGTGGTGGAGTGACCTTCCCTTGTCACTCAGAACTGCAGAAACTGTCTACATTCAAGAAGCATCTGAAAACTCACCTTTTCCAGATCCACTTCGCCCAAGATCTCTCCAGCTCATTTGCAGTGTAATTGTTCACGCACCGCACATACAGCCTTTATTCAGCTACTACTCCAGCACTGTATTTGCTCATTTGTGTATCTTAAAATATTAAAAAAAAAAAAAAAAATTGGTGGGAGGGTATCGGGATTTGTCTATCCTGTGTTTTATGCACCTACTCGAACGATGAACCTCTGTGCAGCAAGTGGTAGGTAACAAACTAGGTTTACTTGAGACTTTCATGTCTGCAGCTATGTTTCTTTCTCTTAATGTAATGCATAAATTGTACTTTAACTGAGATGTATGACGCTTTGGACAAAAGCATCTGCTATATGAATAAATGTAAATGTAAATAGTGCCATTCTGTATGTCAGGGACCAACCCTACAGTCTGCTTAAATTCCATACAATTATCGACCAACAAAAGAGACAAGGGACAAGAGAGGCTTTATTGTCATTTCTGGTACAGTACACAGTGAAAATGAAACAACGTTCCTCCAGGACCATGCTGCTACATAAAACAACACAGAGTTAATCTACACAGCCTATATAAAGTGCACACGTGCAAGACTTATGCAATAAAAAGAAACTGTAGGATAAACAGAACTGGAAACTAGACTTCTTAGATGAGAAGCTTCCATTTCCAGGTCTATGAAAACCCACTGGTGGAATGACACCTAGACAGTTTGTGTGAGTCAGGTTGATAAATAAATAATAAAGACAGATAGGAGTAGCAGATAGGATAGGAGTGCCCTGTTCTACCATAAAACCACAAATGATGATGCAAAGAGTCATCTTTAACTTCATGAAACTTTCTCCACCCTGTTCCGTTAAACTCTCAAACTCAAAAAGACAGTTCAGTTTTCTTTCTGTTCTGACTTATTGTCCATGTAAGTTTCAGTTTCTCTTTTTCTTGGTCTTGTCATTCTTAAGTCGGTCACTTTACACACATCGACTTTGGTTCACTTCAATAGTAAAACTTCATTTGAGTTTGTGGTTTGCAATACAGACCCCTGTGGTTATTCTTGCCCTGCTTATTTTTACTTTCACATGCTGAACCCATGAAAGCCCTGTATTCCTTGTAACTTCAGTCTGTCCATTCGACTGGGCTGAAGAAGTGTGAAAAGAAGGGAATGGGGAAAGAGCTATTTGAACTGTTTATTTTAGTTTGTTGTTTTGTATTGTGAACTCTGTGAGATTAAATTAGATATTATATACAGCTATTTTGTATGTGTGTATTTTGTTTTCAAAAGGATGACAGGAGTTCTCCAGTCAATAAGAGATTCCTTTCATGCTCTAGTTTCTGACATCTCCTATTTGTGTGCGTTACAATAAAAGCTCTTTTCCAGGCGTAATTCTCTTATTTCCAGGTAATTGGTTGAAATGTCAGTAACACCTGACACTTCTTTCCTGAGAGCATCACTGTATAGTGGACAGTTCAGCCTCGGACAAAGACCTCTGGACACAAAAGAGTTAAACTCGGCAGCACCCTGAAGGAGCTCTGGTCTCACATCAGTTATTGTATTCAATTTTTTAAAGAAATCTGCAAGGAATCTCCCTTAAATTCCAACAACTACAAACATCTCAAGTCAGAAATTTTCCTAATTGCATAACTCTGTGCAATTTTTACATGCAGTATTTCAAAATCGTTTAATCTAAAACATATATTTGAGAAGTTATTTTGTGATGGACGTATCATACAGAATATTTAAAAACGAAAGTTAAACCGAAGAGAAGGCTGAGAATAAACTACTGAAACTTTACACTATCTGAAGTCCAGATTCAGAGATATGAGAGCAAAATATGTTCATGGAAATAAGCTTGCTTGATGACTCTGGAAAGACTTTTATTTTTTTCAGAGAGTGTGCACTTTTGTGTGCACTTCATACCTGTATAAATGAACTCTTTAGTAACAGAAAACAGCAGGGAGAATAGTATTTCTAGAAGATAAATATAGTCAGAGGTTTGCTGTCTTGAAGGGGTCTACTTGAGGAACATTTACATTTATTCATTTAGCAGATGCTTTTCTCCAAAGTGACGTACATCCCATCACACACGTAGCTGCATAAAACTTAACCAGAATATTGTTGATTCCTAATCACCTTCCTAGTATTTTTGCTTTTGAGATACATAAAAATGTTTATGTCACATTACTGGAATGGCACTGTAAAGGACTGATCCGAGCATAATCATTAACATGTATACCTTACAGGCGGGCAGCATAGTGGCACTGCTGCCTCACAGCACCTGGGTGGTGCAAGAGGACATGAGTTCAATCCCTGATCAGCCTGTGTGTAGTTTGCATGTTCTCACTGTGTCTGTGTGGGTTTCCTCCCACAGTCCAAAGACATGCAGTTTGGGTTCCCCCATAGTGTGTGAGTGACAGAGAGAGTGTGTTCCACTGATGTATGGATGAGTGACCCAGTGTAAGTAGTGTATCTACTACTTCTGCCAAATAATAATTTTAAAAAGCATTGTAATAGAAGAAAATGTAAAAAAGAAAAAATGCCAAATTTAGGACCTCCCATATACAAGTTCAAGTTGTTTTTATTGTCATTCCTCTATATAGCTTGTATACACACACACACTTTCTGAACCGCTTGTCCCATACGGGGTCACAGGGAACCGGAGCCTACCCGGCAACACAGGGCATAAGGCCAGAGGGGGAGGGGACATACCCAGGACAGGATACCAGTCCGTCACAAGGCACCCCAAGCGGGACTCGAATCCCAGACCCACCGAAGAGCAGGACCCAGTCCAACCCACGGCGCCACTGTGCCACCGCACCACCACATCCCCTGGCTTGTATACAGTGGAATGAAATGTTTCTCCGGAGACCACGGTGCAACACAGAACAGATTACAAGACAGTAAATAAATACACAGGACAGGACGTGGACATGGACATGGACATGGGCTGTGAACTGTAGGCAGTTTTTAGTGTATGGAGTCATGCTGGGTTAGCTCTTTCACCGTGCCAGGTAGCGTTGGCAGGCAGCAGGGTGTTGAGTAATCTGACAGACTCAGGGAAGAAACTGTTGCGGAGTCTGCTGGTGGTGGCACGGATGTACCTGTGCCTTCTGCCAGATGGCAAGAGTGCAAAGAGTCCATGACAGGGGTGACAGGGGTCGACCACAATGCTGGTGGCTTTGTGGATGCAGCGGTTTTTGTACGAGGTGTCGATGGTGGGTAGGGGGACTCTGATGATCTTTTCAGCTGTTCTTACAACTCGATGTAGAGTCTTGCGGTCAGAGACTGTGCAGTTCCTGTACCACATGGGGAGACAGCTTGTCAGGATGCTCTCTATCATCCCTCTGTAGAAGGTAGTGAGGATGGGAGGGGGGAGTTTGGCTCTCTTCAGCCTTCATAGGAGGTGGATGTGCTGCTGAGCCTTCTTGGCTACGCACATAGTGTTGAGAGTCCAGGAGAGGTCCTCCGTCATGTGCACACCAAGAAACTTGGAGCTTTTGACTCTCTCCACAGTTGTTCCACTGATGTGCAGAGGTGAGTTGTCTACTCGGGTCCTCCTGAAGTCAACAATTATCTCTTTAGTCTTGTCAACATCTAGAGATAGATTGCTGTCTTTACACCATTCTGCGAGCTGGTTCACCTCCTCTCTGTACGCTGACTCATCACTGTTGCCGATGAGGCCCACAACTGTAGTGTTGTCAGCAAACTTGATGATACGATTTGAACTGTACTTTGCAGTACAGTCATGAATCAGTAGGGTAAACAGCACTGGACTGAGCACACAGCCCTGGGGAGCGCTGGTTTTCGGTGTGGTGGTGCTGGAGGTGGAGTTGCTGATCCTGACCGGCTGGGGTCTCCCAGTCAAAAAGTCCAGGGTCCAGTTGCAGAGGGAGGTGGTCAGACCCTGCAGGCTCAGCTTAGTTATCAATTTCTGAAGGATGATTATGTTGAATGCTGAACTGAAGTCAATGAACAGCATCCTTACATAGTTGTTCTTTTTGTCCAGATGTGTCAAAGAAAGGTGGATGGTAGCAGATATGGCATCTTCTGTTGAACGGTTGGGATGGTAGGCATACTGGAATGGGTCCAGTGTGGTGGGATGACTGCTCTTTATGTGTTTTATGACTAGATGCTCAAAGCACTTCATAATGATAGGCGTGAGTGCAACCAGTCGGTAGTCATTCAGACAGGACACAGATGATTTCTTCGGCACAGGGATGATGGTGGTCGTCATAAAGCACACAAGGACAATTGCCTGGCTCAGGGAAATGCAGAAGATGTTCCTAAAGACATGTGCAAGCTGAACAACACATTTCCTGAGTACCCAGCTGGGTATGTTGTCAGGACCTGCAGCTTTCTGTGGGTTAACTCTGGACAGAGTATATTCTATATTCTCACTATACATACAATCATTAATAACACACACACACACACACACTTTCTGAACCCCTTGTCCCATACAGGGTCACGGAGCCTATCTGGCAATACAGGACGTAAGGCCGGAGGGGGAGGGGACACACCCAGGACGGGACGCCAGCCCGTCACAAGGCACCCCAAGCGGGACTTGAACCCCAGACCCACTGGAGAGCAGAACCCGGTCCAAGCCACTGTGCCACTGTGCCACTGCACCACCACACCCCCTTCATTAATCATACAATCTGCTGTATTAATCTGTGTCTGTGATCATTTACTAAGCAAATATCTTACTGACACTTTCACTGCGGTACAAAAATAAATAGGGTCGGTAGGGTAAGTGATAACTTTAAAGAAAAAATATATCATTTTGAATACTTAAGTAAACTGATAGATTACTCTTTCTCCAAATTCAGTATAAAATTTGCTTTGGTTTGTCTAATGTGGTGTAAGTTAGGGAGTATTCAGAACTACCACTTATCAAGATCAGTGAAGGAAGTGAAAAACTATTTCAGCAAGTTTTGCAATAAAGACGTCAACTGTCTGAAAAAAATGTATCTTCTTCCCTCTAGCTTTTCTTTATCTCCATCTATTCCTTCAAATAATGACTCAACATATCTTTATTTATAAAGTCTAAAGTTTAAAGGAATGTTCAAAGGCTGTCATAATACTGCAGAATTGATCTCAGAATCATGGTAACTTAGAAGACCTGTAAATTTATTGAATCTCTTCAACATTTTGACCAGAGACCTTACATGAAATGATTCATTCATTCTGCAAATTCACATTGTGAGGGGGTCTCACACACACACATTCTGAACCACTTGTCCCATACAGGGTCGCAGGGAACTGAAGCCTACCCGGTAACAGAGGGCATAAGGCCAGAGGGGGAGGGGACACCAGTCCATCATAAGGCACCCCAAGTGGGACTTGAACCCCAGACCCACCGGAGAGTAGGACCCAGTCCAACCCACTGCACCACTGCACCACCACACTCCCTGTATGAGGGGGTCAAATTACTATTATTACTTATGAGAAAAAAAACGATTGGTACCCATACAAAAATGTGACATAAAATTGATTAAAATAGCAAGATAAAAAGTAATTGCATTAATAAAAATGATTAATACCATCATATTTTGTTAGATTTGTAAAATCTACAAAATCCACCTTGAAGAAACTCCAATATACTCAAATCAGCAGCTAAAATCCTGACCAAGCACTGCGTTTCTGATCATCTTACACCTATTTGGGAACCCCTGGAAGGGAAGTTCCGGGGCTAATACCTCAATGCAAGGGTTTGGAAGCAAACTTAACTTCAAACTCCTCAGACTTATACTGTATATACAGCTTTAGATGGCAGCCACCTCTTTACCTCTCCAAGGTTGAGTATGTTCCTCATTGCACTCTTTGTTCATCTGACTCTGGCCTCTTACTAGTCCCTCAAGCTTGCCTGCATTCTCTGGAAGATGATTCTTTCACTGGCTATGTCCACCCAGAGGAGAGGGAATATGAGGAACTGTGCTACATGCACAGAGTTAAAACAAAGACACAACAGCAGTGGTGTGGTACACAGGACCAGGACCAGGACCAGGAATCACACAGGAAGCAGTAAATCACTTATCAATGATCCACAGACTAGTGGTGTATCTTTACCCCTTTTATAGGGCTGGAGACTGGTGATGGGATTAATTGAAAGCAGGTACATTGGGTTAGTTATGTGGAGCACAGATGGTGCCCCTGGTGAACAATGGGGGTTTCATCCGCTGGGGCCGTGACAAATTCGTTCATTCGTTCGTCCTTTCGTTCGTTTGTTTGTTCATTCATTCATTCATTAATTCATTTTCTACACTAGAAAGTTATTAATAAACTTGGGGTCCCATATGCCTTTCTGCCATTACCTCATTTTGATTAAACTTTTACGATAGCAATGCACTTGGTGCCTTTGGCTGAGAATTCCTCTGAAATACGTTAGCAGGGCAGCGCGTGCCTAGGCCTGTGGTGTACGGAGGTGAGCTGTGCAACCCTGCACTCTGGATGTTGGATGTTCCATTCTTTAATTGTGTGTTGCTAAAAGCTCTTTGCAATAGTGGACAAGCTCTGGATCACATCAGAGTGAACATTTCTCCTACCCATTTACATTTATTCATTTAACTGATGGTTTTCTCCAAAGCAACTTACAGTGTTAGTCTACCGACAATTATTCACCCAGTTATAAAGCTGGGTAATGTTACTGGAGCAATTTCAGAATAAATACCTCATTCAGAGGTACTACAGTCAGAAGTCAGGATTAAACCTGCAACCTCTGGGTCCAAAGACAATAGGTCTAACCACTACACTGCCAGCTATCCTGCTAGGTAAATTACTAATACAGGTCATACTTTATCATACAAAAAGAGTGGAACACAATAGTAGAAACTGAGACTCGTGTAGGTTTTACATTTGAATGTATACTTTTCTTTTGTTTCTCCTCAACTCCAGTTAGGAGCGATGGGGGCTTTTTTGGACAGTGCTTGATTGATACGGGTACCTGTGAAATTTTTGGTTACGTTTACGTTTATTCACTTAACAGACACTTTTCTCCAGAGCAAGTTCCAGTGAACACTATGTAGTGTCATCAGCCCACACCTTATTCACACAAGGGGACTTACACTACTATATATTTTTTTTTTCATGGATCAGAAAGGATTACCAGCCCATCAAAGGTGTGTGGCTCCACACACTGTCCAACTCGACAGGTAAAAATTTTTCCATTCATCGTTTCCGACAATTAAAATCTTTATTCAGTAGATAAATCCTAAAAACTGTCATGCCAATGATAAAATAAATAAAACCACCTAATATGAATACTACATGATAGGACTTTTAAGACACTAAAAGACATACCCCAAGGCTAAAAACCATAAATAATCAAAAAGAACTTACCCGGAAACTCCAGTACCGTTCAAGAGGGGCGGTCCCTTGGCCTGTTCCCAGGTGTTACCATACACCTTACCTACTATTCTTGGGTGTTTTCCTTTTCACTACATTTTCGCATTCCAGGTGAATGTTACTTACAGTGCTATACACTACTTACAAGGGGGTCACTCATCCGTACACCAGCGAAACACACTTTCCGTCTGCCACTCTCTCACACAAACAATGGATGATTTTAGAATCACCAGTCCACCTGAAAAGCATGTCTTTGGACTGTGGGAGGAAACCAGAGCAACCAAGGGAGAGAACATGCAAACTCCACACTGGCTGAGCAGGGGTCGAACCCACGTATGGGTCAAAATGTAATTAATTGAATTGCTCCTGAATTGAAGGATACACCGTTCCACGGCTCCTGTGGGTTCAGGCGAATGAAGTGTCCTCTCCCCACCCTTGTCAGTCTTTTGTGTAAAGTTGAACCTCGTTTAAAAAAGTAACTCTAGTCCCAAACCCTTTTAGGCTGGAACTCAAAACAGTCAATAGCTACATGATCCCAAGGTTAAACCCCTTTTTTTAAATTTCTGTATTATTTATCTTATAAATGTAAAGTGTATTGATGAAGCCGATTTTAACTAAGGGGCTAAAAATAAAATGTTATCATAATTGAGTGGCTGGAAAAAAAAAAAGGTGTTCTAACTCTCAAAACTGACGGGAAATACGAAATGTGAGGCAAAAAAAAACCGAGTGAACTTTTCCACCTTATACACTGCGCGTTTTATAATAATATTGACAGGAACTAACACAATGAACCCAGAAAACGCCGTCGCCGGACTCGGACTGTGCGTGTGTGTGTGTGTGTGTGTGTGTTTGGAGGGGAGCTTTTCGTTCCCTCCCTCCCCCTCCCCCCCGTTACGCCCACTGGCGCGGGTACATACACGGTCGCCTCGCGGAAGGAGGACAAAAAAGGAGCCGCGAACCTCGCAGCGCGAGCTGAGCCGAGCCGAGCCGGAGCCATGCTGGACAACCCAGTGTTCCTGTCCTTCGTCTTCTACAGCGTGCTGCTTATTTTGAAAATGTATATCATCGCTATCATAACGGGACAAGTAAGACTGCATAAAAAGGTGAGTCTCCGCGTCGAAGGAAAGAAAGAGGCGAACGCTGACGTACGCGTAACGTTTAAAGTAAATCTTCTCCGTTGAGATGCTGTGTGTGTGTGGTATTTTTCGACTGTGTGTGTGTGCGATGCAGCCGAAAAATACTCAGTTTTTGTTTCCAATCCACGTACAGTACCAGAGTGGCAGTGCTGCGAAGGACTGTAGGAGAGCTTTCACTAAAAAAAAAGAGTTTGCTGAGGACACGTTTTGAATGGTGTTGTGTGTGTGTGTGTCTCTGCTTCGCCAGGCGTTCGCGAACCCAGAGGACGCGATGCGACACGGGGGCACGCAGTACTACAGAGAGGACCCCGACGTGGAGAGATGCAAGAGGTGGGAAACATCCCGCGCGCACACACACACACAGAGATACACACACACACACTGCGGCACCATTATCTGCACAAATATCTGGCCCGCTTGTTTTTGACGCTGTGTTTTTGACTTTTATCTCTGCGGCTGCTGGAAGTGTAATGGAACGCGCAGGTCGCAGGTTTGAATCCCACCTCCAACTCTCTAGTACCCTTGAGAAAAGGTACTAACCCTAAAGTAAAGACAAGAGTTACCCAGCTGTACGAATGGGGAAATCACTCACTCAGTCACTGTAAGTTGCTTTGGAGAAAATGTCATCTAAATGAATGAATGAATGAATGAATGAATGCAAACTGAGGAGAAGTCACTGGGGTTTTATGGCCAGCTGCTTTGGCACCATTGTTTTATGGGGGCTGTTCTCTGCTGTTTGAGGAAAATATCCCCAAGGTGAAGAGCAGCTGTTCATCCCCCATCAAACACCAACTTAAATCTGGGCCAAGAAAGTCTAAGAGTGAAACTTAAACACAGTTATTTCTTTGATCACTTTATTAATGTTTACTTTTTGACTACTTTATCATTAATATCATTAAGATTTTTTCTTTTTTTCTGCGATGTCTCGCAATAGCTCTAACCAGGACACCGTCGGCTGCCGCGTTAAGGTTCATTTTAGAGCATGGCCATACTTGAAGATAAATCTTAAATATTTATTTTCACATATTTAACACATGAAACATCCTCAGAATGCAGCTTTGCAGATGTGTCCAATGTTTGCAGAACATTGGTGGCACTCCAGCAAAAGAAAAGTCAAAGGTTAAACAAACAGCCTCAGGACAGAATCCAGGGACTGTTGTTCTCTCTAAAGGGTTAACGTTTGAAAACGCAAAGCAAAGTGGTGAGTGACTCCAGAAAGGTGACACTTGCTTGTAAAATCATGCAGGTCGTTACCTACAAAATACTTAGAAAAACATTAGAAGCTTGAGACTAAGATGGACATGTTTTGAAAAAGGTCTAACAATATTGAGTCACTGTGAACCTTTTTTTAAAGCTTCCCGTGCCCCTCCCGTCCAAGCTTTTAGCTACAGTACTTGTTTTCAAACGCTCTGCTGTTCCTGTATCAGATCTCAGTATTAACAAAGGCAGGGGTCGATGGAACAATATTTAGATTGGGCCAGAAAGACTAAGTGAGAGGAAATTGTTTTGATTTGTATGCCTTTTCCTTTCATGGCAGTAATGGTCCAGTTCTGTTTGTGCATGACTGTTCCCAGGAAGGGCTTTTGTCTGCTTGAGCTCAGCAAGTACTTGCATCTTACCTAAGCACTCAAAAGCTCAGATCCTTAAAATGAGAGTGAAGAAGAAAAAAAAATATTCATTTCACAATGTGCAAATAAATTAGGGAAAAACACTTTTGCTCCATAACAGGAAAATGTTCTTAGTGCCATTTAAAGAGGTCATATTTTGTAAGTTTTTTTAAGTGAAAATTATTTTTCAAAGACTTCTCTGATCACCCAGCAGGTCACAATAATTTAGGTAGCTATAGACTGACCATTTAATTCTGGGAAGTTTATTAAGGTTGTGTGCTATCGATATTTATAATCTTGCATTGTTTTTTTTTTTTCATGACACCCGTAAAAATGAGTTTTCCTAAATTTTAACAAACAAAGCAGATAAATCACCAGCAAGCTACGAAATGCACATAAACAAATTTGATTTTTTTTCATATCAGTGTCTGTGGTTTCGTTTGTAGATCCAGAGGCCCAACGCACTTTCAGGCATTGCATACATCCCATAAATCTTTTCTAGTGTGTGCCTGCCAGAGCAGAAGCCTTATGGAGTAACGGGTGCTGCTGAGGGAGTTTTTCCAGGACTGAAAGTACTTATTTGAGGAAGGAATGCCAGCAGTGAAAGTACACTGTTTGTGGTCAGTAAGTCATAGTCATGTGCGTCATCGAGGATGTTGCTCAGACGTTGTGATGATGACCTTGGACAGTCACTGCTCAAGAAAGTCAAAGTGAAATTGTGGAGGTTCAGCTGGTATGTTTTTGCATGCTGCTTGTGGAATTTGGCAGCCTCCGCTCTGTGGATCAGCAGAGTAATGCAGTGGTATTAGTAGATGTTGTAATAGCGAGTGATGACGCTCTTTCCGTACTTCTTCTCAGGGGGGAAGTTGACTGAGTTTTTTTGGAATGAAGTGAAATGAGAAGTAGATGAACCAGTATTACTCATACAGTTTATGCAGTAGCTGTCTTTAGGTCAGTACTAAATGCTACTGAAGCCGGATGATTTTCAGTTTTTTTCTTTTTTGTTCTGTGCAATATCATTCATCAATTCGATTGTTTATTTTCATTAAAATACCTGCTTGTAGGGCAGCATGATGGTGAAGCAGGTAGATCTATCTCTTCACAGTGCCTGGGCTGTTCAGTTGTAGGTTTGAATCCAAGTCATTCTGTGTGGTGTTTGCATGTTCTCACTGTGTTTGCGTGGGTCTCCTCTGGTTGCTCCGGTTTCCCCCCTGCACTCCAAAGACATGCAGTTCAGGTGAATTGGTGATGCTAAATCATAGCGTGTGAGTGAGTGTGTCCCTGTGTGGCTAGCCTTCGATGTACTTGGCGTTCTTTCACCAGGCCATGCGTCCAGTGATTTCAGGATGGGCTCTGGACCACTGCGACCCTGACCGGGATAAGTTTTTAAGGAAAGTGAGTGAGAATAGCTACTTGTCCAGTGCAGGGTTATGATGATCGGATGCCTACAATGGAAACATGGGTGGCTAGGTGCACCCTGGACGGGACACCAGTTCAACGCAAGGGAATTGCATACACACTGTGGAAAAACATGCAAACTCCACACAGATGCATAAATTGTACTTTTGCTGAGATGTACGTCGCTTTGGACAAAAGCGTCTGCTAAATGAATAAATGTAAATGTAATGTAAATGTACATGGACCCTGATTCCAACCCGCAGCCCAGGAGCTGTGAGACAGCACTGCTACCTGCTTTGCCACTGCATCACCCAGTATCATTTATATTATTTAATGTTGTTGCTTTTATCCAGTATAAGTTCCAGTGCAACAATATATATTGTGGGACATTTTACTGGAGCAGTTCAGGTTAAATACAATTCTAAACATGACTTATTTGTTCATTGCCCTGCACAGATTCAAGAAGGTCCCGTTGAACACAAGTTAATTTTTTAACTTGCTTTGTAAACGTTGAAGAGATTATATATCTGTTTTGCAAGGACCAGTGGTCACAAGTGTAACCTCTTCTTTCTTTGGTTCTATGTTATAGGTCTCATCACAATGACATGGAGAACATCTTCCCCTTCTTGTTCTTAGGTGCAATCTACTCCATGACAGAACCTGGCTTATTCTTTGCTCGCATGCATTTCTTAGTATTTTTTTTGGGCCGAGTTGTCCACAGTGTGGCATACCTGTGTGCCCTGAAAGCTCCTACTCGCTCTGTGGCATACGTTATTGCACAGGTGCCTTGCTTCTCAATGCTGCTGCAAATCCTATATGCTGTCGGTGTCCAGTGGTGAATTTATCTACCAAATACAAATTTAAAGGAGATTGTTTTCACACAGAAATAATGATGTAACCTATGTTTGCAATGGAAATGTTAGCATTCATTGAAAATGTCTGAAAATGCAGCAATAAAATAACTCAAAATACACTAAATATAACCACCAGAGGTGAGGAACCTTTCCCAGAGATGTCAAATGTGCTGCTGGTTTTTATAGTCTCCAAACCCTGAACTGGTTTATTAGAGGTAATGTGTAGCTTTTGTATGTTTGATTACTTTATTTTGGGCACTTTCCTGGTGACAGCTAGTTCAGAACAGCAGAACTAAAGTGATATAATTTTCTACCCAAATGAGTTGCATTAAATGAGTGAGGGGCAGAACACAATGGAGACCAGCAGACCCCACAGCATTCATAAAGTATCATTGCCCATTCCTAATTGAAGCAGTGCATTTTGTGTGTAATTTTATGTTTGCTGTGTTTTCAGCTGTAAGATTTGTGGATTAGTTTGTGCCCTCCATGTGGGTTTTTTGATGAAGGTTGTTATTTTATTTTATTTTATTTTATTTTACTTTATTTTATTTTTTTTACCTCTTGCAACAAGTATTTCCAGGAGACACATTGTGACTGGAACTGATACATGTCAGCCTATGTTATGGAAATTGTGTGCATGAATGTATGCTGTTACTTCCCAGTTTACTCAGTAGCTAATGTGCCTTAGCAAGGATATAAAATGCTGATGGAGATACCACAATACTTCAGTCAAAGCTGTAGTGGTTCACAGAGGTTATAAAAGCAATAAAAGTTTAAATACTCGCCTTCATTTGTGTAATGCGGTTGTGAGTGCTGTATCTGTTGAAGCATTGTACTGTTGTGTACATTGCCAGGAGAATATGGTTTGAGTATATTGTGTGTCCCAACAAACAATATATACATTGATGCTTAGAATATAAAATAGTTACATATTGGATTATAAATATTTTACTGACTAATTACGGTGTAGTCTGTGGTTTAATTTAGGGCCAATTAAGTGGCTTTGTCTGTGCTCATCTAACAATTTGCTTATATACACATCATGCAAAAATGATATAAAAGTACTCTAGACATTGTACTCTGGCCTAACAACAGTCCCAAAATTAGAATCATTCTGTCTGAATTTATATAACAATTTACAAGTATATAATCAAAACACAATATAGGCAATACTGATGAATACTGAAGTGTTGACATTATGTGGTGTTCACATAAATCTCAAGCACATGGTATTTTATATTAGTTCTCTGCTTTATGACCACTAATACTTATTTCCTTTTTACGTTATATCTAATTTCCCAAGTTCCTGATGTAAAATCAGCCAAACAGGTGTTTTGGAATGTACCTTGTATGTCTAAAATCTTTGGATAAGAAAATGCTGTGGCTGAGATATCAAAGGTATTTTAGTTTTTTAAATTAATAACAAATGTTTGATCCAATAAAGGCATTGTTATGAAGACATTTTTGTCATCTTCCCTTAGTCCTGTGGTTTCTACTACGTCATCCACCAGCTATGCCAAGGAGCTCCACAATGTATGAACACAGCTGGTATTGCTCTTCCACGGAGCAGACGGTTGAAAACAGCCAGGCGATGTTGGCAAATCTGTTGTGTAAGGACCATGTAAGGAAGTTGCAGGCTTTCCAACTTCAATCTGGCGATGTCAAGTCCAGTGGGTTTTCCAGCTCTCTTCACACTGTTGAGAACCCAGAACGCAAGTGATATGGGGTCGGTAAAAACTGTGTTTTGAGTAAAGAGGATCACTGCCCAAACAGAACAAAAAAACCTCTGGACAGCCCTCCAGAAAAGTTGTTGAATTACCCTGGGATTCATTGTGCTAGGTGCCAGAAATGAGAGATGTACCCTAATTCGTCTGCACAAGCTCTTCTACATTCAAGTCTGTGTGATACAGAACTGGAGACAACTCATTTGGCATGAATGAAATGGATTCCAGAAATATAGGAATACAGAAAATGAATAGAAATGGATGCTCTGAAGCTACTTGAAACTTTCTGCTCATCTTAATTGTGAAAAGGTGCTAAATAAATGCTAAGTTTTGTTCATTTGTTTCTTTTTCTTGAGATTCGGAACAGAGAGAGTCTTGTTTTTCATTCCATCTTAGTCATGCACTGACGATCTCTAGCAGTGAAAGATAAAGGGAAGAGCATTAGAAAAAAACTGAAATTTATGCTCTAACTCAGAAGTTTTAATAGCCATCCATTCTGAATAATGACTTGTCTAGTGCAGGACTACAATGGTCCACTTGAGACTTCCATGTCTGCAGCTATGTCTCTTTCTCTTAATGTAATGAATAAATTGTACTTTTGCTGAGATGTACGCTGCTTTGGACAAAAGCGTCTGCTAAATGAATAAACGTAGATATAAATGTCCAGAGCCCTCACCGGAAGCACGAGGCACGAGGGAGAATACACCCTGGATGGGACAGCAGTCCAACACAATTTCCGTTGAATAAAATAAGAGCTGAGCGAAATAAGAATTTAGAGAAACAGGTATGTTGTGAGGGTTTCTTTTTATAAAACAAAACAAGTAAAGAAAGGTAATACGTTGTACCTTTTGGGCACTGTGAGAACTCTGTGGTTCTCTCACAGAGCTTGAGCTGTGCCACCAGATGGAGGTTTGAGTCCCCTGTTCATTGTGTGTGGGATTTGCATGTTTGCACCATGTTTGTGCTGGATTCCTCCCACAGTTCGAAGATATGCTTCAGGTAAACTTGTGACTCTAAATTGCTCATAATATGTGACTTTGCATATGGCTTCCCTGCGATAGACTGTCATCCTGGGTGTACCTTTACTCACCCAACTCCCTATGCTTCTGGGATAGGCTCTGAGCCGCTGCAACCCTGTCTTATGACGAGCAGCTACCAGCGCCGAGCGAGTGAGACTTGTCTGCCTTTGTCACTAAGTGGACAAAAATATTTTCCACTGGATTGGTTAACATACCTTTTATACATTAGTTTGTTAATGTTTTTTTCGTTCTGCAAACTTTTTTGTCTGCTGTCAGATCAGTGTTTGGTTTCTGATATTATCTTGTCCTTTGCTTCTCGTTCGATGTTTGTAGCGTTGCACCTCTTATTGCATTAATTTATGCACGTGCGTTTTGCTTTGTACGGGGTTATGCAACGCTATGGTTGGATTTGTGTAGCCGGAGGGAGATTGTCTCAGAGATCGCCTCCCGTATCGGAGGCCCAGACGGTGTCCCACATACGCCCAGGGCTCGTCTCCAACATTCTTGTGCCGGTTATGCGAAGGCCTCCCATTGGACGCGGTCCAGGTTACTGCAGAGGCGTAAGAACAGACACCGGGTGTCTATTTAACTGCTAGGATTCTGACAGAAAATGTGTAAATTTGCACGGAAGCCCGGTGGTTTCAGTTATGCACTTTATTCCCATAGCTTTTAATCTAAGCCCGAAAAGAGAGCTCAACAAGTCGTGCAGGTCTTACTGCCTTCACGTGCAGCGCACAGTATTATGAAGGTTTTTGTGTTTTCAGTGCCTAATGGCAAAGCCAACAAATCCAACAAGAGGAGAAATTCTTGGCTGTGATGTTGTTCCAGAGCTAAATGGGAGAGGATCCGAGCGGTGTGTCTTTGTGCTTCGTGCAGCTGTGTCGTAAAGAGCGAGTGCCTGTCTTGTCTTGTTCAAAGATTGCACATGGCGACTGGAAGCCGACTGCATCCCGAGGCACGTTCGCTTTTCTTTTCATTTCGTTCTCAGGAGATGATGTGGGGATGACATTCTAGCCGAGCAGGCTTTAGTCACTTCGGGAATCATTTTCTTTAGCGGTCAAATCGGTTTTTGGCGTAGACACGCTTCCGGTCTCTGGCATTACTCAGAAAGCAATGACAGTGGCAAATTTCTACAACTGAAGTTTTCTTTTTCGTACAGACGTTCATTGTAGAAAAAGCACCAAACATTTGAACGTAACTTTGATGTAATGTTTTCAAATTTCGTTTTACGCTTCTTTATTACAAAAATTATTTGTCTTATTAACAGACTATTTTAAGAAGAGTATTTTTCTGTAGGAAATGGCCACATTAAGGCTTTATCATGTGTTTCTGAACAACTAGGTAATAATAAAGCACTATTTCATATTGCTATCATTATTGTTTGTTGTACACGTGGCGTTTTGCTTTATGAATAATTTCCCAATCAAAACTTTAACTACAGAAAGTGACATTTAAACTGATGCTGTGTCACTGTGTGAAACGAGCGCTCAGTAAAAAAGATTGACTTGAATTGAATCGAATTGAATTGATGCAAGGTAAATATAATTGCACATTCTGTGCTTTTGTGCCACTGGAATATACATGGAGTAAAGAGACTATTGGGAATTGTACTATAGTACAGTATTTCCTGGCCAAAAGTAAAAACCCTTTTAGTTCTATAGTGTCACCTGGTGGAATCTGGGACACACAACATTGAAACACAGGTTTCCTCACATAAACACCAATGTGGGTGACTAGTTTCTGGTGAAACTCATTCTTCATTGTCATTCATTTACAGCAAATGTGAAAATAACTAACGAATTTCTGACCCAAAAAATGTTGACCTACCTTTTTCACCAAATAAGCAAAAGTCCTTCCTTATATTTTGAACACAGGGAATTAAAAACCAGCTTCAGTGTATCAGAAATTAAATCCAGATTTAAGACCCATATATTCCACATCACTTGTACGTAAAACATTTATGTGTCGCCCTTTTTCGAACCCCTATATCTCTGATAATTTCCTTACTGTTTCTTCCTTTTTTTAAACTGTACTGTTTTGTTCTTCACCCAGTGATGAACTGGTGTCCTGTTCACAGTGCACCCTCATTAGCCTAGTGCCCCATGCTCCTGGGATAGGCTCTGGACCACTGTCACTATGACTTGGACAAGTGAACTTAAAAGAAATGTTTTAACAGGGTCTTTTAGGTATTGGGTGGGATTCTAGGAGTCAAGAGAGTAATTGTCTATGTGCCTTGAAGTGAGCACAGGTCCTACAAGCAGCTACAAATTCCTTCATGCCCTTCCTTATCGTGGGCTACCTGAACCTGTCTGAGAAGCGTTCTACTCACCTCTGAGTAACTACAGTTGGGAGACTTATGAAGATAGTGAAGAATGGACAGTACAGTGGCACAGCAAGTAGTGCTGCTGTCTCACAGCACCTGGGTGGTGCAAGAAGATGTGGGTTCGATCCCTCCTCAGTCAGTAGAGTTTGCTTGTTCTCCCTGTGTTTGCATGGGTTTCCTCTGGGTACTCTGGTTCTCTCCCACAGTCCAAAAACATGCTGTTCACATTCACCCCTAGTATGTGAGTGACAGAGAGTGTGTGTTACACTGATGTATGGATGAGTGACCCAGTGTAAGTAGTGTATCTTCTAGTGTAAGTCACCATGGTGAATAAGGTGTGTGGGCTGATAACACTACATAGAGTTCATTGGAAGTTGCTTTGGAGAAAAGTGTCTGCTAAATAAATAAATGTAAGCTGTTGGGACTGCATAGGTGATAGTGTGTACTTCTTGTTGGGGTGTTTGTTATCTAAACCAAGGCCTTGATGTCATTTAAGTGCTCAGAAGAGAGGGCCCTCAAGACATGAGGCAGGTAAAATGGTGTCGGGTGTAAGGATATAACTGGAGGTATATCGTGATGTGTGGCAACATGACTCACACCTCCACCTCAGGCCTTTCTGTTATAATTATTATTATAATTATAAATGAAAAGGAGGGGTCACATTGCTTAAGGATCTGTGCTGCGCTGAAGGGCCTTATGAGGCTCTCTAAGCATTAAATGTCACTGGGGTCTAACACAACCTCCTAGGTGAATCCCTAATAAGTGCCGAAAATGGGACTGCTGGAGAAGTGAACCCTGTAATGAATCTTCTGTAAAAAAGAGAACCCTAAGAGGTTTGGCACATCTTTCACAGTTTGTGGTTTTGGCCAGGAAACTACAGTTAATACTTTACTGGAATTCATTTCTACACTATTAGGACTTAACAAAAACAATGAAATATTTAAACTCCTCTACCTGGGGCAAATTCTTCCCCACCTGGTGAGAACAACCTCTTTTATCCTTGGTGAAAACCATATCCTCTGATTTACTGCTAACTTTCATCCAGACTCTGTCGCACTTAGCTGCAAAATGCTCTAGTAGATCTGCTAAAGATCACATTCCAGTGAGGTTACCAGGATCCCATAATCAGTAAATAGCAGCAACGAAACCCTAGGATCTCCATCCTGAATACGCTCTAGACCTTGACTGTTCTGCAACATCCTGCCCATGATCACCACAAACAGAAGAGGAGACAATAAAAACCCTTGGTGCAGGCCAACGCTTATAGTGAATAAGTTTGGCTCTATGTTGAAAATACAGACCCAACACTCGCCCTGCCAGTACAGGGAATTAATGGTACACAGAAGTGGCCCTGGCATACCCGTGGTTCTTCAGCACATCCTAGAGAATATGCCAGGCCACACAATTGTATGCTTTTCCCAGTTGCACAACTGACTATTAATTAACCACTCCAAAATCCTTGTGAGAGTGAAGAGTTGGTCTTTTACCAAAACAAAATCTGCAATGTCATTCTCCGAATCAGATTCTTGATAGTTCACAGTATCAGGCTTTCCAGTTCAAGATGGTTGGCTATGAAGTTGGATCCCTTGATAGTTAGAACACATCTTCTGGTCTCCCTTTTTAAAAATGGGAATGACCACACTATTTTTACCATCAAGAGCTGCTAACCCACCATGGTAGGAGGGTATGGCTGCTGGATTCAGGAGTGCCCCATGGTGCTTCTTCCACCTCCAATGTACACACACACACACACACACACACACACACATTTTCAGAACCGCTTGTCCCTTACGGGGTCACGGGGAACCAGAGCCTACCCGGCAACACAGGGCGTAAGGCCAGAGGGGGAAGGGGACACACCCAGGGCGGGACGCCAGTCCGTCGCAAGGCGCCCCAAGCGGGACTTGAACCCCAGACCCCCCGGAGAGCAGGACTGCGGTCCAACCCATTGCGCCACCGCACCCCCTTCACCTCCAATGTATCCAAATGCATCTCCAGTTGAAGTCAGCACAATCTCACTGAGAGGCAACCATTGATAGATAATTAGCTAGAATCTTGTCTATGACATTGAAAACCTGCATTCCATGGCCTCTTCAAAGTCCTCCTACATCTGAGCCTTTACTTCTATAATCACTGCTGTAGTTCAGTTTTATCCTGTTGGCATCTTTCTGCAAAATTTGGCATTTTCCAGGCCTAGTAATACTCAATTAGACTACTTTTAACCCACATCTTTTTTACGTTTGGTGCCCACCAATGGGTTCTTGCTCTTCTGTCATAACAGACAGTTTCCTTGTAGCAGATTCCAAGACAAAATGGGCAGGATCCATTCTGACTTGATGTCCTTGACCTCCCTTAAAATGAGCAAGAAGGTCTTTGAGGACACCCTAAACACTTACTTAGCCTGTCTGGTTGTCCCTTCAGCCAGTTTGTCTAGTTCAAAACCAGGTGGTGATAGGTTGACAGTTCAGTATCCCAGTATCCCTTCAATATCCAGAATGGACTCAGTAACACAATGGCCTCAGGTCATAGGACACAACTTTAAAGCTAATCATTGACTTACGACTCAAAGTTTTGTGTACGTATGTGAGCTGCACTTGCGCTTGGACATGATGTTTGTTAGGACTTAGTAACAAGTACCAATAGACGTCCAGTGATATCTCACTGATTCTTTCCAATTGTACCGCTCAGTTTTAATTGCTTGTTATCCATGTGTGCATTGAATGCTCCTAGAAGGAATATAAATTTTGTAAGTGGTAACCTCTCTAGCACTGCATACATCATCTCTAGAAAGGTTTGGTACACTGCACAATTATCTGAAACAGGAGCACACAGTCAGAATTGTCACTGATCTGACTTATTGCATCAAGGCCACTTTCTTGTCTGCTTGGACAAACTCCAATTGAGCATTACAAAGTCATAGTCTAGTCAGTATTTCCACACCCACCTGAGACTCACATGGGGCAAGTGCAGAGAAAGAAAGCACCAAAAGAAAAAGCCTGGTGCTACAGTCAATACAATGTGTGCAAGTAACATCTACAACATCTAGTCTGTACTTGTGTACCTCCTGCACAAGATACCACTTCTTTGCTACCAGTGCAGTAAAATTCCATGTCTCAAGAGTCAGTTCTCATTCCAGTACCCTAAGATGTCTGTACCTGTCATCCAATAACCATTGCACTCGGTTGCAAAAGCAGATGCAATTCTTGAAAAAAAGTTTCTTTGGGCTGAGCATGGCACTAGTTCCCAGGTGCTTGCTAGTGAGCACAGTTTCCACTCCTGATTCTCAAGAAAACAGATCTACAATGTATTGCAGCTTATATAATATATTAATATTATATAATTATATACTAATAACATAAAATGGATTTGTACTCTTCTGCATTACTACATAGCCCAACAACCATGCACTGAGTGTGCCAGTAGTTTTTACAGTACACTCTTCAGAAAAAGTAGCATTTCAGTTACAGATGATGTGTCTGAAACACCAGATGTTTCACAAAAAAATAAAGCAAAACAAAATAATCAACATAATCAAAACAATTTCAACATATTTCTGCATTCTAGAGTTTTTTTTCTCTTATCACTGGGTCGCTTTTTGCTCTGCCATAGTGAGACAGCGGTCCATCTGTAGCATACTATTCACTTCCAACATGTGCTAGCAATATCCTGACTAATTTTAGGTAATCTGTCACACACCTAAAGAGAGTACATTTGTCAAAAGTCATTCTTAATAACTTTAGTTCATTGTTATATCGTCTTGCTTCCTAAGGATGTTCCAGCAATTATCTCGTAATGTTAGAATTCAGCAACTTTGCACTGTAAATATGTCTGAGAGCATGACCCTGTTGAGAAATCCTATCTGAAATAGGAAAATCAAAATGATAGTGCAGGGAAACATAACACTTAAAGCAAAGTATAAAAATTATGCTTTAATGGAAGCAATGAAGAAAACTGTACAAAAGTAACATTGTCATTTTGTGTCATGATTTACATAGGTGCTTGAGATGTTAAAGTCTTTATCAATGTAACAGATTTTTAAGTGACCTCCAAATTTTAGGATCAGGTTTACATTCGGTTCTGAGTATTTAATCAGCATGTCCTGTCAGTCCCTGCCTTACACTCTACTTTGTGATCATGAGAGGTATAGTTTTTTTTTGTTAATTACCATACACTGCTGCTGCAATGAAAATACCTTCATGTACTAAATGCAGGTAATGTCAAACAGTTTTACTATGTGTCCGTATGCAAAATATCAATAGACTGTTTTGATTTGTATGATCAAGAAACAGTTAAACCAGATATGATGATATAACTTGATATGGAACTAACTGACAATCAGTCAGAGGAGAGTGATTTGAAGCAGATGCACTGATTTGGGATAGTTACAGTATTTGTGGTGTTTATTTTGAAGAGCTACTGTCGCAGCTTTAAGAACCAAAGGCAGGCTATCCTGCTGAATCCGTGCAAAAGAAAAAAAAACAACTGAATTGTGCTCGTTTTAAACAGGAACTACTTTGCCATTTCATGGTTTTTCTTTGTTTGTCTCAGTACTTTCTTCTCATTCAGTGGGTGCAGAGGGACAGTAAAAGTATAGGAAACGCTGGCTCGTTTGCATGAAACCTTATAGCATAATGGGCATCTGGTGCACAGCTCTGATGAAACGGATTGTTGCCCCGGTCTCATGTCACTCTGCAGCGTTAGTCAGACTTGTACTCTCTTTTTGTTTTACAGGTTTTCCGTTAGGCTCTCTTAAAAGGTTTAGTTTTACTAAAGAGTTGCCAGTGGGCCCATTACCACAGATCCAATTTTATCCAACTGTGACTGTTCCCTTGCCAACATAAATAGTCTATCCTCTTCCTGTTGGTGTCTATAGCCTGAAAAACTGGAGGATTTCATAGTTTTGAAGCTGAAATCCCTGTAGCGTGAGCCACTTCACTTTCATTGTTATTAAGTTCATGTGAAACCATCAGTCAGTAGCATAAACATAACATTTTCAGCGCATCATAATACAAAGTATCTCAACCCTTTTTCATTCACAACCTGTTTTATTTCCTCATGTTTGGGAAGTGTAAAACATCTTAAACAACCTCGACAAAATGTTTTTCTTTTTTTTTTTTTTTAGGTTTTTAAAGAATTTCTAAAAATTTGAAATTTGTATCAGAGTCAGTGGTCAAATCAGTCTTCATAAACGTGAGAAAATGCCACACCATCACTTCCTGTAGATTTTTCAGAACCGCTTGTCCCATACAGGGTCACGGAGCCTACCCGGTAATACAGGGCGTAAGGCCGGAGGGGGAAGGGACACACCCAGGACGGGACGCCAGTCCGTCACAAGGCACCCCAAGCGGGACTCGAACCCCAGACCCACCGAAGAGCAGGACTGCGGTCCAACCCACTGCGCCACCGCACCCCCCCTACACTTCCTGTAGATACAAATAGCTAAATATTTGCACTTTCTTGTGGTATTAAAGTGGCTGACGTTGGTTAAAAATGCAGACTAGACGAACACCTTACCGAAATGTAAACCTATTATATAGCTTTAATCTAGTAAATCCATTCATATGTACAGGCTGCTGATCTTAATGATCGCTTAAGCTGGCACCATACCTCTGGAGTGAGAAGTGATGACGGAAGGAAAAAGACAGGATAAACGGGATCCCGAGTAGAATGCTAGCCCCCATTAGCTGACATGAACCGAATGCTTCATTCTAGGAATTGCAAGCTGTAAAAAAAAAATCCTGAATTACCCACAACTTCTTGGAATTAAGGACAGTTGTTGGAAATTGCTACAGAGCAAAGTCACCAAATCCTCACGCTATATTGATTTCCTAGCTTCCTTTATTGTGAAACACTTGGATTATTCCACTGGAAAAATCCTTCCAAATCCAACTCACACAATGCTGACAGCAGATCCAAGACCAGATCATTTTTCATTCTGTTCCAGAAATATTTCTGGCAGCTTATATAATTGCACTATGAAAATTTCCAACATTAGTCGGCCATCATTATCGACAGTAATCTTCACTGCTGGATGTTCTGCCTGAGTGTGGAATGAAAAAGGACATCTGGGGTATGCAGAATTCTCCCAAAAGCTTACTCAAAAAAATAACAATAGCGAAAAAAAAAAAGGAATGATATATGCTTTTACATTACATGTCATACCCTGCGGTTAAGAACATGAAAATCTGAAAACTGAATTTATAGCATCTCAATAGTTTAAAACATAATACCATTTAAAGGAAAAAAAACGAATAATGTAATATCTCAAAAAAATGAAATGCGGTACAAAATGTCTTAAAAAAAAATGCATCGCTAGTATTCAGTGGGCTAAAAACTTGTTAGATTTTGAGAGACCAAAGAATATTATCAATATTACTCGATGGAGTTATACATAAATATTTTGGGAGACAAATTGTCTCGTTTGAACACTGGGGGTACTATGTTTCCCTCGTTATGCCTATGTTGGTATATAATTCTACGCAAATTTTCTCAGACAAATTATATTATATTCAGGCTTTAAAAAGAGACACTAATGCTGTATTTGGACAGCATAGCGCACAGGGGACAGTGTTGGTGTCTCAGCTTCTGGGCTGGGTGTTCAGACGTGTTCCAGTCTAGCTCACTCTGTGTGGAGTTTGGATGCTCTCCCCGTGTTGTGTGGGTTTCCTTTGCTCGGTCTCGTTTCTTCCCACAGTCCAAAGACATGCGTTTCAGGCAAACTGGTAATGCGGTAAATTGTCCATAGCGTGTGAATGTGTGCGTCAGCGTTCGTACTTTTGCACTTGTCTTGTGATGGGCTGCCATTCAGTCCAGGGTGTACCCTGCCTTATGCCCTACGCTTCCTGGACAGGCTCTGGACCACTGCAACTCTGCTTTGGACATGAGGTTACTCACTGAGTAAGTAATAAGTCCCTCTGTTTTACAGCAGGGTGGTGACGGGAAGATGGGAGGCTTGGTTGGAATGCTCAATGAGGCACTATAAAATATTCCAGCTGGTTCAGCCTTCTTTCCTGGCAGTTACTCAGGCCTATGACGTACTTTAGATCTAGTCACTCATTCCCTTGCGTAGTTTGTGACATAGGTCCATTTACTCAGATCCTTGCTCATTCTATGGTTTAGATCCAGTTATTCAGCCTCGTGATGGGCGTCTGAATCCAACCCTGAGTTGGCAGCATGGGCAAGGCTAGGCAGAGCTGGGCAGCGCTCCACTCGCCGTGGGCACCTGGCCCTGGTGCAGACTGTATTCCTTAGCCTTCAGATGCAGACTGGCAATGCTGCTGGCCATGCTGGCTCCCTGTCCATCCGCGGGTGTGTTTGGCGGGCTATATGAGGGTGCTGTGCTGAAGGACAGGAACATCAGAGTGCATTGGCTAAAAGACAAGCTCAGCAGGTGTCATTCTTCTATAACTGTTTTATGATATAGCTGAAACAGATTCTCAGGCCTCTATGGTACTACTGTAACATTGGAAAAAATATTGTGTGTTTCTCATGTTGTGTAGGAAAGGATTATTGCATTAAAATGGTGCTTACTATCTCCATCACATTATGACACACTATTTTCTAGTATTGTGACCGGGTGCCTTCGAACCCCTATCGCGCATGATGCTACCTGTAGGGTGTGGATGGAGACCAGGACAGGTAGTCTGAGCTGAGGGGGGCAGGATGGGGGGCCACAGGCTGCTCAATGGTTGCCTCCTGGTGGTGCGACTTGAGCAGGCTGGCAGAGCGGCTGGCCAGAATGGCCCTCTCGTTCCTGCGAAATTTGGCTCTCCTGTTCTGGAACCACACCTGGTAGATGAAAATAAGTTTGCAGCATAATAAAGTGTGCTTAAATGTAAGAATGATCTATGTCCCTTGTGATATTTTTCTTTTATTGAGTCACTTATCTACTAACTATTATTAATCTAAAAGATATTTTGGAACTGTAACTGTGTACTGTATATAAGAACTCTATCTTTTGCCAGTTCTGAGCCACAGCACTCAGAGAAAGAAGGGATATGTATGTTTTCTTTTCTATTTCCCCTGTAGCTCCATCAAGCCTGTACTGTGTCTATGTGCCAAAAACGAGAGCTTGAGTTGCTCCTAATATCTACACTAAGCAGATCTATGTGAAGCCAGCTGGCACAAAGCCTACAAAGGTGGTGGAGCAGGATCACACGTGAACATGGGACTATAACTTTGTCCATAACTTTGAAGGTTGTGCAGTCAAGCAGATACTGCAACTACTGGAAAGATTACAAAAAAAAAACTTATTTCTCAGCTGTTATGATATATGTTCTCTGTATACAATGATGTTGGGGTCACATAACATCTGGCCTCTCTTACCTGCACTCGTGCTTCACTGAGATTGACTCGGCGGGCCAGGTCTTCACGCACAAAGGCATCAGGGTAGTGTGTGCGCTCAAAAACCCGGTCCAGTGCCTGCAGTTGGCTACTGTTGAAGGTTGTTCGACTACGCCGCTGCTTCTTCTTCCTCTTGGGGCTCCGCTCTGATCTTGCCCCACTGACTGCAGGAGAACATAGAGGGAATGGAGGAACGGAAACCAGAGGACAGCAATAAGAGAGGGGTAACAGAAAGGCAAGTTTAAATTTCTATGTTTTAATTTTTGCATCTTGCCATTTGACGGTCATTTAACGGTAATATTGATTTAGTATTGCTTGCTTGCAATGAGGACTGGATGCAACTAACTGAGAAAATATACACACACACACACACACACACACACACACACACACACACACACATTTTCAGAACCGCTTGTCCCATACAGGGTCACGGGGAACCGGAGCCTACCCGGCAACACAGGGCGTAAGGCCAGAGGGGGAAGGGGACACACCCAGGACGGGACGCCAGTCCGTCACAAGGCACCCCAGGCGGGACTTGAACCCTAGACCCACCGGAGAGTAGGACTGCGGTCCAACCCACTGCGCCACCGCACCCCCCTGAGAAAATATAAATGCCTTAAAATGTCTTCACGACCAGGATATCCAAGAATCGTCTTTAGCCATGAAGCATTGAGTTCAATGTCAGCAACTACATAATTCACAAAGGACTCAGCAGAGGACAATATGTTTATTACACTACATTGTGCTTGATACTCTAAATATTTGTGCTCTCAAACAAAATCTGTGTTTCACTCAAGCAAAATTTATATATTTTACAACAACTTGTACCCCATCATGATAAAACTGCACTCCTTTCACTTTCTGGTTTCATCCACTCTTCAGCAACACATACAGTACTGCTTGAAAGTATATGAACCCTACAGGGATGGTCATTATTTGTGTATGAAATATTACACTTTTAAAATTTGGATCTTAAATCTTGAAATAAATTTACAAAATTAATAAATGGCCTGATTCTACTTACCTACTTGATTTAACAAGTGCAATATGGGGCTCATTTATTTTTGCACCTTCACTACTTCCATTTTTCTACAACATGCATGATTTCCTCCGAACCAACATATAGAATGAATAATTACACACCTATTATGCCAGACAAGAAGTGCTGCTTCTGATTACAAAATGATTTTGTGATAAAACTAAGGGACATGAGGGGTTCACATACTTTCATGCAGCATTGTACAATAGATGAGTATAATTTGTTCACAAACTGCTGGGTCTTCAACACTTTTGCATAAAACTTATGTATGTTGCATAAAACATGCACAGTACATTAAGTCTGAGTGCCACTGTGAAAATATGTGAAGTTCAGTGTGGGCTCCTTGCTAAACCATTGAGTGTTGGTGGAATAAAAGACTGCTCTTTAAAACTTTTAATATTTTTGCCAGTCATTTAGTGTTTAATATTTTTGCACTGAGGGGGGTGTGGTGTCACGGCAGGCTTGGCCAGGTCCCGCTCTCTGGTGGGTCTGGGGTTCAAGCCCTGCTTGGGGTGCCTTGCAATGGACTGGCGTCCTGTCCTGGGTGTGTCCCCTCCCCCCTCCAGCCTTGCGCCCTGTGTTGCTGGGTTAGGCTCCGACTCGCTGCGATCTGCTTGGGAGAAGCGGTTTCAGTCAGTGTGTGTGTGTGTGTGTGTGTGTGTGTGTGTGTGTGTGTGTGTGCATTTTTGCACTGTATTCAGTGTTTACATTGGGAAGGAGTCGCGTATGTGCTTTTTTACTTTTGCTTTGTAAGTTCTCGTAATGTTAGACTTGTATTTATTTTTTAATATCTGTTCATGGTGGGGGGTGCGGTGGCGCAGCGGGTTTGGCCAGGCCCCGCGGTGGGCCTGGGGCTCGAGTTCCAGGTGGGGCGCACTGCCCTGGGTGTCCGCGCCCCAGGGCCAGGCCCCGGCTCGCCATGACCCCTCTTGGAAAAAGCGGCTGTAGAAATTATGTGTGTGTTCATGGTTTTTGACCGCAGGACACCGAATCAATAATGGCCATAAAATCATTTGTTTTTGAAAGTTTCACACAGTCATTTGAAGGCAATGATAGTGTGCCTAGGAAGTTTCAGTAAGACTTTATGCAGCGGTGGTTCAGGTCACCCTCAATCTGTGTCATCACCGCATGTATGAAGCATGACAATGGATGGCACTGGCAGTTATGGAGACCCATACCATGAATACTGCCTCATCCCACCATTGCATATAGTGGCTTAGGTAGCTGGCCAGTTAAAACACATGCTGTCAGGGAGCCAGAGTTCCGCGATGCCGTCAATTACTTCATTCCTCGGCCATGATTCTTGGCGCCTTCCTGGCAAAACATATATCCAGCTGCAAATCTAATTGTGCTTGGCACCGGTCTGAGAGCTTTATGATGTGTGAGTTTTGGATCTGCTGGTTTTAAAAACTCACACAACACCTTAGTATTTGACTCAATGTTAGAAAGGAGGGGGGTGCGGTGGCGCAGTGGGTTGGACCGCAGTCCTGCTCTCCGGTGGGTCTGGGGTTCGAGTCCCGCTTGGGGTGCCTTGTGACGGACTGGCGTCCCGTCCTGGGTGTGTCCCCTCCCCCTCCGGCCTTCCGCCCTGTGTTACCGGGTAGGCTCCGGTTCCCCGTGACCCTGTATGGGACAAGCGGTTCTGAAAATGTGTGTGTGTGTGTGTTAGAAAGGAGGTGTAACAGCAGACCATGTGTGAAACTGGGTGAATGACACTCACAATATACCAACTACCTAAACCACCAAAAATTTATTGAAAAACAAAAATAATGTTTCTGCACAGCAATGATAAAATAAACATATTTTCAATATTTGCAATGGAAACATTATTTTTAGACTCTCTGCTAATTTTACATTTTCATTCATTCATTCATTCATTCACTCACTCACTCAATCAATCTTGATAACTGTTGTACTGTATGTCCCAGAGGCATAGGACATGAGGCAGGGTATACTCTGGACAAAGAGATTTTGATTTAGGCTCACGGATGTCTATGATTTAAAGAAATGAAGTTTGCAAAATGACTGCCTGCGTCCTTCACTCTGCATCGCACAGGGACACAATGCTGTTAGAGGCAGTGTGTAGCATTACTAACAAATGTATGATGCTAGACGATCTTTATATGAGGCTTTATTTATGGTAGTGTTAGGGCATTGCCAAATCAAAGTTTGACCATTGTGGAGATTGTGATGAGCAACAGTTAAGACACACAGTGAAGTTACAGCGCAGTACAAAATTACATTTTTCATATCATTTCACTAATTTAGTTAATAGTTACATGTTCACAGCTTATTCCTAAAAGTTAACATAATGTTTACAGCCACTGCCTTGCACTCAAGGGCCTGAGTTCAAATTCTGCCTCCTGCTGTGGTAATCTTGAGCACAGTACTTACCATGAATTGATACAGTAATATGTAGTTACCCAGCTGTATAAAAGGATAAGTCACTTTTGGAGAAAAGTGTCAGCAAAAAGAATTAATAACGGTATTGAATCTACTCTTTCAGTCGTGTTTTAGGTTTACCGTAATCAATGATTAATATTGGTTGAGACTGTGAAGGTGACAGAGAGGAATTAGGAAATTATTATATAGAGTGGCTGGTTTCATTGTGGAAGAAGTGTGACCCTGTTAATAAACTGCTGGAAAGAATAACTGTCTTCATCCAGTGCCAATTTTAAAAAATAGTGCAGGCACCACCAGTCAGTGCCTAATTGTACTCCAGCTGTCAGTGTTTCCAGAGCAATTTAGAAGCTAGCGCACTATAATACTAATTAACACTATTAATACTTTATTAATCCCCAAGCGGAATTTCACTCAGTGCGCCACGGTGTCAAACACGTGTCTTTGGACTGCGGGAAGAAAACCCATGGAGGACACCCATGTGGACACGGGGGAAAGATGCGAACGACACACACTGAGAAAGGATCGAACTTGCATTCCCTTGCATCGTTTCGGCTCTACCCGGTGTACCCAGAATACCGGTCTTCTTCGGTCCTTTTCTGACACCCTCTGCCCGAAGGACCGACATGCTCCTAAGAAACTACACCCGGTTATCAATTTCCACCAACCCGAACGAAGGCTTATTGATATCCCAACAGGGTCACGTAAGTGCGGTTGCTCTCCGTCTGTCCTCTACGTGCACGTTAAGTCGATGATTCTTCGGCCTAACATTAGCACACCGGAAAATTAAATTTGATCCTTCCCTGCAAGAATGACTTCTTGCTTCCTACTTAGATGGTAACAATAATTGGGAAGGAGTAAATGCTTTCAGAAATGGAAGTTATGAAATTGAGAAGTTAGTGTGAGAATATTTTTTTTTGCACCGGACTAAGCTGGGGGTAACTCTAAGGTTGAGGTGTGATCTGTTGCCAGTTTTTCTCTGGGCACCCAAAATTTCCAGTAAAGTCCAATTAGAACCGAGAGCACTCTCTCTGGCCTCTTAAACACCGCAGAAGGAACACAGGCCTGGAACCAGGCTCATGCTGAGAAGTTCTGCACACAGAACACTCTGGTAATTGTTCTTTCTGGTCTGTGTTATCCCCAGATGGAGACTTAAACAAAATGCTCATTAAAATACTTCTGATTGTGCCATTTCAGTTTACTGTAAAAGCAACGAAAGCCCACTGGATCAGCCACACAGGTCCATCATGGACGCTGCACACATCCGGCAGACACACAAGCCTCTTGTGCACGTACTCTAGGGGTGTTCCAACATTTCCAAACGCACTGTGTTGTCCTGTGTCTCCGTGTGAGCCATGGGTCTGGAGGGCTGTTCAGCAGCAGTGTGTTACACATCTCCTTCACAAACCCACACACACATTCGCTGAAGCCGCTTGTCCCGAGCAGGGTTGTGGCGAGCTGGAGCCTAACCCGGCAACACGGGCCATAGGGCGAGGGGACGCACCCAGGACGGGACGCCAGTCCATCGCAAGGCACCCCAAGTGGGCCTCGAACCCCAGACCTGCCGCACCGCCGCACCCCCCCGTTCACAAACCATCTCGTCACAAATCTTTGGAAGACCGGGAACCTGGTGACACTTGGTTTTTGATATTACACGACTTAACTTATGGCTGGAACTTAGTCTTTCAGTCAGCATACGTTCATGAAAAGCTTCAGTATTAACTTACTGAAACTTCGTAAGGAAACTGAAAAACTGAAAAAAATTTACAGTCATCAGTATCAGTACCAATTTTTTTTGGGGACTTCAAAGAGCTACATAGGTATCAATAACTGGACAACAAGGGTATAATGTGACAGCTGGAATTATGATTAACTTTCAAGAAAATGTATATGTTTTAAAACTTTCAGCATTTTTGCACAGTATGTAACTTCATATTATATTGACTGTAATCCTGACTTGAAAATTAGATGCAATGTTAAAGTGAGAAACAGACAGGTACAGAACAAAAGATGTGCTTTTTCCATACAGTAAATGTTTTATGCTGCTGAAAATTTTCCTGTGAGGGAAAAAGTATCTTTCATATAGCGTTATGTTTATTATATTCATGTACGAAAATATAAATTGTTCAAAGTCGTACACACTAATAACTAATACAACAAGAAGCTCTGATGAAGATGGCATGACATTCAGATACAGAGGGACCAGGATGTATTACACACATTTTCAGAACCGCTTGTCCCATACGGGGTAACGGGGAACCGGAGCCTACCCGGTAACACAGGGCGTAACGCCGGAGGGGGAGGGGACACACCCAGGACGGGACGCCAGTCCGCCACAAGACACCCCAAGCGGGACTCGAACCCCAGACCTACCAGAGAGCAGGACCCAGTCCAACCCACTGCGCCACCGCACCCCCATGGATGTATTACAAATTGAAATAAATTATTTAGAAAATGTGAGGGTGCAGTGGCGCAGTGGGTTGGACCACGGTCCTGCTCTCCGGTGGGTCTGGGGTTCGAGTCCCGCTTGGGGTGCCTTACGATGGCCTGGTGTCCCATCCTGGGTGTGTCCCCTCCCCCTCCGGCCTTACGCCCTCTGTCGCCGGGTAGGCTCCGGCTCCCCGTGACCCCGTATGGGACAAGCGGTCCTGAAAGTGTGTGTGTGTGTGTGTGTATTTAGAAAATAGCCCTTTTTTCATACAGTGCTTGAAAAGTGGTTTGTTGCAATTTTTTTGCTAATTCACAAAACATATTTTTATGTTGATAGACACATTCTATAGGCAAATATACTGCGCTTTGTGTAATACTGGAGCATTTAGTAATGACAACTGCTTCTGTATTTATAACTTTAATATGAAATCAGTAAAAAGGAAGCAGAAATTGGATACTGACAGAAATTGTGTGCATGTACGGAAAATTGGAGCTATAGGCTGAAGTTTTTCTTGTAAAAATTATGAAGTGCAAAGACTTTGGCCAGAGTTGGCAAGTTTTACCTTGTGAGGTAACGGCTGTGACCCTGTTCGAAAATGAGTACTTCACACACCTACAGAAATGGAGAAGACACACGCACACGTCTGAACCGCTTGTCCCATACAGGGTCGCGGGGAGCCGGAGCCTACCCAGCAACACAGGGCGTAAGGCTGGAGGGGACACACCCAGGAGGGGACACCAATCCATCGCAAGGCACCCCAAGCGGGACTCAAACCCTAGACCTACTGGAGAGCAGGACCTGGTCGAACCCACTGCGCCACCACGCCCCGAAATGGAGAAGATTTGTTCAAAATTATGTCACTTTTGGATTTTCTGCAACTGGGCTTTCTGTGTGAGAAGCCTGCACTGTTTCTGATCGGAAATCTGATAAGAAATGCGTAAAAACATATTTGAATAATTTCTGTTCTGTTCCGTAAAGAAAAAAAGAAATGTGTCTTCTGTTTGTGGATCATCTCTTATCGAAGGCTTGATCATATTAAAAATGTCTGATAGCTTTTTTCTTCATCTAATGGAAAGTGATCCAAAAATACTTCTGACATAAGCTGGATGTCATGAGAGGCTGCCTCTTTCATACAGTACTAATGTGGCTATAAAAGCATTGCACGTTTAGAGAAAGCAACTTACAAGTATGTTAAGAGGCATCACATCGAATAAACATTGTTTTCTATCAATGGCAGTTTACATTTCTTGATGCAGAACACTCTGAGGTGACTACTTCTGTAGCATTCCATTTTGTCTTAAAAACCATGAAAACCCGATAGCTGTTTCAGTACAAACCGAGCTGGAGAGCATAAAGTACTCGCAAATGTACTGTATACAAGCTCTAACTCAAAGAAATAAACACACACACATTTTCTGAACCGCTTGTTTCATACGGGGTCATGGAGAACCAGAGCCTAACCCAGCAACACAGGGTGTAAGACTGGAGGGGGAGGGGACACACCCAGGATGGGACGCCAGTCCGTCGCAAGGCACCCCAAGCGGGACTCGAACCCCAGACCCACCGGAGAGCAGGACCCGGTCCAACCCACTGCGCCACCACGCCCCCTAGAAATAAACATCTTATTGCAATAAGCCATTCAAAAATTTGTAGCAAGTATTCTGTCCGAAAGAAGTAATTATACTCTGAATTACCCATAGGAAGTTAAAATAAATGGCAAATTATGGTGTCTTCTGTGCAAATGAAGCCTTTTAAATTGTGCGCTGATGATGTTGTAAATGAAAGAAGCGGTACCCCATAAAATGCACTAAAGTGTTGGCAGTAATCCACATTGTTCTTACTAGTGTCTGGCAAACAGCACTTATTAGGAACGCTCCCATTTTATACATTATCCTCCCAGCGTGAAAGTACTGAAGACCTGCTGACTATATTGCCGACAAGACAGGGTTGCTTCACATCTGGTTCAGTGTCGGATGCTGGCGTCCTGCTTAGCAGCCGCAACCGCCGAGAAATTTGGTGTAACGCTATGAAAACTGAATGCTCAGCACTTAATGCAAGCGCATTCTAAAGCCCTATATAAAAAAGTTATTATAATAATAAAAGTTACATTTTTTAAAATCCAACAGTGCCAATAACCCTGTTATAACCCTTGGGGAGGGCGAGATGGCGGCACGTGCAGACGCAGCAGCTTGGCTCTCCCTCAGAACAGCAGTAGCTTTCGGCTCATATTACCGATATACTGATACTGCTGACATCCCATATTACCAGTCTCGGTTACTTTTCACCAGAGACACCACCTTCATCCCCTCGGTGACCCTACGCCCCCCAGAGCCCATCGAAATTTCCATCCCACCAGTGAGGCGGAAATTGCCGGCGGCGGAGGGAGAGGAAACAGAAGCGGGAACGTGAGCCCGGGCCACGCGCTCAGCTAAAGGCTAATCCGTACAGACCGGGACTTCCGAGCCTGTTCCTCGCCACCCCCAGGTTTATTACAAACAAGATGGGACTAGATCAGAAGCGGATTGAACGAGGGACTCCAGGAAGAGCAGAGGAGGAGGGCTGTGCGTCTATGTGAACAGTTGGTGCGGAAGGCTATACGTTCCCCACGAGGCGAGGCTACGTTAGCATTAGAAAAGCCGTATGAAAGGACTTCAAGGTTTTAGTCTAATTCTTACTTGAATATTTACCCATTTATTATTTATCTCTCTATTTCTTTATTTATTTTAAGTGTTCTTTCTTTCTGCTGCTGTTGTTCTGAGGGCTACTGCACAACATTTCGCTGTATTGCGTTGCATACAACAATAATAAAGTATCTCATCTCACCCACACAAGTATAAATTATTTGGCATACCAGCTTTTCTTCTATCTATTCACACACACACACACACACACACACACACACACATTTTCAGAACCACTCATCCCATACGGGGTCACGGGGAACCGGAGCCTACCCGGTAACACAGGGCGTAAGGCTGGAGGGGGAGGGGACACACCAAGAACGGGACGCCAGTCCGTCGCAAGGCACCCCAAGCGGGACTTGAACCCCAGACCCACTGGAAAGAAGGACTGTGGTCCAACCCACTGCACCACCGCACCACCGCACCCCCTTCCTCTATCTATTCAATATATGAATATATTTAAATCTTTGGTAGCATGTCAGATGAGCTTAAAGTCACTTAGCCTCAATAACCTTTTATCCTAATGCAGGATTGCAATGATCCAGAGCCTGTTCTGGAAGTGTAGGGTGCTATGCTCCAGGCAGGACACCAAAATAGTCACACACTCATTCACACACTATAGCAATTTAGAGTCTCTAATCCCAGTGAAACGCATGTCTTGGAAACCCACAGCAACACAGGGAGAACACTGAAACACCACACAGACTGAGTAGGCACTGAGCCTACCTCCAATTGGGCAGCACTACTCAGTGCACCACCATGCCACCTAACTTAAATTTACCGTAATGTCTATTACTGTTATCCTCTTGGAGTATGGGAAAATATAGAACAAATGTAGTTATGTGATGGACTGGCGTCCTGTCCAGTGTGTTCCCCCTCAGCCTTGTGCTTAATGCTTCTGGGTCAGGCTCCGGTTCACCGTGACCCTACTCAGGACAAGTGGTTATTGAAATTGGATGGATGGATGTAGTTGCCTTGAATGACTTTACATTCCTTGGCCATTTTACATCCATGCAGAGCAATTATTGGGTGCAGCTATTTCCAAAAATATGCACCACAATATTTAAATTATCTGCAATGTAGCTTCTAGGCATAGTTTAGCATTCTCTACACATAAAAAGCATAATACGCAACTCATCAGATTACTTTTCTGCAAAGCTCAGGGGTCCAGATTTTCTGTGCATTACTCCAGGTTGTGCCCTTTTCATGATCGTCTAGAAAAGAATAATTTCCAAATAGCAACCCTACCATAAACACCTACCAGGAAGAGTTTTTGCTAAGGCTGGGTCACGGAGGTGTTGATTCAATGAAATGAACATGTTAAAGGCCTCAGTTTTGTAGTTTTCAGCATATCCCATTAAGTATCTCTCTATTGCAGTCAGTGAGCTTAAAATGATCTACACTGTTTCTCTTTCAATATTCTGCTTGATACGATGTACAGTATGCATTGCTTGCTTTATTATGTTGACCGGGTATATTTTTAACAAACATATTTTAAAAAGGATTAAGGACACTTAACACAAAATATCTGGTGGTCTGTGTACATAAGAAAAAATTTGTTTTCCATTTAGAAATGCATAACTATATATATATATGTATATTTTTTGTTTAGAACTGTGATTTTTTTAAAAATTTTCATAATTGTGAATTTTGATAAAATTATATATTTTGAAGTGTTAATTTTGATGTATTGGAACATCATCAGCAGCTTTGAAGAATGGATGAGTGGACTGAAACAGGCTACATGGGAGTAATGAAAATATGCAAAGAAAACAAAGAAAAGGACATTATTTAACAGGCATCCAAGTGAATTCAAGGGCAATATGAAGGCGTTAAGAGAAAAGAATCAGTCTGGAGGAACTGTAAGATGTAGCGCTGTGGTCCGAACTGAAGTGTGGGCAGTGTTCGTCAAGTCAGTCACAACTTCTGGTTCACCATTATTGCATTTTACATTAAACCAGAAACACAGTTGGTCGCCAACTTACCACCTTCATCAAGAACAAGAATTGCTCTTTACTTGGAAAGTTTGTAAGGTGATCATGACATGGAACAGGCTGGCGGCTCCTCACTAATTCCACATGCAGGAGGACTTAAAACATGTTATAAATAGGAGCTGCAGCAGAACGCTGATGCTCGCTGGCAGCTCTTCAATCACTTCTTTTACTACACAAATCATATGCAGTTCCGTAATACCCAGTACAATGAAATTAAATTGGCGTAAGCCGTACACCATTTGCTTGGAGTGAGGGAAGAAGATGCTGGATGTGTCACATGTGACGGAGAGCCAGTGCTGTTCTGACAGCTCGAAGCCACTAGATGTATAAGACTGAGAATCGTCTACAGCTTGTTCAGCTTCTGTTTGCTTCTTTCCCACCTTCTCCACCCTGTTGCAACAGTTAAGGAAGCGCTGACTGTTCGCTGCCATCACCTGTCCGCACGTCGTGTGAAGCTTCGCATGGCGCATGGTTTCAATTGGAGTGCCGGCCGGCTCCGCTTTTTTTAACAAATAAAGACAAAACACTTCTCAAGAAGCTTCTTATTAACAATGATTTGTCCAAAGTTCCTAAACTGGGGAGAAACTGCAAAACTTTCCACAGATGGAAAGAACGGGGCCTTATTTTCCATGGATTTCCGTGGATGAGAGATTAACCAGCTCACTGAAAGAATAAATTGCACGATTCTTCACACCTTAATGGATACTCAGTATTTCTGATTAACTTTTAATTGGCTGAAGCCGTTCTCTACACTGACTTAGAGGGTTACATAAGCGATGCTACAATGATTTACCCATTTAATCCTTACTGTATAAATTCTGGGTAAATACCATAACCAAGGACAACGGAGAAGGAGTGGGGCTCAATCCAGGAACCTTCAAACTGCAAGGGGGTCCAACCAACAAACTGATTTCTAGGAGCAGTTGTAAGTATGACTGAAAATGTGCATTTGATTTACTGCTTTGTACATGTCTAAAATATGTGGGGCCAAAAAAGCCCGGCAACAGGCCTTCAGGACTACACGACAACTATTTATGACACACGGCTGCATTATTTATTTATTTATTTTTGCTCCAGTCAGTGACTGGAGAAGTAACTTTACCCTGTTTAGTTCTCTGAGTTGATTTTACTGTTTAATGGTGAACGAAATGTTCCACAATCAACTATGAGGTCAATACATCACATAAAATAATCGATTCACCCTGGAGAGGAATTAGTCACCTGCATTAGGCGTCCAGTTAAGCAGGAACTCATTCTGCAGTTTGGTCTTAAATATCAAATCAAATATTATCATATCTGATAAACAGTTGACTCTGTGTGTGTATTCTGCGCACATCACGACGAAATGCATCTGAACTGTGGTTCAAAAAAGAGCAACATTTTCCTGGTTTGTTAAAATATGAACTCGGTGGAGCAAGTGGTAGGTAACAAACTAGGTTTGCTTGAGACTTTCATGTCTGCAGCTGTGTCTCTTTCTCTTAATGTAATGCATAAATTGTACTTTTGCTGAGATGTTCGTTGCTTTGGACAAAAGCGTCTGCTAAATGAATAAATGTAAATGTAAATGTAAATGAAAGAACTCCAATAACTGAGGGAGAGGTCGGCCTTGTTGCTAAATTAAAAGTCGTTTCGAATGGCTTCAGGTGTAAACTGTATGTTTGCGGTGGAATGACCTTCCCCCTTCATTCAGAACTGCAGAAACTCTATCTACATTCAAGAAGGGTCTGAAAACTCACTTTTTTCCGGACCCACTTCGCCAAGATCTCTCAAGCTCTTGTGCGGTGTAAATGTTCGTGCACCGTACCTTTACGATCATCCCCAGAAAACCCTTTACACAGCCAGTACTCCAGCATTGTATGTGAAAGTTTGTGTACCTTATTACAAAAAAAAATATCGTAGGAAGGCGATCAGGATTCATCTATCCTGCGTTTTATGCACCTACTCGAGCGATGAACATCGGTGCATCAAGTGGAAAGTGACAAACTAGTTCACTTAAGAGTCACATGTAATGCAGCTATGTCTCTTTCTCTTATGTAATGCACAAATTGTATTTTCTCTGAAATGTACGTTGCTTTGGAGAAAAGTGCCTGCTAAATGAATAAATGTAAATGTTAATGTAAATGTAAATATAAGCTACTGCCACTATGCTTTTAAAAACAAGGCCCACTTCTTTTGTAACGTGTGGCACAATTACATCTGTATTCGCGTAATACATTCGTGGCTGCTACTATATTATCTATAAACATATTTTGTTAGGATTATGAAATGTAACCCCCTGCTGAATCATTCGGACGTTTCAGAATACCATTAATTAAAATAAATTAAAAAAAAAAAAATAATAATAGCACCAAGGAAGGACAACCGACCGTTAGTTACTGCGGTACAGTCAGTGGGAGGGAGTGTATATGAACCGCTTTGATGGGAGATGTTCTGTAAAAATATCGCATTATTTCATAAAATTCAAATTATATTATTGAAGTTGTTATGGCACCGTGACTACAGAAATTACTCATAGTGCAGCAACTAATATTACGACGTAATTTACGTAATTTCTAAATGAAACGCATCCGCCATTACAGCCAATCGGTTTTTTGGCTTATTAAGGGCATCAGTTTTTAAAAAGAACCTTGAAAAATAAGCAACCCTGTGGGACAAAAGGGGACTTTATCAAAGATTCATCAGCTCTCGGGTCCAGTGAGTCCCTGAATCGAGGTAAACAGCACGAAAAACGTTGGCTCGTGACGCTGTGATGCACGCGCGCGCGCGCTCAAATTATGCACCTTTATTTTTTAAAGGCTTTAAAAATGGTCCACATGGCAACTTCATGCATTATTTTTCGGGACTTCACGAAGTCCAACAGTCCCATTTATTTATTTACTTACTTACTTACTTACTTACTCACAGAAGGACCCAGTGCAGTGGCATCATCAGTTTTACTCTGAAGATACTGAGACTTATTAATGCTTACTTTAATCCATCAGTGAGAAATCATCATTGTATTAATTGTTGTCAAACAAAGTTCTTGTAAGTCTTTTCTGCTGTTATTATTATGTAAGGACTGAATATTACACTAATACAACTTTAGAGGTATACACTCTTCTATGTTAAACAGATTTACAACAATTAAAAAAAAAAGACTTGAATTACCTAATTTGTTAATTAATAACTTATTAATAATTAACAAGTTGTTAATAATTAATTCAATGATGATATGTATTATTACATGACTCACTGTAGTGATTCGTGTAATAATACATATCATTACTGAAATAATTATTAAATATTAAGCAATACATTGCTTAATAATGTTTAAGGTCAACTTAGAAATCAGTTTTTTATTTATGCGAAAATGAAATTACGTGGAGGGGGTGCGGTGGCGCAGTGGGTTGGACCACAGTCTTGCTCTCCGGTGGGTCTGGGGTTCGAGTCCCGCTTGGGGTGCCTTGTGACGGACTGGCGTCCCGTCCTGGGTGTGTCCCCTTCCCCTCCAGCCTTACGCCCTGTGTTGCCGGGTAGGCTCCGGTTCCCCGTGACCCCGTATGGGACAAGCGGTTCTGAAAATGTGTGTGTGTGTGTGTGAAATTACGTGACGACAGTGCCAAAAATATGAGTGAACGCGTCACCCAAGTTGAATAGCCGTAATACAGTTTTCTATACTAAGATTTAAGTAGAAAAAGGCTAAAATTATATAAGGTTTATTAATTCGTGAAATATGGATCTGAAAGTTGATGCATTACATAAAATCACTTAAAACGTGTGGCATAGCCGTTTTGCGTTAAAAAATATCCAGGACTTTTAATTTTGTAAAAGTCATATGACTGCAGGCTCTAAGACTTTGACACACAGACGCAGACTGTCACCTACAGTAAGGCCGCTTTACCGCAACTACTTGACAGTGACAGAGGTGAGCCGTCCTCATGATTTTAAAATCATATTATTTTGTATACATCATAATCATATTCCCAACACGTGTGCCTACCACACAGGAAAGAGTGGAAAAGTAGATGCATAATAAAATCATCATCATGACCATAATCATCTAGAGGCTCAGCAGTAAATTTAGTAAAGAAATGAGAGCAGCGCTCACTGATCACATGGATGGAGCGGGTGCTTTCACTGGTCCACAAACCCACGCCAGGGCGATTCGTAGAAGCTACTACGGCGAAACGGTACACGCAGAGAAGGTCATAAATTAAACAAGCAAAGTGGCAGCGATTTGTCTCGCAACTCCGCGCAGCGCGCAGCCAGGTCACACTCTACTCACTGTTCCGCGGAGCGAAAAGGAAGAGGCTAAAGTCAGAAGGCAGTAGTAGGAGCGACAGTGACGGGTATCTCACACACACATATATATATACACACACACACACACACACACAGAGCCCACCGAGACGTGACTCACTGTCGCCCAGCGGCGGAGGCGCCTCGCTCCCGCTGCTCGCTCCGCACTGCTCCTCAGGCCCCCTCCTCGTGTCCCTCGCGTCCTCCCCCCGCGACCCGACGTCTTCGAGCTCCAGGATCCTGTGTCTCACGCGGAAGCTCCTGCCCCCGAGGCTGTCCGGCCCGGCCGGGGTCGCAGGGCACGACTCCGACTCCGAGTCTTTGCCCACCACGTACATGGGCTCCATCGCCGCCCCGGAGGAGCGGAGCGGAGGACGCGTTACTTTTTCCGCCTTCGTTCCCGGCTCCGCACACCGTCAGCGCTGAGCGAAGAAGTTAGACCGACCGAGTCATCTTTGTTTTTCCTGAAGTTCCTTCTGCGCCTTTCCTTCTCGCGTCTGTTTGTTTCTCAGAAAACAGTAGTAAAAGTTCTGCCACACCCCACGGGCTCCGGAGTGTTTCCCCTCCCTCACACGCGCCGGTGTCAAAAAGTGAAACATGTCATGGTCTTCCACCAGGACTCCTCTCTCAGCAGACTCGATCTGGAGGGACTAGCAGGAGTCTGTTCTTGGAGGACTCGAACTGTGTGGCTCAGTTGTCTTTGGGAGGGGACTGCAGCAACAACACTGACACTGGGTCTCCACACTGACACTAGATCCTCATACTGACACTGGATCCCCACACTGACACTAGATCCTCAGACTGACACTGGCTCCCCACACTGACACTAGATCCCCACACTGACACTGGCTCCCCACACTGAAACTAGATCCTCAGACTGACACTGGATCCCCACACTGACACTGACTCCCCACACTGACACTAGATCCTCATACTGACACTGGATCCCCACACTGACACCAGATCCTCAGACTGACATTGGATCCCCACATGGACAATAGATCCCAACACTGGCACTGTGTCCCAACACTGACACTAGATCTTCAAACACTGACACTAGATCTTCAGACTGACACTGGATCCCCACAGGGACACTAGATCTCAACACTGGCACTGTGTCCCAACACTGACACTGGCTCCCCACACTGACACTAGATCCTCATACTGACACTGTATCCCCACACTGACACTAGATCCTCATACTGACACTGGATCCCCACACTGACACCAGATCCTCAGACTGACACTGGATCCCCACATGGACAATAGATCCCAACACTGACACTGGCTTCCCACACTGACACTAGATCTTCAGACTGACACTGGATCCCCACAGGGACACTAGATCTCAACACTGGCACTGTGTCCCAACACTGACACTGGCTCCCCACACTGACACTAGATCCTCATACTGACACTGTATCCCCACACTGACACTAGATCCTCATACTGACACTGGATCCCCACACTGACACTAGATCTTCAGACTGACACTGGATCCCCACAGGGACACTAGATCTCAACACTGGCACTGTGTCCCCACATTGGGTCTCCACACTGACACAAGATCCTCAGACTGATACTAGATCCCAGCACTGACACTGGATCTCTGCACGGACACTAGAACCCCTCACTGACAGTAGATGCTTACAGTCACAATGGGTCCCCCTGATTGCATGGATATTAGAACAGTTGTGTGCCATTAAAGAGGCACCATGTCCCCAGAGATCCCCATACTGCACTAATGAGATAATAATAATACTACTACTACTACTACTACTAATATTAATTATAATAATAATAATAAGACTAAAAGCCTAATTTAACACCAAGGATTTAGAAGCCCTCCCTCTAATTAAAACCAGTGGGCCACTCTCAGTCTTTTCACAAGTGTGCACACACACTGTGTTTGTCTTTTAATTTGTTGTATTGCTTTAATGCAAAAGGTAATGTCATTTTTTTGTGTGAGGCAATCCATTCTTAATTATTACTATAGCAAATAAATGGTATAAATATAACAGTTTAAAAGAGGTATTATAAACTATATAATTTGAATCCATTCTAGTTAGCAGTTTCAGTGATTGCAGTTGGGAGATTACAGGTTGTAAGAACTGACAACTTTTTAAAAACACAAGTATTCGAAAGCTAATATAGCTTTATTCTTGAGGTTAAAAGTTTTGCTGTTAGCAGTTCTCTTCTAATAAGGGTAAAATGTCAAAACTAATGTAAACAGAAACAGAAATGACCTCAGATGGCCAGCTAAAAATATTTTTATATTTTGAAGTAACTGTAGAAGTTAGAATACAATAAGATTGTGAGGAGTTGAAACAAAACATATTCAATGACCAGAGGAATGAGATTCCCGTGAAACCGGAATATTTTCTCAGTTTGTAGAATGTGAAAGAACCAACAGGTTATTGAAAGCAATCATAGATTTACACTGGGGGCCCAAAGCGGCCTGGGAATATGTTTTAAAACTCTGTTTTCAGACGCAGAGAGGAGCAAAGCAGAAACAGAAAATCTTTCATTCATCACTGTTATGTTTATTCCTTCCAGACATGGGCCTTTTGTGACTCACAGGAATAAATCTCAGAAACAGGAAGTTCTCAGTTTGTGACGAAAAAGTCTTTTAAAAATAATTACTGACATTTGCCAAGGGGCCTGTGTTAGGGTTACTTAATTCAATCTAAATCGATTAAATTTATTTTCATAGAGCGCTTTTCTTACACAGTGACACAGAGTGCTGAACCAAGGATCAGGAGATGTAATAACAAATAAAAAGTTGCTAGAAATTAAATTACATTAAATTACTGCAAAAACTATACCATTTAGCAAAGATAAAAAGTAAGCCAACTGCTCATGGAGGAAAGGCAAAGAAAAAATACAGAACTGAAAGACAAGGGAGAAAATTGTATCTGTGGGGGGGTCCAAGTGCCATCCCACCCCTCCTGGACATTCCCCATAGGAAATTATTAACTCATACACACACATCGTCTGAAACCGCTTGTCCCATACAGGGTCGCGGGGAGCCGGAGCCTAACCCAGCAACCTGGAGGGGGAGGGGACGCACCCAGGACGGGACGCCAGTCCATCGCAAGGCACCCCAAGCAGGACTCAAACCCCAGACCCACTGGAGAACAGGACCCGGTCAAACCCACTGTGCCACTGCAGCCCCTTGTAATTAGTAACTATTATTAACTACTATCATTAACTATTAATTATTAACTATTAAGCAAACCTATGGAGCTGTTTATGACATGACATATCATGTCAAGCTAATAAGTTGATGAGTTGATGCCCAGGTTCAGATTTGTTGATCTCTCCCACCATGGCCACCATGCAGTCTCCAGCTTCCATCAACATCCAGCAGAAGAATCCTGGTATCACAGTTGGTCTCCTCAGGTCTTGTAACTAAAAATTGAACTAATTGATTTTTTAAACTTCTGTCCAGTTTTGTGTGTGCCACTTTATTTAGGCAGTACTCCACTGGAATGAGAGGTTGAATTGTCACCATCACACCCCATAGGCTCCACTTAAATCAAAATTGAGTGCTATGATATTGAAAAAATTATGGGCAAGGCAACAAGGAAGCAAATTTCTTTAATATAACATGGTCCTGATGCTAGTGTATACATGATTTACAATAAATCTTACATTTCTGTATAACTGATAAATACTAAAAAACAAAAAAAACTATATCATCATGAAGAAGCGTGGGACTGCTGAGCATTTCGAGTTCACCTTGCATCTTCATCTTCTCCCTTGCCAGTAAACCTGTCCTGTTGTCTTCTGGACATTTCTCAACCATGAGCCCTGTGTTGTAGCTTGCCAGGCACCCGTTCTTTCACAGTAATCCCACAAGGTCCGCTGATTGTAGCTCTTAACAGTTTTCTTTCAAAGTGCTCTACAGAGCTGGTCTCTGCAGTTTTGGTATGTGGAGGTGGGAGGGGATTAGAAACTTGGATCCCAGTGGAGTGTGGAGCACTTGGACTCTAGCGTTTCCTCCCTTTTGAGTCTTGGGATGGGGAAGTGGGTTTCTAGTGCCTGTGAGAAGAAGTGGAGAAGGCAAGAGGAATAATCAAAAGCCTTGCATATTGAATCCAGATGTGGCCGCCTTCCAGTGCTGCTTGCTCAGGCTATTTAATTAAATTCCCTGTGAGGACCAGGGGTCCTTTTGTGATCAGATTTCCCTGGCTGTACCCCTTTGCTGCCAGGCCCATTCTGGATTAATTTTTGATGCAGCCTTGATCTTCCCCAACCAGACCGCACCTACTCCCCCCCAAGAAGTCCAAACAAAATTCTGAATCTCAAACTTATTTTCCCAAATACTCACTCACTCACTCACTCACTCACTCACTCAGTGTACATCCCGTTCTAGGCAGGGTACACCCCAGATAGGATGCCAGTCTATGGGTAACCACACACACGACCATCGCGATCGTGCCCACTGTCGCGACGATCACGATCGCGAACCACCATCACGCACCCACATTACTCTCTGTACCACACTACCTGTACCATAACCGAAGGATCCATTTGAATTCTGCGTAAATAATTATTTTCTGGTGTTGTTCATTCATTCCTTTGACCAAAAGAGTAGCCCACCTGTAACTTACTTCTATGATCTTGAAATCTAGTAAGTTTAAGGTTGCATGTTATAACAATTTGAGGACTAGATGAACTGTCAACTGAAGCACTTACTGTGCACTGGTTTTTTGTATTTGTATCATGCATAGCAACCATTAAAGTTTTCACATTACATTTAATTCACCCAAGTCACTCTCCAGGCACTAACTGTTTATTAAGTGAAATACTACTGCTTTTGCTAATAATGAAACAGAGAAAACATTTAGGGAACAAACAATGTTAGACACACATGTACCTTTAAATTTCCTTTAAACCTTGTAGTTGTTAATTATTAATTAAAATTGTGGTCATGTTAGAAGAGATTACAACCGAAGAAAACAAGCGACTCCACAATGGGAATTACATGAATTTAAAAAAATTATAAAGTGATAACCTCTCCATCATAGAGTATTTTTTTTAAATATGGAAAAAGAAGTTGCCTGGCTACCTTTTAAAATACAATATAGTGTATGAGGACCTAAACACTTGGTCTGAAAAGACCTAAAAGGGGGCCACTTGAGAATACAGCAAAAAAAAAATAAAAAATTGTTAATTTTCATTCTCCTTAGTGGTATGCAGACCTTTTAACACCTAGACCAGGACTATTAGAATTTGAATGAGGTCTTTATTAGGTGTTTGCTGTACAGCACAGTGGAGAATTCCTGCCAGAATCAGCCAAAAATGACATATTTATTATTTATTTCCAAAAAGGATTAGGATATGTAGCCTGCTTAAATCTCAGCAGGAAAAAGTAAGTAGCTGAGAGATCCACATCATACAGTATTTCCACAGAAGTAGGTCCACTTCAGAATCAGATTTCGAAGTGAAAACGGTTTCTCGGAATTGCTGTAGGTCATGCTGCTGTACAGCATCTATTTTGCAAGCTGTTAAAGAAATAAAAACTGAAATTTAAAAGTTTTTACAGTGAATGGAAATGTCTTTCAAGTCATTGCAGGACTAAAGTGAAATCACAATATAGTTATGCATATATTCTCCCAAAAGCTATTAAAGTGAGCCCCTATTGGAATTCGGTGAGGAAGTGACCTCCCGACATGCAGACTAAGAATACCTGGTTTGCCCCTGGTCATTATTATTGATACCACCCTCATTTGTCAAGGCAAATCAATGTGGCTGTCTGACTCAAGCTCTTGGAATTCTCACATAAAGATGTCGGAGAGTCATTCAGGCTCTTACTTTGTTGTGCGAGCCCACGCCTACAAAGAGGTATTGCATACACACAGTCCTCATTAGGATTTCTTTTTTTCGTATGTTCAATTTGGCCTCGGGTAAGACATCTAGCTGAACGTGCATGTGCACAAACCCTCATGCAGTATAATAGCCACATTAAATCAAAGGATGACTTACAAGTGTGGGTTAGGCTCTATTATACAGTACGTAAGACTCCAAGATAATGTTATCTATTGTGGACAGTGCCGAATAGGTTACCGTGTTAACTACAAAAACATGCACAAAAATCCAAAACTAATGAAACTGATGGCTGCTCAAAGACTGTAATATTAATTAAACTGGACTGAATTCTTATATATATATATATATATATATATATATATATATATATATATATACACACACACACACACACACACACACATTTTCTGAACCGCTTGTCCCATGTGGGGTCATATATATACATATATAAATAAAGTTGTAAAAAGTGAACCATCCACTTGTTTTGTACTAGTTTGGCACAGATAGTTTCAAATATAAACAGTTGTTCAGTTTGTATAGTTGTTGTAGTGTTTACAGTTTTTGCCTGGTGTTTATACTGGTGATCAATAAAAAACTGGGAAGGCTGCACATGCTTATGGGATAAAATGGTCAGCAGTCAGCAATAAATACATGGTTGTGAACATATTTTTTTCATATTAAAGTGTCACTCACACACTATGGGGGAACCCAAGCAACATATCTTTGACTGCGGGAAGAAACCAGAGCACCCAGAAGAAACCCACACAGACATGGGGAGAACATGCAAACTCCACAAACCCATGTCCTCTTGTACCACCCAGGCGCTGTGAGACAACAGCGCTACACGCTGTGCCACCGTGCCGCCCGACAGTATTAATTTTAATTTAAATGTACCTCAAAGTTTAAAAAAAACCATACAATACATACTCCTACAAAGTTCTTTTTAATTTACCATAGCTACAGCCAGGACTTTTACAGAACCTTATCCATAAATAAATCAAGGGACATCTACTGCTGGTTGTGTTTTTGGCTGTGTAGAAAGTCAAGAAAGTTGAAAGTGGGCAGAAGTGGTTGAAGGCTGCACATGGGGTTAAGTGTACTTTGATATCAGTAGACTTACAGAGTATTTTTTGTTTAGCCCAACTTTATCTAAGGTTTTAACAGAATCTATCCTGCGAATCAATCGCTGCACATCTGTATTATTAATCTTTTATTGATTAAAGCTTAGGAGTAAAAGTGACAGTGCATTTACAAACAAATCAAGTTACAAACAGAATTCTGGTCCCCGTTGTGTTGGGAAAGTGAAGAGCCAATGTTCTTTGAAAAGAAAATAAGAAGAACAATTCTTGTCAGGAGTAACAAGTTGGCTGAGAGAGGGTTTTATGTGGACTCTGTTTTTGTGGAGGGAATGGGAACAGGATCATGGCTGTAAGAAACATAGATTCCTTAACTAATGCAAGGCTTTTCAACAATGTTTACTCGGGCTCCTTCTTCCCCAGATGTCTCATATCAACCACGTTAGTGGATGAGCGATGAGGAGAGGGAGGAGTCTGGGCATGAAGGAAAGGGGGGGGAATGGTGCTAGGCAGAAAGCTGAAAGGCATCACAGCCCTCACGTAGCGGGCCCTGCATACATCACATACACGCTGTCCAGGCTTCCCAAATTACAGGGTTGTGATTAATTGGTGGCGTGAAGGCACCTTACATTCCGACCATCCATCTTGCAAATCTATCTGACCTCGTTTCTCACTGGAAAGACGGACCGGGTGGGCCAGAAAACTTCTTTTCTTTTTTAAAAAATTTTATTGCCTCCAGGTTCTCTAAATAAGCAGCTAAACAATAACTGCATTTATTTTAAAAAGTTTTAGTGTAACAGTACACTTCTGTAGGGGGGGCGCGGTAACGCAATGGGTTGGACCGGGTCCTGCTCTCCGGTGGGTCTGGGGTTCGAGTCCCGCTTGGGGTGCCTTGCGATGGACTGGCGTCCCATCCTGGGTGTGTCCCCTCCCCCTCTGGCCTTATGCCCTGTGTTACCAGGTTAGGCTCTGGCTCCCCGCAACCCTGTATGGGGCAAGCGGTTCAGACAGTATGTGTGTGTACACTCCTATATTGTAATACATTTCTGGAGAACTATTTGAAACAAATTTATAGATTTAATGTGGTCCCATCTGTGCCAGACACCGTAATTGCAAAATATGTAAATTCATGTTTAAAGGTAATGGAAATGTAAATGTATACATTTTGACTGATTTCAGTTGTGTAATGTGTTTGGCATGATGTGCCATTACTTTACTTATTTGTTAATGAACTTGCATTTTTTTCAGGGATGGAGGTAGACAAGATAAATCAGGAAAGAACTGTACATTTCAATATACTAGGAATACTATGGTACTTTGCCAGAGTTATTGTGTTTTTCTATTTTTATTGGTCCTTCCAGATGACAACTCCGCCTTCGGGATTTTGTCAAATACTTTTGTCATATTAAACATGGAAAGGCTTGCACATTTACCAGCTTGAAAATCACATTAGCTGAAGAGCAGAGAGGCCTTGCAGGAGGTTTCCTGGGGATTCTTATGCTTATACACAGGGGCTTCCAGAATGCAGGTGTTACAGTAACATATTGCAACTTCAAGCAGACCAGGTGTATGAGTGAAAAGAATTTTTTTTTTAAATTTCAATATTTTTTCTTTGGCTTATGCATTTATTCTTTGTTAAACAAGTTTTACCTTGTTGTCGAAAACCAAACATAGTAATGCACAGTGCTCCAGGCTACAACATGCAAATCTTTTAATTTCACAAATTTGTATTCACCACTTTGCAAGATTGTTTGATCAAGTCAAAAATACAACCAAATTTAAAATGAAAGATTAGCACTTTCATTCATGCTGATTATGCATCTCATAAACTCACTTGAATTGATGAGACAGTCCAAAGACAGTCCTGTTTTGTAACAGCAGGCCACTGTGATCAATTTGTCTTGATATTGATTCTGAGGGTATCTGAAATAGTAAATAATCTTGATACTTTGACTATAAAATAGATTTAGTTTTTCTACAGTGACTGCTATACTGATTTTCTACTCCACACCAACCACCAGTGCTCAGGCTATCTCCAACAAAGACATCCATCCATCCATCCATCCATCACTCACTCACTCACTCACTCACTCACATTAATATTTTGTTTTCATCAGGGTTGTGGCACAGAATCACTGGGTTCTAGGAAAGGACGGGCACACCAATCCATTACAGACACTGAAAGATTTCACAAAAAATCATTTTGCACACTGAGGCATTGTAATAAGTGTTACAGAGAAAGCTGTCAAAAATGTTGAAAAATTGAAACATTTAATTTTATTTTTTAAACATCTGACACACACACACACACACACATTTTCTGAACCGCTTGTACCATACAGGGTTGCGGGGAACAGGAGCCTACCCAGCAACTCAGGGCGTAAGGCCAGAGGGGGAGGGGACACACCCATGATGGGACACCAGGCCATCGCAAGGCACCCCAAGTGGGACTCGAACCGCAGACCCACCGGAGAGCAGGACCCAGTCCAACCCACTGCACCACCACGCCCCCATCCATCTGACATTTTATTGAAAAGAAAAAATGTTGTGGTTGAATTACTTTTTGTATACAAATGCCATTTAAAATTTCCTGCACAAATCACTTCTTTTGTAGCAAATGTTTAAGCAATGAAATTATTATGTTAAATTAATTTTTAAAGCCACGAACTTGTAATAAACTGGAAAAAATATGTTTTATGGAAGCTATAAATATTTGTGTAAACCTCAATGCTATCTTGTTACAAGGCTATGTGCAGTCATTACTCAAGGTGTCCCCCTGGGCTCTGTAAATTGGCCCTGTAATTTTCATCACTTGTTATGCTCCCTTAAGGGAAATCTTACATTCAGTAGGTCTGACTTCAGTCTCTGCAAATATCCTACATATTAGAAATTATTTCCACTAAATGAATGCAAGAAAATTCCTGAAATTTAGCTTTGATAAAACTCCACTAAGTAATTTTTTTGTAGTATCAAAATCTATGTGTAATGGCATTACTCTTTCCCCTCCTTCTTCTTTCAGATTCTCTCTTAAGAGTGAGATATTGTGAGATCATTTGTAATTTTAACCATTACAGTAGTTATTACAGAGTAGCTATGAATTTTGGGCATTCTGAAAGAATATTGCCATGTATTCTATCCTTTGATTTACAGAAAAAATAAATGCACAAGCATTTGTCTTTACATCAAATGAGCTTTCAGAAAGCTAAGGAAGGGGCTTAGGAGAAGAATCCAAGCAGCTTGGAATGAAACACTGAACACCCTTCTATTCCTTTGGACCTTTGTCCAAGGATAGGCAAAACTAATCAAACTAACCTTGAGTGTTAAACAAAGATGAAATAAGTAATTTAGGACCATGACTGCATTTATCAAAAGAAATGTATAGTGACCTCCACGTGTTGTATAACGACACTATGGATTACAGAAATGCTGAGCTGAAGCAGACGTTGCTTGTGGTTTGGTTGAGATGTCTATAGGGGGAAGCAGAGCAACACTTTTGACACCACTGCAGGCCAGAGAGCAAACGCTTAAGCAGAGACATCCTCAAGTGTCTCGCATTGGCATTCATCTCCGGGCTTTTTCTTGGTTCCGGAGCAGGACAGGATAGGATAGGACAGGATAGGACAAAATTTGTACTCATCACTGCAGGGCAATTCAGACACACAATATCTAAACACCTGACAGGTATATTCCAAGGATACCAAAACAAAATAAATGACAAATAAGAACAAATAAGAATCAATTATAAATTACAGGGGGGCGCGGTGGTGCAGTGGGTTGGACCGGGTCCTGCTCTCCAGTGGGTCTGGGGTTCGAGTCCCGCTTGGGGTGCCTTGCAACAGACTGGTGTCCCGTCCTGGGTGTGTCACTTCCCCCTCCGGCCTTACGCCCTATGTTGCCGGGTAGGCTCCGGTTCCCCGTGACCCTGTATGGGACAAGCGGTTTGGAAAATGTGTGTGTGTATAAATTACAGCTACACTGTAGAATTAATTTATCAGATGTGATGATTCTAAGGCCACACAGCACTTGACCGCTCTGTGTTGAGGAGCTAAGGGGCCCTCGAGGCTAACAGGCCCCACTATGTACATCTACTTAATTAAAAACTTGCTGTTTTTCGCCAGTTTAAGGTTTGAAAACAGCAGACAATGTCAGCTGAGGAGATAATGCCACTGTGACAAAGACCGATTAGCTCGGTGGTCTGACCAAAAATCTTGGAAACCGTGGAAAGGAAAATTTCAAATGTATCATCTGCATCCTATGAACAATTCACAACCTAATGTTAAGAAACAGCTGGTGCAGTGGTGAGCCCTTTTAATGGACACAGCTCTATCTACTTTGAAGTTATATGAGATCTGCAGGCATCATCTACTTGTTTAACATGGATGACCTCCATCCAGCCCGTAATTGGAGCCAAGCAGATTGTCCATGAACAACTGCAACAAAGCTCCAGGCATGGCAATCAACAGTCTGTGGTTTCATTACAGGCTATAAATAATGTCTGTATGAAGATTTTTGATTATTCAGGCTTGTTAAGATCATGCTTTGTATAATTACTATTTATTGACTTAGACAAGCAGTTATGGAAGGTAGGTGAGGGAGTGAGTGGATAGCATTCCTTGAACCTTGCAGAGATAACAGCATGTCTTTTTTTGTGCCTGAGGGTGGAGTGAGAATGATGCTGGACCTTGGTTTGTTGAACCCTCCATTAATGAATAGTAAAAACTGGTTTATTGTTGTGTAAAATTATGACAGGTTAAAGGTTTTGTGGTCTAATCAAAATTAAATCCAACAGATACATTGAGTCCCTGTCATATGTCGATGTCTGAATTTATCAAAGTCTATCAATGCAAAGTTCTTGAGTGGATTGTGGAATGGAAAATGTTAAGTAGCAGACACCCAAGAACCAAACAACATTTTTCTCTACTAATTTACAATTATGCATTTTGGGCTCGATGGGGCACCCAAGGGTTGAAAGGGTTTAGCAGACTCTTCCAAACAGATTTACAAAGTGGAGGTTGTGAAAACTCATCAAGCAGTTTTTGTGTTAGGAAAAGACTGAGCTTAAGCTTATTTTGACCTCTGCTGTCATCCTGATTTAAGGTAAGAAGACTTTTTAACTAGGAGATGTTCAATTAGAAGTCGTGAGCCTGTATTTCATGTGTGAATCCTACGTTAATTTATTTTAGGCAATGTTAATTTAAGACAGAGCAGGGTCGAGCTGGCTTCAGTGCGTGAAGAACTTTGTCAGTTTTGGATCTCACCACATTGGGTGACTCTGAAGCAAGCAATGCAAAATGCAAAAAATACTTTATTGATATACAACATTGTCATCTCTACATACAAGGATCCTCCATCTATCTATCCATAGTCCTATCAGTTATTCTTCGGATGATTGCAGTGGCAGACCGGCCAAGCAGAGCAGACCGAATTTCCGTTTCCATGTCATCAAACACCAACTGCTCCTAGGGGATCCTATAGCATTCCCAGGCAAAACTGGAGATATAATCTCTCCAGTGTTTCCTGGGAAGAGCCTGGGGCATCCTCCCAGGATGTGCCCTTCGAAAGCTTGTGGTGCTACCTGGAATGAGGGCCAGCTCAGTAAGTTCAGGAGTTCCTCAAAATGCTCTTGAAACCTCCCGGTGATATCCCCAGTTGATATCAGGACTGAAGTTAAGTCAGCCTTTCTAAGAATGGCTTGAGGGCCATAATACCAAATATCTTAAGATCCTTTCCAAGGATGTCCAAAAGCCATCCTTAATGATCTCAGCAAACAGAACCCTTTTACACTTGAGTATCCAGAACATGAGGCCTCAAGTCAGAACATTATCTATCACTGTTTTTAGCTCACATGTAAATATGTTATTTCTCCAAAAGAACTTATGACACTTACCGTGATTTACCCATTCATACAACCGAGTACTTTTTGCTGGAGCAATTCAGGGTAAATACCTAGACCAAGAATACTACAGCAGGAAAGGGATTCAAACGAGGGTCCTTCCAGTGGAAGGTAGCACTGAGTTACCTTCTATCGTTTCTTCGATCTTTCTGCCTTAATTTACTGGGAAGTCCAAAGTCAAGCGTAATTCTTCCAACAATATATTGAAGAAAAGTTGGATCAAATTTCATAAATATTTATTTCATTTCAGTGAACAAAATTAAATACTTTCACAGCAGTGGTCAACAGCACTTAAAATTGTTCAAATGATAGAAATAATAATAATACTAATACTAATAATTCAGATTCTTTTGAGGCCACATTTGAAACACAAACATTTACAAGTAGTACTTGGCATTAAAAACAATGGCAATACAATATATTTTAAGACACTTGGTGTTTTTTTTATAATTTTTGATTCATTTTAATATCACAGAGGTTCAGCAACAGTCTAAACAGTAAATATTTATTTAGATACAAAACCACTGCTAAACGTCAAGGGGCCAGTAAAACAAAATGGGACCGACTAAATTAAAAGAAAACATTCAAACTGTTGTACTGGTATTACAAACTTCAACCATCACATGTTCTCCCACTCACCAACACTCAGTAATAATTCTAATAAATAACAAATACATATATTTGCAAAAATATTCCCATTTCCCCTTTTTCTCAAGGCTCATAGTGTTGAAGAGTTCACATTGAGACAAGTAAACAAAGAGGGAGAGGAAGGGGACAGAACATAACCATGCACTACACACGAGAGGCGACAATGCTGAAGGAATGCCGCAAGAGAGCGCAGGCTGTCACACGTCCAAAACGGCATCTGGACCAGACCGCCTCTTCATGTTCTCCCACAAGGCATATCATTTTGTGTTAATACTGCTTTTTTTTTAAAAGGTGCCATCCTGAAGTCACATCTGTAAGAATAAGCCACTGAAACTACCCACTACTTCACCACATAGACATATTTAATGTCATTTCAGTGGCTCAAGCCTCTTACCACGGTACGTAGTACTGAAAACATTTGCCATCCTCTCGGTCTTTTACAGCAATTTTCTAAAAGCCGGTTGTACAGCACAGCCTCAGTAAGCCAAAGAGGAAAAGCACGGCGAAGTCCTCATGAAGTGGGCCTTTTTGATGCAACACTTCTGCACACTGAGAAGAGACCTCCCACCTGAGCAGAACATCTCACACACATTAAGACATCAGCCCTTTTCCACTTCTGTGTCAAACATGAATGTGGGAATTAAAGAAAAAAACTGTGTGGATGGGAGATGGCAGTAAATCCTTTGGTTTGAGATATCCCAAGCCAAGAAAAACAATGCCAGAATAGCTTTGATATCACATGCAGGTTTTACACCCCACTGAGATATCACATTCAGGTTTATGAGACCTTACTGAATTCCTCAGTGTTTTAGTGTAATAACATCTCTGGCTTATCAAGTTAAAAAGGCTTAGTTTTTAGTGTAAGCATTTTTTTTTTCTCAGTCAAGGAATAAATATATATACTGTATATATATATATACTTTTTTTTTTGGTGTGGAAAGGTTTATTGATTATATGATTTCTACTATGAAACACTAAGTGTTTTGATCACCATAAAGTGTATATTCAACTTTCAACAAACAGTTGGTAAAATGGGCAGTGGAATGTAGAAAGTTCAGAAGAACAGATGGAAAATGGCACCTTTAGCTTCCCTTTTGAATGACACGTATAGCACAGAAACATAAGGAGGGCCGGAAATAATATATAATATGTATTTATGCATGAATGTATTTAAATATATATATGTATGCACACACACACATATATATGTATATATAGTGTACTACAAATAATTCTCTATACTTTACCATGTAATATATTGCAAAGCGTTAAGCCATATTCATCTAGAAAATTAATAACTACTTTAGAATTTTTGTCATTTTTTACATGTAGCACAAAGTGTACCACTGCCTTCAATCATTTCACTGGTGAGCTCTGGTTACAACCAAACCCCTGATGGTTTGACCGGTGTGGCAAACGCATCGGGAGGTTGCATGTTTGAGCAGTACGAGCAGGCATACTGAAGGGAGGAATGCAGAAGTGCTGTCCGGATTGTCTTCATTTCAAGTCCAGGACCTCCTCTTCGAAAGAGGACGTGAGGGCGAAGGGGCTGGTGAGCGGAGGGCTCTCCTCGCGCACCTCCGCCCGCATCTCCACACGCTCCGCCTCCGCTTCCGAGCTGGACGAGCAGTGTCGTGCGGCATCTGAGTCCGTGTCTGCCAACTCCGAGCCCACCCTGCAGGGACACCATTAACGTTCCCATCATCCTCCCGCGGTCGCAGTGACACAGTACTCGGACCAGCTTGGCGAGAAAGGAGCACTGAGGGCAGCATCAATTAAGAAGCAACCAAGAAACTCAAGAAACTAAATTATTATGAACTGTTACTTGAGTACTCATAAGGACTTTATTTGTTCAGCAAAATGTCAGACATAGTAAATGAGTGGTTACATGACTTGCTAATACTAAAAGTATTAGTTTTGGACCTCTAGAGTACCAGTTGTTGCGCTTTTGTTACGACTCTGTAGTTATTAGTGAAAATCCTTGAGGGATGAAGGCATTTGCAAGATGCATCCAGTGTACGGTTATGTGCTGGAAGAGCAAGGGTTAATTCATACGTCCAAGTGCAACTCCAGGTGCTACGGTTACGCTGAAGCGCAAACATGGTGTTGGAGTGTTCACCTTTGGCAATGACCCAGTCCTCTGGATCCACTGTACTCATGAGACAAAGGGAGACACTCAAATACCAGACTTCTACCCCTAAATGAAACCCTCATCTAAATGGCAGGGACGACATTTCCAGAGTCAAATGTTCAGCCTTCCCGTGTTTTTTCTTTCTGGCCGAGGGGGAATATGCAGAGTGAGGCAACACGTGAAGGTCAGGATGAGGTCTGCATTCGTGAAGGGGCTCCTGGGCTCATGGAGCCATTTGGAAGAGTTTGCATTGGACTGATTTTGTCTTTCGACTTATATCACTCTGCACATGTCTTTCATTATTTCAATTTCACGTTTTGAGATAACCCCACACGATTTAGTCACGTGCAGTCAGTGCCTCCTTTACATTATTTTACAGCAGCGTTACCTTACAGCACTCATCTGTGCAGTGTTTGGCCAGAAGGCATCTGGATTTTGTAACATGCGCTTCAACATGCTGCCATGTGAGTTGTGTTGGGTAAGGTGATGACTAGAGAAAGAAATATAAATTTAAAGCACACAATCACCATGTGATGCTGTTAAAATAGAACTAATTACTAAACAGGGGTTGGGGGAGCAGTGGCACAGCGGCTTTGACTGGGTCCTGCTCTCTGGTGGGCCTGGGGTTTGCGTCCCGCTTGGGGTGCCTTGCGATGGAGTGGCGTCCCGTCCTGGTTGTGTGTCCCCCCCCCCCATCAGCCTTATGTCCTGCGTTGGCAGGTTAGGCTCCGGTTCACCGTGACCCCGATTGGGACAAGCGGCTTCAGCCAGTGTGTGTGTGTTGTGTGTACTAAACACGGTCAGTGCCATAACCCTCATTAACTTCTGGTGATCCCATAAAACAGAGTACATTCTAATATTTCTTCTTTTCAGTAATGCGGTACCACGTCTTATATTTCGATTTCTAGTAGATGTGGCGCCTCTCACCTGTCGCTGCTGGTCGATCTTAATGCCCTCGTCTTTGGCTCGTCCTCCACCAGCTTCTTGCTCATCTTCCTCTGCTTCCCTGTGTTCTCCGACTTGCTGCTCGGCTCCTCGGTAAGGCCTGGTGAAGGACAGGTAAAAGTGAGTGACGTGGACATTATCTGTGCAGGTGACGTGTTTAGATTTATAACGAGAAAGTCATGAGGCACATTTGTGGTAGGTACAGGGTCTGTTCAATGCATGTTCTCACCCAGCAGCTCCTTGCGTGTTCGACTGGCGATCTCCTTGATCTCCATGCGCGACAGCGAGAGGGAGTGCGACGCCGGAGTGAGGGGTGAGGGTGCGACCACACTGGGCGCCGGTGCGGTCATCACCTTGTTGACCAGCGGTGACTTGAGCGGTCTCTCAATGCTGCGGCCCACCAGGTTGCTGAGGGGGATTTTGAAGATGTGTTTGGACTGCACCTCACCTTTCGAAAAAAGACAGACAGCGGAATAAGTAAGGCCTGGATGCCACAGTGACAAAGGTGCACAGCAAGAGAGTGAGGTGAAGAGAGATGGAGAAACAAGAAATGAAGAGGTGGTGAAGAACACTGGTCTTTCTTGCTAGACGTTAAAAATTAAAGACCCTGGCAGCACATTGTAGCGTGATTTTAACTTCTGAAACCTAATTCAAAGTCCAATCCCAGAGAAAAACTGTTTTCTTTATGTTAATGTTCAAGTTGTGTCATTCCAACAAAAAAGGCAAAGCATTAATAAATAATTATTGTAAAACAAAGTAAAGAGTCAGATAAAAAAAAAAATCTTCCCTAAAATTAAATGAGTAAAATTACGAGTTTACATTTATGATTACCCCTTCTTGAACCACCACCTTACCATGGTAGAGGGGTTTGAGTGCCTGAATGATTCCAGGAGCTATGTTGCCTGGGGCTATATGCCCCTGGTAGGGTCTCCCATGGCAAACAGGTCCTGGATGACAGACGAGACAAAGTGCGGTTCAAAAGCCCCTTATGATGACAATTAGACCAAGGCTTTCGTTTACCCCGCCCAGTATGGGGTCACCGAGGCCCCACCCTGGAGCCAGGCCTTGGGGGGGGGGCTCGCGTGCGAGCGCCTGGTGGCCAGGTCTATGCCTACGGGGCCTGGCCGGGCTCAGCCCGAAGCCATGACATGGAGCCACTCTTCGGTGGGCTCACCACCTGCCGGAGAGACCGTAAGGGGCTAGTGCGTTGTGATTTGGGCGGTGGTCGGGGCCGAGTGCCTGGCCGACCCAAACCTCGGGCGCCAACTCTGGTTTTTGGGACTTGGAATGTCACCTCACTGGCGGGAAAGGAGCCTGAGCTGGTGTGGGAGGTTGAGAGATACCGTCTAGATATAGTCAGGCTCACTTCCACTCACAGCTTGGGTTCTGGAACCACTCTTTTCGACCAGGGGTAGACTCTCCACTATTCTGGCGTTGCCCAGGGTGAGAGGCGGCGGGCGGGTGTGGGCTTATTAATAGCAGCCCAGTTCAGCCGCCGTGTGTTGGAGTCTACCCTGGTGAATGAGAGGGTCATCTCCCTGCGCCTTCGGGTCAGGGAACGGTCTCTCACTGTCGTTTCTGCTTATGCGCCTAGCGGCAGTGTAGAGTACCCGGCCTTTTTGGAGTCCCTGGGGGGCGTGCAGGAAAGCGCTCCCACTGGGGACTCTGTCGTTCTACTGGGGGACTTTAACGCCCACGTGGGCAGCGACAGTGACACCTGGAGTGGTGTGATTGGGAGGAACGGCCTCCGTGATCTGAACCCGAGCGGTGAGTTGTTATTGGATTTCTGTGCTAGTCACGGTTTGTCCATAACGAACACCATGTTCATGCATAAGGGTGTCCATCAGTGCACTTGGCACCAGGACACCCTAGGTCGGAGGTCGATGATCGACTTTGTAGTCGTTTCTTCTGATCTTCGGCCATATGTCTTGGACACTCGGGTGAAGAGAGGGGCTGAGCTGTCAACTGATCACCACCTGGTGATGAGTTGGATTCGATGGCGGGGGAAAAAGCTGGACAGACCTGGCAGGCCCAAACGCATAGTGAGGGTCTGTTGGGAACGTTTGGCGGAGGCCCCTGTCAGAGAGGTCTTTAACTCCCACCTCCGACAGAGCTTCAACCAGGTCCCGAGGGAGACTGGGGACATTGAGTCCAAATGGACTATGTTCCACACCTCCATTGTCGGGGCGGCGGTTCGGAGCTGCGGCCATAAAGTCTCCGGCGCCTGTCGAGGTGACAATCCCCGAACACAGTGGTGGACACTGGAGGTAAGGGATGCCGTTAAGATGAAGAAGGATTTCAATCGGGCCTGGCTGGCTCATGGGACTCATGAAGCAGCTGACGGGTACCGACGGGCCAGACGGAACGTGGCTCTGGCAGTCGCCGCGGCAAAAACTCGGGCTTGGGAGGAGTTTGGCGAGGCCATGGAGGAAGACTTTCGGTCGGCCTCAAAGAGATTCTGGCAAACCGTCCGGCGACTCAGGAGGGGGAAGCGGTGTTCCACAAACACTGTTTACAGTGGAAGTGGTGCGCTGCTGACCTCAGCTGAGGATGTTCTCGGGCGGTGGAAGGAGTACTTTGAGGATCTCCTCAATCCCTCCGACACGCCTTCCGTAGAGGAAGCTGAGGCTAGGGACTTGGAGGGGGACTCGTCCATTACCCTAGCTGAAGTTGCTGAGGTAGTCAAAAAACTCCTCGGTGGCAAGGCTCCGGGGGTGGATGAGATCCGCCCCGAGTTTCTCAAGTCTCTAGATGTTGTGGGGCTGTCTTGGCTGACATGCCTCTGCAGCATTGCGTGGAGCTCGGGAACGGTGCCTCTGGACTGGCAGACCGGGGTGGTGGTCCCTCTTTTTAAGAAGGGGGACCGGAGATTGTGTTCCAACTATAGGGGGATCACACTCCTTAGCCTCCCTGGGAAAGTCTATGCCGGGGTACTGGAGAGGAGAATCTGACCGAGAGTCGAACCTCGGATTCAGGAGGAGCAATGCGGTTTTCGTCCTGTCCGTGGAACACTGGACCAGCTCTATACCCTCACTAGGGTGTTGGAGGCTTCATGGGAGTTTGCCCAACCAGTCCATATGTGTTTTGTGGACCTGGAGAAGGCATTCGACCGTGTCCCTCGTGGCATCCTGTGGGGGGTGCTTCGGGATTATGGGGTTTGGGGCTCGCTGCTACGGGCTGTTCGTTCCCTGTATGACCGGAGCAGGAGCTTGGTTCGCATTGCCGGCAGTAAGTCAGACCTGTTCCCGGTGCATGTTGGACTCCGCCAGGGCTGCCCTTCGTCACCGATTCTGTTCATTATCTTCATGGACAGAATTTCTAGGTGCAGCCAGGGAACGGAGGGTGTCTGTTTTGGTGGCCGCAGGATCTCCTCTCTGCTTTTTGCAGACGATGTGGTCCTGTTGGCTTCATTGAATCAAGACTTGCAGCGTGCACTGGGGAGGTTTGCAGCCGAGTGCAAAGCGGCGGGGATGAGAATCAGCACCTCCAAATCCGAGGCCATGGTTCTCAGTCGGAAAAAGGTGGATTGCCCCCTCTGGGTTAGGGGGGAGTTGCTCCCTAAAGTGGAGGAGTTTAAGTATCTCAGGGTCTTGTTCACGAGTGAGGGAAAAATGGAACGGCAGGTTGACGGACGGATCGGTGCGACGTCCGCAGTAATGCGGTCATTGTACCAGTCTGTTGTTTTGAAGAAGGAGCTGAGTCGTAAGGCGAAGCTCTCAATTTACCGGTCAATCTACATTCCTACCCTCACCTATGGTCATGAACTCTGGATCATGACCGAAAGAATGAGATCGCGGATACAAGCGGCAGAAATGAGTTTCCTCTGCAGGGTGGCTGGGCGCACCCTTAGGGACAGGGTGAGGAGCTCAGTCACCCGGGAGGAGCTCAGAGTAGAGCCGCTGCTCCTCCGCATCGACAGGAGCCAGTTGAGGTGGCTCGGGCATCTGTTCCGGATGCCTCCTGGACGCCTCCCTGGTGAGGTGTTCCGGGCATGTCCCACTGGGAGGAGGCCTCGGGGCAGACCCAGGACATGTTGGAGAGACTATGTCTCCCGGCTGGCCTGGGAACACCTTGGGGTTTCCCCAGAGGAACTGGAGGAGGTGTGCGGGGAGAGGGAAGTCTGGAGGACTCTGCTTGGACTGCTGCCCCCGCGACCCGGCCCCGGATAGCGGAGGAAGATGGAATGGAATGGAATGGAATTTATGACTATGTTTCTGTGTACCTTACAGTCTGCCTCCCTCATGAATAGCATAACTGATGTGTTTTTTGGGGGTTTCACTTGCACAGGTTTTTAGTACATATTTGGAAATATGGCTTTAGTGTATAATTAAGTAATACTTCCCATATTTAGTCTTTAAAAGAACTAACAGAACAACAGTTGTAATTGAGTTAATTAAAAGAAATACCAAATCAAAATCCCAAAAATTCTGTTCCTCAAAATGATTTTAAAATCAGAGAAGACTAATTTTGGAATCTTGGGTTTTTCAATAATAAAGATAAAACGGGAAAATTATACAGTTCATTTAAAAACTGAATATGTTCATTGTACTACAATTACACCGTCGAGTACAGTAATGTCCCTCATATAGCTGCCAGGTTTAGTTTCTACCGTTTCTCTCTGGAAAAATTATTGTCTCCAGTGACAATTCAGGTTTTTAAAATTTTATAAATCTGATAATACTTACATAAATTTACTCTGAAATACATGCTCAAAAACTTGAAAAGTATCACATCATTTCAGTTTATAGAGATTCACAATACCGTATGTCCTTAACCAATTAATAATAATAATAATAATAATAAAAGAAGAAGAAGAAAAAAACCATGCAAAGTCTGACATACATGAATCAAGAATTCATACATCAGACAATACTCTTTACAGAGCGGAGATGATATCGGATATCATTATAGATGGACACAACAGTGGGGACAGAAAACCCTGCAGCAGATGCTGAAATTTTCCTTTCGGACAAAAGAAGCAATGTTGAAAAATGACTTCATTTGTCGTTTTAACTTGTGATTCTCTTCATGACTCCTCACTCATTAACTGAACTGTCTTGACAGTACTTTGTAAGTCACTCACAGCCTGATGCGACAAAGAATTTGGCCAAAACATGAAGTCTATTATGGCCACCAGGAGGTGCTGACAAGACTCCTCTGATTCTCAGGACTGTCAGGGGAGGAGGGTTACTAATACAAACAAGAGGGTAAATCTTTGCAAGGCTGCACTGCGCAAAGCTCAGTGCAAAATGTCAAAAGGCCAAAGGTGAAATAAAGCCAATATGCCATGAAGGAAACCAGACACACAACCAATACTTTGTATATAACAGGCTGTAGGTCATAAATCCAAATAAAATTACACAGAAAGAGCATCAAGTGCAACAAACATGCAATTACCTAATATATATATATATATATGTATATAGATATATACATATACATATAGACGCACACACATCCATTCCAGTATGAAAATATGATACTGGGAAGACATTATTGCGTTACATACATTGTTACATTTGTACCACCAACTTGATTATAGAATCATAATAGGAGAAATTGTACATTGTCACACAGAGACACTCCTGTTATAGATACATTATCGTTGATTTTCAGAGACAAATAGTGAAGAATCCAAAGACAAGATGAAAGAGAAACCAAGAATAAAGAATTTGACTGCAAGTAAGATGTAATATTAAAGATTGATTTATGCACATGGCAATGAAAAGTATGCCGATTATATATAGTCTTTGTTTTCATTTAATGCCATTGAATCAATTAATGAACTTTGAAACTGACAAGACACATTACTTACACTGGAACCCAGTATCATATTATATTATGAATGTGTCATATTCATAATATAAGGAATGGTTTAATGACACCAACAGACACCTTCATGTTCCACATACACTACAGGAACAAGTAGCTGAAAAAATATTCTGCTTTGTTACTGCCTCCTCGCTCAGTTTGCGTTGCCTCTGCTTGGACCATCAGCAAAGAAGAGAGGGGGCCAGTGACAAAAGTACTGAGTTCATGCTGTGCCAGAAGCTTCCGTTCCCCCAACTTCCACCCCACCACCCCTGATCTCCATGTTCTCAATACACACCTTTCCATCAGTGGAGCTACTGAAAACCATCGTGTGACATGAGGCAAATGAGGGTGTTTAATACTCACATAATGCATCCGAATGAAAGGAGGAATGCGCCCTAACAATGAGGATGTTAATGAGGCGGTAGCAGTGTGTACTGAAGAGTTGGGAGAACACTTAAATACCTTCAGCTTCTTTAGACATGTACAGGGATAGCTTGCTTCCATAGGGGATCCTAATAGAATCTGATATTTAAAAGAAAACAACAACAAACAGTGCATTTATGACACATGAAATATACAGGGAAGAATAAACAACGAATGCAGGAACTTCGGGGTCTTTTCTCTGCTGCTTTTTCTTATTTGATCCTCCGCTAACAAGCTGCTTAGCTGATCCACGAGAACTTGTATTTTACTGTTTACACATCCTGTTGGCCATTTAAATAGCTGGATTTTCAGTGAAGATGAAGTCCTCATGTGCATCAGAAATGTCTCACCCCGGCTTTCAGGCAACAGGCGTTCTCTCTTAGCTAGGTTGACCTCGACACCTTGCCTATGAAAAATTTCTACAGTGTTTAAGTACCCTACTAAATGGAGCATCCTAGTGTATTAACACTTAGAGGGGCTTTGAATGGTCAATTGCTTATTGTAGCATTCATTACCTACTGCACCTCTACATATCCTGTAACCGGGTTGGAGTCACTCAGCTCGCGTTCTTTAAGCACTCGGGCTGGAGGTGAGATGCACACCTTGATGCGCATTCTGAAGGTGCACCTCTGATTTAATGGTGCACCTCCGTTAAGTGTGCCTCCTCTCTAGGGTTAATGTTTTGAGACATTCCATCAAGTGTGTGTGTGTCCAGCATACGTGAGGCCCACAGATGTGTGCTGAACCACCAGTGGGTTACACCTGAGCCTCTTTACAGCTCTGTCTTCTCGTCAAACCATAGTATGAGGACATAGCATGGGAGGTAAAGAAGATAAATCACTGCTCTGTGTTGGACCAGAACATGATGGAAGATACAACTGAGAAGTTCATAATGGAGGCACTCAAGATACATGGACCTATGGGGCAATTGGTAGCGTAGTGGTTAAGAGCTGCTGCCTTTAATCCCAAAGGTTGCAGGTTTGAAACCCACCTCCAGATGTAGTACCCTTGAGTAAGGTATTTCTCTTCATTTTCTCCATGAAAGTACCCAGCTATATAAATGGGTAAATAACTATAGGTAGCTTAACATTGTAAGCTGATTTGGAGAAAAACGTCAGCTAAACGTAAAATGCGTGCATGCTTTTATTATAAAGTAGAGATATATGTTGTAGCTACAGGTTGTTCCACGAGATGAAATTAATGTGTACATAAAAAATTCCCCGTAAAGTGAATTCCTGATTTACGGCACTCAAGGTCTGGGAACAACCTTCGTGCAAAGGGTGCACCCCCTGGGAGCTCAGAGGACAAGCTCTCCGTTTTTAAGAGGCTTCGGCTGCACTGGGACAAAGCGCTCTGGATCGATCACTTTTAGGAGTCTCCGTTCATTTCCGCTTCTGCTTTGCTGAGCCCAAGGCATGACCTTAAAGCCTTTGTGCTGACATTGATTTATTGATTTTATCAGTTACCTGCATTTAAAATTCAGAACTCCTTTAAAGGATTAACCTTTAGAATCAGGTACATTGCCTACATGTGAGGGACACAACATTATCTTCTACTGCCCCATGAGTGCAAGCACATCACCTAGAACTTGAGCTCTGCTTACAAACCCATTTTCATTCCACTTCTTTTACAACCCTGCTCTTAATTTGTGGTGGAAGGGTCACTATATCTTGGACCAGGTTATATGGTTACAGAAACACAACCCATTGTCTTGAATAGAAACAGGAACGGGCTTCTTCAGCAAGTACAGTCGGGACCTCTTCTATTACCTTATTGTAGCAGTAACACCCACTAGAGCATCGCTGTGTATTCCTACTAATTCACCAAAATATGCTTCTACCCACACAGGCTGAAACCACTTGTCCCAAGTGGGGTCAAGGCGAACAAGAGCCTAATCTGGCAACACAGGGCACAAGGCTGGAGGGGAAGGGGACACAGCCAGGACAGGACGCCAGTCCATCACAAGGCACCCCAAGTGGGACTTGAACCCCAGACCCACCAGAGAGCGGGACCCAGTCAAGCCCGCTGCACCAGTGCGCCCGCGCACCCCCACTCTACCCATTCAGGTTGTTGAAAATGTGTGTGTTCGTCTTAAAACCTCTGAATAATCTGCAGTTTGTATGAGCGTGTGTGAGCATTTAATTACCTACAAGATGGTTTAGGTGCTGTGTCCTTGGAAGAAGTCTGAGATTTCAGCTTCTTTTGTCGCTCAACCATTGACTCTCTACGAGAAATAGAGGCACCCCACCAACACGCACGCATTCCCCCCAGATGACCCTGTTTGTTTACTACCTAAGTGTCACGTTCTCCCTCCATCCCCACCCTCATTCGCTGCAAACCTGTCACTAACCAGCAGCTGGCACCTAATGACTCAACGAGGCTTTAATTACAAGGCCGTATGCTCCTAGTCGGTGAAGGGGAGTTGCACCCCATGAGCTCTGGAAAGGGCAAATCCGGGGGGAATGCAGTCTTACTTGTAGGAACTCTGAAGGCACAGCAGACTTCATTCTGGCTCTCCGATAGGTGCAAAGCTCCTCTTCCTTTGCCATTTATGAAATAGCATCGCATGCCTCTCAACCAGTTTCCCTACCTGAGGAGGGCCCAGGGTTACAGCACACACTGTAGATTCCTCCAAGGTTCTGAGAGGCATTTTAAAACCGATGTTCTCATACATATCGTTGTCCCATTCTCTTCTGCATGAGGCCAAAGTTTATTCAGAACAAATATAAGCGGTGCGGCATGGCAGCTCCGCCGTGAGCCGAACAGCATGACTGTGCAACGTTACAGCCGTTTCATCTTCAACAATAAATTCAGCCTCTCTCGGTCTCCTTCTTCTTCTGTTTCCAGCAAGCAGACTGTCACTGAACTCCGCAATACCTTTATTCTTCCAGCTCCTTTGTACCTCTGAGGAGCGCACCGCTTTTCAGAGACTAACAGTCGGGTGTTCCTCTCTAAGAACCACTTTTTCCGCCTCCTCATCAAGCACCTCCTTGGAAAAGACACACTGCAAATGCACTGAAGCTGGAACCGCTGCAGCCTCTCAAAGGCCGAACAGGGCAAGCCCTGTGGACGTACGTCCTTTCTGATCCTTTCGGCCGGGGGGGGGGAGCTTACCGTCTCCCAGCGGCGACGGGAAGACGGGCATCTCGTAAGCAGTCGGTGTCTGCGGGGAACTTTGAGAGCTGGTGTCCCTGGAGCTGCAGTTGGAGGCTGCGTTCAGAGGTGCAGAAGACACAAAGTAGATGTCAGACTGCAGCGAGAGGGAACAAAAGAGGGAACAAGAGGGGGAGGGAAAGGTTGAAATACACTAAAATCAGGCAAAACTGTCACAGCTGAATTGTTTTCAGTTACTGCAGACATTTAGTCTTGCACCTTCATGGCGGAGTTTCCTAATGAGGAGCAGGGTATTATTTGAGTGTACTGCGGTCGTATGAGGAAGACGGGCATTACTAGGTGCTGCGGTGACGAGATGCAGAGACAGATGCCGCGGTGAAGGCAGACGGACTGAGTGTTCCTGCAGTGGGTGCTGCAGTCATGAGAGACTGGGTGGTGTTGGATGCTGCAGCAGTGACTGGTGTTCTTCCGCGCTGCAGAGATGCGGCTGGCCCGTGTTTGCGGGCTCTCTCACCCGTGATGCGGTCAGCTGTAGCCCCGGCACCACGGCAGTGTACACCAGGTTTCCGTTCACCACCAGACGGATTTCAATGGAGTCTGTCGTGAATGCCAAGATGTAGGGGAATGCGCACACTGGAAACCCGAAGCAAAAACAGCATTCAGGTATTGTGCTCAGCCTTAAAAATTGTGGTTAGTGCAGCAAGTTACATGTTTGGATTTAGCAGAGCAGAAATACAAAAATCAAAAGAAATAGTAATTTTTAAACAGTAAACTTACAGATTTAATGGAAATTAATTTACATTTCGACAAATAAAAAGTCCCACTGGTAATTCTGGAAAAAAAACACATTCAACATACAAGACGATACATTCTGTGCGCTTATGTCAAGGGCTGCACACTAGGCCCAGTTCCATAGACTTCACCACCTTGTTCATAAAGCCCCGGAGAAAACATGAGACAATGACATCATAAATCTCCACGACTCAGCACTAAGAGGCTTGATTTCCTCCACAAACACCACATCGACCCACATGGTGGCAGAATTAGTATTTCATTGAGGTTATCAAGGGAGTATCTCTCTTTGTCGGTGTTTCACTGAGTGAGGCACACAGCACGTCAGAAAGGCTCAACAATGAGGTCTAGCGCCATAGACCCACCCCCTCCACATACAAGCCAGACACCCTCCAACCAGAGCAAACCCACCAATTGCACTAATCACCGTAACTCAAACCATTGTAACCAAAACCAACATCACACCTCCCTACATAGTACCAAAAAGCCGATCTACACTCCCCCCACTAACCACAAGTCTCCTGGCTACCTTAATAAAACAATAGAAATTGCTCTCTGACCTGGAGCCCCAACTAAACTGCTCCCTTCTCATCCACAGTTACTGACTAGCCTTCTCAGCAGCCCCAGACAGATTCTTTAATGTCAAACTTAATGAGCATACCGAATTCCACCAGGAGTCATGTAGCTGATTTAGCCACAAACCCCCTAATGCCAGCTTCAATTGGTCTAATATGTGCCAGCCACCCACAGTCCCTTCCTTTTGCCACCAAATCTACATACTTTAACATTTTCCATTGAAGTGCCTCCCCAACAGCATCCTCAAACAGCACCGTTGATTCTACAGAGTACACAATCTGCTCACTCTTCGAGTATAAAACCATATTGGGATGAAATGTTATTGCATCCTAGCTGATTAACTGGACATTCTCATTAGAGCATTCCTTTTCTTCTGAAACAACCCACTGCATTTTTTGATTCTTTTTTAGACATGACAAGCAGCAAAACAGAGTACACTGTGTCAGGTCATATGTTTGAGTAACTCTCACACACTCACACACACACACACACACACACACAGTCTACAACTGCTTGGCCCACAGCAGGCTAGAGCCTGACCTGGTGCATGGGGCCAGGCACACACCCAGGGCAGGACACCAGTCCACTTCAGGGCACCCCAAGCAGGCCTCAAACCCCAGACCCACCACACAACAGGCCCCAACTAAACCCACTGCACCACCCCCTTGAATGAGTATGTTTTGGGCTTTTATACACTTTTATACCTTCATAATGCTGGATTATAGTGGTGCAATTCAGGTTGAGCACCCTGATCAACAGTTCTTCAGATGGACTTGAACCAGCAACCTTCTTTGCTGCCCATTACACCATAACTTTACCGGGCATAGCTTTGGCAAAGGACATTGCCGTACTTACAGAGGCCCTACTTTTGACAAAAATTCTGATTTTTCAAAAAAACGCAAAAATAAGAATGGCCAAACAAGAAACCTTAGTCAGTTTTTCTTGTGCGGAACAGTATGCAAATGTGTTGTTACATAACAAGATAGGTAATTTATAATTGCATACCAATGGAATTAGGCATCTGGTTCCAGCTGAAGTGAAAATCTGAAGTGTTGGACTGAATCATTGGTGTCACTCCATTGAATGGACACACTTTCTTATAGTAACAGATATCTGCGGAATATAAACAAAACATGTCAGTATCCCTAAAATAAAGCACACAGATAATTCAAATATTCAATTCATTGTGAACTTGTGGGGTCATTGCTGCAAAAAAACAATAGAAATAATCATCTTTTGAGAAAAGTATTAGCAGAGTACTTCTATACTGGACTGCCATCATTGTTTTATATATATATATATATAAAGCAATGATATATTTATCATAATAATATGTATTATTACATAAAAAAATACTATAAATTATAATATAAAGTAATATATAATATATATTACTTTAATTTTAATATAGCTAATATTTATCATTATAATATAATAAATATATAGATAATATATATTTTTCTATGTATACAGTGGACAAAGGCATCAGCTAAATAAGGGAATAATCATAAAGGCTGTAAATACTCACAATTGTAGCACAACAAAAGACCAGCTTCACCGTCTTCGTACACATCAATGGCTGCTACAAAGTTTACCTGGAATAATAGATGTGCATGGCCAAAGACACTGCTTTAATGCTCTTGATAAAAATTAAGTTATACAAATAAACATGCATTTTTTTCATAAAATATTCAACCAGGTAAAAATTATTTGGTATTTTATACTTTCATAGGAAATAGATGTTTTGAATAATATCTTATTTTAGGATCCATATGTCCATTGCAGTTTTGCTAATATATTTGACGTGAACAGCAGGAACATCTGGCAGGGTGACATAAGCAATTGTTGTATGGCTGCCATGCTTTGCCTGCTCTTTGTCTGTGCAGGCAAGTGGCGGCTATGGCATGAGGAGAACTGACCCTGCTGGCATCCACGTGGTGCAGTCGGTAGGCCTCTCCCGTGCTCTCATTGATGAGGTCGAACTGATGCTTGTAGGCCACACAGATCATATTGTCGTTTTCCCCTGTCGGCCCATCTACCAGCGCCATGACCACCGGCGGGTCGCACAGACAGATCTCCTGACAACAGAGGAACAGGAACAGTAGAGGAGTGGGTGCTGATGACACTGAGGTTTTTTGCATATACAAATGGAATTTTATTTTTTCTTGGTGAATCATTTTCTTTTCATGGGGTTTCTTAAGAGCCTATCTGAAATCCCCCTCTTTCAGTTTAACGAAAGGTTTTGTCAATACTTAAGATGTATTCTACCCTGATAGTGTTAAGACTCGACAATAAACATAAATTAAAAACACACAAAATAAAAAGAAAAAAAATAATTCTAAGATTTATCATGATAAGGACAGGGAAAAAGAAATATGAAAATGTTTCATGGATGAACAATTTTAATCATGTGAGTCTTAAGCCTGGTTTTAAAGGTGAGCAGACCTGAATTAAATTTGCTCCATGTTTAAAAAAAAAAGGGTAGGAATTTTGTATGTCTGGAGAAAAAATGGGTGACCCTTTTGTGACATACTAAAGCATTATCTAGTTTTTCCATTTAAATTAGTAGCAATGAAATGTTATTTTAATGAAAATTCACTTTATGAGCAAGAACATCACTTTACGGTCTTCAGGAATTAATTACGGTCGTTATGCTATGAAAGCCAGTAGTACTATTGGAGTAATTTACATTACATTGATTCAGCTGATGCAAAATCAATTACATTTATTAATTTAACTGACACTTTTTTTCCAAAGTGACTTTAAAATGATTTACCCATTTATACAGTTGGGTATTTTTTTTTTTTACTGTGGCAACCCAGGGTAACTACCTTGCTCGAGGGGTATTACAGCAGCAGTGGGATTCAAACCTGGGTCCTGTGAGTCCAAGTGTGGCTGCTGTACACACTGCACTTTTTGGTGCCTCTGAGTTACCTTATTTGGCAAGATGCAGGATGCCAGGGTGGGTTTTACACGCCTCTTGTTATGCTAATGAGAATTGGCATCAGTGACAGAATATAGGTGGTGATGGGTTAATTCTTGCAAGTTCAGGGGGATCTAACTGAGGGGTGGAAAAGGCAGTGCCACAGTGCTCTTTTACCCTTATGTACTGGAACTCCTCCACGGGTGAATCGGGGGGGCCGGTCACCATGGTGACGGCGCACAGGCAGTCCGGCCGCAGCGGTTTCCGAGTGATGAGGAGAAGCTTGTTGCGGATGGCTGCCACGATGCGCAGCTCCGCACCGTGGTGAGTGTTAATGGAATACAAATGGCAGCCTGCAGAGGGAAAGCGTTCTTGTTTGTAGCAGAAATATGCACAACCGATAGCTCTTCGCAAAGGGTCTTTGTTGCATTCAGAACATTTGTTGCATTTGCTGCCCTTGTTTTCTGAGGCCATTTCCAGTTTACTGCAAGCACCTCACATGGCTGTGCAGTTTTACGCTGGGAGGAACGGTGTTTTCTGTTTGTGGATGTGATGGTCTTGCGCCATAACTTGCTCAGTACTTCAAATTACTCTTTCAGAGTATGCGAGTACCCCAGAACGTTTCTAGGATTCTTCGGTAACGGAGAGCCTCTCTGTCGCTCTCTCTCGAGTCATTCATTTGCTTTTTATAGCCTCCCCTCCGTAAATCACGTGCTGCGCCTGTCCTTTCATCTTCCACATTAAGATTTATTCCTCCTCTTGCTCAAATTTAACTCTCTCCACTCCCCAAGGACCACTCATTCACTTGCACCCGATAACACAGCGCCACATCAGGGAGTTGACCGACCCAGCTTTGGCAATATTGTACCTGCCTGAACACCTGCACTGACGTGTGTGAACATGTTGTTACTGGATTTTCACTGTACAAACACTGACATTCAGAGAAAGGCTCAGAGATGTGAGCTCAGGGCACAACTAAGAGAAACACGGACACACTGGGAATGAACAAACACCTGAAATTAGCCCTGGATATACCGAGAGACCAAAGGGACTGAAAAATACATGAGGAAACACAGAAAATGTTGGGCACTCGTCTCAAGGAATTGGATTTGCGGAATGGGTTTGTCTCTGTGTCGGTGGGCTGCGACTGAAAAAAGAGAGAGACTCAATAGCGGCAAGAAGATGACTGAAAGCATGAACATCTGGACTTGCAGGGAAACACTGTGAGGATTCTGGAGCAAAGTTGGCAAGTGGAAGGGAGAAGTCTACAGGAGCAGAGAGCGGCTGGATCGCGGCCTGGTGATCGAGGCCACCAGGAGAACAGCTCAGAGTGATCGATGCTGTGGCTTGGCAGCCTGTTGTCCATCTCAATGAGTTGGCAGGCCCACCCAGGGCTCCCGCAGATCGGCTGCCCCGACGGCTGACCATTGTGGGTGTGGGGAATCAATCTCCCTGTTTCAGCTGAGCTCAGTATAGCACACTTTTAGGGTATGTGTGTTTGTCTGTTCTACCCAGAGCTCTCCTACTACTTCTACTAGAATCCTACTGTACGTTCCATGGAAGACAGCTCTCCAGCCTAAGAGCAACCTTCAGGACTTTTGTTGAGCAGTTGACGAGAAAGGCCAAGCCTGAATGACTGCAGCCCATCTCTGACATAAAGGTTGCCTGAAACGTAACTTTTGACAGCAGAACCACTCCAAAACTATTTTATCACCCATTAAATTTAAATAACATTGTTTTACATTATTTTTTGCCAGTAAAGTCTGAACCAACTAAACTGAAAATAATGATCCATCCATCCATCCATCCATTCAATTCAGTTCAATTCAATTTATTTGTATAGGGCTGCTTTATTTTAATTATGGGGGTGCGGTCCTGCTCTCCGGTGGGTCTGGGGTTCGAGTCCCGCTTGGGGTGCCTTGCGACGGACTGGCATCCCATCCTGGGTGTGTCCCCTCCCCCTCCGGCCTTATGCCCTGTGTTGCCGGGTAGGCTCCGGTTCCCCGTGACCCCGTATGGGACCAGCGGTTCCGAAAATACGTGTGTGTGTGTGTGTGTGTGTGTGTGTGCTTTATTTTAACGAACTGGTTGACCTGAGCAGGGTCACAGTGAACGCAGTAGGCACAAGGCTGAGAGGGGTACACCCTGGACAGGATGCCAGTCTATCACAGGATACATTGTGTACATCCTCGTTATTTAATTTATCCATTATGTAAAAGTACTGCAATACTTAAATCGCACAAAGCACAACGATGAGTGCGATACATCAGTTTGTGCCTGTGTGTGGCCACTTTTAACAGCTTTTTACTGTGCACTCTGTCACTGAAAGTGAGAAGTAGAATTTCTATAATCATTGACAAACACAGATGCAGATATTCCTTTAAGAATAAAATTACTGTGATTTCATTTGCTAGAGACACAAAAGTATTAGCCAAGGTGTCATGGGTTTGACCCGAAATGATAAAAATTATGCCATAATGATTTGGTGTCATAACATACTGCACAGAATAAGGCAAAACAACATGCATGTAAACTGGTTATAAGAGCACCTTAGCAGACAAATACAAGAGGGGCACCAACCCACCTTTTGTTTTTTCAAGTTTGTTCTCTCTGCTGTCGCACTTGGAACGGATGAGTTGCCTCTCTTCCAAACCCCTTTTAAGGGAGCTCAGTCTGTAGACGTAGATGCGGGCATCTTTTCCTGCAGAGAGGGGCAGTAGGTCAACTTTTGGATAGGTTTTCACAGCAGGATCAGTGCACTGCTGTTTGCTTAGCAACATAAAGTACGCTTTGAACCCACTATCCCGTGTCGTTCTTCGCTCTGCTTGCTGGCTGTAACAACATATAATGGAAGGACTACTTTTCAGTGCTGAATTAGATTATTACCTAGGTCTTTTTTAATATGTTAAACATCACTAAAGAAGCGTCCCGTGGAAAAACAGGATTCATGAAATATCTTTGAAATGTATTCCTTTCTGAACGTTGGAACATCCAATTTACAAAAAGTGGGTGATTCTAATTTGTTGTATACTGTATGAATCCAGAGCCATAGTGGAACACTCACACTGAGATTTTTTGGTTAGTCATGAAAGTCAGAGCAAGATCTCGCTCTCTCTCTCTCTCACACACACACACACACAGACACAGAGTAACGGAAACCGCTTATCCCGAGCAGGGTCGCAGCGAGTCGGAGCCTAACCCGGCAACATAGGGTGCAAGGCTGAAGGGGGAGGGGACACACCCAGGGCGGGACACTAGTCCGTCGCAAGGCACCCCAAGCAGGTCTCGCACCCCAGACCAGCCAGAGAGTCTGAGCCGACTAAACTCACTGTGCCAACGCACCCTCCTGCAAAGCAAGATCTGTTGACTGCATTTTTCTTACATTCATAACATTATTTATGGGGCAAAATTACCCATGTTCATCCTGTTGTAAAACATTATATGGAAACCAAATCAGTCAGTGAAGTTCCTGCACTTCATAAAGGTATGTTATCAGTTTAAAGACCAACCATCCATGTTTCACACAGGTGTCTCCTGCTGTCCACGACTCCGTCTCGGCAAAGTGACTCTACTGGAAAATGTTTGAAGGATTGATGTATGATGTACGATTATAAGGATAGTTTTTTCTATCTGATCACTCTCGAAGGGCCCCAGGTGTGACTTCTGCTGTACATCGATGTGCAGGTGCTTAATTGGAGAGGTGAACTGGGGGCAGGCGTTGAGTGACAAACTGGCTCTGCACAATGTGGGGCAGAAGGAACCCATAAGATGGGTGGGAGGTGAGGGTAATTCTGGGTGAAGGGTGGAGTGTTTATCCATCCTCACGGTGGGACATAGGCCTGTCTACAGGAAACGTTCAGCAGGTCACCGCCTCCCTACTGTTTCAGTGGAAGGATCAATGAGCTCAATGGAGCAATAACAAATGCAGAGTGAAGTATCTATCCCGGAGGGCAGGAGAATTGCAGACGTCAATATTTTTTTCTCCTGCTCTTTCTGTCAAAAGTGCAATTTTACCATGAATTTGAATACACATAATACACTTTTGAAGATAATGCTTACTGACCTACACAAACTGATTGGCATATTGACCTCTACCGTAGCTGGACTACAAGGTCGAATTGCCTTGTAGTAACACCAAAGTTGTAAGTGTCCTGAGGGGCCCATGGCTATGTATGTTGAAACTGCTTCATTTGAACTGAAAAGCTCAGATGCACAGCTATGGTAGTGGATGGGATGCTGGGAAGCCACCGGCCACAGCTAAGCGTGCACCACAGCCCTAGATTCACGTGTGCCTCTAAGTCATAAAGCGATCAAGCCTTAAATGCTGCTTTCATAACTAAATGTGGACCGCAGCATTCAAAAATAAAATAATCTCTACTGCAGATTTTATTTGTTCTCTCTGTCCAAAGCTGTGATGGAGCAAAGTACCCATACATACTGTCAAAACATATGCTTTTCAAAACTCTTAAAGCCTTCAGGTGGATGTGCTCTGATACTTGACCTTGGATAGAAACTCACATTGGGGTACCTTTCTGTTCTGAGTAAGGAGCACCACGGCTGCTCAAGGAAGTAGCTGAGTCGGGGGGCACATCTGCCAACCATTTGGCTCACTGACAGAATATTACTGATGCTGAAGCTTGCTCAGGTTATGTGCTTGGATGACTTAGCCCCCTGTGACCTCAGTTTCCGTGACTACCAATGTGCCAGGCCTTTGCCCGATACTGGAATAGGGTGATTTACATATTTTTCAGCTATTTGTAACAGGATTTGCAATCTATTAAAACTGATAACGGTGCCTATCTTGCCTTCTTTATGAATGCTAATGAATATGAGTTTTCAAAGGGTAAACTTTATTCAGCACAACTTTAGGTGATAATATATAGCCTATGGAGGTGCGGTGGCGCAGTGGGTTGGGCCGCAGTCCTGCTCTCTAGTAGGTCTGGGGTTCGAGTCCCGCTTGGGGTGCCTTGCGACGGACTGGCGTCCCGTCCTGGGTGTGTCCCCTTCCCCCTCCGGCCTTACACCCTGTATTACCGGGTAGGCTCCGGTTCCCCGTGACCCCGTATGGGACCAGCGGTTCTGAAAGTGTGTGTAGCCTATGAAAACGAGCACAGAGTCGTATCAGTAAACAACTAATCAGATTTTTAGGGGATACTGTAGAGTACTGCAACAGCGGTGAATGACTTCAGTAAAAAAAATAATAATTTTGAAAATGAATACCTGAGAAATACTAACAAAATCTGTTAAGTATTTCCAGTAAGTTATATTACATTTCATGTTTGACTTGTGCTAATGGTTTGCTATGTTTACCTTACTTTCTCACTGAAATAATAAAGTAAAATGTGTTTGGTTACAGTTCAGTCATACTTTTCACAGTCTTGTAATGATAATTTCACTAAGTTGGTTTGGTTACAACTGTGAGCTGGAGAATGAGGAGATGAAAGCATACGCACAGTCATAGAAGGTGAATGGAAAAAGTGAAATTTATGTGCAAATGTATAAAGAAGTGATTGCTTATTATTAAATTCCAGTCGCAGACCATTGCATGGCAATGCTGGGGAACATGGTCTGGATGAGGGTACTGTAATCTTCACAGAAGGGAAGGAAATACTAAACAGTGATGTCCTAGGTAAGAGAAGTTCATGGTCCTTACCTTTGTCAGCCCTAGCAATTAGAAGGTCCTGAGGTTCAAGAACATGCATCTGTTTCACTACCATTGTCTTATCAAAGACCTGCACAGGGAGAGGTTGAGTATCTGTGGGAGGAAGACAACTTGATGCTTTACAACGCATGGAACGACGGTTTTCTCTTCAACAGTTTGCAAACAGCTGAAAAATTCTAATTAAGGAGACTGTACAGGTTTTACTGTCAATGTGAATGGAGTCTGCACTGATTTACATTTATTCATTATATCATTAAGCTGACACTTTTCTCCAAAGCAACTTACAATGTTAAGGTTACAATTATTACAGTTACAAGCTTACAATTATCCACCCATTTATACAGCTGGGTAATTTTACTGGAGCAGTTTAGGGTAGGTACCTTGCTCAGGGGTACTACAGCCAGAAATGGGGCTCAAATCTGCAACCTTTGGTAACCAAAGTCAGTAAAGCTAACCATTATGTTACCAGCTGTCTCTGTCTGACTCTGAAGCATTTGTTTTCTAGCTAAAATTAATATACATAAAACCTTCACATAGGAAATGAAAAAAGGAACATATGTTTAATTTCGTAATGACAGCTCTACAATGAAAAATACAACTAACCCAAAATTTTCTTAATTTTTGACACTTTTCCATTGTTAGAATGCACATCTGTGCACATCTGCAGCTATACCGAAGCTGGAAGTCAGCAATACCACAGAGAGGCTACTTTTCCAGCCAGATAAATCCAGGACCTATTTGCATTGTGAGCACGTTGCTGTTACCTGTGCTTCTGAACATCCTAAATAAAAATAGATGCAGTCACAGGAATTGCAATGGTGTTCAGAAATCGAAAATAAGTAGTAAAATCCACACACACAAGTAGCACATTTCAGCTTCTCATCTGGTAATAAAACAGTCAGAGATGCTTAGAAAGCCAAAATATTCTCACCAGGGTTTGGAACAGCTGGATCCATACCTGAAATAAAAAAAAAACCATCAATAACTTGAATGTCAGGCTTGACAAGCGCATTTCTCAGTGGATAATGCCCTGTATAGCAAAGATCCAATATCTATGGATATGGACACGTTCCACTCACCATCCAACAGCATTACTCCCATGGTGTCCGTGGCGACGAGGAGGGACTGACCCCACGAGTCACTGCAGACAATCTCGTATGGGAAACTGTTGTAGAAGGATTGGGACTCCCAGGGCTACAAGACAAAAATCAAGATAGTGATGTGAGGTGGAAGCACTTCTTTAAGGAGGAAAAAGAAAAAGTGTGGATTCAACAAAAAGCAGGTCTAATGCCACATTTAAATCACAGTGTGAAAGTGCCCTTAAAAGACAATAACATCTCTGGGTCCATACCTAAAATGAGTTTCCAAAATTCAAATACTCTTGGTGTACTTTGCTTTCAGTAGCATTTTTTTCCTTCCACCTGTTGGTTTTCATATTTTTATAGCACTGCTTTTTTATTAATACTGCTTATGATAATCATGTGGTATTTCGCAACACTGTGCTTATGGTTACTGTTTCGTTGTTTACTCCTGCAGCATTCACAGCAATGTCACATAAAGTTCTGTATCTGAGAAGAGTTGAGGAGGATCTCTTAAGGATTTCCAACGCTCTCAGCCACAGACAGGAGAATGTATTTTTTGTTCAAAGGCAACTGTTCAAATGTTAGGAAGCTAAATGCATGTCATTTGCAAACAGATTTTAACAGTGAAAGCATTCTCTGAAACTGTGAACCTGACTGAAGTGTTTACAGCAGAGATTAAAGGAAAAGTGCAATGATCCATTCCATTCCACATTCCACACATCCCCAACAACTGTTTTAAGTGCTTTGCAACAGTGAACCAAAGATTTGCAACCAAGCCTTATATAAGACAATGCTTAGACACATGGAAGAAAGCTAGAAAAAGGACTACAATTCAAGAAAAACAACTACGTGCATAATGAAACTTGAATATCAAAAAGGTGAAAAACAAGGAGTTCCACTGCAGTGGAATGTGAGAAACATATATTAAGCTAAGGAGCTTTTACTTATAGAGAGCCACAGTTCAATACAGCACAAAAACAATGGTTTTATTAACACTTATCTCTGGACGATATAGTGAGAAAAACTATACTGGGGCGATCCCCACTCATAAAGCACTATATACAAGTAAACTAACAAGAACGCCCCATCAAAAGAACGGAAATCTGTTAAAACACGCATACAGCTCAATACATCACACGAACACCATAAGTCACAAATTCAAACTACACTGGAAAAGCTGCAGAGTTCTTTTATAATCATATCTAGCAAAGTTCCAGTAAGAGCGAAAAGCTTCACATGTTCTCTAATAACTGTGATTTAAATACGGCTGATGCACATGACATAGTCACCTGCAGAGACACTACATTAACCTAGGGTGACATGCCAAGGAACAGTGGCAGTACTGCATTCCAAATGTCATTACCGCTACAATGAAACCCACCGGTGTCGGCCGTCAGAACTGGAAAAGGTCAGTCTCGGTGATGTCGACTCACCTCCTTTCTACACAACCCTGTGGTGACCAGGCTGGTGGGAGCATCTCCTCTCACGATAGTCTTCAGTTTCAGTGCCTGCGCACAGTTGAAAAAGAGCACGTCTTACAGCCTATGAGAGTTGCCCTTATTAAAAACTTTTTAGCATGGCATTACAATAAAAGCATCGTTAGAGTAAAAAAAAGATTAAATAGTCAAAAATGTCTTTCAGCCCCTGAATGTTGAGCTGCATCTAGTCAGTGAGTGAGAGTACAGAAAGAAACAGAAAAGGGGTCCCTGGACCAAACCGCTAAGTCCAACTGTGAAATACAAATTTGAAGGAGGAAAGGTGTGAGTCTGAGGAGGGAACAACACAAGTTGTCTGATTTCTGGCAGGTGTGGAGGTGTTCCGGATATCCAAGAATCATGAAGAAATAGGAGAGCTGTAAAACTGCGGTAAAAATCAAGGAGAAAGAGCAGCAAAAGAAAGGGCTTGTTCTTCGTACAGTACACCGTAGTAATCAAGGCAGGTACGTGCAGCCTACCTGCCCTATTCTGACGAACTCAGCCTGCCGTGCCTCCTCCTTCTTGCGGGCAGATTTGGGGGACTCGGGCAGCACATCGCTGAAGGACCGTCGGTTGAGCATGTTCTGCGGAGAAAAGGGAACCTGGAAGTGGAGATTGGCAGAAACAGGAGAGACCCTCAGCACAACAGCGGGGAAGACCGGGGAGCATAGAGAGATGCTGCAAAATACAGAGGAAAAGGGAGAAGTAGAGCTGTGAGCAACAGCACTGTCTGATTCGGCCTGCTTCTCCACTTCCGGTCACAAGCTAGGCAAAACCCACACACTAGAAAGCACTTTGCCACTTCCTCCCTAGTTTTTCGCTGAATTTTTTTATACAGATTCACCACTTTCCAACAATGGTACCGATAATTAATAATAATAAAAAAAAGTGATTATTTTTTGTCAATCACAGAAGTACAAAAGGCAAGCCTTAAGGACTGGAGTGATGATGAGTGCAGGGTGTGGTGGTGCAGTAGTGCAGTGGGTTGAACTGGGTCCTGATCTCTGGTGGGTCTGGGGTTTGAGTCCTGCTTGGGGTGCCTTGCAGTGGACCGGTGTCCTGTCCTGGATGTGTCCCCTCCCCCTCTAGTCTTACGCCCTGTGTTGCCAGGTTAGGCTCTGGCAACCCCGTATGGGCCAAGAAGTTCAGACAATGTGTGTGTGAGATGATGAGTGAAAAGAGACACCCATTATCCTGCAAGGAAGGAGCTTAAGATCAGCCTTTCATTTGGTCCTCAGTAAAATGAGTGTTGTTGATCATGGCTCAGGCTCAGAGGACAAGGAGTTCAGTGTCTACCTTGTGGAGGTCCGGAATGAGGTCCTGATACAGCGATCGAATCAGCATGTCCAGAGTCCTCTGGCGCTTCTGTGCAAATGTGGGTGTCTCTAGAGTGGCCTTTTCTCCATTGATTACTGTGGAGGGAAGAAAAACAATTAATCTGATGAGGCAATGTTTAGTCAACTCATTGATCATTGTATGATCGCACTCATTGACTGTAATGAGGATGATTCACGTCATTTATCATTAAATCTTATGGATTTGTTAAGTTTGGCTGCAGTTTTAAGCACAGAGGAACTTACATTTAACTAACAAAAAGTCCCTGAATTCTTGATGGTCTGTAAACACTGGTGGGGAAGGAAGGGGGGGTCCAAAAAGTGGGACGCTCTCCTCGGAGAAGATCTTCAACCTGTCCCATGTCAAAGCACAATCACACTGAAAGCATGGCGAACTCCCCAGGAGTGATGCACAACACCCATCGGACACGGATGTACCTACCTGTAACTGTCGTTCTGGCTGTTATATCTAACTAAGGCAAAAATATCTTGGGTCCGCGTTAAGGACAAATTATACAGCCTTTTAGAGTTACTCTTTTTTTATAACTTTCATCTTAGAAACTCTCAGAGATGCAAACAACTGGCTGCATGCCTAACTGGATACATGTGGCCATATGTCCTATGTCCTGTACTGAATACTGAGAAACAACGGTCCATTCAACCACATCCCTATAGATGGCAGCTGCCAGGAGTCCCAGCGTTCCCAGCTTTCCCAGCCAAGCTGTTGCCACGATTCGGTAGTTAGGGTTAGCAGTGCTGTTTACTAACCGAACATATTATGCACTCATAATGATAAGAAGAAGGGACCATTTACTGTAGGGTTGGGAAATCCTTAGGTCACCTGTGCTTTTGACGCAAATGGTTTGCCGGTTGATACTATTATTAGAGATACGTGATTACCTTTTTACTCATTGCTTGCTGAAGATAATGTGTTAATATGACTTACAGACAACAGAGGGATAGAGCTGCTGTTCTCACCATGTACATAAGTTGAGAACTCAGTACAATTAATACTAAACATTTTTACACAAGAAAACTTGACCAGTCAGTTATCTTCCAGATTCCACTTGCACTTTGCACCCTATGCCCAGGGCTCATTTTGCACAAAGGATACGTGTGAAATGGGAGCGGATCATGGATGGCTTGAAGGACGGAGAAGCATCATCCCCTTCCTGGAACACTATTGTGACAATGTCATTTCCAATGTGTCTCTTCCTCTCTACCTGTGCACACAAACATTTAAACAACAGTAAACAACTAGAAATACAAACCAAAATCTTGTCTTTTTTCCTCAGAACTGACACAAATAATCCCATAACCTGTATATACTGGGAATTAAAACATTTTAGTACATATATGGGGGGTGCGGTGGCAGAGTGGGTTGGACCAGGTCCTGCTCTCCGGGGGGTCTGGGGTTCGAGTCCCACTTGGGGTGCGTTGCAACAGACTGGTATCCCGTCTTGAGTGTGACCCCTCCAGCCTTACACCCTGTGTTGCCGGGTGAAGCTCCGGCTCCTCGTGACCCCCGCATGGGATAAGTGGCTTCAGACAGTGTGTGTATTACATGTATTCATTTATTAGATACATAGTGCCTGCCAATATAATTGACTAGTTTGTTGCTGAGCGATCTTTATGATGGGAATATATATATTTTTGTCATGATTGCAGAGAACATTCACCTCACTGAAACAAGGTGAATGCAATAAATTCGTACTCTCCCGCAACAAATACACTGAGAACAGGTCCTTTGACAAGTCTATCACCTTTTTTATTAATCAGATGATATTAGAATGAAAGGATCCCACAACTTCGGTACTGGACAAAATTGTAAAAATACAGTGAAATTTCAGCTGATACGAAACCTGCTCAAGATACTCAAATATAAAAGCTCTTGTAAGCGACCCTGGACGGTATTACTGACCCGGAGTGCCCTTCAACAGCAGACTAGTAACCATGGTCAATGGAGATGAACATGGTCGACGACACGAGTTTGTAACCTGAACCTTACCAGGGCCCCAATTATGTATATCTGAGAAAGCTATTTAACTTGTAGGGGGGTGCGGTGGAGCAGCGGAGCAGCGGGTTTGGCCGGGTCCTGCTCTCCGGTGGGTCCGGGGTTCGACTGCTGCTTGGGGTGCCCTATGACGGACTGGCATCCCGTTATGGGTGTGTTCCCTCCCCCTCCAGTTTTGTGCCCTGCGTTGCCGGGTTAGGCTCCGGTTCGCCGCGACCCCGCTTGGGACAAGCGGTTTCAGACGGTGTGTGTGTATTTAACTTATGTTACAACAGTATCTAGTTGTACAACCGAGGAGAAACTGCCAGCATAGCAGCGCAATAACAATGAGGGAAACAGCACATGCAGGAAAATACAGCATGAAGCCTGTTTTACTGGAATCATGCTATTCAACTAAATATGCTGGTTGGCCTATCTGTGCAGCCGGGAATTGTGGGAAACCACACACTCACCTGCTGCTTGTTATCCTTGGAGTATGGCAACATGGTGGACACGTGGAACATGAGCTCATGACCCTGGTACACGGTGTATATGGAATTTATTCCTGTAGTGTCATCTACAAGCAAAGCACATGGGAATTGCTGTGAAATGAAGCCTCTATATATGGGTCTTTGTTGACTTTGATGCGTCAACAGTGACATTCACAGCGCTGGGAGGAAAAAGGCTCTCACTTTTCGTGTCGAGGCCTCCTCTGTAGCCTGCCCAGCCTTGCAGTATGATGGTGTCTCCCAGAAGGTTCAAGAACTTGTTGAAGTTTTCACTTCCGGTTTCTGTGCAGGGTGGTGAAAAGAAACAATCGAAACACACTGGTTTATTATGAGCTCCAAGTCATTAACGACTGAATCCAAGAATCATCCAGAAAAAGCTACTGTTATTACGACTAATTTCACAACATTTTAGTTAAGGTGCTGCAAAATATTAGTTGTTTTTGCTAACACTGAGTGTTCTACCGCAGTAACTTAGCATCTTCTAAAATTAGAAAACCATCTGTATCACTCACCATTGCTAAACATCTCGTCATCTGTCAGTTGCCCATCTTTGGCATACAGAACACCAAATTTGAAGTTCACAGACCCCTACAAAGACAGTGCGATACTACTTACAGAAAATGATGCAAATGGAGGAGTCACATGATATAAAGAGCTAATAATGAACTACTAATAAGTTTAAAGTAAAAAAAATGAACAAGTTTAAACGTGTAGAGGTGTCAGCTTCGGTTTCACTGGTATTAAATACTAAATGTAACGGAAGTTCAGCTAATTTAAAGAAAGCACTTAATCCACAAGATATGACAGTCACTATAATTTGCTTTTTTGCAAGGGTTAAATGTGGAAAAACATCATACAGAAATGTACTAATCGATGTCACACCTTTATTTTATTATGACTATTGTTTAAATAATGGCTAAAATCAATGTTAGGATGGGGTTTCCACTGTTACCTTGAAACAACAGTGAGGGTGCAATTCCATGAAAATGTCCCTGAAGCGGCAACTGGATTGACTTTATTTTATATTTCACCACTGAACTTGGGAAGCCCCTTTAAAGTAAAGCTTTTAGTGCATCAGCTGCCCCCAATGTTACAAGCTGCCCCTGATCTTGTTTTTGGAAAACTGCCCTCTTGCCTCTCTCTTCTCCAAGCCAGTCTGGCCCAGTCTTGCAGATGGAAAAGTTTCTTTAGAGGATACAGTAGGCAGTGAAACAGTGGTTTTTTTTCAAAAGCTATGAATGAATTTGATTTAAGACAAAAATGAATTACTCTCCTTAGACAGGAGAGGATTTTCGATACATACCTGCTTGAAACAGGTGCTACATTGCTAACAACCACCGTAAAATTTGTTTCTTAGATGGCGGTTTAAGGAAATCGGGAAAGCTCACCTCTTGCTCCTCTAACACCAGCAGGTCCTGCAAAGGAATTCAACAATCACCACATTGATTTGGCAGGTACAGTATTTCAACTGCTCATCAGTTTGTTCCTTCAGTAATTTGTGCGATCAAAATCAGTGACATAATCACAGCTTTCCGAAAATAAAACGAACATCTGGAAAAGAGGAAAAGTACACGTTGACACACAGATAGCATTTTTCTGAGCATAAAATGAACACTCTGTTCCATTAACGGCAGGCAGATAACTATATTCATTGGAGGCCGGTTGCTTCTCACCTTCTGAATGTCTGGGTTGAGTATTTCCCTTGGGGCTTTCTCGAATCGGTCAAGGTTCATAGCACTGCGAAGAAAAGCGAGAGACTTTCTGTCACACGGAAGCAGGGTGAGAGACGAGGCAATGCTGGGGACAGACATTTTAAAGTGAAGCTTCCATCGGGTGAGTCAGCCCTTGACATTGCCTGCGGCTCAGTCGCAGCTCACTCTAGTGTCTTTCTGACCGCTGAACGCTCTCAAAGCTCAAGGGCTGGTTGTTCATACTGAGGCATGTGGAAAGGTGCCCGAGTGCACTGGATGACTCTACCGACGGTACAACAACTTAAATGGCGTCGCGACAGGTGTCAATGCACAAAGAGCGTCAGTAACCTAGGTGCACATGCAGAGACCAGTTCTCTTATATACTGCAGTAGTCATCCACTCTGCTATTTTACACAGCAAAAATAAATGATAAAGCAAAATACACACATACACAGTCTGAAACCACAGTCTGAGCCGAAGCCTAACCCGGCAACATAGGGCATAAGGCCAGAGGGGGAGGGGACACACCCAGGACTGGACGCCGGTCCGTCGCAAGGCACCCCGAGCGGGACTCGAACCCCAGACCTAACCCAGATCTATATACACAAATGAGAAACGTGCTGAGAAACACGTACCTTAATATGGACTTTACAGATAGTGTTTTTGTTGGACTATAAGGGAGGCAGATCTTTTGGCTTCCCTGCGGAAAGGAGAAAGAAGACATTACTTGAAGGCACACTAATGTTTGGCAGGTGAACGTAGGAACAAATAGAAATATCGTCATTGCAACGTATCACAGCCCCCTGCCTTAAATTTCTTGAGTAAAGAATGGTTAACTACTACGTGAGGAACATGGTAGAGCTGCTAACTGTCATACCATGTTATACTGCACCAATAAGAAGTGCACAGCGCATGCATGTTGGAGCGCTTGACTTCGGAACGGTGTAGTACGGGGTTCCACGGAACAAGCCGGCCTGGAATCCAGCAGCAGAAGAACTCTGTAGATAATGTACTTTCCAGCATGGCACTCCTCTGTGTTGCTGCAGTCTTCCAGCGAAAGCCTCTCTGCTCATCTTGGCTCTTCAACAGCAATGCCGCTTACTTCTTTTCTCCAGACTCATTTCAGCACTGCGGCACTAGGAATCTCCACAGCTTTTGTCACTGAAGCACCATCCAGATCGCACCAGAGATGACACCCCATGTGGTCTCTAAACTGGTGCCACACTACTTCTAATACCACACTCGAGTAACAGATGCCCTGGTATTCTCATCTATTTTCTCATTATGTACTTTCTTGGCTGAAAACACATGCTTACCTTTCACGTTCAGTTTGCTCACATACAAGACAGGAGTTTCTCACACTGTGCAATGTCCAAGCGCTCAGTCAAGGACTGTGACATTCTTCCATGGTTCACGCTGATACATCCTGATTAAAATGTTCACTTTTTTCTGAGTAATAGAAAGAATTTCAAGACAGCATCCAAACTGAAGGGACAGACAGCAGCAGATATAAATTATTTAAATTAGAGAATGCTATTCTTGAAAGAGCTTCAAGGTCTCCTTAATTTGTTACAGTGATTTTTAAAAGCACACACTCTTTATATAAAGATTTAATTATCTGTATAAACTGCTGATAGGACCTCCCATCCATGTAGTTTAGTTCAAATCAGATGATGAAGCAAAGGTATACAACTCTCATCTTTCGTATTTACACATTCCAAACGAGTGATGTAACTGATAGTGATTTCATTGCTTTTATGGTGACATAATTAAGCTTTCAGTTTTAACACCTCAGAGTAAAACTGATACCTGGATGCCCATTAAAAAATTTTTTGTGTAATGAAAAAGCTTTAAAAAGCAGATCTTGAAGCAAGACATATTAGCCAAAAAAAAAGAGTGTTTGAATGATAATGTAATATCCTGCAGGTACTTTTTATTCTGTTGCACACTCTCAAGGTGAAAGAGACACATTCAAAATACCACAGGAAGGTTGTGGAATCGTCTGTCTGGAAGACCTGAATCACAATGACGACGTTTTGCTATAACTGGCTCATTGAAATGCACCAAATTTGACATAAACAATCCTTAAAGCCGAAGAAAGACAAAGTAATGCTGCACCCGAGTTTAGTTTCGTGGAGACCGACAACTAAATCCAGAAAAAAAATCCAGAAAACAGACATTCAAGTTCACATCTTTATTCTCTATCTAAAGTTGCATCTGACATTTAAAATGAATACAATACAAATACGTATTGGATACAACAACGTCACATTTGCAAATACTGTTCGTCATAACTTGTCATAGCATGGAAAAAACACAGAGATACTGCAGATGAATTTGAAATGAGTGCGTACTTTGTGCTGCACCATCAGGACCTCAAGCAACAATATCCCTCCTTTCATTTTATCTTACAGCAACAGGGCAGTCAGCTTTTTATTCCTACTCTTATTTACATCCCTGCTACCTACAGGCTTTTCATACTGGAAGCTGAGGGAATATTATGTTTTCTTTCCTTGAATCGCCCCCCTTCCTTTCCCTGGATTCCCTACTTGGATATTTAGCGAAACGGAGAATAAAATATAAATGAATAAAGTGAAAGCGTACAAGCACATATGGGCGCACACATCACACCAGCAGAGAGCACAGTCGGAAAGCGGTCCACAAGCACACCCGCAGAAACACACACACACACACACACACATACAGACAATAATGTATGCATGAAAAGGATTTCCAGCCTTTCTGTGTGCCTCTGTGTCAGCACTTTCTATAGGAAGGCCTGTTCCCTCTGAGTCAAGCATCCTGCTGAACAGACACTAAAGTAATTACAGCCCAGGGAACACTGTTCTGGAGCAGGACTGGACAAGGGGAAAAAAGGACCACAGAATACAACAAAAATATTATAACATTTCCAGATAACATATCAGTCTTATTCGGCTCAGTCTTTCTAAAGGTTATCACTTCGGTTTAGTTAAATGTTGAGTGTTCAGATAATGGTTAATGACTTTATGGATCCAGGATTATGATGGAATTTAAATTTTTAATTTTGGTATCTGTTCACTGAAGCACAATGTTTTGTCTATAAACCGAAAAACACGGAGACTGGAAAGTGCTTAATTAAGCATTGGATCAGCGGTCAGTATCTCGGCCATTCTGATTTATTTCCCAAGCCAGACAATAATCGACAGACGGTTTATGAATCTATGGCACAATTTCTCAAGTTTTTAAAAAAAGTACAAAAATAGTTTTCTGCACATCTAGGTAAAGCCAGACAATAACGTTTATGTAGTTAGTTAGGCAATTTAGAAAGGAGCTCTATTCTGTTTTAATTGTTTTGTATTATTTGAATATTTACAAATAAGTCTGGTCTGTCCAGGATCTGGGCTGGAGGGTGAACAATTCTGGTGTTTGCAAGCATTCTCAGTTGTTTATATTTATGCATTTGGCAGATGTGTGTGTGTGCACAGACACTCTCACACGCTGTATTTCTCCTTGAAGATACAAAAATGACTCACCGTCTTCCTCCACAATATGGCCCGGTACTGGGGCACCCGTTGGTTGTTCTGATCCGAGAGAACCACAGACAGGTAGAAGGGATTCTTCTCTGCATCTGTTCCCACGTAGTTCTGATGTACTGCGGAGCACAAAGTATAAATGAAACACACACTTTCAGAACCACTCATCTCATACAGGGTCACAGGAGCCTACCCAGCAACACAGGGTATAAGGCCAGAGGGGGAGGGGACACACCCAGGACAGGATGCCAGTCCACCACAAGGCACCCCAAGCAGGACTCAAACCCCAGACCTACCGGAGAGCAGGACCCAGTCCAACCCACTGCACCACTGCACCCCAACATAAATGAAACAGTGAAACAATAATAATGACCTTTATATGGATGAGAGCTGTTCAGAAAGGTTATACTCCTGCCAAACAATACATTGGTTCTTCACCCTTCAAACACACCTGAGACCAGAAGTATAATCACAACTTCACGTGTTTGTAAATCCAAAGTCACTTTCACAACAAAGTCACAATCAATAAAAGCATTAATAACAATCTATCTTCTCTAACAGTCTCAGGTGTATCTACAACACCAAAAAAATGCTTATTTTCTTCAACCCACATTAAATTTGAAATTTAATAGCAAATGAAATTAGATCTTTAAACGATTCAAATCGATGCATTGCTTTGCTTTTATTCGATCAAATCGATGCACCCCATAAACATGTGCAATGTTCATCACCATGAACGCCATCGCTGATAAACAAAGCAGTAAACACTGTGGAAATGAGATGAGTTATTGTGGTCTCACACTATATACTGCTTGGGTGCAATTTACTGACTATCTGTTGGCTGACTACATAACCCCAAAAGAAAACATAATATATAGGTAAGGAAAGAAAATAAACTTTTGTAATTCCATGTAACATGAGGAGCCAGTGTGTATCATCAGATAATATGAAAATATAGAAGTGCATTCAAGTTACAATTACATATGGTTTTCATAAGGGAAGACAGTGATGATAATACATGTAATACTGTTTCAGTATGAAGGAAACCCACACATACTGTCTGAAACTGCTTGTTTCATACAGGGTCGCGAGGAGCCAGAGCCTAACCCAGCAACACAGGGCACAAGGCTGGGAGGGGAGGGGACACACCCAGGACGGGACACCAGTCCATCGCAAGGCACCCCAAGCAGGACTCAAACCCCAGACCCACCAGAGAGCAGGACCCGGTCCAACCCACTGCGCCACTGCACAAAGGAGACACTTTCGGAAAATGTTATAGGCATATCTCCGGATAAAAACAATCTTCACGGGAAAATCCTTTGTGCAGACAAGTGAGTATCACTGTGGCCAAGTCCAACCACATAATTCCCTCAAGCATGTTGGTATGGTTCAGGGGCCTGTCTGAGCTCTCTGAAGAATTTCAGCAACCCTTTGTTCAGCTGACACGGAAATGCATTCAACCTAAAAGAAAGAAAAGTCCCGAATCCAATTAAAATCAAGACTTTGTACCCCTGCTCTCTGAATAAGAGGTATTCATCCTGATTTTGTCAATTAACTTGACTTAATGTGCCTCCCCCCACCCCACTTTCGGTGCTCTCGGAATACACCGTGCAGCTGGAGGATAGGAGGAGGATAATGCATTTTTAATGACCTTCATCATTAAACTCCATGTCAGCTGATCTATTGCCATGTTGACAAGATTATTGTTAGCAGAGCCAGTCAAATTTTAATACTGTTATCTCGGAGAGGTAATATCTGTAGGATCTCCGGCTCATCTGTGGATATTTATATTTACATTTATTCGTTTAGCAGATACTTTCCTCCAAAGTGACATATAACTCAGAGCAAGCAAACATGCATTTCACCAAAGCTAGAGGTACAGACACACAGTTCTTGAAGTCCACAGTCTTCTACTCCAGTACCACGCTTTCTGCATACATTATGACAGGGAATGCAACGCAATGCAAATTGGCTCTGCATATAATTTTGCAGAGAAGTATAATTTGAAAACCCCCGAAAGCCCCAGTAGACAAAAACTAAACTTATGATACATAGTACTCACTCAGTTGCCGGTGTGCTTTTGTTTGGCTGTTATGATCTCTTGTGGTTCAAGGTAGAAATGCAGAGATAAAGCAATTTTTTATGCCAGTTGTTGGGCTGCTTGTTGGGAAGAGTTTGCAGCACATATGGAATCATTATGCAATGGGCAGTTGTGGTCTTTATTACGGGACTTTGTCTTCTTATTCTTTTCCCTTATAAGTCTTTGTTTGAACAAAATCACCTTCTGAAACTGTGACTGTTCACCTTTAACTCATTGAGGCATCATGCTATGTACAGTAATATTCTTCCTTTTTGTTGATCTTTGGTAAGATGTAAAGACATAAAGTGGGACCTGTAACCTGCAGACTTTCAGTTCTTACAAAAACTGAAAGATAACAGTTATCTACTATTTGTCCTGTTAAATGATGGCCTTGCAACTGGAAAAACACTAAGTTGTACCCTCTAATGTCCCTGGCTGCCTATGTTAAACAGAAATGACAAGGCATGTTGTGTGATGTTCGCTGGAAAAAGCACAGTACTAGTCTGCTGCTCCAGAAAACCTCAATGACCATTAAACTAATCAAGAAATTGATTGCATGTTCTTAGATGGATGTAACTCTGAGAAACATCAGAACTCTGTGTCTGACAGCACCATCGCCTGACTGTCAATGATCAACACAGAGAGGTCTAATGTAGGTCTAGTCTTCCTGTCTTATTGTCTTCTTTATGACAAGCCCATTAATATAATTTGAGAGTAAAATTTATAAACAGCAGTCTTTACGGACAGGGCTCGGAGTAATTTGTTGAGTGACAATGTTATGGGAGGAAAGCCTCTGCTAAATGATTAAATGTAAATGTAAGATATTACCTTTTCAGGGTGATTTTTTCATAATAAGAATTTTTGAAAATCCTTAGTTTCTTAAAGGAACTATTACACTAAAGACAAGACTGCGAAAACCGAGGTGAGTAGTAAAATAACCACTTCCTTTACAAGGTTAGCAACTTAAAGCCAATCTTGAGATATACTGCTTTATTTCATTGATTTTTCTAGGGATTTCTCTTGCCTCTGCAGATCTGAGAAAAAAAAAAGTCCTGGCACACTGGGACTGAGAAGTGGAACCTAAAGTATCTCTATCTATTGTCCAAAAAACATTCATATGTTCACACAGTCAGGCACAGTGGATCTGATTCAGGGTCACATGATCACCACAGAATGTCATTTGAGCTTTATGCAGAAGTGTCCATGAACGAAAATAAGCACCACTGTTGATGTACAGCACGGTGAAACAGCACAGCGGTCTCATCGTTTCGGAACTGAGGGTTCACATCTGTCGAGGTCAACTGATGGCTCTAAATTGCTATTGTTCAAGTGGATTACACAGTGTACCCTGTCTAAAGAGGGGAAGATGTGAAGATAGGATGAGCTCACCTTTTCCCAGAAAGTACTTGAAGAACCATCTGGTGTGATACTCTGGGTTTTCCAGATGAACATCTGTCCTTCTCCAGGTTCCTGGAGTATAGTCTGTGGTCTACAAAGACAAAAGAAAAAAATCAAATTATTGCAGCACATGGCTTTTTCTGTGGTACAGGAGAATCATTCTTCCATTTGTGAGCTGTCATTAAAACTGTTAGAATCCCATTCGTGATTTCAAAGAGTCAGTTTTTCAATGATGTTCAGTGAGACATACAGCTCCAGAGAACTTTGAAACACACACACAGACACACACCACTCGTCCCAAGCAGGGTCACGGTGAGCCGGAGCATAACCCGGCAAGACAAGGCCTGAGGGGGAGGGGACACACCCAGGACAGGACATTGGTCCATAGCAAGGCACCGCAAGCGGGACTCAAACCCCAGACCCACCAGAAAGCAGGCAGAGGCCAAACCCGCTACGCCACCGCACCCCTCATAGCTTTAAAACAGTACAATCAATATTGATTTTTGAATGTCCTCCCCAGTACCATACCAGATTTGAACCCAATGCAGGTCATGTCATACTACTCAGTACTGTGGTGAAGGAATCAAGGTGCACAAATTGATATTTGGTCCCTTGGCTGATTGAGCTAAGCTGATCCTGGAGAATACAGTGCAGCTACACATTATTGTTCCCCAGAAAAGCCAGCAACCCATAAAGTATAAAGAAATTAAATGAAACTGAAAGGGTACAAAACAAAAGACCTCCAATAGTTCCAAACAACAAAAAAATGTTTTAGGTCTTAAATGAGCTCAACAACTTAAATAAGCTTGTGATAACATCAGATAACTTTGTTGTCAAAAAGGTTTAGAAATTATCCCTATAATTTGAAACTTAATTTGTTTTGAGCTGCATTGTGTACCTCTTATCAATGTTCAGTTCTTGTGATTAGTTTAAGTGGCCAACTATTTATAATTTACTAAATCTGAGGGACAAAAGTCTGGGCCTAGTATTTTAATTCCTTTTGGATCACAAGCATATGCAAAGCAATTAATTCCTATTAATTCTTAATGAAGCCCAGAACAAAATGAAGTCAAGGTTACAAGAGTCAGGAAGATGCCAGGAAGATGCCCAGAGCTCATTGATGCTAAATAGCCATTATATACTGGATTTGGTTATCATTTAAAAAATTGAGCAGAAGTTGATGTCAGGGCGAAATGAAACAGCTTCTTCTCGAAAAAAAGGTGCTGCATATGTAGCAAAAAGGTATTATGAAAGAGCATTTATCTCTACTCTGCACATTCTTTCCAAAAACACATTTTCTGCAGATGTGGATATTATCTTAGCGCAGAGAACGGAATGTTGTGTATCACTGCGTATTACTGCTGAACACAGTGTGCCGGTGATGTGCACCAGCCTATCGGCCAGAATGGAAGGCACACCTGCAAGCGCTATTAGGACGAGCATTTATCTCTCGTTAGCGGCACGGCGCTTTGTGAGCCCTGGAGATTACAGGCAGTTTTGCCTCTGCCTGACAACGTGGGCTGTTTCTGAATCCGCACAGCCTCCTGGACACGAGGCTTTACGGTCTCCCAAAGAAGCGGCGGTAGAACGGATCCCTGAGAAGTCAAGTTTGCTCGAACCCGCAGCGCCGGCGTGTCTCTCCAATAAGCAGGTTTAGGGTGAACAGGCAGCGGGTTCAGAGCGCGCTCAGCCCTGGACGTGTTATTGTGTCTGCGTGTATCTTGCCTCTTTCTGACAGCAGCATGGTGGTGCAGCAGGTAATGTTGATGTCTTGAACATTCCAGGGTTTTGTTTCGCGTTTGAGTTTGAACCCAGCTCCCTTGTGCAGAGTCTGAATGTCATTCCCATGTTCACATCAATCTCCTCCCGCAATCCGAAGGCATGTGTAGAAGAAGGTAGTCCGCGAAAACAATGCAGGTGAACGGTTTAATAGAAACCCCTCTCTACGGTCATCACGTGACCATGAATCGATACCGCCGTGCAGGTTACGTCTTTATTTCGCTTCGTGTGGGTTTGTGTCCAGTACACTGTACAGTTGGACACATTTCTGCCCAGACCTGTGTTTTAAGATACGTCTTGTGTTTTTGTTACTTTGTTAAACTGATACTTTCATCCAAGGCAACTTTAAGCTTGTGTGCTGAAGGACTTAGAAAAGCATCATATATGGGAGGAACGGGTGATTATATCGACCTCTGAATAGCATTAGTTTGCGCTGAGTTCGGTTTTCCTTCAGTCTCTTTTGCTTTTAAACCGACTGACTATTGTTTTGCATGCCTGAATTTAAGCACAGTCTTTCGGTTTGGAAAAAATGATTGAACAGCGAGGGCTCTTTGGAACTTGAGGTTTTGTTATGTTTGTTCTGATGGCTTTTGATGGCCTAATTCTCCAATGCTGAAAGATTTCCCTATCTTTAAGTGTACTGCTGTCACTCATTTCATCTTGAGTGAAGGGGACTTGTATGGCTTTTATGAAAAGCAGCAAGAAAGAAACAGCAGGGGACGTATGGATGGAATAAGCCTTGTAATCTAGAAACAGTTTGGCAATCTATTTAAAACGAGGTTAAATAATTTCTTTAGTCTTTGGTTATTTTGCAGTATTTCTTATGCTTAGCCAACATGTAACCACATGTCCACTGTAGGGTCAAGGTGGTCCACAGCCTGTCCCAGAAGCACATGCTAGACACAGGAACTAAATAATCCATGCAGGATAACAGCAATTTACCATGGCCCTGGAGTTATGAGGCACCAGTATTACCCAACTGTGCCACCTGTAATTTGACTTTAGTTTATCCTTTTATACAGCGGGACGTTGACACAACTCAGGCAAACTCTAGACAGGGCAGCCAGTCACATTCTAGAGACTATGGTCAGCAGTCAAGGCCTTAACTGTATTGCTGTGTCTGGCGCTGTAAATTTATTGCATTATGCAGAATGGTGCATACTTAATGTCTCAAAATCAATTCCTTCCCAGAGTCCCGATCTGTGAGAAGCCTTAAATGTATTCCCCCTCCCTCATTGTTTTTGCACCTCCCAAATATGTGCCAGGAAACATTATGTCTCCCCATATGTGGCGGGATCTTTCTTGCACCCCTGTTCCACCCCTCCTGACAGCCAGTGGCTAATTGTCAAACTCGAGGAGCATCACAGATTTTAGCGTAGGCGCCCAGCAGGCAGCAGACATCCAACATGGTAGTAGCCTCCCACCACCCCTCCCTTGAGGAGCCACGTCAATCAGCAGCTTGGTCACAAGTGACAGATTCACACAGACTGAAATTATTTCTATTTTGCCAAATCAGACTTTATTCTTGATTAACTGGGTTAACCTATATTTTGAAGCCACAGATACTGGCACATCACTTCTTCAGGTTTATTGCTTTTGACCCACTGTAGTAAGGGTTAAGATTTAATTTTCAAAATTTTTCTTATTATTTGATTATAAACAATTTTTCTGTAGAACAGAGCCTAGCTTTTCAGCCTAAGACTCTAAGTAGACAGGTTCAGAGTCAAATTTGGCCTGAGCTATATGACTCCATCAGAGGTCCAGCAACTACCAGCCACTGTAATGTCTCTTTCAAACTGTAGTCTAAAATGTAGTGCATTCCCCCACTTCTATATTTGGTAACAAACATACATATTTACTTTTCTATGGAGATAATAATAAGATTCACTGCAAAGGTCAATTATTTTAATTAACCGGATAATGATTGATTATATCTACAGGACATGACTTCAGTTTGAGCCATTGTTTTTTGTGTCTTTTCGCATGTATGAATTATTTTTCTTTGACATGTTCACTGAGAGATGGGTGTCCCGTCCAGGGTGTACCCCTCTCAGCCTTGAGCCTCATGCTTCTGGGATAGGTGTCGATTCACCGCGACCTTGCTCAGGACAAGCTGTTACCAAAATCGGATGGATGGCTGTTCATTGAGAGGGTTTGCTCTGAAAGCATTTACGTACCCACTCGGTTTATGATGCATCCCTCTGCAGTGTTTTTGTCTATTTCAATGCTTAGATTTAAACAAAGAGTTACTGTACAGTCCTACAGCATTTCAGTTTCATACAGTTTCATACAGATTCATACAAGTTCGAGCACAGCATTTTCCTGACCACTCCCTTTGCACGCCCAAAAGTCCCCTACCTGCTGTGTCAGGTCGGTAAATGGAAACTGCTGGTAAATCGGGCCGTCGGCTTGATGGACGGTTTAACACCTTATCAATAACTACAAGAACAAATCAGCCGCAGAGACAACTCTCTGACAGCCACCCTATTATGCAGTGACTTACAGCACTGAGAGAGGCAGAGCCCGGCTCAGTGCAGATCCCCCCCTCCCTGGGGGATGGGCAGCTAAGGAGAGGGGCTCTGATCAGCATGCGGGACGAGAGCCACAGCACTCCAGGGTGTCGCTTTGGATGCCTGGGCAGGAGTGTGCCAGCACTGGAGTGAGTCAGCAGTTGGGGAGGCACGCAGTACCACTGCAGTGACGGCCCCTCCACTCCACACGCCCGCAGGCAGACACGGGCGCTTTGAAGTGGCGCTCGCCGTCAGTTTAAACTGGCGGCCTCCACGGCGCCTTCCACCGAGAGCACCGGACCGCCTGATTGATGCCGCATTCTGCTCGTAACCTCAGGGAAGACTGTGCTTCAGGCTCCGCTTCCGCGGGTAGCTGTTTTCCTGCATTGCCGCTGCTCGGTGCAGAATGTCACAACGGCAGTTTCAGCCAGATGCCATCAATCCTTTCACGGTACCGTGACACTATAAACCCAAAATGGAATCACTGCTATTTTCTCTGCCTCTGTGCCTCAAGGAAGTTATAAAAGTTTGAAAAGTTGAACCCGATGTATTTGTGCATTTTGACACTTACATTCAAATGGAGAGTAACCGTAGAGTCATGATAACTGAAAAATGCTTAAAGTTTTATTCGGGAATTTGATACGAAGAACATTATTTGTGGAAACAAAATTAAGAACGGCTATAGCACATGAAGGATATTGTTACTGATGACTTTCAGCACATGAACGCATTGTCACTAACAGCTCCAGCACTTTGTGGTTCTCCATGCCGATGGTTCGAACGTCACAAAGCTTCCCAGCTGGCAAACAGCCGCAAGTCAGACGCAGTCAGACTGTCAGTCACACCTTGTTAAGGGGCAGATCTGAACGATGAACGTGCTGCCTCCCAGAATCCTGTGTCAGTTGACCCCATCCATATTCATCCCACCTACTTACACTTGATAGGGTCTGTATCCTATCCATGCCCCTCACTGGACCCTGTCTGCAGTCAGGAGGTCGGTGAGGTGTACTTTGTGATACTTTTCCTCAAAACCCACTCAGCATCATCTAGCACAGTTCAGCGTGTGCCCCTCTATGGCATGGAAAGCATTCAGAAACCTGTTTTTGTGCTAACTGTGTACGGCGGTTTAAATATAATGCAACAAAGCTGTCACTCTATGGCCAGAGGGCTCTGAGGCTGGAAAATGACAAGAGATCTTTGAGTGGGGAGCAGAGCTGCAACTGTAAAAAAAAAAAAAAAAAAAAAAAAAACATGTTCATGGTTGTCATGGCGACTGCCAGGAGTTGAGGCAATGAAGAAAACTGTGCACAGGGCATTTAACCCCATGATACAACAGTGTACATACTAAGCTGACACTTCCTACTTTACACTCATTCTGAGAAACAAGCCCTGAGGTGTTTACAGAGGAGCTGAGACTCCAGAGCATTTCTGAAGGATGGACAGCATCTAAAATATTTATAAGTTCAAAGTGTCTTGTTTGTTTTGCTTCTCCTCTCTTGGGTGGAGCAACAGCTAGACGCACCTGTGAAGACCAGTCCTGACAGCAAGAAGGATGCTTTCTCACTGACATGTGCCAACTCCCACCTGCGCCAACCCCACCACCTCATGACATTCTCCTATTCCTTTCATCCTTTGCTGTTGTTGACTCTTTTTGCGGGGAAAGAGCTGTTCGGAGATCAAAGCCCTGGTGATCCAGGCATTGGAAAGCGCACAGTTCCTTCCAGGTGATTTCTGTGAAGCTTCTCTGATGTTGAGGAGAACATCATTGAACGTGGTCTTGGTTTAGGATTATAAAGCTCTCTGAGTTGAAAACTGTAATGATGAGAAGCCATGGCACAGGTGTACGAATGATCTGACTAGCTGTTTCGCAGCACCAGACCTGTACCAGGGCTGCCAACCCTGAACGGGTCCAGTAAAAATATTCTGCTAAAAAACACTTCTCCAATTGTCAGTAGCTTGCTATTGAGGTTGCTATAATAATGACACATTTTCTCCTTGTGTTTGATGACTTTCCTTCCACGGTCCAAAGACATGTCTTTTAAGTGGCGACATTTCAAAAATTTTACTGTTGCATAGTGAAAAATTTGCTGCATTTCTGCTATCCATAATTAGTGGGCAGGAAAATGCACAGAGAAGAGAAACTCAGAGCAGGAGGGACGGGAAGGGAAGGTAAGAGCTTCACAGATGACTTTCAGTCAGTGTATTTTTTTATTTATTACAGATATGCCCAGAACCTCTACAGAAATAACCTATTGACTAAATAGAGGTTCACATCTATTATTACACTTTTTCTTGGAAACTAATAGATAGTTAGATGTTGACAAAAGTTTATGTGATGAACTGCTTATATCCTCATGGCCAGTTCTGTTGTTCTCAGTGGCAAAGGAGAGACAATCGTTATATAAGGTCAAACACTTCTTAATTTGTTCTCCCTGTGCAATCCCTCCATTACGCTTGAGCTCATTCTCTTTTCTCTACTTCATTTCTGTTGTTCTCCGGCATCTGAAGCACCATGTAAATGCAAAACACAACACACTAAATAGCTGTGGAGCTGAGGAATTTTGAAGTTGTACTTTTTCTCATTTAATTATCAGTTATTATTGCACAGTCAGGGGCGCAGTGGCGCAGTGGGTTGGACCGGGTCCTGCTCTCCAGTGGGTCTGGGGTTCGAGTCCCCTTTGGGGTGCCTTGTGACGGACTGGCGTCCTGTCCTGGGTGTGTCCCCTCCTCCTCCGGCCTTACGCCCTGTGTTGCCGGGTTGGCTCCGGTTCCCCGTGACCCCGTATGGGACGAGTGGTTTGGAAAATGTGTGTGTGTGTGTGTATTGCACAGTTGTTAAAGAACCTAATCCATGAATAAACTGAGGTATTAAGATGTATTACCAGTCTTTCATAGGTTGAGTTTTGGTGGCTGGACTTACGAACAATTTGAGTTATGACAGAGTTCTGGCCCCAACTGTGTTTGTTTGTTGGGGTACAGGAGTACATAAATCATGGGTGCTGTAGCACTGAAGTGAGCCTGTTTTATGCAAAATGAAACAGGCCACGGTAAATAAAATTAATACAGAAACTGCTGCCCATAATTTCAGGTGTATGAATTGCAGCACATACATTTCCTTGCTCATGGAATGAGAAGCATCAGGTGACATAGTAACTGGATAATTATAACCTGAAGCCAGCTGGATTAAGTTGTTGGACCAAGTTCCAGCATGGACCCTGATACAGTACACCTGAGCAAAGAAATGAACTGGACTTTCTCCAGCCCCGAAGTCCTATGGTAAAACAGTAAAGTGCTTTGGATAAAATCATTACATAAACAGCAAAACAACTGAGCAGAAATTTATAGGGTTTCCTTCGCACTGACCTCATCAGAGGACCCGTTCTCGACACGGAATCGACCAGCTCTCTGTATGGCTCCATCTGCATCACTTGAGATGAGCTGCAGGGAGGAAAGAGCGAGTTACAAGCATGTCACTGGCAGGTGGCGTGGGCTGGCGGCAAACAGACGGATGATGTCGAGTAAACTGCGCGGTGCCAGTGAGTGCGCCTGTTCCATTGGCTTTAAAGGCCCTTATTTTATGGCATTCATGCCTAGATGGACCTGTATATCTCTGTAGGAATACATTCAGACAAAAATAGCTGGCTCAAATAAAACGGAAATAAATACCACACAAGTGCAAACTTAATAATCTACCGTTTATAGACGTAGCGAACCAAAATGAGTCCTTCACACGAAAACGTTCTAAAATTTCATACTTTGTCCATGAAACTTTGTCGTGATGTGGGGCTACTTCTTGGAAGTCTCAGATATTATAATGATGAATATTATACAGAAAATTCTGTATGTTAGGATTTGTTGAGATGGTTTTTGAGTTTGAAAAAACTGTAAACTGTTATGGCTATTATAAAAGAAATCTTGCAGTTGTAATATAAGATGATTTGGTGATTCAGTTCACATGGTTTTTGCATACATTTTAAAGGTGCACCAAAGAAGTTTGGAATATCAGTTAAAGCATTAATTTAATTTTACAGTTGGGGAATAGATAGTTGAGATGTTGTAAAACAATAAAGGAACACTGAAATGTAATTTTTATCAGTTCGACCCAAGCAAGACCTTTGTTTTCCAGAGAGGTTATAAACCAATATCAGGGTTACCATTCATTTGCATTCAACTCACAACACTAATTACTGATTAAAAACCACCGCTTCTGTTGCAAAACATTTAGTACTGTTAATAATTTTCATAATTCTAAACTGACAGACACAGATGACAGTCAGACAGACATAGATAGATAGATAGATAGATAGATAGATAGACATTCCTCTACTCTGCTGCACATTTTTTAAATCTCTTTCTCCTCCTCCCCTGCTCTCCATAACTTTTATTCATCTGCTTTCAGTCCAGTTACAGTAAATGAGCAGTAGTATCTTTATAACCACCTCGACTATGAACCTTCGTTGCGTTCCCCAAAAGTGCAGCACTGAAATATATGACATTTCTGTGAATAAATATACACATTTGTAAAAAAAAAAAAAAATTAAAAAGTGAAGTAAATGACTGCCACAGAGAACTTATACTTCTGGGTCAAAGTTTTTTTTTTATTGTGAATGAGGAATTAAGCAACATTCATGAGTAAGAGCTTACTTCTAATCATCTGAAAATAAATAAGCAGCACAGCCTCAGCACAATATCGCTTTCAATTAATAATATGGAAAAATCCATCCTTTCCCAAAAGCAGACCCCCTGTTTCAGGAGTTAGATAGAAAACTGAAAATCCTGATATTTTGGTTTTCTTCATCTGCTTTGTTATTTTGTGTGGCTTCTGCCTTTCTGTACTACTGTATAAAGCCCTGCTTGTTTATATGATGACTCTTCAGGAACAATGGAAGAGCAGCTGCGATGCAATTCCTTTGCAAAAGAGAAAATGAAGCTTTCCCTTTGAAGTGGCTCCCTCGGCAGTAAACACAACAGTCATCTGCCTGTAACGCGATGTAATCTCTTTTCAATGGCGCACATTCACCGCGGAAACGTGACGTCCCACCTCCAGGCCGGTACATACTGCAGGTTGCTAGGCAACAACACAGAGACTTCTCCCCTACTCCTATTCTCAAAGGTTTTCTCTGTATTGCCAAATACCAACAAAAGTGCTACTTAAATATGCATACCTATGCATGTGTATATATACATGGGCATTCATATATACTTTTCAATTTATATACTATAAATACATATTCTCACTGTAATTTATACTCTGTGCATTTATGTCGATATATGTATGTATATATAAAATTGCTGTGTATATATTTGAATTCTTTTTATATAGGCCACAGTGCAAACTGGAGAAATATGTGGAGAAATTATGGCAGCAGATGAGCATTGGCAGCTTGGAATAGCCAGTGGAGGGGACCATATGAGGGGAGAACTTTGACTGAGTAGTGGAAACAAAGGAAATGTACAAGTCACTGGTGGATGATGCCAGGACTGGTGAACTTGAGTATGTTAATATGCCGAAATATTGTGACCCCACTTCACTACCCAGAATTGTGAAAGATGCAATTAAACTCCAATGTTAATAAAAATCTTTGAATGCATAATTTAATTCGTTCTGAGCTGTAAATAATCGCAGGTTAATTATATGACCCCACTCTAGCAGTACCAAAGGAATATCGCATTTTTTATCAGCGATAAGATGTGCAAAAATTCATATAGTACAATGCAAAGAATAAGAGGGATAAGGCACACTTCACATGTAAAACCAACACACACATACACACACATTTTCCAAACCGCTTGTCCCATACGGGGTCGCGGGGAACCAGAACCTAACCCAGCAACTCAGGGCATAAGGCTGGAGAGGGAGGGGACACACCCAGGATGGGACGCCAGTCCGTCACAAGGCACCCCAAGCGGGATTTGAACCCCAGACCCACCGGAGGGCAGGAGCCCGTCCAACCCATTGCGCCACCAAGATATTTAAATATAATAACTGAAAATGGGAACCAAAATATTTGATTCTTACTGAGTATGTGTGCTGTTCTCATTGTCATGAATTGTGATTTGCTGAGATAATTATATCGGGTTTGCAGGGTCACTGACAGCAATTGCCACATTCACAAGTAGATCACTGGACCTCTTCCTCAGGAGTGATGTCATGAGTATTTTTTTCTTTTTTGCAGGAGAGTATGAGTGTAACAACCAATAACCAAGTCTCATTCAGATCTTGAAGGGAACCAGTTAGGGTAAACACTGGGGAAACAAATTAATTACCTGTAAATTCATAAATATCTGCAGAAACACACCATTGGTACGGCGAAGAAATATTCCATTACAAAGAAACGCGGTAAACAAAGCAGATGTACACTGGTGGTGTACTGCTGTGGCAGGCTTTGTTGTTGTCACCCTTCTGAGGCTCTTGGAAATCTATGACCCCCGGTTGCCTTGTAAACAGTGAAAGGTTATATTTTCCCTCCAATTAATGTCCTGTCAGCTAGGGGTCTGCGTGACAATAGCATAGGGAGAGATTCAGAAGAAATAATGTTAAAACACTCAGCATTTAGTAATTTCTTCCTCTGTTGCCAGGCCATCTAGCGGGTTGCACTAGGCTCTAAGGAGCTCTTGCATCTCTTTGTTTGTGGCACAACAGCCCATGTGCTTCGTATTTATTGCTCTTAAGACGGCTGAAAAAAGGAACGCGCCGCTGCTGTTCTTTGAAAGGCATTCGATCACAGCTCGTCCTAAGAGTCTTTTTGCCGCCACCTCGTCATTATTGTGCATGTAGACTTAAATAAAACCACTCCGGTATTCTGAGTGTTTTTCAGTGTATACTGTGTGCTCCTGAAAAGAGAGTATTCTTTTCAGATGGTTTCAACCAGTACTTTTGCACTCTGCTGGGATTATTGAGACGGTAGTAGAACTTGTAGAAGACTGAGGGACACCACAGGCAGCTGAGGGTCAACATCAGGCAGCTGCATACTGGGTAGCGCAAAGGACCCATGTTTGAGTCCTCATTTCTGTTGCAGTAGCCCTGAGCAAGGTACTTATCCTTAACTGACACAGTAAAAAATCACCCAGGTACATAAATAAATGAGTAAATAATGTTACTAAGTTAGTGTTCTAACCTCACATTGTAAATTGCAGTGGTGAGCGGCATCAACTAAATGAAAGAACAATTATAAAGACTAGAAAATCACAAGTATTATGTTACAAAACATCACCATGATGTATAAATTGATAGAAAATATGGAAACTGTATTCTCTAGAATACCGCAACTCTTTCCGCCTCGCTGCCCTACTGAATATATGGATTAGATCCCTCTCCGGAGAACGTTAAAAAAAAAAAAACAAAAAAAAAAAAAACACATTTTTCTTTAAATTAGTCAAAACCTTGAGCCTATTGGAGGATATATAATGACAAATCAAAATATGCTTATATGATTTGTAATGAACTTGAGTGCATATTTAGTATACAGTACATGCTGAGAATTATATACAAGATTTCAATTATATGAACTAAAACCGGTTAAAAACATTCAAACACTGATAAATTCTTATATGAAAAGGTTAAAGTCACTTTTTTTTTTTAAATCAAGAACTGTGCATATTCTGGGGCAAGATTATACGTGAGAACAGATACTAGCTTTGATTAAATTGCAGTTAATTAGAATAGCACCCAAAAATAGTTGCATTTTATTATCAGGGCCACAGGGCACTACTGCATAATCCACATAATAAAAAAATACATTTTTAATGTAAAAAATATAATAAAAATATTAAAAAGTGGATTTAAGATTAACTGGGTGTTACCCAATTCGTGTTCACTTCATAGGTGTGTTTTGTTTAACTCTTAACTCGTGTCCATTATTATCCTTTGACACACAATGAATTGTCCTCTTTCTTTTATTTTCCTTTTATTTACAACTTATGTCAAGAAAATGTACTAGGATTATTTTAGAAAATGTGCAAAATGGTTCTGATCCTCTTACCATAGCCCAAACTTCAGTTTGTGTCAGCTCTGGTCAACAGATATCCATATATTTGTAACAGAAGTGATTTGTCTTCTGGACAATTAAAGGTATATTATTAGCACTTTTCATTACTTTCTGAAATACATGCACTTTAAAAGATGGTAATTTTACGATTTAGTTGCGTTGTCCTTTAATTACAAAATTTACCTTAAAGGTAACACTGTAATGAAGCTCTTAACAGAATGTAGGATGACCTATAGAGTATAAGGAAATAATTTTGTCTTAATTTTCTCTGAAATGATACAGGGTATCATCATCAGTTGAAAGGAGGATCTTCATATTTTTAGCTTAGTTTTTCTTTCAAAAACCCTTTCTCATAGTACCAAAAATGTAATCAGTCTGAATATTGACTGAAAATGAGAAGATTATTCTTGGTTATACTGCTTGTAGAGAACATATTACTCACCACAGTTCATACATTTGCATACTGTAGGGGAAAAGCTGTTACGTTTATAACCATGTTGACAAGTGTTTAAAAGTTAGTTTGCCTTTTTGCAGTTTTTATTTTGTTATTGAAAAGAGAATCTCTGCATTTTTCCACCGAAAAGTAGAGGCTAACATCAACCTGAGTATACTGTAAAACTTTAAAAATGTATGCTCTCTTCAACTGTGAAGATTTTTAGCAACATTAATTTTTGCCAAAACAAATGAAAGACAAAATATTCTCTAAGTGGCTGCTGCACTATTATTATCAGGCCCTGTAGGAGAGGAGCCTACTGGTCTGTGTCGGCCTTTATAACCTCAAAGTTGGTGGTTCAAGTCCCTGGCAAGGTACCTAACCTGAGCTGCTCCGCTAAAAATATCCAAATGTATTTCAAAAGAAAATGTAGTCTTGACTGAGTGAAATCTTATTTTACACTAGCGGCATTTTAGAATTTTTTCAAAAAGCCTCCTGAAAACTTTAATTTGACATTTGGTATCTACCACAATGAATACGTACAATCATGGGTTTGTGCCCAGTGACTCTTGTCCAGTCACTACACGCTTAATTCCATGCAAGGTTAAAGATGGTGAACATTTATAACTGCCATGTTTGGGCCATTTTCATCAATACCCGCTTTAGGGACCGAGCTCACAAGTACATTTTTCACATCATTAAATCTCGTCTTTGACTGAATCTGCTCAACCTGCCAACAATATTTGCCTCTAATCAGGAGACGCAGCTTACGCACATACATTGCTCATAAGTGTATGATGACTACATATTAACATTTATTATCTGTAAATAAAGAGCTTAAACACAGTACATTATTATGTGTACCAACTGTAACTTGTAATAAAGAAGGTTTATAATACTGCTTTTGGTGGGGGATGATGTAAGAACATACAGAAATTATTTTCAAAATAAATATATACATGTATGCTTTATTATTAACATTTTATGTTTAAGTGTATTGTGCATGTTCTGCATCATAAGACATCAGAGACAAAGGTAAAAAAAAGTTACGCATTTTTTAGAAATACGGAGGCATGGGGGATTTGGGGAATTGCCAGGCCTGGGAAGGTAAGGGGTACAGTGTTTTATTAAAAACACAAAACAAATAGTGCTACAAATGTAAGAAAATGCAAAAAAGAAACTTTTGCCAATAACCACATCAGCAGCAGTCCCACCTCCACAGTATGACAGCCCTATTCTTGCTCAGTCAGTTTAATACTGTGGTTGCACCCGCATCCCATAATGGTGTGTGTCTCCAGACTCCTGTGTGCCACAAATATTTCACATTTACATTTATAACATTTAGCAGACGCTTTTCTCCAAAGCGACATACATCACATAGAAGGTATATTTTAGGCCTTTTCAGTTAATTTTGTAGCTCCGGAGCTTATTCTTTCATGTAACAGTGTTATTTGAACAAATTTTTAGTAAAATAACTATTTATTGCGTTCAAATAAAACAGCACGAGTCAAAAGACATCATACGATGGGGCATTTAACCCAACTGGTTACCAGCAGCTCATCGGTCCCTGGCCCCGACAGTAAATGGGAAATGACTGTTTTTTTAATAATTTGAAACTCGGTTTTGAGATCCATTCTTCTCAAGGCTACCGCAAAGTATCCAAGGTTTATATATACTTTTTCCAGTTAAAAGGTCTGCTAAACAGAAATGATTTAATAAAACCTTGAGAAATGAGAAAATTGCAAAGATACACAGACCATTCTAAGTGATTGAAATAGTGGTTTGAGAAATGTAGAAAAAAACGTACCTAAGTATGTACTCACAGCTGTCTGTGCGTTCTGTATCCTTCTTCATTCAGTCAGACTTGCTGCGATAAGACTCATTCTTGCTCAGTGGTAGCATCACTCACACCCAGATACTAGTATTTCAGTACAAGCCACTAGGTGATGGTGAATCAAAGACAAAGTGTACAAGAGACACAGATTCTCCATGTGAAGTGGCACAGTGCGTGTGTCGTCTCACTGCAGTTTTGTGTGCTGGGATTACAATGACTACACCATATGAAAACAGTATAGTTTGTGAGATGAATTCACAGCACATGTGGGATCCACTTAATATTTGAAACAATTCAGGGTTAAGACACACACACACACACACAGTCTGAAACAGCTTGTCCCAAGCAGGGTCGCGGCTCATGGGAGCATAACCCAGCAACACGGGGCATAAGGCTGGAGGGGGAGGGGACACACCCAGGATGGGACGCCAGTCCGTCACAAGGCACCCCAAACAGGACTCAAACCCCAGACCCACCAGAGAGCAGGACCCAACCATGTCTTATGGTTAAGACATCTTCTTTAAATAATAGTGTGGATACAATAGGCTGAAATTTTTTTTAAAAAAACATTGCTGTTTGTTAAGATTTGGCAAATGTGCAATGCAGAAAACTGTTTTATAAAAAAAGAACAGAAGATGAATCATACTCAGCAGGACTTCCTGAAGACCTGTTTTCATTTGGATACGTCAATAGTTGTGACTGCAAGCGCCGCCGGAGGCATGACGGTGGGTTGTGAGATGGTGAGGAACTTGGTACACTTTTGCACTCATTGTCTAAATCCAGATGAGAGACGGACATGGGAATCTGTGGGGCGGCTTATTGAGACGTCCCAAAAGACAAAGTACAGTTGTCTCAAGGCCTACTCAGTGTTTCGTTTAATAGTTTTTGTCATTGCGCGATACAGAATCCTGACCAGGCAGACAAGAAGGCCCCTTAAATTCCTTTCAACAGGCAATCTTTGAGGTAAGAGGTCATGCATTACGGCACATTTGCCGCGGTTTCTGCGCGAGAGGTAAAAACAAGGTCGGTTGCCAAAGATAGGAGTCTGGTAAAGACATTACAGTGGAGAGCTTTCATGGTCAACAGGTGACTGAATGCTGTTGCCTTTCATTCTCACACCTGATGTGTGGGGAAGAAATTTTAGAAGAGATTCTATTTTCTATAGGATTCATTTTCAAAGACCCCAAAGCTTTCCCCCCCATCCCCTCTTTTTTTGACACACTCCTTTGTATGAAATTAACATGTATGGTATAATGTCAGGCTACTTCGCAGCAAAACCGGGGATGGGTTTCCAGTCGCACTTGACTGCTGGGAAAGTAGTGCACTTTAATTTCAGGAAGCACACAATGATGTATGTGAAAGGAACAGGTGTGCGTGTTCCCGTGTGGCGGGAAGGCACTCTGCTCCGTGCATAACAAGAGTGTTTCCCTTCATAGAAGTGCAACCATTCAGTGAATTCACTGACACTATGCAGTCGTTGCTGCAGGTACAAGGAGCTCCTCGCCTGCCACCTATAGCTCAGAGATACTGCACAGGACAACCTCTGGACGGCTGTGTGTTCACTGGTCTCGGCTCCTCGCTCCAATAGCGTAACTGGTCATGTGTGCCACTAACTCTTTGTGCCCAAAACCACTGCAGTGAAATCCAGGGAAAAAAAGCTCAATTCAGATGTACTTTTTAACTAACAGAAATGTCAATGATTTATGTTAGTTAATTAAGCAGGTGAGCAAGGATGATGAAAATATAACATGCATACAATTATGAAAGTAGAAATCAAATGTCACCTCTGATCCACGACTGCAGATGATGTTTAGTTTCCTGTTAGTGACAAGCATACAGTATGTCCTCTATACAATTCTGCATTTCAAAATATATTGCAAGACACACTGAAGTCCCAACAGTCACACACACACATTTTCTGAACCGCTTGCCCCATACAGGGTCGCGGGGAACCGGAGCCTACCCGGCAACACAGGGGGTAAGGCTGGAGGGAGAGGGGACACACCCAGGACGGGACACACCCAGGACGGGACGCCAGTCCGTCGCAATCCCAACAGTCATTCACCCAGAAATACAACAAATCAATGTAACACATACACACACACACACCTGCTAGAAACAATTCAAAGTGACCAATCCATCTGAAACATGTCTTTGGACTGTAGGAGGAAACACACAGGAACACGGGGAGAACATGCAACTTCTGCACAGAATTGGATCAAACCCACCACACTGACTGCAAAAGAGCTGAACAAGGGCAGGAAGACAACAATACAACATTGTGGCCTTTTGGGCTTGGATGGGGCAAAGAAAGACGCACAGGCAGCATTTGCTTTTAACATCTATTTGAACACCGGCACACAGAGAAATAATGCTCTTGGTCTGAAGACCCTCTTTTCTCAAGGACCTGCACTTCAAGCCAACCTTCCCAGCCTACTTAGCACCCCCAGTCTTTCTCTCCCCTCCCAAACACAGTCACCCCATTAGTTTCCCCGTAAATCGCCCTAGTGGTTGAACCCTCTATTACTTTTTACCCACAATTCAACTATTTACAATAAACAAATCTTCCCGCCCAAACACACCGTAATACAGATGGTTACAATATTATAGAGTGATTAATTAAGGGAAACTGGCTTGTTATGTTTGTGTTATGATAACTAATGTTTAATTATGTGCCCATTTAATGAGATTTGGCAACATTTTAGTATAGATGGGCGTCAATTTTGAAACCAATGGTAATTACATCTTCGGGTTATGAGAATACACCTTAAGGAGGGTTTTTCAGGCACATGTTACATTCATAAGACTGTACAAAGAAGATGCAGCAAGGCAGTTCATTATATCAGCTACACTATGTCTATTTTTGTATGTGTATACTATGTGTAAGAATTCTGACCACATAACTGAGATACTGCATGTTAAACTGAAGCCCTTGTCTGTGTCAGCTTGTGTGTTTATGTGTGAAGACATCTAGAGAGAGCAGATCACCACTGGCCAAATGACTGTGGAACAGCACACCATGATGCGACACATCTACAGCCACCGGAGAGGTCCATAAAGTGTAGGAAACATCTAAGCTGAATGTCTAAGAATACAGAACTCTGTTCTCTGAACTTGTTCCACAAAATTAATATTCTGCATTTCACCCACTTTATATGTACCACTGAACCCACTGGTATTTGCATAAACAATATTAAGCACTTCTAAAAGGATATTTTGTTAAACAAGTCTTTCTATAATGAAAAACAACAAAAAAAAAAAAACCGACCATACTTGATGGGACATTTGAACCATTGCCACGAAAGGAAGACGTTCTCATTAGCGCATGGGTTTCTCATCTGTTGATACTGGCTATAAACATTTTTTTCATTCCTGTTAATCTTCTTAGCAGTCATTCCAAGTAGGTTTCTAAACCACTACATAAAAACATGATTTAACAAGCTATATGTGCCCCACAGTGTCTGAACACTAAAAAAAAAAAAAAAAAAAAAAAAAAATCGAAAAGAATTTGATGAAATACGTGATATCATTAGTCCTTTTGTTTATTTACACCCAAAACACAAGAGCGATTCATTACAGCAACAAAAATGGCAAGACCTGAATAAACACCGGGTGGAGAAACTGGGACCGGACCGGAAAGAGGGCTCTGGTTGATGACGTCGCAAACTGACAATACGGAGCTACAGGGTAAATCCACTGGGACCCGCAGTTCCCAGGAGCTGCTTCGGCCGCTCCTCTGGACGTGTGCTTCCTTTTCAGCCCTGGAAAATGCTTCACATAAGAGTAACGGTGGTAATTACTCTATTTTCAAGGGTCTGACTGCATGTTTCGGCTGTTGGGAGGGTAGGTGAGAGTCAGTGAGTCTGCAGCTGCCTTGGTGCTTACCAAAGTACCAAACGATGTGTGAAGACACAGGAAGACCCATAACATTTTCCGGAATGCCACGTGCCCTTGTCCCTGTAACAATTCATCCTCTGGACTGAATGCTGCATTTAGCTACAGTCTCTGCTGAAAACTGCATTTCCAGATGGTCTTTCTTGTTCTGACATTTTCCCACTCGTTTAATTTTCAAAATTATTTAGCGTAGTGGTTAGAGCTGCTGCCTTTGGATTTGAAGGTCACAGGTTTCACTCCCACCTCCAGCTGTAGTACCCTTGAGCAAGGTAATTACCCTGAATTGCTCCAGGAAATATTACCCAGATGTATACAGTAAATGAGTAAATAATTGCAGGGAGCTTAATATTGTCCGTTGCGCTGGATAAAAATGACAGACAAATGTAATATTACCCTTGCAACATTACAGGCATAAAACTAAGTATGTTTCTTTGTAATTTGCAAGCAATGCAGAGTTTTTTTTCCAAGTACAATGCTTTTCATCCTTTCTCTGACTGTATTTTTCCTTCAGTTGGGTGCATTTTGATGGGTCACATCATATAATGCGTTTTCGTGAACTGTGCTGTAGAAAATTACCATAATGCCAGGCCATTTCCACCCCTGGCGTTCAGAGCTAAAGATCTGGAGAGGCTTGGACACCATAAAGAATTGCCTAAACAAAGACTTCCCCGAGCTGTTAGATGCTTGTCAGCATCAAAAACCCAAAAATGAAAAGATCTGAAGAATTATTTTTTTCCATTTTCATTTCTGATTCCATTATAACTGTTGTACTGCTGGGCCAGAATGTCAGAGAGTAGATGAATATATTTATGTCCTTCTTAGATGCATGGGTACACGTACTGTGACGAAAGTCAGACAAGTTCACCAATTTAAGAAGAACGAAATCAGCGTAATGCATCGGGTGGTGTGGTCTGGGAGATACTTAAATGAGGCTGGCCAATAAGGATGTGCCTGAAATTAATTATGGTTAAACATTTAGCCAATAAAGAAACATGATTTAGATTTAGAAAACAAGTAGATAGCAAAACTAATTTGCTTCGTACAATGCTGACAGTTGGTCCAGCATGATCCCTCAATCCAATGCTCCCTGAAAGATGAAACTACCGACCGATGCTGCGAACCTCCAACGTACAAGTCTGCAAATCCTTCTCTCGCTCTGCACACCTGCCCACCCGTTTTCACTAACCCCTCGTTCAGTCATGGCTGTGGCATTCCAGGGTCGATATTGAGGACCGTAGGGAGTAAGGACGGGAACAACGTGTTCGCACGTTCGCTCGCTCCCACGCACGCACAGACATAGAACATTGAGTCGCCCAGTCTTACAATAGAGGCAAATTAAACATGTCTGGAAGGCGGGAGAAAACCAGGCTATGTAGAGACACACAGTTCTCGGGACAGATTTGTAAAAAGGATGTTTTGTGTTTGGCAAACATCTGCACTAAAACATCTAATATTCTGAATTTAAGAAAGATGCAAGCAATATGTTTTCCAGGCACAAATGAGATGGTGCACTGGTAAAATGATGTGTAATTTCCCCTGGGGCCAGCGTGTGTGTGGTGGGGGCTCGGGGGGGGCGGTGGATGAAGAGAAGACTGAAGAATAAATCAATGTTATTGTGACTGCAGATAGATAATTGATCTCATCCGAAAAGGAACAGGGGCCTGCTCATGCGAAGTCACGAGTCTTCGAGCGCGGGCAGCAGAAACACCGGGAGCTCGAGTCATTTTGAGCTTGTTATGTGATACGCATGGAAGAGATGCGACAATCAGACATTATTTGTGCCAAGGAAGTGGCTGGGAGCTGCGGTTATTGGCAGATATTATTTGCGGAACAGAAAAGCAGGTGCCGAAAAAGCAACCCCCTGTCGATTTTTCAACATAACATTTGCTCTTTTCTATGCCTTACATTTTTGACAATATTTTCATATTACAACACGAAGATTTCATGCCTCAAATTTTAAACATACTCTGCACAATTTATATCACTCAAAGTTTGAACTTAAATTTCTTATAATGTAACAATGTTTTTCATTAACTGTTCAGAGCAAAAGCTGAGAGCAACAACTGAATTTTCTATGTTCAGTTGTGTAGACATATAGAGTATAAACAGCTCAGTGATACATCCCTTGGGTACCGAACAAAAAAATTACTTGTTCCAACACACACAATGTCTACAACCAGTTGTGGCAAATCGAAGCCTAACCCAGCACCTCAGGGAGCAGGGCTGGAGGGGACACACCCAGGACGGGACACCAGTCCATTGCAAGGCACTTAAAGCGGGACTTGAACCCTAGACCCACTGGAAAGCAGATGCCAGCCAAACCCACTGCACCAGCACACCTCCCTATAACTTTCCAAATGATTTTTAATTTGTCTATCTATTCATTTTTTAAAGTATCAGCTTTTAAAACCCCTGCATTTGTCCCCAATACAACTGATCAGCTGAAAGGAACAACTTGACCTTTATACAAATAAATGATACAGCTATTTCACAATAATGGGGGAAAACAAGAAGCATGCTTGATGGACAGAACTATGGGATCTTAGGCAGTGTGACACGGTTTTGCAAAAGAGAAGAATATTAACTGCGCAGCCACTGACAGGTGTTGCTACAAAAATGTTTTCTAATGATGTGTACAACAACAAAGCAGCATTCATTATTGTCAGCACAATATTCAGTGGGAATGAAATCTTGAGACTCTTACCAAAATGAAATATGAATTTATTTCTATATATTTTTTTAATTTTTAAAAAATCTGAATAAGCTGCCTTCTTTTCTTCTATTGACTCTACATTTTTAAATGATATTGACTCAGTTCTGCAACAAGTTAAAAACACTGGATGGGATAACAAGTTTAAAATATTGGATGGTGTCACTTGGTTTCGTGGTATTGGAGGAAAAAAAAAATGTTACAAAGCAGTTTCATGAAGGAGTTCTGTGATGGATTTGCCACATTTCCAACCAGGAGGAAAAGAAATTAAGACTTACTGCTGTCCTTTGCCTGCAACAACTCTTCAGATGTGTCAAACTATAAGATTTATTGCTGAAACAGAATAATTGCATTTCCTGGAACTAAGATCCAAAGCATCCCTAAATTGCCCCTCTAATTCAATTGTTAAAGAGCTATAAGATACAGGTAGATATATTACCAAAGAAGCCAACACTGTTCCAATTCACCTGTCATAAAATGCCACGTGTAAAGTATTTGAAATCTATAACCAAGATTGAATTCAATACCACAATACCATTAATCCTCTTTTAACTGATACAAACCTGTCTCTTTACAGGCTTCTCCTATGGTGGATGAATTACAGCAGAAAAAAGATAACTAGAAGCCTAGCCATAAAGAAAAATAAGTTTGTGGTAAGCTATACAAACTTGGGGGTGGTGGTAGTGCAGTAGCGCAGTAGGCAGTGGGTTGAACCGGGTCCTCCTTGCCAGTGGGTCTGGGGTTCAAGTCCCGCTTGGGGTGCCTTGTGACGAACTGGTGTCCTCTCTGGGTGTGTCCCCCCCCCTCCAGCCCTTCGCCATGTGTTGCTGGGTTAGGCTCTGGCTCCCTGTGACCCCATATGGGACAAGTGGTTCAGACTGTGTGTGTACACAAACTAGCCTAACATTGTCATTAGCTATCTATAACTGCTCATTGAATGTCAGCACATCCATTAATAAAGCAAGAGGGCATAGTGGCACAGCAAGTAGTGCTGCTGTCTCACACCACCAGTGGTGTTAGAGGATGTGAATTTGACCCCTGCTCAGTCTGTGTGGAGCTTGCATGTTCTCCCCATGTCTGTGTGGGTTGCCCCTCAGTGCTCTGGTTTCCTCCCACAGTCCAAAAACATGCTGTTCAGGTTCATCCATAGTGTGTGAGTGACAGAAAGACAGAGTGTCATCCACTGATGTATGAATGTGTGACCCATTGTCAGTAGTGTATTTAGCAGTGTAAGTCACCTTGGTGAATAAGGTATGTGGGCTGATAACACTACATAGAGTTCATTAGAAGCTGCTTTGGAGAAAAGCATCTACTAAATAAATAAATGTAATATAAGACATTGTTCATTAACAATGTTGTTTGAAATTTACTGCTATACCCAAGACCTGACCTGCATGAGAAAATTCTGGCATGATGCAAAGATCCAAAAGTATTTAATGCAAAAGTAAATGACCGTCAGTATTATAAGAACCAAGGAGAATGAGCAAACTCGAAACTACATGATAAGCCAGGCAGCACTGCATTAAATTTTACTGTTGGGTGCAAATACCATGATCTCATGAGCCTTCCTTTATTACTCAGAGCAAAATTAAGCAATTTGACAGACAGTACATACAGTATTTTATTTTTCTGCCTATCATCAAGGAATTTGTTTTTTTTTTCTTTAGAAGCAGACTTATGAATTCCAGAATCTTGAATATTACATGCTACAGCTTACATCTGCGTTGATGTTAGAGGTGGACAACAACCAAGAGTCCAAACATCACTACCTGCTGAGCCAAGTACCTTCCTTGTGCCTTGAATAATGCTGTTATGATCAGTTTTGGATGACAAGTAGTCCCCCTTATCCGCGGGTTCAGTTACCCGGTTTCCGAAAATATTTAACGGAAAATTACAGATATAAACAATTCATAAGTTTTAAATTGTGCGCCGTTCTGATTAGCGTCATGAAATCTCGTGCGGTCCCACCCGGGACGTGAATCATCCCTTTGTCCAGCGTATTCGCTGTATACGTTACCCGCCCGTTAGTCACTTAGTAGCGTCTCAGTTATCAGATCGACTGTCGCGGTATTGCAGTGCTTGTGTTCCAGTAAGCCCCTTTTTTTAATAAAAAAAACTTTTTTTTTTAAAAAATCTGTACTTTTTAGGACCTGGGCATTGATCCTTAGTTTTCTGCTTTCTTCTGTATAGCAAAAAACAGTATGTATTATAGAGTTTGGGACTATCCGCGGTTTCAGGCATCCGCTGGGCGTCTTGGGACATTTTTTCCAGCAAATGTCGCAACAACGACTATATACAAACTTAAGACTACCACTAGTAGACAACTACAACAATGGTCTTAACAGCGACACTCTTCTTTATGTTGTTCTTTCTCCTCTTTTCCGTTTTTTCTGCTGAAGTAAGTACAGTATGTACAATAAACTGCGGCCTCAGCAATTTCACTGAGCAGGTAACAGACAAGTATATTCAAAATAAACAGAATAGCAGTTCAATAATTTAAAATACAAACAGCTTCATACTTGCTTCACTTAGCTCAGGTTCATATCATTCACATCATCCATTTTCGACGGATTCCTCCTAATAGTACAACTCAAACTCCCGCAGCTGCTCTTTTTCCATCTTTGTCTCTGCTTCCATTTAACCCAAGATTAAGACATGCATTCTTTCTCGGAAAAACACACTCTTAGATATATCCGCAGTTACAGTTTGTATATTCTCTAACGTAACAGCATTACGTACATTCCGCAATATTCTCTTCACTTTACCATATTATAAACAACACAAACTTTTATAGTCTATATTATGTGGAGGAACTGCTCCATCACAAGGAACTTGCTCTTTTGGCAGGAGCCTCAAGCCAGTCTTGCGAAGCACACTGACAGCGCTCACCCCAGTACTGTCACACAATCCACTCACTGGTTGAACAACCATGTTAATTACCCATCTTAAAAGCATTCTAATGACAACTATTTACAGTGTAACCCCCCCCAAGAGTGCCCTTGAGTAGAGTGGGATGCAACAACAGAGTTATGAATAGAACACCTAAATATAATTGGTATTACTGCCAACTCAAATATCTGTTGATTTGCTTCATGTCTGATTTGTCTCATCTGATTCCGATTACCTTCCTTCAAAGGAATGATTATTATGTTCGCGGTCACATGCCTGAGCTGTCTATAATACACATACATCTGCATACATGCATACAAAAATAGGTGTATACGGGTATATATTATTTTATTGTGTACACAGAAATATTTTATTCATATTTTATATTATCGTGGATTTCAGCATAAAACAAATGTATTTTATTCACTTTACATTCATTACCTTTAACTAGTGCTTTGTGGCAGTTCAGAGTCTATCTCAGAAACATAGGGTGTGAAGCAGGGTACACGCTAGATGGGATGCCAGTCAATTACAGGGCATCTAAGCAAACAGTCACTGACAATTTGACATATCACATGCAATTTAAAGATACTGACAAACCTGAAACACTTTTTCGGTTTATGGGAGGAAACCAGAGCACCCAAAGGAACCCATGTTAGAACCCAAAGCCCTGGAGGTGGGAGGCACCACTGTCACCCGTAACGATAATAACAAACTCACCAATTCGCTGAAGGGAGAGTAATACTAGGGTATGCGTGCCAAAACGAAATGTAAGAATTCAAGAAATTTACAGGCCATCAGGGCAACTTTTACTAATGATTCGGTCTCTTACGACCTTAGGCATCAAGAAACCATCTGCTGCAGCTGCGTAAACACAAAGAAAGCAGAGATGCGCCAAGACCAAAAGCTCTGAGGAGCTGGGAAGTACAATTGAGTGGGGAAGATCCTTTTTGGCAAACACACTTTCTGTAATCATTCCCAAGTTAGGAAAAAATACTTAATGCAAAAAGCATTTATTCAGTATGTGTTTTATACATACATTACATTATACATTACTGTACTATTTTCTTGTGGGAAAAGCGCATGCCATGAGCACCTTTAGGGGTTAACAACAAGTCTAAGGCCACATAATGTTTTGCATACGGCAAATTTTCGGTGTTATTTTTCAGCAAAGCTGTTTTTCTTCATTAGGTTTTCTCTGCAAGTGAAAGCAAAGGCTTGCTTTTTTTTTGTAGTTCTCGTGAGCTGTTTTGTCAGTCGGGCGCGTTGTTCGGTCGTATCGATTGCCTTGCGGCCGCACTCTGGCTCTCGAGTGTCGCGATCTTGGTCTGAGAACCGAGAACCATTAAGTTTTCTGAAAGAAATTAAAGAAAGTGCCAGAGACGTCTTCACCAGAACCGGGGGTCCCAATGACACGTTACAACATCGTTTGGCACGTGCGGGGCAGCACGAGCCCACAGACTCAGAGTGGGTCTCGCAGGTGCCCTCGGTGCTTCTGGGCTGCGGGTTATGCGGCTCAGTCTGTGTGCAGTTTGCATGTTCTCCCACGTTCGCGTGCCTCTCCGCCGGGTGCCGAAAGGTGTGCTTCAGATGAACTGGTAACTGTAAATTGCCCTCAGTGGGAACGAGTGCGTGTTATTATCCTGCGACAGACTGCGGTCTGTTCTAGTGACCCACAAATTGAAGCCGGAACTCTTTTGCTTTCTCCCCATTGGTGACTTCAGAGCTCAGCTGCGCAGCCATTGGCTGGAGCGGCCCCACAGCCCGCCTTCCCCGACGCCTCCCGTGCAGCCCAGGGTATGAAGCAGATGGCACTAACTCTCAAATAAGAGCCTCGCGCCTGAGCTACTATTATTACAATCCGCGCAATTGTGATCGTCGTCGCCATTATCGCCGCCATTATCATCGGCATTGCTGCCCTTTTCGTTTCCAGCAAAGCTGTTTTGCAGGAGATCTTCGTGCGTGATTCCTGGTCCCCTTTTTCTTCTGTCAGAAGGAAATATTCCCTCCCGTGGAGAAAGGGAGAGTTGTTCTTTTCGAGTCGCTTTATGAGTGGAGTAGTTTGTTTTAATTCAGAACGTCAGGCTGGCTAAAGCCCAGGTCATTAGACAATAACTGGCTGCCTGGTAGCATTAACCTCGCTGCTACAAGAGCACTCAGTGGCCCAGTCCTCTCACTGAGAACCGATAGAGCGCTTTCCCGCAGACTGGGGTGCTTCACGTCCCAGCTGAGATTTTATGTTATGTGCAAAAAATGACATTAACCAATCCCAGTATCACTTTTTATCTGGCAGGTTCCATTCATATATTAGAATGGAGAAAAAAACCTGTTCAAATTCAATGGCATAAGGGGGGTGTGGTGGCGCGGTGGCGTGTTGGGTTGGACCGGGTCCTGCTCTCTGGTGGGTCTAGGGTTCGAGTCCTGCTTGGGGTGCCTTGTGATGGACTGGCGTCCCGTCCCGGGTGTGTCCCCTCCCCCTCCGGCCCTTTGCCCCGTGTTGCTGGGTTAGGCTCCGGATCCCTGCGACCCCATATGGGACAAGCGGTTTCAGATGATGTGTGTGTGTGTGTTCAATGGCATAAAGTTGAAAGGACCAGAGTTAATCGAGTCCTCGTTTAAGCTGTGTAGAATTTTCTTGCTCTCCCTGTGTTCATGCTGCTTTTCTCAGGGTGCTCCAATCCCCCGCAAAGTCCAAAGTGTTTCAGATGACTCCAAACTGCCCATAGTATGTGAACGGGTATGTGTTTGATTTCCCTGTGCTGGAGACTGGAGTCCCATCCACAGTTTACGCTTTACGTCCAGGGCTCCCAAGGCTCTGGGCCACTGTGACAAGGCATACTACACACCATTAATAATAATTTCCCACTATAAAACACACACATTTTCTGAACCGCTTGTCCCATACGGGGTCGCGGGGAACCGGAGCCTACCCGGCAACACAGGGCGTAAGGCCAGAGGGGGAGGGGACACACCCAGGATGGGACGCCAGTCTGTTGCAAGGCACCCCAAGCGGGACTTGAACCCCAGACCCACCGGAGAGCAGGACCCAGTCCAACCCACTGCGCCACCATGCCCCCTCCCCCATAAAAATAAAATCAAATTCTTAAGATGTTTTTCATTTTCCTACTTTATACCTTATTAGTACAATTCAATCAAGCATTAGATAGGCAGCAAGGTAGAATATTTATAGCTTTTCACACGTGTCATGTATTTATTCAACTTACCAATTGAATTTAGCTTTAAACTTGTGTTTGTGAAGTGAAAAAAGTTTAACCTTTAAAATGAAAGATTATTAGGCATTAACTCCCCATGGCATTGGCTTAACATCATGTTTTGACAGAAGCGCAATATTAAAATTTAAAAGCAGTTTTCCTACGGTATATAATAGAACGAGTCCCCAAATAGTCATGAGTGCATCTTGAGAATAATGGAGAGAAGGGTTTTCCAATTAATTGTATCTGTCTTGTTGCAAGTCAGCATGCAGTCTTGAAGAAGACGGGGGAGTACGATAAATATGCAAATAAGATAAAACATCACATAATTAACAGCAATATCTTCTTTATATCTGAATTTCTGTTTTACTCAAATTTGACTATAAATTATTTTCTGTTTTGTCTGCTCTTGTAGACTAAGGACTAAACAGAAGGCAAACATGCTGTGAACATCACAGTGTTGTGTGGGATGACCATAGATTTCAAAATTTGAGCCTGATTAAGGGAACCAGCTCCAACGTCCTTTCATTTTCGCTTGTTCAGAAAGATAAAAAGAAGCCTTAGGAGGCATTGCATACAGTGCCTGGTTATATTATTTGCATCTGGACCCGTATGTCCAGTGTAACCCACTATTTTCCAATTGTCACAATACTAAAATATGTTCAAATGTTCCATGCAGAAGCTGTGCTTAAATATTTGATAACATTTCTACTTGTGTGCTCAAATATAGATGCATTGGCTAACAGGGATGTATTATGAAGGGTCCAACACAACGGACAAGTAATATACAATATGAAGGATGTAAAGAAATAACAACTGTCATCACCCTAACAGTATGATTACAATATAATATAGGTAGACAGTGAAAAATATACAAATTATTTTAACATTTCAGTTGTAATTGATACTGCACTATCACAGTGAGTGAGAGCACATAGGAAGAGGAATAACTTCACTGTTATATTTGAAGCTATTTTCTAAAAATTATGTTTCTATTCTTTATTTAAATTGGCCAGTCAAAGACAAGAATTCTTGGTAGTCAGTATGCATCTAGACTGGGTTTACCAAGTTTGGCCCAAAAGATGAGTTATTTACTACTGAAAGTGTCTGCTAAATAAATAAATGTAAATGTAAAATGTAAATGATATTTAGAATGTAAGGGCCCCTAATTTAACGAGATTTCCAGCAGCTTTGCACTTTTTTCAGTGATTAGAGCTGTGTGCTTTGCCATTTGACAACTTTTATAAACATAGATATCTTCACAATACAAATGATACCTGTTACTTTGGAAAATCAGAATTATGCAGCTTATTAATTAAAATAACACTACTTTTTATATTAGTCTTTGTGTTATTTCATAAAACCATTTTTTGGTTTTTGGAGGAATGTGCATCTTTTTTTTCTGTTTATCTTAAGATTTGTGTGCACTGGGAACTACTGTTGGAGGAAAAGCAATTAAATATAAAGCCTTTGACAGCTGTCATGCTTTTCACCAAGCAGGAAAGACATTTCTATTGTTCCTATTATTTCAGATCTAGATACTGCGGAGTTGGAGAAGGAGGGGTGAACCCTTTTTTGGCATTACAAGGGGCATAAGTGGGTTTTGTAGCACCCAGACTTGGCAAGTTCCCACACTGAGCATCGTACTGATTCAACAGGGATTTCTTTCTTTCTTTCTCCAGGGTGAATATTTCAGCAGCCTCTGTCCCTGAAGTGAATTCAGATTCCATTGTGTTCACAGTCACAGAGCCCTCATCTTGCGGCCATTCAGATTCACAAAATTAGATGAAAGTGTCAACTGGGCTAACTATACTTAGGGCGCAGTAGGCCATGTAGTAGATAGCTCTGCTGTCTTTCACTAGGAGGACACAGATTTCAACTCCACCTCCCGCTGTAAAATGCTTGAGGATGGTACTTACCCTGGACTGATATAGTACAAATTATCCAACTTTATAAATGGATGAAAAAATGTAAGTTGCTTTGGAGAGAAGTGTTAGATGTAATGTAGAGCAGTATCCTTTTCTAACTAAAGGAAACTGAAAATCATGCCTTTTATGCTGAGGATACTTGGCACTGTAAGTTGCTCTATTTGTCATATCTTCAGAAAACACGGGTAATGGACAGAAAATGTGTGACGATCATGGACATCAGACCTAATGTGAGAACTAAAGTAGAGGACTGAGGACTAAGGTCAATGTACCTTGTGGGACTGGGGCGATGGGTTCGCGTAGAAGCGTTGAGCTTCATAAAAAGGATCAGGGTTAGGGTTAGGCGTAGTCCGGGACACCTTGGGTTCTGACAGTTTATTTTTCTTATGGCGTGCTGGACTAAAGTTATTCTTTCAAAACTCTATGGGTAAGTTGACTTGTTTGCGTATTATTTTAACCTTGTGCTCAAGCGTGCCGATTTTGGCTTGTTATGCTTATAATTTACGGAATTGTTTGTTTTACAGGGTACAGTGTGATATTTGGAGATTTGCCGGATGACTGGAATTGCAGTCTGTGTGGTATGCTTTCCCTTTTTTTTAATTTATCTGTGGACTCAGTGGTTTGTGACGATGGTATGTTGTATTGTTATGCTGTTGGCTGTTTCTGCTGGTTGTTGCAGTACAGTGGTGTCTGTGTTTTTACAGACTGTATCTTGTCCTCTGAACTGAACTGAACAGAACTAGGTGTGACTGGGGTATAGCTGGTAAAGCAGTGGTTAGAGCAGCTGAGTTAGGGCCCAAAGGCTGCAGGTTTCAATCCCACTTCCAGTTGTAGTACTCTTGAACAAGGTACTTATATTAAATTGCTCTAGTAAAATTAGCCAGCCGTGTAAATAGTGGTAAGTCACTTTGGAGAAAAGTGTAATCTAAATTAACAAATGCTAACCACTGTTCTTTAGGATTCTACTTCTTTTATAACTAATAAATGCGTGTTTCAGATAGGCAGAGCTGGGATTTAAACGAATACTGTTTTTTTTTAAATGAGGCTCCTCATGCTGTTTTAGTAAGTTTGGTTCTTTGAGGAGCATCCTCATAATCAGCCTGCCAGCTCTGTCGCTTTGCTGGAAAGGTGCGGTTTTATGCGAGTAGCTGGTTTAAATTCACCTGTTATGTGTTGTCTTAACTATGTATTTGGTTGGCAGCTTGTTGAGTAGCGGTTGAAACTGCTTTCTTTGGACCCAAAGGTTGCAGGTTCAAGCTTCATCTCTGGTTGTAGTACCCTTGAGCAAGGTACTTAACCTAAGATGCTCAAAGAAAAATTACCCAGATGCATGAATGGGAAATATTTGTATGTACATTAACATTGTAAGTCGCTTTGGGTTTGTTAAATCAGTAGATGGAGCCATGTTCCCTTGTACACCGTTTTTGTAAGTGGATCACAATTTTGTTGTGTAGCTCCACGATTTGCTTTCTTGGATGAACTGTGCTGTGCCCTGAAGGTTGTCACATTGGGATTTCGATTTACCGCACGTGTATGGGCTATTCTTTAACCTTTCAGCATTCCAACTATTGTTTTAAGGGAACAGGGAGTCAGAGTTTCCCTAACCAACTCAGGGTTGATTTTATGAGCATTCTCTATTAATAAACTTTGTACTTGTCCTTTTACTCCAAGTTGGGTTTTTAATCTGCTAGCATAGTGTTTAGAACTACTGCACTTGGACCCAAAGGTTGCAGGTTTGAATCCCACTTCCAGCTGTTGTACCACTGAGCAAGGTACTTACTGTCAGTTACTCCAACAAAAATTACCCAGCAGCATAAATAGGTAAATAATTGTAAGTAATTTGACACTGCAAGTCACTTTGGACAAAAGTGTCAGCTACATGAATAAATGTAAATGTAATTTATTCCCAGAACTCTCCGCAGCTAAAGGTGCAAACCAAGGGGTTGCACAGTCGGTGCTGTGTCGCAGCCACATCAAAACTAAGGTCCAAGTCTTCTTTCTAGAATTCGTGCCCTTTCACTATCAGTACGCTAATTGTTTAGGTGAGAGAGTCGCTGTAGTGCGACTGCTGATGTCAACAATCACAGCTGCCTCGGAAAACTGTTCACGATTAGCACAGTGTTCCACTAGCAGTAATGGTAAAAAAAGTGAACGATACGATAGCTAAATGCTATTCTGACTCCCTAGAAAGACTATAGTACATTTCTTTCAAAATCTGCAAGCAGCTAAACCAGATGTGAACAGAGAAAGTAATGCATTCTTCAGTAGCCTTCACGTAATTCTGTCAAAGTTGGAGCTTTCAAACCCAGTTGCCACTGTAGCCATGTCTGCATTTCCAACTCTAATGCATGATGCACACATATATAGCACAGAAGGTCTTATATAGGACATGCATTTGTTGAAACGGTAAGAATAATGCCTTCTCCATCCACCAAGTGCAGCATTCAGGAATCCGCTAGCAATCCCAGGAAGCGGCCAGTTCCGTGTGGCTTAATCTTTCCCATTTCAGATCTCATAAGAGTATGGATAGTGCCAGAACACACAAGTTGCTTCACTGTCAGAGCAAAACAGGGGAAGGAGGAACAAAAAAAAAAATAAAAAACACGAATGGCTGTAGTTGCAGCCATGCTTCCGTCAAGACCAATGTTCCACACCAGGCTCAGATCCGACAACTGCAAAATCCCTCCCTGTGGGAAATGAAGCCGTGGCTGAAAGCGCTTCTTAATAAAACCGCCCCCGCGAATCAATCAGAGTAACCGGTTCCGCCACTCACTTCCAGTCTGAAAACAACCGCCAGCTATTACATGTGAATTGGAGAAACAAGCAGATTCAATGCACAGGGATCAGCTTTAATGACCGTATTATTCAGTTCCTAGCGCCGAATCATTTAATGCCAGTACAGTTTAAATGTAATTAAATTTGATGCAATAAAATCTTTTGATCAGAAGATGGATGACTGAAAAGTGAATTTTAAGTAGCCTTCTCCATACCTTGCCCAAATTTGAATGCTACCGAGAGAAGAAAAAAATGGTAGCTGGAAAAATAAAGAAATATATAAATAGACTGAAATATGGCATCCCCCACATCACAGCGCATGGCACCAGGCCACAGAGAAACCGACAAACAAATCCATGCAAGCACTGATGTAAGATAAACAGAGGAGACTCGCTCTCCCGAAAACAATTTGCTCTTCAGCGAATCTCCTTCAGATCTGCACTTTGGGGACGTGCTAGGAGGTGGGAAACGGAGAGGCGAGCGGTGCGGACGGAAGACGGCCCCCGCTAAAGCTGAGCAGCGAGCGATCTCCCTGGGTGTCCACCACCGCATTCTAACGCCCTGAAGTCCACGACACGGCAGCTCTGCCGTTTATCACGCTCTAGCACTGTATATTGATTTTTCTGATTCCTATGTGTATTTTGTGAATTCAATTTCCTCTTAAGGATCTTCTTTTGCTTTAATGAGAGCCCTGTGGTCTTTTGTACCCCATGGCTCAGCCTTTTATGATGCAAAGGGAGCAGAGGTGTTCTCAATGGATCCTGCTTTACAGCTCATGTTGCCGAGTCTGTGACTGTGTCTGTACAGTAAGAGCCCAGAGAATGACTGATGGGCTGATGGATTTCTTAACAAGACCCGCATTCATGTCTGCACGACTGAAAAGATCTGTTGTTAAGTGCTCTTACTCACATATGCCACATCTATGATGTGCAAAGCATTGATATAAGGACAGTTTTTTCATTGCTCACAACAAAAGTAACAGTACTAATAAACATTTTCAGAACTGTGGTGGATTTTCATGAAAATGGTTAATACCTGAACGCTAACTTCCCTTGGGTTAGTCTATTCCGCCCTTGGCAAAAATTGCAGAAATGCCAACTTAAAGCATACCATAACTAATTCAAATTACTCTTCAGTTACTTGCATTTCATATACAGCCTATCACTGGTTCTGAACAAAAACAGAAGCATTTTATGGCTACTGTATGTGCAGTAAAATCCATATTTACATTTATTTATTTAGTTGAAACTTTTCTCCAAAGTGACTTCCAATGAACTCTGTGTAGTGTTATCAGCCCACACACCTTATTCACCGTGGTGACTTACACTGCTAGATACACTACTTACACTGGGTCACTCATCCATACATCAGTGGAACACACTCCCTCTGTCACTCACACACATTTTAATTACGATACTACTGGAAAATTTCATCTTCAAGTAAAATCAAACTCGCAGACATAAAATTAATGTTTATTAAGTTAATGTTATATATAAATATGGATACTGGCTTTAAAAAAAAAATGTTGCACTTGCAAAGCCACTTTGCTTTTTACCTCTTTGCAACTATTTATGGAATAGTACTCCAAATAAAAAGCAGCAAATTTGTCACAAATCTGTTTTGCAATATAATCACGCCATGTTTGGACTTAGTCCAAGAACACCCAACATGCACGCTTTCATGAAGGGTACCATTTCAACTCCCATTTAGCATTCAGCTCGCAAATGCATGCTACGAAGAAGAATATGTGTGTGACCAACTCAATTAACTACACTTGCATTCTTTTCTCATTTCTTTCATCAACTGTTGCTCTAATGCCCATCTAGATAAAGAAACGTCCCACACTGACAGTCCACTTGGGTAGCTCCTGCAGCATTCATGGATTTGGCCCTGCTATATTACTTTGTAGGGCGTGCACATATTTGGAGTACAACGAAGGAGACGGAATTAAAGAGCGGCACCTTATGTACTAGTACTATACAAGCAGTGACCTGACTCAAAAACAAAACAAAATAAATGGCCAGCAGACAGTTATGCAGCAGAAAGTAAGAAAGAATCACTAAGCTTTGACTGCTCGACTGTACGTCTCGTTACTTTCAACAGTCACATCTCTAGTACTCGGCTCCATCGGAAACATAACCTGGAAAGTACCGTAAGTCAAGTCAAACATTACAACGGGAACAAAACCTGAACCGCAAGACCTCGGCTGGCTTTCCTTTTCTCCGTGAACCTTTAAGACGGACCGTGCGTTACAGATTGCCGCGCTCCTTTCACTTCCTGGATAGCGGCTGTTGAGAAGGTGCTTGCCAGTCAGCGCTGGAAGTTTTCGTACAGATGGAGGGTGCATTAAGCTTCCTGAAAGCGGTGCTGCTCAGCGGAACTAAAGGCTGGTCTAGGGGAGGACTCGCTGTTGATCTTGGAGGGAACGGCAGGGCAGTCAAGGCGAGTCTGGGAAAGGCTTGCGCAGAGCTGGCGTGCTGTTGTACCACATGTTTGGGAAATGGAACAAATGCTCACTAGATGCACAGTAAGTTGCATGTACAGCTGCTACTTGGCCCTTGCACTTCGCAATACTAAAAATAGGTTATGAACTTTAATGCGTTAACCGAAGGTTTCACACGTCACGTTATTTTAAGATATATTAGGGCGGTCAACAGTAAAGCACTTAAGAATAATTTGACACTAACTGCAGAAGTACGGTATGGTCTCAGTTCATTCTTAACCAAACATTAAGCTCTAGCATTTTTTCCATTATGGTTATGACTGCTGCCTATGGCTTACTGTATATCTTGTGTCTGAAAACAACAATACATGCTATGTAGTTTTTTTTTTTTTTGGTGAGCGGTAATCATTCATTTTTCAGGTGATAGCTTGTGAACAAAGCCACACTCTGCTTTATTCAGGAAGTGACAGCTGGGTGTGGCTTATTTTAGTTTATCTGTAAATGACGGCTTTACTTGGACTGGCAAAATTTAGAAAGAGCTAATAGTAACGTTATATGGCCTGTTTTACTGCATTTTCTCTCTGCACCCATACACCCTACCACAAGAAAAATGACAGTATGTTTCACCACACCAAGGCCAGAAAAGTATTTCGTTTATTCCTGGTATTTCCAAAAAAAAAAAAAAAAAATCCCATCACAGTTAAAATGACCACAGTTACAAACACATTTCATAAAACGAAAGGAAAAACTTGTCTTTTTTTCAGTGCTGCTGCACATATCTTCACAGAGCTGCAGCTAGTTCATTTATTTTCATTGAAGTGACTCAGTCGGTCAAAGATAGTTCCGTTCTGTGTGAAATTCACACCTTGCTTTATGATATCATTCTCTGTGTTCTTTACACCTTTACTGTGTCCCGCTGAAAATGAAAAGCGTTGGACTCTTGCTGCTGGAGGACAAACGGCTCACCACACCCAGTGGAGACAACGTGCCCTCATCCGTCCTACCGCACAAACGTCTACCGGAGACCAAAGTCAAGCGCCAGCGGGAAAAAAATACAAGGCAGACTCACCAACTCCACGGACCCATAATGCTTCCGGCTGAATTCGCCACGCCTGCATCCCAGGTCCTCGGAGGCGGAGCTGAAAAACAAACGGATCATCACCACAACTCATCTCACGGAGGACTGCGAGGGTCTGAAGTGGGTGGAGAAGGCGAGCAAGGTAGCGGTGAATGCTGAAGGAAGTGCTTTTGACTCAAGTTCTCCAGCCCTGCCGCACATACACAGACTTCACGCAGCCGCTTCCTTGTCTCCTGACATCACGGTGCTGCGCTCTGTCCGGCCGGGCCTGGACAAGTGCCGAGCTGAGACGGAGGCCCTGATTGAATTAGGCATGAAGTCATTTTGTGACGGACAGCGTCTGCCAGCCAGAACTGTCTCCTTTATTGTGTTTGAGGTTCTAGTTCTGAGGACGTCTCGGTGGCCAGCAAGCCCTTGCCTAATCACACCCCCCCTAGAAAACGTATCTACTCTGATGAGATAAAACCCTCCACGCCAAATTAACTGAGGTCTGGCACGAACTGGAAAGTTCTGGAGTATCTCTGTAAAGATCCATAATGTATTTTAATACGCTATTTGGCATAAAAAAAAAAGAAGTCTCCAGTGCAGCATAGCAAATATGCCCTTTCATTAGTCTCAATTATTCTTGTGCAGATAGAACAAGAACATCTGCTCTGCGCTCATTACTACACTGAAATAGACATATTACAAACAAAATGCTATCACTAATATGCACGGCTTCCAAGATTTTTTGCTTCTCTCGTGTGCAAAGCAGAGTAACACAAGGCTACCCTGGTCTGCAACAATGCATGCATTACATTTTACAGTTCCTCAGACAGACCATTTACACTGTCTTTGTGTCTTTACAAATGTGTGCTGTTTACAGCTGTCGAGCTTTGGCTAATGGAAACAAGTCAATTTGTGTGTGTGTGTGTGTGTGTGTGTGTGTGTGTGTGTGTGCACCCCTTTGTCCACATCAGTCAGAGTGTAGGCTATTATTATTGATCCATTACTGCTCAGAGCAGCGGAGATTTGTGATTGCAGGGTGAACACCCTTCCCGTCGTCAACCCGTGTGGTATCAGAGTTGCACACAGGGCACAGTCTTATATTATACTATGTTATAGTAACAGTCCAAAGTGCCGATATTGTAAACGCAAAGGCCAGAAGTTGCACATTTGCCCTTCTGATGAGCACCTCTGTGTACGGAACTCAGATAAGACCCATGCAATCTCTGATGAAAAAGTCTTTCACACCTTCCTCTCTTGCTTTCCTGACAACGCATGGGCAGCAGGGGACAGGTTTTCCCAAGACACATGAAGAAATAACCTCCCAGTAACTACCACAGTTTCTTCCTTTTACTTCTTCTCTTTATTTGCTTCCCTCCTTTTTCTGATCCTTTGCACCCCCTTCCAAACATCACACATTGACAATTTAATGTAACCAACCAGGAGCGGTCAATGAAAGTCCAATCCAATATAATAATCTGCAGTGCAACATGTTGTAACTGTGTGCCGCTCAGCTACATTGTTTATTCTTCACATGTCCAGCATGTATATGGCCATTAAAAAGAAATCAAGCTTCAAGGATTCTAAAGCTTGCCTAGCAACTGCAGTTTAAAATCAATCTCCATCCCTCCATTACTGACCAGCAAAGATGACATCATAGCCTAATGGCAACTGCTCCTCATCTACACGCAGTTATTTTTCAGGAGATTAAATTGTAATATTTGACTCATGTGGTTCGGGAACCAAACGACCCGTCGGACCCATTAAACAAGCTCATCAGTTGCGGACGACGATATGTGTAAAGCTGGGTGTGCTCCATGGCAATGCATGGGGGTATGATTGGGACAGTCAAAAGCTGTCTCAAAGCCGCCCGTGTCAAGAGCTGTCCATTCAGCACCACCTATGATCACAGGTTGAAAAACCACTTCTTGGCTCTTTTGCATTCATCTTCGTACAATGTCATTTGGGGATCTTTTCTTACACGACATTTCTTCTGGGAATGCCTTCCTTCCCAACAGGTGCACATTATCCATTTATCTATCCAGAAAGATCTTGTTGCAGTGCGGTAATTAACTGCTGTACGTGACGGGTTTCCATCTGAAAGGCAAACGACTTCACAAAAGGTTGAGTGACACTTGAGTCCAGGGCGTGCGACGCCGGTCTTACCTTGAACAGAGTATTAGAATAAATTATTAATGTTTTTTCCATGTGCGTTCAGGAGCCTGTGTAAGGGAGCAAAACAAGCCTGCTGCAAAAGTAAGGAAGGCAAAAGGTTCTCAGTGATGATCACATTTCCACTTCACGTGGCCTAATACTGAAAGAAAGTCTAGCAGGTCCTTAACAAGCAGCCTGTTTCCTGACAGTATCCTTCAAATGAAGGCAATTACGTGCCCGATGCATCTCTGCCCAGCAAACTGTGGCTGCAGCCTGCGGGAGTTCCCGCACATCATTGTGATCCCACTTTGCGGAAGACTCCCCCCCCAAGACTGCAGCTCGAATTTTCTGGTTTAAAAAACATTACATGCCCGGGCACACTGATGATTCCATGTTTCAGAGGATCTGGAGTAAAACCGCACGAATCTGCATCCGCACTGAGACAATGATCACTGGGACCCGTAAGAGAGAGAGAGAGAGAGAGAGAGAGAAAAAGCATCGTAGCTGTGCTGCACTGATGATGACTGCACCGGGGTCGGGAAACACACCTGTCATCCACTGTCTTACCGCACATAGACAAGTTCGCCGTAACACAGCCAAGCAAGCTTCACACATCCCTGGCACGAAACAAGTGCAACGCCACGAATGACCAGAAATGAATGAAAGACCACGTTAACGTAAAGAAAAAAGAAACCCGAGATAGCGGATGCCTCCCTCTTCCTAACACATCACATGGTGTCAATTTCCATTCCATCGGCTATGCAGCGCGAACGCGCGCACTGACGACATACTGTAACATGTTGATTTACCGTTGGGTGAAACTCAGCAGTTTGGTAGCAGCCGGATCCGCACTGCACATATCCCCATGCGTTTTATCCCCACCGCTCCCAGTAGTAGTAGCAGTTGTAGCAGCGCTTGTGTATTTTTCAGCGAGGCACCGTGAGCATCGCTGCCTCTACTGCACGGTGTCACTGCCGACGGCTTCCCTTCTTGCACTGTGACTCTGAGCGGCGCAAATGGGCAAGCGATGGGTGGGCAGCGGCACGGATGCGCTGCGTCCGGGAGCCCGTTCGCTCTCTCGCTCCTCCTGCTGATCCTCAGCTAGCTTCTGGTCCTCCTCCCTCTCCTCCTGCTGCTGATGCTGATGCTGCTGCTGCTACAGCTGCTCCTGTCAGTCAGGTACTCAGGTACTCGCGTTTCCTCCGCCGCTCCCAGGGACAGCCCAGCCCCCCCCTCCACCCCCTCCCCCCAGCAGACAGAGGCACATGGAAAAAGCCCCCGTCGACGCACCGCACCGCACCGCGGTCTCCGGCTCCTGAGCGGCCGTCCTCAGCCCCTTCGCAGACCGCTGGATCACGGACACGGTGCGCAGCGATTTATCCAGCTGAAGGCACCCGTTGTTGGACAGCACGCGAGAAAAAGCCCGTGCCACTTGTAGGAGGAGGTTCGCTCTCCTTTCTCTTCGTCTCATGCGCTTCCCATTGTTGGGTGAATGGCAACAACTGACATTGTCCGCGACATAATACTGACACCCACAGCCTAGAGTCGCAGTGTGGAACAGGTACAGCCCTAGCTGGGGGGGGGGGGGGAGAAAGGAAAAAAAGTACTTGCAGCCCGTTGGAATTTATGCACATGCACTGCTGGGAAGTCCTGTTGAATTATTTGGTGGATTATGCTGTTTGGGTGCCCAAAGTAAGGTGGATTCAGTTTCTGGGGAATATCACACAATGTATATGACTCTTAAGCGGTCTGCATCACTTGTAAATATCACCCAAAAAAAATTCTTATAGTCGAATCCACAAAAACCAAAAAAGCTCTTTTGCTTCGGGGTTCACACAGCGGACGGGCACATTGCGGCTCGATACACCCGATCAAGATGCTGCCCGCTGCCCGTAAGACGCAAAGTTTGGGACCTTCCTAAACGGGATAAGGTCGGCGGGTCTCCGCGAGGGGATTGAGCTACAGCAGCCTGTGAGCTGCAGACCACCACGGGGCAAATGCAATCATCTTCACAGTGGGTTTCTTATTTACAAGAGGAAGGGCAACGCAGCTTACACAACACCTGTATAGTTTTGCACTGCCTGAGCCCTATTAAGTTCTTTTAAATAATAAATGAAGGTTCTCTGTGGTCCTAGCGGCAGTAACCGTACCAGGGATCTTTACACTGAATCTACATGCCTATTAATGAATATATCTGCGCCTTATCCTACGGATCTCGAGCTGTATATTACGACCCGACGAACGTCGGTGTCAGTTAGCGCGGCCTCAGAGGTCGGTGGCTGGTGTTCCCTTGTCTTATTTGTATTTACCATCATGCCTGTATTTGTACTGTATATTTCTAAAATATTTCTGTAATGATATGTGGAGGGACACTAGGCCAATTTATGTTACACCTGAATCTGCTCAAACCACATTTAATTTCCGCTGTACACCTGGTAGAGATGCCCGATACATTATTTACTGTAGGTACCATAGTTAAGGCATCAGCAAACTTCTCTGTTGCTGCCTTTTTTAAAAGTATTTTAAATTCTTTATTATCTTAGCACAGCTACTTTATGTCATCTCCTACACAGGGACTGATGCCTGTGAAGGAATTCTGTACATTTCTTCGGTGTTTGTCTTCCGTCTTATGGAAAACGCACTACTGAAAGCTACTCCTGTTGCTGAGGTCCCGGCTACTGAATTATGCATAAACAGAGATGCTAAAGAGCAGTAGAAAGGCCTGTATTTCAGTGCTCTGCGTGCCTAGGTGAGTATATATATAAATATATATATATATATATATATATATGTGTGTGTACATGGGGGTGGGGAGGGTTGTGGTTAGAGTGCAGGGGCCATCGTTATCTTCCAGTGTGAGATTGGCAGCCAGATATTAATTAGTTTCCGTTTTTTGTTCAAACTGACACCACATGCAACACCCATCCTGTGCACACCTCTTCCTCGCTCGCTTAATGCGAGATCACACACATCGACTGAAACTGCTTGTCCCAAGCAGGGTGGCGGCAAGCCGGGGCCTAACCCGGCAACAGAGGGCGTAGGGCTGGAGGGGGAGGGGACACACCTAGGACGGGACGTCAGTCTGTCGTAAGGCATCCCAACCAGGACTCGAACCCCAGACCCACCAGAGAGCAGGCACGGGCCAAACCCACTCTGTCACTGTGCCCCCCTCAGTGTGAGATAACTCGTGAAATTCGCTCAGGCCGACTTGTCGGAGCATCGCCGGGCCATATAAGGCTCAGCAATATTTTCCCAAGGCAATCACTTACGTCATCTATTTTTCATGACAAAAAAACACTCCTCTGTAAACTGATCCTTAGTGTTACAAGTGATCTGATCATAATAGTTTTCCTTCCTAAACTGAAGATTTTTGTATTTTGTAATAAATGTGTCTTTTTCGCTGGGCTACTGCAATTGCATTGCATTGTATACAATACAAAGCATAAACCCACTAACTGTTACCACATGAGAGCAGTAAAACCCACCTACCTTAGGTGGATTCAGTTTTTACTGTTGCTTTCTGTTCCCTGCTGATGATGCAAAGATGGTACTTCTGAATTCATTAATCTCACTATCTTTGTCCTTTAGTTGATTTCAAGTAATAAGTAATTAAAAAAAAAGTCTTTAGTGTCTACTACTTCCATATTACCTTAATGTAATGGGCAATAATAATGAAAATATGAAATCAGAGACACGGCCAAAGATAACGATAGACAATGTAGATGGTTAACATTTCGTAATATTTTCCATACAGTTTACCAGTCTAGCTACATTTATACCCGACTTAGATGAATGGAAATTTGGGGATATGAGTATTAAAAAAAAAAAAAAAACTTTTGTTGAAGAAAAATAGATCAGTTTTAGAAAACAATCTACCTAACTTGGGTGATAGTGGTGCAACAGATACTGCTGCTGCCTCACAACACCAAGGAGTTGCGTGCTCTCCCTTTGTTTGTATGGGTTTCCTCCATGTGCTCTGGTTTCTTCCCACACTCCAAAATGATCCATTTCCGATAGTTTGGTGATTCTATTCTGGCTGCAGTGAGTGACTGTGCGCATGTGGCTACCCTCCAATGGACTGGCATCATATCCATGGTGTACCATACAGAGCCTTATGCCCTGTGCTTCTGGAATGGGCTCTGAACTGCCACAAACCAGTCTTGGACATGTGATTAAAGATAGTGAATGAGTAAATTTAGCTGATTTTCATCAAGCCTCAAAACATCAACAGTGCCAAATCTTTTACTGTGGTCAGTTGTATGAGACAGAAAAGCAAGAAGTTTCTGTAGGACCTGAAGTGTTCATTTCAAACACAAACACATGTGAGCCTTTGAGATATCAATTACTATTTTATGGGACACAAGACACTTTGAAACTTACAAAAACTATAATGTGGGCTTACAAAACCCAAAGTGCCATTCCTCAGAGTACCGTTGGAGTGCACGTCACTCATCTTCCACTGTGCGAACGTCTACGTCGTATTTAGCCCTCTAGGGCGATGCTCATTTTGAACAGTGTTTCTGATACAAAAGTTTCTTGTTCTGTCATCACTGAGTCTTTCAATATAATCAACTGCAGAAGAGATCCCAAGCTGACCAAAAGTGAAAGAGAAAACATATTGTTTAAAGAGTAAATGAACAGCAACATGTAATTGCATTCAGAATGTATTTGGTGCATAGAAGGCTGGATTTACACCATGCAAGGTTCTCCTTCCTATATATTCCATCCTCCACATGAAGCTCTTTGGCAAAGTAGACGGTACTTAGCACAGTCAGAAACAATTTGAAGGGATATGTGCTCTATGCAAGATGCCACTTCATGATTGACAGGGGAAAAGAGGTTGTTTCCTATGCTGTTGTATGGAGTAGCCAGGCTGGGAAGCGGCCAAAGGCTTTGTGTGTGGTTTGAACAAACTGAATTAAAACAGGGTAAGCTGCGGTATGTCAGGTAGCGAACGATACTGAATAAAGCATGATCTGAAGAGCGAGAATCATCTCACCTAGCAATGTGCATTAGGTCTAATATCTGGAATCTGCTCAAGGACCAGAACTGGCAGAGTGGAGGTGCACTATCATATTTAGACAATATTTAGGTTGTTTTTGAATAAATTGCCATATTGTGAAACTGTTTATTGGTGACATGTATACAAAACATAGGTATTTGTGATTTTCAGTATTTTAAGTTGGTGTCAATATTTTCCACTTATATGAACTTTTTCTACTTTGTTTTTTTTCCCCCAATAATGAACCTCCTGCATAAGAAGTATTGCACAGATTGCCATAAGGCAGTATACTGCACAAATGTCATTTATTTGCAGAACAACATTAAAAAGTAATGTAAGAAGTAAAGCAACATGAAGTACACATTTTACGATGAATAAAACTTATTTTATTGCCCTTCCCACGAAGACCACAATATGGATCGAACTGTAATGACCAAACGCAACCACAAAGCCTCAAGTTTACACTCCTTGTCTAGAAATGTAGCACGAGTTGTGGGTTTTGCTGAAGTACAACTGGACCAATTTGGGATTTAGGGGATTGGACGTACACTCCGTGGCTGTCAAAGCATCGTTTCACGTCAGGCGACCTTCATTCGGCTTGTTCTAGAGCGGGACGCAGAGTGGAAGAACCTGCGTTGAGACCATTTGCTGCATCACTTAATGAAATAAGTCCTCATTTATCCATTCGTCCTTCACGCTGCAGGCCGGTTTGTTCTTTTAAAGGTTACTCTTAATGCAAATGAGGGAACCTTCGTCTGCCAAGGTGGCTATATTAGACCCATCCAGCTGTGCTTCATTAGGCTACAGGTTCTGAGCAGTTTATTTGAGGGAGAACCAAATGCTACCATCATAACTCTTGCTAACATGTCAATAAGGTTTTTGTTGCTTCTTGGTGGCGGCTCTATCGCTTCTTATGACATAATCTTTTTGCTTCCATGTAGATGTAGTAATACGGCCCCGTTGAGTGGAGGGGGGTGGTGTAATCACATCAGTATTACAATGGTTAAGAACACACCCCTGCTCTTGTACACTTGAGCAAGACACTCACTGTATGGAATATCCAGCAGTATGAGTGGATATAAATGGATATAATTGAAAATTGATCCATCTGCTGTCAATAACTGCTAATCACATGCAAAGGGTGGTCTGGAGCCTATTCCAGAAGTATAGCGTGCAAGGCAGTATATAGCCTGGACAGGAAGCTAGTCATTTATAGGGATATCAAGCACACACAGTATATTAGTGTCACCCTATCACGTAAAACAAATGTTTTTGGACTGTGGAAGGAAACCAGAGGAGCCGGAAGAAACGCAAAATGAGCGCAGAGAGAGCTTGCAAACTCCACGGACTGCCAGATTCAAACCCTAACCAAAAGCCTCTTAAACCTAATAATTCTGACGAATTTAATAATAAGCAGCTCATAATTTTAAGCCGTAAGCGGCCCCTTCTTACGCACGCATTTATGCGTCCATTCTTTGCGGTAGTAAATAAACAAGAGAAATAGTTTATTACTGTGTCAGTTTTGATCGCTTACATTTAAATTTGGGAAAATTTTCCACCACTGACAGTTTCATTCTGTTCTGGGGCTTCAAGACATGGTTTGTGATATAGCAGCCCATAAATTTTTGCCGTCGTTCTCCTGCTACTCAAAACGCTTCACTCCTATGGGCTGTAGGAAGCCAGTCAGCAGGACAGGTGTTACGCACTAAAAAGTCCAAAATATTGTATGTAAATCTTACAGTGAACAATACTATCCCCTAGAAGTTGAACCGGATTCATCCCAGGTGTTAGCATTTGCCAGATGTCAAGAGGTAAGTTTTAAATCTGCTTGTCGATTGAACATTCTGGGGTGATACCACACGCACACGACGAGCGCACGACTTTATGAGTGTGCTGTCAGACACCGAAAAGGTGCAGATCTGAATGCAGGTTCTGTTTCAGCAGCTCACGGTAAAAATGACCTCGTTCTGTAAGATGGTCCGAATGCTGTCCCCGACGTACGGCAATGCTTACGCCCATCGCTCCTGGACAAGGTAAACAAGTTATAGCCTTGCATTCCGAAGAGGATCTCTGACAGAGATGCTTGGCACAGAAGGATTGTGATCCAAAGCGATTTGGCCAGGTGCGAAAATACAGTATACACTGTGCAAAGCCATATCGAATATCAAGCGTGCGGAATGAAAACATACAAATAAAAAATGCACTTCGTTCTCGATTTCCGACTCTTTGCAAATACATTGGCAAACGAATGATTGTAAAACTGACTCATAGGAGCAGGTTGGTATCGATTTGCATATACAGTAGAATAGCGATCACTACTAGATTCCCACAAGGGACTCAGTGTGGTGTTTCAGAGAGAAGACTCTGGTCAGAGCTGTACAGAAGAACACTGAGCATTATGTTGGACTTACTTAAAACTGATGTACACTGAGTCCATCATGTATTTGCTGAAATATAATAACCACGAACAAGGACCATGTGGAAGAGCATATATAGCAGAAGAATTGAAAGGAATCCCAAGCATTGCCCAAGTGCACTCAAATTTATGTTAACAGTAATTAAGCAATTAGTAAGTATAACATGGTAAATTAATGATAATTACAAAATTCTTACAATTTTGTCAATACAATGCCTTGCAAAAGTGTTCAGCATACAGTTCTCATACCTGGCTGCTTTGAAATCTAATTCTGAATATTCCAACTTGGGGAGGAAAAAAAAAAAAAAATTATTTTCTCAGCCAGCTCCACAATGTCAGATAGAGAGAGAAAAAAATGAATAGTAAATTAATCATTCATTAAACACACACACACACACACGCACACACGCACACACGCACACAAGCCACTTGTCCCAAGCAGGGTTGCAGCGAGCCAGAGCCTAACCCAGCAACACAGGGCGTAAGGCTGGAGGGGGATACACCCCAGGATGGGATGCCAGTCTGTCACAAGGCACCCCAAGCAGGACTCGAACCCCAGACCTGCCAGAAAGCAGGCACAGGCCAAACCCGCTGCACCACCATGCACCTGTCCCCCCTAGACATTTATTAAAAACAGATTTCAAATACTGAAAGTCACATAGGAACTTAAAGCAAAGCCTAAAGAACATAATTGTATACAGTAATGGCATAGATAGGAACATAGGTATAAAAAGCTTTTAAACACCCCAGGCAGGAAAAAAGGTTTGTGACTTGGCATACACTTAACAGTTGAATGAGTCAGTAATGTCTCAGTATTATACAAGGATGATCGGGGGTGGGGGTAAGAGAGGAGGAGGAAGAAGAAGAAGAAAAAAAAAAAAAAAAAAAAAAAAAAAAAAAAAAATCAATCAATTCATTGGGTTTGCAACAAAGGATCGGATTAATACGCCAAACAATTAGCCAAGAGGAGATTATGAGCTGACCTTTCTGGTAAGACAGAGCAAACAGCAACGCCACCCGCAGCATCCAAAGCCAGGCACCTGTACGATCAGGCATGTCCGTGGCAGCACGACTCGCAGAACTTCAACGAAAATCATGTCAGGGGTGTGGAGAGCACGGGTGAAGCAAGGTCTGTGCAAAATAAGCAGGAGAACGTGCTCAGGTTTGATGAATACTTGAAAGAAAGATGAAAATGAACCTTACCCCAGGGCAGTACGCAGGGTCAATGCTGCCCTCGAGTGCCTTCATACAAAGAAAGCGAATGCCCCTTCACTTACTGCTACAAAATCTTGCAAATCACTGCTCATCAGTGCTCTACAACCAACTTCACAGAGTTTTAGCAAAATTTGCCAAGAAGAACGGGTGAAAAATCGCACTTCCCCAGGGAGCAAAGCTGGTCGGCACTCACATCTGTAACTGCTGCCAAGTATTGACTCGGGAGGGTGACACTTTTTTTTTTCTTCGCAGTCTTCGTGATCACTGATCTACTTTCGTTTACGTTCCGCTGTATTGTGACCAGCCCAGGTGGCTGGCAACAGGTAAGCAGTTCTATTCAAATAAAAGCATTTCACACTAGAAAGACATAATAAATAACTCCATGTGAGAAAATCTGTGCAAAATACAGCAAAACCACGTCTATACCAGTACTCGCAAGCCTTCGGGTTCAATGCGAGCTGCCATCAGTGGAACACACTCTGTACCACTCACACACTATAAGTGACCCTGAACAGTGTGTATGTACCTTGTTAAAGGGTACCACAGGAGGAGGTGGGATTCACTATGCCACCAACTACCCAGCTAATACCAGCACACATCATAACACACAAATAATGCTGCAAATGCACAGAGTAAGAATAGTGGTGTGAGAAGATGTGGATTCGACCCCTGCTCAGTCTGTGTGGAGCTTGCATGTTCTCCCCATGTCTGTGTGGGTTCCCCCTGGGTGCTCTGGTTTCCTCCCACAGTCCAAAGAGAAGCCATTCAGGTTCCCCTGTAGTGTGTGAGTGACAGTGTGTGTTCCACTGATGTATGGATGAGTGACCCATTGTAAGTAGTGTATCTAGCAGTGTAAGTCACCACGGTGAATAAGGTGTGTGGGCTGATAACACTACACAGAGTTCGTTGAATGCTGCTTTGGAGAAAAGCGTCTGCTAAATAAATACATGTAAATGTACTTAGAGAGATCTCAGCATCCTCTGCAGGGATGTAACAAGAAACCTGCTGCCTCATAAGTAACTGAAGTGCCTTCGTCCAGCGAGCGGCCCTTCTCTTCCTCGGCTGCCAGAACTCACCCTTCCAGGCACGGTCCCTGGGATTCGCCCGCAGCCGAACGTTACCTTTAAAATTTAATTATTCAATTATTCAAAATCTAATGCAATTATGTTACATTTTAAATGGAAACACGGCATGCCTTTTGCTAGAGGCAAAGGTTAGCCCAGCTGACCACGTTTAATGAAAAGCCATCGTCGGTCGCGTCCATTGACGTAATGACATTTTCGGCGACCCACTTGATAGCACGCTGGCATTTGGCCGCGCCAGACGTGGAGCTCAGGGCGGAATCTTAATGAGGCCCACAACCCCTGGCTGGGGTGGCTTGGGGGGGCTGGCTGGGGTCGTGGGAGCTTCGGTACTTCACCGCAAAAGAGTGAATTACAGTCCTTATATTAGACGTTGGGGGACACATTGATGCGGCTGGGTATTTACCGCAGCCGTTCCAAATCTAGCACGCCGTCTAGGAGCGTAACGACTTACCTGGGATTTGAACACAGCACACTCTAGCCTGTAGTACCTCAATTTACTTAGATTTGTGGTCCCCCGCTCTCGAACCGCACTTGCAACACGGAGGAGCTTTTGCCGCGGCGTCCGTCTCAGTCCTGCCCCCTGCTGGACATCAGCGAGCTTCGCGGGGCGTCGGGAGCCACGGCGACGGGGGAGCCCAGTGCAAAACGCAGCCAGAAAAAGCTCCGCGCAAAATTTGTGCGATAACACTCTTCGGTTTTACTTTTTCTGTGAAATGACGAACGCGCGATACTGAAGCGGACAAAATCACCGAGCCGAACGGCAGATGCCGTACCGTAAATCCGTAGGAAACCGCTAGGAGGCAGCGAGACAAATAGGCGGCACTCTTGTGAAATCCATCACTTACAATATGGCCGTTTTCTATGCAAATAAAATAAATATGCACAGCTGCACACTGGCGAAGGAAATTAATCAAGTTATTTGCACGGTTTTCTTTCTCCCAGCACTTTGGTGTCTCTACACAGCTGATGGACATGATGTGCAGGCAAATTCATTACACTAGTGGCTCTAAATTGCCCTTCCCAGGATCGACCTCGGGATCAACCCAGCCTTGAGTAAGATAAGCAGATAACAGCTCCCAATAATCAATGAACGGATCGATGGAAATTACTTTCGCTCCTTTTAAGTACGGATGGTTTCGCAATCACGACGCACCTAATTTTCAACAATTATAATCATCAGACAGGAAACAATTTCTCACGGCTAATTCTGGGAAACTCGCGAGCTGAAAGCTGGCTCCAGTAAGTGCGCCGAAGACCCGCCATGTGTGAAATTAACTGTTGACTGAGGTCTGTTTCATTCCTGGAGATGAAATCTGTGCATACTAACCTGCAACTGGGTCTATCGGTTTGCATGAAGTACTACGAAAGCGGTTATTGAATTTCAGAGCGAGCAATCGCAACGCGAACGCAGCAGTCCCGAGCAACAGGTAGTCAGGGCTACTGCCGCAACAGGACTTTTGGAAATTTAAGTCCTGAGATCAGGCATGCCTTATGCAGAAAACATCATGCACACGCATCAGATTATTAGGTAACACGTGGACCGCCACGCACGCGCAACCGCGGAACACGTAAAGCGCTGCAGGAGGAGGCCCCAGGAGGCTCTTTCGCACAGATTGCCATGGTAGTGAGAAAGGAGGTGCACCCATAATGGAGAAGTTCTCCACCGGTCAAGGATCAGCTTCAGATCAGTTCCTTCAAGGTCCCTCATTGTTTTCTCCTGCTGGTTGCTTTTCTAGCCTTTAAACTCCCTGTCATCGACGCTCCCCATCGGTCCTCACAATAAATATTAATTAGGAGGTTTTATAAGGAACATATAGCGCTGGAAAGATGCCCTCGAAGACCTGGACCTCTGCAGCCATAGCGTGTACAGAGTGTCACTCTGTGCGTGTCCAAAAGATGGAGCAATTCACCCTCACAGCGGCTTGGGCCTTTCACATCTTCAGTTCTTATTCACTTCCTCCGTCACACAGAAGTGCAAATTATTAAACCACCATTGTTTTACAAAAGAAATAGATTATATAGTACATTTTCTATCAGTATGAACTAAAATCAATCTCTGCAAATTTACATTCAGCTGATGCTTTTCTCCAAAGCAACTTACAGTGTTGAGGTTACACTTATTTACCCATGTGCACAGCTGGGTAATTTTACTGGAGCAATTTAGAGTAAGTACCTCGCTCAAGGGTACTACAGGCAAAGAGGGGGAGTAAACCTACAACCTTTGGGTCCAAAGGCAGAAGTTCAAACCACTACACTGTCAGCTGTCTCCATATAACCTGATATGACAAATGGTGCCATATCAGACTTTCTACACACACACACACCAACACAGGGCGCAAGGCTGGAGGGGGAGGGGACACACCCAGGACAGGACACCAGTCTGTCACAAGGCACCCCAAGCAGGACTCAAACCCCAGACCTGCCACACAGCAGGACCCAGCCAAACCCCCAGCACCCCCACTGTTTTAAACTGAATTCAGTATTTTCGCAAAGATAATTGAAATAGATTGTTTCGTGCGCTGAATGCGTTGGAATGAATTATATACAACAGATAAAAGCCTAACGCTATGAGCACTGATTGACCTTTAACGTCAGTGGGGAAAATTCAGCACTAAGATTGCATGTGACATGCAGAACTGAAATGTAAATATTTCCTTATGAATTGCTATTAGATAATTAATTATTTGGAAGAATGAAATTGTATGGATGGCTAGTCTCATATACGGACATCACTTGTACCAGTACAGCATTCATTACATGGGAAAGTAATAAAAGAGCACTTCTGTTATCATTATTTATTACCACTCTACTCGAATAGCATATTCCTGCTCTGACTATGACACATTTTTGTCCTGTTAGCTGACTTTCTGTAGAAGGTCCTGGCATGGGCAGAGCAGTGGTTAAGGACACCTAATGATTGCCAGTTCAGGCCTCATGTCTTGCCTGCAATACCCTTCAGCAAGGTACTTAACCCAAATTTGCTTCAGAACCCTAACCCAACTGTATAAATAGACAAAAGTAGAAGTCATTTTGGGGTGGAAATCACAAAAATGATTCCCTTATTGTGTGTGCTTCCTTTCTTACAGGGACAGAAGGAAATAACAGGCCGATACTTATGGGCTGCTTGGTTTGTTAGAGGTGGATTATAATGAAACCTTTTTAACCTGTGAACTGGGAAGGCACTGCCTTCAACAAAATGCTGCCCAGTTCTGATTCTATAGTTTTGAGCTCAAACACAGACTTTCTGAACCGCTTGTTCCATATGGGGTCACGGAGCCTAACCCGGCAACTCTGGGCGTAAGGCTGGAGGGGGAGGGGACACACCCAGGAGGGGACGCCAGTCCATCGCAAGGCACCGCAAGTGGGACTTGAACCCCAGACCCACCAGAGAGCAGGACCCGGTCCAACCCACTGCACCATCCTTGAGCTCAAACAGTGGGCCAGAATTATTCCTAAAGTTTTATATATATTATATAAAGTGTGCCGAATATTGTCTCAGGACACGTGAAGAGCTGTGTGAATGCAATGTGCTGCTCTGCGTCACAGATTACTGCAGGTGGAATTAATTCCACCTTTTAAGTTATCAGCAGCCCCATAATTTATACCCAGACAGTGGAGTTTGTAATAACATTTCAGTACAGAGATACAGCATCACTATTTCAAATGAAGCCTCTAAGTTTCGTCAAAGAGCTATTTCTTTACCTTCATCCTCAGTTTGCGCTTTCAGTCTGCAGGGCACCGCAGTGTTGGAATGACAAGAAAACAGGAAGCATGGCATTTTTCTTGATTTGGGCAATTAATTATTCAGAGAGCCGCGACATCAAAGGATGACAGCACCTGAACAACAATGTACCACATGCATGCTGCCGTGTTTCAAACTAAGCACTAAATGCTGTGATGTTCAATTCATGCACTCTTGCTGTACATTTTTTTTCCTGTGTTAGAAATAAGTAATCTAGGGGTGGCACGATGGCACAGCGAGTAGCGCTGCTGTCTCAGAGCACCTGGGTGGTGCGAAAGGACATGGGCTCGATCCCCACTCGGTCTGTGTGGAGTTTGCGTGTTCTCCCTACGTCTGCGGGGGTTTCCGCTGGGTGCTCTGGTTTCCTCCCACACTCCAAAGACACGCTGTTGCGATTCACCCATAGTGTGTGAGTGACAAAGAGTGTGCGTTCCACTGATGTATGGATGAGTGACCCAGTGTAAGTAGTGTATCTAGCAGTGTAAGTCACCGTGGTGAATACGGTGTGTGGGTTCATAACAAACACTACATAGAGCTCTGCTAAATGAATAAAAAATGTAACCGTCACCAGAGAATTGTGGCTATGACAGGGGCCCACCTGATGGCGAAGGCCAGTCAAAGGCCATATGGCTCATGGTAACACCACAACTTTCTGTGGCATCTACTCACACATTCAGAGGCCTCATGCTGTTCTTCCCCCGTCCGCTTTGGAAAGTTCATCTTATTTTTGTACCCGGCTCCCCTCCGCCAGGGCCCCGCGGTGACTTTAAACAAGCAATGCTGGATGTTTGCACAGAAGTTGAAAAGAAAGGCACCGGCGGGGGAATTGGCTCGCGGTACATCTTTAACCGCTGGCATTTTAATTGCTGGTCAGATAAATACATGCTCATTCCTCCCTGGGAAGTGTCCAGGTCACTTAAGCAAGAAAAGTACCCAGGCCTATTTTCCTGGCACCATTTCTAGCTCACTATAATACATAAGTGTGTGCCTTTAACATTTAAATTGAAACAGATGTTAGAGCGGAATAAAGTTTATGTATGCCTGTAATCAAGCAGGGTTTTCTGTTATTTGTATTTATGTCGTCTTTTTTTTTTTTCTTCTGCAGCAAATTAGCCGTGCGCACTTCATTGTGCAGAACATACAGCTGTGAATGATTATGCAAAAAAAGAAAAAAAAAAAAAGTAGGCAAATAAAAACCTCCATCAGTCCTATTCAGTAATACAAAAATAACAATACTAGCAATGAAAGGCTCTCTGCACTTTACAATAGCAGCCCTGTTCCTGGAGAGCCTAACTAAATGCATCATTAGAAATATTCGCTTTCCACAAATTTTCTTTCCTCCAAAACATGCACACATGCATTTAAACACTGATTTTATACCAAACAAACATAAGAAGAAAACATAACTAGATGTGAAATAATTTCTTTTTTTTTTTTTTTTTTTTTAAATCTGCAGTCTCTCTGGTTTCGTATGAGATCTCTACATTTTGTGGACTGATTAAAATGTGGGGTGGTACGGTGGCACAGAGGGTAGCACAGGCACCTCACAGCTCCTGGGCTGTGGGTTTGGATCGAGCATTGTTTGTGCGGAGTTTGCGCATTCATGTGGATTTCCTTCAGGAGCTCTGGTTTCTTCCCACAGCCCAGAGATCTGCAGTTCAGGTGAACTGGTGCCTCTAAATTGCCGTGTGTGTGTGTGTGTTGATTATCCAGTGATGTACTGGCATCCCTCTCTGTCCCCATGTACACTGCCTCACACCCTTCACTTCCAGGATGGGCTCCAGACAACCTTAACCCTGCGAAAGCCATGTGGTTATTTGCAATGGATGGATTTAATAATACAACGTAGGAGTATTGTGGTTCTGACTTGACATTAACCCTTTGTGTGCTCAAGACTGTTCAGGGGAAGTGTGATCACTCAAGACCAAAGAAGGCTGCAAGGTCCTTCTGAAAAGATTCCATTTTCAGCAGGACCTGCTTATTTGCAGAAGACAGCGATCTTACAGGTCTTGCTTATTCTGACACTGTTTCTTCAGTTGGTGGGTGGCACTGTGGTGCAGCAGGTTTGGCTGGGTTCTGCTCTCTGGCGAGGCTGGGGTTTGAATCCCGCTTGGGGTGCCTTGTGATGGATTGGCGTCCCATCCTGGGTGTGTCCCCTCTCCCTCCAGCCTTGTGCCCCGTGTTGCCGGATTAGGCTCCAGCTCACTGTGACCCCACTTGGGACAAGCGGCTTCAGTGTGTGTGTGTGTGTGTGTGTGTGTGTGTGTGTGTGTGTGTGTGTGTGTGTGTGTGTGTGTGTGTGTTAGTTCCTTATGTGAACTGAATAAGACAAGACAGATGAAGGTTAAGCAAAGTACGTGGCTACGAGTGACCTGGCATGCTGGCCTTGTTTAAATATAGACAAGCAGTGCTCTGGGTTAGACACACAACGCAATGGGAAAGCTGCCGTGGTTTAAACACACAGCTGTTGGCAGGAATGGACAGAGGGAGTCCTTGTTGTGCCTTGACTTTCCCAGCAGCTTGTCTGATCTGAGTTCCTGGCTCAAGGACCACTGGCAGCAGGGAAACGTTGGGGGCCCACGTGGAGACGACAACACATTGCTGGAAAGTCTCTCCGATGTTCAGGAATACGTGTCTCAGACAGCACTGAGGCTGCTGTGATTTTAGCCTAAATTGTGAATTTCAGTTTCGCATAAACAGGGGGCAGGGGGGCACAGTGGGATGAACCGGGTCCTGCTCTCCGGTGGGTCTGGGGTTCAAGTCCCGCTTGGGGTGCCTAACTGGCGTCCCATCCTGGGTGTGTCCCCTCCCTCTCCAGCCCTTCGCCCTGTGTTGCTGGGTTAGGCACCGGCTCCCCGCGACCCCATATGGGACAGGCGGTTTAGACGATGTGTGAGTTTCGCATGAAATAAACATTGCTGGCCTAGCATCAACACTAGTAATAATTGCGATCAACCAAAAACAAAAAAAACTCATAATTAACAAAACCACAGGAAAAAGCAAGAAGTGTGATTTCACGTGATTGGACAATAGCAGACAAAGGTTAAAGATGGCAGGTGTTGAAAGATCCAGAAGCGTGTGTCCGCACAGGTATTAATTATTCATTTACCCGATGCTTTTCTCCAGGGTAACTTACAATATTAGGTTACTTCTAAATATTTATACGGCAGTGTGTTTCTTACTACTAAATCAGCCTAAGTACCTTTCTCAAGGGCAAAGCAGCAGGAGCGTCGTCTCAGACCCCGGTTCTTTGATTCCAGGGCAACCGCTGTAATCTTTACGCTGCCAGCCGCCCCCCTGCGTTAAGCCTTTACTAAGTTGTGCGCTTATTCACCACCGGGATTTTCTGTTAGTCACACGTGAGGTTTTCATACATTACCGTCTCCTTGATGTCCACAGTCAGACTGGGGTGGGAGATGGAACCGGAGGGGAGCCATGTGCGCACACACAGCCACACACACACACACACACACACACACACACACACACACACACACACACACACACACACGCACCTGCCAGCCGCTAACAGAATGACACACATCAGAAGGACACAGCCCGGTCCTGAGAAATACCAGCCTGCGCAGAGACACCGACATAGAGATTTGCACTCAAACAAATAAACGTTCTCATTTCTCTCTCCTTCACAGTTGCAAATACACGAGCGCTAACAGCGCAGCTGAATCTGCCTCCGGAGGAGATCAGGACTTCAAACAGCGTCTGCAAAGGCTGATAATCCCCAGCTCTCCCGGAAGAATACTATCTGCCCATAGTTACTCACGTGGAATGCAGGCGGGGGCCTGGGAACTCCCTCTTTTAAAGCGGAGAACAAAAAAAAAAAAAAAAAGACGAATTTGTTCTATAATCTGCATGTGAAAATGGTAAGATATGAGATGGAGCACAAAGGCGCGGGACATTTTTGGACAGATTAAGATGGTTTCATTTCCGTTACGCAGTTCGAGCTGGAACGTACCTCGAAAACTAAGTTTAAGAATAATTAATTGGCACACGCGCGTTGTCCGAAGCCGCTTGCCCCAAGGAGGGTCGCGGCGAGCCGGAGCCTTACCCGGCAACACAGGGCGCGAGGCCGGAGGGGACACACCCAGGACGGGACGCCAGTCCATCACAAGGCACCCAAAGCGGGACTCGAGCCTCTGACCCGCCGGAGAGAAGGCCCTGGCCGCACGCCTCAATTAATTGGCAGTGCTTGCCAATTAAAGGACGTTTTCTCTGAGATCTGCTGCGCATGCGTTGCCCTTGAAATGCACGACACACAAAGGAACGGGAAAGACGGAGCTTTTAGGATGCACTCCCAGAATGCGGGATTACAGTTTAAACTGAATTCACAAAAAGAGAAACATGTTTAACCAACTGCTGTGCTAAGACACTTTGCTGGGCTCATAAAAGCACATCATCCTCTTACTCATATCCACCCCCCCCCCAACCATAAACTTGCTACAGTAACAGCACTTTTTGTTTACCACGGCAGCGCCTCCAAATACAGTCGAAATTTTAGTCATCTAACATCAGATTAGCATTGACTATCACGGCAGTGGGTGCACACTGAACATTTCATCACTGGTCCTGCGGTCCACCTTCAGGGTTGCACAGCAGGTCCGTTCGATCTCCGCTCACCACCACAGCTGCAGCAACATACTCATTCTGAACTGCACCAGGGAAACACCAGCTTACATAAAAGGCACAGATATTTTAACTCTCTTGGGATAGAAACCATCAGCTAAGCAACTCATCAACAAAGCAGCAGAGGGTTGGGTGTGTCCTCACCCAAAATTTCCTAGATGATCTCACTCAAATGTACAAAGCGCAGGTGGCTCGATTTCTGGGCCCACAATAATTTTTGAGCGAGACTAGCTCCACACTGAGTCACCGCGGGCATGTTTGCCAGGGTACGAAGCACGGAGGAGTGAAATATTGAACGGAACCCTGAACTCCGGTGATGACATCATCGTCTGATTCCAAAATATGACTTCAGCTGGCTTCTCTTCACATGCCCTCATGCGCATTAGAAATAGTTTCCAAACAGTAAATTCACCAAACATGCACTAGAATGAAATCAAAACATTTCACAGTATGACTTTTTTATATTACACATCTTACAGTGCACATGAACACATCATCAGCGAGGAAATCTGGGGTCATGGGGTGTTTCAGGTCTTTCAACATCAGACCCCGTTGCTCAGTTGACCCAACCAGGGTTTGTCAGGACCCAGCCTACATCTAAGTAGCGCTACTTTGAACCCATAGCTTATTTCTTTACCTACCTACGAGATGCCCTCTCCACAGCCTCAGTAACAACTCTTACAGCCTTCCTCCTCTGGCTACACTACATACTAAAGGCCCAATACAAAGAGTTACCTGCCAAGTCCCTGAAGATTTGTCCTGCAGCCTTCTGGGCACCACTGTCCCCCCAGTCCCATGCACTTTGCCATGTCTCTTTCATTAGCCTCTTCCATCTGTTCTTCTCAAGGAACTGTAAGTCATGAGATGACTTGCATAGATGCTTCTGAGAGCAATGCAATGTCTGGCATCAGAGATGTCTCTGTGACAGTGGCTGGATAATGGAAAGTTACACTGAGGGCACTTTGTCCTTACCGGAAAAGATTGTGGCCTACCTGAGTACATCAGCTGCCAATTTCCTGCCATCACAAGGAGCCCTGAACTGGCACTGGGTACCGATTCTGCTCTTTTACCTTCCTTGACAATCTCTATGGCCTGCCTTGCTAGTTGGCAGGCCCTATGGTGTACTCTCCCCACACTGATGGACTCTGCCACCACCTTGAGCAGCTGGTTGTGGCACCAACAATGGCAGCACTGCCTTAGTGCTTCTAGGGAGCTGCTGAAGACATGCTCCAGCAATGCTTTGAACATAATGGGAATAACGGAGAAAAAACTTTCCCAAACTATACAAGTCGGATGGACAAGGCATCCATCAATCCATCCATCCATCGTCAACAAGCCTGGCGTAAGGCTGAAGGGGGAGAGGACACACTCAAGACGGGACACCGTCCATTGCAACGCACCCCAAGCAGGGCTCAAACCCCAGACGCGCCACACAGCGGGCAGCGGCTGAACTCACCATGAGTTCACTGAACACGCCCCCAACGGACAAGGCAGCACGTTCTAAATTCTCTGGATAAAGAACTTAATACAGTGGGGCTCTGCTCTCCATCGCTCTGCCCATGAGAGCTTGCATTCAAGAGCTTGTTCCCACTTTGTCCACGCTCCCTGCTGCATATCCACACCATCCTACACAACCATTCTTCTTGAATCCCTCAAGCTGCTATAAAACCACATGCCAAAGCTCTTTGGTGGCTTCTCCATAAAGGATGGAATCAGTACACTCTCTATGCTAAAGCAGAACTTATCAGTAGGTTTTCTTATCTTCAATGGCTGTGATCTGGACTTTGCTGGCTTAAGACGTATCCTAGCCCATGTCATAAGCCTCTGCAGCCTCTGCAAAACCTATATCCTGGGACAGATGGAGTCACTGTGAAGCCATCATCACACATATAAAAGTATGACTTAAAGTGGCAGGATGATGTGACCACTGGACCACTTTTTCTAGGGGAGACAATCACATTTCATTATTTCATAGGTACAGCAGTACTTTTATTTATAAACCTGGATATGTAACAAAATTAGATTTAGCAGCATGTTTACAGCTAATAGATTAACATCCCGCAACTGTACAGCTAATAGATTGAATAGACAACACACACACAAACACACACACTGTTTGAACCGCTTGTCCCATACAGGGTCGCGGGAAGCCGGAGCCCAACCTGGCAACACAGGGCGAAAGGCCGGAGGGGGAGGTGACACACCCAGGACGGGACGCCAGTCCGCCGCAAGGTACCCCAAGCTGGACTTGAACCCCAGACCCACCGGAGAGCAGGACCTGGTCCAACCCACTGCGCATTACTGTACCTGTAATCACAGAAGTGCAAACACGACTGCACCCACCATCCCAACAGAATGCAAAGCCTTTTGCTCATCTATTTTTAAAGCCCAGAGGTTGCAGCGGATTTCCCCAGCAGGGCTGAAAACTCCTAGTGATACGATCACAGCCCTGACCCCTACGCTGTACAATCAAACACACAAAGATTGCCGGCCCTTTTGCGAGCACACGTCAGCATGCAGACCCCTCTGCGAGTACAAGTACGCGTCACACACACAACCACCTTCTTATAAATGACTTTATAAGAGTGTTGGACAGATCAGTAATTTACACAGTTCTGTGAGACATTAATAATTCTGCAAATATATGGAAGGTGACATTTTGCATCGCCTCTGACATTTACAGTAGATGCAAAACACCAACATGGGTCCAAATAATGTCTACAGCCTATTTTCCTCGGCTATAAAATAGATGTACTGTTTCTGCACTGTAACGTTAACTTTTGTGATCCGGCAAGCCTTGTTAGCACCATCCCCCTAAATCTAACATTATTACAATCTTTCCAAGAAAAGTGACAGATGAATGTAGAACCTTGGGCTATTCTTAGGCAGCAGTCACACAGAATATATTACATTTATTCGTTTAGCAGATGCTTTTCTCCAAAGTGACTTCCAATGAACTTTATGTAGTGTTAGCAGCCCACACACCTTATTCAGCAAGGTGACTTACACTGCTAATACACTACTTACAATGGGTCACTCATCCATACAGCAGTGGAACACACTCTCTATTACTCACACACTAAAGGTGAATCAAAACAGCATGTCTTTAGACTGTGGGAGGAAACCAGAGCACCAAGGGGAAACCCACACAGACAGAGAGAGAGAACATGCAAACTCCACACAGACTAAGCAGGGATCGAACCCATGTTCTCTCACCCTACCCAGCAGCGCTACTTGCTGTGCTACAATGCAGCCCATGACATCGGTACTGAAGTCTTCTTATTGTAACATCACTGTCACTCACATGGTTTACTCTGGTTTATTTGTTTATAGCAACGGGTTCACAAATACGGATGCAATGATTCATTTCTAAATTATACTTTTAAAACAGGAAAGCAGCACCACTTCAGAAATGTGTGTGTTTTTTTTTAATGAAACCGTCACAAAATGATGGTAAACCAATCACATTTGCTGTTACGCGAACTGTAGTTATCATCCATATTAGCAGTAAAGCAGCGATATGCGAACAGTAAGAAACGTACCAGTCTATTACCGCACTGCTGTGCTGCCATCTAGCGGCTGAATACGGTGCATTAAAAAAAAAAACAATCTGGCGATGTGCAACTTATAATGGAGAAACAATAAAATTAATAAATGAAAACGACATTTAATGACACTTATATCAACGACCGAGCGGTAAGAAAGTTGACTCTGCATTCATGTGACTAAATACCCAGACAGATGGTTTAAGTATTTATTCATATATTATTGGAAAGCACAAGTACACATACAGACTCAGAGGAGAGAGATAATAAATAAACCGCACAAGCCGCCCTTAGGCTCTTTTACAGCAGCCTATACACAGTGATTTGTCCAGCCTGAAGTGTGTTTGTGTAAATGCAGGGGGATAATTTCGCTGGGGACGTGCGGGGCTGCTGCTGCTGTTGAGGAACACGGGTGTGTAACGCGTCAGTGTTTCTGCGGCGGTACTGCAGCCGTTCTCCGGCAGCCCACCCCGAACCGAACCGAACCCGAGCCCTCGGTGTCCAGGAGAAAAGAAAAAAAAAAAACAAAAACCAAGAACACACACACACCCACTTCAAACAGTCCCGGGCAGCCGTTTCTGCGGCTCCACACCCACGAACGCCTCGCGCTTGCCTCGCGCGGGGCGTTTCGCGTGGCCGAGGGCCACCGGCACCTCGCAAACCATTTCTCACTTCGCTCAGGCGCACCAGCCTGGCGGGCAGGCGGGCAGGATCTAGTAGAATCATTACTGCCGCATCCACCAGCAGCAGCAGCAGCAGCAGCAGCAGCTCCGGCGAAACGCGACTCTTGTGGAAGTTGCGCTCCTCCGCCCGGTGCGTCTCCAGCACTTACATAAAAGAGCGCGCGGCGCAGAACGGGCTGAACTAGTAGGGGGTCCGGCAGCAGCAGCGCTCCAGAAGACGTGGAACATAAACATAATAATAAAAAGCAGGGGTCGCGGGGACGCGCCTGTTGTTGGTGTGGCAGGGGGATAATAATAAGCGATCGCTTGTGTGAAGTGCGTCGAGAAGGACAGACAGACAGCATCCCCCCACCAGCCAGGCCCCCCGGAGCGGTCGAAGCCCCTTTTCCCGCAGAGAAGCCCGCGCACCCGGGATCCCAGCAGCGGCGCTGGGTGCAGCCAGGTGTTTCTCTCTCTCACACACACACACACACACACACACACACACACACACACACACACACACACACACACAGCGCAACACACGCACAGCCTCCGAGCTCAGGTGCGGCCGACGGTGCGGCGAGGACCCACCTGGTGATCTCGAAGCTGCATCCCTTCCTGAGCAGCAGCGCTCTCTTCCTCATGATGCCCGCCTTCTCCCTGCCCAGGTACGCATTAACATCCGAATTCATGAGTCCCGCGGCTGCCCACAACCAATAAATAATATAGTGATAATAATAAGAAAAAAAAGATAAATAAATAAATCAGTGATTAATGACGGCTCCTGCACGATTAACGCACAGACAGAGAGGCCAAAAAGCACCGCTGGCAGAAAGAAACGAAGAGAGCAACTGCTCGCACGCAACTACTTAAAAAAATAGTTTCCTTCATCCACGAAAGCAACGGTCCCAACATTTAAACTCGTGCAATGGCAGGTGTGCTGTTCGGCACCTCCATCCAAGGCAACTCAGGGTTCTGGGCTCCTGGCGAAAAGGACGCGAATTGCACCTGTCCCGCTTCACATGCAGCGCTAGCGAAGGGGAAAAGGTGAGGGTGTGCGGTCGAGTCCCCGGCGAGCTGTCAGTGTAGCGGGCTGAGCGAGACGATCGCCACTCCCTGAACCTCGGCAGCGGCGTCCGCGGGGTCCTAAAGTCCTCCACGTATTCTTGAGGCTTGACAACAAGCAGAGCGAGGCGCTGCTGCTGTCAGACAGAGCACCGTTACTAATCCGTTATGAGTAACCTTTTTTTGTCAAATAAATACTGTTGTATTGTTAACCAGTGACAAATAACCTGTGATAAACGAGTGAAATCAGTTATAATGAGATTATCTATCTATCTATCTATCTATCTATCTATCTATCTGAGTCACAATTAATCATTTATACAGCTGGGTGTTCTTACTGTATCAGTGTAGGAGTACCTTGATCAAGGGCACAATGGTACAATAGGGATTCAATCTAAGAACCTCCAAGACTGCAGGGTAGCAGCCTTAGCAAGAACACTACTAATAGCGCGTAGCAGTTCGATCTTTTCCAGAAAAATAAATACGAAATAGAACTTTTCAGTTCCCCACCAAGTTGATAAATAAAGATCAGTCTCACAGATATCATTCACAACATTGGACGCTGGGCTTGAAGGCACTGCTATTTATGAGGCTTTAAGGACAAATTCATAGCATTGCAGGAATTTAGGGTTAGGGGGAGATCTTGAGATCAAATCCTGAATCACTTCTTATAGTTAAATAGCTGCAATGGAGGTATTTTGTAGTTGCAATTGCATGCAAAATGGGAACCTTGCCAAATATTAGGTTTCACTTGCATTTTGCAGACAATTAATGTTTACATAGGATACTACAGTGGGCATGGTGGCACGGTGGGTTCAGCCAGTATCTGCTGTGTGGCGGGTCTGGGGCTCGAGCCCTGCTTGGGTGCCCTGGGTGTGCCCTTGTGCCTTGCGCTGCTGGGTGAGGCTCCGGTTTGCCACGACCCTGTTTGGGACAAGCGGTTGTTGATGATGGATGGATATGATACTACAGTGAGATGCCTATGTTAATTTCTTATGCCAGGGAACTTTTTGCTTGAGGTTGTGTAACTGTTGGATATTCTTCTCTCTGACACGGTCTCTGTCACATGACAGTCGATGCAAGTGGCCCATCATTTAGCCAACTGATCGATGACATGCAGGATGACGACTATCACGATATACAATTTCACATCAAATTGTGCTTCCAGAGAAGAGCCCTCCTTAGAACGGCAGACCTGGTGAAGACAGGGGGTTTGTTGAAGAGTACAGCAATTGTGACTCTTGCATGGCTCAAACCACGAAGCCTGAGCTCAGGGTGGCTGGGATCCCGTTCATTCATAGTTGCTTTTTTAAGCACAGTGTAAACGGTATCAGATGTGCTATCGGCAGCCAAGCTCCACTGGGAGGGAGGCTTTTCCGCTGAGCCGAGCTCCGTGGGATGGAGCGTGAACTTTCCGTGTTAGGCTGGGGAGTGTGTGTGGGGGGGAGGGGGTGCATGCTGTTGCCCGTGGCCCTGAGGCAGTTCCCTTTTCCCCAGGATCAATATGAGCTCCAGCCCTGCCTTGTCATTACGCTGCTGCAGTTAATGTGAGCATTCTCTCTGCTTCATACAATGCGCTACCACTGCAGTTTATTTTCTCTATAACACTGGCCCCTTTACATGAATATCATTTCTACAAATAAATCTGTGGCAATGAGTGCTTTCTTGTGCCATCATTGATAAAAAACCAAAGGCATTTTCTATTTCTTCAAAATGCTTCATGAGAGAGTTTTATTCAAGGAATCAGTGAGTATGTGCAGAAACATAGCAAACCATTTCACTCTATTATCAGATGTGAACAAAATCATCCTCTTTTTATGTAATCGTGGCTATATTAAGTGCATTTTTGGTATAAGGAAAACAGCTTTTTGGCTGAAAATAGTGAAACAAATTTCATGGTTTTGGGAACTTATTGTTTTCACCATTATTTTAGGGGATATTCAAATATTGTCTATACTCTTCCATTGGTGCAATTTCGGACTTGCTATACCCAGCAATTTACATGGTTTTCTATCCCTTAGAGGTAGGCTTGCTGTAAGTATTGCTCAACAAATCAACAAAAATTCCCATTTAATAAGCATTTAATATATTATACCAGATCCTTCTAATACCCCTTGAACTGTGATTCTGCTGGATTTTATAGGAAGAAAAAAGCTTTTCATTTTATCTTTATACATTAAGGCACATATATTGCAATTTGTTTGAGATGTTTATTTTGAGCGGGGGTGCGGTGGCGCAGTGGGTTGGACCGCAGTCCTGCTCTCCGGTGGGTCTGGGGTTCGAGTCCCGCTTGGGGTGCCTTGCGGCGGACTGGCGTCCCGTCCTGGGTGTGTCCCCTTCCCCCTCCGGCCTTACGCCCTGTGTTGCCGGGTAGGCTCCGGTTCCCCGTGACCCCGTAAGGGACGAGCGGTTCTGAAAATGTGTGTGTGTGTGTGTGTGTGTGTGTGTGTGTGTGTGTGTGTGTGTGTGTGTGTGTGTGTGTGTGTGTTTATTTTGATTTGGTAAACAGCATGTGACTGAAGTATCTGGAATTGCAGCAATGAAAGTTCAAAAGTTGCATTATAGTACTTTATCCTTTGATTTTTGAAGCTTAATCACAACACAGCATTGGCTTTGAAAAAGCACATCAGTCCGGTTTCCAAGGTTTCATAAAAGCCGGCAATAACTGTTTTCCTCGTGTTCTGGTATGAATTTACAAATAATGGTTCGGCCTGTTGTTGACAAAAATACAAGTACATTTGCCTGGCTATGTATTTCAGGACTGACTGCTGCAGCAAGACAGTCATTGCAGTTTGTTTCTGATATTGCTTTTATTCTATGATGCCCCACACTGCAGTGATAATTGTTCACTTACTTCAGAGAAGACTTCTCAGTAACAAAATAAGGAGCATAAAACAGCAGAAAACCTGTAGTGATGGTACAAAAAGTACATGGATACTTTAATAGAGTGGGGGTGCGGTGGTGCAGTGGGTTGGACCACAGTCCTCCTCTCTGGTGGGTCTGGGGTTCGAGTCCCGCTTGGGGTGCCTTGCGACGGCCTGGCGTCCCGTCCTGGGTGTGTCCCCTCCCCCTCCGGCCTTACGCCCTGTGTTACCGGGTAGGCTCCGGTTCCCCGTGACCCCATATGGGACAAGCGGTTCAGAAAATGTGTGTGTGTGTGTACTTTAATAGACAGCAAACAGCTGTAAGAATAAAATGTAAATAACTGCCCATATGGTAGACTTCACACGTTCCTCTCACAAGCAATTAAAGGGAGAAAGAACCTGTGTCCTTCCTCAGCTGAACACACTCCTGGACCAATCAAAGGGACAGAGGTGTGGAATTATACACGGGGGCACCAGAACAAAACTGCTCACAAAATTATGGCTAAAAACTGATCAAAAACTACAGTCAAGTTCATATGAGTAAAATTTCTCCATAACCGAAATCACGTATTTGGAAGTGAGGAGTCAGTACAGATCATAGCCGCTGCATCTTCCAGAACTGGATGTGCGCCGACACATAAGAGGTTTGAGCTGAGTCTGATAAAAATCTTAATTAGGAAATGCGAAGGGATGAAAGGGCAAGTGGTGTCGCTCAGTCAGACCATGCAGATGCAATGATGGCATGAGTGGAAAGGTACAGCTGCCTGAATGCTGTAATCTGGTTTTGAGCCTTTGACTTGATTTGGGTCTTTTTGTCACACTGAGGTGGTGCGGCAGCCTGAAGGGTCACACAGATCCCCCGTGGCCCGTCACAGATGAATGAGAGCCTCCTCCCAATTAAGTGCAGATGGCTCTCATCTCCTGAACAAGGGAATAAAGGACCGAGGCACTATAAATGGGCCAGCTGTGCTGGGTCGCCGGTAGAGGCTTGCCATCAAGTGGTTGTAATGCTAAAAAGGATGGTGTGATTCCTGTTTATTTTCACTCGTGTGCTGAATTGGATTTTCTTTTATCTGGTTTTGAAATATAAGCTGTTGCTGTTCGGGCCCCATATACAACTTTTTTGTTACAATTTGTCTATGGTTCCCCTACCCCCCCCATAATGAAGTGAAAAGGCAAGAACTAGAAGAGGGATTAAAAAGCTGCAGTTCTAAATCCCGGTACTGGATCTGTTCTTACGGACACTTATATTAACATTTATCCGTTTAGCAGATGCTTTTTTTCAGTCACATATAAATCAAAGAACACAAAAGTGCATTTCACCAACAGATGGAGAGATATAGATGCAGATGCACGATTCTTGAAGTGCAGTCTGTTTATGTCTGTTTATACCATTTAAAGCAGCATACGTTACCTTACGTTAAACAGATGATGTTAAAAACAGCATTACATGAGTAGCAGCATATGGAATTGATAGAAAATACAAAGGTAATGGTTGCAGAAAATGTGATGCAAATTTGCGAAATAGATAGGACATGTGGAGAGAAGTGAGTCTGAAAGAGATGTGTTTTAAGACACTTCTTTTTTCCAGAAAAGTCATTTAACTCGAAACCTTTCTGTAAATTTATCCGACTCCAGTGTTATGCTGCTCTAGGCATTGCCAAGGGAGGTACCTCTTCTGACATAGTTTAGCGCTGCATCCGTTATCACTCACAGAGGATAGCTTTATGAGCCCTTCATTCACCTGGACTCTCATTCTCAGCTGCTGTTTTAACTCCGTCAGCAGAAATGAGTTTCCAAAAATGCGTTAAAGAGAAACAAATCATATGACAGACTTACTGCAAATAAAAAGTTTATATTAAAAAAGCGTTGAATTTCCTCAAATTCTTCCAGGTTCCTTGAATACTTTCTCTGCAATATTTGTCTTGTGTTGCAAAAGGGGAAACTGACCTCTAGCGTTGTTGTGCAAGGTCATCTAACAGTGCTAATACAATTAAATGTACAGTAAGCCTGCTGGAGCTGGGGGCTGAGGTGGGAAGGGTGAAGAATAGCAGGATGTCAAGAGGATTGTTTGACTGCTTTGTAGTCATCAGGAGGAGCGGAAAAAGAAGGGAATCCTTATCTTTTCAGTGTGCGCTGTGGGGACTATGAGCGGAGTCCATGCTGTCGAAGGGAGGCGCACCACTCACTGCGCTTCGGGCAGCTACCCGTAAACCTCCGTCGGCTGACAGTTTGCACCGCCGACATTATGATCAAACGCGAACACGTGAATGATGTGATCTCCACGGTGGTGCACCCAAAACCTTTTCTCCATTTTTAGCATCTTAAGGAAGCCCATTCGGGTGATTATGCAAGACGTGCACTCAGACGACAGTTTAATTTCTGTTGTTTTCCTCACAGGGAAAAGCAGCTTGGTGCAATTTGACTACAAATGCAGTAGCACAGTAACTTGGTTGAACGCACTGTACCAATGACATATACATTTTTTTAATCTAAAATTTCAACTATAATGTAATTATCACAATAATGATCTGAAATGATATTTTCGGTAGTCCTTTGATCCACCCACTGCTTAAATTTCCTGGAGGCTGTAAAGTGATTCCAACAAAGCTCCACACCAAGCCTGGAAGAAGTAAGCAGTGTTCAGACTTTTCCCAAGAAAGAAATGCACAGCTATTTTCATTTAAAAAATGTTCCTTACATGCTCAGCAGCAGTGCCCATCAGAGGACTTGATCCTAAAGCGTTCTGGCTTCATGTTCAGGGCCCGATTCTCCATCCCGTCCACTGTCTTGGCTGAACTTCGGCTGCACGTACGGAATGGCTGTAAAGCGGCGGCTGGCTGACAGCACTGGTTCCAGTGTTGTGCTAACCATGTATCGCTTTAGTCACCGCGTTCTCTGCTGTACCACTGGCAGTCATGCTGTTTCATTTGCCTCCTGCTGGAGGGAGGGCATGTGGGGTCTCCCTGCTGACCGTTCGCTCCATCAACGCACTGGCATGCAGGGTGACCTTCGCATGGTGGCCGTAAGTGTTCAGGGCTCAGGTTTTGGAGAGACGGGGAGCAGTAAAAACCCGAGAGCAAACGGTGCACATACTTATTCTAAGAGAGAACTGCAGTTATTATTAATGAAATGTATATCCGCAATTTCACATATTGGTCTTCAGTTGACTAAAAATTTTTTCCGACTAAAATACACTGTGTCAGAGGTCCAGCTCATCTCTGGGCAGGTTGTGCGGATAGTCTGGACTCGGCTCCATGGCAGATTATTGCTGTGTGCGTTTGGACTTCAAAATTATTGCTAGAAAAAACTTTGCGCACCAGATGGATACGCTGAAAGAGGTGGTATCTCTTTACTTTGTGACTTCTCTTAAGGGAGAGCACAAGGCTGCAATGCAGGTGAGCTGGGAATAACAGACAAAGCATCTTTTAATGTGACGTCTGGGTTGAATTAGGCATTGTTAGGATGTAAAATCAGAGCCAACGGTCACAGAACAGATTTGGTAGAGCCCGATGGTTTTGTTTCTAAGTGGCTTGTTGCCATGGTTCAGTAAGTCCCGTGAGAGAGGAAAGGTGGAACAAGGAGATCGTCTGCAGCAGGGCCTCTCCCATTCAACTGAGGCGAGAAGCATTTATTTTTAATGTGATATACAGAAGGCAGATAGTAATATAAATGAGTTCCAGGTGCAGTCATGGGCTGAGTTAAAGGTCACAGGTAGAGAGTACTGGGTAAGGAATTTGAGGAAGGAAAAATGAAAAGCATCCGGATTAATTACGAGCCTACAGCAGAAACATGCTATAAAAAGTATTTACCTGCCTGACCCCTGTTGTCTAAGAATGTGGTCAAGCGTTCAGGCCAATAGATTCCCTTGCTTCCATTTTTTTTCTATCCGTTTCACCTAATTGCATCCCGTCCACTGTACAAATAAATCCGTGTATACAAATGAGAAGAAGAAGAAGAGCTAAAGTTTCCTACATCCTGTTTTGAGTGTTTCCATGAACCTGTCTAGCTGGTAAGTGAATAATGATGCTATATCAACAGGGGCAAATGGTAAAATGGAATGTAGATTTCAGTATCTGTGCCTGCGCTCAAATTTCAGTCAGCGATAATGATGTTTCGTGGTTATTACAGTAACTCCATGTAATGCTTACTCCACTCAACACTAATCATAGATTGATTTGATAGCTATCATGAAAGGTATCTTTTGATGATCACTTTAAATGGAATAATGTATTGCCGTCACACAACGGGACACCTTGTCTCGACCGTAGACTTGTGAGCGGGCACATTTGTTGCAAATTTAGAAGGAACCCTTCGTACTTGACATCAGGAGGTTATTCCAAAGTGCAATTAATGAAGTGGACTTTAATATAAAATACTACATTCACATCAGGTCTTTGCATTTGTAGTGTGCTCCAAATGACATGTAGGGCCAAATGAGGAACTTATGTACTGCAGCTATGCTAAATGGAAGTGCTGTCTGTGCATAATAATCAACTTTCGTCAGTTCCTTCGAACAAAACCTTTTTGCTGATGGCCCTTGGGGGAAAACGGCTTGCTACCAGAACTGCTCTCTGCAAACTGTTGAACCGACAATAACTCATTTTCAAGGGTATTTCCATCTCCAGCTTGTGAACTCTCTTTGCAAGGACAGTGAGTGAGCTTAGATGTTCTCAGGAAGTTTCCAAAGCTAATTTTGTTGTCGTCTGTATTAAATTGTGTGCCATTAATTAGTTCACACAATGCACAGCAAATGTCATCACTGAACACAAAGTACCAGGACCCTCCTTTGCAGATAACAGCTTGGTCTGGATGTTTTATTCTGGCTACCGTTTCATCTTGACAGCACATTATTTGACACTGGTTCCCTCAACACCTCTGGGCTCTTCTGAAACCACCCAGGAGTTTCCATCAGCTACCGTCAGGATGTAAGTCGATCTTCCAGGCCACTAAATCCAGTCAGGTGCTGCACAAACTGTTGTCAGTCCTGCAGGTATTAATTCCTGTCTGCATTAAGTTACAGAATGTCCCTTGTCACTCAGAGAATCTCCCTCTGCTGAATTATACATGCTCTGTATTAACATATTTCATAGCTTCCTGGATTAAATCAAAGCTATATTTTTCTCACCAGACATTATAGAGGAATTACACAGGAATATTTTAGTCTTGCGTGTCTTTAAAATTATGAGCAGTCGTACCTTTATGGAAAATGACTGTTGCCTGTATGTATAACTTGGAAATTTAAAATATATATGGCTAATAAATTGATATTCACAATTTTGAAGCACTTATGTATTAGTTAGCAATGTATACTGAGCAATTCAAAGTTGTAATGATTTCTCGTTAAGGACAGTTCAGCAGTATTTTTTTATGGCAACTACATAGATAATTAGGGTCTCCAGAATATGAATAGCAATTTTTCCAGTGAAGATGGTTGATTTGTTTACAGTTCGATTTTTTTTTTTTTCTTTTCTCAATAGCACATAAAAGTCAAACAAAGCTCACCTTTATTGTACAACACCACATCAGGAATATAAAGAGACCTCTGATTAACTGTCAAACATAACTGAATATCAGCATCATCAACTCACTTCGTCAAACATTTTTCTCATTTCATCTAGCATACAAACGTTATACTGCATATTTCTATCTGCTTCTATTCTGTGAAGCTAAATATCCAGCTGTGAATAAAAAAGAACACCAACATGAAAAATATGGACAACTGACAGCTGTGTTTTATACATGTTTGAAAAGAGGAGTCTTTTCAGCTTTGTTAGGCATATGAATCTTAGGGCTGCTGAATGTGCTACCTCCCTTATCCCTTATTTAAATTCAAGTAGCCGACGAAAGGACCAGTGAAAAGTACAAAGGAGAAATTGCAGACGGTTTTTCTCCTTGCTTAAATTAGTTCAGTGCAGCTGCTGGAAGACTAATTAAATCTGGTATTCAACAATACTTCAAATTCCCAGGCTTGCAGTATTTCCAGAAAACACATCTTCCTTATTTAAAGACCCAACAAAGACATCACCTTACACCTTCAGCAAGCAAGAAAGAGACTTTGTTTCTCTGTGCAGCAGAGTGATTCATTGCTTCAACGAAAGATGCCCTTTGTAAGACAAGCCATTGAAAGAGAGTGCTATATAACTGGCTGTCAGGCCGTGGCAGGATGGAACTGTGCAGTTACCTGGGTGCTCTAACATCCACAGTATCTGGAGTTGCGCTGGTGTACTGAACGAACCTTCGTGCTTTATTCACTTTTGAAATTTATATTCTTTGCAGTGTTTTTCTAAGCTAAAAAAATCCAAACTCTAAAGGGTTAACCGTAGAAGAACCATTTGCACTATAGTGGAACTGCAGCTATATATAGCATTTTTTTTTTTTTGCTGTATTTGCAGAGTTTCGTAGACTAAACATAACCACTAAGACGGTTTATATATATATATATCTGGAGTTCCAGTACAGTGCAAATGATTCTTTTACAGTTATATAAAACTGTTCTTTTACAGTGTGTATATATACACACACACACACACACACACACACACACACACACACACACACACACACAATGTATTTTTATGTGGACATTCCCGTATTGCACGCTAGGAGCTTGTCCAGATATCCTAATGCCTTGCTGATCCCAATATACTGTGGGATTCCATCCAGCTACTGCTCCATTCAGCACATATGTCGCCCTGGATAAAGACCTGGTTAGTGAAGCTGTGTCCCTGCACAGAAAGCCATAAACAGCTCCAGCCAACTGGGTGCATACCATGGTTGTCAATACATTCTCCTTATAGATGTATCTGCTGCAGAAAAAATTGCCCGTGAGGTCAGTGACGATTGTTATATTGAGGAACTGACTCAGCCGACATGCTGACTGATGCTCCTTCCTCAAGCTCCTTCCTTAAACATTTCAACAGCAACATCACTGGGTTGGACCAGCAGTACTGTAGTTGCATTTCAAACCAAGTCATTTACATTTGTCCACCTGACGTCCCATGAGTTCAAAATGTAACTGCAAAAATATCCACATCACTGTCCTAGTCATCCTAGTGTTTACGAAAGATAAAGCACGGAGGTTCTCGGTTCTGGCTCCGTTGTGGTGGAACGACCTTCCCCTCTCACTCAGAACTGCTGAATCTCCATCTACATTCAAGAAGGGTCTGAAAACTCAGCTTTTCCAGACCCATTTCACCCAAGATCTCTCCAGCTCATGTGTGGTGTAAATGTTCATGCATCGTAACTTCATGATCATCCCCAGAAAACCCTTTACGCAGCCGCTATTCCAGCATTGTATGTGAATGTTTGTGTACCTTATTGAAAAAAAAAAATAGTAGGAAGGTCATCAAGATTCATCTATCCTGTGTTTTATGCACCTATTCGATGAACATCACTGCATCAAGTGGAAAGTAACAAATCGGGTTTACTTAAGAGTCATACATCTGCAACTATGTCTCTTTCTCTTAATGTAATGCACAAACTGTGTTTTCGCTGAGATGTACGTTGCTTTGGAGAAAAGCGTCTGCTAAATGAATAAATGTACATGTAAATGTGTCCTACAAGCTGTCTTTATGCTGAATCTTTTGGGCGAACGCTGGCTAATAACAGCACAGGGCAACGATAAGATGTTTCTCTATGTTTTTAAGTCAGTCACGGTTGAGGACATTTATTTAAGGACACCATGCAAATCTCTGAAGGACCTTCCGAACTAAACAGACTGCTGAAGTACTGAAAAACTGTGACCCGAGAGTATTCCCGGTCATGACCCTATTCACAATCTCATTCTTGGACGTCCTTCCTATTTCAGGCACTGCATTTAGTAGAATTAAAAACAAAATACATTATTTGTTTTTAACAACATTACAAAATGCAATACCTAAAATAGGAAGGACATATATAGGAAGAACATATGTTAATTATACAGTATTTTCCTCTTAAGTCAATTATTCACAGCATAAACTATTTTAAAAATTTAAGCTTCAAGCTTCGCAGCAATCAGTGGACTACTTTTTTACTTTTTACTACTTTCCCTTGGATGTAAATCTGCACTTTGTATTTTTTCAGTCAGTGTTTATGGCTCCTTGGTGCTGAGTATAATATTCTGCTCAGATAGGAGGGCCAAGGATGAGCATGAATCCACGTCCCATTTTTCACAGATATATGTCTGTGTGGTGTTATCATAACAAGTTTCCCAGCATTTCAGCCAGTGAAGGATGTTTCTTGAGCACTGAGTCTACCTTAAACCTCAGCAAGTTGAGACTTGCTAATTTATTGCTCATCCACTGAGTGGGCACTCCAACGCTCCGTCCAAAGTTGAACAGGCTTCAGCTGTTCACTTTTCACCCTTCGATATAGCCCAATACTTATCCTGAGTATGTGAGGGCAACTCAAGGTAAGTATACTTCTGAAGCATCGAACATCTCTACCACTCTTGAGCTGGAAAGGCACACAATTAATTCATTTCACGTTGCAGATGGCAGAGTGTTAAAAATGATTCAGGAAGAATAAAGTATTGGAATACTCATTTTTCTGCGTCATTTACATAGTCTGAAGTAGGGCTGAGTCACAGTTAGGTCCACAGCCCTCCAATCCTTACTTTCCCATCTCACTCCCCTACTGTGTGTTGCAGATATCAAATACATATGAGTCACTGGCTGCAGAATACAAGGTGCGCTACCCTGAGTGCTTCAGATGCTTGGTCTGGGATTGGCGTTTCAGATGAGCTACAGTAATCGTTTCATATCTTTGAGATGAAGAGTTAAGTGTCAGCAGCTTCCTCCAGCAGGTCAGGTTCCTTAAGACTCCAAAGAATGGAGCATTATGGAGGCTACACACCGTCAGACTGGACCCACTGAACTGCCAATAGCTCCATTTGTCACAATCTGTCTCCCCTCATTAGTCCCTGCAAAGATACCACTCTAATATCAGTTATCTCCATATTTTAGCAGTCCGTGCATCTCTCTGGCTGCAGCAACCGAACCACATGATTGAATGGTGGCTACGATAGTGCCCCTCATCCCTATCTGTCCAGGAAAAACACAGACAATGGTGCAGACGCGCACACTGTCCGAAGCCGCTTGTGGCAAGCCAGAGCCTAACCCAGCAACACAGGAGACAAGGCTGGAGGCAGAGGGGACACACCCAGGGTGGGACATCAGTCCATCACAAGGCACCCCAAGCAGGACTCAAACCCCAGACCCACAAGAGAACAGGCACAGGCCAAACCCACTGCACCACCGTGCTCCCCCAAGAAATGGTAATAAACAAGCGATAATTTTGATTTGCTTAAATGTGAAAAAATATCACTTTATTACGTCACAAATGCATCCAGCTATAAAGAAATGCAAACTCTTATATAAAGACATTAAATCTCCTCATTGCTTGAAACAGTAGTAAACATTTTGCTGTTCTGCCTTTTTCACGAGAGGCTCAGTTAAAAAGGACAACAGGTGAAAATATAAGCAATATTCTTTTTAAACATTTTATACTATTCGTAAGTGCAAATGGAAATTTTGCATAAATGTCCCATGAGGCTTAACTCTGTAACTTGCACCATATGCTTTTATCTGTCTGCACAAGACAAAACAGAAAATGATACAAGACACAAGAAGACTAAATATGCATTGCTCAGGAAATGCTTGCCTGACATCAGTTTATAAATCAATAACATAACAAACCAACAGATTTTAATGCTGACAGCAGACAGACTGAGTGCAATCTTCAGTATCTATGCAAATAACCTTTAATCGAACAATAAATGCAGTAAATGAAAAATAGCCCTAGTGATGGCAAACCAATTAATAATCCATCTGTTTCACATAAAGATGTTTTTAAACTGTACATGTATATTTGCATATTCAGGTTTAAAAACATGAGTGAGGTTGGTGGGGAGACAAATTTGCAAACATGAAAACCCTACACCTAGAGTCACCTCATTACGTATTTATTAATTCTCCACTGTAGCAGCTTTTGCACGGCAATCTTCTTAGGTGTAAGCACTGAAAGCCTACGTACCATATCTCATGTCATTTGGAACAGTGATTTCCATGGAATTTACGGTTTTCCAGAACACAGCCAGAAAGCTATGAAATTTATTAACTTCTTTGTTAGAACCAGTGTACAATTACCACCAAAAACACTATAGCAGAAGAGAGGAAAGAAAATATAGCAGCCAAATTTGATGGTAACTTTTGAGCATTTAGTCCGGCATATCATCTGCTCCATCTACAGAGAAAAAGAGCTAAGGGTACTGTGGCGTCTGAAGGGAAGGTACACCGTTCTTTGGAAGGTTTTACTGAAACACGGCACTGGAACGCTTTGAGTGCAACATAAAAGAATTTCTTAAGAAACAGCAGTTTGTGTCACATTTGTCTCTATGGTACCTTTTTTCTCTCACCCAAAAAAAGGGCAGGTAAGCCCCCATCCTGCAGCCTATGTGAAATCACAACGTTCAACTAAGAACTGACCAATAGCGTTTAAGAAACATTTAAACTTACACCCTACAGCCTGGCTGGCACCTTTCTTTATACAAACTCCAAGTGCTTTACTCTTAGCGTAAAAACACCACAGGTACAAATGAAATAGCTCAATATAAACTTTATACTGATCTTTAGCACTTCACTGTACTTGAAACTGAACTGAACCGAAACTACTAAAATTGTGTGAAATGTTTTAATATTCACACTTTACTCACGTTAACTGGACCAAGGGAGTTCATTGCTATGTTATTGCTATATTGTGAATATTAAGTTGAATTTAAACATGGTGGCAAGGTGGGGTAGCGTGGGAGCATTGCAATACCTTGTCTGTGCAGTTGGAAGTAGTTTTGATCCCTGCCCAGTTTATGTGGCATTTGTGGCGTGTTCTCATCGTGTTTATCTGAGTTTTCCTCTCATGGTCCTAACACATGTCTTTTAGGTGGATTTGTGACTCTAAACTCCCTGTAGTGTGTGTGGCTACCTTGTGATGGACTAGCATTCCATCTGGGGTCTACATTGTTTAGCTTAGTCTCTTGTTCTGGGATATCCTCTTATAGCACCACAACTCTGAATTACAGTAAGCAGTAAATGTGAGTGGGGGTTGTGGTGGCGCAGTGGGTTTGACCTGGTCCTGCTCTCCTGTGGGTCTGGGGTTTGAGTCCCGCTTGGGGTGCCCTGTGATGGACTGGCATCCTGTCCTGGGTGTAACCCATCTACCTCCAGCCCTACATCCTGTGTTGCTGGGTTAGACTCTGGCTCCCCATGCCCCCACATGGGACAAACGGTTTCAGACAATGTGTGTGTGTGTGTGTGTGAGTAATTGTGAGTGAATATACCCTATACAGTAGTAATGGTTAAGGTTAGAGGTTAGATAAGTAACTTTACAACCATCCATCCATTTTCATTAACCGCTTGTTCAAGGTAGGGTTGCAGGGGTCCTGTGCCTATCCTGGGATCACTGTGTACAAGGCTGAGGGTGGTACACCCTGGATGGGACCCCAGTCCATTGCAAGATAGCAACTATACAACAATTAACCAATTTATACAGCAAGATATGCTAACTGGAGCAATGTGGGGCAGTTACCTTGATCAAGGTTTACCGCAGCAGAGGTGGGATTTGAAATGAGACTTTCAGATTTCAAGGCCACAGCCCTAATCACTAGTCTGCTTGCTGCTCTGCAGTTCAAATGTTATAAAACGCTGTAAGATACTGTTTAATTAAGTACAACTCCGAGAGAATTTCCGCATCAGATATTTCCATAGGTTCTGCCATAGCATTTATCAGGAAGGGTAAAAAAGTAGTATGGACAGTGCCAGTTAAAGGCTTCAGGAGGGCTATCACTTGATGATTGACTTTAGATGGCAATTTAGATTTTTAGTCACCATCACAGAGACATTAATAAGACTGGACATTGTCCTAGTACCTGAGGATTCCAGGCAAGTTGTCTTGTTGGAGCTTGTAGTTCCATGGGAGGAATGCATATAAGAGGCCAATGAGAAGGAGATGAAGTATAAGGAACTGATGGAGCAGTGTTGCCCCAAAGATTGAAGGACAAGATGTGAGCCATTTGAAGTAGGCTATAGAGACTTTGTAGGAAATGTGTTGTATAGGACATACAGAGTTAAAGCTAAAGTAATGACAGCCATAGCAAGCTTTAGTATTGGTGGTGAAGACCTAGAAGTCACTGAAAACTTTCTTGGGAAGTCTAGCCACAACTCTCGTTGGAAGCACATGTGAGAAGGCTGAAGTTATCATACTTTGGGCATGTAATGTGAAACATATGTTCTCTTGAAAAGTCTGAAAGGGAAAGTCAGTAATAACTCAGTATAGCAATATTCAATAACTCATTGAAAAACTCACTAATAACTCAATAATTCAGTCTGTACCTTCCAGAAACTAGACAGACAGAATATTCTGGAAGCACTCTATTCATGTGGGTGCCTGTGCCACTTATCAAAAAACACAAGGAGAAACTTAGACACGAAACCTTGTCATTATCGAAGTAAACAATCTGCTCAGTAATTCATATGAAGGTTATCGCAGTTCAGTTTATACCTTCCATAACTCTGGATGCATATCATAGAAAAAGCTTTGATAGCATTGTTTAAACTTTGCATTGCCACATTTGCCGTCTGCCTTTCTTTCTGAAGTGGGCGATTATGGGGTTGCGTGTGTCACAAGGAGACACAATCATAACTGTCAGCATTTCCCAACGAGTTACACTCCGTTACTCCATGGCTGGTGTACATTAGTCTGATGTGTATTGGGTTTTTAGCCGAACGCTGCTTACTCTACTTAATGTGTCTGATGAGTGGTTCTTTTGCTCACATGGCTTGTAATTAATACATGCAGTTCCTATCCACAGGGCATATTTGCAATGAAGTGTTTCTCGATTTCAGTTTAAGAAACAACATGGGAATGTTTTCGTCTTGCTCTGAAATGTAATTAAAACACAACAACTTTAGTGCTCTGCTGTTGTCACCTTGAGCATGATTTTCTTGGTTGATGTTAGTGATTCCACGTGATTGGTTTAACTTGCACACACACACACACACACACACACACACACACACACACACACACACACACACACACCCACCCACCATGCCTTTTTCTCTTTCCCCATCATAAACTACCATTCACTGTAGACACAAGCATGCATGGTTGCACAAACACCTGGCTCTGTGAATATTTCTGACCAAAATTTTAGTTGTTTTTAAACAGGTATTGTGGTTTACCACCACACAATGTATGTAATAAAATTCTGTCTGCTGAATTGTGAGCTGAGAGCAAAAGAAAGCAGATACTGTCAGTAATGTACTAATTTCTCTTCTAACACTTGTACAAATACAGTGTGCAGTGCTGAACTGCAACAGTAAACTGATGTTCTGGGAAAATACATTTTGCTATAATCTAAATGCACACACACACTACTTGAACCGCTTGTCCCAAGTGGGGTTGCAGTAAACCCGAGCCTAACTCAGCAACACAGGGCGCAAGGCTGGAGGGGGAGGGGGCACACCCAGGATGGGACGTCAGTCCATTGCAAGGCACCCCAAGCAGGACCTGAACCTCAGACCCAGCAGAAAGCAAGCACAGGCCAAACCCGCTGCACCACCACACCCCCAAATCTAAATGCATTTTTTCATCAAATATTTTACATAATGTGTAACATACAATATAGAAGCTGTAATTCTTTGAAATTATACTAAGTTATTCATGGTCCCTTAATTTTCTTTACAGTTATTTCATTCAGAGAATAGACATGTTGTAAAGAATGAAATGAAAAGGGTGAGGAAATTTGAGTAATATGTATGCAAGATATTTAACCTTCCCAGTTTAATATTCTGTCATACGTGTCTAAACCTAAAGAAAGGAAAACCACATGTTAAAGTTCTTCCCATATGTTTGCAATTTTCTTCATGCTTTTGGGAAATGGGTATATTAAAAGGAAAGAATTCTTATGAATGAAACCAAAAATCTTCCCAGAATGTATGAAAATTCCACGCTGTTCTGAAAGAGAAATATTAGTTTTCGTTCAGACCAGGGTCAAGTGCAACTATAGTAGAAGGCTGTACAATCATGGAACAAATATATAAGTTGTATTATGTTTATTTATTTAGGTGATGCAGTTCTGGGTGCGCGGTGGTGCACTGGGTTGGACTGGGTCCTGCTCTCCTGTGGGTCTGGGGTTTGAATCCTGTTTGGGGTGCCTTGTGATGGACTGGTGTCCTGTTCTGGGTGTGTCCCCTCCCCCTCCAGGCTTATGGCCTGTGTTGCCAGGTTAGGCTCCGGTTCCCTGCGACCCTGTATGGGACAAGTGGTTCAGAAAGTGTGTGTGTGTGTAAAATTCTGGGGTCAGTTCAGCTTTAGCCCTTTCAAAGTTTGAATAGTGAAATCTAAGCAGAAGTCCTTAAACTGTGATGGAGCTATGTGGTCCCATAATAATCCACAAAAGTATGAAATAAGACTCTAATTTTATTTGATCTCATCTAGTATTGTTTTGCTCCTTCTGAATAATACACAATTTTAAGAAAAGTGTAAAAATAAACAGATTTTTAAAAATTCCTTCAATATTTTATTATCCAAATTGCTCTGTCAAGGGGCACTAAATACCTACTAGTTGTAAAAGTGATATCAAAACAAATTTTAATATTTGTATTATTTATTTCACCATATTTGCATAAAATGGGGGTGGCGCGGTGGCGCAGTGGCGCAGTGGGTTGGACCGCAGTCCTGCTGTCCGGTGGGTCTGGGGTTCGAGTCCCGCTTGGGGTACCTTGCGACGGACTGGCATCCCGTCCTGGGTGTGTCCCCTTCCCCCTTGGGCCTTATGCCCTGTGTTGCCGGGTAGGCTCCGTGACCCCGTACGAGACAAGCGGTTCTGAAAATGTGTGTGTGTGTGTATTTGCATAAATAACAGTGATGTCATGCTGTGTTACTGGTATGCTGAAAAATCTGTTCAAGAAAATCCCAGCAAAACTATACTTTGAAGTGTGTGGCCATATTTACCCCTTTCCAGCTGAGTTTCCTTCCTCATACAACACCGAAGCCTGCAACCAAGCCTTATAGTAGTTCTTCATGCAAATGGAAAATAATCAGCTTGCATTTATGTTCTATTCGTGTTGCTTCTTGATTTGCTTAGAAGATGTGTGAGGTGTTTGTTCTGACAGCCAAATGTCGCAGAGGCAGGCCTTCCTTGGCAGGGCATGTCCTGTCACTTGGGTGCAGCTCTCCCAGACACACTGGGATGACAGACAGCCCCAAGGAGAGGTCCCAGGTCCTGTAACTCCGGGTCAGGAATACTCACACTGGAATTGTCGCCCACTAGCTGATAGGATCATATGATGATGATGTACTATCAGTTCGAGCAAGGAACAATGCTTTGGAAATTAAAACTGTACTCTTAGACTGTGAGAACAAAATTAATACCTGTCCCAGCTAACTGAGCCTTGATAAATCACAGAACAACTGAATAAAGATGTAGCCTTGGCTTCCTTTTGAGAACAACATTTTCACACACTCGTCCCAAGTGGGGTCGCGGTGAACCAGAGCCTAACCCAGCAACTCAGTGAGCAAGGCTGGAGGGGGAGGAGACAGCCAGGATGGGATGCCAGTCCCTCGCAAGGCACCCCAAGCAGGACTCAAACCCCAGACCTGCCAGAGAGCAGGCACAGGTCAAACCCACTGCACCACCGGACCCCCTGAACAACATTTCACCCAAAAATAATTTTAAAATGTTTAACGTACATAATGGTAATCATTGTATTGGGTTTTAGAGCAGCAGGTAGTGTAGTGGTTGAAGACATCAACTGGTAACTTAAAGGTTGACAGCTGGAGTCCGCAATGAGCCCCTACATTTCAAAGTAGAGACTCTTAACCTGATTGGCTCCAGTACAATACCCTGCTGTTACAATGTGCAGAACTGTAGCTCACTTAGCAAGAAAACATTGATAACAAGTAGAACTCTTACCCAGTTAATAGTATTCATTGTATATGAAAGAACTGGCTTGTCTATTTTATGGTAAAATAGGGGTCCCTCTCATTGTTCAGTTAAGCAGATACATCTGGTCCACACACACACACATTTTCAGAACCGCTTGTCCCTTACGGGGTCACGGGGAACCGGAGCCTAACCCGGCAACACAGGGCGTAAGGCCGGAGGGGGAGGGGACACACCCAGGACGGGACGCCAGTCCGCCGCAAGGCACCCCAAGCGGGACTCGAACCCCAGACCCACTGGAGAGTAGGACTGTGGTCCAACCCACTGCGCCACCGCACCCCCTACATCTGGTCCATTCCCTCTTAATTGTACACATTTCCATCCCCTTCTTAGACTGAGGTTTTGCCGCAAAAGAAAAAGGTCGAGGTGCATGATAAGATAAGGCTTTGGCAAAGAACACTGGATGAATTTATTTCAGAGGAGTTCCAGTGACCCCTTATCATAACAAAATTAGCTTTGAAGCATTGCCATTTGAAACTGCCATTTAAAGTGTTCATATATAAAACCAAAAAGTAAAACTCCGTGAATAAGATGCCATTTTCATTTAAAATTTTTGATTTGAGTTTTATCCATTCATCCACCCATCCATCACCAACTGTTCAATGCTGGGGAGCGGTGGTCCGGAGCCTATCCTGGAAAGGCAGGGCATACTACATTCATTCACACTCATTAACTCATAGATACACAAAAAGGACAATTTAGAGTGACATTCACCTGAAACAGTGAGGGCTGTGTGAGGAACCTGGAGCACCAGTAGGAAGCCCAAGTGCAGAAACCCCACAGACTGAGTGGTATTGAAAATCACATTCAGCCCCAAAGCTGGGGGGCGGTGGCTCAGCGGGCTTGGCCGGCTCCTGCTTTTTCATGGGTCTGGGGTTCAAGTCCTGCTTGGGGTGCCTTGTGATGGACTGGTGTCCCATCTGAGGTCTGTCACCTCCAAGCTTGCACCCTATGTTTCCAGGTCGGGCTCCGGTTTGCTGTGATTGCTGCCTGGGATGAGCAGTCTCAGACTGTGTGTGAGTTCCAAAGCCCAGAACTACCCATCCTTCTGAAAAATGTTCCACTTGTACATCTGACCCACCTGTGGCTGATGTGAGTCACTAAGTTCAGTGGAAACATGTTTTTTTACTTGAAAGCTTAATTATTTGTGTGGCTCGTATCACAATCTTGAGGAAAGGATTTTCCTGTATGCTGCATCCCACGAGCAACAAGCAGCACCGGTAAATATTACCACAGACGAGTTGATTATGAGTAAATAAACGGATTACGTCTTAATGTTACAGGGAGTAATTACATCTGTTCCTGCACTCTGGGGTTTTAATTGGATGCAGGCGAGCATGTACCAGGAACAGGTGCCCTGTTTCAGCGAGCTACGAGAAATCAGTGGCAAGGTCACCGGCTGCCTGCGTCCAAACATTGTCATTTATTCAAATTACCTTAATCTGCAGGCTGGAGGATCTGTAGCTCTGCACTTGTTCATTGGGCCACATCACTTATCAAAGGTATGATAAATGGCTTTTGATTTTGTGTGCGTCACTGAAATAGCGACTGCCTTTGGACCCAAAGGTTGCAGGTTCGAGCCTCACCTCCAGCTGTAGTGCCCTTGAGCAAGGTACTTACCCTGAATTGCTCCAGTAAAAATTACCCAGCTGTATAAATGGGTAAATAAGTGTAACCTTAACATTGTAAGTCGCTTTGGCGAAAAGCGTCAGCTAAATGAATAAATGTAAATATGCCCACCTATTGCCGCAGCCATCACAAGGTTCTGTCAAATGGTTCAGCTTTGTTTCAGTGACATACTATGCATCTCTTACCCTGAATGAAATACTATCTCTGAGAAGGCAGCAATAATTATTTAAACTAGGAATGACTGATTTATTTTACAGTGAAAGACATAGTTTCCAACTCTGAAAAAACGAAAGATTCATTTCTCGTTGGGTTTGGTGTCCAGCCTGTCTTCAAGACTGGAATCTGACTTAAGAAAAATTTTTTTCATTGTATTATATCCAGCAATGGGGAGCTGCGGTGGCGCAGTGGGTTGGACCACGATCCTGCTCTCCGGTGGGTCTGGGGTTCAAGTCCCGCTTGGGGTGCCTTGCGATGGACTGGCGTCCCGTCCTGGGTGTGTCCCCTCCCCCTCCGGCCTTACGCCCTGTGTTGCCGGGTAGGCTCCGGTTCCCCGCGACCCCGTATGGGACAAGCGGTTCTGAAAATGTGTGTGTGTGTGTATATCCAGCAATGTTTGCATGTAATGTAAGAGGCCCAAGGGAGGAGATCAGAGGTATTTATATACACTAACTTTAATTTACTTAATAAACCATCCATATTTTACTTTTATTTTACTGTTTACATAAGGTAGAACACAAGGTTGCATTTGTTATATAGACAGAAGGAAGTAACTAAATAAAAATATGATGGTTCCCACGCTCACATTTTAATTATTTGAACGTGATAATTTCCTTCAAATGTGTCATGGTCTATTTTCAGATAGCAAAAACATAACAAGGGACATTGCTCTGTTAGAGGATCTGAACTGCAAATCCAGTGAATACATTGCAGTTAATATGTTTTTCATCCCCTCTATATCTAAGTTTTTAACATTGCTACATTACAGTGTTATATTCATTTTTTGCTTTTTACATTTAAATGCTGATAAATGAAAAGGGCTTGAGGCAAAAAACAGTAATAGGAAGAGTTAAAATGATCAAGTATCAAATACAGTATAAAAGAGAAACTGCAATCATGTTTTTACCTAATTCCATATGGCAATGTGATCTTGTCACGAAACTTTTTTTTTTTCCCTTCGTAGTCCAGGATAAATAAATTGCTCAGAAAAAAGCAGCAGAGGTGAAGTGTTTTATGAATGAGATCCTTCCTGTCGCCAGTGTTGCAAGCATACTTTGTTTCTACATAATGACAAATAAGGTAGAGGAATATGGAAGCAGCTCTCTATGAATGCACCCATGTGGAGACGTCACTCACACGACTGTTCTGTCTGCTTTCTAAACAGGAAAGTGGTGTGATGAAGGACAAACTTTGATAGCACGTTAGGGTAAAATTACAGTTTACTGATATAAGTCCTTACCCACTGCTCAGGTGACTATTATTAACTGTGCTCTTGCATGATATTGTCGATAACAGTTTTCAGATGTTTGTTCTTTCTGTTGATAGTTGAGTTTGGTGCACAGAAGGAGACTTCGTAGAACTCTGTTGCAGAGTAAATAATTCACCAGGGGAACCAGCCGACTGATTTTTAGAGCCTTTAACTTCAGTGACCCCACGCATATCCAAAGATGTAATGGACTCCAGCACTGATCACAGCTGGCAAGGTCTATAAATCCCATTTTAAAAGGTTACGTTCAAATTCCCTGAACTCGAGTGCCTGGTGCAAAGGGAAATAGATTATAGTTGCGGATTAAAGTTTAGGTACAGTGTGAACAGGTTTGTGTTTTATGGTAACAAAATTAGAATAACGATGCCCTGCAATATTGCTTTTTGATTGTTTTCATCAAAAATATACTATGTAAGCATATACAGGGAGAAACATTGCAGGGATTCATAAAATTTGGAAAACAAAGCAAAATAAAGCTGAAAATTTATTTATCATTTTTTTTATGTCAAGGATGTTTACACCTTAACTGTAATAAATTTGTTAATCTCATAATAAGGTGCATTGAGTTTAATTGTCAAAAGAGCAGGAGGAGAATGTTTGTTAAAACTCCTGATTAATATACAAATTTGCATCTGATCTGGGGAGAACTGGGATCTGTAATACTTCTTCTAAACTTAATAGGTAAAACATTTTCTTCTGCACATAAATTACCCTGATCATTTTTAGCCTTTTTCTACACTTACCCATTACCTGTCCTCAGACACATTCTAGTCACATTAACCTGGCTTTGCTCCCACCACCTTCATGCATCATGCAGAGGGCAGCATTTAGAGGAATTAAAGCCTAATTGTCGTCATCAGCCTGGAGATGATCTTTCTCGTTGGTGAGCCGGATGAATCCGAGGACTGCGCTGCAGATGCTGCGTGCAAAGCAGAACCTGTCTGCGATGCTCTCTTTCCTGCAGCTGAGTTTGAACTATATCATCAGGGTGTAGATTGCACATTGTGCGCAAATGTCTGCCTCGACCGTCACGGACTGAGATAAAATCTTGAATTCTTATCAAATGATTGTTTTTTTTTGTGTGGGATTACTACCAGATGGCATATTCCAGATCTTTGTATAGTAGCCCAGTCCTTGCAAAAGACACTGGAAATGATAATATATAATATATGCTGTAGATAGACTGGTATGTTTTTTACTATTTGTTGTATACATTTTCACTCGTGATTTGTTGGCAGGTAGCACCGGTGTCTTCCAGTTCGAGGGCTGTGGGTTTGAATACCCGCCCAGCTTTGGCTGCACATGTACAATTTGTATGCTCTCTTGTGTCTAGCTTTCTTGTGAGTGTCATTCCAAAGACGTGGTGTTCAAGTGAACTGCTGTCTCGCTGTTGAATAACCTGAGGTGCGTGTGGCCGGTGGACTGCTATCCTGTTCGCAGCATTCAAGATCAAGATCAAGTGTTTTTGATTGTATATGTAGAACGAAATGTTATTTTTCCGGAGAGCGTGGTGCAACACGGGACAATGCGCAGGGCTACATAAAATATAAAGTGTTCTCTGCCTCAACACATTTTATCAGTATAGGCTATTCGAACTCTAAGGATATATTTGAATAAGAGCGAGCAACTATCCAACTAGAGCAGCTAGTTGAGATGCTTGCTTTGATAGCCATTAAATACAGGCATCCCTCAATTTACGAACTCTCTCTATCTTATACCCAATCTCCAATTTACGGAACCAAAAATCAGTATGATAAAATTTATCTGAAGCCCGTCCACAAGTGAAGTGGAAGTGCACTAACGTATTGCAGTTTTACATTTGCAACTGTTAAAGTTAGATCCAATAAAGCAGTGGTGAGTGATGCTGAAAATATGCTACAAGAATAAATATCAGAAAGTTTAATCTTTTTATGAGCACGTCTCTACCCTGCATGCTCTGCCATTACCAAAGTAATCAAGAGGAAACTGTATTTTATTCATTGCTTATTAACTACTGATGCATTGTCTAATTCCTCTCACATTGTTTTCTTACTGATATTGCAGTGTCCTTATAAATAATACATTTTTCTTTAGCATTTGATTGCATTTAACTTCTGGAAAAAGTGTTGATTGTACAATTAAGTTAACTGCATGCATATTCAGAACCCCGTGGGACTGCAGTCATTGTCAGTGTAATTTTATGCAGTTCCACTATCACGATAAAATTCAGTGCAAATATAATCAGTAACCGTTTTGATAAAGGATATGCTAACTATTTTGAGCCTACTGCTCTGTGTCTGACATGTGGAATAACTTAATGATAAAGCTCAGTAGTAAGGTGTGAACAGTAAGGCAAAGTGTTCTCTCGTAATACGTTAGATATAGCAAACTGAAAAACAGTCGAAAGAGTGAGGTTCTCTCAATCCCTTGCAGACTGCAGCTTATTTAAGAAAGGTTTGATACAGTAGATGATGCCACTGTACAGCAATAATTCACATGCTTTAGTCAGCATACCTGGGGTGCAGTGGCGCAGTAGGTTGGACCACAGTCCTGCTCTCCGGTAGGTCTGGGGTTTGAGTCCCGCTTGGGGTGCCTTGTGATGGACTGGCGTCCCGTCCTGGGTGTGTCCCCTCCCCCTCCGGCCTTACGCCCTGTGTTGCCGGGTAGGCTCTGGTTCCCCGTGACCCCATATGGGACAAGCGGTTCTGAAACTGTGTGTGTAGTCAGCATACTGATGCTTTTTATATTGTGTATTGTCTGATGAATAATGAGATTTTCCTTGTAGCACAAACACACACACACACACACACACACACACACTTTCTGAACCACTTGTCCCATACGGGGTTGCGGGGAACCGGAGCCTGACCCAGCAACTCAGGGCGTAAGGCCGAAGGGGGAGGGGATACACCCAGGATGGGACGCCAGTCTGTCGCAAGGCACCCCAAGCGGGACTCAAACCCCAGACCCACCGGAGAGCAGGACCCGGTCCAACCCACTGCACCACCGCGCCACCACGCCACCGCGCCCCCTAGTGTACCACAAACATACCATTACAAAAGTCAGTACCTGCATGAAATGACACATACTCATCATGTCTCAACTGAATTCAAAACACACCTTTCAAAAAAAGACAGGTAGATCCTCACAACTAACAGCAAACATGGGTCTAGCTGGCCTCTGGTGGTGGTGTGTGTATTAGACTCACTCACACACACACACACACACACACACACACACACATTTTCAGAACCGCTTGTCCCATACGGGGTCACGGGGAACCGGAGCCTACCCGGCAACACAGGGCGTAAGGCTGGAGGGGGAGGGGACACACCTAGGACGGGACGCCAGTCCGTTGCAAGGCACCCCAAGCGGGACTCGAACCCCAGACCCACCAGACAGCAGGACCGTGGTCCAACCCACTGCGCCACCGCACCCCCCTCATGTATTAGACTCCTTCATCTATAAATAAATAGCATTTTTCATGTAATTCATGCCATCAATGATGCATAGTACCTTGGATCTGACTTTGGATGCTAGAGTTTGATTTGAGTTGTTTTATTCACCCATGGATTTTTCAACTGAGATTTATTCGCGCACAGGCATGTGAAGATCAAGCGCTTCAATTCCGACGTAATGGAGTGTTGAGCTCATTAAGCTCTTCGTAGGTGAGTTTATTAGGGGTCCAGGGGACCTCGCAGGATACTGGCTGCTTCTCTGGCTGCTTCGTTCGGGCTGACAGTATCAGCTCTGCACTCAGCTGATCACTTTTCCTTTGAGCGGTGTGAGTTATTGGAGACACTATAAATGAGGGGTGGTCAGGAAATTTAATATTCTGTCTATAATGGCAGGTTGAAATGGGTCTGGGGACACAATTCCTCCTGAAACCTGTACCTTTGGCTGCACCGTGGGATGTGTTTGGGCATGGATATAAGATATACTTTGACTGGGTTGGAATTTAAAAGCAGGTCCCAAGTTCTGAACTATTTTGGGTGCTGTTTTGCATATTTGCAAGGGAGGTTTCTTTAGAGAAATATTTTTCTATTGTATTGTTTGGATGCTAAAGGGGAAAATGTAATGGAATAACAGCATTTATGCTGGTCCCGGGAAGACAAGGTGATGAAGGGCTACTTTGATGCACACAAGTACTTCTTTGCTCTGCTTCCTGGACTGGTTGTCGTTGTTGCCTCATTAAGCGTGCAAATTTTCAGCTCTCAATAGCGTTGAGACCACCCACACAGCCACAGGGGCTCTATTAAAATTTAATTAGTGCAGAATCCGGAGGAGCAGCACACAACTTCCACTTAACCAAGGTGCGCACAATGTGAGCGTGGGACAGCTTCTTCACTGAGCTCTTTATGTGTTGAAATCCAAATCACGTCGAATACATTTGCTGAAGAGTTCACTTCCAAGAATATATACCATACTAGTTTTTTCTGTCCCGCTGAAATTCTGGACTTTTTTTAAGATGAATTTTCTGTTTTTTTTCCATTTACTACATGTCCATACAGTTTTTAAATTGCTAGGATTTTTTATTATCTTATTAAAGTGCATTAACATATTTTTTATGTTTAAGTTTATTTATGTAAAGGATGTGTTCTTAACCTAGGGTCCACTGTGTCATGACCCCAGGGGTGAAAGCTCTGATGCCCACCTGAGATAACAGCACACCTGTCCTCAACTGATCTGACAACATGCCCCAGGAACTGAATGGAACTGTAGCATTTGTTCACCCAGAAGGGGGAACTAACTTTAATTTTAAGGCTAATTCGAATCTTTTTTGTGAAATAACTCATTTTAAGCCTGATCATATTTTTGGATATATGTACTTGAATAGGAATCAGCTGTAAAATGTTCACATTTGACTCCAGACAGCTGGTAGCAGATTGGTTAGTTCTTCTGCCTTTAGTGCCAAAGATTGTAGGTTCAATCCCTCTCTCCAGCTGTAGTACCCCTGAGGAGGGTACTTACCCTAAAGTGCTTCTGTAAAATTGCCCCAGTGAGCAGATCATTGTAAGCCTGTAATAAATGTGACCCTAACACTGTAGGTGTCATGTCCACAACTTAAGTGACAACACCTGACTCTGCACTAGCTCCTCAGTAATTGCTCACTCTATAAAGAACCTCTTCAGCTCCTGTACTGTTGTGGAATCTCATTTAGGACAACCGCCCTTCCTCACATTACTACACACACTCTAACTCTATTCATGATCTCCGATTTTTTGACTCCTTGCTTCGTTCTCCGACCACGTCCATGGATCCTCGTTCCTGTCCTGTTCGCCGATCGACCGACCCTTCGCCTGTTCCTGGTTTTGAGAACTCGCCTATTCCCTCAACTTCTGACGAACAACACTGCACTTGGGTTCAGCTGTCCTTGGCTCCCTGTGCTCCGCGTGACAGAAGGCTGCTTTGGAGAAAAGTGTCAGATAAATATCGATATTATTTTACACTGCACTCTTCCCATCCTTGAATGTGTAAAGCCATGCTCTGTACGAACATTTCCAATTTCTCACCTACCTTGAAGTGCTCAGTCTTAAGGAATACTGGTCATTATCAAGTGTTAAAGGTTTTTTTTTTCTTTTATGGTGAACATGAACTAGCAATTTCTTCCACAGGATCAAAGAATGGCGGGACATCCTGAACCCAGGCTTCCAAGAACCTGAAGGTTAGAGACATTCGCGTGGGCCTGATGGTGAGTTTAAATGCTATTAGAGTTGGAATGGTGCAGATGTTGCTTATAGAGAGCAGATGTTCATTCTTCTAATGACACACCAGTGATTGAAGGGGTGTCACTGTCTTGTTTCTTTCTGTGCAATGATATTGGGCAACACAATAGCTATTAGTGTGTCTGTAGACTCCTGTTGGCTGTCTTATTAGGCTGAACTACATGTCGACAGTGTTTGCTTCTCCACAGTCTTTCTAACATATTTCTCTGAACAAGGGCTGAGGGTTTACATCATGAAGCTGTCTTAATTCCTTATAAAGCACTAAGAGGATTGAGGAGGATGCTGAATTCAGCACTGGATGCACGACAATAAAAACACCTGCTATCTTCTTCACCTTAGCGTTATTAGTCACGGCTCTCTATGCTCCACACAGCATTTTAAATCATAATTAAAAAATAACCTTCACAGCATTTTCAATTTCAAAGCTTAAGGCAATCGCATTTAAAAATGTTTCAAGACTTTGCACTTATTTCTGATCCTGTCATTCACTCAGTCATTCACTTTGCTTAACTGCTTCTCACAGTCAGGGACAAGATGGTCTGGAGCTTAGCCCAGATGCATGGAGCACCAGCCTGGTCATGGTACACCCAGGATTGGAAGCCAGTCCGTCACAGGGTAATTCTTATTCTTAATTATTATATTAAATTCTTTTGTCCAGAGCAACATACAGTTTTAATCTCATCACTGGGATAAATTATATTAGATTAAGTATGTTTGTAAAGGGTACAGAAGGATTCCTGTTTAGTTTTATAACTGCCATACGAGAATTCCTGCTGCTTTTTATCAGCAGAACTTTCAGAGCCCTTTTTGTTCTGAAATTGTGTGCTGTGCAAATGGTCAGGCAATAAAAAATAAGCTATTACATTCACCCCTGATCAGTTACAAATGGGCATTCAAATTCTACTACATTTGTTTTTCCATGTATCCCTTTTCAGTAAAAAGCCATCAGGGTTGCAGAGTTTATTTTACTACATGTGGCTTCTGCAGAAAATTTATGAGGGCAATTGAAATCACATGAAGTTTAGTGGAATTCCAAGCAATTGCTCAGTGTTTGTGTGGTGCGCTGAAAGAGCACGGAGAACTGGTGCAGCCTCTGCTCTGCAACATATGGGCTATCCCGTCCACTGCATTATTAATGAGCCAAAGAGGGATGCATTCCCATGCACTAGTGCATTAGGAGAGCCTGGGGCTGGAACATCACTTGGGCACATGTACCCGGTGACACACTAGGAGACCAGAATGTACAGTCCTGGATGAAGGCAGGTCGCTGCTGGCACACACTGGGCCAACGACCTCTTTGTCCGGCAAATGAAGATATGTCAATCTTTGCTACCTCGGGGTTCGGGGAAGTCTGGAACAGGCATTTTGTCACACGGTGTCAAGATGCAGTTGACAAGGAGAGATGCCTCCCTGTTCGCTGTGCACAAACAGCGAATGCATTTTGCTGTTTCATGGCCTGCTTTCTGACAGGGTGTGCACTGCATAGGAATCAGGACATCGGAATATAACAAAATGTGGTGTTTCTGCATATAATTCAGAATGTGACTGAAATTCAATATTAAAAAAAACATATAATGAGAATAAAAAAGCAATCTGACAGCAATTTCCCTCTTATACGAATTACTACCTGAAAAGTAGACAGTGTCACAAAAACCACACTACACCTGTTAGTTATGGTGACTGAGGATTCAGGGAATTCATTGCATACTCATATGCAAGTGAAACGCCGTTTGCAAAATAGGCATTAACACTTTGCGTCACCGGCAAAAACTGCCAGGAACCGAAGGGGAACCTGAAATGCAGCAGCAGGCACCGAGTGACGTCAATTAAACATTACAACGAAAGGCACAAATTAACAGCAATCAGTAACACTAATTACCAACGGTACAGAAATTGACAGTATACACTAGAACAGCTCATTAACATCACTATTTAAGAAAAGAAAAACACCCACTTCCTTTACCTTTCTCTTACCATCTAACTCCACAGTGTCAAATGTGAGGTCCGCCACATACAAGAGGCTCCGCTCTCAACCACCATGTAGCAGCGAAATCATCAAATGTATTCTTAAGTGCAACGGCATAAGAAAATCACAGCAATATCCTATAAAGGTAGTGTATTTTCCGTTTTTCTATTTAATTGATTGGCTAAAACAGGAAGAGTGCTTTGCTGTACGTTCTTTGACCGTTCACTCGAGGCGAGAAGATCCACTCTTTGCTAATGTAAGAAATGACAGTGGTGCAGCTGGAAGGAATGAAAATATGTCATCAGCACCAGGCACCTTGGGAGGGGCCGCTCTTAGAACTTAATAGGACTCGCGTTCGTCGCCCTGTCCCGTGGCTCCTGTTCTCCCGCTGAGTCATGTGTTCCGCATGAGCGCGACCCGCAGGCACTCTCTCCATCACGCGTCGCTGCTCTGCTGCTTGAGGCCCACGGAGATTCACCTTCTCCTGAGCGCACGAGGACATAAGCGTAAGGACAAAAACAGACTCGTGAGCCCATCTTGGTTTATTTGCCAACTGTCCTGCTTATTGCTACGTGGAGTTGGGGAGTCCAGTGGATTAGTTGTATTAGTTATTCATCATAAATCCAAGTTGCCTTAAAACTCCCTGCTAAAGAGAGGCTTTCTAAAGTCACTTTGGTGCGTGTCTTTAACCAGCTCCAACTGGTGTTTTCTTTCGTTCTGTTCGTGGAATGTACGGCGAAACAGACCGTCCGATACACTTCCTGTTACTGATTTAAAGACTGGTACAACTGATCAGATTCCCCTTAACTATGACTGAGGGGGCTGTGTACTTTAGTCACACATCAGTGATTGTTGTGGCTTGTTTGGTTATTCATTTGACTTCTCTAGTTCTTCATCATTCCTTTTTTTGCAGGGTCTTAACCGACATCCAGCCTTTTATTCTGCGTGCATTGCCATATGTATTCCACAATTATAAAATCTGGATTGAACTGTATTTAACCGACTCTTTTCTCCAAAATAACTCGCAACACTCGGCTGCTTACAATGATTTACCCATTTATACAGCTGGGTAATTTTTACTCGATCAATCCAGGGTAAATACCTTGCTCAAGAGTACTTCCGTATTATTTTTATATATGTAAAGAGGCGCAAAGTTCAAGCACTAGGGAAGCTGCACAGGACAAAACTGATTTTCTTTGTGTCTGTCATTGAAATTATTTGTGAATTCTTTGAAAGACTTTCCCTTTTATTCCCAAACCGCTTAGCTTTCAGACAGGACCCTCATGCAGCAATTAATCATAGGGCTTTCCAAACACTCAAATATATTATACATTATGTGCTCTAATAGCCAAAACATTTAACTTTACAGCTGATTTTACAGAAGGCTGATTTATAACCTTCTGAGTCACCATTCTTATGATTCTGAGAAAATTACTTCTACTCTTTCCATTTCTTTCTTAAATATTTACTAATCTATTGTGGAAAAGTTTTATTCAAGCTATCGTTTCTCATTTAAAAACAGTAAGTGCCATGTAAACTAAATATAACCAAGCTAAAATGACCTCACTCCTCATTCGCAGATTTACATTTGAAGGTCTATGCTTTTCACATTTTGAGCACATTCTCTTATTTTTTTTTTAACTGTAAGTTGTTAGGTGTTACTTTAATTTAGCCACTTCTGCAATGACTCAGTTATGCTCACAGTTCTTCCCCAGGGGTGTCTTAAGCTCAATTTGATTCTGCCAGTTCACCAATCTGCTGACCACAGTACCTGAATATGACATATGTAAGACAAGTTGTTGCTGACTCAAAGAATATGAAGAATATTAATGGAAAAAGCAATAACAACAGTGTTATAGATATTTTCGTTCTCTAGTTTGTATTTGATGCTTTGGGTTAGGAGGGACATGCCCGAAACTGACCTCATCCCCTAAATATTCCCCTCCCGTTTGATGCCACTGCCCCTCTTAGCACCTGGATGCACCTTTTTGTCAAAGAAATTTGGAAATTTCTTCTCCAAAGTGTGCAGGGTGTTTTCTGCTTAAGTATCCAGCTGATATCAAGCCCTTGTTACTGTTCAGTCTAAGCAGAAGGGCAGTTCAGCACTGTGTGCAGTCCACATCTTTCCTGATTTTGATGCTTGTTTTGTATCAAAAACAATGAGTGAGATCACAAGCGGGACACATGCACCCAGGTTCACCATCGATGTCACAAGTTCAGTCTGTAGGATAGAAAAAAATGTGCCAGTTCTGCTTTTCAAGAAAATATAGTGTTCTGAGCTGAGAATTTTTTCTTTTCTTTTTTTTTATTTCCAAGAATAGGTAAAACTATTCCATAAATTCATCTTTCTTCATTAAAAGAAATGAATTGCTCATTTACTTTTGCATTGGAAACTTACAGTGACTTTATTTTAAAAATTAATTCTGCACATAAAAATATTGTTTAAATGTTCATCTCTAAACTTTGAATTGGATGCACACTACCTTAAAATTGCATGCATGACCAATTTTCATGCCTTTTATTAATGGTGATTTGGTTGTCTTCTGTATATGGTCTGGGACTGTGAGTGCTATAATGCCACACTGTGAAAACTGAAAAGACATTGCAAGAGAGTGGTGAGAAATGCTAGACATCAGTCTGCTAAACGTATCATCTAAAGAAGAAACTTGTTCAGCCATTTGCAACTATACCATCCTTCACTATAAAATTCAGAAAAATTCAATCCTAAAATGCAGGAGATGAGTGTAATATTTTCATACACATTTGAGTGTTCAGCATTAATTACCACAAAGAATAGTTTGTGCAGATTAGAGTACAGATGAGCATTTTTCACTTTCAAAGTTTTTATCACTTTCAAAGATGAGATGGGTACAAATTTGCTGAATCTACAGTGAAAGCTGTGTATACCTGCATTTTACAAGAGGCCCAAGGCATTTATGACAGCTGAATGATGTGCAGTATGGTACAGATACAAATAAAAAAAGACCTTGACTGGTTTATGTGTTCAACAAAGCTCCAGAGCTGGGTTTACAATGCCAAGACAAAGAAGAGTTAATAATTAAAGGTTGGTTTTCCTTCGGCATACAAAGCATACACTATGAATATAACCTGTTTTGTCCCTTCCGTTAAATACAAACAGACATTAAAATATTTCAACCGATCAGATTTCAGGTAGCTGGTTGGTTACATCACTGTGTCCTTCCTCGAGCAACCAAAATGTTGAGACAGAAATTAAAAGAGAACATCTAATAGGCGCCAATCAATGCAACAATTGAACCAGTCAAAATAACTGTCAGCCAAATGGAGAAATTGATTTGGTGTGTGGTGTGTAGTAGTCTCCTTACAAATATAATTTTACTATCTGGCTTGTATATCATGTAACAAATAGATATTCACATTGGCTTCCCTTCCTCTGTATAATATCTTCTCCAACTGCCTGGTGCTATTCATACAATACACACACACACACACACACACACACACACACACAGTCTGAAACAGCGAGAGCTTAACCCGGCAACACAGAGTAGGACCGGGCCGAACCCGCCGCGCCACCACGCCACCCCCCATACAATACATTCTAAGTAAAAGAACGTTTTAAAAAGCATAGGATATTCCCCTTTGAAATATCTGAAAAAGATGTCAGTATAAACTTTAGCTCAGTGCTGATGTCTTGAGAATCTAAGTTAAGCTACTAAGGTAAAAATACAGGTAGGTTACTACAGGCTACTACCTATAATTTGAAAACAAATATATTTATTCCATAACTCTCTATTTTCAAAGACATAGCAGTCATGTACATTTATTAAAGGTGTATTCTAGAAAAATGATAAATAAAATTTTTCTGGGGCGTGGATCAAAACAATAGGAATGAGCTGTCCAGTCAAACCAGAACAAAGCAATAAATGACGTTCCAAGAATTGTCTTGTATGTACTTTGTCTGCTCACATGAGGTGATCACAGAAGATATGTTGTACATTTTCACAAAGTCCAAGACAGTATAAAAATAGTGACATGTGCTGTCTTTGATGTTTAGGGGTGGACTGCGAATGACACTGTATCCCCAGTCACCTTAGATGAGGAGAAAGGTCAGATCCCAAGTCTGGGATTATCAGCAGTTTTGGCTGGGCCTCCTAGGTTTGCTGTGGGATGCTGGGGTCCTCCGTAGAAGCGTTCAGCAGTTCGTCTTCGGAGAAGCTGATGTGGAGGCAGGTCTCGTTGGCAGGTGAACTGAAGGCGAGCGTATGGTCGAAACTCTCAGATCTCTCAATAGGGCTGGCAGGTGGCGGTGGGGCAGCAGGGACGCACCCGAAAGTAACCCCGTCCCCTAAACCGCCACCTCCACCGCAACTGCTGGAGGTGGACAGCGGGCCGTTGGGAGGATCGGCAAATGGGTCCTCCTCCGTCTGGGGTGACAGCAGGCCCTTCTCCTCGGAGCGCACGCCCGAGTCCTCGCTTGCCGACCGGGAGGCACCTTCGCCATTGCTCAACGAGCGGAGGTCACGCGGGGAGGAGGAGGAGCCCGGCATCATGTCTGGAAAGGAGCAGCTGCTACGCAGGGCCACCGGTGCGGGAGCCTCCGAGACCGCGATGAGCTTCCCCGGGGAGAGCGGACGGAGGGACCGCTTGCGGTTCACGGTCGGTGGTGGCGGGTTCAGCTTGGGGACAAACTGCTGAAACCTGCAAAAGCAACAGAAACACACAACTGGCCGTTTTCCCTTTATTACAACACAAACAAACCAAAAGCCCAGCTCTGAAAGTACATGCATTTGGAGTGAACCTAAATCCCCGATGACCTACTAACCATCTTTAACTGCTGATTGCCAACACTGTTAATAAGAACAGATGTGGTGAAGTTAAGTGTAATTTGCTCACAAAAAGAATAAAAAGCCAGGATTTACCTTAACCGACGCTCGACATTTAAAATCGAGGAATATCTCTCCCCGGTTCGTAAGCTGCGTGCCATTGCTACAGGACCATTTACACGCTCAAGCCATCGCTCGCTGTGGAGATGCGGCTCCGACGGGCCCTTCCATCTGCTATGCTCTCGTCCCCGTTCTTCAAGAAGCAGCCACGCTAAAAATAGCCACAGGCGGCTAAACCGCACGCGACGCGAAAGGCCCCGTGGCGGTTGGGGCCCGAGGTCTGATGTGGGGAACGGCACATGTGGCCCATATGGCTGTTCGCATTCGGGATGCCATAGCAAAGAAACCATATGGATTCTGAGCGTGTAACCGTATAAGGACCTTGTATCCTTTACGCAGGCTCTTTTCCAGCATGTGGATTTTGGACAAATAGTCTCAGCACGATAGATCTCACAAGAGAAATATTTCTGGCAAGTAGAAGGAAAACAACCTTGCTCCCTTACGTTCTCTCTTGCTACTGGGTGAACGTGAACCCCGTATAGGTTGAGTTTGCAAAGTATACGGGCTCGCCTCGGTCCACCATATTGTTTTAAGTGTCCTCTCCTTGCCTACGTACCACTTGAAAATATAACTAGATTTAAGAGATGTACATAACCTCAAAGCCAATCTTTCCCCCGTATACATCGTTCAGACAAGGGAAACGCAGGATAATGTAGCACAGGATAGCAAGGAATAACACAGGATAACACAGGCTAACGTAAAAATGTGGAGGACGTAGCAAAAAACGATGCATAGTCGAAAACATAGTATAGACTACATCCATCCGCTGTGCATCAGTCTCCTTGGCTAGCGCAACACATCCAAATCATGTTTTAAAATAAAAATACAAAAGGCCTGGTCATCGAACACTCGGTGACTCTGTGTGGGCTGTAAATCTTGGTAGTGCTTCTTTGGCAGATGTTATACAGAAAAATAATCAGCAAGCACAGTAGAAATGATTGACGCGCGTGTCACAAGGAACTGCGGAAAAGCAGGAAAAAAAAGCTGAATACAGGAAAATGTATCCTCAAAAATGCAGCGATTATACCGAGGCGTTCACAATCGTGCATCAAGGGTAGAAGAGGAGACGTGCACAAGCCCTGAATGCAGGTAAATCATCTAACAGCACCCATTAACGTGCCAATGATGAAAGTCAAAGACTGTCATGAGGTGTGACAAGCAGTCAATTGCCATGGTCCCAAAGACCTCTAAGACAAGATGAATATTGCTGAAATTTACCTGCACTGTAAGTCACCAAACTAAATACTCAAAGTACCCCTAGTTCCTAACTATCAAGGAAGATTAAGCTCACTTGTGTGCAGGCTATCAACACACACACAGACACACTCATAGTCTGAGGCTGCTTGTCGCGGCAAACCAGAGCCTAACCTGGCAGTGCAGGGTGTAGGGCTGGAATGCCAGTCTGCCGCAGGGCACCCCAAGCGGGACTCGAACCCCAGACCCACCAGAGAGCGGGATCTGGCCAAGTCTGCTGTTACCCCCTACACTAATCTTGGTGGGGTGGTGCATAATACAGTCTACTATAAGTAACGAAAGAAAGTCTCCATCAGTTCAACTACGCCAAATAAGATCTGAACTCAAGGACTTGAAGGGCTCAGATTGAATCAAGACCTGCGCATCCCGTATACCTGTCTGCCAGGAGCTGTGCTGAAGATGACTGCTGAACAATTATGCCACTGTATGAAGAAGTGTTCACAGCAGTCATTTTGGACATTGAATAAACTGCAAAATAATGTTTCTAAATGGGACAAAAGGTACATTATCACTAACACATTCTACCAGACTTTCATGACTGCATGCCCCATATCCATGCTGTGCCAAATGCCTGTGTGACGTTTTGTTGTCATTTCGATTCCACTTCACTGTATGCACCTTCATACCAACAATCCAGTGCCCTACTCAAAAGAGAAGAGCTAAAATTGGGTCACCACATGGTAATTTTACAGTTTGGGTAATTTCTCACATATGTAGACAAGGTTAAAATCTTAAAAGTACTGCTGAAGTGACCCCTGAATTATTTAACTAAATACCAGTGTAAATAATATATTACTGTAATACCATAAACTTAACAAGTAAGGAAATGCCAGTATAATTTTTAAGGTTACCCTCTGCAACGAACAAAATTTCATTCTGTATGCTAGTCGCAGTTAACGTTTTACGGCTAATTATCATAGCTCATTGCTCAGTATGACCGGATATATATTGTAACAGCCTTCCACCTTAAAATTCAAGTAAAATAATCTTTTGAAAGCCATTGATTAGGGGAATTATAGATTTGGTGCCCCGAAACAATTTCTATAACGCTGTATTTTCTCCTTTTCCGAAAATCCAAATCAAACATGGTTTTAAATCTCCGAAGGCCGAGCCAATAACAGCGAGAGAGACAAATGAAAGGGCGAGCAAAGGATGCTGGAGGCCTTCCGTTTTCAAGAGCCGCAGCACAGAGACTTATCGGTCAAGAGGGTGTTCACCGTCAATTCAAAGGTGATCTCAAGACATGCATGAGGAAAACAACTTTTCAGTCCAATGAGATTATCATGACCCAGCAATCCCAACCTAGTCATTTATATTAAATTGCATACTAATAATCAGATGTTATCTATAAATTCTCTCAGAACAGTGTGTTGTCTTCATTTTTTTCCTTTGAATGCGTGTCCGTGAGTGTACATGCGCAAGCATGCAATAGAAACACCGGTGGGACGAATGCTTTGAATAGATGTTTTCACCAACGTCCCTGCTAACCTTTTTCGGGGGGTAGCCCAACCTGACCTTTTCTGACAATGAAGCCCCTCAAGAGTGCATGTGGCTAGAAGCACAAACCATCATCTTCACGAGGAACCTCTGAAACAAAGGGAGCTTAATCCACCACTAGCCCTTCATGTCATACTTACATAACTGCAGACATAAGCAGATATTTAAAAAAAAAAAGAAAACTCAAGAACCATTCATACTGCTTAGGTGACCGTAAAATACAAGGCTCCCATCTGGCTTAGGTATGTGCACTGGACACTTCGTAATTCTTGGGTTGCAGAGAACACATGCAGGCTGAACATAGCGGAACTCAGAACACATGCTCATGCGTGACAGGTGCAACACGTGTGTGATTGGCATGCGCTAGTATACTCACATCTAGTCAGGACTGGGGTATAATACACAGGGGGCTTAGCGGCCGAGAACGGAGTGGAGAACCAGGGGTTAGGGGACAGGATGGCTGACCATCAGGAGGAGCTTTGTGTGCCTTACGGGGGAGGCTCCCTTCCACATTCGGCCTCACCCAACAGGACTCTGGGAATTGGGGTAGGTCGGGGGATGCTAGATAAGGACCAGGATGAGCAAGAGAGGGGGTTCCTCGCACCTGCACCGGAAAGAAGGGAGAGTGAGAATGGTGCCAAGCATGGTGCTGGAGTAGGGGAAGGAGAGGCCAGCAAGTGTAGAAGAATAGGATGCAGAGTCAGGTTGCCTGGGAGCAGCTGACTGTCAGGACAACATGGAGTTCCAGAGGGGGCAATAAAAGCCTCATGAGGCCTTAGGTGAGATGTTGTTTGGAGGTCTTCTCCACTGATAAGATTTTTAGAATCAATGTATTGTGACAGTTCCATTGCCTCAAACAATATTTTTTTCACTGCCAAAGCCTATGCATCTTCTGGAGGTCAGGCATTACAAGGCTGAAAGGATTGATGATACCATGAGGACGACGTGACATTCTGCGGTGATGAAATGGGCAAAAAGACACAACCTGGTGTTGAATGCTGTGAGGTCTCTGAGGTAACAGTGCTTGAGGGCTTGATGTTTTTGATTCAAAGGAAATTCTTGATTTTATACAATGGGATGAAACCTTTCCTTGGAGTGCACGCCAGGCCCTTTACTGAATCACTTCAACATGTATGCAGCCAGGTGAATGGATAAAATCAAACAAACCTGTAAGCCATCAAGACCTGTGTGATTTTCTCTGGGTTACCGTATCAGCTAATTAAATAAATGTCAAAAACTAATAAAACTGAAACAGTTTTTCTTAGCTGACTACAAATCAATGTACAACCCATGAGGCTATTTATAAGAAATAATACACACACTTTCTGAACCGCTTGTCCCATACAGGGTCACAGAGCCTACCCAGAAACACAGGGCATAAGGCCAGAGGGGTAGGGGTCACACCCAGGACGGGACACCAGTCCATCGCAAGGTACCCCAAGCAGGACTTGAACCCCAAACCCACTAGAGAGCAGGACCTGGTCCAACCTACTGTGCCACCGCACCCCCTAAGAAGCAATACAATTTGAAAATATAATTTGATCATTTGTTTCCCAATCCCAAAACTATTCTTTACCAACATATGCTGATGCCAAATTGCAATGTCATCCAATATATCCAAATGATATATACTGTATTTGGATAGTTAGCTAATTGACAATTGATTTACTGTCATTCCCCAAGATAGCCCATTTGAATCAGGAAAATTTTACTTTACTGGGAGTCATTTCACAGCCATACTTTGGCTTACTAGGAGATTCTTTGCATTTATGAGGACCAAATTTGGATTTCTTGCTTGTCGTCAAAGCTGAGCTGCACAATAAATTTATATTTACATTTATTCATTTAATGGATTATTTTCTATAAACTGGTTTGGCTGAGTCCCACTCTCTGGTGAGTCTGGGGTTCGAGTCCCGTCCTGGGTGTGTCCCCTCCCCCTCCAGCCTTGAGCCCTGTGTTGCCGGGTTAGGCTCCGGCTCGCCGCGACCCTGCTTGGGCTAAGCTGTTTCAGACAATATGTGTGTGTGTGTGTGTGTGTGTGTGTGTTTTCTCTAAACTTACATAGCATTTAGCTACCTTTATACACATTGATCTACAGTGCTACAAACACTGCAGTGAACACAAAACAGTCATTCTCTATTTATAAAACAGTCCAATCAACAGACACATAAACACAATTTAAAGTCACCAGTTCACCTGAAACACATCTTTGGACTGTCGGAGGAAACCAGAGCACTCAAAAGAAATCCATGCAGAGGTTTAGGCCTACCTGGTAACAGAGATAAACATGGTTTCTCGCTTCTGACTTGTCTGGAGCAGACAGCCATACAGTATTATTGAGTAATTAACATAGGGACACTGGGTCATAATGCTGTGTTATGATAACTAATGATTATAATATGATCACTGTCTGAAGTAATTGTGTCTAATTTAATGGGATTTGGTGACATTCAGCAAATGTGGGTGTCACTTTTGGAGCTCAGGAATGGAAAATTTTTTTTAAAAACCTTTTTTTTTTCTTTTTTTTTTTAACCTGTGGAGCTAATCGTAATTACATCTTCAAGTTATGAGAATTTCCCTTAAGAAGGATTTTTCAGGAGTGCACTACCTTTGTAAGGCAGTGGAAGACCGCATTGTTTTTGTGAGGCCTCTGGTGCCCGAAAAGCTCACAAGATCATACAGAACTATCAGTTCCCAACATGTATGAACACATATTGTTCACTCATAAGAACTTGAAATAATTTCCACATTTCGGCTGTTTTACAGTCCCAGCCTGAGGATCACGTCCCACATGGCACAACATACACATTGTAAAGGAGTGGAAGTTCTAAAAGAACAGAACAAACTGCACTCCTTTGAACGGTTTCAGTGCCAGCATGATACATAACACACCAGCAGGACAGGGGTGAATTATCCTCTTGCACCACAATAAGACTGTAAAGCCTGCAGTCACAGTTCTGACATATGCGAGTGTTTACGGTGGCATGGCAAAAACAATACTAAACATAGCGTATATTCCCTTCGGTGAACATAGACAATATATACTATAATAATGTTTCTGAAATTGCTATGAATCACTCTCATTGTCCTAGATAAATTCACAAATGAATCAAAAACATGAAATGCATTCCGTTATCCCAGAAACATCAATTAGCTGTATTTTTTCTTTAACACAGTTTTACAGTAACTGAGGGTCCATGTGGTATGATGTACTCTAAAAGTGAATATTTCTACTAGAAGTTATGCAAAATTATCGACAATTTATAATGTGGGACGTAAAAATGTATCCTCTATCAGGCTTCCAAGAGCGCCTGTATGGAACACAGCACACTGGTCTTGCAGATGACATGACAGTGGGAGCCTGGCTCTGGGATGGACAAGCTGGGTTTCAGCCCCTGACTGGCCAGGCCTGGCAATCTTCACCAGCACGGTAACCCTAGTGCCAAGATCCTGCGTCCTTCACACGGGGCACTGCAGCATTGCGGTCCTACCGCAGGTCCAAATACGCCTTGTTCCATCACATCAAACGCAGCCTTCACGTTGGGTAAAACGGGTAATTCTAGTCAACAGAAGCAAGAGCAACATCTCCTGGTATTTGTGGTACTTACCTTCCTGGGGCACATGACATTTCCAGAGATATCTGTGCAATGCACTTCATACTATCACAGATCTTTAAATGAAGCTTAAACAGCCACACTTGAGTCTAATCTGATAACTTAACACTGACTTTGAATTCTCCCTTAAAGCACGATCTGTAATATACACACATGTATAATGGACATAAGCGCACATATACGCGCACGCACACAAACAGGAACTAGTGCAGAGGCCCTCCGGCCTTCTGAAGATAACCTCCACTCGACCCCGCGTGCGTGCGTGTTGGCATTCATCTGTCCGCCTGCTGTCTGAAACAAGGCCCAGACCACCTGTGCACTTGACTTGACCTTATCTTCACCGCTGTTGTGCAGAGGCTGCCCTGGAAAAATCACTGAACTGCACTAAATCCTGGAGCCGGTGGTAGCGGCACACGCTGCCGAACGCAATTCCCTCACCCCGCTCCAGCCAATAAAACTCTGTGAGAAAGACCACTGGCGAGCTTTATAAGTTTAAGAAAAATCACACTGCGCTTAAGAAGAAAATACAGTCTTGTAATATTTAGAGACTTACTGCATCGCTTTCTCCAAGCCGACAAGCACAATGTGCCGTCTGTCCAGCAGTTACAGTACCAGGGCTGGAGATGTCCTTACCCTGCATGAGATCGTAACCAGCTGTGCTCCTTTGAGAAGTGGTATAATTTACCCTTATGCAGTTTACTGTCCTGCTCACCACTAATAACGGTGTGAAAATCCACACAACACATGCCCGCAACCGCCCCCCCCCCCCATGCCCGCACACCCATGCACAGACAGACACACTCACACTGGATCATTTAGAGGTCATTTGTGAGACGGCGAAAACTCCGCAGTGGGAACAGCTGCACAGCTGACAGACGCACTCCAACCGCATCGCACATGAGGATGTGCGTCTTTTTGGAAAACCCATTATAGAAAACTGAGGCCGGGGGGGGGTTGGGGTGCGGCCTCACCGCAGCCTATTTCCATGGAGGGTGGGGGACCAGAACGAAGAAACCCTGTTTTTCTCATCTTCGTCTTTCACGCAAAAACTTTGGTTGGAATCCCAGGCTCTGTCTCGGGGATGTGAGTCACTGTAAATATGACATGACTCTGTGTGTGTGTGTGTGTGTGTGTGTGTGTGTGTGTGTCTCTGTGCGTGTATGTGTGCGCGACCCCATCTGTTTGTCCAGGTTTGACTCTGTAAGCAAACTGTTACCAGTCTTTTGGATCACCACCCTGGTCCACATATATCCTGTGTACACTGTGCTGGTGTCCCAGTGGGAAAGAGCACTGCAGCGCTACACAACAGCCTGTAAACCTCTCCTCGCTTCCAGTTCTGATCTCATTTTGGCAATCACACCTGTTTTCTTTAAGAAAGCAAGCACAAATATCATCAGCTATTCCTCCGCAACAATTTAAGCTTATATGTAACCGCAACAGCTGATTTACAAAGTGACTCCAGCGAAGTTGGGAAATCGATTCGTGAGCGTGTGGCTGAAGCATCCGACCGTTCGGGAGTTTGACCGGCTCGGCAGACGTAAAAAGCCAAGAGCCCCGTAACTATTGATTCTCTTTGGAAATTGCGGAAACAAGGCATATCCGGACAATAACGTGTGCCATCTGGCCGGTTCGGAGCCCGTGGTAGGGAGCGGCCGCCTGCTGTCCGCATAGAACAAGCCGTCTCGCCGCACCTCTTATGCTTGGAGACATTCAGCAACGGCAAAGGTCTTCCTACATTCCTTGTTGCTCAGCACACCCACGTCTCAGGATCAATCCAACCCCCTCGGAGCCTTTTTTTTCGCTCTGTTTTTCGATCCTTGAAAAGCAGCCCATGGAGCTTGGCGAGAATTAGCGTCCTTCTCAGTGAAGAGGAAATCAGCCTGGACCAGCTGGGCTTCCCGCGACAATGTGGCAGCAAGGAGCGTTTCAGCAGCATCGACGAGGGTGAAAGCGACGACCTTGTTAGTGGACGTGTTTGTCGGGGGGCTCGGGGCGATGGGAAAGGGGGCTGTTGATACGGGCCCTGTTGGCTGCAAGTACCTGCGCTGTAGATGAGTAAAACACGGCAATCCCTGTTCAGCCTGTCCTGTGAGCACCCTGGTAAAGCTCGCAGGGAGCTCTCCAGAGGCAGGTGGCAGCGCCGACTCCCTGTCTCATTCATGAGGAAATCAATGAATACGCAAATGGACCAAATGGACCAAAAGGTCAGCTTCGCCCATTATGAGGCACGGCTTAAATTAGGTCCGTGGGAAAGATCCATATGCAGAAACGGGCCGCAGCGCACAAACAGGTCCAATGAAAAGGTCTTCTTTACATCAATTAAACAACGCGGGGTGAGGCTGGGGGGATTCGACAGTTCTGCGGCTGATTTCCATCGTATTTTTTCCTTTGTTTTCCTTGTAAGTGGATATACCGTGCTCTCAAATCTCGGGCTCTGACGTCAGTCACGGTGCCGAGAAAACAAGTATCTGGGAGGTCACCAGGAGCCTGCTGACATACATGCTGGTGACTAGGAGCAGCTTTTACAAACAGTTCTCGGATTAAACGGATAAAGGGCTGTACGTTGCTTTGGTGGATTTGCAATTTATCCTGCACTACATTCACTGATTTATAAACATGTCATTTCAATGCATCCCATCATGTGAATTGTAAGAGTACTGTGATACTAAAGTAAATGGCTACAGCAAAATCAGAGGGTTAGAACGATTACGAGCTTAAATAATATTCAAGTCTTCAACAACGTGCTTTTTGAACACCGCATGGTACTTGAGTTTATAGAATCTGTTCACTGACTCCCCAATTTATGAACCCAATGGGGACAGGAAGTCTGCTCATAACCTGATTTGTTCTTCATTGATTTGTATCCCCAAAGTCACAATGAATCAATGCTGCGCAAAGGTCATTCCATCAATTTACTGTATAGATTCTGTAAAAATCTTAGATAAAACTATAACGAATTTAAAAAAAATTCTCTAACGCTTCCTTGCGTTCACCCATTCTCGATACCGGTGTGTGTAATGCTGGGTTACAGTGTCCATAGCCTGTCCTGGAAGCATAGGTTGAGACAGGGTGTAGCCTAGACAGGCTGTGAATCCATCCAAAATATGTTATATGCATTATTCAATGCTGATTATAGAGTGATTTATCAGCTTAGCATGTGTAATGTTCATAAAGCTTCTTGCCATTTTCAACTTTATTATCTACACAGTCAGTAAAAGCTTAATAATACATATGTCCCTTGAGTTATTTACAGGATAGCATCTATAAAAATGTTGAATGTGACTATGATAAATAAAATTACATTGTAAGACTTTTCATTTCAGAGTTTTAATTAACTCCAAGCCACATTAAAACTAAAACTAATTTAAAATGACAGAACATTTAGCGTTTTCACTTAGCAGACGCTTTTCTCCAAAGCAACTTCCAATGAACACTATGTAGTGTTATTGGCCCACGTCTCGTTCACCCAAGGTGACTTACGCTGCTACATGCACTACTTACAATGAGTCACTCTACTATGGGTGATTTTAGAGTCACCAGTCCACCTAAACGGAATTTCTGGACTGTGGGAGGAAACCAGAGCACCCAGAGGAAACTCACGCAGACACATGCGAACTCCACACAGACTGAGCAGGGATCAAACCCATGTCCTCTCATACCACCCAGGCACTGACACAGCAGCGCTACTTGCTGTGCCACCCAAAACCATAAAGATACCTTCTCTTCAGAATCTCCTGTTCAGTACTGTTTGCGGACTGATTCATATTACAAATATGAGCGACGTTCCTTATCTTGTTATTGATCACCGTCACTGATGAGTACCAGACATGAGCTGTAGACACTGCAGGAGAATCTTGCGCCTTCTAAACATTGTGGGGGTCTCTAACTGCCCCACTGACTGTGTTTTACTGGCAATTTACGGCAGAGCGTGGAAATGCAGGTGGCTTTCACTCCACAACAGACAGAAACTTTAGGGAAAAAAATACGTACTGTATGTGAAACAGAAAATACAAATGAATAAATATATAAATATATAAATAAAGGTGAGGAAAATACAATTAAAAACAAATAAGTGACCCAGAAGGGGGACACGGTGGCGTAGTGACACAGTGATGTGGTGGCACAGTGGCGCAGTGGGTTGGACTGCATCCTCCTTTCCAGTGGGTCTGGGGTTCAAGTCCTCCTTGGAGTGCCTTGTGATGGACTGGTATCCTGTCCTGGGTGTGTCCCCTCCCCCTCCAGCCTTTCACCCTGTGTTGCCAGGCCAGGCCCTGGCTCCCTGTGACCTTGTATGGGACAAACAGTTTCAGGTGGTGTGTGTGAGTGTAAGTGACCCAGAGAATGTTTGTATCTTCGAAAACACCTAACTTGACCATTCAGTGCACTTTCCGGGCTCTGACCCTTTTCTAGAAACATCAATGTGCAAAACGTTCGGCTAAAGGAGCGTGCGATGAAAACGTATGCCGAAGGGGTGACGCGTTCTTTTGACACACCCCACAACCTACAATAATCCGTGATGCAGACTGCATAATGCATAATAAAAATTAAAAGTACCATGTTGGCTCAGGGTGTATTTAATACCACAGTCCACCAGGATATTTTTCCCACAACGCACAGTGAACTACCCTTTTGTCTGGGAAATAACTTCAATCAACATGAAAAAACACACAATCTTAAACCCTCACGCAATAAACTTGGAATGCCAAAATATGGTATTTCATCATAATTAGTCTTACCGTCTATTATTCACAGGCACAAATGGTGCTGCCCATCATGACTCAAAAGTACCAAAACTCATTAAAGCTAGATTAGTGAAACAGGCTGAGTTTTAGCCTTTTCCAATGTCTCGCATCGTCAGCGCACTACGGCACAGCGAGGAGCCCGTAGGACGGGAACCGAGTGACCGCCTTTGACGGCAATTTACGTAGATTCGCTCAGGCTGTTATTGGGGATCCCAGACCGAGGCTGCCCACACGTTCTTCCACTTTGGTATAGGCCTTAGGTGGAACTACATCCTTCGTTACTTGCTATTGCTCATATTCCCAAAACAATCACCTCCGTGACAAATTTCTTTTTGCAAACTGAAGACCCTGGAAAACACGTGGTTGGCTTTGCTATTTATCCATGTGCAAATTCGTCGCTGGGGTCTAATTTGCCGTGGAACTCGCACGCGGGAAGGAGGCAGCAGGACCGGGTGAGGAACACCTTTGCAAGAATTCGTTAACGGAAGCCTCTGAACTGTAGATGGGAGGGTTGCTTTTCTTTGATGGCTGGAGAAGGATATTAAAGTAAGCCTCCAAAGGGAACTACCAGGAGTGTCGAACACAATTATGGGTGTCCTGTAATCTGCTTGTGCGCACACAGGTCCTGCGTTGCATGGCTGTGCGTGATATGGCCCCCCGCTTTAGCGAAACGTGCTCGTACCGGTGCCGTTTGTCGCCGGCTAAAGGTCGGCCACGTTTTGATGTTTGCATTAGGGTTTTTTTCGCTATTGGTAATTAACACATAGGCTAAGCATCCCCTATCCCCTCTCAAGCGGAAGACTATGCGATGGGGTCAACGAACCTTTACTCTTAGGGTTAGGGAACACACACACTTTCGGAACCGCTTGTCCCATATGGGGTCGCGGGGAACCGGAGCCTAACCCGGCAACTCAAGGCTAGAGGGGGAGGAGACACACCCAGGATGGGATGCCAGTCCATCGCAAGGCCCCCCAAGCGGGACTCGAACCCCAGACCCACCGGAGAGCAGGACCCGGTCCAACCCACCACGTCACCGTGCCTGGTTAGGGAACCCTTTAAGAGAAATATGCAGTGTGTGAGTCCAGTTTCCAGGTAAAGCTTTGACTGAACACAGGAGCAGGAGAGAAACAGTGGACCTCACACCGTTTCTGGAGAAATGTTCTGCCTAGGAAGCCTCCGCCTTGATCCTAATCTTGGAATAAAACCACTTTTCCAATGGGATCCTGATCCGTCTACTGGATCCGCTAATCGTTGACGGGAATGTGGAAGAGGAGGGGCTCACGGCCTAACAAGGCCCTGGTGTACGGCCCAAACTGACGGGGTGCGCGTTTTAATGATTGCTCCCCGCTCGACATCCGTCTGAATGGCCGGGTGCATTTCGCCGTCGCTGCCTTCCCACGATTCCTCTCCGGCTCTGCCTTTTCACAATTTCAGAATCGTGCAGCCGATTCAACGGCAGCCTGTTTTCAGGAAGCTGGACTTGCAGATTACCTTAATAGAGATGTTTCCATCTCACCGCGCCGTTGTACTGCTTTTGTATTCATGAGCAATTACATTATTATCATTTTTATGATGGTTCTGGAGTGCTTTCGTACAATGTGCCATGCTTTTTACCATTCTTTACAGCTTAAAATAATACTGGAGCAGAGCAGATTAGAGCAGGGTCCTTCATGGAACTTTAACCGCTAGCTAGTCATTCGCTTTCATGGCGTTTGCTGCCGCTTTACCTGGAATATTAAAGTGAGTGAAGTTAGAAGTCCTCTTACCGCTCAGCTACCGTCCCGATGGTCTGGGAGTCCACACTCACGACGTGGCTTCCGGAACCTTCTGACCCATCTGCGCTCTCTACCTTTCCATTGGAGGTTGTGCCGGGGGCTTTCACATCCTCCGTGCTCCGCTGTTTGGGTCCATTCTCCAGGGTGAGGAGATTGAGGTAGGACTCTGCGCAATCCACCGGAGGGGGCTCGCACCCGGGGCCCCCGGCCGGGGTGGAGGTAACGGGCTGCTCCTTCGCCAGGCTGTAGTGATTCTTCAGGTTGAGGGACAGCGACTGTGTCGACAGGGACTTCCACATCGAATCCTGCTCATCTGCAGTGAAATATAATGTACGTTTTGGAAGTGTTACTCCATAATCAGCAGTCAGAGAAGACAAATCGTACAACCCTGTGGCAATAGTATCCGGAAAGCTGTGCTTGAGACAGCTAGTAGCATAGTGGTTAGAGCTACTGTCTTTGGATCTAAAAATTATGGGTTTGATTCCCCACCTCTGGCTGTAGTACCCTTGAGCAAGGTACTTACTCTAAATTGCACTGGTAAAACTACCCAGCTTTACAAAGGGGTTGATAATTGTAAGTGGCTTTGGAGAAATGCTACACGAATAAATGTAAAGAACAAAACACTCCTAAAAAGTCAATACTGAAAATAAGATCTGTTCATTTAGCTGATGTTTTTTTTTTTCTTCCAAAGTTACATACAATTATTTGCCTATTTATACAACTGGATACTTTTAATGGAGGAATTCAGGGGAAGTACCTTGCCCAACGGTAGTATAGCTGGAGGCGAGATTTGAACCCATAACCCACATCGACTGAAGCTGCTTGTCCTAAGCAGGGTCGCGGTGAGTCGGAGCCTAACCCAGCAACACAGGGCAGAGGAGACACACCCAGGACAGGATGCCAGTCTGCCGCAAGACACCTCAAGAGGGACTCAAACCCCAGACCCACCACAGAGCAGGCACAGGTCAAACCCGTTGCGCCGCTGCACCCGCCAAACCTGTAACCTTTGGGTCCAAAGGCAGGTGTTGTGATACACTACCGTGTTTTGTTCACGGAAGACTTTTCAAAATTCTAATTAAAGTTTACAACACAGAATAACGCATGAGAATATAGGAAACCAGTATATAACAACAGAGCAAACCAGGAACCTATGGGCCAGGCGGTCTCTCCGGTGACACCCCCAACAACCCAGCTGGTGGAGCCCATTACCGCGATGAACCAGGCTGCCTAACAGATTAATATTCCCCAGCGTGGGGGGAATGAAATATGATGTGTCACGGGCCCTGTGTTGGTGTGCGGGGGCTGAGCAGCGAGGAGACCCCCCACACACTCCCACTACCAATATATATTGGCTTTTGAAAAAACGTAAGCAATCTGAGTGCAAGTTAAATAGCACTTCATTTCAATAAACAGAAAAGGGCCGCACAGAAACTAGTTAAAAAGGGAAAAAAAAAAAAAAAACAGGGAAACGACGAATCCAAGCCACGCAGAAGGCGAAGTGGGGAAAAATGCGGTGATTAAAACTCAATTCCCGAAACTTTTGTTTACTCCTGTTTTTATTTCGGCGTTTCAGGAATCGCAAACAGCTTTTCAATGTTGAGGGAGACAGAGAATGGGAGAATAAAAGATGGGATAGGGAGGCGTACGGTAGAAGAGGGGGAAGGATAAAAGGAATTCGCCTTTCGAGCTTCCCCGTCACACACACACACACACACACACATATACATGCACACACCCTCCAGACTGGCGTCCCCACCAGCCCTCGTTGCGCAACGCACACCCCAGGGGCGATGAAGCATTCCCAACACAAATGGTTTGGCGATTACTCAGACTGCAGGGTCGTTCCTTGACCGCGCGGTCTTGGCAAGACAACCTCTTGGAGGCGAGCGCCCCTTCCAGCTGTGTTTACAGTGTCTGCTTTCCCCACCGCCATCCCAGAATGCATCTTTCCACGCACGGAGCTCTTATCTCACAGCCAAGATCGCACGCTTGCCCTCCGAGGTTCGGAGAGCAATTCTTATTAATTTCTGCCGCACACGAATGACATGCATTATTCAGCGCCGTGACAGGCTGAGCGTTATCTCGCGGACGCGGCCCAGATACCGTTAGGGTCACGCGCGAATCAAAACAACGTAAATGGGAAACACATGTTGTTCAAGTCATCGTTGGGCAGAGCCGGTGACCTGGCAGGTTCCGCAAGGTCATCTCGCTCGATACACCAGAACAAATTGGAACGGCCTCCCTTGGAAAACACGGTGGGTTAGAGCTTTGAAACGCAGTTAAACGCCCCACTTTGACGGAGGATGTCCTTTTAAATGTTGGGCGTGAACTGTTAGATGCCACGTTTGTAACGTGTATGCCGAGTCTGGGTTTTTGCGCTCGAGCGCACGACGTTAAATGCCGCAGGGAGTAAAAATTAATGTACGCTACACTGTCGAACACCGGGCTGTGACTGAGTGACCGTGCTGTACGCGGTCCAACACTGGGACTCTACACCGACGAACACTTGCTCACCCTGCCTGTTTTTTTTTATTCTTGTTTGCTATTTCGTGGATGGGGGTGTGGTGGCGCAGTGGGTTGGACCGGGTCCTGCTCTCCCGTGGGTCTGGGGTTCGAGTCCCGCTTGGGGTGCCTTGCGACGGACTGGCGTCCCGCCCCGGGTGTGTCCCCTCCCCCTCTGGCCTTACGCCCTGAGTTGCCGGGTTAGGCTCCGGTTCCCCGCGACCCCGTATGGGACAAGCGGTTCCGAAAATGTGTGTGTGTGTATTTCGTGGATTGCTCTTTCTTTTTTTTGTTGCCGTTGCTGCTTTTCTGGATCCGCGGTTTGTCTCGTTGCCAGTTTTTGATCATCTCGTTCCCACCAAAGTGTCATCTCCAGCACCGGGGTTTAACTGAGGATAAGGACTTGCGTCAGCCTTCGCCTCAGCTTTGGCTCGCTTCGTGTCTCATGCGTACGGAAACTGCTGTCATTTTTCAATGGGAAGGATGATAAAAATGTATAAGAGACGCACGTGTTTCGATTCACCTGCATGAAACACTGCCGCTTTGACCAAAAGTAACGTGTCGCAGCGGTTAGGAACAAAGTTTCTGTCCGTCGTTCTGCCCCGAGTGTAAATGACCCTTCGTGTAGAACAAGAAAAGACGTCACACGGGTTGGATGCCTCGTGTATCTCAGACTCAGCCTCAGGGGCCCCAGACCCTCCGAACCCAGTCTCACCCGGGCTGCGACGGTGGGCTTTGGCCTCCAGGTCCTTGAGCTGCTGGACCAGCAGCGCCACATGCTGCAGCAAGTCCCGGTTCTGCAGGAGCAGCTGGTGCACCCGGGCTTGGGCCTCGATCCGAGCCGCGGTCTCAGCTGACATCTGGTCCTTCAGGAGCTGCACCTGGGAGGGCCAAGCGAGGGCAATATCTGGATTCATAATGTCACAGAAGCGTGCATTAAAAGAAATAGAGAAATGGAAATTAATTCAAGGAACTATGTGTGTGTGTGTGTGTGTGTGTGTGTGTGTTTGTGCCGTTTGCCAGCGAATCTTTGCGAGCGTCTGCGCGCGATTGACAGTCCTCATTGCTGCAGCAGAATCAAAGACTTTTCACACAGTTCTCATAAATTCATATGACTGTTAGGGAAAATCAAATTAAGCGCTTCCAATTTTATCCCGGTCGTCTACACTAAATAAAATAAACTGTAACCTCCGCGATTTTTCTGCCATAATACGGCAGAGCAACAGTCTTCAGGAAGACCTCGTGACTATTTTCCGTCGCATCGCCGCACTGGAAGCAATATGGCCTGGATAGTGTGAATAATATATATGAAATGTCAGTTCGGTGCAATTTTCTGCCCGTATGAGATATCATTTTCTCAGAAATATCCATAACCTCATATCTGTGCTAGTCTTTGATTAGGGCTCCCCCTTTAGGGAGCGGAGGCTCACTTCTACGGGAAATTTTTACGTCTGCTTGTCACAGACTCATCAGTGGATTTCGCCTTCTCTTGGACGAAAATGCCGCTCAATGTTTGCAATTTACCAAAAGGTTGAATCGCAAATCAGGTACTCTTAGCTGCGCTTGTTATTTCTGGATTATTGGTAATTTACACCACGTACAGTACGTTTAAAGGTTCGAATGGGGACCTGCTGATGTCACAATGAGGACAAATAGACAGAAGTAGTTAAATACTCAGTCCTTTATTCATTCAGCTGACGATTTCTTCCAAAGGCACTTAACGACGATTTACCCTTTCGGGCAGGTGAGGTATTTTTACTGCAGCAGTCCAGAGGAAGTACCTCGATCAAAGGTAATATCACAGGGCCAGCGATTCGAACCTGCATCCTTTAACGGCGAGCCTGTGGCTGTAACCGCAATGTCACCCGCTGACTTCCGCAAAAATGAGCTTTTCCGCAGTTTTCAGGATGGGCCGCACGGCCCAGTACGATGATGGGGGTGTGACGGTCCTTACGCCAAAGTTACCCGCACGTGAGCGACGCTGAGTCCACATCCTTGGTGGCTGAGGGCTGGTTCCACACACCTCTTTATGGCAACCAGCCTACAATGAGCTACAGTCCACCCCCCTCAGCCTGCGGTGTTAGTGTTAAATATATAAGAATGTATCCTTACGTCCACAGTTTGGATTTTCGCTTGTCAGTGGTATATTGCGGTGGTGAAAAATTCAGGGCGCTCGCTCTTCTGAGCATGGCCCCCTTCTAGAAGCAATGGATTATACATGATGTCGCCCAGTGGTGTTATAAGTCATGCGTGGAGCCACCGTGCCTTAGGATTTTGCTTTGCGATACACGTTTCGCGGCTGTGATGCGGAAAGGAACGTACAGCGAAATGCACGTAAGCCCTTTTTTGCTGCTACCGAACGCTCTCACGGGGGCCTTACCTGTGCGACGGCCACCTGCGTCTGCTGCTGCTGCTGCTGGAGCTGGTGCTGGAGGAGCTGCAGGTGGTGCTGGGCTGCCAAGGGCGTGAGCGTGGGGGAGCAGGGGCTGCCGGGAGACACGGCACAGGGCGTGCGCGTCCTGAAGTCCTGAAAGGGAAGGGCCGCCAGAGCGGTGAGGGTGGGCGCGGGGGACCGTGTGCGCGGATGCGGGGCTCTTTGGGATTTTTGCAGCCGATTTGAATATATTTATAACTTTCTCGTCTGTCCCATGCATGCCACATTAAACACCCGTGGGTGCTGCAGGTTCCGGAAAAGTGAAGTCCAGGTGTTCCCCATTTCATGTTTTTTTCTCAAATGTCAAAATTCCTCAAATATTCCAGAAAAGTGTGTCATTCTGCAACTACCTCATATTGATCCTTTAATATGAAATCCAGATCCAGTTACTTTTGTCCAGACTGCATGTTACGCAGCAGCTCGGCCGCTAACAGCGCTGTTGATCCTGAGTGCCCTGGAGTCCATGTTCCAGCATTCAGCCCAGACCCTTCCCGCACGGTGACTTTGCATTGGCAGTAACAACTGTCCTCTTGGAAGGAATACTCATTTTCGACTGTCTGGAATTCTCCAGGGGGGCGCGGTGGTGCGGTGAGTTGGACCTCATCCTGCTCTCTGGTGGCTCTGGAGTTCGAATCCTGCTTGGGGTGCTTTGTGATGGACTGGCGTTCCGTCCTGGGTGTATCCCCTCCCCCGACAGCCTTACGCCCTGTGTTGCCGGGTTAGGCTCCGGCTCCCCCGCGACCCCATATGGGACAAGCGGTTCAGACGGTGTGTGTGTGTGGAGTTCTCCACAACGCTGTGCATTCCATACATTCTCATTTTCTCCTTGGCAATTCAAGTACAAGAGTGGCAGCTCCTGAGCCTGTGCATGGTGCATAAACGATGCATCTTCCGTCAGACTTTCTGTACCACGGGAACCTTGTTAAAGCAGCGGTGGAGAAACAGACTAGCGCTTTAAGGGAACGCATCTGTCAGTGACAGGCAGGAGAACAGCAACACTTCTCCGAGTTGCACGTGCACTTTCCGCATCGAAAGAAACAGAGAGCCCAAGGGAATCCATGTACGGGATTCCTAGCATCCACTGCAACAAACCAAATGAGAGACCAATACACTGCAGGCTCACTCTTGTTGCTTGCAAACAAACAATGCTGGAAAGAGAAGCTTTGGCTTAATTTGCACTCTCTGCATTTAAGGTTATTCATTTAGCGGACGCTTTTTCTCCGAAGCAACTTCCAACGAGCTCCGTGTAATGTTACCAGTCCACACCTTATTCACCAAGGTCACTTACACTGCTAGTGCTGCACATCACCTACCATGGATCACTCATCCATACGTCACTCGCACGCTATGGGTGAACCTGAACAGCACGTCTTTGGACTGTGGGAGGAAACCCACGCAGACACGGGGGAGAACATGCAAACTCCACACAGCCTGAGCGGGCATCGAAACCATGTCCTCTCCCACCACCCGGGTGCTGTGAGACAGCAGCGCTATTCGCTGTGCCGCCATGCTGCCCGTCTCCTTCAAACCCTTTACGGCTAAAGGATCCTAAACAGCATGTTCATGCCAACGGTATGTGTATTTCATCACCCTTTCCTAACTTTCCTCAAACCTGCTAATTTCAGAAATCATACATACAAGATACAAAGCATCATGGATGTCATGTCCACGCCCACAGCACAAGCAACAACACCTGACTCCGCACTAACTCATGAGTAATCACTCACCTTATAAAGACCCTCTTTAGCTCCCGTACCCCTGCGGAATCTCGTTTGGGACAACGCCCTTCCTCGTGTTTCTACATGCACTCTTGCTTTGTCCACGATCTCCAGTTTTTTGACTCCTGCTTCGTTCTTCGACCACGTCCATGGATCCTCGTTCCTGTCCTGTTCGCCGATCGACCGACCCTTCGCCTGTCCCTGCTTTTGAGAACTCGCCTCTTCCCTCAACTTTTGACAAACAACGCAGCACTTGGGTTCAGCCATCCCGGCTCCCTGCGTTCCGCATGACAATGGACAGGCCTATACTGGTATTATTTATGTTGACATTTGACCCTTGCTGTTAACAAGTTGGGGGGCGCAGTGGGTTAGGCCGGGTCCTGCTCTCTAGTGGGTCTGGGGTTCGAGTCCCGCTTGGGGTGCCTTGCGATGGACTGGCGTCCCGTCCTGGGTGTGTCCCCTCCCCCTCCAGCCTTCCGCCCTGTGTTACCGCGTAGGCTCCGCGACCCCGTATGGGACAAGCGGTTCGGAAAATGTGTGTGTGTTAACAAGTTATTAGTCCCACACTACAATTTAGCTAAAACCACAAGGAAGTTAAATGTTTCTGGTCAAAGACAATCTATTATGAAAGAATGAGAGAAACCGAACGTTTTGAAGTCACACAGATAGTAAAAACGGTGGAGCGACAATGTCTGATGTCCAAAACTTCTGCGGAATGTTCCGTGCTTAGTTAAACAATTTTAGTTAGTCGGAATGGAGCACCAATTCATATTTGCTTTAATTATAAAACTCTGCAACAACAATAACTCGATAACTAATAAGAATACAAGCACAGGTAGGCCTGAACCCCACTCCCGCTGCAGTATCCTTGATCAAGTACTTACCATGAATTCCTACACTATGAATTTTACCTGCCCCATAAATTAGTTAATAATTCTAAAGCTGAACATCTGACACGGGAAGTTTTGTTGCAAAGGACTTAGATAAATAAATACAAATACGCTCGTGTGGTTCATGGTACCTGTGGAGCAGCAAACCTGTTTAATTTTATTTTCCGGTTTTTTATTATCTTAACTGCTTTTTAACAATATTTAGAATGTACTCATTTTAATTACCATCAAACAACATGAAGCATAAGGCAAAGTGATACTTATAGAGACTGCAGATGTTTGACATTTTAAGGCTTAAATGTGCAAGATTGGCTGGTAGAAACACACACACACACACACATTGTCTGAAACCGCTTGTCCTGAGCAGGGTCACAGGGAGCCAGAGCCTAACCAGGCAACTCAGGGCATTAAGGCTGGAAGGGGAGAGGACACACCCAGGATGGGACGCCAGGCCATCGCAAGGCATCCCAAGCAGGACTCGAACCCTAGACCCACTGGAGAACAGGACCCAGTCCAACCTGCTGCACCACCACACCCCCTGCCTAGTAGAAACACACACTTTCTGAACCACTTGTCCCATACGGGGTTGCGGGGAACTGGAGCCTACTCGGCAACACAGGGTGTAAGGTCAGAGGGGGAGGGGACACACCCAGGACGGGACGCCAGTCCATCACAAGGCACCCCAAGCGGGACTCAAACCCCAGACCCACCGGGGAGAAGGACCCGGTCCAACCCACTGTGCCACCGCGCCCCCCTCTAGTAGAAACACTAGGGGAAAAGAAAAAAAAAAAACTTAAGTAGAATAACAATAATTTATTTCATCCCTCTCGCAGTTTTTATAATGCTGGGTTTGTGTTGTATGTTGTGGTACAAGCAACATTTTTTTCACTGAACGGTGAAAATTAGATAAAAAAAAAATACACCTGACTTTTTTGCGAACCGCATCGATTTTTCCAGTCCAATATCGGGCACCATTAGCAGTCTCAGTCTATCAGTGAACAAAATGAATTATTTACTCCTCACTGGCCCGCGTTCAAACCGAGCTTCTGTTCTCTCACTGCAAGTAAAGCTCCATTATTGCGAGAATTAAAGTGGCTTATAGTGTTAGATTCGCTAAACTCCGTCTCATCACTCGTCCATTTATACAACAGAGCAATGTAACTAACACACACACACACACACACACACACACACACACACACACACACACACACACAAAGGCCAATTTAGAATTACCAATTCACCTGAAACACATCGTTGGACCGTGGAAAGAAACCAAAGTGAACATGGGAGAAACTCCCCGCAGACTGACAGGGTCTCGAACCCTCGACCAAAGGCATAGCACAGGCACTGTGACACCATCGCCGTGACTCTTTATGTCACTCAGACAGAGACCAGCACCACTCTATGGTTTTCTTTGCAGTTATACAGTACTGTGCGAAAATCTTAGGCACTTAGATGTTTCACAAAAATATTTGTTTTAGACGGTTATTTAATGTCTTCTGCATTAGTGTCAATGGGAAAGAGCATATTTTAGATTTCTAAGCATTCCTTTTGCAAAAAGTTAAAGTCTTATAGTAAGGGTTTTGTATGTCGTTAAAAAAAGTACACACACAAACACACACACTGTCTGAAACCACTTCTCCCAAGCGGGGTTGCAGCAAGCCAGAGCCTAACCCAGACAACACAGGGCGTCAGGGTGGAGGGGGCACACCCAGGACGGGACGCCAGTCCATCACAAGGCACCCCAAACAGGACTCGAACCCCAGACCCACCAGAGAGCGAGACCTGGCCAACCCTGGTGTGACCCCGCTCAGGAGAAGCAGTTGTTGGCGATGGATGGTAACTAAGCTTTGCGGGAAGTTTATTAATTAAGAGCATTATTTTTGGAATCATTCTCACTTTACAGCTTTTTTTCTCCAACCAAGTACCCACAACTTTTGCACAGTACTGTAGTTACTCGTTTCACCTGTTACAAAGCTCAGTGATCACACCCCCATTTTTACTGTCCAAACAATGTAAATGTACTTGAGTGTCTATTCCATCCAACAACTGCTTGTCCCAAGCGGGCATTGTTTTAATTCATTTATTTTAAACGAAATGGTAACCTTCTTTAAAAACTCTTCTCTTATATAAGACAGAATTAATACATAAAGATTTATATTTATATTATACCTGCTATATTTGTGTAAGTTCACATTACGTAGGGTTTTTCGGGAATGAATCACCTTCCTAAGGTGGGGGAAGACTACATTCTCAATCTGAGTTCCACTGAAACACTCAACATGCCTTCAATGAGAATGTACTTTCCATCTGCTCCCTGTAGATGGCGCTGCACCTTCATCATTGCTACATGTCCTGAAAGCATCTGCAACCCAGTCTTTTGACATAGAAGCAATTAATGCAATTTACAAGCAAAATGAAGTAATTTTCAAAGTAATTCAAAAGCAAATTCCCTCACACAATAGCATTTTACTAATTTTGCATTTTTTAGTAAAGCACAGCGTACACCATCCAGGGTGTACCCTGCCTCGTGTACTGTGCTAGGCTGTGGACCGCCAGGACCCTGCAATGGACTGTATTATTGATAAATGGATGATTACATAGGGATACATAGGAGTGATGAGGTTTTGAAATTTCTGAAACATCACCTTTTTCTTGCAGGTTTCTTTGAACTAAGTAGCGAACGACACGTTTCGATACAGCGGTAGTACGGGCCGCATGGCCAGGGGACACTCCCGTGGGACACTGTCCTGCCAGAAGGAGGCGTCCTTCTCCAGGCCGAGGATGGACACGCAGCCGGGCGACGCTCATCGGCCCCACGCTGCTTCGCCCCCTCCCGCCGCCGGCCGGCAGCACACGGCCGCACCACGTCTATCGCCCCGGCCACACCGTCACAGACTCCACACACAGATTGAACTGAAATTTGCACGGCCAGAACCGGTTTCCTTGCCACTATCTCACCAATGCACAGGCCTTAAACCCCAAAACAGGATTAGATGGCTGCTCCCTAAATCCATGTATCACTTTTTGATTTTTTTTGTACCACTCCACGCTGCCTGCCCAGGACACTCGGAATCCCCGAAAATCACGAAGGCAACATGCTTCCAATCACAACCCGAGGTGGCCGGTCTGATGCAGTGTGTGGGAAAACAGAAAACAACTGGTCCTTTTTCTCTGTGGTGTCCTTCGACTGGTCTTCGACCGTCAGTGAGACAGGTGCTGGAGTCATGGACGTCTCCCCTAAGGTAACCCTACTCAGAGTATGATGCAATGGCTCCTTTACCAAAATGCGACAAAGCTGGCAGGATGAGTGGCATGGTGGCACAGTGAGTAGCACTGCTGTCAAATAGCACCTGGGTGGTACAAGACGATGTGGGTTTGATCCCCGTTCAGTCTGTGTGGAGTTTGCATGTTTACTGGGTGCTCTGGTTTCCTCCCACAAACCAAAGACATGATGTTCAGGTTCCCCCACAGTGTGTGTGGGTGTGTGAGTGACAGAGAGAGTGTGTTCCACTGATGTATGGATGAGTGACCCAGTGTAAGTAGTGTATCAGCAGTGTAAGTCACCACGGTGAATAAGGTGTGTGGGCTGATAGCACTACGTAGACTTCATCGGAAGTTGCTTTGGAGAAAATTGTGTACTAAATAAATAAAGGCGGAAAATTTACGGAAGCTCCATGTGCGTTGCTGTGCTAAGTAGCTCAGTTTGAGCGTGTCGTTTACACAGCAACGCGTCTCCAAGGTGACATTGCGCCGTGGAGCTGCCCCGGGGCTCAATCCCGAGATGAAAGAGCAGTGCCGGAAAGGAAAGCCTCGGCTTAATTCGCGCTCGCTTTAATAGGCTTTACCTCCGAAGGATCCCAAACTGCGAGCTCGTTTCATCAGTGTATGCGATTCATCACCCTCTCCTAAATTTCCTCAGACCTGTTAATTTCATAAAGCCACGCAGAAAGCTTTGTGATCTGACCTGGATCGAAGACGCTCGTTCTTGGTAGCAGATTGGTTTATATTTACAAAAGACAGCAGTATGATGTGAAACAGTTATATCAGCATTTCAACAGCACCGATCAGCAGTGAGCAGCAACCCTGAGGTCCTTCTGTGAGGTTGTTTGGCGAGGAATGTCACATAGTGTTGGAAGCGACAAAACTCATGGACGGTATGTTTCTGCGGTTTCCACACTTTGTCTCCTCAGTGAGATAATTAAACGAAAGGTGGTAATAGTTAACTGTATGATAAAGAGTGTTAGACAAGTCTGTTTCAGCGTATCATCACCCATTGATACATATTTTCCCTGGAAATGAGGATTTCTCTTTGTGAATCCAGTGTTTTTGAAGCATTCAAAAAGTATTTTTTGACAAATCACACACAATGACCGAAACCACTGGTCCCCAGCAGGGTCGTGGCAACCTGGAGCCTAACCCGGCAACACAGGGCGCAAGGCCGGAGAGGGAGGGGACGCACCCAGGACGGGACGCCAGTCCATTGCAAGGCACCCCGGCGGGACTCGAACCCCAGACCCACCGGAGAGCAGGACTCGGCCAAACCCACTGCGCCGCCACGCCCCCCCCAAATCAATTCAGTTCAATTAATATTGTAGAGAGCACTTCTCATGCAGTTTCACAGAGTGCTGAGGAATGACAAGTAATTTTAAAAATCAAACATAATGTTTCATCTTAAATTTAACAGCCACTTTTTACTTACACTACTCCACACTTGAGTTTTAGCTAAATTGAACCACCTCACCTGGAAGGGTTGTTCTGGAAGGATGTGGCTGGATTTCACGACATTCAGCTCCGCAAGGCTCTGGAGGATCTCGCTTACGGCCTGCTCGGAGAGTGATCCCGTGGTGGGCTCCGCCCCCGTCCCGCCGTCGTTGTCTTGCTCTGCCCCCGTCAGCTGACAGCCTGTAACATACAGATATTACGTGTGACAAGGTCACGAAAGATTTCTCAAGAACAGTCTTTTTTTTGTTTTTTGTTTTTCTATCATCAGTTTATATTCAGCTAAACTATTGGTTATACACCACCCCAGTACGCTTCCAGCTGTTCGCTGTCATTTTGAAGCATCTATAACCACAGGGTATGACGAGTTACGGGGGAAACTCCAGCAAAATTTGACAGATCCGGTAGGTCCCCTGCCAGGCCCCATCACGAATGAACCGTGTCCCCACGCTGCTGAGCAGGAGAAAGTTCACCGAGATGAATATGCCACAGATGCCATATGATGACGTGATCGTGCTTGAGATTCAATTTGACAGCGTTACTGTGCCTGAGACAACGAGACTGTGGCAGGATGCAAAATGACTCCGTGGCCGAGATGCAAGATGAGTAAATGACCGTAATGGAAATAGGATGCTCGTGCGCGATTGTGATTTAGATGCGTTGTAAGCGCATCCCCTCTCTCACCCTCGGCGAGCAGCTCCTCCACCGCCTTGTCACTCTGGCCGTCCGCCTGGCCGTCGGCGCTCTGCTGGGTCTGCTGCAGGCTCAGCTTGTGGCACACCTCGAAGGCTTGTCCCACGGTGCGGACAATGCGCATGGCCTGGGTCTGGGGCAGGACAGACACGTGACTGTGAGACTCCTCCGTGTTTTAAAGCAGAGCCTCTTAAGGAAGCGCCACGATCAGTCATGCGAAGGTCCACCACCTTCTTCTTGGACTTGAAGACGTTGCATCTGAAAGTATTGCTCGCTCCATCCCGGGCGATGTAGCTGAAGATCTTAAGGTCCTGGGAGTCGTGGGACACATAGAAAATCCTGAAATAAAATTTCAAAAATCCCTTTAAGGACAACGCTACTTTTCTTGTATCAACATCAACTGTAGAGACTCACAACCTTAATGCTGTGTTTCCATCACAGACACCTTCCTGCGAGCGCCATCGTGTGGTTTCAAGAGCGGTCACTATTCCTGCCGTACCCCAGTGAGAAAGCGAATCCCCCGTAAGAGCCGCCAGTGTCCCGCACGATGCGCGAAGACAGCTTTATCTGTTGCGCCCGCTGTGGGACGGCGCTGCAGGCGCGTCCATTCTGAATGAGAAGAGCAAACAAAACGCTCTCCCCTCAATGCTCAGGAGACGTGAATTATTTCTGGAGGCGGAGCACCATCGCCGCTGCAAATAGATCTTTTCTTAGATTCCTCTACATGTTTTAGATGTTTACAGGACGCTCTGTGCATGCAGTCTGTGCACTACCTCACAACATAATGCATCATTATAACTATAATACCCTGGTTCTGCTGGCAAGCTTGCTAAGGCTCCCTAGCAAAAGAGGTTTTAGACCACAAGGGTCTTGTTCGGTTAATAAGGTTAAATAAATAAATAAGAAACTCTTTGTACGTCACGAATGGCTTTTAATTTTAAGCTCTGTGGGATGTCTGGCTAATGAGTTTGTCTGGGAGTTATTACTGGGTGAACTCGTTGAGCTGAGTCTATGCTCACATCGGCATGTTCATACATCATGGGTAGAGAGCACTGTACTGTCAACCTGCCCAACACCTAACTACTGTGCAAGACAGTGGACAATGGACTCCACTCATCATACCGTACAGCCCTGCGCTGGATTAGACCCGTCCAGAACCACCCCTTCAGCCTTTGTTCCAGCGACATCTCCACGTTGACGCTTGACATAAACGTTGTAAAAATTTGCTTATTCCGCTCTGTGAGACAGTTTAACTTGGAAGGCAGAAAGCAAGCGCTTACCCAGCATGCACGTCTCGGAGAGACACGTTTACAAAATCATGCTCTGGGTTCTTCCTATTTAAGGGATGCAGCAAATTTCCACAGCAGAGTGCCATTTCAATCAGACATATCATTTAGTCCCATTTTCTCCAGTCGCAGCTCTTATTGCATTTATGCCTTTAACAGACACTTTTCTCCAAAGCGACTTACAATGTTAATCTACCTACATTTGTTTACCCATTTTTACAGCTGAGCAAACTTACTAGAGCAAGTTTAGGGTCAGTACCTTGCTCAAGGGCACCACAGCTGGAGGTGGGACTCAAACCTGCAACCTTTATATCCAAAGGCAGCAGCTCTAACTATTATGCTGTTCACTGTCAAGCAGCCTTCACATTTAGCAGTGTCCATGCAGTAGAAGACAAGCAAGCCAGTTATATCCCGTCCAGCATCAGAGATACACCTTGTACATCTGCTTTTGACATGATCATCTGCCAGTGACAACCTTTGACTTCAGCTTGACTCGTTTACATAACGTCTTTCGGGACTGTGTGACAACCCGTCCAGCTGTGCGCCACCTACACTACGTATCTTTCACAGAGCATAGAACATAGTAATGAAGTGTATCGCATCATGCAGAAACCTTAGTGTGCCGCACACTCGTGCCATCCGTGTTGCGATCACGGCGCGCATAGATCGAGAGGTGTGTGACCAACCTGTATATGGGGTCGTGCATCACTAGCATCTTGCTCTCATCCCAAGTCCATTCTTTCCTCTGTTGAGATGAACAGATCACGCTGATGCTGTTACTTTGCCCGGCACATCTCCAATCTACATCCAGCAGATTAAAACGAACACAATGTGCGTGTGTGCAAAATAAGCTGTGGTTCAGGTGGCCCGGAAGATTACGGGTCATGGGTACGTAATGGGGCGGAATATTAGGATACACTAGGAGGGATGGCTCAGTGAGGGCCACACTACCTGACTGCTCAGACCTTACCTTCTGCTTCTTTCTCAGGACCACCTTCACCCCATCCACAGATACGACGAGACTCACTTTCTTCTTCTTGATGTTCTTCGCTTTAAACTCGTACTGAAAAGAGAGCAGAATCACCGCGCTGCGTTAACAGCAAAACTTCGGTGCGGAGCGGTGCATTATTGCTGAAAGCCTTTGGCACGATTACTGGAGCCTCAGCACGGCTGGCACTGTGGCGAGATGAAGCACCACACCACAGTGACTCACTACGAGGCACTTAATATACCACTAATATATCATGTCAGCCAACGCGCTTGGCGGCATATGAGAAAAACAGCTTTTATAATTAATAGCTGCAAGCCATCTGGACCCCCCCTCCCCACACAAACTGCTTTCCCTGTACAAGAGCACTCTCAGGTTGCCCCGTGCGTGCTGCCAGTCTCATGCGGGACAACCTGTCTGTCCAAGGTACAGTGTAAAAAATATCGCGAGAACTCGTAGCGTTGCAGAAAAGACTCAGTCTTTGGCTTTGATTTTTTAAATTGACTTTATCTTAAACTACAAAAGTATGCTTATACAGTAATTAATAATTACTCGTTACCTCCTATATAATATCTTTTTACTATATTTGCATTACCCTATACATCATTTTGATTTTTTGACATAGTAGTTTCTCATGTTTTACTTATCTTCCCTCATAATTTTGACCTTCATCTTTTGTATGAGGGATGAGTTAATCCATCTCCATCTGTTACTGTTATTTGTGCATTTAGTATTTCTCTAGACCGATAGATAGATAGATAGATAGACAGATAGATAGATAGATGTCACTTGTATAGGCAGGTGGTTGAGTAATGTTAGCTAGCAAAATGGTAACTTTAGCACAAGCTCTGCCAAAATAATGTATTCATGCATGTTTGCATCCAGTCATCATGTCTGAATCCTAAACCTTTGTTTCTGAATGCGTGTTTGTTCAATCTTGAATTGAATTCCATTTAATTTGCCATGCGCATAAATTTAAATGTATTACAACCATATAGATTTATATACGTGTGTGCACATGTAAACACGCACAAAGGCAAGTTTAAAAGTACCCATAATAATGAGTTTTAATAATGTTTTTAAGTATTATTGCAGATTTATTTACTATTTAAATGATTGCAATTTTTATTTATTCCAGGTGTCTGAATGTACTCCTACAGTTCCTTCACACTGACAGTCAGCACTATTTCCGAAGTCAGAAGCTACACAGTCTGCTGCCTCCAGACCAAGGCTCTACGGGGAACAGCAGAATAGACTGTCCACTTTTCCCACACCAACAAACCTTTGGAGATTACCAGGGCTTAAACTAAATCATCTGACATTACTTATTGGGGCAGCTGGTAGTGTAGAGGTTAGAGTTGCTGCCGTTGGACCCAAAGGTCACAAGTTGAAATTCCACCTCCAGCTGTAGTATCCTTGAGCAAAGTACTTACTATGAATTACTGCAGTAAAGTTACCCAGCTGTATGAATGGATAAATAATTGTAAGTAGCTTAACATTGTAAGTCATTTTGGAGAAAATCATGAGGTAAATGTAAAGTACGCTATTCTGCTTAGAAGCCTTTTAAGCTCCTGTGTCCCTCCCCACTCACGCTTGGAGACCATGCCCTTAAATGTCACCAAGGGCACTGTGCACAAAGTGACAGGCGGCACTCCTCAGGGACATCGCAGTGCCCAAGAGCCCGCTCCAACTGCCACATCGGACCTGCAGCTGAACTCTGCTGGACGAGGGGATGGGTCCATTTGGAAGTGCTGACACTGAACTGCACAGCTGAGCTTTCAACTCCCATCTGGACATTTCAGCTGGACATACAGAGACCTGGTGATGGAAACAAGCCAGAGCCGAGTGTCCCGAAACATCCGTCTGGGCTTGTCCTCAGGAAAACTCGGCTGTACTTCGCAGTGCTAACACAACGCGCACCTAACTGCTTATCCATCCCCTGACTGAAAAATTCAACTTCTTTTCCATTCTTCAAAACGCCAGCTGGCCCCTTCAAACACAAACTCCATCAAAGTTTTTTCATCTAATTATTAGCCACCACAAGCCCTAAAATGTTGAGTAGTACATTCCAGAAAAAAACAAGGAACTGACCGCTGCAGAACAAATTTCAACAGCTTTACCTCTTGTCACCCATGTACGACATCAAGTGCTAATACACACACTGAACTGCTTGTCCCATATGGGGTTGTGGGGAGCTGGAGCCAGAGCCTAGCCTGGCAACACAGGGCGTAAGGCCGGAGGGGGAGGGGACACACCCAGGACAGGATGCCAGTCCATCACAAGGCACCCCAAGTGGGACTCGAACCTCAGACCCACCTGAGGGCAGGACCTGGTCCAACCCACTGCGCCACTGCACCCCCCCCAAAGTGCTAATAGTATTGTAATATATCCATGTAAAAATTTCTCACATTATGTTAAACCTTCCGGGGAAAGATTATTGAAGTACACTAGGGTCAACAGCAACCTCACTCTCCAACTCTGAGCCCTTTATGCTTTGACCAGCAGTTTACATCTCCATTCCAAAGTTCCCTGAAGCAGGTGTTCATGCCCCCGAAGTGTGAATTTAACCTAATGTTTTGTCATCGGTCCCAAGTCTACTGAGATTCTGTTACCTGGGTTCCCCACTTATTTCTCACTGCAACAGTATGTGGGTTTCAAAAGAAAGTGTGACCCAGCACAACAGAAATCCTTATTAACAGCACTTATCATGATATAATGATGATTCTAGCACCTCTCCCCATGTTCTTCACCTAGGCTATTTCAAGCCAGAGCAGCAATATGACTCATTCAAGCTGTGTTAATGGAACTTTGTGGGAAAAGGACATTTCTTGCCCTAACTTGGTTGTTTAACTCATTGATGCTTTTTCAGAGTCCGCAACTTAGCAACAGTGCATTAAGGTTAAGCCCCCTGCTTTGGAGAACTGCAACAAGGCCCTTCCTTGGACTTGAACCAGCATTAAACTTGTACAGGTTTTCGTCCTCATCCATTGAGTCACCGGCTGCCTTCCAAGTGGAGGCTCACTGTGTTCCAGTGCACTTGTGTATCTCCAAGATGTCAAGGGTCAGAACCCAGGTGGCCAGATGGTGCTGGAAGCCCCCAGCCGGATGTGACTCTAGAATGCAACAGGGGTGAACAGCTTCTGGACACTGACCAGGAACTGGAAACCTCTCTCCAAAGACTCACCGAGGCATTTGTGTAGGACATTTTGCTCGACCATCACCAGAGTAGAACACACACACACACACATTGTCGGAAATGCTTGTCCCATACGGGGTCGCAGTGAGCCAGAGCCTAGCCCGGCAGCACAGGGAGCAAGGCTGGAGGGGGAGGGGACACCAGTCCATCGCAAGGCACCCCAAGCGGGACTCGAATCCCAGACCTACCAGAGAGCAGGACCCAGTCAAAGCCACCGCACCACTACACCCGCTTCCCCCCACAGGAGAACAGGGGATTATAAAAGTCCCTTAATAAAAAATCTAATGAACCCTTCTGAATATGTGTTTCTATCAAATCAACATGATGTTGATTTATATTTGTTATGCCTGGTATCACTTTAACAGCAGGACCTGCCTTTTCTTTGTTTTTGCAGAGAAAATTATGATTCTCCTACCGGCATTCAATGGAAATCTTGTTTTTCCTAGTAGCTGATGTGATTTTCAAGGAGGATATGACAAAGATAACTGTGACACACAAAATATAATTTTTTTTTATAAAATGGGGAGACTCAACAAAATATATTAAAAATAAAAATATTTTGCTACAATACAACTATTAAACCCGTAAGAGTTTCATAAAATTTGGAATCATAAATGTATTTTCCTGGACATGATGATGTATTTACCAAGTCACAAGAGGGCATCTTTAGTCCTGGAAAATCAATATAGGACAGCACAAGAGCAACACAGCATAATTAACGAATACCGGCATTTTTTTTTCCAGTGTCTCATAAAAATGTCCTAGTTTTTATGTTTCACGCCTTCTCTTGCAAACGTGCGAAGAATTTTAAAAAAATTTCCTGCATTCACAACATACATATTAAAGCTTAGCCATATATACTGTACATATACACATATATATATATACACACACACACACACACACACACACACACACACTTTTTAAAAAAGTATTGTTTCTATTTATATTTTTTTTAGCATTAATGGTTAAATCTGAGCACGAACAGTGTCCTTCACTGTGTTTGCACTTTGTGCACCAAAAAATGTAGAACAGATGTGAGAAGAAGTGAAAGCCAATGCAGGTGCTGGGATATTTGTTACATGCGAAGAAGGAAATCCGCTAGTTCGAACAAACCCAGAGGTAGGAAAAGAGTTGCAACAAGCCCGTCTCCGCCTGTGTCGGTGTCCGTACAACCTTGTTCTCCCCTCCTGCGCCGCGGTACTCACGCCGCTCTACACTTATGAAAACACTGAAAAATTAAATATAAGGCACCAACTGCAGCAAAATGTTTTATAATTTACATGCAAGGCCACATTACCTGAAAAAGGAAGTTCTGTAACTTTACTCAGGAATGAAAATTTAATATTTGCTTCGCTTTGGCCAAGCCCAAAGCGGTTTGAAATATTCAAACCTTCTTGGACTTGTATTATTCTCCAAAATGCCACACAAACAGGACAGAAAACAATTAAAAATCACTTATGACAACCCCCCACAGCTGCAGACCCCACAGTTGGACAAGCAATTTGAAGCAGAACTTGTTCCACAAACAAGGACGCTTGGGACACTTGTTTTTTTAATGAAATGGGAAGTAGGAAAATAGAATGAGACACAGCTCAGAATAAAACTCTATTTGAAAAAGCGTAATAAGTGCAATTACAGGCATGTAGTTTCCGCAATGTAACTGTTCCATTAGAGAATATTTGTTCGGGGGGGTAATTTGATGTATCTCTGAGGTGTCTAGTAAAACTACCTGAGTAAGTGCAAAAACTGAACTTTAAGTGAACTTTAACAGATGCATGTGGTTTACATTTTTCCTGTACAAGACAATAAATCTTTTGTAAACATATCTGGTCTCCATTTTTCACTGATTCTTGGCTGGATGTTCCAACTGTTTGTTAGTCACAGGATATTTGGCGGTTAAACTGGTTTGAAAATCCAAGCCATACATACCATGAGGAAAACACACTAAAGTAAAAAAGTAGGAAAATTTTATAAAGATAAGATGCAATTTCTCAAAAGGTTCAACAGGACTAAAAAATGTTTGAAAACCTTGCCTTGGAAAATCCAGGATTTTTCCCTCATCGACAAAACAATTATTCCAGTCTTAAACAATAAATATAACACTTGTTTAATAAAGGGGCAGCTGGTAGTCTAGTGCTTGCCGGTTCGAACCTTTGCTGTAGTACCCTTGAATAAGGTACTTAACTTAAATTGGTCCAGAAAAATTACCCAACTGTATAAATAAGTAAATAATTATAAGTAGATTAACATTGTAAGTTGCTTTGGAAAAAAATGTCAGCTAAATGAATAAATGTAGATGTATAAACATTTCGTAAAATAAATATCTCGGGGTGATTTACAAGCTTAAATTTAGCCATACCATTTCATAGCAGACCCAGTGAGACTGAAGTGACAGGATTTTAATTCCCAAATGCTGTACTAAAAAGCTTCTTTACCCACTGTGATTTAAGAGTGTGCAAGCAGTGATTCTTACCTTTTACAAAAATCAAAAAAAGCTTGTATTTGCACTTTTTAAAAAAACCAAGCAGAGCCATAAGTTCAGCCCTTGGAGCCTAGATCACGCATATAGGGTTGGAGCTCTGGTGATATCTGCTCTCAATGTCTGCTTCCTGGAAGTAGATTGTCTTGCACAGAAACGCTGTTACAGCGCTATACTGGCACCACACAGGCCATCTTGTTCATATTCAGAGAATCTCACTCTCTTTCTGCTCTTTTTCTTCATTAATACGCTTGTATGCTGAGCAACACCTCGGCGGCTGAGTCGCGAGGTCCTCCTCTGTGCTACGATGGGCTCTTGACAAGCACAACCTTTCCCATCTTGCTCATTTACGCTCCATTTCCTTGGCTGTGCACAAAGGCTCCTTCGTCTCGCCACTTTTCATTAGCAGCTCATCTTTCAGCACTGATTGCACAGCTCATATTTCAGAATCAATTTTGTTTCCGTGAGGGTCTAATGCATATGACTAAAATGAGAAGAATTACGGGAAAGCCTTTAAACACCTCGCTAGTATTAAATAAGGCCCCAACGCAAAACCTTTTTTCTTCTCCTTAGGACAAAGCAGGCTGCCATGGAAAAGCTTGGATTACCCATACCCCATCTCTGGTGTCATCGAAAACAGAATCTCAAGATTATCGAAGCTCACAGAGGTTCTCTACAACGCGACTGAATGCACAGAGGCTGTGCAATGGACCTTGTACAGTTAGGGTTAGGGTTGGCCTACACCATTCTTGGGGTTTTGCTTTCACGCAAACATTCAAAGCAGCCATCATTAAGGCACTGATTTCTGATCGAGGACGCAATGACCATCCATCCAACAACTGTTCAATGGGAAAATAAGTAATAAAGCACTGAATGGAATTTTAAAAAGAAGGCATTTGAATAATATAATGGCACCGTTTTCAGTCCGAAACGGAATTCATAACGTTCTTTCGTTGTGTTCAGTTTTCAGCCTTTTCTAAAGCCTCTCGGGATTCTTAATCTCTACTGAGAGTATTCTCCTTGCCTCTTACGCCCTTCTCTTTTTGTAGCAAGGTTTTCATTAACGCTAACTTTACTGAAGGTGTAACATTTTCATTGATTCACTCAGCTGACACTTTTCTCCAAAGCAGTTAACACTCATTTACACAGCTGGGTAGATTTTACCGGAGCAATTCCAAGTAAGTACCCAGGTCAAGGGTACTGCAGCAGGGGGTGACATTCAAACCTTCAACCATCAAGACCAGAGGCAGCAGCTCTAACCAGCACACTACGTGTAGCCTGAAAAACAACACGTTTACAGAAAAAGATGTGCACAAGCTTTAAAAACAAAAAAACTACCTGCTGCCCCTGTACTTCGCATTGTGTCATGAATTAATATTTCACACATTCACTGTATAAAAAAAGTTAATGATTTGAGCTTTGCCCCACAATTAAAAAGAAGCACTTGATCCCTGACAAAGCACCTGCATGAGCATGCCCCCCAGTCCCCTTGCTCGCACACACACACACACACACACACACACACACACACACACACACACACAGAAAAGGAGAGAGAGAAACCGCTCAGAGCTACTGACAGGGAAGCTAATCAGCTTGATGTCACCCTGTATTATTCATGCATGCGTTTCAAAGTGCATTGGGATTTGTACAGACAATTCATCTCCAACATAAAAATAGGATGTTTATTCCTTGTATCCACACACAGAGGAGTTTTTCCACGGGTAAATAGTACAGCACTGCTGCGCACTCCGGTTATTATTATCCTGACTCAAATAGGCTTCCTGCAGAATCGCTAGAATCTGCTGCGTCTTAATAACAAGAGACCAGCAGAAAAAAAAAATGAACAAGCAGACGTGAAGGGAGACCCTTTGATGTCTCACCAACTTTTGGCAGGGGGGTGTCGGAAACCGTTTCTGTGACGCCCGCCGTGGGAACCGACCTTGGCCTACTTCAGCATCCCGCCCCATGCCAGGGGAGACGGGGAGGGGGGGAGACGCTGCGGGCCCATCTGACAGGCCAACCTTCCGCTTGGCTGCTGGAATTAAACAACGTATTGATTTTGTTCTGAGGTGGGGTGAGAAGCCTAGCAGTAAGTGACCTGCGAGGGGCCTACTGGGATACCGGAAAAGAAAAAACAGCTGCTGAAAAGAAACCAAAAAAATTCACACAATGGTCTCACGACCCCGCAGAAAGGTCTGGAATTTATGGGCACAAACACAGGTCACTTCTATATTCTTTTTAAGAGGCTGGGAACATTAAGACACACCTTGCTGGGTGAGAAACTCAGTGCCTGAGCACAGAGCAGATCTAGCGGACCTGAGGTGAAACGACACGAGCAACTGATGCTACTCCTCTCATCCCATGGTGCGTTGGATTAGTCCGTAAGCTAAAAATAAAGCCTTTCTCCAGGGATATGAGTTCCTGAACATAAATTTCATATATAGTTACAGACACGGCAGTAGCAGACCTATAGTGAAAAACGTGCACTGTTCATGTGTCCATGTTCTCTCGCCTATTGTTTTAAAAATGAATTAAACAGAAGTTTAAACAGCAGTAAGGTTGTGTACTGACTGTCACCAGAACTGTAACGAGTTGAAAAAAGTAACAGCTCAGCTGAAATAAAATTTGAAAAAAAAATTGCAAAATAATGAAAAAATTATATATTTGTGTATACATTTACGTATAGAATATAGTGAAAAATTGAGTTTTTAAGAGGGGTTGTGGTGGTGCAATGGGTTTGACCGGGTCCTGGTCTCTGGTGGGTCTGGGGTTCAAGTCCCGCTTGGGGTGCCCTGTGACGGACTGGCATCCCGTCTTGGATTTGCCCCCTCCCTCTCCAGCCTTACGCCCTGTGTTGCCAGGTTAGGCTCCAGCTCCCTGCAACCCCACATGGCACAAGCAGCTTCAGATGGTGATGGTGATGATGATGTGATGCAGTTTTTAATATTTTACATATTTTGCTAAATTTTCCACCACCACCACCACCACCACCAAAAATTCCAAAAACTTGGTGCTACTGCAGCAGAGCTGTGCGTATGAGGGTTCTAAGGAGCTTACTTCTAACAGTGTATGGTGGACACTTCGAACATGTTCTATGGGGAGTATCACACAACAAGCATGTGCCATCGACTCAGTCCTCATTCATAGCAACCACTCGCATGTTTTTTTGTTGCAAGGGAGGAACAGAAGTTGTGTACCAGTGCCTTTTTCTGTAAGCCTGGGAGGTGCAAACACGGGGAGAAACATGAAAACTATGACCAGCCTGAGCAGGACAAAAATCCCACACCTGCCAAGCAGCTCAGGAGCTGTGAGGTACTGGCTGTACCTGCTGTGCCAGGACGTCCCCTATCAATCAAGAGCAATCTAAAAATAAATATGGAAGGAAAATTTAAGGTTAAGCCATAGCAAATGACTGCAGCTCTGCCATAAAGATGAGAACACACTGTTAAATAACGCACAATCCAAATGAAACCAGTCCGCGGTTTTTTCGCTGCGATCCTTGATGTACAACTGGCTTGTGAATGGGGTTTGCTGATATCACTAAATATATGTATAAATCTAATAATAAGTACGATGTTATAATACGTATTACTATATATTAGTAAAGTAACGTAGTTATATGTAATACATAATACTATAATGTTATAATAAACTTATATGCATAAGTAAAACGGCAAAAAACGCTGACAGCAGCTGAACGGAGATGTTATAGTGAAACATATGTGCCGAAGGATCTGCATTCTGAGCTTGCATAAGCAGCAACTATTGAACGTCTTGGGATGAAACGCAGCGACAAATGACTCAAGGAAAACTGAAAAGGCTACTCCTCTTATTAAGCCGCGGCCCCATCCTCAGACTGCTGTACACAGGCTACAGGGCTGTTACAGGTGGAGCTGCGATGTCCATTGTACTGTACGTGTACCATTACAAAGCTGCTGCCACTGCAATGGGAGTCACAAACCCGAACGATCCCACCTGCCAATGCCGGCTGAGACATGCGTGGTCCAAGGTGGTAGAAGCGGATGGCTCTAGTCCCACGAGACCAAAAAAACCAGCTCTGGATCCAATCAATATCAGAGCTTGTCTTGATGGAGGGGTAGTATCTGTTCCTCCTTGGCCTCCTGAGGCCCTGTGGCATGAGTTAATGGCAAGTAAAGGCGTTCAGATTAGACTCTTCTCCACAATTAGAAAACTGTGTTTCCGCCTGGGAAGGCCGCAGGGGATTGAGAAATTAGGCCAGTGCTTTGGGTAAAGCCTTCCTCCATACCCCTGGAGAAAACATTAGTCATCCCACCGTGTATAAAAACAACTTGCCCCATGATGCCCCCAGTGAGGGGGTGGATGAGACCCTGTCACCCAGGGAAAATACGCTGTGAGACACAAGAGAACGGATGTACCAGCTAATGAACCTTTGTAGAAAACAAGCTCACCCCATGCTGATAATGACAGCAATGCCCCGTATACCACCCCAGTGTGTGACCAGCATTATTGCTCCAGTCTCACCCCAGCAGAGCCAACCTTTCGATCCATCTACTGAGGTGTAAGTGGGAGTAGCAGGATGGAAAGGATATCCCCGTCCTGCCAAGGGGAGTCGCTTCATCCATTTCCCAGATTAAAAGCATCATCCAATGTTGCCGTGTCCCGAAAAATGAGCCACAACCAGAAAATGTCTGCAGCAATAATTTAAAAAAAAAAAAACAGCTCCTGAGATGGATTGGTTAAACCACTCTAGCATTTGTGTGCACCTTAAAGCCGGTCTACAAACAGTCCTCTGAGATTTTGGGTTTGAGGCCTTTGTCCTGGACTCAAAGAATGCCATGGTTAGAGGGGGTGTGTGTCACAGGAGATTCCCAGCTCCCCTATGGGGCCAAGGCCCTCTGATATAGAGCCCACAGGGTGCTGTGTGAGATGGGTCTCGGGCAGTCTGCAGAGACCCTGAATGCCTTCTTGCCTCCCCATGGACATGACTCCTCCTGTTTGAACCCATTCAGGGCCAGCTGGAGTAAATATCTCCTGTGTAGTGGTACAACAAAGATCTGAGTGTTGGCCATCTATTGAAAGCAACAAAGCCCTTAAAGCAGAAGTAGTTACACCGCCAGAAATCACGTCGGCTCCACTAGCGAGTAAATGTACTGAGATTGCTTTTCGCCTGTTTTCATCAGAGCAATATCCACATATTGTGCCTGCTGAATTTTCAATTACTCCTCAGAAATCATACAATATGATGTAAAATGTCTTCTTCCTTATTATAAATTTTAATAGTGTTCTGTTTAACAGCTCCCAATAAAGTCTTTCAATGAATGGAATGATATTCTCATATTAATCACAAGTGCAAAGTCTAAATGAAATGCATATACTAAAAAAAATCATATTCTTTAATCCAGTATAAAAATCAGACTGCTAAAAAAATTGCTAAAAATAAGAATAATTAAGGGTTTACCTGTTCACAATTGGAAGTGACTCAGACATTCTTAGCTGGAAAAGCTGAACGAGGCATTTTGTGTTTTTTCTGGCTTTTAATGTGGATGTTACAGCAATCCAGAACCATGATGGCGATGATACCACACTCAGATCCAACAAACAATAAGCAGATTAAGCATGGGTGCTGAAATCCCAACTCTTATCTCTCATAGGTGGCAGAACAATCCACCAAGATCTCATGAAGTCAGTTCTGCTTGGTGGGGTCCTGCAGAACTAGACCGTGAGGAAGACCCCACACTGCGACTGGAGAGGAATTTTTCTCATAAGAGGCACCAATCCTCCTATCATGGGTGTTGCTGAATGTCAGTGCAGGGACTGAAGTCATTGTGTGCTATGAGATGAGAGTGATGAGCTTGTGTGTGTGTGTGTGTGTGTGGGGAGGGCTTGAATTATCACTGCTGACCACTGCAGTCATAATATCTCACCATCTTCTCAAACTCACTATAGAGCTGCTAAATAAAATTGCTCCACACTCACTCTCCCACATGTAGCACAGGCGGATGATGTAGCTTCTGTTTTTCTTGGTTATAGTCAACGTGTTATTTATTTATTCTAGCAACTTTTGTAGGAGCAAGTCCAAATTCAAAAAATGAACCATTTGGAGGTTCAAATCCACCTCTTGGTTTTGACTTTTCCTGTGAGCATCTGCCAGGACGGAACAGGACAGAATGGGATGGGGCCGAACCCTGCATCAGAGGGTTTTCTACTGCAGTAAGGACATTACACTCTTTGCAGCAAAGATCCCAGGAGCAGAGGGAATAATTGCTCATAAATTCCTCCAGTGCAGGGAGCCATAAGAATCCCTACCGATGAGGGCCATATCTCGACATCCACCCCCACCCTCACCCCACCGCTTTGTCGAAGCACTTGCTGGCAGGAAGCTGGATGAAGGGCATTTAAAGGGACATGTAGTACAGTTGGGCTTTTAGCATGAAATGGGCTGTTCTCAGAGTGAACGACGATTTAACGAAAGCATTAAATGTCATCGCCATCATTGTCTCCGACAAGGTTCGTGCAACTTACATGTTCCCTCAAGTTACTTGAAGATTTAACCTGACAAGGGTTGCTCATATTTCCATTACATAACGCTCTTACTTTTAAAATTTGTATCCTGCAGAAGCCAGTAACTCCTTCAGCATACCTAAAAAAACAATTCAGACAGCAAACCATGACAGGTAGGATAGTTAAGACCGTGAATTTGTATCCTGAAGGTTGCAAATTTGACTCTCAGTAACTACTGTAGTACTCTTAAGAAAGGCAATAAATTTGACTCGCTCCCCTAAAGACATCCTGTTGCATAAATAGGATAAATTACAAGCTGTGCTCCAACTATGCAACAAAAAATTAAAAAGGAGTGCTGGCCCTGTCATAACTCACGATGCAAGGCTTTGAGAGCGGATATCCAAATTTCTTCTGAGACGTAGCCTTTGTGGGTGAGTCCCCATTTGGAAATGGCTGGGGTTGGGTGGAGCAGGGTGCGATGGGGTAAAACTGCGAGGGCTCAGCGAGTCCATTTTCTCACGTAGCATGATCTCAAAGGCACCACTTCAAGGAACGTGTACACAGCCAGTGGCAGAGCAGAACCCAGAATCCGAATTTTGCAGCAGCACACAAAGCTACAACGTCCAAAGAATGGCGAGCGACACCGATCTTCAAAAAGAGAGAAATAGTGGAGTCAGGAATTCAGAGAAAGCGGATTAATGTAACAAAATCCTGAGGCCTACATGCATAAGATTATAAGTCTGGCAGACAACTAACCAGGATGTCATATTCGCAAAGCTCAATGTCTATAAGCAATGGCTAAAAGTGTCGCATTTTGATGTTTCCAGGAGAAAGAGAAACAGCAGAGCTAACCATTTATACACAACTAAAGTTATAAGGTGTATGAAATTATTGGCTGTAGGCAAGTGTCTGTCACGGTGAAACGGGACGGAAGGACCCAAGTGCGGGGTCGTTCGTCTGGATTCAGAGGATCAGGCAAGTTGTTCTCGGTATCGGAGACAGGCGGAGGGTCGGTCGATTGGCGGTCGGGGTCAGAGCAGGAATCCATGGGCGAGGTCAGGAGACGACGCGAAGTCGGTCGAACGGCGATCGGAGTTGAAACGAAGATCCGTGGACGTGGTCGAGAAACAAAGCGAAGGGTCAACAACCGGAGAACGTGAACTGAGAACTGGAGGTGAGCGAGGAGTCACAAGGAAGGGTGCTTGTCTCTGATGAGATTCCGCAAAGGTATGGGAGCTGAGGAGGGTCTTTTAAAGGGTGAGTGGTTAATCTGGTGCTGGAGCAGAGTCGGGTATTGTCGTTTGAGATGTGGGCGTGGACGTGACAGTGTCAAGTTATTGACTGAGGTCATTTTGTGAGACGCTTGTCTTCAGATAGACCGTTTCACTTTAGCCCTATTTGTTTAAAAGCATCACGGACTTGAAATGTCGCACCACATAACATGAATAAAATTATTCAGAAACGTTATTGTATACTTTAAAAAAATGCATTTATACTGCAGCATCTCAAAAACTTTAGCGACAGTGTTACTTAAGCACAGCTTGGTTACTGGCTGGAGTGTGGGGTTTCTTCTACTCTCCAGTGCCATATTTCCTTTAAAATCACAACAATATTTCATATGGTGGAAAGCAAGAAACGAACTGTACTTTAGATTCACATCTTTGCATCTAAGTCTCTCTTTCTGCTAATATAATGCACACATTATATTTTCTATGAGATGTATGTTGCATGGGGGGTGCAGTGGCGCAGTGGGTTGGACCACAGTCCTGCTCTCCGGTGGGTCTGGGGTTTGAGTCCCACTGGGGGTGCCTTGCGATGGACTGACGTCCCGTCCTGGGTGTGTCCCCTCCCCCTCCGGCCTTACGCCCTGTGTTGCCGGGTTGGCTCCGTGACCCCGTATGGGACAAGCGGTTCTGGAAATGTGTATGTCGCATTAAAAAAAGTGTCTGCTAAATGAATAAACATAAATGTAAACAGTACATATAGAAATTCTGTTTCCATTTCAGCTTTCACCAAGTAGTTGTTAGGGTCATTTGTTAAATTTTAGCCTGTTGCTAAAAACTTCACTGGAAACCTTAACGCCACTTAAATATTGCATCAGCACGGATAAAAACAGCTTTTGATTTGTATCCCATGAAACACGAAATATTCAGAATATCTAAATTTGTTTCAATTTCGCCATTGAGGTACTGTCACATCCCACGGGGTCACTGCCCCTCCTGGTCAGAGGCGGCGCCACTCAGTGCCGCTAGCTAACGCTTACCTATCACCTCACAGTCTCGTAGGACATGGAGGTATAAAAGGAGCCAGCGGAGCAGAACTAGTCGCGGATTCTTAATCAGCAGTTCTCTTGTGCTTCGTTGGCGATTGGTAGTCTCTTGTTCCCTCAGTTTGTTTCCTAGGTGTGCATGTTCCAGTCCCGAGTGCCCGTCCCGTCAGTTCCTGCCTCTTGTTCTTCAGTCCTGGTCCATCGTTCCTGTCCGGTATTTCGTCACGTCTCAGGGTTGCGGTCAGACTCACAGATTAGCGTTTCACTGTTCACCGTAGTTCCAACACCGTGTGTGTTTCCTGGTCTCGTGTTTCTTGTTTCACTTCCACCGAGTGTCTTACAATACTCACCGTACACGTCTAACCTCACACTGCACGTGAAGTCATTCTATATTTCGTCTGTGTTTGGACGTAATAGCAACGCGCGTCCGTGTCGGACTCCCGTCCGGACGCTACAGAAGAATCCGCCCCCTAGTATGACTTCAGCGGAATGGCGTGAGCTGGCGGATCTGACAGAGGCGAACCAAGAACAACTCCTGGTTTGCACAAACGCCGCTAGCCGCCTCACAGATCAGTTGGAGCGGTTGACACGACTCCTCAGTCACGGTGGGCGGGGCGCCGATCCGACCAGTTCGCAAACGCATGATGATTGGCGGACATGTCTTTTTGATCGTCTTTATGCTTCCTCGGGTCCTCGCGCGGAGCCCACGAGCCCTGTGCAGACCAATGGGATCAGCGCTACTGAGCAGCTGTCCGTTCCCTTCCAGGAGGCTTTGCAAGGTAGCAGAGGTGAGAACCAGAATTACACAGAATACTCAATCTCCAGTCCAGCCTCTCTGTTCCCAGGGCCCTACTCTCCTGAGTCACCCCCTAGCCCAGACAGAAAGACAGAGAGACAGTTCTTCCCCAGCACCAAGAGTTTTCAGGTGCGTTCCTGGTCTCCAGTGGAGAAGACATCCAGCCCCCGATTGTCAAGACCACTCTCTCAGGAGTTCTCGCCGGATTACCGGAGCAACTCCGGTTCCAGCCGGACCCCGACGCCGCCCGGGCAGCAGGTGCCCTACAGCCCTGTGGACAGTGAGCCGGCTCAAGCACGCAACCTTGTCAGCTGTGCAGGGCTCGAAGAACAGTGCGTCAGACAGGGAATAATACGACTCAGTAACGGGCGTGTGACAGAGGAGGAAAGGAGGCGCCGTTTTCTGCAACGCTTGTGCTTTTACTGTGGAGCTGCGGATCACGTTCAGGTTTCCTGCCCAGTGCGGCCACCCCGTGGATCCCAACGGACCGACTTACTGGTGAGTGATGTATCTCTCCATACCTCCCTGTTGACATTACCAGTTACAGTATCCTGGGGTTTCCAGCAGCAGCAGACGAAAGCTATGGTAGACAGTGGCGCTGCAGGGAATTTCATGGATCATGATATGGCCGCGTCCTGGGGCTTGCCCTGTGCCCGATGCCCAAAACCCCTGGCTGTTAAAGCTATTGATGGCGCTCCAATCGGGTCGGGGCGTGTAGAGCAGCGCACAGAGCCCGTTACTATGCAGGTAGGGCCACTCCATAAGGAACAGATATGGTTCTATCTGATTAAGTCCCCTGATAACCCCATTATTTTGGGATACCCATGGTTATGCACCCATGACCCTATTATCTCTTGGAGTGAGGGGAAACTGCTGTCTTGGGGACAGCAGTGTCCCAAACACCTGGAGACGTCTTGTAACTCCACATCCATAGAGAGCCCTAATGCAGATCTGCCCCTGCAGCTTCCAAGGGAGTATGCAGATCTAGTGGCGGTGTTTAGCAAACACAAGGCTGCAGAACTGCCTCCTCATAGACCTTGGGATTGTGCTATAGATCTTTTTTCGGGCACTACACCCCCTAGGGGGCGGGTATACCCTCTTTCTCAACCTGAACATCAGGCAATGGAGGCTTATATAACGGAGGCACTAGAAGCCGGATTCATCCGGCCGTCTACCTCTCCAGCTTCCGCTGGCTTTTTCTTTGTTGAGAAAAAGGACGGGGGTTTGCGCCCCTGTATTGATTATCGGGGGCTAAATGCCATTACTGTGAAGTACCCGCACCCCTTGCCTCTTATCACGTCGGCCCTCGAACAGGTTTCCGGTGCTACCATCTTTACGAAACTGGACCTTAGGAGCGCATATAACCTGATTCGCGTTAGGGAAGGGGATGAGTGGAAGACCGCTTTTAGCACCGCCCTCGGCCATTATGAGTACCTGGTCATGCCTTTTGGCCTGGCGAATGCACCTTCCGTATTCCAGGCTTTTGTTAATGAAGTACTCAGAGAGCTAATTAATCGCTCAGTATTAGTGTATCTGGATGATATCCTGATCTTTTCTCGGTCCCGTGAGGAGCATATTGGACATGTCAGGGAGGTGTTGCAAAAGCTGGCAGCACATAAGCTGTACGTGAAAGGGGAGAAGTGCCAGTTCCATGTGCACTCTGTGGATTTCCTGGGGTACATCCTAACACCCAACGGGGTCACGATGGATCCACAGAAGGTCTCGGCAGTTCTGTCATGGCCCCAGCCAAAGACAGTAAAGGACCTGCAACGGTTCCTAGGTTTTGCGAATTTCTATAGGCGCTTCATAAGGAACTTCAGTTCCGTTGCAGCCCCGTTGACTGCTCTGTTAAAAGGAGCCCCTAGGCGCCTGACCTGGACTCCTGAGGCTAGTCAGGCCTTTGAAGACTTAAAGAAGCGTTTTACTTCTGCCCCAATCCTGAAGCACCCTGATCCCAAACTGCCCTTTATTGTGGAGGTTGATGCTTCTGAGGCCGGGGTAGGGGCAGTGCTCTCACAGCGCCAGGGAAGTCCCCTGAAGCTCTATCCATGTGCGTATTTTTCACACAAGATGTCGCCTACTGAACAGAATTATGATGTAGGAAACAGGGAGCTCTTAGCCATAAAGATGGCCTTGGAAGAGTGGAGACATTGGTTAGAGGGGGCTACGCACCCATTCTTAGTGTTAACTGATCACCGGAACCTGGAGTATCTGCAGAAGGCAAAGAGGCTCAATTCCAGACAGGCGCGGTGGGCCATGTTCTTCACCAGGTTCCGTTTCACGGTGACCTATCGTCCTGGCTCCAAGAACGGCAAGGCCGATGCCCTGTCCCGTTTGTTCGAGGTATCGCCTCAGCTCTCCCCACCAGACACCATCTTGTCCCCGACGCAGTTTGTGGCTCCTATCCGTTGGGCTTTATTGGACGATATCCAAGCAGCCCAACGTCAAGAACCCGGTCCCAACGAGCAGCCCCAAGACAAAGAATACGTCCCGTCCACTGTTCGGTCCGAGCTCCTACACTGGGCCCATGATGGTCCAAGTACAGGACACCCAGGGGTCAACCGAACCTTGAAGCTTCTCTCTGAACGCTTCTGGTGGCCATCCATGAAACAGGACGTACGAGACTTCGTCCTTGCCTGCACCACATGTGCACAGGCCAAGGTCCCACGGCAGCTGCCAGCAGGGCTTTTAGAACCACTCCCGATTCCCAACCGTCCATGGTCCCATATAGCGGTGGACTTCCTTACTGATCTTCCGTGTTCTGATGGAAACACCACCATATTGGTCGTCATAGATCGCTTTTCCAAGGCCTGTCGACTGATTCCTCTGAAAGGTCTACCTACAGCCCTGGAGACCGCGGAACTGCTGTTCCAACATGTCTTCCGGCTGTATGGCCTGCCAGAGGATGTCGTCTCGGACAGGGGACCCCAGTTCACCTCAAGGGTCTGGAAGGCCTTCTTTGCCCGCTTAGGAGTCTCAGTCAGCCTCTCCTCTGGTTATCATCCACAGTCTAATGGGCAAGTGGAACGCCTCAACCAGGAGGTTGGACGTTACCTGCGGAGTTACTGTGCTCAGAATCAAGCGGATTGGAGCAGATACCTCCCCTGGGCAGAGTACGCCCAGAACTCCCTGGTCCATTCGTCCACAAACTTAACTCCTTTCCAGTGTGTGCTCGGTTACCAGCCTCCGCTGTTCCCGTGGACGATGGAGACCAGTGGGTTGCCAGCTGTGGACGACTGGTACAAGAGGAGTGAGTCGGTGTGGGAATCCGCACATGTCCGTCTCCAGGAGGTGGTATCCAACCAAAAGGAGAAGGCCGACAAAAGGCGTAGGACTGTATTGTACCAGCCAGGGCAGAGAGTATGGTTGTCCACCCAGGATCTCAAACTGCATTTGCCCTCGAGGAAGCTTGCCCCCCGTTTCATCGGCCCCTTCAAGATCCTGAAGAGGATCAACCCGGTTTCTTACCGTCTTCAGTTGCCCTCGCATTATCGTATCTGTCCCACGTTTCATGTTTCGCGCCTCAAGCCCCATTGTGTTTCCGCCCTGCAGAGCCCAGCAGTCTCTCCACCTCCACCGTTGGATGTGGATGGTTCTCCTGCCTACTCCGTCAGGGCCCTCCTGGACTCCAAACGGAGACGGGGTACGCTGTACTATCTGGTCGACTGGGAGGGCTATGGGCCGGAGGAGCAGTCTTGGGTACCAGCACGGGACATCTTGGACCCAGCTCTTATTGAGGACTTCCATGAGTGTCATCCAGATCGGCCTGCTCCGCGACGGCGGGGGCGACCGCCTACCCGCCGGCGTTCTGCGGCTGGAGCCGCCCCTGGAGGGGGGGGTACTGTCACATCCCACGGGGTCACTGCCCCTCCTGGTCAGAGGCGGCGCCACTCAGTGCCGCTAGCTAACGCTTACCTATCACCTCACAGTCTCGTAGGACATGGAGGTATAAAAGGAGCCAGCGGAGCAGAACTAGTCGCGGATTCTTAATCAGCAGTTCTCTTGTGCTTCGTTGGCGATTGGTAGTCTCTTGTTCCCTCAGTTTGTTTCCTAGGTGTGCATGTTCCAGTCCCGAGTGCCCGTCCCGTCAGTTCCTGCCTCTTGTTCTTCAGTCCTGGTCCATCGTTCCTGTCCGGTATTTCGTCACGTCTCAGGGTTGCGGTCAGACTCACAGATTAGCGTTTCACTGTTCACCGTAGTTCCAACACCGTGTGTGTTTCCTGGTCTCGTGTTTCTTGTTTCACTTCCACCGAGTGTCTTACAATACTCACCGTACACGTCTAACCTCACACTGCACGTGAAGTCATTATATATTTCGTCTGTGTTTGGACGTAATAGCAACGCGCGTCCGTGTCGGACTCCCGTCCGGACGCTACAGGTACAGCATAATTCCAGAAAGCGTTAAAACAAAAAATATGAACCGAACACGTCTGCACTTGAAAGCTCATTTGTTACAAATCTATAAAAAGACACTTAGTAGGTACAGTATGTCTACAGTATGTATATCCACTATCTATTTTCAATCGAAAGGTAAGCATCTGACACCTGTTGCTTTGACACTAGGTCTGTATACAACTGCCAGTCATGTGTTAATACGGGGGTACATGGTGCCAGTCATACGGCTCAGTGCGAACAGTGTCTAATTGCAGTTGTTGGTGTCTTTTCGGTAGAACATGCCAAAGGTGAAGTGAAGTGAAGAAAGACAATTCTTCCCTGGGGGTCTCAGAAAGGTATAGTAATTAAGATATGACACGCTCTGCTCTGTTTTCAGTTCCCCTGGAGGGACAGTTCGGCCAGATTTGTTATCAGACAAGTTTGCTGAGACCCTGTGTGAGCTGCACTGTATGATGGTACTTTTACACATAGCAGTGTTAGAATGGATCTTTTTAGACAATTCTTGGTGTTTTTGGGGAATAAATGATGAGGCACTGTACTGAACTGCTGGTCCAGGCCATGGTAATACCCCATCTGGACTAGTACAGTTGCTCTCCTCTCTAGCCTTCCTGCCAACTGCCATCAAACCTCTCCAATTGGTACAGAATATTGCTGCACAGGTTGTGTTTGACCTGCAGCAGCATTCCCATGTATCCCCCCCCACTCATCTCTCTGCACTGGCTTTCTGTAGCTGCCCGGATCAAATTCAAGACTCCGGTTATTGCCTACAAAACCCTCAGCGGATCTGCACCCCGTTAACTATAAGACCTGATCGTTCGCTATACACCAACCAGACAGCTGCGCTCCTCCATCTCCGCCTGCTTGGTGACCTAACGCGCAAGAGGTCCAAAATCAAAAGCACAAAAGTTCTGAGTCTGATATGGTGGAATGACCTCCTCCTTTCACTCAGAACTGCTGAATCTCTCTTAGCATTCAAAGGGTCTGAAAATTTACCTCTTTCAGAGTCACTTCTCCCATGATCTCCAATGTTTGATAGCATACATGTATGTGTTTATCTGTTTAATAATCTTTAAAAACCCTATATTCAGCTACTGATGTACTGTATACTGATTTATAGTGTGGTATGTGACAAATTGACTGTACTCAAGAATCATGTCTGCACCCAGATCTCTTGTTCTGCTGATGTACTGTACTTTTGTAAGGTTCTCAGAGATGTATGTGACTTTGGAGGGGAAAATCTGCTAAATGAATAAATAGACACACACACACACAGAAACCGCTTGGCCTAAGTGGGGTCATGGCAAAGCAGAGCCTAACCCAGAAACACAGGGCGCAAAGCTGGAGCGGGAGGGGACACACCCAGGACAGGATGCCAGTCCATCACAAGGCACCCCAAGTGGGACTCAAACTCCAGACCCACCAGACAGCAGGACCTGGCCAAACCCGCTGCACCACTGTGCCCCCTGTCTAAATGAATAAATGTAAATGTAGCACTACAGGAATATGCACAATCAAGTAGAATAATACACTTTAAGTAAAAAAGTGAACACACTCCATCAGAAGAGACAGTGTTTAGCATTTCTGTAGACTGGTTGACTGATGTGCACATACACCCTCAGGCTCACATGCAAACACACACACACCTCCAGGCTCAATGAGCTGTTCCGTTGCCAGCTGGATGGACAAGGGAGTAAAGGCCGGTGACGTATGAGCTGTGCCCGCCCGCCTGCCAGGGGCGCCAGTGTGCTGAACTAGGAGAGCGGGGCGTTTCACTGCCGAACCCCATAGCACTTATTTCATTCACAGTTAGGAAATCCTGTTAGATAAAAGGCTTGCTATTTTCAGAGGACAACGGCTTTATTCTATGCGCGTTTATCTTTACAAAGGTGTGTGCCTCTAGAGCACAGCTTCAGCGCACGGAACATACAGTTTCATACATGAAACGCATTCAGATTGGAAAACTTCGGTCTCTCTCTTCCGCTCTCTCACTCCCTGCTCCTTTCCCGCCAACAGACACCTACCAACAAAGGCATTTCCAACACAATTCAGTGGGGGAAGAGAAAGGCTTTGGCCGTTGTGCCTGTTGCCATGGTGATTCGGTTGGGGAGTGGTCTGGTGTAGCCTGTTAACTGAACCCTAGCTGCTGTCAATAAAAAGAGCAAATGGGGGAAAAAAAAGCACCTCTTTCATTCACTTAGCGCTCTATGAGGCACTGCCTAATTTACACAGAAAGATGGTCTTTATTTCCACTGGCAAGCGTCCTTCACAATACCCCTTCACAACGTCTCTCGAAAGAGCCCGCCAAATTCAGGCGGTCCTTTGCTGGAGCACGAGTGCTACCCGAGTGTCCATTTTTGGAATTCCAGACTATTTCAGGAGTTATTGGCAAGCTTTAATGTGACCTGTGAGGCTTTTTCCATCTTTGCATGCTTGTCAAGTCCTCCACAGTAGTGAAATGACCCCACCTCATTATTTGGAGTTCACTGGAGAAAGAGAAACGGTGCTCAGACTTACATCACGGGTGAGATTTAAGACGTGCAAAATCTCCGTAGAGGACGTGCAAAGCTGATTCTCATTTCTTTGCGAAACTGGAATGAGCGGCTGCTCTGAGTCACGCGAATGGGATGGGGGGCAACAGGTAACACGATGGTTCGAGTCAAAGATGTGTAATTCAAGAGCTGCCAAGTATAGTATGCTAACGTACGCTTCTTCAGAAAAAAATCCAGCTTTACAAATGGGTAAAACTGGAGATTCTTTGGAGAAAAAGCACGAGCCAAACAACTGGCACTAACTTTATGTGTTGAACACTGGTGTTGCCTGCAGACCTGCTTCAGAGGGATGCTGGGAAGTGCAAGTAATAAAACTGAACTAAAGAACATTTGTATCAACAGTGTACAGCGTAAGTGCCGAACAGTGTTATTTAACCCTTTTTTTTGGCCGGGGCCGCAATCATTCCTGTGAAGCATTCCGAGGGCTGCGCATCTCAAAATCACAGCAACACACTGAATCTTAAATGTCTTGCACTGAAAAAAATACTATTAATTGTAATTTGTTTAGATGGGTGTATGTTCAAGTTTGTTTGTCTATGTCTGCGCTAGAATGTGATTCAACAGAATTTATATATTGATTTATTTATGGTAGGTATAGTATATATACTGTATTAATAATTTTAACCGTTTATTTAGGTCCACATTTTGTGAAACAGCCTGCCACATGTAGCACTTGTGTTGCACAATGGACACCCCTAGTGTAAAAGATCTAGAAAACAGAGTAACTGGGGGTGTTTTGCTGTCCATTTTCATCACAATGGAGCAAATGTTTCCCATCTGTCTATGCTTTCTGAACTCGCTACTGAAATGGGACATTTTACATAAAACATGGCTTCTGGGACTCATGGAATTGAGAAAACACAAATAAAACAATTCTGGAACTGGAAAACTGCATGCATTACCGACTTGTTTGTCACACTGCATTATACTCTTTGTTAATCTTCTGCACTTTTACTTTGTTTGATGCTCACAGTTGATGGTTGTCATTCTTTCCATTTACCCAGCTAGATGTTATATTGAAACAAGAGGGATATTAACCTCCTGGGGGTAAGCAAAGTTTAGGTTCCTTTATCATTATCCTGCCTGCTCTCCTATTTATTAGTAATATGACTTATCTCAAAAAAAATAATTGAAACTCAGAAACACCTTTTTCCCCCACTTTGCACATTTCCACATTGTCCTTAAAACACACACACACACACACTTTCGGAACCGCTAGTCCCATACGGGGTCGGGGGGAACCGGAGCCTACCCGGCAACACAGGGCATAGGGCCGGAGCAGGAGGGGACACACCCAGGACAGGACGCCAGTCCGTCGCAAGGCACCCCTAGCAGGACTTGAACCCCAGACGCATTGGAGAGCAGGACCCGGTCCAACTCACTGCACCACTCCCCCCCCCCGTCCTTAAAACAAAATAAAAATGACTACAAAGAAATGATTTGGATTAAATCATCAACCACTGAAATCAAAATAAAATGCTGAAAATAATGAGTAAAATTGTTTACGTTTTTTGCAGCACTTTTAAAAAAAAAAAATGTGTGCAGGTAGGACAGAGGAAAGATCTGAGACTCATCACTCAAACCTACTTTATGAACGCTCCTTTCGGGTTTTTAAGTGAGAAATACTTCGCAGTAAGACCTCTTCAGTCCCTTGGCAACAGAAAAATGCCACTTCATGTATTTTTGTCTCATTTCTCTCAGAGTTGCCCTGGAAGAAAACCCTTGTTTTTTTTTTTGTTTTTTTTTTTTTTAAATATCCCACTCCTGCATTTTACACACATTTGCATTTTCTCCCTAGCTTGCTTTGTAATGTACATAGGCTCAACAGATGGTTTAACAGATCAGCCTTTGTTCCCCCCCCCCAAATTTTCGCTAATTCACAGATGATTCTCCTCTGTTCATTCCCGTTCAGCCAGGTTTTCCAAGTCCAGCAGCATCAAAAACATGACTAGTTGGATGAACATAAAGCGAATCGGATCAACTGAGGCTAAAAAAAGACCGAACAGAAGAAATTTCAAAACAATAACAAGGAAACGGAACGGCCCTTGCTCCTGAAAGACAGCAGCGAGCCCGTATAATTGGGTCCTCGATGGAACGCCTCTGGACGAGAAGTCCAAGACGCCGAACAAGTAGGCCGTGGAGCTGCGTCTGCCATTTAGGGACCTTAAAACAAAGAGCCCTTTCTTTACACATCAGGGATCACCGACCTCCCGCTGGGGACTCTCCGATTTCCTCGGCCGATTTGTTCCAGATTAACCAAGTCACTTTAAAGTCTCCGGAGGTGGAATGAAGTGAAACGCAGCCGGAGGAGTGGGCAGGGGAGGGTAAGCCAGAGAAGGGGACTGCGAAGTGTGCAGTTCTGTGAATTCAGGTGCACCGTAGCAAGGAGAACGAGACAGACATACAGGAAAGAACAGGCGCGTCTCTTAGTTAACCGGCAAATGGCACTTATAGCAACCCCTAAGGCAACAAGCATGAAACAAGCTGCTTGTAAAAAAACAAAAAAGGTTTGTTTATTGCTGTTATCTGTCATCTTTGAGATTATCATTGCTGATGAGCCCATATGCTAGTGTGAAAGACCCATGTGAGCCTGAAAAATGCAGTGGCTGACTTCCAGGATTTAAAACCCTCAAGTGTGCATAAATTAGAAACGGCAAACAGAGATTGCTGGAAGAACTGGCTGGTTCGGTTTTCCGAGATGGATGCAAGATCTGCTCGTATGAGTAGCGAAAGGCTTTATTTGCTTCAAACTGCGCTATAAATAGAGTTGCACCCACTCTGCTCATCGTGAGAGATCCTTTCACTTTGGCAGACATATCAGAGTGCCACTTTTGCATACCTCACTCTCCCACTAAACAGTGACACCAGAACATAAAACACCTTTAATCTTGTTGACTCCTCTGTGCCGAAAGAGGATTTCAACTGGTGTGAAAATTAAGCTGCTCCTCGTTCTGTCGTTATTTTGCCCAGATCTTCTTCCAAGGACTTTCAGGTTCTTGGACGACAAGACGATTTACATCCGGTAAGTCCTGCAAGGGTCGATGTTCCCCCAAGGTCACCATCAAAGTCATGGTCAGCAAAACAACGTTCTCCCATGGCATGGCTAAGGTTAGTGTTCACTTTCTGCATCAGTGCTCAGGTAGAGTCATGTTCTAGGATCTCCTCTAAGTGTCACTCAGACAGTGTGGGGTTTCACATTCACGAAAGGCACTAAAATATAAATACCGCACAGACGAAACATAAAGATGAGCGTGGCGAACCGCAGCAGCCTCGTCGTGTAGGGAAGGCAGAATTAAAGCAAAGTAAATTACTAGAAATGCTACCGGACTGCAGTCATTAGTCCCAATGGATACACGGAACAGAGGTCTGAAATCGCACTGAAGTTCTGAAAACAGATCGAAGCAGCCGAGCAGTAAATTCTGTAAAGTGAAAGAAGAAGATATTCAAGATGTTCTTGCTATGCTGTACGTTTCATTGGCGGGAAACGCGCACCCGCAGATACACACTCTCACACACACACACTGATGCACAAAGTAGTACCTGGAGATATATGTAATTTTGCTTTGGACTTCACACAGATGCATGTTCCCACACAAGACACACTGACAGAAACAGAGCTCATAAATACTGCTAAAAATTTCACTCTAACACACCATACCATGAAAATGGCCCTTCAGGCTGGCTGAGGTGCATGGAATCTTACCAGCAGGGATTTATCTTCATGCAGCATACTCTCTCCCTCCTTGCACACAACACACCTCCCAAAATGCTCACATATCAAGCCAGTTCCCAGTTGTTACTCACATGATTATGAATGCAGCCATAAAGGTGTAACATGACGAATCACCTGGGCTGAATTTGAGATTGTGACCCTGTCTAGACTCATCATACAATGTCGATTGTCATCGGTGTGACACTCTGGTTCTTCAAAATTTAACGGTACACTGGGCAGACTGAGCCAATCTAATGGGAAGGCCCTTTTCTCCTAGATGTTGTACCATAATTTATGTTTTTACATTTTAACTTCATCATCTATATGTTGTTTTAATGATTAGCCATCGTATTCCTTTAAGTGAAACTTTAGAGGTCAAGTCAACACGATTGTGGCAACAACATTATAGAACTTTTTTGTGTTTCAGAAAAATAACATCAGCATTCCTTTAGAAGGATTTGGAGATAAATAAAAACTGACCCAGAGCTGGTTGCCACAAACATAGGCTACAGTCACAAAAAAGTTGCAATCCTGTTAATTCCTCTTGTTTCTCGATGCGTTGAACCTCTTTGGGAATACCAATGTTATTATTACGAGTTTTAAACCATAATTCTGGAAGGAAATTTTTAGACTAACCATAAGTAATTAAACAAGCCTAGCTAAATCCATCATCCCTGAACTTTAAAAGGAAGAAACCTATTCTGGTTTGGTATGCTCCCAGCATACCTTAGGGATCTGGGGGGCAAAAACCGAGAACAAACGGAGAGCAGTGCTCCCGCAGTAGGCACTATGTTGAACAACAGTAATGTGGTAAGCACTAAGCAAGCTCTGGGAAAGGAACCGAGGAAGATGTCTGGAAACCTGTGCATGACTCATTACTATTGCAGGAGAAATCACAGTGAACGTTTAAATATGTTATATTTTAAACTTTCAAATTTTACCATCTCCACATAAGGCAGCCTTTTATCATTTCGTAAAGGTTAGAAGTTAAAAAGACAAAATTTTTCGGTGAGACACCAATCCAGTACAGCTGAATAAGTACTTAATGCTCCTGCTGTAATTTAAAAGGGTGAGTGTGTGATGATGGACCAGTTCCTACTCACTCACTTTCCTCAACCTCTCATCCAGCTTAGGGTCACAGCAGTCTGGAGTCTACCCCTGAAGTGAGGGGGGGAAAGGCTAAGCAGTACAACCTAGATGGGATGCCAGTCTTTCACAGAGTAACCACCTTCATATTGGGGGAAGTAATGCTGTAAGTTTGGAGTGAATAAAGAAGGAAGCAGCATTCATCTCAAATGTTTCATTTAAACATCAACATACAGGGAAATAACACTCTTGGGTCAAAAACACAGTTTCCTCAGGGACCTGTACACCAAGCCAGCCTTCCTCCCTTGTCTATCACCCCCAGAACATCATTTACCTACAGGGAATCACAGTCACCCCATCATTTTGCCCGTACGTCCCCCCAGTGGTTGCACACCTACTTTACTAATTTTTCCCATAATGCAACTATTTACATCAAACACATTTCCCGCTAAAACACAGCGACGCGGGTTGTTGCAATATATTCACTCACATAAAAACACACTATGAGAAATTTCGAGCACCAGTCCAAGCATGTATCTTTGGACTGCTGAAGGAAACTGGAGCACCCAGAGTACACACACACACACACATTTTCAGAACCGCTTGTCCCAGACGGGGTCACGGGGAACCGGAGCCTACCCGGCAACACAGGGCGTAAGGCCGGAGGGGGAGGGGACATACCCAGGACGGGATGCCAGTCCATCGCAAGGCACCCCAAGCGGGACTCGAACCCCAGACCCACTGGAGAGCAGGACCCAGTCCAACCCACTGTGCCTCCACGCACCCAGCATAAATCCACACAAATAGGAGAAAATGCAAAACTCCACAAAGAGTAAGATGGATTCCAGCCAACCTCCTAACATCCCAAGTGCTGCAAGACAGCATTCCTACATGCTGTGCTACCATGCTGCCCCTGTTTACTACTAAGATTCAATTAAACACTGGTCAGTGGACATTTATAGATTGGACCTGTTCACCCCATTCAGGTTACCACCTACCAGCATTTCAAATAGCTTCCCTGAAAATATATTCATACCACACTATTTGCACTTCACAAACAGACATGTGACCCATAAAAAAACTTCAGATCAAAGGTCTTTATTCAGGTGCTTTAAATAGATTTTTTTATATAATCCATTTAAATTTGTCAGTTCTGAAGTCTAACACCTGACAGATGATACACTGTGGAATTCAGAAGTGCAGCAGAATAAGGGAAGGATAAATGTGCAGAATCTTTCGCTGAGGCAGTGCAGGCTAGTAAGACAGAAACAAGGGAACAGAAATAAAGGTAGACAATAATCTGCTATAAATAAGACCGTACATGCCTTACATCAGGCTGTTCAATTAGGGAGATGTTTCAGCATGATCTGTTCAAGAAAAACAACAGTAAGTGCCAAGAACCTGGCATGCCTTTGCCTTTGAAGCAGTTCTCTGACAATTTTAATGTTTTTCATTCCCGTACCTTTTTTTATTTTTAGTTTGACAGCCGATTGTATACGAAAATAAGTACTTTTGGTGCACCCATTAGGACAGCATCTGTATTAGAGACTATAGTATGTTATGTCCGTATGTCAGGCTTTACACTTTGTGAATTTCCAGAATATACGTCTGAGACCTCAAACACCATGTCATCTAGTTCCCGTCATGGAAAACACCCTCAGCTTTGTAACAGAGCAAGATAGCTTCTGTTTGTAAAAGAGTTTTTAATCAGGTATTTAATCAATTCTCAGGCCACAGACACGTTCTAGACCTGAACTGGAGCACTTACTGAAGGAAAAGAGCAGCTTCTAAAAATGCTGGCCTCACCTTGGAGCCACTCAATCAAGTAGGGGCAGGAAAGCGCAGGCACACGCACAATTTTCTTTATTAATAATATATATTTATGTATAAACATCGTATGAAAACTGTAAAGTCAGAAAGCAGGTGCCATTCAGAGTGTGGTTTTAACCCGTTTATTCTGTGTAGGCAAACAAACTAGCAAAACAACCGCTGTATCCCTCTCTGTTCTTCAAGATTTTTTAACATCCAGTAGTAGGGCAAAAGAACTGATTATGTATGGACAAACCTCAGTCAAATCCAAGATAAATTATTAATTTTGGTACAGATCCTTTAATCTTATTTTGAAGAATCTAATCTTGAGACCAAATTTATTTTCTGGGTACCACAAACAGCAAGGGGTGCTCCAGTTTCCAGAGTTCAGTCAGAACTGAGTCCCGGGGTAGGGGACTTTAACCTTGGCAGGTGGTGAGTGAAAACCAAGCCTGGAGAAGGTCCTGGGACATGCTTGAGGTCCTCCTTCCCATGAAATGGTAAGTTCCTGTTAACTGGCCTCAGCCCAAGCAATCCTAATATTACTTGGGTCAGCAAAATGTGTGCCGTCCCCCATGTGTTGTCTGATCCTGACAGAACAAAACGAAGACAACAATAAATTCAGATTAAGGGGAGGAAGTACTGACATCACTTCTTCTGGCATTTCCAGGACATGAAATCTCAGAAGGCTGTGTTTCCTCCCGTATCATTCAACAAACCCATTGAAACTGGCTATTTCTCAATGTGTGATATTTCTTGGCTATGGCTCTATGAATCACTGTTTTTCACTGAAGTAACTTTGATAAAGCTCACATACAGATTTCAGAAAGCTGAAATGCAGACTCTGACGTATGGGCTGAGTCCATTCTAAAACTACTGGGTATGACACTGGTATTAGTGATTATTAAAAACCTCAATTTTATCAAATGTGATTCAAACATAGGCTTAATTTACCACACCTAATGGCTGGAATCAATGTCCTACTGGCAACCTGGACAGTATTAGCAGGTACACAGTGTACTAGCTGAGGTACAGAAAATTCTTTCTCACAAAATGTAATCTTCTGTCCGTCAAAGTATGATGCAACTAGTCAGCCTTTGGGGCTACCTTCTGCTAAAAACAAGGGGAATGACATCTAACATCCACCACAGTATTTAGTCCACAGGCCATGAAAACTGTTGGACTGCTCTGCTATGTGCTACCCTACCATAACTACATCAGCTTGATGACTTGTCCATTTCTAACAGTCCCACTGTCACAAATGAAGCATTGATATACAAGTATTCTAATCGGTTTTGGGCTGACCTTGGCTACAGGTGAGAGGCGAAGACCAGGACAAGCTAGTCATCACTGAAGATAGGATTCAAAATCTAGCTGTGGCTGTCCCTCAAAATGGTACAACATTGCAGCTTTTAAGTATACAGCTCTACATATGTACTTAGATAAGAAAATCAGAAATAATTTCTTCAGTGATTCATTGCACATGGAAATCTAGCTAAAGACAGAGCTGTAGAGTGGGAAAAAAAATTATGTGGGATTTAAAATGGTATCTTTTTTTACTATGATCTATACTGCATCTCTGGGAAAGTCGAAATCTTAATTTTAAAGCTTGAAGTGACTAAAGGCTGAGACAGCTGTTTGCAGTGCAGTTCAGGTAATCACAGGGTGTTGCTTTGTGATTCACCTTTTCCAAAATGCATGACAATATGTTTCTCTCAGAAGAAAATTGCCTAGATCCGGTCCAGATGAACCTATATGTGCACCCTGGCAGTCTGCTCATAGTCATCAAAATTCATCATAAAATATAGTCTGATCTTTGGCATTCATCTGTCCACAGGCTATCCACAGAAGAATAGATACGAAATTGTAAGGATTGAATGTCTCAGCCTGCGTCATGGATGGGATGCCATTGCCCTAGTTTCTTCCTGTAATGAGAGGTGTGCGTCAGCGCCATGCAGTAGTCCCAGGTTGGCAGGGGCACTTATGACGTGCGGCCCTGCCTTGAGTCCTGGGCAGCTCTTAAAGCCCAACGCACAAGAACTCTGGACACATCAGGCCAACCACCTCAAACTGAGCTTAGTCATGAAGCACAAACTTACAGAACTGCCAGCATGCAAATTTCTAAGTGCTGCATAGTTTTGCTGTGCAAGGAATATTGCACTAATCTGGGTAACACAGAGACTACCGTAGACCTACTGCAGTAATCTTACATTTGCTCATTTAGCTGACGCTCAGAAGTACACACACATCTTCTGAACTGCTTGTCCCATACAGGGTCGCGGGGAACCAGAGCCTACCCAGCAACACAGGGCATAAGGCTGGAGGGGGAGGGGACACACCCAGGACAGGACGCCAGTCTGTCGCAAGGCACCCCAAGCAGGACTCGAACCCCAGACCCACCGGAGAGCAGGACCCAGTCCAACCCACTGCACCACCGCACCCCCCTGCTCAGAAGTAACTTACAATTATTTTCCCATTTATACAGCTGGGCAATTTAGGGTAAGTACCTTATTCAAGGGTACTACAGCTGGAGGAAGGATTTGAACCTGCAACCTTTGGATCCAAAGGCAGTTGTGTGCAGAACTGCATTCGAACACTGGGACTGTTCATCCATCGTCAACAACCGCTTGTCGCGAGCGAGGTGAGGGTGAGCCAGAGCCTTACCTGACAACACAGGATGCAAGGCCAAAGGAGGAGGGGACACAGCCAGGACAGGACACTAGTCTGTCGCAAGGCACCCGATGCAAGGCTTGAGCCCCAGACCCGCCACACCGCAGCCACCATCTGAAACCGCTGTGCCACCACAACCCCTACTGTGATTCTGCTGTTCCTTGTAATAATAACTTCCAAATAGCTTGAAAGTCAAACTCTGTGTCTATTTATCAGCGGGAGTGAAGTACCTTTGAACAGTCTGCAAGTACCATACACGCATGTACGCACGCGCGCACACACACACCATCACTGCTCTAAAGACCTAGTTTCTCTAGAATGGCTCAAAAATATCTGTGCCATCTTCCAGGACTTCTCAAAAGAGCTAATTTATTCACACCTACAGAACAGCAGTGAGGAGGGTGTCTGCCATTGTCATGCAGAGTGCTGTTACACTCATCTGTTAGGCATTGGATGCTGCACTTGCACAGGATGGGCTCGGGGTGGTCAGCTGCCTGAAAATTTTACTTTTAATTTTATTTCTTTTTTTTTCCGACAGGGTCCATTCTCGTAAGATTTAGGAACATCGATTGCTTTAAGTCAAGGTTTGAATTGTTTTTTATTACTCACCTTCGTTAACCACTTGCCTTTGTCAAGATTGCAGTGGTCCGCAGCCTCACCTGGAATCACTGGGCGCTAGCTAGGAGTGATATACCATCGACAGTACACCAGTCCATTGCAGGATAACCACACACAAACTCACACAATATGGGGCATTTAGAATCACCCATGCACCTGGAATGCATGTCTTTGCAGTGTGAGAAGAAACCAGAGCACCCACAGGAAGAACATCACACTCTACACAGACTGAGCTTCGTTCAAATCTACACTCAAACAGCCCAGGTGCTGTGTGGTGGCAGTACTACCTGCTGCACCACAATGTCACTTGTTGTTTATTACAATAAACTGTAGTTACTTTAGGGGGTGCGGTGGCGCAGTGGGTTGGACCGCGGTCCTGCTCTCCGGTAGGTCTGGGGTTCGAGTCCCGCTTGGGGTGCCTTGCGACGGACTGGCGTCCCGTCCTGGGTGTGTCCCCTGCCCCTCCGGCCTTACGCCCTGTGTTACCGGGTAGGCTCCGGTTCCCCCGTGACCCCGTATGGGATGAGCGGTTCTGAAAATGTGTGTGTGTGTGTGTGTGTGTAGTTACTTTACAGACTGTTAAATACTTGAATAAATACTGTTGCAACATAACTGAGAATGGCAGTTAGTCATTTGCTTTTGAGAAAGCTTCAGCTGTTTTAATGGGATATAGAACTATTTCATATTTGTTAGATAGACATAGGACTCAAATTGTATGTATGTAATCTGGATATTTTGTACCAGACTTATTGAAGTTGGCAAAATCTAACAATTTCCATCCAAAAAGTGTTCGAGTATTTATATTGCATCCAGAATAGCAACAAGACAGTGTGTACAAATGAAAACTGTCTATTCCTCTTTGGATGACAGTGTCTGCCTACTGACTGCATGGTATATTGTAACTGAGCTACACGGTAAGGAGGACAGCAAGCCGATAAAGCGCTTCCCCACACCATGTGTCCTTATCTCACCTAAACACAAGATTTTTGGGAACTGTCTGATCCAGGTATATTTCAGAGCTCATACGGATGCAACAAGAGTGGAAAAGTTTCTGGAACCGGCGCTCCACGCCTGATGTAGAACATCTCTGATTGAAAAGACGACAGCGCTACACACTAAACAGCACAGCCTCTTACAGTATAAACATGCTGTTAATCATCAGCAATAAACACTATAGAAGGCACGCGATTAGTTTTGTGCCTGTAAACCAGCAGCTTCAAGTCTCATGAAGAAAAGATCTATGCTGTACTTAAGAGAGGAACTTTACCGCTCTTGCTTACTGAAGTGCTTCAGTGATCAAAGGTAGCCAAAAATGGGAAGGACTGTCACTTTGAATAAAAAGTACGTCGTACACAAATACGCTCAACATGATGCTTAGAAGAATTCCATAAAGGTGATTTTACTCAGGACAGCAGGAAGCTGATCCAAGTGGACAGCAGGGCGGTCCACGGTCAGTGGGTCTCGGAGGCCACTCTCGGAGGAGCCTATCAGCAGTAGCGAGGAATACGGCAGAACAAATACTGGTAGCCTCAAAGCATGACACATTTTATTAAGATCACAGTTAACTACAAACCACTCAGTAAGAAAAACTTCCACCCAGCTTGCCTTAATAACCAGTGGCTTGTATAGAGCACTTACTATATAGATCGCATTGTTTCATTTGTATGTTCTGGCAACAGTAAAAATGGAATGAAGAAGTCAAAGGAAGACATGCATTATTGGGTCACTGGAAAATACACAGCCCTTTCAGATTTTCAGATCATTTTGCATAACCAAAGCCATGCAAGTTTCAGCTTGCGTGATCTTTTAATCTCAGGGTTTATGTAGCCGCACCCAAATTATTAATGCTTTAGAGTCAATAAATGGCACAGAAAGACATTTAAAGGCACAAACACCCATGATTAGGCCAGTTCTATGTGTTGTAGCTTTCTAGGTTATGCACTGCCTTAAGCAAATAAATGTACTTAGCAAATACACTTAAAAAGTACTAGATGGAATGCATGTATACACAGCGGTGTACAAAAGATAAGGCTGGCTTTAGGAATGGCTTTAGGCTGTGATTGCTTTTTGTCATGTGAACCAGCAGAGCTTCCTTCTTTAACTGATTCGGTGATTTATGGTGCATTAGCATTTGAACACAGTCCAATGGTAAAGTGCACCCTGTCTGCAGACAACACTGTGCCGTAAAACCAACAGCCACTGAGCGAAGCAAAACTGATCAAGACCCATATCCAGGCACTTTAAACCCATAAAAGTTGCAACAGCTATCGAGAGGCCAGTCTTATAAATGCATTGTGAACCCAAGGTTTAATATGATTGTATTCCTCATGATGCAAACAACACCCCGAAAGAATGAATTTAATTTAGCTTAAAAGCAAAAGAAAGAGCGAGCCAAAGACCAGCTTCAGGTACAAAAAGACGTCTGATCTCTGACCAGCTTATCTATTTTACTGTGTACTCCAAGATCAAGGTCAGCAAAGTGAGGCAGTCATGCACAAAACTCCATGTCATTCAAAGCAGAGGCACTCTTCTGAGTGCACCAGGCATAGAATAACAATTAGAGTGCATGGGTAGCACGCATTCCTCTCAAAGTGACTGACGGTATGAGCTGCAACGTTTACTTTCAATTTACAGTCAATTTCAAACACCATCCGATGCAATTAGGACCCCAAGAAACAGTATTGCTTTGTTATTTCCTGAAACATGCATCTCACGCAGACTGCGGCAGCAGGTAGTGGGTGCTGATGTTGCCTTGTCATCCTAATGTCCCTTCTTCAAACCCCCGCTCCTACTGTACCCATGAGCAAGGACTTACATTTACATTTACATTTATTCATTTAGCAGACGCTTTTGTCCAAAGCGATGTACATCTCAGCAAAAGTACAATTTATGCATTACATTACGAGAAAGAGATATAGCTACAGACATGTGACTCAAGTAAACCTAGTTTGTTACCTTCCAGTTGCTGTACCAAGGTTCATCGTTCAAGTAGGTGCATAAAACACAGGATAGACAAATCCTGATACCTTCCTACCCTTTTTTTCAAAAAATATAAGATACACAAGCAAGCAAATATAATGCTGGAGTAGTGGCTGATTAAAGTCTTTATCTGGTGATGCTCATGAAGTTACGGTGCATGATCATTTACACCGTACATGAGCTGGAGACATCTTGGGGGAAATGGGTCCGGAAAAGATGAGTTTCAGACCCTTCTTGAGTGTAGGCAGAGTTTCCGCAGTTCTGAGTGAGAGGGGAAGGTCGTTCCACCACAACGGAGCCAGAACCTCCGTGCTTTATCTTTCGTGCACGGGACTACCAAGTGAGCAGAAGTAGGACTTAATATTAATACGAAATTGCTCTGCTAAAAATGGCCTCGTATCAATAGGTAGGCGATTCAAGCTGTTTTCCTAATATTGTGAGTCGCCTTGGGACAACTTGGTGTTATCAAAATAAATGTTAACAACGATGATCAAGGATTGCAGTAAAAGGCTATTTGAAACTTTGTCATGAGCTACTGCTAGATATGCATGAAAATATATAATGTTTCAAAACGGTGTTGTCTTTCTTGTTAATATATGGACATACAGAATCAATAAAATCAACAGGGCATCATTACCCCTCGGTCACATGGTTTGTTCATTAGTATAAACTGGAACATCTTTGTCCTGGTAAGATAACATAATCTTTGTGCATACAGTGTTACTTCTTTTAGTTGTCAGCTCACATAAGAAATTTGAGTCCTGCCATGTATATAGCAAAAAAAACCACATCAGTTTTAGACAAAAGACAAACTTTGGCAGTTACCATGGGGCATTAAGACCACGAGAGTTAAAATAAAGAATTTAGATGGACTTTTTTAAAACATTCGTGGCTGAACCAATGATTTAACTCTGCATTGTTCTGACATTTAAATATGCTTTTATAACAGACTCCCACACAATGAAAAACCGCTACCAGTTCATGAAAATATATACCCTTCTTTCATACAACAAGTTTATTATTCTATGCGATCACATTTTCATCTGTTACACAGCTATTTTAATGCCACAATGGCTTTTTTCTCTTCAATTGCAATGCCACTTCTATCAAACATTTTGGAAAAGAGATACACGCTTGGTGTGTCAAAGTCTAAAGGTTTTTGCCCCTCAGTAGTGTGAATCTAACTACTTTCTGTTGAATCTAGTTTATCAACCTAAACAATACCCTTGAAACAATGACCGGTGGTGTACAAGAAGGCTTTGAAGGGCATTCCTTGAAATTTTCTCTTTTAATATAAGCACTGGATGGAAACAAATTCCTTCAAGCGGTTCATTAAAATGGTTACACGTATGCCATAATTAAACCACCTGCATACTTCCTACTTTGTCTCTATCACATTGAAAGTCTTAACCAATCACAACCAAGGATTAACCAACCAGTGTCAACAACCGCTTGTGCCAAGCGGGGTTGCGGCAAGCCAGAGCCTAATCCGGCAACACAGGGCATAAGGCCGGAGGGGGAGGGGACACACCCAGGATGGGCCGCCAGTCCATCGCAAGGCACCCCAAGCAGGACTCAAACCCCAGACCCGCCAGAGAGCAGGACCCAGCCAAGTCTGCCGCACCACCACCCCCCTTTAGTACTACTAATAACTCATTCATCTGTTGATTTTCTTAAAAACAATTTATGCCTTAAGCTGCTTAACAATTATTTACCCATTTATACAGCAGGGTAATTTTTACTGTATCAATTCAGGGAAAGCGCCATGCTGAAGAGTATTACAGTGGGAGTGGAACTCAAACTGAGGTATTTTTGACTTTTAGACGCGAACTATAAATGTTTCATTTAACTCAATTAATTAAATCATAAAAACTGCTCTTGTACACCGATACCGTCACAACAGCATAAACAAAGTCTTAATCTCACAATTTAACGATTGTCGAAAGTAGAAAATTTGTGATTAATGCTACACAGCACCTCTGACCATGTAGTGTCCCTGCACTTTGCAAAAGGAAAACTTTTTGTTAATATCAAAAACATCCTTGAGCCGAATATCAAAACGTTTCTGTCCAACATGTACCCTGCCTCAAGGTCTGTGGTACTGGTGTAGACTCTGGACCTCCGCAAGCCTGCTTTAAGGCAAGTGGTTATCTGCAATGAATGTATGAATGAAAATATCAGAATAAAAGGCATGCTGGAAATAATATTTTTGCTACAAATGTAAAATATTTTGGTGTTATTATTAATCATAAAAATACCTTTTCTTTTGGTATTTTAATACATTTTATGTGGCATTTGTCTGGAAACTGATCATTTCTTTCAGTTCAATTCGATCCCTTTACAATGCGAATTTCCCTAATGGAGTGACTTTATGGAACAAATTAACACCGTTATGTGACGCACGGGTGTAATCTTTTCATGAATGTTCTGTTTGCTACACTCATTCAGACTGTGGAAAGCCTTTTGTCTTACTTCGTTTACACAGAATTGTAGTATTTCAGCACTCCATCATTTTTCAAACGTTTTTCATGTTCACATGGAACTGTGTTTAAAAGCAAACAGCTAGAAACAGACCAAAGAGAACAAATGTGTCACTTGCTGAAGAGAGCAACGAGAAGATGTGCTATTACAACTGCGATAATTAGGGCACTCACCCTCACTGGGTTACTGGGACCCGAGGATACGAGTAAGCCTGTGGGGTATTTATAACTCTTCCAGGTATTCACGTGCAAGGCCCATGTGCCCTGTATGTCACAATGCAATTACTGCAAGAAGCACGTTGTAGCACACAAAGGGAAGACAGTGCTTAGTGTGAGGCCTTTTGGATGCTGGTTCTCCTGGTTTACTGCATGCAACGGGGTGACCCAGAGCCTAACCCGGCAACACGGGGCGCAAGGCTGGAGGGGAAGGGGACACACCCAGGGCAGGATGCCAGTCCATTGCAAGGCACCCCAAGCGGGACTCGAACCCCAGACCCACCAGAGAGCAGTCCCCAGCAAAACCCGCCCTGCCGCCGCACCCCCCGGAATTAAATTATTTAATTAAGAAAAATATCTGTATTTTCTTAACAAAGTAAACCAGTATTTGATCCCTTTTGTACTCTAATAAATTTCTTCGGCAACGATTTCACTGTGAATTGGCTGCATGTGCAGTACATTACACACTGCAGTTAGGGTTCATCTAATGGTAGTTTGTTTAAAAAAAGTTACTGTTTAGGTTGTACAACACACAAAGTATAAACCAGATTTCGCTGAAGTCTCCCAACGTAGCTTCATCAACGGGACTTCTCTGCAGTTTGGATAGCCAATCTACCATTTATACCTCTATAAAGCTGTTAAGCTGTACCGTACCCGTGAACTAGAGAAATACATTGAAGTAAAAAGTTACAATGAGCCTCAGCACTTTCGAACACATTTTTTACACTGGGTAAATTAACCAGAGTATCTATATATACAAATTTTAAAGTAGTCAGTTTTGATATCTCAAGCTTTACGAAGAAAGTTCTCCCATGGATGAGAACACACATGTAGCCATGTTGATGATTTATTTTACTTTATGTATTTCTATGCGCTATATTTTAGGCTACCAACTTGAATTGTAAATCTTTTTGGACACAACATGTTTGCTAAGTAAAGCAAAATGAATTGAATGAATGAAGGTCGCTGGTGTACGACAGCTCTGAGGGAGCGTAAGTGCCGTGTGTCATAGTTAATGTTAAAATGCCAAAGTCAGCTCTACTCAGAAATTAATTCTGATGCTTCCTCATCAGAAAGACAAGTCAGCGACTCTTCAACATCGCCAATATGTGCATCAATTGCCTGCTGCTGCATCTATTATTTTTTTCTTACTAGATTGTTGTTAGGTGACACTTTCACCCAAAGCAACTTTTTGACCCATTTAATCAGCTGGGTATTTTCACTGTTGCAAATCAGGGTTAAGTACCTTACTTGGGAGTACTACAGCAGGAAGGAAGGAGTGATGCTTGAACTTACAGCCTTCAGGGTTCAACTGCATCTCCTTAACTGCAGCAATACCTGCTGTCACCTATCTAAAACCCTACATCCACAGACCTCAAGTCAATAAACTTTATCTCACAGTAGAAGGCCTTCCTCTCTTTATACCAAGATGTCACAGAAACTTACCCTGATCCTCCTCATTGCGGCCACAATCTCCATGCGACTGTTGGGTCTCGGCACATCCAGGCTGCCGACATACTGCGAACCACAGAGCAGAGATTGACACAGATCATTACAGTGTGCCCTGAAAACACAGATACAACAGAAAAGCGGCACTGAGCAAACTGCACAAAGCAGCAATGCACTGAGCACAGAGCTCCATGGATTGTGATGTACAGCAAAACATTCGCTTGTTACTCAGGGGACATTAGAAACATTGTTCAATCCCCGACAGTTATCATAGACACACCAAAGATGTAGAAGGGATCTGATGAAAGAGAGGTGAAATCAACCAACTTAAGGGTGTCATTTAGTGTTACCTTATTTAGAAACACTTCTTGCTATTTCATAGCGTTGAATACAGCCATTGCTCAACATATATAAAATTAAATACAAATGAGTTCTGGTTATGTAATCATAAACAGGAATGTCGGATTTTAAGGATCCCTAGGGATTTTGGCTACTTTGAGTGGTAACGAGCAAAGTGAAAATTTGTGATTATGATTACATGTTTAAATGCCATAAATGCTGACAGAAGTTCAAAGGAAGTTCCCCAGCTGATAAAAATGTTTCTTTGGAAAATTGGCGTTTAAATTCATCCACAGAATATATGCTCTGATGCAGGACCATAAATATGACCATAAGAGTGAAAGATACAATAAGTGTAGCAACAAAAGTAAGATTAAGGTTAACCCTTTAAGCTAAAATAGCCCTGGTGTATACTGTTGCAATGCCTTGCATAAAATTAATTTCACAGGTGCAAATTTATATTAATAATTTCATTAAAAATTTCATAAATCAAAATTTACTTCAGTGATCACAAATCAAGTTATTAAATCATTACACTTAGTGTATAAATTTATGTAGGCAAAATAAAAAGAACTTTTTTATTTTTATTACACCGATACTTCATAAGTCATACAGTACATGCCAGAATAATTTTGCAATAGCAAAGTGTAGCTATGAAAAAAAAAAGCAGACAAAGTGTTTTTCACAACCATGTGGGCTGGTCTTAAATTTGGTTAGCTGGCAAGATTTTTGTTCAAAATCCATTCCACAAATTCCTGTAAAACAAAGGCTGTGTCATTTGTATTGGCTGGACTGGCATGCTATTTGCAGCTCTGCTTGCAACGTACAGAAGCATTTCCTCTTGTTCAGTCCCTCTCTGTGTCTCAGCGGCAGTGAGAAATCATGAAAAATACATGCAACACAGGACCGGACTTATGGAACATCAGAAATGCAAACTCGTTTTCATTATAAAATACCCGAGGAAGTGCTGGTGTTGTCACACTTGTTCGATACGCATTCCCTATTCTGGCGCACATGTGTTTGGAGCAGCGGTTCACGTAACTACGTACAAAATGATTAAAAGTCTAGACTGAGTGTGAGAGTGTTTCCTCGGTGGGTTTATTGCATCATGAGGAAAAAAAAATGCTAAAAAATCTGTTGTGTGTGTTGGGGGGAGGGGGGTTCATTGTAACTTTGTTCTGCTGAGTTCACATCAGCTCAGAAATCCTCTGCTCATTGCTAATCCGCAGCCCTGGCAGCAGCCGTGAAGTAACCTAACACACACACACACACACACACACACCGAGGCCACGCTCATCTGCAGAAACTGAGAAAGTGGAACACCCACCACAACCACAAACTTCATCTCCTCAATTTCATGCATTTTGCCCTTTTTCGCATTTATTTAGAATGCCGCCCGTTTCCGGCCTGCAGTTCTGAGAGCCTACAAAGTCCTCATCTAAACAAGTCCCATAAATATTCATGAGTGCCTGTGTCCACAGCCAGCCCCCCTTCTCACACAACTGCTGAGACAAATCCACAAGATTGTTTCCATACTCCATGCAACCCACTTCAAATACAGACACACACACACACATTTTCAGAACCGCTTGTCCCATACAGGGTCGCGGGGAACCGGAGCCTACCCGGCAACACAGGGCGTAAGGCCGGAGGGGGAGGGGACGCACCCAGGACGGGACGCCAGTCCATCACAAGGCACCCCAAGCGGGACTCGAACCCCAGACCCACCGGAGAGCAGGACCAGGTCCAACCCACTGCGCCACCGCACCCCCCGTCCACTTCAAATAACTGAATGATATTTAATTCACGCGAGGAACATCTCATTTTAGAAAAAAAAAAAACAGGTATGAATATGTGCACTGAACAGTCGTTCATACAACTGAGCCAGATTTCTTTTCGAGGATTTCATCAACTTATGTTTATTTTCTGATTTGTTCTTATGGATAGTTAAGAATGAAGGCTGTAGCAAATCAGTGAACTTACTGCAACGCATTTAAATATTCAAGGAAATAATAAACAATGAGGTTGGTGTACATATTATGAGGGTACATATGTAGGGCAGATAAAGTTTTCCCCCCAGTGTATGTGCTCTATTAGTGTTTATTGTTACTTAATACACATTTCAACTTCACCCCACGTTTGGCTCATCAGGTCACTGATGGTGAAAGTTTTACTCAGAGGGAGTCAACTGACCTGTTATTCTTCAGCCAGCACAGTAAAATGATCCAGAAAGAGTTCACCAGGTTTGGAGATCTCACTTGATGCCCTTTACCTACATTCATATACATTCATTCACATACATACATTCAATACATTCATTGAATACAGTGCATGCGTAATAAAAGGTTTATTACGCATGCACTGCATTCAATGAATGTATTGAAAGCGAAAGTAAACCGTTTGAAGCGGTGCCGCCGATCGTCACAAACACGCGTGATCATCATGTATAAAATCACGGACAAATTAAATTTAAAGTCAAATTATTCTACACCTGAACTGGCTGAAGCGGTATCTCCAAACCAAACGTGCTCAGTGTGAGAACTCTTATTATAGCTGGAGTAGCAGGCGAAGGAAGTGCGAGGTCGTTTTTCTCGGCCGCTCCAAACAACTTAAGTTGCTCAAACAAGTTTACCTGCTGCTGCTGCTGCTGCTGCGGACCTGAACGGACGATCCCGCCCAAAGCAGCGCGTCCGCAACGCACCGCACCGCACCGCACCGCACCGCGATCACGGGCCAAACGGCGGCCGATCGGCGATCGCGCTCCGAGTCCTTGACTCCTTCCCTCCCCGGAGCGCAACATTTCGGGAAACGCGTTTTTTCCGCAAAACATTTAGCGCGGCGGTTTAGAAATGTGAAAAGGCACCTTGGCTTGGAAGTGAATGCCGTGGCGGTACGCCTCCTCGTTGTGCAGAGGCACGCGCGAGTCCGCCAGGTCGTCCACCAGGTTGTACCTGCTCCGCACGGGCATCTCCGCAGCACACCTGTGTCACAGGTACGCCGGCTCGCGACACTCGCCTCCCGCGCCCGCGCCCGCCGCTCATGAGCACGCGGCGCTGTCCCCGCGGCAGTGGCGGCTCGGAGGCGCTCCGCAGGGGGACTGACTGCCCTTTGTTGTCATGAGTCCAGAAGGAGGATCCCGATCAGGACAAAAGGTCCGGCCGGCCGCCCCCTTTTTTCCTCTGTCACTCACTCCATCGCTCTCACACTCCCTACGTCCTCGTGCCGAACGGTCCCGTGGACCACGCAGCAGCTCCCGCTCTCATTTTTTTTTCTTTTCTTTTAAATTTTCTTTCTTTGTTTGCACTTGTGATAATAATTATATTGAGCGCCGCGACGAGGAGACCGTGGTCGACAGCGCAGAGCTCCTTGGTGCCACGCTGGGCTCAGTCAGTCCGTGTGCGCAGATCCTCTTCAGAGTTCAGCGGCCACTCCACTCCGCTCTTCTCCGGGCTCCGGTTGCAGCACACACCGGGAGAACGGAGGGAGCCTCGCCGCGCGCACGTGCCCCTCACCGCTGCGCCGCACTGTGGTGTTTCCGCTCGTTACACTCGTTTGGGTTTAGCCCAGTCACTCGGAGCGAGCACGTTTATCCCAAGCGCATTACTGCACTGCCATAGTACGGAGTGTGTATTAATACGTGCATTCCACAATAATGTGTCCGCACCAGTGAGTGCATCCCCGTACGTTTATGTGAATTAGTGCACAGCAGTGAGTGTAAACCTCTTAGTGAATACCAGTAACTGTACACCAGTAAATATATAGCAAGGGCAGCAGAATGATGAATGAACAGCACTAAGTGTGTCAGTTAGGATGAGTGATTTCCTATGCATTGATCAATGAGTGCATACCCTGAAATGAATAATAATGAGGGCACAGAAGTGAGTGAACAGCAGTGAATATGGCTACTGATGGTGTGTACCAAAGTTATTATTGCCAATTAGTAAGTACCACCAGTACCACGGTGGTCTGGAGTCTATGCTGGAAGCATTGGGAGGGAGACAGGGTACAGCGGACGGAATCCCAGTCCATCACAAGGTAATCTCTCTGACATACACATGCACACACACTTAAAGTGATATAGTCACTAACCTGTCTTTGGACTGTGGGAGGAAACCAGAGCACCCAGAGGATACCCATACTGAAAAAATTTCGAACCTCCGTCTGAGCCAACAGCCAAGGAGCAGTGAAACACCAGGGCTACCCACAATGCTGCCTTTTCATGCATTAGTTACAAAATTGTGAATATAACTACAGTTGCCAACACTGTAGTGTATTTCAGTGTGTTTGCTACAATAACAGCCCATTTGATCCAGAAAGGAGGAGCTCATTCATTTGGTTATTAATTTTGTAGCAGTAATCATTTGCAAATACAACGTACAACAACAGACATGAAAATGTATAGCTTTAATTGTTAAAAGCAGATTTTTGTTCTCTCCAAATAAACACATCACATCCGTAGTGTTATAATGCATTTCACACAGTTGACATTTCAAGTTCTGTAATTAAAACTGCAGAAACCTTTAAAAATTAAAAATAATTACATTTACATTTTGGGGGTGCGGTGGCGCAGTGGGTTGGACCACAGTCCTGCTCTCCGGTGGGTCTGGGGTTCGAGTCCCGCTTGGGGTGCTTTGCGACGGACTGGCGTCCCGTCCTGGGTGTGTCCCCTTCCCCCTCCGGCCTTACGCCCTGTGTTGCCGGGTAGGCTCCGGTTCCCCGTGACCCCGTATGGGACAAGCGGTTCTGAAAATGTGTGTGTGTGTGTGTACATTTACATTTATTAATTTAGCAGATTCTTTTCTCCTAAGCAACAAACATCTCAAAAAACAATACAAAGAGTGCAGTAAATCAACAGAAGGCACAAACTGCATTACAAACAATTAGTTATAAACAAATGTTCTCTCTGCTGGGCAAAACAAAGCTGACTTTGACTGTATACTGTACTGACTAGGTACTCATACATACTGTACATTCAACAAAACTGCTGGAATTTCGGGAAAAGTAAAAAGAAAAACATGAAAATGAGTTTAGTTTCTCAAATATAACTCATGCAAGTACCTCTCTGTTTGTGAATGATTCTAATTGCTTTAATTATGTATTACCTTTCTGCACAAATAGAAAGAGGCCTCTCATTAATTTGTGAACATTTTAATGAAGGCTAGCACTTGCAGTAAACATCTTAAGATCAAATCACTTTAATCAAACTTTAATAAATACTGTACTAAAAGACAATAAAAACAATCAATTAGCAAGTAATACCAATGGACAGGAAAAATTAAAGCATGTGGGAGTTATAAAATGATTGACTCTCTAATTTGTCAATCTATGACTACCAATTTGTTTTCTTTAGGATATTAACTTTATAAAAGAAATCCTGTACATTGTAAAACCATACCTTTTTTAGAAAAAAAAATCTCAGTACCGTAATACCTTGACAATGCTTATTAAAAACATTTCTCGTGCTTTTGGCAACACTGCCCCCTAGAGGTCACACGCAATAATACTGTATTGTTCAGTTCTGGTTTGTGAGTCGCTTCGTTCTTCTCGGCTTCAGTCACAAAACATTGTCTTGTAATTTCCACAGTTTAATTGTGTCTTCTTAAATAAACGAAAAAAAAATTATTTAGCTCTTATTATCTGGCATGTCCTACGTGTCTGTTTGGCTTTCCTCGGGGTACTCCGGTTTCCTCCCGAAGTCCAAAGACATGCAGTTCTGCTGGACTGGGGACACTAAATTACCAGTACTACGTAAGTCTGTGTGAGTGTGAGTGTGTGTGGCTACCCTGCGATGGACTGTCGCGCCGTCCTGGATGTACCACCACAGCCTTACGCTCAGTGATTTTGGATAGGCTCCGGACTGTGTTCACTGCTGTATTGCACTGACTCAGATTTATTTTCTGTGTTTATGTATTACTCCACTACGTTAATTTAGTATCTTTATGGAATTTTTTTTTTTGCAGGGGAATTAAAGACTAATTGAAAATGCTGTTGAATCACTTTCTTTCAGTGAGTGAGAAACAGAAAGTTGCTGAACAAGAACTGATTCAGGCACTTTATCAACTACTGATTGTGTCCATTGATTGAACCACTTCAAAATGCTAATAAAAGTTCATAATTTCTCTCGAATTAATGGCAACAATTCCAGATTTTGCTCTGTTTCTGACTAAAAACGTCGCCCCTAATACTCTCCTCTTCCCGCGGAATTGCGTCATTGTTCTGCTCTACACGCGATGCTTCCGCTGTTTTTTTCACAACGCCAAATTTTGAGAATACCGTAACGCCGCAAAGGTAATGTGCCTCTGCGGCTTCCGTTATTCGCGTTTCGTTGCGTTGTCAACGGGACCAAAACACAAGCGCCTCATTTGCGAGGCTCCCCTCCTCGCTGTAACGCGGCTGCTTTTGCGGGCGTTTCGAGAGCTCGCGGGCGCGCACCTCATTAAAGACGACCGAAACAACCGACACCAGCGAAATTATTACCGTTCCGATTATGCATACTGAAGCGGCAGACGCCTTTGACCGGCGTTAAGACTTTGAATATGCTCGAGTGTGCATGCTGCTCTGAGGCGGGCGAGCTGCGTCTGAGGCGTCTTTCCTCCGCAGTCGTCGAGAGCGAGGCGGCCGCTGCCCCGCCGCTACTCTCCGCTGCTCATCATGGCGTGTTTTCTATCATCATGTGCTCACGCCCCCTGTGCGGCAAAGTTAATATTATATGGCTTTAACGTCCGTGCACTGTAGCTTGATACTTAATTAAATATGACTTAGTGTTAGCTGCCAGCCCAGTCTTAGTAGCCGGCGACGTAACTAACGCGCTTTAACCGTCGAATGTTTGAATCAATGACTCCCTTGACTGTTTTGCTATGGAGAAATCAGTGTAATCCCGTATTCCACATGATCATCATGTACAGGGAAACGTGTCTCTCATGGAGCATAATGATCTACTCGTTTCTAGACTAGTGTGATGAAGAAGTATTCAGTTGTGCCTTGACACCGACAGTGGGGTTGCATCACAGAGTGGTTGGAAAGGGAAAGACAGTTTTGCACGTTGGAGGGCTGCCCGCACTATGAGTGACCACTATGTGAAGGTGAGGGTACAGCTGGAGCACATGAAGGTGCCCGGACGGGCGCTGGAGGGAGAAGCAGTTGAAGCAGGGGTCGGGGAGGGCCCTGTTCAGAAACCGGCGGCGGAACCCGTGCCGCCGGGTGCTCCTCCTGGTCCCGATGGTGCTTCTGGGCGGAGGAGGGATGCTGGAGGCCCGCCTGCACCCGGCAGAAGTGCGGCGAAGGGTCGGAGCGCGCGGAGTGCTGTCGGCAAGGACTCGGGCGATGTTGCTGCCAACGGCGGCGAGCAGGGTTTGGATGGTGGGCAAGGGGCAGCGGAGAACACCTCGGGGGATGCGTCCGATCGCAACAGCAGCGAGCCAACGCTTCAGGTCCAGGGGAAGCCGAAAGTGCTCCAGGGGAAGACGGAGAGCAACGGCGTTACGGTTCCCAGCATCCAGCTGAAGGATGCGAAGAGCCAGTACATCAAAGACGAAGGCAGCAAACTTGTCAAAAAGAAGAGGCCGGTGACGGTTGACACCTCCAAAGCCAAGACCTCGCTGGAAGCGCTCAAAGTGAGCATCAGGCAGCTTAAGTGGAAAGAGGTATGGCGCAGAAGAGACCCGTGCTTGATTTAACCCTCACTTGTTTGCGTGCTCCCTCACGGATTAGGAGTTAGTTATTTAAACCTCACCGAAAGTTTGCGCTGAATCCGTAACACTTTGCAATACGTCGGGTTTATTTTCTAGGATATTTCAGCAATGCTTCTACACTTTCCATGCGACAATCTATAGTAGCCTCGCACGGTTCGTACGAGACAAACACAGAGTGAATTGTGATCCGGATGTTTGAACCTGTCCAGCGTTCGGATACAGTTACAGTTTACCATTACTAAAAGTTCCCTTTAAATATGTGCTGTCCATAAGTATTTAATGAGGACACTAATTGATATTGTGCATGCTTACTGGGTACCATCTGTCCAGTGTGACATTTAAAATACAGTGTAAATAATCTTGGTCATCTCTACCTATCTGAGAGGTCTGATGGTAACGGTTTTTATTGTGATGTTATGAACTCCATCAACAGCTTTGGCTTTCCATTGTAATACAATCTTTTAATGGCTATGATGTATCCAGTTTCCTTCTCTGCACTGATATCTGTATTGAACTATTACATGCTGCCATTACAACAGCAAAGTGAAGACAAGAATTTATATACCAAAAGGCTAATCAAGACCTCAAAGGCTTACCTTTACAGAAGGTTTACTTACTACAGTGATTTTCTTCAGTAAGAAATCATATTCTATGGTAAATGATTAAACATATTGCTGATATTTTTCTCTTGATTGTTAAATATGAAAAGGAGAATTTTACATTTTCAGTACTGATGTCTGGAGCTCATCTGATTTGCACAGATTTGGTGCGTGTTTGGAAAAATATTGTTTTTGTGTAACAGCGTGATTGAAGAGCAAGGTAAAGTCGGTCTTAATTCAGCGATAAAGATCACATTTGTGATGTTGATGAACTTGCACGTTGTATTCGAGGGTCTTCATGCAAGGTTTTAACAAATGTCTTTTTTTAAATGTTTGTATATTCTCATGCAATTGAGTTTTCGATCTGTTTTTGTTTCGGCAACAAAGAATTAACAAATGATTTGTATAAATATTTTAAGGCCTCAAATCTCGTTCATTGTAACTCCGGACTTATTGATCAGGTCACTAGTTATGTTTTTAGGGCCTTATGTTTGCTCCCTGTGTGCAATGGGGGTGGCAGAAAGTGTTTTTCATTTCATATTCATACTATTAAACCCAATATTTCCACATTTATTGGTACTTTATATGTTTCTTATTTTGTAATTTTGTAATATTTCACTAATAACATCTTGTACCCTGCGATATCTAGGTTAAAATGAAGTGAATAACTTTTAAGGGGGAAAAAATTCTTGCAGTGCCTTTTTTCAATACATATTAGGTGCATATTTTTTATGTAATACTTTGCAGAAGCTTTGATCACAGCAGTAAGTGTCTCCATAGGTTTCTCCCAACTTTGCACTTGTGGATTTCAGTTTTATCTCACGTTTTGCAGAGTTAATGCTTAGTCACATTCTGAGGTGATCTCCTGTGCACAGCCCTCTTTTGGTCACTCTGCAGCTTTTCTATGGGATTGAGCTGGAGGCTCTGATCGGGCCATTCCAGGGCATTGACCTTCCTATTTTTTAAGCCATCCCAGTTGGCTGTGTGCTATGGATTGTTGAAAGGGGAAATTCTTTGTTAAATTTCATGGCAGATTTTGCAATAAATATTTGTAGCTATTTATTTTCCCCTTTTAATCTGGTCTGATCAGAGCCCCCGTCCCTGCTAAAGAAACACAGCCCAGTAGCATGATGCTGCAAACACCATGCATTTACATTTATTAATTTAGCAGATGGTTCTGGCTCCTCCTCTTCTTCAAAGTGATGTTAATGCTCGAGTGTAAGTACTCTGTACTTTGGCAGGCAAGCTGTGGTGCTTTTGCACCAAACATGTCTTTTGGAATCAAGGCCAAAAAGTTCTGCCTTGTCCCATTAGATCATAAGACATTTTTTTCATAAGGTCTTGCAAAAGTTACTATGTCTTGTTGCAGATTTTTCTGGACTTGGATTTCTTTTTTTTTTTTTTTTTTTTTTGAGGATGCAGGAAGTAGCCAGTTACTGCCTTAAAGTCTTGTGGCTATTTTATGGCTGTCATCGGCTCTCAATAGCCTCTTCAATTACCTTTCTCTCTGCCTGTTCATCAGTTTTTGGGGAACAAAACTGGTCTTTTACATCCAGATGATACCATATTTTCAACATATTTCATGAGCCTGTATTTCTACAGTATTGTCTACTTAATAATGCATGGTCTTCTGTGGTATATATAATGACTTTTTTTTTTTTTTTTTTAATTTAAATACCCCTTTCCTGATCTTACCTTTCAACAATAAAATCCAGAAGATTTTGTGTTGCCTTTTTGTGGACCATGGTTATCTTTGCATTATGTAACCTCAGAACCTCCAGGGAGATCCTGCAGGAAGAGTTAACTTTATTTAAGGTTAGTTGATGTTAAGTGAAAGTAAGTTAACTTTGCATGTGATTTGAAATGTGGTTGTGAACATGACAGATGAAATCTGAACAGTTACACCGCCCCCCCCCCCCCCCAAAGCAACTGCCAAACTACAGCCAAAACATTGAATGTTTTAAAAAGATTTTTCCCTAATGAAATCTCAGATGTGACAAAGTCCTCTTACAATAATTTTTGTTATTATTAGATTTTCTTTGTATTGATACACAACGTAACTTTTCGTAACACTTTACCCCTGTAGGTTTGAACACAGTTGACTGATTTTTGCAGTTTACACACACAACATGCAGTACATCTGCCAATTGACTTTCAGCATATGGTGCAGCCTATCAGTGGGTAATGATTAGATGTAATCTGGGATAATCCTTTTAGTCTCTCTGTCCATTTAGAGGGATGGAGAGTCTCTGCGTGCAAAGAAAAGCACAAATGTGCTTTAGGCTTTCTCTTCTGCATTGCTAATGGGATGTCTTTATCTCAAAGTTAAGAGAGATCTACTGCTTACAGATAGCTGTGATGGAGGATGATAATGTGCTGAAGTGTACTTTAGTGTGTTATGTAAAATGTGACTGGGGATCTGTCTATGATAGTGTTGGAATATGTATACTGTGACTGCTTTCCAATAAATTTCATATGTTTGACTCACTGCAATAAAAAAAGTTTGTCTACAGACTCATTTCAACTGTGAAAGAGAACCTCTGAATGATTTAGTTTATTGTAAGTCTGTTTTCGTTTTTTTAAAAATATAAGCATGTTTTTGGTTGATGAGTCGAGCAGCTGTGGAAAGCCATATATACATGTAATTCTTGGTGAACAGTGATTCTCACGTAAGGTGTCTTTTTTTCTCATAGTTCAAGGGAGTCTATATTCAACATGTGCAGTTGTCCTTGTAATAAGTATTTGCTACATTAATAAGAATATGAATTTTACAGTAGTCAGAAGTTTTTGTTTTGTCTTTTAGCCTTTGGTGCGTAACTGGTTTAAAAAATGGAGTATTTGAACTCCTGACTGTTGAAGGGGTTTAAGGTTTGACCCTATACAAATACAGTAGTCACATTTTGCACACATTTAACTTGCACAGTCTCAGTATTATGTGGGTGAGCATTTTTTTGATGAAAGAAATAGCACTCGAGTTCATTGGAAGTTGCTTTGGAGAACAGTGTCTGCTAAATAAATAAATGCACATGTAAAATGGACTAAAACGCCATGAGCAGAGAATTCAAAGCATCCATTGGTATCCTTTCTTTATTTTATTTATTTATTTTATTTTTTATAGAGTGCTCTTCTTCTCTTTGTTTTTAAAGAAAGAAGAGCATCTAATTTTGCTGTTTGGCAGTCCAAACAAATGGGAAATACCTTTGAGCTTCATTGCAGCTGGTTGTGTCATCAAACAAGAGCTTTACCGGACAAATAATTCAATCACTCCTGAACAGTACTGTGTAATTTGAATGATTAATGCATTTCTTTGTTGATCAGTGGATATTGTTATGTTTATATTCGACAAGATGACTGACTTTCGGGGCTGAGAAGAGAGAAGGAATAGTGATAATAGTTTAATGTAAGATGGTTTAGGTTTATTATTTGTATGAAGGTTGCTGTCTTGCTCTTCTTTTTGCTTGCCTTCTCGTTATGTTGCCATATTTTGTATCTGTGGATTGAGGATGAGTTATTCTTAGGATGTCCCTTTTCTGCACGGTTAAACATGAGAATGGAGCAGTAATTGAACTCGGTTATTTCAGGTTTTATTTGCCCTAATATCACCCAAATTCATTTGGCCTATTTTCTTGATTAGATTAAATGTGTGCATTTAGTATAGATTAGTGTTTGTAGCAGTTTTACATGAATTTATAAGCATATTTTTTGAATGCTTTTTTTCTCCAAGACCCCCATTGATAGTAAAGGCCCTGACTTTGTGGACCTTGTTAGGGTTTTGGTGGGTTTTACTCATGTGTGACTTACATGGTGATGAACAGCCCTGCTTCACACACTGGGAAACCCAGCAGGAGTGTGTAATCTGATCAGAAACTAGTGTCCTTGGATGGCTCCTTGACTTCATTGCAGGGTGTCCCCCAGAAATCTTGTTAGCTTAGAGAGGTGTAAGTGTTCCAGTGACAAAACAGGGGCTGCGAACAAAGTTGCAGACTGGGTAGATTGTTTTAAATTGTTAATGTCGCCAATTTTGAATTCTCTGAGATTTGTCTCACATTTTTTTTTCCTTTTCATTTTGAAGGCAAACTAGTTGCTTAACTTATTTTGCTGACTTGCAGCTGTACACCACTGGACGTTGACTTTCGTATTTGAAACCATCAACAGTCCCTTGTTTCTTTGCAGTTTCCCTTGGGTCGTCGAGTGGCCTGCGATATATACTGGCATGGAGTGTCCTTCCACGATAACGAAAACATAGTCTCTGGCCAAGTCAACAAGTTTCCTGGTAAGGTCACACTGGCTCCCCAGCTTATGAGCACAATTGGGACTGGAGGACTGTTGTTAATTAATTTTGTCTGTAACTCCAACATTGCTTTTACTACTGTGTCACAATCAAGAAAAACATAACAATACAGATGTGCTTCAGTTTGTTTGTGCCATGTGTTCTATAAAACCTTGAATATAGCTGTAATAATAATAATAATAATAATAATAATAATACGGCTTCATTTTAATATCAACTTTGAGCTGCATCAACATAAAACCTGCTGAGCTGCTAGCCTAGTGGTTACAGCTGCTGCCTTTGGACCCATAGGTTGCAGGTTTGAATCCTAGCTGTAGCACCCTTAAACAAAATACTTACCCTGATTTTACTCCAGTAAAATTCCCCAGCTGTATAAATGAGTAAATAGATGTATGCAGCTTAACATTGCAAGTTGCTTTGCAGTTAAAATTAATTTAAAATGAATTAATTTGCAGTTGAAATTAAAAATACTTTAGTCTTCACAAACAACTATTCAGTGCTGATTGTTGGCTTTTTGTGCCATAAACATGTACGGCGTGAACTGGCAGTGAGTTGAAGTAAAGGTGGTCCTGCTCCTCCTATTTGGTTCCATTTTACTGAGACCTGTTAGCTGAATGGGTAAACATGGGTTTACAGACAGGTTGTAGAAAAGAGATATGGGAAGAATTTGAAGAGGAGGTTTTGCTTGCCAAGTAAACACTTAGATAGCACTTATTTTAGTAAGCCAACTAATTTTACCACATCTAGATGCCTGATTTTATCAGCATTTCCCGAACAGCGTATCAGAAGTTTCTGGCAGTGCTGGGTCATTGTACACAGTTTATAGCTGGATTTAGCATATATCTTTGCTGGCCAAGCACAGTTGCACAAAATGATTGAGTAAAGTTTCTTACTTTTGCCTAATCGCTGAGATTTCTCATCCTTTCTGACAGCAGAATTAAAACATCTGATAAACTTACTGGACTTGATTGTGTAGCTACATGTTAAATGGTTTAGTAATTAAGTTTAATAACCCTACTGTGAGGTACATGTAAAATTGTAGCTCTGATTAACGCAATCAAACTTTTAGAACAGAGGACATCTCAAGAATTTAAATATATATATATATATATATATTGTTTTTCCTTGCACTGTGACCTTAGCTGGGCAAGCAGTCTGGAAGATGGATGAATGGATGGATGCTTTTTCTTGTTTTACCCAGGTATGATTGAGATGTTGCGGAAGATCAACCTTAGCAGGGCGGTGCGGACCATGCAGGAACTCTTTCCGGAAGAGTACAACTTCTACCCCCGCTCTTGGATAATGCCGGAGGAGTTCCAGCTCTTTAACACCCAGGTAGGAGTGTATGCCTACGACAGGTGTGCAATATGGAAATGTCAGCTTGGATTAACCCCTCTGATGTTGACTAATACAGTCATCCATTCATTCATTGATCCTTTCATTTTCAATTACTGCTTACACCATTAGTTGTGCTGATCTGGAACATATTCCAGGAGACAAAGGGAAAAGGCGAAGTAACTCCTGAAAGGGATGGCAGTCACATAAACAGTAAATAGAGGAGGAAATAGAACAGAAAAATAAATGCAAAGCAACTCACAGGCAAACGCTGGGGGTCAGATCCCAATATGCAACCTAGGAGCTGAGGAAGCTTGTACATGCTGCACAAATTTATTACACCTACTGTATATAGTCATTTAAATTGCTCTTTTACAGATTTTTCATGCTATAGCCCTTTTTAATGTTTTTGTACCTAATCTGTTTCATGTTACAGTGCATTGCTTTTTGAACTAACATATTGTAACCTGATGCTATTTCTTAAACATGTATCTGGCCCATGAGTTCTATGCAAGGCAAACAGATGGTGAGCCATGACAAAGTGAAGTTCATTCCATAGCCCTTTGCTGCAAGTATCATTTACAGTTATTCATTTAGCTGATGCTTTTCTCCAAAGCAGCTTACAGTTATTTTCCCATTTATACAGCTGGGTCATTTTACTGGAGCAATTTAGGGTAAGTACCTGGCTCAAAGATACTATAGCTGGAGGTGGGAATTGAACCTGTGGTTCTAAAGGCAGCAACTGTAACCACTACACTACCAGTTCTATCATGTAGACTGGTATTTGGAGAGTATATGGGAAAAAAAATGCCCCATGTCATGTTAGTGGTAAATAGAAAGCACTACTGTCTAGTCACAAATTTGGGATGAAGTTTGTGTTTTTCAGGGGAAGAAAAAATCAGCTTTTCTCTCCCACGCAGAATTTCCTGTAACCTTCCCCTCTTCTGATGATAATTACAATGTTGTTTTCCCATCTTACAGTCGACAATAACAGCTCTGGCATTTGCCTGATTAATGTCCTAGATTTATAACTAAACAAAACACTGATAAGTGCCTTTTTGAATATACTTTTCTAACGTAGACAAGACAAAATATAAAATACTGGTGATAAATTTGTTCTCTTCTGGAAAATAACCTTAGGATTGGAAGATAAATCTTAAGGATTGTCTTAGTATAATTTGTAGTTTATCAGCCTTTTACTAGTATAGCATGTTTTGCATATTAGTAGAAGTGAAACATATTTACATATTGCAGTCCATACTAAGCTTTGTCCATTTCCAGGGTCCCTGTATGGATTACATCATTCACTTTATTACGATTTTAATTACACTGCCTGTTTTAATATTCTAGGTTCAGCTGTTTCACTGAATTGAGAGGTAACTATTATCAGGGTGCTAGTGACAAAGAAATTAAAATAAGCAGTTGTGCACATCCATAAGTAATAAAGTGCAGATGAGTTAATGGAATAATTAAATGATCATTTGGAAATTCCTGTAATCGGGCATTGCAATGTTTAATTGCTGGGTTGGTCCTTCCAGAAAGAGTGGAGGAGGTATGGAAACAGAAGGTGGCACCAGATCTCAGGGAGAGGGATCCAAAGCCCCGCTGAAAACACACACACACACACACACACACACACACACACACCTAAACAGAGAGCTGTCTGTTGTGCAAGACCAAAGCAATCTTTGAATTGCTAAGGAAAGTCAATCAAGTGGCTGTTCAGACATTCTGTGTCTACTATAGGTTGATTGAAAACTCGGCAATGAAACAAGGACTGTATGGAAGATACAAATTGCACCGATAAATGTGTTGTATGACAGAGTACCTGTCCTAGTTGAAAGGGCAGTTGAAATGATGACATTTTCATCAACACATATTTTTATGTATTCGCAAACTGATGACAGCTGCACATCAGACTTCAGTGAGAGCAAAATGCACTTTAGTTCCAGCGGCTCTAGATGGCAGTAGAGAGGCAGTGAGAAGAGTGTGTTTCTCAAGATTTTTTTAGTTTAAAAAGTCTTATAATTGTAGAACTTGAGAATCAGACAGGAAAGTTTGCACATTATTACCTGATCATAAATTATACATCATAGTCCTGGTTTATGCATTATATTATTATTTGGTTTCATATTACAGTTTGTTGAGTTCTCATGCTCATTTTTCACATTACCCCTCACCAAGGAGCCATAGTGTTTATACAGAAAAATTAACTGCTACAGTGTTTTTTTTTTTTTTAACTTTAAAGCACTCTGATTTTCTACCTTATTTTTAAAACAGAACTGTGCAGTTCACACCTTCGGTCCCTTTACATTAGCTTTTCCAGTCTCTTGGCAACCTGACCCGAATATCAGATTGGCTGACACATCAGGGGTCCCCGCAGTGCCGCTCCGACCCACAGCATGCCTCTGCGCAGGGCGAGGTGAGGGGTGGGTTGACATCTTAGAAAGGTGACGGCTCAATTGCCGCTCTCGTCTCTGCATGCGTCACCCAGGCATGCTATTGCAGGGCACGTCGCCATTTCTTTACTTCCTTTCTTCTGTGGCTGGACAGCATTAAAGACTTGCATGTGGGGCAACAAGATTAGATTAAGTTCCCATTTCTAATTACTCCATTTTCATAACTGCAGCTTGTAGCACTGACGTGCTTGTCCTGGGAGGCCTGTGTGAGGTTCATTGCTGATTGCAGTTTCTTTATATATGTATTCTGTGTTTGCACACACATTTGACATAAAAAAAAAAAAAATCAGTGTGTCCTTATTAAAATTTCAGCTTTTGTTGATGTAAAGGCTGAAACGAAGATGAATCTCATCAGACCTTTTTACCTTTAGTTATATCTTATAACAAGCAGTATTTAAATGAAAAGGTAATCATTTTATGCGGGAAGACTGTTTTTTTCCCTTGGTTGCAAAAGTATGCAGATCCTTTAATACTTTGAACCATTCTTTGCAGAAGAGGTAAAGGGTATATGTAACTACTGCGCACAAGTACAAGATATATACTGAAAGGTTTTCACAGGTGTTAGTTAACCGCTTTATATCATCTGTTTGTGCCGTCTCTTGCATTAACCCCTGACATACCTTTCTTAACCTATTAACCTTTCCGTATACCATTGCAATCCTATTAGCTGCTAGTTTGCCATGGCTTTCCTGTTAACCTGTTAACACCAAGTCCATTACTTACTTTATTATTATCCCCTTCAAATGGCAGTTTCACAATTAAGTTTTCATCTCAAGGATTTAGTGTTTCATGTTCATAAATGTGTAGATGGCAGAGTCAACACTTCTGCCGTTCCCTACCCACTCGGTTTTCATCTGAATGCAGTAAGACTTATTTCCTGCCTCGTGTAACCGTGAAAGCTGTAGACCTGGCTGTTGTGTTTTTCGGATAAAATGGGGAAAAACAAAGAGCCATTGTTATTGCTAGAATCTACCACATTTTCTCATGTAGATGATAACAAATTTTGTTTTTTTGCAATTGGATTAGGCGCTGCCCTTTATGTCCACTGCCCCTAGACACTTTAGAAAGAAGGAAAACTCTCCTAAAGATCGCTATTATCTTTGTGCTGTATGCCTCCTGATGCACTTTTAAGTACTTGGAAGATACATTTTACATATTAATTATTGTGGAGTCAAAGCTGAGCCTGTTGCAGTTAACCGGCAGTTTTCTTTTGTGTTTATTCTGATGCAGAACAATGAAACTTTGATTTATTTTTCTTATCTTAAAATCATTTCCATTTATGCAGCAATTAAAGTAAATTAGTTATTATGGGCAATTGTCACAAAATTATCTTGATTGTTAAGAGGCTCTCTCATCAGTTTAGAGAAGCATAATCGTATTCCATAACTTTTCGAAAAATGCAGACATCGGCTGGGTCGAGTGCTTTGTTCCTGTTAACCCATGTTCTTCCCCCTCCTGCAGATCCGCATGGCAAAGGATAGTGATGTCACCTGGAACCCAACGTTCATTGTAAAGCCGGATGGTGGCTCCCAGGGGGATGGGATCTACCTTATCCGGGATCCCCGGGACCTGCGGTTGGCAGCAGGCGCTCACAGCAAGCATGCTATTGTGCAGGAGTACATCCAGAAGCCCCTGCTCATCGACAAGCTGAAGTTTGACATCCGCCTGTATGTCCTGGTCAAGTCACTAGAGCCACTAGAGATCTACATCGCCAAAGAAGGCTTGTCGCGCTTCTGCACTGAACCATACCAGGAGCCAAGTCCGAAGAACCTCAATCGCGTCTTCATGCACCTCACCAATTACTCGCTCAACGTGCACAGCGGCAACTTCATCCACTCAGACAGCTACAACACAGGCAGTAAGCGCACTTTCTCCAGTGTGCTGTATCGCCTGGCATCCAAGGGTGTAGACATCAAGAGGGTGTGGTCTGACATAATATCTCTGGTCATAAAGACAGTCATTGCCCTAGTGCCGGAGCTCAAGGTGTACTACCAGGCTGATATCCCACCTGGAAAACCAGGACCCACCTGCTTTCAGGTACGTAGTTGAAATGTGGAACCCCAGTGGAGACAATACAGTGGCGTAGCTCAGTGTGTCCTCAGCTGAAACACAATGCTCGGGTCTCAGGTTCTTTGTAAAAGACAGATTCTCATTTTCTTTTTCCCCCTCACATTTTTTGGAAATTGCATATTTGCTTCAGAATTGCTACCAGAATAGCATATAGGTACTCAGTCACTCAGTTCTGAAAATTGTATTTATTTTGTAAGAATATGACATTAAATCCATTATTCTTACTACTTTTTCTTTTTATCAACTGTTGTACATGTTTGATTGTTACATTGCGTGTACTTTACAGCATGTTTTTTTTTTTTTTTTTTTTTTTTCCCTTTTTGCTCTTCCCCTTTCTGTCTTCCAGATACTGGGCTTTGACATCCTACTGATGAAGAACCTAAAACCTGTCCTGCTGGAGGTCAATGCTAATCCCAGTATGAGGATTGAACATGAGCAGGAGGTCAGTGTGCAGTTTTAGCTGCTGGAATGGTTTTCTTAAAGACAGAGTCATGTTCAATGCAACATCCATTAGTCTCTGCAGAGATATTATGGAAGTTATTCAAAGGGACCGCTGTATGAGGATGTTCTAAAAAGCAGCGCCTTTTTGTCACAAAAGCTCAGGTGTACACACACAACTTAAAGTCCACACGTGGTTTACAGGAACTCTAATACTCATTTGTTAAATTAATGTTAGTGGAGATAGAGGTCAGGATGAGATCTATGATTTAAACCTAGTTTAGCAATTCTTGTCCAGCTAGTTATGCAGTATACACAATGTGATGCTTGACATCACATGAAAAGTTAGCTGAAGATTTTTAAGTTTGCATGTACATTGTACATGTACATTCAATTCTTTTAGCTTTGATGTTTGATGGCACCTGTGAGACAGAATGTTCCCTATCTAGGCTCATGTCAGTTTGTGTTGACATAATTGGGGAACAGCAGCCATGGGGGTGAATACTCCTGCAAATTGGGGTCTCTCACGGAAGGGTGCCTGATTACAGCTGCTGATGTTACAGGTGTCTCCAGGTGTGTTTGAGTACGTGCCCAGTCCTGTAGATGAAGAGGTCAAGGTGGGGGTCATCCGTGACACACTGAGACTTGTGGATCCTGCACAGAGGAAGACTTTGTAAGTCCAATATACTCACATACTGGCCTTTGAATAGCCTCACTGAAGTGTAAAAAAAAAAAAAAAATATATATATATATATATAATACATATAATTCCTCTCCCACCCCAAGATAAAATCAAAAATATGTTGAAGCTGCTGGCTTTTATGTAATTTTTTTTTAAAAGTATGTAGAAGTCACAGGGACATCCCCCTTTATCATTCATCGGTGGGACATTTTTTCAGAAGTGTTACTGCAAGCTTTAGGAAGTATGTACACAAACACCTTATAGTAATTGAATTTGCAAGGTGATTTTCTGATGAAGCATAAGAATTAAAGAAAATTAATCAAAGCAACATTTTGACTATAATGGCCTGCATTTGCTTGTTCAGTGAAAGTAGTTTGGTGTTGTCTGTCCTCCAGCACTTGTGGCTATGTGGGAGATTCAGACCAATGGTATGTGGTTTATTGCCAGGACCAGGTAATGGCCCAAAGTCCTTAGTGTGAGGAATATGGAAATGAGCGTTGAACAGGTGGAAGGTGTCAGTTTAACCCCCAAGAGTTTGGCAGGAAACCACTGGAGCAGACCTTGCAAATCTGCTGTTTGGCCACATAATTTCCCAAAATGCCCTGGTGGGATCTCACCAGCTGCTATTTGTGTCAAGTGACCCCTTTCATGCTTCTCTTGTGAAGATATCAGGTGCCTGGATATGAGAAAAGGCCACTGGCAGACTTCTTAGGAAGCCTATGAGTCACTCTGTCCAGACTAAAATTATCAGTGTAGATGTTTAGCAGATCAGATGATCTGCCACCTCTTTAAGCTGTTTCTCAGACTGCTGTGGAAGTGTTACTATACTTACTGTAATGCTCTTGAGAATATTTTTTGATCCTTTGTTGGTATTTTCATATTTTTAAGTGACTTATTTGCAAATTCCTCCGTCGTTCTCAATGAAATGTTTTGTTTTCTAAGTTTGTTTAAGTACATTTAATATTTGATTCATTCATGTAGAATAACTGGTTTCATTCCTAACGTCAGGATAGAATTTCTTTGACTGTCTAAACTATTTTTACACACATACAGTACCAGTCAAAAGTTTGAGTAGACACATCATTTAAACGTGTACCAGCTCTTCTACAGCAATTTGTGAAGACGTAGGACATTGATGGGTTCAGTCTTCTGTCCAGTTTGTCTCATACAAGTATTGCCCAGGTTGCTCAGGTGTGCTCACACTTTTCAATGGTTTTGGTTCATCTTATATATTATTTTGTGAAGTATATCAACTTGTCTTAGCTTTGACTAAGCTTTTAACCCTCAAAATTGCTCTAAATGTTGACCTCAGGGTGATTCTGTGCTAAATTTCTGAGATCAAATGAAAAAGCATTGTAATATTTTATCATACTTGTATTTATGCCACAACTTATCTGTCATTTGACTTAGCTAACCTTGTTTTACACGTTGAAAAGTATGGTCTGACTTGAAAGATAAAAACACGTGATGATATAACAGATCTCTAGGTGAAATTACAAGAAGTTATTAAAAAAGAAGTTTAATGGGACCAAAAAGGCATATGAATATTTTTTTAAAATTTATCCCTCTCAGAAGGACGAGGTCTTTTTTCCCGATCATTAGCAAATACAGATTTCAACAAATAAATAATACTTTGCACATGCATTTCATACTCAACTACCATAACTATTGCTGTTCCCTGGCAATGGAAGGGTCTTTTATTTTGTAGTTGTGCAGAATCTGAGTGTAATAAGAAGTGATTCAGCATATCAGAAGTAATCCTTCTAATACATGCTAGCACTGGGTCTCACTCTGTTAGCATAATGCTGATAAAGTAATGGCTTTGCTCATTTCAGCCTTCACATCAGTTTGTGTGTTTAAAAGATCTGATTTACTCATTCCTCAAAGACTAGTTCAGGTTTTATTTGTACCTGCTGGTTTTGTATTTCTTCTATTCACTGTTTTCATGATAGGCTGGAAGCAGTAGTACATTTAAGGCGAATTTCTCTTCCAATCATTTGTTCTATTGTTTGCCATGAAATGAGCTGATAAGTGAACAAATGATTGGAAGTTAATGATGAAACTTGAAATGGATGTTACTTCTCATTTTCTGGGTATTTTTTTCAAAATATGTTTCATTTAGGGAAAATTGAATGGAAAATTGTTAACGAAAATGTAACTTTATGCAAATAACGTGAATAAAAATGAAGTCCTTAACTGCACATCTCTTTTAATTATGCAATAGCAGCATATAATTTTTCCACTGAAGTCCTATGTAATGATGAGGAACAATGCTGTGATTCTTTTGTCTGGCTCAAAATTCCAGCAACACAATTTGCTACTGCACAACAGATTACTTAGACCTATGGCCAGAAAGAGAAATGGTCAGTAATACACATCTGACACTAATGTGTATTAATTTACTCATTAGATTTGCTGAAAGAGACGCTGTCAGTTTGCCTTTTTTTTTTGTGCCAAGTGATACTGAGAGGAAATGAAAATCAGTTGATCATGTTGTTGTTGTCTTTCATGCAGCGAAGTCTTACGAGTTGCATTTTTGTGGGGATGCCTGTTAAACAGGTCATCATTAATTGAGGCTCACCATAAAATTCCTGCCGAAGTCACTGATGGCTTCATTGCACAGCTGTGGAGAAAGGCAGACGAGACCATTTCTGTGGCAATCGCTGTATGATTTTTCAGTAACGATCTCTGAAATTAAAATAAATGAAGCAGAACAATTGGGTTGAGCTTCAAGAAACATCGCAATACCCTTATTACCAAAAAAAATTACACTGATTCATATTTAGCTTCTCTGCGCTTGGAGGATGGATTGTAGATGGGTCATTACTGTCACTCCGTTGCACCTTAAAATTGCTTTGTTTGAGTTGCTCTGACACATGGTGTGTCATTTGGGACTTGTTGAGAATAGAGCGGATTGTACCGGAAGGCTTGTTCTATAGGTATTATTTGATTGAGGACTGTCAGAAACACTGACCTACACACCTACTCCTTTGTGCAAGCACCACTAGAGTAGCATAATGTGGCTTATGCAGTCGTTGTAAAAGTACTAGTCTCTCTTTCACCTCCAGTTTTTCACTGTGAGCCCTAAAAGGGAAGCTTTTGACTACATCTGATAATTCAAAGGCTACTTTTCATTAGCTGGAAATGAAAGTTAGATGTCACCAGGAGCAGATTGAAATTAGGGATAAACTGGCTGTCGTAGGCTCATCGCAATAACATTCTCTGATGCAAATGTGATCATCAGTGGGCTCCAGGGAAAGAAACTTTGGGTTTTTTTTTTGTAGTAACTAACCAAAATGAAGGGTTAAAATTTTATTTGAAAGTGTTTTAGTTAGGGGGAAATACTTTTTTACTTTTTGTAATCTAGGCCTAGTACTTTCTCTCCACCAAGCCGTATAATATTCGGCTTCTGACGTGAACAAGAACTTGCACAACATACCTGACAATGCAGAGGGAGGCTAATGGAACTGCTGACAGAGACCTCTGTAGTGAACCAGCATATTAATGTGGGTATTGATGCGGACATGAATGCGCGCCACGGCTCTCAGACACATTTCCATTTCGACATTGCAGATGGAGCGCAGGGTTGGCGCCAGCAAGCCAGCCACGGCTCGGAGCCCACCTTGTTTACATCGAGCCACTGTACGGGAAGTTGCGTCCCCGTCTGGTTTATTTGCTCTAACACGGTGGATGAACGTTCAAATCGGTGGCGTTCCTTTCAGTCTGGAGGTGAACTATTTTAGATCTTTAATAGATGCGGAAACGTCAAACACGAACAATTGCTTTGTAGCCTTGGATTGTGTCCCCTGATGGCTCATTACCGTGCATTAACAAGGGCTCTGAACAACAGTTGCTAACGGTTACTAAAGGTAGTGGTGACATGCTGTAATAACATAGCATGCTGTTTTCCTGAAACCTTTTTAGAAATATCCATTATTTATAACCAAGGGCATACGCATTGGTCACATGCATCCAGAGCCAGTTCGCTGAGAGGAAATTGACTGGCATTGTGCCATATTTAAAAGATGCATATATTGAGTTTGTTGTGGCATACACTGTAATTTTTCTTGTGGCCAAATTTCTGCTGCCCTGCTTCTGAAGCAGTAAAATCATTAATTTCAGAACACTGTATTTTGAAATACCGAATGCCAAAAGGACCAGAAATAGCAAGCTTAAATGTTTTGCTTTTTGTCGTGGGAGTTGTTGAATAAAAAAGCAGGACGTGTCAGCTGCATTTTAAGTGTGCCGTAGATTGTGTCTTTTCTCTAAGATTGGACAAGTTAAATCTGTTTTTCATACTACACATTTACATTTATTTATTTAGCGGACGCTTTTCTCCAAAGCGACATGCATCTCATGGAAAATACAATGTGTGCATTACAGTAGCAGAAAGTGAGACATAGTTGCAGACACGTGATTCTTAAGTACAGTCAGTTTGTTTCCACCATATGCACCAATGTTCATCACACAAGTAGCTGCATAAAACTTTGTCAGAATGTCGACGATTCCTGATCACCTTCCTAGGAATTTTTTTTTTGTTTAAAAGATACATATAAACATTTACGTTACATTACAGGAGTTGCTGCTTAAAGGTTTATCCGAGAATGATCTTAAAGTTATAGTGCGTGAACATTTAATTTACATGGAATTAAGAGATTATCATGATGATCAAGTCTTTTAGATAGCTGGGAGCAGAGAAGTAGTACCTAAAATAAGCTAATTTCTTTTAAAAATAAAGTTGGTAGGCTTTATCCAAATTTTCTCTGACCAGGGCTCCTAAAATGATGGGCCCAATTCATAAGTAGGGGACATTTTAAGGGATCCTGCACTCTGTGTCCACAACTAAATACCAAAAATATATAATCTTGTAATTATAGGCAGCATTACATAAACATATAAAATTAAATTTTATATACTACCTTGTAAAACATATAGCACAGTATGAAATGCAGAGCATTTATCCATTTTAAATACTTGAGATTTCACACCGTGGTATATATTTTGTGCTGAAATTATACATACTCTTCTCATACGACACCTCTGGGATGCTAATGTTTCTTTTTTTAGTAGACGTTCTACAAGGTCGACAAAAGAAACAAGGAATAAGGCACAAAAATGAGCTGGTTTTCGTTCACTTGTTTGCAGTAATGCACAAGAGGCCCTGTGAGTCAGTCATAAATTCGATCTCCTTTGACCTCCAAAGACAGGCAAAGCTTTCTTGTTCATCTCCTCCGAGCTACTGAGATCAAGTTGGACTTTGACTTTGAAAACAAGGTTGTGTCTTAAAACTGCTTCAAGGTTATTTGCTATTCTGAAGTGACTTTAGAAATGTTGACTTGCTAACTTTTGTGAATAAAGTAGCATTTTATTATTTACATGAATGTCTCAATCGATGTACAGTACTATGCAAAAGTCTTGGGCACTTAGATGTTTCACAAAAATATTTGTTTCAGGAGCTTATTTAATGTCTTCTGCATTAGCGTAAATGGGAAAGAGCATATTTTAGATTTCTAGGCATTCCTTTTGCAAAAAGTATGTTATTAAAGAACGTACACTGTCTGAAACCACTTATTCCAAGCGTGGTCGCAGCAAACCAGAGCCTATCCCAGCAACACAGGGCGCAAGGCTGGAGGGGGAGGGGACACACCCAGGATGGGACGCCAGTCCTTCGCAAGGCACCCCAAGTAGGACTCGAACCCTAGACCGGCCAGAGAGTGATACCCGGCCAAACCCGCTGCGCCGAGCGGTTGTTGACGATGGATGGTTACTAAGCTTTGTAGGAAGTTTATTAATTAAGAGCATCATTTTTGGAAGCATTCTCACTTTACAGATTTTTTTCCCCCAAGTACCTTAAACTTTTGCACAGTACTGTATGAGGAGCTGTGCATCTGTTTTAATGCCTTATACACCTTGTTAGAGAATTAGTTTTTTCTGTTTATTACTCTGTAAATATATTTTTGCATTGGAGATTTCAGTTTACTTTGCTGAGACTGGGAGAGAGAGTGAGAGCAATAGACAGACTGGTCTATTATGGCTCTTGTTTATATGAGCGAAAACCTTTTCAAAATGTAATTGGGAAAAGGCGGCCTGGTCAGGAGCAGTGTCTGTGCCTGTTTTCTCCATATCTACAGAGGGATAAAATCACACTTTAATAATTACATTGAAAAAATATCACACGTAGTTCGTCCATCACATCCATAACTGAGGCTGACAGCTGCCGCAACATTAGAATAAAATGGCACACCTTGATTTAGAGGGGCATGCTGTGATTTATTGGCAAGTTTGCGGAGTCGTTCACAGAAAGGGCCTGATGCAAAGCCCTATATTCCCATCCTCTCGACGCTGAACAGCCGGTCACTGGTCTTATTATGTGTTTGTGCCTTGTGTTTACAACACACAAGGTTCTGGTGGGCTCTTTTGTCATTAACAGAAAGCCTATTTAATACACAGAAATGGTACAAATAATCCCATCTTTTAAGATCTTTGAAGAGACAAGTGTAAAATGCTAAAATTATTAGAAAAAATGCGAGCTATTTTGACACCGCTGGTTTCTTTTGAAGAGAAAATTGGCCTCTCCCCTCACTTATTATTCATCAAGGCTAACAACTTTAAATTTGAGTGAGTCACCAGATACGGCTGAGACGAATCATTTAGAAATTAGCTTTCATTTCCTGTGGATTGCTGTAATACTGCAAGGACATGGGGCAGTAATTTTTTTTTTTTTTTTTTTTTTTTTACTTTTTTCCCCCTGAAAAAAAGCAGCTATCTTACTTCTTTGTCAGTACTTATCTCAGTAAATGCATGCTAGCGGCTGCGGGGTTCAGTCTCGGCTCTTTAGGAGTTCTTCCCATTGCGATCTTAAGGTAACGAAAAAGTTAGGATTAGTATTCAGCTCTGAACTACTGGCTTGTCAGATCTTTGCCTTTGGAGTGAGCGTTCTGTGGAAGTTCTGCTTTACCGCTCACATCTCTGATGAACAGGGGTGGTTTCTGTGCCAGGGGGGTTAAAGGCAAGGTGAGAAGGTCGACAGAAGTGTGGTCTCCCCGGGGCGCTCGTGTTGCTTTGCGCCTGGTTTGAGAAGGTTGTGTCCTTCCTTGCCCCCCCAGGCTCTTTCCCAGTCCCGCAATCGGGGAAATCAGGGCGCTGGCTGGTGTCGGATCACAGGAAGCCAATCGATTTCCCTGAAGCGGTTCTCTCTCTCACTCTCTCTCTCTATTTATTTATTTATTTATTTATTTATTTATTTGTTTATTTATTTTTTTAAATTCGTCAATGTTGCAGAAGTAACTGTCTTGGAACCGACTATAACTAACTTCGACTGCTTGCCCTACTGGAAAATGCAGACAGCAATGAACAGCTAGTCCTTTTTCCTCGGACCAAATTTTTTAAGAAGTGCAAGTATTTGGGCATTTGCGTGGGTGATTTTTTTTGTCAAGACTCTGAGTCTTTAATCTGCATTGCCCTTTGATTTTGACAACATCCATCCAGACAGCATCCATTTGCTTACTTGTGAGGGTTTTGATGAATTATTCCACACTGCTGGAAAGTGATGCATGTCAGTAAGCTCCAAGTGCCACTAACGTACCCAGGAGTCTCTCTCCAGAGAACACCAGCTTCCTTCTTGTGTGTGCTTTTCATCTTTCAGTGTGTGTTTTATTTTTTATTTCCTATTTGGACCTAACTAGGCATTTGCTGATAATAATATTTGTTTAGTATAATGAAAAACATGACGACAAAAAAATCTCACCTCGGGTTCGATTCATGCATTTCAGTATGAATATGCTTTTACTTTAGGGGTCAGAGACATTGATTTGTAACAGCAGTCATTCGGTTGTCAAGATGAGCCTTGTTTTAGTTTATTTTACTTGGTCTGCTCTAGACAAATACCTGACCGAGTAAAGACTACAAACTATTTAATTTGCTTCGAATAAACATTTTGAAGCAAATAACTTGCATGATTACATTGACATTTTTTAATTTAGCAGACGCTTTTCTCCAGAGGGCTGTACGTCTAACAAAAAAATACAATGAGTGCATTACATGCACGTTATGTTATGATTTGAAAAACCGAATATTTTGTAATCGTCGTGCATGAATGTTCTTGCAGCATGACCTACTGAGGTCGAAGTGTTTTACATAAGATGCTTATACGGGTGTGACAGAGTTCGAATTTGAACGTTGCTGAACTTTGAACGTTTTTGTCAGATCTGAAATCTGTCAAATTTGATCAACACTTGTTTTAGCAAATGTGAATTTGATGTGGGGGGGGGGAAGTAGTCAAAGCAATGCATCTCATTATAAGCTTTATTTTATATGTATATCTGTTGCTGTCTGCAAGTCTAGGCATGCTTGAGAGGGGCTGCACTAATTAATGATTGTACAGTACTACATGCGCACATATATATTCACATATTGATTATGCAGTGAAATGCATTAGGACTACTTTTTAAGACTTTGCATACCATGTTTGTCATTGTGGTCTTTTGCTTAGCATAAGACAGTGTGCGTAAGTTCACATACATGCATCTTGTTTTGAGATTTTAACTGGAAATACTCATACTGATATAAATGAATGCTTATATTACTAATATTTAATTTGAGCATAAAGCAGTATTTTTTAAATTGCTGAAAAAGAAAATTACTTCACTGTGTAAAGTAAAACCAAATAAATATTTTTCATCTTTTAATTGATATTTGCATGTGGAATAGTGTAAAAATGATGCTTTACATTTTAATTGTCCTTGAAAACCTCATCCACCTTCGCATCGGTACGGATTTATAATTTTAAACGCGCATTCCACTGATCCGGATTTTGAACATCTCCTTCACATCCCTAGTTCCTCATCTACATTGTTATAGAATCACCTGCTGTGGATGCATCTACTGCAGATGTGATGATGCTTTGAAGAAATCCACAGGTTCATTGAAGTCAAGAGAAGAGTGCAAATCAATATAAAAACACAGCATGAAGACTCTTAATGTATCAAAACATTTCGAGCAGGAATTAAGTTTGACTTTCTCTCTTTACAGTGAGCCAGCAGTTCTCCCCCTAGTGCTTTTAGGACTAATTGAAAGCAAGGCCCATGTCTTGCATCTGATTTGCATAATTTAGAAATAATTGCTTTTGTCTCTCCTTGAACCACTGATATACAGTATATTTTCTTTTCCTGGTCCATGGTCCCCTAGGATCAGTCTAACCATCTGGCCAGGGGCTGGAACAGAAGCAAAAGATCCCTGAACATTACCAGGTCCTGGTCAAGTCAATTAAACACAGCTATTCTGTCAGGAACAAGTATTTTTTTCTTTTTTTTCTTCCTCCCATACTGCTGATAGCAGCGTCTTTGAACATGTAAGCTTTTTGAAATGAAAATCCTATTCTGTGCTTTAAAACCTTTCAAGACACAAAGTACATGGAGACCAGCCTCTCAAAATAACATAGAAAGTTCTTTTGGATGGTTCTTTTGGACAGTTCTTTTTAAACAGACAGTTTAAAAATGGCAAGAGTATAAAGGGACTGGAGAAATTGGATTTTGTGTAAATATAATTGGCTGAATGGCGTTAATGTAACTCAGACTGGTTACTGTACTTACATTACAAGAATTACTTGGTTTGAGACTCTTAATAAAAATATTTATTTTTACAGCACATTCTAAAACCGCTTCTCAAAATGCTTTACAGTAAAGAAGAAAGACGTACGGTGACATCTCTAAAGCACTTAATCAAAATCAGTAACCACCTGTCCAAGTTAGCATCACAGCACTCTAGAGTTTATTCTGGAGGCACAGAGCACAAAGCCAACGAAGGTACACCCTGGATGGGATGCCAGTCCATCACAGGGCTGACACACACACACACACACACACACACACACACACACACACACACACACACACACACACACACACACACACACACACACACACACACACACACACAGAGACAGACAGAGCAGAAAATCACTCACAGACTACAGAAAATATAGAGTCACCAGTTAACCTGAAAGTCTTTGAACTCTTGGGGAAAAAAACCAAAACATCTGGCAGAAATGCACACAGAGACAGGGAGGATACACATGGACCGAGCTGGATTCAAAGTGAGGTGCAGCACTATCCTCTGCACCGCTTTGCACAAACTCTAAAGTAATTTACAGGCAGTCCTGGATTTAAAGGTGTCCAGAGTAGATTAGATATTCAGGACTTGGTTTTGGACTAAATTTTCGTTGTTTTTAAAGAATAAGGCTGGGATTTGGGGTGTTTGGTGGGGAAAAAAATGTTAACTTTTTGTGGTTTAAAAACGTGCTTATTGTTCAATTTAATGGTAACGAAGAGTTCTTTTTACAGGAATTGTCTTTATGAGCAGACCATCAGGAATGAATTATGCACGTTATGCAGTGGAAGTTTGCATGTAAATGTGACTTTTGTAATATTTGTAAAATATGAAATGGGTGGATAAAGGTACTTGCTTATGATGCATATGCGGGTTAGTATGACATTGTAAATATGACTTTGGCGAAGGTTATGGATACATTTTGTGTATGTTTGTGAACTGACACTTCACCAAATTGACTTACAGTGTTAAGTTAAAGTAATTTACCCGTGTATACAACTGGGTAATTTTTACTGGAGTAATTTAGGGTTAGTCGCTTGCTTAAGGGCACTATAGCAGGCAGTGGGATTCAAACCTGGGTCCTGCTGGATAATATAGATATTGGTCCACAGGTTCTACCATTAACTTGAAGAGTGATGTAAGATAGTCTGATCTTTCTACCACTGAACAAAATTATTCTGATATATATTTGACATTTCAGCTAGTCATATGTGTGTTAAAGAAAATGTCTTTTCCTTCTATTGTTGATGTATTTGTGTAGAATGTACAAGTTGCCACTGGAATGCAGACAATTGATTTTAAAAAGGGCAACCTTTTTCATAATTGTTTTGATCTCTTCTTCGCATTTTGGCAGTGGAACATTAATTGGCAGTGGTGTGCATGGTTCAGATCTTATCAGGGAATGAAACGGCATTCAATTTAGCTAGCCTAACTTCCCGCTTTAAGTGAGAATCGATATTAAAAAAAAAAAAAAAAAAAATTCTCTGTATAATATACATCTCAGTCTGTGCCTATATTAATCCTTTCATTGCAGGATTCATGGGCTGTTTCTCCTCCTCTTATTTCCATGGCAACAGGTCACTCCTGCCAAGCGGCAGCTCACAACCACAGGAGAACATCCAGGGGGCAGGTTTACATGACAAGGCAGAGGTGGATGATGGGCCACAGGTGGAGAACAACCTGCCGTCACTGTGCTTGAAGCAGGTCTTTCCTAAATACACCAAGCAGTTCAACTATCTGCGTCTGGTGGAGCGCATTGCTGGCCTCTTCGTGCGCTTCCTGGGGGTCAAGGGAACCATGCGCCTGGGTCCCACTGGCTTCCGCACCTTCATTAGGTAGCTGGGCTCTCTCTCTGGCCTCCGGTCTGTTCCCAGTCTCCTGCATGGTTTCTGTACTCTGTTATTCTTTAGTCTTCACCCTTCTCCTGTAGATGCCTTTTGCATAGTTAACAACCAGGCTGTCAAACTCTATTGTGTGTATGCAGACTATCAATACATTCCCCCAAACTTTACAGGTGACAGTACCCTTTATTTCAGTATCAGAATCATGTGGACTCCTGGCTTGCATTATTTGATCTCTGTTGTGCCAACAATATGTAACTTTTTCCTAAAATGAGAATTCCTTTAACGTTAAATAATGTAACACAGAATATACACTACTGGTTTTCACAAGCTGCACATCATGGGGGTTTTTCCTCTTAGCTGAGCTCTTAGCTCAGCCTTGATTCAGCTTTGATTGAATGCAGTTAGTATAACTGCCTAAATAAAACTGAACTAAATGCACGTTTTGAGAGCCCACAATAATTTAAGATGTATTATTTAGATTTCATGTTAATCAGAGAATAACTAGCCTTGTGAAAACACGGTAAACATGTTTCTGAACGCTGGCAACAAATGATCCAAGCAGTGGAGTTGATTAATAATTAGAGAGAGGACTTGAGAGAAAAAAAAAAACTGCTGGCATACAGTGCATTCGGATTGAGTTTGACACCCCAACCTTGCAACTTGTGCTTCTCTGCTCTCGACCAGCGCATATGTTCTGCTGGCTTGCTGCCTTTTGGTCTGTGTGCTCACTGCTGGTTCGAAGAAGCACCTGCCAACATGCTTGAAAGTAAAAATACATCAGAGGTGTAGCCCTCTAGAATTTGCTATGCATCTAAGATGAATTCCTGTGTGATGGTTTTGTCTAAGCAGTGAGAGTGTTCATTCTTCATGCTTTATCCAGCTATTTGGGAATATAATCTCTGTTAACAGCTCAGGGCATATGTTCTGTGTCTGCCTTCCAGGAACTGCAAACTCAGCAATAGCAGCTTTTCCATGGCATCCGTGGACATCCTGTACATCGACATCACACGACGCTGGACGGGTATGGTGTCTGACTCCAGGGAGGCAGGTAATACTGGGCACAAGGTAGTGCCAGGCTATTGTACATGATCCCTGTGGTAATGCTGAAAAAGAAAATCTTTGCTTTCTTATTTACTCATCACAACTATTGAGCAGCTTTATTGCTGATGCATGTGTAGTATTGCTATTACCTCTGATTACATGTGAGGTCATTTAGGGTCTCTGTGGTAATTCAGGAGCTCTCATGCTGTTTGGAAAACATTGCAATCACACTGAATTCTCATATTATGTATGAACACTTTGGGCTTTGGTAGGATATTAAGGATGTAGAGGTAATTTTGCTATAATGAAAAATTCATTGTCCACTGCTCAATGTTGACAGTATATTAAGTAAGTAAAGTTTTGATAAGGTTTTGTGGAAACTGAAAATTTAACTTCTTCAAACAGTTCCTGCTGCAGCAGGCTAGGAAACAAGGTGACAGGCTAAATTGCTAAGTTATGTAAATGGGAAAAAAAATAAGTGATTTATTTTTATCAGTATTTTTTTCTTGAATGAGAAATTCCATTACATTGGAATTAGAGTTCCTTTTTTCTACTCATTCCATGTTCCCACAACACTAACATCACTTCCACAACCCAGTTTTTTGGGATAAACATGTTGTAGTGAGTAGCACTGTGCTAAGAACCAATAGGTATCCAGGTCTCATCTGAGTACTCTGAATACTTATAGAGATATAGAAATATCCAGTTCAGTAAATTTGCCTTTGATAAATAAATGTTATCATGTGTTTGAGTCTGTCTGCAATTCAGTTAACCTTTTACTCTAAGAATACAAGGGCAAACAGCACCCAGTAGCAATGCTGAAGAATGACTTTGGTTGCTGCTGAATTTAAGTGTTTTTTTTTCTGATCATATAGTTATGAAATGATAACGAGTAGTGTAGTAGCTATTGACATGGTCTTGAAAGTTCCAGTTCTGTTCATTTCCCAATGTGTGCCGTGCTGTGGTTCTCTTGATCTAGCAACTGCTCTAGCTATAGAAATTGGTAAAATAGTTTTAACCAGACAAACTTGCTATCAGTTAAGAAACCAAACAATAATATGAAAATGAAGCAAAATTTTCAGCGGTATTTTTTTTTTTTTTTTTTTTTTTGTAACAGCAGCAACACTAGATCACAGGAACAAACAAAATATTGAAACTGCAAGCATAAATCAAGTAAAGCAAATAATGTTTCACAGAAGTGATCAATTGCTATTATCAGTGAGTTGTCATTCATGTCATTACTTCCATCAGCCAGAAGAAAATTCATCACTACCAGGACATTTTTTCATTTAGCTGATGCTTTTCTCCAAAATGACTTACAATGTTAATCTACCTAGAATTACTTACCCGTTTTTACATCTAGTTAACTTTTACTGGAGCAGTTTCGAGTAAGTACCTTGCTCAAGGGTACTATAGCCAGAGGTTAGAGTCAAACCTGCAACCTTTGGGTCCAAAGGCAACAGCTCTAACCCCTACGCTATGTTACCTCTGACCTCAGACCACAGCTGCAAAATACTACTAAGTTAAGAATAAATAATGAAATAAAACTGACAAGACTTTTAAAGATTTCAGTGAAATTGTGAACAGATTGAATTTATATTTAGTATATTTCAACATGAGGGGTGCAGTGGCGCAGTGGGTTGGACCACAGTCCTGCTGTCCGGTGGGTCTGGGGTTCGAGTCCCGCTTGGGGTGCCTTGCGACGGACTGGCGTCCCGTCCTGGGTGTGTCCCCTCCCCCTCCGGCCTTACGCCCTGTGTTGCCGGGTAGGCTCCGGTTCCCCGTGACCCTGTATGGGACAAGCGGTTCTGAAAATGTGTGTGTGTGTATATTTCAACATAATAAATTCCAGCCTATAATGACATTAACATCTTAAATTTTGATTTTAACTGGAAACTCAGCATTGGTTCAGCAAACTTCCAAATATGTATAAATAAGGTGATCTGTATGCAGGAGATGATTTCTAAATGTCTTTAAATGTGGGGATATTGTGTGTTCAGTTGGCTACTTTTCATTAGCGTCAAGATTAAAGAAAGAGCTGCTCAGACTTTGCTGTCCAAGTTATTATTTTTTTTTATTTCATAGGTCAGACAGTTCCTTTGTCCAAAATGACATACATATGGTTTTGCCCATTTATACAGTATATCTGGAGGAAGTCAGGTGCAGATGCTTGAAGGGAATTACAGCAAGACACCTGCTGGAAGTTACAGTCTTTAGGTTATAATTCTTCGTCCTTAACCACTCAGTACCTGCTTCTCCAAATATCGAGCTCTGCGAATAAAACTGTAGAACAAGCTGAAGTACACACATGGTATGTATTACCCAAATACTGTATCACAGGCATTATGCATCAACAGAGATAACGGTGGGTTTGGGCATTGATGAAAATCAGATACAGTGAATTACATACTAATACAATAATGGAAGCATTGGTGAAACTGAACTGTATATTCTTTCCATCTGACTTAACCAGCCAAAATGTGGTCATTTAAACTGAGATATATCTGTCATTCTGTAAAGATGTGTCCTTATCAGATTTGTAAATTTATATTCATGAAACACATCATTGTTTGAAAAAACTCATTGCTATATCTTGGTTGTCCTTATGATAATGTTTCTGATAGGGCAACAGGTAGCATTGTGATGACACAGACTAATAATGCAGCAGTTTAACGCGGCGTGGGCTGCTTGCTGGAGATAAATGCTGCTGTAGAGGCAACCTCTCACTCATTCCATTGCCGGGCTCATTCTTTCATTCACTTCTGTTTATGTGCATGTACACACATTTTTATTTTCTCATTTAATCTGCAAAACCTGGAAAAAGTTGCTTTTTTTTTAACCATTGCTTCTTTGATACAAACAATTACAGTACATGTAAAATGGCAAAATGTAGCTGTTTGTGCTGTTTATTACATGTTTAAGTCTAAAGCATTTTCATTCCAGCATTTAATTATTTACATAACAATACATTTACTTTTTCAAAATCACCTTTAATTTCTGAGCACTCTGCTGTTCTTTAGGCATAAACTCTTCTATAATGTTCATTTATATAGCTTATTTTGTTTGTTTGCTGTCATTATGTTTTAACTAGCAAAGAGAAGTCCAAGTATATTTCTTTGTATTTGTATGCCTGTGGTTATATGCATTATATAAATATCAATTGTCTATCATTGACATCCATTGTACTCCTGCTATGAAATACTGATTTTTTTTGTGCAGGGTTGGTAGTAATGTCAGTATATATGTACATATTTATTAAGATTTTGTTTTGGCTTTTTGTATCAGTCTGCTTTCCAGAGTTTAAAATATGCATATTTAAAAACTTGAGCACTATTGCAAAGGGGTTTGGAATTTTTAATATCAAACTATGTATTAATTAAGTATCAAGGAAAAGTTAAATAAACACAACCTTGAAAACTCAAATGGATTTAATGAGTTGAAGAAATATTTTGAAATGAAAAGGACTTTAAGGAGTCTCATCTCCGCACTCTAGAGTTGATGGATGGCCTTGATTATACACTCTTGTGGCAGTTTGTTTTTAGATGTGTTTATTATCTTTTAATCAGCCTTGATATATGATTAATTTCTTGCAGCCCCCACAAGACATGACAGTCTGTGAATACCAGCACTTGCTGAAAGTTAATGGACTCAATCACAATGAAAGCTTACATATATATATATCTACACTGGGGTTCCGAAGTTTGGAGTCATCTAGAAATTTTATTTTTTTGAAAGAACTGATCCTTTTCTCAATGTACCATTAAACTGATTTTAAAATATAGCCAAGAAATTATCGCTAATGTTGCAAATACTGTAGATATTACTGTTTGAAATGATTGATTTATAATGTGTTAACATATGACTGCAAAGCCCCAGCAGCCATTGCTCCAGAGCCCTTAAAATCCTCAGTTTCCTGGTTAATCCTTTTAGCTCATCCTTAATTAATCATGTTTAAATACTAATGGATTATTCGAGAAACCTTTGTAGTTTTGTTGGCACAGCTGACACGTGTCATTCTGTTCAAAAAAGCAAGTAAATTCTTTCCTTACGTTGGGAAGTACTGGCATTCCTAAAGTTAATTTCTGGGTTCAAAAATGGCCAAAACGAAACAGCTTTCTTAAGAAACATGTCAGTTTGTTGTTGGTTTGCGAAATAAAGGTTATTCCCTGCGTTGATTGCCAAGAAGCTGAAGATTTCATACACAGTTGTCCACTACTGTCTTGAGAGAAGAGGACAAACTGCATCTAACAGGATAGAAAAAGAAGTGAAAAGCCCAGATGCACAAATGCACAAAAGGTTAGATATATGAGACCCTGTAGTTTGAGAAACAGAAGCCTTACAAGTTCTAAGTTGGCTGCTTCCTTAAATAGTACATGCCAAATACCAGTTTTATTTACAGTGGAAAAAAACGACTCTCGAATACAGACCTTAGAGGCAGAGTTTCAGAGAAAAAGCCATATTTAACATTGGAAAATAAAAGAAAAGGTTAACATGGGGCAAAGAACACAGGAATTAGATAGTGGATGACTGGAAAAGAGTATTATGGACAGATTAGTAAGTTAGAGGTCTTTTGATCAAGGAGGAGAACACATGTAAGACATAGAGCAAAGTGGTGCAAGGACTAATTAACCAGAAAGGTTACTACTCTGTTTTGTGATGAATAAAACTCATTTTTTATTTCATATCGCCGAAGGCGAAGGGGATAGACGTAAGTATTCCTGAGCGTGTGTACGACACACACACGCTGTCCGAAACCGCTTGTCCTAAGCGGGGTTGCGGCGAACCGAAGCCTAACTCGGTAGCACAGGGTGCAAGGCTGGAGGGGGAGGGACACACCCAGGACGGGGACTCCAGTCCGTCACAAGGCTCCCCAAGCAGGACTCGAACCCCAGACCCGCCAGAGAGCAGGCCCCAGCCAAACCCGTGCCCCCAAGGGTGTACTACTTCAGCTTTTTTAATGTAACTAGACTTGCCTTCAGAAACAGTGTTGGTTTGAAAGGCTGATTTGCTTCAGTAAGTTTTCTGGAGTCATGAATGGGTTTAAGGTATATGAAGCAGTCAGTGTTGTACTGTTACAAGTGCAGTTGTGTACCGTCACTGTGACGCTGTGTCTGTTGCTCCCTTGTGTAGGGATGAGCCTCCAGGCCTTCGTGGAGGCCTTCTTCTACCTGGCACAGCGACGCTTCAAGGCCCTGCCCCTGCGGGAGCAAGTGCTCTCCCTGTTGGAGCTGTGCGAAGTGCATCTGGAGAGCCCAGAGGAGAAACGGTCCTCCAGAAGCACTGTTGAGAGAAAGACGATGGCCCCGCTCCCGCTGGGCTCCCCGGCTGCCCCTCGCAAGTCCCCTGGCTACGGGCTCCACCAGACCCTGCGGCCCACCCTCAAGGGAAACGTGGAAAACTAAACTTTCCCTAGTTGCGTTGCAGGTTCCTGTTCTTGTGTTGGGGTCTCTCTGGCTGACATCACTGATTGGTGCTTAACAACAGCTGGGTCTTTGTCACAGGCACATACTTAACCTGGCTGTGACACGAAACAAAGGTAAATTCTCTGGGTCATTGGCTTTTCCTGACAGTGCAATGAAGGAGCAATTCTTTGCTGCTGTGCTTCATTTGTCCATTGTGTCAGTTCAGGGTCTTAGAGATGAGAAGACAAAATAACAAAAACTCATCTTTTAGGTTAAATTATTGGTTTCACCTGGGTTTTTATCTTCCCCTTGAAATAGCAGGCTGTCTCTCTTCAGGGAAATCTTAGGAAGTTTTAATTACACAGGCTTCTGAGTGAGTGGTCAGTACAGCTTAAACGCCACGAAGGTGGAGAAAAACGGTATCTCGCCCTCGTGTGTCAAAAACCGTGTTTTGCACAACAACTTTGAAACAAATTCCTTCCGAACCAAATTCTAGCAGCAGGGCTACTGTTGCTCCTGCCATGGACATGAATTGGTTTCTGAAGTTCTCCATTTTCACTGCATGTCTGTGACTTTGGTTCACTCCAGGTTTAAGGAGTCTTATTCTCATTGATTAGGGATTGGTACTTGATCAAATAAAGCAGCTTAAGTCAAATACGTGTGTGATTATACAGTGTAGGAATGAAAAAGGAACACTCCATAGTTGATTATATCCTTGTTTAATTTATTTTAAGAGGAATGCATTATTTTAAATTTATTTTTTTCACTTTACTGAAAATGAGCATAATATGAAGAACTTTATTTATGCAGTACTTCTGAGGGGGAATGAGAATTTTTCTTTTTTTACAGCACATTTCTTTTTCAACCATGTAACCTGCCTGGTAATAATAAACAATATTCTAGAGAAATATACTCAGATAAAATGTGTTTTTGCATTCACTGGATATTTAGCACCACTTCAGAAAACTCAAACATTATATTTACTATTTCAAAAGGCAATATCAGTAAAATAGAAACTGCTTTGTATTGCGGGGAAAAGATATGGTGTGCATTTTCTGTTACCCTTTTCTCATTGAAGCAAAATAAATCAATATTTTAACGGGATGTTTGTGGTCAATGAAGAGGTGTTACAGGACGAAAAACACTTTAGGTCAGATGTTTTCAGTCATGGTCCCCTTAGACATATTTCCCAGGTAATTATCCTAACCATTCACACTAGTATGAGATTTAGCTGACTGACTACTTCATGTATGAGATTTAGCTGACTGACTACTTCATGTATGAGATTTAGCTGACTGACTACTTCATGTCTTAACATAGTATAGATAAATCAATGAGTGAAAACAGGTGATGTAGTGGGTGGTTTTTTTGAACCTCAGGTGTAGGTGGTAATGAAGAGACATTCACTGTTGGCACAGCGAGTAGCGATGCTGTCTCACAGCGCCTGGGTGGTGCGAGAGAACATGGGTTTGATCCCCGCTCAGTCTGTGTGGAGTTTGCATGTTCTCCCTGTGTCTGCGTGGGTTTCCTCCAGGTGCTCCAGTTTTCTCCCACAGACATGCTGTTCCGGTTCCCCCATAATGTGTGAGTGCCAGAGAGAGAGTGTGTTCCACTGATGTATGGATGAGTGACCCATTGTAAGTAGTGTATCTAGCAGTGTAAGTCACCACGGTGAATAAGGTGTGTGGGCTGATAGTAACACTACATAATGTTCATTGGAAGTCGCTTTGGAGAAAAGCATCTGCTAAGTGAATAAATGTAAATGTATTAATGGAACCACTTAACTGCTTTGATTCTCATTACCCTGAACTTAAAACTTTACCCCCTTCAGTTGTTAAAAGTCTGCAATTTACACAGTGCTGGAACATTTGCCAGACAGAAATGCAGAGCACCAAGAGAAAAACGTCTGTGTTGTTTCAATAAGAAATAGTAATGGCTCTGGTTCAGATAGTGGATACTTGATGCAATGTGTGGGGTGCATGTTTTGGTAGCCATAACATACTTGCTGCTGTGTTACTGCAAGTAATGTACCATGTTGGAAATTTCTGTATGGCTTCTGTTTAAAAGGTAATTATTTGGTCTTTTTAATGACTCTTTTATTTTGCTCACATTTTTATTACTTAGGTTAGCAGAAAGCAAGTGCTTACAAGGTCAAAAGATGATCAGGTAGCAATCCGTGACAAAATTTTATGTTGTCCCTGTCACAAGATAACCCTGGGTTAGAACATTTATTGAAAAATAAAACAGCAACAGATTAAAGCAAAGCTGAACTAATGCAAAGAAGCCAGGGTGAAGAACCCAGTGAAATACTACGAGAAAGACTAAGTAACATAGAAACAAGTGATCTTTATACATAGTTCCAAGATGGCAAATACAGATGAGTCTTCAAGAGCTTATGCAAAGTCAGGAGACTAGTCGTACACCTGATGTTAAGCTAAAGATCAGTCCACAGTTTGGGAGTGAGGAGAAAATGAGCGATTCTTTTTTGTGTTTGTGGAGAGCGGGTAAAGCATAAAGGCAGGTAGAAGCCGAGTGGAAGTTAATGTTGTATGTCATGAGACATCAGAGACTGGAGGTAATGAGGGGAGGGGATAAGACATGCAGGGACCTGTATGTTTCGATGAGGGTCTTAAACTGGGTTCTGTCTGTGATGGTAGTCAGTGGTGATGCTGAAGCAGAAGAGTGTTGTGTGAGTACAGGGAATATAGTTATAGAGCAGCAGTGTTTTCAATGAGCAGTGGGGAGTGGATGCTAGATCCAGAAAGACCCTTCAGAAGGGAATTTCAGTAATTCAGCCTAGACAGAATAAGAGATTGGGCACAGGGTTTTATGGCAGAGATAGTGAAGAAGGGCAGAATTTTATGGATGTTCTAAAAAGAGTAAGCGACAGGTCTTGGCCTCTCACATATGAATTACTCACTTTCCATAACCACTTGTTATGGTTAGGATCACAGCAGTCTGGAGCCTATCCTGGAATCACTGTGTGCACTGAGGAGGTACACTGTAGATGGGATTCTGGACCACACAGTAGCCATACATGCACACAAAGAGTGGCCAGTTAACCTGAACTGCTTTTGTTTGGACTCTGAGAGGAAACCAGAGCACCCAGAGAAAGCTATAGCCGACATGAGGCACACATACAAGCTCTACACTGACTGTTCTGGATTCAGACCAACACCCAGACACTGGGAGGCAGCAGCCTTGCCCACTGCACCACTATGCCGCACCCCGAAAGTACTGTGATGGTTGTACTGAGTCATCTGAATAGTCAGTGAAAGGATGATGTCATAAAGAGAGAACTTTAATGGGAGATCTGTGAAAGGGTTTGCAGTGAGTAGGTGAAGGATGTCACATTTAGAGCAATTAGGTTTCAAGTAAGATTCGTGAATACACATCTGAAAGGCAGTGTGAGATCTTGCTTTGAGCCTTGACAGAAGAAAATGAGATATAGATGTCAGAGTTATCTGCATCAAGATAACAGGAGAAGCCAAGATGGGACCTGGAGTGTGTAGAGAAGACAAGCGGTCCCTGCACTGATCCTAGAGGTACGCCTATGGAGACATCTCTAGGAGGGTACATTGAGTTTTAGTTTTAAAAAAATCAGTAATTAAGTAACCATAATACATTTATTTTGTACTGCTCTATATTAGATATCCACATGTACTGATGGCAAAACAGAAAAAATATCCACTGTGTGTCAGTAGACAAAATTTCAGGAAGTGCTAATAAAATAGGGAAGTTGTAAATTTTGCATATTTGGCCCCAAAGGTTCTCGTGCGGATTTTTGAGCAAACAGTGTGGTGTAATATCAACATTGCTCTAATTGTGACAAGATTCAAACTCAGTTTACTTGAAGAGTACTACATATGTGGTCTTCATTAAAAAGTGTGCAATTTTCAAAGCTATATTTCTGTTCAGAAATTCCTGTGTACTGTGATAAACCTAACAAAATATTTTGGTTAGAATGGCCATGAGAAGAGGAAACAAGATCTTTTTTTTTCTTTTTTGTCTTCACTGAAACAAAATTGAGTATTGACCAATGGGCAAACTTGATCAAAGCAAACCAAATATAAATATAGCTACTTTTTATGCGTATTTCCCACTATAGTTACAATTGTCTGTAAGCCATCCTCATGTGCTCGCATACAAAGATTTTACTCAGACTTTCCTTTTTTCTAAAATAAAGCTAGTTAATTGGGACTTATTAGAACTTTTTGCACTTTGATGAAATAGCTGCAAATGCGACTCGTGTGTATAAATAGCTTTGGATAGAAAAAAAGTCATGTTTTTGGGGTAAAGCAAGACTGAGCACCTGTATAGGAAAAACACAACAAAAAGAAATGCAGATGAGTTGTTTTTTGTTGAACATGAATCCCCTGCCAGTTAGCATCCCCTCAGGGGTCCTTATCTTCAGATAAACAGCATGAGCCTCAGATAAATAGACCTTTAGAAATCAGAGACTCTTACTGTCACAATCCCCATCGCTAAAGGATATGGGTTTGGCTTCTCTGCCACATCAATTTACTGCATCTCTGATAGATGTTTCTCTAACCTGGAGCTACAGAGCTGATAAGAGGCCCAATGTTCACCCCACACTTTCCTATACTTTTATTCTGTTTGTAAATCATATTGGACCCCTAAGACCTGCAGCCCTCCCTTTCATATCAGTTCACAATGGCCGTTTTTTCCTGCAGGGGACAGCCGGAGCCATGGTATGTGGGTTGAGGCCGCATCGGAGCAAGGCCTGGTTTTGAAGTGCTGTGTCTCGCTGTCTGTTTGATACATTTCACAGGTTTGCATGAAAGTGAAGTGTGAAATCTGTCCATGTTCCCTTTTTTTAATAATCAAAGTGGACCAGTTGTCTGCTGGAAGTGAGGCTGCTTTTAAATCTCTAGGGTTTGAGGAAAACTTCCTGTTCGCTTGCTTCGGAAGAGCCGTATAGGGCAGCGCATGGGGTACTGCTTAGAGCTGCTGCCTTTGGCCTTGAAGGACACAGGTTCAAATCTCACCTTCTGCTGCAGCAAGGCACTGACCCAGATGTGCCCTGCTAAAAATTAGAGTATATCTAGGGCAGCATTCATGTTTCTGACTGTACTCTACTGTACAGGGCAGCTGACAGCATAGTGGTTTGAGCTGCTGCCTTTGGACTGACTGCAGCTTTGAATTCCACCTCCAGCTGTAGTACCCTTGAGCAAGGCTCTTACCCTAAATTGCTTGACTTAAATTACCCGGCTGTGTAAACAGGTAAACAGCCGTAAGTTGCTTTCGAGAAAAGTGTGCGCTAAATACGTAAATAAATTTAGCTATTTGTTTATTGCACTGTAGACACGAAGGAGAAATTGAGACATGGATGTGTTTCGGCCCCAGGCCATGGTCAGCGTGAGCAGAATTTAGTGAGGCATGCACGTAAGTAACAGATATACAAACTCACGTGACTCATAATTACAGGTAACAGGGAAGATCTTTGGACCAAAAAAAAAAACGGTGAACATTAAGACTGATTGGGCGACTGGCGTCCATCACATTGCAAGACGATGGCTCCTTTTCGCTGTTCAGAATGGAAGTTAAGGCGGAAGTTACATTACAGCACTTCATTGTTCTTTTTTTCTTTACAAAATGGAAGTCCATTTGCGATGACAATGTATTAAATTTTCTAATTCCAATAAAAATGATCCAGCTGCATTCGTGGAGAAATCACAGTAGGTCAGTTATCGTTGTAAGTTACTTTGGTTAAAATGTCAGTTAAATAAATATAAATACTTTAATGAGCTGATAAAGTAACAAATAATTGCACAATTCATAGGAGTGTATAAGACTGATTTACTGGTTTTAATGTCAATATATGGCTCTACAGGAAGAACGAGTCCAATTTAAAGTTTTTAAAAAGTTCTCAAAGTCAGTGTAATATTGTAAATGTTGTGAGCAGACGCAATGTTAATAAACCACGGAGACTGCTGAGCAAACACAAATGCAGCAATAATTGAGCATATAAACTTTTTATATGAATACACATTTATTTGTGCGAAATAAAGGCATGGAGAACTGAAGGAACTTCAGTGGGCCGTGATAAAAGACTTGCCACATGCAAACCACGAACATAGGATATGAGCTACTTTAGTTACTTTCTTGTTTTTTTCCATGTTTCTGGAGTGTGTGTGGATGTTTATAAAGGCATCTGCAGTGCTTTATGAGTAAGGAAGACAGTTTTATAACTTGTTAGAGTTTTTGCTTTCAGGATATTGCCAGTGCGTTGTTGAATGTAAAACCAATTTTATAAACATCAACTACCAACCTAAGAATAATGCTTCACTTCCAGCAGCATATTGAATTCTGTATTGTACTAGTTAACGTATCGGAGATGCGGTGGCATAGCGGGAAAAGTCGGTGTTTCACAGCCCCTGAGCTGCTCAGTGGGTGTGGGGTTTGCATCCCCACTGCCATATTTGGACCCCACAGACATGCAAGAGCAAACTGCATGTAAAAACTATGAGTTGGGGTCAACTTGATGACACGACCACCATCATCACTGTCTAATACAGCCCGAGTTAATTAATAGTATTATAATGGTATTAAAAAACATAATTTATGAATTAGCTTTATGTGTCTATTATTGTCTTATGATTAGTTTTATAAAGTTTGCATTTTATGAAGCAGATTATGGATGTTTTATTTCAATTTACACTGAACTTTGTATTTGTTCTATGATTTTTCTGCAAAAAGCCCATGCAGTGTTACTGCAGCTTAATAAGGTTGAAAAGCTTAAAAGAAAGACTGTAAGCGTCGCACTTAATCCACACTAACACAGCTTACTCCTGCACTATTAGTTTTTATTGATTAATGAAGGAAGTGTAAGTTTTTCATTATTCAGCAGAAATAACGAAATCTCTTCCTGACTTAAGGACTCAGAGATTCTGTTGATGGACACACCTCCATCTGATTTAGATCTCTGCTGTAATCTTTGTCCAGTACTTACGTGGGTAATGTGGAATAGCCTGCTCGCAGAATATTGTGCTTTTTTTCTTTTGTGTCTTGCAAATCCTGTTCTTCAAAATATTAGTTTGTTATGTTTATTATCTGTAGTTACTGATTTGCTTTTATTTGAAAAAAATATCTATTGTATGAAAAAAATTGCAAAGAAACGCCATCGTCATTGTAGATAAAATTCAAAAATTCTTCAAAAACCAAAATTTCAGAATGTGTTAGTAGCCCAACCCAGTCAATTAAGACCTTCCACGGTACTAATGAATTCCAAACAGTTAAATGCAAATGCTGCAATTCATTCACTCAATTAATTAATTCATTTTCAAGGTCACACTCGATGATATTATTTTTTTAGAATCCTCAAGCTTCCTCTGGAGATTTGTGTTGGGCCTGTTGAAAAATAGCTTAACTATACATCCCTGAAAGATAGATAGTCCCTTCATTATTTTTTCCAAACTTTTGGAAGTATCTGAGATCTGTACTCTTTCCTATCAGTCTGTGTTGTTTATTTCTGTGAAAGAATGGTTAATTTTTGATTAGAATACTCTCATATATTTTGCAGCTGACAGTGCAACAGCTACTGAAAGTGTTCCAACTTAAAAACATACATATACTACACATTTCCCAAATGTGTTTTTTAATCATTAAAAACGTAAGAAAAAAGTAATGTCTAAGTAACTCTAGAAGCCTAAAAACTTGGCCTTTTACTAGCTGGACAGCTTATGTAAGTGTGTTTGCATCATCCAAGGAGATTATCTAGACTATTTGTTTACATCCATACAAATTTACCGTTAAATATGGCCTTTATTTTCTTTAAAATATGAAAAGGCTATATCGAGAAGGCCATTTCCAAAGTCGTAGTCCATGATGACCATCAGCTTTAAAGTGATATTATAGACAGACAAGTGTAGGGATGATAAGCTGCCCAAAGCAGCCACTACATAGACCGATTTCGATAGTCTTTGCAAGTGCGATAGTTGCGGTTGCTGCTCGTTCCGCCCGAAATGCATCATGTTTTGACAAGAACTTAGGTACTCAGCAAGGTCTTATACAATTACCATGGTAACTGACACCATTGCCAAGGTTCTCCAAATTTAACTGCTAACTTGCTAACGTTCAAACAATTCCGGCGAATGATTCCTGCTTCACTCATTGATTTTTGACACTTTTTTCCTCGATGAATTTATCTTTGTCCCCTCAGCAGCGGGGCAGCTTTGAGTCTTTGAAACAGCAACTCAAAAGTTTGAGCGGTTGGTGATGATATACATTGTGGTAGGGGAGAACATCTATAGATACACCCATACAAGCACGTCAATGGGTGTCATCGTGGAAGGGAAAGAGCCTCGGCACAGCTTTGCATACATTCTAATGAGCTGCAGAAAAGGGAAAAAGAGAACCTTCTTACGGTGAAGTGTCATAGTTTGAAAGGGTGAGATCAAAGGACAAAAGCAGCTGCCTACAGACTCCCCACCCTTAGCATCTTGTGCTGCCTTCAAGACCATCATCCTTGCCTATGTTTGATGTCAGGTCTCTCCCTGTGTGCCCTCCGCCCACCATCAATACAGGACCGGTCAGTTCTCACCTTGTGGTGCCCCTCCTACCCTCAGTGCTACTACGCCAACGCACTTCTTCTCCGAAGCTCCCACCACCGAGGAGGTTCAAAGACGACATCATGACTTATGTCTTTGGACTTCACCTCAAGAATGGCAATCCCACGACTGAGAAAAGAAGTATCCGTTCGATCCATTTGTGTTAATGGTAACGATTTCGTTTTGCAATACTTGTCTTCATATTTTCGGGAACAAATTATGCTCTTTATGTGAGGGAAGTCTATACTTGTTGATTTGTGGGCGTGTGGTCTTATTACATTCTTAGGTTAGTTCTACCATTATTAAGTCTTTCTTTGTATTTTTGCAGTTTTTCTGCCATAATAAGTTTTGTTTCTCTATAAAGGAGTCAAATATTAGGGTTAGTAATAGTCGTAGTAACAGCTGTACGCTGGCACCCCGAGGAGTGCTGTCTCACAGCTATGGAGTTGGGGGTCTGGACCACAGTTCAAGTCCAGCTCAACATGTGTGGAATTTGTATGATATCTCTGTGTTCCCATTGGTTTCCTCCTGGTGCTCCGGTTTCCCCCCACAGTCCAAAGATGTTTCAGATGAACCTGTGACTACAGTGTGCGTGTGTGATTGTCCTGCAATGGAGTGGTGTCCTGTCTGAGGTGCACACGGCCCTATGCTTGCGGGAGGGACTTTGGATGATCATAACCCCGTGTTTGAAAAACGGTTATTAATAATGGCTGGAGGGACAATAATAGATCTAAGAGAAATCAAATGCAGCCTTGTTATTGTTTAATGCTTTTAATGTTTCCTGAAGGTCCATCTGCCCAACAAAGGATACAGTTAAAGCTCAGATGTCAGTGTCAAACTATTATTAACTCAAACTATTACTGACATGCACAAAAAAATAAACAAAGAAAGTACTAATTGATTCGGTAGAATTATACCTGGTAGAATTCCATCACCTTCTGCAACGGAATTAGGGTCAGGCTAGAATTAGGGTTAAACACATTTAATAGCATTATTTAAAAGTAATTGCATTAACAGCAAACTCTGGTTCATCATCAGTAGCAGCAGTGTGTGAAAAGTTCTGTGGGCCATATGATGTGGTTATTTTCTTAGTCGTGAGTCATATTACTTTCTAATGTAAAGCAGAATTAGTCACAAAAGCTTTTCTGTAAAGGGCATCGCTCCCCCTCATGGATTGGAAACGTTTTAAAACGATGAGCTCCGCTAAATTACAAAACAAAGTCTTGTTGCAGCTCTGCCGACAGCTTTGTAACGAATGCACACAACGATGAGACATACGTGACGTTATGGTCAAAAATAATCACTTCGGTGAGACGTCTTCTTTACACATGCCCAGCGGAACCTCGGGGGCAGCAATTAGAGTAATTTCCTTATGAATTTATTATGTGGATCTTTTATTAACAAAGCACATGCAACACTACACCCCAAGAGAGGTGGAATGAACCATTATGGATTAATAAATGAGCACCAAAATTCTATGAGCAAAAAAACTCCCCTCCCCACGCACCCCCTACAAATGTACCAGAAAATGCATCAACAAACTCTTAGAGTAAATCTGGATTTTGTTGTAATAAGTTTCTTACATGGCAGTTCAACAGGGTAAATGTACATGAATACATGTTTATTAATTACACTTTCCATCAGTCCTAGACGTTGTAAACACGCTGTCGAAGCATCAAGGCGGAGAGCACTATTTTGAAGGATTGGAGGTTTCAAACTCACTTTCCTCCAAATTCCAAAAATCTGATTCATCATATATTAGTTGCCGTTTCTACATACGCAAAACACAAAGATAAATGGTTGGTTTCAGTTTATACCATTAAAGACATTATTCTTTCCTTTTTTTAGCTTCCGTAGCAGTTTGATCTATTACTTGTCATCTTGAAACATACAGAGAGATTCTGCATAACGTCTTTTTAAAATTCCTAATTTTTTTGCCATAATTAAGTAGCAGCTACACAAAATCTAGTGTGGCGCAATATTCCTGTTCTGATCAAAATTTAAGATATTTTTATAAAAATATTACAAGGTGGGGGGTGCGGTGGCGCAGTGGGTTGAACCACGGTCCTGCTCTCCGGTGGGTCTGGGGTTCAAGTCCTGCTTGGGGTGCCTTGTGATGGACTGGTGTCCCGTCCTGGGTGTGTCCCCTCCCCCTCCGGCCTTGCGCCCTGTGTTGCTGGGTAGGCTCCGGTTCCCCGTGACCCCGTATGGGACAAGCGGTTCTGAAAATGTGTGTGTATTACAGGGTGTCAGTAATAGGAGAAACAATGTATATGTGCTTTGGTGTGTTTAATATACACCATCATTCCGGGCATCATATAGATTAGTTCTGAATTAATGTTTCATCCCTGGTTGTAATTTCTTCTTTCTGACCAACGCGCCATGGAGCACATAACTGAAAACACCCGCTTTGTCTCCAGGTTTGAGGGTCACTCTTGTGCTTTTAGGACGTGGTTACTGTTGAAAAAGTATTTTTGTCCACCCGAGTGTCAGTCATCCCCGATAATGCGGAGCCCTTCTGTGTTTTACCTGCCCTTTCGTCTTCCTTTCCTCAGCGTGCGAATAACAATTGCGGCGTATCTAGGTCAAGCCTGCCAAGCGCACTGCATAATTCACCCTCTCTTCCTCGTGTGCCTTCGCCAGTTCCCTCTCTCTTTCTCCGTCCCCCTTCTCCTCCCTCTCTTTTTCTCCATCTCTTCTTCTCCCTCTCTCTTTCTCCCTCCCTTTCTCTTTCTCCATCCCTCCCTCCTCCCCCCGCCTCCCTCCTCTCTCCATCTCTCCTCCTCCTTCTCTCTTTCTTCCTCCTTCTCCATCCCTCTTTCTCCCTCTCTTTTTCTCCATCCCTCCCTCCTTCTCCCCCTGCCTCCCTCCCCTCTCTCATCCCTCCTTTTCCCTCTCTTTCTCCCTCCCTCTCCATCCCTCCTTCTGCCTCTCTTTCTCCATCCCTCCATCTCTCTCCCTCCCTCCTCTCTCTCCATCTTTCTCCCTCCCTCTCCCTCTCCCTTCCTCCCTCTCCCTCTCTTTCTCCATCCCTCCCTCCCTTTCGCTCTCTCCCCCCCTCCACCCCCCCACTCACTTTGTGACTTAAAAATGAACATGTCTTGTTTTCAGCAAGGTTTTTTTTTTCTCGATGAATGCCTCTCACCTTTAGCCTTGCGCTGTGTTTTCAGCTCCTTCGCCGGCTGAATTCAGAAGAAATGAATGTTCACAGGAGGCTGAAAAGGTGACGATAAGGATCACCTTGTGTTAATGGAACAATCCCAATTTAGAGACAGCCTGTACGCTGGAGTACGGAACTAATTCACATCTTGTACACCCTGGATTGTTCATCCTTTATAACTGTTTCAAAGGCTCTTTCTAACTTATTCACTGATAAAATGTTTTCTGTTAGTTTTAGTTCCGCAATGTTCCTTTTTTTCCCCTTCCCTGAAAAGCACTGCTGCTCACGTTAACTCGACAAAACCACACTTTTGCTAGCATCATAATTTTACTAACCATTCCTCCCACTGAGGTGTAATATAAATGTACATTTATACATATGGCAGAGATTTTAGAGAGAACTGCACAAGAGACAAGGGTTTAAAAAAACAAATACCTTTGAAAGTTTAATCCTTTGGTAATATGTAATGTAATTTCCTACTTTTCTGGTCTTTTCAAAAATTTTCTGTTCCTCCTAATTAGATGTAAACATCCTGTTCTGTAAAAACAGTAAAAGGTAAAAGTAGACACCCGACTGAGTACCCTGCCTTACTCTAAGCTATACATACAGTACATATATATATATATTTTCCTTTTTAATCTGATCGTTATAGTGTCTATTATTTCTGCTTTAGTGAGCTGATGTCCCTGTACACTCTGGACTTGTTTTGCCAGGTCTTCTTGGAAAAGACAGGCTATATTTCATCATGTCCTTGTGATGAAATGCTTGTCCATTTTACAAGCTTCTGAAGTACTTGTATGTTTACATTTATTCATTTAATGGACCTGTTTCTCCACACTCAAGGCGAACAAAAGTATATCTATATTTATCCATTTAGCTCTTCTCCAAAGTGACATGCAATGATTTACCCATTTAAACAGCTGGGTAATTTTACTGGAGCAATTTAGGGTAAGTACCTTGCTCAAGGGTACTACAGCTGGAGGTGGGATTCAAACCTACAACCTTTGGATCCAGAATCTCACAATAAAGAACTAACTACAACCACAGTTACCAGTGTAGTTTGTCTGATACCAGTTTCTTACTGCACATTACTGAAATAGCTGCTTGTACAATTAAGACTCAGACAGAATGTTTAAAATAATCATGACAGATAGATAGCATCATTTAAATTTCTGTAGTATTTAAGAGGTCAGGAGAGATGGGGGGGGTCAAAAAAGATATGTTTTGACACTCTTTCAAGGGGACCACCAAGTGGCCTGGGACTGAGGTCGGTAACCTTTGTTTAAACTTACTGTAGTACTAATATACGTAGGGGTAAAAACTCTGCACTTAGAGCTCTTGATAATGTAAACCTTTGCAGGTCTGTTTTGTTACTTTACATTAAAATCTGACATAACCAACATCTTTCTTTTCGCAACTCAATAATGATAAATAATTAGAACTGGCTTTGTGGGACAAAAATATTTCAATGTTTCATGACCCTCATGTTATTCTTTAAACGTTTATCCCGACCCTCGTTATGAATGTTTAGAATAGAAAAATGATCCCTGTATTACTCCCATAATGTATTTTTAATTACCAGCAGGTATTTAGCTGTCACCGTGGCTGTCATCTTACAATCTGAAGGTGTTTGGTGCAAATCCCCACTCTTGCTGTAGCGCCTTGAACAAGGTACTTGCACTGGATTGTACAGTACGAACACTCTGCTGCGTAAAAAAGTTACGCATAGTAGAATTGATCAATGTTGTAAGTTGCCGTGGACAAAGGAGGCGACTCAATAAAGGTTAACAATAATTGTTCACGTCTCCCTGGCCTGAGGACTTCTGCTAGTTTCCGGCACTCAAATCCTCTTTTTATGTTCAGATTTACTAATGTTAAGTCTTGCCTATAAGGAAGGCTAACATCTTGTAAAGCATGTTCAAGCAGCCATTTACAGTCTATTTATATTCCCATTTTAACTTGTCTGTTCTCATTGCCTTTTCCCTGTTAATGAAGGCAAAAGTCAAGACACTGTTATAATGAATTTGTCTTGCTTAGAGGTGTTTCTAAGCTCCTTGCATAAGTGGGCATTGAGGTTATCGCTACTCTGATAACCTGTGGTTTATTCCTGTTAGAAAACCCATTTAGGAGTAGTTTTGTCCAGTCGTGTTAATGTCTGTTACCCGATACCTCTCCCTCCATTCCGGCTGATCCTTGTTCATATTACACTTCTTTGTGTTAAAAATGCGCACTGACAGATAATATTCATTAATTCTTCCTCCAATTACTTCTTCAACAGATTTAAGTAAAATCACTCAGTACAACTTCAGTTTTATCATTCCAAAATGAATTATAAAATCTCTTCCGCAGCAGCATATTATGATAGTGTGCGGTTCTGTAGATGACAGACAGGGAAAAATGCACTCAATCAATAATACAGAAGCCTTTGTAATAAAACTTCTTGTGCCCTGATTAATGCTGAACATAAGCACATTTTCTTCGTTTCAAGGACACAAGCTTAAAAGTTGTCAAAGTGTGTGTGTGTGATGTCACCTGAAATACTGTGTTCTTCCTCATACAGTTTTATTACAGCCCCCAGAGGTTTCTATGCTTTAATCTTCAAAGTGGAGAGCCAAGATCACTGCTGCTTCCTCGTACTGTTCACCGATTGTTCTTCCACCCCGAACAAAGTGAAAACACGACACTGTGAAAGTGCAGACTTTAAAGGATGCTGCCGCTCATTGGTCTATCGAGCCTTTCTCGTTACGCTACAGGCCAACTGTGGGCTTTAAATTGTTAAACTCTATTCTTTGTAAAGCTGGCACAACCTATTTAAAAATCCAATACTATGTATATTTTTATGTGATGTACAAAAGTTCCTTGATTATGACAATAATAATAGCAACAACAATGCAATTGTCTGATTTCCCTTCTTGTTCATGTTTCAGTTTTTTTCAGAAGTATTACTTTCCCCCATGTAAGTGCTAATATTACAAGACCTTGAATTTGAAAGCACATGTAGTTCTACCCTAAGATTCACATAACAAGCTATCATCACTTATGAGAAACAAGATGAGAACTGAAATTTCAGTTCAAAATATGAGCTTTGGTGTCATTGCACACCACATAACCCCCTCAGAACTCAGGTGTCTCATAGGCGTGTCTGCTTGCAAACATGTCTTATAAATTTTTTATATTAGTCTAAAGCCAACATCTAGCATAATGAGACCTAAAAGCAAAAATGTTTTGAAGAAAGTGTAAGCAGACACAGGGGGAGCGCAGTGGTGCAGTGGATTTGACCGGGTCCTGCTCTCTGGCAGGTCTGGGGTTCGAGTCCCGCTGGGGGTGTCCTGCAATGGACTGGCATCCTGTCCTGGGTGTGTCCCCTCCCCCCCCAGCCTTGTGCCCTGTGTTGCTGGGTTAAGCTCTGGTTTGCCACGACCCTGCTTGGGACAAGCAGTTTCAGACTATGTGTGTAAAAAGACACTGTAAAGGCAAAAAATGCAAAGAAAATCCTTCAAGTTTAAAACTTGAAGTGATAAAACTCTCTTGAAAGGCAACATGACTACAAATTATGTGTGATTTTCAACTCATTTATGATGAATTGCACTTTATAATGATTGCTCAGGAAAGAGATTAGAGTCTTATGAGTGATTACAGTAAAATCACTGTAAGAACTGCCTCATTGGGTAGTGCTATAACAATAATTATAATCCATTCATTGATCCATAACCTCTTTTCCAATTTAGGGTTGTGGTGGTCCAGCTAGAAGCATACAGCATTGCACTCTGGATGGGATACCATTCCATTGCAGTGCAATCACACACTTACACACTTACTCCCTTACTCATACTGTGCCAAGATGCTGCCTAAGAACAATAGAAGAGGACGAAGAACAGCAAAACAACAAGTTCAAATCGGAGTATTAAGCCTGGATTTAAGGGAGTCCACAGCAGTTCTGGTTTTTTTTTGACTTGTCTTCAAATTAATTTTCTCAGTGTTTAGAAGATAAGGCAGTTATTTTGCATGTTTGGTTAAAAAAACCGATGAGCTTTTGCTGGAATTATTTTTCCTCATTTAGACTGCATCTGCTTCAGAAGAGTCCGCCTTATGAGCACTTTTTCAAAAAGGAATTATGCTTGCTTTGCAAGGGAAGCCTCTGTTGTAAAGATAAACAGTTGTTCTTATCCAAGTGAGTCATGCTTCTCAGTCCCCTTACCTTGTCCTCCTATTACATAGCACTGAATGTGAAATATTGTCCTTTAAAGGGAAAATTGTATTTAAATATATAGTATTGATAAAATGTTACAAATTGCATTAAAAAATACTTTAATTATATAGGCAAATATAAATTCCGTTTTGCTTCTTGGCTGAACAAAATGCACAATACACAAAATATTTAAGAAATTACAACTAAAGACAAAAGGCTCAAAGTTAAAATAGCTAAATAAAACTTTAATTCTAGTTGCAAATGTACATAAATTGCACAGCCACATTTTCTGAAACACAAACAATCGTCTCTGTACATTATTGTTTTTGTCACTGTTTTTAACTGAAGCATAGTCCAGCAAATACTTTACTTTCAACATACTTACAAAAGAGTTTCTAGAAGAGCTTATAAAACATACAACAGCTTTTTTTTTTTAAAAAAAGAAGAAATCAGTCATTTTTTTACACAGGTCAGAAAAGCAGGGAGAGAGAGTTATCTATATATATGTATATATATATATATATATACACACATATATACACATATACATACTCTATGTAACCATCAAGAGTGTGCAGATATATTTGTGTGTGTGTACACACACACACACACACACACACATATATATCGCCACAGTCTTGATGGTTACACTTCTTCCACAACACTGTGAGGATCTCTCACTCCCCATTTCTCTAATGCAACGGAAATTACACAAAAGACTTCAACATGTAAAAAAAGAAAAAAAATAAAATAAATTAAAAAAGCTACGATATTTCATCCTTCTGTTATATGGTGTATACGATAGCAGATCCAGATATAGATCGTTTATGTTTTTATAGTTATGTTTGCATTTATTTTAAGTAAACGGAGATACCAACAGAGAGACTAACAAATCTGGACAAATGAGAAGGATAAATATTACCATTTAACCAGAAAAACAATTTTTGCAAGAACTGCTAGTTTATACTGACAGAATTCCAACAGCATATTTAGTCATTTCAGCTCTGACGATTGTTCTTCTGCATGGGGAATTGTGCATTGTGAAGAAGTACAATAATCAATAAATAATTCAAACTGATGTCAACACAATGGATGTATCGCAATCACTTCCCATCTGGCTAGGCAGAATGGAAGTCCATTTCATGAGGGATGACCACAACCTCTAATTTTTGTATGTGAACGAGCAAGGTGATTCAAGGGTTTATACCCAGCAAAAATCAGAAACATCTCACTTGGTTGGAGCCGAAATATCTGCACACACAGCAAGAAGACAGAACCAGAATGCAACACCGCAGTGATTCCTGCCTAGATTAGTGGTTTCAGTTTGCTACCTCCACACACCGCATTCGCTCTTCAAAGCAAAACACTGACAGAGAGGCCCTCATTATACACCAACCTGTCTCTAATAACATACCATCCAAACGGGATTCTTGCAATAAGAAGTTCTCCACGTCGAGGGCTGAGCCAAGGAAAACGGATGTGGGGACCACGGGAAGTGAACGTGCACGGAAACGTCCGCGAACGAAACGCAGGCTTAGAGAAAATGATTGGCACACGTGTTGTGCTTTTAATTCTCTGAAGGTTTTTGCCTCCTTACAAAAATGCTAAAAATAACTTACTGAGAAGAGCTTTCTTGAATTTCTAGCACCGCCCCCCCCAGAAACATATCTGTCATTCAAGAATAAATCACATCTTTACACCGCAGTTTTTTTTTTTTTTTTTTTGCATGTGTGATCAGTGTTTTCCTTTGAAAAAGGAATATTGAAAAAGTACTTATACAGCAATATAATTAAGCCGGAACTGTCTGAAGAGGCAGCACCAAAAAAAAAATCAACTATTTACAATATTCTTGCGATATACGTACAGTAGAATTAAACACGAGGACCATTTACAAAAAAGAAAAGGCTTTTTCTTATAACATTAGGTAAAAATATTGTGAAGATTTTATTTACACAACCACCTCTAAATACACTCTTCTCTAGAATTAAGAATGCAGCAATTAATAGCGTGGAAGATGACTCTTCCTTACCATTGGCAACTAAAAAGAAACCGTAGCGTTTGTGCTATTCCAGCACAGCGCTGAGCAAGACTCTTGCAGGGCAAAACAATTAGCATGTGAGAAACATACAAAAATGAAAAGGCCGGTAGTATTGCGACTGTGGAATAAAAATGACAGAGTTTAACTCTGATTAAAACTCAAAACAGGCCTCAAAGAGGGGGCTCACTTGTCCATTTAATACTGGTGGAAGAAGAAAAAAAAAAAAAAAAAGTCCAACTCTTCCTTCAACCAGCGTTCGTTCAGTGGCCACAACACTGACCCAGCGCCCATAGACTTCAGTGTGTCTCTCTTTCAGCGCTGAGACTATCCAACATACACGTTCAAACAGTTCACTGGTTTTGAAATACCAAAGGTGTTGTTTTGACATTTAGGAAAAGACTGAAATGAATAAAAAAGACGAGGAAAAGTGTGTGTGATCAAACAGGTTCCTGAATGACTGAACGATTTCACTGACAGTGGCAAGAATTACCAGACTTTTCTTTTCAGAGCCCATAATAAAATGTTATTTCGGAGTCCCAAGTATCAGAATGGGTACTGAATGCATGCTATCATATGGGAAATAATGTGTACAAAGTGCCTGGATGACTAGCTTTTATGCAAACCGTTAATTCAATTTGGATTATTCGTTTATATATACGAAATATGTATTTTTAAACATACTAAATACTGCCTTTAGTACCTTTTCAATCAGATGTTTGCTGACTACTGAACCAAATGCAAAGTTTCTAAAATCCAGTCAGATTTTCGATTTTTTAAATATCGAAATTGCAACGAGTCAAGGATTTTTCTGTTGCGAAAACCTGGATGGTTAACGGAGTCAAACATGTTTCGCGGAGCAGTGTTACAAATTGTAAATTAGCTTGTAGGACACCATTTGAAATGGGCAAAACACATCACTATAGATTACTTACTTTTGACTTGTTATGATGTACATATGGAATACGGTCATTAGTAGCCACACTACTCAAGTTAGGGCTAGGGTTCGTTTTCAACTGACTGCACACTGGCTCCTCAATTTACGAACACATATGGGACCAGAAATCTATCTGCAACCTGTTTTGTTTGTGATTCCAAATTCAATTTAAAAGAACTCAACGCAGCTGGCGAAAGGTTGGTTTGGGCCTGCCTGCTCAGTTGCCTACCATCGCAGTGAGCGAGAGCTGAACTGAATTTAATAGAGACGTCCCTCAATTTATTCTTGTGTTGTGCATTTAAAACCGTGAATATAGCCGCAATAAATAAATAAAATACTGTGTAAGAACTTTTATTGTTTCTTATTAAATTACTACTAGCTACATTTAAATGAACCTCTAAATGAAAGTCCACTAATACGTGTCTCCACCAGCTCCCGTTCAAGTGCCAATTGTTCAACTGACTCATCCCTTAGACATGTTCATCTTCTTCTTTCCATTTACAAATGTATTATCTTCACTTTTTCTTCATGGTAACAGCAAGCCTCTTCTTAATAGTGTTAGTTGAAGCACCAATACTCAGACACACCAGACGCAAGCTGTAAACACTGTGGAAAGGAGAGGAGTTAAGGTACTATACTTCCAGACTTTGGATTGGCAGGCCAACATGGGTCACAGTCAGTCCCTCTGCTAGCGAAACAATTGCAATTTAAAAAAAGTCCAGATCGGATAAAGGTTTGTGCCTTTCAAAACATGTAACTTGACCATTCATAACTTGAGGAGCCAGTGTACCTACTGTATTTGCAAGCTTGTTAGATCTCTTATTGTATTGCGCTACATTTAGTGTATGTGAATGGCCTTCAGGTCGCTTTTGACAAAAGCCTTTTAAATGAATTAATGTTCGTGTGATGATAATTGTTAAGGTGCAAGCAAAGTGCACGTATGAATGCCCTTAAGCGTACCCATCTCAATGTACAAAGTACATTCTCCACAAGACGATTTGAGAAGTCAACACGGATAAATCTAATGTTCTGAATGCTGCCATTGCATTACCATTATATGAGGTATAAATAATTACAGTGAAATGTCAACCCTCTGAAAAATATAATCCAAAAATAGTTTCTTCGCTTTGCATGTCTAAACACTGAAAGAAAAAACTGATGTCTTTTCTTCCAAAATTATTCAAAAAAAAAGAAAAACCATTATGTTCTTAGCATTTCATCTTTTTATAGCACTACACAGTATATTTATTTAATACGAGAGTATACTTTCAACTTATTTTTGTAAATATTGTTTTTAGGTACATATTGTATTGTTCTGCCGAGAACGGACAACTCAACCCTGCTGCATTCCAACCTTAAGGCTTCTCTGAGTACCTACAGAATAATGCATTAGTCCCTCTCTGAACACCCCTCTTATTATTTTGCTATGAAGTCATTCCTGTGACCTACCAGTACCTCTTTGCACGCACGCACACAGAAGCGTGCGGATGATCACGGCCCTCGGCGATCTGCGCGATTCCACGCAGCGGCACCGAGGGAGGCAGCACGGCGATGGATGTCGGTGAAACTACATGCTGTCTGGTAGGCAAAGGGCTTTTGAAAAAATTGCATTATTCTACAAACGAATGTTATGAGGCAACCTGAAAGAGCTAAAGTGCAACCATCACTGCCTTAGTGTTGGGGGTTAACCTCCAGTATCGGTGCACACCGTTTACATGGGTGCCCACGATATGCGCTAAGACCGCAAGCGCTGCCAGTATCACGGCTGAGAACTTGCATGGAAAAAAGCAATAACGGAAATGCTGCATCTCCCAACCACATAAAAAATAAAACCGACTAATTTTAGAATTACATTTTTTTTTTTTTTTTTTTTTGCAAATCTGTACATCTGTTCCACCTGTACGTACTCAAGATGGAAAAGAAACCGGAACAAAGTAAACCTGGGCAACACATTATAAGTATATAGTGGTTTAAAAAGCTATTCAGGCCTCAACACAGACTTGCCATCATTTGTTTTCTCAGTGCCATACAGCCCACCTCCCCCCCGGCCCCCCGTCTATCTGCAGTCCATCTGCCCTTAGGTACAGTAACCAGAATCTCGCTTTGTCACCGGAGTCCAGGAACGGGACAGTATTTAATCAGTGAACTGAACAGATTGAGACTCTTAATAACGAACGGTCTAAGAGCGGCGATCATCAGTCAACACCGTGTTCGCTCCTCATCCGACCCGTCTTTCCTGCCACTTCGCCGGTGCGCCCCGTCACCCCTTTGCCGTCGATCCTTCCAGTCTGCCACCCAAGACCTCCTCGCTCACGCCACTCCCTGCCCGGCCCCACAGGGGGCGCTGTCTCGCGTAGCCCTGCCCTCCCTCCGGCCTAGCAGTTGCTGCTGTTGCGAAACTCTCCGTTCTCGGTGATCTGCAGCTTCGTGGGGTTCGTGGGGGAGATGCCGTTGCGCGTCTGCATGGTGTAGCGCTCTTTGAGCTGAGTGAGGGCGCTCATGAGTCGCGCGTTGGCTGCATCCAGGGAGGCGATGCGCTTCTCCTGCCAGACACATAGACAAACACAGAGACGCTAGTCAGGCGACAGCACGGGCAAACCTCGCAGCCGTTTCCGCACCGCTGCGAGCGCCTCGGACTTCCGAGTGATTCACTCAGTCCCTTGGCGACCTCAGCTATTTCCCACCATCCTCCGCTTCAGATATTCAGCAGCACAAGGTTGAATTACGTTTTTCAGCCCAGGGTCTCGGCCGTACTGGGGCTCAGACCGACGGAGGCTTCTCGTGGTTTCCCTCTCATCGTTTCTTGTTTTTTGAAAAACGGCAGTCTGGCTCAAGTCCAGGGCAGCGAACCGCCTCCGTCCTCTGTCCCCCGTACTCCGTTCCGATCACGCACCACCAATGCCTTTCAGACAATGACTAATTCACCCCTCAAGTCGGTGACAAGAATCATTCCGTCTTCAGTCTACCATTATATCACCTTGCACTAACAAAAATCTTTGCGGGAACGATCCCCCCCGCTTAAGTGACATATTTCAATGCGACAGTAAACTTTCAGCCGTGCACAGGTTATAATAATGCAGGTCACTGTGAATCAGGTCACCAGCTAGAGAGATGTTAAATGTACTGTACAAACATCAATTAGCCTGGGAGATGTTAACTGGAGCAGAATTGTGTCAGCTTGTCAAGAGGCAAATCTCCAGCGAACAGGTCTGGAACTAAATTAACAAGGAATACCATGAAAAGTGGACAAACTTCGACTTATTACCACGGTCAATTACACTAATTACCTTTTAATATAATTAGTGTACAAGGCTCACAGAAGAACATTCCCACGACTAGGATTGTGTGCTTGCTTACTGACTGACCCACTGCAGGAAACTGCCTAGTTCGTGATTTCATGGTCCTTCTATATAGGAAACAACATCTCAACACTCTGACCACACTCATTTTCAAACTCTTATAATACTTCACCTGTAAATTAGGAAGGCTGTATTTTTCAGAGCACAGTAAAGTACTGCATTTTGGGCCCATGTGAGTAGGAAGCCAGGGAGCCATTTACAGCTTTTGGCCACCAGAGGGTGCTGTTTCACAGAATTTGTAATTCATATTGAAGTTATTAGTAAACCGCCTTAGTTTTCACTATTAAACTTAATTAAACCGGGTTACGTCCAACCAAAACACTTTTCCTGTGAAGAATTAAACAGGAAGCCTGCTAGAAAAATAATTCCGGTCCATTACTACGACATGATCCGTTCCACTAATACCTCGTATTTTGACTTCTTTCACAGTCCAGTAGGAGAAGCAGCTCATTTAAACCATCATTCTTGAACTGGTCTGACAGCAACCACTGCGAGAACAGACCACTCAGCCGTTGAGAGGAACATCGCAGATGCAACTCATACCGTTACCAGCCAACACTGCAAACACACACCTGCGCTTCTATGATCTTCTGCTTGGAGTCCACGACGGCCTGCATGTCCGAGTGGTCCTTCTTGAGCTCCTCCTCAACGGACATCAGCCTGGAACGAATGGGACGGGAGGGGAGAAGAGGTTCACTCGGGATTCTGTACATGGCTGTACAGTCTGGAAAAGGTTCTCCCCTCTCTGCAGCTCATACACCCCTGGCTCACCCCGGTGCAGGAGGCCTTAGGCTTGTTTAACAAGGTGTACCGCTATACCTCTAAAGCTCTTACAGAGGCTGGGTTCCATGGAGCAACTTGGGCCTTTGACTGCACCCATGTCTGTCCCATTGTTCCAATGACAGATCTGGACTTTGTGTTCTGCTACCAGTGCTAAGGTGCCGCAGGGCAACTCTTTGACTCTGGCATTGCTTGTCCATCTTAGCATTGCTCTGCCATGCCACTCAGGCTAAGGAACTGGCCAAGGCAAGAGACCACCCTGAGAGCACCCTACCGCACACTCTCACGGGAGAAAAGGAACACATTGCTTGACATGCGTGACTGGGTGAGTGCAATGCAGCGCTAGAAACATCCTCACACCGATGCTCTGATAATGGAGATTACAACACTTTCCTGATAGGAATCTGACGCGAGCAGGGAGGCGCTTGTCGCCCGACATCGCCGGTGCAGATTGTGTCAATCGCAACACAGATCGCACAGCAGCCCTTCTGAATATTTATACACTATACGCCGTACCGACGGCACGCAGCAAAAGGAATTCGGCTGAAGACGAGAATATCAATATCTAGGGCTGATCGCTAGTGTTGAAGGCAGCTTTTCGAGGCCATAATCTTGTAGCAGCATTTTAGGTCCGGACAAAAGACAGACATTAAATGTTTAACTGTATCAGATGGTATTCAAGCATCCTGAAGTGAGGGAATAAGTTTCACAAAATTGTCAAGCTGGTACAGGCATTCTCTACGTTCCTCATCTTGGAAACTGCGCTCCCATCAGCCATCTGCATTTTGTACACTGACACAGCCCACCTGCTGATGATCCCTTTCATCTGCAGCTCCTTGTCCTCCTGCTGCCTGCGCAGCCGTTCCTCGGATTCTTCCAGCCGGGCCTGGTACTCCATCAGCATCTTCTGGGTGTGCTCATCCTGGCCCTTCAGTCGCGACTCATACTCCTCCAGCTTCTGCACCGAGATCCGCAGCTTCTCCTGGAGAATGGCGATCTCCTGCTGGTACTGGGGTGGGGACAATCACGTGGGTCAAGGAGGGCTAAATGAACTTTCTTGAAAAAGGGGCGTACAACTCAGGGTAAAAAAAGCACATTTTACAACAAAGAGCTTTAGATATAGACGTGATTGCCAAAGTCCAATATCACAGTTTTTGTTGGTGAACGTTACTGCACGTTGGATTGAAATCTAGAAAGGAAGTAATATAATGGCAATGACAGATATGATGAACTGTTAGGAGATCAGGAGAGAAGTGGGTCTGAAAGAGATGAGTCGAGTCCCATCTTGAAGGCTGAAAGGGATTCAGCAGTTCTAAGAGACACAGGGAGCTCATTCCACAACACCAGAGAGCAAACTGGGATTTTGAGATTTTGTGTGTAGAACCACCAAGAAGCCAGAGGAGAAGAGTGCTCCTGCTAGGGTTTAGGGGATTAAACTTTTACTATCATCATTATGAGAGGGGTCATGAAAGGAAGTTTTCTTACCATGGCTGTCCTCTTTTTTATAGGCTGTTTAAGGATATTCATTTAGCTGACACTTTTCTCCAAAGCAACTTACAATGTTATAATTATTTACCCATTTATACAGCAATGTAATTTTACTGGAATAATTTAGGGTTAGTACATTGCTCAAGGGTACTACAGCCAGAAGTAGGGATCAAACCTGCAACCTTAGCGTCCAAAGGCAGTAGCGCTAACCACTACACTACCAACTGTCCCCATATTCTCAGCTTAGTTTATTAATAGTAGTTAAACTAATTTCAACAACTCCCCATTAATCAGTGCTTTTGTTTTTTGTTCTGAGCGACAAGAGGAAACACCAGTCGAGAGCACAGTCAGTTTTACGAGGCGCTGCTGGTCACTCGGAGCTAGATGTTTCACTGGCTATCCCAGAGACGGTGCTGTATTAGCGGTTAAATAATTAATTAGGGGATCCTGGGGGGATGTTTTCATGGCTGCCCAGCCTTCACAGGCAATCGTTAGAAGCTCCTCTCTGCTTATAAGGCAACGATGCAGCTGGATGTGTAGCGGCCCGTCGGCGTGAATTACAACAGTGGGATAATTCAGTGTCAGACTCGCAGCCCTTCATCTTTCATTTATAAAGACGCCCTGTTTCAGTTCCTCGCTCTTTTCAGCTGTGCTCTTGCAAAACTCAGCTGGCTGCCAGCGCGGCAGATGCCACATAGGCAGCTGTCTGTACAACTACGAGGAAGGAAATCAAACAGATGTTGAAGAGGCATTTGCTTCTTTTTAATTCATCTTGTTGATTTTGAATTACCAGGCCCGCATCCCTAAAACAGACTTTGACAAGTACGGCATTCAAATTCAAATTATAAATATTTGCTCGCACGCCCTTCTTGCTCTCGTAGCCTGGCCTGTCGAACAGCTGTGTGCCGGTTCGAACCCGATGTGCTCGGAACGAGTCCCTCGTTCCGCTCTTCCGCTGTTGGTTTGGACGTGCCTTGCGCTCGTTTCGCACAAGCGCCACACATATCGCCTTGGAAAGAACGTATTAAATGCGCTCTTCCCCCTGCTATAACAAGGCAATGAAGCGGATTAAGCTTCTCGAGTTCACTTTGTCATCCTTAACGCCTCCCGGGTTCTCCCTGGCGCGAGAAGGTGCCCGATATGGCACATCTCTGTCTCGCAACACCTCGACCGCAGACTCGCTCCTCACCGAGTAGGCAGTTGCATGAAAGAAGGGAAGGTGTGCACACTCAACGTTGGCTTCCAGGGGTGGGTTAGAGGTGTTTCGCGAAGCGGTAGAACCGCAGGCGTGGAACTTGTGGTCACTAGGTTGGGACTTAATGGGAGGCTGATGAAGGTCAGCATTAATGACACAGTTTTCCAAACAAAGACAGTCCATCCACAGGTTCACCGTATGATCTATGGGTTAACCTGGGAGTCATTATTTCAGCTACTTAACTGCATGGAAGTCCATAAACAAAAATTTATGCTATTAATAAACTGACAGTTAATCTAAGTTCTGACTGAAAAGCCTGATTTTATTACTAAAGACAGAACAGTTATATTACTGATATCAACAACTCGATAAATTCTTCATGTTAATTTTGAGTACAACTAACAATGGTTTCTCTGAAATCAATAAATATCACTAATGAGATAAACCTTGAGTAGGACCATGCGCTGCACCATTGTTTAATTTTGCATTTCGTTGAGGAAATGCAGGTCTAACATAATATTTTAAGGACAGATGGAGGAAGGGGGGAGATTTTGAGGTGTCGATTAGTGTGAATGAGATGAGTGGAGACGATGAGGGTGAGGTAGCACCTGAGGACACGGGGCTTTAAAGACACAAACGGGGGCAGTTAATACGAGAGGTAGAGCTCGATGGGGAGGGGAGACAAGGGGGTGTTTGGGGTGGGAGAGCGTGAGGTAGAGGGCAGTAAGGAAGGGAATTAGGAAGGTACCTTTTCGGCCTGAGTGAGATCCTCTTTGTTTCTGAGGTCGTCCCTGTGTTTGGGATCCAGGTCAATCCCCTCGTGTTCTAAATACTGCACGTTCATGTTGAGCAGCCAAGCTGCGGTGCGATCCAGAGCGTTGGGGTTGACCGGGGAGGGGGCCTGGTGGAACGAACACGATAACCATTAGAGCTGTCCGGTGCAGGGGCCGCAAGAGCGATGTGGCAGGAGGAAGGAGAAAAGGCGCCAAAGCCTCCCAAAAGGAACACAGTGGAGACGACATCTACAGTAGAGCATACAGCCGTTCTCTAATAAAGCAAGAGGAAAGGTTCATGTTCTCACATTTTCTGTTGCTTCACTTATGACCAGAATGACATTTGCTTAAGCAAAGGTGATTACAATACTTGTGTAACTTAAAAAAACCTGAAATCCTGAAACATTCCAGTTACTGATGTTCACGTGAAGAATGCGTTTGGCAGCCGATAACCAACTAAATGCAATATTTGCTACGATAAACCAAAAAGCTATAACTATCACTGTTAGTTGAGTGTAGGGGATGTCTGATGTTCAAAAATCATGTAAAAAGAATATATATTTTTTTTAGCTGACCCTTTTCTCCAAAGACACTTACAATGTTAAATCAGAATCACAAGATAGTTGCCTTTCCAGCAACCTTCATCAACCTTAACAATGAAGCTCGAAAAATCACAGGTGCATAGCTTTACTATGCCGCATGTCTTAACGCAGAACTACGTGTGGGTGTGAGCCCCGACCCACTCGACCAAATCAAGCCGGGCGCTGCTGCATCCACGTCCATAGGCTCGTGCAGCGTGGTGATGTCGGGCGCGCGAGAAGTCGATGGTTGAGGCTCCGAGGCCGCCTGAGGCGATTTTGCAGCCTCCCGCGCACGCTGCTCACGCTGTCACCGAGCCGGTGTCTTGCTTGGCTGGTGTCTGTCGTTTTCCTGCCGGCGCGATACGTGTCCGATAGCACGGCTCTCTAGCGACGCCCTGACGCGCCGACGTCAACGTTATGACGTGGTTCGAACGTGATGACCCGTAGCGCAACGCGCGGCAACTCCATAACGAGGCAAACGTGGGACATTTTCGCAACGTTGGCAGCTCGCTCAGGCTGAGCCGGCAGCGGCCGTTCATATGTCGTGTGATGCGGTGTTCCTTTCTCTGTCCGACGCTATACGCAGTATCTCTCTGTGTCTTTTCATTTGCGAGCAGTAGCGGCGAGAAGGGTTGCTTTTTTTCGTGACGCTCAATTGCCAAAGTTACCCTCCCCTACGTAACGTAGTGAGGAGAAAGACGTAGTTCTGTCAAAAAGCAGAGGACACTCACTCACTGATCGTACTCAAAACACATTTACAACAAAATGCAGACTCAATAACCAATTGCATGCGTGATCCCAAGGGATTCGGAGGTCATTGAAACCCACCTCTCCTTCTGGATTCTTAATAGATATGAGAATAAATCCACTACCATATCAGGCTATGAAGCCCCTCACTTAGAATGGCAGCTCTATGAGGGGCTGTGTGATGCAGACCCCTTCAACCACACCTAGTTTGTACAGTGCAGGAAGATGGGGGGGATGATGACACAACAAATGATTAATGGCAAATTAATGGTCCACTCTTCTACAACAAAGATTAAACCTGCTGCATTTAATTGTGAGGAAGAATTTCATAGCCTTTAGTTAAAAAAATTAGGAGAACAATCACGGCCGCTGTCATCAAAATAACGACTGCAATAAATTTTAAAGAATCTGTATCATTCACAGCAAAAACACAATTTAGCAAATTGAGTGAAAAAACATAATCAATAGAATCAAATAACATATGAGCCCAGCTGTGCGGTATATGACGACGGTTTGGAATTCCGAGTGTCCTCCGAATACTTTCCAAGCTGTCCTCATGTCTGGTGTTTATGCAGAGTTTGCATTCAGTGTCACCACAGAGTCTGCATTATGAGTCATTGTGACTGCATGGGAGGACCTCTATGAAAGCATACATATACACATATGTGAAGAGTTTAAGCACTACTATCTGAATTTCACAGGATTATTCTCAGCAATGTATTAATAGCCTGAGCAGATGAACAATTACATGGATGGTCTTGCAAAAAGCTTGCCTGTGATCTGCAGAGTTGTAAAGCACAGGTGACCCAGGTGGATCTACACACCTGTTTGTGCGATGCTCGCTGCTTGGTTTCAGGACTGTCACCCTTGGAGGAGGATGACTGCTGGCGCAACCTGGCCCCGCTGCCTGGCCAATCCGGTGACGAGGAGGACATCATGCTGCCGCTAGAGGGCCGGGGGTAGGGTGCCGTGTTGAGCAGGTTGGGCGGTGTGCGTCCCCTTGTGATGGCGGGAGGAGGTTGATCTATTCGGCGCTGGGGCCCGGCACTGTTTTGCCGTGGAACCGCGGGCTGGTGCTGGGACTCTGTGAGGGACAGCTGTCGGCGGGAGAACTCGCCAGAGCGCCGGGCGTAGTCCTCACCGCTGCTTGCTCCTCCTCCGCCCCCACCGTGGTTTACGAAGCCATGCTTGCCCCCTGGCATCTCCTCATTGTTGCTGTGCGAGCTGACGGAGCTGTGGCACTCAGAACCCGAGTCTCCCACCCCCCGCGGTGACACGGGCAGACCCGCCGCCATCTGATACACAGGGTTCTGGAAGGACAACGGCGCTAGGAGCTGCGTCCGGCCGGATGCGCTCTCCGAGCTTGGCGTCGTGGGGGTCTGGCCCTGCCTTCTCATGGTGGGCCCACCGGCCACGCTACCCTGGGGCGTGCGGGCGCTCCACGCCCCGACACCGGCCTGGCCCAGGGGTGACTGGCTGTCGTTGAGGGCATCCGGGGAAGCGCTGGGGCCGCTCTCCAGGCTGCGGCTGTCCTGCAGGTCCACCATGGATAGGCTCTTGCTGCCATTGGGGATCTGCACGTCAACCTCATTGGCCTCCGAGTAGCTGGAGCTGCGGGCAGGCGACGGCTGCACCCCCGAGGTCCGCGTCACAAAAAACAGGTCTTTGTTTTCCGGAGTCGGCGAAGGCAATCGAGTGAAGTCCACCAAACTGAGAGAGGAGGAACACCATGAAAGGAAAGGAATTAACCTGAGCAGAAGCATGCTACGGTTCTTCAAATATAATCCTCATGGGCTTGTTTTACATCATTTTTCCACTTCTGGAAAAAGCTTAATTAAATCACTTTTTGGCCTCAGTTAACTAATTTATAGTTATGTTAAAAAGAGACTGCTAAATTCAGCTGCATGCACAGGCGTGTCAGGTTAAAGTGTGGATCCTTACTTATATAATCCTAACACATCTGTACTCCGACACAGCGTTACTCTCCCCTAACAGTGACTTTGTGATCAGGAATGGCATTCGATGCTAATCCAGTATATGAGGAGAAGCCAGTGAAAAGGTGCGATTCTTACTGGGATAAGAGAGCTGAAGGCCGCATTGAAGATTTGTCACACCATGAGCCACCGAAGCAGAGTTAGCATTCCAAGCAGACCTCCTAATTTGTGGATCTGTCATATAACACCTTACCTTCATGCGAAGGAGGTAGCCTATGTCTTTATTGTCTGAAAGCAATTACACAGTTGGGGTGGTTTATTTCCCTTTACCCTCGACCTCCTCCAGTTGTCTCCCTTGAGGCCTCTTTTCGCTGTAAATAGTGCACAATTAAGAGGGATTCCTAGAGTATTCACAATGTCCTCTATAAATTTCTAGGGCGTCAACTTGATGCGGGGAGACTGAATAGCGAAATGAAGATGCTGAAGAAGAGCATAACTGTTCTTATTTTTCTCAGCTGACCATTGGGAGAGGTTGTTCAGTCAGTGGAGGTGCCTTTAAAAGATGAGGCTAAGGGAGATTTGGTAATGTTTGGGGAAGTTCATATTTCAGAAACATGATTCCAAGGCCATTTGTCAAATACATCCCACAGCAGCTATTTTTCACATTCACAATCGTTCAAGTGGCAAGGTCAACAATAAGGCCACAGTGAACACTTCAAGTCAGCTTAACAGCACAAACCACAAGCTGTTACTAAACCAAATTTACGCATCTAAGAATGAGATGGTAAAGTGGTGAACCGAAAGTTATACCGATATTGGAATTACCAAGAAATACCCAACAATATACCTGTGGGCAAAGGACTGATTCCATCCATCATCTCACACCTGAATGAAATGTGACAACACCAGGTTCAGTCATGTTCATGTTTCATAGCAAATAAATGGCTGAAAAGGACATGTTCCTCTGACAATGTGCAGCAACTAAACTACTAGTTACGCTGCCATCCATTTCAAAATTAGGGATTTCTTTGTGATTCTAGATATGTCCATTACTTTTGTCCCATCCTGTAACTCAAAGTGGTCACCTCTGGCTGCCCTCCACAGTCTACCTGGGTACGCTCACTGCGTCATCGAGCTTACGGTCCTCCCTAGTTGGTCTCCCAGCGTTCCCTTACAGCCTAATGCCACGCCTACCCGGACAATTCATTGTCGATGACCATCTTCTGAAGGCCGCTGGAGATGCTGCAACTGGCTCCGGACGGTGAAGCCACGTGCCCCGAGGGAACGGACATCTGCACGCTGCTGGGGTTCGTCAGAGCCGCGTTGACGTCCCGTAGGATCCGAGGAAGTGGGCCCAGCTTGGAGGCCGTGCTCTGGGGAGAGAGAGAGAGAGAGAGAGAGAGAGAGGGCAGGTCAATCAACTGTAAGAGAGGCTGCCGGTCAAGTGCTACTCATTTGTCCTTCATTCCTCCATTAATTTTTGGCACTAAAATTAAGCACTTGCTGTCTGTTTTATATCAAAAGGGATTCTGACAAATAAAATGTAATTAACTGATCGGAACCTTGAGCACCTGTGGTTTAATTAAACATGGAGCTGTGCCTACATCTTGCTGAGCCCGGTACTTTTATTCGGAAAGGTATAATAATTTTTCAACCCAAATAATATAAAGGTGAGCCTTCACTTCAAACTGATCTCTCTGTGAGCACATAAATGAACACCCATGCATGAATTTCTCTAAATAAGATTTACACCGATAGGATTTCAAATCCACAGCTGTGCTTGAATCTGTGGCCAATTAATTTTCTTTTTAACAATGATAAATGTCAGATTCATAGTCTTGCAATCTGTCATGAAAATGGAAGCCCACGTTCATTCTGTACAGGAGTGTATTTGCATTACTGAACACATAATGTGTTTTATCTGTGAGTAGATGCTTAAAGACTTGCCAGAAAATGAGTTCTGACATGAGCAAAAACGTACCTCCACCTTACAATGAGCGCTGAAAAACTTATAGGAACAAAATGTTGAATTACCAGTATTAATCATACAAGTTACCGGCTTGGAAGGGATTATGAATTTGCTTTTGTTAGCAACGCAGCATACTCAACCAAATTACAAAAAATTACAATACTTCTGCTTTTTGCATGCACACATTTTAACACACACACACTGGCTGAAGCCGCTTGTCCCAACCGGGGTCGCGGCAAACCGGAGCCTAACCCGGCAACACAGGGCGTAGGGGACACACCCAGGACGGGACGCCAGTCCATCACAAGGCACCCCAAGCGGGACTCAAACCCCAGACCTGCCAGAGAGCAGGACCCGGCCAGGCCCGCTGCGCCACCGCATCCGCCAGACATTTTAACATATTGAAGATATTAATTAAATACCGCTGAATATATTTTTCATAAATTTTCTAATAATTTAAAACTGTCAAGACAGTTCTGTAACAGAAATACCTGGAGGAAACTTGTAGAGGATACTAGTACATGTTATTTATTTTGTTGTTTATTCAATAAGCCGACACGTTTCTCCGAAGTGACTTACGATGTTATTAACACTCATGTACCCGTTTATACAGCTGGGTAAGTTGTAATGTTCCTGCCCTTGTGTTTTTCCAGTTTTTGGCATCTGTCCCATGGAGCACTCAGCACACTTCTGCCGTTCTCTATCAGAAAGCCATAGAGCGGTTCGGGGCTCGTCTCAGTCAGCGCACCGATAAAGAGTGGAAGTGCACTTTCAGGCCAATTACCTCAAATGTAATAAAGGCAAGCATAACGCACCGCACTCCGTGTCACAATCAAGCCTCGGCTTGAGGACAAGAGGTCTGAGACAATTTGCAACAATGAGACGAAGGCTCAAACTGCTTCTTCATTTGTCTGTGAGCTTGGTGATGGAACGGTGAAATTGTCCTTTGGAAAGGTAATACGAAATAAAAACATTTGAACGCTTGCCAAAAGCATTGTCTTCTAGTGCCTATTGTGTTCTTTAAAATATTTTCAAGTTGGAAATGAGTTCTCAGCACTGAATTACCTGCCATTCCCACGTTTTTAATTTCGTGATGGAATCCCGCACAAGCAAAGTTTAGCAGATATCCGTGTCTTTACATTTACGCTTTCATTAGCTGATGCTTTCCTCTACAGCGGCTTACAACGATTTACCCATTTACACAGCTGGGTAATTTTTCAAGCGTCAATTCAGAGTAAGCACCGTGTGCAAGGGTCCTACAGCAAGAAGGGTCTTGAACCTGGGTTCTTGGAGTGCAAGGCAGCAGCTCTAATTACTACTCTACTAGCTGTAAAATGATGACATGTAAGTACATGGAATTTTTTTGCCAAAATTATAAAGCATATATGAGTTCACAAGCGGTGAAGACTAAAAGGAGACAAGATGCAGCACCTCCGGACAGCTTTCTGCTTGTCGCGAACCAAAAATTTTGAAGCCGAACAATATCCGTTTTTCGTTCAGTACTTGCACTCTGAGCTGAAACGTGATGCGGAGATTCCTGCCCGGCGGCGCACCGCCGAAGGGAGCGGGCGTACCTGCTCCAGCTGGGAGACCGCCTCCGACAGCAGGGAGTGCAGGGTGGACAGCTCGCGGCCCAAATCGATGTAGCCCTCGAAACCCGCCGTGTTGGAGATGGTCTCTGGGTTGGAGATCTCCAGCAGGAAGCGCTGCATGTTGGTCCACTCGTGCTCCAGGAACTGGTTCATGAAGGACATGTACTCCTCTTTGCTGCCGAACCTGCACGGGGATGGCACGGGGAGGGCGGACGGTGCGCGGTCATTGCAGGCTTACAGATCGACCCATAAAAACACAGATGCGGGAGAATATACACCGCATTTGGTCTCCCCATCGCGCTTAAGATTTCACAATAATTCCCACTAACAAAGTCGTATGAAATGAATGCTTAATTAACTCAGTGAAACTCAGATGACAAAAATGACACTTTATTTGACTGCACCGCTACACCTATGCAGACTCACTTGGTGAAATTGGCCAGGTTCTGCGTGACCTTGGCAATGAGGGTGAGCGTGCGAGCTGTGCGGTCGTCAGGGTACTCCTGCATCAGGCTGAAGAGCGACGGGGACATGATGGCCGGACACAAGAAGCGCAGGAACAGGGAGGCGCTGATGAGCCGCTCGCTGATGTCGGGTCGCCCCCGGTTACCGCACTCCTGTCTCCATGATGCGAACACCTCTTTAAGCTCCCGAGGGAACACACTATTAAGGGACGGGAGAATGAGCATAAGAATGAGAACGATAATAAGCAAAAGAACGACACAAACAAGCTTTTGAGATTTTTTAACATAATAAATAAATGAATAGGAGAAAAAAAAAAAATGCATAAGTCACAAAGTTTTTTTCCCCACCATATCTAACTGCTGGCGACAATGTCAGCCACATAAATACCACCCTTTGGCTACCATAGATGGTAATATTTAGAAAGAACACAAGTGAGTGCTAATCACCTTCACAGAAAATAGGGATTTATTTAACTGACCTTGTCCCTTTAAGGCTCTTCATATAAGCAACATGTTTGGCACCAAATGAGAAGAATGCACACAGCCAAAGTACGGTATATGTCGTGGCAAACAGTGCTGTCTTCGTCAGCAATTCAAAGACAATAAAGATGTGCAGAAACCGCAGAACACCTTCCTGGATATAACCTCCCATAACCCAAGGCTGAGAGTCTGCGCAGATTCTGAGTGAATTCCTGGCACAGGCAAGTCAGAGAGGTGTTATGGTCATTTCTCAGCATTGTTGAAAACAGACATGCCGCAGTTCTTTCAGCACAAAAAAAGATGTCTGTCACAATGAAAACGTAAAAGCTGAAGCTCAGGATAAGTGAAAGGCATTCCTGTCCTTTCACATAAAGGTCAAGATGCAACGGCACAATAATCAATGGTGCCATGCGTTATTATCACGTCTTCATCTGATGTATTTTCAAAAGCGACTTACAGTGTTAGGTTTGTACACTCCTCTACTTACAGCATTTTACCCATTTTTAAAAAATTACAGGGCAATTTTTACTAGAGCAACTTAGATAAATATGACATGAGTGGGGGTTCAGGCCCTCTTCCTATGATCTCAAGATGATGACTCCAACTACTATGCAACTCTCTATCCCATCACCTGAACCTCTTGATTTGGAGAGTGGTATGGTGAGACACAGGTTACAGTATGGGACTACCTCAGGCCCATGGCAGGGTACACACACATATTCAGACCCCATCCAGAAATGTACAGAATTCAAATCCAGGACCCTAGGGGTACGAGGCCAAACAGGACCCTCCCCACTATGCCACAGTACAACCACATGACCAAACATGAATGTCACCAGATCTGAATGTGAAAGTGCATGGTCAGTAGAGCCTTAGACACTGAAGCCAGGTAGATGGATGCTGGACAACAGTTGGGTGGCAGTACCAGTAGGAGTTGATGATCTTGCAGAAGGCCAGCTCGCAGCACATCTTCAGGTTGCCCTGGTGTTCAGGCAGGTCACTTGAAGAACACTTGGAAGGGTCTACCTCGCAGTTCTCATCTGACTCGTACAGCGCCTTGATGAACTCGCCTTAGAAGAGAGACAGAAGTCTGAAATGAACACAGGATCCATTGCCAATCTGTTACATGTACCAGAGGGACTACAGCCTAAAGCAGAATAAATTCCACTGACCCTAAAACACCCTAAAAATGGAATAGAGTACAAACTGTTGAGTTACAAAATTCTGAAGATACATTTCTCTTCCCAGATTATTCATTTAACTATTTTATTTACCTTTATATTTCCTGATTGATGTCTGTTCTGGAGCAAACATGACCTCTGTCAATGCACCTAGTCAGCAGATGTCAGAAAGTACATTGAAACAAAACAGGAATACGGACGCCGCAATTCCATCTGAGGCCACGGTGTTTACGGCTCGTGCCCGCAGTTGGTCGGTTTTTGATCAGTAGCGAGATGAGGAAAGTTGCACATGTTGATGGGATGAATCAGGTCTGAACGGGACATTGTGAACAGCAGATATTTTTATTTTCAGTAATTAGCTTTTAAAAAAACTTTAAAATAAAAAGTCAAACTAGTTATACCTGAGATGTACAGTGGTTCAAGACACTGCCTTACACTTGAATAACCTAGGTTCAAAACCTACCCCCTGCTATTGTGCCCTTCAGCAAGGTTGATACCCTGCTCCAATAAGTGGATAAGCAATTGTTCGCAGCTTAACAGTGTAAGGTGGTAAATTTAATGTACAATCATGTTTTTATTGATTGTGACTCGGTTGTATAAGCGACTGTTCATTTACAAACAAATCCATATACAAACGGACTTCCGGTCTCAACTGTATTTATAAGCCGACGTACCTGCGTACAGTATTTGCTATTGTCCAAGCTTCTCATGATCAGCGTAAGTCATAGCGAGACACAGCAAACCCGGAGTATGTAGAAAAGTCGCTGGCTGTCTCTCAAAAAAAAAGCGCTGCCAGCGTAAGGGTTGCAGGCAATCTCAGTAAGTGAAAACAGTATAAAGGCCAAGTCATTTTAATGCGCTCTGAGATTTATTTTAACATGTTAGCTGGAAGTCTGCTTTTCCAGCAGCAAAATTTATGAGCCAACAGTTCTGGCATTTGCAGGGCACTACAGAAAGACCGTTGTTCCAGTTCTTAGGATGAATTACTTGCTATTTTTATTATCAATTTCTTATTCAGCAGATGCCTTTATCCAAGGGCATATGTAGAGCACTGAATTAATGCACTTTTACAAATGTATTCTTGTTCATTAAAGTGTGTAACATTTGCATTTAGGTCTTCTGGCACATCTGACCAACTGAACTACCGTGAAAGATCTTTGAACCTACTTCTCATCTCATTTGCCTTTCCCTAAGTCCACCACCACGAATACTAGTGTACTCCATGATAGGCATGGGTTAGTAAGTCAATGTTTAGGCTCAAAATTATTTATTAGTAGTAGCAGTAATAGTGGTATTCGGTAACGTCTCCTCAAAAACGACATAGATTACTTCACTGGAGGATAACTTCGCAGTTGTCATTTTTGACACTTTTTCCACAAAGCAACTACTCAGCTAATTACAATTATTCACCCATTTATTATAATCATCAACACATACAGCTCTTAAAGCTATCATAATAGTTTATCACACTGAGACGCAAAGTTCTCCACCCTAACAAAGAGCCGAGAAAGCACCCTTTATTCCCATCCTGGACTTTTTAAAGACATGTATCAAGGACAGACTTTGCCTCTGTCTACAAATCTCTCTGCAAACTGCCTCTTGCTGAAATAAGGCAATCTTCAGGCACGTTAAATAATTCAATGCAGCTTAAAAAGACGTTAATTCTTGGAAAAACAACCATGAATTATTCACGGGCCAGAATATATTTTCAGTGCAACCCTTAGATATTTTTCAACTCCAGCGCTGGACTGCTGATATGGGTCCACAGAAAATGACGAATGATAACGATAAATCTGATTGTGACATTTAAATACATTTTTAAATCTGTATTTTTTACACATACACCTTTTGAAGTATGCATCCATTCATATCAAACAGTCATATGCACAAGAAGGACAAATGTAGTATTTTCAGAATTGTATATGTCTTTAATTTTTTTGTTGGTTCTATAAACAGTACAGGGTCATAAAAACATAAAGGTAGTGACAGTACACCAAGGAGTTTGGATTATGTGTTTACAAAATGTGAGGGCTCAGGGGTGAAAGGTTACAATACATCACATGTATGATCCAGATACTGCAGAATTCAGTAGAATTATCCTGCAAATCAAATGTCTCTTTTTCAAGTGGGAGAAAAGTGAACACTTCAGTCATCCACATATTTGTAGTGGGGACTTCTGGTGTGGACCACAACATTAAAATTAATTTCCTTGCCAGATATGCAGGAGTAGTTAGCATGCGTACCATAACATCATCAAGAAAGAGTTTGGGCTGTGAATTAACAAGAGAATAGCTGGGGAGAATTTTTTTTTTTTAGTTAAAGGTTTCTTAGACAGTTATGTGTACTCCAGTGGCACAGCCAGTAACATTTCTGTTTTACAGTGGCTGAGTGAGAGGATGTGGGTTCAATACCTGCTCAATCTGTGTGGAGTTTGCATATTCTAACCATGTCTGTGTAGGGTTTGCTCTGGTTTCCTCCCACAGTCCTAAAACATGCTGTTCAGGTGGATTGGTGACTCTGAAAAAGGTCACCTATAGCACGACTGACAGGAAAAGTAGTGTTTCACTGATTTATGATATGTCCAAAACCCCTTTAGACAGCCATTTCTGGAGCCATATTTGGCAAATAGTTTAGGGGATCTGTGTTGAGAGCAAAAGGAGACCATAGTGATACCATTTCAAGATCTCTAGGTATCTCTTAATATCTCTCCAAACTAGAAGACTTCTGAATATGATGAATTTTTTTAATAAAGATGGGATCTTAACAAATTTCTGAATCACAGGCAGACATTTTAACAGTCTTAGGTAGCACAAAACATTCTATATCATCCCACAATGAATCTGGTCTTGCCTGGGAACTAATTAGTCATTTGTTTGTGCTGTTTTGTGTTCATTTCTGTAATTCCAAATGGAATTAGGAAGAGTATTCAGCTGCATGGTCAAAAACTTAGAGAGATTAATTTTTAGGGCTTGAAAGTCTACTACAATAGGATATCTTAATTAGTATTGCTAAGACCGATGTTTCAGGGTTAATCAGGTATAACAGTACATTGCCAGGATGTAGAGCAGGTTCTTGCTTTCCAGCTTTTCCATCTGAGCATATACAAAATCTAGTTTGATGATGTTTAATGATTTTTTTGGAAATCCAGACTCAAGTCTACATGCCAACGTTTTGGTTACAATTTTAAAATCCACATTTAGCAAACTAATTGGTCAGAAGGAAAAGTATTCTAAAGGAATTTTGTATTTCTTCAATTTTTGACTAATTGAAGCTGAATTCCAAGGGTGAGAGGTATGAGCCTATCCGAGTATGCTATTAATTACTGGCATTAGTACAGCACATGATTCGAGTCAGAATTTCTTATAGAATTCAATGAGAAAGCCTTTGGGCTGTGGTGCTTTATTGGAAGGCATTGATTAAACAGTATCCCAGATCTCTTCATTACTAAAAGGGTGGCACAGTGAGTAGTGCTGCTGTCTCACAGCATCTGGGTGGTGCAAGAGAACATGGGTTCGATCCCTGCTCAGTCTGTGTAGAGTTTGCATATTCTCCCCATGCCTACAAGGGTTTACTCTGGTTTCCTCCTAAAGACACACTGTTCAGGTTCACCCATAGTGTGTGAGTGACATAGAGAGTGTGTTCCACTGATGTATGGATAAGTGACCCATTGTGAGTAGTGTACCTAACAGTGTAAAAGTCACCTTGGTGAATAAGGTGTGTGTGGGCTAGTAATGCTACATAGTATCCATTGGAAGTTGCTTTGGAGAAAAGTGTCTGCTAAGTGAATCAATGTAAAAAGGCATTTAGTAAAGAACAGTCCTCATCTGAGGCATGAGGCAGTGATAAATATGATTGAATTTTATCTGTTGAACCTTGCCCCTGAAGGGAGTAAAGAGACCTACAATATTCTTTAAAAGTGTTAATTGCAAATGGGTCATATGTAACTAGAGCTGAAGGTATACATATGGCCTTAAACAACCTCTCACTTGTATAAACCAGCTGTTATTTAACCTTTACCTTATTTAGTCAGTTCCAGTTTCTTGAGTTCTTTATGTTCTTGCTCTATGACCTTCACTTCTAATTCTGTTTTTTTATATCCCTTCTCTCACTTTTTTCTGGTAGAAGGCTTTGGAATTGATAAGACCCCATATAAATGCTTTACCTCCAACACAAACAGAAGCAGCTGAAATTGTAGGCTGCTGATTATCTTGACAATACAGGCCTATATTTTCTCAAATCTCTGAACAGGAAGGTTTTTCTTTTTTATCCAAAAAAGTGCTGTTCAGCCTGTATTATTTAGCTTTAGGAGATATCTAAAATACTGCTCCATGGTGGGGTCAATCCGGCAAAATTTGACCGTGTGAATAAAACCATTAGCGATGGAGACAAAATCCAGTCTGGTACAAGATTTATGGGGGTTACAATAAAATGTGCAATACTATATGTTGGGATGCAATTCCAGACAGTGGCCATACCTAGACTGGAAGTCATATTCTCACAAGTAGCAGAGGACTTTAAACTTGACATAAAAGATGAGGATGGCTTATTTAGATTACTGTCTGATGTACAATTAAAATTACAGTCCAAGCACCCAAGTCCTTTACAGTAATGGTTAACAACATGATATGGGACATGAACTGTGGAGAGTCCACATTCAGGGCCTAAACATTTAAAAGTGTTATATGCTGTCCAGAATGTAAACCACAAATTAAAATGAATCTTTCTTCTGGGTCCTATAATCAAGAATGAAGGATATCCTCATTAATTGGAATAATGGTACCACTTTGGTTCGAGCTAAATGAAGAAACGTAAACTTCATCAACCCAGTCTCTTTTCAGTTTTAAATGCCCCGTTGGACAAAGATGGGTTTCTCGCAGTACAGCGATTGCTACTTTTTCTTTTTTGTAAGAATGTTAAAACCTTCGGTCTCTTAATTATCTGACCCATACCCTTGACATTCCAGGTAATCACTTTAAGTGGACAACTCGTGACCTTTTTGTACAATTACAGTATAGCCTCGGTAATACTGTCTACCATATGAATTAGAAGAACACAGACTGAAACGTGAACCAGTGCAATAGCAAGCAAAGCGACGGGGGGGGGGGGGGGGGGGGGGCGAAATCCAGATATCCCCAACCTGAAGATTACCACATAGGGATCGTGTGCAGGGTGGAGACACCTCCATCCTCCTCCTGTATCCTAACATCTCGAGCTACACCCATACCCCAAAACTCACCAAATATGAAGAGAGGGAAGAAAAAGCAAAAACAGCCCCCATGCAGTAACTTACAACAGACATTAACATACATTAAAACCCATCAAAACAAAGAGAAGATCCTGACTGAAACTTAGAAGAAGCTAACTCACAGTACATGCCATATGGAGGGTGTGACAGCGCTGAATGTGTGTTGCTTTTGGGGGCAGATCAGGGTAGAACTGCAGACAGGATTCTCCAAAGCTGATCTCACGTTTCTCCAAAGCAGCTCTTAGCATATTCTCTTCATTAGAGAGCTCCACAAATTGAACCATTATATTACTTGGGCGAGTGTTGGGAACCAGTGCAATAGCAGTAAAGTATGCATGTCTTACTTCTATGATAGAGACCGTGTTTGCAAGCTCCCTTAACTCCCTTCTGACATTCTGTAACTGAACCTTAACATCTTCCAGCTTTACTTCCATACCACTCAGGTTTGTGAGCTGAGCTCTTACACTACTCAGTTGGTCCTTCATCCTTGAAACAAATTCTTTATTGAATGAACAACCGGTGCAGCTCAATGTACCTGCTGCCATCTCTTCGGTCGTGTCTATAGCAATGTTCACAGCAACATCGTTGAACTGTGAACCAGGACATGACTAACTCCTTTGGTTAAATTACCTCTCCTCAAGCAGGTTTGATAATCTTTATTGCCCTTGGAGTGGGGAGATACATAGCTGTAGTGTTTCAAAAGCACTCTGTTAATATCATTATTAGGGGAAAAAGATGAAAATCGTGGGTTTCTGGAGCAGAGTCAGAAGTTCAACAGCCCTCTTTCCTTCAGGCCACATGACCTCCACCCATACGTTTCTTTTTTAATATCACTGAATCCTGAAGTATGTGATCAGAGTGCAATGTAACAGGCATGGTCACAGAGTGAGAGTAGATTTCACCAAAGCAATCCACTGATACGCACTGAGAAAACTTAATATAGAGTTCATAAATCTCTAAGATGGGAATTGTCGATATGCAAAGATTTAAGCTGGATTTATTATTAAAGTCACTGCGCTCTGCTGTACAATTTATCCTTGTCAAGCCGGTTTTGCTTTTGCATGTGTTGAGAGTTTATAATTAAGACAATGTCACCTTAGCACATGCCACAGACATGACATCCAAATGAGAGTGGTTGCATACACAGCGTATGGCCTGAAACGCAAAAATCTTCCTTTGTGACCATAACGGAAACGTCACATTAAAGGCAAGAATTTGTTCTGTGGCCACCCCCCTTTCTATTATATATGATCCTTAATCAATCTCTCAAGCGTGGGAGGAAAAAAGTTTTAGGCATCAAGAATCTGGCTGGTTGAGAGAATTGCCGCAGCTTCAGCTACCAAATGTATTGTGGGAAATCAGGCTTAAAATCAGGTGGACCTCATGAGAAGTTGGTGTCTAAATATAAACAGAAATGAAAAAACGGGGCAGCTGTGGTCCAAGAAGGGGGCTTAAGGACACTTACAGCAGAAATGAACGTTATTGCTTCTCTCTTGTACAAGACCCTTAGGGGAGTGCCGAAAATGTCACCAAGCATAAAGACAGGAGAAGAGAGCTTCAGCCTCTGATATTACCTCAGAACTAGAGGCTCTTTTATTTATCCTTCCTTTCTGCAGATTACAGTGGCCATTTCTCAGAAGTTTGAGGGACACAGCCTTCCACTTACGTACCAAGTGCATCCTGCAGGTACTTCTGCCCCACCAGTTTGAGGTACTCTTCAATGGCTTTGGTAGCTAGTGTGTTCTCCCGGAAAATTAGGTGCTCGTTCTCGCCACAGCGGTCCACTTCAGACATCATCAGGTCAGTCAGGAAGTCCTGCAATCATATCAGGTATCGTGACAATTACATTTATTCATTTAGTACTTGTTTCCAAAGCAACATGCAATGGTTATTAACTAGGATTTAGCTGAGACCTTTACCTGGAGTGACCTGTAGTGTTAGATACACAACACTAAACTCCATACAGTCATTAACCAATTTTTACAGTAGAGCAATGTATTGCACACATGGATGTCCATACAAGCATACAACCAATTTAGAATGACAAAAACATCTTAAACACATCTTCAGACTAAGAGATGAAACCCAGACCAACATGCAAATTTCACAAATACTGGACAGGGATCAAACCCACATCCAATCACACAGCCCAGGTTCTGTGAGACAGCAGCACTAACTGCTGCACCACAGTGCTGAGGGATAACCCACTATACATCCTCCGTGTACTAACATCTCAGAGACACTTTCAAACCCTTTTCTCGTCTAGTAGACTGCAAGCCTTTTATAAACAGCTTTGGGGATTTTGGATGTAAGCAAGTCTCTCTGGTTATGTGGAACCTCTTTAGCATCCGTATTGTGTTGTTAGCATTGTGGCTAGACTTGTTAAAATAATTTCTGCCAGAGTATTTTACAGTCCGAAAGTACACAACTAGATGATAAACTGCAGACAAGCTGGGAAAATTCAAAATATGAAGGAAGAAGGAAAAAAGCTCACCATCTGAACATGTGGCACTGAAGACCTTTTATTTAAGCCACATGTGAAAGTGAAATAAAAAAGCAAAAACATTTATTCAGAAAGGCTGCTAAATACAGATCTTTGACAATTCAATGCTAAATACAGATCTGGTATCTGGTTCTTCAACAATTCAAGCTTGACCGTTTTCTTAGTTAACAACCCTTAAATCAACAGAATGTCAAGCTATTCCTGACATATTAGCTTGTGTTCGGTGTATGATTTTTTCTAACAAACATGTTCATAATATTTTTTACCTGTAATTACAGTCACCAGGCAACAGTTATTCAAGTTAGAAGACCAATTACTTGAGGTAAACGGTAAGGTCGGCAGTGCAGTGACATCCTACAAGCTATTCCATCCCACCACTCTTAACCTGGTACTTGAACCACCTCTGCAGCCCACTCCATATACAAATACTCACCTTTGTTTTTTGAGCATGAACAACTGAAATCAAGTTGAGTAGAACAAATTGTACACAAAATATGCTTAAGAACTGTGCACGGGGGAATGAATGTTTTAAACACATATAGTTTATAGAATGTTTTTTGCAATAGATGTTTTCAACCATGGCAAGAACAACAAGTATGGATATTTCAGATTACATTTTTCATTTGGCTGATGCCTTTATCCAGTGTCACATTTGTATATTACGGTACTTAGCTGTTTACTCATTTAAACAGCTGGGTAATTTTTACTGGAGCAATTCAGGGTAAGTGCCTTACTTGAGGGTATTACAGTAGGAGTGGGGATTCAAGCCTGAGTCTTTTGATTTCAAGACAATGGCCCTAACCACTAAGCTACCTCTGAATTTAATTCTCTGGTAAAGCGCACATATTTTTCAGCTCAGATGTACTGGTGCAGCACAGACAAATGTTTTTTCTTGTAAATATGTAAATATATGCAATCAATTTCCAAAAAAGAGCATTCGATTCCAGTGGGTTCCCTTTCCTGCACTCTGGTTTGCAAAAACCCTGCTGCTGAACTGACCCCCAAATACATCCTGCCACGAGTCCATTATGAACACCCAGAAAAAAAAAAGGTACACAAGATTTTTCAGACATGACACAACAGCACAATGGCCAGTAAATTCTAATATTAAAAAGCTCTAAACTGGAAGACTTTTCTCCCTTTCTGTCTTTCTCTCGCCCACAAACACAAAGAAAATCTATACCAACAGACTCACTGTGTCCCTTAAGACTGTCTAGAAATGACCTACTAGCATCCAATACAATTGCCAAGGTCATGCTATTCCTGCAGCTTTTCCCATTACCACAAATTAGTGCTGTGTTTGTACAATAAAATGGAACACTAATCCAGAATCTGCAAAACTTTATGGTTTACAAAGCTATTAAGCTCAGTAAATGAATAAACAAACACCTACTCTTTCCACTTTCTCAGAACAAAGGCCCTTATTTATATGGATGGGGCAGTGCACTTTTTTCGAGGTGTGTCTTCAGAAGGTTGTGCTTCCGAGGCTTTGTCTTGAGGACGAAACGATGACTCACTCCAATTTTCAGTAAACTGAAACTGGGCCATTTCAAGTCTGCTCAAAACAGCTAAACACAGCTGCCCTGTTTCAGTTTCACCTGCCTATCCAAGGAACATGTCTCTTCAAGAGCAAAGCAGCTTGGAGTGGAAGTTTGTTCGCTTATAATGTTATTGCTCAGTGCTGATTCGTTGATTAGAGCCAGCGTTTTCGATAATTTTATCCATCAGCCAAGAAGAGATGTCTGACCTCCTTTTGGAATAGCCAGAGCTGAAGTGCGCTACAAAGAAAGAGAGAAGCACAACTTGGCTTCCAATTATATTCATTTCAGAGCTCCAGAAAAAAATCTGAGTGTCACATTCGCCTCCATTCAAAATACTTTGAAGGACGAAAAACACACGACTAAATGTGGCGACAAAATGTGAGGCTGCTGGGTGTGGGTAAGTAGTAGCTCTGTCTGGGCATCAGTAGCATTTTCTGAATAGTTCACAAGCTGCCCAGCCATTTCTGTCATTGAATAACAATTCCTCATTAAACAGTTTTCCAGAGAAGACATACTTTGTATGAGCAGTAGGAACCCACATGCATCTTTTTTTAAAGAAAAGAAAAAAGAGCAGTTCAACACTTATAGGGAGAACCTGGGAAAAAGTGTAAGGAGAAAAAAAAAAAAAAGCCTTTTGTGTTAAACGTTTTCAGGACCAGGTAAAGCCTTGCCACTCACAAGGGAGAAACTTCTCAAGGTCGGTGGATCCGGAAGACAAGGCCACAATCAAACAGCCATGGTAGAAAGTAGAACACAACACAACCGGACTTAGCAGATTGAGTCATAGGACTTTGGTGGGGCTCTATATGATAGATAGGTTAATTTATTCTATGGCACATGAGGAGGGACCTCAACACGCAACAGCACACACCAACACCTGGAACCCTAACCCAGGTTACAATGCTTTCCTAACACTTTCATATATTTACAATAAACAAGACCCTACTTGCAATGACTCCCCATGAACCACTACTTGACAGCCTGAAGCTGACAAATGCGTAAAAGGGTGAGAGAGACCCCAGTTCGAAAGTTCAAGTTTTTGTGACAGACTTTCCTTTATTCTGCCTCTTTCCGGACCATATTCTTGAAAACAAAGCCTTGTGTTGAGTTCAGCTATGCAGTCCAAGTGCCATCCTGTATGAAGAATTAGTGATGCGTCACACAGCCTGTATGTAGAACCTAAGAGCACAGTGTTACAAGCCGCACTAGTGTAGTACCCCATGCAAGTTACATTCCCTGGACTAATACAGTAATATGATGTATATTAAAATGTGTCATTTGAAAAAGACAATCTGGAAAGTTTGTAACAATGAAAAAGTTTTATACACAACAGGACAAAAATAGAATGCAAATCTAAATTTAACAGACTCCTACTTTGCCACTTAAGCAGACATAATGTCACCTTCAAAGGAATACGTCCATCTATACACAAACCAATGCAGACTTCTCATTTCTTCACTGCATCCACTGCACGTGACATGGGATGCGACATCTCTGAGCCAAAGATAAACACAGCTGCTGCCAACAGTGTGAGTGAAGGGATGGGATGGCATCCAAACCCCCCAGCCAGCTAATCAACTTCATACGAAACAGCTCTTTGTTATATTAGTGCAATTATCAACTATAAAAGGGATGTGGACTACACATTCGCACTTTGCTGACAGCTGAAGACCACAAATCTGTGCACTGTTCTGCAAATCAACAACATGCTCATTTATTCAGTTCACTGTAACCGCCAGTAATTATACCCTCAGTTTTATTAAAATATTAAGAGATTCTGGCTGGCTGGGGATTAACCAACCAATAAACAATCTACATCTCCCAAAAACCTGCAACTCACCAGAAACCTTTCATCTTACATAATGCACAGCATTTAAAAAAAAACATTAGTTGGTAAATTCCCTTTTTATTTTTTTACTAATTGTTCTGTACCTTATATAGATGCACTCTAATTTCCTCCCAGAGTCCAAATAAATTTTTTTCAGGTGAACTGGTGACTCTAAATTGCTACTGAATGTGTGCGACAGAATGTTTTCAATGGTGTGTAGATGAGTGGCTCACTTTAAGTAGTGTACTGTATATCTAACCTTGTAAGTCACCTTGGGTGAAGAGGTGCAGGCAGATACTCCTACATAGTGCTCCCTGGAAATCATTCTGAAGAAAAGAGTATGCTAAATTGATAAATGAAAGTGTCCTGTAACGCAAAAGTAATAAGCTGCCCTTACCGTCACAACGTTTACAGGCTTTGCTTTTATAAAGCTTTCTCATTGAATGCTTTCATATTTATCTCCATGGTTACACATCTCACATGAACTGAACTTAAAATCATGACTGATGACACATTTAATTAATATCAATTTAGCACTTTTTATGTAGACAGAATTTGTATCATTTGAGAGCAGAGTACTTGTTAATTTAAGATGACTTTATGGAAATGTGAATTTGATTTAAGATGCACTTATTTAATTTGGAATTCCAGTTCCTTACTGATCTCATGTGTAATAGCACCAAGCCCACAGGCTACACAAACCCCACCGAGGTTAAACCCTCCCAAAAGCCATTAGAAGGCACCAGTAATCAGGTCCTTGCACTATCTTTGCCGAAATGAGTCTGTGATTCATGGAGCTGAAATTCTGTGTGTGTTTAGTACATTTTCTTTCCGTCTTCATGCCCCCCACCTTCCCCTTTAGGTATGATACATACTGGTCAGTCCCCCCCCGGTTCCTTCTCCACCACAATTTTCTTTTTAAATTGAGCTACATTGTCTTTTTTCTTCATTCTCATGAAGACAGGGTTAGGGGCCCTCCGATCTTGCAGTCCTTCTCCATATTTGCAGTAGAATTCCGTACACTTTTGCAATATCAACAATGTCTTCTCCTAAAGAGCCAAGCAGTTGTCTGAAGAGAATCTGTAAATAAGCATTGAAAAAATAAAGCACTGTTGGTCTGAAGGAGTGGTCTCGGCGTGTCTGCTCAACCCTGACCTTTGCCAGCGTGTTTGCGTAGCGCTGTATGATTAGCTGGGATGTTCGTTCCCGGAGAGAATGTCAGAACAATTACCATCGTCATCTGGCCTTCTGCTTCCGCGTCCTTTTCTGGGGAGATCATGCAAGTATTAATGTTGTTCCAGTTCCTTCACAATGGCACGGGAAGGGAACTCATGCCAAGTGAAATCCGACATGAAACACCCACTGCTTTTCTAGCAAAGTCCCTGGGCTGAAACTGTGGGAATTTGCTGTTATTCCGAGAGACGGAATGGGTCCCAAATTGCAGGGCTGCAATCCAGCAAGCTTTATGGCCCTTCGTTGATAAGATTTACCCTCGAGCAAGGGCACAGGAAGCCTTGCACTAATCAACAAAGTAGTTTAATTAGATAAATACGAGGCAGGGAGGAATGAAATCTAGTTATCTTTGGCCCTTGTAGGACCAACGGAGTAAAACAGAAGTTCCAAATGTCAAGCACAAAAAACGTCAAAAATATTGCAAAATTAAATAAGACATATTGAATTATTACAAGCCTGTCAGACAGGATTTATATTTCCCACAAAATAGACAAAACCTGTGGGTTAGTAGTGTTTTAGAAGCAGGTGTAAAATAGTTTGAGATAGAGCCTTCAAAAGAGTGTCATTCAGTCCCGACATTTTTTGCTGCTCTTCACATTTCTGAAAAATAATTACAGTATACCCGCAGCCTCTCTGATATTGCTCATAATATAGACACTGTATGCAGTTTCTGTCTCCTGTGGCTTAATAGAAGCTAAATTGCTCTATATTCAATTATGATTGGAGGGCTGAATATTGTGCTTCTGTCTGCCCTCCCCACGGAATGTGCGCCTCCCCAGTCTGCGCACTAATGAGAAGTGGAGCTCTGGCTCAGACGCTGTCACGTTAGATCAGAAGGGCCATACCTCAGCGTCATTAGCATCCCAGCCGCCGGACCTCACCGGCAAGCGAGGAATGAGAAGATAGAGTCGCGGTGCATCAGCAAATCATAAATTGGGCAAAAAGGGGAGTGAAAAATAATTTTAAAAAGTAAAACCCTCCAGAATAGACAAGCTCCCTAGAACTAGGCTGACAGCTGAAGCTCATATAGACCTGTCCATCTGAATGAAATGGAATGATGAAATAAAGGAAAGCACCACCCCTCCCTCCAGTGGTAAGAGGTGAAAGCTTTGTGGTGTGTGGAGGAGTCACAGAGTTCTTGGGGTGGCTTTGGTGTCTGTTGGACTCTGAGGAGCCGGGCAAAGTGGACCAGGGGATGGAATGTTGTCAGGCCATTAGAGGTCTTATTCGGCTCCACGCCTAAGGTACCTCGGAAGCAACGGACATTAGAGACTATCGATGGACCACCGCGGGGCAGCTCACGGCTCCGGGCATGTGTAAGGGCTCACATTCATTACCGTGATGGTAGCTGTAAAGCTATAAAACACTGGGATAATAACCTGCGCACATTCTATCGGCCTTACTCAGCCAAAGAGATGGGTCTGTATTACAGAAAAAAAAAAGAAACACAAATTAGAGATTACTTCAGGCAACAGCCGGAGTGTCTCCCAGTGTCAGCACTGAGGGAATGGAACACATGGCATCTCACAAAGTGACACCATATTCTAATCTCAGAGATTGTTTAGCTGTGTCAGAGAGGTCAAGATAAAGATAAAAGCATGTTGCCGGAAAACTCAGGTGGAGTTATGACACCTGTCCTCTATCACGCCTAGCTGCAGAAGCGTAGCCTTTACATTATGTGACAAACTCCAGAAAAATTTATACATACCTTACACATATAAAATTAATATATTAAGGTTAATACAGGTGGTCCCCGACTTACGATGAGGTTACGTTCCGCGAAACCCATCGTTAAGTCGAAAATGCATTTAATACACCTAACCTCCCAAAAATCGTAGCCCAGCTTACGTGCAATGGTCATTACGAGCTTGCCACCTTCATGCCGGGCAACTATTTTAACTGTCACCCTGCTTACTAAAAACTGGATGGATTTATACAGCTCACCACCTTAGCAGGCTTACGCACAACACAAAGATATAACACAAATCATACCTTGGGTAATACAGTGACTACAGCCATCTCTTTGCAATTAAAGGACTCAAGTTTGAATCCTTAAGAAGATAGTTACACCTAATTACTTCAGTAAAAATTACACATCTGACCAAATGGATTCAATCAGTGTCAGTGGTTTAGTATTCAAACTTAATGTGATTTGCTTTGAACAAGGGAGTTTGCTAAATAACGGGTAATAATTTATACAATTTTTGAAGCAGACTATTATTTATTCTTTATTTTGTACAAAATCATATCATGGTTTTAATAGTACTACATGGTGTCTTTAGGTGCTAGTTTTGTTTCTAGGAAAAGTTCGATCCTAAAGGCAAACCTAATGTGATTTGTCATCAAGATCAGCGTTTCTCAACTTTTATTCTTCCAAGGTTATCTAGTGTCCACGAGAATATTAGAGGGCCACCAACACAGGCCATGACATCTACCCTCTTGTACTTTTGCAACAATCTTCACTAAGTTCATTTTTACACTTATATTTATTAATAACAAGTATTAGCTTGTGATATTACACTGCCTCTGTTTTTTCCACACGACAGTAAATTAAGAGGCATTTCAAAAGAGCCCATGTTTATTAAAGATATTTTACTAGTGCCTAAATTGCTTAATCATAACATTTTTAAGGCTAGATAAAGAAATGATACAGTGAAAATGTAGTTACCAAAACACATAATTTGTTGCAGCTGAAGTCAGTACACCCGCCAATGCCCAACTTATTTCATTTGACTTCATAAAATCATCCAGTGCATCAGAAATAATTTTGCCATTGTAGCAGTAAATAACTATACAAAAAAAAAAAAAATCCTGTGCATGTCCTTTTCCCAGTCATGGTGAACATAAGCAAGCAAATGTGACATTTCAGACAAGTAGGTCGACTTCGTTTGGATAGGGAAGTGATGCCGCACTTTACTTTTATATCTTCCCACATAGCTCTATATGGCGAAGTCTTTAATCATATTAAAAAAAAAAAACAATCCAGCTATAAAAACACCACAATTACATTAACACAAAAACATAGTAAAGCTACACAGGCAGACTTGGGGGCACAGTGGGTAAAACTGTTTCACAGTGCCTCAATAGTTCGAGAGAACGGGAGTTTGATCCCTGGTATGTCTAAGTGGTGTTTGGATGTTTCCTTCTAGAGCCCGAAGAAACAGGTTTCATGCAGTGACAGAGCAAATTTCCCCATGGGGATTAATAAAGTACTATTATTAATAAAAAAAATAAAAAAAAAAACAATAGAGTACAATGGACATTTTCTTCAGCAGCTAATGAAAAAAAATAAAACGCGATTTCAATAAATTTCACCAATGCCGACATTAAGCACAATCGGAGTACTTCCACTTTCACCACGAGTCAAATAAACCTTGAGGCAATTCCACCCACGACATCAACTGGAGCCACCAAGATATACCAATGCACTTGGCAGCTGCTCATTGGCGGAGAATACCCACATCTTTATTGCCAATTGGCTCCACTGTCACTACCGCAAGCTCAAAAGAACGTCATCATATTTGCATCATATTGTGAAATTTTACCCTATTGGGGAACTTATTTTATAATGGAAGTGCCAGGGTACGGTGACATACATGTATTTCTTTACTGTACTTCTGCTATCATTAAACTACTGTTGATTGATTAATTTAATTTAAGCATTTTTCAAACAGTCATGTTCAGATTTACCTCACAGAAGTCCGATTACCGAAAATCAGGAGAGTATGTCATGAGTCGCACTTTCCGAAAATTACTTCATTTAAAAAAAAAAAAAAAAAAAAACAAAAAACCAAGAAAACTAAAAATTTGCTGGCATACACACTGATATGACCTGAATTACTTTATAAGTTCAAATTGAATATTTAAGTGTGCCACATCTTGTATTCCTTCCATTACTGTCAACAATCGCCTGTCCCGAGCGGAGTCTCGGTGAGCCGGAGCCTTACCCGGTACTACAGAGCGCAAGGCCGAAGGGGGAATAGAGGTACACAAGGTACCCCAAGCAGGGCTCAAACCCAAGACCCACTACAGAGTGGCCACCGGCTGAACCTGCCACACCACGCCACGCCGCCATGCCCACCCCATGTTGTATTTCGTTCCACATTTACATTTATTTAGCTAGGAGATGCTTTTCTCCAAAGCGACTTCCAACGAAATCTATGTAGTGTTCTTCAATATGTTTTACAATTACATTTTGTAGAAATGTTTAATTAAATTCATGTTTTTACATTTGCTGGGTATATTTCACTTTGCTGTTAAATTGAGATATCTTTTGTACACGGTGCTGACCAAAAGAGGGAAAACAGACAAACAAGATTCCGTGCATTGTTTCGTCCCACTGCGGTCCTTTTCCACTACTGCACAAAGCTGCATCATGGTCATTTTCCAATACTTTCATTGTCTGTGAATGCATATTTTAACCAAACCACCAATTTAAAAGAACTGAAATACCAAGAATAAGCTGCTTATCCATTGAAAATTATTTTAGCACCATCTTCTTGTGCCTTTATGAATTATGCCAAAAGACTTATTTCTCAGAAAGATGGCTTTCCTTTCTTGATTCTAATTTTTCTGAGGATTTGGTGTGACCTCTCATCATAGAACACACACACACACACACTTTCAGAGCCGCTTGTCCCATACGGGGTCACGGGGAGCCAGAGCCTAACCGGCAACACAGGGCGTAAGGCTGGAGGAGGAGGGGACACACCCAGGACGGGACGCCAGTCCGTCGCAAGGCACCTCAAGCGGGACTCGAACTCCAGACCCACCGGAGAGCAGGACCGTGGTCCAACCCACTGCGCCACCGCACCCCTTCATCGTAGAACATTCTTGAAATTTGTTTGATCACACCAAAACAAACCATCTTCTTCCACCTTGACTCCGGTCACATGGCTTTACAGTGAGAAATCCAGCAAAGGGATATTAAAAAGGAACTATTTTTGACAGATAAAAATGTCAGATTTCACCCACTCTCAACCAAAAAAGCAGAGGATCGAGAACAGCAACAGAGCGGAGCGCTTTCACGGCATGTCGTCATCTGCCGCGTTGCGTCAGAGGGGGGCTGTTCCACATCGATGCCCACCTCTTTGTGGTGGAACAGGCTGAGAATGATGAAGGGATGATGAAAGCTTGGCCTTCACAGAGGATGCCTGGCTGGGAGCCACAGGAAGTGAACGCTCCCAGTTGATGGCATCTGAAGACCGATGCGAGGACACCTCCCTCCTACATCTCAGGTAGGCCTGCTTCGAGAATTATGCTGAAGCAGCGTCCTTTCCTCCCTCCGGTCTCTCTCCCTCAAATGGTTTGTCGGTGCTGAGGCACTACCGCTCCCCATCCCCCAACCTACCACCCAGGCATAGCTGCACCCCTGCATTTCGGTAATTTGTTTAGCCGAGGTGTTAAAGTGGAGAGGCTCTCCGGGATGACTAGAGGTGTTAGACCGAAATGGAATGCCACAGTGTTTCCGCGAGAAGAGCCAACTCGCCAGACAAGATGAGGCATTTCCTAAACGGTACACTGAATTTTATATTGTGCTCTTAAATGATCAACACTAAGTGCCAGTGATCTTGTGATGCTGAACTGAAAAAGTTCTTGAGTTTAAAGCCTGAGGCACCCCTACCGAGCCTTAAAGTCACCAAAGGTTTGGCTTATTAAAGCAAGTGGCTGACTCCACAACTGGCTGCAACTCCTAATGTAGTTGAACGGTAACATACTATGCATTCCAAAGCATTAAAATATTTAGACCCACATTACATGGACAAGGAAGAAATGTAGACTACCATACTAACAATGCATGTCACTGCCAATGCACATAAACATTAACAAAGTTTGAGTGGCCTGTGGTAGCAACTATTATTATTAATCGACACATTTCTCCAAACTGACAGAATATTTCTAAGCTACTTTGTGTATATTTTATTGGAACAGGTCTCTCTCAAAGGGGTTAGTGTTGAGCCCCATTCTTTTTTCCTTCTGTAATCTTCTATCAGTGGTATGCTGGCATTACTCAGCTCCTCCTTTCCCAAACCACCAGAGACATATGGGGGTCTTATGTTTTAGCAGGCTTCACAGACATCTTTGCTTGGAAGACAAACCATGATATACAGCAGAGACTCTTCATCACTCAGGAGATGTATCAAGTTCGCAATTTGCTCTTTTCATTCACATCAGTCAATCCTGGAAGTAACATTCACCCCAAATCTCTGTTTGTACCAGCACATCTAAGCCATAAACCAGTCCTGCAGACACCTACTGTATAACATTTCACACACATCTTCTGAACCACTTATCCCATCCACGGTCGTGGGGAGCCAGAGCCTAACGCGGCAACACAGGGCATAAGGCTGGAGGGGAAGGGGACACACCCAGGACAGGACTCCAGTCTGTCGCAAGGCACCCCAAGCAGGACTCGAACCCCAGACCCACTAGAGAGCAGGACCCAGTCCAACCCACTGCACCACCTGCCCCCCTCCTACTGTATAACATTTCTCATTAATTCATTTAACCAACACTTTCTCCAAAGTAACTTACAATGTTAAACTACTTAGTTTACACATTTATACAGATGGGTATTTTTTTTCCCTTTTTTAAAAGCAGGAGCAATTTAGGGTAAGCACCTTGCTCAGGGGTTCCATAGCTGGAGGTGGGATTTGAACCTGTTACCTTGAGGTAAAGGCAGCAGCTCTAACCACTACACTACCAGCTGTCCTATAACACCCACAGGATCCACTTACACCCCACAGCACACATTACACAGCTTTTAATTGAGACTATGGTGATATAGTGCCTGGACAACTGCAATTCCCTCCTGTCTTCAGCTGATCCATAATGTCATGACACAACTGTGTCAAACTTGCCAAAGCATTTCCATGTATCTCTCCGCTGTCTTCCTGTAGCTGCCCTCATTAAGTCCAAGACTGTGGTTAGGGCCTTCGAGATGGTGAAAAGATCTACAACCCTATACCTGCAGCACCTGGTTGTCTCCTATAGTGCAGCAACATCGCCATGCTCCTTTGGCTGACTGTTGGTCGCACTCGTGACATGTCCAATATTAAAAGTGCAGAGACTCTTGATTTTGGTTCCAATGGAGCAGAATGAATTAACTATGCCTTACAGAACTGCTAAATCCCTTTCAACATTCAAGAAGGGACTTCAAATTTTTCAGGCACTTCTCTCCTGATCTGGTAATTGCCCAATAAACTGATATCACGTCATCATAATCACCTTTGAATTCCCTATGAATTCTACCGGCAGCTACTCGTGTAATGTGCACTGGTAAAAACACTGGTATTGGACAAACTGACTGCATCCAAAACCCTTCATTAGTTGTGAAATGCACTTTTCACTTATATATTACTTTGGAGAAAAGTGTATGTTAAATGAATCAAAATAATTACCAATAATTACCTTGCTCAGGGGTATTAGAGAGTGAAACCTGGATTCTCTGATTGCAAGGTAAGGGTGTAACCAATTCGCCACCTGCTGCCTCCAATGCTATTAATACACTCCAAAGACATACTGAAGACTGTGACCTCCAAGGATATATACTGATTCATCACCCTAGAGCTGAGCTAAATAAGACAGGTGAGAACTACTTTTGCTGGAGTTTTTTTTTTTTTTTTTTTTTTTTTTAAAAAAAAAAAAAAAAAATTCTGCTCAGCTATTTCCCACCTGAAAGCATATGCTTTGCTGTGAACATCCTACTGCAATTTCTGATAGGACATGGAGACTTTGTGCGATTGCTTTGTATTTGGCAGATCCCTCATTTGCTACTGGTAATGAGTAATAATGTTCTAAGACTGTGATCAAAGAAACATCTGAGATCACTTAGATGGAAGTTCTTGAGTCCAAAGGAGACAAATTAGACTCCTACCCAGGCATTGATCCCCCACCCCCCCAACATATAATTTCATTTCATCCTGTCTTTCTTAATGTCATTAAGACTTCAGTCTATTCTGTGTTAAAGCTACTCTATCAGAAATGAAGGCAAATGAACTGGTGTAATGCCAAATATATTTAGCACAAATATGACTAGAGCACTCAACGACTGTAGAAACAACCCAACAAAGACCTACATTTTATGTTCTATACAAAATCTATGAATATCCTCTTAAATCCCAGCAAAAAAGGGTTCTGGAGCATTTTTCTAGAAAGCAGACTAAGACCCAACCCAGAAAAAGGTACAATTTGGAAAGCACAGGCTGTCTTCTCTAAGATACATTTAGAACGTAAAGCTTGGGAAATAAAAATGTCCCCTAGAGTGGACAAAAATGAACAACTGGGTGTGTAGAGGATATAACCATTTCCACATTGTAGCTAACCTCAGCCTGAACCCGAACAAACACAGTGGCACACTTCTAATTTGTTTAGTCTGTGAGCACGTTCCCAAACATGCGTGTTTGATATGACAGTTCATTCACCGCTGTGACAAAACTGGGTGATGTGCTCCAAGTTCAGCCAATCAGAGTTTAGAGAATGGACCATGCCGCAGGCATAAGGACCCTACTGGCTACTACTGACATGTGCATTTGCAATACAAACTATCAAGCTCTTCCCTTACAAAGAGGAAGAGCAGTTACAATGAATGTTTCAATTCGTTTTCAAATATGATAGGATATTCTAACCCATCCAAAACCAGTTGAGTATCATAATTAGCCTTGCTGAAGAAGGTGTGCTAAAAGCTATGTAGGACTAGACACTGCAAAAAATTTAATCTCTTGAACAACTTTTCATGAATATAAATAGTCAAACCCTTTGCAGTGATCTTCAGCTTTTGTTACTTTCTAAGACTTATTTCATTGCCCCCAGCCAAGAGAGACATCAAATCAATTTCACATTGCGCTTCTGTTCCTTGCAGCCATTTTTAAAGGAATAAAAACAAACCCTAAAAGACAAATTCCTCGATATTTGTTGTAATGAAGTCCTGTTGTACAAAATTCAAATATCTAAATAGCTTTGACAGCACAGCTCTGAGGTGGGGGGGGGGGGGAGAACACAAAATTCCAAGATTTAAACAATAAGATTGTGTGACCATTGACCTGATGACTATTTGTTTTCAATGTATCATTACAAAGATTAAAGAAGTTTTGCAGTGATTTTGAGTGGGGGGGGGGGGGGGGAAAGGGAAAAAAAAACTGTATAGTAAGATCTTCTGGTATGGTAGGGGATCCACTGTTTGCTTTGAGAACTCAACTATTGGTCATTCAGGTTCAGGCATCATTCTAACTTTCATTGTGGTACAAACAACGGGCATATTAAACAACTAGGGCTTAATTAGAACGCAAACTGATTTAAGTTAAAGCAGTAGCAAAATGAGTTAGGAAGTAGTCCAGAAGAACTGAATCTATTTTTAACAAAAATGACCTTGAAGGGGGAAAAGCTAAATATTATGTTGCTATGGCAATGTTTACGTTTAATATCAAGCACAAGAGACTAAATGCTACTGTTTCCACCTTATGACTAAGTGGAAGCAAGAGAAGTAAACTTATCTGGAAAAGAAATACTCATTAAAATATGACCCTTTGTTGTAGGTTCAAGGGGGGGGGGGGGCATTTTAATTCATTTTTTTCAGCAACCCCCTGCTTGAGTTTGTTTCTAAGCAGGGGGCTGATCGGAAGAAGATATCAGGAGGATTATTTCAGGCCAGCTATACCCTTGCGTCTGGGAAGTGTTCTTCATGCCAACACAGCGATCAGACCTGACCTCTATCTTCGTGGACCACGGACATAAAAAGCGACCTTGAGCAACACCATCATCCTGCCAACATGTCTAGGGAGGGGGTGGGGAAGGGTGGGCAGCTATAAAAGTTCTTTCTAAGAGAGAGCCAATTAAAGGCGGCTAATTATGAACAGTGGCTGGCATGTCAACCCCCTCTCTGGCCCCGTACGCAGCCATCAAACTAACATCTGGGATGATGCATTTGTCGTTGCCGCAGAGGCGCGTTTTGACCTGCCAAGGACTGAGCAAAATCAGAGACGATTTTTTTTTTTCCCCTTTCCAAAAAGGGTAATAAGATGTACATGCTGTAAAACTTTTGTCAATTCATACGCTTTCTTTTGGGTATGGATGTGAATTAAGTGAGATTAAAAGGACATAGTGCTAAAAGGACAAATGACGGGCTCAGCGTACATGACACAGACTCATTCTCCTAACCAATTTCTCATTGTAGAATAATAATCCTGAGCTTCCCAGACAGTAAAGGTGCTAAAAACTAGGTTCTGTAACACAGATAGTCCTGCTTTGAATCTCTGCTTTGCAACAGGCCAATGATGAGAATGAACTCTGTAGAGGGTGGTACATTATGGGCAGGGGCCCACAGGGCAGTGAAAGGCTTAAATCAGAAAAGCTACCTTTGTTAGTTACATCAGGGAGTGAATCGGGGGAAGGGGGGAATTTATAAAAAAAAAAAAAAAAAAAAAAAAAAAAAGCAATATCCATTCTAAAGTAAAAGTAATAGAATTTACTCTTGACAGCACTCAATACACTAGAAGCTCAGGCTGCTGCCCTCACAAAACTCGTACTTCATGGCCTGAATAATTAATTAGCATCCAATGTCAAAGATAAAGAATGTAAAGTTGCGCGAAGCAGGTGCCCTTGAGAGGACGATAAAGAATGAGATAAGGAAAGGTTGCAGCTTAAATATGCTCCTGCAGAAACTTCAGTGTTTCATCCTAATCAGTCTCCTTCCACAGTGCTCCATAGCCCATGGACAAGCAGGATATGCATTATTAGTTTATCCAAAACAAGCTCTTAATAACCCCCTCATTATGAGAGTAGTGACATTTCTCCTTGTTTGGCCACTTCCCTTGGTGTTTACAGTGCAGTCAGAATTCCAGTCTTGGGCCAATGTTTGTGCTCCCTGGCTTGGCTACAAAAACAGGAAGAGTTTGTTTAATCTGACTGCGGAGGGCTGAGGGTGCGTTGCCGCACTCCTGTGCAAGAACCTTCCTGCAAAAAAAAAAAAAAAACTGCCCTCCGTTGCAGAAAAACCAAACAAGCTGCAGCACGAGTCTCAGCAGACTGCTAATTCTCTGGGTCCAGACCATTCAGCTCCAAGCCTAACGGCCCTGGAGGGAGAAGTCCCACAGGTTTTTCAGCTCAGAAAAGCAGTTCAGTGGTGTATTACTGCCTGCCTGAAGCAAAATCCTCCAGGACTTGGCCTTCCAGGAAGTTAAGCTGACTATCCGTTGCCAAACATCATGTTAGATTTTGCACTTCAGATTCCCTTAAACAAGACTGGTCTAAAAAGCTAAGTTCCTGTGCAGAAGGAACCCTGGTAGGGGATCCACCAGACTTCCTGAATAAAACCAAACATCTAAACCCAAACAGATCCTGTCTGTGCACACAGCAAAGCTAAGGGCAAAAACATCACAAATTTATTAATCTCAGGATTTTGGGTAATTAAAATTAATAAACACTCCACCCCTTTACAGCTGTGGCAAAGACTGGAGCATGCTAATACAGGGCCTTGTGGTAATTACATTTCATTTTAGGATCTTAAATTTTTATTTGTAATGACTTAAGTAACTTACAGTTTAAAAAATAAGGTGGGAAGTCTTTATGGAAACAAACTGACATATGCAAGTTACTTGAAGGTGCAAAACCAGAGACTTTTCCAGAAGCCAATTCAGAAATCTTGGTTGCCAGCATTAGACGGCGAAGCCTACTGCAGCCTTTACCTTGGCCTTTCCCGTGCTCTGTAGGATGTGTACCAGGGCAGAGGCCATCTCCTCTTTGCTCTTGACACTGAGCGCTGGCTCCAGCACAGAACAAAGCAGCATGTAGTTGTTGGTGGTGTACTCGGCAAACTCCTTGTACAGCTCCATTGGCAGGATGCTCATGCTCTGGTACCGGGACTTGAGTCGGATCATGGGTCCGGGAGCCTTGCCCTTGCTAGGGTTGGGTGTGCTGACCGGGTACCACTTCTCCACAAATTGCCGTCCTGTCACTGCCCCGATGGGGATGTTGACCAAGCCCACGTAGTTGTTCTTGTCTTTCTTCTTCTTCTTATCCGTCTCCTTATACAGGTGCACCGTGACACTCCTGATGGCCGGCAGATTGTTGAACTCAAAGTGCTCGCCCCAGAAGACATTGTCTGTTTTGAGCTTGCAGGTAGTCCGTGCGTACAGAGTGTCATCCAGACACAGCTCACAGAAGTACTTCTTTTTGGTTGGGAGGTCTTTGGCCTCAATGATCCACAACTTCAGCATGTTCTCCACACGCCGACTGTTGTCCTGAGGAAGGCAGCGCAAGAAAGAGACGGAGACAGAACGAATAGTTGTTTAGGCTGCCTTTGTTTAAGGGAACTTCAATTCAGTAATTATTAGCAAATGAACCTGAGAATAGCTGGACATCCTATGGTTTAAATATACTTTGAATTTTGTCTCCCAACAAAAGCTCTTTCTTTTATTTAGGAGGACACAGTTATTTCATAATAACAAAAAGCTCACCTAATATTACTTTTATTTTCCTAAATGTCAGGACAGTGAAATGCAATAAAGCCCAAAAATTTAATCTTGTAGCAAAATGGCACTAACATAAATTAAAAAAGGGCCATAGATGGGAAGATTAATGAGAGCAAGTCATATCATAATTCAGCAGACAGAATAAAACACTATTGTAATTAGCCAGCAATTTCTAAAATAAATACTACTGAAGAAGGAAAAAACCTCACGCTGTAGGATGTTATTTTTGAGATCAACAGACGGACCAATGCGATTCAAGATGTTTATACATCTCTGGGTAACTGTCAGTACATATTGTTTTTTGACTAAAGCAGACTTGACGTGTTTAACTGAAAGCTAGCAGAGCGTGCATACTACACCCCATATGGAGAGGAGCTCTTTTGACTGTGTCACTATTTACAGAACACATGATGGCTCAGCTTGTCTGGGATGCTTCCGATCTGTACCATCGGGCTACGATTTACTGTGCCTCATTGCCTGCGGTTCCCGTTCCTGCTATCCCAGGCTGCTTTTCCTTGCTGCAGTATGTTTTCCCAAGATCATTTAGTCCTTACTTTGTTGGGGTGCACAGCTCTCCGCAGATTCTCCATCCACTTGTCTCTTTCAGCTGAAGATCGACAGGAAAAACATTTGCTCCCTGTTGAGGTGGTCACCTGTTGATCGGGAAAGAATCATGCACCAGTCTGATTAGCAACCCAAAAAGACTTGAGCAACTCATAGATGAGCAGACTCAAGATATCTAGGCATGGAAATTTAAATCTCAACCATGGAACATGAATGCAAGCTGGCTGAGAAAAGACCAGATCCACCATCACTCATTTTAGCTGATAAAGATAACACTAGTCACACACTGCCTGGGAAAATGAAGAGGTTCTGGTGCAATCCAGCTGCCTGCAAGGTGTGAACTCTCAAGGGCTGGTTCTCCAGGCACAATTTAACCAATGGACACACAGATTTGGATGCCCTGTTTGAGCTGATGAGAGCAAAGTAACTTGCACAACCAAGCCTTGCCTGGCAACAAAGGGATCAACATATCCAGAAACCAAGAAAGTCAACAGTTGGGGGTGAAGGTCAATTAAAAATTCAACCAATCACAATTATCCAGTAATCAGGTTCACTTAACTGATGGCAGGTAACCGGCGTGATATGGAATTAAGACTAAATTAGGGCATTTTGTTTACTACTCTACTGTGCAGTACATTCATGTAAACATAAGAAAAACACATACAGTACATTTATTCATTTAGCTGATGCTTTTCTCTAAAGCAACTTACAAAGTTAAGCTATTTTACAATTATTTATTTACTCATTTATATAGCTAGGTACTTTTACTGGAGCAATTTAGGGTGAGTACCTTGCTCAAGGGTTCTATAGCCGGAAGTGAGATTTGAACCTGCGACCTTTGGAAAGAACCATACCGCCTCTCAGAGAACAATACAAAAACTGTATTACACCAACATAAGGAGATTTGGATGAGACATGTGATTCTAGAGTTCGATCCATTTGTCACATTCCACTGTATGTACCAGTATGCATTACATGTGTAGCCGCATATATGATTTTCCATTATTCAACAAATTGCTTTAAAAATTATTAAACATAACATGCACTTCTATTAAGCACTTACAAGATTAGGGGAGAAGTGTGTAAGAAAGAAGGGAGTTTTGTGACCCTCAATTGAAGAAAGGTATGTGAAAAAAAGGGAAGGGGGAAAAAAAAACTAAGAAAACAATGCAAAATTAAGAGCAGCTTATCAAACACTGGTGAACAGTCTGTGCTTCATTGGCTCATCACTGCTACATCATCAGGGAAAGTCTGCCTCAAAACCCCCCAAAAAAGTCCCCAATATCGGGAGCAGCTGGTCCATATACCGAACATGGGGACAACTTTTCTAGGGCCATTATACCAAAAAGTGTGTAAACCGTGAGTCTGTATACCACGTTATACCTGTATATAAATACTCTTTTCACTCCCCTCTGGTTCACTGTCTATGTACTGAATGTTTCCTCACCATGTAAACATTCACACCAAACACACCAAGAGTATAAAGAAAATGAACAAAGAAAAAAAAAAAAAGTAAAGTAATTGCTTGTAGATATTGGTACATGTGTGATAATTCTATGCCCCTAAACATTAGTGTTGTTACTGAAACAGACACATAAATATTGCAACTTTTAAGCAGACAAAAAGGGACAGGGTAAATGTTAATCTGCTGCACGTGGGTGCACAGACTGGTTTGCAATAGCATTTAATGGTATCAGTGGTATTAACAATAATGTTATTCCAGTGTCTCTGGTAATTCCAGCATGATCCTGCATTCTGTTGCAAAGCTTAAGCGGCCCGCTCAATCCCCAGCGCTCGACCACAACGCTCAGTCCAGCTGGCAGCGGTCTTTATTCTAATAGTGCTTAAATCCCCGAAAAACGGCCCTTTCGGAGTCCACTTCCTGTAAACGGCCATCGAGGGGAACGCTCCGGGAAATGCTTGGAGCCAAGAAGCTCGTGGACCGCTCCGTGTGGGGAAATGGTGAACCTGGAGACAGTGTGGATGGAGGGCACTTTGGCTAATGTAAATAACTGAAGGATGGGTGAATGCTGGTATGCTGTCCTGCTGTTCAGAACTTCCCCTGCTCTGACGGCGGCAGGTTTCATTCTATAAACAGAACCACATGAAGACCACAGAGATCCGAAAAGCAAAGAAAGTTTACAGAACATTATTTATAAACAATTCTCTCTCCCCTCTACTATCATTCAGTTTCATTTAAATCAGAGGTTCTTAATCTTTACTAGGCCACAGACCCCTTTACGAATCTGTGGAACACTATGGACATTTTTGTAGGAGGGGCCAGTAAAGAGAGGAAATATTGCACTCAATTTATTGCACCAAGAATGTATTACCTTTGAGCAGAATTATGCAATACATAGAAATAATTTTATTTTGAACTGGTGTTATTTCCAAAGTTTCCACTTCGTAGACCTCCGAAGCTCATCCATGGACAAAGGGTAAAAGCCCTGGTATAAATACATACTGATTAACGCAGCAATGAAATTAGTGCGGCTGAACCAAGGAAAGTGCTATACTTTATACTACTAACCTCTGCTGCAAAGAAGAGGCCTTTAGTTCAGATTTTTTAAACTGTACAGCATAGAAATACAGATATGAACAAAATCATCTAAGCTAATGAACATGAGATGTACTGTGTTCATATTCATTTTCACATAATCAAGCGATGGCTGGAAAAATTTAGTTAAAGGGCTTAACGCTTCATAACGCGTCCATAAAGTATGCATTGCACTTTGATAAGCAGTACACAAACATTCATAAATGCCTGCTCAGGTCAACAACTGCCGATCGAGCGGGACCACATTCCAAGACGTGTCCTGCATAAGACCCTGCGTAAGAAACGCGTCGCTGCTTCCCAAGTAGCGCATAAACACGAATAAATGACAAAAAGATTATGGAAGTATTATGAAGGTCTCACATACCACCGAACCCTTTAAAGGAAGCGTTATGCGATGTCTCTCCTGATTGGACCAACGGTGATAACTCCTAATTCAACTTCAGCATGGTATTTGACACTCCCGATCGCACATGCCTCAGCAAGCACTCGCTCCGCACAACGCCGGCGGATGATGAAACGGTATTAAAGATCTCTGGCCGTGGCTTGATGGATGACAAGAGGACGGGAGTGGACAGGTGGGAATAATGAGCGCCCAGGCCGGCGGTTAATGGCTGACTGCGTGAGGCTGCCATACTGGAGGCCTGATGAAGATGAGCTGCCGCAGCGCACCGGGGCGACTCAACTTCTCGTTCTTCTCTTTTTCGGCTTAGTGCACGAAACGCGAAGAAAAGGACAAAGCCGCTATCGCGCAGCGGCGATAATGGCCATTCAGTCACCTGTCCAACGGCTCGATTTATTTCGGTCGGGACTAACAAGTGTAGAATACTAACAGCGTCGGCGCAGATGTGCTCCCGTAAGCGGTTACGCGTTTCGTGGAGAACCGGGAACCAAACAGAATTGATAAAGAGCCTCCAGTAAACATTTACATTCATTCATTCATTTAGCAGATGCCTTTCTCCAAAGCGATGTACATCTCATAGAAAAACAAACAAAAGCACTTGGGTCCTGTTCCTCTTTGGTCTTAAATAATTCCTGTCAAATAGCCTGTCTGGAAAAATACCTTTTTTGGAAATAAGAAAAGGTTTTGCCCCCCCGCCACCACCCAATTCAATTATTCCATTATTTGTAACAGCTCCATTGTCCACATGGGACTGTAACCTAAATGGAGACGTAGACTCACCGGCACTCAGGAGTGAAGAGGAGAGGGGGAAAAAAAAGAAAAAAAAAAAAGTGACGCGAAAGAGGTGTTCGATATAGAAACTGCAAGCACGACGACGCGGCAGCCATTTTACTTCACGGCGCGTCTTGCTTCGCGAACCCGACTTGTGGATAAACAAGGCTTAACATGCATACTTTTGTGTATTTGTCTTACAAATTGCTGATGCTGATAATCTCGACAGTTATGAAATAGGTCCACATGCGATAAATATTTAATACTTTTACAGCAACGGTAAATTGTTTCCTTGAGCAGACAATTCTGCAGTTTGATAATAATTGGAGGCAAGCGGAGCACCGGGTCAATACAAACACCAATAAATCTTCACCACGTATAAATTAGGCAGCCGGCGAACGGAGGGGGGGGGGTAGACGCATGCTGCCATGCGCCAGAGTTCTGCTTTAAGAGAAACACCGCAAGCACCGGGTGTATAATTGCGGGTGGATGATTGATGGATCAGGCTGCGCATGGGACGATGCAGTGGCGGGTCACCTCGAAGCAGTAGTCCTGACCCAAGATGCTGCTGTGCACTGGCTTGATCACCACCTCCTCCTCCATGCTGAGATCCAGGGCTTCCACCGCACTGCTGGGGCTGAGCAACGACTCGTGGGACCGCGATTCCTTCAGCCTCGGCATCAGATGGGACCTAAGGGTGGGAAGAAGATGGGTGCCGTGACCAACCGGAATGCCTGTTTTGATGGGGACTTCACAGCGAAGCAGCTGAACCTCAACTCTTTGAGAGCAAAGTGATGGACCTAACCATTACGCCACCCGCTGACCCATTTACCTACACCTGTGGCAGCTCCACAATAACTTTCCAACCCTGCCCAACTCAAAGTTCAGCAAAACACATGAAAATAAGTATCAATTCCTGAGCAATTTTAGCTTTCAAACAAATGTAAACTCAAAAAAAAAAAAAAAAAAAAAAAAAAAAAAAAGACATTTCCCCTCATGGGAATGTTTTCATAAGGTCTTTTGCACACAAACACACGTGAGAAGACAGAGTCACATTCTTTCTCCAGCAGATTCCCGTCTCCCCATTATCCACGATCAACAGATTAACCGCAGAGTTTCCTTAGAGGACACTTCAAATCTCAGAATGTCTCAGAAGGACCGAAAGCGTTGGATTTCAGTCCCAGAGCCCTCCATGCTGACTTTTCCATTGAACCACTTAAGCATTTGATTTAAAAAAAAAAAAAAAACACTTTCCCCATTCATTGTACATAAAGCTGTGAGGCTTCACTAAGGCAATGCAGGGATGGGGGGGGAAAAAAAAAAAAAAAACCCCACACAGAAACAGTTCAACTACAGTACACAAAACCATATTATTATTAATCACAATTGTTGTCCAAGGTGACTTTCAAAGTTGGACAACTTTACCCATTTATACAGCAGCGTATTCTTACTGTATCAATTCAGGATAAGCACCTCAATCAAGGGTACGACAGCAGGACTGGGATTTGAAATGGCAACCTTCAAAGCCACTATTAATTGGTTTAATATTAATTGATTACTACAATTATTATATGTACACCTGCATAACAGGACAGAGTGCAAAATAAACAATGTAATGTAACTCAAAGACATCTAGAATATACACTTTGAATATTCAACACTTCTAATGTGTGGCCTTTTTATTGAGAAAATGAGTTAATGGTGATGTTAATAGGCATTTCACAGAACCTTGTTTGTGCCAAAAAAAGAACCCAATTTGTATGTAAATCAGGAAACATTATGAAAGGTTTGTGCATAATTTGTTTGAAATTATCTAAAATTGCCCAATGTTTCAATCCATCTGCTTTTATTAAGACCGTGGCCCGGTGGAACGCTCAAGATGAGAACACACACATACCAAGGAGAGAACAAAAAGAGCGCCGCTGACTGAAGAGGCACTTCTCACCTATATTTATCATCGCTCCTGACTTTCAAGTCTCTGTACGCGGTCGGTGAACTCGACTCTGGCACCTACTCCATCCTTAGGTTGACGTCACTGGTCAAGGGTCGAGCTCAGGAGAGAACGTTTACACAGCGGCTGTTCGCTATCTCATCTCGGAGCAGTGTGCTCTGGTGGCCGCGGGGCTCGACCCCGAGAGGTGACTCATACCAGGGGATCCAGGACACACCTGGACTGGCACGAGCACAGGGGTAGAGTTCTGTCACGCTTGGATTACTGGATCATTCACCGACGACATATCATCACAGGTACAAGTCTGTGTTACCGAGCTATACTTCTGGAGCCACACACACACGAACGACAGCTTTCAACTGTAAACATTCAACTTTTCACCCAGCCTTCCCACATTCAACTCTATTGGCTGCTCAACTTAGTCAAGTCAAGCACATTAGTCATCAAGTCAAATTTAGTTTGTAACTGGTCCTGCTGGTAAACCCAGTCACTTTAACCACTAAATCGCAATGACTAAAAGCTTTACACTATAGAAGTCTCATGAGTTATTCCTTTGAAGGTTCAGTAAAATACTGATATACCTACAATAATCAAAAATGCATTCAAGATATTTTAATACATTTATCTTCAAGTTGCATTTAAACTTAAAATTCCTTCAAAATACATTGAATACACAAACTACTATTAAATGCTAGTTGTTGAGAGATTCATTCCAGAAACACCTGTAACGCTCACTACCTTACTAATGACCACCAACATGAGTTCTAATCGTTGTGCAAGTGAGTTCAGTCCGTTTTGCACTTGCGTCCTGTTTGGGTGAATCTTACTGACCATCAGCTAGCTGCAGAAATACAGGCTGGCTTTGATCTAGAAATTTTAGAAAACGTTACAACTAAAACTGAAAATATTTGTATTTTCAAAAATTCATATCATGACTGAAAATAACTGCATATAAATCAAAACAAGAAGTCTGCTCTAGTGCACTGTTGAAATGTGCAAATCATTTAAACTATGAACAGTCTTTATATCTAATTATGATTGCAACTGATCCAGTTACTTTTTATTCTGCTAGTAAAAAGGAAAATAATTAGTTGAATTTAAGCAATTTCTTTCCCACAACAATCCTTTTTAAACGACAAACCAACCATCCACTTAGAACAGAAATACATGTAGCATCATTCCCACGGATTACTTGGATGTTCACAGCAGCCCCTTTCGATGTGCTGCTTCTATGCTATATAGACAGTTCCACCTGGTCATTGCTGGACATGGGTTAGTCTCTCACACACCAGAAAAGATGACTTGCTCTGGGTTTCAGACCTCCTGGCAAACTATAGAACAAGGAGAAAAAGGAGGGTCAGGACCTCCTAGATGCTACCGTTGACAATAAGAAAGGGGAAAGGATGAAGGCTGAGGACTGCATGGTCACCTGTGCTTGAGGCTATAAGCTGCAATGGTCCCATGAAGATGTAGAAGCAAAGCACATCAGTCATCTCCGGGATCAGCTCTAGCACAAAACATCTGGTGAAACATCTATATTCCTCACCAAGGCAAAATAACCAGAAAGATTAAGAATTCTTAATTTACCCACTAAATTAACGACGCTTATTTACTGAAAACGTCTGCAATCTCTGAGCAAAGTGTTCCGTAACCAATTATCCTTGTGGTTTTAGAGTAAAAATACAGCAATAAAACATTCAAAATTCAACATTTTTGGCTGTACTTTGCATTATTCCCAGAAAAGGAATAATTATAATAAAACTAACCTCAGGAATATCCCCACATGAATAAAAGCTTACGCTTATATGCTGTAGTTCCTTTGATCAAAGTACTTGCCCTGTTCCAGTTAAAAATTACCCAGCTGTATAAATGGGCAAATAATTGTAAGTTGCTTAATATATAAAATTAACATTGCCGAGTTGGACAAAGGTGTCAGCCAAAGGAATTAAATGTCCTCACCTAATATGTATTTTAAAAGGTGAGTGTGGACTTCGAATTAAAGTAAATTTGCTAGTGATTTAGAAAATATATGGTAAAAAGCAAAATAACTACAAAAAAGAAAAGAAAACAATGGAGCATACAACAGCAAATAAGGGCAATAAAAAAAAAAAAAATTCATTCACAAACATAAGCTTTCAACCTGCTGAGCTGATAAAGAATCTTATTTTATTGCTCATCCTTGTGAAAGACTTTCCCTGACAGCACACACTCAGTTTTTCTTATTGCCTCAGAAGGATCCTGATGCTCCAGCTGCGTGGAAGTTTAACGGCAAGCCGGAGAACATCGAGCACGAGACCGGTTATGCCAAATTTTTGTACGACCACGCTCAAGTCGCATCTTCATGCATTCGGAAATGGGCTCACGCTTATTTCTGTACTTAAGTGCCATTTATGTCATAGTCATTGGTTTTGCATATCAGGTACAACTTAGGACAAGACAAGAAAAAAAGTACTAGCATTACAACAGTGGTCGTTCAAAAGAACAATGAAGAAATGTCAATGAAGCATTAGCGTAAAGCAGAACCTAACACTCATTATGGGGGAAATCTGAAGTGCATTCAATAATCCTGAATGCAGATACAGTACCCGTTAAATATTTCATTTATGCTCCGGTTCGCAGTGACCCTTCTCGGGACAAGCTGTTGTAGACATTGTGCGCGTGTGAGAAAGAGAGAGAACGAACACACTTGGTGGAAAATAGTTTGTTTTCCCCCCCGGGGCATGAAATTTGACCGGGAACCAAGTTGACATGTCTTCCCAGCGAGGCAGGACACCTTGCTTTCACTATTCCATCCAGGTTGTTCTGACATACTCAAACTTTTGGCTGGGATTGTACCAAGCTACTTACTTTTGTATTTGCTGGTATCAATTAGTCCCTCTTACACTCCCCGGTGTTGTAGCTTAACGGCACCAAAGTAAACCAAACGTGCGTTACCATTCTTCGCGGGATAAGAAAGGACAGAGGAGCTCTACAGAAAGATACATGAACAAAGACGGGCAGCGACATTATTATAGACGTTACAGAGTGGTTTGCCAATTAAGAGAGAAATACCGCGAGTTGAAGAAATCACCTGCATGGCTAGCAGTCCACCTGCCTCGCACACTCGAAAGAATGGCACCGGGAACTTGCAACTCTACAATATTTGATTAAAGCACCATTAATTTAATTGTAAAATTGCCTTTAGGGACCACAGTACATTGTATTATGTTAAGGTATGCGTTTGTTCCTGCACGCTTCGGGTAACGACTATGCTTGTGGAATGCGTGTACGTGAAGTCAAGTGCCACATGTCTATACTACTCACTACTAGAACTTGACAAATCCCACTACGGGACTGTAAATTTGTGACTGGCAGTATTTCCAAGGAGACGTGGTGTCTCAGCTCCCCTGCTGTTGAGCTCGTCTGCCAAAGTTTGCTGGTGAGACCAGCCTCCACATGGATGCTCGGCGTAGAGCCGCCGTCTCAGCCACCCGACTGGCAGAAATGCAAGCTGCGAGGTGGATGCCACGGTCACTGCCTTCAGAAAGCTGCAGCAGTCAAATGGTATTTCTGTGCTCTTTGCATTTACATTTATTCACTTTGCTGACATGTTACTATAAAGTGACATGCAACTCAAAGTGCTGTTCACAACAGATGAAGAGCTTTAAATGCAGACATGTGACTTGTCAAAGCAATTTGTCTATCACCACCGATTCTGCACAGATTTTATGGGCAGATCAGATTCTATCATAGAACAGATGCTATGGACTTCTGGACCCCTTACGAGGAGGATGACTCAATAGCCAGAGGTGGAGGAGCATACTGCTCTTGGTGGGGTGTAGGGAGTGATCAGCTCCTCTACACCATAACACATCACCTGGGGGTATAAAGTGTTTGAATTTTCAGTTTTCAAGCAAAAGAAGTTTGCATATACTAGACCTTCAGGTAGTGTAGTTCTGCGTGTGGACACCTAGCTAGAGGACAGTTAAAACTCCATATGACATTTGGTAGGCCTTCATTATTCCTTGCATATTTGGACACAGTGATATCCAATTATTGTCTCTGCATGTACCCTCTATCTTCCTTCAGTTTTACTTGTGCCAAGAGTGGGAAAGAAAAAAAAGAAGAGAGAAAGAAGCAACAAACTGAACAAGGGGATGAGACAGGGAGAGGAGAGGGAAGAGAATCTGAGAATCAGCAGTCTGTTGCCTTTTGGGCCTTGGCTGTCAGCCACTCTTAACTCATCTTTGCAGCACATCTAATTAAAGTGGACTTATTATCACAATCCGTAACTGCCCATTTCAGCTGAACGGTGCTGATGCCGCCTGTTCCTGGCATCCTGGACTGATGGGTGATGGGGGGGGGGGAGCTGAGATGCAATCTGGTGCCGTTTTGGGAGGACGGCATGCTGCGACGGGAAGGATGGATACATGAAGCAAACAAAAAGAATCCAAAAATAAAATGGCAAGTAGCCTGTTGAGGCACGGGTATGAGGTGGGGGGTGAGGGGAGTCGACATGCCAGGGCAAGGCGTGCATTTGTGAGCCTACGCTGAATGGAATGTGTTATTGAACTTCTGAGCTGACATGGTAGCATGCAGGAGGAAATAAAGCACACTGGATATGGAATGCATGCTGATTTTTCTTACATGGCTAGAAAATGTACCTTGCTGCTATGATTCACACCAGAAATTACCTTCAAATATGTGGTGGACTCAAGCATCTAACTTTCTTTATTCACAAAGAATGACATTTGACTTGCATCACAGCTTTAACAAATTTCTCAACATTTGCTCACCTTTTCTGAACTTTTTAGATAGTACAATTGCTTCGACTGAACACAAACCTTCTGCCATTGTTGTTTCTCCTTGCGTGTGCCATGTTTATTTTGCATTTTCTCAGTACACTGGTTCTGCCGCTATGTATTGTTTATCATATTCTATTGTATGCTGTGCTTCTCCATATTCCACAAAGTTATAAAGAGCTTGCCCCCCATGGACCTCCAGCCATAATCGGTAGTACTTTTAAACATATTTTAAATCGATTTCCCCACGTGTGTCAAGTAAATCTTTGAGACCAGTATCTTAATATCTAGGCTCTACACTGGAAAAAAAGTACAGCCTTTTAGAGGAAAAGTCTGGGAGACAAGAGGGAGCTACACATATTTTGAAAGCTTGATATTAGATACTGATGGATCGATCCATTTAGGTCGTCATGGGATTTCTAAAAGGTCTGGAGATCCCCAAAGCAGAGCTCACCAAAAGAGAAAATCTCAATTGTGCACCTAGGACCAGGGCCCTACTCTCCACAGATCCTGGAGCATTTTCGATGGTCAGATTTCCAGCAGTGTGATGTCTGCAGCCACTCTTTGGCAGGTGCAGAAACAAGAGAACAACACTTTGAGGAAGCCATTCTGATGAACACACTGACACACTGGAGAGAATGAAGATGTAGGATTTTGCCCAAGCTTGTTGTGTTTTCAAAATGGCCTTTGTTGGTTGTAAATCCTGTGCTTCTTTTTTTTACAATCATGAGACCAGTGTTACGGGAGTAAACCCACACATCCAAAAAAAAAAGTCAATTTTAAACTATTTACAAAAAATGGCAATTATAATAAGTGAGTAAACAATGACGATACACAGGGTATGTTATTTTACTTTGCCATGTACAAGGAAGAAGTTTTTTTTCCACTTCATACACATTATGTTCAGTTCTAACTTTTTTTGGGGTGGGGAGAAAAGAAAAAAAAAAAAAAGACTTCAGCATGAGCATAACATTTCCAAAGGCAACCCCCAGGCCAGCTGAGCTGGTGACCCTACCCCTCTCCCACAAGACACCCAGATAACCCTTCAACATCTCACCCTTTCCTCACCTCATGGGTGTCGTGCTTTACCGTCACATACTTAACTGGGGCTGGCCGAACATACTGGCTGGAAGTGCATTTGCTAACATTCCTTATTCCTGTGAAAAAATTAAACAGTTTGATGGAAATAATTAGAATTACTGTTTTGAGTGAACTAAACCCCTGTCCCATGGTGCTTATGTAGTAAACTGATTATACCTGATTTGAGCTGTGTCATGATCTCTAATTAAAAAAAAATAATTCTGACTAGTAGCAAGAGCAGAAATGATCAAATTCCCCCTTGACCATTTTCTCAGAGGAAGACAAACGTAGCATTTCTCCTGTAAAGAGTAATGCAAACAGATTGCAGGAATTATGATGCAGTCCAAAGGACAAGGGTATATTCATTGCACAACACAAATTTCACATCCAAAGTCTAATTTCTTGGGTCAGTGACAAAATGTGCATAAACATTTTAATTCATTAATAAATGCATTTGAGTTTGTCAAAAACACTGCTCAGTCACAATTAAATCGCTTGTATACAGAATTTCAACATCTTAAGACAATGCTCCCCTCAAAAAGAAGAACAACAGTGAAGTATATCATCCAAACGATACCTTACATACCTAGAGACTCTTGAATGTTTGGAACAGAGTGAATTGTACTGAAGAAAAGTCTGACCACTTACATCTTGAAGCGCTCTCAGAACACCAGACAATGCTTTTTGATTTTTCATAAATGATACTCCAGTGCATCTATTAGGAAAATGATTTCACATAAGTTAGGTACTTAATCAACTTAGGCAACTCGTGTAAATATCTCAGACAGAAATCAAAGGGAATTAAAGGTTTTAAAAGGCTTAAAGGAAGCCAGTCCATTTCTCAAGTTGCATCCTGTGGTGCTGCGCAGGGCGTCTAAGATTACGCCCATTTGAGATCCGAGGCTAGCGAGGACCTGACCACCGCTGCTCTCCACAGGAGAGGGAGGGCAGACGGGCAGCCTGGGAATGAAAGCACTTACACAAATTTCTGAGCCACCACACTGCTGGTGTCAGAACACTATCACCAGCCACCCGTTTTGACCTCAGGCAACAGTTTCACTTTTTTTTTTTTTTTTTTTTAAAAATCCAGGCATCCGTATCGCACCCTGTCAAATGCACATGAAACGTTCACCAAATTCTTACATTCTCCTCCAACCTTTGAGAATCAGCCCCCAAATGCAATTTCATATTAAACCATCTATAGATCATGTTTTACTCCATCATTGTTAGTCCACTATGAACTTTCCTGCTGAAGATAGCACCCTGTCCTCTCAGTGACACAGCCCATGCTTTTAATGCGTTTGAGAAATCAATGAACACTTCATTATGTCAATCACTCGATCTATGGCCCGCGGCATGTCCTTTCCGCAGCAAACTTGCCAGAACTGCTGCAAACACTGGGACTGTTAAAAACCCTAAACGCTGAAATTATGCAGACAGTACGGCTCTCAGTCCCCTCCCCCCAGTCTCATGGCAAACACAGAAAAGCACAGGAGCATACAAGCCAGTCAAAACAGTGCTCTAAAGGTAAAAAGTTTCTTCCATATTAGTGTGCAGGAGGTGCACTAGTGGCTACAGCTGCTGCTGCCTTCCACTCGAGGAATCCAGATTTGAATCTCATCTCCTGATCAAGGTACTTACCCTGAACTCCTCTAGTGAAACATAAACAGCTGTATAAATAGGCAAATCACTACAAGCACCTGGACACTAAGACATGCATAAGAAAAAGAAGCTAAATACTAAAATGTACATTTCTTCATGTATTCAGCTATAATGCAAGAAGCTCAGACTGGGAGAAACATGCATCCTGTATAAGGGATAACTGGTGACTTCAGCAGACCATGTGCCAGTGTTTGTGCCTCCAGCAAGCCATGGTTTTGCTAGAAGATGAGCAGAGCTGCCGACTGTCGGCATCGCCACGTCTGGCATGGCGCCTCCTGCATGCTGTTTTTCCAGGGCTTTCAAAAGGACTTGATTGGCTAAACCATGCCAGTGTGTATTCAACATAATAAGTCTCCAAGGAACTCAATGGCTCTCAGCAATCCCCCCTACCCAAGAGTAAAGTTGGCTTAATTTGTGGGGTTCTGTGTTCCAGAGCCCTCATCTATTTCTGCACACCAGGAGAAAAACTGCATCTCGCTTCACAGAACCTTCTCTGATCTCTGCAATGGCAACTGGAACACCTGCATCCAAGAACTCAGAGGACACAGTTTTTAAATGTAGACCATTTCACTTATGGGTGCTTTGTAAATGAGGAAGATATGCACCAGTTACTGCCAACCCCCACAGCAAGCACTTTCACACCCAAGGGAGAGGCAAGAAACATCAGGCATTGAGATAGAGTGAAGTGGCACCTGGCTTTACCACCCTTCAGAATGAGAAGTTACATCTACTCCCTTGGAGTCAATGAATTAACCTTGAAACTGGACAAAACATCAGCACAGCCACGGCTCCGCTGTTGGTATGAACTGTTGCAACCTGGCAAGAAAGAGTGAGAAGGAAAAGTCTACTCTACTGTGGAAGATTACAAGACCTACTTTAATAAAAAGAAAGTGCAGAAACTGGATATAAAGGGGAAAAAAGATGCTCTGAGCAGCAACAGAAACACAATAATGGTATTACTGATTCCTGCCTTTTTAACATGAAGAATGAGGAAGCAGCTGGAGCCAGACTACCCTGGTAACATTTACAACGGGACTGCCAGACATAAGTAGCTATGGAGCCAAATTGTTCTGGAATATAAATGATGTCATCCTTGAGAGGGACCATTGAGTCTCAGCGCCAGCGAATTTAGCGGCCCAATGGGAAACATTAAGCCTGAATAAAATCTGCACAGCATCTTGGGAACTCCACCAGACATAACAAGAGGCTGATGCTACAAGAATGAAGACTTTCCTTCAGGATACTGCAGAAGGCATTAAAATGCTGAAAATATTTTAAACTTCTATAGGATCCATATTTTAATAGATACACACCACATTCCAGAGCCTTTTTAGAAAGTGGAAGGCAGTTGTACTCAACGGTTAACAGTGTGGAAAAATGTTAAATAAATACCACTGGCATATCATGCCACAATAGATGAAAACAAAATTATTATCTGATAGGAATGTGAAAATAGTATCCAATTTAGAATTTTTGCACAGTGATACCCTGTCAGACAATCTGCCTGGAAGGAACAGTCAAAATACTTGACAAGTACCAGGTACAAGCTGTTTTCCCCCAGGTTTTCAACCTAGTTGCATAAAGCAACGCACCACAGAATATATAAATGTACTTTGTTATTCATATTTTCTTTAAATATATATTTGAATATTACTGCTGAATATTTGACAGGTATAACAGGACAAAATTATGCTAAGATTTTATTGGGATTACTTATAATTGCTTTCAGCAGTTTAAATATTAACTTGATTTTAGGAAAACGAGTTTGGACACTGGAAAAGTTCCCACAAAATTTAAAAAAAAAAAAAAAAAACCAGACTGACGGATCTCTTAACATGAGGTACCTACAGTAAGCGGAAAATCATTGGTTAAATAGCTTCATAAAACATAATATATTATTTTCACTGCCAGAGTCTTTATGGTGTGCGAACGTGCCCTTTTGGCCTTTTTGGGGGTAAAAGATAGCAGTTGCAATTTTCACCCTTACTGAAGCTGTTAGCATTACACGATATTGTGCCAGGTGAAGTTTTCCAGGGCACAAGTATGACAAACACACTGGAAAATGACCCTGTGGGGCATGATTATAAAATAACAGGCCCAGCGGACAAAAGAACGAGCTGTTGGGGAATTACTATTTCTTTGGGGCGTGGTGGTGCAGAGAGTTTGGTCAGGTCCTGCTCTCTGGCAGGTCTAGGGTTCAAGCCCTGCTTGGGGTGCCTTGCGATGGTCTGATGTCCCATTCTGGGTGTGTTCCCTCCCCCTCCAGCTCTGCACCTTGTGTTGCTGGGTTTGGCTCCGGTTCGCCACAAGCCGTTTCTGTGTGTGTGTGTGTGTGTGTGTGTGTGTGTGTGTGTGATTTCTTTGGGATCAGTGTGCTTACAGAGAGATGTTAAGGGAAATACTCCAGAAAGCTGGTTGCTAGCAAGGTACCACCCTTCTGCGCAAGTGAGGGTTGAGTCACAAAAGATGTGTTAGTACAGGCAATGTCTCAATTAAAACAGGGGGCGGGAAGGAGAGCAGAAGAATGCATTGCCTCAAGAAATGATGGCCTCACCTCTGCATCGTTAGTAAAACTTTCACCTGTCCACTCCAGTGGACACATTTTTAATATGTGCCTTCCAAAAAAAAAAGGAAAGAAAAAAAAGAAAAAAAAAATTACAATGCTGAGTCCAAGTGCATCTTACAGAGGACATTCTATGGTTTTAAAATCAAACTTTCCTATATCCTAGAAATATTTTCAAAAACTTTTTTTGCTGGTCTAAGAAGGATATGTACTAGCTTTTGAGGTACATCGACAAATCAAAAAGCATTTGGAATAACGTTTACAAAAAGTGAAAACATTACTGCAGATACTCTTCCCCCCCACTTAGTCTCAAAATACACAATTTCATTTTGTTACAAGACCTTAGCATCTTAATATTCCTCCTGAAGCAAGATCTATTAATGAGGGGCCTAAAGCAAGATACTGACCTCTGACCTCCAGCTTACAGACCTTTTTACTTAATGAGGCCACGGATCACAATGGTGGGAGAAAAGGTTAGACAGACATTTTATTCCATTTGCAGCATTTATGCAGTGTGCTAGAAAGTACTTCTTGAAAATGATGATTCCACTGCAATTTTTTCACCAATATTCAGCATTTTTATGAACTGGCAGCATCTGTTGTGTTAGTTTTTATGCCAGTTTTATCAAACGAATTGAAAACCACTACATGAAACTGCTTTCAAGGAACAGACTGAATACCATTCTTGACTTAGACAAAATTAAAAACATTTCCCTTTCCACTCCATATTTTTCAGCAAATGAGCCGCCTATTACAGTGAACCATTCAAGTTCTTTAGTAAGACCATAACTGGTAAAAAATGTGCTTAATATTTTTTAAAAATACACTGGAAAAAGAATGTCAGGTAGAAGGACAAACATCTAACATTATTCATCTGGCCATCTCACTAGCTAAAGAAGAAGATACTATGCTTCAAAACAGCACAGCTCTCACCTGACAAGCAGGTTATGAATCTTAAAGTTAGGTTTAAGTTTTGAAATTAACAAAAAAAAAAAAAAAAAAAAAAAAAAAAAATCACACCCAAGCCATGAAGGGGCAATCAGCTCAGGTACACCAACTGGAAACTGTACCGGAGTCCAGGACAGACATTCAGGTTCCAGAAGCAGCACTCAGTCAGAGCCAGAGCCCCCCAGTGTGTAAAGAAGCAGAGTAATTTGGCAGGGGTGGGCACCGTGTCTTCGGGATGTTCACGCAGGCACAACGGTCAAGTGTGGTACAAACCTGGAATCAAGTACACGGCAGTAAAATAGCGACAGGGGGCAGCCATCCTTACCCTCTTTCATAGTTTTCTGAATGACATTTGTGCTCTCAAGCAACACATATTCACTTTGAAGGGCTGCCATGTTCAATCCCCCGAGGAAACAGATTAAGAAGTGAATGTAGAGTCGAGATTACCGCAACAGAGAAGAAGGGGGCTGAGGAGGTGTGCGCCTAAATGCAACCGTGTCTCAAACTAAAACACCTGACATTTTCTTAGCAATCTTCTCCAATACAAACAATGAATGTACTGTACGCAAATATGAACACCCCTGCCTACGTCTTCGGCACATATTCAGCTGAAAGCACTGATTTGAGCAAAATCATGTTATAATCCACAAACACCGGAAGACTCCAAACGCTATTCGCCAAATAAACTTATTTTCAAGACAAGCCAGCTACAAGACACAAAGATTAAGAATGTCATACGAGAAACACAGAATACTGTCAGGACTAGACATTTACTAGATTTACCAACGATTCTCGCAAAAATTACTTTCCTCAGGTTAGAGAAGCAGAGCGAAGAACAGCACTAGACTAGTCATTATAGCCACATTACGGTTGCACGAGTTGGCAGGTAGAAAATGTTTAACGCACAAAAAAATGACGAATAAACGTTAAGAGACGCACAGCGGCACAAAGGCGAAGTCGGAAACATGAGGGGAAGGCGGGACAATCGTCAAATGGCTCGTATTTTAACTCGCTACAGTGTGGCGAGAGCGGGGCTGCTGGGAGTCCCGCCTGAGGCGCGTTCCCGTCTTACCTGCTGCTGCCGTCCGAGCACAGCTGCGCGCACTGGCCGCAGCACAGGCTGCACTGTAGCGCCGACATGGCTGAGTGTGTCGCCCGGCGGCCCCGGTACCCCGAACCAATATTCCGGTGTTAATAAATCCTACACCCGGGTAAGTGAGCGCCGAGCCCGGCGTGCATCATAGCGCTGACACGGCCGTTTGCACCTGATTACTGCCGGAGATTATCTTTCTTTCCCCACCGTGTGGGTGAGCACGCCGGTGCGGTGCGTATATATATAGCGTGTGTGTCCGGATCGTCTCTAGTATAACAGAGCTCGACGTAAAAAAAGGAAAAAAAAAAAAGTAGTCTGCACTTTTCTACCAAATCAAATGAGGCAAAGGTTTCTGCGGAGCCGCAAGATTTAAACGAGCGAGTCCAACTAAGAAGTGGACTCGACGATAGTCCTAATATAAATTAGATATAATAAAGGATGAATAAAATTACAGCGCTGAAAGCTTTAATCCAGCGAACAAGACCGCATTTCGGAAAGCGCGTCATTCTCTATTATTTATCGAGGTCTCGACGTCGGAAATGTTCAAACCGGCCAAGTAAAGAGCCAGTTCCATCTTATTTCCTGCCTCGCATTGTTTAAAGCGGCACAAGTAGGCTGAAGCGCAAAGTGATCCACGTTACATTTGTTTCTCCTCCCCCCCCCCAAGCCTTAGCAGACGCTTTTTCGCACGAACCGCTCTGGCTTCATTTGTATGACTTTGTTTCCATAATGTGGACGACAGCCGAGGGGAGCAGCTCGGCGGGGCAGGTCGGACCGTGCGAGTCGATTATTGTTACACAGCGACCAGATTCGATACTGAGAGTCCACTCGGTCATGTCGCTCACGATCCCAGACACGGTCGCTCGCTGCGGGATCTCGCCGCACACACACCGCAGCCTGGGGATCATGCGGGACAAACACAACGAACCGCTTCGGAGCGCCGGCCGGCCGGCCGGGCGGAGGAGAAGAGACACTTACTGCTGACTAAAGCGGTGCAGCATGGTGGTTCCGCTCGTGTCGGCGCGCTCCGGCGCCCAGCTTCGCGGCCATGATCTCTCCCTGTCGGGGCGGAGAAGAGAAGAGCAGAGCAGAGCAGAGCCCTGACTGTTTCCTGCCGTCCACACGGTCGCTCTCACTGGGAATCTCTGTGCGTGCCGAGCCTGGCCCTGCGTGTGGAAGCTCCACCGACACACACACACACACACACACCCCTGGGGGGCTTGTGCGCTGCGCTTTAAACACACCCTCCGCCCGAGCGCGGCGCGGCGCTCCGCATTTAAACACACATACCCGATTATTACTGTGGAAACCTGAAGTGCCCTCGCTCTTTCAAGAATCCCAGCTAATTTTTTGTTGAACGACTTCTCTGTAATGAAAAATATGAGGGCGAAAAGAAGTAAGAACGCGCGTACGGGTTATTTTGAATCGTCATGTTGCATTTCTTTTGTCCCGTGAATTATAAAAGTGCACCGGGGTAATTCCACACTACGCGCTGGACTAGTCGTCTACAGTATATATGATGCTCGATACAGTGTCACGTTGTATCGCCACATAAATACGCTTTACTCAGTATTGTACACTATCCAAGGAGCTTCAAGATTGTGGGGTGTCCGTCCGCCCGTCCGTCCATTCACCCACCGCCCTTACGGTTTCGTCTCACTAGTTATGATTATTATTATTTACATTTATCCATTTAGCAGACGCTTTTGTCCAAAGCGACGTACATCTCAGCAAAAGTACAATTTATGCATTACAGAGGGAGACATGATTGCTGCAGACGTGAGTCTCAAGCAAACCTTGTTTGTTCCCTACCACTTCTGGCAGTTCTGCGCTGAGATTCATCGTTTAAGTAGGTGCATAAAACACAGAATAGACAAATCCTGATACCGATACCCTCCCACCATTTTTTTTTTTTTTTTTTAAATATCCTAAGATACACAAATAAGCAAGTAATTGATTATCTTATTGACTATCGTATACACTCAGATTATCATCAATTGCTACTGCACTTTTTTTCTGGCAACACATTTTTAAAGAGCCCGAAAAGCACTTCAAGCAAGGAAATTAAACTTATTTCCCGCCAGGACTTCTCTAAATTGAGATAACCTACATCCATGTGACATTCACTATATCATCTACCTCTGTTATTATTTTAGTCTCATTTTTAGACATTTTGGCACATTTCATCTTATTGATTAAATCTTTATTGTTTATTTTAACAGCATAGTCATTAATTTGCACAAATCATACATGGTATCGATCAGAGTTACAAAAAGCCATATATTCCCTGGGTTATGTAGGATAGTCTTCATGTGGCGATGATGCAAATGTTACCCTGCTCAATATGTGAAACTGAACACATTTTCATATCACTTTGTTTTAGATGATAATCCCACTACCATGTTTAGGTGCATTATTCTAAGTAATAAAATAGCTTGTTGAATTTAGTATATACTAATGCAGATCTTGGGGAAAAACATTACCATTATATGCATGGATACAGAAAAATGCAGATATTCATTCTATTAATTCACACCTTGTCCTACTTGCATAAAATATTTAGGAAATTGAAAATTATATTTTGGCATATTTAGTAGCATTTGGATCCTGCCATTTCACAGACAGCAAACATAATGCCGGTATCATTCAATTTACAGTACTTGTGCTTCCTGAGCAGTTTTCATTCCTTTATTGTTTTAATTCTATAGGAATCCTTCCAGCATTAAATTCCGTAGGCATATTGCTTTGTCATTTGATTTAGTCCTGTCTTGAGAAGGCAAAAATATAGAGAAAATATTGTGTGTTAGGCACACTGAAATAGCTGTACTGCTTGTCGACAATATTTTTTATGTATTTATTTTTTTGTAAAATGTTTGTGGTGCTGAATCTCTAAGCAGGCCCAGCAGGTAGTTTCAAAAGAAGAACCGTGGACATCCAGGGAGAGGATGCTTGGCAGATTTCACCCACCGTGGAATGAAATTCACACTTTCCTTGCAGAGAAGCGGTGAAAAGAAAGACAATGATTTGTGTTGGCACTCTGAGCTGATTCAAGCATTTCAGAAGTCAATGGTTCTGTGGCAAACATGCTTAAAAGCTCCAGCCACTGTGTATCGCCCACATCGTTTGAGCACAAATGAAAACTGTGTCCTTAGGAAAATATTCATGAAATGACAAGTCTGGCACAGTGGCATCCTGCTGCAGTACGTGACGCTTTGTGTTGCTAACCGCATAAGTTATCACCATGTAAGACTGAAGCTGATTTAAGAAAAAACATCTTATTCATTCTGAAAACCTAGAAACAGTGCTAAGTTGAAATGAATGCCTGCTATGGTTTAGCATTATTTTAGACCATTTGCCAAGTTTCCACACTTTGCTAAAATACCTGTTTTTAAGAACAGCAGCAGCAATCGAGATAACATACTTTTGTTCAACGCATATGATTCTTTATTCATAACTAGATGTCAGTAGAAGTACAGTTTGGTCATGGAACAACCGCCATCCTCTGTGCAGAAAACTACCAAAGGACAAATGCATATATCTCTTCTCCACCCAGTGTAATTTTGCAGAGACATCAATTGTTAAAGCTCCTTTTCACAGCCAGTGTTGTTGGGACATACATGAACTGCCTGGGAACAGGTTAATTATGAGGGAAATGTTAGTATTATTATTTGAATCAGGACTGTTGTTCACCTTCGGAGATGGGGAGCACCTAGTTGTTGCCTAAACTGATTTTGTTACATCGAGGGTAGAAGGGGATAGGCTAGGGCCAACTCCGTCGTCGCCTTCGCCCTGCAGCCTCAAGTCTGTCAGGTGTCTGTGTGTAACTACTTGCTGGAAGTGGCAGTCGTGTGCTTTCAGCAATAGGGGCTTAGGTCTCTTTGAAAACAAAATCAGATCCACAGTGTGAAAAAAGGCTAGAGTCGGCCGGGATGCGAGTTAAATGCCTTCTGCCTTCTGGCGTATACAAGGCTGTTGTGTGCAGCCGAGAATAGACACCGAATTTCAGACGAATAAATTAATGTGGAATATTTTCAAAAAGATATAAATGAAAAGAAAGAAACATACGCTTGAGGCCCTGTCATCCTGTGATGCAGACTGGTGTGAGACCATAAAGAGAAAGCCGAACCAGCTGTCACATTATGTAAGCAAAACTCATACCAGATACTGTATTATTTATTTAAAGAGTTTGTTTAAAGTAATGCTGTTATGAAACACCTATTACATAAAATGGTTTGTGATTGCCTGCATATCACGGTTATTAGGATTCACATTTTACAAAAATCATTTTGTCAAGTCGGTGAAACAATTACAGCCATCTATGGTGCAAGAACAAGCTTTGAAGACCAATTACCTAAATCACCAAGTATGTCTGTATTTTGTACAAATGGCTGGAGTCAGGGGACAGATCTCCTTAATGGCACACACATCCTAGTTGCTTAATGACTCACTGATGACACCACCACAGAGGCTTTTTTTAAGATTGAGGACATCTCTCTACTTGGTACGGAACCCGAGTTTATAAAAAGCTCGGGTTGGCATTCAAAATGGAAAATGATAAAAATACAGAAGTCAACTTGGGAAATAATATATACGGAAAATCTGCCTTGCCATCAACAGAAGAGTAGTGTGTTGCGCAACCTAACTGTCGCAGAGACTCCGAACTTAGATAATTGAACCCTTTTTCAGCTACCTGGGTCTTCCTGTCAAGGCTGTTCTGATACACACATGCTGCACGTGTAATTGCAGTTTCAGTGACAACTAATCATTCAGTTGCTGCAAATCAAAACAAAAATTATCGCTACATGGAGCGGAGGGTGAAACATTTAACTTGATGTAGGCTGTAATTCAGACCCGGCCACTTGTGCGATGATAGCTGGAAGATTTACCTGGATAAGCCCTGAGCTCTGTGGTCTTTTTTTGGCATGTGATGCAGAATGTCTTATTAATCACAGGTCTGGTCAGTTATCCTGTGCGGTCCAACAGACCTTGACTCTGTGCTTTTCAAAGAGCACAGTTGTCGAAAGCAATTTTCATGCCAAAAACTGACGAAGACAGAATAAAGGGATTAAGACAAAAAAATCGAGTGTTTCTAAATAAAACACATCTAAACTTTAACCTGCTGTACAGGAAATGGGGCAGCCTAGTATTGATGTTGTTCTCTCCCTTTGCCTTAAGTTATATGTGACACAAACCCACCCTGGGGGCTTAACCAAAAAAACTCTTCCAAAGCTGTTTCAAGATTGTCACCCATTTTATTTCATTTGCCAAGAAACTGTTTTAAAAGTATATAGCGGGTTCTGCAAATGACAGAAACCAATATGACCTAAATAACAGTGTGTTGCACACATTAGTACAGTGACATCCTATTTATCTGGCGAAGCATGTAGTCTAGACGATAATTGTGTCTTTCAGCACATTTATGAAACTAAACAAATTTCTTAATTGTCAACACTGCAGCGCTCTCCTCGTTTTTTTGTGCCTTCCCATTAATCCACTGTGCCGTTTCTTTGGTTCAGTTAGGTGTCCTCATCTCCCCCGTATGGACCCATGCCTGCCTGGGCCGCCTACATTGCTTTCCCACACTCCCTCAGACCACTGGAAGCCTGCCTCAGGACCCATACGTTCCAACGGGGACAAGGGGTCATGGGGTCAGGGCGCAACAACAGAGTTGGCACATGTGGGGGGAAAAAAAGACATCTGGCTAGCATAAGACCCCAAAAAAGAAAGGGAGAGAAATATGACATCTCACGTCTGAAGAAAATCTAAGCTGCTTGTTCACATGCTGAGAGATGTTCTGTAGAACATGACTTTAAATTTGAAAAATGTATGTATTTTGGAAAAAAATGGGAAGGTCTTGGGCCACCAAGGAACGTCCAAAAACAAAATAAGAGAAGTAAAGGCTATAAGAGAGTTCACAAATTGTTACACGCTAGTTCACGGGGGGTTTATGGTCTCATCGCGAACCACAGAAAAGCTGCTGCATATATACACCTGAATTCCATTCCGTAGACTGAGAATCAGTGTGGGTACTGACTGTACATGTTGTAAAGCAAATTCATCTGCCCAGGATCATGCATAACTTGCAATGCTTATAAACTGTTTAGCATGCAGGGTCTTTACACGTTTAACATGGTCAAAGAAATATTCATAGATAAATAAATAATCAGGAACTGCAATTACATTTATTTATTTAGGGGGCGCTTTTCTCCAAAGCAACTTCCAGTGAACTCTATGTAGCGTTATCAGCCCACACACCTTGTTCACCAAGGTCACTTACACTGCTAGATACACTACGTACAATGGGTCACTCATCCTTACATCAGTGGAACACACACTCTTTGTGTCACTCACACACTATGGGGGAACCTGAAAAGCTTATCTTTGGACTGTGGGAGGAGACCAGAGCACCCAGAGGAAACCTACACAAACATGGGGAAACATGCAAACTTCACACAGACAGTGCAGGGATCAAACCCATGCCCTCTCACACCACCCAGGCGCTATGAGACAGCAGCACTACTCACCGTGCCACCGTGCTGCCCGTTAATTGAACCCATACGTATGACACTAAAATATGATATGGCTTCCTCAAACATCACTGATCTCTTTGGGTTTGGTTCTCTGCTTTGCTCAGATAAATATTATCTCCACATCTGAGCTGTGCTGCACTGAGATGTTAATATTCCGTCACACTTTGAAACAGGAATCTCATCTCTTGCGGCTGAATTTGTCGGCAGGTTCACAGATGGCACGGCTGCGGATTCCATCTAGGTGTGTTAATACTGCTGTTGTGTTATGGGTACAACAACATATGTGAGACTCACCAGAGCCAATACTGGGATCTGCTAAGCACCAATAAAAAGGATGTGTAAGACAAACAAAACTTGTGGCAGAAACTCTGTACAACAGAAGAAACCATTTGAGGTAATGTACACTTTGTACGTAGACTGGCATTGTTTTTCTCTGCCAAAGTACAGAATTTTTACTCTGCTTCACATAAAGTCATTTTATCATAGGCAAACAGCTTAAGGGTCAGAAATTTATGGCCCAATGGTTAAAGAGTAACCACAATGTCAAGATGAAGTCCTCACGTGAAGTACTCTTCTCTTCCTTGTGTTCCAAGTCTTAGTTAAATTTAGTTTAGTACACTGAGACTTACAGTATACACTGGTCATTCCGAAACAGACAATTTCAGTATTACGGTTTTATCCGGGCTTGTTTTTTTTTTCTTTGGAAACTGGTCAAGTTATAGGGGAAAAAACACACTGAACAAAAGAAAATGTAACTTGAGGCCTGGTTTTGTATAGCGAACCTCGTTTGAGTTTAGAGTGACTCCTAGTTTTTCCTGTGAATGACAGACTTGATACCCTCGAGCCAAGACAAGTACTAAGGCGTTTCTGTCAAGTTCTTTCATGCACTTAAAACAAGTAAACAGACATCCGAGCAAATGCTCTGACTGTAAAATAACTGAAGCTAACAACAGAGTCCATGGGTTCAGGGAAATGCAACACAGCACTATATTAAATTACATGCTTAATACAGAACAAAGATAGACAGCAATGTGGTTAAGGACATGGATTTGTAATATGGAGGCTGCCGAGCTGCGGGTGGGGCTCTGTTCACGTACCCTTGAGTAATGTGCTTAACCTGAACTGCTCAAGTAAAATGATCAATATAAAAAGGTGAATTATAAGATGCTTTGTATGGACAAGATATGCAACCGGATTATGATATTTGTGTTCAAAGACACTGTAAGCAAGCTTCATTTACCATTTGGAAGTGTAGAAACTGGATTTACGAAATAATCAAAATAACTAATTAGGAATCAATCGATGTTTACTTCTCCACTGAGAAGTTTACTTAAGTATCATTCTTGTATATCATCAAACTAAAAACCCAAGATTTCTGACAGCCAATTTCACGGTTCACAACAAGCACCACCTGGGAAATCAAGTATACCAACAGCACGTCTGACGATGAGAGAATGAGAAATGAGGGGAAGAGTGACTGACGGAGAGAAACATCCACAAATATTCCTTTCAATCATTTCCTCCATTGTGACTGTGAGCATTAGGTAATTGTTGAACTCCTCATCTCCCTACTCAATTAAACATACAATTTTTCTCAAAGAGAAAAATAAGAAGTTTCTGTATTAATAGAGCAGCATGAATAATAATGTTATGCATACAATATAGTTTCTGTCCTAAACTGTGACTCTGCTGCTGTGCCCTGAAAAAAGGACTTAACCTGAACTATGTATGACGTAAACATATTTCACCTGAACAATAGTGAGGACAGTATAAGAGGGTAAGTTGTAGTATATCACCCAAAACATGTTTTTAAAAAACGCCCATGAATGTTTACACACATTTATTGGTCACCTTTCATTTGATGCCCTAATAAGTTTTTGTACATTTACATTTATTCAGTTAGTTCACTTAACTTTTCTCCAAAGCGACTTGCAATGTTAAGTCACTTACAGTGATTCACCCATTTATACAGCTGGGAAAAGTAAGAGGATTTTGATCATAGTGTTGTTCCACAATGAGTTGGGTACCTCTTCTCATCATGTTTGCCAGAGATTCCAAAACACAAATGAACCACCACACTGAAAGTTAGTCAGAGTTAAGGTTGTAAAATGTGCTTTCAGTCAAGGCTAATCTTGGCTGTGATTTATTTACATTATAATATCACACACTATCTGAAACAGCTTGTCCCAAGTGGGGTTGCGGCAAACCAGAGCCTAACCCGGCAACACAGGGCATAAGGCCAGAGGGGGAAGGGGACACACCCAGGACAGGACACCAGTCCACCGCAAGGCACCCCACACAGGATTCAAACCCCAGACCCACTAGAGAGCAGGACTGTGGTCCAACCCACTGCGCCACCGCACTCCCAACATTACAATATTTAACTTCAAAATCTATGCATAGAATTCAGTAACATCTCATTCTGATATGGTCCTCAGATACGTTATAGCTAAGTGACATATCCTCACCACAGTGTCCTATAGTAAGGAAGTGCTAACCCTGACCACATCAATCGTCTGTCTCCTTTTGAAGCTCTGCTGTGCCCGAAGAACAATAACCAATTTTGCTTTATCTGTGCGACAGAACCATGAAGAACGGCTTAAATTAAATGGAAACCACAGATAGGAAATACAGGAAATTTTAATTAAACCAAAAACGAGAGGAAAGGCAACTGACTTAACATAGCTTGTGTCTGCATCTCTTTGTTTTCTATCTTCTCCATGAAGCACCGAGGTTGTGACTTGTCTTTCTTTTTTATGTCATTCACTTCTTTTTCAATATAATAATAATTATGGTGCAATTGAATTTACAATGTCGAGATTCAATTGGATTTAATAATGTCCATAGCTAAGAAATAATAAATATGCAAGACATTTCTTCTCTAGGAATTTAATGATAAAAACCAGTGCTGAATACACTGATATCACATACAGCAGCACTCCACACCCCATGTTTCCTGCTAATATTATGGGAATCTGTTCCTTTCTCAGATTATCTCAGATTAGCTGGTGCCACATCCATTTGGAACAACAGAATCTACTGCTGTCGGGAACAGGCATTCTGGACTTTACAGCTTCATAGGCTGGTATCTGGTATTATGCATTATTGGGCCCATTACCAAGAAATGTAGTGAAGGTTGAGTTTTTGGATAGTTCCTCATACCTAACTGCTGCAGCTAATAGCATAGTGATTAGAGCTGTTACCTTTGAACCCAAAGGTTACAGGTTTGGGTCTCACCCCCAGCGAAAGTACACTGAACAAGGTACTTACCTTAAATTGCTCCAATAAAATTACTCAGCTGTATAAATAATTGTAAATAGCTTAACACTGTATGTTGCTTTAGAGAAAAGCATCAGGTAAATTAATACATGAGGATGATTTAATTAACAGTTTAACAAACTGCTTTTATGTAATCATTTTTGGTGTCCTCTCACACAGAGTGATGTTCTGTAATCTTAACAATACTGGATTCTCATTCCTTACTCTGAATTGTGAACAGCATTTGTTCACCAGTGCTGTGATGCTCCTGTTTAGCTGTACACTCCAAAGTTACAGTTTGTGTGTCTGTTTCTGTATGTGCATCGACCTACTGTAGTCTGTCAAATGCAAACTGATTCTTCTCTCACTTTTCTTGGTGTTCAACATGCCACGTATTACCAGGTTTGTTTGTTTTCATCATGATAATGATGATTGTTGTTGTTGTTGTTGTTAGTATTATTACATTTTTTGTTGGCCAGGAAGGACAGTGTTTGTTTTGGCAGAATTTGTCATACTTTTGCTTTTCCACAACTGATATCAGAAGTCAATGGGGGTGGAATTTCATGATGCCATTGTCCTACCAGTGATGAAATTCAGAATCAGAATGAGGTTTCATTTGCCAAATTTGTTTGGTATAAACAGATGTTTAGAACTTAGGGGTTAAGTTCTTACTTTTATTTATTTAATTATTAAACATGTACCTGCCTCTTTCTATTCCTTGCTTTTCTAAAAGTTAGTATGGCTCATCCCATCATTTCTCCTCTCTGAAAATAGCCTGACAGAAGAAGCTATGCATGTCACTTCAAGCTTGCCCCAGCAAAAAGCAGCAGAAACTCAACCCGCAGAAGACAAAACCAGTCAAATCAAATTAAGAGAGTCAGTAGCCAAAAAGTACTGTAATATCCATGCTGTCTGCTTAGGAGTTATCAGAATAGTTCAGAAATATGTTGGGACAGCTGTTTTTACTTTGTCAAGCATTATGCTCGATTTTACCTATTGTTTCATTCTTCTAAAATGTGTGTGAACAGCCACAGTGACATCCCAACATGCAGGAGTTTTCCAGGAGGTCAGCTGGGCTCTGAAGACCAAACAACAAGTTCAGGAAAAATGGAAAGTCACCCACATTTTACCTGTATGGACCAGAATGGCAGATGATACCATGACAGAAGAAACTATCAATCCATTTGTCTGTTTTCTTTTTCTGTTCCTCTTTCCCAAAGGCAGTGTTATGGAAGCCATTCTAAAGATGAGGTGCTTCAGCCTGAGGGCCAGTGTGACATTCGTGTTGCGCAGGACCAGTGACTATGGAGACACGTCTTCTGCACACTGTCGCACAGTAACTTATAAGGACCTCTCTTTATCCTAACACGAGGGAAAGGCTTTCATAAATATACTTCATTATCATACGGTGTTCAAAACGATCACTCAAAAATCTCCTAAGATTTAATTAGTGATTTAATTTAAATATTTATTCCAAAGCACCCTTCACATATCAGTAATTCCGTGGGATTCACACACAAACATACACACAGCACAGAAATAATCATATACAGTATAGTGTTTATACCCTTACATATTATGCCCTCTTTCAGGTCTGTACTTTGTACTTCAGTGTCATCTGACATTATAAGGCTGTAAACTTCAAATGGAGGTGCCCTCAACTTCTCTGCATGACTGTGTTCGAGTTGTGCAAATGTGCTTTCCATTTCTTGGAACGCAGCTCCTCATTGCCGGTTTCTAGGTTTAAAATACTGTTTTTTCCCTCAGAGAAAGTTGACAGTTGACCCCGTAAGCAGTGGAGCTGATGGAACTCATGCGACTAGGGGTTGGTGCGTTACAGTGGTTGGCTAGCAGGAAGTTAGTGCTGCCCTCCTTAAAAGTTTTACAGCTGTGGTGTAACAAAGAGCAAAAATAATGCTCTATGTGACTTGCAAAGCCCAAAAAGGTTCCATATGTCTTGCCTTCAGACGTATTCTCATAACATATTCAATGTATAAAGGAGTGCATATGGATATTTATGCACAGCTTGTAGCTATATAAACACCAGTACCAGGAATCATTATGCCAATCCCATGTTGTCTGAATATAAATAAATGTAGCGTGCATAAACAAACAGCGTGGCCATGGATAACTAGCTGGTAGTTCTTTTTTCCCCCCACAGTATCACCACATCAAGTTCGTGTTTTAAAGTAGTGCACAAGTCTATGAGGAAAAACAACAGCATCAAAGCAACAGGAAGCCCTCCAAAGAATTTGCATGTCAAAAAGCAAGGAGGAAGTGAATTCAGGCCCACAGTCAGTTGAAAACAAAATTAGGATGAGTCTTACGTTTGCTCTGGGTATGAAGGACAGCAAGTCCTCTTTATCTCTTAATTGCTCGACCTCATACATGTTGAGTGGTGCATGAAAAAAAACCCACTGTCACATTTGCAGATGACCTCAGAAATTAGAAGTCAGATGATTTCAGTTACACCCCCCAATGCCACTGGGCTGACAACTCAGTGGTGTGCATTGAGCTAGGCGGTGTAATTACCTTTCTCTTTTTAAAAGACATCTTATCTGTTATGACTCGGATAGGCTATTGTCTTACATTTCTCAAAGTAGCACTGACTGCAAAAAGGCATCTCAAATAAGGCAATTACACAGTAGCATCCCACAGCCTTGTGGTGAAAGAGAGAACATAATAGCTTCCAGAAGCATCAGAACCCATCTATTTTGCTCGCTCTCTCTCTCTCTCTCACACACACACACACACACACACACACACACACAGCTCTTCAGGCAGATCAGAAGCAGAATGCTCACCAAGCACTGTCCAGATCTCAAAGAACAATTTAGGTGCAGGGGTGTCTGTGTTGAAGAGAGGTGGTAGAATGCAGAGCGCGAAGCTTAGCTTCTCACAGTTCCATGTTGTGCTCTCTATTCACCCAGCTTTTCTGCCACTTACAGGGCATTGCGGGGAAAGCAAGCTTCCTCCACTCCACCTTCCCTCTTACTCCCTATTGCCCATGCATTTTTTCCTTTTCTTCCCCAGCAGCAGTGAGAAACTGGCCTAGATCCTCCCTGAAGTGGGGCACTGTTTCCCTCGCTCAGCGCATGAGTCCACAGAACTGGCAGCCTCTCATCCTCACTGTGCTGATGGCTGAGAGGCCACTGTGACCCAAGCAAGGGTGATGGAGGTGGGGAGCATCAAGTCTGGACCCATCCCCTTATGCTTACCCCAGTCCTTTAGAGGACATGGCCTTTGTCCCATCATATGTATTGGGATTGGATGGTAGAGTCAGGTGGATGTTACATGGTCCTATAAGGGTTTCTTACACACTGACAATAGTGAGAGAGTTGTTGGTGTCCTGTAAATGGTAGTGGGGGAGCACAGGTAAGAGATAATTTAAGGATAGATCCTCATCACTCTCTTTACTTATCATATGCTCCCACCTCCCACACAGTCACCACAGTCCCCCTTCACTCAAATCTGCTCACACCTTTGAATAAATTTGCACTCCGTCAGGCGACGTAAAGCTTTCAGGGTGTTGTTTATGGCCATTACTCCAGCGATCAACGCAGCCCGAGAAGCTCGCGCTGACTTCAGAGAGACGCCTAGGGTATTAATCACACGCCGCTTACTTCACCGTTTTTGTGTGGCCACTTTGAGGTAATAACAATAATAATGCCAACCGCAAAGATGTCAAGTCAAAGTGCAGAAGCAGAGACGAAACAAAAAAGCTAATCAGATCCATTATCTGTGGAAAGCATAATTAACCGTTGCTCAGTATTCATGAATGTCTGGCAATGATAATGACAAACAAAAAAATTCAGTAGTGAAATAATAAATAAATAAGAAGAAAAACTTGCGGTTGTGACAGCGAAAGAGAAGAAAAGAAAAGCATATTAAAAATTTAACGGAAGGAACCACCTGGGGTTTTATCAGACTGATTCAACAAGAGGTCCTGACTTGTGAGAGCGTTGCGCTGCAGCTATTCGGCAATGATGAGACCCCAGAAGAATTGCTTGTACTGCAGTTGTGCTGACTAGTGTCAGCTATGGTGTACAGGGTGTGCCGGCAAGGGAATGTCTAACAGCACATTACAACACTAATTAGCCTTAACACACAGAACGCAACACAAACACAGAGGCAATACACAGGAACAGTGCCATGCAAACATCCTGAACTGGTACAACAAAGTTACAACAACGAAAGTGTCGTATCGAAAGGACTCGCTTGCGGTCTTCATGAAATTTTTCTGAAGAAAGATGTTTTCAATAAACTAATAAGAAAATATACATGTATTTATTTATTTATTTATTTGTAAAGACTTTACAGATGCAATGCTCTTGCAATGAACAGAATATACTGTAACTTCACCAATCAGCCACGCCTAAAATTCACCCAATGTCAGAAATGCAAATAGCCAATTTTGGTTCCCACTTTCAGGTCATATTTTAATAAAATGAAACGACAAAAAAGGCAAAGAAATTGTTCCATAATTGATGGTGAAATGGAGCAATATTGTTAGAAAACTGTTGTATTCGCCACCATTAAAATCGCAGGAATCTGGTCATTTCTGTCGAGGGGAAAATGACAAGTGTGTACAATAAGGTGAGAACGAGTACGTAAATAACAGCGAACCTGCTACCGCAGGCTGTTTCCATTGTGTGAAGCACTACAAGGATAATTGCTAAAAAAGAACAGAAAACACAGGGCAGTGACTCTCACATTTTTAAGTGGTGCATTTGTATTTTTAAAGTGTTTAATGGAAAGTAGGTCACTGTATACCGAGGGAGCGCCTTCCCTTTTTTTCACACCCTCGCCTGCGCGTTACCTGGAACTTCCCATTTAGAGATTCCCTGTGGAGACTCCACGAAACAGCCTGCACTGTTCCCCTCCACAGGCGCTCACATCGAAAAGCACGCAGAATGACTAAATGTGACAAAACATTTGATATAAAGAAGAACAGGAAGCAATTTTGTGCCCTTTGGTGTGCCTCAAATACCTGGGGCATTATCAGTAGGAAAAAGCTACAGGCAATTAAGTACCATTCAGTGCAACGTCCCATCTGAAGGACACCATGTTCTCTTTCACTGACAGGCAAAAATACTCAAATTTCGCAGCGTAAATCGTACTGTTACTTGCTTTCCAAACTACAACATATGGTTCTGAGCAAAATTTCGAAATTCTGATTTGCTGTCAAAGTCGGTCTTTGTGCTGTCCAGTTTGAGATGTTTTAAAAAAGGGTCTTAAAACTCACTTCTTCCGGACTCACTTCTCCCATGATCTCTTAAGTGCATGTTAATGTGTCATTGTTGCTGCTTAACTTTTTTTACTCTGAGTGTTGGATAACAGATAAACATTTATGCACCAACTCGTGCGATGTTCATGTTTGTTACAATTTTGCGATTAGAAATTGTCGATTGGTTCATACGGTGGAATGTAACAACAACCATGCTTAGAATTGCAAGTCTGCATCCAAGTCTCTCTTTCTGTTGATGTAATGCACTTATTGTATTTTTCTGCGAAATGTATATCGCTTTGGAGGAAAGTGTCTGCTAAACGAATAAATATAAATCTAAGTTATACTCCCAATTCCAAATAGTGACAATCAGTACCGTATTGGTTAGGCCAGCTGCATGTTCAAATTCCTCTCTTCCAGCTGCATAAATGGGTGAATTCTTGGTATGTTAACATTAAAACTTTGCTTGGAGAAGGGCATCAGCTAAATGTAAATGACTAGTGACAATATATCTTGGTGAGAAATAATTTCATTCTTTGGACCAGGAAACTGAACATTTATTAGTTTAGCAGACACTTTTCTCATAAAAGCCACAAACAACTCGGAGTACACAAAAGTGCATCTCATCAACAGACAGGTGAGACAGAGATGCAGAGAAGCGATTCACAAAGTACGGTCACTTAGTCCAGTACCACTGTTTTAACAGCATACATTACATTACGAATAGTTGTATAAGTTGTATAAACAACTGATAGGGAGAGTTCTTGACAGAGAATGTAGTGCAAGTTTATGGAATATTTTTAAATGTGTAGAATTTCATCCTAAAATATTGTGCAGAGCCTATATACTAGGACGTATTTCTGTGAGGTGAGGACAAGCTCACACTGACGGTACCTACATGTCTCCATGCATACCATACTGTTGGTGCCTCTAAGAAAGCTATTCGTTGCTAATTACCCAATCAGAAAGCATAACTTTTCAAACCGAGCTCTAATTGGACAACAGCAGTCGTCATCCAAGGGGTCACCATGGTGATGAAAAAGTACATCTTTTCACCCTTCCTGAGCAGCTCTTTGTGAAGGTTCCATATAATGCACACACCAAAGCATAAAAGTTTTCTGAGGGATTCTCGTGCTCTCTCCTCTTAGGCTAATTGGTCAAGATGTTTCAGAGACATCAGCACCCTGTGTTTTTCTCCAGCCAGTCATCTGTGCTAAGACCTTACACCTCAGCTCTTAGACGGAAACACAGAATGCATACAAAACACAAACGATTCTCTTTAGAGCCGAACCAAAGCACTTAGCTCTGTTTAGATGATTTTAAGATGCTTTGGAGAGTTGTGTATGTTTCAGAACAATCCACGGCTTTTGGCTACAGTATTTTTTTGATAAGGAATACAAGTACAAAAATGTGCTGCCTAGATATCAAGCAATTTTATTCAGTTTTAAAAATTAAAAGCATGAAATCTCCTGTTGAACATACTTACTCTTGTTTAATACAGTATAAGTAAAAATAACTTATTAGCATTTTATCTTGCAATGCTCTAAACTATTGCGAAAGAAAGCCCTGGCATATATTTTTTTGCAGCAGACAAAAGCCTGACAAATTCTTAATGCTGGCATTTATAATGTAAATGTTTCCACAAAGGAACCAAACCAAACAAGACCAAAGCCATCATTCTAAGTGAGTAGAAGACAGAATGCTTCTGATTTTCCAGGGTTCGAGATAAGGAGCTGTCGTCCGCAGACTTTCCAAATGGGTGGCTCGCTTCATTTTTTCTCTAGCTTAACACGTTGCCATGACTGAAGGGGGAAAATATGATCTGGTGGTGGATTTCAACTGATGGTGACAAGCAGATGTTACAGCGGCGGACGGAGTCACTACTCCACGGCTGCTTTGTCACTAGCATCATTTATATTATTCATTTCCCTAGCCAGTCCTCCATATTGACTTACGTAGCTAATATGTCTTTTACCCCTTTCTTTTATTCATGCGTCTTTTCTCCTAGTTTCTCGCCCGCAATTTGGCTGTTTTCACTTTGGTTTCGGATTTGGCCGTCCTCAACAACCCCCACACATGCCCTCATGCCTGTAAGCAGGTGTGTGTTCCTGGGCTGTGGCAGCTGCCTGGACAGCTGCTTTACTGACATGCTGCAGGTCACATGGAGCCGGGCAGTTCGGCGGGTGCAGACAGGCGAGCATCTCGCACCGCTGCCAGCGGGCACATCGCAGGTGCTTCTCCAAACAGCCTCACGTGGAAAGCTTAAGGCCCCATTTCCTGCCCGTGACGCTAGGACAATGCCCGTAACGGTCCGTAGCATCGCTGCAGATTTGTAGGAGACAGCTAACAAATATATCTCAAATCATTGTTCAGGACTTGAGAAGAGAGTATTTACAAACTATGAACATTGCAGGCTTTCCAGTTACCATGCTTTTACCTTTTATAGGACCACATTTGGTACTATACACACATAGAACCTGGATCATTAGCCCTCATTGCCATAGTGTTAGTGTCTCAGACTTCCCTTTACATTCTTTCATTTCCAATCTGCGAAGGACTCTTCAACAATCAGCCATGCCTAACAAATGTATTTTACAGTTCTATTTTATTTTTCGTAATTACGCTTTTATCTGCAGCACTGCAATTATACTAATTCTTTAAACACAGTGAGGGTTACGCTGGAACGGGAAAGGGTAATATGTGAATTTGTGTCTGAGTGTGTGGTGGAGGGTTAGCAAGACAGGAGAAATCATACTGAAGACCCACAGTACCTGCAGTAATGCTATCATTATTTCTGGATTTGTTGGCTCTGAAAAGTTCCCTTTTCCTCTCTGAAATAGATGCACAGTCATACTGTAACCCTTTGAACATTTACCCTTAGGTCTTCTCTGCTACCCAGCTGTTATTTCATTGTACCATATTAATCTCCTAACTTTACAACATCAATGACATTTTCACCATTGCATTAAACATTTTCATTCAAAATAACATACAGATAAAATGTATACTAAAAACAGATGTTTTCAAGAGAATAACACATGATAAAAAGTCACAGAGTTAAATGCAGTCTTATTTCATATACAGTTTTACGTCATTACACGTTGCCAGATCGACTCAGCCTCGGTATCCTTGATAAAAGTACTGAATGTTAATTGTTTTTGTACAATACCTGGATACACAAATTTTGATCTGTTTTGAATATAAGAAGTAGCTAAGCCACATCGTAATACATAACACATTAGTGTTATAATATCTGGATTCGAGGCATTTTCTGTTGCATGTCTCACTAATAATGGAAGAGAATTTGGTAAATCACAGTTCAATTTACCCCCTCCTGTGAGCTAATGTTTTAAAATACTTTGAAAATAACAGACTGAGCACTAAAGGAGTATAAAGTAACCATCTGCTAAAAATGTAATCTGCCATTCATAGCTCTGGTTAGGTTCACATACAACTTAAAAGTATTACATTGCTATATCCATTAAATCCTTATTTCTATTAAAATTGTGCATTATGGATAAGAGTACATCTTTCAAGCCTTTAGTCCAAAATTGTCTGGAAATCTGCCATAAAAGACGCTTAGTCTTCATAAAGAAATCCCATTCACTGATGTAATAAGGCCATGATTAGTGCTCATAAATGTAATATTGCTATTATGACTTTTAAAAGACCTAATATACATTTTAAGATAATATAAATAAAATATAGCATTATTTAACTGAGAACCTGTCCCTTAGACAAACTGCCTGAGTAGCAGACCAAAAGAAGAAAACAAAGGGCAGGGTGCTGAAAGACGTTCTGAATGCATCTTCAAGTCTAGCCAGCATTTCATCACAGGATTAACTCAGTACACCAGCTTGGTCACTCACCAAGGGCAAACGAGGCAGTCCTGTCAACAAAACATGTCCAGTAACAAATATTCAACAGGTGCTTTACTGAATATGGCACACTGAAGGCAAAAGTGAGATAACATGGCCATAAAAATAGATTTCACTGTATTGGTTTCTCTTTTATCAAATAAAATATATTAAACAATAAAGCCTTCAGAACATGTTTTAGATAATATTGTTTCTATGACAACGCTCTCCAGGTTCCATATGGGAGAGACAACAGAATGAGGTTTAGCTGGCGACTGTGAATTTGTTTAGCTGCTGGGCAGTTTTCAACCATCTGACCTGTCCAGTATAGATGCTGACTAATGGTTTTGCTTTTAAATCTAAAAAAAAACCACACCTTTTGTCAACTCCAAATGTCAGTTAAAGTAACTCATATCTGTTTTTAGAGTGCAGCAGTTTCGTACTGATACGGCCAATAATAGCCTCGGATGGTAACTTCAGGCTGTGGCAGTCGGGTAACAGAAATCGTGGTGGCGGGCTTCACCACGTCTGCAATGCATTGCAAGGGTGTTTGACTTGGAAAGAATACGTGTGATGAAAGTTTATAAATGTAACAACAATGCAATTATATTTATAATTTCAATATTTTTATATTTATCCTGTAAGTCAATTTAATGCAATTTTAATGTATAACTGTAATGTAAAAGGAGGTTGTACAGGAAAAAATGGATAATTAGTAACAAAGCATGTAATGAGAAAGTTAAAGCAATAATACTTTACAGCAGCTAAGTCTTTTACACATTTTAGCATGAGCATTTACTGCAAAGTACCTTTCACACTGGAAAAGCAGTAGGGAATCTTTCTCAGACCCGTCTCAGCTGCATATTTATCACAAGATCAGGATTTTGACTAAAATAAGTGCTGATCCTTTTAGAATCGGTATGTCAAACCAAAGTCATGAATGGCTGGTATGTCTAATGCCTTTCGCCCAAATTGTTTTGCTTGCCTTTGCTGGTTCAGTTAATTATTTGGCCCAATTGTGTTCAGTGTTATTTCTGAATGACTGGAATACCCCTTACTTAGTAAGCAGCCAGCCAGTGTCAACAACCACTTGTCCCAAAGAGGGTCTGGACCCCAACCCAGGGAACAAGGGGACACACCCAGGATTGGGTGCCAGTCCCTCGCCACCCACCCCAAGCGGGACTCGAACCTCAGACCCACCACACAGCAGGCACTAGCCAAACCTGCTGCGCCACCACGCCCACCCCACTTAGCAAACACACATGCCCAATTTTTATCCTTTAAATAAAAATAAATACCTGCAATTTTTATTACTATTTACACAACATTTTTGCATTATACTTAGCGACTGGATTAACATTTTTTAAGAATCTTTTATCAGTAAATCCATTACTGTTCACATCATATTTCTTTATCCACAAGGTGTAAATTTAAGAGGCACGGTGGCATCTGTATTGTAACGACCCCACGTTACCGTGTTTTGGGTGGGAAACTTGTTAAATGTAATTGGTTAGTTTTTGGTGACGTACAGGGAATATAAGGGGGTGTTTGCATTTGCCAGTGGGAAAAAGAAGAGAGAGCCTGGTGGCGCTAAGCAGGCTGGAAAGGCTGGCTAGACGCGCAGGTCCTGGTGGAAACAGGGTCCTCAGACCGAGAGCATTATTCCCCTGTGTGCCGATGTTCCAATAAAACTTTCGACATGAACGCGGCCTCTGCATCCTTCTTCGCCCCATCCAAACCCACGGCGCTGCACGCCACAGTATCTAATAATAGGTGGATAATTTTCTTGATAAAAGAAAACAACGCCATTGTTATAACAGGCTTGACTGGAAAAAAAAAAAAAACAGAGGACTTGTATGAAGGAAAGGGACAGCTGGTAGTGCAGTGGTTAGAGCTGCTGACTTTGGACCCAAAGGTTGCTGGTTTGAATGTCACCTACTGCTCCAGTACTCCTGAGCAAGGTACTTACTATAAATTGCTCCGGTAAAATTACTCAGCTGTATAAGCAGGTAAATGATCCTTGTGTTTTTCTTTCCTTATGTCCTTACAATTTATGTCATAGGCTGCTGAGAGGATTCACAGAGTAAGAATTTCATTGTATGGTATAACGAACTGTTTACTGTACACATAACAATAAACTCTTGAATCTTGAATGATTGTAATTAGTTGAACATTGTAACTTTCTTTGGAGAAAAGTTTCAGTTAAATCAAAACATGCAAGGAGTTCAACAGCATGAATTTCTGAAATGCCTAAAAAATGCATGACCTGAGCTTCACTACTGCAATGTGCTCTCGACATAATAAATCAAAAAGGCCACACTGCATGTCAATGATGACAAAATTGTGAAAACTGTAATTAAACTAATGTATATTAATGAATGAAACAGACATGCTGAACTGCTTACTTCTAGAAAATGCAGAATTTTCAGCATAGAATCAGTTCAGATATGATTTATTATCCAATGACATTCCATCTGCTTAAAGTGTCCTAAACAGCATCGGTGTTTTATCCGTCAAGACAGAAAAATTCCATGTAATCATGAGTTATACATATAAACAGTCAATTCTAGCAATGAATAACAAGGAATCATTCTAAGCTTTATTTTAAGAGTATTCCTAAAATAACATCTTTAATTATTTTCAGTCTCTCAGTGAAACTCAAAGGGGTCAGCTGTTCCGTATTAAACTGCCTTTCCAACATGATTTGCTTCCAACAGCCAGAGGTCAATACGGCTCACTGAAACACCTCTGGACCAGCCTCTAGCAAGAGTTTCACCTGTCTCATTGCACAGGCTATATCACGCAAATTTACCGCATTTTAAAATGAAAAAGGTTTTCCTTCGCCTTTTATTCAATCAAAGGCTGAAATCTACGGGGCTGAGCCGTTCTGATAAAGTTGTTCATTATAATTCTACTGGGAACCCATGGCGTTTCAATCTGCCTGATAATTAGGAAATAAAATAAAATCCTTGCGCTCGCATCCCATCTGGCGAGTGTTTGCATATTTGGGCTCAGTGGTGCCGCGACTGACTTTCACACAGGTGTTGCTTTGCAAACAGCTGGATAGAATTTCAGATCGCTGAGGTTTTTTATGGATAACGAAGGCATATACTGCTCACTGATCTAATTAACATATGAGCTGTTTACATTGCGCAACCCATATTCTATATCTAATTATTATGTATGCAATATCACAATACCTGTTGAATATTACATACACAAGACATTAGATATATTCTGTATTTAATGCGGGGGTGCGGTGGGACAGCGGGTTTGGCCGGGTCCTGCTCTCTGGTGGGTCTGGGGTTCGAGTCCTGCATGTGGTGCCTTGTGACGGACTGGCGTCGTGTCCTTCGTGTGTCCCCTCCCCCTCCAGGCTTGTGCCCTGTGTTGCCGGGTTTGCCGCGACCCCACCTGGGATGAGTCGCTTCAGCCACTATGTGTCTGTATTTAATGTGTTGCAACAGTTGGTAGCAGATCAGAGTGACTGATATGGGACACAAAATACTATATATGTTCCATGAACAACATTGAAATTAGCCAGCCATGTCTGATATTTTGCAGAATAGCAAGGTGCCTTTACTTATGCACCTTGCTACAACATGAAGAGGCTTGAGGACAGTTGGAGTCCCTGTTTCCTCTGTTTGTTGCTAGTGCAAAACTTGATCTTATTTATTTATCACTAAAATATGGCCTGCTATAGTCCTACAGTTACACCCTTACTCTTTTTAAGCTGGTTTATAACTCTAAAGCTATTTGTCTGCCAGCTGCAAAGTATTATATTTACTATTATTTTTAAACCAGAATATTTTTATCACAGTTAACTTACAATTATAATTTTAGAAACAAGGGTAAACTCAAAGTGTACCTCTTATTCAAAATATATGAGGTATGCAATGCATGCAGTTCCTTACACTGGATGAGCTGTAATACCACATTGGCCACCTTGGTATTCAGGTCCCTTTTATTGTGAGATCCATACGGAGAACATAATAGTCATATATAATTCATCTATCCATCTTTACTAATGGATTTTGAACGCATCCCTGGATGCGCAGGAGTAAGAGGGTGTACAGCCTAGAACAGATACCGGTCACGTACATAGTTACCAGGTCACCTGAACGGCACACTTTTTTGGATGTTGGGAAGAAACCAAAATAGTCAGAAAATGCTGGGGAATGTGGGCAGAACATGACAACTTCTGACACACAAATGAGACCAAATTTGAAGAGCTAAAACTTCAAATCATTACGTCGCAGTGCTACCAGCTGAGTCACCCTGCTGCCCTTATTCAGTCATTCCTGTCACTTAGGACACATCCGGACATCTATTTTGCTACAAGTTTAGCCTTCAACCAAATGGGGCCTCTTTGCCATCAGTTTTAATCTATTACATCATCTCCACAGTGCCCTGAAGAAGACAAGATCATGTCCCTCCTGAAAAAAATTGTTCAGCATCAAGTAGTGCAATGTAACTGTAGCAACAGGGAACTCCTTTGTACACACACACACACACTTTCAGAACCGCTTGTCCCTTACGGGGTCACGGGGAACCGGAGCCTAACCCGGCAACACAGGGCGTAAGGCCGGAGGGGGAGGGGACACACCCAGGATGGCACGCCAGTCCGTCGCAAGGCACCCCCAGCGGGACTCGAACCCCAGACCCACCGGAGAGCAGGACTGTGGTCCAACCCACTGCGCCACCGCACCCCCACTAACTCCTTTGCAATTATCTGCAAATTATACACTTTTCAAAACAATGGAAAAACTATTTCCATTCACCATGTGTTTAAAAGACAATCATAGGTTGAAAAGCAGAATTTGCAAATAAAGACTTACACTATATCACACGCTCCTTACTGTCTGACGGAATATATTATTTGTTGTACTACCTGTCAAAGAGGGAGCAACTAGAGTTTAGCAGCGTCGGAAACACAGCGATTCACCTGCAGCATCGCTCAATCTCACCACAATTTGCTCTCCCGCTTTGTGTTGCTGTGGCTTGCCCTCTATTATTTTGTTGGTCAGATGGCTCTTTTTTCCAAAGTGACTCACAGTCTGACCCATATATGTAGCTGGATGTTGCACTGGACCAGTTCAAAATTAAACAGTTTTCTCCAATGTCCCTAACTACCACCTTACCTACTCTCTTCTGTGACACACACAAATCCCAGTAAGCATCATAGCCATATTACTGTTATTATACACAGCCTGTTATTACTGTTGCTTTTCTGTTATTAGCAGAAGGGCAACAAAGAGACAAAATGTGTGGAAAATAGGTATCTGATACAAAGGCTACATGGCTATAGAAAATATGTAAATTTTATAGCAATTAAAACTTATACAAGCTTAAGCTTGTAAATTGCCTTGGCTCAAGGCATCAGAAATGGCTATGTAATGGTTGATAATAATAACCTGTATCTTTTAAGAACAATGATGCTTTACCTTCAGTGCCCCGTGCAGGGGAATAGAAAGGTAAGCCAACAAGTACATTCAACTGTTCAGACTGACCAATCTTGTGATGTTTAAATTCTATCAGAGGAGCAACCAGGTATCCAGTCATCATCCTGACAACACTGAATGTCCAGGAGATGTATCACATCACTGAGCAGGATATGAAACAGGCAGCATTTAATCATTAACAAAACCATTTATCATGACAGAAATGGCGTTATCATGGCTCTAATTTATCAACATAAAAAGCATCAATGTAAAAATACTCCTGACTTGCAGCACTAAGACACTGCTTGAAGAACTGAAATGCTGAAGTATGACTCATACTGTCTTACTTGAAAACAATTTCTTTCAAAAGTTTCTGCAAAAGCATATAATGTGCTTTAATAAATTGATGCAGATGAAATTCAGGATTACTTTTCAAACAAAGATTCTCATCTAGCATTTTTAAAAACTTCGACAGTTCAGCATGAATTTTTCCAAAATACATTGCTATTTCAGGTGAGAAAATACACTCTTCTTTTGTTGGTCTCACCACAAACAACTTGCCATACTCGTATATACCAGGAAACGTCTCATTTTATTATTAAGATAAAGGTGAGCACAAACTCCACCCATTCTCTCATATCAAAGCTCTCTCTGTTAGTTTTTCCATTTATTTGGTGTTAGATTTAATATTAAATCCAAACGGAACCTGTGCATGTGTGGGAGGAACTGCCGTCTGTTTCTGACAGCACCAACTCTAATGCAAATATAGGCAATAGCTTGTGCATTAAGATTTTCTTTTTTGCCTGGTTGACCGAGGAGGAAATGTAATTTCCAAATGGGCACTAGTGTGGCACTGAGTCAAATATTACGGCATGGAGGCATTCAACTTTGGTCTGTGATGACTTGCGCTATGGTCAATGTGCGAGGTTCAGTGTCTGGAGGGCAGGAAAGCTTGGAAAATTACAATAAGCCCTCCTGGAGGATGTTTACAGAATTTAATAACGCAAAATGTCATCTGTTTATTGGATTTACTGACTGATGCTGTGAAAGGAGAGCAAAGGTGTATTGATTATAATGTGCAAATGATGCAGAGGTAAAAAGGTAAAATAATTCATTTGTTTCTTGTCCTTAAAACCCCCAGTGATTTTTGCATTGAGGATCAGCAAATGAAATGAAGAGAACTGAAACACTGTCAGTCTGTCAGATAGGACTGAACTAAGATGAATAAACTTCCCCATCTCATTGCGAGACAAACATTCCTGTTTTTAGTGTATTTTCAGATAACGGGAATGGAATAAATTCACATGTAAGAGTAATCACTTGAATGCACTGTGGGACCTGATTTGGATTCATTATCAGGTGCTGCTCTTCTTCACTGCCAGGGACACCCCATTAGGAATTGGTACCTTTCCTCTCCTTCCACACATGTAATATTTTAACACCATCCTCTTGTTCCACTTTTGAATCGACACCATACTTGACCCAGAAAAAACGAGTACTCCTAGGTTCTGTTTCATGGTGCCCTAACAATAGCAATTTGGAACTTGGACCAAGCTGCTCAACACAGCGGTGTCTACGTGAACAGCCAATGAGATGCCTTCCTTGGTGGCTCGGTCACATGACTCTTAAGGAGCCAATCACAGGGCTCCCCTCGGAGAAACAGGGCTTAGGCACCAGGGCTCTCACAGACGACACGCTTTCCTTTGCAAGCGAGTCTCGACTCACGTTAATCTTCGCTGCATGCAGACAATTTATATATAAAAAATAACAGGGCCTTTTCATGGAGTCTCAGAGGCTGTTGCCACAGTAACGAAAGCCAATCAGCAGCGCACGGAATGCAGCTGATAGCACTTGAACCCTGAATGGCACGCTGCACCAGCCGTTTGATTTCCTGGTCTGAGAGAAATGAATCATAACCATTTTCATTATGAAACATGCTATATGCAATGATCATGAATCCAGTCAGTGCAATGTCACCCTATAATTAATGAATATACTTTCAGGGCTTTCATAAGACATTTCAATTCAGCATTCATCCTACTGCACATGCATTCATTGAACATTCGTTTCCCATGTGTAGATATTTTCAGAAGCATCTGTGTGATTTGGAGCTGCTTTGAGCGTCCAGTATAATGATGATGATGATGAGGTCACCCCCAACACCGAAGGAATGAATTCACTGAGTTCCCTCAGCAAAGGGCTGGAGTCCATAGCAAATCAGATCTCTAGCTCAAATGTTGTGTGGCTTCTGGTTGTGGATGTGGCTGAGCTCAACCTGTTTGCACTGGCGTCACGGTTATTCTAAACAGAATGTTAAGTACAGTACCTGTAGACAGAAAATCTAGATTTACCCAACAGCACTGCCAGCCTTGCTTTCTTGAAATGGCTTATATAATTTATTTAACAGGGAGCAACTGTCAGAACAATTCCCAGTAAAGTTATATTCTGGAGGGATGGTGATTAAAACCTTCCTTTCGATACTTTTATTGTACCCTTGAGCGAGGAGCTCCATTTACATGTGCTGTTAAAACTCTGGCTGTATTAATCTGTTTCACAAAAATCAAAGAGCAACCAAACAGTCTGCCAGTACAAAGCAACATATGTGTAAAACACACACACACACACTATTTCAATGTGTTATAAGGGCTCTTCTGCCAGAGACAAAGGCGTGATGAATACATAAATTGGTAGAGATATGATAAGACTGGTGTCATGGTGTAATGCTTTACTGCATAAGGTTGTGATTCTAAAATTTTCAGATTAAAAGAAGTGAATCGAACAACTGGGACATTTATGGCAACATTTGACACATTCAGGAAATTAAACATGTTTTGGGGCATTTAACTTCATTGAACTACTTCACAGAAGAGAAAATATATCTTTACTCACCACTCATTCACCCTTTTGCATAATACAGACAAAGATTAATATGGCGCTATAATGAATGCTGGGCAAATGCATAAGAATGCATAAAAAAATAGATTTAAAAACTAAAGGCAAGAACAGTCCTGAGGTACTTACAGCTGGAGATGGATAACTTACCATCAGTGCTGTCTGTTGGCCTGCATTCTACAGGGCACAGGACAGATTTTATGGTGGTTTACATAAACTCATTGTGCCCTATTTGAGAATCTTGTTTCAACATTGAGATTCACTGCAAATTGGAAATAACCTGCAATCATTTAAACAACTGCGTAATTTCCATCTTGCATTAGGCTGGTTTATAATTGATGCCACGCTATCCAAGGAGAGGTGTAAAACTGCAGCCTGATCATTGCATTACTTAATATACAGAGGTAGTGGCTTTAACGGCAGGGAAGCAGAGTCCTGACTAGCACTCAGTGGCCTTCAGCAAATCACTGTTTTAAGATGATGAAGATGATTTTGTTTTTGTGGGACTACTGAAGGTATGAACATGCACTAAAAAAACCATGCAATAGTGGACAGCATTCACATATGGATGTCACACACACACACACACACACACACACACATTATCAGAACCGCTTGTCCCTTACGGGGACACGGGGAACCGGAGCCTACCCGGCAACACAGGGCGTAAGGCCGGAGGGGGAGGGGACACACCCAGGACGGGACGCCAGTCCATCGCAAGGCACCCCAAGCGGGACTCGAACCCCAGACCCACCGGAGAGCAGGACTGCGGTCCAACCCACTGCGCCACCGCGCCCCCTACCATATGGATGTCATAAACCCCTAATTGTTTTTTATTACATTTTTCTTCTTAATTTTTGTGAATATCTTTATCTCTATAAGTAAAGACCAAAACTGAGATATCTGGATAGCGGCCCAAGATATACAGTTTCTGACTCCCCTAATGTCTTTTTTACCATTTAAGCTAAGAAAGCATATGTAGTTACAGTACGTACATGTACTTCTTTTTCTCTACGTATGTGTACTCTGGTTATATGTGAAGAAATTGGTCTTAAAACAGGTTTTGCCCTTGACCTCAATCCCATAACTGTACTTTTAAGACCATTGTGTCTAATAGCATGCATATAGTTTTCAGCAGTGCTAATGAGTAAAATCAAGATTTATCAACCACAACAAATAATGGATTCAGAATGATGTCTGTAATAAAGGAGTTTAGAGCTTATAATTGGCATTGTGAAAGAATCTCAAAATCAAGGTGGGAAAGGTTGGGGAAGTTTTTTTTTTTTGTATAAGGAGCCTGAAGATAATTTCTTTCCCGATAAGAGTTGATGGTTTAGCGCTCCTGGGTGAGCCAGTCTCCCACCTCTCCACTGCCTCATCACATCTGCCCTACAGCAGCAGAAGCAGCCCCTCGGATGGAGAGTGAGTGACCCTCGTATAGCCTAACCAGTGGCTATGAGTAGATTCATATTAATTGGCTACGTTTACCGCGGTGACGTGGCATCTCATCAAAACGCCCTTACACTACTAATAGGGAGCAATCTCATACATCTGGAACAGTGCTATGTCCAGTCAAACTGAAATGTTGAGGTATTCCAAAGATGGATAATGCTGATATTTTTGGACTTGAGAAATATTAAAAATATACATTATTAACTACAAATTAACACAACTACAAAGACCATAACTACAAAAACACTAGTGAGGTTGTAATATTTAAGAAAACCAAATAGCATGTCATCCCCTAAAGCCTGTTCTAACTATAGTTAAAATGGAATATAAATGACAGGTAAGGACTTGAAACTGAACTGTCACCCACTAAATGCAATAAGTGATAACAACTGGGGGGGTCTCCAGCAAAATGTCTACACAGTCATTACACTCTCATAGATCATGTGAAGTACAGAGATAATACGGATTATACCTAGATCTCTCTTTGGCTCACTGTTTTTCTCTCCTCGTCACTCTCATTTGTGCAAAAATTTGAAATCACCTTATATACATAAAACTGGAAATCTTGAAAAAATGTCAGAAGACGAAACATAGATACTGAAAAGAAACACAATTAAATACCAATACTGTATAATAAAACATGTTCTTCCTCATTTTCATGAGGAGTTCATGGTCAAGTTCATTACACGATCTCTGTATATGAAGTAATAAGAAATTGTGATTTTCATTGATTCCTAGAATGTATACATTAATCACAAGATACACACACACACACACACATTTTCTGAACCGCTTGTCCCATACGGGGTCACGGGCAACCGGAGCCTACCCGGTAACACAGGGCGTAAGGCCGGAGAGGGAGGGGACACACCCAGGACGGGAATCACAAGATATTACAAGTATAATATAACAAACCAAGTTTCCAATGTATGTACACCCTTATGCAGAAAATATAGAAAAAGCACCATTTCAAGTCAAGTGGGAGACACTGATTGACGTGTACCTACAGTATATTTATCTCTCTGTGTTTAATGGCCTGCTGCTTGCCCAATGAGCACAGAGTGGTTCATGGCCATGATAGCTTCAGGCTGCCATCCATCCATACCGTCTGCACAGACCACTCCCCCCAGTGCTTTGCTCACTGCTTCCCTTCCTGTCCTGATTCCGCATACCGCTATACAGTCAGAGTTGCTCCTCAGAGCTGGAATGAGCTATCTACCACAGCATGGGTTGCCGAGCTGCTCGAACACCTCCACGATAGCTTCAGGGTTCTCCTCTTCAGAGTTCTTTGAACTCCGCCTTTGACCCAAAGTGCAAACTCTGCCGTTCATGACTTTGCTTCGTGCTGCTAGGAGTGCTTCACATAAATAACAGTCTCATGGTGCTTGGGGCTGGGCTCCTGTCAGATGCCATGAAGAAATTCATTCCTGGAATATGTTTTAAAACACAAAAGAATTACTGCAAAGCGATGTTTACTACTCCACAGATATAGTGATATTTACTGAAAGGCTGCTGATTTGATGAGGATGTCTACTATGATCATCTATATGGTTCACTAAAATTTCAGTAATAAAACCTGACTGGTCTGTGGAATTCTGTAAGGCATATTAGATGAAATTTGGGGATCTATCTGGCAATGAGGTGGAGATATGGGAAAATGCATTATGTTTCTGGAAGTGGAGGAGGGGGGGTCCAACTTTGCACTGAATGAAACCCATTTGCTGCTTAAAATCTGAGAAATACTCATGAATGTTTCATAGCCATGGACAGTTCTGTTTCAGTCAATGTTCTAACACAAAATCCCAGGCGCCGCATCAAGTGACCTTTGATGGTGCTGTCATCCAATACCGTTCACGTCAGTTGATGTTAGGTTCTGTGGCTTCTGCTGATGAATGAGTGTCTCATATTGCAGTGGCAATTAACTCCCACACAGGAGTGGAATGTTAAAAAGTCATGTACTTACTTAGTCAGTATTTTCCTCTTTATTATGTTGTATAAACCTTGGTTTCCACCTGCCCATCCTTTCCTTGTGCTGTCTGTTCTACCTCCTGCATGGAGCCATCTGGCCTTGAGCTCACAGGCCATTGACACTGGTCTTGTAGGCATGCGGACATCAACCTTGTTTTGAAACTGATCCAGTGCACTGTATTCAACACTTTGCCTAGATTCTTCCACCTCCAACTGGGATCATATGACCATAGCAAGGAAAATGCAGTCAATGTCATTTGCACCATATGAATACAGTCTGTGATTTGTGCATTTATAGGCACTATTATAAATATATACATTTTATATATATAACTATTTTCCAGGAGTTTAATTTCATTGTCTTCTTTACAAGACAATAATTTCTGTTTTCTGTTACACTACTGGAAACCTGGTTCATTTCGAAATTCCCTTGGGAAAATAAACAGCTGTAAAGTTATCATGAAAATGTTCAATACTAAATAATATTCAATGAGACATTAAATGAAATTGTATCCCTAAGGTATTATATCTCATAATTTAAATATTATATATATTTAATATCTTTTACACCTGACCTTGTAAAACCTCATGATACACCAATGCCAAAGTCATCAATGAGTCCCACAGTTAACTGATCTCAGATCTGCAGATCATAGTGAGTTAGGCCACCTGGGTTAATTAAACACAGCAGACTGATGAAGGGCTGGCCGGGTGCTTGTCTCAGCAGACCGGTGCTCGAGTCCAAGACCCTGCTGGAACGGAGGGCTGTCGGCCTGTGCATTCATCATAGTGGAGTTCGCACTTGTAAACGCCCTAGCAACTGTTGCAACAGTCCTACATTTGAGTACTACGGGCACACACATACCCAGTGGCCTGGTTTTGCCCTTAGACTACCCAGCTTTTGGTTCTGTATATTGCCTTCTACAGTGCTGTTCAGTGTCTATCCGCATCGCCATCCCAGTCAATTTTGTCAGTAAGTTGCAAAATTTACATTTGTTCATTTACAAAACAGTTTTCTCCAAAGCAACCTCTAATGAACACTATGTAGGAGTATCAGCCCACACCTTATTCACCCAAGGTGACTTACAAGACTAGATATACTACGAACAATGAGTGAATACGCCAGTGAAATACATTCCCTCTCACGCTCATTAACACTATAGGCAATTTAGAGTCACCAGTTCACTTGAAAGCATGTCTTTTGACTATGGGGGAAACCACGCAAACACGGGAATAACATGCAAACTCCACACAGATTGAGTGAGGATCCAACCCGCTTCCTCTGGCACAATCCAGGTGCTGTGAGACAACAACGCTATTCACTGTGCCACCATGCCAAAATCAATATGACTAGAAATTTTCTAGATATAGATAACTTTATATACAGTGTTGTTTATAAATATGTGAACCCATTGCGTCCCTTAGTTTTACCACAAAAATCACTATTTAATCAGAACCAGTATTTCTTTTCTGACACAGATGTGTAATTACCAACTCCACATGTTGGTTTAGAGGAAATCATGAATGTAGAAGAGAAACTTAAGTAGTTCAAGTACAAAAATAAGTGAACTCCAAGTTGCACTGGTTAAACCAATTTGGTAAGTTGAATCACGTGTGTAAATCATAATCATTTACTGTTATTTTAAGAGCTAGATTTTATAAGTTTATTTTAACATTTTATACAAGAATAATGATGATCCACACAGGGTTCACATACAAGCAGCACTGATGATTTTCATTTTAATTATATACAATTATATCATTATAACAATAATAAATGCTATTCAGTAAGTAGTTATCCATGTAAGTTGCAAAGAATGCATTTTCAAAATTATTTTCTGTTTTTAGGAGAATGTGCTTAGTGGTACATTGATTCTTTACTTTTTGATTACGACAGAGGTCAAACAGCGAAAAACTCAATCAAAAGAATAGAATGTAATGAAACTCCTTGTTGAAATGCACAGTGCACATTTGCATAGGAAGATAACATAAACAGTGGTATATAATTTCAGATTTACCTGTTTTTGTCTTTACTGTAAAACAACATAATTTGTGAACTGCTTTAATTAAGAATTACTTTCTTGAAAGTAAAAATTAAAATTGTGACTACACAGATAATATCATATACCTAACTACTTCAAAATAGTTAATTGTTTATTCCTTGTATTTATATAAGGGACTCTTAACTATTTTAAAGTAGTGAATTGTGCTGCTGCAATACACAAAACAAAATCCTGTGCTGTCTTGCTGATCGATCACATCACACAACACTGCAACTGACCAATGTATGGCCCTCCAAAAACAGTGTAAAAGTGGCAATATCTAGCTTTATGCCCTGTCGATTTTATTTTCCAACAGTCGGGCAGGCTGATAGCTGGTATATTATCCCTGTCGCCTCAGAGATGCTTTCTCCATAAAAGCTGCAAAGGAACTCCACTTTGCCTGGAAAGGTCGGCCGACAGCACCTGTTTATCCGAGTGGTGACAAGAAAAGCAGGAAACATTGCAATGACGCCCAGATTGTAATGCAGGTGTAATGAGCTATGAAAATGGCATGCGGCTCGGCCACGTGGTGGGCTGACTTTCCTGGGGAAGATGCCCGTCGCCGCTGACCTCGTGCCTGAGCCGAGCCCCGCTCTATCGACACAGGTGGCTGAGCTGTGAGTGCTATTATTTGTGTGACAAATCAGCCGCAGGTGAAGACGTCTCGCCGGCTTTTCCGAAGCACAGAAGTAGAAAACCACGGTTGTGTATTTTAACCGCCAGACCTCTCAGCCCTTTTCTTCCTAAAGCTTCCTTGTGATCCCAGTCCAATCCCCATATGCTGAAAAAGAGCAGCCTCAGGTGGTGTGTAATTTCTGCTCCCATATGGGACTGCACGTGACAGTACCCGCATCCCTATAGAAAACCTGCGGGAAAACATACTAGTCTTTTTCAACAAGCCTCAGATAAAAAAAAAGGCGACGAGGCATTGAAAGAAATACCTTGACTCCTACGACAGTTTACATATATCGTCGTCGTTGATGGTAAGTGCTGTGGGGTTGAAGCTGACTCTCGGTGATCACTTTACAGTATATATGTTAGAAACACTGTTGGACAACACTAGTGCTTTTTCATTTTTTCTTAGTGATGGCTGATTGTTGTGCCGCCACCCTCAATGCATGATATGGCTGGGTTCCATAAAATGTAGCCACTTTTCTACTATTTCCAGTGCTGAGTAATAAAGACCAACCGCTGTCATGTGTCCTGTTTTCCATGTAATAAAGACTTTGCTTCTTATTTGCAGGCAGTGCATAACTGCAGCTTATGCTCTTAATGGTAGCTTTCCTGCCCATCAGTTCATGTAAACTGGTTGTCATGCAGCCCCTGTGATAATGATTTTACCAGAGACTTAATCTCCTTTCTTTTCATTTCTGACAAGGAACAAACCTGTTATGTCCCAGCCTCAGTAAGGAAGGAGTGAAGCCACTTCATGTAGTCATAATTTCAGCCTGCTCTTATCTCTTGTACATATTTGTCCGGAAAAGGACTGGAGAATTGTGTAGCCTTGTCAGAAAAATAAAACATCTGATAGGGTAAATAATTTAATGATGAATAACAAAGTGAACAGCAGCACAACATTAAACACATGAGATGTGGTAAGTGTAACAATGTAGACATTATAGCAGAATTCTATTCAAATTGACTCTGTCCTACTGCGTTCATGATACAGAGGTTACAGTGCATGCTTTCCCATTACCCACTTTGGATACATTTGTTTTTATGATACCTCTGACCAAATTATACACAGAGTACTGCTATAGTGGCACATTAATAAGATCGCTTATGTTTTATTCCTGTTTCTTCATTTAAGAAGTATAATTAAGCACTGTAAAATGTATTAACAACAAATATATGACAGTTTGCTCCCTGATAATTGTCGCTCCACAGATAACAATATAAAATGCAAATAGTTCCTCCCAATTTGATGCCGCTGTGAAACTAATTTGTCCTTTCGACAGATGTGCTAGTTCTGTCACGGTGGTTGGCGACAAAGTTTCTGCAGCAATCTAGCGGGGGAAACATTTGGAACTGAAATCTTGTGACAAGGGATGATGCGAAATGTCGAACGGCCAAAAGTATGTAAAACTAAAGCATGGTATTGTCTGATGAGTTCCAATTCGTTTTCAAATTAGTGAGCAAAATTTTATGTACCTATTGTTCAGGAAATTCTCCATTTTAAAATGAATACAGTATTGTGTTGCTATAACGGTGGACATAATTGAAGGACCAAAGACAATATGAGTATCAAAGAACTAGCAATGGTTCCAGTCACAGTTGTTATACTCTCATATATGAGTAGTGAGTAGTGAAACACTAGATCATTCCCCACAGGGAGAGCACTCGAAACCTACTCTGCACTCTGAGCTTCGGAAGTTCTCCGGAAGGTCCAGTATACATTTGTATAGATTTGGTGTTTAGTGGGCCTTAGATTGCATGAGGTCATCTTTGTGTTCATATTACTCTTTATATCAGTTTAGCAGTGTTTATTGGGCTGTTACCATCTTGGAATATTTGAAAATGAAGATGCACCTGCTGCTGTAAAAGGACTTCATATTCCAAGGCCATCATTTGAAAAGGCAATACAATCAATAACTCCAGTATGATGGCTGCTTATACAATTGTGGATTCACCACCAAGTTCAGTCCTTTTTCACCAAATATTAGCTGATCAGGATGCAGGAGAAAGTAAAAGATGATACATCAGACCTTTCTGCTGCTCAACTCTACATTTAATGCTCATTACTCCAGGGTATTTGGTTTTTCCCATTTCCCTTGGATACAATGGCTTTGTGGATGAAGGATTATGAGGTCATTTTCAAGGTCAGTGTTTTTAGCAAATACCCTATTAAGTGCCTATCTATGAATATTGGTGAGCTTCAACTTGGCATGTTCTGTCATGATTTTAGCACTGTTCTCCTAGCCCCATGAAATACAAATTATTTAGCTATCATTTGGACTCATTTAGCCGTTTCATGTTGGTTCAGAAACTCTTAAGAACATGCTGACTGAGACATCTTTTTAAATACCTGAAACTCAGGTAATCAATACTGAACATAATATGACTCACTTGTTTAGCTGACTTTATAATTGGCATTTGTTACTTCAAGGCTCGAGTCCTTTTTCATGTATTTGTCTGTGAGACAGAAAGGTTGCTTTCTCAAATCCCTGACGGTGTTGTTCTTGTACCACTGAAAATGATTCTTGATCTGAACTGCTATACTACACTACATGAGTTGTATGTGACATTGTATTTAAGTTACGTACTGTGTGTTTTAAATAATTTTCGTTTAAGAGTTAACCTTTGCAAAGAGCAGATTGCTGTTGGATTCAGTTATATGTAACGAAAAAATGAGCACTTAATAAACGCAGGGGGTGAAAGTGAACTAGAGCAATACGAAGGCTATGCAAGCCTTTGGAGACCAATCTGCCAGCACACCTCCATGCTACACAGCAAAGACAATGTGTTCAATCCATTATTAAACACTACTGGACAGGGATGGGGCGTCAATTTGACACAAGCAGTGTTTTCACCTCGAACGCTGAGACACAAAATAATTTATGGCTGAATTAAATGTCATCCATCTGCACTGAGCAGGAGGACAGGGCTGGTGCTTGTAGCACCTGCTTGCCAGCATACAGATTCAGTAAGAGAATGAAGAAAGGAACAACTGGGCCTAATCTGCTTACACTTCTTCGAAGAGAGAATTCCAAAGCTGGAACACTCCCAGCATAAAGTTAGACGAAAGCGAAATTAGTATTTCTAATCCATACGCAAAATGAATCTCAAAAAAGGATTATGTTTTGTTGATTTCCCACAAGTCTTAGCTTTGACACGTTGTTGTCTTCAAAGCTCTCTGTAAAGGGAGCTTGACAAAGGAGGATGGCTAGTGAACAGATGTGTCAACAGGAAATAATAAACCTCATTTGACACGCATTGGGACTAAGTTCAGCATGTGTATGGATTGAGCATACTTGTGTGTAATTAAAAATATGGTACAATGACTGCAATGTGCATTGTTTCCAGGCAAACGGCTGGCATGGGCTGAAAATAGAGGCTGCAGAGAAGGTTGTGGAACACTAACACTGACATCTTGCGCTGTTATACTACGTTAATTCATATTAAATCGAAGTGCAATTCTGACGAGTAGTTTCTGTTAATTGTGATCTTTGAAATGTACTTCAGTATGGTAGATAATATAAAACTATATAAATATTTGGTGAAAAATTTGGACAAAGGGCTTATTTTACTTTCCATGTGCCAAACGTGGAACAGATTTTTTCCTTTTTTTTGCTGTACTACCTTTTTAATAACTCTAACTTCCTTTTATTTACTGTCATTTGTAAATTGTGAACTTTTATATCTATTTGACCTTACCCAAAAATTGTTTCAAGTGAAGAATATTTCTCACACGCGCGCACACACACACACACACACACACACACACACACACACACACACACACACGTACCAGAGGTAGTCAGAAACCATTTTAACAATTGGATTGCATCAATCCAGAGCCATAACTGCCAAAGTGGATCTCTGAACAAATGTATAAGTGGAGATGCATTCTTTTTTGTTCAAAGAATAGAAGAGGAAACAACGTATTGGAAGGTGCAGCTCTGCTGGTTTCCATTAAATAGGTAAGCATATCTACAATGACTTCAATATTCCTCCTTCAGTCAAACTCGGAGAAGCTGTAACCAGCCCACTGATGCACTGTGAGGCCGGTAATCCTGCAGCGAACTCACCCAACCACCATCTGTGCATCTGAAATTATGGCTCAAAGACATACACATGCACACAGTGACAGACACACGCGCTTCTCCTACCCGTCATTGTCCACGCTCCTGAAGCCGGGAAGGATATGTCGGAAGCTGCTGTTGCGGTCAAGCTTGGGTTGACTCTTGGTGCGTTTGATGGAACCTTTCAGTCGACGGCTCAGGAACCCCTAGTCAGGAAAAGGGGGCCGTGGAAGCAAAACCAGAGCAAGATGTATCAGTCAAGGGCTTGTTACAACAGAGATCGCAGGGCAGCTGAACAAGAGCTGCAGGCGGGTCTACAGGAAGACGCTAAATTGATTGATCCACTCTCTCTCTCATTCTCTCCCTCTCGCCTTGGTGCAATGTGCATTGTTTTCAGAATCTGGCTGCCACATCTGCTCACAGTACACACACAGCCAAAGCATCAACGGCGATGTGAGGCTCCCCTAAGCACCTGTTACCATGGAAACAGTTGGCTGGCATTACAAAAAAGAGACTTGGAGTAGAAGAGGACTGATATACTGAAAGTTCAGAGACAGAACAAAGCATGTGAGATTTGATTTCGAAGGGATGCTCTCCACAGCGTAAGGCATTTGTGAATAGAAAAGGCAAAACTAATAACACATTTCCTTTAAAGCACGCCCTGAAAAATGTCTCTGGATTAGAAAGTAAAAAATAGGGTAAAAAAAATGTGGTCCATAAAGCTAGTGCTCAAAAAAAGCCTGGTGGCATCACCGTGTGGCGGACTCAGTCAGGCGCTGATGCAATAATGACAGGCTTGGAGTACCACAAACAAACCACAAACAGACCTTCCTCCCTGCAATTAACACATCACAATAATTAACGGCGCTGCGATTTCAATGTACGGCTCTGCTAATTTCTCCCGCCGGATCACATTGCACGTGTTTGTGGCAGGGGGAGGTCCCAGGGTCACAGATCTGCAGAAGCCCTAAAACCAGGCTCTTCCAGCACATTCTCATCTTCTCTGGTGTCTACAGCAGGAGACAGAGAGCTTAAGGCCCTTTCACACATTACCACCAGGATCCACCACGTTTTCACAGCGCCCTTGTTCTTAAGGGACATTTTGGAGCTGAATTCAACCTGAGGTCAGACAACATCACGTCACACAGCATGATCTCAACTTCGATCAAGAGTTGCCAAGTGCTTGTAACGTTTAAAACACAACGGCGGTGCAGTTGCTACACTGTGGAGTAGCAATATAGCAGTCTACTAACAATACTCCAGCTGCTACTACTACTACTACTGTCTGTCTGAACCGCTTGTCCCATACAGGGTCGTGGGGAGCCAGAGCCTAACCCGGCAACACAGGGCAAAGGGCTGGAAGGGGAGGGGACACATCCAGGATGGGACACCAGTCTGTCGCAAGGCACCCCAAGCAGGACTCGAACCCCAGACCCACCAGAGAACAGGACCCAGCCCAACCCACTGTGCCACTGCACCCCCCTACTACTAATACTACTTCTATGCAAAAGTGGCATAAAAAATTAATGTATGCATGTTTATTTGTGAGAATGACAATTCTGTCCTCTATCTGAAGTAAATGTGTGATGAAGCATATTATGGCTACAGCAGCAAGTTGAAAAAATGATTGTTTTTGCCACACCCAGAAAGTATTGCCTGTAGAGAAGTGGTCAGTCATTTGTTAAGTAATTTAAAATATGTGTTTACTTAAAAAGTTGGTGTGCCACACTTACATGTAAGAAACTCTTGAGTGACTCTAACTCTTCATTTCACACCTCCACACAAGAATGTCACCCTAAAATGAGATTTTTAAACCTGGTAACAAGCAGGGTTGACTCATCCAGGGATGAAAATGCCTGTAGTGGCAAAAGGAAGACTTATAGCCTGGATTTTGCTGGTTCGAGACCCAGGACGGACCCTCCTGTAGTACTCTCATGCAAGGTATTCAACCATGACTGCTCCAGTAAAAATACCAACAGCTTGTCTTGACTACATTAATCAACTTAAACACCACATCATGTACTACTCAGGGTATGTTTATTTGCAATATTTGGGGAATAAGGAATTGGACGTTCTGTGATCGAAATGTTTCCTGTTTTGAACCCCGGGGAAGGACTAAGTTGATCTATGCCTTTTATCTATGTACTCTAAGTTTCTTTGGTAGAAGATCCCTAGCTGTACAAACGGATACACACCCATAGTGCTGCCTATTAAAACGGGAGGCCAGGAATTGGCTGCAAGCAGATATGTTAATAAATAACAAATGTTATAACTAGATGTTGTCCTGCTCAGCAGCATATAAATATTATGTAATATCTCTTTTAAAGCAGAGATATTAAAAAAGCCCCTGAGGGGAACCAGTATCTGTAGGCTTCAGCTAATGTTGTCTCCACTATGCCATTCCTGTGTTCTCAAACAGTCGGTGGCTTACAAATAGCTGGACAACCTGCTTGCCTAGAGCCCTCTGGTACCAGAGCCGAAAAGCCTTGTTGTAAAGTTTCCTCTTCCTGTCAAGGTTAAGAAGAGGAACCGGGAGAGAAATGCCTATGGTTTCTTTCTTTCTATTCGACCAACTTTGGGAATAAGAAATCAGACAGGTAAAAAAAAAATAAAAATGTGCCTATTACATTTACGTTTTTGCATGCATTTAATTTAGCTGATATTTTTCTTCAAAGTGACTTGTAATATTTTTACCAATTTATACAGCTGGGTAATATTTACTGAAACAGTTCAGGGTAAGTACCTTGCGCAGGAGTATTAAAGCTTGAGGAGGGATTCAAATCTGTGACCTCTGTGTCCGGAGGTGGCAACTCTAACAGTGTGCTCTAACTCTACAGTGTTACTTTCAAGACAAAGTAATACGAACTTGGGCTGATCTTGGAAGGGAAAAAACAATTATTCTTGTCAGGACAAACTGACAGCAAACTACAGAAGAATTAAGTATTTTCTTTGTTTTCTTCTTAAACTTTAGTGTCACACACAGAAACAGTGCAGTAACTCCAGAGAGACTTAATAATACCTATTTAATGAATGAATAACATCTCTGTTTGCTAAACTACAGAGAACAGACTGTGCACTTTCTATAGTGCCCTAAATGCTGTTCTCTAAAATGAAAAGCAAAAAGCTCTAGTACATTCTGCACTTTAGTGCTTTCATCCCCTCTATTCATACCTGTGAAGAAAGAATTTAAAAGGACCATGTAGAGAAAAAGGGGGGGGGGGGGGGGGGGTGGCGTTGTAGTGCAGTGGGTTTGACCGGGTCCTGCTCTCTGGTGGGTCTGGAGATCGAGTCCTGCTTGGGGCGCCTTGTGATGGACTGGCATCCCATCCTGGGTATGTCCTCTCCCCCTCCAGCCTTATGCCCAGTGTTGCCGGGTTAGGCTCTGGCTCCCCACAACCCCGTCTGGGACAAGAGGTTTCAGATGGCGTGTGTGATGATGTAGAGAAAGATCATGTTTAGTATAGGGTAAGTCTAATGAACATCTGTCCAGCTGTGCAACCTCCTCCTTTATTCATTCTCAATGTTCCTAGCTTTGATAAAGAGTAATAGAACTTCTGCTGTACTGTATATAAATACATATAGAGTACATACAGGGAGTATGTAAAGGTTTAATGATAAGGAATTTAAGACTGCCCAGATGGAGTGTGGGTATGTAGCTGGTCCCTGAGTTAGCAGTGTTTAGTTCTCCTTCCTTTGTATTGCATGTCATTAGGCCTGTAAAAGGCAGAAGCTTATACTTTACAATGCAGGATCAAAAAACAAAGGAAAACGAGGTGAATCTACATTGTCTCCAAAAAACTTTATCCCAAGGCAGAAACGATTAAAAAAATGGGGCTCAGAGTTCTTCATTCCATACAGACCCAAGCCAAGAGAGGTCAGGTGCTATAAGAATGGTAAAGAGAACCCACGACTGACAAATTAAATTCAACAGTACTAAATTTGAAGTTGTATGTCAGCCAGGGCAATTTTATAAGGGATACCAATTTAGAAAGTGCACAATAAGAATTGTAATAGCAGATTCTTCTCTGACAGGATCGAAACATTGCATGGAAAACAGCTAACAGGCTAATGGGATAAGTTCAAAAAAGTTCAAGTTATATTCGGTAAACCAGGCCTTATTACTACATCGAGAATACGCTTATGGAGTTTGCACTCTAGGAAGGATAAGGAAGACCTAGAAATGTGAGAACAGAAGTAGGCTCAAAACACTTCATCTCCTTATCTGGAAGAAAGACAAGACGATTTAATTGAGGTTTTAACATTTCAAAAAGAAATCAATAAGGTTGACTTCAGCTAGAACATTGGCAAAAGAATGTGACGGAACAGTCAAAAATACTTAATTAGTTAAGGATACATTTCATTTTTGTAATTTAGGAAGGTTTTTTCTATAAGGTTTTTTCAGTTACGTATAATAATGCCTAGGGCATCTTAACGGAAAAGACTTCGGAACTGGACACTTAATATCAAATTTTATATTTAATTACATGAACTTCATACCAAAAACAAAAGTAAAGTATAATGTCATATTGTAATCATTATTACTCATTTTCAGCTCTTTTATTATCCTTCCATTGCTCAAATTCTTTTTGTTACATGACAGGTACTTTTTTTCCTGGTACAGGGCTAAATTAGAGACGGGTGGGTTTTCGCAATTATTTATCATTTGAAGTGGGTTTGAAGAAAAAAAAAAAGTCACCATTATACCCATTAAAACAGCCAAATTGGTATTGCTGCTAAATGTAGTGGAAAGGTAAATTCAGTACAATTTCCCCAGATGTATTTAAGATACTAATGACAAAATGTAAAACAGAAAGAGAGCAGAGCATTAAAGTTCATTAACCACCTTAATGATATATTAGCGGAAATGTAGTGTAACTCTTAATTAGTAAAAGGTTTCTGCTTGCCATTACAACTCCACTCAAGAGTCAACAACAAATCTAGCGCTAATATTACACTGAGAAAACAACACTGAAGGGATTTTTTTTAAGTGACACGTGTATTTGTGATGTGCGTGTGAAAAACACTTACAAATACTTCAGCACAGGCTGCCCTAAATAACAGTCTGACATCCAGTTAACCCATCAATAGGGAAACATACTTACTTAACAGCTAACATATCCCGCACCGGGACCACCTTTATTTATGAAACATTACTACCGCAAACACCCTACCTTACAAAACCGATTAATGGAAAGGCACTTAATCAAAAAAAGAGAAAAGAAATTCTCATGACAGGACCAAGCAAGACTTTCTGTATATGTATTTTTCTATTGCAGAAATGATAACTCCCCCGTGACTCTTTAGCACTAAGACTGACAACCCAAATGAATCCTCAGGCTCAAGAAAATGATGCTGCCCAGATATTCAGGGAGAGAGAGGTGAGATATGTTGGCATGAAGTGTTTACGTCATTGTCGAAAATTACAGCGTGTCGAGACAGTGGTGAGATTTATGTTACAACTACTGTAGTGGCTCTGTAGGCATGGAACATTATTTTAAGTGAAAAAAGAATTTTTTGTCTTTAAGTGAGAAAACAAATGTCCATGTTGCACTGTAGTGGATTACTGCCAGTTTATGGTTTCAGGTTAAATTTTTAGCTCCCCTGATAAACGGATCCAACACAAAGCCTGGCCTATGGGCATATTTTGAAAACTGCATTACCGGCAAAGCAACTTCACAGAGAGCAGAAATGCAGGCCCAGCTCTGCTGTTCATAGCCTCCGTTGAATACGATGTGTTCCTCATTTTGGCGGTTTTTCAAATGGCCAGAAAACTCAGCTGCTGAAATACTTGGTCCAGTTTACAATAGATATTGCCATGCATGACAATCATTTTATATCCTTTTTTTCTAACCTCATGAGGAGTCAGTGCAAATTTAGAGAGTGGACGTTTCTGTCAGGTTGTTCTGTGTCATGTAAGAACGTGATAGCTCACTCAGCCGATCAGAATCACACCAGGGTTCATAGTATTCATATCAACTTCTCTACGCTGGTGTAATAACTCTAGGGTGCTATAAGTTCACTGCAGCGTATGAAGCAAAATGCTCAGCAAGGATTGTGTGCCAACAGATTGTATTTATTTGCTTAGTTTCTGTATTGATCCAAAATTACCTAACGTAGCTTAGAGATTTAGTTTAATATGTATTTATTTACTCATTTATAGCATACAATAATTTTTTACATACTTTATATTGTACTATACTTTATTGATTAATAGCAACATAGCTTAATCGCCTTTCTTGAACGTAAAACAGCAGCGCCTACTCGGTCTGAATTCTTAAAAAGTCCAGATCCACTAGAACAAGCGCTATCCCACTTCAAAATATATTATTGAGTAACAAGCACAAGATTACTTGCAACCACCTTGACACAGAGCAGAATTTTCACATCATAATCATGGTGCATGCACTTGCATGGAGAGCAATATGTGCTTCGTATCAAGCCAGTAATGCAGAAGTACATGATTACAAAACCCCTCTAAAATTAAGATGCTAGAACGGGACCACTGAGAGGGTGATGTTTCGAAAAATACTCATCAACGCAATGCTGGCGTCTTGTCGCTGCCTCGCTCTGCTTTGGCTCATGGGAGCTGACAAGCTTATTGCCATGACGACACCGGCTTACACCAGAATGTTGTGTCTCCAGAGACAGCTGCGGAACCTTGGGCGCGGGCCGACACGCAGAGCTCGTGCGGCCGAAACGTAGACAAATCACCTGTGTCGCACAACCGCAGGGCGAACAAACACTAGGCTTGTGCCATTCAGCTGACGTGCCAGTGCCCTCTAGCATTTCCCTTCACTTTTTATGTATCATTGACTAATGGTCTCATTATCACCTGGAGAAGATATGACTAAAGACAATGTGATTCACTCTGTACAACATACGTGTTACAATTAAAGGTCATGAAGCCTTTTTTCCAAGTTCAGCGAAACCTGAAGCAAACATGTACTAAAGCGGTATGAGGCTATTATGACAACACTACCATGAGCCTGAGACATAATTTCACTACACGGTAACTCTTGCATATTTTTATACAACCTTTATATTTTCTTCCTATTTCAAGTATTCTGCCAGAGCACTTTTTTTCATATTACGTTATGTGCAATGTTTACGTTTATTCCACATTACACTGGGGAACACATTGATATTACACACTTAAAACTTATCGGTGTTGACATTAGCGGGTTACTATAGGAGTGGGTCATGTGTACATTTATCTGGTAGCAACTACGGTAGGATTTAACATGGAAAATATGATGCAGTGCTACGATCTACTGATGTTATAAGTGAGTGTGACTGTGACTCCAAAAAGAAGCTCAAGGACAGCGAGGTGACTTCATTGCAGATTCTCTGCCGCGTGCCGTCACAAGAAGGCTGGAGACAGCGCAATCTCGACATTTATAGGGTAGACGACCACGGTGGACACTTGATGGAGCAACTAATTTTCTCGGAGATGCCATAATGGACCGAGATGGAACTGTTCCCCAGTAATGAGCCTGGTCCTTGGCGCATTGCATCAACCTGTTTCTCCTGCTTTCCATTAATGAAACCCAGGCCAACTAATCCAATTACAACCATTAGAACAAGCAGCTCTTGCTATGCAGAGGCTGACTGAGATGGAGATAACTGTTAATTCTGAATCGATACACCGGGCGATTGTTAATTCCGTCACTGTCGACACAAACCGTGGTGGATCTCAGGCTAGCTCTGTTACATTTTTAATTTCTCAGTTTTTTCTTATCCTTCCAAAATCCATTTTGGATGAATAACAGAAGAGAGCCAGTTGTGTATTTTCCTCCATGCACTGCTCTGTCCATACAGAATACTGGAGCTGACACGGAGAAGCAGAGAGACGTGGAAACACAGAGCCAGCAGTGCTTCCGCTCCTCCGCTTGGAACAAAGACACAGGGAGCGGGAGATGTGATTGACAGTTAAGGTGACGCTGACCAATTTTGACTGACAGGCACTTGTGACAGTTCCACACACAAGTTTTTTTTTTCCTCCACTTATCTTCCACACTCATCTTGTCTTCTTTGCCGTCTAATGCCATCTAACAGATAAAGCCTGCATAATGTTCATGGATCTGGCTGGCGAAGAGGCGTCTCTTAGGGGAGCCATGTTCCCTGCATCCTTTGGTCAGGTGCTGAATGGAGGCCAAGACCAAGATGTGCGTGATTCAGAAGTACGACTACAAAACTATTGCATGTATTAACCTGACAGAAATGACCTTGTGCTCTGCCGGCTCTCTGAATAACACAATTGCCGTCACCCTCACACTGTTCGCTCATCCTCTGGAGCTTTGCCCTTCAGGTATTTTCGTATATTTATTCATCCTTTACTTATCCAGGTGAATTCCCATTGAGATCAGTTTTAAGGCAGCCTGGGGTAAGGCAGCCCACAAGCATGGAAGAGAGTAAGAATACAATAAAAACAACACGTATAAAACAAAAGGATATCAAACATGGGTTGTCATTATAGTTTTCCATTTTTAGAAATTGGGTAAATGTCTTAAAATTCCCATGTGCACTTTATTGATCAATCTTTTCTTTTTTGGTAAAGAATTCTGTCTTCATGGGGAATTATAGCTAAAATTCTCATCCTAAACTCTATTCCCTGGGACATGACTTCAGAGGGGGATAGGTGGGGTTCGATGTTCTGTGAGTGGGCAAGCCACATCGCCATCTAATATGATTGTGTTCCAGGCAAGGATCTTATTTCATGGAAATACATATATTCTATTGTTTCTCACCAGAAAATAAATCCCATTTAACAGACATGTGCGCTGCACCCAAAGTATGCGACTGGATGACGATATGAGGCAATGTGTTCGACTGAACGCAGTCCTAAGATGCTAAAACAAATCCACAAAGGACGTGTTTGTGTGGGACAGTGACACGTGTCCCGGGGCCAGCCTTGTTTCCAGTGCTTTCAGGAGATTCTCCCTTCCAGCTCAGCTCCAGTGTTATGAAATAACTGCTTGATCCAGGTTCAAACAGCACATTTTGCATGCAGCATTGCACACACTGACGTTGTCAAAAAGTGAAATAACACATCATTATTTCACAGATCTGCTCAGAGGTACTTCAAAAAAAGCCTGTTGTCATTTGTTTAGGTGCTATTTCTGTCTGAACCATTGCTGGAAAACAGGAAGAGAGCTACGTCTAGCTGCCCGGGCTCTAGCAGCGCTATAATTAATGGTATCAGATCCTTGCTGGTGGCTATATGGGGTTCCAAGGTATGCAACTTAAATCAAGTTACAGTGAACTGTAAAGACCCCTCAGCAGAGATGTGCCATGCACAGATTTATAAAGGAATGGCTGCATGCCAGAAGAAATGACTGGCTCAGTGATCCTGAAAGATGTTGGGTGGCTGTAAAGTCCACATAAATACCAACAACCCAAACTCATTATTTCTTTCTCCCTGACTCCCAGAATTAACCAGGGAGATGGAGGGTAATTGGTGTTGCGAAGGACAGGCAGTCTATCTGGGGGACCCGGAACATAAATAGCTGCGACACAGATATCGGAATAGGCACTAAACCTACAAGCTGTCAATGCGGGAACACAGAGCTTGCCAAGTGTTAGAAAGCACGCTCCCCTCTGACAATAAAACAAAGATGGTTATAAAAAGTACAGTTGGTTCCAGCCCCTTTGCACTGAATTAGAACAGAATCAGAGCAGTCTGAAACTTTCTGCTGGAAAAAAAAAAAAGTTTTCACTCGCACATGATTTTTGCAGATGACAAATAAATGAATGTAAACCTGGAAGCAGCCCTCGTTGTTAATAACATGGAGACATCGAAAGGTAATAAGCAAAAACTCAAAGCAAAAAAAAAAAAAAAAAAAAATTATTCTTTTATCCGACAAGTGAAATTATGAAAAAGAAAAAAAGATTTCTCTTGGTAGTCAACGACTGTGAATTAAGTGATGGTGAACTTCAATGTATCGGTCCTGGAGTAGCGGGATTTTTCTTTCTGCTGTCAAGCCCCTTAAATTTAAAAACAAAGCATGGTCCCTGGGTATTGGTGTTCTGAGTCTTTCGATGTTTTGACATCGCTAGGAGAGGGTTGGTGCTGCATGTGTGACCAGAAGCACAAACAAGAGCGTTCGATGGATCGAGCCAGACTCCCGGGTCCGACCCGAAGAGTTGAGACTACCAAGTTGAGCGAGGAAAAAAAGATTTTCTGACAGATTTAGCTCTGTGTGGAGCGGGAGGGCGGTGCCAAGTTCTAGATGTCACTGCAACCAAGAGCCAGAGGGCAGAAATGGGCTGAAAACCCCGCCGGTTTTACAGGACACGTTTGCTTGTTGAGACAATATAAGAGTTGACAAACAAATGGAGGGCAAAGAAGGGATTGCCTGACTGACATACATGATGGGTAGAAAAACACAGCAAAACCTTATAAAATACGAGCTAACAAGCTGTGCTCAATCAGACATGATGTGTGGCATCTAGCACATATATTCACCTCGACCAAGGGACTAGTTGGAACAGGGTGCTGTGACAGTATTTCGGGAGATGCTGGGAGATGTCCTGCAGATATAGCAAGTGCTCAGCCTACAGCCTCCTTCATTTAGGGGTTTAAGCACGCCCCATTAAAAACAGGCCCATCTGCGGGGATTAGACAGGCCTGCTGAATATTCATTACAGGTTTCTCCACAATTGTCAGGTCGGGATATAATTGCTCGACAGAGGGAGAAGCACTGAAGTGAGAAAAAGAGGGATTAAAATGATTGTTCTCCCTCGCTTCTATGTTACGGATTCGAAAGTGTATCACTGGCCGAAATCGCACTGCAGCGCTCTGTTTTATAGATTCAAAGTGGTTCTCATTTATTGACCACACATCAATCACTGAAAACTGAGACTGTTTGCGTTACCTACTCACTTGGCTTGTAAGCGTTCATATTGTGCAGATACAGGATATTCGGCCAATAACAAAGCCATCGCAGCAAAATGTAATAAATCCAAATCCCAAAGCTGGAGCGCGTTCTTAACGGCTCTCCACATCTCAGCTACAGCAGCGGTGGCTAAGAACCACTACATTTTCTCATTTAGCTGACACTTTTCTCCAAAGCAACCTACAACGTGAAGTTACTCGTAATTATTTACCCACTTACACAGCTGAGCAGTTTTTTTACTGGAGCAATTTAGGGTAAGTACCTTACTCAAGGTTTCTACAACTAGAGGTGGGAATCAAACCCGCAACCTTTGGGTTCAAAGACAGCAGTTCTAAGCACCACATTACCAGCTGTCTCTATCATCCCCACTAGGAATAAAACCAAAAGTATAATAAAAGGTAAATAAAATGCAAAAGGTTAATGAAATGTAACCTTCCTGAGTTATTTAAATTTCAATTCACTTCATTTTTATAGAGCACTCAAGTTATTTCCTTCTAAACATTCTCACGTATGTGAGGCATCAGTAATGTGCACGCTAGCTCTCGATGTGCTTCTGTTTCTTCGCAAGTGGTAAGTTTGCAAGGGCTCTCAAAACAGACATTTGTATTCTGAGCAAACCTGGACTGAATTCTGCGCTGTGTGGTGACGCCGCAGCACAGCGACCCACGGAGCTGGGGCCACTTTTCCGATCATCGATCGCTCATTAGAGCACCCGGCCACACAGTCCTGCTGCGATGTGCTGCCTCCTTCAGTGTAATCATTAGCGCTTCCAAGTGAAGTGCATGATGCGGCCTTTAGCTCAATGAAAGGCAGAGTGCATCCCAGAGGCCTGCCGTCTCTGTACAGGTGACACATGTCTCAGATGGGCTTTATTCCATGCCATACTGGGTACATAAGGCCTCAAGTCATTTTCTGTACAAACTCTTGTCTCTGAGCCTTTAGCTTCTGCTTCTCGGTAGGCATCCATTGCTAGCATGGCTCATACCATGATAGCTGAGGACAAGGGCATGTGAAGGTAGCACAGTGGGCAATGCCGGTGCCTCACAGCCCCTGGGCTCTGGGTTTGGACATCGGTTCTGGCTCAGGTACTGTGCAGTTTTCATGTCCTTCCAGTGTTTGCGTAGGTTTCCTCTGGGTGCTCCGGTTTCCACCCACAGTCCAAAGACATGTGTTTCGGATGAATTGGTGACTCCAGATTGCCAGCAGTGTGTGAATTTAGGAATGTCTGTGTGTGTCACTGTCCTGTGATAAGCTGGCATCACGGTCAGGGTGTACCCTTGACTGTGATCAGATGACTGACGGACAGAAAAGGGTACATCGCCTGAAGGTTGCCGGTCCTAGGTGGGCCTTCCCTTAGTACCTGTGAACAAGGTACCTTCCCATAGTAAATGAGCTGTATGTGCAAATGGTCAAAACTAAGTTACTTTTGACAGATGCACAACAAAAACAAACTACAATAGTTAAAAACGCATTAGCCATCCGACCCAAAACTACATCCTACCGATCCATATATCAGAAACGCACTTACTGGAGGCCCACTGAAGGGATCACTTCATACCTCAGTTTTTTTTTTCCCCCCGTTTTTGTTTCTCTTTCCTTGCAACTCCTCTATTTTCAGCCACTCATTCCACATGGCATTTTCAGCGGGACTTCCAGGGGAATTATTTATAGTGCCCGTCAGACCTGCGGAGAAGGTGGTGTTTGATGAGGTGCCGGCACACAGTGACTCTTCTGTAGCTCTCTGGGACGGGGAGGGGAGGGATGCCCCACTGTTCGAGAAAGAAGCCTTGGAGCACAGCAGCTCCATTGTGAAACAGGGGTCAGACTCTCAGCTTGATTAACGACTGGTGTGCTGTGGGTTTTACTGCTGGGTGGGGATGCAGCCCTTGAGGTCAGCTTGCTGTAGTTCACCTGATTGATTCCAACGTTGCATTTGGACACATGGCTAAGAAGTGAGGAGCTGCTTATCTGAACTACCTCTCTATGCAAGTTCATTGCCTAGTGGTTAAGAATACATGCTTTTCACCTGAAGACTTTCAGTTCGAGTCCCCAGAAGATTCCTCCAGTAGAAGTACTCTTGTGCAAGGTGGATAATGTGAATTACAATAATAAGAAATACAGCTGTATTAATTTGTAAAGTTTACATAATGTGATAACATTATTGATATGTACGTGGAAATATTAAACCGGAGTTGGAAGGAGCTGGACCACATCTACCTGGAAGTACAGCTGTAACTAGGGCAACTAGGCAAGGAGTGTGAGGTAGGATCTCCCTGTGTAGGCTTGGAATCGCCTTCCTTCTGCAGTGTTTTTTCCACCCCCTTACAGGAAGGCTTGACTCATCGTCACGGCAGGGCATCCAGACTCCCTGCTGCCTTCCCTGGCTGCAGTCACTCCGTTGTTAACTTACTCACACCTCTTAGGTACATATTTTAGAGCATTTGGTCCATTAGAGACTTAAAGAGCCCCATGTCAACTTCGAGAAAGCTCCACTAGCGCATATTGACCATAAACTCACAAGAATTTGATCGGTGCCAATCTCATCTTGACCGGGGGACAATGATAGAGGGGAGAGGAAATGTACTGGGAAAGAAAACGCTTTGGTTATGATATCCTTTATGTAACAGGGCAAGCGAGAAATAATGAGCGAGAAAGCCGATTATGCCAAAATACAGAGACGGTAACAAAAAATTTCAGTTTTACTTGTTTAAAATTTCTGTATAGACCAGAAGAGATGTATGTCCAGGCTTGCACTACGGCCTGTTCCCCTAGACCAAGTCACACAATCAAGTTAGTAATTTATCCTAGTTTTCAACAAAGCACTTCACCGTTCAGCGAAGTAACATACAGTACTCACTAGGTATGTGTCACAAAGAACCTCAGTCATCAACAGAACATCACTAGCAAAAAACAAAATATCAAACTAATTTTACTCAAAGATTAGGAGGAGTAGAGACCTACATATCTACAGTCTTTTGTTGACTGAGCTTCACACCCTTGATTGAAAGGAAGCCCTTAGAAATTCACTCCAAAATTACCCCCATGCCCCATGCAAAATATTGTACAAGAGAAAAAACAGTAGACAGAAACTTTGTCGTCTCTGTCTTGAATATAGTTCTTCAGCTCTTTGTTACCTCACCAAGCTTAAACTACCTGGATAAATGCACAGAGAACATATGGATAACAAATGAAAATATTTCTCTCAGCGAGAGGCCAGAAATTTCATAAGTTTTATATAGATATATAAAACTGTACCTAATGGCATTCCAAATTTTGACTTTTAATAATGCAGTAGCCATTCTCTACCTGAAATCTAGGCTGTTCAGATGGTCAGTTCCATAACCATTAACCAATATGCAACAGACACAGGTTCTCAACATGGAAATCAATAAAAATAGATTGCTTGTCAGTCTGTACAATATGCACGGGTGTCCATATCAAACAAATCGCAAAAGTCCTCAGTTTAGTCTGGAATCACACCTAATCACAGGTAAATGAAGATAAAATCACAACTTTCGTCACACCTATGACTTTCTATAATCCATACTTAAACATTAATTAATGAAAGTCCATAACTGAGAATTTTTTTAAGGTTAAATCTCTGTTTTTCTTAAGAACTTTTTTAATGATCATACATTCAAAAAACAGTGATAAGTTGACCCCAAGCGGGTTCATTTTGTTGGCAGCAGTAGTGGTTGAAAGTTCTAGGATCGAATCAGGGTCCTACTGTAGGAGCCTTCATCACGATGCTTACCCCGAATAGCTCTACTAACAATTTTGTACTATTTACAAAGGGAAATATTTGTATAGTTGCTTATATATCAATGTAACTCACATTGTGGGCAGCTAAATACAGTTAATGGAAATAATAATAATAATAATAATCATTCTGTGTTTTTGAAGGCCACTTTTCTTTAACGGGTACTAGTTTACTGTGACATGGAGAGAACTGGCAGTTTACTGTTCTGTGTATTTGCAGCTCCTGAGGCTGTCAGTAGATGGCAGTGCAAAGATAAATAGGCATTTTCTGGGATGGGAGCTTCTGCTATTGACGTAGAATGCTTGCAAGACCCCAAGACCCTCAGGCCCCTGTTCCATCTCAACCCCCAATTACACTCCTGCATCGATTATGTGGCTCTATTACACTAAATGATTATGCCTCAGGTCATCAGTGATTGACAACTGGGCAAGGAAGGTGACTCTTTGGAATTAGTTTTTGCTGCTTAGGAGAAGAAGAAATGAAAAATCTAACTTAAAAAAATAGAAATTAGACACGTGGAGCTGTATTTCATTTATTTCCCATTTATTTTTAATTAATGAGGATGCTTTTCTCTAAGGAAACTTACAATGCTAGGTTTGTACACTAAGCTACTTACTATGGTTTATTTATAGAACTGAGTAATTTTCACTGCATCAGTTCAGGGTAAGAACAGCAATAAAGGTTAATGCAGCAAGAGAGGCATTTGAACCCTGATTCTGTGGAAGGCGATGGCTCTAATCACTACACAAGACAGAACTGTATGATTTGTAAAAAAAAAAAAAAAAAAAAAAAGAGAAAATCTCTGATGCAGTTCAAATGGCTTAAAGCAGTTTTTTTTTGTATTTGAAACATTTATTCATCTGCATACCATTATTACAATAATTCTGAATATTTTTTGTGATTATTAATGCATAACATTCCTCTAATTGTCTTGAAGAACTTGAACAGACTGCGCAACTCGGATCTTTATTCCATTTTATGAATCTCCTGGATTTTCATCATTAGCTGTAATGGACGAATGAAATATACAGCCTGCAGAAGTGAAATAGAATGAAGTGGGACTCGGGCCGGATGATGATCACCATGACAACAGGTAATGAAGTCAAGGGAACTGTAAATAAAGCCACACGGTACTGGCACACATGCGCAATTTATAGGCGCTGGTGCAGTGATGTCATCCGTGCGAACCCTAACCCCACAGAAGGGAAACTCGCCAACTCGGAACGTATGCGCTTCTGAGAACGGAAGCATGGCAATGTGTCCGCGGCCTCACCCTCATCTCTGTTGCGCTAATGATGAGTAATGTCCCGTAGGGTGGGACAGGTGGGGTGAGGATACGGCGATGGGCACATTAAGCTTCCTCTCTTTGGTGACACGAGCCTAATGAAACGTAGCAGCCCAGAGGCCTGCTGAACAATTATTCTCCTCGGTAGACAGGCAGCCGAAGATGAAGATCCAAAAAAAGCCAGTGTCATCTGACCAGAGTGAACCAGGTGTGTCTGCTCACTGGACCCTGAACTTCTCTCGCAGGTTCCCAGCGCTCCGTCCTCAGCTTGCATTTCTGCTCTGTCCCTCCATTTGCTCCTTACGAAGAAGTGACAGTGGGATTAGTCATCCTGCAGGAGGGGCTCGCCATGCCGCCTCTCTTCTGTCAGGAGCAACGGCCGCGCTAGTTAATCCACCGGCGCTACGCTGCCGGCTCCCAGAATGCTTCACTTGGCGAGGGAATGAAGTCACGTGAAGCACTGCGGGAAATCCGAAAAAGGCTGCGGTTCCCACCTCATTAAATAATAAAACACACGTTAAGGTAGTAATGTTAGCAGTCTTCACATTTATGTCCTCCTTTACCACGCAGCTAAGAAAAGAATACACTGAGCTTCTCAGATGGGACCAGTTATGCTAAGTGTAGCAGCACTGATGTAGCAATGTGGACCATAAACCTACTGTTTACTGATTCCTCTGGCTGTTACCTCCCATCTCGATCAAGGTACTCACTGCGAATTGATACTGTGAAAAATATGGCTGCGTTGTGCCAACTGTGGAATCACAACGCAGTCTTGGCAGTCCTACACCAATACGTACCGAGTTATGGCTGAGAGTACATGAACAGGACACTGTGGGGACGCAGCGGGTAGTGCTGCTGCCTCACAGCGTCTGAGCTGTTCGGGCATAGGTTTGAAGCTGGCTTAGTCTCGGAGGAGTTTTCATGTTCTCCCTGTGTCTACCACGCGTTTCCTCTTGCAGTTCAGGCAAATTAGCGATGCTAAATTACCATAGTTTGAAAGTGAGTGTGTGGGGCTACCCCGTGGGGACTGGTGCCCTTTCCAGTGTACCCTCCCACAACTTTGCACCCGCTGATTCTGCGACAAGACTGGGACCTCTTCATTTTGTCATTGTTATTAACATTCATCTCTTGTTTAGATGGTACGGTACTTTTATCCTACTTGCGACTTGTACTTCAGTCCATTGTTGGTAATGTCAGCGCCGCAATTCAGTGCAAACTGCTTGATCGCGAGTAGCTACTACAGAAACAGTGGGCAGTGGAGTGGAGCTTGGACCAGTGACCTTTCAGACTGAAGAGGACAGGTGCTCTTCCTTCACCACGATGCCACCGGCTGGCTGTATGTCACATGATAAGTGAAGCTCGCCTCATGGTAATTTGGCATAAAAACAATGAGACCTGAACCCAATGTTAGAAGTACCAATGAGACGCAGGTTTAAATCTCAGAACAACAATTAATTTAATATTTATAAGGTAAAATAAATATTTAATTTGGTAAATGGGGAAAAAATGTTATACAAACTGACAAAAAATAAATAAGTTGAGCTGTAAACAAGAAAATGCTACTTTCCGTGCGCTGAATAAAATCGTCAAAATTACATGTTTTCCACAGCAAAACAAGCCTTTCCTATGAGTTAAACATATGTGTAGCACATGCAGATACTGTGGCATTTGTTTATAATCAGCCATTTTTGAAAAAAACCACACTTTAACAGGAAGTCATGGAGGTAGGGTCCAGTGCAACAAATCCCCCGCACCCGCCCCACAAAATAATCACTGTGACTCACTACAACATGTGCTGCACTATGATCATAGCATTCCCAAGGCTCCAGTGAGCCAAATGTCTCTGGTTCTGATTGAACACACCAAACTTTATTGTACACATATTTCTCTTCATATCTGGTTTTGGCCTCAGTCTACAGAATCTCCAGTTTGTAACATAGATGTTATTAAAACTCAATGGGAGGTCTGCAAAGGGTTTATGAACATCAATTTGTTTTTATTTGCTTGCAACTACATGCCAAAAGTGTTGAAAATGAAGTTACTGGTTTTATAGATCATATAAATCTGCTCTATTAAAATCCCTGAAAGAACATCGAAAAAAGGAAAGTCACAAAAAATGCAATCACTTTTCATTAGGTAATTGCTGCACGGAAAAAAAGTGGTTAAAGTTAATATTCTGTAGTACATGATGTTAACGTTTTGTAATACTCTTGTGGAGCAGTTTGCACCCATTAAGGAGAGGACAAGCGAACAGGAGCATTAGCCAGAGGTCAAGGTGCATTTTTACATTGCTATTAAGATGTTTACATTTTTCAACAAAATATGCACCCTCTGACAAGGGCTAACCAGCAGAAAGGAGGCCTCTTTCTCATAGCTGTTCAGACAGAAGGCTTCTGTATACCACCAGTCAGCCAATTACCAGATTTTGTCCTTGTAGGAAGTGTGCAACAGATGCTGTCCCAGGTTCTGGGCACAAATGACATGATAGAAAATGAATACATTTTACAGATTTACTAAAAGTGATTAATCTATATATTGCTTTGTAGACAGAAACTCTCCAAAACAAAGTGTCAATCGCCAAAGTAGGTTCTTTGTGGAATATGCATGGGTGAAAGAGTATTGCAGATTTTGGTTTATGCAAAACAGAGAAACTCATGCTGAGAAAACCATTCTAGCCAGTGCCATTTGTGTCCCAGATGACTTGTATCACGCTTGATTCACACACCACAGTAGATGAGCAGCATGTGATACTGTGACGAGTGCATTGCTTTCTGTGCTGAGTTGATGATGGATACTCACCGTGACCCGAAAAGGTGTGGATGCAGAGGGCTCCATAGTGGGGGTCTTATCTCCTGCACTGCCGGGCATGCTGCGTCTCCGGCCCGGTCGCTCAGGAGGGGACTCTGAAAGAGGAGAGAATAGGCTTAGATGATGTACTGTAGCTCACAGACACTTAAGACTGCTTGGATTCTGACTGGAGTATTTTGAAATAAACCAGTAGTGAGTGTATACAAGCAAAAGCAGAAGTTTAGAGACTTTTATACAAAAAGACAAAAATGAACTTAACATCAGCTACTTCAATAAAGATCTATCCATTTAAATCGGAGAAATTTTGTTTTGCATATTCGGTCAAGAGAGCTGCAGGCAACTTAGTGGCAGAGGAGGTAAATTTTGAGTTTCAAATTCTATGATGTGCTCTGTACGTGTACTATTGAGCAAAGTATTGCAATGGAGTGGCTTCAGTAACCAACCCAGCTGTATAAATTGCAGGAAACAGATGATGTATAAGTCTTGTTCTAAGCACCTGTACAACAATAGTCAACTATCCTTCACAAGCTGAGCTACACTATACAATACAGTCAATACAGCTGCATAACAACATTTCACAATAGGAGTGAAAAGATAACTGTTTGCTACCTTGGATCATGGGGTAAATAATAAACCATTAAGTCAACTTTCAGAGACTTTTTTATATTATCTCTAGTTCTTTAAACTGAAACCAGCTCTTATGAATTTCACTGTATCACTTTACCATCAAAAAGCACATGTGCAAAATCACCATCAAGAGCAAACAGCAATTTCACTGCAAACCTTGCTGTGCGCTTTCCTTTCAGTGTGATTTCAACGTATGTAACCTCATTAGACGGAAGATTAGTGCATAATAAGTGAGAGGCTGGCGACTAAGACGTTTCTTGTTGATCTCATTGTCCTCATTTGCTGATCCCTATACCTGTCCATATACCTGGAATGTGATGAAGAACTTCATGCGTCTGAACAGACATTCAGATCCATCCACAAGTAAGCACTGCGTTCATCCCTCTTAGTGACACAACCATGTTATGCCCAGTTTGGTTTACTACTGTCAGTACAAACACATTGGTAAAGCTTTGCTAAATAAACACACCTTGCAGAGCAAAGCAGTCAGGCCTCACTAAGCCACCTTCTGACACCAGAGGTCCCAGTCAAAGGCAGTGGTGAGTAATCGTGGCATCAAGTTTTAAAATGTGTTTACAGGTAAGGGAAAGACAAACTCATCCTCCTACTGCAGCTCAAGTGTACCTGGTAAATATCGTTTGGTCAATACACAAACAAAAAAAAAAAGGAGTGTAATTATGAAAAAAGTACTGAGAACAACTAATTTCCTCACAGTTCCTTGCCACCAAAGTGCAGGATTCATTAGCAACTAGCATGCACATCGAGCCTTAATGAGAACCCTGTCCTTTGGCCAGATAGCTACAAGTGGAGACACACAGTGCAGGCAGGTGCAGTGGATAATTTAGAGAAAAAAGTGACAGAACGTCTAACTGTAGACCAAATTAAAGCTGAACGCTGTAAACAGAACTTGGAAAAAAATGAGCTCCTCTACAAACTAGCATTTCCACAACTTGAACTGCTCACTGGACTTGCTACTTTCTCCAGAGTCATTAAGATGTTTCAGCCACAAAGACCATCTGTTAATAAGTCCCAAAAAAGTTCCAGAATGTACAGTTCAGTGCAAGCGCTGATGCAAGAATGGTGCCAGCTTGAGAGCCCTGGCTTGACAGGGAACAGCATAATCAGGGCCTTCAGAGACCCAAACGCCATCGTCTGTCCCGCAGTAGAAAGGTCTTATTCTCCTTGAAGTGTGAGGCAGAAGACTTTGCACAAGCTTTAAATATAAAGGAAAACTTAACTACCAAAAAAGAGGCCAAGTATTCTGTTCACCCCAGGTGGTAAAACCACAGGCATCCCTCCATGCATCTCTGAATAAACCTGCTGCTAGTTTCAAGTTAAGCTATTGGGGAAATTGCCTTTGAGAGACCTGGCAGCAGGGAGAGTGGGACAAGATAAATGGTGAGATCCTGACAGAGATCAGGACTCTGTGTACTACAAACACACACTAATTAAACCTCAGTGAATGAAAGGAAGACAAAAAGAACATCTCAAAAGGAGAACAGAGGAGGTGTCAGAGTGATGGATGGGTCGGTGGGGAGGCGCCTGATCTCAGACATGCGCTTCAAGACAAAAGGAGAACTACTGGGGAAAGGAAGCAGGAGATACCAGGCAAATCTGGGTGGGGGGGGAGCTTAACTGGGTGAAGAATGGCTTTGGTACACTTTCCTCCTGCTGAAGGTCGTAGAGTCTAAAGATGGAAAGCACCAGACGCTACCTTTTTAAATAAGCAACCAAACATGAGATTTCAGTCCCCAAATGGAACAGCTGATATGAATCTCAAAGTTCCTAACTTTACCATTTGTTTAGCAGGCACCCTGATCTGCAGTGACATATGTCACCAACAGTTTCAACATCTACCTCAAATGCCTACAGACGTCAAGGCTGTTAATGTAAGAAAAAGGAATGCTGACAGTGATCTAAATCTGGAAACCAGCAGCAGAAGTTCAGACCATTAATCCTTGACTTTGTTAAAATGATTAAACTATTACAATTACAGCAGCATGGAGAATAGTGCGTTAAGGGCATAAAGTTTACCATATCTCTGCAGGGGTCTAAGCTGTTATATCATTAAGAAAGTCATTTAAATTTAAATGATACAATAAAAATTCACTGCACTACAAATGTATGTCCTGCGATGAACTGGAATCCCGTCCAGGGTATACCCTGTGTCACACCCTGTGACTCGGGATTAGGCTGTGGACAACCTTGATGGTGCACTGAAAAAGTTGTAATTCATAATGGTAAATGCTTCACATAAGCAATAATAATAATAAAAAATCTAATAACGAGAAGATGCTGGGCTGGAAATGTCTAACACCACATTCATCTTTAGATTTTTACTAGTTTATTCAGATAGAAATCTTGTTTTTTTCCACCTCTTGGAAACCTGATGTCATATTAGTCATATGGCCCTCCCTTAACCACGACACCACCTGCTGCTTCTTGCCATCAAAAGTACGCCCACATGCTAATGTTCAAAACGGTCCTTTCACACAAGCATATTGAGAGACCAATAATGTAAGCTTTAGTTATTCCTTTTCAAATCTGCATTCTGGATGGTTTCATCAAGCCCAGAGAGACAGAGCGAACAATTCTTACTGATTAGCCTTAATTAATGCAAATTAAAACGTTCTGATTAACTCCTTAGTGCTCCTCAACAAGCTGTCCAGCTCCATTTATACCCGGACTCTTCTCATGTGCTTAAGGGAAAACATGGTAAAAGGCTAATAACCCCCATTAGCACAGCTATCAAACAGTAATTAGTAAACATTATGACAATAAGACAGATGCAGCTTCCTAGGTCCACAGCCGATTTAATGGATTTTTGAGTCCAGCAAAACTAAGAGCTGGCTGTACCGATACTACTTATCCAAGGCACCTCAGTTTAACTTGGTAGAGAAAAACCGGCACCACACCTCACATCTTGTCTATGGCTATCTTCAATTCAACTTTTCTGCAGGAAAAAGAGCGGCATTTCCTATCTGAATATTCTGTAATTCTGCTGGGGTATCTGTCCTGAAATTCAGGGCACTGAAATTCTTTGTGCGAATATCCTGAGGGATTGCAGTTCTGCTGGTAAAGAAATGAAGTTATTTGCAAGTCCAAGATACAGAAGAAAATACCACCTAAACATATTTTATCTTTTACCCTATTTCCAAAGTTATCAAACATGTTATTTCCTGCATATGTGCCTATTGCTCTGTTGCAAATCAGACTTCTTCATGGTACAAATTAGGCATTGTTTTCTTTGTTACTTCTGTAACAGCACAAAAATTTGCATAATTAAGTTCGTTGAAAAAGCTGTAAGTAAGAGGGGGTATTGTGGTGTTGTGGATTTGGCCAGTGCCTGCTGTGTGGTGGGTCTGGGGTTCAAGTCCTGCTTGGGGTGCCTTGTGATGGAGTGGAGTCCTGTCCTGGGAGTGTCCCCTTTCCCTCCAGCCTTGCACCCTATGTTTCTGGGTTAGGCTCTGGTTCACCGTGACCCTGCTTGAGACAGAAGGTTGTTGACAATATGACTGTTAGTAATATATTCAATCAATGTATCAAAAGAAATCAAATCTAAACCTGATCCAAGGAGGGAAGACTTGTACCATGACACATCTAGTTTAGCTTAATGTCTTTTGCCATACGTCCTCAAAGCGCACTCATTGAGGTAGGTTTGCCTATAAAAGGCTGTAAGCGGCCAACGTTTGCTGAACAGAAGTCGTACCTTCAGCAAAGGAACTGCGTACTGAGGTGAGAAATTCCACAAGGAACACCAGCAGGAAACGTGTCATCTTCATTCGCAAGTCAGTAAACCACCGCCTGGTTTATTTGTGCTGAAACAATGTGATAACCATGGAGCTACTGCATCCTTCCTTCTTTATTGTTATGATGTGACCACAGAAAAATATTTTGCAGAAAAGTGACTCTGTGTGCTTATTAAAATAGCAGTAAACTATGTCATAACAAAACATCTGACTACTGAAGTAGAACTTATTTGGCACTGAGAGACCTCAAAAATCTGTTCGCTTCTGTACCAGTTTGAACATTTGACTTCTCCTATGGATAGGACTGAGGAGAGAAGACAAGCACACTTTTATATACACATTTATTTACATGTAATTATTCTCACGGCTATAAAAATCCTAATTTCCTGAGATATCTGTTCTTGTACTTTACAGCAAATTTCTTCATGGTTCCTCTATCAGTACGGTACAGCTGGACAGACAGATAAATATTAAAATGAAAAGCAGGTTTAGACACTGCAAGCTCAGTGTCCTTAATGACATTAAATGAGTTAACATAATTTTATACATTACTGAGCATCCATCTTGTAGGAAATATTGCTGAAGGGATTGTGTTATGTCTTGCTCCACGTTACAACAGCGTTACTATAATGTACATATTGCACATATTCCTGCACACATATTCCAAAACACCAGTCCTCAGTCAGTGAGTGCACTAGAGCAAAGTATATCAACACTCAGATACCATCATATTAGGATTTACTCTTTAATCTTCATACACTCACAGCATATTCAGGAGAAACTGTACTGTGCTGAATTTATTTTAAAATAATCTTCATGGAGCCATGTATATAGTCCTTGTGTTGAGGAAAAAAAAAAAATGTTTCATATATTAAATATAAAATACACTCTAGAATATATTTTCTCTCACACACTGTCATTTACATAAACCAATGATTTTAACAAAACAAATATTTAACAAAAGTTCAGTAGCTGGTTCTGTACACCACAGGCCCTAGAGGACCGAAGGTAATTCCACAGCTTCGGCTTGCTATAAAAAATAAACTATTCTCTGGACTTTTTTTGCTGTCTGTGTCCTGCTTCAGCTCCTTAAAACTCAGCTTTCATTTTTCTGATGTTCAAGGACAATTTTCTTCCAAGGGTTCCCATGGAAACCCAGAAATACTATTCTGACAATTTAAATTCTGGTCTAAATCCTTTAACTCCATATGTCCTTCTTCTTTACCTTTACTTCACAGGGAAACAAGGGAAATATGCACAAAAATCTACCTTTTTTGATAAAAAAATATTATAGAACCAACACATAATGTAAATATTTGTTTACTTGCTCCAAGTAATTTTGCATACGTAAATGGGGGAACATAGCTTTCAATGAGAAAAGATGTTCTGTAATGAGCAAGGCTTTTCTTGCACTTTCCTTCAGTGGAAGCCTGGTCATGAAGTCATGTAAAAACGGGAACTGTTGCTCTTGTGAATCATTACTTACAACTCACGAAAAAAATGGAATTCATTATACTAAAAGCGCAGTGTTGATAAGTTTGATCGAAGACATCCATAAAAAACAATATAAACCATAATTTAATGAAGACAATATACATTGTGTGACAGATATATGTTTGTTCAAAGTAATAACAGCAATAATTTGGAGATGTTAATCTCTGCAAAATAAACAGTTAAATACAACCAAATCTGGAATTCAAAGGAATTATATTTCATTCATAACAGACATTGTCATATTGCCAGTAGGTTGATTTATACATTAAATAATGATCATTACTCAAAGACAAGCGGATCAGTAGCTAAATTACAGGGAAGTTATGAATAAATTATGAATGTAACCATATTTAACTGCAAAAGGCTGTATGACGTCGGTAAGGGTGACATGCCAGCAACATAGGTCTGTATCGAGGCAGTCAACCACTTGCTGAGGTAAGAGGACATGTAGACTTTATTTCTTCCAAAAACAGTCTGATGGACAGAAAAATGTCTACAATTGTATGCAAATGTGAATCAACAATTAAAGGCCAAAAAAAGACTTAATGCCACCATTTATAACTTGTATCATGTATGACGATGAGATGCGTTCTCTGTGAACCTGGATACACTAGATTGTGTTGTACAAACAACATTTCACTATATTACTGTACTGAGTCTGAGTGTTTATACCCTTCATTTCATTTAATACACAGTTCCAATGTGCTATAACCTCTATACTGGTTTTGGAGTGTATTGTCTGATGAATACTCCAATTCAGAAAGGAAGTAAACGCACCAAGTCAATAACACCAAGTACAGTCATACTTCCGTGAAGAACTGAAAATTATTTAAACTGGCTTCAAAAATGTTTATGTTACAGCAGAAAACAGGACTGAGCTGTTCAGTACAAGGAAAATTACTCATGGGCCTATCAGATCTTAGGGTGTATGAATCTACTGATGTTTTTTCTAATTGTACGACACAAAACAAACATTGGGAAAAACATAGAAAAAAAAACAGAACAGAGAACAACAACTGTGTTCCTGCAAGCTTTTGGACACACGCACAAAAAATCCCATCACATCTTATCTGTCACAACTGAGAGACACATCTGTCTCTTTTGACCCAGCGTATTCTTGAGTCCAACACCAAATTAACCTCTATTAACATGGGGTCAGACAACACACTTCCTACGCTCATCTGGAATTGTTTTCATTCAGGAAGGCTCCCCCTTTCCCTTTTCACAGTATTCCACACAGTCTCTGGGCAGAAGAGGGAGACGCACTTAACCCCTGCGGCATTGAGCAAAGACACACTGGGATGGCCAGAAAACGGGAGAGCGGCTCGGTTAGGCCGAAACATTAGTACCTGCAAGATCATCTAAACGCACACGTGAACCGATCAATATATTTGTTTTGTGGATTTAATTTGATATGAAGGGGCAGCAAGTGAGCATTTGGCTGGTAGGCGGCAGCAGGGGTAATGAGATCTACATGGAGATCTCGTCCTCTTGTTGATGATCCTCTGCTTGCCTCTTGAATGCCCACCAGCCCTGAAGCTTCAGAAGAAAGAGCAAATCATACATAAGGGCTTATGATGTTTCAGATGTGTCCTACTGCCTCGTAATGGAAACAAAATTTTGACAGCATGCAGACAGAGAAGAGGAAACATCTGGTAAGTACCCTTTGCTGAATTAATGATGCTGGTACAAGTTTCTTTACCAATTCTCGCCTCTGCAGTTGGGAATATGTGAGCATGAAGCACAGAGTATCAGCTTTTCCCCACATGTCACTCTGCTATGCAAAGCATTTGTTCGTTCCGTCCCCTTGATTCCCTTTTTACACAATCAGGCACCGCTCTCATACAGATTCCCTGTCAACACGTCCAGATCTCCGTGATCCGGAAGCAACGCAATTCAGCCGATGTCAACAGCACGACCGTCTGTCACATATGGAGATGTGGCTCAGCGTAAATGAGACCCCTGCTCTATTTATAATTCCAGCGCAGCTCTGTCTCACTGCGCGTCCAGGTTTTAATCGGGCAAATGCGTAGGAAACGAGCAAGCCAAAAACATGCAGCCAGTTGGTATTGGTGTTCTGAGCAGAGCTCCCAACACCTCAGGTTCCCCTCTGACCGGCAGTCTGCTGGGAACAGTCACGGGCCAGGAACGCGGATGCTTCTCACTCGCATGCAAAAAGCCTCTGGGTGCGATTTCTGCTCTCTGCCCTGGTATTTTTTCAGTTGCTTGGATTACACAAAGAGGGTGCGAAAGAGCCAGAAGATGGATCCCTGTTGACATTCTACCGCTTAGATAGCCAAAGATGAACAAAAGTTATCGAGCAGCTTACAGCTCATCAAGGTTACCATGGCATTTTCACTAATGCAAAGCTTTAATATGTATACTGTTTCAACAAAAGACGGTATTCACTGTCTACAATCAGATACCATATTAATTGAATATATAATGCTAACATTTCCTGAAGCTGGGTTTCAGATATTTTAGTTCATAAATCGCTACTGTTCAGCAATTACAGACAATACTGGGTTGTAATTTGTTGCACACTGGCAGTGTAATTACCTTAGTCCTAACTCGATCACTTGCTGGACATTTCCATCCGCTGGAGGTTACCTTGCATGCCTGGACATGCTATCACTTGTCACACAGTGGCAAAACCACATGCCTGACAAATGCCATGTTGTAGCAGCATCTTTATCCATAATGAATGTTTTAAATTATACTACATAGTTTCATTGCTTAGCACACATTTTTTTTCCCAAGAAACTTGTAAAATGTGCAGCTATGTCCATTAGCACAGCTATGTAGTTTACTGAAAAAAACTCTTCTTGAGTGTAGCATTTCACTTTAAGATCCAACAGTCCTCTTTTTTCCTGGGAGCTCTAGCTGTAACCCTTCAGTCAGGGTTTTAGTTTCTTATGTCTTACTTTAATTTTATTCCCATTTGCAATTCTAATGCCAAAACAACAGTTTGTTAAAAAAAAAAAAAAAAAAAAAAATCAGATACTAGCTGCTGAAAATTTTTGCTCCATAAATTGTTCTCTGGGACTCCACAGGGCATCTTCTTGAGCCAATTTCCATCTAAACTGCCTATGATGTGTGGGCTCATGGTTCTTATTGATATGTAGCAGATGAAGTGGCTGTTGCAGGAATCACTTCAGACCATTGCTCACAATAGAATCAATGAAAATAAAAGCACATATTGAATTTCTGCTGTAGTATGTTTAATGCTCCATTAAAAAGTTCAGCAAAGCAGTAAATCATCAGTGTGAACCTTACAGGAGAAACAATACAGTGTAGCCTATATTCAAAAGTTCTTTACTGGGGTAAACTGATCATGAATTACTCTATCTTGAAAACAGGTATAAACAGCAAAAAATGTTTACAGTGTGGATCCAAATGGAGCGCTTAGCACATGTGCCTTTCAATCTGTTGACAAAGTTGTACACTTTGTACTGAGTATAACTGTAAACATTTTTGCATTCAGGATTAATGCCCCAGACATCTGTCACTGTATATAGCAGTAACATCATGCAATGAAAGACAATGAATACAAGGAAACTTAACAGCATGCAAACATCAGAACTAGTCCTCTGTTGGATCAAAGCAATAGACTGCATTCTCTCAGCAGGGCTCATTCTTCACATTGTGTGACACTACACCGCATTCCTCGCAGTGCACTTTCTGCATCTACGGGTCATTCCTGCATGTAATTTCACAGCAGTGTCTTCATTTCCTGAAAAATCCCAAAGAACAACTTTGCATGTTTCACTCTGGACTTTACATTGTCTGCATTCGTAACACCGCGGCTGGGTTCGGATGGGGCGAAGGAGGACGCATGGACAGCGTTCATTACGAACGTTTATCGGAACACCAGCACGCGGCGAGAGCTATCAGCGCAAACACAAGGAAATAATGCTCTTGGTCCGAGGACCTCGTTTCCTCAAGACCTGCACCTCAAGCTAGCCTTCCCAGCCTGCTTAACACCCCTCAGGCTTTTCTCCATTCTTTTCATTGGCCAACACGCTCAGCCCCTTATATTCCCCGTCAGTTCCCACAGCAATTGAACACAGCTCCATTTTACCCACAATGCAACTATTTACAATAGACCCATTTTTCGTTTCAAACTCCCAGTAACGCTGGTCGTTACAATACAAAACGTAAATATCAAGTTGACATAGAAATGATGGATGGGCTAAGCAACATTCTAAACAAACACTGATAAACACGTAGTCCCATTGATTTTGACTGAATTAAGTGAATGCCTTTTACAGTCCATTCAACTTTTTGAATGAATAAACAGTGTTAGCTTGTCAAACAATGGAAACAGCCAGCAAAAGCACTGTCAAAGGGGAATAAGATGATGGTCAAAATCGCTGCCCGTCAGATCTCTGCAGTGGACTTACAATTAAACTATGGTCTTTCAGGATTTTAAGCTTTTTTTTTTTTTTTTATTTCACCACTTACGTACAGCCAATGTTTACCTTGACTAACTGACATTCTATTAGAGAGTTTTCTCTGCTGGAATATGAATACTGCTTCATGTCAGCCAAGGCAGAGTCACATTATTTATTTATTTGTCTACTTATTTAATTTTTTAGGGCAGCATGAATTAACTTTGTTTCTGCTACCAAGCTACACAAAAATGTATCTTCAGAAGAAGGAAAAAGTTATTAAGTTTCTTCAAACCAATAAAAATTATATATGAACCACAGGGTTGGAACGAACAATATAAGCTCATCTGTGGACTTTTCTCAGTTTCTTTAGAGATTTATGCATCAGCTGTAATTCATTGCTGCTTATAATGATGCAATAATAATTTTGTACAGCATAATAAAACCAGTGAAAACCAGTGACAATAATGAAGAGCATAATGACTATGAAGGTTAAAAAGGTCTGTATGAAGGTGTCACGCCATATCATATGACACTATTTTACAGCAAAACTAACTGCAATCTTACATGCCCTCCACCGTTTTAAAGAAGCAGAAGGAGAAGATTCCTCCAGCAATTTTTCAAAGTGATCGCTATATTCTGCTACTTACAGCCACAAAGCATTGAAAACAGATGCTAATTAATACACTTCCTGAAGGTTTGAGGCATCAGAAGACATCTTTCATCTCAGGGTTACAGCGTTGGCAGTCTTCGATTAATCTACACCACAGTAAATAAATAGACCACTGGAGTGTACATAATCAGCCAATTTTTTATTCTTCCATTTTTCTTGACAAAGCTATTTCAACAGGAAAGTATATGGCCTTATCTGTCATTTATCTTTATTCAACAGTAATCCAAATTCTCAATATCTGAGCAGGTACATTTTTATACCTTGTGCTCAGTTTGACACCAGCACAAGAAAAATAACTAACAAACGAACGCCAATAAAGGCAGCTTTAAGTTGGAAACTGTGTGTGCAATGGCATTCTCTAGAGGAGACCTTGAGCAGACCACAGAAACACACAGGACTCAGTAAAAATAAACAATAAAAAAAAAAAAAAAAAAAAAAAAAAAATAAAAGAAAAATTTCTGCAAGGCTTCAATTATTTTGTATTGCATGTGTTTAGAGAGCAATAGGTAGTGTAATGGTTAGAAATATTGCTTCGTGATTGAAGGTCCTAGGTTCAAATCCTCAATCCTGCTGTAGTAACCCCAAACAAGGAACTTACCCTATACTGACACAGTAAGAGCACCCAGCTGTACTTATGGTTAAATCATTTTCAGTAATTTAACACACCAAATATGAGAACTTGCCTTGGGAAAAAAGCCTTGGCTAAATAAATAAATGTAAATACTAAGTGATGCACGCTGCACCATTGTGGGTTTACTACACTAATGATATGACCTGTTGGAACAACAGTGAGTATTTTAATGGAACTATCCTTGGGCTTTTCCTTTTTTCTCCAAAAACTAAACATATTTGTTCCTGTCTTGTAGGAGATTTTGTTGAAGACATGAGACGAATTCCCAGTTGGGCCTGTAACAACAACGTGTTGCCATTTTCTTTAAACACGGTTACCATCTAACAGCAAACAATACGCACTTATGGTACTACAGCATCACTGTATGTCTGAATTTCCAGTTTCCTGCTGTTGTGTGCTTCTATTAGTTAAGAGGACTTTTTAAAAACAGTTTTGCACTTCCTGAAAGACAGAGGAAAAAAAAAAAAAAAAAACCCTTGTTTTGCTTGGCAAATACTTTTCTTTGTCTTCAAATTACTTGTGGGAACAGTCTGTAGGAGGAAGCTGGTGTTTCCACAGTGGATGAAATGGACCCTTGTATTCCTGGAAGAGGCTGAGTTTATACAACCCACTTCTGGGAGCTTCTATTACACAAGGAAAGAGGGCCAGCTATGCAGTGCTGCTCTGCAAGATACAGCAAAACCATAATTCATTCATGTATGATTTATCAAAACTTCTGAACCTTTTCCAGGAGGGTTAGCCCTTTGATCTCATACTGTGCTTTTCACTTTCTATGCTACTTTTTGTTTTCAAACATAACACTTATCACACACACCAGTGGGGTCTATGGGGCCAAAATACCGATATCCCGATTTTTAAATAAATAAATCCAGGTGGTATGGTGACACACTGGGCAGCACTGCTGTCTCACCGCTCCTGGGATGATTGGGTGTACATTTAAATCCGGTTCAGCCCGTGTGGAATTTGCATATTCTCTTTGTGTTTTTGTAGGTTTCCTCCTACAGCCCAAATACATGTGTTTCAGGTTGACTCTACATTACCCATAGCAGGGGTATGTGCGAGCGAATGCCTGCGTGTAGCTACTCTGCAATAAGATTGGCCTCCTTCAAGGTGTACCTTGACCACCCTGGCACTCTATATTTACGATATAGGCTCCAGACCACTTCAGCAGTTACTCGAACAAGCTCTTAACAACAGTCAATGAGAAAATAAATTTAGAGGCGCTCAACTTTGCTTAGGTAACAGCATGGAGAATTGCGGGAAAAGGTTGAAAACAAACTTTTCCTTTCATAGGCCCTAGCGCTAAAACTGACATGTAGAGGCTCCTTGCAACAATCTTCAGCGATAATCTAGGTACATCTATCTCACTGTGTTTTTTAAAGGTAAAGCATTGGTAAATCTCCCAGATCCATCAACCCCAGCACAGCCTGACTCCTACTTAGAACCTGCTGATATAAGAGACACAGTCCTTCTGCCTCGGGAAGTAGACAGGCAATGTTGGCCTGCTTTTCCTCCTACTAGGGAGCGTTTGCTCAGCTTAGATGGTGCCTGGTAACCCTCATGGGAAGTAAAAAGTGCACCCAGGATGCCAGCTGTGTAGAGTCGAGTGACTGAGCCATGAATGAGAACCTGCATGTGGGCACCTGCGACACGGTGGAATCTGCCTCGCCAGGAGCAGAAAGAGCACAATGATATACTGTACTTATATCTACTACAATATCACATGCATTACAGGTTTTCATTTTATGGAATCTTTTCATCGGCATAAAGTACAATTACATGTATTCAGAGGTCAGAAAGCTGATAGCGATAACAGTTTTTCTGAGGACGGTTATTCAAAGCCCCGCATATTTATAGCTAAATTAAACTTTCGGCAGCTTTTCAATACCACACTAATTACACCAGTCGGTTTGACCCTCCTCTGCTGTAAATTAGCAGCCTGCATACCCACACACTTGCGTGTGAGAACAAGATAAGACTGCAAACCAGTGCACCATCTCTATTCATCCTGAAATAAAGGAATGAAGTTAATGCCTAACTTTATCTGAGGAGAGCCCCCTGTGCCCCATAATGCACTTCTCTAAGTATGCAGTACTCGTCCACCGCTCTGTGGTAGGGGGACTGAGGAAGGTCTGGATTTCGTGGGTTCGGGGGTCAAGGACTTGGCTGCTCTGAGCCTACCTCTGCAAAAGGCTAGCAGTGCTGTGTTACACCACCTCTGGGCCAGCTGCTGGAGGGGCCGATTTGTCATCCTCTCGCAGACATGTTTTGACTTTGATGGCGCAGCAGCTGACAGGGCAGCTCAGAGGATATTGTCTTTTTGAACCACTGAGAGATTATTCCCCCTGGTTTGTACTCATTTCAAACCCATTGTGATATACTTTGGGGGCTTTCTCTGAAAAGAGTGGTGACGGATGCGGCTTGGATGCGGCCGCTGAAGGTATTCAGGGGATAGCTTCGTTTTTTTTTTTTTTTTTTTTTAAACCCTTGCAGTAAAAATGAGTGTCCAATTGAAAGCAAATGGCAAAAGAATAAAGATGAAACAAGGAGTACACGTTCTAGGGGTTGCACAGACTAGTCGACTGTGCAGATTTGATGAATGCCCCAAAGTACGCAATATTTCCAATCTAACAGCACGGTGGCACAGCGAGTAATACTACAGTCTCACAAAGCCTGGGAGCTATGAGGGGACACAGGTTCAATCCCTGCTCAGTCTGTATGGAGTTTGCATGTTCTCCCCATGTCTGGGTGGGTTTCCTCCCACAGTCCAAAGAGAAGCTGTTCAAGTTCCCTGATAGTGTGTGAGTGACAGAGAGAGTGTGTTCCACTGATGTATGGATGAGTGACCCATTGTAAGTTGTGTATCTAGCAGTGTAAGTCACCACGGTGAATAAGGTGTGTGGGCTGATAGTAACACTACATAATGTTCATTGGAAGTCGCTTTGGAGAAAAGTGTCTGCCAAAAAAGTGAATGCCTAACCTGGATGTAAAAGTGAGCTTCACTGACTCTTTTCTTTGGGGAAAAAATGTCCATTCTGGAGCCATTTGGCCAAATGATAAATAATATGATACAAACTAGGGTAACATATTAAGAGATTGCAGACAATCTAGTACAACATGGTGCTGTGTGGGGTTCTTCTACAATGAGTGTCCAAAGATTTTTGCGTGCGGCCCAACATTGTAAAAAGAGGACACTCTATTGCTGCTTTTGAAAAGAATACCACAAAACTAAATAACTCAAAGTCAAAAAAATCAGACGGCAAGAAACTATAAATGAGGCATATTTTAAATAGTTTACATTTTGAGCAAGAAATGGTTTTTAAACATAGTTAATTCATCATTTGTTTTTCAATAAAAAAAAAAAACTATTTTTTAGAACCCGGATACAATGCCCCATCTTATCTGTTTTATATATGTACAGTACATATACAATATCGCCTATGTATGAGCTGTCTGTTGTCAGCGTATGCATTCAGTTTGAGAATACAGATTGATGGTTGTTGCAAAGCATTCCTTTCCCTTGTGTTTTTATTCACAATGTCATCAGCGATTAGTCAACATCGATTCGACTTTCATCACATAACTATCGACTTTAAAAAATCTGAAGTCATGCAACCCCTAATACACACACACACATTTTCAGAACCGCTTGTCTCATACAGGGTCGCGGGGAACCAGAGCCTACCCGGCAACACACGGCGTAGGGGGAGGGGACACATCCAGGACGGGACGCCAGTCCGTCGCAAGGCACCCCAAGCGGGACTCGAACCCCAGACCCACTGGAGAGCAGGACCCAGTCCAACCCACTGCGCCACCGCACCCCCCTACATAGCATACAATGAACTTGAAAATGCAAACCGACATTAGTAGCAGTAGTATTTCCGCCTCTGTGTTGAAGTAAATATACAAAAGGAGTGCTGATTGAGCTTACCTTTATATCTTTATCTGCTTTCGCAATGCAATGTTGACGCAGGAAGAATGACTCCTTTGCTGAGTCGCGATTGTAGCACTAGAGAAGCAAAACTGATTCTTTTATCTTTTACGCTTTGAATATTGAAATCCTTACTGAAGGCTCTCATTGTATGCCATGACCTCATACCACGACCAGAGACGCGATCTTTCCATAGCAATAGACAGATAACCGGAAAACGTGGCGAGATGTTGTAGCAGTGAGGTAACAACGTGCCATGGGGGAAAACAGACTGTAATTTCCCTGAGATGACAACCGCCTGGTGAGTTCATCCTTTGTAGGTGTCCCTGGCTCCACAATATCTCTTTCTTTAAATTTTCTTCCCTCTCTTTGTAACATAGCGTTAGGGGGCATGTCACGATGCCACTGACGAAACAGAAAACACATAGTCGTTTTCGATTACGTGCACCATTCATCCAGGGGGCACCCAAGCTGAAAAGCACTCCTGAGCAGATATTTATTTAACAAACCAATCTTCACACGCCATTAGTTTCAGCTATTGTTCTCTGGTTGACACAGTAAGTTCTTCCCAATTAGTTAAACCCGACCTCGAGACGGACCCCGTTCACCCCCCGTCCCCACAGGTCCTTTTCAGTCCACTGTAATGTTTCAAACGGCACCATCAGCGGCGTCGACTCAAGCGGGCTACAACAGGAGCAAGGAAACCTGCTGACTCCACACGAGGCTGACAAGTTTGGCGCCCAGGAACGAGCAGAGTCACGAGCTGCGGTATTATTACTGTATACAGAGGACAGAGGTCAGCGAGAACGTCGGTGGAGTTCGTTCCTGCTTCGTGGCTTAGCTGGGACGTTGGATTTACAGCAACAAGCAAAGGGAAATGCCGCGGCGCTGTAGTGTGGTCATTGTGTTCAGCAGGAACACACACGCTGGCCACTGGGGAATACATACTCTGCAGGAGAAAGACAGGGTTGTCCCCATTACCGACAGCAATGCTGAAACACCCCGCCACCAGGGCTGCCCTGTTCCTGTTTGTGTTTTCTTATTCCCTAACAACTTGGGGTCACGACCGCTGCAGAGACCGTTCTTGCATGGGCACGCGCTGCAAAATGCAACACGTCAGTGCATTAGCTTTAATCAATATTAAATGTCCACTAACACAATTCAATTTAAAGTTCCCCCCCCCCCTACTTTATTCATTTTGTAGCAGCTCTGCGCAACATACAGTCCCCAAATCCCTGACGTTATTCAAACTGAGCTCCTCAATTGTACAGTTTAAATGGGACAATTATTTCCAGGGTATCCCGGAGGGTCCAATGTTCATGTTTAAATGCATCAGTTACAAGTGTGAAAACTAACAAAGGAAGCCCGCAAAATGACTTTAATAAAGCAGAGTGGAAAGAGTAACAGATGCTGGCAGTTTACCCCTGTTTGGCGGACGGCTCCTGCTGCGTGAACGGCTCCGCTGCCTCTGCAGCCGCGTCCGGCCCAGCAGCCTGTAGTAGTAAGACGGTCTGCCAGAACTTTTCCTCGCTGTTGTCGACATGGTCCCGTACTGAAAATGCTCAGCCCCTGTCCGACACCAAGACCAGATAAAAAAAAAAAAAAAAAGAAAAAAAAAAAAGTCCCAGGAAAGTTGTACAACTTGTGGCTGCTGCTCCAGTTCTTCGGATCGCGGTGGGATCACAGTGGGGTGGCCCCGCGCTCCATGCTACAACCGCTAGCGTCTGGCCAAGTGGCTCCGAATACTTGCAGACTCTGGCTACACTGCAGGAGGAAGCCGACAACGTGGCCTCCTTCCAACAGATACGTGTGCTGTACTTGGACTGGAGAGGAACAGTTGGTATGCCATTGATGAGAGAACAAAAGTTGGGCTCGGGACAAAACGTGGCACGGATCTCCCACGGATCGGACTAGGAGTATGAGGCGCAGGCCAAACTCATTCGAGACATGTGCAAACCATTTTCTAAGTTATTCAAGCCAACAGACGAGCATTCAACAGTTGAATTTTTACAGAAACCTGCATGGTAAAAGTAATAAATACCTAGTTTTACATTAAATAAATGCTTATAAACATTTACGGATAATTTTAAAATGTGCTTTCAGGAGAAACATGCTGGTGTTTATTTTTTGACTCGTGACTCTGTAAAGTCAGTTGTATTGTGGTGAAAACACCCTTATTTTGTTTTCTACAAGAAGCTGGTGTATCTGTCAGGGATTCCTGAGAAATGATCCAAAGGTTGCCAGATCTGAAATTCTACTGCAGCTACACAGGTGTTATAGGCTACCGCTGACCTTTAGGGTGATCTTTGGCGGTGCTTTTTTTTTTTAAACACATTTTCCACATGTCCTGGGGCACTTTACCGGATCACATCAGATGCCCTCATTCAGAATCCACGCTTTCACGGGATCCTGTTCAGGGGGGACCCGAGTGGCTGGTTGGGGGTTATGCGTGCTCCTGAGGTCCCGCAGCTGGAGGGCAGACGCAGCGGAAACAAAGGGAGGCGTGGGCCTTGCCAGCAGCGGCCAGTCCCCCTCAGCATGCTGCCCTAGGCACAGAAGTGCAACCCCCATCCAGCCCCCAAGCATCACCATCCGAGGAACTCCACAAGAGCCTCTTCTTGCATATATAAACACAACACATTAGCGCAGGCCCTCCTGCCAGTCTGGGCCAGTCTTCACCGATGCTCCCCATCCTTATCTGAAGCTCAGCACCAGGTCATTTTGAAGTGTGCACCATGGTAAACCCTCAGTGCACTTTTGCTTTAATCACACTTGTTGCTCTCCTTTTATAGTGTCACCTACTAATTCACAATAAGCCCAAACAGACCCCTGAGTTCGGTAGGTGTCCTGCAAACCGATAATGTAATTTTCATAGTGGTAAAAATTACTGGAAAAAGGAGTGCTGAAGAGGAGAGCGAGGTTAAGAAGGTCTCGTGGAAATTCTTTCACTTCTCAGATGCTTGTTTATTACTACTCTCTGTGTGCTGACTGGTGCAAAAGAAGGCAATATTAATCATGTTTTTGTTAATTGACTGGCTGTAACGAGAATAAACGGTTTCAGTGTTGTTTTTCAAAGGATTTCACAGCACAGCTGGATACGTTGCACACCAGTTAAGAAACGCTTCCCTCGAGGCCTGTTCTGGATTCCGGTCTTAACCGTAAACTCTGCGGCGGGCTGTAACAAGGCATAAAAATGCAGTGAAACCAGAGCGCTGAAACTTTGCAGTCGGTGGAGCCGGTTGCCAGGTAAACCCTGGAAATATCCCTTGCCCCTGGAGTCCCTTGGCTTAAATGACATTTTTTTCTTTTCATTTCTCTTCCTCTCCCAACTGCTTTACACGATCATCTCTTGGCCTGGGCTGAAATAACACAGTAGTTAAGCTGTAGATTCCCTATCGTCAAGAGCTAGACATTTCTGTAGCATAGCTACCAGTGTAGCACGCCATTAGTACAACTGTCCATTTGTTTGCGTACCAGAGTCTTTGTGACCTGACCCCAAAAAGAAGGCAGCATCAAGAGGCTATTTAGAGAAAGCCCTACATTCTAATCACAGCTGTGATTTTCCCTCACGTTGGGTGTCTCTGAAACGCATGCCTTATTTCTGATCTAAGGCTTAGAGTGAGTCTATTTAAGACATGTTAGAAACGTCTTCCAAACCTTCCTGAATTATTAGTAACGTCTCAATCTGAAGAAGTCTCTTATTTAATATATAGGAAAAAGTAATTCCAAATCATATTTACATGTAATTGTAGAAGGTACTTAAGAATCTACGTATTTTAGACAGAAACATTGGCTAATAAAGTCATAATAATTGGATGAGCCCATCTGAGCATGCTGGTTGCCATGGTGAGAAATGGCAGGTCAATCTGTGGGACTTCAGGCCACTTCCTGTTCCCATGACTCTACTACTCAGAAAGACCACATTCCATGTATGCAAACTCTCCACGCTGGTCAGCACGAGTACACTCGAGAAGGAACTAACACACACAGATGCATACAAGAAGCACACACACACACACACAGTCTGAAACCACTTGTCCCAAGCAGGGTCGCGGGGAGCCAGAGCCTAACCCGGCAACACAGGGTATAAGGCCGGAGGGAGAGGGGACACACCCAGAACGGGACACCAGTCCGTCGCGAGGCACCCCGAGGGGGACTTGAACCCCAAACCCACCAGAGAGCAGGCACAGGCCAAACCTGCTGCTCCACCGTGCCCCTTATACAAGAAGCAATAGGTATATTTCTCCAATTTTTCCATACAGTCCTGTAAGGCTAATTAAATTAGGTGGTGAGCCTTTCCTATGCCACGTAGCCTTGCATGTTTAACCAAACAAATGTTTGGTGGAAACTGGTGTGTAATGTGAGTAATGGTGATTGACAGCAGTTAGCCTTTTTGTAGGAGTTCTGTTATGTCTGCTGGATGCGCTCGCTTTGTGTACTATGGCGCTGCTAATACATTACAGTTCCCAGATGTCAGAGCAGCTGCAGGAGGCCTGGCCGTACATATCATCCATTCATTCAGTTTCAAACTCCCGAAAATGTATGAACCTGTGCGCAGGCCGTGCAAGTAAAAATGCCCATAAAAGTCACAAATGTAAGTGCAATTCTCAATCTTATAAAAATATTGTAGTGTAGTTAATAGGAAAATATTGCACTGGATCATGAACAGTATGCTTGTAGGCGAAAGGGTTGAGCTTTTCTTTATTTCAATTCCACTGTGTTACTGGAGAGTGGCCACATTTCCTCCACACCTTGCGCAGCACGCTACAAATGCCATGTGACTCTTGTTCAAACACTGAATGTTCTCCACTTTTACAGTCTAAGATGTTGTAGGCTGCATGGAAACCTGACTATCATTGGACATGTCATTTATTGTAACACAGCTGGGAGAGCGTGAACACCAAGATACTGCAACGTCAGAAACAACGGATCGGTTGACCACATTCCAAAGCTGTTCTATGTCTAATTCCAGGCTGTGCAAAATGTGCATGTGCCATAGGGTCAAAATGGGCATGGGGGAGGCATGACAGGCGCGGAAGAACAGATCCACATAACCATAATAAAGCACTTCACTGAGAGAAGCCACTTATAAGAATCTGGATGAATGAGGAAGTGACTGGGAATGGTAACTGAGGTTTCTTCAATCATCAACAAGTTTCTTATACTCTAGGCTGAAATAGAGAATGCCAGGAAGATTGAAGTTGCACTAGTTTACTAGGGGGGGCATGGTGGGTTTGGCCAGTGCTTGCTGTGTGGCAGGTATGGGGTTCGAGGCCTGCTTGGGGTGCCTTGCAACGGACCGGCATCCCCTTCAGAGTGCGTTCCCTCACTGCCCAGCGTTGCTGGGTAAGGCTCCGGCTCGCCGGGACCCCGCTTGGGACAAGTGGTTGTTGACAATGGATGGATAGTTTACAAGGGTTCAGTAGATGAGCACCTATTGCTGGAGAATTCAGTCTCATCTCTACTTTTTCCTCTAAAAATACAGAGGAGGGGTCACTGTTTAACGGTTTGTGTTCACAAAGTTCCCCCTTGAGCCCTTCTTCCCTGCATGGCTGGACAGAACATCACGAAATCTCTGTAAACCCACATTACATTTCTTTTGACACCTAGTGAAAGGACACTTTCACGCAACAGAGATATTTTTTTCCACGAAGAGCACTCCCTGCTTTTGCCTTTGACACATTAATAGGCAGCGGAGACTTTCAGAGCAATAATACAAGGAAAACAAACAAAAAAGCAAGCTTCTGGGGAAAAAAAAAAGCCAGTGCAGTGCAGTCCCATCTCACAGACTCTTAACTTATCAAGACTCAGCTTTAAATAAGCTTCCCTATATTTTTACCTTTTTTTGTACACTACCCTATGAGCATTCAGTCTTCCTAAGCTCATGTGTGTTTTCCCCTTGAATAACGTAAGTGTATAACGTTCATTGTTTTTTTTCCACATTTTCATTCTATGTCTTTGTCAGTAATCACATTGCACTTTCTCATAAACATGATTATTATACAGTATGTACTACTATTGTTTTGTTTATTATGCTCACATACCCCATAAGATTTATGTTGTGACACCTTATGTTTGGCTTTATACGCTGTCAGTCCCCCAGTCCCCGTGCGAGTTGACACTCCGTTGTACGTACATTATGACAAAAAAGCACTTCTCTGTAGCGTACAGTTCTGTCAGTCTTCAGGCAGCTGTATTTAGGCAGCAATTTGTACAGCGAATACAGCAAAGTGGTAACTGCTCTGCTAAAAACTGTCACATTTTGGTTATTTTGAGTAACATATCATACTATGTATGCATCACTACAGTCACAATTTTACATTAAATGGGCATTGGTCATATATAGAGCTAGACAGAGCTACTGAGGTAATGCAGTTGAGGTGTCTTTGCCAGTGATACAACAAGCCGTTTATGAAGCTTCAAATGGTATACCCGAGATCACAAGCCCTTGTTCTTTAAGGACTACATACTGCTTGCTGTGGGTAGAGGCAAATGAGGCAGCAAAAAAGCAGAATGAGGATAAGTACCAGGAAAGGACGAACCTGAACGGTAGGAATTTACTGCGTGCAAGAGAACATAAAAGGGGACAACAGAAGAGGGGACAGTAGAGAAGCAGAAGGACACGGTACAACACAGTATTAGTCAGAGAGGAATAATGAGACGATAGACTGATCATAATTTCAACTCAAGGTTAGTATGACATTTTTAACCTTCCTCAACGGCATCCTGATATATCTACTCCAAACCAAGCATTCGCTCCCCTTACGATTCACTATATATTAATTTAGTGGATACTTTTCTGTAAAGGTACTTACAGCAGTAACTGACAATTATTTACCTATTTATAGAGCTTTCAATTTTCGCTGGAACAATGCAGGATAAGTTCTTTGCTCAAGGGTACAACAGCAGGAACAGGGATTCAACAAAGAGCTCTAACCACCACACCACCTGTTATTATTTATATTGGTGCTTTGGTTACATTTATTTTTCTTCCAGAAAATGTTCTGCCATCAGCAATTTATGGTAAAGTGCAGTGTTCTGTGACCGACTGGTAAAATGTCAAATGTCTGTTGAAGAGAGCAAACTGAATAGTCATTGCACTGCAGCTGATAGCATGGCTCTTCACTTAAAATCTAGACATTTTTAGCCGAGACATTTGAGATCAAACATTGCTAAATTAAGTCCTTGGACAGGAAAACAAAGGCCTGTAAACAATGTGTTCTCACTGTGAATGAAGGGGACAACACCTGCCAAATCCACCTCACCTGTATGGACTTGCTCCAGAGCAACTGTTGCTATGCAGCTGTTATCATAGCTTCATACCAGCGAGCTCTATAATCTTTCAACAGCGCTCTGATCTCTGCACACATGTATACACACACACACACAGCTAATGCACCTGGTTCCAAGAGACAAGAGGCCTTCTCCGCAAAGCTCCCATAAACACTGTTGAGAGGTGTAACAAAACACACAGATTCCATTAAAACCTCCCAACATAAAGTCGATAAATCCAATCGGTGTCGTGTTTGTGTCTTCTTTATGGCCTCACTCCTAGCGAGCCTACGTGTGGCATCCCCTAAACTGAGTAAATTGAAACATTTCCATTTTTTGTATTAAAGCAAGCAAATTACAGCGTGGCCCAAAAATCAATTCTTACCACAGTGATTTATATTTGCATTGATCTTGCATAACATTCCAAACTCTGTCGCACACAACACACCTCTTCAACTGTGCACAACATGTGGCACGTTAATCGGCTGAAGGGAATCGGAAACAGAAGGACATTTCAGCGGAAGAGAATACGCCATTTTCCAGGCCAGAATGTCAGAAAGTCTCCAGCAAGAAGACTGCAAACACTATTACCGAAGGTTCAGGGATTTGTCAGAGAAGGGGTGCAGGTAATATCGTAATTAAACGCAGACATCGTCACCTTATTGCTAATTCAAGTCGGTCGTGGGAGGGGTTCTCTCATTTAATTAAGTGTAATAACAGTTAATGAATTAATTTCTGTACTTGACAAAAACCCAATAAAAAAGAAAATAAGTATACTGTTGCACATATATAAATGTGTAAATGCTTGTAGCGTGTTTATTGTAGCATATCTGCCTTCGTAAATCACCTTGGATAAAGGTGTCGAATTAATAGTGGCGAACATCATTGTTACTTTCTTCCAGAATAGTGTCAATCAAATAGTCATATTGCCACTTTATGACGCCCTTCAACACCTCATTTGTTACAACGACATCACGTTTTGTACATAGCTGCAAAAACAAACAACGTTAATAAAGCGAACTGTCTTTGGCATTTAAAGGAGCGATTGCTCGTCACTGTTTTACCGCGTCTGACATTCCGAGGTTATAGGGGCGCTTCCTGTGTGCGATCTCTGGCTTATCGATTCAAAAATGGCGATATTTCATTTCAACCTTAACTCCAATGACAGTAGTAGGAAGGAAAATATGAAAAGGCAGGTAGAGCTGTCAATAAAAAGATGTCATGTAAGCTTCTGCCTGCGTTCATCCATTTCATTCTTCCACAGGGGTGACATCCAGGGGACTGCGGCCAGCCCGTGACAAGGACCGCGGCTGAAAGACTGAAGCGATGCACCCCCTCCGTGTGCCATGACCCCTGCGCGAACTCCGTCTCAGCAGCGGCGATGCCGCAGCCGATGCTCCTTGCCCTCGGGCCGAGCGGCAGCTAACAGGGTCTCCAAATGCTCTCCTTGTCTCGGCCATCGTCTCACCTCCGACCGGGCGCTTTTGTTCGATTCACGTGAGCTGCGCGGCCCTGTGCTGCATCGAGAGCCGATCGCTCTGCCTTCTTGCCTTCCCTTGCTGGATCCGTCTCGGGGTCTGGCAGCGAGATGCCGTGGGGATGACGTCAGCCTGGCTCGATGGCTCCGTGGCCCATTTATTTTTATTAGTGCATCCAATTAATGACCCGTGCTCCGAATGTCGCAGCGTGACGTGCTCGTTCCGTGGGCTCGCAAATGGATGTTGTGTGGTACCGACAACACGAGGGACCGCTTGTCCTTCACAGAAGTCCTTCAGTGACACAAGGCTCTTGGAACACTAAAACACAGCGCCGACTCTTTGCCGCGATCCCAGCCTAGTGTGTGGCAACGCGAGAGCTGGACTCCACGGGAGGGCAGGGGATTAAACACGAGGCACGAAACACGCTGAGGAGACGCAGACGATGCAGTCTTTCGGTCCGCGGTGCGTGCGCGACCTGGAGAGAGTCAAACACGAGACAAAGGCATTCTGCACGTCCCAGCAAATGGCTATGAGCTGCGCGGAACGAAAACAGACGCCCGTCCGTGCTCCAGTTTAGAATTACTTCTTACTTATCAGCTTGGAGTAAATAAAAGTGAATTTCACAAGCAGATGAAGAGAAACAGAAACAGACACACAACTCTCACAAGTCAGCTAGTCCACACGCACACACATCGTGGGAACCGCTTGTCCCATACGGGGTCGCGGGGAGCCGGAGCCTAACCCGGCAACACGGGGCAAAGGGCTGGAGGGGGAGGGGACACACCCAGGATGGGACGCCAGTCCGTTGCAAGGCACCCCAAGCGGGACTCGAACCCAGGACCCGGTCAAACCCACTGCACCCCCCCCTCAGCTAGTCCAATAGCACCATTTTTGCTGATGCAGAGCTGATTGTGACATGTATGTTCATTCAACTTTATGGAGCAGTTAGGAGAGCCGGAATAAGCGATTCCAAAACAGATGTGTTTTGAGACCCTGCTTGAAGTTTGAAAAGGGATTTAGCAGCTCTGAGGGGCTGGGGGAGAGAGGAGGCATATGGAACAAGCCAAGGACGGACAGAGTGGAAGCACGGTACCAGTCGGATGCAAACGCGACAGAGCCGTCTTTCCCAGCACGAGAGAGCAGCCTGTGCCTTCCGTCCTGCATTCAGCGTGACAGATCCATATGTAATCAGTCAGCAAACCTTCATGCGCCAGCATGGAGCTGTTAAAATCAAATTCATCCTAAGAGGAATGTCAACATGTCCCCTGCACATACGACTTAGCACTTCCTGCACTCAAGTGTGTATTTTTCATCTTAACGTGCAAGTCCTCTCTCCACGAGTGACCTTTAGTATAGAGGGAGGTTCACGTAAAGGAAAAAACCGCCCCCTTAGGGCCTCCATCTCGCCTCCTGCCTGCTCGACCACCATTTAAGTCCTGTGGGATGACAGTCGCATCAGTCACGCTTCAGACATCTCTCATGTAAATCCCACCCCGGACAAGTACATCCGAGTAGATCTGGATGGGTTGAGTCTGGAGAAAAACTGCAACAATTCCGTCTCACGGTGGGTTTAAAGCCTACTGCTAAGAATTAGCCCACGGACACACTTTCGGAAGATTTGTCAGCTAAAGTCGACGTTCGGTACGTTTAATTTAATTTAATTTAATTTAATTTAATTTAATTAAAAAAAAAAAAAAAAACTATGTTATAATTTGGCATTTATGCAGTTTTTCTCATGACGCCCGGTAAAGCTACACTTAATGAAAACTATATATGTCCTGCCCCCACCTGGACGAGAGAGAAAGTGCAACATGAGACAGAAAATGATAGTTAAGGTTGGGAGCGCTGCAGGAAAAGTGACAGGGGTCCCTTTAGTGAACGTGTCTCACAACTGACAGTTCACACCACCCAAGCACTCTCCTTACATTGTACTTCAGACACACAGCCTATCAGTGAGGTTAAACCAAAATTTACCAATTTTCCTTGTTTTGCACCTCTGGGTTCAGCAAGTTGGGTGTCAGAATGACCCCGCCAGTCACATAAGAGGAACACAGGAACAGTTAGACTTCGGAAAAATATTCTGCTTCTTGATGGGGCCAGAGTACAGTCCCTTGTCCCGGCTGCGAGACAAGAGGTTTGGCTCTTCAAGGGAGGCCGTACCGTCCCTATCGCAGCTTCCCCTGCCAGCGAATCTGCTGATAAAACACAAGCCCACGTCCTCCCAAAGATCGAGTTAATTTCACAGGCGGATTTTCCACTCAGTGCTGCTTGTTTGCTTACTTTAGATTAACGGACAGATGGCTACGATTTCTCCCTGCCCGTAACTTTCAACTCTTATGCAAATATTTTTGCCAAAAGGCAAACAGCACTGTCTGTGGATAGAAGGGACGAAGCCGGGGGGATTAGACAGACGGCAACACAGAGGAGCAGTCATGGAGTGTGTGTGCAGTGATTTCAGACACAAGTAACCAAGGCAAGACCACTGCTACTGACACTGGCGCTGACAATGGGTGCCTCGAACTTATCTATGAGCCCTTGAGAAGGGCTGCTTGCAAGGGTCCGTTTGTCAAATAACACCTTGAGTATTTCTCACGGAGGCGCCCCTCCTACACCTTCACCGCTCCATCTCCAAAGTTGACCAACCACAGACATAAAAACTGCCTCCCAGAGGCCCAGCCAGTCCTCATCAAGCACCCATTACATCATCTACTTCTCCTCGTCCCACAGACAGTTCTGGAGATACAGAAGTTAAACAGCATTTTATTTTAATAATCGATTACAGCTGTTCGCCGCAATAAAGGGCAATCTGAGAAAGACGAGGACAACCTGTTCTCAACGTACCTTTCACTACTTGTGTCATGCTGTTTAGAAGCACCTCTTCTCTGAGTGCACCAGAAGAGGGAGCTGTGAACAAGTCAATGTTCCACCGAAGCCTCCAATGCTGCAGAGGGTGTAGAGGCACCAGGACGCGATAACGACATTGACCTTTTCACCTACATCATAACTGCATTAGGCTTGGGAGGCAGGAAATTGAGCTGTACCATTACACGTTTAGAAGGCAGTCAGCAGAAGGCACAGGCCGGCCTGGTATTACTGGAGCCTTTGTGTATCTCCAAGGGAATCACGGTCTGTTTTCCCTCTGAACTCACCCCTCTGGAAGCATGGCTGCGAAACATCGCATACCAAAATTATCCCTGGGATTCCAGCATATTAGTGAAGACCTGAATTATGTGCTGAATGAACAAGAGCAAAGAGACGAAACGACAGCCTGAAATACGCCCATGAGAGACCGCCAGCATTCAGGCAGAGAGTAAATATGCATCACCATTGTCAAAAGATCATTAATTCTGTTTCTCTCCTTCAACTTTCACAAAGTGATTAACATACTTTTTTGCTCTGGACACCACTCCAAAAAGAGAAAGAAGGGGTAAAGCCATTCCAACTGCCCAGAAAAAAGGCAGAGGCTTTCATAGAGCAGGACATAGAGCTATACCCAGTGCTCTTTCTGAGATAGTGCTGCTCATATGTTCTACTTTTTTACTGCTATTATTATTTCATTGCTTAACTGATGACATTTCCAGTCGTATTACACTTCTGCAATGGTCAGCATTCATTTGTAGATGCAATTCTTGGTAAACACATCATTGAAACTAAAATTTCTGTGTCCCACAATGTTCTACACCGTAGAATTGTTATGAAAAACAGATGAAAGCCTATGTAACAAAAGTCTTTTATTAGACATTGGTAAATTGACAAGTACCCGTTTACCAACAAGACAAGCTTAATGTAACCAGCTCAGTATAGCTTTATTTAAATGTTATGATGTAAACCCACAAACAGCTAGCCTCCATCAAACATCCATCCAGGGCCATGGGTGAGCTGACAACGAAATGCAATGATGAGTGAAAGGACAGATCTACTCTGTGGTAAGATTAATTCAACTTTTTAACTGAAGTGAGAGAAGTATTAGATGGCTCAGCCCCAATAGCACCTCCAAGGGACTCCAAGGCAAAGTGAAAATACACCATTCATTCCCTCACAGGCATTACTGTGTTCTGACACTTCAAACCACTGATTTTCTTTCAGGTTAGTTTCCCCATCAGGACTAGCTTTAAATGCATTAACCGCCTCCATGATTTTGCCACTAGGGCTTCAGCCAGGTATTTGTCAGTAAGCAAAATTCCATTTGAAGTCATCAAGTCATCTGTTAACACTTCACTGAAAAGATATGTGGAGTACTGGATATTTATGCCCTTATCAGGCCCTCAAAGTGGTTGCAACTTAATTTGAAATTGGGTGGGAGGTCATCCTCTGTCTTTAATGAGTCCTTCATGAAAAGTCACATCTTTCACTGACATGAAAAGTTCTGGGGTAAGCGGTAGAGTAGTGGTTAGAACTGCTGTGTTATACTCAGAGAACACAGGTTCAAGCCACCCTTCCCAACAGGACCCTACTAAACCTTAACTGATAAAAAAAAAAATAATCATATAAAAAAGCTGTCTAAAGTTGTGAAACATTTTAAGAAGAGAATCATCAAGAACCTTAAACTTACTGTAACTTTCTTGGGAGGAAAGAATCAGCTAAAAGAATAAATGCAACTCGGTTTAACAAAGCTTCAGGTCTTTTAACAGAGTTGTACTATACATTTAATCAGCACATTGATAAACTTGAATTATTTTGCAAAAGCCATCATACTATGGGTTATTTAATGACTAGAGTTGAAGACTACATCTATTGGCTTGGTCTCAAGTTTAAAGAAACCATAGACATAAATTTCTGTTGTTATTGTATCATTACATTTCATTGATGATAAATTGTATTGTTTCTCTCAAATTTCAAAATCCAAAGAAGTAACTATCCATCCATCCATTTTCAGTAACCATCACAGAGGTCCAGAGCCTACCCTGGAATCACTGGTCACAAGGCTGAGGGGGCACACCTTGGATGGGACGACAGTCCATCGCAGGGTAGCCACACACATGCACACACTCATTTACCGATTCACACACTACAGACAATTTAGCATCACCAATTCACCTGAGCTACATGTCTCTGGATGGTAGGAGGAAACTGGAGCACCCAGAGGAAAGCCACACAGACATGGGGAGAGCATGTAAACTCCACACAGACTGAGTTTCATTTGAAACGATGCCAGAAGAGACCAGGTTCTGTGAGGTGGCAGTGCTGCTCACTGTACCACCATGCCACCCCAAGAGCTCACTAGCTAGCTAAAATTAAACAGATGAACTTAACTAGACAACAAATTTAAAGTCCAATATACAGTATGTCCAATGATAGCATCGGTAAAATTATTCATCATCCCTAACACCGCTGGGCAAACCACAGATTGATCTAGCATAGCAATTTCATTGTTTTATGTTTCATGTTTGCTGCTGCTGAGTTGCCAGGCTTGCAGTAAACAAAGTGAATTTCAGGGATTCCCCAGTGAAATCAATTCATGAAAGACCTGTAAAATAATTTTGCAGCAACCAAGGTGATGTCAAAAATACCCGTTTTACTGGTGAGTGACAGAAAAGCAAAGTCTTACTGATTATTTCATAATACAAAGCAACGGCTCTTCATAACATGAAAGCAATCTCAAATCAATCTTGACAGTCCAGGCACAAATCAATACTGTTAAATACTAGGACTCATGTTTGCAGACAGGAGGTTTAAGTGACATTCATGTTTAACAGTCTGTTTTGATTTTAAGACCTTTGTTATCTGTATACCTTCGTTGATGGGTCTAATGAAAACCTCTATAAAATACAAGCAACATCAAAGTGTCTAACCCTTCAGTCCTCCTCAGTCTGAGCTTGTTCAAATTTGATATATTGATCATCCACTAAAGAAGACCGAAAACACAAGCAAAAAAAAAAAAAAAAAAAAACTTGCCATGTCTGTACTCATGTGCACTCCAGCCAACTGACACTTCAGGAACATGCTGAATAAAATCCTCACAGGGTTTAAAGTCCTAAAAGCTTATGGTGTCATTTGAGAGGAAACCTTACATACATATACACACGTCTGAAACCGCTTGTCCCAAGCGGGGACGCTGTGACCGGAGCCTGACCCGGCAAAACAGGGCACAAGGCTGGAGGGGGAGGGGACACACCCAGGATGGGGCACCCCAAGTGGGACATGAACCTCAGACCCACTGGAGAACAGGAAGCAGTCAAACCCGCTGCACCACCGCACCCCCTCTACATGCATACACACACACACACTTTCAGAACCGCTTGTCCCATACGGGGTCACAGGGAACCGGAGCCTACCCGGTAACACAGGGCGTAAGGCCAGAGAGGGAGGGGACACACCCAGGACGGGACGCCAGTCCGTCGCAAGGCACCCCAAGCGGGACTTGAACCCCAGACCCACCGGAGAGCAGGACTGCGGTCCAACCCACTGTGCCACCACACCCCCCTTACATGCATACAGTACCAGTTAAATGTCTGAGTACACCTGCTTAAGACTAGCTTGACTTGCTTGGTCAAGAAACACTAAAATTACACTTTTGAGCAGTTGATGTTGGTTTTACAGACTGATGAGCGAAAGTGTGAAAAATGTGGGTCCAAACAAGGAAACAGAGAGGTTGTGCGAATGAGTTGTGTATGTGTGGTTCCGTCTGGAGAGGGTGCCGTGGCGCAGTGGGTTGGACCGCAGTCCTGCTCTCCGGTGGGTCTGGGGTTTGAGTCCCGCTTGGGGTGCCTTGCGGCGGACTGGCGTCCCGTCCTGGGTGTGTCCCCTCCCCCCTCCGGCCTTACGCCCTGTGTTGCCGGGTAGGCTCCGGTTCCCCGTGACCCCGTAAGGGACGAGCGGTTCTGAAAATGTGTGTGTGTGTGTGTGGTTCCGTCTGTCCAGCATGGAGGGGTCATAGTCTAGAATTGCTGGTGGTGACAGAGTTGGTGGTCATTACCAAGCTCATGGCAATGTCAACTAGCATGGTTACCGTACTGCAGAGGCCATTTTAATAGGATTATGGCTATTTAGGTAGTTAGAGGTCTACAGGAAGATGACGATGCACCTCACAGTTGTGCTAGAACTGGTAAAGAAGGAAAGTTTTTCATCCACATCATGAGTTTGAGTCTTTGTCAGTTAGGAGCAAAAAAATAATTTCCCTAAAGTGCACTTTTGACTGGTACTATATGTATTGGATAACAAGAACACATCTTGTTACATCTTTCATTTTTTCTCCACTACTTTTATACACACCACACATGCAGCCAAGAATAGAAAACTGTAATTTGTAAAGGTCAGTACAACTGCCTCTAATGTAGTTCTGCCTGACCTTTAAAAATTATACTACTCAGGCAGAAGCACGTTCAGGTGGACTGTGTGAATCCTCGAACAGATGTTCCTTTGAAAAAAATGTCATAAAAGCACAAGGTCAGAATTATAAAAGCCTTGTGAGTCTCATTCAAACTTCCCATGGTGTAATAAGTAATGTTATAGCAGAGGAAACTGCTTTTATTTTCACTGGCAGTTTCACTGTAGGTTTCATGAAAGCTATCATTTCTTATAACTATCTGAAGACTGTATCAGAAGAATTACTTTGATATCATAAAGTATAATCCCTTCATCGTCTCAACTTTTCGATAATGAAATGGACACAGCATATACTATATTTGGTGTGTTTGTATAGGAGGAAATCCAAGAGCAGTCATAGGGAGACACTGAAATGCTGATGTATGCTTTACTCCAAGAATTGCAAGAAAGCAAAAGTTATATGAGAAACCAAATATGGAAAAGCAAACCAGACTGAAACCTCAGCCCTGCTTCCAGTAAGATCCTGAACTAGGGCTGGGCACTGAACAGTCTGCCACCTCAGCACAAACAGAAGCAGGGCGGGTCAAAGTTGTTGTTTGACGATTAATGAAAGAAAGGGAATGAATCTGAGCCAAAAGGTATACCATGTATATACACGTTTATACAGTACCAGTGAAAAGTCTGAGTACACTAGTACTCCTCTAATACTCTTCACATAGCATTCAACTAACATTTCAACAGGAAATCATTTGATTTCACATCTGAAGTCTTCCTTTGCTGCAAGATATGAGGGCACCTGTGGGATCCTTTGTTCCTTCTTCATTTTGTCCCACAAAGGTACTGCCTAGGCTGGCCACATGGTCACTGGGTAGCCCTGTTGTTTGAAATGCCACTCTGCTCTATACCCTTAAGCAAGGTAGTTTCACCTAATACATACACTGGCTGAAACCACTTGCCCTAAGTGGGGTCACAGCAAGCCAGAGCCTAACCCAGCAACACAGGGCGCAAAGCTGGAGGGGGGGAGGGGACACACCCAGGACAGGACACCAGTCTGTCGCACGGCACTCCAAGCGGGACTCAAACCCCAGACCCACCAGAGAGCAGAACCCGGCCAAACCCACTGCACCACCACACTCTTCACCTAAATAGCACTAGTAAAAATGATCCATGCAGCATAAATGGGAAAATGTTTGTAAGTAGCTTAACAGTGCACATTGCTTTAGAGAAACATGTCACCTAAATAAATAACAATAATAATAATAATAATAATATTAATGGGTGGCACAGCAAGTAGCGCTACTGTCTCACAGTGTCTCGGTGGTGCGAGAGAAGATGGGTTTGATCTCCGCTCAGTCTGTGTGGACTTTGCATGTTCTCCCCATGTCTGCGTGGGTTTCCTCTGGGTGCTCTGATTTCCTCCCCCAGTCCAAAGACATGCTGTTCAGGTTCATGACACAGAGAGAGTGTGTTCCACTGATGTATGGATGAGTGACCCATTGTAAGTAGTGTATCTAGCAGCGTAAGTCTCCTTGGTGAATAAGGTGTGTGTGTGGGCTACTAACACCACATAATATCCGCTGGAAGTCACTTTGGAGAAAAGTGTCTGCTAAGTGAATAAATGTAACTGTATTCAACTAAAAAAACGTAATTCAAGTGCTTCCTTCCAATTAATGTTCTGGCCATGAAAAGAGTCAGAGAAGTGATTTTTTTTTTTTTTGGCAAAAACTGTGGAACAGCTTGTGGAGGAGTTTATAAGTAGATAGGCCAAGGAAAAGGTAGACATGATGGAGAAAAGATATAGACAAACTGTACCAACTATGGAGGTCTAGTAAATGGAAAAAGTACTTCCATATCCATTGCTCTGTTTTTGCAGCTTTTGACATTAAGTTGGATCAGATCAATTTGTCAGATAAATCTAGTACTGTAGACTGAAGCCTGACAGAAAAAAACAATGATGAAATGTGCACTTGTAGGAGTGAAAAAGTATTTAACCTTTCATAGTCTGTAACATAGCAGCAACGAACTTTTGCAACTAAATGTTTCCTGTAGCTGTTGACTTAAAATGCACTTAAAATGCTTAAAGTTACCAAATAAATAATAATAATAATAATAATAATAATAGAATGCTTAAGCTTATTTAAGAACACCTTTGCAGATATTTCAGAATAAATTGAACTGAATCATTGGTTTTAGTATGTAGTTGATTTGCTTTGTCAATATCAAGATATTTTATTTATTTATATTTAATCTATTAAGATGATTTTCATATAAAGAAATGTGGCCGCAGAAGACGGTCAGCTGGCCTTGCAAGGGAAACCATGAGCAAAAAGTAACACGGTTTTAACATGCTGAGGAATAAACAACTTCCTTCTCATCTGCTTCGACTTCAGAGAGTGCGAAAACGGTTTGCCATCAAAACAAGAACACTGAGTGCCTTTGCGAATACTGAAAAAGTTCCACAAGCAGGCAGTGAGGAATGATCAAGGCTTCTCACTGCATGAGAGAGGCAGACATCCCTAGTCCTTTCAGTGGGAGCATTCAAAACATCATCCTGCATCTTCTTAGACCAAGCAGGCCCACCATCCAGAGCTCTACTGTGTGCCCTTGGGGTGTAAACCAGACTGGAAAAGCAGATGCAGCACTACCTTACCCTCCACCCTCCCCTCCTCTCTTCAGTGAAAGCCTACAAGTTGGCCTGCCAGAGGCAACGAACAACTCCCTAAATTGCTAGGTAGAAGTTGGAAATGTAGAAGAGAGCACGCTGGCAAAGGGCTTCCACTATACATGACCCTACGAGGAGGTCAGGAGCGCACTCTACACACAAGCCATAACAGATAACCTTAGTTACAGTGTGACAAGGGCTCTACACCAACGTGCAGCATAGTTGTACTCATAAATATTGCACAACTGTGGGAAGCAAGGAGAGTAAAAGTTAAGGACACATACGTCAAACTTCGTGGCTATCAAACCTCCTGCTGCAGTGCCCTTGAGTAAGTTACACTAATCCCTTCCTTAATGGGGTTAATTCATTCCGTGAAATTACTGTTAGGCAAACTCCTGCTGTGAAGGGATTGAACATTATTTCTTATTGAAAATAACTGGTTCTTGGACAAAAAATATTGTTACCTTAAATTAATTACAAAACCAATATGAAATATTTTCATGTATGAAAATAACACATTTTGTAATACTTGTAACAATTTTTTTTTCAAGTTTATCCTTTAATGTTATATTTTCTTTCATTAAGTACCAATAACCAGTTGTCCAGCAGGGCTGGGATGTTCCAGAGCCTACGTCATAAGCACAGGGTGTGAAACACGATACACGACGGTACACCGGACAGCGATATTTTGGTAATTTAGCTGATGGTGTTCATGATATAAAGAAGTTCACAAGAACACTTTCTATGTCACCCTGAAAAGCATGTGTGCACTATCGTGTTAGAGGTGCTGTGTATTATTACAAACCGTTGTCTGATGCTACATCTTCATCTGATTGCAAGACTACTGCTTTATTCATGCTAGTGTAAAGACATTCATGTTCTTAAAGCTGTTCATGTGATTGTGGCTGCAAAAATAAAAAATGAGAAAGATGATGCCCACATCATTGACAAGGAGACAGGCTACTTCTCAGACGTTCCCTGTGTTCAGTCCCTCGCTGTCATCCCTGACCAGTTATTATTTTGAACAAAACACAAAGAAAATAAGTCTGACGCACCCTGAATCTGTCCTGAGTCCTGTGCCCGGAAACAAAATCCATTAAGTAATTATGTAATAATCTGAAAAATGTCAATATAGGATGTTCTCGCATGTTGCCTTACACTAAGCACAGAGTTGTGTGAAAAAGTTTGTGAACCCCCTGGAATTGTCTAAACAATAAAGGTCACTGAAGTAATGCTATCTTGAAAAAAGGGTAATTGGAGTGAGGTGCTGCAATTAATTAGTCGAGTGAATCCATTTCAGGTGTGAGTTTCACCTGCCCTGCTGTATAAAATTCAATTTTGTGTTCATGTTATATGAAAATATTAAAAGTATACTACCACCTCTGACAGTAAAAGTGGAAAATAAATGGCATGCTTTACCAACACAGACTTTGATAAATAAGTTAACATTTTAGGCAGTTTTAGTGAGATTTGAATTGTAGACAACTCTGAAATAAGGGTAGAGCATTTTCCCTAAGGCATGATCATTTTGGACTTCCAAAAAAATCACAGTGTGCTCTTTCCCATCAACTAAGTAACGGATGACTGAAAAAAAAAACAAAAGCCTAGGAAAGGGGACATAAGCCTAGAAAGCTGCTTTGTGCCACACATTTGAAAGAAGTTTTCGGGTGCATTAAATTTATTCACCCTGATGCGGGGACATCTTGCCAATAAGGGGACAGCCAAAGCCAGAATGCTGGCTGTCAACAGGGTGACACCTAAAACACTCCCCAAATGCTTTAAGGTAAGAATTCACAGTCTTGGCCTCAAACTTCTCCAACCAGCTTCCACATTGTCACACCCGCTGCTTCCACACAAGGGGCATCTGTGGCTGATCACGGGACGGGAGTATAAAGAGCGGCTCTGGACGCAACAGCGTGCGGAACCTTAGTTCAGCCTTACCTGACTACAACGTTAGAACCTATCCTCCTTGACCCTCGTCCTTTGTCTCCTCGTCTTTCCGGTTTCTACGACTCACGGCTTGTCTCTCGGATTTCGTCTCTGGATTCTCCTTGTTGCTACGTCTGCGCCTCAGTGACCTTTTGCCTGTTTTTTGGATTACGAGCTTGGATTCCCCTTTGAATAAACCACCCTGTGCACCGCGATCGGGTCCGACACCTCTTTCCTGTGTGGAAACCATGACACGCATTCACTCTGGACCCCACTGATCTGTGAAGACAAAGGGTGGTATATGAAGGAGAGTGAGTGATGCTGTAGTGGAAGGCTCTCCAGAAATCTCCAGGCTCTGAGCTTTACTGGTCAGCTTTTACAGTGCCATTAAAATGTGCAGATTCCAGTAAGGGCCATGCTAGTGTAATTACAGCACAGATGTTGCTGGATTTGAGAATCTAAAAAGCCAGCCTCCCCTAGAAGAAATACTCCCAGAGTGAGCTTCTAATCCCTTCCAGATCTCTTCCAGAAGCTTTTATGAGCCAACAGCTAGTGGGTACCTATCGACAAGCCCCAAACCGCCCTGTAATCCTGGTTCAACTCCTATCCCAGTGCGGCCGCAAGCTGGATGCTGCTGCAGTCTCTGCCACGTATTTTTCTTCCAAGAGACACTGCAACAAGGCTGAGGACCTATCAATCAACTCTGTAAATACAAGCTGTCACGAAACCTCAAGGAATGTCCACTTATAGAGTTCTATAGTTATCTTCACAATCTCATTCAGGTTGTGTCCCCTGACACACTCGGCACTGGCTTAGAGCTTGCAACTTCATTATGATAAAAAGAAATGCAGGGCTGAAGAAAACAAAAATGTTGGGAAACTGTACAATGAAATATGCCATATTTCCGCATAAACATCTTTATTATAGCTTTCCATGTTAACAATTAAAATGCTTAGAAAGACCATCGTTAATGTTATCGATCGAAAGTGACTTAGAGCATTTGACCCACATATGCAGCTAGGTGGTTTAACTGTATCTTGCTCAAGGGTACAGCTGCAGTGGGCTATGGGCCTTCCACTGCTAACCTTCTGCTTACACGTCCATGTACCACTAAGCTACCCCTACCATGGCATAAATGGAGGCTTGATGAGGTGTCAAAAATGAGGTGGGAAAGCCATCCCAAGTAACTAATATATCATCAACCTATTTAGACGCTCATGTTTTCTGAGATACCAATGTATCACCGTAGAATGTCCTACCTTTAGGGTTCACTCAGCAAAAAAATCTTTAAAAAATTTTAGACAGACCTCAAATGCAAAAAGGCTGTAATGCAGACAAAATGAGAACATGACTAGCGGTTTAAATTATCATCACATAAATAAGTAGACAAAGTAATGTGCATATTTTGCAATCCTTGTTTGGCCTTTGATTCATCACTGTGGAAACTGCTGAAAAGCAAACTCAGCACAAGTTAAATATGTATTATTCTACTGAAATGAAACCAAAGGCAAATCCGCCCCAAAGGTTAAAACCTTTGGCACGTACATGTATGGCATTTGTGCAAGAAAGTGTGTCTCATCAGAGAGTTTGATCTTTAGAAAGCCACAACAATTCTTAATTGGTATTTATATGAAGTAAACAGTGAAGTAAACTTCCTACAGAAGAAATGAACTGCAACAGACGTGGCAGTGTTGCATCTGACTTCTATTCGGAAGACAATTTTTTGTTTTGGTGTGGGGGGGGGGTATAAATGCACTGGTTTGCAACATGGCCAAGGTTCTTTTTATAACTTCTCTCTAAACGTGGAGAAAATTGCCAGGCAGCAGACCGCTCCTAGGCAAAGCAGCAGACCAGGGTGAATAAGATCCCTGAAAAACCTCAGATGTTGTGCGGAAAGGGCTAAATATAAACAGCTGCTCTGTGACAAAACACTGAACCAAATGATTGCAGAAGACATTTATTACTCGACCAGCTCCTACGGTCACGGAGAACAAGTGGAACTGGTTATACGAAGTGGACGACTGCTGAGTGCATACACAGGATTCAGACCATAAAAGTCCGTTAGATCTGTTTTCATATTAAATCAGCACAACAATATTTCTCCCTGTAATTACATCTGAGTAGAGAGAATGATTTGTTTCTGCTCCGTTAAGTGATTTGGGTAATGCAGAATGAAGGACTACTAGGTGTGTCCATGGTTGCTTTGTTTGGATTTGATTTGTTGGTGGAATAGCACATGGCCATATGGACAATGATGCCAATATGCTCCACTAAGACAATTTACAGAGAGAACAGGTTTGGAAATTGGTGGGGGTATACTGTAAAGAGATGAGAATGGCTTCAGAGCTTTATAGTATATTTTCAGCTTGGCTCTGTGAAATTAGCAGCTTTGGGATGTTCTAGAATCTTCCCCAGTGAATCTTGGTAACTTCAAAAGAATTTATGCTGGTTCACTTTTCTATATCTGGGTTTGCTGTAGTTAGAACAACTGGGCTATCTAACTGGTTTCAAGAGGCAGCTTTAATTAATTATTTTATTAATTAATCTTATATTAATTAATTAATTAATTATTTACTGTCTATATGTACCTGTGCACTTGATTCTCACTGACCATTTCAGAAGGTAAGAGCTGTTAAATTCATATTCTTTCTCTTCTTAGTGAAGACTAAAGATGCAACCATTTAGACAATGCACTATGAACTCAGTTCATCATAGAGACAAAAACTGTAAATATCTGCTAGAATCAGAACCAGTTTCTTTTTTATATTTTCATATAATGTAACACTGGATGCATAGAGAGCAGGCACAGTCATCACTTTGCAACTAGAAGGTCCTGGGTTTGAATCCCCAGTCCTGCTATAGAATCCATGATCATGTTACACACCCTCAGTTGTCCCTGTCATAACTACCCTCCTGCATAAAGCGATATATCGTTGTACATAGCTTAGTATACAAGGCAAAACTGCAAGTCCCCTTTTTCAAAGGAGCCTGCTAAATAAATCTGCATATCGATTATGAACCCTTTGGGCAATACATTGTAAAAGGGGCCTGTTCAAGATAACCAGCATATTTACATAAGATGGGAAGATTCCTGAGCTTTGACCTTCAGTCAGGAGAAGGTCCTCTTTGATGACACCAAAATAGCCGTGATGGATGCTTTCTGATTATCTTTGATAGCATAGATTATGCATTTTGGTTTCTTGTCCATTAACAGAAAAGTACTGGGTTGAAGTGAAAATTTTTGCTTCACCCCTCACACCTCCAAAATCACACACACACATATTTACTGAAACTGCTTGTCCCAAGTAGGGTCACGGCGAACCGGAGCCTAACCCGGCAACACAGGGCATAAGGCTGGAGGGGGAGGGGACACACCCAGGACGGGACACCAGTCCGTCGCAAGGAATCCCAAGCGGGACTTGAACCCCAGACCCACCAGAGAGCAGGACCATCCCCAAAATATTACAGGAATTTCAGTTTACTCTCCCATGAGTGCAGCACAGCATAAACAAGAAACTGTTACAAGCATTTGTTCATGTAAACTTTATGCCAGTGACAACCAAGTGACTGCTACACAGGTTTTCTTTCGTATGGTTCTGCACTGACCATGTAGTATAACCGAATGATAATTCCACCCTGCCAAGTTGCAGTCTTTTGTACAACATTTTACTGTAGTATTCTAATAGCTGCCACCTGAAAATGCCATATTGTATTAACTGAAATTGTGCTATGGTGTAGACTTTTAAAATGGTAAACAGTGCTTTCACCCAATGGTTAGGTGTGCATTTTGAAAAAGAACAGCAGCAGAACAAATAATAATCGGCGTAAAAATGTAACAGGGAAGGAGAGTGTTGCTCAGCAACAATACAGGAGCACCAACCCCCTGCTTGGTGCTCAGCAGAATTCAGAAATAACCACCAAAGTAACAGGTCTCACATTCGCCCTCTACCCAACCTGTGAAGGGAGAAAGGATCATAGCCAAGAAAATCATCCACCACACAAGACCTTGGGAAAGCAGGGGCAGGGAAAGTTCTCCTGCTTTTATGTCCACCTGACTCTGAATCCCATATGGCTGGACTCAGTCCACATACGCTACACCTTGAACACCATCTGATCTACGAAAAAGGACGTATTTGTTTAGCAACTGAGTAAATGCAACTAAAACAATCACACTGCAGTCTAGAGTTTCCCTGTTTATACAGCTGGATGTGTTAAGGTTCATTGTTTAACAAGGAAAGTATCCCTAATGGACAAGCCAGAGGTCCTTAAAAACAGTACCTAAAGTAGGATCCTTCACAGTTAATACAATAGTTCAACAGTGCATTGAAAAAAAAACACTCACAAGTGAAAAAAAGTCACCAATCCACACACACTGACTGAAACTGTTTGTCCTGAGTGGGGTTGTGGCAAGCTGGAGCACCAGAGAGCAGGCACAGATCAAACCCGCTGCATCACTGCGTCCCCCAGTCACCAATCCATTCTTGACAATGTTTTCCAGTACTTATTTAAAAACCTACACCATTTGTGAAATATTACCAATATTACATTGCAGTTTTTGAGCTCAAGCAATTGGATTTTAAATATAGTTGTTGTGGGCTTTTTTTTTTTTTTTTTTTAAAAAATCAGGTCTACATAGAGTCAAATAATTTCAGACTCTCCAGCTGCAGTTTTGACATTCAAGCATTATGACTTCTCCCTGCAAAACAATGGCTTTGATATCTAGTACAATGTATACAATGGAATAATTATTAGTGCATCGCTGTGTTTCCCCCCCACGCCGTTACACTTCCTTGACTTGCCTATCCATATTGGTCTGGTATTGATTTGTGGTATTTGGAGGCCTACTTGCTGTGATTTGATACTGTAGGAATACCCTTCTGCATAACTAAATGAAAATCATTGAAAGTAGCTTAATATACAAACCATATATTATAATTCACCATGGACTGAGGCAATGAATCAATATTAAATAATGGTACATTTGACTTTTGCACCTTCTTCCTACAAGCAATCCAAAATGACATTGCGGCTCTTAAATCTCAGCTGTCTTACCCAAATTGGTGAGAACGCAGCTTTGCAAACCAGGGCAGCTGGAAACATACTTTGTGTGAGCTGTGGCATGGAAATAAATGAAACTCGTTACGTGGGGGGAAGAATAGGGGTTTTATATTCCTCTGGCTGTGGAACTAGGCCTTTCATAAATAATTAAAAAAAACAATAGGGAGAGTTAAAAAAAAAAAAAAAAAAAAGAAAAGAAAAAAACAAAGAGGAGAATAGCTGCATACCACTAATGAAGCCTTGCTGATTAAAACAAATATCTTAGGATTTGACAGGAAACGAGTTTGCCAATGAGAGTTGATGATATTTATTAATCAATTCCACAAAGGATAAAAGGAGAAAAACATGACACAGGGAAAGGAGGGATGTGTTCAGTGCTAGGAACACACTGATACATGTCCGAAATCCTGGTTGACATGTTGAGCTAAGCGTCAACAACTACTCCTGAAGGTTTTCAACTGCAACAAATTTGTTTCTAAGGCATATTGCCCTTCATGCCTCTACACCTACCAATAAACAAGTACATAATTGAGAGGTTGTGCAGGCACATACATTTAAAGTCTTTTCCTCTAGCACATTGTATACTAGGTCAATCAGAAAACAAGAATAACTTTAAAAACTACTATAAAGGTGGTTACCATGGCTACCAAACAGAACTTCCACAGAGTTATCAGTTCAAAATAAATAATCCTCTGAATTTCACTCTTAGTTCTACAGGATACTGAGAATTCTTCCCTACAAAGAAGCTTGAATCTGTGATGCCCACAAATACACAGATATGAATGCTTTGACTGATGCAACTGCCTGCCCTAAATCCTCTGCTTTTCATCTCTTGTATGTGTAGAGCTCTGAATTAGGAAGCGCATGTCTGTGACACGCTGGAGCATGGGCTACTGTGCACAAAAGTGATAAAGTGACAGCTGATGGAGATATATCCTATAAACATTCAATCATACCCAAGATCCAAAGTCAGGACGGTCACGCATCCAAATCTTCAGTAAGAACATGTTAAATTTTCCCACTCTTCCAGAGAACAGCTAACTTTTGCTGCTTACACAGAGGGCCGACTCTAATCCTTGTCTTAGGGAAGTTGTGAGATGATGAATCTCAACCTCTCAGTTCAGCACTGTGGACTCTTACTGTCAGAAATGATGTTACATCTCACTGCTGTTCACAAATTTTGGCCCTTGTGCCTGTGATGGTGCAGAATAAGAGGATATGAGAAGCAAATCACCACCACCATTACAAAGCATGACTGCTAAGATGCTAAAACATCCCACAAGTTCTCGAGGACTAGAGTGCATAGACAGAGTAAAAGATGACATCTCACTAAACCATCCTGCAGATCAGCATTGGCTGGAACCTTGGTCACAGAGCCTCTTGTCTCCACCAATCCAACAACTGCTGTGTGCGGTTTTCACTAAATCAACCCCCTGATAGCAGGACAAACAACTGACGCATAGCATATCCATCAAAGATCTACTGCAGTATTGATTAAAGTTTAGTAAAGAGAATTTCACTTAGGGTCACTCCCAAAAACAGCTGTTCTCTCTTGTAAGTGTGCTGGAGGGGTGGAGCAGCTCCGTCAGCAGGAAAGAAAGGAAGTCCCAAGGCTTCAGGACCACAGCAAAACCACCTGATTAATCCAATGGTGCGTACAACACAGGAACACCTGTTAACGAAGACCAGCAAGAGCATCAAGCAAAATCAACGGTCAATTTCTCAAAAAGGCACAGTCATGCAAAAGGAGATCATTCAATCTTGGAGAATATTAATAAGCAAAATTGGATGTTTATTGTACAATTTATTGTATTGTACATATCCAGAGGGTCCTAAAAGGGATGTCCTCCTGATTACTTCATTTCCAAGACATACATGTAGTGAATAGTCATTACTTGGCTATTGCTTCTGTTATTGTTTCTGGTCTCATATTTGTGTTATTGTTTCCTATTAGAGTTATTATTATGCTTAGTTGATTTTTTTTATCCACCTCCGCAGAAATTAGAGACGGGAGAGTTGGAATGGGTGGGTGCTGTGGCGCAGTGGTGAAGTGGGTTTGCCTGGGTCCTGCTCTCTAGTGGGTCTGGGGTTTGAGTCCTGCTTGGGGTGCCTTGTGACCGACTGGCGTCCTGTCCTGGGTGTGTCTCCTCCCCCTCCAGCCTTGCGCCTTGTGTTGCTGGGTTAGGCTCTGGCTCCCCGTGACCCTGTATGGGAGTTCCAGATGGTGTGTGTGTGTGTGAGTTGGAACAGTGGTACCTCCTCCTAAAGTGAGATCTTTGTACGAAGTGAAATCAGCATGAAGTTAAGAGACACACTACGCCCCACTTACAGGCTGAAACTACTCAGTGTCTTCAGCCATGCTGATATTTACACTGCATTTTGCACTTTAACACATTTGCCACACATTTCCAACTTCCCCCTTATCACTATCCTACCTGCTTCCAGCATACAGCTCACCAATTACTTTCAACTGAAATGGAAATGGAAATGTTGCACAAAAGGCAGCACTGGCAAAGCACTTCTGTTTGCTCCCTTACCTCAAAAACCGTGCGAGGTCATGGAGTCAGCTTTGACTTGATGGTATCCATCAATGCTAATAAAACTAGATGACACGGTTTTGTAACAAAGGATAACATTCCCCAGAAACACCCTGGTTTTTTGTCTCTGGATGGTCCGTCTAGAAAAACCAGAAAGGCCAAATCAGGTCTGGTTGTTTGTTGGCGTGACTAAATTGCTTCATCTCTCATCTCTCTGGTAACATGTCAAGTTCAAATACAAACATTTCCATATATATGTGAGGTCTGTCAAAGGGGACACGCCGTTGTTGTCCGCCTGTTTAGATCTATTACTGTTTGGAATGATACTCTAACAAACAGTTCAGTGTGATTTTTAACAGTCACAAAGAGTCTCTCATGTTTAAACACGACTTTTACTTGTTACTCCCCAGTTTGTAGAATGAATTCTTAAATCCCATCTCTGAATCTCTGATTGTATAAACGGCATTAACCAGCATCATTTTCATTAAATTTATGGGTAAAAGTTTAAATGATTAGAAAAATATAATGACTTAAAAATATAATGTGCTAAACACCACACAACTGAGTGGACTGTCAGTTCTGAATAAAATCCCTTGGAGCAAGTCTGTACATTTTTTAATTATATTTGAAGGCTGAAGAAGTAGGGTTATCAGGGTAGCTGGTTTGTTGACAACTTGTACAGTACAACTTGTACTATTGCAATTTCTTACCAAAGAAAACAGTCCAGCTTTTGAAGAACTGCACAGATGAGTGATTAGAAGGTAATAATAAACTTGTAGGGAATGAACAGAAATGGAAATAAGCTGCCTGTCAAAACTTGTCCAGAGTAAGGAAAATTTGAAGGAAAGAACGAGAGAAAACAAACGGTAAAATGCAGCGTTTGCATATAGTTATTCAGGAGTGCTGATAACCAGATTCTGACTGACACAGTCTTGGGGTATAGCTGGCCATACATTTTGTGACATGCCAGTAGGTCATTTAGGACCTAAAAGCTCTGAGACCTTGTTTAATCTTAGAACTGTGGGCCCCTCCCGGCATCTAATGCACCGATTACGAAATTGCAGTACATACTTAGACACGCCTGCACAACTTCTAATGCCATTATGCATTACGGCGTTGTCGAATGTGTTTGAACAAAAAATACACAGAAATAAAAAAATCAACTTAACTGATTATCTGATTTAAAACAGTTTCTAAAAATTGATTGTTTTCAATCTTCTGCTCAAACAAATGTCCTTTAGAGAATATAGCATGAAATCATACTTTTGATATAAAAACTGGTGTGTGAAACTTGCAATAAACCAAAACAAAGAAAACTTCAGACATTTGAAAAAAATGCTTCATGTACTGCTTCTTGGGTTTCTAACATCAGTGACTTCATAATTACATCATGACTAAGGTCCTTTGAGTTGGTGATCTGGAAGCATGCCAATATTTACATTACCACATAAGAAATATTTCTAGAAATATGTAACATCTGTGGTCCCAAAGTATGACATGAAATAATTATTGAAAACTACTAAGAATTTATAATTTAGTGCTTCACGTTGCTATATATTACATTACACTGTAGCACTTTGCACCGCTGTGTTGGATTTTCAGTTGATCTTCACTAGTCATAAGCAAATATGCTTCTCCTATCCCTGTGTGTTTCAAAAACAAAAGCCAAGTCATTAGTTCCAACCATTGGTAAACATTGGAAAAGGCTGGGTTGGAGTAGCTCATCTGTCCAATTTCAACACAGCTACACCATTGTTCGTAACATAGTAAAGTGGCAAATTTGTTTAATATGAAACATTCAGCTCTTGTTATTTATTTCCCCTAGAATCTCATTTAGGGATTCACAGTATTAGCTTATTTTCTTATCTCAATTTATTCGATTAAAAGTCTGTTCATGGTGAGTAATTGAGTTGCATGAATTTCATTACCTTAAGAACTTTGCGACAAAAAGGTGCTCACCAGTAAAAGTGCACAAAAATCTACAGGATTGTTGATGTTAATTTCAGAACTGAATCAATATACAATACAGCTTCATTAATAAAGAAGCACTGAAATAGAAATATACTATAGTTGAACACAGCAGTTGCAGCTTTACATGCCCTATACATTTTTACTGAAAAATATTGTGTGCTGAAACACGTTCTGTATGTGACAGTTGTATGACTAGAAGTCGCATACAGGCAATCACAGCATAACGAATGATCAAGGTAACCAGATCATTGTGAGGACCCCTCGAATGAATGAGATATTGAAGCAACAAGCTGAAACGTGCTGTCATGCAATTGCTTGGCAGTGAGGTCATACTCTGCCTTCGCTGACCTCGCTGCTTGGAAGTTGAATTCCCGCTAGGTCTGTCCCTTGATAACTGTGTCTACCTTTAAGCACTGCAGTAAAATGAACCACAGAATACTCTGACTGGCAGTACTGATGCTCTGGGCCTGGAGGGGTGTAAGATAAGATGGTACTTGATCAATGAATAAAACACTCAGGTAAAATGTCTTTTTTTTAGCTGACAACAGACAGGCAATGCCCTTGCGTTTGTAAAATGACTCTGATGCTGATATCACTCTCTTAATATTGGTGTGTAATAATGAAGGAATGTGGACCTCGGAGACAAACATCACATAGGAGCTAATTGAAAGCAACTGACAATTTTACGCATTTATTCAGCAGCGTATTTTTCCTGGAACAATTCAAGATTAGTCCTTTGCTTCAACAAGGCACATTCGGGGACTCGAAGCAGACATTTAGGCTGCACTGTGATTTCCACTACTTCGGCACTCTGTTTTTTGAAGGGTTTTAAACAAGAGAGAAATTAATTCATCGGGTACAGTCTGTGCAGAGATGCTGAATTATACACAGAAAGCAATGATTTCAAGTCAAAGTAGAGCATCTCAAAGTAATATAAGAGACCTGATTTCAATTTTAATCAGCAGTTCTTGACAAGATAGTGATGTGCAGTAATCACATCAAGTAAATGCTTCAAATGTGCCGGTTTCACAAATGAAATAGCTCACCATCAGCTGAAAAGTGACCTTCAGACTGCTATGACTTTAACAGCAGATCTTTAATTCAATTTTATACCCATTAAAAAGCTAGGATGATTAAAAATGATAAACAGCTATTAATATTAAATTATTAACTTATGTTATCACACTGCATACATGAACTGAATATGCAATATCATCCTTTGCGGGGAAAAAAACTCACAAAAATTAACATTAATCACTTAACATAAAATGTGGCTGCAGGAGAAAACATATATTTATTTTCAGAAGCAATCAAAAGACGTGGCCAGCAGTATGCGAGATTCAATTAATAATCTTTCTCTAACACGAAAAATGTACATCCACTTGCCTCAGATCAATGTGCTCTAAAAAAAGAGATTACTCAAAAAGCAAAACAGCAAACACCTTTTTTTTTTAAAAAAAAAAAAAACATGCATAATTGAAGCATTATGAACCTTTGTTCAGTTATATTAAAAAAGTGGCAATTTTAAAGGAAGGGAAAATAAAAAATGACAGAAGATACAGAATGGATACTCAAGTATATTACTTGCGTGGTACAATTCTTATGGCCTTACCGTTAAAAAAGATGCAGAAACCAGAGTGCAATTGAAATCAGAGTAGAAATAGAGCCCGAAGCATGATTATGGAAAAAAATCCGTTTTGTCTAACGTCCTGTCTTCTCCATAACTCGATGTCGTCACACTGCATCATCTCACCTCAGAAGAGATCAGCCCTCGAATGGAATCCAGCCTCAGGTCTGTCTTGACAGGACCAAGAGTGTGGGCCTCTTCTCAGAATCTTATAGCAGCTCTCAGCCTGGTCAACGCTTTTCAGCCAAGTCAGAGTACAAAACCCAAGCCATCTATAAAACTTTCAGGTCGTCGCTGGTCTGCTCCGTCACGTTCTGTAACCCAAATCGAAGCGAAGTCCAACCGTACCCGAGGTTCCAAAGCTTGAAATCCACACAGCTGAAAAAAGAGGCAGAATCGTGAAGGAAGCCGACATCGCGAGCCTTTCTTATTCAGCTTTCTTCAGACCGTGGCCAGCATGTGGTTTGTGTTTAATGATGCAGGCATCTCAGGTAATGAGGAAATTTCTCCTCTACGTGGAAGCGAGGACGAATTTGTCTCTTCGAAGTGAATGAGTGTCAGATTTAAAATGCGGGAAAGAGGGAACATTCGGCACCACCCCCCCTCCACTTTCAATAACAAATCAAAAACACAGGAAAGGGAAAGCAAATGTAAAACAATACCTTACACTGTACTGGATAACACTGACTCAGCGGTATTATGGGCATGCGTTCTTCTCGGGTACTGCACAAATCACAGCACTTCCTTCTTTACTGTGAGCACAACAATACTCCTTTATTGCACAAGCACCTAAGCCACACGTGCGCTGGACCAGAACTCATACCTGCAACGAATCAAATATCGACCTGCCGTATGGCCTCTCGATCCCAAGGTAGCTGGTCTGCGCGTACTCTAGCTGGCTGCAGGTACTGGTGTCTGACCACCGTGGTGTTACAACCTGAAGGTTGCTAGTGTAAGTCCCAGGAAGGAACCCGCTACTGCATCACTACAATATCCAGCTATATTAGTGTGTACAATTTTTAATTCATTTTTCATCAACGCAGTGAATAGATAAAACTTATAATAATAAGTCCCTCCACAAAAATGAACACATATTTGTTTCCAGGCAACATAAAAATTGTTGAGGTGACTTTTATGTTTCTTAACTATAAAAAATAGGCAGACAAAGCCTAAAGCCTTTAAAAAGGACATACTTTGTTCTGCTCTGTTAGTTCCGGTCGTCGTCTTCGACGTACTGCAGCATCCAGATCCAGTTCCCACAACAATCTGGCTTCTGCGCCAAGAACTGTGCGCTGTGTACGGATCCTGAGGCGAATTTACCCAGAATTCAAATCCCCCGATGTGCCGTTAGGGCTGACCCAGTTTGCATCAGAAGCAGCTCGCTTGCTCCGTGTTTACAGCTCGCTCTCCGTTCGCTGCCGTCGACGTGCTACGTGCCGCTGCACGACGCCGGTACAGGAAGTGTTAATTATTCATTAAAGATTTTTTGATGAGCAACTCAACGAGCGCTCATTAAAAGGTCCGCTCTCCTCCAACCCCTTGCATCCGAACCTCGCTGTTAATTCGAATGCCACTGCAAGGGGCTCCGTTCAGCAGATCCCAGGGCTCTGAACTGATCAGCAAAATGCCCGAGGCCTGAAAACTTCAATTTTCTGCTACTTTTCACCAATAAGCAAAATGTTCCTGGGACACTAAACAGCACTAGTGCAGTCGTGATCTTGACTGACCATGACACTTGATGTTTTCATTTTATATAACGAAAATACTAGACAGTATTACATATTCCATTTTATATGATGAAATAGATACATATTTTCTGAGCGCTTTGGTGGCAGACAAGTAGTCTATGTCACATGAAAAAAAGTCATAGAAAACTCATTCCAGAGGGATTTTCTTAAAAAAGCAGAAATATCCAAATGAATCCCTGACCCCAGGAAATGTGGGTGATCAAACCACCCGGAGAATTTTCAGTGGAAAGCATGTTTTCCTGCTGTGCTTTTCCCAGTTCTTCCAGGGCTCTGTGTCTCAATTAGAGCTAACAACACATAACTCGCTAACACAATTTATACTTAATTTATATTTTATTCAAAGTCAAATATTCATTGTGAAACAAGACGCAAACATAATTTGACTAACAAATGTTTACTTTCAGAAAAATACAGAAGGCAGAGAAGCTTCCAGTGATCAATATTTGTGACAGATTTATGCATCGGTGGTATCAACAGTTGAGAGGCATTGTATCTTCCCTTCTTTATGTCCCTCCACATTAGAGTGGAAAAGACGCATTGTGCTTTAACAGCATACATCACTCCTAGTGACAGCCTCATTTATTCCACATTTCACAGGTGCTACAATCCCTGTGAAGCTGACAAAACAAATTAAAGCACTGATATGAAAAGGATTCTGGTTGTTTCCCCTCATTAAAAAGCAGGAATGAGCTTTATAGGATCAAAAGCAATGATGCAAAGTGATCAAATCAATTTGGGATCAAAACCATCGCCGTGATTACTGGGCGTGCTCAGAACCACGTTCTTAATACACTGAATAGATATCATAACCATGGATGAGTCATTCTGATGAACATGAGTATTCAGAGACACTGAGATAAAAGTCCCATCCAAAGAGACAAGATACTGCACATGCTTGCAAACCTTCCCTGACACTCCAGTGCGGAAACTTGCCCAGAACAATAACATATTGTTAACAAATTTCGCAATCTGAAAGCTTAATCTATCTTTATTACTCCTGTGTTACTAGTTGTCTGATATAACTTTTTGTTTTTTATATATTTCCAGTGTAGGTCACCTAATGTTAATCAAATGGTGAGACAAGTAACAAATAATTCTTAAAATATTAAAATGTATGCATCTGATTAATCTAAGACATGGCACATTACTGCTGTGTACTAAACAAGATTGCAAAAAAGATACAAAGGAAATTTAATAGGACACAGATTGCCACCCTATGAAATAACTTGGATTCACAAATTGGGTGCACTGTCAAGACAGTCACATCAACAGGATGAAAAGTGACGGGTACGATGACTTTGCAGCAGCCCTTCTGTTAGGGACCCAAAAACGTGGCCAACTCGCAATACAACCTCAGTCCAATCTCCAAGGCGGTAACGACGGAGGGTAGCAAGGGCAGCTTGAGCCGCCTGGCAGGCAGCACTTCTCATTGCTTTCTTTTGTTTCTTTGGCCAAACAAAAGGGTCTTTGCTCCATTGTGCAGGAAAATGAAATGTGGCAAACGGCACCTGCTACCTCCAACGTCGGGGCCTTAACCACCATGATCTAACAGAGGCCGTGAGCAGGGCCTTTAAACTGAAGTGGGCTTGTGAAACCTGTATGGAACTCCAGACCCTGGGTGAGCACACACTAAATGCCTTACTCTTACAAGCAAAGTGCTTGTAAAAATGTGTAACTCAACACCAATGACAGCATCATTACAGGAATGAAGAATCTAAGAGTCAGTCCTCTCTGGGGAAGAGAGAAGAAAAAAAAAAAACAGAAAACATGTCATGTTGAGGTGAACATATCTACGGGGGAGCACACAGAATAGGCCACTCTGTTTAATGATTCCTCTAGAAGGTGGCCAAGGTTTTCTTTTTTTTTCATTCTGAGAGCAGAGGGAAACTGAGAAGCCAGGGTCATCTCTATTCAACCGCCCCATCACACCCCTTCAGAGCACTGTTGGTGGTCTGACACCATTTATCAAGCCCTGAAACACTTCATCTGATAAGATTCCATTCTGTGGAAGCGTACATCTAGCTTGGCTTTTTTTATAAACAAATACTGGGAACACATAAGAGTCTCACATCTATGAGGAGAAACATCAAGAAGTCCGCACAGCTGAAACAGCGAGCAACAGGAGCATCTAAAGAGCAGGAGGACCTTTGATACAACATAGCCAAAGAGGGAATACACCCGCCATGGAGGCTACACCAACAAAAATGTGCGTGTACACCTATCAACACAGCAATGCTACACACTCCACCTTTAGGCTCAATAGAACACAAAAACAGTACCAACAATGCAAAAAAACTTTTGGAAAACCTGTCTGCAATGCTCACACATAAAAAAATGCACATTCCTGATCAACCCACACAGTACACTGCATTTAAAAACCCAACTTGTTAGTGGTCTTCCGGAGTCCTCTGGTCCATGAAATGAAGGGAATCTGTACAGAGCAACAATATCAGGGTCAATGAGAACATCTGCAGAACAGCCAAAACACTCATTCCTGGAGCCAGTGACCGGAGCTGAGTGAAGACGCCACAGAAAAAGTGTTTTCCGTCGTTGTCAGCCCTCAGTCTCAAAAAATGTACACAATAAAAGCACTGTTTTTGAACAGACCTGATTATACACCCCCATTAAAAATGATGCATACGAGATGCATGAATAAAACAGACAGGAAATAGCACTGTAGCATTAGACACTGTCTGTAACATATTACACTGAATAATAAGGGCTTTTTCTTGAGCAGGGGCCTTATTATTTAATCTAATTTAAGCTTTCAGAAACGCATAATGGAACGCCAAGTCTTCCAGAGCCCCCCATCAGCCACTCCCATACTAACCTTCTTTCCACCAACACTACTTGAGACTTCATTTCCTCGAAACAATTTCAGAGCAAATGTAAAAACAGTTCAAATGTGTATGATATTACAAGCACAATGATATAGATATAGATAAAGTTTAGATAATTCCTAAGATTTAATTTTAATCATCTGATCCATTTATATTATTAATTTCTGAATTTCTTCTATGGAGGCATTCTCTACCTAAAATTACATGTACTTCATATAGTGAAAATGTAGCAAAAATATTCCATTTAAAGTCCAGTGAAGATCCTGCTTTTGAACCTTTGGTTGACCTTAACTGCTGCAGTAAAAGTATCCAACCTTCGAGTAAAACCATCTGCTAAAGGAAAACAATGAAAAAAACACTAAAACAACAACGTACGCAGAAATGGTGTACTCTTTGAACAACGATGCGGACAATTACAACTGTTCAGTTTCAAATGTTTTTTTCTGTTCCACCCAAGAATAGACTCTCAGTGGCCCCTCCCTGCATGATCTGGTGGGTTTCCACACTCAATGATCAGGGCGAGTGTGGATGTGATCAGGAAGTTCACTAGCACAGATGCCTTTCCCAGCAGCCCCCACCCCTGCCTGTGCTCAGAGCGTGACTAATTTGGACTTTCCTATTGTGATGTTAAACGCACAGTGAGCCCACGGTGCTGTGACCTCGACCGCGTGTCCTCGGGATTCTACACATTCTTGTCCGCTGGAATGACAAATTGGGACGCTTCCCGCACCCGTTGGGAACGACCCAAACAGCGCCAACGGGACGCTTTCTACAATGACTCAACAGGACATGACTCTGTTTCTTCAAGTACAGTCATGCATTGTCAGTTGTATAACATAATATCCACATATGTACAATACAGTATGGTTTTACTCAAAAGTTGGACGTTTTTATGGCAAAAGTTAAACGGACTTTGTTTCTTATAATTTCATTGATTATCTTGTACTTTTCTCAAAGGCTGTTACTGATTTTGCCCATGTACATAGGTTGATGTTTTATTGGTGCATTTCACCTTAACAATTTTCTCAAGGGTACATCAGCAGGTCTCTTCTAGCCCTTGTAAGTCTGTGTCCTTTAAGACACTGTCCACATAGAACACGGTGAGTTCACTCTCCATTGCTAATCGGGATTTCATTTTTAAAATTCTTTTTTTTTTTTTGTGTACAGATTTACCTAAAAATGCCTAATTGCTTGATATCTGGAGGACTGAAAAACATAAAAGTGATTGGTACAATAAAATTCAGGGCATGCAATATATATTTGAGAAAAAAAAGACTGCCACAGGGTTTTTTTTCTTCTTCATGTGATTATAGAATGTCCTATAAAACTTCAAAATATTTTCACTGTGCTCATCCCAGGAAGCTGTAAAAGAGAGTTGATCTGTCCCAATCCATAAACCATCTGCTGGCTATCTTTAGTGTGGCGGTCAGAAATAAAAACCACCCAGTTGGGGTCCTGCAGTCTGGTGTCGAGTCAAACAGGATGTGTGGGAAATTAGTTCTTGTCCCCGTACCACCCCACTGTTCGTCACTGGGTTCTTTACCCCTGGGCTCACCACACCTGGAATGCCCACTGCCACCCTATCAAGGTGGAAACATGAGTGCCTGTGTGACTGGATAAATATATACATATATGTGTGTGTGTGTGTATTTTTTTCCTGCTGTTTAGGACTAGAATGCACAGAACATCCTTCCAGCTTCCCCAACACCACCTCCGCCTCTCCAGATCAGTTGCCCGCCTTAGAGACCTTTCCTATCTGAGTGAGGCAGACAGGCTGGTGTTGCCTAGCGCTAACGGCTGCACTCACTGGTCAGCAGGACGGAAAAGCCAGCTTCTTGGGGTTGCCAACTTTACGCAGCTGAAACCTCTGGATGGCACTGGGAAGAGGTGAACTAGTCCTTCAAATAGCTCTCCATGTGGTTTGACATTCTTCACCAAAAGATAAGAGTCTGTCATGCCTTCAAATCACCTTCAGAAAATGCACAATCCACAGAGACACACACACACACACACACACACACACACACACACACACACACACACACACACACATTCCGCAACCCTCTTAGCTCCTGGTACTGAACTCATTCATCCCCTAAATATTTGTTTCCCTGGGTCACCGAAGCCTGGTAGGTTTTTTTATCACTGTTTCCCATGTTTGTTTTACATTCCTCTTACTGTGTGCATAGCCGTTCTGTGAACCACGTGTAGAGCAAAAAACAGTCATTTTGAACATTATAACAAAAGAAGAGAATTACAAACAACCAGGAGAAAAGGTACTAGCAACTTATAGAAGTAGATCAAACTATAAAAATCTGAAAAAAGTCAATTGTTACCATCAGTCAAAATAATAATCATCTAGGTAAGCAGTTCAGAGGAAAAAAATGTCAGTAATTTGACATTTCATGCAATCGCTATGACAAGCAAAACCATTCAACATTTTTGCTAGTACTCAAACCAAATACCCCGGGTTCACTGGTCCAATCCGTTCACAGCGGCGCACATTTTCAAGCATACATTTCCCCATGTATTTCAAGAACAAGGTAAAAATGCAGCAGCCACATACTTTTGAAAATATTCCATGTCATACGTAACAAACGGAGGCTTAATGGAAGTAATGAGACAGTTGTAATGCCTTTGCAGGGTTAAGGGTAACATCCTGATTTGATATTGTAAGCTGAACAAATAAAATCAGTTTAATTTCTGTTGTACTGTGTGCTGATCACACACAAAATAGAAAAACTACACCCCAGGATGCCAACAAAACACACACACACACACACACACACACACACACACACACACACACACTGTCTGAAACCACCTGTCCCGAGCAAGGTTGCGGCTGACCCTAACCCTAACCCTAACCCGGCAAAACAAGGCGCAAGGCTGCAGAGGGAGGGGACACACCCAGGACGGGATGCCAGTCCGCCGCAAGACACCCCAGACAGGACTCGAACCCCAGACCCACCAGAGAGCAGAACCGAGCCAAACCCGCTGCACCTTCTCACCCCCGTCAATAAAAAAAAAAAACACACACACACACACACACACACACACACACACACACACACACTTTCAGAACTGCTTGTCCCATACAGGGTCACAGGGAACCAGAGCCTACCCGGCAACACAGGGCATAAGGCCGGAGGGGGAAGGGGACACACCCAGGACAGGACACCAGTCCATCACAAGGCACCCCAAGCGGGACTCAAACCCCAGACCCACCGGAGAGCAGGACTGCGGTCCAACCCACTGCGCCACCGCACCCCCGTCAATAAAACAATAAATCCTAAATCAGCTAAAAATATTTGGGAAAGCAAAACCATCTGCTGTGGAATGTTAAAGATTTTAACAGAAGTGACTGCATCAGCCCTGTCAGTGATATCTCATTTACCATAACATAACTGGCGTAGATGTAAACTGGACATGCATAGTTGCAACATTTGACAAGCCCTCCAGTTATGTTCAGTTACAACCTCTAAAAACTAATACTAAAAATAACTTCATCAGAAGGTGATATAAAGGTGATATAGGTGATATAAATTATTATTAATTACATTTTTTCCTCTCATCAAAGGACACTAAGCTGAAACAGCTGTTTTGCCCACATGCACTTTGAGTACTCTGAATCCTGCCTTAACATTTATGATTAATGCTCAGAGTCACAGTCACCTCCAGCATAGCTCAGCTAAATTTCAGAGTGTGGTAAAACACTATTTTTCAGAAGTCTTGCCTCATTGGCTTTTTTCGAGGTTACGGAGCGAATCTTCATTTTTGTCACTACCAACAAAATCTGATTTTCTCCGTTTTTTCCACTCTGGAAAATGACAACGTGGCAATCTGGATATACAGATCTGTTAAACGAAATAAAATCTGATGGATCAATTAACTGCATTAGTTTATAAGTGACTTTCACTCTGCGTCAGTAACAAGTGTGTCTGGGGCAGATGCTTTGGCTCATTCCTCTCATCCGTATCTTTCCACAGTGTCGCGGTGTATGTGTGTGTTTAGTGGGAGTTTCCAGGTCATCGAGAAAGCCCAAGGAGCCTCTTCCTGTTGTCTGACTTTCAGGATGAGCTTCGTGGCCCAGGGACACAACACCGCTGGTGGCTTTGCAGTTGGGTTTGCATGGAGATGAACAAAATCGCCCTTGCAGCACGACACATACGGAACACCACCTCCATGTAGAGGGCTGCCATGAGTCCACCACACCACCTCTAAACAGTTTTGCATCCGCAAACACTTAGCGCAGCATGTAAGTCACTAAACACAAGTCAATAGAAGCTGTCAGAAGTGCATTTATCTAAGAAGACAATTATATGGGACAGGTCATTCGAACCAACATGTCACTACGGGAAAAGCAGAGCAAATGAAAAAACTCTCAGTCTTCATGTCCTGCACATGCAATCCCTACTTTCTTTATTGCTGATACATGCGCACATTTGTATTACATTTCTTCTTTTAGCTGATGCCATTCTCCAGTACAACATACAGTGTTAAGCTTCTTACAATAACTTCCCATTCATACAACTTAATACAATTTTTACTGCAGCTATTTAAACCAAGCTATTAATAGCACCACCAGTTCTGAAATGGAAAACGATAGCTAAATGTTTAAAATAAGTTGCTGCATGCCAGTTCACTTGCAGATGAAAACGACAAAATCAGATAAAAGCGGGAGTAACCTGGGCCCCCTGTGAAATACCTGTATGGGATGCACTGAACAGAAGAATGAAAGCAAAGCAACCTTACATCTTTGGAACTTGCTGCATGAAGAGCTGGGCTGGACATGACACCCGATTTCCAAATCAGATTTGTAAATATACACACACATTGTCTGAAACCACCTGTCCCGGGGAGGGTTGCAGTGAACCGGAGCCTAACCCGCCAACACGGGACACAAGGCTGGAGGGGGAGGGTACGCACCCAGGAGGGGACACCCGTCCATCGCAAGGCGCTCCGAGCAGGATTCGAACCCCAGACGCACCAGAGAACGGGACCCGGTCAGACCTGCTGCACCACCGCGCTGGTTCTTGTTAACCTAATGCCTGGCAAACAAAACTAGTTTCCAGCATGTGTACTCACACTTTTCACCGGTACTGTGCAAATGCAGAACTCAGAATTGCTTACAAAAGAGACAACTTCCATACTTCACGGTATATATATACCTTACACATATATAATCTCTCCCTCTCTTTACATATAGTATACACGTGTGCGTGTGTGTGTGTAGTGCACTCTGTATATATATTGTCAGCCTCTAAGGCTTGAGAAGTCCTGTTTGGGGACACTTGATTGCTGACCGAGGCCACATCAGATCAATAGAAGCCCGCAACCGATACCAGGGTCGGTGTGCAACCCTTGGCGAGGGTCCACACACTGCTGCTATCAGCATCCCAGCAATGACCCTTCCACGGGTGCTTCCTCCTCCTCCCCGTCCCTTTACTGCCCTGACACTATTAATAGAACAACAATACCCTTGGAACTTGAGGCGGGAACATGCAAAGACCTGCACCTGGACCGCCAAAGACCCCCAGCAGCAGCGACGCAGCTGAACGGCACGGAAACAGGACGCAAACTTAGAGCTTCGGAAAGAAAGCTGAGCAATGTACACTACCACCAGCAGCAACAGCGCTGATGCCGCGCACCGCCATAAAATGTCTCACGGCAAACAAACAATTAAAGCACGCATTTACTAAAGCCATTAAAGCGCAGAGTCTTGCTGTTAAATAAGAGTAATTTAAACTTGGAGGCGTCCTGCTGTATGCTAAATAACCCCCTTACTGTTAAAGCACTTAAATATTTCACTAAATTGCTTCAGTGCACTGGAATGTGGGTCCCCGTGCTGTATTATAAATAAAAGGCACATTAATACCTTCTGCTCGCAACCTTGTGCCCCAGTGTATTGTAAGCAGAACATTGTTCTGCTGCTCTACATGCAGCAGAAAGTCCAGTCTGAGCTGCAGAAGTATGTTTTGTTTTTTTTTTTCCTATCCTTACACTAACTGCACTGCTTCTGCTGCCGAAATTAAAAGTTTTATGTAATAAAGAAACAAGCCGGGGGGGGGGGGGGGGGGGGGGGGGGGGGGCGACACCGCGTGTTGGGAAGCCTCTGAAAGTTCCCACAAGCCAGACGATCAGAGCGCTCTGCCTAACAAGTGTGTCCGCGATCCTCCGGGGCACACGAAGGCCACTCTTCCTACCTCCCCTCCGTAGACCCCAAAAGCTAGAGGGGGCTCGGGCCGTACGTCCCGTCCCACCACCGCTTTGCGACCCGGCTCAGCCCAGCGCTTACCTCAGGCTCGCTTCGGCTCCGGGTTTGAAACGCTTCTCATCTTCCTCTCACAGAGCCAAGGGTAATAAGTTGTAAGGACTCGTAATTTCCCCCCCTTCCGTCTTTCCTTGGCTCCCCCCGCCGCGTTCCGGTCTCCCGGTCCGAGAGCCACATATATCCCTGCTAGGTGCAGACTCCCGCAGGAAGCCCGGGCTTAGCGTGGCATAGGTCCTCCCCTTTCTTTTTTTAAAGCAGGAAAAGACTGAATAACTGGAGAAAACTGTATGACTGCAGGACAGCAGGAGGAGAGTCAGTCCACACCGAGAGCTAGGTTACACTGCTTACACACTCTCTCTCTCTCCCCAGCCCTGCTTCCCCCCCCCCTCCTCCATTCTCACTCCGGTTCCTCCCTCCCAGAGGAAACAGCGCCTCTCAGCTCCAGCACTCACAAGCAGACTGGGGAGGGCTGGGGGGTTTGAATGCGCTCACTCAGAAAGCCAAATTCCTGGCAGAGCAGCGACCAATGGCATTGGCGGCTATGGGGAGGCCCTGACTTTCCCTCACTCGGGAAAAGCGTGGACTGGAGCGGAGAAGCAAGCGCGGAGCATGTGGAGGAGTGTCGAAGAGTGAGGAGGGGAGGGGACACCGGTAATGTCCCAGGGCCCACGGGAGCCTAGGTGCTAGAACTTGGCGAAATTGCCGGGGAATGTCTGCAAGCTCTTTTCTCAGAATGGAGGAGATCAGCACCTGGAGAGAAGTCATCTTGTGTTCACCCCATGAGAAAGTTTCCCCCATCAGCCTTCAGCTCCAGGGAGATCAACCTTCTCGCATTTCTGCTGCAATGTGAGAGCAGTGCAAAATGCTCCATCCCCCACCATTCCAAAATGACAGATGCGGACTCGGAGCCTCATGACGTTTAGGTGATTTAAAACGTAAGAATAGCTAAGAAGCAGAGGGCGGCCGACGGAACCACAAGGCACTGCAGGTAAAACGCTATTGTGCTCTGACACATAAAGAACTGGGCTGGGAATGACCTCTCTTTATCTCTCTCTTTGACTCCTCCCGTGTGTGTGTGTGCGTGTGTGTGTGCACGCACATCAGAGGGCCATTAAAGTCTCAACAAGTGGTATTAATCATGCCCGCACTGCTAGAGTTCTACAAGAACAGTCAGATTCTACAGGTTACAAAAAGATGTCGCAGATGGGACACAAGGCCAAAGGCGGTTGACCTCTGGCCCAAACAGGGGTGTTCAACTTGCTGTCCCAAGATAAGAAAGAGAACGGTTCTGGAGGCCCAAAGATTGATAGGACTTCTCTGCAAGACAGACATAGCAAGCAGTGGGCGGTGGCTTGGCTTCATCTGGACGTCGCTATCAGTTCATCTCCCCTCCCAGAGTTCCCCCGGTGCCAATTTCATGCCTCCCATCCCATGTGGTTGTCTATGCAAGACGCGGTGCCACTCTGCTTGGCTGCCTGGGACGCTGCCCCGTCTGCAAAGATGAGAATCCCAAAGGCTCCACACAATGCAATTCTGGCACTATTTGGAGCAGAAAAGAACTCTAAGAATGACAATTAAAAGTTCTACAAAACAACTACAAAGCATAAACATCCGGCTATGTAAAGACACTCTGTCCAGTACTGCATATTAACTTTTTTGCGGCAGAGGGAATAATGCATTCAGAAAACTGTTAATTTATAGTTGTGGGTAGCAATTAAAAAGTTAATTACATGTGAATTAGAATGTACCAGCAGTTTCCTCCTTTTGTAACATATAATTTATATCTTCTCAGGACACAGAGCTCTGTCTGGCCTGGAGGATGGTAACCAGTGTTAATTTGGGTTACTTTTGACATTGAATCACTTTTCATTTATTTGACCTGGTTTTCGAAGCAGGAAAATCCAAGAAAATGTAAAGAGCCCCAAAAAAGCTCCACCTTAATCAATCCCTTTAAAACTGGACAAAACGCACTAAATTTAAGGGTGCTTGTTGACTACAAAGCCTTTCTAGGGAAGCTGTCAGTCTGTGAGCTCACAATAGCTTCCTGGAGCCTTCAAATGAGTGACCACACCATAGCTAACTTTGTGCGATCTCCTCCCGGCTATTGGTTTTTGTCTGTGGTCATGCAGCTTCACGAAGGCCAGGATAAATTCAAACACTTTCCATGACCTTCCCAATCACCAGAAATAAACACTTTGAGCCTTTATGGATAGTTCTGGTGAGCAGAGTGTAATATAGATTTATACCTCCTTCATCCCTCAAAAACCGAAGGCTTTTCTTGTTCAAGAGGTGTGCAATATCCCACTTTCCATTGTTCGGGACTGTGATGACAGCATTTCAAGAAAGACTGAACCCTTTCTGAAAGCAAAGGGGATTCGTACTCCTTATGAGACACTTAATATAGTAAGTGTTTCTTTTATTTAGTCCTGTACATTTTACAGCACTAATTCCAACACCCAGTGCAAGAGATTTGACCACTATATTTCTTTGCATTTTTTTTTTCAGTTCAGCAAAGTAACTGAGGTGAAGTACTTAGCTCCAGGGGAGTAACAGCTGCTTATCACTTATGATTTGCATGCTGTTAAGACTCTGGCATTGAGAATACATGAAGTGCGGTGCCAGGACCATCTCACTGCTGTGTACCTCTCTTAGGAAGAGATTTGAACACTGAGTATTTCAGGACTTGTGAGCGTGCAGTTTTCATCTGTGCACTGGGGGACAGTGAGTGTGTTTTGGAATTCACCGTAACTTGTACAGGAACCCTTCACTTTGGGGGGAGCGCACATCTTTAATCTCTACTCAGTTACACCTGCCATTTGTATAGCCAAGTATCTATGCAGTACAGTATATATGGTATAAAAATGAGGAAGGTGTGCACTGCAAAGAAACATCCTCTTTAACAGGACACATAAAAGGCTGCTCTGCTAAAATCTTGCCCCCCATAAATAGCTGAATCAAATTTAAAGCTCTGTTATGATGCCATCTTGCTTATGAGTAGCAAGGATATAAAATTACAGCCAATCCCTGGGCACAGTGATAACACACTCCTACTTGACAAACTTTTTGCTATCCGTTTTCGTTACTTTTATTATTCATACAGTCAGTTTTTAAAATAACCTCAAACTGAAAATGCTGACATCCACATTTTGAGAAAAGCAGAAAAGCTTCTGGGTCCGTGCAATGTGTCCTGCAATAACCTGAAAGACTGCTATGAGCTTTTTTAATCAAACCTTGCAAGCGAGCAAATCCTTCAAAAGGAGCACTGAATAATTGCGTGCAATTCAATGAGATCATAAATTTGTGTAATTGTTTATTCTGAGCCATGTACTGCTTTTCAAGCCATCAACCAACCAACCAATTTCAAGAAGCGCTTGTCCTGAGCGGGGTCACGGCAAGCCGGAGCCTATCCCGGAGACATTGGGGACAAGGTGGGAAGGGGGGTGTGCACACCCTGGACAGGATGCCAGTCCATCGCAGTACCCCTTTTCAGTAGAAGATTTTTCTGTTTTGTATTCAACAATTAAGTGTGAAAATCATGAATATATTGACATATGCTGTATGTTAGAAAGGGGGTGCGGTGGCGCAGTGGGTTGGACCGGGTCCTGCTCTCTGCTGGGTCTGGGGTTCGAGTCCCGCTTGGGGTGCCTTGCGACGGACTGGCGTCCCGTCCTGGGTGTGTCTCCTCCCCCTCCGGCCTTACGCCCTGTGTTGCCGGGTAGGCTCCGGTTCCCCGTGACCCCGTATGGGACAAGCGGTTCAGAAAGTGTGTGTGTGTGTGTTAGAAATTAAGTGTGTTCAAAAATAAATGCATCACTCATTAGGTTGTGAATCAAGAACAAAAAAGGTTTTCACATATTTTATCTGGAAATTCTCTCCTAGTGTCTTTGAGGGGCCGGTATGTTTTGAGATCCATGTCAGGGTTCATCTCAAATTCAGGATGTGGCTCTGGTCTCAGTGTGGCCTGGGTGGCCGAAAATGAAAATAATTACAGTTCAAATTAAAACCAGATACTTTGATAGGGCTGCAAAGATCGAGAGCACAGACTGTTAAATATAGTCTTCTGCAAGCAGCAGTGAGGAGCACAGAGTTAGCTGTCTGTCCAAACCACCTGCAGGGGTGGTCTTTTGTTGTCACATACTGGTCATATGGCCACACATCTGGATGGAGTTATTTGGACGAAGGAAGTCTTTCCAGAAACTCACATGCTGTACTCACTAACTGATTGTGATAACTATGATACGTCATTGCCACCTGGACTGTCTATTTTGACTAATATCAGTGCAGTTTGCGCAGTAAATCTCTAAAGTCTAATATATAGCATATCTGTATGTTTGACAGCATATGTCATATTTCAGGAGAAATATCTTAAATGCAATCAGAAATTATTGCTGGTGATGTTTTCAACAGAATTGTTACCTGTTAGAGAGCTGAACCTCCAGTTAAAGAAACTTAATTCTATAGTGCTTCTTGATGGCTATAGACAAAAATGTGACGATATTTTTCCAATTATATGGAGAAAAAAGGACTACTATATTAAGAAAGGCTAGATTAGTGCAATAAGGAAAATGCCACTGTAAATCAAATTAAACACAAAGTTCAAATGAAAAAGTGATTAAACTTAATGAAGGATTTTTTTTTTTTAAATGACAGCAAAAGATTACCTTAAAAATAAGAAAAATATTGAAATAACTTTCAATCGATACTTTAGATTTTTATGATTGGTGATTTTCTTACTTGGTGACAAAATAATTCTAAAACTGTAGAATTCAGATGACTGCCAGGTTTAGTTTTATTTCAGTATTGACAGGATTAATAATAAATTGGATTCTAATATTTCCATCCAAATTTGATCATTTCAACAGTATGACTCATGTTCAGTGACAAACCTGAATTCTTTTATATAAACCATCAACATGTGTAATGATTAAGAAGTTCACTACATGACAAAGAGAGCAGATGTCTAGAAACCAAACACTTCCGAGGGCCTCCCCAACTGCTGCACGATAAGCCTACCTGGTAAATTTTCATGAGGGATATGTGTACATGAGAAAAACTGCAAAATATTATGCAAATTAACCATATTTGTCAATATGTACAGTTTTTAATTACCATCCAGTGTCATCTTTCCCAGCAGCCCCCTTGCTTTGATAGCAAACATGTCTTGTTTTTCAAAAGGCTGATCTTTCCAAATAAATGTTTTAAATCCCATTAGACAGATGTTGTAAACCAACTCATTGCACTGATGCATGTGAATGCACACAAACTTCGTAACAAAATACGACTGCGTGTTACAGGCAACACCTGGCCTGAGGAATATTTCAAACGATGACAACAATGTGAGGCTGCAGCACGACTTGTCCTAAATGTGAAATTGTAGGATGCTGACTCAGCATCACAAATTGAATTAATGATGAAAAATATGACACTAAACATAACTTCAGCATTTGTGTACATTTAGCATTAAATTGGTTACAAAATGCTAAAAATACTGGTGACAAAAATTTAATGTTAGTTAACACAGGAGAGTAGGGTTAATGTAAAAGTCCTACAAACATATCATACATACATAATAACAGGCGGTAATCTTTGCTCAAATTTTCATCTCTTGCAGAGAATTATTCCACAAAAATTTTGAAAGCACACAATACAGACACTTTGCAACGTTAACAGGAACCAAAGTATTCAGCAATACGTATGATCCATTACTCTATTGAACAAGTAAAAAAAAATGGTATAAACTGAGTGTATAAGATACTGGTCATGTATACGAAGTCACACACACACATTTTCAGAACCGCTTGTCCCTTACGGGGTCACGGGGAACCGGAGCCTACCCGGCAACACAGGGCGTAAGGCCGGAGGGGGAAGGGGACACACCCAGGACGGGACGCCAGTCCGCCACAAGGCACCCCAAGTGGGACTTGAACCCCAGACCCACCGGAGAGCAGGACTGCGGTCCAACCCACTGCGCCACCGCACCCCCGTCTCGTATACGAAGTCAGTCACAGGTTATTAATGTAAATTAGAAAGCTCTAAATTAGAAACGTGTCTAATGTGAAGATCACAGTTTTCCACATATGCAGTGCTGGACAGTTTAAGAGGACAGAAGACACTGGACAAGCTGGGTTGTCCATGAGGAAACAGGTAGGAAACAATGAGAGACACCAGTGAGAAAGGTCATGGCAATCAAGTTGGTCCAGCATTAAAAAGGATGAACACAACACGGCAACCATTAGACAGCAATTTAATTGTGAAACTGAAAATGAAAATTTAGAGAAGAAACGGGCTAAAAAAAATAAAAAGAATCAGTTCAATGTGACCCAATTTACTCATTTGACTAATACAATGTTTATTACTTTTTATAGTAAAGAAATATCTAGGCTTTTGAAAAGTACAGATATGACTAACATAACACCAGCCTGGAAACATTCAAATACGAAACCCAAAATGAGACTGGCCTGAAAATACTGTAGCTTTGACTTCAGGCTTCACTGTAAATTACATTAGCGCCACTGACAAAACTGCACTATCCAGCTGTGACATTAGGAACTGTTTTGGGCTCAAGATTCTATGGTTGTTAAAAATCCAGTAGTTTACTAAGCAATTACCTATTAATTTCCTACCACGATAATCATTAAAAGCCATCTGACACGTCATGGCAGTGATTTCCTAAATGGCATTGTTTTCACATGAGATGGTTCATGGGGTTATATGTTGTCAGTTCTTATGTTCTCAAATTGTTACTGGCCCACAAAATGTTTTTGAAATGCAATCAATTTAGCATGGAACACTGCCATTTAAAAACCACAGCAAAAGAAGATATAAAGCATGTATAAAGCACACAGAAATGTTCTGTTTCATAAGGATATACAAGATAATCCTTCACCTTTTATATATGAATGGAAATATAGTATGTGAAACATGAAAAAAGTGAACTGCAAATCTCATTTTTGAAATATTTCAGTCACTGGGTGCTATATCATCTACATTCATTTCAAGATAAATTCGGAAAACATAATCGTAATTCCTTCAATTCATCCTGAAAACTGAAGTTGTACTATAAGAGTTTGCTAAGGATCACACAGATTCATTTTTTCCTCCAACAAACGGCATGGCTTTTGAATTTATCCTTTCAACTCTTCATGCTATTATAAACTCAGCAGTCTTAGCGTAAAGAATTTGTATAATGCTATTTATATCAAAGGGGGGTGCAGTGGCAGAGCAGGTTTGGCTGGGTCCTGCTCTCTGGCAGGTCTGGGGTTCGAGTCCCGCTTGGGGTACCTTGCGATGGACTGGCGTCCCGTCCTGGGTGTATCCCCTCCCCCTCCAGCCTTGCGCCCTGTGTTGCCAGGTTAGGCACTGGTTCGCCACGACCCGACCCGGGACAAGCGGTTTCAGCTTGTGTGTGTGTGTTTATATCACAGTCATTCTATACTTGGAAAAATAAATTTTACAGGTGAATCAAGGTATTCTTTTAAAAAAAGTACAGATCAGTACAAGAATGTGTTACTCATTCAAATATTATTACCTTTATATGTATGAGACAGTTAGATCAGACAGGTACACTCATTCATATTTGGTAGCCACCTCACCTTGTCAGGGTTCTGACAATTTGGAGCACATCATAGAATCACTGGGCTGTAGACTAGGAAGGTGCATCTGGATGGGACATCAGTCCATTGCAGGGTAGCCACATGTAGCTACACACCAGGGGCAAGTCAGGATCAAAATTTACCTGAGACAGATGCCTTTGGGCTGTGGAAGTAAACTAGATTACCTAGAGGAAATCCACGCAGACACAGGTAGAACATGTAAACTCCACAATGTCACATCCACACCCGCCATTGACAGTACCTGACACAAATCAAGCACCGGACACCAATCAACACACACACTCTTAAAAGACCCCCTTCTGCTCCCATTCCCTTGTGGAATCTCACTTGAGACAACTGTCCTCCTGCACTATGTCCTGCCCTTCCTCGTCCCCTGCTTCATGTATCCATTCTCCAGTTCTCGACCCGTCGCTTCGTCCCCTGACCATGTCCTTGCATCCTCGAGTTCACTCTGCCGGCCGATCGACTGACTCTTTGCCCGCCCCTGACAACGAGAACACGCCAGACCCCTTGATTCCTGACGAACGATCCTGCACTTGGGTCCAGCCGTCCCGGCGTCATCGGTTCCTCGTGACACACGGAGACTGAGCTGGATTATAACGTAACCCCGAAGAACCCAGCCACTGTGAGGCAGCAGTGCTACCCACTGTGCCACCCACAGAAGCACACTCAGACAGAAATGAAAAGGAACAAACAATGAACAACATAAGCAAAAATATAAGAAAAAACAAGTACCACAAAGAAACCCTAGATTTACCAGATATATTACTTTCATCGTGATTTGATCCTCCAGGAGTGTCTTGTTCCTTCTGACATTTGGCTTGTTTGGAATATATTCAAAATGACTACAAAGCACAGTTGTTGACTGCTTTTGTTCTAGAACAGCCTTTGTATTTCCTTCAACCAGACCTTTATGTCAGTTCTTCAGCTCCCAGAAGCCCATTCTGTACGCTGCTCCCTGCACTGACTGAAGTAAGAAAAACTAAACGCACTCACAAGTTTCTGAGTTCAAACTATAAATTAATTAAGAAAGGCACCCATAAAACGGCTTATGGGGTCCATTCGGTCATTGCTCATTTTATTCTGGAAGATCTGTGGAATATGAAATTGAAGAACTGCTGTACTTAGTGGAAAAATTTCATAAAAGGTAACTTATCTTCGGTATTTATCTACCCTTAATTTAATACTTGAAAAATCACCACTTTCACTTCAAATTCATGTTGTTTTTATTGTCATTCCTCTATATAGCTTATATACAGTGGAACGAAATGTCGTTTCTCCGGTGACCATAGTGCAACACAGAACGGGAGTACAGGACAAAACCCGAAGTGGCCGCTGCGTGCTACTGCGCCGCCATCTTGAGAAGCTCAACGCACAACGATTCTCACGTTTTACAGGCAACAGAGTATGAATAACTGCTGAAACAACTCACATGGATCCAATGAGAAACAGGGGAGGTATAAATGCATTTTGGAGCAGAGACAACTTTTGCAGGCCATTGCTGGTGTCCTTTAGTGATCTACACATGCTCACTCTTCACATGCACATGCAACCACAGCAGGAGCCTCAATGAGAGCAAACAGAACAGATAGCTGATTGTAAAAAGTCCCGAACACACTGTGGTTCCCTATGAAGCTGTAAAAAATATTCATTACTGCTTGCTTTTATTGCATGGGATAAACTGCTACGTTTTAACTGGCAGGAATGAACCAAGATGATCTTGAACGTTTTCAAAGAGTTCAAAGACGGTTCTAAATGCAAGCTGATAGTTGCTTCCATGCTTGTTAGAAACCAAGCATCCATGGAGAGAAACTGTAACCAGGTTAAATGCTTGTTAGAAACCTGCCAAAGCACTACACACTCATTTACATAGCCCCCGCCACGTATTTCCTCCCCTCTATTCTCCAGGTGATCCACTATCTTTCTTAAGCCAGTAAAATTACATTGTGTTTGTGCATGTAGATTTTCCAAGAGGCTAATTAAACTGGTTTAGCAAAAGAAACAATCACCTGCAGTGAGTTTAGCCAGTTCCACATTTTAACCCAAGTAATACGCTATGTACGTAATGGTCAACAGTGACTCAGGCTGCAGACTTCGTCAGAGGATGTTACTTGGAAAACGCAATTCACCTGCTCCAGCTGCAGGCCTGCAGAGCCGTAGGTGTCATTGTGGGTAATGAGAAGGAGGGAAACCCAGCCACCTGTATCTCCCTAGAGAACACAAACCAATGTCCCATCTTTGGGCAGCACGGTGAGAACTGAAACCCAAAATCCCACCATAACAGAACAAAACATTTTGTTGCTGGGGTATATAAAGTTCTGCTTGCATTCTTTAGAAGATGTCAATATTTCAATATTCTATTTTCAATGCAAAAGTGTGCTGCAAAATAATTTCCATTTACATTTATTCACTTAGCAGATGCTCTTCTCAAAGGCGACCTACAATGGATACTATGTAGTGTTTCTAACCCACACACCTTATTCATCAAGGTGACTTACACTGCTAGATGCACTACTTACAATGGGTCACTCATCCATACATCGGTGAAACACACTCTCTCTGTGTCACTCACACACTATAATTAATGTATAATTTGCATTCACTCATGCATGCACACATGTATTCAGGCAACATTACAAGTTACAGCCTGAAAAAGGAGTTCCCATCTACATAAAATAATTAAGTGTATTTTTCTTCTAGTGTTGGAAAAAATACAACGCAACAAATTTCTCACTATATGTCAGAGTACATTGAGGCAGCCCATGACAGATATACCAAAACTGAAAAAAGAACAACTATATACAGTGAATACTGCAATTCATAAGGCTTGCAGGGATGTAACAAAAAGTAAAAACGCTATGCACACTATTTACATAAATATTACAGAAATGTAAAGATGTTATGCCATCAGCACATTCATGTAAATCCATGTAACCAATATCTTTTTCCTAAGGAAAATTTCTACAGTATTTTTTGTCACAGCCACAATGCTATTCAGCCCACCTAGCCATTTTTTTTTTTTTTTTTTTTACAAAGATGAGAAAGAAGAAAAGCTAAAGCAAGTCTACATAATTCCACTGCCCCAAAGACCTTGACTCACATGAACTGAAGGATAATTCATCATTTTAATTAAATGAATTTTTATTCGGTTTAAATCCAGACAAATTTGTTCTAATTGAGCTTTACACTAACGTTCTCTCAATGGCCCATGAAAGCCACTATTCATATTGCCCCACATATATACACACAGACTATAGACAGGAATATAGAGATCACCTAAAGGTCAAGAACAGACTTTGAATTATTTTTTTCACTTTGCATATTTTTTGTTATTTTATATTTTATCTTTGCTATTGGTATAATACCAGTGCCAGGCAACAACATTACCACAAACATTATTCTCCACTAAAACACCCTTTTTAACAATATTACATTTATCGGACGCTTTTCTCCAAAGCGACACAGGCGTCGCCTGCTGTACTGTTCATGTAAAAGCATCATGTTAACCCTGTGCTTGGCCATATCCAAAAAATCTTATGTAATTCAGTAAGGATCAAAGACCTTCACTACATCCAACTTATGTAACGGATGTAGACATACTGGTAAATGACAGAGTCGATGCTTAGCAAGAATCTGTCATGCAAGAAAATGCAAACTTTACCCTCGACCACTTCTCTTTATGCAATTGAGATCTACCATGTTTTCACATGATGTACATTTACACATACACATGGGTATGTATATATATTAGTGCCTTGAGGAAAATTCTTCCCATTAATTATGCCTTTGACTTTTATGAAGTGCCATTTTAAAATACATGTAAAGGCAGTTAATTTTTTCTAAAAATTAAATGAGGCATTAAGGTTTTTTTTATACCTACAGTCTCACTCAGGTAAGCCTTACTGTATCTTCTTGAGAGATGATGCTAATAAAACACAAAAGATCCAACTATGGTGATTTGGAAAGCACCTGTGTTTTAACTACATTAGCAAAAAATAAATGTTATTGCTTTTGTAATGCCTCACAAAGGAAACAGCAGATCAAATACGATACACTCTCAGATGACAGACCGAGAAAGACCAAAGAACAGTGCCTGGAATTTCAACAAAAAAAAAAAATTCATAAGGTGCAGAAAGTTGGAATAGTCCTCAAAGAATGTCAAAGCTTCATAACTTGTGAGCGGAGAGGATAATTTTTATCAACAAGAAGTATTTTAACATCATAATTATGTTGTAGATGGACTGAGGTCCCATCCTGCGGGTACTCTGCCTTGTGCAGCACTGCATGTCTGAGACAGACTCTAGACCACCATGACTTGGCTTAGAATAAGCAGTTTGTAGCACGTCGAGGCGGCGAGGAAGGGGGGCAGAGCCCGAGGTCAGACATCTGCAGCTGGGACTAATTGCTGGCTCTATTTCTTCCCCCGGGTCCGCCGGTGAAGGAAGAGAGAAAGGAGAGAGACGCCAGCCAAAAAGAAGACGGCAGATCCCGTTCGCGAGCTCGCCCTCGGTCCCGAGCCCCCGGACGACGCGGAGGTTCCCGAAGCACTGCACCGGAATATCTGCTCCTGGTTCCCCCCTCCCTTTGCGTCACCTCCCCTGCACTAGCGTCAATAAAAGAGCACGAGCAATCCGAGCACCTACCTGGTTCCGCCTCTGTCTGTTGCAAAGTTACTGGTGATGGATAGATGGATTATGATATATGTATTATGTTAGTGAAGAAAAACAATGTGTGGGTTTAAATAGAAAAGTTTAAAATGACAAAACTAAGAAGATCCCTGGGCATATATGTATACATATGCATTATACTGCATGTACCGAAATGTATTTCAGAAATCAAGATTTATCACGGGCATTACAGGGGTACTGAGACTAGCTTCTGCAACAGCCCAGAAGATTCAAAGCAACACTAATAAAGGAAACGCACTGCGGAAATAATGATAAAAAGAACAGAATGAGATTCAGAAGGAAATTGTTAATTGTTATATTTCTAACTTCGAGTCACCCTTGGGGTGCCTTGTGATGGACTGGCGTCCCGTCCTAGGTGTGTCCCCTCCCCCTCCAGCCTTACGCCCTGTGTTGCCGGGTTAGGCTCTGGCTCCCCGTGACCCCGTATGGGACAAGCGGTTCAGAAAATGTGTGTGTGTGAATATTTGTAATAATTCTAACAAGTGTTATATAAGTATTTGTTTCACTGACTGTTCCTTCTGGGTTTGACAGACGAAGTCGCACTAGTTACTAGTTACTGAGTAAACAGCAACTGGGTAAACATATCTGAACACTTTTCAAGTGAATCTATTCAAATAATTTCGGCTCAGTTTCGTCCTTTCTAGGTGTCTATCAGCCTCCCAGCATGCCCGGAGTGTGTGCATCAGAGAGCCAATGACAAGTGGTGACACAAAAATATACAGGAGACAAACAGTCCTCAGTGAAGGAACAGTGCATCTGTTACTCCTGACAACCACGAACATGAGGCTACCAGACAGGTCAACACTGGGTGCTCATGCTTATATATCTGTGCAGATGTGTCTGAACTGCTGTACACTGTGCTTTTAGCCCACAAACCAAAGACAGTCTATTTGACTTCACCGGCATTTGGGTAAATAGGGTATTCCTCACATTACACTATTACATTAAGATAAAGCAGGTGAGTGCTGCTGTCTTTAATTTATAAATTACTAATCAATTTATCTCAGTTTATACCTATGACAACCCTCAATTTCTGTTACTGAAACCACCAATAAGCTGAATCAGAAAATGATGAAATCAAAAGTCTGCTTCTGAAAATTTATCCTTTGAAGTTTACCAAGCAAAGAACTTCAGCAGATCCAGAAGGTCTGCCTGTCTTTGGTCTCACAAATAACAACTTGGACAGGTCTGGCATACACATATGAGAGTCCAGGGGGTTATTCCAGGGCAGCTAAGTCCAGCTTGCAAGTGAATGACCAAGATGATCCAGTCGAACCTGCACAATTAACTGCACTGAATAGCTTTCTAAGACGGCCATTGTGAAATATAAATTTAGCCCTCCCAGAAAAAAAAAAAAAAAAAAATTCTATTTGTATATATATATTTCACATCATCAGTCCTCAAAACACACACACACACACACACACACACACACACCATCTGAACCACTTGTCCCATATGGGGTCACGGGGAGCCGGAGCCTAACCCGGCAACACAGGGTGTAAGACTGGAGGGGGGACACCCAGTATGGGACAAAAGTCCATCACAAGGCACCCCAAGCTGGACTTGAACCCCAGACCCACCAGAGAGGAGGACCCAGTCCAACCCACTGCGCCACTGTGCCACTGCACCACAATGCCCCCCACCTCAAAATACAGTGAGTGAAATGAAATAGGCAACAGTAATACAGTTTTCTACTTACAGTACGGTAGTACAAGGATGTTGTACAAAGTAGGACAGCCTCCCGTGTGGGTGACACTGTCTCTGATTTTGCCTCCAGAGGCTGGCAGAGCTCATGGATCAGAAAAGGCAGAATGATTCACTGATAATATAAGATGTGTCATATTATAACCTTTCGTAAAATAAGTTAAAGCAGCACACACATGAACTTTCAAATTGTGAATAAATTGAGTTTAACACAAACAAAATCCAATTTCAGACTAAAGCAACAATTTAAGCGCAAACAATTATCATTAACATAAAAATATCGACTCCATTATTCAACTCTTAAATTCAGAAACAAAAAGAGACACGAGAACTTAAAATAGGTTACACTAACGAAGAATTTTTCATCTTTGTACAAGTTTCCTCAACAATTTAACCTGGCAATGACATTGATGAGAAAAACATTCAAAACTGTATTCATTTATCTTTCTTACCAGTTTATTCCAAAAAAAAAAAAAAAAAAAAAAAAAAAAGCTAAGCTTACTGAGCTGGCAAGCAAAGATAGGTCTTCTAAAATATTTCTGACATTGACTCATTCTGCTAACCGCATTTTTTTCACATGAACGCACAGCCTTCTACACTACAGCTGGAGAATGCTAGGCAGTTACGTGGAAAGAACAAATAAATCCTGGGGAAATTTTAAACACTCCTTAAAATGTAAGTTTCTGTAGAAACAGAGGCAGGAAGCTCTCAGGACTACATCCTATATTATTTCCAGTACTGTTACAAAAAGCCATTATAATCTAATTGACTCTTGCACACACCCGATGTCTCACAGTGCATCTCTCGTCGCTTCTTACTTGATGAAACGTCGATTCCTAAACGTTCCTTTTACCACATTTTCCCGTACCACTCTTGACTAAATTTCACATATGAAAGATACTCTTTCGGATGGCAGATTTACTACCGCAAGCCAAAAAAAAAAAAACCCTATTCAAAAAGGCACCAAACGAGTAAACATCATAGGAATTGACCTGAGCCGCTAATGTTTTGGTTTTGCCATAAAAACGGTGTTGTCTCCCACATCAAAAAGAAAGGGGGGAAATAGCTGACACACCTAACAACAGTGCAATTTAAGCAGTCTTTATCACTCCAAGTGTTGTCTGTTAGACTGTCATCGGCAAAACTTAGAGCTCTTACGGTAGCTGTCTATACAAAGAAGAATTGAGCTAAGTTTAAAAAAAGACTCGAGACTCTTCCTGCTAAAAAAGTACTGAGAAGTTTCAGAATGTGCACAGTTCTTTTGACAAAAAGAACAAACTTGAAAGAAGAAATCAGAGCTTAAAAGCAGCAGTTCATCCGCAACAGCGTAGGTCATCTGTCTTCAAAGTGCTCGATGGTGCGCTGAAGAAAGTGCCCCTTGTCTCTACTCACCATTGTAGCTCTCCTGCTCCTCCACATTGTATGGCTCCATAACTTCAGAGTGTTAATTCAGACATGTTCCGGGCAGGGGTAGAAGAGCCGGGGCGGGTGACGGTGCCAGGGGGTTGGACTTCACCTTTTCCACGGCCGGACTGCCGGGGCTCTTGCTGCTGCACGGCATCTGCCTGCTGCTCTGCCGAGGGCGGACTGCCTGTATCCTGCCCACCGCGCTACATCTGGCTGGCGCTCCAGCAGGACGACTGGCTAAAGCCACACGTAGGCCCTTCTCCGGCGGCCACAGCTGTCGGCTCTTAAAGACGCAGTGCCCTTTTTCCTTGGTCGGCCTCTGCTCGAATCGTCTGTTGATTCAGAGCCTTGCTTTTACTTTATCGTCTGGAACTACGGTGCTCCCCATTTTGAAGACTCTGGATGTGTTTTAACGTTACCGTGTGCAGACAGGAAAATACTCTGTGGATACTGGATAAATCCAGGCTAGAAATATCAACACAGGCACAAATGCTAAGACTGAGGTTACAGTACTTTGGACATATCGTGTTCTAAAAATTAAAGACGATTAAAGAAAAAAGAACAAAAGGGTGACAAACAGTCAGATGGATTAACTCAATCAGACAAATACTGGATATACTCCTTTCAACATGAAAGACACAAATGAAAGACAGAGATTTCTGGAGATGTTATTGATGTGGTAACCAACAGTCAACTCGATGGCACTTAACTAATTTGGTGGGATGGTCCTGTCTCCACTGCAAGGGTGTGGGGCACTTGTAAAAAGCTGAGGAGACCCAGCTCCAGGTACGAAACTAGAAACACACTGACATAAACTCACACTGTGAACAGCAACTGGATATATCTCTTCCTGGGGAGTTCAGTGTATTTCGCACACACAATGTCTAGAAGTGCTTGTCCCGAGCAAGCTTGCGGCAAACCGGAGTCTAACCCAGCAACACAGGGCGCAAGGCTGGAGGGGGAAAGGACACACCCCAGACAAGATGCCAGTCCTCCACAAGGTACCCCAAGCAGGACTCGAACCCCCAGATCCACCACACAGCAGGCCCTGGCCAAACCCGCTGCCCCCCTTATGTATTCCAGCAGAAGTTCAATCCCAAACTGACTGCCGACTTGGTTATCATGTGCACCTTGAATATTGCACAAGAGACCTCTATGGAGCAAACACACTGGGTCATTTCCAAACCTGCAGGAGCTGAGTGACCTTTCACTATATAAGTAGAAGGTGGCAGTATTACAAAGTGGTGACAATACTTTATGTTTCAATCTAATGGTGTTTCTTTTTTTCATTTTGATCATGGTACAAAACCTTGTACTTTGAGAAAAATAACGAACATTCCAACAAGACAGCACTACTATGACAAACAGCAGCCCTAGCTTCTCCATCACTGTCAGCTACTGTTACAAAGGATCAGGGTGCAGAAACAGGACGCTTCATGCTCAAACCCATCGAACAGGAGATTAAAGATTGTCGCTACACAAGCAGTCATTCAAAACACTGCTGCCACATTTCACACACTGAAACTTTTACGTCTTTCTTGCAGATGAAGGCACACACCAATATATAGATGAAGATTAAATACAGATGTATTAATATTGTACAGACTATTTCTGGCGCGCACATCTTAGTTAATGTCCATCTGTCCAACAATTGTTACTGAAGTTCACATTTCAGCAAAAATTCCTGGTAGAAAGCTCTTTGGTCAGAAGAACTCTGGTCATGTTGTTGTTCTCAAAAGGTGGAGGGAGATGTGCCTGTTTCTACAAAGGGAAAACTATGTTCACCATCAGACTGGTCTACCTCATTTAGTCTGACCCAACACAGTTTGCATAGGGTATTGCAGAGCAAACAGATTTTCTGTAAAGCAGTGACAGTCCAGCTCATCTGAGGAGCCCCCTGAAAATTATTAGAGGAAAAAATAGAAATGCCAGAATGTAAATGCATTTTATACATGACACAGCTAGTCTTTTCAGCTGTGTTTCAGAACAAAGTTTAAGACGGAGAACAAAATTCCAGAAATCTGTCTTACACATTGTTCAAGTCCTTCTACAACTTGATGGATTTGAAGCAAACTTGAGGTATTAAAGGTGTCCAGATGTTTTCAAGTGTTTATGTATCCTAATCATGTCACTTTCTAGGGGATGTCTTCCACCATTTTCATTCCCACAAATTTTACCCCCATCATGCTATGAAACATGGTATCAGCTGCAACACAAGATGCCAGTTAAGATAATTTATGTTCCTGGAAGGCAAGAACAACAACTTGTGTACTGTTCCTGGGAGCTCAGTAAAAGCCTTCACATGATCGCATGCACGGGTGCAAATCTTTTGTTCAGTCCAATAGTGAACTACCAATAATAATGTTTCAGTGGATAATTTAACTTCTAAACATCACCTTTCATTAACAGCAGTGCAGAAATCTAAGGGATTTCACAAAAATCTGATTATGTTAAGCTCCAGTATTGCTGATGCCAGTTTAAGAAAACTTTAATCGTATGATTTTTGAGTCAGCAGCGAAGAGAGTACCCAAAGTTGTTTCATCTAACCTACCTGAGTAAAACCCAAAAGTGCAAAAAGCTGAGGTATGGATGGAATTTTGGAAAGTTGTTTCTCCTACTTAGCAACATGGCCACATCTATAGTTGGTGATTAAGCCTCATAACAGGATTTCTAATTAGAAATCTCTCAATGAAACTCAGCAGGAAAAATAAAAGAATAAGCATGGTTTGCAACTATTCTTGGAATGAATTCAAATTAAAAATCTCAGTGAAAGCACAACTGATAGGACAGAGGTTATCATGTTTTGGACACATAATGGAAAGACTATTCTCTTGCAGTCTTCTCATAAAAGATGATAATGCCTAGAAAAGTTTACATTTACTTGTTTAGGTGATGCTTTTCTCCAAAGAAACTTACAATGTTAAGCTGCTTACAATTACTTACCCATTTATACAGCCAGGTAATTCTACTGGAGCAACTGAGAGTAAGTACTTTCCTCAAAGGTACTAGAGCTTGAGATGGATATGAACCTGTGACCTTTCTATCTAAAGGCAGCAGCTCTAACCACTATGCTACCAGTCGGAAGAGAAAGAAGAAAATGACAACCATCAAACCAGACTGACAGACTCAATAACCACAACGATGGATCTACTCCTTTCATCAAGCGGAGGTCTTGTGAAGGCGATCTCTATGTGGTTTCCAAGATCTGACAGAATCTCAGGAGCACTTAAGAACAATATTGTGGAAAAGTACATTGTACAGTACAAAGTCATGTCAAAGTCAAGTGTGCATTGGGTAGTAAACCACCGCGAGTCAACTTCTGTAAAAGCTCCTCACATGATTTCAGATCTAATCTATGATGAATTTTCCTTGCAAAATAATGTTACCGAAAAGTAACAAAAATACAAGATATGTCATCCTATTATTTCAGGAAATTAAATGAAAACAAGCAATTCCTGCTTGTTTAGGAATGTACAGTAACGTTTTGTAGTTGACCTGAATGTTAATTTTCTATCTAAAATGCACCATGTATGAGATTCGTCTGTTTTTTTTATTATTTTTTTTTATTTTAAACATCAAAATAAATAAGGTTCTATTCACCATATCAAACATCTAAAACAGATGGCCCAAAAGGGAATAATCATACATAAGAAAAAAATATACTGAATACAATATAAGTATACCTGGTATCAGTTAACATTTTCACAGTAAACTTTTACATGGGCCTGTATAAAACAGAGAAATTTATCTAAATTTCCCTTAAATGAAAAATACGCCTCTGGTCAGCTTAAACAAGCTTTCTTATGCAGTTTATAGTACTTTCCAAGCAATTTTTTTTTTTTTGTTTGATTATGTTTTGATCACAAAAAGAAGTTTTGTTAATGCTCTTTCATTTATTTTTAGACTTCCCTCCTCCAGTTTGCATCTGCTTACAAATGGGTCCCCCGTGATCAGGGTGGAACTGCACAAAGTCATGGCTGCAGCAGGAAAAATGTTCATGCTGAATGCAGACTATCCTTGTGGCATGGTACCGCAGGCTAACTCAGCCCTCACTGCATGTGTTGACCCACAGCAGGCCGTGACACTGCCAGTTATGAATTTGCCGACAGTGTGCACATCACACGCATGAGAAACCGTCCGAACGCTCCACCCTCAGAGAGACACGGAGTGCCCACAGTGGCCTGAGTTTAGCAGCTCAAGTGCTAATTTGAATTTTGCTGAACTAAGAAAATGTCTACAGCTGCAAATTAATCACCCTTTAATCAGATTTTATGCTTTGTGCAATAACAAATGCGACTAACTCAATACATCAGAAACAGCAGAATAAAAATTATGCAAAAATAAAAGATGAAGGGACGGATTTAATATCATGTAGAAGGAGAGTGCAGAAAAGAGAAACAGCAAATTATTAAAAAACCTGAAGTGGCAAACTGTATAAAGCTTAGACATCTGTGGTACAGAAGATCTTATTAGAGAAATGTGGAAGAACAAAGGAAGGGACACACAGATGGGAAACACTTTAAACAGCTGTTCACTGTGGCATGATGGGACCGTCCATCACCAATTAACGGCAAAAAAAGAAATTCCGTTAAGACTCAAGGTACTAAAGAAGACCAGTTGGACCAAGCCAGCATACTGGATGAAGACATATTTGTGTGATGAATGTTTATGACTGTGTCTCAAGCATGTGGAGAGGCATGAAAAGTGGGTCGGGGCATGTCTGTGGAGATCAGTAGCTCTCCAGCCCAGCAGAGTGGAGCCTGTCAGGAAGAATCAAGGGGAACACAGAACCGTATGGGTTCTGGATTTAATCAGAGCGTGAGCCATGCAATGAGAGCCATGATGTGGGAAGGCAGTAGAGGCCTGACTGAATTAGTTTTCCCACTATCAAGGGGTGTGAGGCTGTTCTCTTTATGGCTGGATCCTCAGTGTCCCCAAACCCAGGTCCCGAAAGGAAAGGATGGGGCAGCTGTATATATGCTGCAAATGAAAATGATCAGCTACAACTGACTGACACAAACAATTTCATACGGTTGAAGGAGCACGGTGTATCTCTGTCTCATCTCACAGATTACTCATCTGAGGAAAGGATAGCGCTGCATCGGCCAAGTGCAGCCCAAGACATCCCACGCGCAGGAAACAGACGAGGTCATCTCCCCCGCGCACAAACACTGCCAAAGACACAAAGAGACCAAGACTGCAAAAATCCTACCGGAGAGAAAAAATGTGCAATTTCAGTATTGTTTCCAGTACGGCATCAGAGTGCCAACGAGGATATAGACTAGCACACTCCATGCATCCATTGATAGCTCTACAGTGGTCCTAAGCCTATTATCCACAGAAGCGCTGAATTACCAGAAAAGCCTCTCGGCTCATCCGTGCGTTAATAGTTACCTCCTCTACCGCCAGTCTTACATTTAAGACAAACAGTGGAGGGTCTGTGTCCAGCTGCCACAAAGTGATTCTCATTTGTTGCTTCCCCAAATGAGAAGCATCTCACTGCTCAAGCCTAATTTCTTCAGATGGACAGAGGGATGTAAACATGGTACACAGAAAAAGGAAGACTGATGAGACAAATCAAAAAGTTTACTTTGAACACTTATTAGTGATGATCTGGTACCAGAAAGAATGCCAGAGGTTTGGGATGGCCTGTATACTTTCTGGCCTCAGGACTTGATCCTATGATTGCCATAGGATATGACAAGGTAAAGGAAACATTAGCCAGGGATCTTTCCAAGGGCTGTCAAACCCAGGTACTTCCAGAGGGAAAAGTCCCTTTTAATCTTCAGTACCCAACCTACACAGCACAGGTCCCTTGTAATTACCTGCTGTTTCTGGACAAACCAGACTCCAATTCTGCTTAGCCAAAGAGGGAGGACATTTGAGGAAGAATGGTTCAGCTTATACACTGCAGATCAGTATCATGGTTAGGACTAGGGGTTTGTGTAGAGAGCAAGAACAGACGTTCCCAGGAACTATAATCAACACCGCCTGTCCCAGCTATTTCTTTCAGGGTGGAGGAACCCTTTAAAATGGGTTCTGGCTGTTATGAGCATCATGCAGCTTTTGCCAGTTGAGCCGTGGCAGCGAGACTGTTGTAAGAGTAGGCATTCGCACTCCAGTTACTCTCCACAGACTGCAGATCATACCGATAATTAAGTTGATGGCATAAACCAATTAGCTCAATTTTAAATAAGCTGTATTGCAAATGCATATAGTATGAGAAGTTAAGAAACGCATAATTATACCACCCACGGACCGAGGGTGGAAAACCTCTACGCTTTAGAAAGAGATGTGTAATGGAGAGGGCAAAGGCACTGCAAGATTTTAAAGCTTATGCATAAAAAGAAGTCTTAATATGCAGAGCCTGAATATGCTCACTTAACTCATTTTATTTAAGGGCTTGTTTTTGCCTTTAGAAAATTGTATAATTATATTCACATACTGTATTTATGAAGTTATAATTAACAAGAAAGATATATTCTTTTTTTCCATTATAACAAAAGGCACTTTTCTACCATTTCATTATCCAGAACATTTCATGTTCTACTTTTCATCCGTGCTTCCTTTTTGCGAGTTATTTTCTATAAAAATGCAACTTGACTTCTTCCAATTCATGTTAATTTCATTCACCACTGTGAAGAGGTACAATGATATGGAAAACAAAGCCATGAAATGCTTTGAATAAAGATTAATAAGAAAAGAGTCCACATAATACTACTAGTCTTGCATTTATATTTCACAATTGGTCAATTGTGCCAATTCAAAATTGACATGACATCCAGTAATTGTGCTGCCGTACACTTTCAAAGATTCTCCAATGATGTGAATGAGAGAGTTTGGAAGTATAAAGAGCAGAACTTTTCTGGGCTATTGTAAACATGGACTCTTGAATACTTAATGACACCGACTAATTTTAGCTCCAAAAAAGAAAGCCAGTATACGAACGCGAGTATAAGATTCACAATCTGAAGAATGGCAACCATTTTAAAATAGTTTACAAATGGTTTTGTGTCATTTTTGCTTTATATAAATGTTTCAGTTTTGCCATTACATCAGCGAACCAAAACTCGGTAAAGTCCGGTTCAAAGTAAATGTTTTAACACAATTTTCTAAAATGAGAAGTAAAATGATTTATTAGGGTTAGGCCTCATATACATAACAAAAGGAAAGCCTACTGTGTTAATACAAGATGTACTAGATTATACCATTTAAAAAACAGAAAGGCAGCAAAGAGGGAATAACTAATTTAGGAAGGAGAGTTTTTGGTGTGTAGTTTGGGACAATAAATGCAACAGGTGGATAATTATTTGAAATTCCTTGCATGCGTTTCCAAAGTTGTACATCTTACTGCAGCACTTACCTTTGCTCGAAAGAAAAGCAACAGGACTCTTCCTGGAACTTGAACCTGTAAACTTTTCTCATAAATCCTGGTCTTTAACCTCCCTCCATTCACATCAGAATGTTAAGCACACCGTCCCAATTTTTTGAACACAACGATATAAACTTAATATAAACTTAACTCACAGAATGGTACTCTGTCATTGAACAGAACCAAATTAAAGTTTTTATATATTGAAGACAAAATGATGAATTGTTGAACTAAAAGATGATTGAAGCTTGATGTTGCAGGGTGTATAAATCACTGAACGTGTGTACAGCACATTTGCATCCCAGGAAAATCACAGTCCTACGTCTCAAAGTCTTATAACCTGTAGTCCTTTCACTATATAACAGCATTTATAGGAATTACTAGAGTGTGAGACTATAGCACACCGTGGAAAGTCTATTTTGTGTATGCCCAATCTATTTTAAAGAAAACAAAGAGTCACAGCATATTCACAAGATCTGAGAAAACATCCATGAGCATCTTACTGAATAGAAACTGGACTTTAAGTGCATAAAACACAAAAGTATTAAAATGTAAAGACTTTGCAGACATGTTAAGCACAAAAGCGGTGGCGTAAAGGGCTGTGAAGGACAACCGTCGGGCTCCGCCGCAGTGATCGGAGCACTGCCAGAACCAAGGGAAGCGTGAGAAAGACAAGTTCTCCCTCTGCTGGTTGAACAGAATTAGAAACGCCACTGCCTGCTTCTGGCTTCCATGATTTTGCCCACTGAATCGTGTCTGATTTGGCAACATAGCCATGTGATCCAATTTGAAATGCACATTTACACAGTTGTACAAACGTCCATCCATACATATACCCCAGGGCACGATTTAGAGAACATGCGCCTGCCGTTAACATACAGGGAAGCCGTCTTCATTATCCAGCCTTATCTCTGTTTCCAACATGTTTGGCAGAACCTCACCTACTACTTGCACAGTGACTTGTATGCATTTTGACAGCAGAAAGGAGGCCCTTCAGCAGGGACACTGAAATGGCACAGAATGACCTAAAACCATCAGGGATGTGCTGATTAAACAAACCGCTGGGGATTACCGCAGTTGCTCAAGCCTAGAGCATATGACAGCAAACCAGTCCCCAGGACAATCTCTCCAGATCACTAATCCAGTAGCTGGCAAACTCCCTGCTCTGCAGCACTTGACTTCCAAAAGCCACACTTGTATAATTTATGATTATTTTATGTGGTTAGTCGTCTATCTGTATCAATGGAAGCTTTTAGATAGGTGCAGAACAAGCAAGACGTGAAATTCCTGCTTTGTAAGCCATGCTCTTGCACGGTGTCTGCAACCTTCATCTTAGGCTTTTCACAACCGGCTTATGGAAATTTAATCAACTGGCATATGATACACTGCTTTTACCTGTGAAAACCCATAACTAAGAGTTTTAAGAGTTTTCATAATAAACCCTAGAGGTTAGGTACGAATGGATTTACTCTTTGATGTATGATATAGGCCAACACCATTCCTAGGTACAGTGAGCACATAACATGTTAAAGAATATAATACACAAGCACCAGTGTAATATTGTAACAAGCATGGAAGCTAACAGCACAAGAACCTGATTCAGAAAAGATTTAAGCAAACACCCTACAAGGTAAATCTGCAATGTGGAGCTATTTCAACACTGCTACTGACATGGAATTAATACAGATTATTTAAAGACGGCAGTAAAACCCAGCATCTTCTCCACAGGTGGATGCTCAAAATTTCATATTTACGATATTTGAATTTTCTCTATGTTCTGTCCAACGTGTGAAATATACTGACGGCCGTTGTATGGACATAAGTGATTTTTTTATGACAGCTTTGTTAACCCATATGTCCCTGAATTGAATATGAAAAGGTGGGGAAAAACAGCAAATGAATTGCAACCATTTATTTCATCATTTCACATTTTAATTACACTCCAAAAATTTTAACTGAGTCAGGGTTAGTCTTAAACTTGGCCCTCTCTTCATACCCAGTTTTGATTTTTACTGCTGGTCTCAGGATAAAACTTCAGGTATGATGAAAGCTCTACCCAGAGCTAAAGACACCTGACACAACTGGATTGAGGGATGCCTGGTGCACTTTGAGCACTCGGTTGTGGTTGCTCTTCACGGTGACAATCTGAGATTAATGGTCCGTTACCCATCCACACGAGAGCACCTAAAGTGGCAGACTCAGGGGCTGGTCAACGGAGTGCCACTCACCGCTCCCCGGGGACAAATCTTCCTGGTAGTCAGGGAGGTGGCTCTCAGCTGGCACGCTGATGGTGCGCCGCAGCAGTCTTGTGCGGCTTGTCCCAGTCCGGGGGTCCTGCAGCAGGAAGGGGGGAGCCTGGGTTGGGGGAGCAATGAGGAACAGATGCAGAGATAAATAAAAAAAGACAAACATAGCATGAGCAAAATGAGTAGTAAATCGTAACATTTTGGTCGGCAAACTTGTCGGTGTCAGAAAATGTAATCACAGTACATTGGGGTGAATCCTAGTCACCTTCTTTGGCACGTCATATTGCAGAAAACCTCAATCTTACAGCAGGCTTATCAAAATGTGTTCCTGATTCTTTTAACCAAGGTATCTCGTAATTTTGCCCATTCATACAGTAGTTCTGGAGCAAATCAAGTTACATTTGCATTATTAATTTAGCTGATGCTTTCTCCAAAATGACTAACAGCATTCATCTACTTACAGTGATTTACACATTGCACAGCAATTTTTATTGGCACAAGTAAGGGTTAATACCTTGCTCAAAGCTAGTGCACAAGGAAAGGGTTTTGAACCTGGGTTAATTTTAGGTGAGGCAGCAGCTCTAGCTACACCACCTGTTGCTACTACAATAGGAAAAGAAAGAACCATACACAGAATATGTTTCTATAGAGACATCAGATTCAAGACACTGCTGCCAGTGGGTTGTAAACCTATGCCTCCAAAGAGATTGGAAAGCAAATCCAGGGTCTTAGACTGCTTGGGCACACAAAGTTACATATCTTGCTGCAGGGTATACCTATAGTATAACTGAATCGACAGCCTTCAGATTACAAGTCCATGTCCTTATTCACAGTACTGTCAACTGCTTCAATCCCGAGCAGCTTTCACATCCTCAACAGTAGAGGAGGTGCACCAATTCAAGGTTTAAAACCAAAGCATCTTACTGTAAATGCAATTCAAAGACCTCCCAGCCACACACACACCAGACTATTTGTCAGTTGACCTTGCCTTTTTCCAGTGACCAAGCCAATGTGCTCTTTTTTAATCCCCTGAAGAGTTACTGTTCTTGACACCGTAGATAAAATGAGCCTGGAAGGACCAGAGTTTACATGATTCATTCAGCAGTCAAGGACGCAATGGATTCCCTTTAACTCTGTGCATCGACCGGAAGATGAATGTCTGGGCTAAATATAAATTAAAATTAGAAGCATCAAAGGCATGGCTGCGCTAGGAGGTCAGTATGAGGAGATGCTGAGTGGTGGTCTTTACCAGCCTAAGCCGTACTGACTCTGCCCCAGCTGGCGTTAAGGGGTAAAGATGTGGTGCTCGATGAGACATAATTGCTTGTTTAACTGCTTGCTAAGGCCTTGGTCAACACTCAGCCCTTGTTTCAACATTATCTATAGAACTTCTGTGAAGACACCTTCCGCAATTACTTAATTGGGTTCTGATGCAGGTAATAACTCAGAGCAGCGGTTTCTATGGGCTGGGCTGGACTGGGGCAAGGCAGAGGAATTCTGGGTGATTAACCTGTGACTAGTAAGATGGAAGGGCTTCAAATAGTACTGTTGCAAAAAACTGCTTATCCAGTCTTTGCCGAGGAAAGACCCAAAGTACCACACCACATTCCTGCACTGGTAGTCAAAACTAAAGAATAAATAAACAATATGCTTCAACCATTTTTAAAAATTGCTTCTGTCTCTTTAGATTCATAAGGTGATCATTTGCCATTACACCAATACAGCCTGTGCATGTCGATGATGATCATACCCGAGTGTAAACCGTGTGCACAACCAATCGCTAAAATTGCAGCATTCAAATACCTCCTGTTTAGTACAGGAAGCAATAAGTAGAGAAACAAAGAGAGTTTTGTGCATTAAGTACATTCGCAATGTCATCCCCTGGCAAATTACACACATTCTTTCAGCCTTGTTCACAATGCACCCATTGCTTAGAGAATCTGGAAGAGCAAAAAATAATTACATAAATGACCAAGCCTAATCACCACAGTGACAATAATGAATACTGCTTTGTGTGGACTAAAGGGATTTCAGGGGACAACAAGGCAAATTCTATGCAAATCCTGCTTAATCATAACTTGTCTGACTTTGAACATGACTCAGTGATTGATTTCCAAGTATACTCAAATAAATAAGGTTAAATCCATAATTAACAGCTTCAGGTAAGTCTGGATTTATACATTCAGCTGAGCCAAAGTGGAATCAAACCTTGACCAATGCCTTATTAATATTAGCTATCCAAGATGATGAAAATCTGCTAAAAATTAATTTTTATTTAAAATATATCAGTACAACTGTGATATACTTTAAAGTCAAATTTTATCAACTTGTCCAAATCCAGGCCATGGTGTTCTGGAGACAATCCCAAAAGCACAGGGCATGAGAAAAAATACATCGTGGACAGGGCACCGGTCCATTGCAGGGACGTCTCATACACACAGACAGACGAGACACGCAGTGCAGGCGATGTGGTCACTGATTCACCAGAAACACGGCATTGGAAAGGATGAAGAAAGCCCGATGGCCCAGAGAAAACACACGAGAACGTAGGGAAAACATGCTAACTCCATACAAACAGAGCCAAATTTAAACTCACAGCCCCAGAGCTGAAAGGCACCATGCAATCCTGTGTTTTAACATGAGAAATGGCCATAAAATATAGCTCTTAAAGTATTTTTAAAAGACTGTATGGAAGACTCAGAAGTCAGAAAGTTAAGTTATGCATAGTACTGAAACAAACTCTATTGTAACATCTGGCTTCATTTTCACCATGCCTGCTTTATTTATAGTCATTGTTGTTTTTAATATTTTCGCTATTTTGTAGATGTCTTTATCAAGGCAACTTGCAGTATCTGAATACAAAAAAAAATAATAACAATCACATAGTACTTGCACAATGACTGCAATCTCATGATTTATAAGATAATGTTTTACACTGCAGCTAGTAGAACATCAACCTATTAACAAAATGTACGTATTAACAAGATCACAGCAAGACAGACAGCGAGCTGAAGGCTGTAGAATGTCTCAGCAGAGGTGAGGCTAAGCAGTCAAGTGGTGCGAAGTGGTGAATGTTCCAGGAGGCGCTTGGAGGTCGGGAGACTGGGAAGAAAGGTGATGTTGAGGAGAAGCTCATTCCTTTTCAGCTTCGGAGAGAAAACGAGTGATCCCCTCAAGTCCATCTGTCTAGAGGAGGCACGGAGCAGGCAGCCAGAGAGAACAGAGGTTTTGTGGAGCAAGGCAGGGAGGAACAACATGCTGAGATACTGGAGGTAATGAGGGCAGAGCCATGCACAGAGCTGTTGGTCACACTGAGAGTCTCAGACTGGATCCTTGCAGCAATATGAAGCCAGCGGAGAGACTGAAGCTGCGAACCACTGAAGTGTAGCATAAACAGCACACAGAACACGAGCAGCAGCATTCTGGATGAGTGGGAGAGGAGGGAAGGGAGAAGCAGGAGGCACACTCTATGTGCTTTGTCACAGATCATCTACAGGGATGCTTTGTGGTTAAAACCAGCATTTACTCTTAAGAAAAATGGGAAGAAATAATAAAAAAAAAAAAAATCTCCTCTCCGGCTGATAAAATATGCATCAGGAAACAGGAGAAAATTGGGTTGGCGGCCAGTTCGTCCTGCTCGGTTCGATGCCCTTCTCGGGAGGAACCGGGGCATACCCTGATGGAAAATAATTCCAAACCCTGTTTTAAATATAAATTGAATAATAAAAAATAAAGAAAATCATGACAGCAGCAAGTTGTGAAAAGTCCGTGTCGTCTCTGGCTCATCCACAGCACCGTCCTTTCCCTTTTAAGGTACGAAAACCCATGTCCTTAGGACAAATTGCCTTTTCCTTGCAACCTCCCGACTTCCTTCAGATAATGGAGAGGGAGTATTTCTAATTGCTGTTCACTTAATTTCTCTAAGCTCCAGGGACCAACACTGAATTTTAATTATATCCCCAACAGTTAAGTCTATTCAGTACATGTAACTGAATTAGTTAGGAACTGACGTTTCTCACTCTGCACCAGTTAGATGTTTCGCGCTGGAGCTGCAGTGACAGTCTGAGTGTGTTCTGTAGTACGGCTTGCTGCCGTTCTTTCTTTCTTCCTCTGTGCTTCTCGTGTGTGATCCGGATCACGGCCACAGACTGTGACGATAGAGATGTGCAAATGCGTTACAGATGTTCTTGCTGCCTGGGGGTCGCCTGCTTGGCCATAGAAAAAATTGCCAAGGGGCCAATCTGTCTCCTGTCAGTGGCACAGTGGATGGGATTCTTCTACGTCAGCACGTTGAGGGAACGCTAAGTAGGTGCTGGAACGTTTCTGTGGTCGTCAGCTCTTCGCTGGAACAGTCATTAAAACAGCACTGTGCTCCGTGCTGCTTTCAGCCTTAGTAGTTCAACGACATCTGGATTCAAGCAGAATGGCACCAGCTATAAGAGCCCTTTCCGCATAGTATGCCTGATCTGTATTTACCACTTTAACTCCTTCATAAATCTCAGCATCTCTTCTCAGTGCCTTACTGGGAAGGAAATCAATCAGCTGAAACTAAAGAGCTCGAAAAGCTGAGTCTGGTGGACCTAGAATTCTGAGACCTCCTTCCTTCTTTCCCTCCCTCCCTCCCTCCAGCCTGAACGCAAACCACTGTCCTCCTTTTGCTGGGAGCTTTCGCGTGAGCTGCTGGGAGGTGGCACAGCATCAAGCAGCTTTGACCAACAAATCAACACAATATCACACACCGGTATTTTTTCCATGGAGAAACTAATTACAAGAAAAGTACTGTCACTCCTGACAGAGATATAATATAACCTTCAAAGGCACTACATTTCCAGAACTGCATACACTGTAAATGGAACGATTCTGAAATTTCAATCTCCTGTCTGACTGCAGAGCAAAGGGTTTTCCTTCTATTTCTTTCACTGAATGAAAAATGTCAAAAGTGAGAGTGACAATAAAAAGGAGCTCCTTATTGAAACAAATATGCTCTAAAGATCTGCAGTTTTCTTGCAGTAAGCCCAGTTAGGCAGTTTCTCGGGTTGCCTGGGAACATTTGAATTATTACTTTAACATTAACATTTCTTTAGTAATATTCTGCATCTAGCCAAACTATATGTTATAGAGTCTAATATGAAATGTATCGAAGCTCACCTATGAAGAAATTCATACACGGCATGCCATATTTTGTTAAATGCAAGTAATTCTTGAATATGTCACACCCTGTGCCAAAGCATCCCACTTCTCCTGCATTGTATTAAGGTACTTGTCACATGACCTTGAAGCATTAGGGAAAAGCAGGGGTGGGTGAAGCAACTGTCTGCATTCAATGTTGCCAATCAGTCTGTATTCATGACACCCCACCTCAACCATCTTATCAGAAGGACGAATGCAGGCAATCAGCAATAAACTGAAATGATGTTTGAAGAGCACGTATCTGCGTCAGATAGTGAAGAGTGAAGGTGGGCGTGTGTGTGTGTGTGTGTGTGTGTGTGTGTGTGTGTGTGTGTGTGTGTGCGCTCTTATCAGGAACCCAACATCCTTTCTGAATGGCCAAAACACATTCATTGTTACGATGCATGGACAGAGGCAGAAGTATAAGATGTATAAACATCCACATCACAGGCTTCAAAAGGGTAAAATTATTGCCCTGACCCTAACCAGGACTTGCAACATAATAATCCCAGAAAGTGTTTACGGGAGGAATTTCAGGGTCAGGGGGGATTTTGCAGTCATGTCAGTATGATAAACTATGGCAATGAGGCAACATGGTCCTGGATTTATTTTACTAGCTAGCTCAGGAAAAGGAAGGTGGAAAGAAGAGGTAGGAGAAATGAGGAAAGAGGGGGAACGTGTAGGAGAGATGGGGAGAAACAATAACCAACCAAGAGCAGAGGATGAGGAAACAAGAACAGATATCAGAAAGGGATATGAAGGAGTCAATATGGATCCTGCTGTTACTTCATCTGCATGACTCAAGGAAAATATCCACATAATAGCTATAGAAATAATAATTTCAAATTTACCTCTACTGGTTTTAAACTTTAATCCTAACAGTGGGAACTTGGTCTTCCACCATACAGAGATTGCAACGTCAGACTGAAATTCCAGGTTGTGCATCACAGCGTGTCAGAGCATGTACAGGAATACCTGATGGATGAAAAATTGTTACATTTTTTTTTTTCCAGGTGCAGAGAGAAATAAATACCTTTTCTTTGTTCAGTAAAAGCAGCTGACAGTCAGTGACTATGCAGAACTTGGGGTTCCACAGAGTTGACTCAGTAAAGGGGTGACCACAAGACATCCAGTGAGTCGGCTGTCCCGTCATGTCTGCAAGGAGAAAAAACAGAGGAACGTTTAATGGTAAAATAACACTGAGGAAGCTGACTTAAAACCATCCATCCATCATCATTAACCACCTGTCCAGCGTAGGGTTGCGGTGTTCTGGAGTGTGTAGTAAGGTACATACTTACGGGATGTCTCACACACACACTTCGGAGGTAAGAAACCAGAAGCACTCCAGAAGAAACCCACACAAACACAGGAAGAACCTTCACACTCCACACAGACTGAGCCAGATTTGAACCCATGTTGAAATCTACTGCCCAGAGGCACTTGAGTAAAAACCATCTCCTAAACACATCTATATGAGAAGGCACTACAAAATGTAACACAAAAACAACAGATAAACAAATTATGCAATACATAACAGATAAATGCAGTGCAACGCCAAAGGAGTAGCTGAAGACTAAGTAGTACAAAAGGGTCAGTGGTTTTCGGTTCAGTGAGCATTGAGTGGCTATACGAAAGGACCGCTGCACTGGTTATTCTGTATCAATCAGTTACCAAACTAATGTAAAACAGAGGCTGAAATAAGCTACTTTGACAAGTTTACAATCCAAACTTTTAAAATCACACACACACATTTTTGGAACCGCTTGTCCCATGCGGGGTCGTGGGGAGCCGGAGCCTAACCCAGCAACACAGGGCGTAAGGCCGGAGGGGGAGAGGACACACCCAGGACGGGACGCCAGTCCGTCACAAGGCACCCCAAGCGGGACTCGAACCCCAGACCCACTGGAAAGCAGGACCCGGTCCAACCCACTGCGCCACTGCGCCCACGACTTTTAAAATCATTATGTGGAAAAAACTGACCAACATAATTTGGATGGGGAACATGAGCTCTGTTAGTGTGAAGTCTTCAATTTGTGACTAATTTTCACATAACAAGACTAATACCTCTGGAAAACACGACTTGCAGAGACAGACAAATTAGTGTTACCCAGCATTGTATCATACTGTTAGATGTGACTGAAGGTGAAAATAATGGTGGGAAAAAATCTAAACCATATTGTATTAACAAATGAAGAAGGACGTGTGGGCTTACACATAAAAGAGTGCCATGCAGAAATCTGGATAAGCTGTCCCGAGAGGGCAACTCCTCTTAGAGCCTTTAAAAGGAGGGCTGTTGCTTTACAATAAAAAGACCTGGACTTAGATCCTACTTCCCACTGTAGCACCTATGAGCGAAGCACTTACTCTGAATGACTCAAGTAAAAATTAGAATTCTGTATGAATGAGTCAATCACTTTAAGTAGCTTAATATAAAAACTTAGTATTGAACGTCTCTTTCAAGAAAAGTGTCAGCTAAATGAAAACATCCATCACAACAGACACTCATGCAGTAATGAGAAGTTAGAACAGATCTATTTAACCCACTCCACTGTAGGGTTGTGGCCATAGAAATAACACAATTTTTTCTCGGCTCAAACTTTTATGAATGAAGGCAGCTATTTACCATCAAGAGTTTTTACGATCTCAGAGACACACACACACACACACACATTGTCTGAAACCACTTGTCCCAAGTGAGGTCACAGGGAGCCAGAGCCTAACCTGGCAACACAGGGCACAAGGCTGGAGGGGACACACCCAGGACGGGACACCAGTCCATCGCAAGGCACCCCAAGAAAGACTCGAACCCCAGACACGCCAGAGAGCGGGACCCAGCCAGACCTGCTACACCACCCGCCAGCTGGTTCTTGTTAACCTAACGCCTGCCCCACCGTGCACCTCCCAAGTTTTCATGATTTCTAGCTTTATTAGTATGACTGCATTTAGACGTATACAGTATCGCGTATGTTGCGTATTCTCCAAGGCGATAACCAAGATGGAAGTTTTCATTACAGAAAAAAAGCCATTTATCCTACCATGACAATAACACACACAAGAGGCCAGAAACAATGAGTTCAGTGGTTTAACCCAGTTGGAAAATAGCAGCAAGTTCTGTCCTATTACCTTCAGTTAAAATTGGACTCATGCACATTCTGTCAAGACGCCAGACAAGAATGAGTGGTTTCAAAAGACTAGGCCCCCTGACTCTGCTGATAAGAAGCTAAAATGCTTACATTACAAAGTCAAAGCAACATAAAGGAGCATTCTAGAAAATCAGTTTAAGAAGAAGAAAGCTATCCCGAGTCAGATCCCATTAACATTATGCACATTAGCTGAATTGTCGATGTCGTTTACACTTGGGAAAAACACTTGTTAGCTCATTCAATCATTGACCTTAGCCAGCCTAAACACTGTTAATATAGAATTCCAAAGGAAGCACAAGTACATTAGGGCAAAATTGTTTCCGCCTTATTGCCACTTCTCCTGCTGAAATCAGACGCTTTGTCTGTTGTTATGCGTCAAGCACAAGATCACCTGCTAGAGGCAAAACGTCTGGGTATTTTTCATCAATCAGCTGTTATGACTTTGATATGAAGTGAAATATCCTTATGATAATAAGAAAATACCCTTGAGGCAATAAACAAGAATGACAAGAAACCATAAATAATGCCTCTGTGATAGCACACAGAAAGCTCTCAGAACAGAAATAAGAAATTAAGTGAATTTTGCAAAATTTCATTTCCCCAGTAACTTTTTTTTTTATGTGCATTATAGATGGGGATCTAAACTGTTGATATAAAAAGTCACCCATACTATAGTGAGTTCTCTAGGACTTGACAGGCCAATACTTTAAGATGTCTACCTGGTTGGTGGTGCTACCTCTTGTAATGTTTCAGGATGAAGGCACATTCTGAAGATATATAAAATATATATTTTATATAGAGTACATATATATACAAACAGACACACACATATATAATTAAAAAAAAAAAAAAAAAAAAACAAGGATTACACAAGCCAGGACATTGATAGCACAGCTGGAAGCAAGAAATTATCTTGCAGAAGTGAGAAGTCACTAACAGAACAGCAGTATGCTATAGTTATGGGATACCGAGTCATAATGTAAGGAACCTGAGACCCATTCATTCTTTAAGACATCAGTGGTAGTAATAAAAACAACAGACCCAGTCCTTAGCTATGTCATACTCAAATTTCTAAGCTCAGCAATGTAAACTGAAAGCTTCCAACAGTGACATCCAAAGTGCATTTAAACACAGAAATGGCTTTCGGAACTGACACTTGCGACAGAACATGCCAGCAAACCTTTTTTTTTAAATTTAAAAAATATATTTTTGACAGTATACTTTGTAAATACAGTAAAAATACAGTACACTTTGTAAAGATACAGTACACTGAAAATACAGCATACTCTGTGAACTGTAAATTGAAAACAGAGTATAATTTGAACTGTGCATATATACATACATACATATACAGTATATTTGATTGATATTTGCAAGGTATACTGTTTTTTCAATGTACATTTACATTTATTCATTTAGCAGCAGGGAGGATTGGCACATCATCTCACTGTGAGACAAAAGTGCTATTTGCTGCACCACCGTGCAATGTACTGTATACAGTACACAGCTCAACTGAAATCTGTGCATCTCAGAAATCCAAACTAATTATACAAACTAGAAGCGACAGTAAATATGGAACCACAAGGCTGGCAGATAATCTCAAACTCAACAGGTTCTCTCTATCACTCCCAGTCACCAAAAATCAGCCTGAACAGGTTTGGAGCGTTTAATTTACAGCATCTTCTCTAGAAGGAGGAGGTAACTCCCCATTACTGGGAGACAAGGACTCGTTTTGGAATCTCCTGAAATCCAGCCCTGTATCACTGGCTTGCATGGTACTAACACAGATTAAAAAACAAAGCAAAGAAATTACATATTACTATAAATTCCACTCGAATGTCATCTACAATACTTTCGGAAAAAATAACTTCCTCTAGTAAATAACTATGTGCAGCTGTTGGCCGATACCGGAAATCACATTCATGCTAAAGGTGATCGGAAAGAGTCCTTCTGAACAACGCACTAGTCGATCAAAAAAAAAAATCTACTTCCATGCTGATCATATGGCTACTTCAGAAGAATGACCCAGTTCTCTAGCTGGCTAACATGTAGCTTAATGAACTCCCTTGGGAACTTCTTTAGGGGGAAAAAAAAAAAAAAACTGCAGCAATGTAAATAACAAAGCCTGCGATGAGAACGCAGATGCACAGAAAGATGTGGAAAATCATTTCTCTCAGCAGCCACTACATATATCCTTTTTCTCTGCCAGTCTCACAACAGGTCTGCTTTGAATACACATCCAGTGGAAATTAAATATGCATGCATTTGCATGGCCAATTCCCACACACACATTTTCAGAACCGCTTGTCCCATACGGGGTCACGGGGAACCGGAGCCTACCCGGCAACACAGGGCGTAAGGCCGGAGGGGGAAGGGGACACACCCAGGACGGGACGCCAGTCCGCCGCAAGGCACCCCAAGCGGGACTTGAACCCCAGACCCACCGGAGAGCAGGACTGCGGTCCAACCCACTGCGCCACCGCACCCCTGGCCAATTCCCATTTTGCAAAATTAAAAATCGGAAAAGTGAGATATGTTAAGTGTAGACAGAAAAATATCTCTCAACATTTTTCCTTTTTTGCAACTCCTTAGAAACTGTCGTGGAATTATGATTTGCATCCCTTAGCGATGTGATTCTAAAAGGCATTCTGGTGGTTCAGAATTTGTGAACCAAACATCTTTTACTGGCAAAACATTAACTCTTTTAATGATGAACACTGTTGGGAAAATAATGCATCATCACCATTTCCTCCCTCCCTCAATGACAAGCAGTGATAATTGCTTGCCTTGATGGGTGCACTCATCACTTAGGCTGTCAGTTATGTCACCTTGATCATGGGGCTCACACTGTGGACCACCTAACACGTCATCTGGATGGTAATGTGGTAGCACAATCCATCAAAGCACCAGCATATGATGAGCACAGTTACGATAGGTCGGCAACCGTGCATTGGAACTGGCTCCGTCCAGGAATGAGCCTCAGCTATGGGATCAGTGCCAGTTCCATCAAATGAATCAGAACTGAAATCAAATGTCAGAAGCTGTCAGTCAGTGGGTCACATGTGCAGCAAGCTTCTCCAAGCCTATTACACTGGCTCAGAAAAAATGAATAATTCCTAAAAATCTATCCCTGGCTCCAGTACAACCTCACAAACACCAGCACTGTTTAGTAGTGAATTAAACCGAAAGCCTCCAGCATCTTAACCTCCTGACCTCCCTGCTGGAAAACAAGTAACCACACATAACTTCTTCAAAAGTATAAAAGTGCATCATGTAACGCCCATATAATAAACATGTAGCTGGCAGTAGGCTGAAACCTAGCTTCAGCAGCAGTAATAGTCATCTCTGGGCTGCAAGTGTACCCACAATGGAGTACGTACATGTGGCCGGTTGTTTCAAGGGCTGAACGGGGACTGCCTTTGCAATTTTGACAACACCAAACACTGTCACAATGCATTACTGCCTGCGACTGCTGACTTCCCAGGCCCTGATGACTGACATTTACAAAGTGGAATTACTGTAATCAAGCTGGAATTCATTATGCTTACTATAAATAACATTGCAGCAGACACACACAATTCGCAATGACATCTCTCATAGACAGCCAGTAGATAGATATTTTCCTCTAGATGCTGGTAACAGCATAACAGTGTCTTCTCAGCCTGGAGACACTAATTGTTTTTAATGAACGCAATTCTGTAGAGTAAACCGACAGGCTACCCAGCGTTTAGCGTATAAAACTTCTTCAAGTCATTATTCGAGAAAGCCTAACATGTGGTTATTGTGCTAACAACAAACCAACTGTAGTTTCCTGTGTCACGTCTGAACGGTAATGATATCAGACTGTGGCGGTGTGTAGGTGGGTCATCTAAATGACAGATAATACCCCAAAAAATTGGATTTGCATTAATTTAAGGCCCCTAATGTGCAACACACTTACTAAAACAGACATTCTTACTAAAATTTAAAAGCAAGTAAAACAAAAAAACTGAAACAAAATAGTTCTCGTGTATTTTATGAGCAGATATTTACATTTTAGATTGTGCCTTTTTGCAAATAAGCTACAAAAATCAAGTTTACGTGCTCGATGCAAAATCTGACAATTTGTGAAATCATTTGAATCGTACAAAATTCATGCATTTTAGCTATTAATGATGTTTTCATTAATATTTCTATTTAACATTTCTTTGTGTGGAATTTTGGTTCAAGGCTTCAAAATTTCATAGACATACATTACCGAATAGATGTCAGTTGTACTTAAGCCACAATACTGTGGAAGAGCAGCATCTTAAATTGTGTACCGCCATTAAAGTCACACACTAATGAGAACCGTGAAACAAGCCTATTCGCATAAACAATGATCCTTAAAATATGGCTCCTAGTAACTGGCCTTCAATCACATCTTTGTGCTCCTGAAGTGACCACATGAAACGAGTGATGAGTTTGTATAGTTGCCAGAACAGGCCTCTTATCACCAGACAACCATATGCTGGAGGACAGCGGCTACGAGAGTGGGTTTCCTAACACAGCATCGCTCCGTTTCGAGAGGAATCGCACAAAACTGACCTGCGTCACAAATGAGAGCCAAACGCTCATTGGTTCAAGTCCTTGAAATTGTCTGTAATGGGAGGCTCATTCGCGTCAGCATTCTCATTAAGGAAAAATACATCATAAGGGTATAAAATTAAAACGAAATGTAAATGGAACCATAACAATGTTGCAGGGCAAATCGGATCAACAGTACGAGAAGATGAAGGACTTTCTGCAACACGGACTGTGATTGTAACAGATCTGAAATTCATTTAACTAATACACAAGCGGTTAAACACACAAGAAAACTTTTATTACAATCTGTTACTTTTCTCAGATTTTTAAAATTGTTTATTTAACAGTTTTTTCTTCTTATATACATTCTAGTATTTTCTTTGTTGCAGAGTAAAAGATACCACTGTTTGAGTGCCAAGCAGTTGGCACTAAGAATATGACTGTGGGACCCCTTCATCCAGTTCACCTGCACAGTGTTGACAACTTTACAAAGGTGACTGTGGAGAAACGGTATTTTTATTTTACAGCAATTTGAAATTTTAATGCAGCTCAATATTAGTAAACTTGTTATAATCAAAAAAAGTTGTTTTTTTTTTCTTCAATGTATCATGCCTACATGCAAGACTGTTACAGAATCTAACCAGTAAACAAACTGAGAGATGTCTGTATCTTTTGACAATGGTCACATTGCGTTAATCTGTCAAATGTCAGTATTCATTAGAAGGTTGTGGAGATTAGCGATTTTTTTCCTTCTTCTTTTTTCCTTTTCTTCTTCTTCTTATTATTATTATTATTTCCATTTTTGTACCTAACCAGTGAATAAACCAAGGGACATATGCATTAAGATTTTCTTGGTAAAAGTGACTTTGGAGTTACAAAGTCAGTTCCATTTGTGTTTGTAAGATGAGGGGTCAACATACCCAAATTATCTTGTGCTATTTTATTGAGAACCACTACCAACAGGTAGCAAAGAGCCTAGTCCCGTTGTCATACGTTTACACTTATTTATTTACAAAATACATTTCATTTTCTAATGTAAAACCTTTGTCAAAGCCAGTACCCTTGGGCAAGGAAGTAACCCAAAAGTCCTCTGGTGAAAATTACCAAGCTGTGCAATGGGGCAAATAATTAAAAAGATCAAATGCACCACTTTGCAATGTTTCCATGGCCTTTGGGTAGGGATCTTTCCATCGATCTGTTATTATGGGAGGATGAAACTGGGAGCTGAAAACCCAAATTATCGACAAGCACTTCACGGAAACATGACACCTTTAACTTTTAACTTTTAAAAGGAACTTCCCCGGAAAAGACACGGCAAAGGTTTTACTTCAAGGTCGTGTGTTTGCTCGGCTCTCTCCGCTCACCCGCAAAGACAGACCCTTAGGAACCAGGGATGGGAATCACTGAAGAAGTCTGCAATATTGCTGAGAAATGTGGAGCACCGTGATGGTTGACAGCCGTTTTACTTTGTGAGTCAACAATAAAACATGGCACAAAGGATGCGCTGTCAAAGCAACTGTGCGCAGAGCTATACGGGGCGGCTATACACTTCAGTTTACGTTCTACTTGGCCCACACTGGCGTTCAGAAAAAAGCATTTAAGTTCCAGTTAAATTTAAGTTGGCCCAGGGGACCTCGAGCCGAACCGCTCTTAGAAATGTGCAATATAGACGAAAAAGAACAATGAACTGAAACAGCAGAATGCAGGCAGGAAGAACAGAACGGCAGGGAGTACTTACAATAACGGCAGAAACCCCCCTCTGTAGACATTTATCGTTGCAGAATCAACACAAAATTGTACATGAAGTGCCCTAGAGCAAGGACACACACATAGACACGCAGAGCTTAGACTTGCTATTCACTTCATTTGTTTTAGCCTGCTCAAAATAAGTTTCAATCAACTTTTTAATTTGACCCTGAAGATATCAAAGCCTTCCAGTTTGCCAAAGCTGTGAGGCATGACACGGCATGTCACAGATATAATACCTTGCACGTTCACCTCGCTTGAACAACCAGAATCCATAAACAGCACCTTTGTATCATTCTTGGGCTGATATCAAACACGGCATTATATTACAAGTGCCGAAGAGCTGCAGATTTCAAGGCAACACATTTTTGTATTATTCTTCTCTAAATGCAGGGCTTGCAGACATTCAAATAAAAATTTAATCACATTTTCTTTTTATACACCACATCAGTTTAAGATCACTGTTGCATTTCACAGTTTTCTCTTGCTTTTTTAAAAGAAAATTATATTCACATAACAGTATATAATTATAATTAACCATATGGGGTCTTCTTGGCAAAGCAAATCACTTCACATTATCATAACATGCTCCTTAATGTGCAAACATAGACACAGACTGTGGCAGATGCTGTGCACCTGTTTGATTCTTCTCCCACAGAGATGTGATGCTGCAGAAGCACGCATGCAAATGGAATAGCCACTTGGGCTTAGAAACAGCAAAGACACGTTTGAGTGCTTGACTCAAAATAATACGACAACTTTCTGGGCATTTACCATTAACGCAGAAAGACTGTGTGTACACCTGATAAGACAGTAGCATTTTCCAGACACACATCTTGTACTAAGGTATTTATACATTGATTTATACATCCAGTGTATTCCTGTCTCAAATATGGAAAATGGGCAGCTACTGAACTCCTCCACATTATTTGCCAGCTAACAGTGTAAAACAAAATTTAAATTTAAAAAAAAAAAAAAAATAACATACATAAAATGTGTGCAAGACATTGAAACTAACTTGGTAGTTTCTGCATTTGAATTCGTGGCATTGTTCAGGCATCATTAATTCAAAATCACAACAGCCACAGTTGGCTGATTCCATTGTGGGGAATGATGTTGGAATATCAATAAAAATGTAGATTTCTGCAGACTGCCTTGATCTGACATAAAATCGTGATGCCAAGGGAAGTAATTATGATTTTTTTTTTTTTTAAAATTCACATAAAATTCTGCGCTCTTTCCATGCTATGGTATTTTGTGGGTACAGACTGGATTACAGTACAAGAAAAAGAAAATAATCAAGAAAACTACTGCATTTTGTACAGTCACTTTAGAACCAACTTTATAATGCAACTAAATGGTGACTAAATGATTACAATAACTTTTTTGTTTTAAAATCAGCCATTAAGATGTATTAAATTATCCTGTGAAATATTTATAAATGCTTTCATCAGTGACAGTGATATGCTTTCAATAAAAATATAAATAACTTAAAAAACAATTACATATATTTGGCATTTACACTAAATCACTTTCGTAACCAACTGTATAACTGGATTCCTTTGCGATGAAACAGATCCAGGTTAGCAATAACACATTTTTACTTATTTAGCCAACACTAAAAAGTGGATGTTTTTCAATGTGATTCAGACACACTACAGCTACTTAGAATTATTTACCAGTTTATACAACAGGGTATTACCATTATGCCACCTGTTGCTGTTGACAGCTGTGGTGCTGAATGGGTAAATAGCACCACTCCTTTTTTAAAAAAAAAAAAAAACATTGTGGTGTCTTTACCAAATAATGAAACCCTTTTTATTGGTATACATCCATGCAGCCTCTTGTCTTAGAAGTAGTGAACCAAAGTTTCCCGCAGTAAGTACGTTTCTGCTGTGCTTAAAATTACAGTCTGCTGCAACTGTCATCCCAGATTGAATCAGATGCCCACATTACTTTAACCAAACAGGCAAGTTTATACTACATCTTTGATCAACCATATGATCATTAAATGATGAAATATGTTATAAAGTCAAATACTGCTGATGTGTCAAATGTCCACTTTTATCTATATTGACTACAGTACATTTTTGGCACATATAGGACACTTTGGATATTTAAAGAGCCAGCTGGAGTCAGCTAAGAGAATGTCCTCTCTTCATTCCTCTCTTCAGATACAATTCCCATTGATATTTTCTCATTGAGTTGATGCTTTTCTCCAAAGTGACTTACAATGTTAAGTTACTTATAATTATTTACTCATTTACAGAATACGGCTGGGTAATTTTACCGGAGCGATTTAGGGTAAGTACCTCGCTCAAGGCTGCTACAGCTGGAGGTGGGATTCAAACCTTTGGGCTGAAAGGCAGCAGCTCTAACAACTGCGCTACCAGCTTCCCCCCTTCGCTTGGGTCATTCCTGTTTTTCTCAGTTTGCTTTCATGACTGAGATTACTTTAGCAGAGTAAGAGGCAGGACAGACATTAATGTATAAATAATGACAATCCTTTACAGTTGTAGGATTATTATATGTAAACAGAATAATTGCTTACCCAAATTCCCATTCATACAGACAGGACCCCTTTACAGATGTATTTCCACTTAAACGGAAAAGCAAGGGGTCTTTGGAGAGGAGCACTCCTCACACGTAGCGGTACGCTTTGCTTTTGCAATGAGAACTTCAGTCAGCAGACCTCAGTTCTCGCACCATTGGAGCGTGTGCTTCATGGTCCCTCTCTGTGCTGCGCGCTACACAATATGATTCAACTGGGATCGTGCACTCTGGCTCCCAGCGTAGCCATGGGCAACCCATAAACCCACTTTCGCCAGGCAATGAGAAAGAAGTGTGGCGGATTTCTCATTTCTGCACTTTTGCCCTTGTGCGCTTCCCCTTTCAGCACCCGTCTGGCTACATCCCTCGGTGTTTACGCCGACGGATGAAAATGCTGCACTACGAAACTTGCGAAATGCAGCAAAGGGTAATCAGGGAATAACAAAACTGAAAGACGAGGAAAAAAGTAAGAATACATTTTTCACAAGCAATAATTTAAGTGGATCTTTGTAAGATCCAAAAGCTACTTAATTATTTAAGCACACCAAGCAGGCTGTGTTCAAGCAGGATGGATATTTCTGCAAAGCAACATGTAGACACTGTCACACTTGTAACAGATGAACTGAGGTTACACGCTACACAAAGCCTTGCGTGCAGCAGACGCACGGAAAGCAGAAGAAACGGAGGGAAAAGGGGAGAAAAACAGGAGAAGAGGAAAAGCTGTTTACCTGCCAGGGAGTCAGAGGACATGCTGTTGTGCTTCTGCATCTCCTTCCAGGCTCCTTGTGTATACATGTGTATGTGTGCGCGAACGCGTCTCTCTGTGAATGCGTTCTAATGTAGGTTCCTCCACCGCACAGTGAGCGTCTCCCCAGAGCTGCGATGACACAAAAGTGGCGGCCACTTTACCGGAGGGGCTATCGTACCCCGTTCTCTGACCGCGCTGTACATCGCATGCGAGCTGGTACACACATATGAAGGAAATCAACAGCGGTGCGAGTGTGAGAGAGCAGGAGAGAGAGCGAGAACGAGCGAGAGAGGGAGAGAGCGAGAAGAACCGCTCAACACAGTTACACGCTTAGGCTTCGGTTGCTACCATGCCTTCCTTTCCACGTAACCTTGCCGTGCCGACTGAATGCTATAGCCTGCCTGCTCCTCGCAAGTCAGTGTGTGTGCATGCATTGTGGTCTCTCCCTCCGGGCTCCTCGTTCAGAATATTCCAGCGTGCCTAGATGAAAATTTCATTAAAATATCTCAAGCTGGAATGTCAACGCATCAGGCTTTCTCTTGCCTACAGTCCCTTTCGTGCCCTACTGTGGTTACAATAAACAGGGCTGTAAAGCATGTATCATTGGTCAACGTACTAAATTAAATGTACGTATTCAACCACACCACTGCTTCTGAAGATCAGTAGAACTTATACTATATATTTATATCTCATATTAAATTCGTAATTCTTTCTTGCCCTTCTTTACTTGGTTGACACCGTTTTGTGCATAGGGATTCTAGCAAGAAGCTCTTGACTTTCCTTGCTTGGAAGCGTTTTTCTTTAAATGCTAATTAAACCAAATGGAATTAAATGCATATATTTTTTATGATTCATCATCCTACTAAATATTTCTTCTGATGGTGTTAAACTCCAGATGATTTCAGCAGGGATACAGACTATTAGGTATATACAATGCACTTAAAAATAATAATCCTTTTACTGGGGCAGGTGGTAGCATACAGGTTACAGCTGCTCCCTTGACCTCGAAACACTCATGCTCAAATCCCACCTCCTAACGCCGTACCCTTGGGGAAGGTTCTTACCATTTTTACTGTAAAAATAACCCTGGTGTAGAATGGGTAAATTACTGTAAGCAGCTTAAAGCTGTAAGTCACTCTGGAGAAAAGCACAGGCTAAATGAATAAATAACTAATGCACATATACAGTCCAGTTTAGTACATCTTAATTTGATATTATTGTTATAACGTAGGGGCTGCAGTGGTGCAGCGGGTTTGGCCTGTGCCTGCTCTCTGGTCGGTCTGGGGTTCGAGTCCCACTCGGGGTGCCTTGCGACAGACCGGCATCCTGTTCTGGGTGTGTACCCTCCCCCTCTAGCCTTATGCCCCGTGTTGCCGAGTTAGGCTTCAGCTTGCCGTGACCCGGCTTAGGACAAGCAGTTTCAGGCAGTGTGTGTGTGTGTGTGTGTGTGTTATAATGTAGAAATAACAAAAAAAGATCCAGCATTCAATCACTCACTCATCTTTTTTGACATCTACTTCTATTTCACTTCTAGAAGGACCTGCAAAGCCAATTAATATAAGCAATTATATTAATATTCCTATTAATCGCTTTTGTTTTCTTAAAATTGCCTCCTTCACATAGACAACACTCCAAATATATTATCTATAGTGACTGAAAATAAAATGAATGATCTGCAACAGCCATCTAGATCGCTGAACTTAACCCACTTTGAAAACCTGAGGTCTCATCTGATGAGGCCTGTATAGAAGCACAGACCTACAGGTATGGTCTGCTGGATATGGAAAACTTCCACATGGAAAGATATGGAAAAGTTTCAAATGTTTTATCCAATTTATCTTGTTATAATTTCTGTGAATCACAACTGTTTGTTAAAAATATGCACAATAAAATGCTTGGATTTATTCAGCCACGCTATCACTCATTCTCAAAAATCTCAAACATTGAACACACATTATATGCTACTATTAAGAGAAAAAGTGTTTACACATTAAGATCAGTTCAGATTCATATATATTCCCATTTTCTGTACAGCGTGAATGCATGATTTTGTATGCATGTGATTCAAAAGGATAATCTGAATATTTTTCAGTATTTCTGAAACCCTCCACAGTGATAAAATATTAACTTATTAAATTAGCTGAACTGATGTTGCACAGATGTCACAAAAAAGTTTCAAAAATCATTCCACCTAAAAACTGGCACCGAGTAAACTGTTCCCGCGACCCCACTTGGTAAGAGCAGTTTCAGTGTGTGTGTGTGTGTGTGTGTGTGTGTGTGGTAGCAATAATAATTATAATAATTATTACTACTGCAGAAAGTCACAACTTTTTTAATGCAACAGTGTAGTAGTAGTAGTAGTAGTAGTATTATTGGGGGTGCGGTGGCGCAGTGGGTGGGACCGGGTCCTGCTCTCCAGTGGGTCTGGGGTTCGAGTCCCGCTTGGGGTGCCTTGCGATGGACTGGCGTCCCGTCCTGGGTGTGTCCCCTCCTCCTTCGGCCTTACGCCCTGTGTTACCAGGTTGGCTCCGGTTCCCTGCGACCCTGTATGGGACAAGCGGTTCTGAAAATGTGCGTGTGTGTGTATACATTAAAAAAAAACATCTGAAAATTACCATGGTATATTCTAGGAAAATAAATTGTTTCCCCAATGTGCTAGAAAATAAGTACATATTTGGTTAGTGCAGAATATTTCTCGACTGTATATTTAAGAAAATAGGTTGAGCAAAATGCGTGTTTAGAGTAGGCAATTTGTACTCATGTCAGAGAAACAATGTTTTTAAAAGAAATACTTTCCTGCAATTTAAGAGGGCTTAATAGAGGCAGTGGGTAGTATAGTGGTTAGAGCTGCTGCCTCGCACTTGAAAGACCCACTTTCAAATTGAACCATCTGATACATTTGATCAAAGCTCCAAACCTGAATAACTGCAGTTAAAAAAAGCTCAGTAAGTCATCTAACATTTATTAGCCACTTTGGAGAAAAAAAACATTAGTAAAAGTAAATGTAATGTCAAATTCTCCACATTTGTACAAGTGTGGAGTAGAAGCATCACTGTCTTAAAGGGTCAGTTAAACCTTCATTAAATCCATTATAAAGTTTTACATTAAACAGTAATTTCCCAATTGTTTTACTAACTCATCAAAATTCTTCAGAATGGTTTAAATTAACTAAAAACTAATTAATCAGCAAGTAATGACAAATTCACAAACAAATATATATTTTTAGCATTCCTGTTTCATACTCAAAGGGTTGAAGGAATTATTAGACACACTACAGCTTTCACTTCAGGAAGCAATAAAACAGCAAAGGTAACGAAAGGAAAAGTTTTTTTTTTTTGGACAGCTGCCACTATAGAAATGTAAAAGTAATAATAAGTGAATTTCTATTGAAAACGAAATCCAGTGTACCTAGCTTTTCATCTCTAGATGACAATTTGTTTCAGATATTGTATTGTAACAGTGTAGCTTTACTTTGTAGATTTCAAAATGAATACAGAATAGCACTACATTAATTGGCATAAAACCTATTATTATCACAGCTGGTGTAACTGTTTTGCATCACTGCACAGCCCCTTTAAATTACATTAAATTATGGTGTAGTGTTGTTGAAAATATGCTTGAAAAATTTGTTTTTTTTTTTACCATGGGCACCTATTTTAAAGTGTGTTTTACATTAATTTGGCAGTTCATTGTAACATCTTGATATAACTAAGAAAGTACATATTTCACAGACATCTAAAAGTCTATCAGTCATTTTAAGCAGTATTTTTCATACATTTTATTTTAAATCTATGACAAAATACTTAAAACATTTTCTAATTAGAAAGCAAAAAATGAACTAGGCAATCTGAACTTTGTTAGTCTGGTAAAATGTAGACATTACAAAATAAAAAATAACCCTTTTACCACTAAAATTTACACACACACACACACACACACGCTTTTGGAACCGCTTATCCCATACGGGGTCGCGGGGAACCGGAGCCTACCCGGTAACACAGGGCGTAAGGCCGGAGGAGGAGGGGACACACCCAGGACGGGACGCCAGTCCATTGCAAGGCACCCCAAGCGGGACTCGAACCCCAGACCCAGCAGAGAGCAGGACCCGGTCCAACCCACTGCGCCACCGCGCCCCCCCCTCCAATAAAATTAACTTTTTCTTAATTATTAAAATTAGCTTGCTGAAAAATTATAATTTTACACAAAATATTCCTGTCTGAACAGGGTAAAGATTTTTGTGAATTAATCCTGTATCCTGATATGAAAAAAAAATCTGAGGAAATAAAACAGAACCAAATGAATATACTGTATGATCATTCTTTTGCAATTATCTTGCAGCACTATTAGTAACATTCCTCAATAGCCTCAATAGCCATTCGATTGAGCACAGCTATACATGCAGCTAGGTACTATATATACACACACACATATATATATATATAGTACAGCTTTAAGGTTTGCTATAATTTACCAGAAATGTTCACATATTTGATACTGCTATGTATTTTTATTACACTTAAACATTGTAAATTAAAACTGTTCATTTAATAACATCAGAGTTGCTGTAGTCCCCGGATTACGAATGAGTTCCGTGCCCTCAGTCTCTCTTTAAATCGAATTTTGACATAAGTCAGAACAGTTAGGTATGGTGGGTATCTAACGTCAGTCAGTCAAATGTTTGTCTTAGTATATAGTATATCGTGAACCTTTCTATGCATAAAAAACATTAAAGAAACACTTCCGGAACCACTAAAACAATTAAAAAAAAAAAACAATACAGTAATAAAAACAATAATAATACTACTACTACTACTACTAATAATAATAATAGAGTGTAATAACATAATAATAATAATAATGAAAATAATGATAATAATAAATGTAACTACAGCATTTATAAGAGAGATAAACATAGAAAAAGATGATAATAAATGTTGCTACTGTCACGATGAACAGAGGACACGGAGAAGACTGGACCCAAATGCAGGATCGTTTATTCCAAATCAAAGGACTAGACGTGTTTTTATGGCTGGGGACGGTCAGTCAATCGGTGAACTAAATAGATGCAAGGATCTGAACCCATGGTCGAGGGACAAGGTGTGCGGTCGTTATCAAAGAGACGTGGAACAGGACCGGGGAACAATGAGGAAAGGACTTGGAACAGCAAAGCGGGGTAGGTTTGAGAACGCAGAAGCGAGTGAGGTACCGCAACTGAGAAGTGTCTTTTATAGCCGAGTGCTCCGATTGAAGCTGCTGGTTGAGGTGTGGGGCATGGTTGTGACAACTACAGTATTTATAATTGAGAGAGACAGAGAGAGAGTATGTGTGTGTGCATGGGCGCGTGTGCAAAACATTAAAGAAACTTTAATGCTTGCTTTTCCAGTGTTCGTTGGCATTTCACCTTTTTCCGTTCGCTTGATAATTTCCCCTTTAATTTCAATCGTGACCGTTTTCCTTTACTTTGATGCATCACCATCACTTGCATCTCATTTACGATTTGGTGCCATGGTCAGGAGGGTAAAAACAAAAAAATTAAAGCCAAATACAGTAACACACGAGACACTTAACAGCAACGTGGCCCGACTGAACATAACAAAACCTATCCTACCTCAGGCTAATGTTTTAATGAGTGTCGCAAAGTAGTGCCTGTTTGTTATTATGAACCATTGCATGTAACTCAAATTTTGAATATAATAGGCTTAATGATGGAGCTTTTATTTGATTGTTACTTAAGGGTGACAAAAAATTTACCTTCGGTCAGTAAGGGGGTGGTTCATAACTATGGATCGTACCTAAGTCGGACGTTCGTAACCCGGGGATTGCCTGTATACAAATTTAAGCTTGGGGGAAACCAGTATTTCTTTTATTTGAAGACACTGGTCTTGAACTTTAATAACAGCACCATAACCATCTCTTAACTCCATCTGACTGCTGTAAAAACAATTAAACCTGTTAAAATATTTTATCGATGAATAGCATTCACATTATTTCATTACAGGGCATGACACATCTTATATGGATTCCAATAGCTGTTGAACTATCATCAACAATATTACATGTTTTCAGGATTATGGCAATGATACAGTACTTCAAGGCATTACATAATAGCATACAGGGCAGTGTTGACCACACAGGCCATTCTGTTTGGTACTATGCACTGTTTGGTACATTTTCTTTCCAAAACTAAACAGCACCTAAAACTACCTGTTGCTACCTGGGTGGTATCAAAATTATAGTGTATAGCTTGAATTATAAAACCTATAGGCACACATTCAGAGCAGCACAAGCACTGAGACGCACAGTGTACTCCTTAGAGCAAATAGAACAAGAAAAATAGACTGTAGCACAAACCTTGCAGGAGGGCTTATTTTTCAACAGGATTTAAGGAATTTTAGCCCTAACAGTGATGCAGAACCCATTTCAAAAGCTTCGGGGGGGGGGGGGGGGGGGGGGGGTTACACAAAAGATGGGATGAAAAATAAGGGAGAGAAAGAGAGAAAGGTCTCCTTCGATCTTCCTTCCTCAAAACTTGGTTTTCTTTTATTTGATTTTCAAAAATTACACAACAGCAATCAAGAGATACTGCAGCTATTACAGTCCTGTGAATAAAGGAAGATTACAAAACACCTGCAAAGTAGCCATTACAGTGCTTTTTCTACTGGTCTGGAATATCTATTTGACAGTCTCTTGATGCAGACATGACTTTGAATGAATGAGAGTACTCAATCCTACACACTAATGTGCAGGGACTATATGTGTGAAACAGAGTTAAATCTCAAGATTCAGAAGGAATATGAGAAAGACCCTGCAGTTTCTTTAAAAAGGTAACATAAAAATCTTTTCTCAGCCATTTTTAAATATATCTAATATACATGCTCAGCACCACCTCTAGCTCGATGCCATCGCATCATAATGGCTTTACTCAATAAAATCTTCATCGGAATCTCCTTCTGCTTCCTACATGTAAAAATTAGATTAGCAGTGTTCCTATACTACAATCTCACATTAGAAGCCAATGTCACGGAGGGACAAAGAGGAAGACGGAGAGAGACTGAGAGATGGAAGGAGGGCATGAGGCAGCCGGAATGAGAGAAAGCAACAGCTGACAGCTCCCAAATACTCTCTGATTAAAAGCCCCTCTCTGCAAACACGGTTATCACTAATCCATCATGAAGGCGAGAGGAAAACAAATCTTGTTGGGCTGGAATTACTGTAAACCTGCATAATTGCATGAATGATTTAAACCAAGGACAGACAAGATGAGCTGTCACATGGATGCACATTTTACATTTACATTTGTGTGCAGACTTCTGTCTTAAGAGAGTAAACCAGATTTGTTTTTTTTTGTATTACTGAATTATCTGAATTACCTTTTTTCCTTGAAATGCACCATGCGTGGCTTGTGGACATAGTTTGACATTAATATTTTGAATCAATGCATTAATCTATCCCTTCATCATTGATAACCACTTGTCCAACAAATAAAGACTGTGGTTCATGCTCTATACTGGAAGAAGAGGAGGAGGTAGACTACACAAATTTGTGCTTTCTTAGAATCCTGTACAGAGGAATTCTTGAAGGTACACAATTTGAACCTAAAAAAAACGGAAAAGCCTTTAGGCGGTAACTTATGTAATGTATACTGGTTCATGCAGACAAATTGGCTGTACTCAAAAATCACGTCTGCATTCAAGTCTCTCCTTCCATTGATGTAATAACACACATTTCTATTGCTCTCAGAGAAGTACATCACTTTGGAGAAAAGCATCTGCTCAATGCATAAATGTTTATAAAAATATGACAATTTTACCTTTTCTTTTTTTAAAAAAAAATTTCTAGTTTTTCACCTCAGAAGAATCCCAATGGTGAATGTATCTATATTTCCATCCCAAAACTCAGAGAAGATTATCTTAAATCCTTGTTTCTACTTTTCTCATCACATTACCCTCATGCAACTTAAGCAATCCTGATCATCAGTCCTTCATGGAACAGGATATTAAAAGACAAAAAGCATTTTAAAAACATTATTCATCATTACAACAATATATCTAAACAGTTACACCACTGTCATCAAATAAAACAAGAACAGGTTAAACAAATGTACTCCACCATACAATCATTCAATCCATCCATTCTCAATAACCGTTTTCCTGAGATAGCCACGGTGAACCAGACACCAGCCCATCGTAGGGTAGCCACATATGCACACAGTCACCCATTCATACAATATGGGCAAAAAGTTGCAAATTCACCTCTACAGCATTTCTTTGGAGCAGCCAGAAGAAATCCACGCAGATATAGGAAAACAAGCAAACTCCACACACAGTGGGGATCATAGCTATGTTCTCTCGCACCACCCAAACACTATACACAATGATGAAATTTTTTTTAAAGTATTTTTCATTTTTCCTTTTAAAGGTTGTTCCATGGTCTGCCACCAAGAAAAAATGTATAGTGTTCAGAAGAATTTGGGGTTTTTTTCTGTTAATTAGCTAAAACATTGTTTTTCTTCTTGCGTACACTTTCCATGTCGAAAATAACCATTCTTATTGCTGCATATGGCAAATATGCAAATTCATCCAGTAACTAGTAAATGAAATTTAAGAAACATTAAGGCAAGGCTGCAATACACAGTTTTTTACATAAACAACTGTTTTATACAAGCCCAGTAATTCTGTGCATTTTAACAACTGGTTGCTTTAGAGGAACAAATTCAAGTAAAAGACCTGGCTTAACACTACTACACCTGATCTGCAGTCCTGGCAGACTTCAAGTTAGAAACTTATACCACTAAATGATTAAATGGTACACCAGGGCTAGTCAAAGTATATAACTAAAATAACTACTTTTTAATATTTAGGTTCAATGCTTAACTATTAGGGGGGCGCGGTGGCGCAGTGGGTTGGACCAGGTCCTGCTCTCCAGTGGGTCTGGGGTTCGAGTCCTGCTTGGGGTGCCTTGCGATGGACTGGTGTCCCGTCCTGGGTGTGTTCCCTCCCCCTCTGGCCTTACGCCCTGTGTTACCGGGTAGGCTCTGGTTCCCTGCGACCCTGTATGGGACGAGTGATTCTGAAAGTGTGTGTGTGTGTGTGTGTGTGTGTGTGTGTGTGTGTGTGTGTGTGTGTGTTTACATTTTTTAAAAAAAAAAACATCCTAGTTTATGTTGTCAGCAACTTTAGTATTGTTATGAGTGTGGGGTTGATCAGTACTGATCCCTCATGACAAACCCAGAAGCTATTCAAAATCACATTTTAATACATGTGTACTTGTGGAACTGACATTATGCTCCTCTATAATGAAAATAATCAGCTTTGTCCCAATGGCTCAGTAAGCCCTGTGAGGGCTATTCCCTGAGTTAGCAGTCTGGGCGGGGAACAAAATCTATTTGTAAGCCTTTTGTCAGGCTGATGAGACAAACAAAACAAATTGGCATGGCGAAAACCGTAACGTCAGCACTTACTCGATGAACCAATACTGTGGAGTCCCACACCCAGCTGCGCTCTACAGTTCCTTGTGAAAACCATTCTAACCTAGCTAACTCAAAGAATACATGCTAAACATTTTAAAACAAAAACAAGCCATTTCTAGTTTGAGTTCAAACCAATTTATCTATACAAACCAATTTATATACCAAATTAGCAATTTATATTACAAGCAACAGAAGACTACACCTCATTTCCCAATAAAAACTTGAAAAAACAGTTTACCATCATATCTTCATACACAGCATTGTCTATCACCTAAGTGAGAGTTTCAAGAAGCCAAAAAAGACATGGCATAAGTCATATGAGACCTTGACTTAATGCAACTGCCTATCTGCACAGTTCCACAATATGTGAAGATATGTAAATCATAATGAGAACAAGACAAAATCTGACTAAATTATCAAACCAAAATATAATAAAAATTATAAAAACAACAAAAAAATATGCATTTTAAAATTGCAGTTACGATTGTGCAAAATTACTTTATGAAAGGGGGTGCGGTAGGGTGTCTGTGTACTTTACTGAAACCCTGCAGATGGTGTAAAAGTGAACACACTAAGCATTGGGCTGTGTTCCGTGCAGGTTTGTCCAAAAAAAAAAGTGCACCTGGACTAATAAACCATGGGAAGTCAGCAAGGGCACAGTGCACCTGTGCAGCATTTCAACGAAAGTGGATTCCAGTTGCCCTCTAAATCTGAGTCACAACCTCAGCATTACAGAATCATCACTATCGAACTGTTTGGGATCATTTTCCATATCATTTCCAAATGCACACTGACCTTTATCCTGTCAAGGAAACAAACACTATAAATGCCTTTGTTTTCACTGTCCGTCCTGAAACAGTCTCACACCAGTGACTAAGGAGACACTGGTGCTTAGCTAGAATGAGTGCAGAGACATGTCTTCCAGTTCTTCACACCTCATTCTCACACAGCACTGGTAATAAATTCTTGTTCATTCAAGCAGGTCTTCATTCTCAAGATGACAAGATTAATCACTACTAAACATCATTTCAAGATATTCTCGGGGATGCACCCTATACAATTTATGATTTTCTTATTCTCTGTGAAGTGCTACGAGGCAGCATGTTGGAGGGAGCACCCATACACATGCAGAATCATGTACCAACATTCATGAACAGTACTGTATATGTTATGAGTTCCGTTTGAGAGCTTTTGTTTTATCAACAGTTATTTTGACACCAAGATGCTTTGCCTCAGGGTATTTACAAGAACAGTAGGCTACTTAAAAATGCTATAAAATCTTAAGGGATGCCAAGATGGCTTGCAAAGATGCTCTTTCAAGTAACTTTTTGACCTTTCTCAGGATATTCAGTCCATGTCAGTCAACTTGACTCCCTGCTTCTTAAGTGAATCCACATGCATCTTCCTCACCTTTGTCACCACAAGGGAGACATGAATGTTTTTTGTAAAAAACCCTTATTGAGGCTACCACACGAATCAGGAGACAGCACTGCAGATTAGATATGATTATGATAAGCACGAAAAACAGCTCCTATGTGTCTCCTGCTAATCATACTGGTACATCCATCCATTACCCATAACCACATGTCCAGTGTCACATGGGTCTGCAGCCTACTTGATGCACAGGGCATGAGGCAGAATACATTATCCAATCACAGGACAAATACTTGCATACTCATTTGTTCACACATACATACACTAAGGGTAATTTACATACCCGAATTCACCTGAAACACGTCTTTGGACTGTAGGAGAAAAGTGACACGACCATGGTGAAAACATGTAAATTCCACACAGATCAGTTTGGTTTGAACCCATGTCCAAACCCACAGCCAAAGAGATTTATATATAAGCAATACCCTCTGAGCCAGCATACCACCCTGTACCGGGACTTATCAAATACCTAATTTCAACACACCAATCAAACTGCATGGCAAGTCACAACAATATTCTCCAAGACAGCCTGATGAAATTCAGCTGAACAACTCTCAAAAGCTCATATCAATTAAGTAGGTATTTGATCTTTTTGTTAAGCATTTTCAATTTTGTTTTATTAAAGCAAGACTCGAGAAGGAATGGTTGCCACCAATGTAATGCATCAGTTTCGAGGTTTTTTTGGAACACGACAAAGAATATTTTGGTACCACGTGGTTCATTGTCAGAGATTCTCCTTTCAGTCTAAAGGAATTCCTTTCATGATAATATTGTTCACCTCCTAGTTATCAGTGCAAGCAGTAAAGATTTTATAACAAGATAAGTTGTTCACTTTCATTCCATTCACTTTCAATACCTGAAGTTTTACTGAAATATTTACAAGCTACATGATACTGAGAAAGCATGACACCTTAATTAATAACAACTTGTACAGTGGAAAAACTAAGGAGAAATGAAAATCTAATGGATTTTTTTATGTTTGGTACATCGTTTTGCATTCATTGTATCACAAGAAAGACTTTCAGACAATTCAGAGCAATATCACCGAATTCACATTACAGAAGTTTGTTTTCATATTGTCCCATGAAACATACACACACACATGAATTCTAAGCAGTATGTTTTAATATTTTCATACAAACTTCATATTTTCTGCCAGCTAAAGCACTGCAAAAGCCTTAATTTTTGTCACACCTATGTTGCATAGTATTCTTCCAATGCAGAAACCTCAAGTCTCAGGTTAAGTCCACTATGCTGAGATTGAGCTGAGCGAGTGTGTAAATGCATTTATACATGCATATGTGTCTGTACACTTGTCTATATCCATCACTGAGCACATATTGCTTCTGAAAAGGCGCACATCACTGAGGAAGAACTACTGCCTACAAATCAGAATAAATGAATAGTATTCACATAATCACTGCTGCATTATGTATTACAACAGTCACCTCTGAAACCTTTTGAGATTCCCAAGCAATTGTTTGTTCGGAATGGTTGCTTGTACCCTGTATGGCTTTTTTTTTCTTTTTTTAAAAAAAAAAAAAAAAAACACAATTTTATAGTGTAAACACCTGCATGAAATGGGTGTGATTCACACTCCTGCCAGCCTGTGGCCATTTCACGCAGAGCGAAAGTCGATGAGGGAACCCATCTTTCAAAGATTTATTAAAACCACTACAGTATGCTACATCTTAACAGGAATGCATTTGAGTTATTTATACATTCAAGTTAATTTATAAAAGTTATGAAAAACATTCAAAATACTTTTTTTTTTAAAAAAAAAATCTTCTAAATATCAGTAAATGTAACCAAATACAGTGATCAGTCAAAACATTAAAATCACCTGCCTAATAGCGTGTAGGTCCCCCTCGTGCCAAAACAGCTCTGACTCTTTGAGGCATGGACTCTACAAGACCTCTATAGGTGTCCTGCGGTATCTGGCATGAAGACGTTAGCAGCAGATCCTTTACGTCCTGTAAGTTTCAAGGTGGGGCCTCCATGGATCGGACTTGTTTTTCCAGCACATCCCACAGATGCTCCTTCGGATTGAGATCTGGGGAATTTGGAAGCCAGGTAAACACCTTGAACTTTTTAACAATTTTTACAGTGTGGCAGGGCGCATTATCCTGCTGAAAGAGGTCACTGTCATCAGGGAATATCATTGCCATGAAGGAGTGTACGTGGTCTGCAACAATCTTTAGGTAGGTGGTACATGTCAAAGTAACATCCACATGAATGCCAAGACCCAAGGTTTCCCAGAAGAACACTGACCAGAGAATCATACTGCATCCACCGGCATGCCTTCTTCCCATAGTGCATCCTGCTGCCATCTCTTCCCGAGGTAAATGACACACACGCACCCGGCTGTCCACATGGTCTAAGAGAAAACGTGATTCATCAAAACGAGGCCACCTCCTTCCATTGCTCCATGGGCCAGTTCTGATGCTCACGTGCCCATTGTAAGCACTTTTGGTGGTGAACAGGAGTCAGTATGGGCACTCTGACCGGTCTGCGGATACACAGCCCCATATGCTGCGCTTTGTGTTCTAACACCTTTTTATCATGGCCAGCATTAAGGTTTTCAGTTATTTGTGCTACAGTAGCTCTTCTGTGGCATCGGATCAGACAGGCTAGCCTTTACTCCCCACGCGCATCAATTAGCCTTGGGCAGCCATGAACCTGTCACCGGCTCACCGGCTGTCCTTCCCTGGACCACTTTTGGTAGGTACTAACCACTGCATACCGGGAACACCCTATAAGACCTGCCGTTTTGGAGATAAGCTGACCCAGTCATCTAGCCATCACAATTTGGCCCTTGTCAAAGTTGCTCAGATCCTAATTCTTGCCCATTTTTCCTGCTTCCAACACATTAAATTCAGGAACTGACTGTTCCTTGCTGCCTAATATGTCTCATCTCTTGACAGGTGCCATTGTAATGAGGTAATCAATGTTATTCACTTTACCTGTCAGTGGTTTTAATGTTGTGGCTGATGCAAATGCAAACCTTATGTACATACATAAGGCCAAGCCTTTCTCCACAGATAATGAAGGCAGCAATCTCAGGATTACACTGGAATTCACCAGGTGAATGTAATGTGTTCTGTCTAAAAGAATTACATTGTTGCCAGGTAGTAAAACTGATGCCTCTCACCTCCTCCCCTGCATATTTAAATTGTGTAGTAGACATATGTTGCTAGTTAGCAGCACTGCTAGGATGTATACTTTTTAATTAGTTAATTAGGTTTTTAATTATAGATGCTCCTTGACTTACGATGGTTTGACTCACGATTTTTTGACTTTACGATGGTGAGCTGGTGATAGACATTCAGTAGATGAGGAGAAACTCAAGATAATTGCACAGAATGAAGGCCGCAAGACTGTAATGGTCATCGCACATATGCTACGCTATGATGCTTGGTAGGTTAGGTGTATTAAATGCAGTCTCGACTTATGATATTTTCAATTTACGATGGGTTTCACAGAACACAACCCCATCGTAAGTCGGTGATCACCTGTAGTTTCTTTGTGTGTCCATGGACCCATAACATAGTTTTCTGAACTACAGTGCGTCATTAGTCTGCCTGAACTAGACTCAAAGTTCATAATCTTAGAGCAGTAAAATTTATCAATGTGTGACAAACATTCTCTTTTTTACTTGAGTGTTTCTCTGCAGTGGAGTTTGGTTCATAATGATACACGCACTGAACTTGAAACATATCTTTCCTACTTCATAACATTCAAAATGTTGAAAGCATGCTTTTTAAATGGGATTTTCCCATTATATATGTACTTATACTTAAATATTAATTGGACTAATTGGACAAAAGCCTCTGCTAAATAACTAATAACATATAGATATGAGCACATTTATCCATCAATAGTTGTTTGAACCTAACATTTATTCATTTAGCCAGGTCCTTTGTTCAAGGATATATACATGTAAGGTTTTCATATACTAAGAAGGTTACAATGATTTACCAGTTTACCCACAGAAGGGTTTTGTAGCACACTGGGTTCAGACGAGGGGGGAAGAAGGACGTATGAACACATTCATTACGAACATTTATTGGAATATCGGCACACAAGGGAAATGGTGCTCTCAGTCCAAGGACCCCTTTTCCTCAAGAACTTACACCTCAAGCCAGCCTGCTTAGCACCCCTCAGGCTTTTTCATTTTCCCACTGGCAAACAAACAGTCACCCCCTTATATTCCGCATAAATCCCCACAACGGTTAAACACAATTCTATTCTACCCATAATTCAATGATTTACAATAAACACATTTTCCTGCCCAAACTCACGGTAGCAGAGGTTGCTACTTTTTTTTTTTTTTGATGGGGCGCAATGCAACGTCCCCGCTACCTGCCCCAGAAATGTCCCACTATCTGGCGCTGTCTCAAACGTGTCTCCGGTCACGAGTGCAGGTCCCGGATGCTCAGTGCTGGTTGCTGGGGCAGGGAGAGTTGAAACAGCCCACCATGGTGGCGTGCCCGGGGTCCAAGGCAGCCATCCTCATCCCTTGTCCACCCGGCCTTGGTCCCAGCACAGCTGTTTCACACACGTAGCCAAGCCTGGTGGCACCAACATGGTTTTCATCGACTGCCTTTTGCTCCCCGCAGCTGACAGACTTTCGCAGGACCTGAGAAAGCTAGTCGGGGATTCAGGCAGGCTCGGTGCTTTCTTCATGAAAGGGGTGAAATCTTCAAATGCGAGCGAATTCGTGTTTGAGGTTTCACTCACCTCGGCTATGAATCCCTGCCTGTCCATAGATGAGGTACGCTGTTCCACGCCTTCAGCATGTCGTCCGACCTCTTCAGGAAAGCGCTGCTCTCCATGGGTGCAGGGGGACTTTCCCCAAACACCCACATTCGGTGGCGGTTCGCTGCCTCCTATAGCTGCTTCTACCCCGGATGCAGGGAGACCCCACTCAACCTGCTTGCCCGTCTTCAGCGGTACCTCGCAGCTCTTCTCCACCATTTTTGCCAAAGCGTGCACTTTCACGGGGTCCCCCTGGACACCTGTGCTCTGCAACAGCTCCTCTGCCTTGACTCCCGCCACAGGCTCTTCTTTCGCTGGTCGCACTTCTGTCATCCTGCTGACTTCTTTCTTCATTCCCCCTTCTCTGTCTTCGGTGTTCCATAGCTCCTGAATCCAGCTTCTCATCGTCCTGCCCCATCCCACTTCTAACACCAACATAGCGCGTTGGGTTCAGATGGGGCGAAGAAGGATGCGCAGACAGCGTTCATTATAAACATTTATTAGAATGCTGGCACATAAGGGAAATAATGCTCTTGGGTCAAGGACCCCTCTTCCTCAAGGACCTGCACCTCAAGCCAGCCTGCTTAGTGCCCCTCTGGCTTTTTCTCTTTCCCACTGGTATACACAGTCACCCCTTTATATTCCCTGTAAATTCCCACAATTGTTAAACACAATTCCATTTTACGCATAATTCAACTATTTGGCTAGCAATAAACACATTCTCCTGCCCAAACTCATGGTAACGCAGGTCGTTACAGCATGTTTTACCGAAGCGATCAGCAAATATGTAAGATCCTTGTTCATGGCTACTATAGCAAGTTTGGTGATTCAATCCTCTTCTATCAATCACTACGCTACCTGCTGACAAAACACATTGACCCATATATTCACAACCCAGGCTCACACAGAAACTCCCAGAAATTCAATTTAAATGGTCATACCCTTAAGAACACATTAAAGGGGTTCAGTGGCATATCAGTAATGGCAAGTTTATATGAGGCTAATTCATTCCAGATAACCTCTACTGAACTGCAGAACGGAAAGAAAAAATTGGGCTGTGGTTGACATTATCACTCAATATCTACACAGTCATGCATACTAATATGGGTGAATCTGAAACTGACCTCCTCTATAAAGGTGGGCTATAAATCTGTAAGGGGAGGCAGATATTTCAGTAGCAAAACAGAGTATCCAGTATTTACCTGAAGTAAATTTCTGAAGACTTCAGACAAACAGAATAAATGAATATCAACTGCAAAATCAAAGTGGAAATTCTGGGTATTCTCAGATTTGACACCAATATGTTGGAATAATCTCAGAACTGTAGAATCGACATTCAAGAAGGGTCTCAAAATGCTTCTCCTTCAGACCCACCTCTCTATTGATCAACTAATAGTTCCCTAAATTTGCATCACACCATCTGTCACAATTACTTCTGTATTTTCTGTTTGAGTCAATTCTATATGCAACTAGTTGTGTAATAACTGCAGGCAAAAACAGTAGTACTGGACAAACAGACTGCACTTTTACAATTGCTGTACCTGCCTCTAAAGCTCTTTGCCTGCTGAGAAATTCCTCTTTTCTTTACTCCAAGTTATATGTTGCTTTAGAGACAAGCGTCCACTATATCAAGAAATGTGAACAGCCAACACAAATCTGTATTGAGAACAACTTTGTGCATTTTTATACCAACATTTCATTTTTGGTCTACACATTTCATTCTTTGTCAACATTTCATGTGTTGTCTAAATGGAGAGAATGCTAGCACTGCCCTTGACAAGGATAAAGTGGCCATCATTACAAATTTTTGGCAGCAGGCAGTGTAGTGTTACTGCCATCACCTTGCAATCAAAGAACTCAGGTTTGAATCTGTGCTGCAGTACCCTTGAGCAAGGTACTTTCCCCAAATTGCTGCATTTAATGTAACTCAGCTGGGTAAGCAGCTTCATGCATAAATTTAATGCTGTAAGTCACTTTGGAGAACAAAAACAAAATTTTATTTATTCAGATGCTTTCATGGTTAAAGGCAAAATATAGAATATAGATTCAGCAAAGAAAGACCCAGAATAACCCAGTAATACTGCAGTATTAGAACAGGAATGAGCAACCTGTACAATATGTGCCACTATGCAATGCAACATGAAAGAAATGCCTTGGTGACATCCCAAGCAGAAAATTAGTTATGTATAAAGGAGCTCAGTGCCGTGTGGTTCAGATATACTTTATCACAGGTGCAGTCTCCGGAGGCTCACATTCATTAAAATGTACCCTGTACAAGCATTTTCATTGCTCACATTCATTCCTCTGAGCTTGTTATTTGTCTGCTGGGAATTCCTAAGCAATAGTATCTGAAATAACATGTTTTCCCACCGTTTTTAAAGGCAGTTTGTTTCTACTCAGTAGTACGAGACCAGAAATGGTGAATATTTATGTCTACTCATTGAGAACTCTCCCCCCCCCCAAGATTTTCACCCCAATTCTAAAGCCTTCTGGCAAAGAAGAACGCATACAAGAAATCCTTCATCCACTCCACAGGAAACACTTCAAACAGAATGTGCCTTTCGATTAAGCTCAAGTTGACCTTACTTTCAAAATAAGAAACAAAGGCTTTGCTACGTTCACAATTTATTTTCAACATACGCTTCATTCTCCATTCCGTCTCAATGTTAAAACTTTTACTTATTTGCATTCACTGTGCACGGGCTATGCCAAAACACCACTTTCCACTTTATATAACTCAGATGGACAACAAAGTTTTGAATTTGGACTTTCCACTTCAACGTCGGCTGTACACAACACCCCCACACCTTTGATGACAAGGTGTGCTCCGCTGCAGCACATTCCCCACTAAGCTGATTACTTTCTTTACACACTAAAGGTCACGCCGCTCCACGCAAGAGAGCGTGTGCCCACTTGCGTGACTTGAGTGACTCGAGTGACTCGTCCCCTGCTGTTGGCCGCTAGAAGTGGTTTGTGCAAGGGTCAGCAGAGACACCCAGACTGCGCTGCACTCTTCTCCCAGCAAACACAATTCCGATTAAGTTGCACTGCTGCAGAACTCACCGTCACTGGACCTCGTAGCTTGGACCACAAAACCACAGTCGCACCCTATTTTCGACAAAATGATAAAGCAACGCTGCACCCATTATTCCACAAGTCACACTTCGCTGAAAGGAATCACAGGATGAGTGCAAATAAAAAACCGAATTGTAAGGGAAAGTAAATTATTATGATTACCCAAGTGAAGCTTGCCACAGCTTAAAAATTAAAACAAAATCACATCAGCCTCACAACTTATCTCCATCCCAATGGAAAATACAGAAGACTCCTTTCATCATCAAGATTAAGAAAACATTCTAGAAATTTCATTGCAGACATCTACATGGAAAAAAAAGCTTTTAAAAGCTCAGAGTAAACTCTGCATCTGTTATTATTGTTCTTGCATTCATCGCAAAAGTGTGGATAGCAGTGTCTGTATAATCCTCTTAAAGCTGTCATTTCTCTATCCCCCACTTAAATGAGCAACCTAAGCAGTAGTTAAGAAGGGGTATATACAACTCTCACACAATGGAGTGCTAACTGAATGGTTATGACACCATGTTAATACTTTTAACAAAGGTATAGAGAATTCCACACTTAAAATTATGATATTTAGAGTGCAACTTGAAACACATTAAACAAAGCTGCATTTTACTAATACTAGTCAAAAGAAGACCCTGGTTTCACTTGAACTGTCCTATTGCCATTCCCAGGTTTCCCCAAAACTAAATAAAATTTCACTCAACTGGTGCATGCTTATACGATGAAACTGTCTGTGTAGAGTTTGCATGTTGTCCCCATGTTTGTCTGGGTCTCTTCTGGTCCAAAGACATGTTTCAAAAGGATTGGTGAGTCTAAACTGCATGTGTGTAAGTGAGTAAATATGTGTGATTGCTCTACAGCAGAATAGCATCCCACCCAGGGTATACTCTACCTTGCACCATATGCTTCTGGACCACCACTAAAATAACTTAGAAAAGCAGTTTCTCATAATGAATGAACGGACAATAACCAGTTAGCAAACACATGTTGTTTTATCAGATACAGATTACTTTCCTATGGGCCACCTGTCCAAGACCTACAACTACTGGACAGCACTAGTTTCAGATTAACTACATACATATGATAGATACAGAATTTCCCTCTATGGACTGTGTAAAATAAGAACATATAAACAAAACAGAAATGGAGAGACCGTATCAATTACTGTATGTATAAATCCTTACCGTTCTACATCTCAGGACTAATTTAAATCCCCCTTTGACACAGAGGTAAGAACAATTCTTTTTTTTTTTTTTTTTTTTTTAATTTCATTACCTTTTACGTTCTCATTTATAAGTAGAAAAATTTACTTTATAGTTGCAATTTTTTTCTCCTTGGCCTCCCCATGGCTGCTGCTACTGTGGATGGTGTCAGGACTGACCTGCAGAGTACTCATTCTGTATCTAAAGGGTAACAGAAGGCTATTCAGAGAAATTTCTTTCAAATGCCCAGGATATATAGTACCTATATAATATATTACAAGTTGATAAAGTAAAATTGCTATAACTGTGTATGGACTGGCTTGAGGAAGATGAAGGCTATATCTCACAAGTGAATAAATGAATAATAAGAAAATTAAAGAAGAGTCTTTCGCACAGCTGCTTGACTCAATTTTCATACGAGGGCTCTGTATGTGGAACTGCACTGAATGTCACGGGACAGATCAGTCTGGATGTAGCAGACCGCATAAGTAACAACCCAGACCAATAACCAATAAGTGGTATTAATAACCTTGCATGGGATACATGCACAACCAGATATTGGGGGTCTAAATAACAGGGGATGACAGTGCATTATTTTCTTAAAGTACTTTACTGAATTTGTGGTTTCCTTTCCTATACTGTAGAAGTATATACACAGTTAGATGTATTCCTGGTTCCAATGCAAACACTAAAATGTTAGGTAATTCATACAATAATAGTTTACTTGTTAGAATGAGACTCAGTCGAATAATAAATCACTCTGACCGTATAAATGACATAGTGCCACAGCTGGTAGTCACAGCTCATGGGCTGTAGGTACAGATTTGGGTTCAAATCTGGCCGAGGTGGTACAGGCAATGCATGTTCTTCCTGTGTTTGAACGAATCTCCTCTCACAAATTAAAGACAAGTGTCTCAGCTGGGTTAGTGACTCAAAGCTGACACTAACCTGTCCTGGGTATGTGTGATTGTTGTGCAATGAACATGTGTCTCATCCAGAGTATATGCTGGCAATTTATAATACCCTGGTGATAGCACTGTAATCCCTCAAACATGCTTTCAGGAAAGACTCCAGACCACCGCAACTCTACATTGGACAAGTGGATATTGATGATGGACGAGGTTCTACTATCGTGTGGTTTAAATAGTTTTTACTTATTATTATTCATATTCAAAGGTAAAATTGGGCAGTGAATATTAACATATATAGCACTGTCCTCTACATTTATAAAATTTACTGGCTTCTCACTTTACAAATCACAACTGGGACCAGAAGTCTTCCTAACTCAATTTGTAATCCCAAAGTAACTTTTAGTACTAAAATACAACCAGTAAAAGTGACACAATTCATATGTCCCTCCATTTATTTATGGTAGGATAGGTAGTACCATTGTGCATTGATTGAGTCAAAGTCAACTCACATTAGAAAAATTTTTTTTTTTTAAACTTTTTTTGTAAGTTTCAGATTCCTCTTAAAATATTCCCTAGTGACTAGTGTTGATATTTTGAATCCAGTGCCTATCGACATCTCGGGGGGGTAAAACTATCTCATAGCGGGACGTCCGACATGTCACATGTTCGCAAACAAGGAGCGACGTAAGTAACTAACGGCGAAACGACGTATAGCGGAGAACAACAGTAGCCTACATCACTCAGCGCTCGCTGTAAAGCATACAAAGCCACTGGGGAAAAGCTCGGATCTCATTATTTATACTTATACAAAGAAAAGTGTGTATTTTTACGCTCAGTAAGTTTTTATGAACTAACAACATCATGATGATGATGATCGTGCCCTGCTCTTCACTCCTCCCATCAATAGCGCTTAGTCACTCTTCTTCTTCCTACAGTTGTTCAAATGACAAACCTGGCTCTGACTACTCATTTTGACAGAAACGAAAAACAAAAACAAAAACAAAAAAAAAAAAAGTGAAGAGACCCGAGCCAGGAAATTAGACAAGAGCTCGTTTCCCAACAAGTTGTGTAAATAAGCGGGTACTTACCTGACACCCTTAACCATCCCTGGTGGTGACCGGGGGACAGAAAAAACGAGGGCTTGTCCTCGAAGTCTTCGCTCGGTTCCATGAGCAGTAATCGGCAGTTAAGAGGCAATCAAGAAGCAATTAAGAGCCAATTACGCGATATTATTGTATTCCCAAAGAAATGACGGCGAGGTACGTCTCCATAACCGCTCTGCTCCGGTGAAAAGGGTCACATCGCACTTTCTGCACCGCCCACACGAAATGCACGCTGGCGCAGCATGCCAGCCTGGCTGACAGTTTGCAGTTTGCTTTCTTTCCTTAAGTAGAAAAAAAACGGCAAAAAATAGCCACTAAACGACAGTAGAGAAATTACACCTCAACATAAATTAATAAACATAATTACAACGGCGTGCCTTAGGACAAGTGGCACAAATTCTTCTGAACCCGTAGTGGTACCAGAAATAAATACACACCACTTTAAGACCTAGCTTACGGTCGAATCTGGTTGACAGGTTATTTTTCATGCAGATGTGCGGTTAGTTAAAAAACGACAACCTTTTTTTTTTTTTTTTTAAAAAAAAAAAAAAAAAAAAGCACACATGCTGAAAATCCAAAACCGTGCACCTGTTGCCCTAGGTATGAGTACTATCCGCCTAATTTTATTCGCAGTCCGTTCTCCCTGCAAGCTGACACGCCTGTACGCTCGTCCCAGGTTTCACCAAGGGCAGTTTATTTAAATATCTTGAACTGCGGGGAGGCACGCCGCACCTCCAACCGCACATACTGACAGCTGACTTCGCTGAGATTGACACACAAGTAAACCAATGATATTCGGAGAAACGGAGCCGGACAGTAAAAGGGCGGGCTCTGACGTACCGAATGAGCCAATCAGAAGAAGTGCTCGTGCCGAGCCCTGTTTTACTACAATGGGGAAATTTGCTTGGTCAGCGTCTTGCTGCGAGGGGTTAGCGCGAGGAGTGTGCTTCCCGCGTATGATGTTTTAATGTTAGTTTTTTTTTTTTCTTTTTTCTATTTCACCGTTAGCATTAGACGGCTCAAAATCACAGCATTATATTGGCGGAACCGCGCAATATAAAAACTGTAAGAGGGTTGCTGTCACCCTGAGGCGTTTTATCTTGTGGTAAAACGGATGCCATGTGTTCTTCATGTACGATAATCGTAAGAGATGCTAATTATGCGTTACTCTGCATTTTAATTAGATTTTTTTGCAAAAAACGTATTTATTGTTTTAGTCTTGGTATGCTTTTTTTTTTAAAGATTCCGTCATGCAGTTATATTGGTTGGTCTTATTGATTTTGTTTTTGGTTGGCCCGGGTTTGATTTATTTGTTTATCGAAGAGAAAGATTTGAATGGCGGAAGTGATGAATGGAGAAATTATTATATCTGTCGAGTTGGACAGTGTGTTGGACCAGACACTTTTGGTAATCCATCCCGATGATCCGTTAGAAAAAAAATACAGTATAAATATTTTTGCAAAATGGGGAGCCATCGCGCTAGTTTAGCTTTTTGGATTCAGCCCTTTTTACCTTTGGTTGAAGAAAGCGAGATCAATATTGTGAAGAAGACGTCCCCGACCCCTTTCACCTTTCAGAGGAATAATGACTGGTTTCGTGTGGTGCTTTTCGGTACAATACACTCGAGGAAGAGCTTCTTAAAGTAGTGCTCAACACCTGCAAAATGCTTTGGAAATATTATTTATGGTGCATTTTTTCTAGTGTGTGTTTCAGTGCTACATAAACACATATTTTAATTGAAGGTAAAAAAAAGAGAAAAACTGCGCAAACCTCCAAAAGAGGGAAATCTGAGGAAGTGCCGCAACGCTTTAGGTATAACTGATACAGAGAGTGACAGGTGCACCATGTTGGCCTTTTCTTTGGGTTGGATTTCTCAATAAACTGTTGGGTGGTGCATCCTGCCTGCGTCTCCGCTGCGGAGCTCACCGTTCCCCTAACCTGTCTCCTCCGGTGCCGAAGCCCCTTGGATTGTTTCAAAAAGCTGTAGACTTCAGCTTTGGCAGTCGGACGCGTTTCCTTCCGTATTTTAGGGTTCACAAGTCAAAATGTGCAACAGCCCACTGAGGGCAAGCCATGTTAGTAAAAGTAATTAAGCTAAAGTCCTCCATGGTAACGTCACGTTCTGTATTTCATAACCGGGGCCTGTGTTGTCAAAAAGTGCCATGTGATCTTTCAATTATCGTTCAGTTTCTTTGGAATTCATCCATAGACTGCTCATCAAAACACGGAGAGAATGATCAAGGGTCCATCGCAGGAAACACACTGTTCGGTGCAAAACTTAGTTCGGCTGAACTGCCGAGACTCGGTTCGATTTAAGGCACAGCCGCTTTATCCTGCTCTTTTGAGATGACGGCTCGCGACTCTGGCATTCATTCACTGGCTTTCATTCCAAGGATGAAAGCAGCACTGAAGTTGCCACAAACCGTGCCTTCAGGGCGTAATAATCCCGCTCGCAGTTCTCAGATCAGAAATTTAGTGAGTCCTTCAGGGACAACCTTTAAACTCTAATTTATTTTTTCTGACTCTGCTTATCCATTATCTAGTTTATGCATTATATTGTAAAGTCAGTATGAATCTGTAACTCTGTGGTCTGATGCTTAATGCAGTAAAGGAAAATTAACACATCAACAGACAATTAGATGTTAAGTGGAAGCATATTGCTCCTGGGAACATTCTTTTTTTTTCCAGCATTGTTTGTTGCCTTTAAGATTTTCAGTAAATTGCAGTGGAATTCCTCGGTTCTTAGAGGGAAACAGTGTCATGATGCCATGATTTAGCCAGTCATCTTGTTGGTATGGAACCATGGTGCCCACATGGCTCATCATAGTATTTCTGAATCATATACATTACTTTATAAGCACTTTGGAAGGCTTTAGCTAACAGTGTGAAATTTTGGTATCTTTGACAGCCAGAAAGACTCACTTTGAAATCAACCCATGCCAGAAAGATGTAAGCCAGTAAATTTGATCCATTAGCATTTTCTTACTTCGTATTTTGAAAGTCCTATGAAATGTGTAACTATTGATGAAAACGTATTTCTACCTGAGCTCACCAGTTTTGAGAGTCCTTGTCTACCTTACTGAATGGGAATCTAACTAACTGTCATGCACTGGTTATTTTGTTTGGGGAAAAAAAAAAAAAACAATTCAATGCGGAACCCGAAGGAAATTCCTAATGAAAAGTAGAGATAATCTTAACATAAAAAAATGATAAAGCTTTGCTTCATAGGAGTTGTAGTGCTTGGGTAATAAAAGCCGCTTTCTCTTCTGATCTGAGGGGGCTGTTTTCCAGCACCCAGCTGGAGGCTGGCACTCACTTGTTTACGGATGTAGAGAAAAATAGTGGACTTGTGGAGCTACGTGACCATTGTCACAATAGGGACCTCTTTTGTAGCCATGTGGGCTGCTTAATGTATTGTATGGCATATTTGCAGTGAGAGGAATGAAGCGTAATGGATTGTCTGCTTTGTGCATGCTATAAAAAAGTTCTTTTCACAGGTTGAAAAAGGCTACACCAGGAAGACTAGCAGGCTAAAATGGAGACTATCCAAAAGTACTGATATAGAGGCCACATGTGCTAATGGGTAGATGCTAAAGATTTTTAATACAAGTGTCAAAGGTACTTTTGTGAAAATTAAAATTGATTCCCAAACTTGATCTGGATTTATACTCTCTGTGGATTCAATCATTCACTCATTTGTTCAGTTAAGTTACTTCAGTCATGCAGTTAACTATTAATAAATACAAATTCATGCAATTCAAAAAAAATGGAATTGCTTTAAAATTTTATCTGTAAGGAAAACCCATGTCCAAAAATTTCAGACAAAAAATTAAAATGTCAAAATTAAAAATGGTTACGATCTATTCAAACTGAACAAGAACTACGTAGGAGAAAAAAGAATTAGAAATGGAAATTTACACCCACACACAATGTCTTCAACCGCTAGTCCTGGTAAACCGGAGTCAAACCTGGCAACACAGGGCAGAAGGCTGGAGGGGGAGAAGATGGGACACCGGTCCGTCACAAGGCACCCCACGCGGGACTCAAACCCCAGACCCACCAGAGAGCAGGACTTAGCCAGACCCGCTGCACCACCACATCTCCTCATAATAGAAATTTAAAACTTACAAATTTGCATCTACTAATAATAGACTGAACATGTTGCTGAAAGGTTTCTGATGACCCAATGAATGGTCATTTGTCGAAACTATAGCTTGACCAAAGACCACAGTTAATGCACAGTGCTTCTGATGAAGTGAGACCAGTACTGCTGTTACCTGAACTATTGTCTCTCATTGTCAAAATCTGGATTTTATTAGCTGTAATGTCTTGCTGTCAGATTTGAAAATGCTGATTGGATTTGTCCAACATGTAAACAAAGCATTCTATCAGCCTAGAATATACAAAAAAAGTTCATAATACAGGAAGAATTTAATTTCCTTTATTTTCTCTTTTGTCTTCAATCAGTAATTACTGTGCATTACAGTTATCGTTGCTCTTTATAATAGCTTACTGTTTTTCTTTTTGACCATAAAGTTAAACTATACATACACCAGTCAAGAAGATGGGTATTGGAGAGATGCTACAGAGAAGTGTCAGTAACTATGCCTTTGAAGTTCCATTTCCAGTTATCAGTTTTAATATTTACATTTTTTTTAAAGAGTGGAGTTTCATCCAGTGTGTACCCTGCCTCATACCCTATGCTTCTAGGATGAGCTCCGGACCACCGTGACCCTGCAGTGAACAAGCAGTTTTCAAATGTAATTTTGAATGTTATTTTTGCATTTTCTTTACACTTTCTTTCACACACACACACACACACACATTTTCAGAACTGCTTGTCCCATACGGGGTCCCGGAGCCTACCCGGTAACACAGGGCGTAAGGCCAGAGGGGGAGGGGACACACCCAGGACGGGACGCCAGTCCGCCACAAGGCACCCCAAGCGGGACTCGAACCCCAGACCCACCGGAGAGCAGGACTGTGGTCCAACCCACTGCGCCACTGCACCCCCTCACTTTCTTTCATTTAGTTTTAATTGAAAAGGTTAATGAACATTTCAGGGTTGAATATTCAGCTTGGCAGCACACAGTGGCTTCTGCCACCGTCTCACAGCACAGGAACGGTGGGTCCAAGTATGGAGAATGAGCAAAGCAACTTATAAACCCAGCCGTAAGGTATTTGTCCAAGATAAGAAATAAGAATCACCAATGTTTCAGCGATCATGTTTTGGTGATCACGTCTTAATCACTTCCCTGGCTGTGTCCTTAAAAACAGCAATATTTTAATGCAACTAATAAGCCCGACTTTTTCGACATGCCATATACAGCTCATTATAGAACTGAAAAAATACTACTCAAACTTACCTTTCTCGATTGCGCTTGACACACTTGCAGTCGGAGAAAATTATAAAGGTGTTGTGGTGTCTTGAACGCTCTTGTCTGTCCAATTTTGAAGAAGCCACAAGTGAAAGGAAGTCCGTGACAGCCGCAGGGTCACCCTCCACAGCGATCTGTTTACCTTTCACACTGTGGGATTTCTTCCTCTACATCACTGGTAATTGATCTGTCTGTTTGTTCATCCTTTTTTATTAACCGACTCGGTGGGAACACGCGGCGGAGTTTCAGGTGGCTTTACACTGTTCAATTCCAGTGTTTGCCAAAACGTCCCCCCCACAGAGAATATAATTACACATTATTGTTCCTCCACTGGACCATCAGAAAGTAAACAGCTTTCAACGGGGCAGTCAGCTAGAGTCCACCTAGACAAAAGTGCCTCGGGGATGCAATCAATAATCCATTTTTATCTCGTCCTTTTCTTTAAAGACAAATAAAACAAATAAAAGGTCTCTTTCCAGAAGCCAGCTATGTGATTTTTATAGTCTTCACTAGACTTCTTTGCTGAGTTAAAAGAAAAAATGCAAGAGTGAAAATGCAGTGTGAGTTAACCAGTGGGGTACTAGTTGGAAGAAAAGCAACAGCATGGAAAAGTTTAACATTAGACACTGAACACTAACTGAGTTTAACATGAGAACGGACGATGTAATAAAAATTAAAAAAAATGGAAAAAATAATATACTGTTGGTGGTGGGGGGGGCACAGTGGCGCAGTGGGCTTGGCCAGGTCCTGCTCCCTGGTGGGTCTGGGGTTGGAGTCCCGCTTGGGGTGCCTTGTAATGGACTGGCGTCCTGTCCTGGGTGTGTCCCCTCCCCCTCCAGCCTTGCACCCTGTGTTGCCGGGTTAGGCTCCGGTTCGCCATGACCCCTGCTTGCAACAAGTGGTTTCAGGTTTTGTTTTATGTCGTTGTTCAAAAACTTTAGAAAAGTCAGACAAAAGTATGAGGATGTAATAATAATAATAATAATAATAATAATAATACAGAGGAAACGTAGTAAGAAATTGTGCTTCTTTGTATTCTGTGTTTCGTTATTGTATCCTTGTGGGTCTTCAGGTTTATTTATATAAATACTGAGAAATGTAAACTGACATGAAAGACTAAAAAGACATTATACACAGTTTGGATGCAAAACAAGAGTAAGTGCAGATGATGGGGTGGTCCTGTGCCTTACCTCTAACAATTGTAGACTGATTCGTTGCAAGGCTGCAAGTAATTAGCAGAGAACACAATCTAATTAGAGCGCCAATCTTCCGTGATTTTAACTGACACTTGTCTTACAGAAATGTTCAGTTCCTCCACGCACCATTATATGTGCACCCTCATAGGACTTTTAGAAACACTTCTAAGAGGAAATGAAGAACTTAACTAAATCTCTCCTGCATTTGCCAGTCATAAAACTCAAATTAAAATGGAAATTATCCAAGGGGTACCTGAGCCTTTTATGTAGCCTACAAAAGCACATGGTTTATTTAGATTTTTTTTTTTAATCAATATGATTTAGCCTTTTTATAATGGATACAAGCTTTTCCCAGATCTCTGAAATATCATTAGTAACTGAATAACTCTTCTGTGTAAACTCATGACTCATACCAAAGCTGCATCTATTGCTGATCCACTTGAATGAAAATGACCAAGTTAACCTTTCTTCTTAATTTCATGGAGTCCCAAAGGGACACTAAACAGCAGCCTTCAGGACTCATGACAAGAAGGTGATATTCATAGAGGTGTGTCATCTGGTCAGGCGAGCTGAACAAAATACATGTTATACACAGGGAATGACTCATCTAAATTTGGCACACTACTTATGGAAAAAAGCTTTATATTGTGCTTTCTGGTATGTTTCTACTGTACTGTCATTAAAACCTCTTGGTTAGGGATATGAAGACATTGTAAATAACAATAAACTACACACAGTGGTTTTAGTAAAAAAACCAATACATTTTAGCTTCAGCATCATAGTTTAATATTTGCTCAATGCTTAATTGACCATCTTCAGAAAGGGTACTGGTATAGTTTCCATTTTGTTTAAAATATCTATTATCACACACACATTGAAGGCGCCTGTCCGGAGCCTAACCCGGCAACACAGGGTGCAAGGCTGGAGGGGGAGGGGACACACCCAGGACGGGACGCCAGTCCATCGCAAGGCACTTCAAGCAGGACTCAAACCCCAGACCCATCGGAGAGCAGGACCCAGCCAAACCCATCACGCCACCGTGCCCCCCAATATCTAGTATGACAAAGACAAATTAAAATCTTATAAATGTCACGCATACATTTTATGTTCAAAGGGTTGTTTCATGTTTCTCAGTAAATACACCATTTAGCTCAGGAATATTAAACTGAGTCTCAAAATAGCAGGTTTTTCTCTCTCCTTTGCCCTTAACTCATTAACAGCATCATTTTGATACTTGCCAGTACTTGCCACAAGTGAGTAAGTCCAAAGATCGAAAAAGTTTTAGTTGTGCATTAACAAAATATAGCGTTTGAACTGTAGATTTTAGGAAAAAACATAAAAACTAAACACACACACACACACACACACACACACACACACACACACACACACACTTTCAGAACCGCTTGTCCCTTACGGGGTCACGGGGAACCGGAGCCAACCCGGTAACACAGGGCGTAAGGCCAGAGGGGGAGGGGACACACCCAGGACGGGACGCCAGTCCGTCGCAAGGCACTCCAAGCGGGACTCGAACCCCAGACCCACTGGAGAGCAGGACTGCAGTCCAACCCACTGCGCCACCACACCCCCTAAAAACTAAACATTTCCAGCAATTAGGCCAACTCAGCAAATATACACAGGTCGTACTATGAACGTGGCCAGATTCTGTACATTCTCTCTGCATTGTATTTTGCCTCTTTGTTCTTGAGTCCAGCTGATATTCCCCATCTATCTATTTTGGGTCACAGTGACCTGGAACCGAAGGCTGGGAAAAAAGGGCATATGAGAAAGTGCACCCTGGATGTGATGGCAGGCCAACACAGCTCAGCAGCACTCATACTGATTCACATAAACTCCCAATAATCACTGCAGATTCACCATTTCATTTTTAATTGATACTGTTCACTATTTACTGGGTGCAGTATGAATTTTCTAGCACTGCCATCTAGTGGTTACATTGCGTTCTGCACAGTCCCCATCTACCTGTGCTCCAGGACTCACTGGAAAGTTAAACATGTCATAATCCTTATAACTCTCAATCTGCACCGCCCAATTAGAATTTGTTTAAACAAATGACCCATGTAAACCTGTGCATAAAAAAAGGCATCAGTGAGTACAGAAGCTGCAAGTCTCCGCATTTACATTTATTTATTCAGCTGATGCTTTTCTGCAAAGCATTTTGCAGTGTTAACGTACCTAAAATTATTTACCCATTTGTACAGCTGGGTAATTTTGCTGGAGCCATTTAGGTTAAGTAGCTTGCTCAAAACATACTACAGCTGGAGGTCAGATTCAAACCTGCCACCTTTGGGCCCACAGGTATCAGCTCAAGCCACTGCACTACCAGCCTTGTATCTATCATAACAACTGGAACTGGTTGTATAATGGTTCAAGACAAGACCTGTACCTATAAAAGGTTGCTGGTTCACACAACAGACCATTAATTAATTTTACTTTATTCTCAGTGGGAGCAGTTCATTTTAAACAAGCCTACATACAGCATATACAAAAATAAGTCACAAATAAAATGACGCTTGATGTCAGCTTTGATTGGTGCTGCCGCTGTTCGGCATTTCTTCTGGCGTTTCTTCGATTCTTCATCCTCCAGTTTTGCTGCTTCATAGAATGTCTGTAGTATCTTTGCGAAAGTAGACCGAAAGGTCACATCAGGCCTCCTATTTACATTCGTTATCACAACATCACCACCAAAATGTTTTTTCAAGCTTTTGACTTCCTTGTGCGTTTAACATGCAACTGCTGTCTGACAAAAACGCTTTAATGAGGAGTTCCACGGGCAATACTAGCTTGATTTACTGTTGCAACACCTTTCTCTCTCCATAACACTGAATGTTTCTTCACTATTGTCCAGGCTTTCTTCATACATGACAAATTGCGTGGTCACTTCCACCTTTTCAGATGGGACGACGGCCGTGTTGTGTACTCTGAAACGGAGCACGGAGGGATCAATTCCTGATCGAAACATCTGATTCGCCACACTTACGAAACAAAAGATTGTATTTACATTCTCGCAAAATTGCATTTACACTAGTTTTATGGAGCTACAGTAGATGTCTGCAGTAGGTACTAGATAAGACGTGGCCAGTTTGACCGAACTCCAGGCAGAATAAGAGTCTTAATGTTGTTTAACTTTGGATAAATGGTTCTTACCACATGCTTTTAAAATTGCCTCCACTAACTGAGATTAGATTGTTATTATTGCGTGAAAGTGCGATGATGTAGCGCGATATCAAAGTGGCATTATGACATCGCAGGCAATATTTGACACGATCTTTAAATTATGAAGGGTGATATTCCAGTCTACTTGCTACATTGAAGGTCTAAAGGCAATAGTTAATGAGATAGAGAAACTCAAACAGGTTGATTGGTGGCCATTTTGGATTTATGCTAATTAGCTGCTTATCCATGAGGGGGATTTTGAAAGACTATTTTTCTATCAAGTATGACGAACAAGAAACAAAATTAAAAAAAAAAAAAAAAACTTGTGTTGCAATTTGGTTTAGGTTTCCCCATAGCGCCAGTTTTCTTGCATAGATTTACTGGTGCATAAAGTCGGCCGTGTAACCAGTAAGTCTTGGGTTTTAATACCACTCCTAGCGTAGAACTCATCCTCGTCCTACAGCTATTTAAACACAGTGCCTCCGATTTTAAAACTGATAGTTTTTTCAGGGGATAAACTAAACAAAAATCAGTGAATAAACTGGGTGAAACTCCAGTGTGAACTGAAGCACTTAAGAGTCCCTTCAGAGCTCAGTACCGGAGGAGCGCTGGGTGCGTCTTACACACCGCCGAGCCGGAAAACGGGCGTGTCCCGGAAAGGGGCTTAAATGACTAAACGCTCGCAATCCGCTTATCACAGTGGGTACTGACTGAGGCAGTGGTGGGGCCCGAACCGAGACAGGACAGGACATTCATTGTTATAATGCAGGTGCGTGCATGCACGCGTCAATAGCACGCGCAGGTGGCACGCAGCCCGAGGGATCGCAGCCTGTGTGGCAGCGAGCGCAGTTCACACGGGCGCTCGAGTCGCTCGCGGTGGAAGTCTCCCAGCATTCTCCGCGGTTTTCAAAAGAAGAGCCGTGTGCGCGAGACGGACAAGCCACAGTTGGATCGCCGCAGCGGCGTAACTGCGCCGCCCGTACCGCGGTCCTCGCGCACGGTGGCGGGAAACGAGCGGTCGAAGCTTGAGGGATGGCGGGCGTGCCGAGCGGCAGAGTGGAGTGGGTCTGTCAGCGCTGTCTGCGGGAGTCCATAGCTCAGCCGCTGTGCCGCCCCGCATTCGTACTCGTTTTCCTGGTGAGCGCACGGCTTCCGCTTCTTTTCGTACTTCTTGTTCACCTCTCGCGCTTAATATACCTCTTTTTCTCCACAGCGCCCGCTCTGCATGTATGTAGATTCCGAGGGGAAAGTGCAGGTTGCCGCGAGTTAGTGACAGTCGCAGTGGCCGCCCGTGGAAAGCTGTGTGTCACTCACTCTCATTTCCCGCAACAGGGACGGAGGGGTCCGGGACGGAGCGGAGCGGAACAGAGGGGTCTGTCCCTAGTAGAGTCCGCAAATGAAATATCCTGCGAAGTATGACACGTTAGCTTCAAGTGTGTTTGTCACCAAACTCCTCGCCATCCATCCACGTCACGTGTTGACCGAAGGAGTTTCTTGTTACTTTTATTTCCAGTTGGTGTGTTGAGCGCTTCCTTTCCTACAACAACTTCAGTCATGACATGATGTTGTGTTTCTGAGGTTCTGCGGCTCTCGGTGTAAATTTTAGATTTTTTTTTTTTTTTTTTTTTTCTCTTCGTAAAAAGAGTACACCGCAACGGGATGTTAATGTTTAATTAAAAAAAAAAAAAATTACTCTCATGGTAATTTAACCGAGCATAGTCTGCCTTTTTTTTTTTCTCTATTTATTTTTTTTATTTATTTTATTTTTTTTAAAGGACTTATTTCCCACCTTCCATTACGGTGGAACTGAGCCAGGGCTGAAGAGCAGATTATACATGGTGGAACAATTCTCTTCACCCTTTTAGCTTTATGAGGCCTAAATGCTAAGAGGATATACAGTGCTGGGCCCCAAAATGCACTTTTTTTTAAAGCTGAGATTAATTGGAAAAACACAGCCTGTAAAAGTGGGACAAAATGAAGGAAAAGCCCCATGAAAACAGTGAATTTGTGGGTACAGTGAATCACATATGGTGTATTCATTTGGCTGCCACTTTTCTCCAAAGAGAGAGAAAATATTTGCCTGTTCTGTGATTGATACAATTGGGTAATTGTTACTGGAGCAGTTGTGGGTACTTGCTTTACTCAAGATGGGGTTTGACTCTAATCTTCCTGTGGAAGGTGGTGGCTCCAACCACTATGCCACCTGGTGTCTTAGGTGGTGGTGGTGGGGTCATGCACTGGGTGTGAAAGAGGCCTGACTGTCAGCACTGAACCATGCCAGGTTGTTTGAAAACATGAGGCAGTTAAGGGTTCAAAAGAAGACAAAAAGCACTGCCAGGTGCATGGCAGTTTGAGGAAGTGTCGGATGATAAATGCATATGCAAACGACAATGCAGCGGGCTGGAACAAGAAAATGGAGGTCACAAGTCAATGTTTGGCTGCCATGACTGACACACACATACATACGCACACAACGGAGTGTTCGCTGAAAGCTGCAAAACAGCAGCCTTGGAAATGACCCCAGGATAAAATTGACACCTCTTTGACCCAGTCTTGATGCATTGAATGACACAAGTCCCATGCATGCCAGGCCTGTATCCATGCATTGTGTGCTAGGGGTTGCACGACTTTAGATTTTTTAAAAGTCGAGTCGACGTTGACTAATCGCTGATGATGTCATGAATAAAAACACAGGCGAAAGGAATGTTTTGCAACAATTGACAATCTATATTCTCAAACTGAATGCATATGTTGACAACAGACAGCTCATACATAGGTTGTACATAAAACAGGCTGCAACTCAGCAGCAACACCAACACTTCTATGCAACAGTAACATTTGTATGCTGATGCAACAACTCCCATTTAACTGCAAAAGAAAAATGACCGGTGCAAAATAAAGAATGGTATAAAACTTGGGGAGGGAGACAAAACTCACGCACGATCTAGCCTGTAAGCTTACTCTGTGTCATAGTCCTGCTCTGTCAGTTTTTACTTTTTGATCCTGGTTTGCGTGTAAGAAGATGAGGGCATCAACATGGGCTAAATGAAGGCTCATCTGCTGTTGTGTGATGGTATTCCCTGTCAGATAACAAATTCTCTCTCTTGGGGTGCTGGTGGCTGGGACAGCCAAGTAGCTTTTGCATAGCTTGGCCAAATGGGGAAATCTGTCCTGTTGGTGAGCCCATCACTGCAGCAGGTTCTCCATGGTGGGAATATGCAGTGTTAATAAATAAACACGGACTCCTTCGGCTGTGGTGGACTCTCGGAGGCATCCGTGTTGTTAGTGTCATAATGACATGATCAGCGACTAGTCGACTTCAAGCTTTAAATCTCATCACACAGCAATAAAGTTGAAAAACGGACTAGTCTGTGCACTCCTACTATGTACAGGAAACATGCATGGAGTTTAATCTTTGCGCGATCATCATTTTACGCACCCTGCTAAGCGTCTAATCGTTGTGGTCAATCTGTGAAGGCCGTTCATCTTGGTTTCGCTGTGTGTTATAAACAGCCGTGGAATAGGAAGCTAGTTTAGGTGACAAAGTTACCTTAACAAGCTTGTCATATATTTGCCTTTCGAAGATTGTATTTACTTGTATTGCTGCAAGTAATCAGAATGAAGTCAAACGCTATTCATGGTATGCTCATTTACGAGAGCTATAGTAAAGAAAAGTTGGAAGTTTGGATTGCAGAGTATCCGTGTCCTTCATCCTTGGGAGAACAAGTATCTCATACTTTCCTGAGTTTCAGATGCTTCCTGTTTTTGATATTCCTGTTCAAAATTAGGTGGCCCATTATAATTGTTCATAAATCAATTATAAAACTTGTATTACTGCCTAATGTCATGTTAGACCTTTTAATTGGCTTCATTGCCAGTCACTATCACGTTCTACATTTCTTTTTAAAATTAATGGTGTATGGACCTCATTTACCTTAAATTATACCCCTTGTGCGTGTGTTAGTTTGTTCCTGAATTTGGCATTTGATACTCTTTGCTCTTTATCATAGTCTCACTCATTTATTTCCTATTTTTGACCAGATCCAACTGTACACACTACAATACAAAAAATAAATGAAACAGGCAATATTTAGTGAACCAGATGTGGCTGTTTAGTTGTAGACTTTGTGCTTGTGTTGTATATCACAGTGTGTTCTTACTCTTCTTGCGCTTTGCCTGCCTTGTTAGGCAATGCTGCTTAGCCTGACTATGTACCCCGTGCTGAAGAGTCTGGGACTCCATTTACATTCAGCACTGACAGGAAGCTATGTGCCAGGCCACCACTCCATTCTCCTCGTCAGCTGCCCCAATGAGCAAGTGGCCAAAAGCATCGCCAGGTATTTCTCCTCTCTAACGAGACCGTGCTTGAATCATAGATTAGCGCCAAGAGGCCAAGTAAGCTTTGGAGTTTAGGTATGAGTGGCATATTGCACCCCCCATAGTTGTATTTGAACCTGTGTTGTCATTGATGTTAAGAGTTGATTAGCTTCTTTCCCACTGTCTAATCATTCATAGGTTCATCCCAATAATGTGAAGAGCAGAATGGAATTTTGAATTTTTTTTTTTTTTTTTATCTTTTCAGATTATTGGAAACGTGCGCTAGCTAAATAAAGTATTATAATGCACCGGCCTCTGAATTTGTAGTGAAAATGTTAGAGGCTCATATTTTAATGTGGGTCCTGTTTTACCTTTGAAGGTACTGTTTTTCTGACTACCATATTTCAGGGTGTCAACAGCTGATGCTTTGCTTCATGACCTGAATGTTGTCCAATTACTGGTTTTATAGTATATTGCATAATCCATCCTTTAAATACATTGAGACTTACCCAAGTCCACATGTGTATTTAAAGAAAATTATTCTGTGTTTGTTCATGGATCATCTGAATGTAATTACCCATGATATATAAATATCATTGAAGCAGAAATTATTTTAAATTACTTTGACATTTAATTGAAATGCAGTAGTGTTTTGTTTAATTGAAATCTTGTCCAAGGCAAATTAGAATATTTAATATATATATATATAATTCTGGCATGATTGTTGGCAGCTAATTCCACTATTTGGGATTTAGAGTGCAGGGGCGTAGAGTAGGGAAACCATGAGACCAGCCATAGAGGAGCAAAGGGTATTGGGGGAATGTATGATGAGCCCAAGAGTTAAAGATGGACAGGAGCTGAACAGTGGAGTGATGATGATGGGTGTTGAACAGGGTCTTGAATGTGATCTAGAGTATGATAGGGAACGTGTCTCAGATATAAATTGGAGCGGTGATACAGAAGTGTAGAGAACACCAGGTGTGCAGTATGTTCTGAAAAAAGGGACAGCTTGTAGTGTAGTGGTTAGAGCTACTGCCTTTGGACCCAAAGGTCGCAGGTTTGAGCCTCACCGCCGGCTGTAGTACCCTTGAGCAAGGTACTCACCCTAAATTGTTCCAGTAAAATTACTGAGTTGTGTAAATGGGTAAATAACTGTTCCCTCAACACTGTAAGTTACTTTGGAGAAAAGCTTCAGCTAAATGACTAAATATAAAAGTACAGACTCTTATAACTAGTGCTCAAACAACTAGTAAACTCAGAATGGTGAGTTTTTCGAATTTGAGTCTGAACCCTACACTCAGCCCCTTCCCAAAACTTCAAATCAGCAGACTCTTTATCAGTCTTGCTATGATGCTTTAGTCTCTGTGTTATACAAGTGGTTTGCTTGTATTTCAAGACCAGTGCTGCAGGGAAAGGCTAGAGTTGCATGAGAAACTTGTGATTCTGGGCAATTTTGCGTTCTCTGTTGGTTGGCTGGAGAGATTTAAAGTGTCATGTCATTTGGAAACACCATATTTCTAGCAAACAGAAAAGTGCTGGTGAAGTGTCTGCTAGTTAATTTATTGAAAAGTTTCATAAGCTAGTAGTGGAACATAATGTGACCGCAGGGCAAATTTACAGTGCCGATGGGACGGGATTGCTGTGAAGGTGTCTTCCGACAACAGAAGAGAGAACTGACAAAATCTCTTTTCTGGTACCAGTCTGTCTCCACTGTTGCCCAATAAGAGTCTGTACTGTATATGGTTTTGTATGAGATAAATATGGCGGACAAACATAGAATGGGGACTTGTACAATAAAACACCATTTCAGTTTCCATACAACATGCTTATTATTCAGTACAGTCGAATTTGTGCCTGGTTATATTACATTTATTTATTTAGCAGACGCTTTCCTCCAAAGCGACTTCCACTGAACATTATGTAGTGTTACTATCAGCCCACACACCTTATTCACCAAGGTGACTTACACTGCTAATACACTACTTACAATGGGTCACTCATCCATACATCAGTGGAACAAACTCTCTCTGGCACTCGCACACTATGGGTGAACCTGAAAAGCTTATTTTTGGACTGTGGGATGAAACCCACACAGGGAGAACATACAAACTTCACACAGACTGAGTGGGGATTCAACCCATATCGCCTCGCACCACACAGGCACTGTGAGACAGCAGCGCTACTTGCTGTACCACCACACCACCCATATACAATCAATTTATTTCCACAGCAGGTGCTTTATTCACTGTCTACTATGCCTTTCGCTCAGCAAGTCATGACACTAAGCTTCTTGCAAAACAATATCAGTTGCACATACTTCCTTTCATATTAACAGTTACAGCAATTATGGCAAATATAACTCACAACTAAAATAAGATTCAATGCAGCCTTTTAAAAATAAGCTATATAAACATGTAAACAGTAACTCATTGAAATCAACTAAACTATTACAAGATGAATACTCTTATACTATTGTAAATAAAGCGTAAATCTCAGTCAAATGAAGATCGTTTAGTGTCAAACCTTACACTGCATTTTTCGTCCATTGGAAAAGTATGATCTTATACATTTCCTTGAGCAAAATGATAAAAATGTCCACCTTTGTGACCTTTTCATGAGACATTAAATTGAGGGAAAAAGTATTTTATACATACCCCCACACAATTAATGGACTGTTAGAAATCATTAAGAACATTGTAAAAAGCAGATGTATATTACTGTAAGCAGCAGTACAGGAATACCAAAGGAGGAGAAGCACAAGAAAGAGTGCTGAAAAAAGACAAACCAGCTCTGAAGTGCACTCACACACAGCCTTTCATTTCAGAACTCATTTTTCTTCTGTATTTTACAAGTTGAGATATGAAGGTGACACTTTGTCTAAAAATGATGCACTCTCTTGCACAGTTCATGAAACTAGTTTAAATAATTTGGATAATTTAAATAGTTAATATTAACTGACAGAATTCAATAATTTTTATTAATATTGCATGTTGGTGTTTTATTTTGGTAGTTTAATTTTAGCTGACACTTTATTCTAAAAGCCTCTTTTTTTGACACTCTTTTCATTCCCCTATTAATAATGATAATAATGGTAAGTCCCCTCAAGTGAATTCACCTGGTAGGGTGATTTCATGGAATTAGTCCTATGAGCTGGGGTTCTGGTGTTCTAGATTGTTGTTTTTTTTTTTTTTTTTTTTTTTTTCCTCCCCCTCAAAATAATTCTAGCCAATACAAGCTAGGCCTTCATGAAGTCCTATAACAAGAACTCTGATCGAATTTTTTTTAAGGTGCGAGCATAATTCTGTATTGATATATCAGTGTGTCCCTTTGATAATTCATCTTGTATTGCAGTGTCTAGATTAGCATGGATCTATTCATTTCTGCCAGTAACAGTGGGAGACAGGGTCCCTTACAGCAACTGCATTTGCGTAATTACTAAATACACTACTCTCCTCATCTTACAAATTTAGCTATAAATTTAAGACTTCTCAAACTTTTTTTAATTTCTCTCTAAAATTTTTGCTTGTAGCCATGTATGTGATCAGAGTTTACCTGCTGAGCTGACACCAACAAAAGAGGAGCATGGAGCTGCATTAATTCAAGTTGCTTCCAGAGTGTTTACAGTTTGTGTCTACTGTTTATGACTATTGGTGATTCTAATAGTGACAATAAGTTACCACTGAGACCAAAGTAGAAATAAGTCAAAGTTGCAAGAATTTACAAAATGCTGCACATGTTTATGAGATGAATTGGGCAACAATCAGGACTGAATAGATATTCTTGAAGACAATATTTTTATTCTCAGTTGATTATTTTTATTTTCATTGATTGTGATATGGGGGGTAACTCTGGAGTTGCAAAGAAAATTAGTCCTCCAGTGCAAACTGTAAGCTGAAGATCCAGTTTTTACCTTCTACTAAATTTTATGTTTCTTCTCATTTCTGTGATCTGAAAGCAGCTTTACAGTTTGTGAAATAAAATGCCTTAAAAAGCCTAACTACGCACATTGAATTTACCATTGTTACTATTTATTATGAAAAAAATCCTTCTGTTTTGAAACTTAAACCATGAGCAAGGATGTCCTGAAATACTGTCCAGGAAGGAAGGCTCTGTGGTTAAAAAAAGTGAAAGTGTCTTATACAATTGGTGTTTGCGTTGAGAAACCAGTCATCCGGGATTTGACCATCAAAAGACTGTACTTGTTTATAGGTGCTGGAGGCATTGCTATACAATACAATGAACGTTGACAATTTGTCTGGTAGTGGAGAGTAAGGAATTCACATTTTACCAAGCAGCACAATTTACTTTGAGGCCACTGAAAATTTTATGTGGAATTACTATTTGTAAGCATGATGCATTTTATCCTGTGACAATGCAGCAGCTGTCAACACTCAGTTCCCTTTATTTTATTCCTTTTCTTTAGAGACATAATGGAGAAGAGACTGGCTGCCTCCATCAACATATTACCCAGGGCTTTTGTCATGTAAGTGCAGCATGACCTGCCAGAGGCTTTCCAAATTAGTAACAGCACCAATCATCGGTGGTTAACCTAGCATTCCCCATGTTCTAAGAGCACGGTTACCTGGGAAACAATTGTTCTTTTATTAGTCTCCTGGAAACCTATTTCTAAACTTCCTAATAGGGTAAGATGAGATGGTTAGTTAGGTTCTCCCTGCTACAGGACTGTATATACAGAGTGTTGGATGTAAAATTCTATGTTTTGAAACGGCGATTGAAAGACTGAGCCACTTACTAGTCAAAAGTTATTGAAAAGTATAGAATATAGGAATGTTACAGAATCTTGCTTTTGTTTGTAGGTGCAGGCAGTCCCCGGGTTAGGAACGAGTTCCGTGTCCTCAGTCTGTCTTTAAGTCGAACTTTGACGTAAATCGGAACAGTTAAGTATGGTTGATAGCTAACGTCAGTGAAATGTTTTAGTATATAGTATATCGTGTACCTTTCTATACATAAGAACATTAAAGAAATACTTGGGATACACAGAAACATCTTTAATATGACAATACAGTAATAATAATAATACATCCATCCATCCATCTTCCTCCGCTTAGAATAATAACACAATGTAATGATAATAATTAATGCAACTACAGTATTTATAATAGAGGGGGAGAGGTGGTTTGGGGTTGTCTGGAGTGAGATTCCGCAACTGGGAAGAAGTGTTTTTTTGTAACTGTGTGCTTTCTGAGAGAGAGAGTGTGTCCGTGTGTGCAAAATATTAAAGAAATAATGTTTGCTTTCCATTCATGTTCGTTGGCGTTTTACCTTTCGCTTTATTATTTCTAATTTAGTTTCAGTTGTGATTGTTTCCCTTTTCTTGGATGCATCACCATCACATCCGTCACATTTATGCTTTGGTGCCATGGTCAGAGGGTTTAAAAAAAAAAAAAAAAGCCAAATCCAGTAACACACGAGACACTTAACAGGAAAAGAAGGAAGTCTGTCGTACCTCGGGCTCACGCACCCCACCCACAAGCCGACAAACCACTGTAGACACGCTATGTTTTGATGGGCATCACAAAGTAAGGCCCGTTTATCGTTATGAACCATTGTATATACAGTAACTCAAATTTTTACTAGGCTTAATTATGAAGTTTTCATTTGATTGTTACTTAAATGTGACAAAATTAACTTCCAGTCCGTAAGGGGGTGGTTCGTAAGTACGGGTTGTACGTATGCCAGGCGTTCGTAACCGGGGGACTGCCTGTACTCAGTTGTAAGCCTAAAGTTCAAACAACCCTGACATGTGTCTCAATATTTGTGTATAGCAAGTACCATTGTTAATATTTTTGGTTCCCCTCCCTCATATCTGTCAAGTTGTTGCGCCACCGTATATCAGTTCACCCTGTAAACTGTATATTTTAGGTACTTCTGGAAGGGTGAAATTCAGGATGCCACAGAAATCCTTTTGGTGAGTTTAGATAACTAACACCTATCCTTTTGTCATTGCTACAAAGAAACAGCAACTAAAACTCTTCTTTTTCTTATAGTTGGCAAAAACAAGAACTTCCAAAATTCAAGAGCTTACAGAGTTTATAAAGTGAGTTATTTCTGCCATCAGCCTCTTCTACTACCCTGGTATATTTTAAATAGTTTTCTTTCCTTCCACTGAAGTGCTTGTACTGGAACAAAACACTTACTTATTTCTGCATTCTGGTTTGTTTGATCATCAGGAAATGTTCTCTGAACAATGAATATTTCCACCGTTGTAGGTCAGTTCACCCATATGGGGTTCCTGAGGTCCTCAGCATCCCTGTGGAACAAGGCAATCTACCATACATGAAGTGGATGGATGATGCTGTCCCTGATGATTGATATTGTTACAAAATCCTTTGTGGTGATGATTTGCTTAGCATCCTAATGCCCAGTGTTTGGAGGGGTGCCATAAATTGAAATGAAAGTGATTTAGGGTAGGAAAATTCAGGTGTGCACTTTGACAGCACAGGTTCAAATGGAAGCCTTGCATTGCCCTGTTAACTGTGAGAAGGTATTCCAAAGTGTAACAATACCAGCACATAACTTCTGTCTAGGGTCAGCATCGCCATAATGTTCCCTGTATTAAAAGAGCATGGCTTAGAAAAAAATGTAGGGAATTATTCAGTTATTCTTCCACTTCCATTTGTGTGCACATTTAATTCTAACAGGATTTAAGAAATTGATACAAAATTTTTGATTATGCCAAAATAATAATATAATTATGGTGCAGCAGGTAGTGTAGTGGTTGGAGTCAGTGTGTTGCATTACAAGGACCCTGCTGTGAATCCATACACTGCAGCATCCCTGAGCATGGTGCTTACCGTGGATTGCACCAATAAAAATTACCCATCTGTATAAATGGGTAAATCATTGTAAGAAGCTTAGTATACAAACCTAATATTGAAAGTCCCTTTGGAGTGAAATGTCAGCTAAATAAATATTAATAGTCATAGCTACCGCGCAGCTGCATAATTATCAAAATGCAGGGTGGGATCTAAATAGCTTTGAGCCATACTTGTCTATACTGTAACAGTGCAATAAAACTGAATTTCATAATCAGCTTAGTGCTGTCCAAAAAAATAGAAATGGTAGAAAACAGAGGTGAAGATTCTAACACTGTTGCATTAGCTGTTACTCAGTTGTTCTGGAAGCAAAACCTGAGCCTCAACAGGAAGGTCTCTCTTACTTCATCCACTGAAGGTTGTCAGATCAAAAAGTATGATATAACATTGAATTAACAGTGGAGTTCTTCATCAATGTTTTCCCATCCTGGATTTCTTTACATGAATGTATTTTGAGGTAGCTTCAGCTGTAATTTATGTGAAACACCTTGTTTTCATTGCTGTAATAACATTCTGTTCCTTTGAATATTAGATGGGAAAAATAACCACAGCAATTTTTTGTCCGATTAAGTTATAAATTAACTTTAATACTATCACTTTGTATATTAAGAATACCTTGTATTTTTAATTAAACCCTGAAGTGCCCTTGTTTAATGTAGTGCTTGAATGCAATGGGAGGTCAACTGTGGGGAGACTGGAGCCAGTTGGAATGTGGAGTCTGTGGTTCTCCATTATGGACAGGTTCCAGTGTTTACTCTACTACACTGGCTTTGGCACGCAAGGACAAAGCTGTACCTGTTTCAAACACAAACATGCACTGGTGTACTGAAACCAGACCTGGTTACTAACCCTGTCATGAAATTCTCTATGGTCAATATTTACACTGCAAACGCTGACATACCGTATGGGGTAGCTAGTTATGTATGTAAAAACGTTTTGTTGAGCGTATCACTGGGTAAATTTTATGGTGCTCACGTGCAAATGGCACAGCTATATAGTGGAGCTTTGAAAAAGTGCTGCAAACTAAAGTGCTGGGAAAGGTGGGATGTGTGAGGTAAACCGAACTGAAAGAAAGTAGGCAATGACTGTGTGAGACTCTTAGGAATAAGGGTCCTCCATGTGCTGTAACCATTCCGAAATACCCTGTATTTTAACTGTCTTTTTAAACCTGGTATGATTACGTGCAGGAGCTTGCAGCTTTGCATAACAGGTTGTATATGTCTTGCATTTAAAAGAAAATTCACCACCAGAGTGACTTTAACCCTAAGCCTAACCTTGGTTACAGCGGCTTTTGTTGTGTGCCAGCACTTCTTTGTTAGACTTAAAATTCCACGGTTTTCTGCTTGGAAAATACTTTCACGTACAGTTTTACATTCGTTCGTCTCTACCACTTGGTATTGACAGCAGTAATTTAGGCAAATTACTTTTCCTCATAGATCTCTCCAATAATCTGAAACAGTATACTTTTCAAAGAAAAAACAGCTTTGAGCCATTCTTGTCTATACTGTAACAGTACAATAAAACTGAACTTCATAATTAGCTTAGTGCTGTCCAAAAATAGGGATGGTAGAGAACAGAGGAAGAAAAGCTACTTTTTAGAAAGGTCTTAATGCAGCATGTTCAGAAACAATGTAATATTGTGACATGGCCAAAGAAGACCCACACACCCACACTTTCTGAACCGCTTGTCCCATACGGGGTCACGGGGAGCCAGAGCCTAACCAGGCAACACAGGGCGTAAGGCTGGAGGGGGAGGGGACACACCCAGGACAGGACGCCAGTCCGTCACAAGGCGCCCCAAGCAGGACTCGAACCCCAGACCCAGCGGAGAGCAGGACCCGGTCCAACCCACTGCGCCCCCCCGCCAAAGAAGACCTCTGGGGGATAATTCTGCAATCTTGTAAAACGGTTACTTGTCAGACTGAATGTTTGTTAAAGCTTTCATTTGCACTGTGATACACATGAGGTCGCACTTAAATTTACTCTTTGTGTGAAAATCAAATTGAGCTTTTGCATTTAAAATGAAGAAACAGTAGGAATATCTTTTTAGATTACTAGTGACTACTCTGGGCCTATCTGGTGGTACTGGTACTGGTGGGTAACATGACAGCTGGTATTTACAAACCCCCCTTCATGCCAAGCTCTTCACAATGGGCCACACAACAGAACACACGCATGCAGGCAGTAAAGCTTTTGTTCCTGAGAATCTGCACCAATTAGAATACGCTTCCAGACAAACCGTACTGTGAAACTGCACTTTCCAACTTCCTGTTGTCGTGTGTCAGTGAATGACAGAGCAGATTCAAACGGACGGCTGTAGCGTTCTGATAAGTATATTATATAGTAGTGCAATAACTGATATTGAAAATGTATCTTTTCCTTAGAGGAAAACATAAAAACTTGAATTTAGCTCACATTTCAATGAAGTAGTAAAGCAATGTAAATACTGTGTTTGATCAATTCAGAGGTGTATCTACTCTTTGGACAAGACTGGAGAATAGTTCTGGATTTTGACAAGATGATTTTCTGATGAAGATATTACCTATATGGTTAAAATACAAGTGCAAACTGCAAAAATAACATGGAAGTCATTTTACACTGACTGCATTCTTTATTTGTAAACCAGTATAGATGGTGTATTTATGTTTAAATGGGATTAATGTAATAGGGTTAAATATAGTGATACCTAGGTTTTTTTCTAAAGTGGACAAAATATTGCTGTTAAACAGTTTGACAATTTAGCTTTGACAACAGGCAAATTTCAATTAGTTTTTTAAAGAGACCAAGTAGATTTTGTATCAAGCTGCTGCACACAGATATAGCCACTGTAACACCATGAACTGGTTTCTCAGCATCTGAAGAAGTTAGCAAACTGGAAGTAAGTGTAAGAACACAGAAACTATAGAACGTATTCAATGTAACAATGTCACATTGAGAACAAAGAAATGACTAAGACATTTGTGTATACACTGTATACATTGCAAAATGCATTGCTTGCATTATGCATGGTTAGTATATATGTAACACTCCACTGAAAATTTGACAATACATGGATTTATTCCTTATAACATCCTTCAACATAGATCACGTGTATTGTATATCTGATACAGAATGAAGAAGGTAAGTGATGTAAACTGCATACAAACAGTCATGATTCAAACAGCTGTATGAGGATATGGGGCATCCAAGGACTACACAACACCGTCCACAGCCAGGAAACACTGACTGAAAGACCAGCACAACTGGCATCTGTCATAATATTGAGGCCCTGAACACTATTTTGAAGTGGATATATGCTGACAAGACTGTCTTTGCAAGAGTGTCTTTCTCTGCTTTACCTTACTTGTGCTTTGACACCACGTATCTGCATATGTGACCTATTGTCCTGTCACTGCAGCACAGGCAAGACACTTGTGTTTTTTTTTTTTTTTTAAAAAACACACCAGGGCATATATAGAGCAATAAAGGACTGGGTATGGAGCCTTTTATGGATGCTATTGATGTTATGGCCCACGAGGTCACAACTAAAGAAACAAGGAAACGCCGTTCAACAAATTGTTAAATAAATAGGCAATGCAACATAAGCTACTTTTCAGATAGTAACATTGTCAGCTCAAATAGACAACAATAGGAAAAAAAAAATTTAAGCCTTACAAATTAAACAAACTGTAAAGTATCACACACACACACAAAAAAAAGCTCGCTTCTGGTCTCTTTGCAGAGTCTGTCATAATGGTCACACCTTATGTTTCTTCATACTGAGCCCTCCTCAGGTATCACTTTTACTCTTTGAGATTGGGGGTGGTCAAGGTTACTGCCTATTAGTCTCCTCCTTCCTTAGATCTCCCCTATAACATATCCTCCCAGACTTAGTGAGACAAACACAAGGGACCAGTTAAGGATTGGGTTCTAGCGATCACGGCTCTTCAGGGACAAGCGAGGACAGCTTGACACTTTCAGTTGTGCCAATGCCCCTATGAACTGGCACAGATCAACCACAATAGGCGATTGTGAACACTTCCATCAGATGGGGAAGGGTAATGCAATGAAGAGGTAGGGATGTGATTTAGAACATGTTCAGGGCTTCGGGAAAACACAAATGGAAGGATGAGGAATTGCAAAAGGTTGTCTCATACACTCCATCAGCAGAACCAAGAGTGTCCCTTAAAGAAAGAACAGTGTGAAAGGAATATGCAAGTACTGTCAATTGGATCCTATCACAGGGATTTGTTTGGACAACAAACCACTGAAAAAATAACCATAAGAGTAAGAGTCCAATCAGAAAAGGTGAGGAAAATCCAAGGATCTCACTGACCAGGACAACAGCCTTTTAGTAACCACCTCCACTGGCTTAACAGGAGACATCTACTGCCTTGAAGCAATGTAGGGCTGAGTGCTTTACCCATCTAGTCAGTAGAAGTAAGATTAGCCCATGAAGGCTTGCTGGAATCTTAACCTTTTCCTATTCCAGACACTGGTGAGCAGATGGGTATGTGGGCCTAAATCCAGACCGATTGTTAGTATTGCTTAACCTCTGTCTCAGCAGCTCTATGCTCACCCACCTCGCTATTACTCATAGCTTCTCAATTGGCTGCATTGACGTACAACCATTGGCAAACCTGCAATTGATTAGGACTGTAGCAGAGCAGCTGGAACTGCTTTTGGTTTACTGACAAGACAGTTATCTAAACCATAGCCTACTTCTTCACATTACATAAAGTCAGGATTCCCAACTTGGCACCAGGCAGAACTATTCCCCTAACTACTCCTTGTACACCAAATGTAAATCTTGCCACTAGTTGCAGTCTTTCATGGGATGCATCCCTCTCTTGGGCATATGTATCCTGTATCCAGGTTTTGATGCCAGATGTGACAAATCAGATCATATCTGGTTTGGGAAGTGATCGGGTATAAGGCTGCAACAGATTGTCTTTAAATTAAATAATAAAAAACATAAAAGTTAATGACATCACAGTTACACACACACACACACACAATGTCAACAACCACTTGTCCTGAGAGGGGGTAACAGCACACCCGAGCCCAACCTGGCAACACAGGGCGGAAGGCCGGAGGGGACACATCCAAGACGGGATGCCAGTCCATCACAAGGCATCCAAAGCAGGACTCAAACCCCAGACCAACCACCGAGCAGGCCCCGGCCAAACCCGCTGCACCACTGCGGCCCCTTCCACTAGATAACTATTCAAGGCTATTGAAACTGCTGAAACAGCATTTTTACTCAGACACAAATAGAAAAAGAAAAGAAAAAGCATCAGGTGCCAAAAATACTGAAGTAAAAAAGTTAATAAAGACAAAACTGTAAAGAAGCCACAAAGCATTCTCACAACCAGCCAACTTTCTCACTTCTCCAAATAGGGTCCTCCAGAGGGTTTCAATGATTGCACCAGGTTCTTGTTAATTTGTATTGAGTCCTCCCCATGTGCAGCCCTCAGTCTGGAATATTTGTTCGTAGCACTGGATACCCCTTACCACACTAAGGTTATTATGGGAGCACAGTTCATCATTACTACTGCAACACTAATTCTGTTGAAAACCAAAAATAAAGGATTTCAAGTTCAATAAATGACACAACATGAATTTAAACACTTTGTATTAGATCAATTTCAGAATAGCCGAAGAAGTATAATTATTTCATACAACATAAACTGATTTGGACTTCTGCTTAAAGATACTCGGTAGCTTTTTGAATGATAATAAATACTTAGAGAAGGAAACAAAGTGAGATTTTCCTGCAGGCCATTGGAACTACTGCAGAATGTAAAATGTTGGCAGCATTCATTCAGCTGCTTCTTTTTCCCTAGTTGAAACTGCCACCATTACCCTTTGACCATATGCTCTGTGGTTTGGATCAGCACACTTTGTGAAAATGCAATGCAGGAATGCTGACAGCGAGTTATGGTTGAGGAAGAGAATGCTTGTATGCTGAATCAGCTGCTGACTGAGACTTTGTGACTGTCTATAAACTCAGCAGCACAGTGAGAAGTTTCTCCGAAACACCAGAGACAAGAAGAATCTACTTGCAGGTGGGATTTACAGATTCTGAAAGGAAATATCAAGGCCAAACATGCTGAAATTTGGTGGGTACATAGGTTGCGAAACTGTTGGAATGTGATAGATGCAATAAGCTTTCAAGACATGTCATAAATTAATCAAAAATCCCATGAGAGAGATGTTTCAGATTTCACAAATGTCTCCACCAGAACTCAAGTCAAGGCATAGATCTTTGAATCTTCTGATGAAAGAAAGTCAAATGGATAAAATTAGATGACCATCATTGTCAAGCTGTTATATATTAGGACTTATGACAAAAGCAGTATCCAGATAATATATTCTTGTGCTTTACCTGAATTTCTCTGTAACATTCATTTAAATGACTTTCTGTTATGTGCCATGAGTCAAGCTGGGAAAGAGCTATTTAGATTCATCCTTCTGTAAGAATTCATTCATTTTTAATGTTACAAATGAGCATTTATGTCATTCAATCCTCACAACAGGTACGTGAGACGCACCAGACAAACCAGCCAAGGTGCTTTGTAGTGGTCATCCATGATGCTGTCAGATTAGTCCCCTCTCCATCAGATCTGTGCTACTATGGCTATATACCACATTTAGAAAGCTCATTGACAGAAATGAAAGGCAACACAGCTGGAAGCCAACCAAGAACTGATCTGAAGATTGCTGACTGTTAGCAGGAAGAGGGCCTTAGAGTTACATAAACGGGAGCAGCAATGTTTCTCTATAGCATTGCAGTTTTGAAGATGAAAGATGTAATTAAGCTTATGAAACTTCAGAAGGTGATGTGCAGCCTGTGTGAAAATTATCATCTGAAGCTGGAAAATTAGTTACAGCTAGTGGCCATGATTCCTGCTGATTATCACAACATTGTTGATTTAATCAGTGATTTTGACATGAGCTTTGGGGATCCATAGTAATTGTATAATATGAATTCGCACCTTTCCTCTAAACTGAGTTGATCGTAAAGTCAAGGCCATAGTTAGAGGGCATGGTAGGCATTAGAAGATTTTGGGTGCCGCAGAAATTAGGAACATCTGTGTTTCCAATCCCTAAAATCAAGAACTGTGACCACAATAGTGAATAACTTATACAAGAAGTGCGCACACTATGTGTAATTTAGAGCCCAGTTCACCTAAACATCCATCCAGATTGAGGCAGATTTAAACCCACACATGAATGCACAGCAAAGGTGTTATGAGACTCTAGTAATTTCCCCCCTGAGGAGAATAGACATTGAGAGGTTTGGATCTTTCTTTTTTTAAAGAGGAATACAGGGCTGCTTGGAAGTATGCTTAAACCTTCTATCTCTTAGACAAAAGCATCACTTAATGGGAGTCAGCCTTTCTCATCTGACACAATAGGTGTGTAACTACATTTACCTATTTAGCAGATGCTTTCCTCCAAAGCGACTTCCACTGAACTCTATGCAGTGTTACCAGCCCACACACCTCATTCACCAAGGTGACTTACACTGCTAGATACACAACTTACAATGGGTTACTCATCCATACAGCAATGGAACACACTGTCTTTCTGTTACTCACACACTATGGGGGAACTTGAACAACGTGTCTTTGGACTGTGGGAGGAAATCCACACAGACATGGAGAGAACATGCAAACTCCACATAGACAAAGCAAGTATTGAACCCACATCCTCTCACACCCCCCAGGCACTGTGAGACAGCAACACTACTCATTGTGCCACCTGTATTAATTACCAATTCCATTTGTTGGTTCAGAGGAAATCATGCGTATTGTAGAAAAATGGAAGTGGTGCAGGTGCAAAAATAAGTGAACCCCAAACTGCATTAGGTAAGTAGAATCAGGTGTATAAATCATACTAATTTATTCATTTAATAGGTTTACTGTAATATTTTACACAAGAATAATGACCATCACTATAGGGTTCATGTACTTTCAAGCAGCACTCTATGAGGCCAACAAAGAATATTAAAGGCTCACAATAGTGATACCGTATGTTTTAATTTCAGCATCTTTAAAAAAACCCACTTGTGAACGCTGTTCAAGGGTTGCACACACACACACACTGTCTGGAGTAGCTTGTTCCAAGCAGGGTTGCAGCAACCTAGAGTCTAACCTGGCAGCAGAGGAGACACCCAAGACAGGATAGCACTCCATCAGAAGGCACCCCAAGCAGGGCTTGAACCCCAGACCCAACAAAGAGCAGGCACAGGTGAAACCCACTGTACTGCTGTGCTACTGCACCACCTCCCACCCCCTTCAAGCATTGCACTTCTCTCATTTCTATAGTTAATAATATGTTTTACTGTGACGAATCAGCCACTTTGCTGAACCAGCTGATAATATTTTGGTTGAAAGTCCATCTTGTTAAACATTACATTGTCTGCAGCTTATCATTTCCCTGTGATCTAGTCATAGTTTTAAAAAACCAAGCTTTGACAATGTCTTAGACTACAGTCCACAGAAAATTTTGGCACATTTACACAACTGAAACCCCATGTAGCCAGTGAATAGAGGATCTTAATAGGTGCATCATATTTGTGCTTAATATTCATTTGGCAGGTTCATCACAGCATTGCTTTTATGTTTTTTCAGTAAACACATATTTTTAAAAAGCAATTGTGTACATTGCAAAGTAAATGCTGGATGGTGTTTCTTGCTGACACTGAAATAACATTTGGCTCAGTACGTCATTTTTTCAGAAAGTTAAAGATTCATTAGTGGGGAAGCAAAATCCTGCATAACATGATTAAAGTGCTGAAAATTGCACAGCCTCAACGATACGTCAGCACAGTCTTGGTGTATCTCAGGGTGGGATACAAGAACTGGCAAGAACTTTCCTTTCACGAGGACAAACATGGTAATTAAAACAGATGTGAGTCAAATAGCACTAGTCAGTATACAGTATATCTGTTGATTCAGTTACTAGTTATTTTTCAAATCAGTGTTTTAAGTTTAAAATCATAATTTGAACAGGTTCTATTTGTGTTTATATATCATGTGAATGTGAAACCAGCACAATGACATGTGAGCTAATGCAGTAATAGAGAATATGGCACTGGGTGGGGCAAACTCGATAAACTGTTCTCCAAGGCCTGGCCTGTGCACATTCTCCCCAATAAAGAGAACAAGCTGTCTTTAATGACGCAGCTCAGGCTTGTGTAAGACAGCTGATCTGAGGCTGAAAAAATGTAGAAGCTGCAAGGACATGCACTGCGTGAGGGTTGTACGTTTCGCGCTTGGGCTTTGTGTGACTGTTTACGTTTCTTTTCTTTTCCCAAAAATTTTGTAATGAAGATTAAATTGGTTTCAGTTGTAAATTCAACTACTTTATGTTAGTACTTTTTTTGTAATGATGTCCAGTATCTCTATTTGACACATGTAGCCACACCCATGCAAGACAAAGGTAACATTGAAATACCATTAAAGACACAATGTATAATTCCCCAAATATCCAGATACTGAAAATAACTGAAAACAACATTTTCATAACTTGCATCTGCTTTATTACATTTCTGCAGAATTTGCCTGCGAGTTAAAGTTTCCACTTTACACATTTTCACTCAGTAGCTCAAGCTGGAATAACAAATACAATAATAAGTTTCACCATGTTTTACATTAGTTCATCACTGAGGTGAGAAGACTGACATTTGGCTAACAAGCTATCTAAATGAAGCTTGAGGTGCATCTAAATATTTTCCTCCAGAAGATTCATAAGGCAGCACCCGATCAAGTACAACTGGCCCAAGGTGTACAGATTGTCACACATGCTCTCCTGTTGACCAGCTGTTTTTTGGAGACAAATTATTATTTTGAAACGCATGAACAACTTTAAGATACCTGTCATTTCTAGTCTCGAAAAGGAATTTAATTTTACTTTGCATTTTGCAGTGTCAAATTTTGTTTTTCCACTGCCTGGGTGTTGCGTTTGCATATTGTAGCCTTAATTTTGTTGCAAGTTTTGGCGCTCATGTTCAAGCAAGGTTTAATTTTAAAAACAACCAATGATTTGAACATATAATTGGCAAATACTAAGTCCAAGGTAACATTCACAAACTTTTCTCTAACTTACACATTTATGGAACAGCATATTTTTGTTAATTGGATCAGTTCATTTATTCACTTAGCAGACATTTTTCTCCAAAGCAAATTACCATGGATACTATGTAGTGTTATCAGCCCACACACCTTATTCATCAAGGGGACTTACATTGCTAGATACACAGCTTATAACAGGTCACTCATCAATGAAACACACTCGCTCTGTCACTCACACACTATGGGGGAACCTGAACAGTATGTCTTTGGACTCAGGGAGAAGAGGTAGACTCCACACAGACTGAGTGGGGATCAAACCCACCTCCTCTCGTACCCCCCAGATGCTGTCAGATAGTAGTGCTATTCACTGTGCCACCACACCACCTGCACTTTGTGGTAAATACCTCGGTTAAGGGTACTGCAGTAGGACTTGAAGTTCACATTGTAAGACAGCTCAAATTATGATGTTAGCTGCTGCTTTACTTGCTCTTAATTAAAAATACATACAACTTAATTGATTTACAGAATGAAAAATTATGAAATTACTATGAAATAGTTATAAAGTATTAAATACTGAAAACGTATATTTCAGCCAGGTCTGAAAATATCACTTATTTGACTAATTGTATGATATTCTTCATCATTAATACTGTTCGCTAAAGTTAGAGTCAGAGTCGTTTGTCATTTGCACAGTTACGCTGGGTACACTGGGCATTGAAATGCTTGTGACGAGGTTCGTATAAGATGTAAACAGACATAAACAACTACATATTTGAACAAACACGTATTTAGACAAGGATGTACTGATAATAAGTAAGGCAGTATAAATAGCAAGTACAAATAAATACAAGTACAATTAATAGCAGTGAATACTGAGTAGTAATGCCCAGGGGTCTGGAAGAGGCAGTAATATAGTGTCAGTAATAAAGTGTCGCAGTTTGACATGATGCCAGAGGAGATGCCAAACCTCTTAAGCCTCCGCAGGAAGTAGAGATGCTGACGGGCTGCCCTTACTACTGTGTCTGTGTGGAGGCTCCAGGAGAGATCCTCGGAGATGTGCGCACCCAGGAACTTGTAACTCTTAACTCTCTCCACCTCCACCCCACTGATGTGGATAGGAGCGTGACCCTCCTCTCTGCGACTTCCTGAAATCCACAGTCATCTCCTTGGTCTTGCTGACATTCAGAGAGAGATTGTTGTCATCACATCATGTTGAAAGTGCTCTGCCCTCCTCGCTGTAGGATGTCTCGTCACCGTTGGTGATGAGTCCTAGGATTGTTGTGTTGTCAGCAAACTTGAAGATGATGTTGGAGCTGTGCCTAACAGAGCAGTCATAGGTGAACAGGGAGTCCAAGAGGGGGCTGAGCACACATCGCTGTGGGGCACCACTACTGAGTGTGAATGTGGAGGATGTGTGGCTGCCAGTCCTGACCACCTGGTGTCTACCTGTCAGGAAGTCCAAGATCCAGTTACACAGGTGACTGTTAAGACCCAGATCCTTCAGCTTGGCTATGAGTGTGGTAGGGATGATGGTATTGAATGCAGAGCTATAATCAATGAGCAGCATCCGCATGTAGGTGTCTCTTTCTTCCAGGTGTTCCAGGGCAGAGTGCATGGCCATCGCGATGGTGTCATCAGTGTATCTGTTAGAGCGGTAGCAAACTGGTATGGGTCCAAGGTGTCTGGTAGAGAAGAGCAGATGTGGGATTTGACGAGACGCTCAAAGCGCTTCATGATGACTGATGTCAGTGCTACAGGGCTACAGTGCTAAAGTCGTATTTTAATCTGAAATAACCATATGCACTTCTCACTAAATAATTATCCCACGGTATTACATGCACTATCTTCCAGAGAGGTACAGTTTGTGTGTTTCTGCAGAAAGCCAGTGGCGCAAGTGCTCTCACACCATTGGTGGTGCTGTGGCCTGCAGTAACATTGTTCTTTTACCCTCAGATGTTTACAGTTTGAAATGAGCCATTGTAAAAGAAAGTGTGCAGCATCTCCCTCTTCACTTCTGTCCTTCCAGCAGTTTCCTCAGGGCCGCTTCCAACATCCATCTAACAGCAGGGGGCACCATGGGACCATGACATGACAAGGGGAAAACTCCATCCAAAACTACGTCCAAATTTCATCATTGATGTAAAGTAACAACACTGCAATATAAAGTGAAAAACAAATCAGAAATGAAGAGGAAAAAAAAAAAAAAATCGGGGAAGAATTCAGGCAAGGTGTTTTATGCCCTTGTCAGTGTTGATGTATTTTGGATGGGGGGACAACTCTTGAAGCAGCTCTACTCCCTCCATCTCCAGTAATTCTGCGGTGAACCAGTCTTGGACCCAGCTTATTCAGAAGAAAATAATAAAAGGTGAAACTAATTCCAAGGCAGCAGGACTTCTGAAGCCCTGCTTGGGTTTTGTTTCCCTGAGAGCCAGTGAGAGGGTCAGCGCGTCCAGACGGCCTGATGAAAAGGCTTCCCTCCCCAGGCTGTGATTGCTGATGATGGCCCAGTCGGGTTCTGCTCGCAGGTTAATTAAAGAGCCACCACCAGGAGCCCGTGTCAATCTGGCGACGCCTACGATTGTGCCGGAAATGAACAAAAGGTGGAGAGACCGAGCGACACAAAGCAACTTGTCCATCAAAGGGGACGATGGCAGCTGTACATCCTCAGCGCTCCCTCTGTTTTATCAGGCTACACACACTGCAGAAAGAGAGAGAGTCACCCTCCCACCCCCAAACCTCCCCACCCCGTCATATGTCTTCAGGCTCATTAATGGGGACCTTCATCCTGCCTTTGTCACTAACAAAATTTCATTCCTTCCCTGCTCATAAGGCCCTATCTGCAGGTATGCAGGGTGTGAGAAAATTACCTCTGACAGCTGTGGCTGCATTGTTTTCAGTCTAGTGGGTTATTGATTAAGTGAAATGTACCAGCAGGCAGCAGGGTAGCACTAGTTGTGGGGGGGGATACAGAAAAATGAGTCTTTCGTCATCTCTACTTATGGATCCCTAATGCTACAGCTCCCTAGAGAATGGCTGTGCGATCACATTGCACAGTGCTGTCTTCCTCCGCACACCCTGGTCGTTGTCTTTTAAAGGCAATATTTTACTGCCAGATCCCCAGTGCCACTTGCCCTTTTCCCAGAAGGCCTCAGCAGTGAGTGCTCTGCATTTATCAGGGTCTGTACTAGTGTCTGTCCCATGCTACAGCTCATTACAGGATAGGATGTCCCTTTGGGAGTCAAATCATAGTAGTGGCAGATGCAAAGGTGATGCATGTACTGAGTCCAGATCTGAACAAATCAATGGTGAACTGGTACCGAAACCCTCACTGGCTAGACTGAACCCGTATCTAGAGCAGAACCAATGTGGAAAGTTGTAACTGCATAATGCAGTTGACATTTTAATCAGTTCTGCCAGATAGTTCTCTGTTCAAATTAACTGTGAAGCCTACAGCACATAGACAGGTTAGAAAAAAAAAAAAAAAAAAAATCCACTTTCCTTGACCCATTATAGAACACAGAGCTCTTCAAAAGAGGCCTTGGACTGTTAATGTGTAATTCTGAAATTGTGAACATTCTGATATGACAGAAAACAGTGGCAGCCCACAGGTTTTTCATTTCCTACCAGATACATCCATCTCAGATAAAATGTCTTCAGCTACTGTGTGTAAGAGTAACCCAACTCTAGGAGATTAAAATTTTGGAAGATCTTAATGTGATACGGGAGATATGCTGAATACCGTACATACAGGGCAGCAGATATGTTACACATGCATTCCAGGCATATTCCCAGTAAGACAACAGCAATTTCCCGATCTCTAATCTAATTTTGCCACCTTTTCACTGCATGTCAATTAATATTTATGTTTTGCTTTTAAATGGCCTCAAATCACTGTGTTTCACATTAGGTCATTATTAAAACAGAACTGTTTGGGTGCTGATAACCTTTACAGTGCTGTGTAATTAAAACACTTGATGATGCTCTTTCAATGAACCTTTGGAGAGGGAAGAAAAAATTTAATGGGTACCTTTCAATGCCACGCATGGAGAAATCGATGCAAATTAATGTGACTGCTTTGCTGTCGATGATAAGAAAATCACCTGTGATAGAAGCAGGCTTCCAGTCTGCAAAAAGGACTGAATCACAGCCACAGGTTGGGTTTTGGACACAAGACCATGCAAGTGTACAAACAGAAGGAACATTTAAAAACAAGCCCAGGGTTTCCTTAGAGGTGGCTGCTATAGACAGAAAGGGATGGCTCCTAAATAGAACAAAAAAGGTTTTGAATGTTAGAAATACAAAATGTATGCGCATGCACACACACACACACACACACACACACACACACACACACACACACACACACACACAGGCTGAAGCCGCTTATCCCGAGCAGGGTCGCAGCGAGCTGAAGCCTAACCCAGCAACACAGGGCGTAAAGCTGGAGGGGGAGGGGACACACCCACAATGTCACAAGGCACCCCAAGCAGGATTCGAATCCTAGACCCGCCAGAGAACTGGACTTGGCCAAGCCCGCTGTGCCACCACACACCCCCCAAATACAATAGAAAGAAATTCAAATACATAAAATACTAAATGAAATAACTATGTACCAAAAAGAGTGCGCTGTAAGCAAGACAGTTTTGATATAAAATTGGAACAAATTAAAATTATAAATTTTAATAAAATTGCTGGAGGATGCAAGTCACTCGATGTAGAGCTTTTTATATTCATTCCTCTTAACATTTAGTAGTGGTATGTCAAATGCTTGACTTTGGAATTACAACAAAGATCTTCAGCCAATGTATCAAACAGTTATGGCCCAGTGCTGGTTTCACATGCATATGCAACTCTTAGTGCCAGTTGGAATTATCGAATTTGACATACAGGGAGCAGTCTGATTTTAAAAGGTTAAATACCATATATTACAATATTACAGATTTAAATTAACAACAGTACAGAACTGGGTCACTACAGAGACAGAATTGCTATCCTGGAGATGCAAATATACTGGTCCCTACAGATGAAAGCAAACACAGCACAAGAGCAAAACGATACGTTTCATTAAAGTGGTTATTTAACACTATTTAAGAGGTTCAGGAAAAGTGACCAAATCTTAAAAAAATTCATTAGAATTATGATGCAAGCCAAATTTTAACTTTTATAGTAGACTCCAGGTCATGGTGACATCCCACCTGGACTACTACAACTCTCATCTGGCCTTCTAGCTAGTCCCATCAAACCTCTACAGCTGATACACATCACTACTGCATGAGTTGCGTTTGACCTGTCTAAGCGTTCCTGCGTATCTCCTGTCTTTCTGCTCTAGCTTCCTAGAGCTACCTGGATCAAATTCAAGACTCTGGTTATGGCCTACAAAAGCATAAATAGAACTGCTCCCAGATCAAAGTCAAAGTGGCTTTATTGTCATTTCAACCATATACAACTGGTACAGTGTACAGAGAAACGAAACAATGTTCGTCCAGGACCATGGTGCTATATAAAACACAGAGCTACTTACTCTGTTTTATACTACATAAAGTTCATGTGTGCAAACAGTGCAAGACAGTACTGTAATTACTAAACAAGATAATAGGCACCATAAAGGACAGTTCAGCACTGACCAGAATGCAGTTCTAGTGCGGAGTAAAGTGCAGAAGATACACACGCACACACATTTTCAGAACCGCTTGTCCCATACAGGGGCGCGGGGAACCAGAGCCTACCCGGCAACACAGGGCATAAGGCCGGAGGGGGCACACCCAGGACGGGACGCCAGTCCGTCATAAGGCACCCCAAGCGGGACTTGAACCCCAGACCCACTGGAGAGCAGGACCTGGTCCAACCCACTGCGCCACTGCGTGCAGAAGATACAATATATAGTAATAATAAATGCTCTAAGTGTAAATATACTAATTAGCAGCAAAACAACACAACTGGTCAGTACAGCATTTTGTTTACAGTGTTTCTGCAGCAATTTAAGAAAGACAAGTGCAACAATTGCAAAGGGAATGGAATGGTGTTCAGTTGAGTATGGGTGTGTGTGCATGCATGTATGTGTGTGTGGGTTGGTCTCAGACCAGTCCCTGGGTATTGAGGACTCTGATGGCCTGGGGGGAAAAAAGTGTTCCACAATCTGGTTATGAAGGCTCAAATGCTTTGGTACCCTTTTCCAGATGGCAGGAGGGTAAAGAGTATGTGTGAGGGGTGCATGGCTTTGCGGTTGCAGCAGTGGTGTAAATGTTCATGATAGAGGGAAGAGAGACCCTGATGATCTTTTCAGCTATCCTCACAGGGTTTTGCCTTCCAAATCAGTGCAGTTCCAAAACCAGGCAGTGATGCAGCTGTTCAGGATGCTCTTGATAGTCCCTCTGTAGAATACGGTGAAGATGGGGGGTGGGAGATGGGCTTTCCTCAACCTTTGCAGAAAGTAAAGATGCTACTGGACTTTTTTTTGGCTATGGAGCTCGTGTTGAGGGACCAGGAGAGGTTCTCCACCAGGTGAACACCAAGGAATTTGGTGCTCTTGATGATCTCCAACGAGGAGCTGTTGATGTTCAGTGGAGAGTCTTCGCTCGTTACTCTCCTGAAGTCAACAACCAGCTCTTGTTTTGTCCATGTTCAGGGACAGGTTGTTGGCTCTGTATGAGTCTGTATGCTGACTCGTCATTCTTGCTGATGAGACCCACAATGGTCGTGTAGTCGATGAATTTGATGTGGTTCGAGCTGTGCGTTGCTGCACAGTCATGAGTCAGCAGAATGAACAGCAGTGGACTGAGCACACAATCCTGGCGGGCCCCAGTGCTCAGTGTGGTGGTGTTGGAGATGCTGCTCCTGATCCAGACTGACTGAGGTCTTCCAATCAGGAAGTCTAGGGTCCAGTTGCAGAGGGAGCTTTTCAGGCCCAGCAGGCTCAAGCTTTCCAATCAGGTGCTGTGGAATGATTGTATTGAATGCTGAACTGAAGTTTCAGAACAGCATTCAAACGTACATGTCCTTTCTGTCCTGGTGGGAGAGGGCCAGACGGAGTTTGGTGGCGATGGTGTCGTCTGTTGAGCGCTTGGGATGATAGTGAACTGCAGGGGGGTCCAGTGAGGGGGGCAGCAGGGTCTTAATGTGCCTCATGACGAGCCTCTCGAAGCACTTCATGACGATGGGTGCGAGTGCCATGGGACAGTAGTCGTTCAGGCAGGACACTGAAGACTTCTTCAGCATGGGGATGATGGTGGTAGCCTTGAAGCACGTTGGAACGATAGTCCTGTTCAGGGAGATGTTGAAGATGTCAGTGAGAACATCTGCTAGCTGGTCTGCACATCCTCTGAGTACTCTGCCAGGAATGTTGTCTGGTCCAGCAGTCTTCTGTGGGTTGACTCTGCGTAGAGTTTTACTCACGTCAGCCGTGGTAAGACGCAGCACCTGGACATTGGGAGGAGGGGTAGTCTTCTTTGCTGTCAGTCACATCATTCTGCACTTCAAACCGAGCGCAGAAGTTGTTCAGTGCATCTGGAAGGGAGGCATCACTGTCACAGGCAGGTGATCTTGTCCAGTGGTTGGCGATTGCCTAGACGCCCTTCCACGTGCACCGCATGTCGCCGCTGTTCTGGAAGTGGCTGTGGATTCTCTGGGCGTGTGCGTGCTTTGCCTCTCCGATGGCCCAGGACAGTTTGGCCCTTGCTGTTCTCAGGGCCGTCTTGTCACCTGCTCTGAAAGCAGAGTCTCAGCTCCACAGCAGCGCATGCACGTTTGCAGTCATGCGTGGCTTCTGGTTGGAGTGTGTAGTGATAGTCTTGGAGACAGTGACTTCCTCGATGCACTTTCTGATATCTACAAGACCTGATCATCTGCTACACCCAACCAGACCGCTACGCTCCTCCACCTCTGCCTGCTTTGTGGTCCCATGCACAAAAGGTGCAAAAATAAAAGCATGAAGATTCTCAGCTCTGGCACCAATGTGGTGGAATGACCTCTCCTTCTCACTCATGACTGCTGAATCTAAGTCTACATTTAAAGAGGGTCTTAAAACTCACCTCTTCTGGACTTCTCTCATGATCTCTTAAATTTACGTAATCTGTATGTGTTCATGCTCTTTAATTTTGAGATCATAACTGTTGAATAACAGATAAACTTTCACAGTTACTCCTGTAATATAAATGTTATTTAAAAAATATAGGAATGTGATTAGGAATTGTTGATTATTTGGGTAAAGATTTATGCAGCTACTCGTGTTACGTACATTGGTTCATATGGTGGAAAGTAACTAGCTGTGCTTTAGAATCACACGTCTGCATCTAAGTCTCTGATTATGTAATGCACACATTGCATTTTCTGTGAGATGTACATCAGTTTGGATAAAGGAGTCTGTTATTGAATAAATGTAAATGTGATATAAAGTTAGACACTGAGTCAACCACATATTTGTACTGCTAGTGTAGTCTAAAGCAAAGTTAAATTTTTTGCCAGGTATGTAAAAGTCACATGTTTTTGCAGCTTTTTTCAAAAACAGAGTTCAGGTTGTGGTTTAAAAGAGGGAGATGATCAAACTTTTGGTTAAAGATATTTTGAATAGTTGAATAAACAGATTTCAGCTATCACATTCCCAGGATACATGAATGAAAATCCCATGAACATCCTGGAATTTGAAACACAGGTCAGATGTCCCTGGATATATTCTATGAATACTTACTAGATCAAGTTCTATGACTGAACTTCAAATTTTGTTTGTGGATGCTGATTGTAAGACTTTACCATATACAGAAACCATGCATTTCATCAACACTAACAGACAAGTCAAGGTCATTCTTGTTAAAACATATTGAGCAGAGATTGTACACTGAAACAACCTGGAAAAATAATCTTTTCCCCACTTTAGTTAACACTATCCATAATCTATTCTCCTCTACCATAAAATATCTCAATTGTAAAGGCTTATAGATACTGTAGCAATATTAGATTTGCCAAGGTTATTTCTGAGATGTTCAAGGCTTGTCACCACAGACATCTGTAGCTACATTTCTCTTCACAAATCCCTTCAACAACTATGAATAAGTAATTTTTAATATTAACTTTAAGAAGAGGTAACTTGAATGGCTGAAGTCATGTCATACGCAACCCTACTAAAGACATCTTTTCCTTTATTCCAGTGCTTCAAAAGACAAAGATTCAAAATTGGATGTAACTCTGAAGCATACAGTATATACACACAGACTTCTGAGTTGCATCCAATTTTGAATAACATATTTTATATCATTATTTGCGCGTGCACACACACACGCGTTAATTTAGTTACGCTAACAGGATCAGACATTGTTGGGCAACTGTTGGGAAGTGAAGAAAGATTGAAGAACAAGTCTATAAAAATTCATAGCAGCACTTCAGGATTTTCTACAACCCAATGTCTGAAAAAAAAGCTCTTCTTGGCATTACAGTAACCTTCACAGCAGTTGATTCCAAGAGTAACCAAAAATTTGCTGGAAATGAAATGAAATGAAATACAAGTTTTCACGACACACTAATGCGATTACTCACAGGTATGGTCGCTAATTTGACATTCTTAAAAGACAGTTGAATTGGAAATATGCTACTGTGATAAAGAGGATGCAAGGCCACAGTAAAAAACTGGTACTTGCCTACATATTTTAAGAGCAATGGACTGGATGTAGCAACACCAGAGGTTAATAATGTCATGTTATTATTGGTGACTGTTGGTGCCCTAGCAGTTGGTTTAAAACAAGTAAAGAAAGAATAAGAACAAATTAGCTTCTTTCATTTAGCTAAGATACAAAAACAGATGTTTGCAAAAGAAATAGATTTTTTTTAAAACAAAACTCTCATGCATATTTATGAAGCTATCATTCTTTTTGCCCCTGTGTATTAATGTAACCAACAATAACATTTTCTTTCTTTTGTGAGCTGTATTGACTTCCTCTCACTGTGACTGTCATCCCCTGCTATCATTTTTTCGGAAAGCAGAAGACTACTTCACAGTTGTTTACAGAAAAGACAGCAAGGTAAGAACAGCACAAATTGTTTTTTTTTTTTTTCCTCTCTTTTTTTTCCAACATGCTGCCATAATTCAGATCCTGGAAAGACCTTTTTCTGTTCTCCCAGTTTTTTAAATTGCTTGACACTGTTTGGGCAATATACTGCCATGCTGAAAAAATTCCACTTATTCCTTTTTTGAATGAACCTGGTACCACTGCAAACATTTAAATAATCAGGATTAAGACATTATTGTAAAATTAAAATGTTTTGTAAATGTTTGTGTTTATACAGCTGATTATAGTTGGGTAAAATGTGTAGGATGCCGCTGTTCCAAGCCACTGCAGAATTCATAACAATAATGACTCCCATTTCTCTTACTGTAATTCTGCAATGGCTTAAGGTCCTTAGACCTTCACATGCTTCAACTCTGTTATGCATTCCTCCTTCTAGCTGAAGTGCTAGGCACAGGCAACATTAACTTGCACACAGATGAATACCTCTTGACAGAAATGTTGAGTTTTAAAGGCCTGCTGACATTAGTTTCTAATTAGCCTTTGAAGGAAGTAATGGTCATAATTTTGATTAGTTCATCGTAGTAGCTAGCTCATAAATGGTCTTCAAAGATTAAATTAAAGAGCGATGTCATCGCAGTTTCCATTGGCATCACATAATCCAAAGAGGTCCACTGAGCTTGTAAATTAAAGGGGGGACCTTCTCTAAATTATCATGTGTGCAATTAATTCTCTAGTTTGTAAACAAGAACTTTATCTTGTGTATTATTATGTAGGGCACCTTGGCACTGCCGGAAAAGGAGTTTTTCAAAATTTATGGCATCCACCGTAATTTGATAATGTTAATGCAGCCCATGTCAGGTGTGTGCTGAGGTTTGCCAGGTAAGAAGAGAGTGAGTGATGACAGGTAGGGTAACAAGGATGTGAAGGCAGAGGTAAAACAGCCCTTCTGCATTTCAACCTAAATATGTGGCTACCTGGAGGAACAAAGTGGCTGCAAGGTTTTTGTGTGGTTAGTTAATAGACAATGATTAGCTCAATATGGGAGAGGTAACATAATGACTGAAAGTCCAAACAAGTGAAAGTTATTTTTATGCACCCTAAAGTGAGAATGTGAATATATCACAATTATTCAGTACTCCATTGGCTTTCTGCAAAGATCAAACTTTCAACTGTAGATAGTTAAAGATCCAAGGTATTTGAAGAAACCGCAGTCAATTTAAAATACCTATAATAGAAATTCATAGGTAGAGATCACTTTCCAAACACGTTCTTGCTGTGGTCTGTATGTGTTTCTTACATGCGCAAAGACAAGCATTTAAAGGAAATTGCTGCTTTTCAAACAATATAATACACAGCAATACTCTCTTTCGGAACCGCTTGTCCCATACAGGGTCACGGGGAACCGGAGCCTACCCGGTAACACAGGGCGTAAGGCCAGGGGACACACCCAGGACGGGACGCCAGTCCGCCGCAAGGCACCCCAAGCGGGACTTGAACCCCAGACCCACTGGAGAGCAGGACGCGGTCCAACCCACTGCGCCACCGCACCCCCCTACACAGCAATACTTTAAAAAAAAAAAAACATTGTGCTTCTCATGTTTTTCCTCAAGGAATTCAGACGCCGGACCTAAGTGCAGGCCTCAGGATGTTTTAATCAAGGGAAATCCAAAACTCGTTGTCCAAAAACAGGCAGGGGTCTCCGAGGCACGAACGTAGGCAAAAAGGAGAATCCAGAAGACAGGCAGTAGGTCGAGAAGATACCGGGAAGACTTGAAGACATGGGAGAAGGATTCGGGAACAAGGGCAAGGAGATTGGGAAACGGGGTGAGGAGGAGAGCAGATGTACCACACAGGTGGCTAGCAAGGCTCAACTAAGGTTCCACGTCCTGTTGCGCTCTGAGCTGACTTTTATGCAAGCGTCTCTTGATCTGCTGCAGGTGTTACTTGTTGGGTGGAAGTGGAGGGCGTGACAATGCTAAAATGTATGATGTAATAAAATATGTTCTGAGTATAAAATTGTTCTTTATATTTTAACTTTACTATTGGTCAGTATTAATTAAAATTTACTATGTGTATATATTATATAGAGGAAGGAAGGAATAAAAAGGAGGAACAGGATCCATAGCTGAGTGGGTTAACATACACCTGCACCTTTCAAATTTTTTGTTTTTTTTTCTCCTCTTGCTTTGCGGTGTGCTTAATGGAAAACAGATAAGGAAGTGGGCATGAAAAGGTTGCCTGGCTGCTTTAGAAAAGGAACATTGGGCTGTCTTTTCAGAAAGGAAAATGGCTGCACCATTGCTATAGCCTGTTAAGGTCAAAAAGTTCTATTCAATTGGAGAATACACATTAACTTACTTTCTGTCAGAGACACAGCAGGAGTCAGAAGATCATCTCCATTCTCAGAAGCAGTGCCTTAAATGTATTTTATATGTAAGTGTAGTTTGAAACACAGTAACTTGATTTCTTATGAACTAATCAAACTGCACAGGCTAATAATACGTTAGCAAATAGGAGGACCACACATCATATTTTTCTGGAATTATGTTCAAAGTTCATTCAAGTGTTGCTGCTCGTACTAGTCCTGTAAAATATTTCATAGATATTTTTATGACATCCTGTATTATGTCTCAGTATCAGGTTGGTCTCATGTCTGCTAAATAGACTCATGTCAAAGTAATCCAGAAACAGCTATTATTACTACTATTAATAATAATAAAATTGCTTAACTGACTTACTAAAAGTGACTTATGGTATTGGATTTTATACAACTGGCTGTTGTCCTGGAAGAATAAAAGGTGAATTTCTTGCTTATCAGCATCAGAGAAGGGCTTGGACAACATCTGCTTTGGGAAAGTTCAGTCTCAGCTTTTGGCAAAGCTGCAAGTGGTGTAAAATAGAGCTGCTAGAGCTGTCTCACCCCCAATACAGAACAAGTAATAGTTTTGTTGATCCAGTCACTCCCAATCAAACACAGATTTTGAAGCTGCCATTTCCCAGTACAAGAATATTGACACTCCTGAACAAAATTACACCTGTCAGCTTTTTCTCAGCTACCTCAATGTCTACCTCCTAAACTCTGCAGACAGGCCCTCTCCTCCCATTAGTATTTAAATGCTGTAAATGTACTACCAAGAGCATGCAGTCCAAATGACAGGCTTTACTAGCTTAATATCATTTAGAGAGAAAAAAATGTAGTTGATTTAAAAATAAAGAATACAAACAAATGACAACGTAGTTTGTCCTTACCAAAAGTCTTGTTCAAATTGGTTGACACAGTTCCTAAATGCTTTTGTATTAAGAACTGGCTTTCTTAGTTTCACAAACATAGCCTTGGAGCTATTTAACTGTATTATAGCAGGAGTGTCCATGATGACAAGCCTTTGATGACTGTCTGCCTTGCATTAAGAGACAATAGGGCAAGGATCATGCATTTCTCATAGCAAGGCTTTGATATAGCGTTGCCTACAGCCTCTTGTAATTTTGCATTATTCCCCATCTGTAGAATGTGCATAATAAACCAATTCCGACAGACATATAGTGTTCGACAGTCAAAAGTGGTCTTATTGTGTTTCTATGTGAACAGCAGCAAATCATACTTTGTCTACAGAGGCAAAGCTGACTATGATACATGCATTACAACAGTTGTTCAGACATCCTCATCAGCTAAATTAACAGGAAACAACTGCTTGTTATTTGGTATGGCAATCAAGCAACATACAACAAGAGGGATTCATCTAGCATGCAAGGACATTAATGAATCATTGAAATGTTTCAAAAATATAATTTTCCTTCAATTATGATGTGCATTTCTCTGAGACTTGGAATAGCACATGAAAAACATGCCACTCAAGTTCACTTATTGCCAGAAGTAAATAAGTTTACAATTTTAGAAGCCAGTTATCCTAAACTGTGGCTTTTGTAAAAACTGAAATACTTAGTCAACCTTCTTGCTCTTCAGAATGTTTCACACATGGCCTTGGTACCTGGTTCTGGAAGAGCTGTAAAGACTTCCAGCACTGAACCAACTACCAAGACAAGTTCCCAGACATGGAACTAAGAACATTGCTTCCATAGAACAGAAATGGCTTTTATACCTGAAAGCAATAGATTTGAAGAGAAATGCTGTTCCATGCAGTTCCTTAGCTAAAACACTTTATGCAAGAAAACACAAATACAGGTGTAGATACATTGTCATTGGGGTTCAGGAGTCAAAGAGGATAAAACTGTTGGGCTCCTCGATGCCCTTACAATAGCAAAACTAACACAGAAGGTGAATACAGACTAGTGAACTGAGAATTTAAAGCAAGGCTAAGCCAATGATACACCTGCTGTAAAACAAAAAAGGGCAACAATCAATCTCCTCTGAAGGAAAATGACATTGCTGTTGGTAACTTAACACCAGCGGTAGATGGAACACAAGATTTCTGCTTCAAATGCTGGAAATCCAAACCAAACATCTGACAACTGAACAAAAGCACACAGCCTCCTTCTGAGTAGATTAAACTCTGGAGATCAGTGAGCACCCTCCTCATTGTTGCTGAAACATAAACCCCCTACAGTCTTATGAAAATTAATTACACCTATCAAAGAATCATCATAGCCCACTTACCTTACTTTAATCTTTTGCCTGCTGGGAATGCACAATGCAGTATAATACAAACTCCTGGGCCCTAGAGGTAATGCAAATAAACAGAGACACATAAAGACAGATGCATCACAGCAGTTCTGACAGTCACTGACAGAATCACAGCCATCGAGCATAGTCACACGGCTCTAACCTGTTTCAATTACAATTTCAATTTACTTTGATCTCTTTAAAAAAAATTAAGATCATAAGGGAGTATAAAAAACAGTCATTCCAATCATTCATATTCATATCACCTGTGAAATGTCCAAAAGGAACCCGATGCCTGAATTTACTGCAATGCTTACAGTCCATATTCCAAGACCAATCATTTGTTTTCATATATCTTTTTGTAGTATTAGTAATTAGTTCTTTATTATCAGCACCTACTCTTGTTCTAATTGTGCCCTGCAGCTTCTCATCAGATTAAGCTATCGTTGAACACTAGTTTAATGAGGTCTTTTCACAGGCAATAAATGAACCCAATATCCATGACAAACTGCAGAACAAAATGGTGATTGGAGTCACCACAGACCTCTAATCCCAGGAAGTTTTTCACAGAGATCACTTTAAAAAAAATTAAAAAATAATAGCAGAGAACAGATTACTGGATAATTTTTGGGAATGCATCATATAGTTTTAAATCATCTGTCCACATCTGATCATGTCTTAATGGATAATATCTTTGGGGAATGTATAAAATCAGTTTTTTAATCTTTGCTAGTATAGATGTTACTGAATCATCATGTTTGATGGTCATACATCCCACATGTCACCAAGATATGCAACCAAGGCTGAATACACACACACACACACACACACACACACACACACACACACACACACACACACACACACACACACAGTCTGAAACTGCTTGTCCTGAGTGGGGTCGCAACAAACTGGAGCCTAACCCAGCAACACAGAGTGCTAGACTGGAGGGGGATGGGACACACTCAAGACAAGATGCCAGTCCATTCATTGCAAGGCACCCCAAGCAGGACTCGAACCCCAGACTCACCAGAGAGTGGGACCCAGCCAAGCCAAGGCAGAATAAAAAAGCCTAATTCTCTTAGCTCTGACCTGACTCATACTGGATTAGGCAGCCATTCAGTAAATCACCATCCAGTGACTCTTTAGGGAGATGATGTGACAATGAACGAAGATATGCCAGGTCCGCTCCGAGGAATTTTCATGGAAAAAGAAAAACATTCCAATAAGGCTGTGGATGTGCTCAGATATCAGTAAATCTGAAAGGTTTTAAAATCTTGGCATATATTCTGTCAGTGCAAGTGTTACAAATGCAGCAACAGAGAGAAGTACAATACATGACTTCTATAAAGGTGCCATAGCTAAACTTGTCCAGTTGACAGTTTCCCCATGCAATCACCTTTATGCTCTGCAAAAAAAAGCATGTGAAGATGACACCAACCTCTCAGTTCTTTCTTGATGTTGAAATGGCATCTGGGTCAAATGTTCTTAACATCACAAGCGTTTAAATAACTGAAGGTATTGAATCATCCTCCTTGATCTTTTCCTGCCATTCAAAGACCTATCAAAGCCTGTTTTATGAGTACTACAGTCTTCAAGGATTTCTGTCTTTCAAACATTTTGCCAAACAAATGGAGTTGCATGCAGAAAAAGATTACTTGAAAATATGCACAACTACAAATGTCTGAATAAAAACAAAATACTCAAAAGTGCAAAAAAATGGAAAACACTTTAAGAATCAAAAATATGTAAAATGAGACATATTTTTAAAAACTCAAATGAACTTTAATCAATGCCAGAGAGACTGATGACATGGAGAGGATGCGGAATTGTTACTTCGAACAGAACTTTTTGCTTATCATCGGCAATCTTTGGGAGACTTAAACAGAATAAATAAACAGAAACTAACCAGAAAAATTTACACGAAATTTGTTTCACAATTCATTAGAATATATTGTAATGACCCGTGATACTGGAGAGTGTCATGTTTGAGAGGGTAAATGGGTTTATTGTAAATAGTTGAGAATTGTGGGTACAATGTGAATTAATTGTTCAACCACTGCAGGGACTTATGGGGAATATAATGGGGTAAGTATTTTGGCCACTGTGAGGAGGAAGGAAAGCGTAAAAGGTGCTGAGTAGGCTGGGAAGACTGGCCTGAAGTGCATGCAGGTCCTTGAGGATAAAAGGATCCTCAGACCGAGAGCATTATTTCCTTGAATTCACGCCTCCACCTCTCGCTGTGTTCCAATAATCGTTTGTAATGAACACTGTCTGTGTATCCTTCTTCGCCCCATCTGAACCCAGAGCACGATGTGTTACAATATGTTAGTGATTATACATGTGGTCACGTTTCTGAAGGAATGGTTGATCTGTGAATGTATTTGTTCTTCAAGGGTCAAAATATAGGATGCTGAGGAAATAAGAGTCTTCTGCTGGAAAATTCCATTAAACAACTAACCATGTAACAGAGAAGCTGTCAAAATGACATTTTCAATTTGCAACAGAAAAAAAAAAATTGAAAAGAAATGGTTAAAATAAACTGTAAGACATGCAAGAACGAAGGCAGAAAGGGATGCCGGTAGAAATCATACTGCAGAATCTTTTCCTCTTGTCGCAGTGTTGATACTTTGTTGCAACTCAAAGTTGCTCTTGTTACTTCTTGTTTTATTTACATAGCTGCATGAATTAGCATGTCTATAAGGTGATGACATAAACTGACAAGGTATTAAACCTGCATGTATTTTTGGATTAAAATTTCTTGCAACTGAACACATTTTAATACATTGCTTCTTGACTGCTTGACTTACCACTAGCATCTCACACCTCGCTGGCCAAGTTCTAAATTTGGCTGGAGTGCTCTGTGTGTTAACCTTGCATTCACATCTATTCTTAATGTGTGACTGTATGAGACGAAATGCGTTTGTGTGACTGCTCTACAGTGAATGGACTTCCTGTCCAGCGGATATACCAGCTAATGTTTCTCTAAGGCGGCAGTTTCAGAAAAATTAGAGATTTATGAATAAATTAGCTTCACAGAAATAACATTGTCAGTGCCAAGACTCAGAGATAGGAGGTAGGTTTTTTGGACCCAAGTGCGGGTGCGTTTATTCCAGGACAAAAACACAGGAGCAGATGAAATCGGTAGTCAGGGACAGGCGGTGGTGTTCCGGGGCTCAAACGTCATTTCTGGGGCAAGACAATACTCGGTACAAGGGTAAACAAGCAGGGGTCAAAAGCCAGGTGAAAACAGGAACGAGGAACAGGGTGTAGGGGACAAAGCGCTGAATTCGCAAGCCGAGCAGGGAGGCATTGCAAGATTCCGCAACCCTGTGCAGGGACGGCGCTGCCTTTATCCCTGGTCTTGCTGATTACCGTCAGGTGAGGCTGCTTGGCTTGTTTTCTCAAAAATCCACCACTGTATGTTTTTAAAACAGCTGAGTCAGACTTTCCCAGCAAATGTCAACACATAAATTTGATTTTATATCATTGAACTTCTATATGTCTCTATGAATGCAGTCAGAATACACTAAGATTAAAGAAATAATAAGAAAATAAATAAACTGTAGATATTTTCTGATGGTACATTATTTTGCTAGTTTATAAAAATGATACTTTTTGAAATATGAGTATGGAACATACAATTTAGAATGATCTTCCTTTTCCATTTGTTTGCCTTATTTCCTCCTACAATGCAATATGTGGTACCATGTAATTAATAAATTTTCCTTACTCTTTGTGTATTTATACTTCTTTCATGGGTTTATTATTAATCCAAGACTAGTGACAAAGGGTCCATTTGACATGCAGGGACATGACTGGAGTGGAGAATGACCAGGTATGGGGCAGCACAGGGGTTTCATTGTTCTTTTCCACTAAAAACAGAAGACAGAAATAAACAACAACGAGTAATCTAATAAAGGAAGTCTAATAACGTGGCATTTAAATTTTTTTCTCATTTAGCAGACACCATTCTCCGAAGGCCAGCATATCTTAGAAGACAATACAAACGGGCAATACACCAACAGAGAGCTCTACAGACAGACACATGATTCTTGAAATTCTTGTTTCATAGCATTGTAGCACCAGCACACACTACACAGGAAGCTACATGTTTTTAACAAAATTTCAAAAGATACAAAAAGACCCTTAAACTCTATTTCATGAACAGCGGGGGGGGGGGGGGGGGGGGGGAAACCTGCTTTATAGCCATTTCAAACTAAACTCGCAACACTTACTCTATGGCAGAGTTTGTCCAACACATATTATTATTTACAGAAAACTTCATTCTCATCCATTAATTTATTCAACAGTTAAGATAACTTTGCAGATTCTCACGCTTCTGTGGCTGCAGGTTGCATGTTATACACAAACCCTTGCACCACATATAAACACTCACCCCCCTGTACTCCACATAAAAGATATAATCTTTACATGTTAATTTGTGTTACTCACCCATTAACACTGTTTACTCTCAGGTCTGACAAAAAAAAAGACTCAAACATTTGCAGGGGGCCTTATGTACAGCCTGTTTCCCTGGTGCACACGATCAGTAGGGTGTGAATGGGAAAGTCCATTGTTTGGGAGCTTTGTGTTAAGTTGGTTTCTAATTGTTAATGCACTTTTCAATAACTGTAGATTAAATCATGAATTTAAAATATTCCAATGAGTAAAATTACTGAAATATCTACATGCATACCTTGCTGCATGGTAAAAGAAATTATTTATTAGTTTACAATCTGTTTTATTCAGATATCCCTTTGGTTTAAAATGGATCAGTTTTCTCTCATTAATGTCTCATTACAAGGTCTCATTAAGCAAGAAGAGAGGTTATTTAGAGTGATACTGTATTGGTGAACTGTAAATGTGAAGTATGGAATAAATTTGAAGTGCCAAAAACAGATTAAAAAAGGGAAGAGGTGCAACTCCCATTTCTAGATGTTGCCTCTCTTCCCTATATTTAATTTGTTTTTCGCACTTTAATATATCTTTGACATTGTATAGGTCGTTACAACTCACCATCCATTAAAGGAAACCCCCAGAGAAAGCATGTTCACCCAACCTCTAGATTCTCCATACATTGTCTTTCTTAAGAAAGCCAATTTCTTTACACAGAATTTGTTTTGGCCCTACTAGGTGCTGATTGTTTCTTAACAAGTTGCACCCAGGTGTGGCTGTCAATGTAGGTGACAGAGATGTGATGGGACAGTTAGAAGCAAGGTGGTTAGAATCGCTGCCTTGGGATTCAAAGGTGGTAAGCTTGATCCCTACCTCTGGCTGCAGTACCCTTGAGTAATGCACTTCTCCTAGAAATTGCTCCAGTAGAATTACCCAGCTGTATAAATGGGTAAATACTTGTAAATACCTTAATGCTGTGAGTTGCTTTGGAGAAAAGCATCAGCTAAATCTAATGCGGAGCCAAGCCACTAAATGAATAAAGTAAAATGGCTTTCTTGATTAAAAAAAAAGAAGAAATTTCTTTGGAGGTTATGGATTTCATATTGAGGCAATTAGTAGAATTAATTTTCAATTTAATGAATTCAAATTTTGACTGTTGCAATGGCTGAGGTCTTAATTATTCTATATTAAGCTAACACCTTTGCCCAAGGCAACCCATAATGTTCAGTCTGTAATATAAATGACTTACCCATTTAGGCAGAATGGTTTTCTTCCTGTACAAAATTAGGGTAAATTCCTTAATAGAAGGTATTACAGCAAAAGGGGGATTTGACCTTCGCATCTTTCAAATTTCAAGGCAAGAGCCCTAAACACTACACTATCCATCGCTTCTACTGATGTCATTGTGCATAAATAACTTATGACTTCAATGTGTCTGTGAATAAATCCTCCCAGCCACAAGGTTAAATCCATTTATTCACCTTCCAATGTAATTAATATTGCTGAAACAAACTTGCTGCAACCATTTTTTTTTTTTTGTTTGTTTTTGTGAATTTTCTGTGTTATATTGTGTATGAATAAATGCTAGTTATTGTATCTTTCCACAAAGATACTGAAAGCTCACCTTGCATACTACTTTTGACACTAAGAAAAAAAGAAAATCTTAGCGTATTTGGGATATTTGTATTCATTTTACAGTGATTCATAGCTGATGCTAATTTGGAATTTTCAGAAAAGAATGTCTACAGTTCCTTTGCCTCACTGTTTTCTATAGCTCCATTTTTTCAAAGACCCAGCAACATTTTATTATCAGATATTTTAAATTCTTTTCACTGAGCAACATATATAGTTGGATAGCTGGCACTGTCTACTTTATGTTAATGCAGGAAAATATGATAATTTATGGTAATTTTTTTATTCTTGGAACTGCTATTGTTCTGCATCACATGCAACTGATCAAACACCATTAGCACAACTCATCTGCATACAAGCAAAGAGCTCTGAAAGTTTCCCTTTTATTATTTCCAAAACTTTAATGCAACTTTTCAAAGAGTATTTGCGAACTATCCTTCATCTGTGCTTGAATTCAGCACTGTAGTAGCATTAAAAATGAAACCTTCTTATACATTTATGTTATTTATGTCCTAAATGAGAGCACTATAAGCTAGTATAACATGTACTGGTTGCAAGGCACTTCATATGGATACCGAATCATGTAGTTACATAGAGAGAAGTTTCAGTAAAATGCATAAGGTTTCTTTACTTTCTGCCATTCCAATCATATTAGAAAGCAAGATGCCTGGCAGACATGGTTGCTCATCGTGCTGTTTAGTAGGGCTTGAAGAAGAGATCTCCATGACTTTGAGATAGGACTGACTACTGAGGCATGCCTGAAGATTACTCAAGTTGCTGTTGTTTCACATGGAACAGTGCATAAGGTGAGGTTGGCATGGGCAAGTGTGGATGAAGGGCAGACTCATTAATGTAATGACTGTAATGTCTGTGCAAATGTCACTAGGTGGGGGCAGGAAGTCCTGATCAAGAACAGACCATAGAGAATCTTCCAGGATGGCAATGCTCCCATACTCAGGGAATGACTTGTCAATAAATGGTTTAAAAAGCATGGCAGATTTGGAATAATTCTGGAGTGCAGCTGCTCCGTTTTTTCCAACACCATCATCAAAGCACTAAATAATAGAATTTATTATGGAAGGCTAAAATTGTACCTCTTGAGCAAAGTTCCCAACACTAAAAAAATTGTTCCCACTGTGCACACTGAAGCAATTCCTGTTTTAATCTTTTTATATCAGTATTTTGACATAAAGTGAGTTATCCAATGTACCATATCACTTCATACAGTCTGTTATTTACAACAAGCAATTCAGGATGCAGGAATTTTTTCAGTTTAAGTACCTTCTCCACAGAAGCTCCCTGATAATGATACAAGTTAGGAACTTGTCAGAAGTTCAGTGTCTTAACAACTCCACCACCTGGTGTCCTTTTAATCATCAACACGATTGCAACAGAATAGAAAAGAAATAAAATCCAACACAGACTGTCAAAAATTTCTGCTACACTCGGAATCATAATAATCGTTTTCTAATTTTATCCTTTACCCACTGTACCAAAGCAGATCTGAAACAAGCTACTCGTAATTACTGTTTGGATACAAAATTATCTGGTGGCCTTAAGCACATTCAGCCAATGTGAATCAGACACGAAAAACATATTTTTAGTCCAGTTGATGAGTATAATTGTTTATTATGGAAAATATTTAAACAAAAAAATTGAATTATAAAATTTGATTCTCATCAAACCTCTTTACTGAATCTCTGCTTGAGTATTTCATGCTTACACAAATTTATTTTTAATAGCTTGACCTCTGTTTTCACACGTCTGACAATCCAGAAAATCCATTCTTTGTCTTTTTGCTGCAATTACTGAAATTTCCCGGTTTTGCACTTGTTCTGGAAACAAAAAGAACAGTAGCAGTGTATTATATGACTGCACTACAATTAAGCATAATTTTTCAGTTCTTCATATGCAGCTGAACCCCTTTGTCTTGTCTTGATGACTGTTAACATAAATTCACTGCTATTTCAGCATAAAGCCTGCATGTTCCAGCAAATGCATTTACTGAAAGTGTCAGACATACGCCTCAATTCCTCTTTCAATTATTTGCTTTATACTGTCATTACTATTGTTTTATGTTGCCTTTTGTAATATTCACATCCCTGCTGCTCTTAAATTCCTTAATCTTTTTACAGACGGTAAAACAAGAGGTGTGCATTCATTGAAACTATTATCTGTTTTTGATTTTTCCCTTTTCTGTGTAGGATTACATAATATAGCTATATATGTATAAAAAACAAGTAAAGAAAGATAAAACTTCAGCCAGGGACTGAATGTGTTCTTTAGCTGCGTGATATGATTGCACATACTGACAGGAATTCACAGGAGTCAGACATGAAATAGAAACATAATCCTTAATATGTCCATCACAAAGAAGACATTAAAAAAAGTTTTGTTTGAAATATAATTTTTTTTTGTCATAAGTATCTTCGTTTTCAAGGTCCTATATTAAAAAAAAATGTTTGCTATTCTGTATAACATTTTACACGAGTGTTGCATTATAGCACTTTCATACTACCCAAAGGATCATACAGTTGCAATATTTCAGCTGTCTTACTCCATATCTTCCACTCTTTGCAGTGCACTGAGTTAACTTGCCTGTATTTAATCACAGGAACATGATTGACTTTTTATGGTTGTGTGTTTGCTGTTAGAAGATTAAAAATGCATAAGTGTGTTCATGTTCATGTAATTTATGATGCCACTTAATCAAGGATTATAAATTGTAGCATGTCATACATCATAACACAAACTTTAGCATCTGAAAAGCACAAAACTGAGATCCTAGTTGTGTATTTTATGACCAAATAGCTAGATAACACCTCTAAAATCTGAGATCCAGTACTTGTCCTCTTGGATTGACAGAGCAGTACATTCTAGCAGCAGATAAGAAACTGAAAAAAAATCACTTTGTTATGCTGCAGCCATCTTAACTGGACATGCTAAAGCACAGCACACATTCTAGATAGCCTCATCTGTCCTTTAAGCTAAATCAGAGCTGAAGTTATCTACAGCATTTCTCATTCATTCCCTGCATTAAGAAAGGTTTTAACAAGCTCACTGTGGATTATAGAGTCTTCTCCCAAATGCTTGTCCTTGTCAGGTTCACAGCAATCTAGATCCTATCACAGAAGCACTGAGCACTAAGCTAGGAGGGATGTACCCTTGTTGGGATGCCAGCCTGTCACAAGGGAGCCACACACACGAACTACTGGCAATTCAGAATCACCAATTATTCTGAAACGTGTCTTTGGACAGTTGGAGTAAACCTCAGCATCCAGAGAAAACAAACACAGACACAGGGAGAACATACAAATTCCACACACTGAAGGAGATTTGAATTTATACCCAACCACTGTACTGCCCGCTGCACCAGCATGCTGTCCCATTACTATGACTGAATATATTGGTTTGAGCAGTAAGTCCACATCTGCTCTTGATATTCTTTGACCTTTAGATGTAATAGGTTATGACTCACTGTGGGTAATACTGTAGTTAGATAAAACAAACTCTCTAACACCCTGGAAAAGTGATGTTTGAGTTTTGTTTGCACATGTAGTTCAACCAAACCAAACAGTTCAAAATTATCAGCAAGTTCCTAGGGACACAAGCCTGCAGGTTATGGGACATCGAATGGCACCGTCAACTAGAAGATCTGGAGGTCACAGACAGCCCGGAGCAGGTGCCAGAGATTTCACAGAAGACAAGGAGAGAAAGCCTGAATGTTTCATATAGAATATGAAATTAATGTATGTTAAAGCAAGCAAAATTTGTGTTAGCACATTAGCTCATGAAAGGAAGTAAGAGAGGGAGAAAGTTATCTTCACAAAAATATCTTGGCTAATAGATAATCGGAAAGAATTAAGCAGGTTTGCAATATCACAAACAAAACCAGCAGCAAAGGACACAGTTCACAACCAAAAGCTACCAGTCAGAAACCTAAGGTTTTTGAAGTTTTGCATAAAATTCACAGCTATATAGCGTATAGCGAGTAAGATTTTACAGCAACAATTAAGGAAAAAAATAATCTCTGAAAAATATTCCTCAATTCAGAAGCAAGCTGCTCACAAATTAAAAGATTCCATCAGTGAAGCTGTAAATCCCCTTTGAAAGAGACCCCCTAATGTTCTCTAAGCCAGTTCCCACCAGTTATTTTTATGCCCCAGAGAGACAGTTGCTACATACACTGTGTGGAAACATCCAAACTAGGCCGTTATGCCTGTTATTCCTAGCAAACTCAGATATGCTCCCCTTTCTTATAAAATATTTTTTATTTTACAGAGTGATAGAATACCTCTAATATCAGCGAGCACTGTCAAAGGAGGGAAAGCATGAAGGAACAGAAAAATGCCAGCTCATTATGATCATCTTTATGAAGTTCTATGTACATAAAATTGTCCAAGTAATGAGAGACATTTGACAATACTATGTTCAGGCTGGATGAAAAGAAACATTTTGAATAGAATCTATATAGACAAGCATTCCATATAAAATAAAGCCCACTTTTTTTTTTAAGACTCAGAAAGCAATAATGACTCATATTACTAAGATATGAAAATAGTGAACAGCAGTGATTGCTTTATAAAATACATATTTATACAGAAGTAAAGCCTTGCTGTGGTGAAATTGAAAATGCATGATTACTCTGCAGAATGCAATGCAGGGTATTTTTTTATATACAATTATAATCAATGCCAAATATATATGCTCCTTATTCAAGGCTCCAAACCACAAAACTGTCAAAAGTTCTGCTTTTATAAGGGTGGTCACACTTCCTGATAATCAGCTAATTACAGTCATTTGATTTCAGCACCTGCTAAATACCTTCTAAATTACTGTGTGAGCAGTAGGGGTGTGCTTACAACCTGTGAAATCTGTTGTGTGCTTATTAAGTGAGGAAAGTTTTACCTACTTTTTACAAACCTGGTAAAGAACAGATTTTTGTCCTAATTTATAGAACTATAGAAGTGGAAGAGGTTGTTCTTGTTTTGTGACGTTACCATACATATAGACATTATGATACAGTCTTGCCCTGAAACAGACTGGCATCCCTGTACCCATTCTCACACCCTGTGTTACTGGGACAGGCTCAGGACCACCTGAACCTTGCAATGGATAAGTAGTTTTTAAAAATTGATAGGTAAAGGTATGGAATATACACAAATAATTGCATATACAAAATTTCAGGAAAAACTGCTTTTTGAAAGTATTTCACTTAAGATGGGATTAACCAGGAAAAGGTGTCTTATAAAATTACTTCAGTAGATAAACAGTCAAACACCATTAAAACTTGTCTGTGGTTCTACACATTTTGAATAGAGTTGTGTGACAAACAGGTTAAGAGTCAAGAAAAAAACAAATCACTTCCATTGTACAGTTAAGATAACTTAGTGGATGCACACACTGAGTTGGCTATATTTTCATGTCAATATTCATTTAAATTAACACATAGAAACACTCAGCTCCCCTGTTATTCTTGTGTTTCACTGTTACTTACCCAGCAGCATTGTTTGCTTTTAGGCCTGATTAAAGACCAACAAGAGGTTTTAGGTAGCCTTAAATATTGCCCGTTTCAGTGTTGCACATACTTAGTTGGATGTAAATGGGAAAACACATAGCTGGGGAAAGTTTGTAATCAATTGGTTTTCGTTAATAATTTTATTTTATGAAAATAGTGAAATGTTATGTACTGCAAAATGATCTTCATGTACAAACCTGTTGTATAGTCTTAATTACATTGGCATCATGCTGAACACTGGTCAATGTTTTACCATGTTTATGTCTGTATCACTGATACTTCTTTTTGGTGATACTACGGTTACAGTTACTGATACTCTGTATCATTGCCCATCTGGGGAGGGTCACCCTGGTCCAGCAGTACAGTCACATTTCATAAGAACTGATTAGGTTAACTACAGAACACCAGATTGTGTTAAACATCAAAAATAGAAACACCATATGGGATCCTTTTTCACCTATATAGCTAAATCTTTCAGTTTCTTCTAAAGCTATATTCGATATTCATGTCAGCTATTCTGCAAAACTTGAATCACCAGTTCACCTGATACATCTGCGTTTGGATTGTAGAAGGAAACCAAAGAAGCCAACCCAGACATGCAGAGATTATATAAACTCTAAAAAGTACAGCCTCCAAAAGTGCTGTGAGACACCTGCACAGTAAACCACCTTGCTGATTTCGACTCCTGCCAGTTAAGTACAAGAAGTGCACAACTGAAGAGTTGTCTATTCTGAGGAATCTGTTTCTGTTGTGATTTGCTCATGGTTAGGTCAGATTTACGTTACCTTACTTCATGTAGCCGAGACTTTTCTTAAAGCAACTCTCAACGAATGCTGTGTAGTATTATCAGCTCACACCTTATTCACCAAGCACTGCTAGAAACACTACTTACAATGGGCCACTTCTCCATACATCAGTGGAACACACTCTCTGTATCACTCACACACTATGGTTGAACTTAAAAAGCATCTCTTTGAACTGTAGGAGTAAAGCCATGCAGACTGGAGAAGAACATGCGAACTGCACACAGACGAAGCGGGGATCAAATCCACGCCCTCTCGCATCACCCAGGCACTGAGACAGCAGTGCTACTCACTGTACCACCATACTGCCCCTTCTTCTCACATTTATTCATTTAGCTGATGCTTTTCTCCAAAGCAATTTACAATGTTAAGGTTCAGTTACAACATGCTTACAATTATTTACCCATTGATACAGCTGGGTCATTTTTTTTTACTGGAGCAATTTTAGGGTGAGTATCTTACTCAAGGGTACTACAGCCAAGGGTGGGGATCAACCGTTTGTCCCAAGTGGGGTCGTGGCAAGCCAGAACCTACCCGGGACCACAGGCGCAAGGCCAAGGGGGGAGGGGACACACCCAGTCCATCGCAAAGCACCCCAAGCAGGGCTCAAACCTTAGCCCCTGCACACAACGGGCACCGGCTGAACCTGCCACACCACCACATCCCCCACGGTGGGGATTAAACCTGCAACTTTTGGCTCCAAAGGCAGTAGCTTTAACCACCACGTTACGAGCTGCTTTTATCTGAGTTCTTCAACTACATGAACCCATAAATCCATCCTGCTTGGTGTCAGAAGCACATATTGGTGGTGGTAGTGTAATGATGAGCAAAACGGAATATGACAAAGTACCAAAATATTGTCACTAACCAGATGTATTGCATCATAGCCAGCCTAGCTTTTCTGAAAACTGGTAATGTATCATAACTTAAAGCACAGCATTTCAGGATGGTTCAACAAACATGACAGTACAAAGACTTTAATTCAATAGCCTGTAGAGTTCCACCACTCGAGCCAATAATGCCTCTTTGTTATGAATTGGGGGGTGCGGTGGCGCAGTGGGTTGGACCACGGTCCTGCTGTCCGGTGGGTCTGGGGTTCGAGTCCCGCTTGGGGTGCCTTGCGGCGGACTGGCGTCCCGTCCTGGGTGTGTCCCCTCCCCCTCCGGCCTTACGCCCTGTGTTACCGGGTAGGCTCCGGTTCCCCGTGACCCCGTATGGGACAAGCGGTTCTGAAAATGTGTGTGTGTTATGAATTGGAATGCAATGTTAGTAGAATGACAATACCACCAAAAATTTGCATAAACTGTGCAAAGCTGTCAAACCAGCATAGATGCCAAAACCTGTGGAATATGTCCAGTACCTGTAATGAAAATCTTGCCAGAAATTCCAGCCATGACACGATAAGAATTATTGTACCAAAACAAGACAAGTAATGATAAGGACTGAGATGAACGCATTCTTCCCTATTATTTCCAGTAAAAGCAAAATGGGTTTTATAAATATGCGAATACCTCAGCTTGTCCATCCATCCATCCATCCATCCAATTTCAATAAGCACTTGTCCTGAGTAAGGTTGCAGTGAACCACAGCCTATCCAGGAATTATTGGGTGCAAAGCTGCCTCAGATTGTGGAAGATTTCATGCCAGCATCATTTGCAAGTTTAAGGTACTTACACAAACAACTAATTTCATGTTGAAGAGTAAATTCAGAGCTAGACAAAACATTTGTTTCAAGTCCCTTAACATTTCATTTAAAGCATTTCACATACGGTTGTGGCTAAGATAATCTTAGCTGAGCTCATTTTGAGTTTGAATTTACATACCATTCTCTCTCAGCATCTCTTTCTCGAAAAACTTGGACCCACTTAGTCAGTAACACACACACACACATTTTCAGAACCGCTTGTCCCTTACGGGGTCACGGGGAACCGGAGCCTACCCGGCAACACAGGGCGTAAGGCCGGAGGGGGAAGGGGACACACCCAGGACAGGACGCCAGTCCGCCGCAAGGCACCCTAAGCGGGACTTGAACCCCAGAACCACTGGACAGCAGGACTGCGGTCCAACCCACTGCGCCACCGCACCCCCTTAGTCAGTAACATGTCTGACAAAATAATTGCTGTTTTCCAGTAATTTTCCCTTTGCCTTTGTTCACAGTACATAGGAATAAAAAGAGCCAAAAACAAAACATTAAAACTATAGCAATGTAAAGCCATGTTCAGAATCAACAGATCATAAAAATAAGCATAGGATTGGAGCCAGTAAATTTCAGAGCCATGGAGAAAATAGATAAGATATACGATCCAGACATATTGGCATGCCTTCTAAGATTAAGGGCAAATGGTGTACAAGTGCCAGTGCTCTTTTGCTTAAAAGGGATCTGCTCATTCAGATCAAGGATGACAGCTGTGAATTGGACATGTCTGGCAGATACATTAAGGCATTTTTTGTGTTACACAAATCTGTCACTTATGGGATGAACTAGATCTGGGATGATTCCTGCTGCCATAAATGTGTCTGTTTGTCTGTCAGGGAATGAGGTATAGGTTTTCAGGTACTAAATATTACCCATATATTTGGATTTATTGGTGAAAAAGATAATAGAAGAAATAGCAAATATGTGAGTTTATATTTTAGGAACAATTAGATTCATGAAATAAGACTTAGTTTCCAAAGTTCATAAATCCAAATATTGATGTGAGACCTCAGTTTCAGACCTCTGATAACTTCTAAGGAAAGTTTTTCATCTAAAAAAGCATACAAAATACCTGCATGTGTTCAAACTCCACCTGAGGATCACTTTACTTGTTAACTTTAACAACCTTATAACCTCACTACATTTTAGGCTTATCTGCTCATTTTCTTAAATGAACTGAGGTAATATAATTCAATCATTACCATTTGCTAAACTGGATAAGATGGAATCTTCCAAAGAAAGTATTTCAGGTGCCAGGTGGGATTACAGCTGGAATGCCTGTGTGCTTCCCAGGGGATATTAATGCCTTCTTTAAAGAGATTCAGTAAAATAAGTGCAACTACAACATTGTACTTCATATCAAATTCCAGTGTGAAGGAAAAAAGAAAAATACCTGATGGCAGATTCTGGGACCAAAGAAGACAGATATAGGTCAGTGAGAAATTACTGCCCATTTTTTTTTAATTGTGCCAAATACATTTACATAATTATAGATAAGAATTTAAATTGCAAATTATTTAGCTAAGTACCTAATAATAAGATAACCTCAGAAAAGCTCACATGATACAAACTATTGCCGCATAACATTTTAATCATAATCAATAAAATATTATATTATGCAATACTATTTCTATTATGTAGGGGGTGCGGTGGCGCAGTGGGTTGGACCACAGTCCTGCTGTCCGGTGGGTCTGGGGTTCGAGTCTCGCTTGGGGTGCCTTGCGACGGACTGGCGTCCCGTCCTGGGTGTGTCCCCTCCCCCTCCGGCCTTACGCTCTGTGTTGCCGGGTAGGCTCCGGTTCCCCGTGACCCCGTATGGGACGAGCGGTTCTGAAAATGTGTGTGTGTGTGTGTGTGTGTGTGTGTGTGTGTGTGTGTGTGTATTTCTATTATGCAACACACATGCATTATATTATGCTTATATTTGTAATGAGAAGTATGCTAATGTTCATATTTCTTACATTTGAAATCTATGACATAGATGTGTATTTGAGAGAAACATGTTGCAAATATATTATTTGTATGTTTTTCAGGTCGTTCTGGAAAGTGATATGAGCTTTGTGATTTCACCTGCAGTTGTAAAACTTGGTACATATGTAAACCATTTTGTAAGCAATTAGGTATACTATGTAAATATAATTTAGTTTTTTTCCTCAGACCTGCTGCCATATTACTATATGTCACATGTGGAGACTTTCAAATGGAAGATGTAGAATAAGCCACAGAATATATTTAACGATGATTTAAGGTACCTCTGAAACATTGTGGAGGTTTTCACCGCCTGGTGTACCTGTTCCATTGTTCACCTCTTTGCTACTGTAATTTCAGCAGCTAGATTAATCACCAAAGGTCTCACTTCATCCATTGTCCAGGTGCAACAGCCACAGTGGATCAAGGGTCTGAGCAGAAATGAGCTACAAAGGCTGTAATAAATGGGTTTTGGGTAGATAGGGTTTTGCACATTGAATTCAAGATATTGAACTAATGTGTATACCTATCATTATAGTTTGTGAAAATATGATGATGTGTTTAGTTCCTTTTTTCAAATTTCCTATATTTGATATATGTTATATTTGTTATATTTTGTGACTTATGTACCTATTAATTTATGTCACAAACTATTGCCAGCTTTACTAGTCAGTGAATAAACACTGGGGATCACACAGCTTAAAGTGTATTCTCATCAGGAATAAACTGTTTTAGCATTCCTTTTGAAATCTTTTCTATACATGTAATTTCTCAGTATGTCATCTACTTGACCATGATTGTGAACTTGCATAGCTTCAAAGGGAGATATAAGATAAAGTTCTGTGGACTGCTATCTTACCATGGCAGCAGACTAGTAAAACCTTTAAAGAGTGAACTTGCATTGCTGTTTAAAGCATGGTACTAAAGTGTACTGTAATTCAAACATCAAAGTAGGATGTGATTTTGCAGTTAGAAAGGGTGAGCTGACATGGGCTGAATGACAACTTCCAGTGCTAGCCAAGTGTATTCACTTTTTCAGAGGTGAGTTACAGAAATTGCCCTAAATCAAAGTGGTGTCATGCAGCAGTCTGACTTGGAACAACAGAGAAGAGGGAAATGCAAGGAAGACACTAAATATGGAAGTAACTGTAGACTTTTATCAATGAGTTTCACACCTCCTTTGCCTGTTAAAAAATCTCATTTGAACTCTCTAACATACATATTATTTTTGGCCATTTATATCTGTTCCTCATGCAAGAAAAAAAATCACATTTCCTAACTTCTAGTGCAGTACTGGATGAGGCACTGGGTAATTGTGCAGGACTTCAGTGAGTTTTTGTAGGCTCATACATTTTCTGTGTGGACATTTGATGACATGTTTCTATAGGCTGCACCACTGAAAGCACCCTGGGATACAAATTTTCAGTTAGTCTAGGACTTCCTTGTAATACTCTAAAAGTTGCTATGAGAACAATATGAATTCAACTACAACAGTAAATAAGTGCAACCTCATTACTTTTAAGGCAGAATACAGGCAGGATCCTCATAATCATCAGTGTTATGAAATCAGCACTGATATATATTGTGATTGGTATAACTGATATTTTCAAAACAATTCTAAGATGCCATAAATGTTTATAAACACCACTAAAACATTCAAATTAGCTGTTCACATAAAGGAGGAAAACAAGGAACAAAAGAAAGTTACACATTAGCATTATTTGGATACCCTTGCAGGGGGGGCGCGGTGGCGCAGTGGGTTGGACCACAGTTCTGCTCTCCGGTGGGTCTGGGGTTCGAGTCCCGCTTGGGGTGCCTTGTGGCGGACTGGCGTCCCGTCCTGGGTGTGTCCCCCTCCCCTTTCGGCCTTACGCCCTGTGTTACCGGGTTGGCTCCGGTTCCCCGTGACCCCGTAAGGGACAAGCGGTTCTGAAAATGTGTGTGTGTGTGTGTGTGTGTGTGTGTGGATACCCTTGCTTCACTTTGGAATTTAATTTAAATTAGTTAAAATTTCTTGAATATTACTTTATACTTTCATTGTTTTTCATTCTATTTATCATATCTCTTACTGACATATATGTTTGAATGACAGCAAAAAAAAAATTGATAAAATGACTGAGACAAGAAAAACAAATCCTAATGCTTTCAATGAGGCATTTCAGAATCATGGTTTATTTGTTGTTGAAAGGGTGATGTGTGTACTGTATGTGATGATACATGGAACTGCCTTGAGAGTTATTTCTAAGCCATGATTTTTCTTACATACTCTTTATCTTTATTTAAAAAGGCATGGTCAACAATGTGACTCCAACAAAGCAAAGAATTCCAGTGTACAATATTAACAATTTAGCAGTTTTTGTTACACAAAGAGATTTTGGATGAAAAACATTATAATGTTATAATTTTGAATCCAACCCATTTCTAAGTTTAGGCTGTAGCAGTGGGCTCAATGATCCATTATTTATATTTATGCTTTGAGCTTGACTGGCATAAGGTGATAATATGTGACACTAATTGCAACTATGGCCACTTCCACACTCCATACAAGAGCAACTAGGACACTGAAATCTAGCCTGAAGATTGCTCTTTGTGGTGATCCAGTAGTGATGCAGCCTCATAGTGCCTGGGCTGTTGGGCAGAGGTTTGAATCCAGCTCAGTTTGTGGGAGTTGTCAGGATCTCTGGTTTTCACTCATAGTCTAAAGACAAATGTTTCAGGTGAATGACTCTAAATTTAGATTAATCTAAAATGGCCTTAGTATATCTATGTGCGTATGAATGAATGTGCATAACTGTCCAGTGGTGGCCTTGCATTCTGTCCAGAGTGTATTCTTGACTAGTTTTTTGCCTCTTCTACCAGCAGAGGCTCCAGACTGCTCCAACACTTTGCCACTCTAAATGTCTCAGAGTATAAATGGTTAAAAGTTCCTTTGGACAAAAGTGATAGTGAAGCTGTGAGTAAATAAATAGTGAAAGCATACAAAGAATAAACACAGTATTAGCATTTGCTGCTGTCAGATGGAAACAAAAGGTATTATTTTTTTCTGGGACTTCATGTCTGTCTCCTATTATGACCCAAAAGTTCCTTTTTAATTTTTAAACTACTTTAGTATCTATAATAAGTTTTCTTTCAGAAGAGAGAGAAACTTTTTTCTTTCACGCTATAAAAATGGATAACCTTAATCATTTATCTAGGATTCAACAAAAAATTGCAATTATCACATAGGAGAGGCTTAAGTACCGTTAGATGAGCTGTGCTGGTTCAACTCTGACCCTATTTCTGTTTTAGATTTCCCATTCATCTTCAGGAAGCAGTTTGCAGCACTTTTGCTAAATTCTCTGGGTAGCTTGCAGACCTTCTGATTAATTAATTTGTTTGACAGTTTTTTCTTTTGTGAGGTGAAATGTTCATCTTTTCAATTTTTATTTTTTCTTTGGTTGGCTTTGACATTATTTCTACAATATTTCAATATAGATTCAACCACAAAGAGTCAAAAGACATGGTAGTTGCTTCAAAATTACTCATGCAAACACTGAATCTTTTTTTAACTGAATTTGCCATACTTACTGTAACTTCATGGACTGAGTTGTGCTCTGATATGAAACGTCACGCATTCAATTCCACTGCACAGTGGAGAAATTACACGTCACACATTTAACTTCCCATCAGGTTAATATCTATTCCACATCATTGCTTCACAAGAAATAATTTTCACAACTTGGCATCCTGTATATTATTATGCCTATTGCATGCAGTTTTGCTCTATATTATAATACAAAAACAACATGGATTTCCCCGTTAATTATGGTTATTACATAATTATACTATTGTTCCAGAATTGAGCTGATATACTTCTGAAAAAATTTATTCTAAACTTTAAGGTGTTAATACAAATATTTTTATATTACTATTACCACTGTTTTCTAAATGTCACTAGTGTGAAATTGCAGGATGAAAAAACCTTTATCCATTTTAAATGCTCAGAAATATTTATCTATCCAGTGTTCCATTAGTACAGGCAGATACACACCGTCTTGGCATCGGTTGGAAGTTGGAATCATGACAGGATATACAATTTCATTGCTAGCATATAAGGGCTTTCATATAAGGGTTGTTGGTGGTGAGAAACTGTAGGATGGGACATGGCTCTGTCACGACCACGCACGCACCCCAACCAGTGGCACCTGACTCCGATTAGGCACCTGTCCGCAATCGGAGACTTCATAAAAACCATCCCCAGCTGTTTCCCAGTTGTGGAATCTCTTAGAGACAACCGGCCCTCCTGCATCCACGATTCTTTTCTCAACACTTTATCCGTCCTCCTCCATGTACCTCACTCCTTGTTGCCTCGCCCGTCTCCTTGTCCCTCCTACTGTTTCCCACAGCATCGAACCTTGTGTCGCACCCTTGACCACGTCTTCAGATTCTCTCCTCGGACCGCATTTACATCTTGGATTGAACCACACTTGTCCTTGACTGAGAGTATTGAGTATCTTTATAATAAACGATCCCACACTTGGGTCCACACCCGGGTCTCCAGTCTGCTTTGCGCAACAGCCTCCCTCCTATGAAAGTATTTATGGATGATGTGAGGTTTCGGCTGTTGCCCCATGTACTCATCATCTATTGTCTAAACTGAATGATAATCTGAAATGAGCTAGGCTGTCATGCCCCCGACTGCACCCTAACCACATGCACCTGGCAAGAATTGCCAGGCCAGGGTATAAAAGCAGCACTACCAACGCTATCAGGTTGTGGAATCTCCCAAAGACAACCATTCCTTCTACACTTGCCTGCAGCCTACAACTCTTCACTCTGTGTCCCCTGCTTCTTCTTTCTTGCCCAATTTCCTTGCCCCATGACTTAACTACTCCAGCTTTGATCATCGCTTCCCACTATGACTTCCGATTTGCCCACTGAACAATGTTTGCACCTCGGTTCCTGAAACTTTGCCCGTCCCTGACCACGAGTCTCATCTTGCCCTGCAATCTTGAACAAACCTCACCGCAATTGGATCCAACCTCTTGCCTCCCATCTTGTGGCTGTGACATAATCTGACAGTTAAACATAGTAAGTTAAGAAGTTTGTAGATTGTTGGTGGAAAGGTGGTCCAGGAGAGGTTTTATATTAATGAGAAGGCAATTCTATTGTGGAGTAACCAGTGAAAAGCCTGGGTAGATAACTTACTTACATGTTTTGTGACAAGGAGCATGTTATGAAACCGAAGAAAGAAGTAGTGAAGGGTATGGAGAGTACTGATGTGTCCCTCTTGTCTGGGAAATTAAAGTTGTGGATGTGGGCAGGGTTGGTCACTTGCAAAGGAGGAGGGTGGGGTATACTTCAGGTTAGATGTAATAGTTGTGGACTGTCCTATAAGTGGATAAATGGCGATTGGTTGTAAAGTGTTTTTGGGAGCAGGAAGTGGAAGATAGGTACGCAAAGGCAATCTTAGAGGTAAAGCAGGGTTAGTGGATGATCTGGGATGCTGTGGAGTTGGAGGTTATGCTGGCGAAACATACGGGCTATGGAGGCAAGATGCATTAAATTTGTCACTGGAGATATGAATGACGTGCTTCTGATTATGCAGAACATTAAGCAGTAGGTTAGTGGCAATGGTAGCTGTAAGTTGTGCAGCGGTGTTGCAATGCTGAGACATATTTTGTTTGATTGTTAGTTTGGCGCAGGGGTGCTACCCTTGCTCTCATAATCAGGTGCTTAAGTGTTTGAGAGCAAGCGTGTTGTGGTGAATTCGTTGTCTATTGGTAGTATAAATGTTACAATTGGTTTTGTGTGGGAGGGACAGAGTAATGTATTTCAAGAGCAGTTTGGTTGTGATAGATGTAGTAAGGCACAGGACTACATCTTACTGGCTGATTTGGGCAAACAATTTCAGGTGCTGCAGGCTATTGTGGCTACTATCTTGCTACTCGATATCGTGTTATATTTAAAAAGCGAGCAGATTGTGTATTTGTAGAAAAAAGTAGCGCTGTTTGAGGATGCTATTGGGAAGCATTCCATTTGACTGGAAAATGTTAAAGTATGTAGATTTGGTGGCAAAAGGAAGGGACTGTGGGTGGCTGGCACATATTAGACCAATTGAAGCTGGCATTAGGGGGTTTGTGGCTAAATCAGCTACATGACTCCTGGTGGAATTCGGTATGCTCATTAAGTTTGACATTAAAGAATCTGTCTGGGGCTGCTGAGAAGGCTAGTCAGTAACTGTGGATGAGAAGGGAGCAGTTTAGTTGGGGCTCCAGGTCAGAGAGCAATTTCTATTGTTTTATTAAGGTAGCCAGGAGACTTGTGGTTAGTGGGGGGAGTGTAGATCGGCTTTTTGGTACTATGTAGGGAGGTGTGATGTTGGTTTTGGTTACAATGGTTTGAGTTACGGTGATTAGTGCAATTGGTGGGTTTGCTCTGGTTGGAGGGTGTCTGGCTTGTATGTGGAGGGGGTGGGTCTATGGCGCTAGACCTCATTGTTGAGCCTTTCTGACGTGCTGCGTGCCTCACTCAGTGAAACACAGACAAAGAGAGATACTCCCTTGATAACCTCAATGAAATACTAATTCTGCCACCATGTGGGTCGATGTGGTGTTTGTGGAGGAAATCAAGCCTCTTAGTGCTGAGTCGTGGAGATTTATGATGTCATTGTCTCATATTTTCTCCGGGGCTTTATGAACAAGGTGGTGAAGTCTATGGAACTGGGCCTAGTGTGCAGCCCTTGATATAAGTGCACAGAATGGTAGCACAGTGTTTAGAGCTACTGCCTTTGGACCCAAAGGATGCATGTTTAATTCCTATCTCTGGCTATAATACCTTTGAGCAAGGTACTTACCCTAAGTTGCTCCAGTAAAATTACCCTGAAAGAAAAAAGGGCGCCCAGATGAAACACACATGAACACAAGGGGAACGTGCAAACTTAACAGAATGAGCAGGATTCAAACCAGATCTACGTCCAATGCTGTATTAATATGCTGCTCATTTGAAAACTGATATATGTATATGTCATACACACACTGTATATATACATACACAAACACACACTGTCTGAAACCACTTGTCCCAAGTGGGGGCACAGAGAACTGGAGCCTAATCTGGCAACACAGGGTGCGAGGCTGGAAGGGGAGGGGACACACCCAGGACTCAAACCCCAAACCTACCTATATATACTGTATATATTCTGTATATACACAATTTTGGATCTGAATATAAAGCAACGCACACTTTGTAAATCATGAATTATATTTTTGACTCATCATTATACCTTTAATATATGTGTTGGTTGGCTGTAATGATCATTTGATGTACTGCACCTGCATTCACAGTCTTTCTTAGCTTTGCCTGTTTATGTTTCATACTGATGCTTCCTTTACATCAATCTCTAGAAAAACAAACAAACACACACGGAACCAGAGCCTACCCGGCAACACAGGAGGGGGAGGGGACACACCCAGGATAGGACACCAGTCCATCGCAAAGCACCCCAAGCAGGACTTGAACCCCAAACCCACTACAGAGCAGGATTGTGGTCCAACCCACTGCACCACTGCACCCCTAGAAAAAAAACAAGTTAATAATTTTCAAGCCTGTCATGCAATAAATATCTGATTTCCATCAGTGCCTTAAGATCACTTTTAGCTTTCCTGAGCTGGTCACTGCGAGTGGCAACTTTTTAGGAATAAACACACACACACACACACACATTTTCAGAACCGCTTGTCCCTTACGGGGTCACGGGGAACCGGAGCCTACCCGGCAACACAGGGCGTAAGGCCGGAGGGGGAAGGGGACACACCCAGGATGGGACGCCAGTCCACCACAAGGCACCCCAAGCGGGACTTGAACCCCAAACCCACTACAGAGCAGGATTGTGGTCCAACCCACTGCACCACTGCACCCCTAGAAAAAAAACAAGTTAATAATTTTCAAGCCTGTCATGCAATAAATATCTGATTTCCATCAGTGCCTTAAGATCACTTTTAGCTTTCCTGAGCTGGTCACTGCGAGTGGCAACTTTTTAGGAATAAACATTTGTTTCTTTTTTGCACCATGTACACTGCATAAGTCGCAGTAAATCTGAGAGGGAAACAAAACATTGTTTAATTCTGTTCCAACTGGGAATTTACAAGTAAAGTGATCATTTCTGGCCAATTATTTGTAGTAGTGAAGCTCAGCCTATCTGTTTTTTCCATTTGACTGCCTGTTCCTTTGTCCTCACCATAAGTTCCTACTATCTGGTTATCCTCATGTTCAACCGTCTTCTGCCACTTAATTGTTACTTCATTACCTGCATGACATCGTCGGCCTCCGCACTCCACCTGGACGGCCATGCTTGGTGACAGCACAGTATTTAATTGTCTCTACCTTCTTCCAGCTCTCCTCACTGTGTGTGGAAACAGCTTGTAGCATCTGTGAAAATTGCTGAATCACTTCCCATGTGGTGATGCAAACTACAGTCTCACCTTTTGAAATCCACCACAATTAAACTGTATCACTGAAAGGGTTATGCAGAAAGGCACTAACACTATACACGAAGACTGAAATCAGACATATCAAATCACCTTTGAGAACGTTAAATTGGGACTTACCTGAACTCTATCTGTATTGATCTTACTGGGAATTTGCTGGAACATAAATAGAAAAGGTAACAGAAAATAGACATTGACTTGTGCTGTGTCTGAGTTTTGACACATATCTGCAGTTACAGATGGCAAAAAAATGGATAAAATCCAAATGATTAAATGCATCTCCACAATGGAGTAGCATCCCATCCAGAAGATGCCCTGACTCTCACCCTTTGCTTCTGGGAAATGCTCCATACCACTATGACCCTGTCCTGGGCAAGTTGTTGTTCATGATAAATGAAAGAAAGAATATTAAAGCTGGTCTTCCTCTGTAGCACTTACATGTTCTGTTTGCCCTAGTTATGTGTTTTTTATTTTCGTGTGGATTTTTGAATTGCTCTGGTTAAGAGAATCTTCATTTTAGTTAATTGTTCTTTCAAAACATGGATTTTGATTCATTCGCCACATTTAGCATATCTGTTATCTGATCTCAGTCACATTTGGTACAACGGTCCTTCTGCAGTCATTCGAGCCTCATTCTCATATGATAATGTTATAGATTCTTGCTGACTGAGCCTACAGTCATACACTAGATAAGCTGGTGGGAGTGATGGTCCGACTCCCTCAAGCGCTCCACATACGCTCACAGTGGACGGTACATTGTTTTTACTGCATGATTTCAAAAAATGGGAAATTTCAGGCAGAAGCCTTTCCAGCACTCTCTTCAGATAGGTCAGGTCTATTATTAGCTTGGCTAAAGGGTGCATATTTCAGATAGGACTCATCAGTGTCAAGGGTCAGCAGGGCACACCCATGGTTAAGGCCACAGATGAGCTGAAACCAACTGGTGCAAGACCCAGAATACACTTTACTGTAGTGCCACTGAGCAAGTTATACAATTTGAATTTCTTTTTGAAAATAAAAAAAAAATTAAAATTAAACAATAAGTTGTTAGTGACAAAATTACCAACATCATGATACAAATTTGTCCTTTCAGGTCGCATCTTTGAACTCTTTGTTTATGAGGTTGAAATACACATACAGTATACAGTAAATTGGTATTATTATTATTTGGTAGCTTATCAGTCATCTTTCAGAGGTGTGTCAAAATCAGACCCCAAGCCTTGTGAATCCTGTATGGCTCATCAGCAGTTCTTTGATGTACAAATCTGAATCATGTTTCATGAGTTCTGAGGATCCATGAGCAGAAGACTAACAGAATGAGAAACAGTTGAATGTTACTAGACACTGAATATGACCACAGTCTGTCGAAAATTATACAAACTGCAGAACAATGCAAGGTGTGAGGTGGCAAATGGATGATTACTCAGTTATTGTCTGTGAAACCCTTGTTAACAAAACACAAATTAATTTTCCCTTATCAAAGGAAAAATATCCCAAAAAAAAGCCCCCCTCCCCCAAAAAAAACATTATGTGTCAATGGGCAACCAAATAAAACCAAAAAGAAGACCTCAAAATTCAACGTTCATGAAAGAAATTACCCCTGAATCTCTATTCTCCTCCATGTCTCCAGATACTTAGAAGTGTTTTTTTCAGGCTGAATGGTCACATCTGGTGCTATTTTCCCCTTTACCAGCTTTTTCCCCAGTCCCATCGCTTAGCATGTGACCTAGGCTGCTGTCTGCCAGTTTTTTTCCCCCAGTTTATTTAAAGTCTGGTGAATGTCATGTCCAAAAGCTGATCTTTTCCCTTTTATTTATTTGCAGTAAACTACCTTTTCTAACACATTATTGCAGCACCTGATAAAGCTTGATGCCATGTGAATTTGAGAAATGTTCAGGAATCCTCTTGCCAGAGTTCTAAGCATATTTACATCATGTCTACCTTGGGAATTACATGCTGGGTTGGGTTACTGCCGCGTGTTAACCATGCAGAGAGTCATGCTAGAAGAACAAAGTGAGGACACATGCAAATGGCTTGTTTACAAAATGGGAATATTTATTCAGTGCCAACAAGAACAATAAAACACAGTATCAAGATTCAGCAAATTGACCTATGTGACATTTTGGCAAATCAGGAATTCATTATGACCCAAAATCCATACTGTGTAACGATGATGACTCTTAGTGTTAAAAAGTTTTTTTGTTCTCTTTGCTCTTTCAAGCTAAAACTTCTCAGTTTTTTTTGTCACAAGGCTTTAAAAAACAGAAAGAAAGTAAATGTTCTTCGAAGCATGGCAATAAAAAGTCCTCTTTAGTCCCAGGAGCAGGTGTATTAAAGGAGGTTCAAAATGTATTCCTAAAAAGGGGAAAGTTCTGTAAGTAACCTTCTGAATTTGAGCAAGATTTTAAGTAGAGTTTGTGGGATTCTCTAAATCGTTTTCCCTTTTTTGTTGAAACGGATCGACTAACTCCCACAATCTCCTAAAATCACCAATCATTTGCATTCATCACACACACACATACACACCTCAAGGAAAAACGTTATTTCGCAAAACCAACTTTTCCTCAGTTGCACTAACGCAAGTCCTCACCCTCATTTTTTACTAATCAAATTACAATGAACACATTTACATGAGCAACTATTTAATCCATCAATCTCTTTCTGTTGAATAAATCTGGAATCTGAACTTTCCTGCATGATGTCATTTCTTGCTGTTAGATGTGCAGTGTAGCTTTATGGCAATACATTTGAACTGATAAAGGACACCACTAGAGCCACATTTACAGTGCTGTATATGTTTGACTTCTGTGACTTTTTGATAACTGTCTTATGATGACAAAGTGGATGGTACTCTCTTGGTGCTTTTGGGCTTTGGACCTCAGCAAACACTGGCTAGGATGTTCCTTCTTTAAAACTAGCGAAACAGATAACAATTTAACCCACAGTGGTTGCTCAAAATACATCCACACAACAGAACCTTAATCTTCATCCAATTAAATGCAAATAAATAATTGTTAAATAAAAAAGAATAATACTGAAAACCTGTATTTGAGCTTTTCTCAAGGTCAGTGTGCTTTGATACCAGTTGTGCTCTTTTGTTTATAGCGGACATGCTCTAACACTCTAAAACGTACATTCTATACAATAAATATACAGTTATTTTAAAGCTTTCAGAACACAAACAGTGAACAGTTCAAATCATACAGCAGATACAAATTCAGAAAAAATAATGTCTGTGCACAAATCCATCTTTTACAATAATTTATTGAAATTTCTCTTTTGAAATGCTGTACAGAAACACAATAAGATTATTTTCCCTTCAACGTCTTGTCTTCACATATTTTGAGTCCATGTTTCTTAAAAAGAAAGAGATGCAAGAGTAGTCAGTCCTTCTACCAAAACTGACCACTCAGACCTATTCTAGCAAAACAACAAAATTCTGTATACACCATTTTTCAAAAAGGAATGAAAACACACAACTTTGAAAACACATTATTGGAGTACATCATAAAAACTGGGTATTTCACTTCTTGTCTTTCATGTTCTCAGGCCTTTGTGTCATTGTTTTCCAGATATTGATCTTATTTATGAAATCACAAAACATGGCTAATTATTGTTGTGCATCAGGCAATCTTAAGGACCACCAAATATGCACTCTATCTGACAATTCATCAAATGTAACCCGATGTCCTGCAGCAATGGAACAATTGGTATCATTCTGTCTTCATAACATGAGGTTTTACACCAGCTACTGTATCCTGGTGAATCACAGCAGAAGGAACTTAAGATTTGCAGCAGGAAAAAAAGGCAATTTTTTGGGGATGTTCTGTTGAAAGAACACATGTCAGTAGAGTTATTGTTCCCTGGCCTTCACAGCATTCTTTTGTGATACTCAACACAAAGAGATGATGAAGACAAACATTTTACAGGCTCCAGAAAGCTGCCAAATAAGTGTGACTTGGTGATTCCCATTCTTTGTGTGGTATAGAGGAAACTTATATAATAATTCAGCAACCATGCAAAGTAACAGATAGTTGACAAAATTCCAGAATAATGTAGTGGCCTTGAAGGAGCTTAATAATGCTGGTCACCATACAATTTATCGTGCAGACAGGAGCACCGTATCATGTTAAATTCTTAGATTACGGTGTATTTACTATGAAACTATGGAACGAAGGAAGCTCACTGCCAATGTATCATTGTGGATACAGAAATTCGCAATGAACAGTTTTAGAAAACAATTAGATGAAAGCAGTTTAATTTCCTTTATCCTCTGTGCTCTTACTAGCCAATTACCATTTAGCTATACCACAGTCTATCACACATGTATTGTGTGTATGTATGTGTGTTGACAGGTGAAAGGATCCTTGTTGGTTGGACATCATATTAACTAACATTTGTTCTTCAACATTTGAGCACAGCACTCTTAAGGTATAATTGACTTGATATTATCTTGCATGTATGCCTTTGCAATGGGAATTGAAAGTGAATGAGTTCAGAAAACCCAGGGTACAGCCCACTTTCTCTTCTGACCGGCTCCATCTTCTGTCATCTGCCACTTGGGAAATATGGCCAATGAGTTCTTTAAATAGCTAGTGTCAAGCAAATGGGATCAGAGTCTTCTGATAGTCTGACATCTTGGCTGCTATTTGTATTGGTTCATACCTCTTAACCCTTAACCCTTGTTGATACCCACTGCACAAATGAGGCAGGAATTGATATTCCCTTTCACTAGGCTCTCTGCTCCAGTCTAAGAGCATGAGAACAGCTCTTTCACCTTCTACCACACTTCATCTGCATATCTCCAGTACAGGACAAAAACATTTCATCCTCACTGGGACTTCATCTGGGCTCAGCTATATGACAGACTCCTGTAGCCATTTAATTGCAAGTCAAAACTTTAGAGCCTCACAAGATAAATATCTAAACTTTGCTGATAAGCAATTTTTATAACCATATCTATCAGTTCTAATTCGGTGCCTTCTCAATAATGAAAGTAAAGACAACTGCTAGCTCCAGTGACTGATGATATTCACAGACCTGGGCAGGAACATGTCCCTTTAAATGTTTTGTTGGGTTTAATTCACACTACTGATTTATCAAGGGACTTGCTGAGGAAGAGGACTGCACAGCTAGTATAGGATAATGTTTTGGAGATAATGTCAGTTCCACAGTAAACAAAAGATAATACTGAGCCAAATGAAAAGGTCTTGTTTAATGGGGAAAAGGTCTTAACTGGCTATGACCTAATGGCCAGTGTTTTTTAAATCCATCACTTGGGCTTTTGTTCTTGCCCTCATCACTTGTTTTCCTCTCTAGTTGGCCGTATCTTCATTTCAGTGAACTTCAGCGAATACTGCCAGCCGGTCCATGAGGACCACTCAATGCCATCAGCATATGAGGTGTGCTGACCCCTCAGGTACTGTCCATTCAAGTTGGAGGTGTGGCAGTTTCGGTACCACCAAGCACCATGGTAGAAGGAGGCGCAGTTGTTCTCTGAGTGGTCGTTGTCCTGGTCCTTTGTGGTGAACTTCATCCCGTTGTGCTTCAGCAGTGAGTCACCTACAAAGAGCCGTGCGAACACACACACACACAGAAAGGAAAGGGGAAGGATTAACAACAACAAAAAAAGTCTGAAAGCAGTACTGAAATAAATGATATATCACACCTTATGTATACCACCATAGAAATGGGTAAAATTAAAAGTTGTGCCTGTTTCTTTTGTGAGTTCCCTAAACATATATTAACATAAATTTGAAAGGATTGAGTTCCATTCAGTAGTCACTTATCTAATTAGAGCAGTGGTGATTTGAAGCCAATTCAGAAAAGTATTGGGTATGTCCAGGGATCCCAAATGAATTATTTTGAATTATTTGGAATGTGGGAGATAAAGTACCCAAAGCAAACCCCCACAAACTACACATCGGCAGAGTTGTGGCAGAATTCCATGACTTCCATGGCCTTCCATGACTCGAAAGGCAAAAGTTCAACCTACTACAATCCCATGCTGCAGGCATACATTTGTTTGTATGTTGTATTTCAACAGCAGTGTATGATCCCTGGGGGTATCAGATGTAATTTCCCTCCCACCACACTTATAGTTAACAATCCCACATCCATAAGTCACACATCTTTACTCCATAATCCTTTGAACCTCACAAATGGTTCCTGCGCCTCCCTTTCACTGACAAGCAGAATGTCCAGAGGGTGAGGGCAACAAACACTGTTAGCTGACTGGTTGCGTTATAGGATGGGAAAATACAATTTTAGCACAGTACTGCTCAAATGCGTCAAAAAGAAAGGAAGAAAGAAGGACCAGCACAGAGAGAAAATATGATTTATTACATTATATTTCAGTCTGAAATGAAGCGGGGTTGGCAGGGTGCAGGAAAACACACAGAAAATGTAGGAGCAAGCCTAGGGTCTTGTACAAAGGCAGCGAAGGGGAGTGGAGGTCTGTACCATGTGAGAACAAGTGGGCTGGTATGTAATGTGCCCTTATTAAGCCCAGTGATGTATGTCCCTTGGAAATAATGCTGCACCAAGAAACCATATTAATTTAATCTCATCTCACTGCCACGTGGGTTTGCTCTCAGGGCTCTGGTTCCACAGAGATTTTGACTATTGGCAGGAACACACTGTTATTGCTCAAGCTGCCGTTCAAGACTTTTCCGCTTTTTTTTCTAATTGCTTATTTAATTCTGATTTGACAAACCACAAGAGAAAAACTGCCAAGACTGGTTGTGAGAGCAGCATAAATATGGGTGTTAAAAAGAAAGTTAGTTGTGACATTTATGTGCTATATATAGCCTGTTCTATAATACAGTCATTCTATTAGTTCATTTGATGGCTCTTAAAAAGTACTCATAATTATATGCCATACTTTTTACGACACATCAATATTGGTTTTTTAAAAAGAAGTAAAAACTGCAATTGAAGCATGGCGTGAATCAGCACAAAACTGAATACTCTGTACTTGGCACATTCAGGTGAATTTTGCATGGAGTGAGCCAAACTTAAAGTGATATATTCAAGCAGGTTGATGGCATTTGACAAGGCATAAAACACTGCCCACTATTGGGCTTTCCATCTAGTTTGCCTCCTCTCTTCTAAATATTGGAACGTTTAAACAGTTCACTTAACAAAGTGAAAAATTTTGTTGGTTATTAGCTTCTCCCATTGCTACAGTGTGATCTGTCTTTGAAATTATCTGAATCAAATGTTTGTATACTTATATGATATTGACACATGGTTCTTCTGGGTAACTGGAAGAGGTGTTTTTCATTTTGCCTAAATAGTTACATTTACATAACATTTAGCAGACGCTTTTCTCCAAAGAAACGTACATCTCAGAGAACAATACAAAAAAATGCATTACATTAACGGAAGGAGAGATTTAAATAATGACACATGATTCTTGACTACAGTCCATTTGTCACATAGCACCATATGAACCAGTGTTCATGTTAGAACAGCATAAATTGTTCATGACAGAGCAGGGTTCATGATAGAGTTCAGTGTTCATGAGAGAGCAACATTACAGTAGGTACATATAAGTTTTCCATTATTAAACAAATTGTCATTAAATATTATTAAGCATAACAAAAGTTCACATTAACTGAGCACTCTCGAGATCAGGGGAGAAATGAGTACAGTAATGGTGAAGTTCTTTCCACCACATCTGAGCCACAACCAAAAACCTTTGTGCTTTTGGTTTTGGACCTCTTGTACTTCAGACTATCAAACAAGTAGAGGTGGAGGAGCACAGCAGTCAGGTTGGGGTGTAGAAAGTGATAAAGTCCTGTAGATTCCCAGGAATTAAGGTTCTGTAGGCCATAATTGGCATCTTCAATTTGATCCAGGTATAAGAAGCCAATGAATACTGATGAGGAGGAGGGCATACATGGGAATGCTTTGGCAAGGCAAACACGACTCTTGCTTCTGCATCAACTGGAAAGGTTTGATTGCAGCAGCTGGAAGACCAGACAGGAAAGAGCTGCAATAGTCTACACAAGATATTGCTGAGGCCTGGACCAATAGTTGCGTAGACTTTGTTTGATCATTACACCCAGAGTCTTAAGTGAGAGGTAAGCGAAATGAGCAAGTTGTCCAGTTTGATTGAACGTTCTTGAAAGGAACTAGGACCAGCTGGGAGACAGAGGATCTTTGTTTTGGAGAGGTTGATTTGCAGGTGGTGATCAGACATTCAGAGGCAGGCAACAGCATCAGAGGAATTGTATGTTGCTCTGGGGGAAAAGGAGAGGAAGAGCTGGGTATTGTCTATGTAGCAATGGTAAGAGAATCCGTGAGAGACAATGACAGGGCCAAGAGAAGAGGTGTAGACTGAGAAGAATACAGGGCCCAGTTCTGACCCCTGTGGAACACCAGTTAAGAAGGGCTGAGGGGATAATCGGAAGCCTTGCCAGACTACTTTGTAGGATCTATCGGATAGGTAGGACTCAAACCATTTCTGTGCAGTTCCAGTGATGCCAAGCTGTCCAAGAGAGGATAGCAGAATATGATATTTCATTTTCCATTTTTGTCTATATGGTTCAATCCTTCCAAAAATACTGAAGGGAGGCTATTTAAAAGATTCAATTAGTCTCCTGGAGGAGGGCAGTCTTGATATGTACTCTTTGTGTGGCTGTATATGAAGTTTAGTGGACTTTTGTTTTGTATACAGTTCCTTTTTCCCACTTACTTTGACATTCTAATAACCACCTTTGGTACTCAAAGGAGCTGTCACTTATCATGTTTATTAGCTTGATGTTTATTCATTTAATAGATGTTTTTCTCCAAAACAACTTCCAATGAATGCTATATAATTGTATCGGCCCACACCTTATTCACCCAGGATAACTTACAATGTTAGATGCATTGCTTACAGTGAGTCTCTCATTCATACAGCGGTTAAATACACTTTCTGCTTGTCAATCACACACACTATGGATGATTTTAGAGTCACCAATCCACCTGAACAGCATGTCTTTGAACTGAGGGAGGATACCAGAGCACCCAGAGGAAACCCATGCGGACACGTGGAGAACATGTAAACTCCCCACAGACTGAACAAGGATCAAATCCATGTCCTCTCGCTCTACCCAAGTACTGTGAGACAGAAGTGCTACTTGATGTGCCACTGTGCCAAATCAATGGTTAAAGAAAAAACCCAGAATCAACACATTCACCTCACACCAAGATGTGAGGTGTGACAGAGACACCTTGTAAAACTGTCATAAGACTTACAAAGGACACCATAAAGTTGTAAGAAAGCTCCTGGAGATCTGATGAAAAGATTTCAGTTTCAAGTCCTACGAGGGGCCTCGCTGTTGCACATATTAGGAAGAATAAGCATGGGTTTTTCTAAAAAATGGTGTCCCACTTGGCGATGTCAAGAATGGATGCTATAGCTCATTTTTCTCCAAAAAGCCTGCCCATGTTCCTATACTTTTAAGTGTAAAAACAGGTGGAAACAAGAAATGATTGGTGAGGAACTGGTGTTATATTATAAAAATGTTGCTATTTGTCTTCAGTAACAATTAAGGCGACAAAGTGGAATGCTTGCTCAAGCGCTTAAAAACAAAATCCTTCTCAGTTGTAGTTACAGCAGTAATATATACTGTACTGTAATCCGTTGTCAAAAATTGCTTGTCCAGTGAAGAGCTTTGGTGGTCCACAGCCTATTCTGGAACTCCGGGTATGAGGCACAGTACTCTGTGAAAGGGATGGCAGTCCATCACAGGACTTTAATTATCTTCTGTTAGCTTTAAAAAAGTTAATATGTCATCTCCATAACCACTTGTTCAATGTGTTGTGTACTGATTTATACCCTGAATGGGACTGGACAAAAACAAATGGGACAGCTGAAAATGAAATTAATACATTTTCAATTGACTATAGTTCTATCTGATGATTTTACAGAACCTAGCTGTGAACAAATCTTTTTTTGTTATTGACTGTAGTGAATCTAAATGCTTATGATGACATGTTAGTAAACTAGTCATACAGCCTGACCATGTAAAATTTCATTAATGAAAGTGTTACAAAAATCGCTCACCCAATTTTGGCCAGCAGAGAGTTTTCCCATAATTTGAAATATTGCCCTTAGGCTATATCCTTTACTCAGATAACTAGTTTGCTTCAGGCACTTCTAAAAGCTTAATATTCACACGTTATTACACACGTCAGTTACATTGCCAGTGTTTCATCAAACAAGAAAAACAAATACTGCCTCCAATACATAACATATTCTCAATTGATTTCCTTATTAAATATACCCTTAATCATTGTGGTAATTTTAATGAGTCCACAAAGCAAGGAAAGTGTGGAAGTAACTCCCCCTCCTAGGATTAAAAAAAATGCTATTCATTACCTGATGTATACCTGCTACAAAACAGAGTAGACAAGGGAAAGTTAAGCACCCTTTGAGAAAGCACCTTTGGGAAAACAAAACAAATCACAGTTGTAACATATTTAAGAAAATAAAACTGAATTTTAAATTATTTGGAGATCAGAGAAGAAGCAATCTCTCTAATTAGCAAGCACAGTTCATTAATATAGAAGTCCTAAATATATCCTCCTTCCCTTTTTACTTCCATAATGTTACCATTAAAATATTTTTTAGATTAAAAACGGTTGCCTAAGTGCTGCTTTGAAGTGTTGATATACATTTCTAAAAAAACTCACTAGTGGATAAAAAACTGTACCTAGTGATTGGTGTGTTTTGTATATCACTACACTTGTACTATTTACCATTTATATAACTCACTGCAGCAGGAACCTGTGCTCTACTGACAAATAGAAACAAACTTAAAGGCACTACACAGCATTGTCGTCAGTGTACAGTGTGTGTGAGCGTGTGTGTGGTAATAGCTTGAGAAACACTGCTCATTCTACTGGAAGGCAGAGTTGAGTGTGATTTGTTACTGTCTTGAGCTATAACCCAAATCCCACGATGCAGCATTTATTGCCTGCTAGGAGAGGTCTCTTGTGAGATGAAAATTCCCCACTACACAATACAAATGTTGTTAACAGCTGGTATGAGGAGGGTAAGACAGAAAGCACCCATTTTCAGTAGCTTTCCTTATTACTTAATTCCCATACAGCTTTGAGGACACTGAATGGAAAGAAACCTAGAGCTATGATTTAAATGGCTGTACATTTAAAATAAATTGTAAGAATTCTTTATAAGAGAAAAGTACGAGATTTAAGAGTAGAAGTTTCTTCTAAACTCGTATATACTCATCATTTCACTATACACATGCTTTAATTGTGACATCCTTTAGAAAAGTTTTTTTTTTAGCTTTCTCATAACAGGTTACCATACTAACATAACAACAAAAAAGCACCCAAAATGTACTACCACAGCCATACATGTACAGAAACAAGATGGCTGTATTATTAATAATATTATCATCACTGCGGATGCAAGATCATTACCATTAAACATTTAAATACTGTAGCATCTTACACTACTCAAGGGGCAGTAGGAGTAGGGTCAGATACTACTATGTACATAGTTTGCATAGGGGCTGCTTTCACATGTAAATGGGTGTTCAGACATGAAAGGGGTATGTGTGTTTAGCGTGATTCTCTTTTGTGGTTTGAGAAAAAGAGCGAGGGAGGTGATGGAAAATTATTAGCCTGTGGTAAAGAGCAAATTTCTATTTATCCTTCTTGGCTGCACCCTATTAACACTGCCTGGTGTTGTTTATTAACCTCGTCTTACAGTAATCATCTCTGTGTCTTCATTTCCCCCCATCTGCATGCACCCATAGCCTTGATGAGTACAATATTTTTATTATTAGTAACAGCATTTCTTAAGCACAGTTACTTATACTTAAATAAATGCAATTAAAATGGGTTAACAGCCATAGACAAGAAAAAGTTATATAAAAGAGAGTTAAAAAGGTCTTTGTAGAGTTTATGACCATGAAAATACAGTGATGATATTACAGTTCACATGATACATAGTATTAATGACAGTATATGTATTGTATTGTACTGTATTGTATAGTAATGATATTGTAGTAATTTTTATTCTATATCATAACCACAAAGTTAATGATTAGAAGCTATAGTTTCAGATCACATTAGTGATCTATGCCAAGGGAAACTGATGTTAATGTTTCGAAAAGAAAAGCTTTTCTAAATCATGTTTCTATTCACTTTCCTGAATCAAACATGTGTCTGTAAAGCTTTTTTTTGAATTGCACATGGTTAGAATGAAGAATTTTCTTTTTGCTATATTTTATCATTAACATGTTTCTTACTACTGTATAATATAAATAAATGCAGATATAAAGATTTGTTATTTTATACTAGTTTGAAGGGTTTCTGGGACTATAACAGTGAGCTATTCATAGAAATTTCAACTTCATGAAAGGTGAATGTGAAGGGTTTATTTTAGTGTATATAAAATAAAATTAAAATGACAGCAATAATAATGAATTCATGAATTAAACTGACCCTGACAGTCTGTGTGGATTGGTTTATGGAAGATGAAGGCAATGTGTCAGATTTAAATAAATGATTAATCTGAAAATTAAAGCACAATCGTGCAAAATGGAGAATGGAAACACACTTGAGACAGGAGAGACAAACGAGACAGAAGGGTCTCAGAACAGAGAGCCTGCAAATGTGATTCCCACAGTGCAGTTTGTCTCACAGTCTCTCTCACGTAGCCGCTTGGCATTTAATTCAAATTCAGTCTCAGTTTATCATGTGGGACTGAATGTTGCAGTGCAAGACTACATGTGACACACCAAATAAATGCAAATCTGTACTGATTAACAATAAATGGCATTAATAATTGTGGACCAGATATATAAAAAATTGGATATCAGGATGTAAAATAACTGGAGATGAGTGCAGGTTTGTCATAAGCATACAATAATTCAGTGTGCTTTTTATCAGTAAAATAGACACAACTGTATATTGGTGCTTAACTGTAGTTACATTTACATTTATTAATTTAGCAGACACTTTTCTCCAAAGTGACTTACAGTGAACTCTATGTAGTGTTATCAGCCCACACCTTATTCACCGTGGTGACTTACACTGCTAGATACACTACTTACAATGGGTCACTCATCCATACATAAGTGGAACACACTCTCTTTGTAACTTACACACTATGACTGAACTTTCACTGGTTCAATCAAATCCTTTAACAATCCTGTATCAGTAGAGAAGTGACAATAGTAAGAACATCTTATATTAATTTTGATTACATTGGGATTTTGCAGAGAAAGATTTTATACTTCAAATGTTTTTATGCCCACAATTACTGCTATTAAGCTTTCACTCTCAACATACTCCTGTTGAAGATCATTTGATTTTTGTGAATTTGTATTCACCCAGATCTGGAGAATTTGATATTTGTAAGCTTACTGGTTTGGCTGCAACAAGTGTTACAGAGGCTAAACCAAATGACTTGTAGGCAGCAGGGTAGGAAATTAAATTTTTGGTCCACAGGCTACAGTGGATGATAAAAATTTACCAGCTACTCATTTTTTATTGCAGGACACAATATTTGTTTCTTACACTGTGTCTCTTTTTTTTTTCCATTCTCATCATTTTGTGATACAATGGGGAACAGAAGCATGCCAAGTTTAGGGAGGGGAGTGACCAAGTGAGGGACAGCAGTGTGTGAACTTTTGATTTTTACTCCTTCCCAATATTAACATAGTTAAACAAAACCAAACTCCTGAGTCTAAAATAACTGAAAATTGAAATGATATGGCATATTAGCTCTAAAAGGAAAATATGAAGCTCATCAGAACTAACCCCAAAGGGACAAAGCGACAAACTTAAAACTTTACAGTTAATGCCAAAATGTCTGTGATAAACCAGCATTTCAAAATACAACTTTTCAAAAGTCTCTTTCCCCAAACTCTCTTGCTTCTCCTGTTCTCTCATTATAAAGAGTCTCTTGCTTCAACTGGCTTCACCTGGTGCTCATTTCTTCATGCTCCAGGTGGGGAATGGGTGGGCACAGGCTCCAGTGTGCCACATAACCACATTGTGACATGATTTTGTTTTAAATAGCTAATATTCTGACTTTCTCTGTGTGAGTGCTGTGCCTAATCAGAGAGAACATGTTAAAAAACAACAGATTTATGGAAGTAAAATTGATGGAAATGTGATTTTGGAAATTTGGCAAACCACAAAATTGTGTTTGAGAGGTATCTGTTACTGTTGTCTGCTTGTCATTTTGCCTGGTAAGTTTCATAAATTAACCCAATTTGTTGGAAAAAAAAAATCAAAATTTACCTCCGTATGGTGAATGGCTACTCTTAATTTCTCACCCTTGTGGACAAAAAAGATCTGTGAGAAAAACTCATTTGTGTTACAATGTTTTTTATAGTATGTCATTTTGATGATACTGTATATTGGTTATATGAACATTGATCTCACTGACTGATTAAATTTTTGGCCCTGATGTGCATGAAAATATATGGGCTAATATTCTGCAAGGCTTGTTAAAAGACATTCGGTAATTGAAAAAATACAGTCTAAAATACAATGCGTTGTGACTGAAGACTGGCTGCCCTTCCTCTCATGTTACATGTTCAACTGACAAAGAAGCATTTAAAATTACTCTAAATATGGTGTAAATCATTCACCTTAGTAAATTCAACTGAATTATGGGCAAATTTACACAATCAATATGTATGTACAACTGCACCATTCATAGCACAGATTACAACTACTTTTGTGAATACAATCCTTACAAACGAATCTAAATTCAACTGCTAGAGACAAAAGGTATTAAGTGCAAGGAAAGGACAAATAAAAAAAATATTCTTTTCCTTAGTATAATAATAGTTGCTTACCTGTCACACATGCAAAATTACTTTCCAGTGTACCATATATAGTTAAGTGTTTCACTGGAACAATTTGAGTACACTATTCTATGACTAAGGCCTTCACACAGTTCTAACTGGCAGACTTTATGTTGAACATCCATGTCCTTAACCACTGTACTACCTGTTGCCTCCTGTTAGTACTGCCTTGTTTGCAAAGTTCTTAATAGGAAGTGGCAGAAACGGATTTTTATCAAAAATTAAAACTAATGGATTTCCAGGGAAACTCTGTGAGTAGTGTGAATGAGCTCTAAGTTCAGCTTACCAGTGTTCTTTATGGCCCTGAATGAAAACACCCACTGACCGACCAATACTGCCAAATTAACAGCAAGACCAGAATACAGATGCAATTAAATGAAGTTACTGCTGATTGCAACATTCAAGAAATGTAGGAATTTGGTTAATTTTTAACATCACCATCAGGTCAAGTAGGAACTTCAAAAGACAGTTGAATCTCAGATGCCAGGTAATAAATTTGTAAATTTCGTCATACTTTCAAAATAATGAAATATTTTAGAACAAAAAGCCGAAAGAGAGTTGATAACACACAACATGACTAAAACATTTTTTACTCTTGATTTAAGGTTTAGACTTTGATGTGGTTTTTTTAAAACATAGTTGACATAGGAGAAAAAGAATATGACTGACTTGAAAGAATTGTGTTTATGCCTATAAGGCAGAAATCTGTCTCGAGCCCCTCTCCTTCTGTCAGCACCATGTAAAACCTCCTTACTAAACCTGGATGCTGGGGTACTGCCATGAGTTGGAACATCCAACTGACCACCTAAATGCACGGATGGCTGGATTTGAGGAGCCAGTCTGCAGCCAGGAAGTGCTTCAGTACAAAAAATGAAGTGTCTCACTGCTGCAAGAAGACATCTGCACACATCTGTTGTTTTCTGTCATTTCTGATCCATATGAAAATAGCAGCAAGAATTTCTTTTATCCTGTCATTCTCAGTGGCTATGCACTACTTCTCCCATATGACTTGCAAAACACAATCCCACAGAAAGCAATCTCCCTTTTCAGGAACACATTTTGTACTATATCTTCTAACACACAGACCTGAGCGGGAAGGCCTGTGACAAGCTTGAAGCTCTGGTTTTAATGCTCTGTGTTATCACTGTCTCACTGGTAAATGGTAAAAAGTTAAACTCTATAATATAGCTTGTAGGAGGGACAGGGACGGATCATATAATCATAGAACAAAAACTGTCTAGTCTGGCTGCCCCAAGTTACTCAGGAGCAAAAGAAACTATTTATCAGTAATCACGAATTTAATGACTGAATACGTTTTGTTTTGTGGCACTTTCAACTTTTGATTGACATTTCAGAGGGTCGCGTTAATGCATTGAATTATTTATCATTTTGCTTTGGGAACGGCAATGGTTTTCAACTTAAAAACTGTTTATGCAAGGCAATTGAAAAGAAATATTTTGGCAAAATTGACTTCATGGCTGCATGAGCTTACTGACACTGATTTATGTATTTATTTACTGTGTAGTCAAGGGGAAGAAAAATACGTATTATGATCCTGAACATAACTTTTGTTTCATCATTTAGTATTTCCATTATACATACAAAATATAGTCCCAGAAATTGCTATCCATTCCCATCATCTCAATGTACCACCACTTCAGTAGGTCTCCAAGAGAGTTATGAGAAAAATCATAATGGATTGATTCTGAATGCTGGCTGCAAACTGCTACTCATCTCTCAGAACTCAAAATTTATTAAAGGAGACAAAATTATTTCTTTACACACACTGCTGTGAATGACAGCCCTGTAAAATAAATGCAAATGAAATAAAATGAATGCAAATAATCGAGTATTAGGATAAATGTGTCTATCTGCATATTTTAACGTTAGTGGACTGTGTCTGATTGGGTTTTGTTAGCATAGAAAACTAGGCAATGCATACCTCTCGTGAATTAATTACATAATGTGGCTGGTGACGCTGACTTGTAGCCACTTGAATTCTTCATTTTGCACCGATTTTCTTTTCGTTTTGAAGTTTGGTTTGTTTTAGCTGTATGAAAGAACATGCCTTACCAATGAAACCGAAGTCGAGTTTGTTTGAAATAGGTGGTCTTAAGTGTCCGTCATAGGAATCAGTGTTAATGTTTCTACATATTAAAAGAACTGCATCAGCTGAATACAATCACGTACTGACAACAATGTGTCTAAAATGTTCAATCAGTACCCACTGAGTACTTGATTTTTACAAAATAACTTGACATAAAGGGATTTTTTTTAACACAAATAAAGTCATGCAGTAAGTGATTTTGAGCCTATCTGAGGGCTGTAACTGACAATGCTAACAAAAATTTATATCTGGTGTTGCTTCATTATTGATATGACCCTAGGGTATAGCCATAGCTTGGACAATGAGTAATAGTATAACTTTTCCAGTGGTAAAATCAAAGATTGCAGGGCTAAACCAGTGCAGCAGATGGCTTATAGGTTAGTGGCTAGAACTGCTACCCTTGGATCCAAAGGTTGCTGGTTTGAATCTCCCCTGCAGCAGTAAAATTACTTACATAGGGGTAAATATCTTAACATTGTAAGTTGCTTTTGTAAAAAGCTTTAGGTGAATGTAAAAATTTATCTGAATATAGGTAAGTCAGTAAGCATAAATACTGTGTTATAGGGAAAACAGAAAACAAAGGGAAAGCAAACATATCATCTTCAACTAAAATTGACCAGAGATCTGATATTGCAGGTTTTCCTCTCTCTTACACAGTCCTCAGATATGGAATTCTTCTGTTGCCCATTCAAAGTCAGATCACGGTCAAAATGGTGGTTATTGCATGAAGTTCAGTGCAAGTCTCAAGACTGGAACAGTTTAGCAGCAGTGATTCTGAAAGGCTCAGGTATAATTCTTTGATAGAGAGAAAAAAAATATTTCAGAAAAATGATAGGACATTTGATACATAACTTGTGATTTGGAACTGTAGGGGATGCACAACCAGCACAGGGATATCAGAACTGTCAATCAGGTGCAAGTTGGGGGGTCTTCTGCATTGCTATTCTAGTGATGAACTTAAGGTATTTCAGGAATACATCCACACACACACATTTTCTGAACCGCTTGTCCCATACGGGGTCGCGGGGAACTGGAGCCTACCCGGCAACACAGGGCGCAAGGCTGGAGGGGGAAGGGACGCACCCAGGACGGGACGCCAGTCCGTCGCCAGGCACCCTAAGTGGGACTCGAACCCGAGACCCACCGGAGAGCAGGACCCAGTCCAACCCACTGCGCCACCGCGTGCCCCTCAGAGTACATCCAATACACAAATATCACAATGACCTACACCAAGCTCAGCACTTGGGCCTCGCTTTTTTCAGCCTATTATTCCAGCCCAAGTTTCGTGAGATAATAATTTCCTAAGACATGAAACACAGAAATAAAAATAACGACAATATATAAAGTTAAAGGACTACTACTCATGGAAGTCAACACAATGACTGATTACTCTCCATCAGCATACATGTATCCTTTGCAATGCTGATTTACAAACCTACTGTGTCTCAAAGCACACCTAAAAATGTAGCTTCTTGACAATGAAAGTTATTAATGTTTTGGATCAGAAAGAGTAATGATGCCTACAAGGGTCCCTGTGGTCCATGGGTATGAGCCAGCAATTTTATTTCCTGGTAACTTCTGAACATTAGAAAACAGATGTTTTGCAGTACTGTACTAATATAAAGAGTAATAAGGGTGAAATGTCATGTTGGGGTCAGATTTGTTTTGTTCATCTCAACATAATCATTATAATATCACAAGCATAAAAGCAAGAAAAAAATGAACATACAAAAATCAACTGTAAATATCTTGAAGAATTACTACATTATTTGCTTAATATTGATTGTTTTATCAGTCCAGAGCAAGTATTGAAATTAATGAGAATGGACATTTGTTTCAGTCTCAGCATAATATGATCAGATATCAACTGTCTATGAATGCAAAATATGCTACAAATCTTATCTCAGTATCCTGACTTTTTGAAATTAATTTCACTCACCATCTCCCCTGCTTTTTTAACTTATTTGACCCTGCCTGATGGGAGGTTTGGCATCAAATACTGGCCTGCCAGTAACTGTCTTTTGTGCAGAGCAAGACTCAACTGTGTTTCACCTGTCTGAAGTGAATAAAGAATGTCCTTGAGTGGCCCAGTCAAAGTCCTAACATAATCCTACAGAGAATCTGCAGCAGACTTGAAAACTGCTGTCTGAAAGAACTTGACCAAATCACTGAAGAAGGGTGGGCTGAAGCAGTCCTGCAAAGTTCAAAGAGACTTCCCATAACACAGTAACGGTGCCTCCACCAAATACTCAGTTCAAGGTTCAGAACACGGAATACTTAATAATATTTGGATTAGTAATCAGTAATCAGTAGTGAACCATTACTGAAATTAAACAGATAGGAACATAGCCAGAAAGATTGATACAAGACCTGCAGTTCCGGAATAGTCAGCGATGGTGAGCGGGTATCCGTCATCATCTGGATTCACAGAGAACAGGCCCACGCCGAAGGTTCCATACTGTGCAAAGGCTGTGCTGTTCTCAAAGTCCTCAAGGTCAACACGCAGCTCATAGTTGGCCTGGATGGTCAAAGCATGAATCTGCCTCATACCTGGCATACAGGCATAGAAGGACAGCAAATTAGAGCACAAACAACCAAAAAAAGCATATTAGTGGAGTTGACAAAAACAAAACACATGCAGGAAGTTACGAAATTATTGCGAATAAATTAGATATTATATATTTCCCAGTGTATGGTTCATATATGGGATTATTCTCTGCTTTACCACACGTGTCTGGAAGTTTTATGTTTTTCACAGAGGGATTTCTAGAACAATCAAAAATCTGTATAACAGCTATAAAAACAGCTAATAAATTTCAGCCCTCATCATCTCTGAGGACAAGAGTCTGCTCACTCTATGGGCTTATAACGAGGAATACGATAGAGCAGAATCAGCATAAATGCCACAGCGGAGATTCTGCTGAAATAAATGGAAGTGGAGGCAAAGAAATACATCTAGTTACACGCCTGGAGGTCTGTAATCGGTGATCACAGCACACACATGCAGAGTTGTCTGCTGTAATTCTTCAAGTCATAAAATGTACAAGTGGTGGCAATACTGGAAGAAACATATGTTTAGAAATACTGAAAAAAATGATGAATTAAGAATTGTCCCTTATTAGAGAGGTGACATTTCTAGTCATGGTACGGGGGGGTGATAACATTACATACAGGTATTGCTTGTGCATAATTTAAACTTTGCATTTGTATTGTACTGCAAATACACTTTCTTAAACTGTAACTGAAGTTTATTAAATTCTTTAACTTTGTGACCTTGAACTGAATACAACTGATGCAATGTTGGATGGAATAAATAATATTAACAAAGAACACATGTTCTTCCCTATTTTTAGAATTCTGTCTTTCAGTCTGTTAGTTTAAGGCAAGATTGTATAATGCAATAAACTTAAAAAAGACCTTCCTTTATAGAGACACCCTGAAATGTTGTTTTAATGAAAATGCTTAAATTGTTAGATGAAGAAGCGTAGTTTCCTGGAGTGATGGTCTAAAGTTGTAAAAGAACATTCCTCTTTGCACCATAGACTGGTATTCTATTACAGGAACATCTTAGCAGATGATTCTTGTACATTTTCCTGTTTATCATAGAACAAATATTATTCAGCCATAGTTTTGTAAGTTTAAACTTTTGGTTTACTGCACTTTACCTTTTAAACATCATGTACACATGGCAGCCTTGGACATACCTCATTATTCTGAAGCATTATGCTATCGTGTAGGTTATATCATAATGCCATTGTTTGATCATAGAATTAGACACCTTTAGCTGAATATGTATCACTGTTTCATAATGTATAATTCCATGGACAGTAATTTCATTTTTTGGCACCGATTTTCTCTCCAGTGTTACTCATTTCCTGTTCTCTGCCATACACAGTTTTTTACAATGAATTCCACAACATGAACAGTATGGGGCTTACGCCCCTGTCATACCACTTACTTTTTGCATTTCAAACCACGTAGGCACTGTGCCAGAGAGCTAACAGCAGACAAGAGGAGCGACACAAGCCTCAGTTCTGGAAACCAGGGACCTGACGGGTCAACAAAGCTAGTTTAAACTGCAGCCAGCCAAGGAACACTGAATTAAAGCACACCTCTGTGGAGCTGTTTGGTCAACCACCAGGAAGCTACTAGTCTGAAACAATTACCGGACAGGTCCATGTTCAAACTGTGGTTTTACATGTTGAAATTAGCCTGTGCTAGGTAAGTGTTTTTTTACCAGCTGGGCCACGGAAGTCCAACTCATATTATTTTGACATATAATAGCATTATTTTTGTAATATTGTTACAACTTTCCGTCATGACACTACAGGGATAATGGTTATCATAATGAAACCGAGAGTACAGTATGTCTTTATTCATTTGTTATAATCCGGAGAAGCTCATTACAACAACTCAACTTTCCATTTTCAGAGCACTGTAATTGAAAAAAATGGGCAGCGCCTTGAATAAAAGAGATTTTAAAATTCGAAAACATTACTCATATGAGTGATATAAAAATTCAGTTTTTTGGGTCACTTCCCTGAATATAGAGCACCACAATATGATTTCTGTTCAATTTTGTTTGTATAGGAAAATAAGTAACTGGAAAGCTACTTTGAAGCAGCACTGTGTGATTTCAAACATGGCCAAGACATGCCAGTTTCAAAAGTAACGTAGAGAATTTTTTTTTTTTTTTTGACAGGGCTTTGCTTTCTTTACTGTCAATTATTTTGAAGTGTGTGACAGCATACCGATGCAGTTTCCTAAATTAAATAATAAACTCTTTGTCAGTTTCCCCTTGCGGATTCCTGGACACTAATGCAATAAACTAAAAAACCAAAACTAAACAACAAAGCAACAAAATACCCTCATAAGGAAAAATACATCCTATTCAGGATGTCACTCTACAGCCACACATTTCTGCACCTTTCTCTTATTTTCTCCCTTTCCAGACTACCGACTGACTGCAGACTATTCTTCTGTTGAAGCAACAAGACAAAAATAATTTAAACTTGTTATTACATGTGGTTGCAGTAGATCAACTCTGCAACAATCATCTTTGTGATGTAACAGTCAGTATATCTGAGCACTCAACCCACAAAAGACCCGATACAAGCACGACTCACTTTAAATACTTCTTAAAATGTTTTAATTTCTTCAAATATAGCAAAGGCCATACTGGATATGCCCCCAGTCTCAGTGATGCAGAGTTTGATTCTGATGAAAATACGAGATATTAATAGCATTTTAACAGCGGTTTAGTTTTTTACATACAATAGAAAGGATGAGAGCCGATGGAAGTGTCTCTGCAAGTCTTCATCCTCTCACACCTCAGAGCACAGCATCTATGTTCAGCTAATGATGGCATTTGAGTGAACCGCGCAGGATAAAAGAAGTGGTGTCTCAGCTTTCGAAAGAAGGGAAGAAATGTAGTGCATCTAATCTGTCTCTCTTACACAGCAGCAGAACCTCCTGTTCCGTGTGCTTGCTTTCGTCACTCACTATAATTCCCCCAAAACTAAAAACAATTTCCCTGGTTGCAGATGTTCCCAGTATGATTTTTTTTTTGGAATGTTAACCTATCCAAATATACCAGTCTTCCTAAGGTGATTTAGCTCAGTGTCCTTCACAGTAAAATTGTCCCTTACTAGCAGAACAGAGACAAGTAACTGAGAGAACATATGTGCAGATAGAAAAACATAAAATTATTTGCGGTTTGGTATCACTTACAATGGAAACAGATGATACAACAGAAAACCATATTATCCCAAACAGAATCTGTCAGTTAAAAAAAATGAGAAAGATGGCAATAATCACGCCTTTTGAGCTTCACAGAACCAGTGACGTGTAAAAAGAAGAATTTTAATTTTAAATTCCTGCCTGAAGAACTTCACAGGGCCACAAGGGAGACATGCACAGTGTTATGAGTAAACAGCAATGAATAACAGCCATAGAGGAGTAATATCCAAGCAAAAGGGCAAACAGTAACAAAATTATGCAGTTTTATAGCAATGATAATAGAAGGACAGTTTTAATACAACTGAAGTTTGGCTTTCAGAATTCAATTACAGCATGACATTGTACTGCATTGGTTCAAAATGAATTAAATTATGCAGGTAATAGGGAATTGGCAGACTATAAATTGAATTTGCTGCATTTACTCAAAGAAAGAATAACGTTTGGATATATTGTCAAAAGAGAGGGAGCTGAGAAAAAGTGCTGTTTGTAAAAGTGATACTTATAACAATAAGAAAACCCTGAAAAAGAATAAATTATTTTCCAGCTCTCTTTAGTCTGCAATAAATTCATTATGTTTGACTTAAGGAATGTAATAAATGAACAGACATTGATAAGTAAGGTACCTGTTTGTCAACTTTGCAGTACTCAATTAGTATTAGAAAAACTTAAATTGAGATTCTGCTGTACAGCACTACCAAACAAAGACACAAACAAACACCACATCATCCTGCATCATGGTAGTCTTAATATTGTTTTATACCGTATATCCTTTCACACACTGCAACCCAGTAATGGAGAAGTGATTACTGAAAATGGATGGATGGATGAATTGATGAATATCCTTGTATAACATGCTTGAGACGAATGTGTCTGGAGTAAGGAAAGTAAAGATTTTAAACACTTAATAGGATTTCAAAAGCAATGTTGTTTAAACATTGATGAGTACTATTCCCAAGTGGTAATTATTCTATCTGAAGCAAATTAACGTACAGCAGGGTACCAGGCAGCAAACCAGTTTGTGCGGTGAGCAGACTTAATAGAACATGGCACCTAGCTGTATCTTGTTAATAGATCATGTACTGGCCCTACTGGCTTTCTGAGTCATTAAAAGCATACCTTTAAACACAGCTGCCTAATGGACTCAAAACCTGGCCTACAGCCATTTCAACTCTACCATTCATCATGATGTAATGATACAATACACCTATAATTAAAAGCCATATTTTAACATAGAGTAAGAGACTAAGGGTATATCTTACAGTGTAAAACTCTTTTCTTTCTCAGGTTTTGGTCATAAATACACATTAAATCCAGCCTGACAGATAATATGGGTCAATGTGATTATTCAGGATTTCTCACACATAGCTGCTTTGTGCTCTGTGTGAAGCAAGTTAAGCCTAGTTATGTTAAGGATATTAGACAATTATACTGAAGGTGAAACCACTGAACAACACAAAGAGAAACATGGAGTAAAAAATGAGCTGTCGTCTGTGTTTAATTTCAGGATTGCTTGTTATACATACTTAAAAATACAAAACCAACAAGTTGAGAAAACACATTTTAACAAAAAAATTTTAAAATAGTTTAAAGTTATAACAGATCATTATTTTGTGTATATATGTGCCACACATATACAGCAGTGTGACAACAGCAGTAACCAGCAGCTACTTTGCAGCACGTAAATAAATTTTAACGTCTTTAGGAAAAAAGTAATTTCGAAATGTATATTTTTTAATCAAAAACAGTGGGAAAAAAATTTAGTGCAAAAATAATCATGCAAATATGGCACACAACTAAAAATCAGGCACATAGTAGACTTAGGATGTTGAAGATGGATCTCACTTTAGAGCCAAATAATACAGCTCAGTTCTTGTTGTTGAGATACCAAGATTTACTGGACATTCAGGCTGGTATATAAATGAACATTAAAGCCATCATTCTTTGACTTTATGCTTTTACCCGAAACACTGGGAAGCCATCTCTGGATGCATGAATCTTTAACTTAATTTTAGATGTTTTTTTAATTGAGGTGCGGAACACTTTGTGTTGGGAGGCAAAACGAGATAGAGGATGCTGACATTTAATTTAGTTTGATTTGACTCAACACTCCTCGCTGGCCTGCAGCTCCTGGCGTTGTTGTTAATTAAAAGCCCTCTGTTTTGACCTTAGCCTTGACTCCCTGAACGATTGTTCCCTGAAGTCAGGGCTGTGTGTTGTGATGTGAATGTGGTTGTCTTCAGGCAACTCCATGCATACCGTGGAGCGGGGGGTGGGTGGCATATGCCAAGGCCTATACCTGTTCAGGGAAACAAATAAGAAAATGCCAAGATGGCCTTGCTGTGACCGGGGTTGATTTTTAGTCTGCACTGAAAAAGGGGAACAGAAGTCTTTCTCCCAGACCCATATAGTCTTAAGAGCTCCTTAAAGACTTCCTTTCTTATGTTTTGTTCAACTCCTCTGGGGAATCTGACTGTACCTAAGACTCCCTCAGTGCCAGACTAAGCAGGGGTCTATGAGAATGAACCTTGCCTGGGCATATGTGATTCATAATTCATGCAGCTGCAGTCAAGTCACAATGGAGACAGAGTGACCTTCGACAATGAAATGGAGGCAGGATTCTTGCACTTGAAAAAGCTTGCAGTGCTGAGGAGCCTAGCCTACCAGGGGACGCATGACACAGCCACCTGCTTTTATTGCCTCTAGCTCAGTTTCTTCCTTCTACAGATGACAATCCCTGGATTAAAAAGCACTGAATATCACCCACTGTCCTCAGGTCAGTATGTGTCAGCTGACTATTTTGCTACATGTCTTCGGGAGAGGAAACAGGTTGTAAGTGAAGAAAAAATTCTGGCCACCATTTTCTGATATGTTGCCCTTGGTGTCTTCAGTAATATGAGCATCTGGAAAATTGTCCATCATCATTATTCCTATACTGCAGTACTGCTCACTCTAAGCAGTCTTAGGTACCTCTAACATAAACATTAATTAAAAGCCACAGAATTTCCCTTGGGTCTGTTCTAAGAATTTAAATCCTGATAAAGACAGCAGTTATTAAAACATTATTGTCAAGCTATTCAAACACTCAATATGTAAATGAATGTGAAGGTTCTTTTGATCTGAAATCAAACAAAATGTATTCATTATAACTGTACTTACATTAAAGTTCTAAAGATAATGTTTGGCACAAGAATGCATTTACTTTGGCTTTTAATGTCAACAGGACAATGTCTTTCCATTAAAATTAGAAAGTAATTTAAGCTTAGGGTTTTGGAATGTCTGAGCAACATTTGAAGCAATGGATGATGTAAAGCAAATTACGCAGAAACACACACACGAACACACATTTGTTTTTCAATTTACTGATCTATACAGATGTATAATACCATGCAAACTGTAGTGGCTGACAATCAGTCAAAAGAAAACTAAATATTTTGTCAAAAAATATTGCATCTGTTTACTCAAAACAGTGTTGCTATCAAGGAATGTAAAATATGATTTATTTTTTTAAATAAGGGGTTAATACGAGGATGTATTATAACGTAAAATGCAACTCTGAATATTGATTAAATCATTTAACACCCTAGATTTGTATTTTTCAGGTCTGATTTACGAAGTAATGAGCCTGGCATCCATGTGTTCATGATTAAAATTTAATGTCTCAGCAGGAGCTTTCACTGCAACTAAAAGGTTCAAATATTAATGATTTATTTGCTTTGATTTTAAAAGTAGGTGGGGAAATCTATTTGATGCTGTTAAGAGAGGAAAGTCCCATTCCAACCCTGTTGAATTTTGCCTTGTGGCAGAAAGAAACAAAGAAAAATAAATAAATAAATAAATAAATAAATAAATAAATAAATAAATAAAACACGCATCTCTAAATCCGGTAGAAAAATGATTAAACTCTTTTTTCACGCATGTGACATTTCTCAGAATTAATTATTGATGATGCTTTTTTCTCAGCATTGCTGCAGGCTTTCACTTGTCTATGGTTGTTCTTGGTAACAGTGGTGACTGCGCAGATGTCCCTCTGACGTGCTGAAGAGGAATATAGCAGAAGGAAGAATAGAAAGCAAGCCCACAGAGTGATTGTGTGCTGGACAGGTGGCCGCTATGCAAATTCCTCTCAGGTAAAATGATCACTGATTTATATTGGAGATTCTCAGCACAGATATGCATCCTTACTTTTCAAAAATATGCTAGCCTTATTCTATTACTTCACTCAGACATGGGCACCCTGATTTGTTATTCATATATGTTAGTCCCTAACAAACTTGTACAACTGATCTGGAGTGCTCCACATTAATATTGAAAGGAATTTACAAAAGGACAGTGGAGCGGTATCAAAGCAAGAAGCATGTTTTTGTTTGTTTTGAAAGGTCCTTCGTAATATAACTTATACGTACAGTACAGTCGTATGGTTTTTTTGGGTAGCTAGCGCATTGAGCCACAAGCTGATGGCACTCCAGATCAAGTGCTTGCTTAATAAAGTGTACAAAATGTCTAAACACAAACCTGAATAAATGTACACTACTCTTTCACAATTTTAAAATGGCTCACATGTTCCCCTGTATTACTGGCTATGTGAACTGCGTCTATCGCTGTCAGATCCAGGTCAGGCAATCAGAGAAACAATTTTCGGCACTTTGCTATCTGTGTGTTGATTTTAAGCAGTGTCTTTATTTCCCATCCAGAAATGGTGCTTTGAGGTATGAAAATAGGTGACAGTATAAAGATAGGCAACAAAGGTTTAAAAGTTAAAAACAAAATTTAAAGAAAGCCAAATTAAGTCTAATTATATGCAAGTTAAATCTTTTGGAATAAGATTTTTATCCTGCCTTAAGACATGCAATATCTACATCAACTACCACTTCTGTTGTGATCAGTTCATTCTTTTAAAAGCTGTTATAACTGATATTTGAAAAAGTGGAAAGAACAATGAAATGTTGAGTAAGCAGGCTGAATAACTAGAAGCATGTAATTTTGCTTTCTTAAAAATAAGCTCTGGATAGGTTTACAGCCTAGATTTGTATTGGGGCCACTGTTCACCTGCAGAGTAGTATTTTGGTGGATCAGCAATAAAAATTTATATGACAAATTAAACCTTAGTTAATTCAATTTCAACAAAGACTGATATCCTTTTAAGTGTTACATTTATTTACTTAGCATACACTTTTCTCCAAAGCAACTTCTAATGAACTCTATGTAGTTTTATCAGCCCACACACCTTATTCACCAAGGTGACTTACACTGCTAGATACTGTAGCGTTCCCCTATGGAGCTACTAGAAATCGGCTCCAGAGTCAGGGTAAAAGAAACATGCTCTTTATTAAAAGCGTACATGTCTCTTAATACGGGGGCAGGGTGGCGCAGTGGGTTGGACCGGGTCCTGCTCTCCAGTGGGTCTGGGGTTTGAGTCCCGTTTGGGGTGCCTTGTGACGGACTGGCGTCCCGTCCTGGGTGCGTCCCCTCCTCCTCCAGCCTTACGCCCTGTGTCACCGGGTAGGCTCCGGTTCCCTGCAACCCCGTATGGGACGAGCGGTTTGGAAAGTGTGTGTGTCTTAATAGCAGTCTTAACAAAGACACTTCAGACAGTACAAATCATACTAAACACCTGAGGATTCCCATGACTCCCTAGAATTAAACACTGAACATAAATAGAATGACAACTAATCAGAAACCCCACACACATAAACACTAATGCCAACTATTTACACATTTACTCCCCTCAGCGCTGTTACAATACACTACTTACAGTGGGTCACTCATCCATACACACTCTCTCTCTGTCATTCACACCCTACGGGTGAATCTTAACAGCATGTCTTTGGAGTGTGGGAGGAAACCATAGCACCCAGTGGAAACCCATGCAGACACAGGAAGAACATGCAAACTCCACACAGACTGAGCAGGGATTGAACCCACGTCCTCTTGCACCACCCAAGTGCTGTGAGATAGCAGCGCTACTCACTACAAAACTTTATTTTCCAAGCTGCTTGACTTTTGCTGAAGCCCATATTATTAGGGACAATGTGCAATTTAAAAATAAAAAGAAAATTCATAAGTCCACGGTTTGCTACAAAACAAAATCTTATGGTTCTTTGTAATAAATTAATCTGAAAAAAAATCTTTTTATGCTTTCTCCTCGCACATTAACACTATGATTAGAACAATCATTTTAAAGCCAGGGTTAAAACGTTGGTGTTGGTGTTATTTAATTTCAATTTAGTGTTTTGCATTTAAACTTACAAAAATCTTTCATTCTCAATTGCATTGCCAATTTATATTATGTCCACATGGTACTGCACAAATTTTTCAGCTTTCAGCAGCCTCAGACTGATGCCATAAGGAACAAGTGTAACACAAGAATAACACTGAATTATCATACCAATTAAACTTTTATACAAAAGACAATCATTTATAAACTCTGTTCGCTAACACCTCAACTTTGTCACGTGATGGACAGAAGGCAATGTGTTTCTTTCAGATTTCAGTTATTTCCCTAATTAAGTGGTTCATCTAGGATTACTTGGAGCAGACTGAGGTTCTAGTAGTTCATGAGGCAAGTCATAGGATCTGGAGTAAGTTTTGTGATCATGGAATAACCACAAGCAATAAAATGTAACTGTTACTTTCTCAAATGAACATGCAATTATGTACTCATTTATATACTGTGTATAGATTGTAACAAAAGAAAAAAGTTGCCAAATTATTACGCAAATTTTATAGGTAATAGGAAATTTTGAAGAAGAGCCACATAAATGGATCTCCTGTGCTTGGTATTAATTATTAGTTTGTGTACTGGCACTCTATATGTGTTGCTATAACTGAAATGGGATTTAAATAACAACACCTTTCAACTTCAGAATACAATTTTTAAGTGTGTGAGAACAACACTAATGAATGGTGTGAAATCAACTCTTAACTGCGTGACACAGAGAACCTGTTACACTGACAAGCTTCTGCTGGCTTGCATCGTACAACTCATGGGACAGGAGGCGTTAACAAACCACTCAAAGCTTTCCTTTCGCAACACTCTTTGCTTTACGTCCCTTGAAACCCATCAAACCATATGACATGCTCAGTACACCACAAGCAAGGCACGTTTGTGTTTCGTCTGTCTGGAGAGTAAATAACACTTGAGGAATCAGTACTATGAATAGATCTCTAAATCTCTCATTGGTCAAGCCCAAGCCCTCCTTTAATATATGTTGCATCAGAACTTTCTAAATAAACCTAGAACAGAGGATTTCAGGACATCTAATGAAACAGCAATGGGATGATCAGAGAACACCTTTTTTCCCAAGAAATCCAGGCCATGTGACTTTTGATAGATAAAGTGTGGTTTTATTAAAAAGACTACAGCCAGCGCAGAAGGTAATATTTTCTAGTAATTATGGCTCACCTTACTCCAGAACAAAAGAGAAAAGAAAAGAAGAAGAAGAAGAACAGGCTAGATGGGTTGTCTTGTCATACAGGACCATTATCAGAGAAAGAGCATGACCTAGACTGGTGCTTCATTTTGTGTTCCTGTTCTCTTTTTTCTGTGTATTCAGTGGAGATGATGATTTAACATGTCTAGCACATTATCTCTCAGAGTCAGATCAGAGGTAACATACACCAAGCCTTGCTTTGACTAAGGCAGAGGGTTACTCTCTCCCATATTTTTTTGTTGCAAGCTTTTCCTACATTGTGTGCATGGTCACCAGTAAAACAAAAATGCTGATATACCGTGCATTTGTTCATTTAATTTCATACTATACAAAAATACTTGATAACAAACCATGAACCTGGTAGAGAAGGGGTAAATTTACATATTCTTTATTAAGAGGAAAAATCTGCACAGGATGAATTATACATATTGGCTGCATTGAAGTTTAAAAATCTGAACATAATTTTCATACACATCATAGCCCCCAAAGTTGATTATAACTCAGCTTTAAATTAATTAAATTCCCCTGCCAAGCAGTTACTAGGCAGGTTAACACTGTAAACACAGGGAGTTCTATTACAAAAACTTTTTAATAGTTCATCAATTAGTTAAACAAATTATAGAGTGTAATTTCTCATGGCTTTGATTAAGCAGTAAAGACCTGTGTTTGTATTAGTCATAGAGACATTGTGCCCTCTGCCAAAGCATTACAGTATTGAACATGATGGGGAAAAGATTTTAGTATTACATCACACTGCCACTACAGAATTGGATCAAACAAGGTACTGGTGATATATGAACCTTCAGTAGTAACTTAAAATATTTCCTTTTTTAGCTCTGTCAAAATATATAAAGAAAGATACAGTCTGTCCATTGTCAACATTGCAACAGATCATGTACTAAAACCACACAGTTATCTGTTGAATGAGAAAAATAAGTGATAAAGATTTTAAATCAAAAACAAAATGTATCCATGCATGATTACTAATTGCTTTGGTTTTTATCGTACCACAGATTAATTGAAGACACAGAATTTCTAAATCTCTCCATCAATTCAGGTGTACAGTTCTGCTCTCAAAAGTTGTCTGTACCAGAAGTGTAAAAAAATAACAGCACCAGTCTTAAATATTATATTAAATATGTCTAAGTGTGTGTGAAAACATAAAGATAAAAAATAAATAAATAGAAGTTTTTGTTTATTTGGCCCATAAACCCTCAGTTGTTACTCAGCAAAAACAATTGGTATTGTGGAGTGAAAAGCACACAGATTTTTCAACAATCAGTATCTTAGAACTTAGTCATATTTCTAGGACATGCTGAAGTTGTATATTTGGGGCACTGAAAAGAGCATAATGCACAAAAAAAATCCCTGATAAAGTATTGTATGTGTTACTCAAGGTAAAATAGGAAGCTCTGGAACAGCAGAGTAGGATAACCTCGGTGGAGTGTAAAATAACTCTGACATAAAAAACAGTTGCACAATTGTTAAGTAAAAAGCTCAGATGAAAAACACACACACAATATGAAACCACTTGTCCCAAAGGGGGGGGTTGCAGTGAACCAGATCCAAGCCCAGCAACACAAGGTACAAGGTTGGAGGGGGAGGGGACACACCCAGGATAGGACACCCGTCCACTGCAAGGCACCCAAAGCAGGGCTCAAACCCAAGACCTGCCAGAGAGCAGGACCTGGCCAAGCATGCTGTGCCACCACACCTTCTAGATGCAAAACAATAAAATTTTAAAAAGTACAACAGAAGTACTGAAGCAATTCAAGAATGTTGAATTAATATACCATAACATAATTAACAAAAACTTACTAAATCAACATATAAAGAAAAATATCCCTGCAAGAAAACCATACCTGTTGTTCAAAATGTTTTTGCTGGGAATGAATTATTAAATATGTTTAAATTTTTTGGCTAATAATGATAATTCTAGGAGGGGTGCGGTGGCGCAGTGGGTTGGACCGGGTCCTGCTTTCCAGTGGGTCTCGGGTTCGAGTCCCGCTTAGGGTGCCTTGCGACGGACTGGTGTCCCCTCCCCCTCCGGCCTTACGCCCTGTGTTGCCGGGTAGGCTCCAGTTCCCCACGACCCCGTATGGGACAAGCGGTTCAGAAAATGTGTGTGTGATAATTCTAGTTAATAAATTAGAATTAAAAAAAAATCAGTGCACTTGCAAAAATGCATTTAAACTTTTTTTTCAGGATTTCCTCAAAAGCTTTTTGTTCTTCAAACCTTGATGGCTCCTTGTGAATTTGAGGGTCTTGGTGCCCTTCTGGCCAACAGCCACTGGTGAACAGTTCACTGTAAAATCTGCTGAATTCATTAATTCAAAAGTCCATTAATCATTCACTGATACCTCTGCAACCCATGTGTGCTGCTGCTGGAAAGCTTTTTTGGATTTGTTCATTTTAATTCCCAGGCTTATGGTTAGTGTGTGACTCATCCAACAACAGTGTCTTTTTAGCCCTCTAAAGCTCTATCTGCAACCTCTTTCTACATCATCATTTTGTATTATCCAAGTCTTGTGCAGAATATTAATGTGTCTTTTTGTATTTCTATGTCTGCTGCTGATAAGGACTGCCAGATCTCCGAGTTCCATTCATCTCCATCTCTCACTGATTACGGGGTTAAGGCAAGATAATCTCTCGTTAAGATAAATTTACAGCATTTCAGGAAGCATCACATTTGATTTATCTGATAATCCCACAATAAGATCTTTCATATTTTTTCCCCATATTTGCCTTTGTAACAGTGTTGGTAAATCACAGCATTTGTGAATGAATATGGAATTTGATCAAGCCATCTTGTCAAACAAATATATCAAAACACTGATTAAAAGGCTATTAAGGCTCTACAAAAAGTGTATACTGAAAAACTCTCACCTGAAAATCCCTCATGTTTAAATCAGGACAAGCTTACACATTAGAAAGACACCACATACTAAAAAAAAAAAAAAAACCATTAGTATGTTATTTCCAATTTGTTGCACAAGAAAATAAGCAAATGATAGATTTTCAACCTCAAGGTCTTCTGTATTAGTATATGTTTGAGAAAGCCATGTACACATAACTCCCCTAAAAATGTAGCTGTATAACTAAATAAAACCCTGAAGTCATTTTGAAAAAAGTGATAGTTTATATGTGTGGATTAAAATACTTGATCAAAATATGCCTACACAAAAAGTTTTTCTTGCCACTTTAAGATGAAGTACAGAAGAATCATTCTCTACCATGGTATCAGGCATCTTAACACCCCAGCTGTCCTGATACAATAAAAGCTTGTGCGTTTTCCCTGGTTGAACATCTTTACTGACGCAGGAACAGTAAACATGCTTTAAGTTCATAGAAAAAAAGTCAGAGATCAAATTTCTTGTCTATTTAGGATATTGACTCAGTAGCATTAAGTGTCACCAACTGTAAATGTAGTTTCCAAAAAACCATTTCTGTCTGTACTCAACAGTAATTTACAGTAGTCTCTTATTTTAAGCAGCTCAATTAATGTATTACCCAGTAATAATTTATTATACAACAGCAGTAGTTAGGTGTTGGTCAGAAAAAGCAAGTATTCATTTTCTTTTGGACAGCCTACTGCTTTGTAAGTGTATTATGTTCAGATGTCAAAAAGTGGCAGTGATTGAAAAAGGCAATTATTCATCATTACTGCTTTTTGACAGTACACCACTTTTTTCATGTTTCAGGCATCACATTTTGTAGTAAGCTGTAAAACTGTGATAGATAAATGTTAGGAAAATTAGTTACTTGTCATCTACTTATTTTCAACAGTCTATATCTTTTTGACATTATGTGTCATATTTGGCCTGCTATAAAAAGCGGTAGATGATCAAAACTAGTAATCATTCTTCATATACCACATTTTGACGTGTCTTGTGTTTCAGTATACTCTGGAAAAAATTAGAGTCAGAAAAGGCAATTATTCATCAGCTATTAAATTAAATGACAATGAATTGGGGTAGTTAATATAATATCTTTAAATAATAAAATTTTTAAAAATCAGGATGTCAATAAAGCTACTAAAGTGGGTAACAGTTGTGGATATGGACGTGAGATCATATCTGGCTCAATACGTATAGAGTTTGCATGTTCTCCATATTTACGCGTGGGTTTCCTCCAGATGATTTGGTTGGAAGATGGATGGATGAATTGGATTGGATAGATGGATCACAAGACTTTTTAATAAGCAAAGAAAAGTCAACTCAAACTAAAAAAAAAATTGTTCAGCACTGCTATACATATAATCAGTATCAAAGCATTTCTGCAGCCCTGGAGTTGCAATCTAAGAGCAAATAAGAGGAAGAAGAGGAAAATTTTAATTTTTTTGATGATACTATTTTCAGAGTAAGAACAGAACAACAAGCATGTTTTTAAATACATTATTGCAATTAAGTGAAAAAGCAGTTAAATAAATCAGTCCGTATTTGAGTTTTAATCTTGAATTGCTCATTTTCTGTATGAGTAAAAGGAATTCAATGAAGGACAATGCGGGGGGCGTGGTGGTGCAGTGGGTTGGACCAGGTCCTGCTCTCCAGTGGGTCTGGGGTTTGAGTCCCGCTTGGGGTGCCTTGCGATGGACTGGCATCCCGTCCTGGGTGTGTCCTCTCCCCCTCCGGCCTTACGCCCTGTGTTGCCGGGTAGGCTCCGGTTCCCCGCGACCCCGTATGGGACAAGCGGTTCAGAAAATGTGTGTGTGTGACAATGCACTTTCATAATAAAAACAATCTGAATTTGACATTACAGAAATGTTTACCAACTGAAGGTTCATTATTAATTCCAGTTTATTTGTTTGTAGTAATTCAGTGCTATGTTTTGCCTTTTCACCAGTTAAATACAGACAATGAAACAATACAAAGTGAAAAAATAGAGGTAATTTGGCAGTTGTCATCCAATCACATTGCTTTTTAAAATAAGTATACTTATTTGGTACCTTGTAAATTTGCTCTGGTTTGATAAGACTTTGCTGGTTAGGCAATTTGAGCAGTATTTCCACTGAAACCATCAAGTAGCAATGATTGCTTTTCATAACCAAGCAATGTCTACAGAGTGACTTAATTCTGAGAAAGCAATCAACATGTTCAGGCCTGTATTCACTGAGTATCTTCAAGGATTTAGGAGGTAGAAAGGCACTAATGAGGACTATCATGTATATCATCTCTTAAGGTGTTAAATGTTAAAGTAGTGTCCATATTTTGCTTACCAAGAATATCCATGCATATTATTATAACTACAGGCAGTACTGACTGTAAGACTGCAAAATATGGGCAAAATACTGCTAATGAAGATGTGTTGAACTTTTATGTAAGCTAGTAAGCACTGTGCTACTTTCTATTGCTCTTTCATTTTGGGCTGTTTGAAATCCAGGTGGTAACAATGACCTTTAGATAAAGATAAAGGGTAAACCACATATCCACAGTTATATATCCGTTTGCATTATTCATGCTTTTGTTACCAGCAGTTACCATTTAAAGATTTAGAGAGCAGATAGTGTCATTTTTAAAGAGTCTTTACTTAAAGCCTGGTGGTTCAATGCTGTTATTTCTAAGGAATCAGGATTGCATAAATACTTTCACAACTGTAGCAAGTTACAGAATAATTACATTTACTTTTTCATTTGTGCATTAAGAAAACAATTAATTGCAGCCTTAAAGTATACTGTACAAGTACAATTATGTAGTACATAATCATTTAATGCATTCTAAATGAAGATACAATGATGAAATTCTATTACTGTGGCTACATGGTGGTGCATCAGGTTACACTGGTGCCTTACAGCTCTTGGGCTATGGGTTTGGACATGTGATCAAATCTGGCTCAGTCAGAATGCACTTTTGCGTGTTCCCCCTATGTTCATGTGGCCTTCCTCCAAATGGTTCAGTTTCCTCCCACAGTCCAAAGGCTTGTTTCCAGTGACTTGGTGACTTTAAGTAACTTATAGTGTGTGAATGTTTGAGTGAATGAATGTGTCACTGCCCAGCGATGGAGTGGAGACCTGTCTGATGGACTGGAGAGCAGAGGAAACCTGATAAAATCTCAGTACAGCAGTGGATGTATGCAAGTACAGAGGGCAGCAGTGTTATCAGTGATATGTTGTATAAAAATGGCCATGATGCTATCTGATAAACAGAAGATAAATAGTAGTTCTCTAGCAATAGGAATTGTTGCTGTGATTTGATTAAATTTACTTCAACTCTGTGTGCAGCAGTGCTTCATGTATTTTTAAGCATTTTAAAAGCCTGTGTTTCAAAATATAATTTTTCTGTGGCACATGGGAAAAACCCATGTTAGACAATCTGAATCTCTAAGAAATACAGTAGAACAAGGCAGTGGATTCACACATGAGACCTAATGTACTGCAGTTCATTTAAAGCATTTCGATATCTTTGAATATTTCTGATTTGGAAGAATTGTCTTCAGCTGCTGAATTTGAACTTAAACGAAACACACACAAAGGCAGTAGGGATACATCCCAGCAGATATATTATCAAAAAAAATAAATGAATAAAAACCAGAGCACCTGCAGGAAACTCATACAAACATTTACATTTCAGTCCAAAGCACAGGATCTCTGCTGCAAAATTCCACTACTGAATTCATGAAGTAGCCTCATAAAACACTAAAAAACCAATGACAGGATCTAGACATAATCATCGAAATATACAGAAATATACCTTGCAATTATAATTACAATTTGCAGGTAAGAAGAATAATGTCACGTGTGAAAAATATGCTTAATTTCCAAATTAGCATGAGTAAAAAGAAGATTTGAGATTTTATAAAACTGACAACAGTTAAAAAAAAAAGAATGAAAGGCATATGCAGATCAAAACCAGTTACTGAGGAAATCATAAAATTCTGCTGACTGCAAATAACAGTCAAATAATTTCATTCTGAATACCATTTCTTTCTAACAGAGCTATGATAACACATCCTTCCTTTTGCATATTCAAAAGCGTATTACACATTATCACCAAGACCCTAATGAGTTTCAGTGCCACCATTTAATATGTATGTTCCTGGTGTGATGAGTGAATCAGTCATTTTGCCTCATCACCAGGACACCTCGTGAAGCACTCTATTTGCGTCAGGCGGGGTCATTATTATGTTGACAGCTAGGTATTTCGCTATTACTAAAATTCATGAAAGTATTTAGAATTTATGAAAAGTGATAAAATGAAAAAAGTACTCAGTGAAACAGACTATGTAATTGCTACTTTAAAGTAATTTTATGCATTACCCTTGATGAATGATAGCTCACAAAAGAGCCCATAGACCTAATTGTGAGCAATTTTTAACGCCCCCCCCCAACTTTTCTCTCAAATTATTTGCATTCACCGAGTAAATGAGAGATATAAGAAAGATTGCTATGATGTTGCTTTGTTGCTATAACACTCTGCATAGTGTATGCATACTGTACATACCTGAGTGGCAAATAGTTTTAAAGTCATGAAAATGCCATTTTTGTTAGCCTTTGGCCAGAACTAACAACACATAAATGACTTGAGAAGGTGGGATTATCAAGATAAGGCTGATAAAGGAAGGTGGCCTTTGGTGAAGTCAGGGTCACTCTGCTTGTCTCTTTCTTCATTAATTTCATTTTCAGTTCATTTGTTTAATTTTTCAGCTTCTATAATTTGTATAAATTGCACATGAATGGACCTTACGAGACAGAAATTGTCAGCCCTCTGAGACAGAAAGATATCATCCAAGTCATACGGATTTATGGATAATCAACTTGTATGCATGTATGGATACTGATCTTGTTCATGTAGTTCTCATTTTTACAAGTATTTTGATAATAAAGCCAGATAAAACTGCACTTCAGATAATATATTGCTGATGTCCTGCTCTTTCAGAATAAGACTGTAAGGACAGAGAAAGTTAGAGAGTTGCTAATAAATCCTAACCCTCATTTGGATGAACATCTGCTTATTTGTGTCTCACTAACAACCACAACATCTCTCCTTCCATGGTAACACATGGCAATTACTCACTTGGAGTGATATGTGATCTGTTTTTCAGTTCTTCTGAGTCACAAGAAATAAATAATGACAAAAAGTACAAGTAAAAAAGATTTAATTTAATCGTAAGATTTTGTCTTATTAAAGGTTTCAGTGCTGTTAATAATTTTTAGACACACTTCTGCATGGCCCAAATTATAAGATAATGCAATGTTAATACAGGTGGTCCCTGATTTACAGTGGTTCGACTTACGATTTTTTCGGCTTTACAATGGTGAGCCGGCAATAGACATTCAGTAGAAACCGTACTTTGAATTTTGAATTTAGATTTTGATATGAGGAGCAATACTTTCTTGTGATGCTGGGCAGCGGCAGCAATCCGTATCTCCCAGTCTGCTACGCGGTTGTGTTTTGTGCATCCATAATGTCACATAAACGCCCATCTGTGTCTCATGCCTATTGGTGGGAAGAAGAAGAGGATGGCAATTACTCTTGAGGAGAAACTCAAGACAATTGCCCAGCACGAAGGCGGCAAGCCCATTGTCACTGGTACTGGTGCACCTGGCGCACCCAACGACTGCGCATCTAGCAACTGCGTGCTTGACGACCACCTTGACCCCCCCGGTGACGACCCTGGAGACACAGTATAAACACACACCTGGCCGTGGAACCTCCAACTAAGAGATGTTCTCCTCACCTATCTTCCGAGCCTGATTGTTCTGCTCTGTTCTCTTGGTGCAACCCCATGTGATACAAATAAAGCGAGTTAGCATCAGCACTTGAGTGTGCTCTCCTGATCTTCCTCTCACAACGTGACACCTGTAATGGCCATCGCACGTATACTAGGTTATGATTTTCGATAGGTTAGGTGTATTAAATGCATTTTTGACTTATGATATACAATCCAGTGGTGGCACAAACACGGGTAGGTTGTGGGTCCAAGTCCAGTAGATTTTTTGTTGCGAATTATGTGACGACTAACCACAAACACTAACAGGATGAACAAACATAATATGCAGACGAACAACCATGAACACAGGAAGAAAAACATATCCAATACTCTTTATATCTCCTATAGGTAAGCGAAAGAATCAGCAAAGTTCTTAGTCCATCTCTTCAGCTTTAAAGCTGAGACTGATTTCTAAACTGACGTGTGGTATGTTCGCTCATGTTGAGGGTAAACGGCTCACTAGTAGCCAAGGCAGAGAGTGGCAACCAAGGAAATAACACATTAATTACACACTCTTATTTCAGTGTACACCCTAATATATGTGAATATATTTTAATGAGCATGTGAAATTTGTACCTGAAATCATACTAGTAGAAAACTTCACCACATCCCACTCATGATGAGAAAAAATACACCCCAAGCAGGACTCGAACCCCAGATACTCAAACCCCAGAAAGCAGGACCGGGTCCTGCTTTCTGGGGTTTGAGTCCTGCTTGGGGTGCCTTGTGATGGACTGGAGCCCCGTCCTGGGTGTGTTCCCTCCCTGTCAGGCCTTGCGCCCTGTATTGCCAGGTTAGGCTCCGGCTTGCCGCCACCCCACTTGGGACAAGCGGTTTCAGACAGTGCCTGTGTTTGTGTATTAGATTTGCACTGAACATTCAAAAGCAGATTTTAGCTGTTTTAAAATTTTTGCAGTGACTGCCCTTTTCTTGCTGATTGTAATGTGCAAAAAAGACAAACAATGAATGATAACAAAACTTTCAAGATAATTAAGAGAACTGCTTTGAAAGGTTTTGTTATGACAGCTAATGCTATGTGTTCACATGGATTTGTCCTTTTATATGATTTGTTAATGATTTAACACATTTGAATAAAAACAGGTAAGTTTTTTTTGGCCTCATGACTGTGTTATGATTTTTCTCAAGTGACTGAACTGCTCTGATGTTCAAAAACATGAAACAATGGTTTGGAGAATCCCTAGGATGAAACACTTTTTCAGTGAACAAAAGGTACAAAAAAAAAAGGACTGTAAAATACAGCTGTATATACACTCACAAAAAATAAATGAGTAAAATAAATGTTGCTGTTCATCATATTCTAAAACCTGCTTTAAATTGAAATGAGGAAAATGCCATAATTACAAAAAAACATCTGCCTGTTTGATTTGGTTATGCATGGATGAGCCAAACAAAATTTAACTGTCAAAATTTAATTTAAAGACCCAACAGCTTTGGAGATTTTTTTTTTTGTAGATTTTCAAAGAACATTAAAAGCTTTTCAAAAGAACATCCTACATAATTGTCAATGAAATATGCTTGTGTATGTTTACTAAGCTTGTATTCAGATGTTCTGTCTGTGGTAAACTTCCCCGATAAAATTCAGTAAAACATATTCACAAATTCTCAATTTAAAAAAAAACTATCCAAAAAAAGGCCTGTTGCTGGAAACATTCAAAAAAATGAGATGAGCAAATTATGATACTGCTTTCTAGGAAGTGCTTCTAAATTACTCCAATTCTCGTAAATTTCAGAATTACTGCATTACAGTTGTGATTACTGCAAATTGCTGGCATTTTGTCCACTTCAAACTATTCTGTCAGGACCTCAGCTTTGACCAAAAAAAAACATGTATGTACACTCACTGGCCACTTTATTAGGTACATCTGTTCAACTGCTCATGAATGCAAATATCTAATCAGCCAATCACATGGCAGCATCTCAATGTATTTAGAATGTAGACATGGTCAAGACAATCTGCTGAAGTTCAAACTGAGCATCAGAATGGGGAAGAAAAATGATTTAAGTGACTTTGAACGTGGCATGGTTGCTGGTTCCAGACGGGCTTCTCTGAGTATTTCAGAAACTGCTGATCTGCTGGGGTTTTCACGCACAACCATCTCTAGGGATTACAGAGAATGGTTAAAAAAAAGAGAAAATATCCAGTGAGTGGCAGTTCTGAAGGCAAAAGGGGGTCAACCTGGTACTAGCAAGGTGTACCTAATAAAGTGACCGGTGAGTGTATATACAGCTGTATTGTATGTGCTATTGGCATCTTCTGAACTAAGGCTAAACAGAGGGGAAGCTCACATTACCTGTAAGCTTTGGAGCAGGACTCTGCTTTGCTTTCTCACATGGAAGGTGTTAAAACACTGGAGGCCAGTTTTAGATTTTAAATAATTAATGTTTTTTGTCAGTCTTAGCTGAAAACACTAGTGCTTTCTTTAAATTATAGGTTCTCTTCCTGTCATCTTTTATGTCTCTCATTCTGTTCATTATTCTGGAAACGTATATGTTTTAGGGCAGAAGTGTTCAGCTCCATAACCTGGGGGCAAGAGGGTATTCTGGGTTTTATTCCAACAAGTTTACAGTTTAATACTCTTGCTCTAAGATCTGTAATGTTGTAAAGCTTAGCAAAATTAATTTAAAACTTACAGTAAAATACTTCTTTGATGGAAGAAATAAATATTTATGCCTACACATATTATGCAAAGAATAATAAAATGTGTACACAAAACCTGAGCTTCCTGTAGCCAGGATGGCTTTTCATATGCACTTTAAACACGCCACATCTAAGAAGTCAAATATGGATAGCATCAGTTGATAAATGCTTGCTTGACTTAGTGCAATAACCAACAGAAGTGGGACAGGAAAGGTGGTATTATGCAGACAAGGATAAAAGCAGTGTTTTATAAGATAAATCAGAGAAGAAGGAAACAGACAGTAGGGATTATGGATGACAGGAAGGATTTTGTTTAAAACCAGAGCAAGAGCTGGGTGCTATGGAAGATTTCTAGTGGCCCACTAGGCAGCATAAGTGTCAAATTTATAATTTTTGGTGCTGGAGAATAGCACAGCTTTGGTCACAAATCTCAGAAAGGTTTCCATGTCTGGAAAATTATTTGGGCACTGGCCTGTCACAGTTGCTTTTTAAAATTTATTTATTTATTTATTTATTTATTTATTTGGAGTGGGTTATTTATGGGATGTCCATAGGGTGCTTTTCTGTTCATGGAAAAGCCTTTATATAAAGCCATAATAATTCACTTTTGTGGCCTTTTCAAAAGCTGAAAAAATATTCATTTTAAACTGAATGACTCCTGAAAGAACAAATGCAAGAAAGAATCTACAGTGAGCTAATGATGTTTTAACAGAATTATTATACAAGATGTACAGCAGAAATGTACACTGCTGTGCCTGAGACTTCTTGGACTGCAAAACTGTTGGTGTCACAAAAATAGAGCGCTGCAAGTAATGTGGGTCTTTTAAGACTTTTAAATAAAATGCTTTACAGCAGTGATCATTGACAGTTGTGTGACTTAGTTTTTCCAATGTTTTTTTCTACTTTTCTTTGTATTTCAGAGATTGAAAGAACACTTTTTGACAGTAATGGGATTTAAAGTAGGTCATACAACATGATGTAAACGGTATCACATGTAGAAGGACGGGTAGGAAAAGCTTGAACCAGAGGAAAAAGGGCTGTTTGTGCTGGGATCTGAAGCCTTGTTGCAGAATCATTGATAAATATTATGTAAGAGTAGCTGTGAAGCAATTTAAGGTATTCAGTACATGTTTTAAAAAAATGAAAAGATTATTCTATGGTCACCAGTTTCTGATGCTGTTGTAGTGACACAGCTACATGCTGAGTAAGTGTATAAACCGCATGTGGCCAACCCTGGTGTGCTGTTTTATAGTGTTCTTAATCTTTAAAATGTTTTATTTTAGTAATAATTCTCATAGTAAGTAATTTCACATGGATTCCCATGTGCAGATCAGCTACAAATTAAAATGTATTTAATGAATCTTTAGAATTTTGGCTGCAGAGGACTACAACTGGTCAACCCTGACATAGGTAATTAGTTTCACTTCATCACCAGATGGAAGTTGAGATTGAGCAACAAAATACACATACTGAATATCACTCAGGTTTGTCTGCAAAGTAAGCAAGAAACCATAGTTTTAACAAAGTTCATACTTTATCTACTGACTTTGAGTACAATCCCCTGAGAAGACCATCCCAGAAGAGGCTCTGTGTTACTGCAAGTTTTTAAAATCAAGTGGATAGAAATGGGCAGCCACTGTGAAGTATACATCGTGGGCAAAACTGCTTATCTAAGCATATGGAAATCACACGACTTGAAAACTGAAAGCAAAAAATAAAAGGCAAAGAAGGAATGAGAAGGAAGTGCATTCATTTATGCTGGTGAGAAACAGGAGGCTGGGGTCCAATTTTTAATGCTGGAAACTTTCCTTTCTCCTTGACCTCCATTACTTGCTCTCATCATCAGTGTCAGGCACTCTGTACCCAGTTATTGCTGTTTAATATCCTCAAACTAAAATAAAATGCAAAAAGAAAACTGACCTTGTATATCTAGCTCATTAATTCTGTAATGTGCCTTGATGACATTTACTCCTTTTTCTAAATAAAGTATACAAGAAGAGCATCATTTAGTGTCATAGAGGCAACAGAGAAATTCAACCAAAGCTTTCCACATAAAACAATTTTTTTAACTCAAAGAACTACACAACCATTGTAAATGCACCTTAAAGGTAGGAATTCTTATCGTTAGTCCCATTTAAACAATCACACCTTGGGCAAAACTCAGTGACATGGAATTTTAGAGACATGAACATAATAGTTTGCATGTTGACTATTATTTGCATTTTCAGCCATGATGAGGGAACAAACTAAAATTCAAGTGTGACAAACCTCTTTGATTTCAATGCCCAAAGATTGAGGTGTGTTGGTTCTCAACATTTCTCTTTCCTGTTGATTAAACCCGCCAAAGTGTTTTAATGAGGAAGACAATGGGGTTGAGCTGGGCTTGTTATCCTCTTGTCTTGAGACATCTTTCTCTTGAGGTACTCAGAGTATTGCCAGCTATCACACCCAGGGTGGAGATCAAGATGATACTGGAGATTTGCAAGTCACATCACTATGTAAAAAATGTCTTGAATAAATTCAATGTGTGTCGCTCATAACAGTTATGCTGTTGTTGTTCAGAAAAGTAGAAATTACATGTTTCTTGAAGTTTTTGAGATTTCAGAAGACAGCAAGTTACCTGAAAATGTCCTAATACGTTTTCCATTCCTTATCACAACTTGTTGTAACTAGTGTACTCTGCTGACCTTTAACTTGTGGTTCATTAAAATTTATACAAATGCTGAAATAATTATGAATATTTCCTTCATATAATAAATTTAAAGTTTTATAAGGCTGAGAACACTGTAATTATAAGCATGTCAAGTGTTCATTAGAATCTGAAAACTCCACTTAGTGTATGGAAGCCCTTTCAAATCCTTTTTGATAACACACTGACTTAGCTGAGGCAAACATAAAACATACTGTTTTGCTCTCTTGCATAGAAGCATGGAGAATTGCAGGGCAAAATGTAATTTCAGGAAAAATCCACATTTCTAACTAGCTGATAAAAATACCATTTTTTCCATGTTGTCCAAATCCAAAGATCTATATTTTCAGAATTCTCTGTCTGGTGAGTGAACCTCCTCGGAACTTAAGGCTAATCTGGTAAAAGGAGGAATAGTCTTCTGACTATTTGATCCGTTTAAATTTGGTTTAATATAGTTTGGTCTTCTGCTTGATCACTCCAAGGCTGTTAGCTAGAAGTCACTGCCGGTAATGGGAGACTTTCAGATTTTTAAGTGAATTATTAAAATTTACTATGGTCCTCGCCTTTGCACCCTTGTCATTGTTTCTTATTTGAGGATGTAGTATCTGGGGTTTTGAGTTATTTATTCATCATCATGTTCTCTGTCCAATGATTTTTCTCATACATGAAATTGTGAATGCAGGGGGTGCAGTAGCGCAGTGGGTTGGACCAGGTCCTGCTCTCCAGTGGGTCTGGGGTTCAAGTCCTGCTTGGGGTGCCTTGTGACGGACTGGCGTCCCGTCCTGGGTGTGTCCCCTCCCCCTCCGGCCTTATGCCCTGTGTTGCCGGGTTAGGCTCCAGTTCCCTGCGACCCCATATGGGACAAGTGGTTCAGAAAGTGTGTGTGTGTGAAATTGTGAGTCACATGATATTGTATATTCCCTCTTTATTCATTTAGCAGATGCTTTTATCTAAAAGTGATGTATAACACCAAAAACAAAAGTGCATTTCACCAAAAAATGTAAAGATCTAGATGCAGGTGTAATTCTCAAAGTACAATTTTTCTCATGGCATCATTTAAACCAGTATATATTACATAGGCAGCAGAAGAAGGACTTGATCTGAAATACTTCAGTGTTAAAACTTCATACAGTAACATACATTGACAACTGTGCATGCTGTCTTACTCTATTTCTGCTATCTTTAAATGATGACGCATGCGTTGTAATATTTTTTTTTTTTATCAGCTGCAGTGACCACACATTCTTTTGCTAATTTTTATAATATTTATAATTTATAAAAAGATTTCAAAATTATAAAAGACATTCAACTATTGCTTGCTTGACTATTGCTTGCTATAGGAGAATTACCAAGAAAGAGTTGCTGTTAGGCACTTGCAATAGGCATGTAACTATAATCAATTTTTACTTCTTCTCAAATGATTTACTTCTATCTAAATAAGACAGTTAGTTGGGGCAAAGAGCACAAAGGCAATGGATTATGAATCCTCTTTCTTCAGGTTTTGCTGCTTACTAGAAAACCTTTTTTAGTAGAGAGCATGGCACAAAGCAACAAGAAGTAAAACAACAATGAACAAGGTTAAGAATGGTTGTTCACTCTGTTTTCTTATGACACACCAGCTACTTAATTTTTGTCTCGATTTTTCATGTCATTTCCCTTCCCATCACAGTTGGACTGCATTCAAAAGCAAGTTTGTTGCTCCGAGCAGTGCAGATCTTTATTCCGCAAATGTTACATTTTGTTTTGGGTCCAAAGGTTAACATACAAGTTGCTGGAATGTCAGGCTTCTCTTTACCTTTTGTTCCTATACCATCTCACTACAGTACTTTCCATTTTTACTTCTGATGCAGGATTTAGGCTATGACACTTGTTCTGCCCCAAGAAAAAATAACTACACAGCAAGAAGCTGTGTAAGGAAAGGACAAAAGAAAAACTCACCTTATAACTGCAGATAATGACACATTTTATCAAAGCATTCATTGAAGTCATGATGAACATTACAGGTGTCTTTATTTTGCTAAGTATTCATGGCTTTTGGACTTACCCAGCCAGTGCTCTCCAGTGATTTTCCCAAACCCTTCCCGGTAGGAGTCCCATCCTCGAAAGAAGTTCACCGATCCATCTTCTCTGCGCTGAATCACCTGATGGTGGAAAGCAAATTATAAAAATGACATGCCAAGACAAGGTTTATTTGTTAATTTTCAAAGCTTCATTTGTAAGACCAAATTCAACTTGTTTAGTTGCATAAAAATTAACTTTTTTTTTTTACATTTCTACGTGGATAATGTACATATTCTACTGAATAAAATTTAGTGTTTAACATCACATGGATATACTGGTTCTCAAGTGAAGTCAATGACATTTTGCTGAGCTGTCTTGAAAGGTAATTTCCACACAATTTTCAAGCCCTGTTTATTCCACTTTCTAAAAATGCAGACACAACAATAAAACAAAAGGGGCAGTATAAACAATAAGATTTTGTATACCCAACATTTTTCCAGTTTTTCCCTTTTTAGATTTTATTAATTGTGAGTCTGTGTGAATGTATAGTGAAAATGTTTTATGAGGATGTAAATACAGATGGATACTGAGTTAGGCTTTCAGAGATAACTGATATCCAAGCAATGACACATTATTATCCCTTTCACAAGGGTGGGCTGCTGGGATTTCATGCAAAGAGAGTTTCAAGCAATAACTGAGACTCAGTCACTTTACTGGAGAGTAATCAGCAGGTAGTCTACCAATGGCTTCTGAAAATCCCAGCAGAGACAAGACATGTTGTCCATGTAAATGAGCTGGACACATTATCCAGTTCTAGCACAGACCATGCCATGGTGCAGGCAAAGGTGTCCCGTTAGAGATTTAATGTGTTACATGCCCAACCCACAAAGGATGGGTCAAGACTCTGCTATGACTGAACTAAAATTCAGAAATTCATGAAAGCCATCCAAATGATGTACTGAACCTTCAAAGAGTCATGGTATGTCCTAATTATTCCTTTACTTATCTCTCTAGTTGGTTTAAGAAATACCTTTTATTTGACCTTAAGTGCAAAGGCTGCCTCTGCTCCTTTCGATAAAACATGCTGCTGTTCCTTTCCAGTTAATGAATGCCATCCTGGCTGCTTTTTATCAGTCTCATATCCTAAGTTTAATCAGAAATCTTTTAATTACTCCACTTATTTATTTAGCAGATGCTTTTCTTTAAAAGCAGCTTCTGAGAAACTCTGTGTAGTGTCATCCGCTCACACACCTTATTCACCAAGGTAACTTACACTGCTAGATACACTACTTACAATGGATCACTCATCCATACATCAGTGGAACACACAATCTCTGTCACTCACACACCTGAACAGCATGTCTTTCTGCTGTGGCAGGAAACCCATGCAGACATGCGGAAAACATGCAACCGCCACACAGACTGGGCTGGGATCGAACCCATATCCTCTCTTACCACCCAGGTTTCACCATACCACCCATACACACATCACATCTGCTGTTGCTCAGCATTTCCTCGAAAGAGGGTAATCAGGTAAGTACAGTGTAATCTCCACATAGAGTGTGTGTCATTGGAAAACTGTACCTGTCTTTTTTCCCTCTTTTGGTGACCAAGCTTCAGTTTTCAAAAAAAAAAAAAATAAAAAAAAACAAAAGCCACAAATAGCGCACGCACACACACACTGTCTGAAGCCACTTGTCCCAAGCGGAGTCGCGAAAAGGCAGAGCCTAACCCAGCAACACAGGGCGCAAGGCTGGAGGGGGAGGGGACACACCCAGGACAGGATGCCAGTCCGTCGCAAGGCACCCCAAGCAGGACTCAACCCCCAGACCCACCAGAGAACAGGCCCTGGCCAAACCCGCTGCACCACTACACCCCCCACCACAAATAGCATTGAGATGAAAATCAGTTTCATACCTAAGCCAATACACTGAAAAGCACCCAGAAAAAATATAAAAGAGAAATTTCACTAAAATGTCACACATGCTTGTGTGTTTATGTATACTAAAAATTCCCAAGAAAAACTGCTGATTCTCAAATTCTGAACTCTAGGTAAACAAAATAGGAAAATACATTCTGGAGAAAAATGCTAAGTATAGGAAAGGCTCAAAGAATAGCAACTTATGTATTGCTTATGCAAACATGCTATGGACATGTTTTCCTGTAACAAATATGGCCATATCTGATTTGCACAAAAGCAAATACACATTACTAGGGTGCATAAGCCTATAAAACACTATTGTAATATATCATCCAGGATGTGCAGGGATAAGGTATATAAGGAATACACTGTAAAAGGCCACCCACATTTTTGGCAACATTGTCATATTTCTTCTTTACACCTTTTGTAACCGCCATCATTGTCATCATTTAGATCTCTGTCAAACCATGCTACTCTAGGCAGTATGAAACCAACTTAAGTAAGTGTTCTGAATCAGTTTTGAACCAAATGTTTCAATTATTCTGAGTGTTACACAAATAAAAGTCAATTTTCCTGTCTCCCCAAGATATTTCAACAGCCCTTCCTCTGACAAAAGTTCCTCCAGAAATGCTGGTCTGTGCTGCAGTCGCTCTGCTGAAAAGTCCATGCATCTGTACTTAATGCTGACTCTGCTCCTTGCATGCTATTGTGTCTCCCTGGATCAGAATCGGTCCTTGCTTGTCTTTCCAGTGGCTGTGAAGGTACACTGGTTTAAAGAATCTGCAAGCTTAAAGAATAATTCCCCAGATGTTAATAAGATAATTGCTGTTCATGTTCAAGCTGTATGAAGTTCCTGCAGCAGACTCCATTACATAAAAAAAAAAAAAAAATAAAAATTTACAAAATCAACTCAGTTATTCTTGTTTCTATAACCAATGGAACTGTGTACCACTCTGTCTCCTGCCTTTGTTGCTAAGCAGAGAACAGCCTCTTGTGAGGTGGTGGAAAATTATTAACTGCTCCAGTGAATTCTCAGTGGTGGCATCCCTTTCATAATACATTTCTACAAAATGGACATGAAATAAAGAACGAAAGTAAAAAAGAAAATTGAATATTGGAGCAGGACGAGATGTTTTCTCCTCACTTTGAATTTCAGCATACCCTTATTTCAAGACTAAAGCTCAGAGGATTTTTTTAATCAGAGAGAAAAAAATGAACAAATAAAATAAAGCACAAGAAATGAAGAAAAAGTGGTGTACATTGTTTTTGTCTGTTATCTATCGCACTATGTATATATTTATGTATGTATGTATGTATGTATGTATGTATGTATGCATGCACATCTATCTCTCTGTCTGACTGTGTGTCTGTTTCCATATGATAAACAGGAGTACATACTTTTACCATATTGAAGGGGTTGACAATTTAGCTCCCACATTCTTGTTGAATCTACCAAGGAATAACCAGAAGTGTGGTATACACCAACTTCCCTGTTTTCTGGGGGAAATTCAAATACACGTTTTGATCTATGACACAAGACACTGACTTCTCATCTATTAACAGTATTATTTTGCTCCACAATTGGCCACAGTATGTTCATTGTTTAATATTCTTTTCTTTGTGATGTTGTCTGAGTCACTTGCAGATGCAGGGAAAATACATTTTTATATGAAATTGAACTGAACTGAATACCTAACAAGATATTAATTTTTGAAGATCAATACAAAGTACAATATATTGTATTCAAATGTAAGATGTTTTGAGCTTTATCAAAAAGATGCAACGCAATGAAATAATTATTGCGTTCAAGTCTTCAAAGATCTTTCAGACTGTAATTTCCCAAGGCTTTAGATTTTTCCTTTTTATTAATAAATCCAACAGTACAATGAAGACTTCAATGAAAATAAAAGATGCATCTTTAGACATGAAAGCTTCACACCACTATCTAATGTCACTTTCTCTTGAAGCACCCAAAGGGCCTCTGAGAAATATTTGTATGGTTTTGTGATGTATCTCGCAACTAGCAATAGTCTTGTTTTTTTTAGTGCTAGAACAGTCATAACTACTGCCTATCAGTAGCTGACATATCATCACTCACACAACTTTAACAAAATAACGTACTGAGGGAGTACTCTAGTACACCTTTCAGCAACTTGAAGCAACATCGATCAATCTTTTCAACTTTAATTGCCTATTGACCCCTGCAGCCAAAGTCTTGGGCTCACCGAGTCATTAAATATTTCTCCACAAGACAAATTAGAATTTATTCTCAGAGTTGGTTTTCTGTGTTGTGGTTGCCATTGAGGTGTTGGTGCCGTAGGGTGAGGGGTATTGAGTTGGGGCTCACTGAGCTGTTATGCCATTTTAAAATTTTGCACAGTGTTTTAGAAGAACAAAAAATGAAAATGCATCCACAGCAAGCCTCTGAAAATCACTCAGTCACACACCCCACCAGCCTCAGCTACCTTTCAGACAAAGAAGACTAAACTACCTGGGTGCAAGTCTGTTGAGATAGAGCACTGGTTTCAATTCTGTGTCAGAGAAGATACCCCCATCTGACAGGAAACAGAGAGCACACTGCACGGTGGTGGTGGTGGTTCTGTAGTTCAGGAGTACGGGGTGTCTGACAGCAGACCATCAGACGTGACTGTCGATCTTAAGAGAGGATGAAATCAAGACTCTCTCTCCTGTCTGGCCTCCCAGCTACTGCTATCAAACCCCTACAGGTGATACAGAATGCTGCTGCATAAGTTGTATTTGACCTGCTGAAGCATTCCTACATATTTCTCATCCTCGTCTCTCTGCATTGGCTTCCATTAGCTGCCCAGATCAAATACAAAACTCTGGTTATGTCCTTCAAAAGCATCAATGGAACTGCTCCCAGATACCTACAAGACCTGATCATCCACTACACTCCAATTAGACTAACGGGTAAACTTTCACACAGCTACTCATTTAATGTAAATGTTTCTTCAAAAAAAAATGTTGAAAAATTGAGATTAGAAATTATCGATTGTTTGGATAACCTTTACGCAGCTACTTGTTTGATGTCCATTAGTTCATACGGTGGAAAGTAGCTAACTAAATGTGCTTTAGAATCATGCATCTGCATCCAAGTCTCTCTTTCTGTTGATGTAATGCACTGATTGTTTTTCTAGTGAGATGTACGTCACTTTGGAGCAAAGCGTCTGCTAAATGAATAAATGTAATGTATGCAATGTAAAAAATTTTGTAGGAAGGTTATCAGGATTCATCTATTCTGCATTTTATGCACCTATTCAAGCGATGAACATTGGTGCACCAAGTGGAAAGAAACAAACTAGGTTTACTTAAGAATAACATGTCTGCAACGATTTCTTTCTCCTAATGTAATGGACAAATTGTATTTTTGCTGAAATGTATGTCGCTTTGGAGAAAAGTGTCTGCTAAACGAATAAATGTAAATGTAAATGTAATGTAAGTCATTCCTGGACCCCCCCATCCCCATTGCTACTTTGGTCCATTTAGTGAGTAGGACTGTCTATATATCCTTGGACAAAGAAGCGGAAGACTGCATGTTCCTACTCAGGTTAGGTCATGAAAAACGTCTTGTTGGACATGAAAGAGTGATATATTTCAGTTAGAGTGCAGCCACATTTCTAGACACCACTAAACAAGAAATTGTGATCCTGTAATTCTATCATGGACAGTGACAGGAGAAAAAGAAAAACATATTTAGTGAAGAATTTCTTCTGCACATTGATATATTAAATGTAAGTTGCTTTGGGTAAAAGCCTTTCAGAAGCTTGTTAGTTAGAATGTTCCAAAACAGCCCCATTGATCCAACAGTGTTCACTTTAGTTTTCCCAAATAATATATGTAGGTCAGAGAAACTAGAAAAAAATAATTTAAAAAGCTGCAGTTCCAATTTAGAGGAAAAGATTGCCTGTGCATTCTCTGCTTGTCCCATTTCAGAAGCAATACTGCTGTGCTTAAAAGTTAGACAGCAGAAAAGGGAAAATGCATCCTCACTCAAAAATTGATTATTTACCACAATGAAAACAACAATAATATTGCTTTGTAAGGACTGACCTAATTAGTATTGGAATAATTAACGCATGAATATTTCAACAACATAGATAACAAAAAGGAATTTAGAGAATCAGCAAAGAAACCAACTAGTGGAGAAGGAATTAGAAATTACTGAAATTTCTAATTAAACAGCACCAGATTATTTCAGTTCCTAATTTTATGCAACTGCTTTCTCTCTCATATTTAAGTACACATAAAGTGTTTAATGCTGAATAGTGTATAAACTGCAATAAGATAGCATTTTCAATTTATAATCAATAAATTTATGTATTAAATTATTAGATTTGATTTACATGAACTGCAAATTAGGATATTACTTTATATTCGACATTACATTATTTCTCAAAGTCTAGTTGAAACAGGAAAGGAAGAACGCCTCAATACATGCCTTTGTTGTGGCAACAAGACTTAGCCTATTGTTCAGTCCCCTGAAATCAATGATTTTTATTACAGTCTTCCTCACCAGGGTTTTTGGGTCCCCCCTCCTTTCCTGTGCAAAGTTCAAATTTGGTTCGTGGCTTCAGCAAATTTATGTGTGTTTGTGTGTAATTCGAATGGATGTAGAATGGAAGTGGCTATATTATTAAATTACCTACACTCATTTACCCAAGCATACAAAAGAACAATGTAAAACATACAGTCCCACAGTCACAGATTTAACAACTTTCCTCTGATATGCTTCTAATTCAAAATTATAATAATTACTACAAGAAGAAATTGAAGAAACCATGAGAGTACTGAGGATATACAAATTAAAAGAATAAAGAAGAATAAAGAACAAAGAATTATTTTTCCTCACAAATGGGATGTGGGAGTTGACCAAGTGTACAGGAGTAGAGAAGCAAGAAAGCACTAACTGCTATGCTAACATTCCTTCGTCTGCTATGCTAATTCTAAGTTCCACTTGCCAAATCATAAGAACTTTACTAAAACCCAGTTTGGATTGGTTTTATAGATGATTCCAATGGCTCATTGCACAAAAGCTGACAGTTCCTTGGGAAGATTGTCTGGAAGTGAACTACAGGAGGAGTAGAAGGGGTAGCAAAGGGCTGGCAAACCACGGCAAGGGCAGAGACAGAGGAGAAGGTACACGCCCATTAAAGGGAGTCAACAGGGATTACTGGGGTCATCTGAAGCCTACTGGATAGTGCACTGCAAAGGCTGATGGCAGGAAGACCTTTGAAAACATTAGTCCAGCAGCAAGAAAATAAGAAGCTGCAAAGAAGGTTATGAATCAAGTACAAGGGTTCTGCAGATATAACTGCAATGCCAGCTAAATGCAAAAAAAAAAAAATTAATCTTGTGTCACATTTTGATCAAAGAGATCATTTAACACTGCCTGATTACGTGACACACACACACAGACACACTGTCTGAGCCGCTTGTCCCATACGGGGTTGTGGGGAGCCAGAGCCAGCAACGCAGGGCATGAGGTGTCACACCCAGGATGAGATGCGAGTCCATCACAACGCACCCCAAACGGGACTTAAACCCCAGACCCCCCAGAGAGCAGGACCTGGTCCAACCCACTGCACCTCCACCCCGCAACACAAACTCCAATTGTTGTCCATCCATCCATCCATCTTCCTCCGCTATCCTGGGCCGGGTCGCAGGGGCAGCAGCCCGAGCAGAGTCCTCCAGACTTCCCTCTCTCCGCACACCTCCTCCAGTTCCCCTGGGGAAACCCACAAGGCGTTCCCAGGCCAGCCAGGAGACGTAGTCTCTCCAACGTGTCCTGGGTCTGCCCCGAGGCCTCCTCCCAGTGGGACATGCCCGGAACACCTCACCAGGGAGGCGTCCAGGAGGCATCCGGAACAGATGCCCGAGCCACCTCAACTGGCTCCTCTCGATGCGGAGGAGCAGCGGCTCTACTCCGAGCTCCTCCCGGGTGACTGAGCTCCTCACCCTGTCCCTAAGGGTGCGTCCAGCCACCCTGCGGAGGAAACTAATTTCTGCCGCTTGTATCCGCGATCTCATTCTTTTGGTCATGATCCAGAGCTCATGACCATAGGTGAAGGTAGGAACGTAGATTGACCGGTAAATTGAGAGCTTCGCCTTACGGCTCAGCTCCCTCTTCATCACAACAGACCGATACAATGACCGCATTACTGCGGACGCCGCACCGATCCGTCCGTCAACCTGCCGCTCCATTTTTCCCTCACTCGTGAACAACACTCCGAGATACTTAAACGCCTCCACTTGAGAGAGCGGCTCCCCCCTAACCCGGAGGGGGCAATCCACCTTTTTCTGACTGAGAACCATGGCCTCAGATTTGGAGGTGCTGATTCTCATCCCCGCCGCTTCGCACTTGGCTGCAAACCTCCCCAGTGCACGCTGCAAATCTTGATTTGATGAAGCCAACAGGACCACATCGTTCGCAAAAAGCAGAGACGAGATCCTGCGGCCACCAAAACAGACACCCTCCGTTCCCTGGCTGGGTCTAGAAATTCTGTCCATGAAGATAATGAACAGAATCGGTGACAAAGGGCAGCCCTGGCGGAGTCAAACATGCACCGGGAACAGGTCTGACTTACTGCCGGCAATGCGAACCAAGCTCCTGCTCCGGTCATACAGGGAACGAAAAGCTCGTAGCAGCGAGCCCCGAACTCCATAATCCCGAAGTACCTCCCACAGGATGCCATGAGGGACACGGTCGAATGCCTTCTCCAGGTCCACAAAACACATATGGACTGGTTGGGCAAACTCCCATGAACCCTCCAACACCCTAGTGAGGGTATAGAGCTGGTCCAGTGTTCCACGGCCAGGACGAAAACCGCATTGCTCCTCCTGAATCCGAGGTTCGACCCTCGGTCAGATTCTCCTCTCCAGTACCCCATAGACTTTCCCAGGGAGGCTAAGGAGTGTGATCCCCCTATAGTTGGAACACAATCTCCGGTCCCCCTTCTTAAAAAGAGGGACCACCACCCCGGTCTGCCAGTCCAGAGGCACCGTTCCCGAGCTCCACGCAATGCTGCAGAGGCGTGTCAGCCAAGACAGCCCCACAACATCCAGAGACTTGAGAAACTCGGGGCGGATCTCATCCACCCCCGAAGCCTTGCCACCGAGGAGTTTTTTGACTACCTCAGCAACTTCAGCCAGGGTAATGGACGAGTCCCCCTCCAAGTCCCCAGCTTCAGCTTCCTCTACGGAAGGCGTGTCGGAGGGATTAAGGAGATCCTCAAAGTACTCCTTCCACCCTCAGAGGACATCCTCAGCTGAGGTCAGGAACGCACTACTTCCACTGTAAACAGTGTTTGTGGAACACTGCTTCCCCCCTCTGAGTCGCCGGATGGTTTGCTAGAATCTCTTTGAGGTCGAACGAAAGTCTTTTTCCATGGCCTCACCGAACTCCTCCCAAGCCCGAGTTTTTGCCGCGGCGACTGCCAGAGCCGCGCTCCGTTTGGCCCGTCGGTACCCGTCAGCTGCTTCAGAAGTCCCATGAGCCAGCCAGGCCCGATAGAACTCCTTCTTCAGCTTGACGGCATCCCTTATCTTTGGTGTCCACCACCGTGTTCGGGGATTGCCGCCACGACAGGCGCCGGAGACCTTATGGCTGCAGCTCCGAACCGCTGCCCCGACAATAGAGGTGTGGAACATAGTCCATTCAGACTTAATGTCCCCCACCTCCCTTGGGACCTGGTTGAAGCTCTGTCGGAGGTGGGAGTTGAAGACCTCTCTGACAGGGGCCTCCACCAAACGTTCCCAACAGACCCTCACTATACGTTTGGGCTTGCCAGGTCTGTCCAGCTTTTTACCCCGCCATCGAATCCAACTCACCACCAGGTGGTGATCAGTTGACAGCTCAGCCCCTCTCTTCACCCGAGTGTTCAAGACATATGGCCGAAGATCAGAAGAAACAACTACAAAGTCGATCATCGACCTCCGACCTAGGGTTTCCTGGTGCCAAGTGCACTGATGGACACCCTTATGCATGAACATGGTGTTTGTTATGGATCAACTGTGACTAGCACAGAAATCCAATAACAACTCACCACTCGGGTTCAGATCAGGGAGGCCGTTCCTCCCAATCACGCCCCTCCAGGTGCCACGTGGGCGTTAAAGTCCCCCAGTAGAACGACAGAGTCCCCAGTGGGAGCGCTTTCCAGCACGCCCTCCAGGGACTCCAAAAAGGCCGGGTGCTCTACACTGCCGCTAGGCGCATAAGCACAAACGACAGTGAGAGACCGTTCCCTGACCCGAAGGCGCAGGGAGATGACCCTCTCATTCACCGGGGTAGACTCCAACACATGGCGGCTGAACTGGGGGGCTATTAATAAGCCCACACCTGCCCGCCGCCTCTCACTCTGGGCAACGCCAGAATAGTGGAGAGTCCACCCTTGGTTGAGAAGAGTGGTTCCAGAACCCAAGCTGTGAGTGGAAGTGAGCCCAACTATATCTAGACGTATCGCTCAACCTCCCGCACCAGCCTTAGGCTCCTTCCCCGCCAGTGAGGTGACATTCCAAGTCCCAAAAACCAGAGTTGGCGCCCGAGGTTTGGGTCGGCCGGGCACTCGGCCCCGACCACCGCCCAAATCACAATGCACCGGCCCCTTACGGTCTTTCCGGCAGGTGGTGAGCCCACTGAAAAGTGAGTCCACGTCATGGCTTCAGGCTGAGCCCGGCCAGGCCCCGTGGGCATAGACCTGGCCACCAGGCGCTCACATGCGAGCCTCCCCCCAAGGCCTGGCTCCAGGGTGGGGCCCCGGTGACCCCATACCGGGCGGAGTAAACGAAAGCCTTGGTTTTAGTTTCTTTATAAGGGGCTTTTGAACCGCACTTTGTCTCGTCTGTCATCCAGGACTTGTTTGCCATGGGAGACCCTACCAGGAGCATATAGCCCCAGGCAACATAGCTCCTGGAGTCATTCAGGCACTCAAACCCCTCCACCACGGTAAGGTGGCAGTTCACGGAGGGGTCCAATTGTTATATTGCTTCAAAAAATGTTGCCCTCTTTACACCACTTATCTCACAAGCACATAGAACCTTTATTCTATAAACTGTTTTATTCCCTGAAAAAGATATGTTTGAGATTAGAAGGTTTGTTATCAGTAATGAATGTAACATAAAGAAAATCATGGGTAATAGTTCACAGATTTTAAAAATAAATATCCCTGACATGTAAAGGCAGAAGGAGGGTGCGGTGGCATGGTGGTGCAGTGGGTTGGACCACAGTCCTGCTCTTTGGTGTGTCTGGGGTTCAAGTCCCGCTTGGGGTGCCTTGCAATGGATTGGTGTCCTGTTCTGGGTGTGTCCCCTTCCCCCTCTGGCCTTACGCCCTCTGTTGCGGGGTAGGCTCCGTGACCCCATATGGGACAAGCAGTTCTGAAAATGTGTGTGTGTAAAGGCAGAACAATGTTAAGTGCCTGTGATTTCCTAGATATTTTCATAGTATTGTCACAGTTTACAGGAGGGAGTGGTGGCGCAGTGGATTGGACCACAGTCCTGCTCTCCGGTGGGTCTGGGGTTCAAGTCCTGCTTGGGGTGCCTTGCGATGGACTGGCATCCTGTCCTGGGTGTGTCCCTTACGCCCTGTGTTGCCGGGTAGGCTCTGGTTCCCCTGCGACCCCGTATGGGACAAGTGGTTCTTAAAGTGTGTGTGTGTGTCACAGTTTACCTCACTAGGGTTATGTTGTATTGCTACCTCAGCTGCTGTTTTTCCTCATACTAATTATTAATACAGTTGTAACCATTCTGTTCTTTACTACCTCATGCATGGGGCTATTTGATCCTTGCATCATAGATCCTGGCTGAGACCCAGGCGCCAGTTTAAAGATAGTATCAAGTGAAAGGAGCCACGTCCAGTGTGATACACCTGGAGCCACTGTTCTGCATACAGTCCCTGAATACTTCTCTTACGCGGGGTTGCCTTGAATCCTCCATTTGGATTATTGCTCACCACAGCCAAATCAATTGACAATAATCTATCTAGGACCAAGAAACACATGATCACTTTCTGCCAATGTTTGGGAGTATAGGAAATAATTTTTCGCTTTCTCCATTGTGGCAAATAGTATTTCTGCTTTTTGATTCCTTATGGAAAATGTGTTGTAAAGAGCTTTTTGAGAACTTGAGAAAAAGATTGATTGATGAACCAGAGGTCACATAAATCCATGTTCATTTGTGATAACCTTACCCTTTTCTAGTGGTGACATGGCTATGGACTGATATTGCACAAAGCCCTATGGCAAAGGTGCAGATTTTTTACAATATTTCCAAATATAAGCAATGGATTAGAATTCAATATAAAACCTCTCCAGTATCAGTATCTTGTGTGTAACCTCTTGGTTTTCTTAAAGAAAAATGTTAATCTAGTGTTAGGGGAAATGCGAAGACTCACCTGTGTGCGGCGTGAGCTGTTTTGCAACAGCTAGTTTGGTGAGATACTCCTAAGGTAACATGAAGTTGGAGTGTAGTGGTGAGAATGTATCACCTTCCAATTAACATGTCTTGGGTTTAACACTCAATCAGTTAAAATACATACCTTTATAAATGGGTAGGTTGTAAAACTATGGATAAATTGCTTAACTGTAAAGAGGATAAAATGAAGTCAGAAAGAAAAACCCCAGCAGGAAAAAAACTGTATTTTCCAACAGGATGCTCAAATATTCTTTGATGTATAGCTTTTATTCCACGTTCTAATTTATGAAATCCTCAGTAATGTCTATATTGTCATAGATATAGTGTTTTGGTAATTTCACAGAAGAAAAACTTGAAAAATCGTGATACTCTATGGACAACGTGTGCTTTCTAAATGATATCCTCCTACAAGTGTAGCATCACATAAACACCTATGTAAGAAAGTCTCATAATATGCTACTATCGAGGTAGGCAGAACATTACTGAAGTATTGCATGAGTTGTAAAATGTCTAAGTGGTTGTGTTGTGAATTGCAAAATACTGTACAGCTCATGAAAACTAAATCAGTGAACAAAAGTTATTCTGATACCAGAATTCCTTACCAGCCAGGCCTCGTAACCACCTAAAATTAGTTAATTAACTGCAGTATTTCTGCACACATCATTAGCAGAGTTCATTAGTAGAGCACTTTACAATGCCCATTCCCAGTGATTTAACTGCGACACACAAAATTCTATTTTCTGCTGCCAGAAAAAGGTCTACCATCTTTAAAAAATGGTATGAATATCAGAGGTATTCAATTTAGTGAGGTTCTAAACAAACAACATTTCTTAAGATAATTTCATATCATAATTACAGCTGCTTAGATAAAACAGGTCATAATTACAAATAAAGACTTTAGAATGCCCAATTTTCAGTTACATGAAATTGTAGTCATAGACACAGATGTGTTTTGTTCATTTGCTAGCGGGCTTCTGCTATAATACCTTGCCTAAGTCAAGAAAAACAGAAAATGAGGGAAAATTTAACATTCGGGAGCTGAAATGTTATTTCTAAATCATCTGAAGGAATTAAATCCCTCTGGTTTCCAGTCTTACCTCAAGACTGAGCATTACTGCTTTGGCAGTAAAGGAGGAGATCAATATGAGAGTCATATGTTTGATCTTTAATCAACAAATTAAGCAATTACTATGCCATATCATTCTGAGGAAAAGCTGCATAACAGCAGAGTCTGAAATGCCTGTAGGACTTAACAGTTACTTAAATACAATTGCATCTGACAGGACACATCCTACAGGACCACAAAATAACACTACATTTACTTTAATTGTGTTTCAGTCACAGATGCTGTATGTCAGATTTCCAACATTGAAATTAGAAAAATTCTCAGTGGAGAAGCACTAGCGGACTGAATGGGTGGCATGAAATACAGAAAATTCATATACCACAGAGGATTCGCTCTAAACCAGGCTCCTGCTACTTCTCTGTAGGCCCCTTCATCCCTTCCAGATGCTGACACTGGCCAAACAAGACTTCCGGGAGAGCGGGGAAAATGGGTATCAGTCACTGTCAGCAGATTCCAGCAGAATAAAGTAATAAAGGTGATTCTCCAACAGTTGGAAAAATCTTTTTAAAACTTATTTTTTCTGCCTTGCTATATTTTTTCCGACTTTCTATATTTATTTACTATGTCTCCTCTTACCCACTGTGCTGTGCAGAGGAGATCCAGCAGCACTAAATTCCCACAGTGTGAAGCCTTATCGAGCCAAATCCTCTTTTTTCCCAGATGCTCCAGTTTTCTACTAAACCTCCTGTAGATGTGCAGAAAGCTTTAGAACCTTAATTGAGCGCAGTAGGACAAATCTCCTCCATCTTCAAACAGTCCTCCCAACAGGAGACTCTGAATCACAGCCAATTCGTCTCTCTCACTGTATTCCCTGTAGTTAATGGGCTCTAAAAGAAAAGGCTCGAGAATATAAGAGCAGGGCAACTGCAATATGTTGCTGCTTCTGTACTCAAACCTGGCACTGTTTTAATCCTGGACAATGCACAAAGAGTCTCTTGAGGGTACATCCCAATCAGATGTTTATTACATGCAAGGATTGTAGTTGTGAAGGCAAGCGGCGTTTTTATTCCCTAGAATGATCCAGGAAACAGCCATGCACAATTTAATTTTTTTAACAATTCATAGCAACAATGACAACTGAAGACAACAAAGACAGGTCTCTCTCCTCAATCTAAAATACTGACTTTTTTCTCGGTCATGCTGTGGCAGTGCTGTTCTGTTACCCTTTAAACATTTATGCATACTCAGTCAATATTTAAGAATTCTAGTAAAGTATTGCTTGTTCTCATAGTATGCATTCTATACATCCGTGATTTAAAATCCTCTAACAGAAAAGAAAACTGAATTCCTGGATTGTTATATATTATATATCTTCATAAAGTTAAAGCCTATTCTATAAATTCTATATTCTGTATTCTAAAATCTTTTTTGGAATAATCTTTTTTTTCATTTTCATTTTTTTTAAATTTTAAAACAGGTCATTGTTTAAAATGATTAGGCTCGTATTCAGCTCTCAATCTTGAATGAATCCGGCAATAAAAAACATTTTATGTGACAGTAATTGTGCACAACTAAGAAATTGCTGAACTCAACATCAACTGTATCAAGCAAAGAGTCTACCTTAAACAAACAAAATCCACACTTCTAACATAAGACTTTTACCTGATTAAATATTAATGTAACTACTATCTGTCACCATGCTTTTAAGTCAACCATCCAATGTAGTCTAATTTTACTTTCTTTAGAGTCTGTCGTGATTGTTGAAAATAAAATTTTTAAAAACCAGATCATGAACGAACAGTTCTCTTTATTGGCAGACTGTGATGAAAAGGATCTGTTAATACAGACTTTTAAATTTGTAGTGCTCAGTGGACTCAAGTATCTTATTTCCTTGTCATGTTCTATTACAACTGTTGTCAACACCAAAATTAGTCCAGGGCAAAAAAAAAAAGAAAAAAATGCAAAGGCAGTAAATGACACATCTACATTTGTGGTGAGGAATTTATTACCACTATTCAACCCTGGAAGTTGTTCATGACAAAACGTCTTGTTAGATTGTACATGTTATCCATCGACATGATTGGTCCCCGGTGATGAATCAAAGAGGTGATGCTACTGTTTAGCATTGTAGAAACACAATGAGAAGCTTTCAATAACATCAAGGCATAAGAAGGCATAAACTTGATTAGGATGCAAACAGACACTGTAGGAACCACACCAGACATTATAAGTCCAAACCAGCAAGCAGCTTGTTAATGGCCAGCACGGCAGGGGAGACTGATGTGATCTAAACTGACAGAGTGCCAAACAAGTGTCCGTGCCTCAGGCTGCAGTTGGCACTTCTCTTATAGCTTTTTTAACAATATTTGAGATGAAAGGAAAAAAAAGGCCACCCACTTCTTTGTGCACATTGATATTAATATCACCCCCATCCTACCATGTTGAGCTCCTCAGATGAAAACAATTCCTTATGGCTCATTGCTTTCTCTAATTATGTGCTCAGCTGTTTAATTGCTTTTTTCTGTCTGACTTTAGATGTGTGACATGAGACATGGAATCACAGTGGTAAAGACCAGAGAAGAGCGAAAACAGACATTTAGAGTAACACGCAGCTAAGCAACACCTGTTCTGAAACAGGCCCCAGGCAACCTTGGATAAAAAGTCCGAAAAATGTGATGGTTAGTGTCATCACTTTTTGGTTCCACAGCCTCTCATCCCCATTCACGCTTAGAAAAAAGTGCATGTGAGCCATTGGGTGACATGCATCTTGACTCTGATACCAAAACATTACTCTGTGAGTGCCACGCCCACACCTTCAGACCAACACGGAACACCTGTGACTCAACGCAGATCGCAGCATAAAAGGCTGCGTCGGACAGCCAGCTGATGCGGAACCTTGATCTGCCTCCTAGTTAGCGACCATCTCCAGCCCTTTACCTGTTCCTGAACGCCTTCCCCGAACCCGTACCTCGTTCCCCCAATCTACTGCCTCCTTTGGATTATCGACCTCTTGCCTGAACACTGACCTCGCCTTTTGGATCCTCCCTGTGACGACGTTCGCACCTCGAAGACCTTTTGCCCGTCCTCTGACCTCCGTTCCTGGATTTCCCCGAATACACCACGATCAGCGCTCTGCACTTGGGTCCGCCGCCTCCCTCTGACGCGACCATGACAGAAGGTTCCGCCATCTATACGGATCCAGCGGAGCTGAACTACCTCCAAGCAGAGTTGGACTCGCGTGAAGCGCGCTTGGCAGGTATGGAACAGACGCTGCACAACCTCATCACCTCTTACAACCAGGTGGTAAGCGTGCTGAAGACGTCGCGTGCGCCCACACAACCCATCGAGAAACGCGCAGCCGGTCCTGCAGCGCCTGACTCGTCGAACGCCACTCCTTCTCCTTCACGCGGTTTTCACTTGTCTCCCCCGACCCGCTTTGACGGGACCCCAGCACAATGTGACGGCTTCCTGCTTCAATGTGAGCTTGTTTTTTCCAGTATGCCCCTAGTTTTCAGCACAGAACAGAGCCGGATCACCTACGTCCTCTCTCTGCTCACGGGCAGAGCACTTGAATGGGCGACAGCAGTCTGGACAAATGGCCTCCCCAACACTTATGCACAGCTCAAGAGCCTGTTCCTCGCCGTGTTCGGACTGGCCCAACCGGAGGAACAGCTAAGTGAAAGACTCCTGAATCTTCAGCAAGGTAACCGACCCGTGGCAGATTACACCCTAGAATTTCGTGTTCTCGCAGCACGCAGCGATTGGGGAGAGAAAGCTTTGTGGGCTAGTTTTCGCCGTGGTCTAAACTCACGCATCCGGAGTGAAATGGTGTTCCGAGGAGAAAGAGGCACCCTTGATCGGTACATAGAAACCGCGGTAACATTAGACAATCAGATCAGAACCCAGGGACCAGCCTCAGAACCGGCTCCAGAAAGATGCGGTCCCAAACAGGAGGAAGCAAAGCCGATGCAGCTGGGGCGCCTGTCCCTTCCCGAACGACAGCGAAGACTACAAAATCGCCTCTGTCTTTACTGTGGTGACCCTAGTCACTTCCGTCTCCAGTGCCCTGTCCGCCCCGAGATCAAGGTGAGTGGCACCCTCAGTTGTAACCGCCTCGCGGTACCTGTAATGTTATCCTGGGGAGATGGACAGGTACAGACGCAAGCACTGGTGGATTCAGGAGCAGCAGGGTGCTTCATGGACATTGGGTTTGCTCGGTCTCATGGCATACCCTCCAAACCCATTGGGGGGCGTCTTCGAGTGACCGCCCTAGATGGCCAGCCCCTCGGGAAGGGTTTTGTGGACCACCAGACAGCCCCTGTAACTGTGAGAGTAGGTGTATGTCACCAGGAAATGTTGAGTTTTTATTTAATTTCGTCTCCGGAGTTGCCCCTGATTCTCGGGTTCCCTTGGCTCTCCAAGCATGACCCAGTGTTCCAGTGGAGTACTGGGGAATTAGTGGCTTGGGGACCCCAATGTGAGAGAACCTGCTTACAGCTACCCTGTCGAGCTACGTCTATAGAAGGCTCAGAATCGGCACGGCCGGTGCCAGTTCCTCCCGAGTATCAGGATCTTGCGGAGGTTTTTAGCAAGAAACGCGCATCCGAGCTCCCACCGCATCGCTCATGGGACTGTGCTATTGATCTCTTGCCGGGTACCACGCCTCCGCGTAGTCGCATTTACCCGTTGTCCAGACCCGAACAATCCGCCCTCCAGACTTATATCACCGAAGCCTTAAAGACAGGAATTATTCGACCATCCACGTCCCCCGCGTCTGCTGGGTTTTTTTTCATCGAGAAGAAGGATGGGGGGTTACGCCCATGTATCGACTATCGGGGGTTGAATAATATTTGTGTGAAATATCCACATCCTCTGCCCTTGATCTCGGCTGCGCTTGAGAACATTCAGCAGGCGCGATGGTTCACAAAGCTAGACCTGAGAAGTGCGTACAACCTAGTTCGTATCCGGCAGGGGGATGAATGGAAGACTGCTTTCAGTACCACCCTGGGTCATTACGAATACCTGGTTATGCCTTTTGGTCTTGCCAACGCACCCAGTGTATTCCAGGCGTTTGTGAATCATGTGCTTGGGGACCTGGTCCACAAGGGCGTCCTGGTCTATCTTGACGATATCCTGATTTATTCTGATACGTTGTCCAAGCATGTGTTGACTGTCCGACAGGTGCTCCAGAGACTGTTGCAGAACAGGTTATATGTGAAGTTGGAGAAATGTGAGTTCCACAAGCAGAAGGTCTCCTTCTTGGGGTTCATACTTACCCGAGACGGTCTTGCGATGGATCCGGGTAAGGTCCAGACCATCCAGCAATGGCCTCGGCCAACCACAACTAAGGCCCTCCAGCGATTTTTGGGGTTCTCCAATTTTTACCGCCGGTTCATCAGGAACTTCAGCACGATCGTCGCACCCTTGACAACACTTACAGTGAGTAAAACCCCTCGTCTCCCGTGGAACCCAGAAGCCCAACGAGCCTTCGAGAACCTCAAATCCAAGTTCTCTACAGCCCCCATTCTGCATCAACCCGACCCTGAGTTGCCATTCGTGGTGGAGGTTGACGCCTCTGAGTCAGGGGTGGGCGCTGTCCTTTCTCAGAGGCAAGGTAAGCCCATGAAATTATACCCTTGCGCATTCTTTTCTAGGAAACTGTCGGAGGCGGAACGAAACTACGACATAGGAAATAGAGAGCTCCTAGCAATTAAGTTAGCCCTAGAAGAGTGGAGGCATTGGCTAGAAGGGGCACAACACCCTTTTTTGGTATTCACAGATCATAAGAATTTACAATATCTGCAAACAGCCCGGCGCCTCAACGCGCGTCAGGCCAGGTGGGCACTGTTCTTTTCTCGGTTCCAGTTTACTGTCACTTACAGACCGGGTCCCAAGAATATCAAAGCGGACGCCCTTTCCCGGCTGCATGACGAAACGCAGGAGGTAACGGAAGCGGACTACGTCCTGCCCAGGTCCTGCTTTGTAGCACCCGTTCAGTGGGACTTCACCCAGGATCTGGCCCAAGCCCAACAAGGGGACCCCGAACCACCAGGTAAACCTTCTGGAAAACAATATGTTCCGCCAGGTTTGAGGACGACTCTCCTACAATGGGCCCATGACCATCCAGCAGCAGGGCACCCAGGGTTTGGGAAGACTCAGGCTAGGATCCAGCAGCTCTACTGGTGGCCGTCCCTCCGGGAGGATGTACAGGACTACATCCGGGCGTGTCCAGTCTGTGCACAGTCCAAGGCTTCAAATCAGAGTCCAGCCGGGCTCCTGGAACCCCTGCCGGTACCCAACCGTCCCTGGACGCACCTAGCGTTAGATTTCTTAGTGGACCTCCCACTGTCAGATGGTAAGACCACCATCTTGACCGTGATCGATCGTTTTTCCAAGGGCTGTCGCTTGATTCCTTTGCCCAAACTCCCCTCTGCCTTGGAGACAGCAGAGTTGCTGTTTCAACAGGTATTCCGACTCTACGGTATACCGGAAGACATAGTGTCCGATAGGGGTCCTCAGTTCACATCGCGTGTGTGGAGGGCCTTTTGGAAGAAACTTGGAGTCACAGTGAGTATGACATCGGGGTACCACCCGCAAGCCAATGGGCAGGTTGAACGGCTACAGCAAGACATCGGTCGGTACCTCAGAAGCTATTGCCTTGAACACCCAACTCACTGGGTTCGATACCTTCCGTGGGCAGAGTACGCCCACAATACGCTCACCCATACCTCTACAGGTGTCTCTCCTTTTCAGTGCATCTTGGGGTACCAGCCACCGTTGTTCCCATGGCAACCGGGATCCAGCGATGTGCCAGCTGTGGACTCTTGGTACCGAACCAGCGGCGAGGTATGGGCAGCTGTCAGACGACACCTCCAAGAATCACAAACCCGTATCAAACATCAAGCCGATCGGCATCGGCGACACCTCTCCCTTGCACCCGGTCAGAGGGTGTGGCTGTCCACCCGGGGTCTCCAAGGACCGTATATGTCTAAGAAACTCAGCCCCAGGTACTTAGGACCCTTTAAGATAATCCGCAGAGTTACCCCGGTCTCTTATCGCCTGCAACTGCCCCAACACCTTCGCGCACACCCGACGTTCCACGTATCCTTCCTCAAACCCTGGGCCACCTCCCTACACCAGCCCGCAAGCACGCCTCCGGACCCAATTCTCCTGCCGGACGGTGGTGCACCAGCGTATGCAGTACGGGCACTCCTGGATTCCCGCCGTCGTGGAGGGGTACTCCAGTATCTGGTGGATTGGGAAGGATACGGACCTGAGGAACGGTCCTGGGTAGCGGCACGGGACATCCTTGATCCAAGCCTCGTTTCCGACTTCCACAGCAGTCATCCGGATCGGCCCGCACCTCGGCCTCGAGGCCGTCCCCCTGGTCGCCCTCGAGTGTTCGGGACCGATCCTCGGGGGGGGGGTACTGCCACGCCCACACCTTCAGACCAACACGGAACACCTGTGACTCAACGCAGATCGCAGCATAAAAGGCTGCGTCGGACAGCCAGCTGATGCGGAACCTTGATCTGCCTCCTAGTTAGCGACCATCTCCAGCCCTTTACCTGTTCCTGAACGCCTTCCCCGAACCCGTACCTCGTTCCCCCAATCTACTGCCTCCTTTGGATTATCGACCTCTTGCCTGAACACTGACCTCGCCTTTTGGATCCTCCCTGTGACGACGTTCGCACCTCGAAGACCTTTTGCCCGTCCTCTGACCTCCGTTCCTGGATTTCCCCGAATACACCACGATCAGCGCTCTGCACTTGGGTCCGCCGCCTCCCTCTGACGCGACCATGACAGTGAGAAAGGGGTTCAAATTATATGGTAGACAGAGCTTCTTGGGGAAATTCAAGGAGTGGAGTCAAACTGCAGTAGATGTTGTAAGAATCTACACCCAAAGAATGTTTCTGGGCTGCTTGTTCCACTCTCCACAGATATATATTGTTAAATGATAACAGGTTTTTCAACACCTGTCCCAAATTATACGGAGCTGATAAATGTAATAATAGTGCCTACATATAATCTTGCTCAAGAGGTTTAGTTTTTGTTGTAGAGACCAATATATTGATCCAATTTATATTCTGTGACACATTATCTCAGTTACTTGGCATATCCTTTTAGTCATGCTTACTAAAGCTGTTTACATTTCATACTCCATGTGTGCTTTATGTATAAGCACTGGCAGATGGGTAGTTTGCGTTTAAATTCTCAATCTTGCTTGAAAGCCACAAAAAAGATTTATGAATCTTACTGATCAGTTCCTGATTCATCTTCCAATCACTAGTGACAAAACTGACCCTTTAGTGGGCATCCAGAGAACCATATGCAATCACAGCAGAACAAGAGTCATTCCCTTTGATACAGAATTGTACCATGAATAGTAATTGCTTGTTTCTGAAAAACACAGCATAAGCATGAGTTTAGAGCTGCTGAGGTGTTACCTTGGTACTGACATGATCACTGTGTGAAGTAATGGAGGGTAGGTAGAGGGTGAATGGAGGGGAACTGACTTTGTTTCAGACAACCTTTCCCCTTGCTAACCCCACAAACACCCCTCAGACTGGCTTCTGAAATGTTTGCATTTGTCCTGGTGGGGAGGAGGAGTCAATCTGCTCCCTTTCCCATTTTCATCAATGTTTGTGCTCAAGCCTTTTCCAGCTCCTTAACTTTTCCTTCAGAGTCACTCCCCTCTGGGACCACAGGAGGCGGTGACAGTGATGGCAGAGTAAGGCAAATGGGGGAGGAGGACAGCAGGGGCGGCTGGATTCTCAAGTTTCCTGATTACCATGCTAATCACTGTATCGCACATCCATTGTCTCACAGCAGTCTGCAAGTGTATGTTTCTGTGTGTGCGTATTTGAGTAGATCGTACTGTGTGTGTGTGTTTTCCTGTGCATTTTTATTTATTTATGTATTTTATTTATTTATTTTTGCTGGGGAGGAGGTGGCAGGCTCTAAAGAGATACCAGCAGTGGTGAATGACAGGCTGCGTGGCCCCAAAGGACCCACAATACTGACAGCAGAAGAGTCTACATCTTGAACAGAAAACTGCTGCAGGCAATAGATGATGTATAAAGTACCCAAAACTATTAGTTCCCCATAACAGCTCTGCTTTCTCCTCTCTCGAGACCCCTACCGCTGGGATGTGCTTAACGCATAAAAAGGGCAGAATAAAGAATTCTTACTGGCTATGGTATGGAGGGCAAAAGATTTTCACCCAAGAATGGCAGACTAAGTGCAATCAGAGAGTACAAGCAAGACAAATCAAATGCAATCAGAGCAAGGGTACAGAAAACAAAATCTTAAGTCACATCTGGCTAAAACCAGCCATCTATTATTTTTGTTTTTTAGAAAATGCAAAGCCACTTCTCATTACAGTTGCTCCTCAATTCCTATTTTGTCATAAAATTAGATGCCTTTGTCTCAAATGTTGTTTTCGTTTATGTTCCCATCCTAGCTGTGGAATAGTACACGTGCAACAACTTCCTTCTTGCTCCACAGGCCATGCGGATAATCCTGTTGTATACTGTATCAAGCAAAAAGTGTATGTTAAACGCTGCAAACTGGCATACTGGAAGTTTAAAATATCATACTTTTTTAATTATAATTTTTAACTTTTTATTTAATTTAAATCTGCTCTTTCTACATACAGTTGGGTTTATTCTGATTACTTTTAATATCAATACATTTAATACCACAAAAAACTTTTGACTGTACAGATTGAAACTGAATCCTTTGAAGAAAGACTTATTTAATTTATCTATGAGAAATTTCCTATGCAGAGTTCTCAACATCAGGATACCAGGCTACGTTCCTGATATTTAAAAGAAAGCTTATGATAGTTTAAAGTTTGGATTCATTTCAACATGTAGCAGCACTGTGAAATTGGACACCATATTCATATATGTGGAAATAGTTTATAAAGGATGCAAAGTCTAATACAGCTGTTGGCTGGGATGAGCTACTCTGAAAAAAAAAGAATGTAACAAATGTTTGCGAGTGTGGAAGAAATTTTCCTTTTTCCCATTCAGCCATAGGAGACCTTGAAAGAAATACACTCGGACACACAGAAACTTTTCATGACAACATCGGCCGATGGGAGAGCTCCGGAAATTGGGTGTCTCCCCGATCGTTCGTCATCGCCCTTCTTTAATTTGCAAGCTCATACATATGCATTTGTAGTGCTGTAGTGTAGACCACTACAGTAGAGTGTGGTTCATGCAGGTTCATTATTATGTTCTAGACCTTACCAGTGGCTTTTTACAGTTAAAGTTTACAGAGAGAAGTAGTACATAGATTGCCCAATAAGGGTAGTTCCTTTGGACAGGTTCATCCCGTACACTGTCCATAAAAACTGTCTATGTCTCACAAGTTTCTGCTCACAACTTCTTGTCCAGGTCTCTATGGGCTCCACTGGCTGTCTTTGTCATCAGACCTCTCCAACAGATCACAGATGCCAATCTGGGTTTTCACCACCCTGGATACATATATGTCACTCCTCTCCTGATCACTTCCCACTGTCTCCAGCAATACGAATTGGGACCTCATTATCTGCAGGGGATCGTGAGGCTTCACCTGTGCAACGTAGCTTCAATTACTTACAGACAGATGCTTAACAGACTTGCTACCAGAAATCAACACTAAGCTTGCTTTTTCTCTGTTATTGCCACAGTTATCTCAGTATTATTAGTTTTACAGCAACCAAAATGTTTGCCTTAGAGAACCCCAGGCTGAGTAAACCACACCAAATGAGAAAATACTAATTTGTCTGCTCTTGCAGTACAGCACTGAGTAAAAGCACAAGCAGTAATACCACACACATTGTTTCACCAACATCATTTACTAATGGCAGGAGTACAATGCATTACTTTAGGTAAGAGCACTTGTTAAATAAACAACATATGAATGTAAAGGCTAAATTCATAGTTTTCCATCAGTGTATCAAACTAAGGCAATTTGGAGGAAGTGAGCCCATACAGACTCCTTTTACCGAACCCTTTCTGACTGCCAAGGGGCCAAAACTGCTATTTAAATTTCCGAGAAACCAGAGCAGTGGGTGTTTCGATCACAAGTGCATCTACATTGACAAGGGCATTCACTTGAGTCTGTGGCAATAATAAAACCTTTGGCAACCAGGGGGTGGCTTTACAGCTATGCCCCTCTGTCGCTTGACAAAGAGTAGGTGGTTCTGTGCCTGTCAACAGTGAGGCAGCTTTTGCTGCCACACTGTGTGGCTGATGATCTTTGGCCCATGGAAAAAAAAACAGAAGTGATGTGAAAAGAAACTGGGGATAAGCATGTGAAGAGGTCCAACAGAAGGGACCATTTTTTTACATTGATTATATAGTCTAAAATATTTGGGCACTAAGGACTTCTGCATCCATTCTTTACTAAAGCACCGTGAAAGTGGAAAACAATACAGTAAATTAATATCTAAGCCATAGTAGAGTTTACATAATTTATTCTCTAATAAAATTTTATCATATTCTAAAGCATGCCATGTAAGAATGCATATTTATACTTATTGTTTAATAATTTAGTCACACAGAGCAACATATGCACATTTGCGGACAAGTGTGTGTTTTGACAGTAGTTTTCTATGTCTGTAAATGAACTTTTGTACTGAACGAGGTGTCTAAATACACAGGTGAGTGAATGTGAGATGAAGCAGCAGGTTGGACTCACCGTCCAGCCACCCCCGTCTGTGGTCATGTCACAGTAGACCTGAAAGCCGGTAGGCAAGTGTGTGGGGAACACTGAATAGATGCCATCCTCCCTCTGTCCACTCGCATAAATATCACTGCAGTCCCGAGGTCTGGAACCTGAGGAGGATGGGAAGAAATTAATCTGTTCTGTTGTTGTATGAAAACAGAGAAATATTTTACAAGTACGACAAAATTTAATGAATTACATTTGTAAAATGGAAAATACACCACTGTAATTCACAAATATATATATGGTATATTTATAATGTGTAATAAAATATGATAATATTTGGAAAAATCCACTGCTGTTGCTTTTGATTCTTTATCCTTTGGTTAATATGCTTCAGATATTATCCCAACCAAAGCCTGAACACTGTCAATGCAGTTTGGCAATAACGACATCAGCACCGCTCACAGGGTAAAATTCCCATGAATGACTCTTACAAATATGTGCATAGTGGTGGAGGCTGGGAAAAGTGTTTGTTGACCACAGGAAATTGAGGTTGTAAGTAATCAGGGGAATTTGCACAGAACAAAAAGGAAAAAGAAAATGTTCAGAAGCCACCAGTGACTTGCTACAGATGCGTTTAGCAGAGTAACGTCGGATAAGAGGCTAAAAATCACTGGAGACACAGATTATAGATATGACTGGAGGTACTTTCTAAAGGCTGCAAGACAATATGTCATTCCCTGTTGTGCTCTGATGTCATTCCTCCCTCGTCCCCTGTCGCTAGTACCTAGTGTATTTCCCTTCTGTCGATAACTATACACCTCAGCAACCTCTACCAGGAAGACAGCCACCCCTACATTTTACAGTGAACAACATCTTAGAGGAAGCCTTCCTGTCAAAAGGGACAATGTCCCATCCACTACAAAGCACAAAATGGTTTTGCGATTTACATATGTCTACTGATTATGAATATTGCTCTCATATTCAAACCCAGAATGTGCTCTGATATAACAGATGGAAAGATTTGCATGTTCTTGCTGTTTAAACACAGAGTATCTCACACAAGCAATTTTTTCTTGTGTTACATGGATGTTACATATGTGTGTGCCACATGTGAAGTCCCTAAATAATGCACCTATTTGGCAAAGAGTTTAGGGATAAGGTGCTATTACACAATTTGTACTGCAATTTTTACCATGCCAGAGAGAGGAAAATGAATATGTATGGTAGCAAACTAGTATGTTAGCAATTTAGCAATTATTTACCTCTGTGAGCTAATGAAAAGAAAACTTAAGACATATTCATTTTATTTTGGCCCTTTGCTTGGACCATACAACCTAACACATTAATAATGCTAAGATGGTTCTTGTTTGCCAAACTGTGGGGTGGGATACAAGACAAAAATCTAGACTGAATACAAGAGTATGAGGAGGAAAGACATATGGAACAGGAAGGAGATCCGAGGAAAAATATTATATGAAAGGTACAATTTACAGATGTTCTCTGAGCTCCACTATCGTGTATTATTATTATTATTATTATTATTATTATTATTATTATTATTATTAACAGTGGGTCCCCTGCTTACTAAATTAATTGGTACCAGGCATTGGTGCATTACACAAAATATTTGTTAGCTGAATGCAAGTTGAGTTTCATCGTCAATTCTATGTGTACTTACTTCTGTGATGTGCGCTGGGAAAAATGGTGTTACTTGACAAACTGACAGTACTTTGAAAATCCTGTGTTTGTATCTTTATCTCTCTGTTGGTCAAGTGCACTTTGTTTATTCTGAGTTGTGAGCCACTTTGAAGAAAAGGGTCTGCTAAATGAATGAAAAACTCTCACTCTTTTTCTACCACTGAGCAGCTCAGGGACACCAGGCAGGCATAGAGCCCCTGTCTGGGGATGCCTTGTTGGTGTGCCCCGCTAGGTATTTATGACCAATTGTAAACAAGAAAACACAACAAAGAACTACGGACAGAGACACAGTAGAGTGTTGACAAACTTAAGTCAGCACTTACTATGCATTATTTAAACTGATATGCTAGACCAAAAAAAAAACAAAAAAGATAAAGAAAACAAAAGAGTTTTGTAATGTCAAACAATTTGTTACTCAAAAAGTTGTAATTCAGAGTGCATAGTACTAAGCTACTAAATTACTTAAAATACACTTACTATATTACTAAGTTACCAATACTAAGTTACTCAAAATTATTTACACATTTATATAACTAGGTATTATTTTACTGCAGCAGTACAGGTTAAATACCTTGTTGAAGGGTACTATAGGAGGCCTAGAAATTATAACTCAGGTCCTTCAGTTGGAGGGAAACAGCTCAATGCGCTCTACCTTCTGACTCAGTTATTTAGTTTAAGTTTTACGAATACCCTGCTTGGGACAAGTAGTTGTTGATGATGGATGGATGGATAGTATTGATCTTGGAACTAAATCAGTATATAGTTTTGGTACACACAAAAAAAATCTGTTTATGCACAGCATGCCTGTGTTGTACAGTAAACTGTAAGATGATTAGAACAAGATTGTTCCACTTCTAGCTTCAGGCTAATATTTTTCAAGACATTGTCTTTGGCTTCTGGCCCAGGATATGACAGGTGCATACTTCCAGATTTAAAAAAAAAAACTATAGTAGGATTCTTGGTGACATTTTTCTGATGAAATATGCATGAGGAAGGATGGTTACTTCACACCTCAGCTGATATTACCCTCTGATGCTGGTTTTCACGCCACAGTGAATGTGACTCCAGTGCCTTTGAGTGTTGGGTGATATTAGTGCTTCTTCACCTGAATGCAAATCTCAGCTGTCATCTTAAGTGCAACAGAAAGTAGGGGGGACTACAGGAATACAGGGAACCCTGGGCAGTCAGGTATGCATAGACCACGAGAAGAAGACCAATAGCAAGCAGTGGGACAGCAAAGCAGTGAGGCCAGTGTATGACTGAGGAGAGCAAGGAGAAGCAGACAGCTGGCCAACATCGCCCTTTTATCAGAAGTTTCACCTTACTTGGTACCTTACTAAGTACACCTTATTCAATAAGCTGAAAAAGTAATATTACTAAGATAACACATTTTAGACTGAAAATGTAAATGCCCATCCGGTGTAGCTGCAGAACATTTGGTTTTCATTTATGCACTGAAGTGGAAGAAATGGGTCTATCAGCATTTTAGAAGTTATGGAAAAGTTAGCATGACAGATGGCTGTGTTCAATAGGGCAAAGCCACAGAGATCTCACCATTGGCGCAGCCTTTGAGCCGGGATCCACGAACAGGAGCCCTCTGCAGATCTGCCTTCAGCCGTGACTTAGTGCCACCTGACTCCTTCTGTATGGAGCTGAGCGCATCGCTCACCGAGTTCACCACCTTCACCATGTTGACCTGGCTTTCTGACAGCAGCTGGGAACACAAACACATGCCCTTTACCCTCAGACATCTTCATCTTAAGGCTTCCATGTAAATGAGTGGAGGTGGAGGCTTATGTGTGTGAAAAACTAACAAAAACAAAGGCACTGGGATCTTATTTAATTTTCTCATTATAGTAAAAAATAATAGTGCCTACATTCTGGACTCAATAATTTAAATGACTGAAATTTAAATTTGTGAAAAGTAAAACACTTTCGCGGTTCAACAAAGAAAAAATAAATTATAAATAATCAAAAACGTAGACTAGGGTAATGAAGATGTATCACAGAAAGCCATGTTGTAAACTGACTTCTGAACATCTGCAAGACACATCCTTAGCTAGTTTCTGGTCCTACACTCCCAGTCGCTCTTCTGTAAAAAAAAAAAAAAAAAATGCAATATAGTGTAATCCAAAATGTCGGTTTGTTACTTCTTGTAATTCGTTACAACTAAGCATTTCAGTTTTATTTGCTTCTATTTTTTAGCATTGGTTTTGCTTCGATTAAATGAGACAGTGATGTGCCTGTGTTTTCACAACAGCAGCACTACATTTCACTCAGTTCTGGCCTGTTTTGCAATCCCTCATCTGAACACTCAGATGGTATTAAAATGATTGCATATTGAAGAATTGGTATTTGTCTTCATGAATACAAGCTTTTCCAATGCCGCTGTCTGTCTAGTTATGTGCTGTATGCGTTCGGTGATTATGGAGGGAGTAAGAGAGCTACAGTGTGGGAGAGTGGGGGAGTTACAGCACAATGCTTAAATTTCTGTTTGTCTGCCTACCATCAATATGTTGCAGAATACTTATTAAAGATATTTTCATAACTTATAATGAATTCCCTTCTGCTGGAAACTTACTGATTTTTTCTTAGAGAGCGACTGCAGTGCTCCTAATGACCAAAGTTATTACTTTCATGTTTGTACATATCGTCTGTAATGTGAATTTTTCAAAACTAGAGAAGGGAACTTTCTTTTTGATTATACTACGATGGCTTATAACTGAATTCACCACAAGACTCAGAAATCACAGAAAAACTGTTCTTATGTTCCTACAGCAGTTGACCTGGGGCACCTTCTGAGTGAGAATACTGCCAAACTGCATATTAATCTAATCACTACATTTTACTCAAATGCAGGACACACATCCTGACAGTTCCGATTGCTTAAATTTTGAGAAAGCATAACATATTTAGGAGTGATAAATGTTTGAAAAACACCTTAAATCTGTCGTGAGCAGGAATGAGAGACTCCACAAATAAGGGAAATTGCCTCATTAAAAGTAGTCTCCATGGTTAATGGGAGACTAGCAAATAACGATGCATGATGTAGCTAAGCAGTTCTATAAATACTCAGTCTTAATCAACACATCATTTGTTTTTATAGCCGCAGACTTTTTATATATATATACTGTATATATATATATATATATATAGAGAGAGAGAGAGAGAGAGAGGGAGAGAGATTGGGGCATGAGCAAAAGGATAGGGTTCCGAAAAACACAGATCATGGCGCAAATGCACCATTTAATTCAAATTATTCAATTTGAAGAGTAAAGCTGTTTTGGAATATTAGAATGTTACAAGAGTAACATTTCCCTCCCCACATCTCTGGCTCTATTCACTTTGACAATAACATTTGTGCTCCACATTCCTTCTGTGAAACTTTCTCCATCCTAAAACAGCAAGGACCACTGGGGTATTTTTATTTCAATTTTGTTTCCTAAATAGCTCAAGCCTCACCCAGCACCTCAGAAAGCCACTTCCTGTGTATGGTGCTGTCAGCTGAGATAACAAGAGAGCAGCTTAGTGCTCACTAATGATGCTCTGCCTTCGAGAGCAGGGAGAAATCACCACTAGCTCTAGGGAAAAGCGATGAAATCATTCCAGTACTTAAGTGTGCGATCTTAAAAAAGGGTGGAAAAGAATCAATAGTACGGCAACAAAATCTTGTGTTTGACTTCACCTAGGTCCTTACTTAATCTGCTGAAGAAACACAGTCAGAAGCAATACGCCTGTATTTCAGCGTTTCATGTACCCTAACGAACGACACTCCTTTAGCACTTAACAAATTTTCATGGGTGTTTATCTAACTGACTTCATTTTTCCCTCCATTAATTAAACTTTTATTTATTTCCCATGGTGCTTGTAACGTAAAAATTTTAAACATTTGGGAATTTATCCCTTTTTAAATTATTACTTGTTCACCCTAATTGTATTTTTTTTCTCTTTCAATAAGGTACAACAGGTTGAACAGTGGATTAAAATAAGGGTGTAACCTGAGGGTTATTAGATCAAGACCCAGAAGCAACCCTGCTGTAGTACCCTGAAGCAATGTACTTAACCTTAATTTCTGCTGTTTATTATCTAAAATGAGTACTGTATCTAAAATGGGTAACTAGAAATGAGCAAATATTCATGAACTGTATCAATCTGTTCTGCTGCTAGGGTTCCTGGTTACAAATTGCAAAATTACACAGTCCACATTTTGCCCATGACTTATCTGTATTCTCCATATAGGATGAACACTATAACCAACAGAGTCACACTGGTAGTTCTTTATAAGATATGGCTCTGTTTTTCGAACATTCTCCAATAAAATGTCTTCAGCTAACTCCCACTAAAGAAAAAAAAAAAAAACGTTAATTTTGAGAAAGACTAAAGGTGCTGCAGTGCTGGCAGCAAATGCAGCAAGATGAAGAATGTCTGCAGAGTGGCAGACTATTATCCTGTTTGCATTGAGATTCTATCACATCTCTCTGCTTAAACCTCTGAAAATTCAATAGTGAAAAATATGTCACTAAAGGATGTGGACATGCACTCGACTGACTCAATGTATTATCGCCTCCCTCAGTGAACTTCTAAGAAATTTACTTCTTTTCTGTGTAGCAATGAAAAAAGAAGATGTTACTGCCCAAGTAATAACAAAGTAAAAACACATAGAGAATTATAGTGTAAAGAAACTATTTCTGTGCTTCTAAGTGTCATATATTATGCCACTATTTACAGAAAAGGAAGTGTGTTAAAACTTCTGGTGATGAAATTAACCTTCTGTGATAACTGAACATTACATATTTAATCCTGAAATCCACATAACAAGAACTTGAAATAGTCTTTATTTTATGTGTAAAAAAGCTGCTGGAGACCTCAATAAAACAGCATTTTTTCACACTCCTAAAGTAGTTACACAAAATGATTCAATAGTCAGTGCTCTTTAAATGTATAATTGCATTTCATCATAGGTGATGGCAGCAGGCAAGCAATTCTGTGTTCACACAGTTAACACTTCTTACAGCACACTGTCAAACCACAAGGCAGCCACATACTTCTCAGCTAATATACCTCAAACAGGACAATGAGCTAGAACTTCCCATTTAATTTTATCATGCAATTAAATGTCTTCACTTTGCAAAAAAAAAAAAAAAAAAAAAAAAAAAAACATTTATTTAGATTCAACAGTGGTGATAAGATAAAGAGTCACATTGTTTATGATCACTTTCTCATTTGCTACGTATATAATATGGTCCATCTATAATGAGATGGCTTTTTAATACAATTGACTGTAATTGGAGGAAAAGTGAGAAGGATGTTAATGAGTCATATAAAAATTCTGTAAATCATAAGGCAGTGGTAGGAGTCCAGTCCATCCTAGAGTAGCTACACATACTGTATACTCAAATATGAACCTATCACACATGCGCGTGCACGCTCACGCAGACACTGCAAGCAGTTTAGAGTCACCAATTCACCTGAAACATGTCTTTGGACTGTGAGAGGAAACTGGAACACATGGAACAAAGCCATGGGATGACATGGGATCATAAGTCCTTCCTTCTAAAAACAACTTAGATACAAAAATAGTGTGCGCGCTGCATATGTAACATTGAAAACCATGGTTACAAAGATAAAGTATTCAGGTTCAAATTGGATGACAGAAATTTCTACTAAGACCACCAACCAAAGTAAACTATTCTGCAACTATCATGCAGTAGTGGTGGTTTTCCACCAAACTAGATGCAGTTGAGGCAGGCTCACTCTCATACAAATTCCTAAAACTACAGGTGCCGCATATCATACAAAAGCTGTAGTGTAAAGAGAGTAGTATTACTATGAAAATAATGCAAACGGGCATCATGTGCAGGCAGTGGATGAACTCACCTGAATGAGACGACCCTGCTCTTCCTGCAAGGTGTTCAGCTCTTGTCCCAGGTTCCCCTGGCCACGCCGCAGTGACTCGTAGTCCATTCTCAGTTGGCCAGCGTGTGCAGACAGCTTGGCCACTTCCTCAGCCAGGTTCACCAGCAGAGCACGGTCCTGACCCTTGACCGATTTAAGGTCTGAGTCATGGTCAGTAAGCGAATGTAGCAGCGAGGTCTGCACACCCTCCAGGCGTAAGAAGTTGCTTTTGTAATCAGGGCAGTTTGGGTCAATAAAGATGTTGACGCGAGAGCCATCACCACGGTCGACTGTCACTAGGGCATTCCCTTCGCCCTGATTGGTGCTGACAAGTGGGGGGCCATCTGACACTGGGGGTGCATGGTAGTGGTTCATGAGGAGGATGGTGCCAGTAACTGTGACAGCCAGCAACACAGCTACGAAGAGCAGGATTGTGCACAGGAGGTAACTGCAGCTCGTCCTCTGGACAAGGGAGAGAGGGAGAAATAGACAAACATGGTTTTTGAACCACGATTAACTGAATATATAAGGCACATGAACCTGAGTTGTTAAGCTGAAGCCTTAAAATCAACATTAACGAAATCATGTTCATCTACTAATCTGTTAATACAGAAATTGCAAAATCATGTTAAAAATCAAACATGACTTGTATGGGAAAAAATATGTATCAATCTGTCTCTTTAGCGTCAGTCCATACTGATGCTCAATCCAGTAAACATGCTTATACTAGTTCCCTATAGCGTTCCCTCTGAAGAGTCATTAGACCACACACTAATCTGTATACACACAGGTACTTCGTTGATTGCAGTACTTATATAAGGAAAATTCTTCTCAGTTGTGACAGGTATGTATGTCTTAGAAGCAATTAAAGCTGAGTTTTCATTCTTCACTGAAACATTTAATGAAAGAAGGTTTAATATGACAGCTTTAGGACACGCTTGATTGTTTATAGTCGATTAATGTTGTTTTTCTTAGCTGTTTTATGACTGCTCAGGGATGGAGAGGGGGCGGAAATATAACGGGTGCTGTGATAACAGCTCCCCATTATTTTTCCTTTACAGTCTGGCCATTATCAGACATCTGAGCTCCTTTTAAACTACTACTGTTGATTTTTCTTGTTAAAAGATTGACATTTATCATTTAAATAGACTTTTATTTACATCCCAGCCATGTGACAATGTCCATATATATGTGCAGTTCAAGCACCGATCTAGCTAGATGGAGTACACTTCAGCAAAGGAAACAAAAAATCAGCCTTGCTCTCAAACTTTTACCAGTACAGGCAGTCCCCAGATTACGAACGAGTTCCATTCCTAAGTCTGTCTAAGTCGGATTTCAACGTAAGTCGGAACAGTTCAGTACGGTTCATATGTAATGTCAGTAGTCAAATGTTTGTCTTAGTATATAGTACATTGTGTGCCTTTCAATGCATAAAAAAACATTAAAGAAACACTTTTGGATGCACTAAAACATCTTTAATATAACAATACAGTAAGAATAATACAATGCAATGATGTAAGAATAATAATAATAATAATAATAATAATAATAAGAAGAAGAATTGTAACTACAGTATTTATAATAGAGACATAGAAAGAGATAATAAATGTTACTATAGTATTTATAACAGAGAGAGAGGAAGAGGAGAGAGAGAGAGAGAGAGAGAGAGAGAGAGAATGTGTGTGTAGGTATAAAAAGCATTAAAGAAACTTCAATGTTTGCTTATCCAATGTTTGTTGACATTTCACGTTTTTCCGATTGCTTTATCATTTCCACTTTAGTTTCAGTCGTGATCATTTTCATGAGTGTTACTGTATTTGTGAAGAAGTTGGACATTCGTAACCCAGGAACTTCCTGTATCCCAAGGTGCAAGCAGAAGTGGGTATCATGAAAATAATCAAGTGGATTCCTTGTATAAGGATTACCCACAGCACATTGGTGGATGAGTCATGTTGGGAGGTGCTAGGTATAGAGGAGTGGCTGAAACTGTTGGAGATTATGTATTATTGTGGTTATACCTCTTCACATGAAAATCCCCCTACAAAGAGCAGATTACAAGTGCCAGGAGGGAAGCCACTTGTGGGCACAAGTAGATAGTTACAGTGGCTTACCTCTTGAATGTGGCCCTTTACCACTTCAGTAAAAAATCCTCAAGGAAACATGAGAGTTCAGAAACAAAAATGGCCTTTGTGGAGCCAAACCTTTACCTTTGCCCATCTTAAGTTGTACTTCTGTTTTCAGTTTATTGAGTGGTCTGGTTCATGCTACAGTCAACATGAAAATATAACTTGCCAAGTCTTTCTAGGTGCTTTTGGCAGAACTAAATTCAACCAGGCTTCCTGACCACAAGCAACAGCTAACCGTGTCCCTATTACAGCTGTTATTATTATAGAATAACAATTAAAATGACCAAAGGGGGCATCACTCCAGGTCCACCCAGTTCCATCAGCGCACCAGACCCTAACTAATTTCCAGCCCTATGAAAGAGGTGAAGGAGTATCACCAGGTTGGGGATTCGAAATCAGCACTCTGCTGCATTTCCTGTGATGACCGAATGAACTTATTTACCTTCCTGTTTCCCAGAGTTCCATTCCCATTGTATATCTGTTCCAGTCCCGAATTCCTGTCCTCTCTGCACTGGTCCTCTGTGCTTCCATCCAGGTCCAGTGTTCCAGCCCTGTCTACGTCATGTCTCTGTGTGCTAGCTCTGGTTCAGTATCCTTGGTCCACATACTGTCTTTGTAAGAATACTCTGTATGTCTCTTCATTCCATGTTCATCATATAACCTGCACACTTCCATTTTATAATCTTCACTGCGCACTTGAATATAAACCTTACATCTGAATCCTCACACTTTACCCCCCGATGTTACATTCGTAAACATCCGTGTTTATGTCATGTCTGGCCGTTACAATTCCATTACTGAGGATCAGCTGGTCTGCTTCTCCAGTCATCACACAGCCCTGTGGTATGTAAAAAAACTATTAAATATTTTCATACATTAGTGTACAGAGTTTTCTCACTGAGTCAACCAGTAGGAACTCTAAAAGCTTGCTGTTCACAGCAAGCACACCGGCACTGATATAACATTTTAATTCTGAATTGCCAAGCGCACTCCATGGGAATCACAGCTGCATTAAGTAGTAAATGTCCATCCGTGACATATCCTTGCTTAATTATTTATCAGGAGTAATGGAGGAGAGCTTATGTAAAGTAAATGTGAGAGCTTGCATGACCCTGGGCATGTCGACAGGCCCTCCTTACATCCAAGGCTTAGCCACAGCATAAGTAGAAAACACTTGAAGAGTCTCTGCATCCTGGCCTTAATTTATCACTAGAGGGAAGCACAACTTGATTTAGAACAAAATCTGGCTACACCAAATCCTATACTTTTAAAAGGAGCAATCACATTTGCAAGGAATTAGATAGAGACAGGAAGTCCTCTACACCATTCTTGGCAAAGCTTGTTTCTCTGTGTCAGAAAGTATTCAGGACACAGACATGGCTTTTGCATCTTTGAAAATCGGTCAGAACACAGCGAGAGCTTTGTGTGACTGTTTACCCCCCTTCCCCAACTACAACCACTATAAACATGGTGCAGACTACCTCTGGATGACAGTGGGGGAAAACAGGATAATCTTATGTGTAGTACCCTCTGAGTCACACACTAAGGGTGTCTTGTTCCTAATTATGTTTGCTAGTTTATAAGCCACCTGGACTTTGCACTAAAGTACCCAACAGTGCTCTGGGGGTACAGAGACACACACTCCACCTGCATAACGTCATGCAGTATGATGTCGCGTGTTAATATTCCCATCGTCTTATGGAAAGTTTGCTCCAGGAGATGAGGGATGCATGGGAGATGGACACAGATGCTGTCGGTCACCAGAGTGCTTCACTGTGTTGCCAAGACATCTCATATTTGAGAAGAACCTCTTGGAAAAGTGTTTTCCCACTGGCCCCTCCGGCTGTCTCTTCAAGCACTGTCATATTTATTTCAAAGATAATTAATACACATAAGGACTCCAGCCCATTTTCAAAGCCACATAGGCAGAAATAGTCCAACGCTGATTTGTTCCAATGAAGTAACTATGCCTCCAGCACGAAGGAATTAACAGCATTTATTTTGGTTACCCCGGACACCTTTTTTTGGAAAATAGCTGCATACCGAAGTACACAGTGTCAGTTCCTTGAAGGACTAGGATGAGAAGGCATCCTGCATGCTGACACTCACCACTGACTTTAAATGCAATATTTCTCCTATCTTGACCCCAAAGCTTTCTGCTCTTGGCCTCCAGACATTAGAAGGAGGGATTTGTTGAAATGACTGTGCTTGCACTTATGGTAACTTCCACAACCCAAGAAAACTTCCAGTAGAGAGCAATATCAGATGGCTCCATGAATGTGCATTGGATGGCACAAGTAATGAGAACTGATCTGGACTACATCAGCTGGCAGTACATTCTATACACCAACATGGCATCAACTGCCAACTGTCCCCAGTGCCCCTCTTGAGGAACACTTCTAAACACAGAGGTCACCAAGGTAGATTCACAGAGAAGGCAAGGTACATAAGACTATAATTTCATTGAGGGAAAGGAGAGGTGGTGGAAATTAAGAGATGCTTTCTGGCTCTTTTGGACAAGTTTGATTTTATATCATTGAATGTATGAAAAACATGTGCTTTGTGAAAGAATTATAGCAGTGCATTTATTTATTTAGCAGACACTTTTCTCCAAAGCAACTTTCAACAAACTCTATGTAGCATTACTCTCACTCCACACACCTTATTCACCAATATGACTTACAATGGGTCACTCATCCATATATCAGCAGAACACACTCTCTCTGTCACTCACACACTCTGGCAGAACCTGAACAGCATGCTTTCTGACTATGGGAGGAAACCCACACAGACATGGGGAGAATATGCAAACTCCACACAGACTGAGTGGGGATCAAACCCATATTCTCTCATACCACCCAGGCACTGTAAGACAGGAGCGCTACTCGCTGTGCCACTCAGTAAAAATAAACAATGTCTCTGAAACACAGAAAAAATGTCTACAATCCAAGTTTCTATTTGAATGATCAATGACATTTCCATGATAAAAAGAAAAAGGTACTCAGACATATACATTTAGTATTCACAGCTAAAATCACAGTAGAAAGAGATTATTCCATGGAACAAAATTCAATATACAGTATATATCATATAATCAAACTGAAGATTTGGATTCAACATATTTTAGTCTAAAAATAAGTGGTATGGAACACTGAAGTGTGATTTGGAATAGTGTGCTTAATTAGATAATGAATTACAGTTTTAATCATTTCTAAAACTTACAAATGAAATACAATTCAAAAGTAATATTTGTGAATATAATTTCTTATACTGGAGAAGAGAGTTCATCTGTTTATTTTAATAAATACTTTTCCTCGCAGATATTAATAGGAAAGTTGTAGCACATCATTCACTTTGGCCAAATCTTTCAGCTACATAAAGAAACACACACACAAATAATACTCTTCAATGACAGACTGAGCTGGAGTCAAACCTTCAAATGCATGACCCAGTTGCTACGAGTCACCAATGCTACCCACTGCACCTGCACCACAACGCCATCATTTAGCACAATCAAATATATTTCAAAGTACTGATTTAAAGACACATAATCTCAGTCTGGGCATTTTTATCATATTATTTGGAATATTATAATTTTTATAATTGCCAGAAAAACAGTAGACAAAACTTCACAGGGGAAACGCGGTAAGGTTTTGGCTCAGAACTCAGGTGGTAAGTTATTTATCCCCACCCCTTATTTAAAATTTAAACAACGTCATTGTATTCTATTTCTATACAGACATGACAACTATTAATGAGCATTCTGTTCCAGTCCTGACCTGGCATTCAGGTCTTTATTGTAATAGCTTTTCAAATTAAATAATTGTTTATAGGTTTACAACTTATTTGTCTCCAGTCAGAGAAAGTATAATCCCTGTGTATGTAATTATAAAACAAAACTCACTCAAGTAGCTTTCTTCCATTGAATACAAGCTTCACATTAACTTTTTCTGAAACACTACAGAAATCTGTTTCTCTTTGTGCAATTTTGTAGAATTAAACTGATATTAATGAGCTCTTTAATAGCCAGTGTGTGTTATATATGACAATTGACACATTTGCAAAAATCTAATCTGACATGGTTTCACACACACACACACACACACATTTTCAGAACCGCTTGTCCCATACGGGGTCACGGGGAACCAGAGCCTACCCGGCAACACAGGGCGTAAGGCCGGAGGGGGTGGGGACACACCCAGGACGGGACGCCAGTCCGTCGCAAGGCACCCCAAGCGGGACTCGAACCCCAGACCCACCCGAGAGCAGGACCCGGTCCAACCCACTGCGCCACCGCACCCCCTCTGACATGGTTTCATTGTTACTATTATATTATATGAGTGTATGTTACTCCCGTCCTGGCTGTGTCCCCTCCCCCTCCAGCCTTACGCCCTGTGTTGCCAGGTAGGCTCCGGTTCCCCGCAACCCCGTATGGGACAAGCGGTTCAGAAAATGTGTGTGTGTGTGTGTGTGTGTGTGTGTGTGTGTGTGTGTGTGTGTGTGTGTGTGTGTGTGTGTGTGTTACTTCCCAGCCCTGGAATTAAATCAGATCTTGACCCAACACCAATATGCTCAACATAGCCATCATCAACACAGTGTGTCACTCTCTCAATATTTTATCTTGTCTTAACTCTTTCCTTATAATAGTAGAGTGATTGAATCTGAATAGCACATTTACATTTATTCATTTTGAAGACACTTTTGTCCAAAGTGACTTATAATAAATACTTTGCAATATTTAGCTGACACCTTTTCAGCCCAAGTGCTTTGCGCTGCTAGATATACTACAGTACCCTACTTAGAGGGAATCACACACACAATGAGAGCAATTTAGAGTCACCTGTTCATTTGAAATACATCTTCGGACATGTATTTAATATTATTTTCATTATTATGAACCCAGTGTATCAGCTAACATTTTATTCCCTACACTTTGCTGTTGCCCTAATGGGCTGGAAATCAGATTTTTCTTTCAAATGATCTGAAACCCTTTCCTGAGGTGGAGTGCAGTGCTCTAAATCTCTTTTCTGTAGTGGAATAATGCCATGCAGTGCTCTGAATCCCTTTTATTCGGTAGTGTGTAATATCACCCAGTGCACGGAATCCCTTACCTCAGCTGAAATGCATGTCAGCCCCATAACCTGAGGTACAGTGCAGTATCATGCAGTGAGTACTGAAACACTTATCTAGGCTTGGGTGCAGCGTCATGTCGTGCAGTGAAACCCTTACCTGAGGTGGAGTCTGTTTGACTGTGTCAGAGTCTGACCAGCGGTGCTTGAGCTGAGCAGAGTTAGGCATGCAATCACAGAATGTCTGCATAGGGAGGAAGACAAAACAACACAGAAACAATCATGGCTAGGTCTTTCTCCCTCCGTCCTGACTAACATGCAGCAAGACAAGGGTGTTGTAAAGGTAACGAGTGCACTAGGTCTTAAAAATGTAACTGAATTGAAAATGAACAAATCAATGTTCACTGAGAGTGCTGAGAGTGTTGAGTCTCAGTATTAGTCATACACATCGACATTTCAAGGCATTGCTTCAATAAAATCTCGGTTTTGCAGAACCACATTTAAAAACGGCCAAAGCTTAACAACATTTTCAGTGTATTTATTAGCATCTAGTGACAGTCCACAACATAAAGTCAAACCTTCTTCTGTTGAAACTAGCTGAAATCATTATCATTAACGGGAGCTTTTTTTTTTCTTTTTTAAATAAAAAAAGCCCGAATGGAGATGGAGCAAATCTGAGTTATTAAATCAGAATCCTGGGTGTACTTTAGGACAAATAAACTCAGAGTGACTGCATCCCTGTAAGCAGAAGTATCCAGTAGCTGACTCTCAATGAGTAATCAAAACAGTGGCAGTTTCCAGTAAAAAAGAAAGAAACTCCAGCTACCCATTCTTAACATACTTGGTCCTCATTTTACAAACATTCAAGCTATGTTTTTAAATATGTGTTTGTTATGAAGTGAGCACAAGTTGTATTTCCACAAGCCACCATTAGTTAGCAGTAAATTGTTAAAAAGAGTAGGAATGTGAGACCAACTATTTCAAAGTGCTTCTACAGAATTTAGTTTTTCTCCGTTGTTCTTGAGTGTTAGGGGTCAATAAAAACAAGATAAAAATTGTACTCGCTTATTTGACACATTAGTCAAGAACTGGCATTAAATAGGAATTTGTGAAGACAGCTTTATTTTCAATCATTTTAAATTTGTTTCAGTCTTAATGTAGCTTGAAGTCAAGCCAATGTAGAAGAATAATTTGTAAAGTGTGGTAAAGCCAAGCGGTGTCACCAGTCCATTGCAGGGTACTCAGGCAGACACTAACACCAAGGTCAGTTTAGAGTCACCGATTTCCATCCGAGCAAGGATACCAGAACACTCAGAATAAGCTCCTACAAACTGAGGGAAAACGTACAAAATCCACACAGAAAAAGCCATATTCAAAAGTGCAACTGTGGAATTTTTGCTACCTGATGATCCACCAAAAAGTTCACTGAATTTCAACTCCAAAACTGTCTTTCGTCCTGACATTCTCGGGAAAAAGCTAATCGGCAAACGATGACTCCCAGTGCCTACTTTCATCAAGCATTTCGTCAGTGCACCAAGTGATGCGAGCAAGCTTAGTGAGTAAAAAGCATGAAGGCTTTTTCTGCATTGCGCTGATCTTGACAAGGGTTTCAGCCATGTGTCTTTTTGGTCTCACTAATCATCTGCACAGGTGAGCTGCAAAGCCCAGGGGGCTCCCTTGAGCTCATAAGGCCACATCATTGCCACTGAGCTAAAACCAGAGCTACACAAAAAAAAAAAAATCACAGAAATACACCATGGCCTCCTTGTGGTGTCTTTATTAACCTCATTATCTAGTGCTAAGAGAGAAACATTAAGAAACACCTCAGTGTGACTGTGCATCACAATGTCGGTGTGTTTACTCCAGTGACTGGGTAATTAAAACAACTCTTCCAAATGAACTATATCATCCTTCTAAATGAGTGCTGTCAGACAAGACCCCTGGTCCCACTGATGAAAAAAAAATATATTTTTTATATATAGATATTTCTACTTTGGGGGGTGCGGTGGCGCAGTGGGTTGGACCGCAGTCCTGCTCTCTGGTGGGTCTGGGGTTCGAGTCCCACTTGGGGTGCCTTGTGACGGACTGGCGTCCCGTCCTGGGTGTGTCCCCTCCCCCTCCGGCGTTACGCCCTGTGTTACCGGGTAGGCTCCGGTTCCCCGTGACCCCGTATGGGACAAGCGGTTCTGAAAATGTGTGTGTGTGTGTGTGTGTGTGTGTATTTCTACTTTGGGCTGAACTTCTTTCAGAGCCCTTATTGTAAGAAACACCAACATTTGAGGAAAAAACCCTCAGAAGTCACCAAACACCAAAAAAAAGAGAAAAAACTACTAAGTTCGTGTATGGAACACACCATAAAAAAGACATTTGTAAATCTATAATCAAATACATCACATGATTCTCAGTGTGAAACTTTCATTCTCTAACATAGTTTCTATCTGCCATGTCAAGATGCATCAGGAGGGTAGCGGGATAAAATAGTGCCTTTGAGACATCCCCTGCTAGTAAGCAGCTGTTGCCAACAAATACTGAATGACAGGACAAGTCAGCCAATCCATCTTGTCCTCGGCAGGCCCTTCCCTACACTATCTTCTGTCTCGTAGTGCCCACAGCTGCTGAACACTTCCCAAACATAATCTATTATGAGAGTCTACTTTCTCAAACTTACCTTCACTATCCTGGGGGCTCCGATTTCAACATGGGCATATAGATAGAGCTTCACATTAAACACATAGTAATCATTTGCAAAAAAAAAATCTGTGGGGGGGGGGGGGTCTTTTGATAGCGTAGTGGTCATGGCTGCTGCCTTTGGACTCAAAAGGCTCCTGGTTCAGATCTTACCAACAACAGAAGAGAGAAGAGGCACTTACTACAGTAAAATTGCCCAGCTGTCTAAATGGGTAAGTAGCTTAACATTGCAAGTCACTTTGGAAAAAAGTGCTACACGAATAAATGTAAATGTCATCTATATTTCTTACTTGAAGGGTTTTATCCGTTTTCCCACTGAGAGATTTTATCAGTTCACAGCAATCAAAAAGAAAGGATCAGAACCTCTGTAATATACAATTATCAATGGCAGAAGCATACATTATCACCAAAAAAAATAAATAAATAAAATTTAAACAGCTGCCAGCCTCACAGCACTGTAAATGACTTTCCTCTAATGAGCACACATTTTTCATTGTACTTCTGTTGTTATGGTCATAAAAGCAAAAGATATATCTTGACTGTTCTTTGAATTTTCTCTCAGCTTTGTCATTTCCTTTGTACGGCCAAGAAATACAAAAGGGTCTATTAGTTAACTAGGAAGGGACACAGTCATCTTTCCGCTTCTGACACTGAGGAAGCCGTGAAAGTCCATGTGTCTAGAAGGGTTGCTTTCACCCAGGTCTAGGACTGGTCTGAGAGAGCTGGCTGAGCTATAGCAGCTCTCTCCTAATGTCCTCAGCAGCATGGCACTGATCCTGAGAAACAAATGACTGCCCTTGAAACCCTTAGAGCCGAAGGTTGCGAGGCTGCAGGGGACAGTAGTGGGTAGGAGCTGGAGGTGATGGAGTTTGGGGCTGTTACTGCCACCTGTGACCAGTCATAAACACTGAGACACACATGAAAACTCAAAACAGCTCAAACTTGCAATACACACACATCCACATTTTCAGAACCACTTGTCCCATACAGGGTCACAGGGAACCAGAGCCTACCCAGCCACACAGGGCACAAGGCCAGAGGGGGAGGGGACACCAGTCCATCACAAGGCACCCCAAGAAGGACTCAAACCCCTGACCCACCAGAGAGCAGGACCTGGTCCAACCCACTGCACCCCCCAAACTTGCAACACACACACACACACACACACACACACACACACACACACACACACACACACACACACACACACACACACACACACAGAGCCTACCCAGTAACACAGGGTGGAAGGGGACACACCCAGGACAGGACACCAGTCCACCACAAGGCACCCCAAGCAGGACTTGAACCCCAGACCCACCGAAGAGCAGGACTGTGGTCCAACCCACTGCGCCACCGCACCCCCTCTCAAACTTGCAATAATTACAGTGAAATAAAACTAAAAAAATACACAAACACATGCACACACACTACCTGAATGAGATGAATTTGAAAGGAACTGAAAAGGTAGCAAGCGGGAAGAAGAGAATGAAAAATGAATGACATGCATTCACATTCAGAGAAAATTATTTAGCTTTTCAGAGCAGACAGTATTTAACCAAAAAAATCTTCCTTCATGTACAATTCGTGCAAACCTCAGGGGCTTATTTCTAAACTCAATGAGTATTAAATTGCAAGCTTTTTCTCAGAATCATGAATTTTTAAAAATACAATGATTACATATCACTGTGTGGTGAGCTCCAGCCTAGCCACACATATTCCCCAAGACTGTTAGCTGCACCCGGGACCAGCTTATTAATGCATAACATGCACCAGATACTGCCAATAAATCAACTGAAAAATCTACAAATGGGTGGACTGAAAGGTGGAAGTAGGAGTTGTTTGCTGCAAGATTTTTTTTTTAATTACATAGTACATAGTACATAAATAAAATGAACTTGTGTCTAAATGAAGTTGCTAAATTAAAGCTGTTGGAAGTCCAGGCATGAATTCTCATTGTCTGATCACTCCTTGAATGCAATAAGCTACCTTTGTGTTGAACTATGTATGATAGCAACTTGTTTCTTCTACTCTTTTTTTACAGATGAGGACTCAAAAGTCAATATATGCCTGACAATTTTTTATTTTCTCCAAACATTTGTACCTCCTCTATCTCAGCCACAGGAAAAAAAAGGAACAACAGCTTTGTAAATACCACCCCCATGTTATATTGGAGTACTGTCAAATTAAGCCCTGCAATAAAAAGCAAATAGCTGCAGTCCTTCAGCTACAAAATTGCATGTTTTTCTTTGAGAGCTCTTCATAGGAGATGACAGCAGCTCCACCCCCATCCTCCCTACAATACACAACACAATCCACTCAAGCAGTTGGGAACTACTCTATAAGGCTACAATTAAACTGTAGTTCCTTTTTTTCCCCAAGTGAATTTAGTCAGAGACTCTGTAGTTAAGTAATTGACATTGTCATTTTTTGTACTCACAGTATTGTTCTTTATAATTCACGCTTTCCTCTGAAATACATGGAACTTCCTGCAGGTTTGGCTACCTGGAAAAAGATGGGTGCTTCCAGCCCAAAGAAACGCATGGGCACTGACAAAAACTCACATTGAAATATTGCTTCAATGAACTATAATAATACACCTTACGATTGCCAGCTAGCAGTGGCCATGGAACATAACTGACAGAAAAATAAGACAAGGTTTCCTTGCAGCTGAATCATTGTGACATTCAGACAAATACCGGTATCCTTTATCACTGACAAATTGGGGAGCGACATTTATATACAGAGGATTAAAAGTAATTTCTTTTTGCATTTCACCCATTTTTATCTCAGTTAGTTGTGGCCAATTACCAAATACTAATGTCTGTCAATCAAAGCAAGAAACCCATGTCAACTTGAGAAATGTGAACTTGTGCACACAGCTCCTCAGATATGCATGCACCTAAGTGCATATTTTCAGTCCGAGGAGTGTAGTTCGCCAACTTCTGCCTAATGCTCTAGAAAATTTCACATGACAACAGTTTTGACCAGCTCAGTTACCCAAGAGAATTGATAGGCAACATTCACGCCCTTTCATGGAAGCGTAAGAAGGTGTCTCAGGATTTCGGGATTCATTGCTGTAAAATTCTGGTAAATTTCATTCAGCTGTTTCTGTTGCCTTCAGATCTCAGTGAGAGTGTTAATTTTAAATTTAATCAAGAAGTAATTCAGTAGATTGGGTAAAGACTATCCTCACTGAAACAAACGTTTCATAATAATTTAATTTTCCAGATCATATTACTGAATTTGTCCTGAAATTATACTGTTTTATTATTATTATTACATTAATGGTAAAAATAATTTGAAATAATATGTTTGAACATATTATTGAACATATGTAGAGACATGTCTTCTTTAAGATGTGGGACTTCTAAGTCTCACTTGCTGCAGAGCATTCTTTTACGTAACACATCCATAATTTCAAAGGAAAAGGTACCAAAAACACATCAAGCAGTGATGGTTTTCTGGATTATATGCTGAATAAAGAAAATGAAAAAATAAAGTTCTGCCTAATTTGGTACTCAGGATCATTTATCAGATTTTTCTCACCCTCAACCGATCACACATCCATGAGATTAATAGTAATTAATAATGATGGATTGGTGGATGCATGTGCATGTATGCATGTATGTATGTGTGTGTTGGTGTATGTCTTCTAAATTGCACCCTTCATAAGGTTTAGAGATGAAAGACAAGAAGGCTCATCGGCTAAGTTCACCTCGTGACTCAATTAAAGGCGCTTTTGCATTAAGATTTGGGTTTACTGATTTTGCGTGAGAGGAATTACTGGATGCCTGAAAAAGTTGATTTAAAATATGCTCCTACTGTTTTGGTCCTGCTCTCCAGTGGGTCTGGGGTTCAAGTCCCGGTTGGGGTGCCTTGCGACGGACTGGCGTCCCGTCCTGGGTGCGTCCCCTCCCCCTCCAGCCTTACGCCCTGAGTTGCCGGGTTAGGCTCCGGTTCCCCGCGACCCCATATGGGACAAGCACTTCAGAAGATGTGTGTGTGTGTGCGTGTGTGTTTTAAAAATCTGTTTGCCACACTATAACAATAATCAGTCTTACTCTAGGACTAAATATTACAGCTATGTTTAAAAATAGTATAAACTACAGAAGCATGACATGTCATTAATATTCACTGTTAAAAGTATAAACATTTAGTACCTCACCATAAGTATTTCTAATACACACACACACACACACACACACACACACACACACTTTCTGAACCGCCTGTCCCTTACGGGGTCGCGGGGAACCGGAGCCTACTCGGCAACACAGAGAGTAAGGCCGGATGGGGAGGGGACACCCAGGACGGGACACCAGTCCGTCGCAAGGCACCCCAAGCAGAACTTGAACCCCAGACCCACTGTAGAGCAGGACCTGGTCCAACCCACTGCGCCACTGCGCCACCGCGCCCCCGTATTTCTAATAATTTAACAAATTATTTGGTAATAAATTACCAAAATGACATGTCCCATATATGCGTACATTGTCTGTGTATATTAAATGTTGTGTATATGATTGACTATGGCCTGTGCACTGCACTATCAGTTTCTGCACTAATCTGTTGTATTTGTCTTTTTTAACAAACTGCACTGTATGTTCTGTGGGGCAGGAGTTCCAAAGAGAAACAGAATTTTGTTCTCCTATACGCATAATTCACCTATAGGCAGAATGACAATAAAGTTGACTTTGATAATTAATTAGCTGCCACACATTGTTGGCAGTCACCCTAAAATGGATTCAGAAGTCGACAGATATACACACCGAGACAAAATTAAGCTCAGCAATCTGTGGAGGGACATCACCAAAACCAGTACTAATTTACTGAATTTAGTGAAAATAACAAACCTAATTCAAGTTTCCTTCAGGTAATTCTTAGTACTCCAGCAAATTAACTTGTTTGTTTCGCCATATACAGCTGGTCCTTGGGTTACAAGTGTCCGACTTACGGAAAACCTGTAGTTAGGAATCCCGTCCCCCATAAAGCCTACTATATTAAAAATTTGAGTTACATACACAGTCTGAAACCACTTGTCCCAAGCGAGGTCGCAGTGAACTGAAGCCTAGCCTGGCAACAGAGGGCATAAGGCTGAAAGGGGAGGGGACACACCCAGGACAGAACGCCAGCCTGTTACAAGGCACCCCAAGCGGGACTCGAACCCCAGACCCACCAAAGAGAAGGCCCCGGCCAAACCCGCAGCACCATCGCACCCCTGACAAGTTACATACAATAATTCATATTAACAAATAGGCGCTACTTTGCGACACGCATCAAAACATTGCGCATCTACAGCGTTTCGTCAGCTAGTTGGCGCATGAGCCCGAGGTAGGACTAAGACTTTGTCACACCAATGTCCTCGGCCGGAACGTCTGCACCTACCTGAAATAGCAGCAGGATATAAAAAAGCCACACCTGCACACCCGGGTTGAGGAATCTCATTTGGAAGTGGGTTTGGAAACCCATTTCTCCAGAGCTCTGGAGTGAACCCACAACAAGCTACTTGTCTTTCTAAGTCCCTTGTTCCGGCTCCTGATGTCCACATCTCCCGACACTTGCAACTACGACACTGAATTCTCCCCAAGACCTACTTTTGTGCATCGACCGATCCACGCCTGTCCCCGACCACGAATCTCACCTACTCCCTTGTGTACCAACAATAAAGTTCCCGTGATTGGGTCTAGACACCTTCCTCAGTCTCGTACCTGCTCAGTATGACACGGACCATGTTGCTGTTAACAGTGTCTCCTGTGTTACTGTATTTGGCTTTAATTTTTTTTTTGTTTTTACCCTCTCAACCATGGCACAAAAGCATAAATGTGATGCAAGTGATTGTGCTGCATCAAAGAAAAGGAAAACAATCATGATTGAAACTAAACTGGTAATAATAAAGTGATCGTAAAAAGGTGAAACACGAACAAACACTGGAAAAGCTAACATTAAAGTTTCTTTAATGTTTTTTATACTAACATACATACACACATTCTCTCTCTCTCTCCTTGTCGTCTCTCTCTCTCTTATCAATACTGATACTGTAGTAACATTTATTATTATTGTCATATCCACGCCTGCACCACAATCGACAGCACCTGACGCAAATCAAGCACCGGACAATAATCAAAGCACTCTCCTTTAAAAGATCCTCTTCAGCCCCTTCACGCTCATGGAATCTCACTGAGACAACCGTCCATTTTGTGCCTATGTCTTGTTCTTCTTCATTCCTAGCTTCTATTCTTCGTGCCCTGGATTCTAACCATTCGCCTTGTTTCTATGTCCATGGATCATCGCTCCCACTCTGAACACCGATTGTCCAACTCTTCGCCCATCCTCGATAACGAGAACTTGCCTGACCGCTTGGTTCCTGACAAACAATCCTGCACTTGGGTCCAGCCGTCCCCATGTCCTCGGTTCCCCGTGAGAGAAGATTCCGCCTTAAACATGGACTCAGCAGCAATCACACACCTAAAAAGTGCTCTGAAGACACTCCAATGTTTGTTGCGTCCGGAAACAAAACTAAGACCTGAGATGACGCGAGCTTCACTGCCATACTCTGGATCGCCACCAGAGATTGGTCTTGTTCCACTAATGAACGCTCGGTGTACATGACCCGGTGTTTTCTTGGAGTTCCGGGGAGCTGATATCATGGGGAGAGCAGTACGCCTCGTCTTGCCTGTCCCTGCCCTGTAGAGCCACATCGCTCAAGAGCCCTGATTCCACACAGTGTCTGACTGTACCAGAGAAGTACACGGATCTTGCAGAGGTCTTTAGCAAATCACACGCGTCTGCCCTACCTCTGCACCATTCATGGGACTGTGCCAGCGACCTTCTGCCGGGAACCTCCCCTCCGAGGGGCCAGGTTTACCCACTTTCCCTACTCAAACAGAGGGTCATGGAAGAATTCGTGACGGAGGCCCTGTCGTTGGGTATTAGGCCGTCCCGCACTGACCTCGGCAGGTTTTTTCTGTGTGGGGAAAAAGGACGGTGGTCTGCGCCCCTGTATTGACTACAGAGGTCCCAACGAGATCACTGTAAAATACACTCATCCCTTGCTGTTAATCATAGTCGCACTTGAATAGGTCCACGGTGCATGGGTCTTTACCAGATTAGACCTGTGCAGTGTGTATAATCTAATCCATATAAGGGAGAGGGACAAATGGAAAACAGCGTTTAGTACTGCCCTAGGCCACCATAAATACCTGGTTATGCCTTTTGGGCTAGCTAATGCTCCCTTTCTATTCCACGCCTTCATGAATCACGTGCTGGGGGATTTGGTGAATAAGTGTGCACTCATGTACTCCAATGACATCCTGGTGTTCTCGCATTCTATCACCGAGCATGTGATACACGTGAGACAGGTGTTCGGCTGCTTATTAGAGAACGGCCTCTTTGTTAGGGGTGAAAAATGCCTGTTTAACCAGGAGCGTGCGTCTTTCCTGGGTTTCATCCTTGGCCCAGATGAGATGGCAATGGACCCGGCTTATGTCCAGTCAAGCTCCACCCATGTGCATATTTTTCACTTAAGTTGTTGTCCCCCGAGTGCAATTATGACACCGGTAACAGGGAATTGTTAGCGACCAAGCTTGCATTGGAGGAGTGGAGGCACTGCTTGGAGGGGGCTACTTGCCCATTCTTGGTCCTTATGGACCACCGAAAAACCTGGAGTACATGAGGATAGCCCGTCATCTCAACCCTCGACAAACCTGTTAGGCTCTTTTCCTTACCAGGTTCCGGTTCATAGTCTCATATCGCCCTGGCTCCAAGAACACAAAGGCTGACACTCTGTCCCGGCTGTAAGACAAGGACCCGGCCCCAGAAGCACCTGAGACCATCCTGCCCAGCACCTGCTTTGTGGCTCCCATGCGTTAGCAGTTCATGCAGGACCTCCAGAGAGCCCAAACAGAGGAACCTGGTCCAGTTGACAGTCCTGAAGACAAGGAGTATGTCTTTGCCAGGATGCGCCCACAGCTACTCCATTGGGTGCATGATGCCCCAGCCGCTAGCCACCCAGGGTATTGACGGACTCTTCCTCTGCTCAAAAAGAAGTACTGGTGGCCCTCCCTTAGGGAGGATGTGCAGGAGCTTGTGGAGGCATCCAAGGTATGTGCTCAGGCTAAGACCCCAAACCAGAAACCTTGCAGGGCTGTTGGAGCCCCTTCCGGTTCCATGTAGGACTTGGTCACATGTAGCAGTGGACTTCCTGGGCAAAGACATGGGCAGAGACTTGGAGTTTCGGTTAGCATTACCTCTGGATACCATCCCCAGGCTAACAGACAGGTAGAACGACCAAGACCTAGGCTGCTTCCTCAGAAGCTACTGCAGACAAGACCAGGACCAGTGGTCATGTTTCCTGCCCTGGGCCGAATATGCCCATAATTTCCTGTCATATTCTTCCATAGGCCTGTCTCCTTTCTAGGCATCCTCCGGTACCAGCCTCCCTTGTTCCCTTGGCACCCTGGTTCCACTGAGGTCTCCGCTGTGGACTCCTGGTTCCAGAACAGCGAGGCGGCTTGGCAGTGCGATAACATCTTTGCCAAAGCGTTCACCAATACAAACAACAGGCCGACCAATACTGCCGCACCTTGCTCTTCCAACCTGGGCAACGGGTGTGGCTGTCCACCAAGGACATCCCCCTTAAGCTGCCCTCCAAGAAACTTAGCCCCCAGTTCATAGGTCTCTACAAGATCCTTCGACGAATCACCCCAGTCACCTATCTGTTACAGTTGTCTCCTCATTTATGCATGTGCCCCATTTTTCATGTTTCCTTTCTTAAGCCCTACAGTACCTCCCTGCTCCAAGCCACCCGGGGAGACCTGAAACCCCCTCTGGTGAAGGTGAATCAGGAAGTAGCCTACACTGTCCCCTCCTGGACTCCAAGCACCGGTGTGGGGGTCTGTACTACCTTGTGTACTGGGAGGGGTACGGCCCTGAAAAGCTCAGCTGGGTGTTGGCTCGCAATATCCCCGACCCGTCCCCCTTCGCTGACTTCCATTGGGACCATCTGGATAAGCCGACACCCCGTCCAGGAGGCTGCCCCGCTCCCAGGCATCGCGGGGCAGCAGAGCCGCCTGTAGAGAGGAGGGTACTGTCAAATCCATGCCCATACCACAATTGACAGCACCTGACACAGACCAAGCACCGGACGATAATCAAAGCACTCTCCTTTAAAAGACCCTCCTCAGCCATTTCACACTTGGAGAATCTCAGTGAGACAACCATCTCTTTTACGCCTATGTCCCGTTCTTCTTCATTCCTAGCTCCTATTCTTCGTTCGCCGGCTTCTGACCATTTGCCTCGTCTCCTGACCCTGTACATGGATCGTCGCTCTCTCTCTGACCGCCGATTGCCCGACTCTCTGCCCGTCCCCGACAACGAGAACTTGCCTGACCCCTTAGTTCCTGACAAACGATCCTGCACTTGGGTCCAGCTGTCCCCGCGTCCTCAGTTCCGCGTGACAATTATCTCTTTCTATGTCTCTTTCTTATAAATACTGTAGATAGTTACAGTTATTATTATTACTATTATTATTATTACTGTATTGTCATATTAAATATATTTTAGTATATCTGGACATGTTTCTTTAATGTTTTTGTGCATGAAAAAGGTACAGTATATACTAAGACAAACATTTGACTAACTGACATTAGACACGAACTGTACGGAACTGTTCCGACTCACGTAGAAATCCAACTTAAAGACAAACTTAGGAGCGCAACTCATTTGTAGTCGGGGACTACCTGTAGTATAAATGTTGCAAGACATCTAAACAAATATGTCAAAATAAATAAAATGAAATAAAATAATCAAACAAATGAAAAAATAAATATATAAGGTGGGTCCCAGCCCACTATGATTGGACAACTGGTTATGGGTAATAATCATCATCATCTTCCTCCGCAGACTCCTCCAGACTTCCCTCTCCCCGCACACCTCCTCCAGTTCCCCTGGGGAAACCCACAAGGCGTTCCCAGGCCAGCCGGGAGACGTAGTCTCTCCAACGTGTCCTGGGTCTGCCCCGAGGCCTCCTCCCAGTGGGACATGCCCGGAACACCTCACCAGGGAGGCGTCCAGGAGGCATCCGGAACAGATGCCCGAGCCACCTCAACTGGCTCCTCTCGATGCGGAGGAGCAGCGGCTCTACTCCGAGCTCCTCCCGGGTGACTGAGCTCCTCACCCTGTCCCTAAGGGTGCGCCCAGCCACCCTGCGGAGGAAACTCATTTCTGCCGCTTGTATCCGCAATCTCATTCTTTTGGTCATGATCCAGAGCTCATGACCATAGGTGAAGGTAGGAACGTAGATTGACCGGTAAATTGAGAGCTTCGCCTTACAACTCAGCTCCTTCTTCACCACAACAGACCGGTACAACGACCGCATTACTGCGGACGCCGCACCGATCCGTCTGTCGACCTGCCGCTCCATTTTTCCCTCACTCGTGAACAAGACCCCAAGATACTTAAACTCCTCCACTTGAGGGAGCAACTCCCCCCAACCCGGAGGGCGAATTCCACCTTTTTCCGACTGAGAACCATGGCCTCGGATTTGGAGGTGCTGATTCTCATCCCCGCCGCTTCGCACTCGGCTGCAAACCTCTCCAGTGCACGCTGTAAGTCTTGATTCGATGAAGCCAACAGGACCACATCGTCCGCAAAAAGCAGAAACGAGATCCTGCGGTCACCAAAACAGACACCTTCCATTCCCTGCCTGCGTCTAGAAATTCTGTCCATGAAGATAATGAACAGAATTGGTGACAAAGGGCAGCCCTGGCAGAGTCAAACATGCACCGGGAACAGGTCTGACTTAGTGCCGGCAATGCGAACCAAGCTCCTGCTCCGGTCATACAGGAAACGAACAGCCCATAGCAGCGAGCCCTGAACCCCATAATCCCGAAGTACCTCCCACAGGATGCCATGAGGGACATGGTCGAATACCTTCTCCAGGTCCACAAAACACATATGGACTGGTTGGGCAAACTCCCACGAATCCTCCAACACCCTAATGAGGGTATAGAGCTGGTCCAGTGTTCCACGGCCAGGGCGAAAACCGCATTGCTCCTCCTGAATCCGAGGTTCGACTATCGGTCGGATTCTCCTCTCCAGTACCCCGGCATAGACTTTCCCAGGGAGGCTAAGGAGTGTGATCCCCCTATAGTTGGAACACAATCTCCGGTCCCCCTTCTTAAAAAGAGGGACCACCACCCTGGTCTGCCAGTCCAGAGGCACTGTTCCTGAGCTCCACGCAATGCTGCAGAGGCGTGTCAGCCAAGACAGCCCCACAACATCCAGAGACCTGAGAAACTCGGGGCGGATCTCATCTATTCCCGGAGCCTTGCCACCGAGGAGTTTTTTGACTACCTCAGCAACTTCGGCCAGGGTAATGGACGAGTCCCTCTCGGAGTCCCCAGCCTCAGCTTCCTCTACGAAAGGCGTGTCGGAGGGATTGAGGAGATCCTCAAAGTACTCCTTCCACCGCCCGAGGACATCCTCAGTTGAAGTCAGCAGCGCACCACTTCCACTGTAAACAGTGTTGGCGGAACACTTCCCCCTTCTGAGTCGCTGGACGGTTTGCCAGAATCTCTTTGAGGTCGACCGAAAGTCTTCCTCCATGGCCTCACCGAACTCCTCCCAGGCCCGAGTTTTTTGCCTGGCACGCCGGTACCCGTCAGCTGCTTCAGGAGTCCCATGAGCCAGCCAGGCCTGATAGAACTCCTTTTTCAGCTTGACAGTATCCCTTACTTCCGGTGTCCACCATCGTGTTCGGGGATTGCCGCCGCGACAGGTGCCGGACACTTTATGGCCGCAGCTCTGAACCGCCGCCCCGACAATGGAGATGTGGAACATAGTCCATTTGGACTCAATGTCCCCAGTCTCCCTCGGGACCTGGTTGAAGCTCTGTCGGAGGTGGGAGTTGAAGACCTCTCTGACAGGGGCCTCTGCCAAACGTTCCCAATAAACCCTCACTATGCGTTTGGGCCTTCCAGGTCTGTCCAGCTTTTTCCCCCCCCATCGAATCCAACTCACCACCAGGTGGTGATCAGCTGACAGCTCAGCCCCTCTCTTCACCCGAGTGTTCAAGACATATGGCAGAAGATCAGAAGAAATGACTACAAAGTCGATCATCGACCTCCGACCTAGGGTGTCCTGGTGCCAAGTGCGCTGATGGACACCTTTATGCATGAACATGGTGTTTGTTATGGACAAACCATGACTAGCACAGAAATCCAATAACAACTCACCACTCGGGTTCAGATCAGGGAGGCCGTTCCTCCCAATCACGCCCTTCCAGGTGTCACTGTCGCTGCCCACGTGAGCGTTAAAGTCCCCCAGTAGAACAACAGAGTCCCCAGTGAGAGCGCTTTCCAGCACACCCCCCAGGGACTCCAAAAAGGCCGGGTACTCTACACTGCCGCTAGGCGCATAAGCACAAATGACAATGAGAGACCGTTCCCTGACCCGAAGGCGCAGGAAGATGACCCTCTCATTCACCGGGGTAGACTCCAACACATGGTGGCTGAACTGGGGGGCTATTAACAAGCCCACACCGGCCCGCCATTTCTCACCCTGGGCAACGCCAGAATAGTGGAGAGTCCACCCTTGGTCGAGAAGAGTGGTTCCAGAACCCAAGCTGTGAGTGGAAGTGAGCCCAACTATATCTAGACGGTATCTTTCAACCTCCTGCACCAGCTCAGGCTCCTTCCCCGCCAGTGAGGTGACATTCCAAGTCCCAAAAACCAGAGTTGGAGCCCGAGGTTTGGGTCGGCCGGGCACTCGGCCCCGACCACCACCTAAATCACAGCGCACCAGCCCCTTACGGTATCTCCAGCAGGTGGTGAGCCCACCGAAGAGCGGCTCCACGTTTTAGCTTCGGGCTGAGCCCGGCCAGGCCCCGTGGGCATAGACCTGGCTACCAGGCGCTCGCATGCGAGCCTCCCCCCAAGGCCTGGCTCCAGGGTGGGGCCCTGGTGGCCCCATACCGGGCGGGGTAAACGAAAGCCTTGGTTTAATTGTCATCATAAGGGGCTTTTGAACCGCACTTTGTCTCATCTGTCATCCAGGATCTGTTTGCTATGGGAGACCCTACCAGGGGCATATAGCCCCAGGCAACAGAGCTCCTGAAATCATTCAGGCACTCAATCTCCTCCACCACGGTAAGGTGGCGGTTCAAGGAGGGGGTTATGGGTAATGTTTTTTTCTTTTTTTTTAAATTTTATGTTTATGAGTTTTAATTAAATAGTTATGCTCCTCTTTTTTATTTTGTTTTGGTATTATCTGATTGGAAATAAAACTAGATAAGTTCACATACAAACACATTAAATTATTTATTCTGCTAAAATGTCTAACATCTTATAACAGGAAATGTAAGAATACACACACACACACACTTTCTGAACCACTTGTCCCATACGGGGTCGCAGGGAACCGGAGCCTACCCAGCAACACAGGGCGTAAGGCCAGATGGGGAGGGGACACACCCAGGACGGAATGCTAGTCCGTCGCAAGGCACCCCAAGCGGGACTCAAACCCCAGACCCACTGGCGAGTAGGACCCAGTCCAACCCACTGCGCCACCGCACCCCAAATGTAAGAATAATTACATTTTAATCAGATATAATTAAAAACAAATCAGTGTGTGAATGGTATGTTTTCTCTGCACCCCAGACCAGAATGACAAACATCTTTCCTTATACAATACTTACTGCTTTAGCTTTGTGCAGACAGAAAAATATGTGAGGATCACTCAAATTTAGCTGGGATCAGTCATCCCAGTCAATGGAAAAGACCAAGAGTAATCTCATTTGGGATACTACTCCCACATCAAAGACAATCATAAAAAATGCAGCACACTTAAGGCGAAACATGTCACTTTGCTTGGAGATATCGCTCTTCCAAATATATCTGTGAAACCTCAATAACACCTTACAGACAGGGTAGTAATGTTTGCCATTTTTTCAGTTTTAAATTATATTTTATTTCCAGTGAAATAGATAATTAAAACCACTCAGAAACCCAAATATGAAAAAGCCCTTTCAGATCCTGCAGGAGTCCATGGAATTCTGAATTATGGCAAAAAGCAACAATGAGTAAAGACACAGCTTTGTAATCTGAAGATTTCTGTGTCAAGTCAGATGAAGTTCATTGTTTGTTGTACCCTTGAAAAAGGTCTTTGTTGTATAAGAAACTCAAGTAAACAAGTGAAAGAAATCTTAAAAATTAATTTAAAGACCAGTTTTGGCTAGAATAAATGTCATTTTTTCTATTTTCCTGTACAAGAAAAACACCCCTCTATGGCTTATACAATGACCTTATTATTCACATACAACCATATTTTTGCCCGTGCCCATTTTGCATCCACAGTGGGTATTTTACTCTGTAGATCTGCTTGTATCTGTCACATGGATACGAGGACGCCGGGGCAGCTGGACCCAGGTGCAGGATCGTTCGTCAGGAACCAAGGGGTCAGGTGAGTTCTCGCTGTTGGGACGGGCAAAGAGTCAGTCGACTGATGGTCAGAGTGAGAGCGAGGATAAATGGACGTGGTCAGGGGACAATGCGAAGGGTCGAAAGCCGGAGAATGGATACAGGAAGCAAGGGATGAGGAAGAGGAGGACATAGCTCAGACGGGATGGTTTTCTCAGCAAGATTCCACAAGGTAAGGGGAGCAGAGGAGGGTCTTTTAAGGGTGTGTGTACTGATTGGTGTCCGATGCTTGATCTGTATCAAGTGCTGTCGATGGTGATGCGGGTGTGGACGTGAGAGTATCCAATGCGTCTATGAAACTTTGGACCAGAAGGACATACTTGGAGTATTAAACTCAAAAGGGTTTGTGGTTGATTGCTGTCAATAAATATTGCAATTTTCTGGCAAAATGTACTACATTTTAACACACTCACACCAACAGCATACTTCCTGCCTATTATTAATAATAATACATTTATCTGACACCTTTTCTTAAACTTACAGGGTTGAGCCACTTACTATTATTTATCCATAATACAGCTAAGTAGTTTTTAATAGAAAAGTTCTGGGTAAATGCCTTTCTCAAGGGTACCAAATATTTGTTAGTAACAATGTAAAGTGGTCCCCCCTCTTATCCACGGGTTCGCTTCAGCAGCGGTCCGAAAATATTGAACGGAAAATTCCAGAAATAAACAACTCAGTTCTAAATAGCACACTCTTCTGAGTAGCATGATGAAATCTCGCAGCATCCCACCTGGGATGTTGTCACGCGGAACACAGGGAGCCGAGATGGCTGAACCCAAGTGCAGCATTGTCCGTTAGACGTTGAGGGAAGAGGCAAGGTCTCAAAACTAGGGACAGGCGAAGGGTCAGTCGATCGGCGAACAGGACAGGAACGAGGATCCATGGACGCGGTCGGAGAACGAAGCAGGAGTCAAAAAACCGGAGATCGTGGACAAAGCAAGAGTGTAGTAACACGAGGAAGGGCGGTTGTCCCAAACGAGATTCCGCAACGGTACAGGAGCTGAAGAGGGTCTTTATAGGGTGAGTGATTACTCTTGAGCTAGTGCGGAGTCAGGTGTTGTTGCTTGTGTTGTGGGTGTGGACGTGACAGACGTGAATCATCCCTTTGTCCAGTGGATCCACTGTATACGCTACTCGCCCGTTAGTCATTTAGTAGCGTCTCAGTTATCAGATTGACTGTTGCGGTATCGCAGTGCTTGTATTCAGATAATCCCATTTTGTTTTAATTAAAAAAGAAATTAAAATATCAACACTTATGAGGACCTGGGCATTGGTCCTTCCGTGGTTTCAGGCATCCGCTGGAGTTCTTGAAACATATCCCCCTCGAATTAGGGAGGACTACTGTATATACCCTGTAACAGTGTAGTGTCTGTGTGCTTTGCACAATGAAAAGTATATGCTGTGTTCTTGTGCATTCTGTTTCCTTACAGTAACCCATTAGCTAAATGACAAAAATGTTTTTATCAAAGGTGTAAACTATCTAATTTCTTATGCTTCCTGGATAGGTTGTGGACCTCCACAACCCTGCATGGGACAAGTGGTTACAAAAATATAACATCAAAGGCAAGTTAGAAGTTCTTCTTTTTTACACAAATTTTAACTTTTGTAGATATTATCATTTTCATGCACAGAAATACATCTTATTTTGGTATTTTAATTAAATTTAAGTGACATTATCTTTTGTCGATGAACCATTTTTTGGGTAAATTTTCATACAAAATAATTGTAATAGGACTCCCTCGCAATTGTATCTGCCAAATGGTGTGAATCCACAGAACGAATTAAACCTGTTACCTAAGGAATGGCTGTGCTTGGCACTCTGGAACACTGGGAACTCAGACAGGTGAGTTTGCAATTGTCTCTGTTCTTTTTTTTTTTTTTTTTTTGAAAATGTTGCCCGATTATGTCTTGGATAAGGTCATGGTGCTGCCATGTCAACAGTGCAGAAGCTTGACTGCTGGTATTGGGTGTTAAGAGCTTTTGAGCAAAGGGATAAAGTGGGTAGAACTAATGAAGCAGAAACAGTTTGCCCAGAGCCTGACCTATAAGTGTTTCTCAAAGCATCCTCTGGAAAATAAGAAAATAATGGCATGAACTATTCATCATCATAGCTTAGTTAGAGGGGTAATTTAATTTGTGCATACAAGTGAACAAGTTTCCAGGAGTGTCACATTAAAAAAACTAGGAAGGACTCATACATATCACATACTTTCCCTTTCTCTGAGGATCAGTGAACTGCATATACATTTTCTGGGCACTTAAGAGGAAATAAATAATATAAATAACTGATCTCCTGGGCAGCACAGTAACACAGTGGGTAATGCTGGAGCATTACTTCACCTGGGCTGTACGACTCAGTGTGGGACTAGGTCCCTGCTCAGTTTATGTGGAGTTTGCACACATTTCCCATGGGTGTTCTGGTATCCTCCCACAATCCTAAATTGCCTGTAATGTGCAAGATCTACCTAGCCTGGTGTCCAGAGACATGCTATTCAGGTTTACCCATAGTGTGTGAGTGACAGAGAGAGTGTGTTCCACTGATATATGGATGAGTGACCCATTGTAAGTAGTGTATCTAGCAGTGTAAATCACCTTGATGAATAAGGTGCGTGGGCTGGTAACACTACATGAGAAAAGTGTCTGCTAAATAAATGTAAATGTATGGCTCTTTGGAGAAAAGCGTCTATTAAGTGAATAAATGTAATTAAACCCATATATTGTGTGTGTAGTAGCTATCGTGATTAGTGATTCACATTTAAATGCTTCATGTAAATCAAAGTAACTTCAGTATTTGAGTAGTTTTTTTGACTGAATGCTTTTTTGAGTAAATACTTTTATTTAACACCTCCCCCCCAAGTAACATGGCTTTTACATCACTACTGTGTTTGGGTACTTTACCTAACTCTGTGTAGGAGGACCTTAAATGCAGATAAGCCTCAAATCGAAAATGACGGTTTTGCTACTTTCCACCCTTTCTGCCCAATTCAGAGTGGAAGCGTGTTACAATCTTTGCTCTATAAAGTAAAAAAATCCCTTATATTATTACCTCCTCCAAACATCTGTTCTCTGTACTCAAGTTCCTTACTGCAATGACACACTCTAAAGAGCTACCATCAGAACAAAAGGATTCACTTTCTGGAAATAGTTCATACTTTTAAGCAGAAAAAAGTATGATACATGATTCATACTTTTTCAAGAGAAAGTACATGGTTTGTACATAATTCAGGTCCATGAATGCATATGTTACAACCTGTATATGAGCAACTAGATTACTAGAATTATGCTGTAAAATTTGGCTAAACTTATTTCAGCAAAATATCACCTGCACAAACCACAACAGAAATGTGTTGAATTACTTTCCTTTTAATCTTTGGAAAACTCCATAGAAGCTTCAGTGTAAAATTCAAAATAATGATTATAAAAGGTAGGGGGTGCAGTGGTGCAGTGGGTTGGACCACAGTCCTGCTCTCCGGTGGGTCTGGGGTTCGAGTCCCGCTTGGGGTGCCTTGCGACGGACTGGCGTCCCGTCCTGGGTGTGTCCCCTTCCCCCTCCGGCCTTACGCCCTGTGTTGCCGGGTAGGCTCCGGTTCCCCGTGACCCCGTATGGGACAAGCGGTTCTGAAAATGTGTGTGTGATTATAAAAGGTAAAAAAAGCAGGTTCAGTATAAGAAAGAATTGAGACTGTCATTAAACAAAAAACTGTATGAAGTAAATATTGTGAATGCAAAAGTGAATATCTTCTGAGACTAAAGCTGACTACAGTAAGATGCAAATTCAAATACAGTAGCTAATAGGGCATACACAGTCTGTGATAGTTATGCAATGATCTACATTTAGCAATTAAAAGAACCTGATCCGAGAGAGCATCTCCACCTCTACTGCAGCACAAAAGGTCATGCTGTATAATGAATGTAGTCTGTAGGTGAACACATCAGTTAAAAATACTTTGACCATGACATTCAGTATTATACAAGCATAATGAATAGTAAAGTAGTAAAGGGTTTGAAGAATATGGTGTAAATACAGGGTATATGTAACTAAAGTGTGTGTGTGTGTGTGTGTGTGTGTGTGTGTGTGTGTGTGTGTGTGTGTGTGTGTGTGTGTGCTCCTTTCTCTAGGTCTCTGTTTTCAAAAGGGTTTTTCAGTGGCACATTATTTTTGTAAAGTTGGGGAAGATTGTAATAAAAATCTAAGTCTGACTTCTATAGATTTAGAAGCGCTTAATCTACCATTTGTCAGCAGAAGTGACTGATTTCTCTACCTTATGTTGCTATGGAGACTGAAAGCAAGTAGTGCAACATTATTTGCAGTAATGCTACCTTTTGATAAGCTTGATGTTTATGAAAATTTTGTGGTCCACTAGTTATTGCAAGTATGTTAGACATGGTTTGCAGTGTTTTATCACTTAATTTGAAAGTCAGCAGGATATCTTGGTTGTAGTTAACAGCTTGGAGTGTTTGGCATGGATTTGAGCATTAGTGTTGGTAGTGCTTGTCATAAACACTTCTGAGATAGAAATTCAGTAATTATTTCTGTTTATTATTTGTTGCTGAAATGCCAGAAGAGATGTTGTACATGATGTGCAACATTCAAACAGACTGTAATTGTTGATAATGGTGTAGTAATCAGTGTACAAAGCCTAATTAGCTTGTTGGCAGCTAATAATGTTTCCATCACACACATCCATTGTCTTGACAGTATGTGATCTTGGCTGGCATGTGACAAATCTGCTGAGAAGAAAAATTCTATCAATGGCTTTTCGTCTGTCAAAGTAAATTATGCGGTTTTAATGCCTTGTATCACAGCATAATTTTATTACTTGGATTATTGTGCATTTGAATGGATCACATTAAACTATTATTATTGTTGTTGTTTGATGGGATGGGATTATGAAACAAGAACAAGAACTAATTTATTGTCTTTCTGTTTTTGCCTCATCATGTCTCAGGGCAGGTCTCTCAAAATGACCTAGAAGATGCATTTCATCTTTTTGACCTACACTGATCTGTTTTTCAAAGTGGGGCAGAACGTTTTATGCTTCTTCCATGAGATTTGCCAGGCAGCCCACGTGAACAACGTTGTATCAGAATTAAAGATGATCCTGTGAGAATCCTTTATTACGAGATAAAAGACAGAAGATTTTTCATAAGTAAAGCCAACACAAAGAAAACCAATAAGTAATAATAAGAACTCAAAAAATTTTATTTTATTTAGGATACCATTACCAAGCTACTTAGCTGTTTAAAGTACTGTTCTGAAAGTAAATCTCTAATATCACAGTCTGAAAAGTAAACAATTCAGAATAAAGAAAGAAGGATAATAAAGATTGTAGTGCAAAAGGAACAGACTGTGGTCACAAATACTAATGTCGATAGTCAAACCTCAATGACAAATGTTCACTCAAAGTCCTTCCCCGGTTTACATTTGCGTCTGAATGTGAGACTTCACTGAAAGTGTTTCCACTGAGCTCTGGAGAGCTAACAGCACGAGAAAGTTTGAGAAGGGAGGCTGAGAAGGGAAGGCAAAAAACATGACAAAAACATGGCAACTTGCATCAGTGGCATACTGAGTTAGTACACTGTCCTCAGCCTTGTCAGGCCTTGTCAAGCAAGTGCTGGCATCACACAGACGCAGATGATGGTTAGGCTGTCTCAGCTCACCAGCACCTATTTTAAAATGCAGCTCCGTATTGGAGAAAATACAACTCTTTCCATACAGAATTATCGTGTATCTGTCTCCATTAATTATGGAGACAATTAATAATGATCCCTTATATTTCTAGTCTTACATCTAATAGTGTAATAATTATGAACATTTTACTGTTCTTCTTTTAAAAATAAGAATTCATTGATGAAAAAATCAACAGAATGTACTCAACATGCTTCCTCAGATCTAAAAGGTCATTAAGACTGAGACTTCAGATGGAATACACAATAACACCATATCATATGGTCATGTGTTTTCTCATATATGTATTTTGTGTGACCTTAAGTAATTACAATACTAACTGAATTCAGAACTGTTGATAATTATGCAGTCACTTTTAAGATGGGGAAAAAATATAACGGCATTAACAATGTCGCTTTAATGAGCGTACTACAAACATTTCAACATGGCTGAACGTAATATCATGAAATGCAGATTTATTAAATTCCAAGGCATTAAATAAGATCTTAAAAAAGAAGGAAAATCTCAAAAAATGATGGAAACTACCATGAAGTTACAGTAGTACAGAAATCAATCTGACCTTTAATTTTAACTTGTGAACTTTAACTTTACATGAGAAATATTATAATAGCACTTGTAAGCATATCATGAGCTTTCCAAAGACTTGAATTTTTTCAAAGGGTTATGTTTTCTTCCTCATTTTTTTTCAAACCAAAGATACATGATGATAGATAACAAGGGCAGAAAAATAGCATTAAAACAGAAACTAAGAGGCAAATGCATTTCAGTTTCAGCTGAAAAGAAAAGAAAAAGAATGTAGCCTGAGAATGGAAATTAAAAAAAAATAAATACCATGAAATAAAAAGCTGCAAGTAATAATTTCCCAAGAAACACCATTGTTTCTTTGTAATGCCTTGGTTTTATTTTTGTAGACAGATGCTAACAATAAACTTACCAAGTCAAATATCACGCTGTTTCTCCTTTCAGCAAACATATTTTTAGTTAAACAATTCCTGTTTAGGTTTTCAGGAAATCTGCAAGTTAGACATCTAATAAGAATATGTTCCATGTACTGACAATGGAATTTTGCACTGTTAAACAAAGTGGAAAGTTCACAATCAACTGCATAGACTGACACCAGTGTTGTGTAATCTATGACAATGATGTAAAATTTTTGCATTGCTTGCAGCTGATGAAATTTTAGATCCTGATGACTAAAAAAATTTCAGCCGTGTAGTGAAAGAGAATACAAAATAAATTTTGAATGTAATGCTGAACTATGCTACTTTTTTCTAGTTTAAATAGCTCTGTCTAATGTTACTATCAGAAAAACTATTGTATTGGACTACAAAAAAATATAGCAAAATAATATTTACTTTGTCATACAACATATTAAGTTTCTGCATATTAGCCTTCTTATGCTGAATAGCAACATTAAGGATCTTGAACATGCTGCAATTGTCACAATGTCTTAAACATGGTGGCATTACATTTAAATGCATGAGAGAGGTGGTAAATTAATTGTCACACATGCCATTTCGAAGAAAGGGAAAACCTGCTTATGACACACTTTATTGGACTGTAAACTGCACTTTTCTTTTCTACCAGGTCCTTGCATATGCATTCACAATGCAAAATTAAAACACTGACAGAATTAAAACAATTACCATGGTAATTTATACTGAAAGTTCCAAGCATTTGTCATGGAAGAGTAGCATCCATACTTTAAAGTATTTTTACAGTATTACAACAGTGTTATTTTCACTATAACTTCTAAAGTAAGAGCAATCATCACAATACAAATCAATAAGTATAAAAGACACCTCAATTAAATTCTAATATTACTTCACTGTTAACTTAAGCACACAGTATACACTGTATTCTGTTACATATCTGTCTCTCTTTTTAAGACCTATTCACAGTGCAGAAACTAGGCTGTAATTCTGCTTTAACTGGAGTACTGAAGGAAAATAATTCAGCATTCACTCATTTGTACACCACTGGCCTTTAATGCCTGTATTTTATGTCAAGATCCTATCAAAAGCAAAGAACACCTAATATTTCCAAGCTACCAGTTCTCCAGTGTTATCTTCCAGTTAAAACTATATCCCAGTTTTATCCATAGCTTTACATTTAGAGGCATTTAGTTTCACTAGCCTGTTGTGAACCCATTTAGGAGAAAACTAAATTTTCCACCATTATTTTTCTACGATAGCCTGATTGACTTCTTCTGATTGTTAGTATGTATATCCTATCCATGTTTAAGTACAGTTGATAACAAAACACATTGCTAACAACACTGATCTACTTGAGGTAATGCTATCTGTATCACCCAGTGCAGATGTCTGCCTCTTATTCTCCGGGTTTTGCACTGAAGCCAGTACTGACTCCACTTACCAGGAACTCCTACTGGTGTCAGCTTAATAATGACTCATTTCTGTAGTACTTCATCAGGAGCCTTTTGAACCTCCAAATATATAATATTGTGCAGCAGATTTGACTCAACTCTTCTGCAAGGCTTTTCCAAAAGCACTTTTGATCACCTTACAAAATTTGATATACGTTTGTGTGTGTATCTCCCCAGGAAAAATTCAAACCTCAGTCTTGTACTAGGTGTTTATAGTGTTTAAAATAACATCCAACACTAAAGTGACCTACAGTTTCTTGGATCAAAACATCCCATGTCTAATAGACAGAAATAACACTGTTTTGCTTTCATTTTTCATAGATCTTACCAGCCTTAGCTGCCTAAAGATTTTTTACAGGTTTATAAACCCTTTCCCCAGAGAACTCTGGGATACATTGTCAGGAACTGCTGATATATTGGTATTGAGATTTTTGTGTAGCACTGTCAGTGCATCCCACTCGCTTGTTTCTTATTCCCCATGGACTGCCTGGGTTTTTTCTAATACAGAATGGACATGTGTGATCTCCTTGTTGGATGAGTTGCAAACAACATCATTTTGAGTGCATCAGTCATATTTTCAACCTAAAACATGCATGGCTTCATTACACCACAGCCCTCCAAGTGCCTTTTTCATTCCTGTTTCCTACTATCATACTAACAAAAGCATTTTGGGTTGCTTACAGCATCCTTGGTTAGAGATATTTGTTTTCCATAAGGCCTCTTGGCTCTTCAGTTGTATTCTGTAACCCAGGGGCAGATTTAATACAAGTAACCCTTGTACAACAAAGGGACCTTTTACAAGAATTGAGAGTAACAAGCAAATGTAATTTGTAGCCAAAAATCTGCATAATAAGCGTCACATACTTAATCATACTTACGAAACACACTTTTGAAGAACAGATATTTAAATTCAAAATACACTTCTCTTGAAAGGGCTAGATCGAGTGTATTAACTCCCTATTATCATTCAACCGGTCATAGAGCAGAGCAATGTAAGACAGTGACACAGACACAGACTCATATACACACTATGGGCAACTTGGAGCCACCAGTTAAATTTAAACACTTCTTAAAGGATCCTGGAGCAACTGGAGGAAACCCAGGCAAACGCAGGCGGAATATGTCAACATAGACAGAGCCTCATCTGAATCCACAACTTAGGAGCTGTTTTACAACAATAGTAAGAATATTGTAATCGTATTATAGCAGCACGAATGCTGAGAAGGAGAGGGATATTAAAAGGAGATATGTGTAAAAGTGATTTTGAATATAGGATATCAAAAGCAGCTCTGATACATGAACCTAAATGTCTGTGTGTTTAAAAGATATGAGGAATTTTTTCAAGTGTGGAGTGTAAACTTGCCATAGGATCATCTATAGCTTATTCACCTTCTCTTTGGTTCTCCACTCTTTTGAAATATTCAAGGCAGTCCTTACTATTCACAGTCAGTGTTGGTGCATTAGGTGAAGCTTTGGTGCATGATTCCAGTTGGTATTCTAGCTCTCTTTTGAGAAAAACACAAAAGAATGTCAAAAAAGTTTGTAATGGTGAAACTTCACTGCTCAACAGTTCAAAAGTAAGGGACCCACTGGGTGTTGTACCCACTGTGGGACTCTAGTGTGTGTTGCTTTGGATTTATATATGTATAAATCAGAGGCAGCAGTTATCATGCTTGAGTAAAGACAACACAAATGGCATTTGACATTAAGTAAAAGTCTTTACAGTACTGCGCTACCAATTTGATCCAAATTTAAAGAGCTCTTTTGAGGAGTCTTGGTGGACTGAAGGTAAAGCAGGAAGTAGAACGTATGTAATTTAAAAAAAAAAAAACTTATATTATTAAAGATTATTTTTATGTAGTAAAATGTTTAACTCATCCCTTCGGAGGGTTATGTTATGAATAAATGCAAAAATGTCTCTGTCTTCAAAGTATTTTACAAACAGCTAAAGATCCACAGCCTTCTCAAAAACCAGTTAAAGTCCCAAATTTCTTTCCAGGCTAAGAGAAGCTTTACAGCTGATCATCTGAAGAAGGAGGAATCACACCACTGCGCCCTCCACCATTTCCTCAGCAGGACTCACATTCCATCTGGTAAAAGACATTTTTCATGTTTAATAAATATGTTCATTAACCACCTGTGAGTTTCTGGCATGGCAGCTAAACTCCCAGAGCACCGCTGTAAAGAGTGCATTAACAGGCTTACATGACATTTTTAAAAGTAATGCTATGTGTCCACCAGCCCAGTATCAAAAGCACCTCCACCAGGATGTTCTTACACAACAGTATTCATGAAGCCGTTTTGCATAATTCAGTTACATAATTCAATTGAAAATACACACAGTGGATTTTACAGGCTACCATCAGTTAAAAAGCACCTCCAAAGCTCATATATTTTTGTATTTTGTGCCATGAGCATTATCGGTTTCTACTTACGATGCCTTTCTCACATTTTGACAAATCCACTTGTGTCTGTCAAAAACCCAACACAGTAAAAAAGAAAAAAAAAAAAAAAAAAAAAACTAGCAATGGTGGAATAAGCTAGTCGCTGAAGTGTGTGACGTGACATTTCTGCAACTTTTCAGCAGTATTAGCAGCCAGCAACAGTACGTGTGAAGTTGTTGTTTATTTGTGTAAAGATTTAATGGATAAACAATGCAGATTTTGGCAAATATTCAGCAGTGAGTGAAAGCTTATCCCCTCCCCAAACAGTCCCTGGTTATCTCATTATGTTTGCAATAACACAAGTCTATAGCACAAAGACCTGGAAGGAGTGCAGTCTCTGGGTAGAAAAGGCACAAAAGACCTCAATCGTCATGGAAAACATTGACAGAATAACAGTAATTTCCCTGCTTTGCAATATAAAACAACTAAAAAATGTAACTGCTCAAAGATAGTTGTACTTTGTGCCTTTCAGGCATACTTCCACCTTATGCCTTGCTGAATTTACATGTGCAAAGAAAACAGACAGCAGCCAAAACAGTAAGGCAACCCCCTTACGACCCGCCATCCTCACAGCAGAAGCAGATCCATTTATAACTGGCGAACTCTTCAACACATCTCTTTCAGAAGCAATTACATCGGTGGTGAAGAGTGTCACACAAAAAGCGCAGTGACCAGTAAGGAAGCCAGAGCTCTTATTTCCATATTCAATTTACGTTCGCCTCGATGCTATGAAGTTCTCATTCTGAGCAGGGTAACAAAAGGCTTGGATAAACCAACAGGAGCTCATGCTGTGCTGCCAACAGTCTCGCAGGAAAAGTGGCCCATTTGCTCCAAAACGGCAATCAAGTCCAGCTGCCTCTGTGTACAAGAAAGCCCCAACAAGCAGGTCAGAACGAGGATTTTATTCTCCCCATTAGAACACACGCTGTTTTTTCAGGCTTTTCCTTTCCATGACAACAGTGATTGGCAAATAAACAGGAGGACAAAGTGCCCCTCAGCATTAGACCTTCCTCCCCTCCTGCTGACTGCTAAAGGGAGCAGACAATGGCTGGGCATTTTTCACAAGTGGCAACGGCATCTGCCACCTTTCTTGAGATTGGATGTGTGCCCTCCTGATATGTCTGATTCATTTTTGCGTTTCCATTGATGAAAGTTTGCCTTTCAAAATACATTTAAGCTTTGAGACTCTTTTCTTAAGCTCCTAGATTTATCCGAAAGGAGTCACTGTGAATTATTTTCCCAAGCTACAGTGAAATATGATGCTGAGCAAGGTGGACTTTATGTTTTTATAAATTATGTATTAGTGAATATAACAAAGTATGTTAGACCTTAGCTTCTTGTAAGTTTTATACATGATGAGAGATTAATGCTTTAAAGTGCTTTTATGAAATATATTGAAATAAAAATATATACAGTACTTCTTCCTCGATGCTTATCGTCTCCTGTCTTAAGGGTATAAGGTACTAATTGTCCATTATTGTGTACTAGGTAAGCACACAGAAAGTGTTATCTGTTCAAACTGAATGTCAGTTTTACAAAGCAAATCACCTCCCTGTGATTTCTGAGGTCTGAGGGTGATCTAATTGGTGTTAAACTAACAGGTGCCTCTGCATTGTAACATTGCATTTCAATATAGCTTAAATAGACATGTACAATAACTTCATGGTTAATCACAGCCGCAAACAGATGTTAGACTTGCTGGACGCACCATCTGTTTTTAATGAGCAGTTCCTCAGAGAGAACCTTGAGCCTTTCACAGAATGGAGCACACAGTTCGTTTTACAGCAAGTTGAGATGCACATCACTGAGTTCAGACACTCCTCAGATGAAGAGCATACAAGAGCAGTTCAATGATAGGTCACTTTGAAAATTTTAAAATAACTTGTTTCTTTGCTACGGCAGCACAGTGGCCCAGCGGGTCGTGCTGCCACCTCACTGCACCTACACTGTTCAGGCATAGTTTTGAAACTGGCTCAATGTGTGTTTGCTTTGAATGTTCTCCATGAGGTTCCTTCAGCTGCTCTGGTTTCTTCCTACAGCCCAAAGACAAGCAGTTCAGGTGAAGTTAGAAAACTAAATTGCCTGTACTGTGTGAATAGGTGTATGCATGTCTAGCTTGTGATGGACTGGTGTCCTCTCCAGGCTATACCTCCCCAGCCTTGCATCCAGTGATTCCAGTATAGGCTCTGGACTGCCACCACTCTGACATTCAAAACTGGTTAATGAACATTGCTGAATTATTTTTGCTATAATCTGCTGCTCAGAATTCTTAGCCATATAGAGTGTTATAGTAAACCCTCAGTACTGTGTGTTATGTTCATAAATGTATTCATTTATTAGACTCCTTCCAGACATCAATAATGGCACAGAATACAGAATAGAGATCTCAATACAACCCACCAAGTCAATTAAAATTGTAAACCATGAAACACCAAACTTAATTATTATGGCATTATCTTTTCCTCGTAATGAATGGGAACAAATTAATATTCAAAATATAAGAGGCTCACAAACAGAGCACTTTTGAACCCAAATAATGATACCTAAAGAGTGCAAGTCACTAAAAACCATGATCAAAAGAAAGTCTAAATGAGAAAACTGGCATTTTGCATCCCTGATAACACAGGTCTTTATATTTAGTCATTTTTGTAAAGGGAACATGTAACCAAATAGGTTGCAATAGGTTTTTAGTTAGCAGTCTTCATGGGAAACTAATCTCAAATTGAATTCTCAATTATTCAAGAGGTTTGCATTCTTGTTGAGTTCATTAAAAGCATTTCTTATAGCTCAGGATTTGAATGATGACAAATGGTTCTCTTCAAATGTTCTGTTATGAATGATAATGAGAGTGAGCAAACTGCTGTGTAGAATAAATATCCTAATGCATTAATAGGGCAATAAAACAATTTTTTCATCTTTAGTTCCATGTAGATGTTAGTTACATTCTTCTGAACGTACAGTATCTCATTTTTGTTATTCCCATGTGACATCAAAAATTGATGCTGAGTCATATTAATTTTCTTCCTTTAGTTGGCCTGCAATTTACTTTTCATTTGCTGTTAGTTTTTCCAGCAGGTACATTCTTACACGCAGGGGTGTAGAATTATAGTAGCACTGCAGCAGGGTCCCTTCAGCTTTTGACACAACACTCTTCGACATCCAAAACCCACATGTGTAATTTGAAATAAACCCTTAATTAGTTTTTTCCTCAAGCTGTAGAAGACACCAAAGTGCACCTGAGTCTGAAAGATATAGCACAGTAATTCCAAGTAAAATTCCATACATCAAAGCGTAACGTCAATGCTCTCCTTTCAACCCTAGTTATTTAGATCTCTGAGCTCTGCTTCAGACACTGCATCCATACTAATAGAACCGCAAGTATTGAAAAGCTCCAGAGCAGTGAATGTGGAGACAGACAGCAAACTGGCATGTGGCAGGTCAAACGCTTGAATGAGAAGCACCTATTGACAGATAAGTCACAGTTTGACCTGCTGGACACAATTTAAGTACTGGCTGATATTGACTGTGAGATGTGAGCGGCTCAAGCATGCCCTTTTCCATGACAACTATTGCAGAGAGAGGCAGTGTTATTCTCATCGTGTACCGGCCAGAGTAGACATAGCATCACTCATGCTCCATCGTAACTCACCAAGTCCCCATCGGGTCTTCGTGCACGCAGTTGATTCAAGCAGAAAATCAGGAGGTACGTGGAACAGCTCGTATTGGAACGGAATTTGCATAGAAAGCTTGAGGCCTTTTTTTCCTTCTGGAGCGCTATGTTTCAGTGGATTTTAATTTGGAAGCACTAAGTGTAACTAGATTGTGACACACCAGTGATCAGACAGCACAGGACGGAGTTCCGAGTTATGGTTTTTATTAGCTATCTTAACAAACCAAAAACAACAACTGCGAGATTATAATGCCCTTAAGATACATTTACATTTATTCATTTGGCAGATACTTTTTTCCAAAGCAGCCCAAAACTCAGAAAACAAAAACACCTCTCACAACAGGCAAAGGCCTTCAAATGTAGACATACAACTGTTCAAACACAGTTATTGTATTGTATTTTGGTCCAATTGTCCAATACCATAGTTTTTGCTAGTGCACATTACACAAACAGCTGCCGAAATCATTTCAGTCATCATTAGAGATGGTGTGATGCAAATTTTGGAGCTGGTGATCACTAGAAAAGTGAGTGTTAAAGACATGTGCTTTGAAACCGTTCTTAAATGATGAAAGGGATTCAGCAGTTTTGAGGGAGGACTCATCACACCACATCAAAACCAAAACTGAGAGCCTATATACTTTTGATGTGGCACCAGAGGTGGAGGGGCATAGTTGTCTTGCAGGGTAGATCTGGTCATGTAGGTATCAGGGTGCAGACCCTTTGACTGTCTTGTAGGACATAACCAGCATAGAACTACAGACTGGAAGCTATAGGGCACAGTGATGCTGCAGCATTCTGAATCAGCTAGAGAAGGTTGATGGCAGAGGCCAGAACATCAGAGAAGAAGGAGCTGTAGTAGTCCCACGGCCATCCCTTGCTAACTGCTTTAAATTTATTAATTTAGATGATGCTTTTCTCATCTTACAATGTTAAGCTACCTACAGTGATTTATCTATTGAAAAAGCTAGGTGATTTTAGTGGAGGAAGTTAGAGCAAGTTCCTTGCTTAAGGGTACTACAGCTAAATGTGAGATTCAAACCTGCAACTTCAGGGTCCAAAAGGAGAAGCTCTAGCCACTATGCTACCAACAGCTTTAGATGTTCTATAACTAAAATGCTTGAAATTAAGAGTTTGAAAAGAATGTGACATAATGAAGTTTGGTGACTTGTTATGTTCACATATCCATTTGTTACGTAACCTGCAAATGAAAATACTACCTGTGGTTGGATAAATATAATAAACATTATCTTCAGCATCTGATAGTGAATTGACTTTCCTACTCATTGGAATGCAAGTGCAGTACTCCAGAAGGCTTGGTTTGTTCCTATCATTGAGCAGCTACACTATGCTCAAGGCCTGAGAGCATTTTGAGACAAAGTTATTATTTACACAAAGTTCACCTGTATTCAGCTTCCTAGGGCTCTAATCCATTTAATACACAGATTTAAATGTTGGAATGTATGCCAGCTCAAGAGGAAATGAAAGAGAAGCTAAAGAAAAAGCTTAACATAAAAACAAATATTTCATTGCTTTCAGTAACCTGCTATTAATGGTGAGGTTGGCCTGTTTGGATAATTATATATCATTAGATTTTAAACGGAGAAACACATCACCGTTTCCTTAACATTTACTGATTGCAAAATACAGTTCTTTACATACATAATCCATACTCCAGTTACACCTACGTATTTGTACAACTGAACTTTATGCAACTCAGAATGTTCCCAGAGCTGCTGTCCACTGTTGTCAACATATTAAATAGTTTTTTTTATTATTATTGACAATCAAAATTGCTTTCAAAATGTAGTCATAACAACAGGGGTCATTTTTATCACCCCGCCCCCCCATCTCCAACGCGCGCCTACGCCAAGCATTGCCAGAGTACCAAATACAAAACTAAAATGATCAAGAACTGAAACCAATAAGACTCTCCCCTTGTATTTTTCAAGAAGGATGTTGTACACATACTGTGGTTTATGATTACCAGTGCTTCAAAATTTTCATTTAATATCAGTGTCAAAGAAGGAGAGATAGTCATGCCAGCCACAGAGGTTGTGTGCTACTGGGTGAGAATAATAATGAATTCAGCATTATTCCAACAACCCTTTGAGAAATCAGAGATTCAGTGAACCACAGAGTACTCCAGGCATGGTTCCAGGGCCTGCTGACTTTCACCTCAGCAGGTTCATTAGATTTATTAGATTATTAGATTTATAAGACTAGCCTCTGTAAGAAACATCTATTGTAATGCCTAACAGACCTGTCAGTCTCCCAGCACCAAGCACCAACATAAGGATTTTTAGAGATTGTTAGTTTCAGCACGTGAGACTTATAATCAGTTCTTGAACTTGGCCAGTACTCGGCAAAGAATGTGTACATTTACCAGCATCACTCATCTATGCCTCTCAAATTGCAGCCCTGCTTGGACTGTAAACTACTGCCAGCCCTTAGCAAGAAATGCACACAATGGCTAACTCGTTTTAAGAATTTGGTTGTGCAGACTGAAATTTGCTCATTTGACACTAAACCACAGTGAATAGCAGACATCTCTGTCTTCGAATTTAACCAACCAACCAACCAATGTCAACAGCCGCTCATCCCGCAGGTGAGCCGAAGCCTAACAAAGGGCGCAGGGCTGGAGGGGGAGAGGACACACCCAGGATGGAATGCCAGTCCGGTGCAAGGCACCCCAAGCAGAACTCGAACAACAGTCCCCCCCCACACAGCGGGCACCGGCAAAAGCCGCTGTGCCACCACATCCCCCACTTCAAATTGATAATAAGCACAATTTCAAACATACAACCACAATTCCAAGAATGTCCAAAATACTTTGCTCAGACACTAACACAAACATTGTTAAGCTGTCAGGTCACATCATTTGTGACTCTTGTACATTTTTGCAAGAAATGGGATCAACGTTCTTTCATTATTATTTGCACCAAATTTAAAATGATTAATTGTAGTGAATGGACAAAAATGTAAACATTAAAAATATATAGGCACTTACTAAGATCAATCGCATAGTGTGCATGAGTGGCACAGAGTCGATCGGTTTCTGGAATTTTGTAAAACAGATACGACACAGTTCTTCCAATCAACTTGTCATGCACAAAACAACAACAGGAATACTGTCTCAGCAATTGGCCAAAAATACCATAAAATGCACAGCTGAGTTCATATCTGGTGACTGGAAAGGCTATAGCATATGGAGAAACATCTGCCTCATGTTAATAAAACCACTGGGTGGCCATCGACACTTTGGATGTGAGAGTCATACTAAAAGACAATCTACCCTATAGGAAGGAATTGCAGAAACACAACGTGAACATGACTATTCAATCTCATTAAGCAGCAACGAGTATCTGTTTAGAACTCTTTTCTACATAGAGTATTTCCTCTCTGTAATTTATGCGTTTTCATTTTTCTTTTACATGTACCATTAGCACTTTAACACACACTCTTCCCTTAGATCACTTTACATTTTCAGACAACAGATTTTATCTAGTAAGCACTATCCCCAACATTTTCCTTCTTCTTATTTTAAATGTGGCCAGCCTGTTTATACATATTTTACTAATGTGTGACTACATTCCTATTTATATGTCTAACTGAGAGAAGAAGAAATAGAAGAAGAAAATTTAATGTGTTACATTAACAATGCTGTAAACATATGCACAACCTCCAACAGTAGAAATTAGCATTTAAACTAATCAAGACGAATATTTCTAGGCATTCTGTCAACTGTTCTGTGGCCGTGAACTATTAACTGATCTTAGTAAATATTTCATTGAGACAATTACCTTCCCCCCCACCATGTACCCAGGGATTCTGGGAAAAGCTCTGGACCACCACGACCCTGAACAAAACAGGCAGTTAATGAAAATGGATGAATGGATAGTTGTATTATGATTAAGGGACAAAATTTAATACAGTTTATTTACAAAAAAATAAAATATATTTTATTTAACCTATCTTCTTCTTCAAAAAAAATCTATCGGAACAGCCTCTGATTTAATAAGATGCTGTGACCACCCCTATAATATACCCCTATAATAAAGCTGAAGAGTCTGGAAAAGGAAGGAGCTGAGCCCTCTAGTGCTCAAAAGTGGTACACAGTTACTGGGAGATTATTATTTGTGCAAGTAGCCACAGTGCCTCTGTCCCGAGTCAGGGGACAGTCTGCTTCTCCACAACACTCAGACAACGGCTCAGTGGCTTTCTAGGCAAAACCCAAACTTTCGCCAACAAGTTCAAATCACAGAGGTCTTCTCATGTACTGCGCCTATTTTTTCCATCAACCAAGCTAATGTCACTTCCCACAGACACAGCTACAAGCAGTGTGCAGTTCTCGGCGGAGTCCTTGTGTTATGTGATATTTAAAACGCATCACAGTGACAGAGAACGCAGAAGGCTGTGCGAGTTCTCTGCTGACATTTTTGTTGAGCTCCAATATGCTGACAAACAAACAAACAAGAAGCACCAGGGACTGCAAAGGCAAAATGTGTGAAGTTTTATATACATGTCTCCCTGGTTCTTACTTAAGGCAAGAAGGCATTTATTTTAGTTCACTCTGCTCGGAAAGCAAGACCATCTATATCACTCTGTGTGTGTGTGTGTGTGTGTGTGTGTGTGTGTGTGTGTGTGTGTGTGTGTGTGTGTGTAAGAGAGAGAGAGAGAGAGAGAGAGAAAGAGAGATATTGTGCATGTTTGAATGTTGACAGTGGGATTTTTTCTGATGTACTTTTTTTCCACCAGAGGTATGGATCACAGGCTGGTGGTCCTGAACATCCCAAAACATCAAAACCAATATTTAACATACGTTAAAGACACAGACTATCTCTACAAACCAGGTGACATCGATAGACTGTAACAAGAATGCAATCGCATGGCACATTTCACATTTAATTCTGCAGGGCAGACTCCAGACTAAGTCAGTCACACGGCTAATTCATATTATTCACATCACACCTTTGACTGTACCTGCATGGAAATGAGTGGAAGAGCATTCTACCTGAGATGCATAGCAAGCCACTTTTTAATAGGCAAAAAATATGAAACGTGCTCCAAATTCAGACTCAGAAAACGTATTGTGTGTCTTGCACGTACCATATGCTTCTTGTCAACCACACAGGTGAGTCACTAGAGTCTCCTAAGCAATCCATGGACTCCAATGTTCCACAGGGGAACAGTCTATTGATTAACACGAGCTTAAAAGAAGAGCGACTGTTCCTAAGGGCCCCTTCTCGAATAGCTCCTCATTAAAAACATAAATTGCAATCATGTGCTGCATATATTTTTTCAACATTCTACCTCCAATGAAGACCCTCCTAAGTGAGGCTGAATCTCAGACCATCTGCTAAGGAGCTCATCGGTTTCATGAGAAATGCCTTATCTCTCACACTGCTGAGATATAAGCACAGTACATACACAACAACAACAACAATAATAATAATAATAATAATAAGAATAATAATAATAATGTGCAAATTAAACACAGGTGTAATATAAGGTCTTATGGCCCATATGCTCCACAGCACTCTCAAACTGATGAAAATGTGTCGGTTTATTAGCAGAGGCTAGAAGAAGCCTTGTAACAGCTGTGAGACCTGTGAGACCCCGAGCTGCGGTGTTGGGCAGACAGAGTGAGAAAGGAGCCTCGCGTAGCACCCAAATGGCCCAGGAGGACATCTGTGCCTTATGTGTAGTTTGGCTCCACTGAGCACAAGGCAAAGCAGCCTGGTCTTTGTCCCCGGGTCCTGATACTGCAGGGCTGACGGGAGCTCTTGCTGGAGCCATCCTGGCCACCAGCACATGAGCTCTCATTCAATTTTAATGACCAAACTTCAATTTGCATTTACATTTATTCATTTAGGTCTGATGCTTTTCTCCAGCATGACTTGCAGTGTTAAGAAACAGGATAAATGCATTGCTTAGAAGTACCACAGCGGGGGCGGGGGGGATTCAAACCCGCACTCTCTAAGTGCAAAGGGAACAGCTCCAACCACTACGCCACCTTGTGCCCAATGAGAGACTGTCATCTCCACGTGTAAATTGGCAGAGTTGATTACCTTTCACCCCCCGACACATGTGACCCAATGGACACAGGTTGTGTCGCTGAATCTCACAACCTTTTTTTACCAGCCTAGCCTAAGGTGAGGCTAAACGATGCTTACCAGGGTTAAAAACGCACACAACGCCTACGTCACACGCAAAACACCACAGACTGGAACGTTTAATGAAATGTGGTTCAGCTCTTACGGCAAATGGGAAAATGCCCCGTACACGCGCGCAGAGAACAGCTCCCGAGCGCGAACTACGACAGAACGTGCGCAAAAGGTGGCGCGAGGGAAACACCTGCTGGGGGACTGGGGGGCTGCGGGGCTTGGGGGCAGGGGGTTGCTCACCTGAGCTTTATTCCGCTGTCCATCTTCGAGTTCCGAAACACTGTTCATGGTTCCCCATATACCATTCTCCAGGAAACCTTAAAAAGCGCCTGTAGACGAAAAAGGCTTTCACTTCACGAAAAAAAAAAAAAAATATTCCACGATTAGGTAAACGGAAAAATAATAAAACAGAAATAAATAATAAATGCTCAACTAAGTTCTACTGAATGTGACAGCAGCAGGTCCGGTGAGGAGGAGCTGATCTCAAACGTACTTGTTGTAGCACTTCTCATCCACTTAGTTTCGTAATTATCCCTCCGTTGTATATTTCCCGTGGGCGAGGTGAAGCTCAATTGACAAACATCATTTTTCTTCCTCTTTCTTGTGTAGATAAAAGGGACGGAACAAAACGAGCCCCAAAAAAAGCAACCGCCGGCGGGTGAGTGAGACACGCGAAATGCTTCGTCGCTCTCGGAATTTTTAAAATTATTATATCCTCAGATATGCAATTTATCTCTAACACGTCGTCAGAGAAATGTGAAAATATTTGTACATACTCAAAAAAAACCACTCAGTCAGTCTAAATTTAAGAAAAAGAAAATACTTCGTCACCTAAATGTTGCACACACATAATATAGTCATTCTGAATGTATACATATAAAAATATAAAATTTGTGTGGGGGAAACTTAATGAAACGTGTCGGTGAGCAGTAAAAGATCCAGGAAGGTGGTGAGGTGAGAATGACTCCTCTCCGCTGTCCCACTTTTACGGGCGCGACGCACGAGGCTGAGCCGAGCGGCGAAGTGCACTGCTTCTTATGTTGTTATTCTCTTTCTTCTTCGCGCGTACGCCTTTATCATCGAATGAGCAAAGGAGCAAAAGGCAAATTCCTGTGCTCCAGCGGAGCGCTGAACTTCCCCGCCGGTGCCCCTTTTTTTTTTTTACGCTGTTATTCTGCACGCTCTGGCTGGCGCAGTTTCTTTCTGCCCCTCCGTCGCGAGTGCGCTTCCGTTAGTGCGAGCCGCCGCGGCCGCAGCCAGAACGCGCGAGGGCAGGGGAGACGAGCTGGCGGTCTGTGGGTTTGCCTGCCTACCAGTTTATTTCCTATGTGCCGGAGCTGCCTCCCCCCCCAACCCCAACTCCGCCGTCCTCCGCCGTCCTCCGCTATCTCCTCCCCCTATCACGGCGCGCCTGGTGCTGTGGTGCAAAATAAGGAACGCGCAGCGCGCGCGTCACAGTGAGCGAAACCCGACTCCGCACTGTGCGTTCACACCACTTCTGATTCTGATCACACTCGGGTTGTTTCGGGAACTCCTTTTCCTGGTACGTTGTGTCAAATAACAACATTTATTTCGTGCATTGCTCCAGTAAAATGACCAAGCTGCATAAACTGTAAATAATTGCGGGTACTTCACGTTGTTGGTTCGCACTGACTGAGAAAAGCGTCAGCTAAATGAATAAATAAGTATATTTCACTGATCTATCTGTCTGTCTGTCCGCCCATCTATCTACCTCCATCTATCTACCTAGTACCTATCTGTCTAAGAATGTTGGATAACCCTAACCCTAATCTATTGCAGTAAACACATGATTAATCTTTCATATGTTCTTCAGGATTACTGAAGTACTGCAGGTGCAGATTTCAAGCCAGAAGGAATCGCTAACAATGTGTAACAATATAACAATTGTTATAAATTGTTAACAAGTGCTAACAATTTAATTAGCTGTATATTTGCAGATGGTTGTTCTGTTTTGCTCCTTTTATGATATTACCAGTAAGCATTTTTCATGCAGTTAGTAATGTTCTGCACTAAATACAATGTAATTGATTGCTTTAATTGATTGCTGTCAAAGTAGATTCATGGTGACCACTCACATGGTTTCCACAGTAAAGGAGGAACATTGCCTTTTTCCACACATCTAGAAGAGGAATTCCCTCAAACATTGGGAGATGATGCAAACTCAAACCTGCATCCACGCTGAGGCGCAAGTGCTACTTTTTGTAACGCTGCAATGATGAGCTGTTAATTTGCACTCAAAGATATTTCTGAACTTGGCCTTTCTTCAGCTTGTAAAGACTGTTTCCAAAATTGAGAGCTGTGGCTGGAATCAGCAGATATGGATCGAAGTAAGAATAGCTAATATAGGCATATAGATATGCGTGGCATACAGGAAGCTACACGAGCACCACCATTTGAGTTAATCTCAAAAATCTGTGCTAGTCTTCACAGCAGACAACAGTCTGTGGAAGGGAAGAATGATGAAGGTTATCATAGGGTTAATACTTTTCATCATAGCCTCTGCCTTTAACTGCAGCTTTACATGACTTGCATTGTAGTCTTCTTAGCTGCTTGTGTATATAAGCACCATTGTAGGTTGTTGTAACTTTTCTGCAGGTTTACTTATCCTCAAGTCCCCTTGAAATTAAAAAGTAAGCCATATCATGCAGAATTATAAATCATACACATCAGCCAGATGTAATGCAATTGTTGCATTGATGGCTCTGACACCGAGAGTGTTATAAGAGCATAAACATGCATATGTAATAAACTGAAGTTCTTCTCCAAATATTAGCCATAAGTGTATGTGACAGGCTCTATTATTGAAACAAATACATAATAGGGGTGGCAAAAAACTTCCAATAATCAGGTTATGTGGTAAAGTGTTGTGATTCACCTTGAGCTGCAGCACACTGTGTTTTTCTGAACCCGCACAGAGGTAGTCAACACCTAGTCACCATTTCTTGAAGTGATGGATAATACTTATGCTTATCACTAGAGCAAGAAGTTAAGGCATGCTACACCCCATGAAGTATGAGGGAAAAATTAGTAAATATTTCAGCACAATGAAGAAAGTATTTGACAATGCATCTGTTTTGTCAATGATCATAACAGTTTGTGCCTATGAAATAGTATGAAGTTACGTTTACAGCATGATTGGGGCTCTACATTCAGCTATTGAATGGAGTTAAATGCTTAAGACATTGTTAGCAGTCTGTCACTGCATGTTGTGTAAACAAACCAAATTAATGTATTTTAAAATGGTCCTGTTTTTGGAAATCAATTATTAACCAAAGAACAGAGACCGATAATGTGACAAAATGGGAAATGGGAAGCAAAAAAATTGTAAGGCCCAAAATATTCATTGGAATTGTTGTTGCTATTGTCTGCAGAGGAATAATGTCATCAAATGACAAACTACATTTTTCAAACAAATGAGAATGAGTTCTAATTAAAATCAAAATTCCCACTTATGCACTGAATGTCATTACAGTGTGGCAGTTCATACAGCACATTATCTACACTAAAACAACTTTTTTACTTCATTTTAGAATTTTCTGTTGGGCTATGCTGTCAAGTCACCAGTGTTTAGAAGCAGCAGCATCTAAATACAGTGCATATGCGTTTCTTCATTACAAATGTGAAATGAACTTGAGGTTTTAATGTTTCTCTCTGTCCCATTTAATTATATCGTTGTATGAATCTGTCTCTGTAGAAGATGCATTCTTGCTGGAAGGAGCACTAACCACAGCCGAATGATAACCCTGACAGAGTAATTGACTTTTTTCCGTGTTATGTAGTTGTCTATGAGGATTTGAAACCTTTGAATGTAAGTCATCAATACTAAATGCTCTATTTAAAAAAATCAAACTTAAAAGTGTGGTTGGAGCCTGAACAGCAGGATGTTCTGAGAAATATGAACAAACAGAAACCAGACATGGGATGACTGATGACCAGGAGAGAAGCTGAAAACCTGGCTTGATGACAAGGGCCAAATTCATTTTAAAATGCACATGGACTTTCCAGTAACAAAGCAATTCATGTAGAAGAAATCATGGCTGAAAACCTGAAACAGGAAAACATAAATGAAAATAGTTTTAAAAAAAGTGTCCGCATTACTGCTGTGGGAAATGCTAGAGTGGTTACTTTCACAATCACATTGTTTTGCGATGCTCTCTGAAATGTTATGTTCATGTGTTTTGAAAAGTTTTTAAGACAATGTTGCCTCAGGTTTTATGGCTCCCACCACTACCACCCCTACACTTCAGGAGATGTGGCAGCCAGTTTTCCCATATCAAAGAAGGGCAGGTCATCAAAAAAGGGAGAAAGTAGTCCAATAGAAGTACCTGCAACAGTGCTTAACCTTGAAGCAAACTGGTTGGAGAAACAAGAACCTGTGAATTAGGGAAAGGTCACTCTGCTAACCCAATCAGTGCACCAAGGAATGGTTCATCACTAATGTGAAATACAGACTTAGCAGATAATATTACAGGTTGTGAAGACCTCATCTGAGTGGCATAGCTACTTCAAAATGCTGAATTTGTTGTATTCTGTGGTGGGATGTAAAAAAGAATTTACTAATGATATAAACCATCCAGTATATCGTGGCATGGTAGTGCGGTGGGTTTGGCCTGTGTACTCTCTCTGGTGGGTCTGGGGTTCGAGTGCTGCTTGGGGTTCCTTGTGGCAGACTGGCATCCCTTGTGGCCTCTGTTGCCGGGTTTGGCTCTGGCTTGCCGTGACCCTACTTGGGACAACTGGTTTCGGTCAATGTGTGTGTGTGAGTTTATTGCATATTGTTCTCTGTCTGGGAGGAAGCTCCAGTGTGACTTTTCAGTACCCAGCATACCCAATAAGCTCTTTAAAACTCATGCATGGTACTGCATTGATGGGAATCATTGCAGAGCATCCACAAAAGGTTGGGGTCAAGGACTATCGTAATGATGCTGGCTCTAGGAATGTGAAACTTTTACTCCTCAGCTCAGCATTCTTCTCACTTTATTCTTGTTGTCTTGCTCTGGGTTCTGCAGGATTATAAGGGAATGACATGTCATTTCAGCCTGTATTTGTCCAGGGTTCAGCTATCCAAGTGGTTTTTTTTAGGCCCATGTCTCTGGAAGGATGTCTCATCCTTATTCCTACTCTTGGAATACTTGACGAACAACATGCAGCTGACACTGTAGCTGGCGTCTTTGGCAGCAGAAATATGCTGTAGTCTAGTTTGGTGGTGGATTCCATTCTCTTGCAAATCCTTCTGATGTATATTTTTCAATTATGAATGGCTCTACAATAGGCTAATGATCTGAATTTGCATTTTAACATTCTCCAGTATAATTGCTAAGAAAGGGGGCTTTGAAATAAATTTGACTGTAATTGGTTGGTTGGTAGAAGGGGGCGTGGTGGCAGCGTAACGGGTTCAGATGGGGCCGACTGAGTGGTGGGTCTGGGGTTCGGGCCCTGCTTGTGGTGCTTTGCAATGGACTGCCATCCCATCCTGGGTGTGTTCCCTCCCCCTTCAGCTTTGTGGCCTGCGTTGCCAGGTATGGCTCTGGCTCACCGCAACCCCGCTCGGGACAAGTGGTTGTTGACAATGGATGGTTGGTTTGAAGAGTTTATTGATTCTGACTGGGAGTTTTGTACTTCTGGATTAAACTGTGTTGTGTGGGACGAAGATGTCACAGCTCCCTGATGATGCTTCCAACAAGAGAAGCGAAATGTTGGAACCAATGTCCCACATGACACTGTTTAATCCAGAAGTACAAAACTCCCAGTCAGTTGACACCAACCGCGGAAGCCTACGGGTTTTAATAGTTGATTGATCCTTTTAAATTATTCTAAAGACTTTGTGTGTATATTGTGAAGGGTAAGAGCAGCAAGAAGCCAAAGCACCAAACTAATGCTATCCTGATTTTAACTGTAGAAAAATGATCTTTTGGAAAGATCATATAATGACTAGGAATGTAGTGTTGGCATATGCTCTGAAGCAACCCAGTTGGGAATAAGAAGAGAATGGTCAATACTGAATGAACCAAATTCAGTCCTGCAAATGAGAAGGATGTAGTGAAGGTTAATGACATGTTGGTTGAGCAACAGTGTTGAAAAGCAACATGAGGTTATGTTAATTTTCTACAATTATGTTTGAAATGTATAAAGATGCAGATGAACAAGCACACTTGTAATTCACAGGGCTCCCTTTCCAAGCCTGAAAGAACACCTGTGAGTGAGTAGTTTTCCATTTATGTTTCAATTTATGACAGTTTGCTTAAAAGCCTGTGCATGAGCATCGTACCTGCTTACCCATTTTCAGTAGATATTTTTCTTTCTTTATATGTGTTTGGTATTGTGTTTTCTAAGCAGTATAATGGTGTCCAGGTTATTTAAATGCATTTACGAGCCCATCAGATATGGAATTATAATTATGTTAATAATGTGCTCTTGGTGTTTGTCAGATTAAAAAGATGCCACTAATTGACAGTTATTGCAAATAGCTGCAGCTGGTTTTGATGAACCCTCAACAAGCTTCTGTAGTGGGCAGACCAGCAGTTCAACCTTTTGTACAGGGTTGGTAATTCCAATCCTAAACAGCTACACAGCCATAACGAGTCATGTAACTTCATTTCACACATGTACTTCTACCTCTGAATACACAGACACACACACACATTTTCTGAACCGCTTGTCCCATACATGGTCGCGGAGCCTACCTGGCAACACAGGACGTAAGGGGAGGGGACACACCCAGGAGGGGACGCCAGTCCATTGCAAGGCACCCCAAGAGGGACTCGAACCCCAGACCCACTGGAGAGCAGGACCCAGTCCAACCCATTGTGCCACTGCACCCCCTCCCTCTGAATACATAATACACCAAAATTACATATTCTGATTTTGACTGAATGGGTTCCCTCTGGATGCTCCAATTTCTGGAGCAGTTCAAACATCCGTTTCAGGTGAATTGGTGAAACATATACTGGCCTTAGTATGTGATTGTGCAAGTGATTACCCTGTGATGGCCACACATCCTATCAGGGTGAAGTCTGTCTTGTACTCTTTGCTCCCCATGACTGTCTCTGGACAGTCCTGAACTCATTTACAGTATATATGTATTCTTATTGAATCAACTCAATATAACTACCTTGCTGTAGCATTTTACAGCAGCAATTCGATTAAAACCAGAATTTGACAAAAATTTGATGGATGGATGGATTATAAACTTCTGTTTAAACATTATCTATGGAAATATTGCTTAACAAATCTATTCTTGTCATGGGATGTTAGAGCAATCTGAACTTTTTTTGTTAATATGGAGCAAACACGCCTAAATTTTTCAAGATAACTTGTGTAAGTGTGGTCCAGATGAATGTAGAGTATATATTGGGTGATAGAGGAAAAAGCTAAATAGTGAATAATAGACACAAATAAATACATCACACTCTTGTATTGTGACTGAAGTGTAGCTGTATCTGTATATCTGCCACATTTAATCCATGAAATTAATAATTTTTGTATTTTCATTTAACTCAATTCAGTACTTGTTGTGTAGGATTACACAGTGATTGAGTTTGTGTGTGTGGTAATGAGCTTGGTCTATTGCAGAGGAAAAGCAATCGTCACCTGTCTGTCTGCCCCTTAATCTTTTGCCAGTATCTTGCCTTTGCAGTTTGTTTGTGAAATATTTATTTATTTTTATTTATTTTTATTTTTATAGAGCGCTCTTCTCACGCAGTGACACAGAGCACTTTAACACAGGCATAAAGCAAGAAAAATTGATACAAACAAAGAAGACAGTCAACTAATGGCCACCATAATGAAGAACTTATTACAGAGCTGTAAGTATACCTACTGGCCACTGGGGAAAGGAAAAAAAAAACTCCCAAGTGAAGGTTGAGGGAGAAAAAACCTCTGGGGGTCCACAGGCCAGTGGTTGCCCACCTCTCCTGGGCTTATTGTTTTTTTCCACAATTAATAGCAGGGACTGAAATTGTTCTCAGTATAGTAGCATTGACAAAAAACACCTAATACAATAAACGGAAGTTAGTAATTGTTCAGATATTTAGAAAAAAGTCAGTAGATCAGGGACAATCACCAGAGTGGGATCCTCTCTCCTCATTGCTGTTGCCTGAGATGACCAGCACCATGAGTACTATAACAGTTTTTGCCCATTTCAGCTCTTTGTTGTTGTTGTTGCATGGTTGCTGGTTCTTGAATCCCAACTGAGATGACACCAAGCCCTGATTACTAAAGCAGGACTCCAGCACTGTCCATGGTATTAAGTAATGTCATTCCTTGCAACTTAAATTTACATTTACATTTATTCATTTAGCAGACGCTTTTGTCCAAAGCGATGTACATCTCAGCAAAAGTACAATTTATGCATTACATTACGAGAAAGAGACATAGCTGCAGACATGTGACTCAAGTAAACCTAGTTTGTTACCTTCCACTTGCTGCACCGAGGTTCATCGTTCAAGTAGGTGCATAAAACACAGGACAGACAAAGCCTGGTACACACACACACACACACACACACACACACACTGTCTGAACCGCTTGTCCCATACGGGGTCGCGGGGAGCCGGAGCCTAACCCGACAACACAGAGCGGAAGTCTGGAGGGGGAGGGGACACACCCAGGACGGGACGCCAGTCCATCGCAAGGCACTCTAAGCAGGACTTGAACCCCAGACCCACCAGAGAGCAGGACCTGGTCCAACCCACTGCGCCACCATGCCCCCCAATCCTGGTACCCTTATACCAAATTTTTTTTCTTTTTTTTTTTTTTAATAATATTATAAGATACACAAGCAGGCAAAAACAGTGCCGGAGTAGTGGCTGAATCTGGTGATGCTCGTGAAGTTACGGTGCATGAACATTTACACCGTACATGAGCTGGAGAGATCTTGGGCAAAATGGGTCCGGAAAAGGTGAGTTTTCAGACCCTTCTTGAATGCAGACAGAGTTTCCGCAGTTCTGAGTGAAATTATGTCACATGTTTTAAAATGCTGTAGTTCATGTTATTTATTTAGCTGACACTTTTTACGAATTCATTTTTAAATGTTCAGCTACATACTGTACATTTATTTACCAATTTATAAAACTGCCTGGTTTTTCACCAAAGCATTTCATCTAATGTCCGAATGTTTTGTTTTTTTGTAGTGAGTGCAATACATTTACCAGACTGAGACCAGTTGCTGTTTGTCTGTTGACGCTTGAGATGTGATATTGATCTGAGAAGTGCTTCTCTTCTGCTCACACATATACTATATAATCTCACAAGCCCCTGCTGTTGACAGTTTATGTCCATCCATATGACATTTTTTGATGTTGTATGATGTTGAGCCAGAAATACTACAGGGTTCAGTGTACAGTGTAACCTGAGAGCTGTGTGGAGCATGGTGCAGCTTAATGTGGTGGTAAACACTGGGTTTAAGATAATGATCCAGCATTACAAGGACCAACACCCTGGCCCCTGCTTGCCAAAGGATGTGCTACATTTATTTTCCCAGCTGAACTGTTAATTGCTCAGCCCTGATTGGGATTTTATTTAAAAGTATTGCATAATTCAGAACACATTAAATCACATGCATTAACAGAGGGCTCACCAATTGTTCTCCAGTTGATTTCATCACTTGAACTAAGAATTCACCTTGTTTGTTCAAGTTCAAGTAGTTTTTATTGTCATTCCTCTATACAGCTTGTGTACAGTGGAACGAAATGTCGTTTCTTTGGAGACCAAGGTGCAACACAGGACATAGCACAAGACAATAAATAAATACACAGGACAGGACGTGGACGCGAGTATGGCTGCGAGCTGTAGGCAGTTGTGGAGTGGTGTAGTGTTGAGTTAATTGCTTGGCAGAGCCAGGTGAGCGTTGGGAGGTAGCTGGGTGTTGATTAGTCTGACTGCCTCAGGGAAGAAACTGTTGCGGAGTCTGCTGGTGGTGGCGCGGATGCTCCTGTACCTCCTCCCAGATGGCAACAGGGCGAAGAGTCCATGAGAGGCGTGAGAGGGGTCATCCACAATGCTGGTGGTCTTGCGGATGCAGCGGTTTTTGTATGTGGAGTCGATGGCGGGAAGAGGAACTCCGATGATCTTTTCAGCTGTTCTTACCACTCGCTGTAGGGTCTTGCGGTCAGAGACTGTGCAGTTCCCGTACCACACAGTGAGACAGCTGATCAGGATACTCTCTATTGTCCCTCTGTAGAAGGTGGTGAGACAGGTGGGAAGGGTTTGGTTCTCTTCAGCCTTCATAGGAGGTGGATGTGCTGCTAAGCCTTCTTGGCTACGCACATAGTGTTGAGAGTCCAGGAGAGGTCCTCTGTCATGTGCACACCAAGAAACTTGGAGCTTTTGACTCTCTCCACAGTTGTTCCACTGATGTGCAGAGGTGAGTTGTCTACTCGGGTCCTCCTGAAGTCACCAATTATCTCTTTAGTCTTGTCAACATCTAGAGATAGATTGTTGTCTTTACACCATTCTGCGAGCTGGTTCACCTCCTCTCTGTACGCTGACTCATCATTGTTGCTGATGAGGCCCACAACTGTAGTGTTGTCAGCAAACTTGATGATACGATTTGAACTGTACTTTGCAGTACAGTCATGAATCAGTAGGGTAAACAGCAGTGGACCGAGCACACAGCCCTGGGGAGCACCGATGTTCAGTGTGGTGGTGCTGGAGGTGGAGTTGCCGATCCTGACGGACTATGGTCTCCCAGTCAAAAAGTCCAGGATCCAGTTGCAGAGGGAGGTAGTCAGACCCAGCAGGCTCAGCTTTGTAATCAGTTTCTGAGGGATGATTTTGTTGAATGCTGAACTGAAGTCAATGAACAGCATCCTTACATAGTTGTCCTTTTTGTCCAGATGGGTCAGGGAAAGGTGGATGGCAGCAGATATGGCATCTCCTGTTGAATGGTTGGGACGGTAGGCATACTGGAATTGGTCCAACGTGACTGTAAGACTGCTTGTAGCCCGCCGAGGCGGCCCAGGAAGGGGGCGGAGATGGGGGCAAAGCAGCTACAGCTGGGGATGATTACCTTCCTTATTTCTTTCCCGGTCCCCGGTAGTAGAGAGAAGAGACAGAGGAGGAGAGCGAATACAGAGAGACAGAGACAGAGATGAACCCGAGCCTGAACCTGCAGATGATGCCAGCATCCGGACCAACCCGAGGCTCTCAGCCCCCCTGACCCGCACAAAGCCCCATCGTACCTGTTCCCTGGCTGCCCTTTTCCATCCCCTATCTTCTCCCTGCACTAAGGGCAAATAAAACCCCTCACAAATGGGCACTGCACCTCTTGTCTCCTGTCTCCTGCCTCATCTCTTACACTGCTTTTTATGTGTTTCATGACTAGCTGCTCAAAGCACTTCATGATGATAGGCATGAGTGCAACTGGTCGGTAGTCATTCAGACAGGACACTGATGATTTCTTTGGCACAGGGATGATTGTGGTCGTCTTGAAGCACACAGGGACAACAGTCTGGCTCAGGGAAATGTTGAAGATGTCTGTGAAGACATTTGCAAGCTGAACAGCACATTCCCGGAGTACCCGGCCAGGTATGTTGTCAGGGCCTGCAGCTTTCTGTGGGTTGACTCTGGACAGGGTCTTCCTGACGTCTGTTGCAGACAAAGTACCCAGTCGGTGGGAGTTGGGGTGGCCTTACCTGCTGGCAGTTGTTCTGTGCTTCGAACCGTGCATAGAAATCATTCAACACGTCTGGGAGCAAGGCGTCGCCATCACAGACAAGTGATGTAGCTTTGTAATCTGTGATAGCCTGAATGCCTTGCCACATGTGCTTTGTGTCCTTGGAGTTTAGAAAATGATGGTGGATTCTTACTGAGTAGTTGCGCTTTGCCTCTCTGATAGCCCGGGACAGATTGGCCCTTGCTGTGTGGTACGCTGCCTTGTCACCAGACCTGAAGGCAGTGTCTTGGGTTTTCAGCAGTGAGCGCATCTCAGCAGTCATCCACAGTTTCTGGTCCACACGTGTGGTGATGGTCTTGAAGGAAGTCACATCATCTACGTACTTGTATATGTAGCCAGTCACTGATTCTGCGTATTCCTCCAAGTCTGTGATGTTATGGTATGTAGCAGCATGTCTATGTCTATTGACATAAACCATCTCTGCTTTAAAAAAATGTTAATTATTTACATTTTACATTACATTTACATTTATATTAGAGGTGTGATGAGATGGCTGAGTGGTTAAGGCTATGGACTGCTGATCAGGTGTATTTTGGATGCGTGGGTTTGAATCCCATTCTTGTGGGTGTCCCTGGACTCAAAGGTTAATTGGTGTATCTCTTAAACATCAAGTGGAGGTTGTGGTGTTTTCTAGGGATGGCTCTTTAAGTTGTAATCTCATAGCACCTTGTTTTACACTTAGTGAGTGCATATCAAATTCCAGTGTGAAATGAGTCTCACATCTGTTTTTTTTAACTTAGCATTGTAAATTGCTTTGGAGAAAGTGTCTGCTAAATTAATAAATGTAAATGTAAATATTTACACATTCTTAGTATAGCCACCCTTTTTATTCAATCTCCAGATATTTGTTTTTTTTTTTTTTTTTTTTTAATTTGGTTGTTTTTACTCTGGCTAAGGTTGTTAACACTTACTTAAAGGTTCAGAATGTCATTTATACAACTGGCTGTTACTGGTTGGGGCTGCACTATTTGGTCCAACGCAATAAACTGAGACTATTTGAAAATTGTACTGTGTAATCATCAGAGAGTGAGACCCAAGGGTTACATACTAGATCCTTCATGAATGAAATTTTCTGATAGCATGCTGTTACCCCATAGACCCAAAATGTGCATCCTTGGGGAGTCCTGACACCATCATTATCAGCAGTAAAGGGTCCAAAAAGAAAAATTAGCAACTATAGAAGTATAAAGTTTTAACTCATTTCTTCATTTATTATTTAGAGTAGAAGAAAAAAGTTAACATAAAACATAGTGAATCAAAAGGATAATTTGCTGTTTTTATCTCAGTTTCAAATACAGGTATCCTTCAATATATTAACTGTCTTTGAAAATTTGGTATAACAGCTCTTGCTTTTGGATACTCAATTTTTGACTTATGGAACAATAAATCAGTATAACGAAATTTATCTGAAATCTGTCCAAAAGATGGAAAAGTCGGAAAGTTAACTCAGAAGGTTAATGTCATGATCACACAGAGTAAACCCAAGTGTGCAGTTTATTTACAGGTGCAAAAGGTGAATGGCAAAGCATTGATACTGGGTGGATGTGAAACCTCTACTGGCTCTGGGACTTGAAGGACAATGAATACATAGGAGTGGAGGACACTGAAGCACAGAGGGCACAAAGGAAACAGGTAAACCAAGGGCTGGAATAAACAGATAAAGGACACAGGGTACCACAAACTCTACCAGGCAGACAGAGAAGATTGTGAGCATTAGCTGATATTCCACAAACTCTATGGCTGTGTTTCTTTCTTTAAAATATAGGTCAGATGAGTTCATTCAAAGCAGGTGCGCTGAATCCTACTGTCTTATTTCCTGCAAGGACACCTGGTGGTCAGCCAGAAGTTTGCTCTCGGGGGTTATGAAAGTTTTTTTTTTTTTTTTTTTTTTGTTTTTTAAGCATTACTTAGTATGTCATAGTGCATGCAACACAAAATATCAACTATATGCTACACTTGGAGGAAGCATTTTGAGTACTGTATCAACATTCCATTGCATTTGGGTAAATCCAATGCACTGTTTTCAGTGTGATGCATGATAAACCATGTGCAATACAGTATAGCCATGGAAACACATAAAGCATGAAGTCAGGTGGAGTCATTTTCGCTGAGCCAACCTTATTGCACATTACTGCTGAGGGCAGCACTGCTGTGAATATCACAAGATTCCCATTCACAAACTCTTCCCATTGTAGCAACTGGTGCTGTGCAATTGGTGTCGGGGTGCCTTGCGACGGGACTGGTGACTCCATCTCTTCTCACTGTGCACTCCTAAGAACAGAGAACAGTTGACCGTTTGAGGAACAAGTCGCCCCTTCTTCTCTTTTTTTTTTTTTTTTTGGCACACACATGCACACACCACTACATTACAGCTGTTCATGAGCTCATGAGAAATGCGTCTTTGGTCTGTAGGAGGAGACCAGAACACCCAGAGGAAATGCATCATGCAAACTCTACGCCAACTACACAAAGAAATCCACATCCAAATGCACAGTTCAGATACTGTTAGGCATCATTACTGCTAGTTGTACTTAGTAAAAAGGACTTTCTGTTTGTGTGTTATTACTTAATGTAATTGGAAGCAAAATATTTCTGATGTGTCCAGTGATCAGTGAAGGAAAAATTATTTTTCAACATGTCCTCCTAGAAATTCTAATATGAAAAGTCCTAGTTGTGAAGTTTCTCCCTTATCATGAGCATTCTGTGGACTTGCTATGGAAGAAGTAATTTAAAAGCTTTACCCCAGTTGAATGGGTGGACATCAGCCTACATTAAAAGAAGTATATAGACAAGTCTGAATGAATAGGATTGTGATAAGTGCAGTCAGCACTGACCTATTTCTTCGATAAGGTTTATTTTTGTTATCCTTAGAATTCTGATGAAAAGCAAGGAAAAGGAATTGAGGTAGCCTGAAGGGTATGTGCAGCCTCGCCCATGTTATTATAAGATTATTACATATGGAATGTGGCATACATCAACACATAAGTCTAAAGGAAAAATGTAAAATACTACAAAGACACTATCATAGTAATTTTTAGTAACTCTCATTACAAATTGTTATTTATTAAACTGGGCTATTTTTTTTTCTTCCATCAGAAAGCAGGCCTGATTAGAGTAGATACAGTATAAAACTCTTAATTTTATGGATACATTTGCTATTTTACACTGCTGCTGTAGGTCAAGTCAAGGATCTATTTTCCCATTGTTTTAGACAAACGTGAAATTCAAGATTCATTCATTTTCTTACTATTACTAGACAAATGACTGCAGTTTGTTCAAAATGATGAGAGATTAATGTGTACGTTTCAGAAAAGTGCCCCATGCTGAGATAGTGGGACAAAATCCTTATATAATTGCTTTTCATTGATGACTGTGTTCCAGCATTTCATACTTTTATCATTGAGAAATCATTATAATAAATGTGAATAAAATAATAAAAGGCAGGAATGAAAAAAATACATATAATATATTATTCTTTACTTAGCTGATGAGTGGGGTGTGCTGGCACAGCAGGCTTGGCTGGGTCCTGCTCTCTGGTTGGTCAAGGGTTCAAGTCCTGCTTGGGGTGCCTTGTCATAGACTGGGTGTGTCCCCTCCCCCTCCAACCTTGTACCCTGTGTTGCCAGAGTAGGTCCTGGTTCTCCGTGACCCTGCTTGGGACAAGCTGTGTGTGTGTGTGTGTGTGTGTGTGTGTGTGTGTGTGTGTGTGATTTAATACCTTGACTTAATCTTATGGGGTATTGCTTTGTATTCACAAGGACCCATTTCGTGCAGCTCCTGAGAGCTAAAGAGCGCAAATTATTTACTTTTATTCATTTTCTAGACATTTTTCTCCAAAGTAACAATTATTATCAACTAGTATTTAACTAGCACTTGTATCCAAAGGGACTTACAATGTCTGATGTAGTACAATAAACTCCCTATAATTATTCATCCATTTATACAGTATAGCAGTGCAACACACATACACACTAGAGGCAAGTTAGTCCCACCAGTTCACCTGAAACACACTTATTTGGTTTTTTATTAAATGTCCGGTATAACAACTGTGAAAGAGCTAAAGGAACACTTTCATAAGGTGGGGAAGACTATATTTTACCATATAGTTTTTGCTTGTGGTAGACTTGTGAACACATGTATTATCAAGTGAAAACAATGGCTGCACGTTCTTAGCTGTCACCCTAGGATTCTTTATGACTTACTCAAGCATTGTATTGTGTGGCCTTACACTAATCTTTGCAGGATCCCACTCCTAGGGAGAGTAGCAATGGCACTAATTTTCTTCCATTTGTAAACTCTATGTCTGACTGTGGACTGATGGAGGCCAAAGTCTTTAAGAATACTTTTGTAACCCTACCCAATATTTTGAGTTTCAACAAGTCTTCTTCAGAATCTTCTGAAAGCTCTTTTAATGAAGCAATGCTGAACTCCAGCAAAATTCTGTTATGAAGCAGAAGCAATCAAACTTGTGTGACTTTTTAATATGACAGGGCTGATCAAACCCACACATGAATTGATTGAAATACATGACACCAATTACCCTCAAGATGTCATTATCCTAGAGTTTCACACACATTTTTATCAGTGACCTTGATTGTTTAAACTTTTTTTCATTAAAAACACAGCAATGTAAAATCTTTTGTGTTTTGATTGACCAGACCAACCTCCATGCTGCTCCAAAACATTGTCCCCAGCACTCTACATTTAAGTATGGTGCTTTCTGTTGTCTTCAGTTTAATTCAAATAACCCAAAATCAATTTCTTTTCTTCTGCTACCCATTTTTGTGAATGGATTATTCGTAGTGCTACTTAAAGAACTCAGATTCCCACAATTCCCCTTTTGTCATCTTGGACATCAAGCTGCCATTTTGACCAAAGGTAAGGTGTGTGCTGGTTTCTTCCTCAAAAAAAAAAAAAAACAAACAACTCTTTAAAAACATAGTTACAATGTACAGTCTTAGAAACAAGATATCCTTACATGTAGCAAAAACATTTTTTTTTTTTTTTTTACTGTATGCAGTACTGTGCGAAAGCTTTAGGCACTTGGTTGGGGAAAAAAAGCTGTGAAGTGAGAGTGCTTCCAAAAATAATGCTCTTAATTAATAATTGTCCTGCAAAGCTTAGTAACCATCCATTGCCAACAACCACTTCTCCCGAGTTGGGTCCTAGCGGGCTTGGTTAGGTCCTGCTCTCTGGTGGGACTGGGGGTCGAGTCCTGCTTGCGGTGCCCTGCGTTGGACTGACGTCCCGTCCTGGATGTGTCCCCTGTCCCTCCAGTCTTGCGCCCTGTGTTGCTGGGTTAGGCTCAGGTTCGCCCCACTCAGGACAAGCTGTCTCAGACAGTGTGAGTGTGTGTTCTTTCTTTTTTAATGACATACAAAACCTTTCCTGTAATACACACACACACACACACACACATACATTTTCAGAACCGCTTGTCCCATACGGGGTCACGGGGAACCGGAGCCTACCCGGCAACACAGGGCGTAAGGCTGGAGGGGGAGGGGACACACCCAGGACGGGACGCCAGTCCGTCGCAAGGCACCCCAAGTGGGACTTGAACCCCAGACCCACTGGAGAGCAGGACTGTGGTCCAACCCACTGCGCCACCGCACCCCCCCCTCTTTACTGTAACTTTTTGTAAAAGGAATGCTTGGAAATCTAAAATATGCTCTTTCCCATTGACACAAATGTAGAAGACATTAAATAACCCACACACACACACACACACACACACACATTGGCTGAAGCTGCTTGTCCCGAGTGGGGTCGCGGCAAGCCGGAGCCTAACCCGGCAACACAGGGTGCAAGGCCGGAGGGGGAGGGGACACAGCCAGGATGGGACGCCAGTCCATCACAAGGTACCCCAAGCAGGACTTAAACCCCAGGCCTGCCAGAGAGCAGGCCCCAGCCAAGCCCGCTGCACCAGCGCGCCCCCCACATTAAATAATCATCTAAAACAAATATTTTTGTGAAACATCTAAGTGCCTAACACTTTTGCACAGTACTGTACCTTTGCTTATTTTAAAAAAAGAAAAGTTACTTTATGTGTGCCAAACAACTGCTCCGTGACAAAAAGACTGTCTTTATTATTATGACTCAAATGAAGATCAGATAACATTTTACAAACCATTCATGTAGAAACCCAGGTTTCACAAACATTTTCTCTCAAATGTAGTATCTGTTTGATTTGCAGAGTTACATAGGCCGTGTTTTGAGCAACATTATTTCCTCATGGTATTGTTATTTTCACGAGCCAAATTATCAAAATGTCTCCATCCAGTGTACTGTGAACCATAACTCACACCCTGGCTTTACTGGGTAGATCAATAACCATCAAATAGTTACTGATGTTCAAAGAATGAAAATGTAACATTTGAGAAGCTAAAATAGTTTTTACAGTTATAAAATATGTAGGTGTTGTCATATTACCTAAAAATATTTCATTTTTTCAATTTATTTATTTAATTTTGTCTGGGGACTGTTTTTATCATCATCATTATTTTTTTTCCCTTTCCCATAAGGAATAACATTTTTTCAACCCCTCATACAATGGGGTTTTACCTAATGGGATGTTTTCACAGAACATATCTTTGCTGTTTGGCATAGGTATACACGGAATCAAGGAGTTGAGGGATGTGCAAGGTATTGTAGCTGATTGTTTGAACCCTTAAAGCTTTTACGATGTTTTAATGGAGCAATGCATACTTTTCTCTGATATTTTTTTTTTTTTTTTTTTTAACAAACTATACACTTGTAATTAGCTCATCATGCTGCCTGTTTACTAGACAAAGTTTTCACAATATTGTTGAAAGGGAGAGACAAGTTTCCTTTCAGTGACATGCAGTCTGAACTGATCTTGTTTGTGGTTGAGTTTCACTGGTCATATAATGAAGAGGAGGTGAAATCCAAGACAGAAATAACCTGCAGGTAAGTAAGCCCTTTAAGGAATTATTGTGTTGCAAAAAAAAAATCCATTGTTTTCAAAAAAGTCCCTGCAAATGATGTGTTAATGAGGTGTTCCTAAGGTGTTAATTAAATAATAGATTGATAAACAAAGCGTGAAAGATTGAGAGAAAGTAGTTGGAAAAATCTGCTTTTGATTTGTAAGGTTTATATTTCACATTATCACATTCTCCCACAATTTAACACAATAAGAAATGCCAAAATCTGTAATAATTAAAAGTATTATAACCAATTTAAAGCCTTTTTTATTAACTCTTATTGTCATAAGAAATGGGCAATACCCCTAGTGACCAAAGGAGGCACCACCAAGTTACACTAATCTAGACCCGTACACCTTTCACCTGTTCAGTTATGATATTCAGTCACATTTAAAATGAGCAAACCACTAAGGCAATATCACAGATTCTTAATCAATGTTCTATTGCGATTTCCTTTACAAACCTTAGTTACTTATTTCCAAAATCTTGTTCCATAGGTGTTTATGTTCCAGTCCCAAGTGTCTGTCCTGTCTACATCTACCTTTTGTGCTCCTGTCCAGGTCCAGGGTTCCAATCCAGTACTTCGTCAAACCTCCATATTCATGTCCCACTCACACATTCGTGATTCACTTTTCACCTTCGTGAGGATACACTGTGCGTCTCTCTATCATGTGTTTGTTTCACTTTTACTCTGTATTTTCTAGTTTACGGCACACTTATAAAAACAATCTGCGAGTGGCGTCATTATTCTTTACATCCATGTTCGAACATTACAGCAGCATGTGTCCGTGTCGGATTCAAGTCCGGACATGACTATATCAATCTGTGCACACTTATTTTGACAAAATCTTGAACAATGCTAGTGTTTTGTCACTGTTTTCAGAGCCCCACATTTTGCTGCTATTGGATATGGCAATAAATAGAGGTTAGAGCAGGTGTTTATTGGCCTTGGTTTCCACCACTATGTGTAGGTGAAAATATCTGAGTTCATGCAGAGTTCCATACTGTATGTGTTCTGTATTAAGTGTGGGGAGGCAGAATGTGTGAACTTTTAGGAGAAAAACCCCAGGAAACATAATCTAGTACGATAACAATTTAAAACAATATTTAGTAGTACAAGCAATTGGTGACAGTATAATTGTAACAATATGGACATTGTTTATCTAAACAATGCCAAAAACAAAGTACAACCTGTGTGATATAGTAAGAAAAGGTAAAAAATGAAGTGTTCCAAACGCCACACAAGCGTAGGTAGGTTATTACTAAGATTTGTAATATGTATTTGAAAATAAGGTTAGGCAGTGACTTTAATTAAGAATTTATACCTGTGGAGTTTTGACACTATGAACAGAAGTACTCAAGAAAGCAGTGCGCTAAGTGATAAGTGAATCGCATCTTAAAACTGTGCTTTTACAGAGGAATTTGGCTACGCCAGTCACTTGGTATTTTAGATCCCAAGCCCTGATGTTTCAGCTGGGCTGAAGTAAAGGCCATTACGAGAATATGTCTGTGTGTTATGACAATGGTCACACACCCCACACATTTCTCTGCTGACAAGGTCATGGAGCAGCATGGCCACAGAGTAACATTGAATTGTGCTGTCATTATAGAATTTTTCTTACCCTCGGTCATAGGATGATTCAAAAAGCCAAAGAAGCTACGTGAATGTGTAAATTCTCCATGTATAAAAAGCAGCTGTATTCAAAGGAACATTAATGTTTATGTTAAATATTACATAGATGTAAATACCATTTAATGTTGCCAGGTTATTATTTATGATGTCTAGGTCCCTACAGGTCACAAATAAAATTAGCACTACAACAGAAGTATTACACACCACACTTGAAGTCTTTAGGTAGCAGAGATACTGTATATTTGTATAGCTTATCACTGAGTTAGTTTTCCCTTGTTTCTGAAATGCACTATTTGATACACCCTTACAGAAACAATCCGCTTTCACATGAAGGTGTGTGTGTGTGTGTGTGTGTGTGTGTGTGTGTGTTAATATACTGTACATAATGTGTTAAGTTTATGTATTCCAGTTCGTTTAGCATCTGCTGAATGAAGTCATGTAAACCTTACCTGCCTCCACTGATTTGAGTGACGACGCACCTATGTGGCCAATGGTTCATTTTGGTTCTTTGTGTGAAAAGAAATGTAGATAAAAATACTCACCCCAAGTAAAAGTGATATGATTTTGATGGTTCTCAGAAAAGACAAGCTATAAACGTCTGTCTGCATTTTCACAATTATGCTTAAACCTACGGTATCTGTAAAAACTATAATTTTCACAGACAAGTTACATAAGGGTATAAATTGAAGAAGACCCTTTGGCACTGTAAATCATGCCTTTACAGTATATATTTCCACAGTCTTAATTAAATTAGGCATGCAGTCTGTGAGCAGCATGAAAACTCAAAGCCAAATAGCCCAAAATATATTCCTACCTCAGGAACTAAGTGAGATTTTAATTTTTTCAGTCAATTCATCTTCACTGGCTTAGTGGCTTGATCAATATATCTGTAATAGGGAATTTTTCCAGTTTTACATTACTTCATGATTGAGATTTTAATTTTTTTTTTTCAGTACGGTTTGTGTAGCTTACTTTATGGCTTCCAGTGTGAAATTCAATTTCATCATGACATATACGGTATTATGACGGTAATTGCCTTGGGTCTTGTTGGTGGTCTGAAAATTTCATGTATATAAATATCTTCAAGGTTTATTTGTTTATCTGGGCAGCAGATAGCATGATGGTTAGAGCTGCTGCCATTTGGACTTGCAGATTGCAGTTTTGAATCCTACCTCCTGCTGTCGTACCCTTCAGAAAGGTACTTATTCTAAATTGCTCCACTAAAAAGTACCCAGCTGTATAAATGGGTAAATAATTGTAGGCAGTTTAACATTGTACGTTGCTTTGAGAAGAGCATCTTTAAAAGAATAAATCTGTCAATTTTACATATGTTATGTACATTTACATAAATTATTTACACACATTTGTCTTTACTAAATAATTTCGCATTGCTCTCAATCATTTTAAGTTAGTATTTCATCCATCAGTTCTTTAAATTTCCTTTTAAATTTCTTGGATCAATACACAATTTATTTTATTTTAGACCTATTTATTTTAGATTTGTTTTTGTTTGTGATTTTTAAGAGCTAATCATTTCCCTTTTGATAACTGTAAAACTTTTTGTTGCAGAAGGTGGATAGAAAATACTTAACTTTAAAACTCGGTGTTTCAGTGTTAATTATCCAATGTAACTACATATTTTGCAACTGTTGCATCATGCAATAGCATCATGCCTCTAAAATTTTACTTTTCAGTCACACCTTGATTTCGTCTTCTTGTTTACTTCAGTGTAAGATTAGCCCAGCTCTGGCCATGTCATTATATTAGTATTTTATCAAGTCTAGCTTGTCATGATCAACTTTTCCAGACTGATGAACAAACTTCTTAAATTTATGAGGTGCAGGTTTTCAGTGAGAACTGACACTACTAGACATATGAACATATGAATATGCAATCCAAAGGTGCCAAGTGGTTGCACCAAGAGGTGGAAGTATTTGAACAGCTTTGTGACCATACTATTCAAAGACATATATTTTTAACATTGCATTTACGTTTATTCATTTAGCAGGTGCTTTTCTCCGAAGCGACATCTCAGAGAAAATCTCTGAAAGAGAGACTTAGACATTTAGTTTGTTACTTTCCACTGTATGAACTAACGTACATCACAGGAATAGCTGTATAAAGGTTTATTGAAATAACTGAAAATTCCTAATCACATTGTTAAAAAGAAAAATAAAATTACATGAGTACCTGCGTGAAAGTTTATCCATTATTCAACAGTTATGATCTCAAAGTTATAGCGCATGAGGATTTATACTTTCCATGTACTTAAGAGATCATGGGATAAGTGGGTCTGGAAGAGAGAATTTTTTAAGACCCTTCTTAAATTTAGAGAGCAATTCAGTAGTTCTGAGTAAGAGGGAGAGGTGATTCCATCATATCAGAGCCAGAACCGAAAACCTTCCTGCTTTTGCTTTTGGACCTTTTGTGCATGGGACTCCCAAGTGGGTAGAGGTGGAGGAGCACAGCAGTCTGGTTAGGGTGCAGCGGATGATCAGGTCTTGTAGATATCTGGGAGCAGTTCCACTGATGCTTTTGGAGGCCATAACCAGAGTGTTGATTTTGATCCGGGTAGCTATAGGAAACCAATGCAGAGAGACGAGGATGGGAGATACATGGGAATGCTTCAGCAAGTCAAACACTACTTGTGCAACAGCGTTCTGTATCAGCTGTTATTAGATTTTTACTTACCAAGATACTAAGAGAAATAATTAATGCCATTTTACCATTTTAACTTTCCTAGAGGTAAATGAACCATGATTTATTTTGCTGACATCTGTATATATAATGATTACTTGATGGGTGACTTGTAATCAGGCTTTCATTGCATATTCATGTATTATCTAAGTCTGAGGTTACTGGTTGATGGGTGCTGACAGAATGAGTGTCATGTACACTTGGAAGGTCGGCTGAGGTGGGATCCAAGCATGGAGCTTTATTAAAAGAAGCGTTATATTAGTTCTGAAAAGCACTTGAACTGGAAAAGTCACAGTATGAGGTCAGGGCCAAGATAGCTGCTGTGGTGAGGGCTGGATCGAGATCATGGGCGAAACTGAGCCGGAACCTATGTTGTGGGATATTTGTACACACAGAAACTTTTGGAAAAGGGTGTATACTCTGATGAGATTCTGCAGCTTCCTTGTGGTGTCCCCCTTTTCTTTATACTTATCAAATTGTGTTTAGGTGTGCTGCGCTGACCTTCCTACAGTGTTTGTGGTGGGAGTGACAATGAGTTTGGTACTGCGCTATATCAGTGTCGCAGAAATGAATTACTTATTCATGGCATCAATTTGGAGTGTTGATTTAAACCAAATATAACAAAACAAGTTGTTCCAAAAGAAAAATTAGTTCTTCTAAATGCACAGCACTACCTCACTTGCAAGGCTCCTGTGACAGCTTATGATTTGGTTGGAGCAACAGTTGTAATAATTAAATTTAAAGCATGTGAAAATAATGGAAAAAGCTGAAGACGTAGCTGGAAAAGTAAATGCTTATGCAGCTCACTGTGTTCACAATACAGATAGAAAAAAAGCTATTTGTCGCATTTGGCAGGAGAATAAAATGATAGCAGGGCAAGAATTTGTATGCTTGAGCACAGTCAAGTGTCAAGCCAGCTTTAGGTAGTGAATAGATGTATTTGCTTGCCTTGTAAGTTTATAATGAAATGTTAATGCTTTTTTTTGCAGATTACATGCAAGAAATATGCACCATATTGTAGGTGGGAATATGCAATCTTTCATTTCAGTAGTACACAGATGGAAATGATCTCATCTGAATTGTGCTTGCTAAATACGCTATATACAATTAGTTTTCTGTGAACAATTACAATTATCTCTCTCTTTTCACAACCTTACAAAATAAAACTCACTGGTTCATGTTGAAGGCTAACACTAGTTTTGTTCCGTCTCAAAAAGTTCCATCATCCTTCCTTGTTGTTGTATTCATGACAATTGTAACAAAGGCAGAACTTATTGAAAGCCCAATTGTGGGAAAAATATTCACTTTCTTTAAACATAACATCTTTTCTTTCTGAAATATGTAAAAGATAGACTTTCCCTTTGAAATTTGAGACTGCTAATTCCTGTGCAATGTGTTGTCTTAAAAGACCCAAATGATGTTTATGTCTAAATAAAATCTCAGGAACCACATGGTTCACTAATTTGAGTCAACACTGATCTCTGAAGCACAATGGAAAGTGCTATATATATTTTATTTATGTAACTCAGAATGATTATGCCATTATTATTTTGTATCTCCTAAATGCAGTCTGTATCAGAATGACTGTGGGGATATTAATTATGTGATGATATTTCATAACAGTGTGGTTTTTTTCTGTATCAACTTTTAATTTGTGGACCATAAGCAAGTATTTTTCTGGCACTAGCTCATTATGTCTGTGTTATGCTGGAGAAAAAGCTTACAGTTACAAAAATGTTTGTGATTTATCCAAAACATTGACTGGGGCAACATTAGGAAGTGTTGCAGTTGATCGCAGGCAAAGCCTTAGTGAAGGAAACTATATAAGAGGTTAGGTTCTTTCCAGATTTTATTTCTGTGCCTTCCTGACTGATTATGGGATAGCACAAAGCTGAGCAGCTACTAAAATGGTCTCCAACATGATGGCACAAGGGAGGGAGATAAGGTATCTTCCATAACTCCCTCTTTGCAGAGGTGAAGCTGAATGAGAAGCTGGTGATCTCATTCAAGTATGAATTTATAGTACACTCTATGGTACATTTTGAGATAAACTTTGAGAGCGCAGTATCAAAATCAGAATTAGTTTTATGTGGCCAAGTGTGCTGACACACACAAGGAATGTGTGTGGTTCTAGATGCTTCCAGCATTTACAGACAAACAGCTGACACAGAATTACAGAATAAATAAATAACATATTTACAGAGTATACAAATACAAGAGTATAAAACTAAAAGGAATGTTTCAGTGAAAATCAGCTCGGTTGTGAAATTCTCATTTCAGCATACCAAGTGAGTATTTCATGTTTTGAATGCACACATGTCAAGATTGGTTAAGATCAATGGCATGAGCAGACTGTTTTCATTCAACCAAATTTATAAACTAATATGACGTCTTCTTAGAAAATGACAACTCAGTAGGGATTTCCATGTCTTGCTGTCAAAAGGTTATTGACTTATTAACAGATGGGATTGACATCAAAGTTGAAGTTGTGTAAAAATGGCAGTTAAATTAAAACTGTGCAGTAAACTGGAGGCTTAAAGTTAATAAAATCAATAATGACATAATACTCAGAATGTTCAAAATAAAAGAATAAATAAAACAAGACTTCTCTATTTCAAACACAAGAGGACAACAGTTTAATGTTGACTTAACCTCAGCCGCATATGATTATATATGTAATTGTATAAAAAAAAATGCCTAGAGTCAAAACATATAAGAATGTGTTTGCAAATTTATAGCTCAAAAATAGGTAATAATAATTATGGCAGAAACGATACAAATGCATAATTAATTTTATATTATAAATATGACATTCCTGCAATACAAAATAATACAATAAGATTTTTTTTTTCTGGGCCTTTCACTAATACATCCATAACTAATGTTTTTATCAACTCAGTAAAACAATGAGTCCACAATAAGTTTATATTAAAACATCATTCTTTATGCCTATGTACTTGCAAAATAAAGCATCTGCCGGTAGATGAATTTTAGTCTGTTTTATCTGTGTAATGTTCAATTAAATGTTCTTGCTTTGCTTCATAAACTTAAACTAAATACACACACACACACACACACACATTTTCAGAACCGCTTGTCCCATACGGGGTCACGGGGAACCGGAGCCAACCCGGTAACACAGGGCCTAAGGCCGGAGGGGGAGGGGACACACCCAGGACGGGACGCCAGTCCGTCGCAAGGCACCCCAAGCGGGACTCGAACCCCAGACCCACCGGAGAGCAGGACTGTGGTCCAACCCACTGCGCCACTGCACCCCCTCCCTAAACTAAATAGTAGGTTTTAAAAAATTTCCCCACAAGGACATAGTTCATTTGTCAGTCATTGCTTTCCCTGTACATGTTAAATACTGGGCAAATAGCTCTTTGTAGCAATTTTTCATTGCCAAAGGGGTCTCTTTGTTGAGGATGCTTTTCTCTCCCTTCATGTGAGAAATGGAATCAACTGGGTAAAAGGGTCAATCTACCCCTCTGCAACCTGTAAGGTTGCCAAATTTACAATATGTGACTGGTGTGTACAATATACTAATTGGTGAATGTTTTCCTTGTGTTATTGTCCTCATTCATATGTTGAGGTGTGTATAAGCAGGCTTATAAATTATTTATTGCTTATCTGAAACCTGACTAAGAAGGGGAATAACAGTTTTACCCTTTTATGCATGGATATTGTACTGGAGGAACTAAAAGTAATACAGTGGAGTCCCTTTCATGATTTAAAAAATGCTACAGTAAATTGGTTCAAATGATTTTGCAAAACTGGAAACCTATAAGAGTTAGAAGAGAATAACTCTGAATTGTACAACTTCAGCTCCCCAAAATAAAATTTACTATAATAAATCAACACTGAGCAGCAGGGTGGTAGCAGTGGTACGTTTCAGCTCCTGAACTGTAGGTTTGATCATGGCTTTGAATCAGTTCATGTGAGCATTCTTCCCAAGGGAGCTCTGGTTTCCTCTTGTAATCCAAAACACAAGTTTCAGTTGAACCGATGACTCAAAATTTACATTTCCATATATTTATTTATTTAGTAGATGCTTTTCTCCAAAGCAGCTTCCAATGAACTCTATGTAGTGTTATCAAACACCTTATTCACTAAGGTGACTTACACTGCTTGATACACTAATTGCAATAGGTCACTCATCCATACATCAGTGGAACGCACTCTCTCTATTGGCCTTAAAATTGCCCTTAGCGTTTGAATGTAAGAGTGAACATACAGTATGATTGCTGGTGTCCCTTCCACAATGTATCTCCTCACATCCAATGGACAAGCTCTGGACCACTGTTACTGTACTGAACAAGCAGTTAATGATAGTGAAAGAATGAAATCAACATTGCAGGAACAAAGGAAACACCATTGATCCACACTGTAAGCATGGAAGCATCAACTGAATTCCTCCATAGTTGATTTAACTCTTTTATTTTAATGTACATGTTGCTCTAGACAAAACACTGTTAAACTCTGCAGTGCATCTTCTTGCATGCTCTGTGTTCTGTGGAAGGACTACACTGTGGATTCAAACCATTTGCAGCAACACAGGTAGCCAAAAATAAGCCTTAGCTTGCAGCACAGGTGATCAAGATTGGGCACTGTCCCAGTTAAACACACATTTTTCAGGAACATGAGGAGGTCAAAGATTGGATGATAGGCAATCATGAGTTATCCAACAGTTAAATGTTCAATGTTCTCCTGTTATTCAAACAACACTGGTCAAGCACCAATTGCAGCTATAGCTTTTTGTGCTGTTTGTGCCTTGTATGATCCCTACACACCTCCTGATGTCTTACAGTACGCAGAAAGGCAGTGTAATGTGGTATGACGAGCTAGCTCTTATCGTATTTTTCATAGCATGTGAAGAATCACCTCTCCAATTGTAGTACCCTTGAGCAAGGCACCTACTGTATCCTGAATTGCTCCAGTAAAATTGCACAGAAATATAAAACAGTAAATAATTGTATCTTAACATTGTAAGTTCCTTTGGAGAAAAGCTTCAGCTAAATAAATAAAAAAATGTAAATGTAAGAATGGCCAAGGACCTCAACAATGCGAAATTTCTGGTTCTAACAGTAAACATTTCTGGCAGTTCCAGAACTGTGTGTTCAGGGATGCACATGTCTGACATGGTTTGGATCGTCTCAATCCAGCCAGAGATAATACACCGTGACAAGTTATCATTGTCGACAACCATCTGCATCCCATGGTGCTGTGCTGCCAGCCTGCTGGGCAGACATGGCTTCCAGAGAACCAACGCTCCAGTTCACAGGGCATATTATCAATGGCATGTTTGAAGGCCATAACCACGTCAACTATCTTCAATCAACTTATGAGACTTTCCTCTTTATGGGAGTATTTTTGGGAAGAGTACCTATGATAGGGTCTGTCCACCCCCATCTAACGGGCATAGACTTAAAGGATTTAGGACAGATTCTTATGAAATATTCCAGGTTCTTTTTTACTATTAGACACACTTAGCAGTCTTCTGCCATATGCAGTAACTGCAGTTTGTAATCCATGTTGAAAGGAAAGGTCTTGACTGCTGATTTGGAAAGCAAGTAGGTTTATAATGGCATCACATCTTGTAACAACCAATTTTCACATTAGTGTTTTAAATATAAGTACAAGAATCTGGTTGTAATGCATTATAATACAGTATAAATGGAATATTGTCAGTCACAGGCACGGAAGGCAGGAGCTAAGGGATTGGACCCAAGTGCAGGTACGTTTATTTTGGTGTGTTCACAGGAACAAGACAAAGAACAAAGGTCGTGGACAGGCGTGGGTCTTCCAAGGCACAGACGTTGTTTCCAGGGTGAAGCAAAACTCAGGAACAGAGCAGTCGGGGGTCAGAGGCCAGGAGACTCAAACAGGGAATGAGGTACAGGGAGTAGAATGCTGAATTCACAAAGCCATGTAGGGAGGCGTTTACAAGATTCCGCAACCCCGTGCGGTTATGATGCTCCCTTTATACCTGGTAGGGTTGATTAGCAGCAGGTGGAGTCACTTGGCTTGCTGCTGGGGGCATGACAAATACAATAACCACAAACATGCAGAATAAATATTAAACAATCATGACTTTTTTACCTGACCCAAAAAAGTGTGCTTTATTAAAATGAGGTGCACTTTAGCAAAGCAATGTTGCAAAGTTTCTTTTTTTAAGGGAACGTGTATAGCTTGGTTCATCTTCATTTCATAGTTTATGTATTAATGGTTTTATAGCCAACTGACTGCTGGCACATGCCTATTATACTTGCAGTAAGCAGTATTACTATCATTCCCACTGGCTCGCTGAATGCTTTATTTATAGGCAGGATTTATTTGCTGAATGGGTTGTAATTATCCTGTAGTCCCCATTGGACTCCAAGCCCAGCTACCAGTGTATGGATAAAATTTATCACCAGTCTTGTATCTGACTAAACAAAGGGTAGAAGGAAATTGTGGAAAAAAACATGAATGAGTTTGAAAGTGAACATGCAAACACACAACAAGCCTGAAAGGATTGTCGGTCACAGCCGATCTGATATGGAGCGCAATATATAGGTAGCTCCCTCACTGCGTGTGTTCTCTCCCATTGACACCTCCCCTTCTGTGTAGAACAGAGCGCTACAACACACTCACCGATTGACGGCATAACGGAGTTCTCATCCTGACATTCTGGGGTAGGGGTGGGGAGTTGTTTTTTTGTTCTTCTGTTTTCAAATTCATTTCTTTCTGCTGTAGCTCAGGCTAACCTTGAACTGCTGCTCTGAGTCTGAGGTCACAGCGTTGATTGCTTGTGTACTCTTTTATACAGCTTTTTCTTTTGATTATTGCCTCCCAGCCCTTTTGCTCTAGTCCTATGTTCCTATTTCCTGGGAAAGACTAACAGCCTGGGGCCCAGCTTCCTAACTTAACAGCAATGATTAAGTAGGGCTTGTCTACAAGTGGAGGGAGATGTTTGCTTGTAAAGACAACATCTGGCTTGGCTGTTGCCCTGCTGTTCCAGATTTCCTGGCCTCAGCTTTTCAGTAGCTTTATTTGCCTCCTTTGTCACTTGGCACAAAGTGTAAGATCAAGCATGTGTGCTTGCTCCAAATTACACCCACAATTAGATAATGTATGTGCCCAGTCATTAGGAGTGCTATGGGGCAAAATGACATTGCATCCAGAATATTATTAAATAGCTAAGTGACACAGAACACTTACATTTACATTTATTCATTTAGCAGATGCTTTTCTCCAAAGAGAGATACATCTCGTAGAAGATACAATGGGTGCATTGCATTAGCAGAAAGAGACATAGATGCAGACGCGTGATTAAGTACAGTTAGTTACTTTCCACAATATGAACCAATGTACATCCCACAAATAGCTGCATAAAACTTTATCCAAATATCATAAAACTTATGATACTTAACATATAAAATGATATAATTAACTAATAAAACTTAATATCATAAAATTTTGTCCGAATACCAAAATTTAAACAAAAGAAAGGATAAATTCTCCTTTCCGTTGTGTGTAAAGTTGAACTTACCATGTGGTAAGTCTTTTCTTTGCACTCATTGTGCAGTGAGCTGAGGAATGTCCCTTTTCAGTAGATGAGAGGGACCCTCCCATTGAGTACTCATATAAAATGCCCACAAGTACCAATTAGCACAGGTCATGGGTTTTACTGGACTGTACTACGTTGAGTTCATTTCATTCTGAAAAATTTTGTCCGGTTCATCACATTTCTTGACTACCCCAATTTGTAGATAAAAAGGGAAATGGGAACATTATAAAGGCAATTTAAGAGATGATGCATTTACATTTCTGATTTGGAGTGAAGTCTAGCTAAAATAATCCAGCAGCACTATAAAAAAGATATCATCATGCAGTATATGTAGGAGTATGGTTATGATTTTCTTCCTAAACACCTATGTCTTTCTCTGTTACCTTGGAGAGCACTGTTTCTTGATACTGAAAAGAAATGTGTATTTTACTAGGTTATTAGTCACTTTAAGAATAACCAATGAATATATATTGAACATCAGTAGCATTTATTGTTCTATGAGCATAGACTGTAGATCAAAGAGAAAGATTCATTTTTATTGTAATGGGTTCTGGTTTTAAATGACCAATTCCAGAGTCTGGTGTTAAGGCTGATGGCTGCACTGAGACAGTCAGGGAAAAGTACTTTTCTCTTAGGTATAACAGCAAACTCTGCTTAAGCATTTGAGTTCTATTTGCTGCAGTGCTCCATTTTCTCATCATGTAGGTGACAATATACTGCTCTAGGTGAGTCATTATTCACATATCTGTACCAGCAAGGGAGACAAGATCTCTTTGGTTGAAATTCAGCACAAATTTCAAAAATCAGAAATTTCAGTTACGACACAGCTGAAAATGGAGTAAAATGGTATAAAGTGAGGTTGCCAAAGACAGACAGGATATGTTCTCCTTAGATAAAACATATCTTATTCATTCCTTGACAGTTTCCCTTTATTAGAGTCAAATATTTTTCTAGATCTCTTATTGCAAAATTAGAAATACAAAGAGGGTTAATAGAGATAAAAATACTAATTTTATCTGTTTCAAGATCAAAATATCCTCTATTGAAAATATTTAAAATCGAGTATTTGCATGTTTTTCTAATTTTTCATATAGCACTTACAAATACCAACTTCAAAAACCAACATTTGATAAATCAGTGCACGGAAAACAATATAAAATGGTGAATAATGAGCATCAGTATTGTCATTCCATGTGTAAGTGTCATGCTTTGAGTGGGAGACATAAGAACTAAATAACTAGGTATGGCTAATTTCAGAGAACATAGCAAGGAAGAAAAAGATAAAATGAGTTTGGTGCCCCATCACTTGCAACAACCTACAGATAATCTTTCCTCATTGATGCTGCTTTATGCTCATGTTTTTGGATCTCCAGCACGAAAAAAGATCATTGAAATCTGGTTCTACTGAGCCAAAATAGAAAACTGATGGAATGTTGGGTCTTGCGCATGTTGAGTTATACTTAATGGAAAACTTGAATTCAGCAATGTGCTCTCTGATATTTGATTCTTGAGTTTAGACACACTTAAAAGCTGTCAGCACAATGTGTGTAAAAGCGATCTATTGAATGTGCCATGCCACATACAAAATTCTGAAAATTCACCATTACTGTGCCCACAGGTTGGGTTGATATGACCAGATTCAAACACAAAGCGCTTGTTTTTTTTTTTTTTTTTGTTCTCCAGATTCTCAGTGTACATTTTCGAATTCCAGATACATTGAATTGCATGCCATGCATTTCTCCGAAAACCAGTATCCAAATCTTTAAGGGATGCCTTAAGACATAAATCATCATAGCTGCTTCAATCTCGACTATCTCTAGGCCTTTTTTGTCATGCCCATGCCGTCACACCAAACGTCCACACCTGCCTCAGATCTGAGCAGCAGGGCATAAAGAAGCCGTTCCTGCACACCTGACTATGGAACCTCATCGGGAAAAACCGCTTCTCCTGTGCTTAGAAAAGAACCTTCACCTACCTCCTCATCCTTCCCAGATCCTCTTCATCCTTTGTTCCTTGTTCCCTGTTCCCAACGTCCATGGCTCCAGACCCCGGCTTTGTTTCTTCAACCTTGACTCCAGTCTCTTCCCTAGAACAACGCTTGCTCCTCGATCGACCCATGCCTGTCACCGACAACGACTCTTGCTTCCTCCTTGTTGTGCTTTCGATAAAAGAACCCGCAGTTGGGTCCACACCAATTCCTCAGTCTCACACTCATATTTTCATGGCTTTAGATTGTTCCAAACCTTGTATAAATTGCAAAAGGGAAGCCCTTCACAGGAGTTCATACTGAATTTACAGGAGGCTACATTTGCACCAATTGAAGTAAAATGTTGAAGAGATGCAGTAGCTTTATCTGGAACCATATGCCTGTTGTTTTGAAAATAAATGGTTCACTGCAGCTGTATGTTGTGCATAATGGAGGTTAATATCTTGAGCGCAAACAAATACATCAAGCTGTCAGTTAGCACTTTCTTGGCTTGGTGAAGAGCTGCACTTACTGTTTTACCACCATCACTGACATCAGCACATTGTCCTCTATCAGCAGTCTTATCCCTGTTCCACAGAGACTCGTGTATGCAGTTTTTTACTCTAGCCACCAATTAGCACATGCTATTCAATATTTTACATTACTTTTTGACAAAGTAAAACTGATGATTGCAGTTCTTTCTGCCAAATTCATCATCATTGCTGTATTTCACACTTTAATGACTTTCAAGAAATATGTAGATACTGTATATGATTTGCTACTAAATGGAGGAATTAAGCCATTGAAATAGAGTGGAATGAAAACTTGAACAAAATGATCCTGATCAAAATGTTGTTGATCCATTTGCCACTGTTACCTGCACATACACCCTTCCTAAGGAGGATGTGGAAGCAGGTATGTTGATTGCCTGTGTGTAACTCTCGATATGGTTCCCACCTCTCAGTTCACTTTACACAGTTAGGTTTCCCAGCGGTTGTAAACTGAAGGAAGGGCATTACAGCATAGTATAGGAATGCATGGTTGTGGTTGTCCTGCAGGGACCCAGTAGAGATGTTTTGGTAACCAGACATTGCTGCTGTTGCACTCAGACGCAGGGACACTTGAATCAATGTTTTCAGAGTGGGTGGAAATTGATTTCATATTTGTATTTCTTCAAGGCTTTACTGAAAAATGTTATTCCAACTTAGAGTAAAACATTCAAGATAGGCTGGATAAATTCGGTAAACAGGTAAATGCTAACTTTGAATATGCAGTGAAGACTAAATTTTAGTAGTGGTGAAAAATATTATTAATACATAGCTTACTGTTCAGTCTGTTACAGACCTAAATGTGCAATACCCAGTATTATCTTGAGTCAAATAGTTAACTAATTCTAATGATTCTGTCAAAATTTGACTCTTTTGTTTTACTAGCCCTTTGTAACGCACTTGTGTAATGTTATGTAAATATATGTAACAAAAACCTTTTTCTTGTTTTACCCTGATTATGTATGATGGTGATTGTTATTATTTGTGAGTGGGGAGGAAAAGGTGAGGTGAAGAACACCACTGAGTGCATCCAATCATATTAGTTAATTAAGAGTTGGATACTAAGTATTTTCTGACTCTAGAAGTCAGAACCAGGGAGGCTAGGTGGCACAGTGGGTGTGGTTAGTGCTTACTGTGTGGTGGGTCTGGGGTTCAAGTCCTGCTTGGGGCTTCTTGCAGCGGACTGGCTGGGCTTTGATTTGCTGGGACCAGCAGCTGCTGACATTATGTGTATACAGTTACAACTGCGTTGTTACAGAGGATGTCTTTCAGCCAGAATTTTTGTCTGTATTTGAAATGGTTACTTTTGAACTTCCCTAATAAATTTACATAATGCAGCTGTCAGATATCAACAGCTGTAAATTTTGGACTGTAATCAAAATTGGAAAGGGAAGCAGTTGACAAATAATGAAACTGTGAAATTTTCAAGTTCTTATTGGAGTTAATCGTTCCCTGTGACACCCAAAAAGTAGTTAAAAGAAACTTGATTTGTATAATTGACAAGGTATTCAGAAAATCACAAAATGATAACCTCAGTAGACTGAGGTTTTTAATGGGATGACATTCAACACCACAACATGGACATATTTGTTCCAGACTACGAGGAACTGAAATTCAGCCCCATTTTGCCACCAGTCACCAAATTACCACATTACTGTGCTATAAAAACAGTATTATCATTACAGAGGATTTCAGTACAATTTCTGAATACAATTATGTGTTGTTTCACTTTGGCACAATTTGTCAAAAGGAGAGAATAACTTTACGTACAACATTTTGATCTGACTTCTTGTGAACACGATATTGATTTCAAGCAGAAAGTCCCCCTCACAGCTAGATTTAAAAAAAAAAAAAAAAAAAACCCATTTATTCTCATTTCCACCACAACAGTTTCACTTAAGACACTAGACCTAGCATCCTCAGAGGCATGGGAAATATATGTATGTTTATTTTGGCTTATGTGTAAACTGTCTATATATTAAAAATTAAAAGGGGGGGCTACTGCAAAATGTTACAGAGGCAGCAAACTGTAATATGTCATTGCAAAGGCTTCAATACTCAGAAACAGTCAAATGCATATAGAAAATCAATCTGGCAGAAATGCAATATGTATTTCTGAAGTGACTCCTGTTTTTTTCTGATAAGGCTATGCTATTTTTAATAAATTGCGTGAAAAGAGATTATAATTTGGTGATTCCAGCAATGTACCCTACTCATTAAGTGACTTGATCCTGCCAGGCTTTCATGTTCCTGGCAGTTTTTGACTAAATTATACTTAGAGATAAGTTAGTGTTGTGATTAGAACTGGAGTTTATTTCTATCACACACACAAGGTCTCTTTTTGCTTGCTGGAATAGTTTAACCTCCTGTGACCAATGGCTCCCACTCAAATTGCAGCAGAGCATAAATATGCAGATACTGGAAGGAATGGAGGTTGGAACTCAGTTTTGTCCTTTGAATTGAACTAAGTAATGAACCTAAACGGCTCAAGTTAAATTTAGTCCACAGCAACAACTGTTTCAGTCAGTTTTCGATAGTGAATCTCCTGTGAATTATTGGCAGAAGAGTGCTGCGAATTAAACGGTTACTACGTTTGAGAAAACAACTAAAAGTACATTAAACATTTTTAGTGGGTGAAGACATCTGCAATTAAAGAAGACCAAAGAATTATAAATACACTATCTTATATTATAATAGCAAATATAAATAACAGGAATCAACTTGCATAATTTATGCATCATGTTACATAAATTAACCAGTTTTGTATTTGCATATTAAAATTGAAAGTGTTAGAAAGTATCTATTATTTAAATTTCAAAAATAAATCAGTTTTTTTTTTTTTTCCTATTGTTAAATTGCACACACACTTTCAGAACCACTTGTCCCATACAGGGTCACAGAGCCAACTGGGTAACACAGGGCATAAGACCCGAGGGGGAAGGGACACACCCAGGACAGGACACCAGTCCATTGCAAGGCACCCCAAGCAGGACTTGAACCCCAGACCCACCGGGGAGCAGGACTACGGTCCAACCCACTGCGCCACCACATCCCCTGTTAAACTGCAATTAATGAGTATTTGGAAACAAAGTGTCCTACATAAAAAACACATCTGCTTACTGATAAGCATTTCTTAATTAAATGATACATAATATAAAAACCCATGCTTTTAAAATGAAATATATTTTTGCATTGTCAGAAATTCATAAATATATTAATGTAAACAGGGGTGTGGTGGCGCAGTGGCGCAGTGGGTTGGACCGCAGTCCTGCTCTCCAGTGGGTCTGGGGTTCGAGTCCTGCTTGGGGTGCCTTGTGACGGACTGGCGTCCCGTCCTGGGTGTGTCCCCTCCCCCTCTGGCCTTACACCCTGTGTTGCCGGGTAGGCTCCAGTTCCCCGTGACCCTGTAAAGGACAAGCGATTCTGAAAGTGTGTGTGTATTAATGTAAACTATATTAACTGAACAGTAATAAGGCCCTCTGTATTTGTACCAGTCACCCAACTTACATGCAAACTAATCGGAAATGCCAAGAGTCATAGTTTTTTGTGAACTACTCAGGGATTAAAGAATTTCCACAAACACTGAAGATATGATTCTTTGTTCATTTACTGCAAGCCACAGAATAGACTGGGACTGCAGTCGAGTATAAATACAGCAGAGAAGCCTTTTTTCATTATACTGCATATTGTGAAGAGAACAAACATACCAGTTTAGCAATGAGACATAGGTTATTTGTGTAGAATATTCTGATGTATTCTGATATCAGCATTTTCTACTTAGACTTCAGAGATGTAAAAGCATTTTCTCCCCAGAGGTTCAATAAATGTCAGGGTATTTTTATTGTGCAATCAGTTTGTTGCTCCCTCAAAATGAAGGAATACCAATGTTGATGCAGAGATGGTATTTGCTCACTAAAGTGGAACACCATTTGACCAGCCGTTCTTGAGCATACATTACAACATATGGCATCTGTACACTTGACTGATGGAGAAAAATCATCACTGTTGGAAATGCGGATATGAGGAACCGGAAAACATTCAAAAAGACAGTTATATGCAAAGGTCAGTCAGCACTTATTAACACATCTTCTGGCAGAAATCACAGCTTCCAAATATTTTCTGTAGTGTGACTGTATTCATAACGATTCACAGGGTGTCCAAACATTTTAAAATGTCACATTCATTTGTCACAAAATGTTCACAAACATATCCTGATTATGTTTGTATCCTGATGGGGGCATGGTGGCGCAGTGGGTTGGACCACAGTCCTGCTCTCCGGTGAGCCTGGGGTTTGAGTCCTGCTTGGGGTGCCTTGTGGTGGACTGGTGTCCTGTCCTGGGTGCGTCCTTTCGCCCTGTGTTACTGGGTAGGCTCCAGTTTTCTGTGACCCTGTATGGGACAAGCAGTTCTGAAACTGTGTATGTATCCTGCTGAGGTTGTGTTCACTTCTTTGCATCTACAGACTCAGTGTGAGAGACAGTTGGACAGCTGGAGCCCCTGGAACAAAACCACTCAAGAATGGGGAGAACTTACAGACTCCATACTGACCGAGCCAGGTTCGAATTCAGGAGCTATGAGGCATCAGCACAACTCACTGCTGTACCGTCCTGGCCTTGATTGTAGAGTAGTACAGGAAAAAAACAAATGTGCACTTGTATTTCTTTCTCCTGCCTGATGCTTCTGACAGGGTGATATTGCAGTGTAATATTTTACGGAGTATTTAGGCAAAGCATTACATTTTTTCCATGATACAGCTGTATAAGCCTTAAGGACAGTTTGTCACGCAGTATTTTGGAAAAGGAATATCACTTTTTTTTTGTATGTTGATTTTAGACTCTGTCGTTATCTGTGTCAGAAGAAACACCCTAGAAGAATAGTCCCTTAGGTGAACATTAGTTTTAAACTTGTCACTTAAGCGTGTGACAGCAGGTAGTGTGACAACCAATCAGGTGACTCCTCATGCAGAGTAAGTGCAACATAAAGCCTTGTAGTGTACAACTTCAGCATGTGAGCTACACATGAAAGGAACAGAAAGACAGCTAAGGCACTTACGTCATCAACCGGTTGTCAGTCTCTTCCTGATTACAAGTGGTTGCATAGAAGAAAGAAGCTGTATCAAGGGCAAGGTGACTGGGCAGCTCACCCGAACAGACTGCCAGCTGACGGTTCCCAGTTCACCCACCGTCATGTGAAACCTGCACCAACCAGTCCAGCTAGAGAAGAGCAGTCCCATGTGTGTTTATATCCATTTCTGTTGTCGCTCGACTAAAGTCTATAAGTGGTGTTGATGATATTTTCTAAGTCCTTCCCAAAGGGACCTGGTCTTGGCCAACCCATGAGCTGTGCTATGCCCTACATGCTGTGGTGTAGTGCACACATGACCTGAGGCCTCCTCCAGAGCAGTTTTCTTTTCAGTGCACATTCACTGGCTCCAGCTTTGTTCCAGTTGTAATGCTCATTTGTTTCAATACTTATTAGTCAGTTTTTCCACACACACACACACACACACACACACACACACACACACACACACACACACACACACACAGTCTACAACCACTTGTCCCAAACAGGGACACAGCAAGCCAGAGCTTACCCAACAACACAGGGTGTAGGGCCATGGGGGGAGGGGGCACAAGTCCATCACAGGGCTTGAACCCCAGACCCACCACACAGGGGGTACCAGCCAAACCCACTGTGCCACAACCTCCCTGCCATGGCATTGTATTTAATCAAGAGGAAAAAAAAACAAACAATAAAAATGAGAGTATAATATGCTCATTGAACACTAATCACCAGGGGCACAGTGGGTTGGACCGGGTCCTGCTCTCCGGTGGGTCTGGGGTTCGAGTCTCGCCTGGGGTGCCTTGTGGCGGACTGGTGTCCCATCCTGGGTGTGTCCCCACCCCTTCTGGCCTTACGCCCTGAGTTGCGGGGTAGGCTCCGGTTCCTCATGACCCCGTATGGAACGAGCGGTTCTGAAAATGTGTGTGTATGAACGCTAATTGGTGGAAAACAGACATGGTGACAGCTCTTATAACGTACGTTCTATAAAACACCACAATTTGTTAGTCTAAAGCACATTCTAAATAAGCCTATATTCTGAGTTCAATTTTGCTCTCTTAAACACACACACACACACACACACACACACACAGTTTCTTGTAACATTTTAATAGCAGCCAGAGAGCACACCAAAAACAATAATAAAAAGCTATAAATAGCATTTTTCTTCACCATACAAGCAGACAACCTTTGATTTTCGCTATTTTTTAAATACTCTCATCTTCAGGTTGCAGTCAAACACTATGGCAGGTGGCCATTTATGTTCTCTTCCTTTGTTAGTATCTGCAAGGACAGCGGCTTTTTTTGACACAGATTAATAGGTGAGTCTGCAAAATTTTGTGATTATGTCCCAGATGTACTTTGAAATGGTCAAAGTCAACGATCATCTAATGGCATGACTGTTGCAATTTTAAGAGACTACTGCAATTTAAGGAACTTCAGGATGTGTGACTTTTAATTATTCTATCGTGTAGGTGCTTTTCCACATTCCTTTGCTTTAAGGGTTCATCAGACACATCACAATAGCAGGTTATTCCAACCACCACAGTTGGATGCATTGGTTTTCAAAGCCTCCCCTGCAGCTGCCAACTTCAGCACCTCAGCAACATTTGACCTGCTATGTGTTTTGTGTTACTGGCTTGTTTGCAGCAAGTATTCTCCATTTCTCAGTTGCTATTGATCAGGTGTGCAGTGATCATAAGGTAGATTTTGGCAGCTCTTGACATGTACCTGTCTGTTGTCAGAGCAATGCAATCCATTTCAAAGATGGCATTTGTCATTTTTTTGTGCTCGCACTAAGAATACACAGTGCAAGGAAAGAAAGGCATTCTGGATGGCATCCCATATCATGGCTCAAGCACACAGACAAGATCTTTTCTACCGATGAGAGTGGCCTTAGTAAATCTAGAGCAAAATACCTGGAAATATGATTGGTAATAGCTTTTGCAGTGCTGAAGAATGAGGCAGTGTATTGGCAAAAGATTTCTCCTCAGTGAAGGCAGGGGGGTTGTGGGGATTATTTTGTGTACCCTTGAATTTGTAATCCATATTCTCTGTTCTCTTAGACGGAATGTCATCACGACTTAAAATCCTTCTTCCAAGGGAATTTACGAAGCCTTGGTAAACACCAATCTTTTGTGGCTGAAGATGGCTGTGAAGTTTTACCCATCCTCGCTCCCGTATGACACTTTAGGTTTGTTCTTTTTTCCTTAGTGTACAGCAAATAAAGAACCGAAAAAAATCTGAAAGAGGCAATGTTCGAGTAATAGGGGCTGTATTTTGTATTTTGTGTGTGCACAGACTGAAAACAGTTGGCTTTTTTGTTAAATTTTATCAGTTGACCTCACTTTGACCTCACTCGGTCCTATTTAGTTTTCACGTGATGCAGTCTAACTGAGGGGTTACAAAGAACTGTTCATCGCAGAATTCATAATTTAAAAGTGATATGACAGGATACGCTACTTATGCGCTGCGTAAAAAGCTATTATATTTATCATTAATTCCTTTTATTCCTGTGCTAATCCTCAGAATCTTAGAATCTCATGTAGGAGCTTGGGTGGGTACTTGTTTCATAGTTCATATATTTTTTGTTTCAGAAAGCCTTCTTAATGAATTAATACATTTATTGTTAGACTTACAAGCCTAATAATACACTATTACACTATTCATGTAAGGCAATTATTAAGATCATTTCTGATTCAGCTTTACTATAAACTATTTTTTGGATCATTACAATACTAAGTAGAGAACAAATGTGTTTTAAAAATAACACAATGGTTTTGATTCTTCTTCTTATTGCTTTTATTTACTTATTCTCTTATGGATACAGTATGGAAGACCTTGTTTTTTCCCTTTTTGTGACACCCCATTCGCTGTCAGTGTGAATCTTGTTCTCTAGTACACAATATTTTCCTCAGCAACTGGAAACAACACCTGACCTTGCATTTTCTGGAATGCATGCAGCTTAATATAAGGTGTCTGGCGTATGTTCCAATGTCAGCACAGCTGGAGAATTTCTGAGGAACCCAGGCAGGTACACAGCTAGGTAAGGAAGGAGCAGATTTTTCAAAAAATTTCCTTTTACCATAGTTCTCGTGGGTTCTGTAGCATCACCACTCCACCATGTAGCAGTTTCAAAGGATCATTACAGGTGTTCAAATGCAACATATAGCTGCAGAATAGAAATATTAATACTTTATTCTTAGTATGATTACAGTTCACACAATTCTGCTTCTAAATACTGCAGCAAAATTTAGCCAAAATGTTGAATATTATGATACAGGCAGCAGAATTATATGTACACAACGAATAAGCAATAAAAGAAATATTGATTAAAGATTTTATTGTTTCATTTTTTAATTGGTATTTTAAATTGTCCTATATTTAAATCTATTGTCATTTTGTCAGTTTTGAGCCTGTATTCCAACACTAAGTGTACTGTTGAAATTATTTGTTTATATCTATATATAAAAAACAAATGTATCATGTAAGTATAACATTTTCAGGATTATTATATGGAATGCAATTTTGATATAACCTCCTTTGACATATATTTTGGTTTCATTACAATAGCAGGATTGCTAAAGATGTTTTGTACAGTGCTATATACAGTATAAAACTATTATTAATCTGAACAATGCCATTGCTATTATTACATGTTCAACATTTTCAGCCAGGATAATCTCACCAAATTCCTGGAAATTACTTGAATAAATGATGTCCAAATAAAGTCTTATTATGCTAACTGAAGGGTATCTGTTAAATGCGTAGGATTGCAATTATAATAATTACATTGATGGCACACAGCTCAAAGCCAAACTCATCATATAATGGAGACGATGACAACTCTAGCCGGGAGAAACAACCCATATTAAAAAGTTGGATCCACAGAATGCTATGCAACGTCAAAGATATCATTTCATATTTGAGCTTTCATTCAGCATCTCTCAGTTAATGGGAAACCAGTATGCGATGAAAAAGTTTGAGGGCAGAAAATGTTTAACATCAAACATTAAAAGAGATACATACCCACTTTCAAACAACTCTTGCATTTGTTTTTCTTTTTTAAATACAATAGGGGTGGATGGTGGTGTTGTGGTTGGAGTGGCTGCCTTTGGCTCCAAGTGTTGTTGGTTCAATCCCAGCCTCTGATTGTAGTGTTCTTGAGCAAGGTGCTTGCCCTTCAGTTCCTCCAGTACCTGTGCCTGGGTATCTAGTTGTGGCCCTGTGATGGACTGTTGTGCCCCCCTTGGCCTTGCACCAAATGTCTCTGGGAGAGGCTCCAGCTCACAGTAATTCCACTCAGGACAAGTGGTTACTGAAATTGCTTGGTTAAATATAATAAGGATACAGTCAGAAACATTAAGGACCACCCACAGCATACTCTGAAAGACTCTTTAAAACTACTTTGTTTCTTTAGGTGGCTCGATCCTGTCTTATTTTCCGCATTATCGTCATTTGGTTTAAAAAAGTATATCATTCCACTGCATTCTAATCATCTACAGCTCATTTTGCCTGTTAAAATGAAAAATCATCATCTTCAGGTTTGTCTACCAATGGCACCTTATGAAGTGAAGTGAGGCAATAATATCTTTCTATACATAACTTTATGCAGGGAATGTCTATGGAATGCAAACAGTATTTAGTTCACAATGGTAATAATTAATGTCGTATATTATGATGTGGGGGGTGCGGTGGCGCAGTGGGTTGGACCGCAGTCCTGCTCTCCGGTGGGTCTGGGGTTCAAGTCCCGCTTGGGGTGCCTTGCGGCGGACTGGCGTCCCATCCTGGGTGTGTCCCCTTCCCCCTCCGGCCTTACGCCCTGTGTTACCGGGTAGGCTCCGGTTCCCCGTGACCCCGTAAGGGACAAGCGGTTCTGAAAATGTGTGTGTGTGTGTGTGTGTGTGTGTGTGTGTATTATGATGTGTTATTCTGATACGGTAATATAGGGTTCAATGGCTATGCATCAGACCCATGTTAAAATGATTAAGACAATCTTCAGAGGTGCTTGCAAAACAACATGGAATGAAAAACTATGTAACTCGGATCTTTTCTTTCATACCGAAAGAGCAGGTTACTGATCTGAAGATGCATGTGAATACTAAATTGGAGCTGTTTCTTTTACGAACACTTTCTGCAGGTTGGTGTCTGTCAGCCTACTGACTGCTGTGGAGACGGAAACCGCAATGCAGAGTTAGCGATGCCTGCCAGCTACGAGGGCCTGCAGGAGAAACAGAGCACAGCAAGCTCACCGAATCTAAAACTCATCAGCAAACCAGGCCACCTTGTTCTTTGATTAATTACCACGTTGATCATCTGTAGTGGGCCACGGAGCCTTTGCCCTCCTACCTTTATTTTTCAGGATAAACTTAAGGTACTCTTACAGACTGAAGAAAAAAAAAGAAAAAACTTAGATAGGCCTGGAATCATAAGATGTTTTATTATTTTTTTGAGACCCTCTTTAAGGTATACATTTTCCTAAATGAAGGACTCGATATCTCAGAGTTCATTGGAAGTCGCTTTGGAGAAAAGCTTCTGTGAAATAAATAAAAAAATGGAATGTAAATACATTTTGCATATAATTTAAAAATATAAATAATTTTATGGGTTTAGGCTCAACATTACTGTATGTAGAAATGAAATGGTTACACATTGTATTTGTTGCTAGAGCATATGGAAAACTTCTCTGTGAAATCCATATTGCTACCAACAATAATGTTTTAACAATGTTAGGTGTTTTTATTTAAGGCTCTATCTTTCCACAGAAATAGTAAAAGTTATTATCTCATTGATCCAAATCATTTCAGCATTAGAGTTTAACTGTAAAACTGAAACTGAAGAAAAAAAAGGATTTTGCTTTAAAGAGACCGGTGTAAACGTGGCAAAACTTCCCATCACTATCTTATTTTGGTAAGGCAGGGGATTATAGAAGAACCCTAGTTTCATGCTGGATCCAGTCAAAACAATATGCAGAGCTGATGCATGTTTGTTGTGGTTATGAAACATAAATCTGTTCATCTGTGCATCCCTGGCTAAAAGCAGTGGGAGAGAAGGACTGCTGGGAGCTGGGGGTGTTGTCACAATGGGCCAAGGTGTGATGCCACAGTGCCTCTCTTCTGTCAATGCAGCTGGATTTGTCTCTGTGTGCCTGGGTGAAGCCTTGTTCCATAGCCTGTTTCTCAGTAATCCGGCTGGACTGGATGAGCTTCAGTGCTGCTGTGGAGATAAGTCTCTATATGTATCGAGTGTGTGTTTTCTGGGAGAAGAATATGGCAAATGATAGGCCACTTTGGGATTTCTGGGACCATTGGTTCCCTCTGGACAAAAGGGATGAGACAGAAACACACACAACCTACATACACAACCTACATGCACATCAAGTGGCACAGCAAGTAGTGCTGCTGTGTCACAACACCTGGGTGGTGCAAGAGGACATGGGTTCAATTCCTGTTCAGTCTGTGTGGAGTTTGCATGTTGTCCCTGTGTCTGTGTGGGTTTCCTCCCACAGTCCAAAGACATCCCGTTCAGGTTCACTGGTAGTGTGTGAGTGATGGAGAGAGTGTGTTCCACTGATGTATGAATGAGTGACCCAGTGTAAGTAGTGTATCTAGCAGTGTAAGTCACCTTGGTGAATAAGGTGTGTGGGCTAGTAACACTACATAGTGTCCATTGTAAGTTGCTTTGGAGAAAAGTGTCTACTAAATAAATAAATGTACATCCACAGACTTTAAATTGCATTATTCTAGACCAAAGAGTGGTGCAGTGGGTTTGGCTGGGTCCTGCTCTCTGGTGGGTCTGGGGTTCAAGTCCACCTTGGGGTGCCTTGTGATGGATTGGTGTCCCATCCTGGGTGTGTCACCTCCCCCTTCAGCCTTATGCCTAGCCTAGGCTCTGGTTCACCATGACCCCACATAGGACGAATAGTTTTACTCAATGTGTGTGTGTGTGTCTGGACCAATGGGTAGAGTTGTGGCATGAACTGTTTGAACCTTGCTTCTCTTGTAGTATTCTAAAGCAAGACACTTACCTTGAAGTGGTAGAATGAAAATTACTATATAAATAGGTATACACTTATTCGTGGCTCAAAATTACAACCTTACAAGACTCTAAGTTGCTTTGGAGAAAAACATAAGAAGGATGAATAAATTATAAATATTAAAGCTTTTCATGTGTAAACAAAGCACTTTGAGCTTTCTTCCCAAGTGAAAGCTTACATTTTCATTCACAGAATAATCATATTTACCGTTTTTTTTAACACTTTTTTGTGTACTGAAAGTAATAAAATGTTCTTATAGTCCTTTTTTACTTCAACAGTAAAAACAAGGCATGAATGGTTTTTAAATCCAGCATTCCAAGACACCAGTGGTAGTCCAGAAACATGGGGCTTCATTAAACTGAATATTATTGTAATTATTTTACTGTGTTTTGAATTGCATCCTACATTATAACTTTGTGATTTTGGGACTGGCTACATTAGGAGTACCATGCCTGAACCCATATTTTAAGAGTTATTTTAAAATCTTTTGACACCTTTTTTGGTGGTTTATATTTACATTTATTCATTCAGCAGGTGCTTTTCTCCAAAGCGACATACATCTCAGCGAAGATACAATTTGTGCATTACATTAAGAAAAAGAGACATAGCTGCAGACGTGTGATTCTTAAGTAAACCTAGTTTGTTACTTTCCACTTGATGCACTGATGTTCATCACTTGAGTAGATGCATGGTTATGTTTTGCTTGTGGTATTTTGTAATTGCTGGTCATTCTAGTCATTATGAGGTTGGCTTATCCAAAGTAAATGCTGTAGTGCAAAATCTGTTCTTTTGCCTACTACGTTGTATCCGATTTTTAAAATTTTATGTAATTTCATTTCACTCAGCTGACAGCATCTAGGAAGAAAATGCCTGACATTTATTTGGCTTGTTAACTGTGATTTACATTTACATTTACATTTATTCACTTAGCAGATGCTTTTGTCCAAAGCGACTTACAATGGATACTATGTAGTGTTACTAGCCCACACACCTTACTCACCAAGGTGACTACACTGCTAGATACACTGATTTAATGTATTTCTCTATATAACTTCAAGGACTGTTTTGATTATCCTTTCTATTGCAAAGATTAGCAATTTTTACTGTTTCCTGGATATTCTTGAATATTTTTAATATAATATTTTTAATTTTATTGTTTAGCAAATCAATGCATATGTCATGAAAAATGGATGTAAATTTCAGTATATAATTGACTTTCTTTATTGGATAAAAAAATACATGTGTAATGTATGAGTAACATGAGAAATATCAATTTAATAACATTATTTTAGAGCTATAAAGATAAAGGTAACAGCATTTTCTTAAAGGACTATAGGTTCCTCACACAAAGGTGACCGAAATGGTTTCATTATCATTATCTAGAGAATACAGAGACTGAGCATGTGTTACTGAAAGTGCTTCAGTGTTTACATGTGGTTGTCTCAGCAGAGTCCTGCTTTTAGATGCCATTGTGTGTATGTGAGACAGAGGAGAGGCAAAGACTATCTGCATCTGTTGAAGTCATGCTTCCTTTTGTGTGACTTTACGTGAAATGTAACATGTTGTCAAACTAGATTGAAGCCTTGCCCCCTACCACTGCAGACTTCATCTGGCTCTCCTTGGATGTCACCTCGATTTGTTCTGGCCACTCAATAGGGGACCTGAATGAGCATCCGGTGCCATTCTAAGTCTGCAACGTTGGGGATTTTACAACAAAAGTGGGAAAGAAACAGAGCATGTACTGTGTGCGAGAGACTGGCCAGTAAAACCATTCCCAGATGTGCAGAGTGAGGTCATTAATAAATCAGACTTTGCATGCTGTTGTAAATAATGTTACTTGTTCAATGATTTTTTTTTCTGTCCCTAGTGTTTTTTTTTTTTTTTTTGTGGATAATAAAGTCAGTGTACTATGCATACATATGCATGCATCCTCCATATGAGATAAGAATGAAAGTAAAACTCCCCTCAAAAGTGATCTTCCATCTCACAAGAGAGGGAGGTTCTTAGCTTCTGCCTTGTCTTCTTTTGCGCAACCTATTAATTCCTAATTGCTGAATCTCCACAAAATGTTAAAACATTTACAAACATGTGTCCATACTGTGAAAATCAAGACTTTTAAATGAGGGCTTTTTATTATTGTTTAATATTCTCTCTGGTAATAATGCATTACCGATTTTTAAAGATGAAAATACAGAGTTTTGTTATGGTCATGTAGATGTCTGCCCATTAAATAGAGCTTTTGAGAACAACAAATATTTGTCGTCAGGCTTTCCTCTTTGGCAGTACCTTTTGAATAGATCAGGATGTCTTTATCAGGAAGGTTTTCAATTGCAATGAAAAGTTCAGTAAAGGTAACCTTTTTTACCTTTCTTTTACAACACCATCAGCTATGTTCAGTACTGCAGTAGGTGTTGAGTCTGAGCCTGGGCTTAGTAAAGGTCCCACAACTGTTGAAAACATCTTGCTTGGTATCCCTCCCCAAAGAAAGATCTGTCGTCCAGTAACTTTGACTTCACATATGAAAAACTTTGAAAAGCTGGTCTTAGCATTCCTTAAACCCCTGGTCAAGACTGCAGTAGACACTGAGGCACTGTATGAGAAAGGACAAAGTAGCATCTTTGGTTCATGGTTCATATTCGTGGTACTCTGGTCCTTTGGAGCATGCAGATCAGTGTTGCAAATGTTCTCTCCATCAGTTGTGGCTGATGTGATCTTTTCTGCACTGGAATGCTGGGACAATAGCATTACTACAGGTAGTGCCCACAGGCAAGTTAAAAACCTTTTGATGACTTTTCATAAATGAGTAGTACTGAGCTTTCTCCATGCCATCTCAGTCCACCAAACATCAGCTCACTTCATCCTGCTCTCCCTTGTCTATAAATATGCTTGCTAATTTATTTATTTAGTAGCTTATCTATGTATCTCTTTAATCACTCTGTATACGAACATATGTGTCATGTGTTGTTTCATTCACTGATTTATCAAAGACTGGATTTATTTTATATAAATCATTGCAAAATATCTAAAATGGGATTCTTTGAAACAAAGCTATTCTGTAAATAAAGACATAAATCTAAAGATTAAAAAAAAAAATCTTAATCACTTAATCACTAGATCAGCCCCCTCAATTCAGCAGTTATTAATGTAAATTGTATGTGGAATATCATGAATGGTTAATATATCAAGGGGTAATTTTACTTACCCTTTGCAACATATTAGCTGTTGCATTAACAGATGCACTGCTGTCTAAGCTATATTGAAATGCCAGTTAGAAAGGGAACATTCATTCCATTACAACGCCTGCTAACAATGAATGAAAAAAACCTTCAGAAGCACACTGTCATAGGCAGCCACTTGAACTATGAAGTCTTTTTTGGTTGATGCACTGATACTTTACATCAACAATGATAACCATCAACATTTTTCTTTTTTTGATTTTAATAGCTGATATGATAAAAAAAAAAAAAAAATCTTTTTTTTTCAGCTGAGGTATATTCCACATTAGATTCCAGTCTATGTACGTACATCAGTTTTTATATAATAATATTTTTTTTAATACATTTAATGATGATATTTTTATTTCTGTGCTAAAAAAAAAATCCTCTCTTTCAATCCTTCCTTGTCTCTCTGTCTACAGTCATGGCAGGGCGAAGTTGAAATGCTCCACACATATTGATTTTCCACGTGTACTGTCTGGATTGTAACTGAATTTAGACTGACAACGGAGAAGCTTACCACCTGGGTGGTAATGGTTTGAAAGCAGAGGGTGTGGCTGGAAGCAGTGCAATAACTTCAGGGTCCAAGAGGTTTTAGTAATATTAAAGTAAATCTCAAAGGCTAAAAGACTTACAGATAACAAACACAGCAGGAACTGGTCAAGATAAGTTTTACGCAAAAGGCTGCAGAAAATCCAAACTATAATAATGGCTAAAAGCTGTATATATATACACTCTCATAAACACACAGGTATACATATTTGTGCGATATTTGGAACTGACAAAGACAAATACACATGACAATTCAAGATTATTTTTAATAATAAAACCTTCAAGATTATTCTAATAAACTGAAAAGAAAAAGCTGCTGCTTATCGTGATGTGCTTTGTATTACCTGAAGTATAGAGAAATTCAGACTCAAAATTCAGATTGAAACCCGAGTTTCATAAATGAATATGATCACAAAAAATAGCAAACCCAATAGTTCTGGACATTTTGAAAAAGAACAGGAACACTGTGACTCAGATTTATGTGTGCTTACCACAATTACATGGGGATGGACAAAGTAAAAAAGACATTCTACTGCTACAACATATTAAAGTAATATACACATTCACTTTTGGCTAGTTTTGCTCTAATGTTCCAATTTTTAAGCCAACTGTTTTTCAGCTATTTAACTTTTTATATAACTGCCGAATCTATAAGGGGTTAAAAATTGTCATAATGAAGATGTGTGTGACTTGGAAGATAGTTGATGGAGACTTTTAAATACCTAGGCTGGGATTCCATGAATGAGTCCTTGAAAGATTGTACCATTGAATATGATTTGGCAGCTATACCCTACTTCAAACTGAAGGTGTTATTTCTTAAATTTTGCAAACGTGAACCTAATAAGTAATAACAATAATATAAAAATGTGGCTTTGATGTGCAAAAGAAAACATATATTATTTGTCACTAAATTTAATTGTGCACTGTAAATGCTCATATGTTTACAAACCTAATAGAACTGAGCAAAACTGAACCAGTTATCACAAAGATGGTGCACAAAAAATGTTTTTCATGCAATTCATCATAAGGTGATCCATCTGCGTTATATAAAAACCACTCTCTCAAGATGAAAAAAGCAACTTAACTGCACTAAGCACGACTGTCAACGAGAAAAAGGGAACATAGTATAGACATTCATCTTATTCAGAATGTTAAGCCAGAGGTAATAATCTCAGAATGAATTGATTAGTATTGTTTTTGACTTACCTCTGAACGGGAGGAATGGCTTTGCAACGAAATCCTCCATGGCCCTCACCTGATTGTGAACACCATGTTTTTTTTTTTTTTTTTAAACATCTGCATCTTAATTAAATAAGCTTCCACTCTGGCTTCCCATAAGCAGTGAAAATGTATTATTATCGGAAAATGACAGATCAGAAAGAGGAATAGGAAAGCACATTGCGGTATATTTCTGTTGACTTGGATTGTCCTCCTCACACTGTGCATTTGAGTTTACCAGCTAAAAAGACTGTCACTCTGAAATTAAAGAACCATGCCTGCCACATCTGCCCATGATTTTTGAGGGGCAAGAAAGCTTCCTGCAGGCCACCTGAAGAATATGTCACACACGAAATTCTAGCAATTAAAAAGCAAATAAATACATTTTGTTGGCACACTCAAACTTTCTGACTTCCTGTATGAAATTGCTGAGCACATTTTCACCAGTGATGATCTGTGACTCAAATTTAAAAATGTCACCACTTGGTTCCTCTATTCTAGAAAAAGAGAAAGAAGAGAGGTTGTATAATACACACTGTACATATAGTACTGGTGGATTAGTGTATTTTTAAAGCAACCATTAACTGGATACCATGTGTTGGACAAGAGTGTCATAACAAGACACAAAAGCGATTGAATAGTCTTTTTAGTCCCATACAGTATGCTCAAGAACATACATAATGGCATGAATCATAGAGATACACTATAGAAGGCCACAGAACAATTTGTAAAACTTAAGCGCCATCCTGGCTGTAAAGATGTCAAGTACTATTTTCAAGTATTTCAGAATGACTCAGAGGAAGTTTGTTTTCTACTATTTAGCACCATTTCAACCAAAGGAAGCCTGTGCAGACTCCATTATAATTAGTAAATATTAATGCATTAGAGAAGATTGTGGGTTTTCATTTTCTTGAAATTCTTTAGACTATTTATTGCAACATTGTTTTAATGAATAATACTGTATGCATTCAGTTTCCCAAAAAGCAACTGAGTTCAATGCATTTTGTGAGGGTTATAAAAAATACTGTGTCACTAAATAACAGCTGCACTCAAACACTGACTTTACAAAATAAAAATGAAGCATCTTTATTTTTTTTGTAACTAGATAATTGCGTACCTTCATATCATATTCATCAGATCATATTAATGATGATTATTAATGGTTTGTCCTTATATTGAAGATATATGTAAAATTACAATTTGTTCAATTTCACTTTAACCTTAATCAATAGTCAGATTCATTCTGGAAGAGACTAGCTGACAGAAATAAATAAAAATACTTGGATGATGTGTTCAGAATAAAAAAACTTACACTGACTGACTATATACAAGTATAGTATTTCTTTGTCTAGATGCAAATTGATTAATGAATTATTAATTAATTTTATATGCCTAAATCTCACACACATCGACTGAAACCGCTTGTCCTGAGCAGGGTCGCGAGGAGCCGGAGCCTAAGTTGGCAACACAGGGTGCAAGGCTGTAGGGGGAGGGGACACACCCAGGACAGAACGGCAGTCCGTCGCAAGGCATCCCAAGCGGAACTCAAACCCGAGACCCACCAGAGAGCAGGCACAGGCCAAACCCACTGCACCACCATACCCCCTCTTACATATCTAAATATATTTTGTAAATTTACATTGGTTTCCTTTATGACTGTTAACCTGAGGTCTACATCGATATGTATATGACTTTCAGTTAAAGACAGTAAATTTCTCCAAATTTCCCTTTTTCATTTAAATACTGCATATTCTCTATAGTGCTAAGGACAGTGGTTCACTTTGGTGATAGTCGACTTAGTTTTTCTGTCTATCTATTAGATAGATAGATAGATAGATAGATAGATAGATAGATAGATAGATAGATAGATAGATGGGTCTGCCTCTGGCTTTGGCTCTTGCGAAAGGTAAAAGTCATGCTCTGGCACCGGGAAATCTCACAATCAAATGCAGCTGCAGGCACTTCACCTGATTGGATAGCTTATAAAAGTAAAGTGCCAACAACAGCCTCTGTTGGCTGACCAACTGGAATTTTCTTTTAGCTGTTCTTTGGCTGAATGCGATTCTCCAAAAAATAAACCTTTCTAGGGTTTTTTTATTTTTTATTTTAAGTGCTGTTGCTTCACACAGGGACTATGTGTCCTTTAGATGTGTTTTCCTTCAGGACTCAGACCTACAGGCCCTTCACAACTCAAGGACAATTCACCTTGTATTGAAAGAAATCTTGTATTTTGTGGATATCTTCTCAATGATGTAATGTGAGAAAACAGTGACAAACATTTACTCAGGTTGCCATCAAGTCTGTATTTTTACATATTTATATCTGCATTAGTATCTTTTTTTGTCTGTTTACAAAAGAAGAAAATCTGAATCTTCCATAACACACAGAGGGCAGAGAAATGGTTCATTTGGGAAAATTGTTGTGCGGATTGAAGTTAAGAAATAACTCTCAGTTGTGAGAACTGTTGCTATGATTAGCCATTCAGTGGCACACTGCCTCCTTCATACTTGATCTGTAATATACGCTACAATAAATAGTTCCCATCTTTATGCTTTAGGAGAATACTATGTGCTTTAGTCAAAAAAAAATTCTAAAATTAATTTCTACTGCATCCTAGAATACTATACCCCTCCCTGTAAAAATAACATTGTCATGCATGATACATGCACAGCATGTTTTATTGCATGTTTCTACATCTTTAGGAGGAGTGGCCTTTCTTGAATGCCTTATCAACCAATGAAGGACATTTATTTTCTTTTGTAATGAGATGGTCTCTATGGTAACATGGCGGGTTAAGCGACAGTCTTTTCCCAGCAAGTCACACAGGCACGAAAACACACTGCTGCCAGGTCTTATTGCTGATAATATTTTGAAGTGTATCTTTTCAATTCTGAAAATTACATTTTTCATGGTTTTTCTACGCTGGATCGGGGTTTTATGCTTAATGAGAATGTGTTGCCGAAACTGTTCAAAATGGCCAACATGACCATAATCACACCTGTTAATAATGGTCAGTCTTGCAAACTAAGCGCACCAGTTCCTTCATGTTACTGAACATGCTCACATAGATAGTTGGAGACAGACCTGTGATGTGTCAAGAATGTGAACTACTGACACATATGTTACAGATTGCCCAGTGTCTATATTTTTTATTTTTTTTTTTGTTTTTTTTTTTGGGAACTTTACTTGTAATTTTCTATTTGCAGTTTTCTCATACAGATTGAGAAATCTAAAGGGTGTTGTACTGTGCAAAACACAAAACATGTCCCCATTACCTGTGATCTTCTTTTCAGATTTATTCATTTAGATGACACTTTTCTCCAGAATGATTTATAGTGTTAAGCTACCTACCATAATCTATTTTTACAGCAGGGTAATTTTAACTGGAACAATATACAGTATGGTAAATATGTTGCTCAATGGGACTACAGCAGTAGACAGGATTCAAACTTGCAGCTTTCAGATCTGAAGGCAGCAGTTCTATCAACTACACTACCAACAGCAGCTGGTAGTGTTGGTTAAACCAGCTGACTTTGGACCCAACAGTTGTAGGTCTAAAGAGGTGTAATCCCACCTCTAAATGTAGTATCCTTGAACCAGGTACTCACCCTAAATTGCTCCAAAATTACACAACAGTATAAATAGGTAAGTAATTGTGAGTAGCATAACATTGCAAATTGCTTTGGAGAAAAGTGTCAGCAAAATGAAGAAATGTAAACTGCTCTTGGATAGCTAGGCCTATTAGCTAGACATACTCTGGAAGATAGATTAGATCTATATTTTGCTCAGTGTGATACATTTTCTGACTATTGAAGGGAACCTAGGTGACTATTGGGGTCATGGGGGGAGCAGAGACTTGATTTTTAAATTGCTCTTATTCTTTGTCTTGTATGACACAGATACAGAGTCATTGAAAATGTAACATGGCTTCCCACTAATCATTAAGCAGGGTGCCGATTACAACATGTCTACTGAATTAGTTACCACAAAGATCAGCGCGTTGCAGGAAAATCCATCACTAAATCCACAGCTTCAATTACGCATCCCACTTCAAATTTAAATTGACAGTCTTGAAGCCATACTACTCCAATCAGCCAAACTCCTCCAGACTAAGACAGTGGTCGGTCGACTTGAACCATTGAGCACAGAAGGTTGGTGGGCTTGAATGGGACTCATTATTGCTCCTCTTACAGGCCCTACCACACATATGTCAGCCCCCACAGTGGTTGTGTTCATTATGGAAGGCAGCGGGTGCCTGGTTCTTCCTGGAATTGGCTACACATTGCTTTATAGAAGTCTCCAAATTACAGTTTAAAATCTTTAAGATTTCGGTATAGAAAAACCTTGAGTCTCAATGATAGATGGAGACAATTTTGGCTGAAAAACATATGTGTGCAACTAAAAATAAAAAGGTTTTCTCGAATATTGTGAGCTGCAAATTGCCTTGTTTCTATGTTGGCTAATTGTAGACAGCTGCTAATAGCCAACTGACATGTCAGAAACTGAAGAGACTGATGAAGCAATCAGCTTTTGTTTTCATGGCATATTTATTACAAAGCAAAATTGTTTCTTAACAAGCCTAAAATGAGAAAACTTTAGAGTTCAAAAACATAGTTGATAAATACGTCCATTTAAACAGCTGGGTGACACAACTTTCGTAGAAACATTTTTAAGATAATATAAATATCTGCCGCACATTTGGGTAATTCCTTAATAAAGCATAAGACACATTTTTGAAGTAAGGCAGAACATTACTGAAAAGGCCAAGTATCAGTAGAAACCAAAAATAAGTTTTGAAAGAGTGAGTGAGCACTCTTGTAGTATTTAATATTGGGTTGGGCCTGCCTGACAGTAAATTCAAGCAAGATAAAAGCATCACAAGGAATGCATAGGAAACAAATATTGAAATAGCACTGGGATAAAACATGGATTGACAGTCCCTGCGTTCACTCTTTGACTCATTCTTTGACAACTCTAATTTAAGCTCCATCCTTCAAATTCTTAAAGTTATAGTGTCATATCTGTGTCTTTAATCTGGCAAATGTTTTAAATAATTATTTACAATACATGTGAGAGTGTGAATGGAGCTAAAAGAATTTCTAAAGACTGTGCTTTCATCGAACTTACTTGAATCCATATGTGAAATGTTCTATGAAACTGCTATGAAGAATTCCAAGAAACAGTAGTCCTTGATTTATAAACCTCTGATGTATAAACAAAGCACATGTTGAGATTTTAGGTCCTATGGGATATATCATTTCACATCAGACATCATGTGTTATTTTACTTCCTCTATAGCAAGCTTAAGGGCTACAGTGCTGTTGCTAATTAAAGCAGCACTGGTTTGCTGCTGCCTGAGAATTTGAATTAATATTACAAACTGATATAGACTGTCACAGTAATTAGCAGTTTAGATGCCATATTTTTAAATGTGATATTACTTATTATTCAAAGCCTTTTGCTTATAACTTAAAATCCTAGAGCTAGGATGACTAAAGCAGAGAATAGGAAATCTAAACCATCTCACAACAAAAATGACTGCCTTATTACTGGCACAACATAGCTTCAAGCAATTCACTACCCCTAGAACAGGAATTTTAATGAATTGTGTGCTTTGAATCATCCTAGAGAATCATTTTGCCAAGTGAAGCAAAGTAAAATATGTGAGAATCTCTGGATTCAAAAGATAACTACAAATAAACTCATTGTAAGGTTTTAATGGCTTTGAAAATTCTAATGGTTTTCTTGGTCTAATTCAGAGTACAGTCAGGTATTATGGAACTGGTAAGTATGACACTTGAGCATGTTCCTTACACTGAATATGACACTTGAACCCAGTATTATTGTTTGACTATTCAATCCAGAGACTGCAAAAAAAATGAGTCATTTCACACTAGCAGGTGATTCAGCACTCACTTTCTCCATAGTTTTAATTCAACAAGTTTTGTCAAGGAAAAACTGGTAACATGGGGCAGGAAAGGATTTGTTTATATATAAAATATATTTATTTAGCTAGGGGGTGCGGTGACGCAGTGGGTTGGACCGCAGTCCTGCTCTCCGGTGGGTCTGGGGTTCAAGTCCCGCTTGGGGTGCCTTGTGGTGGACTGGCATCCCATCCTGGGTGTGTCCCCTTCCCCCTCTGGTCTTACGCCCTGTGTTGCCGGGTAGGCTCCGTGACCCCGTAAGGGATGAGCGGTTCTGAAAATATGTGTGTATATTTATTTAGCTACATTTTCTAATTATTTTGTTTCTCTTTTATGGAAAATGTGTTATGGTGTTGCGTGCATGTACGAATAGAGTAGAGTAGAGTAGAATATGAGCAACAAACTAGGGGGTGCAGTGATGCAGCGGGCTTGGCTGAGTTCTGTTCTCTGGTGGCTCTGGGGTTCAAGTCCTGCTTGGGGTGCCTTGTGACAGCCTGGTGCCCCATCCCGGGTGTATCCCCCCCTCCAGCCCTATGCCCTGTGTTGCCAGGTTAGGCTCCGGCTCGCTGCAATCTGCTTGGGACAAGTGGCTTCAGCCAGCGTGTGTGTGTGTGTGTGTGTGTGTGTGTGTGTGAGTGAGTGAGATGAATGAGTGATTTTGCTGTAACGGTATGTTGACAGAAGCAGAGGTAGACAAATTTCTAGCTAGGATGTTTGTATATGCATAAACCTTTTCCAGTGGTGAAGGAGGGTTGTTTTCAGGCACAGAATGTAAATACATTAATGAATATTTGTGCCTATTATCAGTGATTAGTCTGTGACATAACCAGATCAAAATTTAACCTTTTTGGGCATTAGTATCCCAAATGTAAAAAGTCTTGCTTTATTGAGGGTAACCTGTCAACCATGGAGGAAGTTAATGATGCAAAATGGGAGCAGCCCAGAACATACTACATACCCATTTTTGTCCACAGTTTAAATGTGTTGGTTTGAGAAGTATCTAAAAGAATACTGAACAAATTTAACAGAGAGTAACTTAGTGCCCTTATGAAGGACAGGTAGGCTGAGATGGATGCTCAGAGGAAGTGGTGCAGGGTGGAGCAGCCTTTTGATGATGCATCAGGCTCTATTTCAGCTGAGCATCTCAAAGGGAGAGGTGAAGGTGCTGTTCTAGTAGGCAATCATTGAGCCACCCTTGACCATCCTGCAGCTGCATGGTGGGAGGCAGGCCTTCAGGGCTGCCCTTAGGCAAAGTGTGGAACACTGGAGTCTCTTGTAGTTCTGATCCCCTGTCCCATCTCTTGGACCCCTGGTTTCAAAGGTTTGGTCCCTGAACACGAAGCCAAAGTAACAAGTACTGGAGAAATGCCGTACTTCAGAAGGTGCTCTGTGATCTGACTTTTTTATGTCACTGAGTTTTGGGGGCAGCCATTTCAAAAAATGTTCAGTTTTTTTTGTTTTTTTTTTAATGTTTTTTTGGTGGTGGAGTTGGGGGAATTCACTGCTTACACTAAAGTTTTCCCATATGTAGATTATTTACTGTAGCAAATTGCTTTTTTTGTTCATATCAACCTTAACAATAAACTGCTTAATAAAACTTTACTGTACACTGAAACCCTTCCCCTGCCCTGCAATGTCTCAAGTCTTATTGTCGTTACTGAGTACCTGAAGTGGATGTGGTTATTCATGTAAAGTGGGGGCAATTTTGTTAAAGAGAAGCTTCTGTTAATATTTTTCTTACATTGCAGAAAAAATATTACTTGATCAGACTTACTTTTACATATACTAAAGATTGCATTGACTATACATTTTGATGACGCATTGCAAATGTCAAAATTTATTTTCAGAATCACAGACTAGCTCCTACAGTGTCTGCTTTTCTTGAGGCTATGTGTGTTTTTTCCATCAAGGTAAAAAACACATTATGCCCAAAGTGTATTTTTGTGTGTGACATTAGCTTCCAAATGAAAGTCTCTTTCACTGCAACAAGCAAACATATGTCAGCACTCCATTGCATCATATTGTTAATACGTCATGTGAGTAGCTTCAGGGTTTTGGGTTTGAACCAGTCTCAGGCTCTGTCTGTGTGGAGTTTACATAGCAATGTTTTCCACATGATTGCATGGAATTTTCCAGAGTGCTCTGGATTTGTCCAGTAGTTCAAAGGGAATCAGTTCAGTTTGATTTGGTGCCTCTAAATACCCATTAAATTGTGTATTAATATACGTCTGAATACCTCTTAGGATCGGCCTTCCATTTAGAATGCCCTAAGCTTTTATGGATAAGCTCTAAACTACCATGAATATGAGTGAAAAATGTATAACACATAACTGAAAATGAATCTGAAAGGAATGATTCTATGTAATATCATATCCATCTGTATTTTTAAACACTGGAGTTTCTGAAACTTTCACATGTTTTTACTGCATATATAATTTAAGCAGTATAAACAGTATAAACAGAACTATGATACCATATGTTTTTGATATTCAGATCAACTACCTTTTATAGCCTGCTTCATTAACAGATTATGCGTAACCAATCTAGGGTGGATGACATTGAAAGTATATGGTTATTACTACTGCATGCTGTAAGGTTGTAGCAGTAGCATTTAGTACCAGCTGAATAAGGCCATAACCTGTTATGGATATACTGAATCGGACAGTTTTTTCAACTTCAGCATAAATAAGGTGAATACTTGTGTGGTAATGCAAAGACATTTTGAAGTGTGGTTTAAAGAATTATTTTTAGTCAGTCATAACTACAGCTTATAAATTGCTTCTGATTGTTAGAAAAGGACCAGATAAGTCCTAAGTTCGAAAGGGCTTATCTAGACTTACGACAAAGCCTGTCAAGAGCTTGTTCAGGTCATAAAAGAAAGTTCAGACCCTAAAATTCTTATCTCAGTTTTAATATAATTAAAACATTGGGCATTTCTTATTGCCTTGGTTTTGATGTTGTTTTTGCTATTTGGCTTAATAAAAACTATTAGCTGTGTGCTATCTCTATAATGATGTTAAATCAACTTGATGCTATAAGCAACATTTCAGTGGCAGCAAATACAAATGGAATAAAATTAATTCAAAGAACAGATCCTTGTAAGACACCTTATTTAACACTGATAAACTGTTTTCTTTATGCTCTCAAAAAACGTACAAACTGCTCAGCAGTGATAAAAAGGACATAAAAGGTGTTTGCCAGAAAAGGGACTGAAAACCACTACATTTTAGTAAAGTCCTAGGATCTAATTTAGTTGGTATTTGAAGCAATTTCAGAGAGTAGTTTTGGAGGGAACACATTTTATTTCCGAGACAGTTGTCTTTGAAAGTGTCTCCAATACAGTCACATTTGAAAGGTTAGCTTGATTTTACATCTAATAATGAAACAATTCAATGGGTAGTGCTGGTACCTCACAGTACCTGGGCTTTTTCTTTTGGACCCAATTCTGAATCCAGCTTAGGGCATGCAGCATTTGCATGCTCCCCCTGTGTTCACAATCCAAATGCAGGTGCAATAAAAGGGACTGGCAAACTGGTGGGAGTGGCCTGTGTTACCAAGAAAACCACAAGGATGATCAGTATAACCTGAATTCGATTCAACCGCACTTACTCTCACCCTATATGCTATCACTTAGTCAATACCAGGTTTAGTAACAGGTTGTCTACCCCGAAAAATTTTTGTATTTTATCAGATGCTAGCAGGTACAAGAAAAGTGTTCCCTGGAGTTATTAAATATTCAGTTTTACAAAAAAATATATATACAATGACTTACTGAGAAGTGCTAGTAGTCCTACGATGTGTGTGTGTGTCAGAACCATGTGAGGGAACTAAATCTGTTAAATGTGTACCACTATTTGTTATTATGGCATTCTGAGATTATTTTTTTTTAAAAAAAAAAAAAAAAAACTTTGAAACCAATCAATATGCCTGAATCGTACACTTCTTAGCAATATTTTAGAACAGAACTGAACTTCCATAAGGATGCTGCAGTTCAGCAGATCTAAAAGTTGCTGCTATATCTATGTTAAAGCCTTAATGAGAATGGGGAAAAATGGCAGTGGCATTATGTTACTGAATGCATTTTTGTAGCACCATTAAATGGCCTAGCTGGAATATAATGGAGGTCATCAGGAGGAAAAAAATGTTGACCTGATATTTTCAAGCTGTCTCATATTAGAGAGACATAAACACCATAAAAAGCACAGTACAGAGGCAGTCTAAAACAATACTCATTAAAATGCACTGTTAGTTTCAAAAAAATCTCAAGAAATCACAAAAGTATTTGCAGAAAAATGTACTTCAGAAAAGTAAAAAAGCATGAGTCAAAAAACTTTGTTTTTTAATGTCTGAACCATGAGGAATGTGAACAACTTCAATATACTTTTTGTCCGTGAGCTGAACCTAAATCATAGTTGGGTTATGCAGCAATACATTGATCCGTAACATGAAAGCATGTCCACATCAGAATGGCTGAAAAGAAGAAAAATTAAAGTTTTGCAATGGCAGGGTGGCAAGACCCGAAAGGAGCCTCATGCTTGAAAACCTACTAATATTTTTGAATTAAAGGAGGTCTGCAATCAAAACATGACCATTCTGAAGAATAAACAAGAGAACGACATAGCAGAGCAGTGTCTACATCTATCTAAGTGAAACTTAGTTACTATCCACTGATAGGGGTGCAAATGCACTCTGAAGGCACAGATTCCAGTGGACAGTTGGTCATCCAAAACTTAGTTTGAATAGCATTGCAGGTGGGATGTTCAACAGGACACAAATGACCCCAGTCCCTGCTGTGCAGATGTGTGCAGATGATGAATCCGGATACATATCCTACCTGTGAATCAATGGACGAGTAGGAAGGGTGAGTGGGAGGCAGCCTGTCTAACCTCAACTTGGTTGTATATGAAAGTGTGGGTTCTCATTGAAACAGGATGTTGCCTTGAGTGCTGTTACACAGAGCATAAATTTTACAGGAGCAGCTGTATGAATATCATTATGAATGGCAAACATTCCGCAGTCCTTTTTTGCCAGAACTGTTACAATTAAAACATATCATTTTCACACTTCATCCACCTATAAAGTAGTATTTACAGAAGCATTTTAGGTTATGGCCATGGCCAGAGTTGCAGCCCAATGAAGAATTTCAGAGTGTCATCCAAGTACAGACCGGGTAATGAAATACCAAAATTAACTTGCTCTAGCTAAGTTATGCCACTCATATGGCTCAAGTCACTTGAGGTTGTTGGTGGTGACAGTGTATTTTTTCCGTCTGAATTCATTATTGAATAGCACCCGCTTCAATTTGCTTTGTTACATTTTTTAATTTAGGTGACACTCAAATACAATAATAGAAAATAATTTTAATATTCAGAATGACATGCAACAAATAGCATTTTTAATAATAATGCAAAGTTCAGGAATGAATGGAAAAGCTAGAAAGCAACAGAAGAGGGGAAACAAAACCCTTATAAGGAGACCAAAAAAACTCTGCATGTCCAAGGCCAACTGACTAACCACTTCTCATGAGCATGATAATATTAAATTGTTATATTTTTAGGAGTTTTATCTGTGTGAATGAAATGTATATGTATATAGTAACAGCACATGAAGCTCTCAATTTATTTTTGGAACAGAGTAATTCCATAAAAGAGGTCACAAATGTTTGAAAATGTTAAAGTGTTACATCCATACGATTTACAATATGTGTATGAAATCTCTCATTTTAAAGTTCAGCTGGCATTGAGAAGATTTTTGTATTATATCTGACAAGATGTCTGGTTCATAAAAGAACAGGGTTAACCAGAATGTCTTCCTTCTACCTTTCCCACATTGTTCAGTCATCCAAGGTGAGACTAATTGTTTAGAAGTAGGTCTTTATAGTTTGGACAGTTTTGTGACGAGTGGTAGGGAACCGACACAGCAAATGGATTAAGAAAACATGGAGCAAGAAAAGGACTCACTGAGACCTAATATTTTCAGCCTGGCTCCCTAGAGATTGTGACAGCTTCCTAATCTTCCCATAGTGTGACCAGGCATTTCTGTATTGAACTTATCAACAGCTATGAAGTATCGGTGATGAATGAAGAGGTTCGGTGGACAAAGCATGGGAAAAAACCAGAAGGCCACATTTTGCCGTAAATGAAGAAAAATAAAAAGGAGGAAAATAATGACAAAGAAATCAACTACTTTTCTTGTTCTGTTAACAAAGTTAGAAAATATCACAACTCATGAGACTGCATAACCTTTAAACACAAGAAGCAGATCATTACATAAACATGATCTGCCCTTTATTGTCCTTTATTATTATAATGAGAAAGTCCTTGAAATTATATAGAAACACTCAGTCCTGAATAGCACATGGTAGATCGAAGACAATTACTAATAACTTCTTTAATGGAAGTAATAATGTATTTTTTATGAGGGCATTATACTTTAGAGATTATCAAACTATTATTAATTATGGTTACACAGGGCCTATATTCAGATATATTTTATTCTGCCCTCTCTGTTGCTCATTGTCTTTATTTCCGGACACATTGGTTTATTGCTGTTATTTTGCCTGTAATCTCACCAGCTCTATCGGGGAGTGCTGAGTCCTATCATCATGCATGAATGTTCATCTTTCTAACCATAAATCTCAATAAAATTTTTACAATAAAGATTTAAACATTGCACATACCCAATGTCATTGTTATTATAAAGTGGCTTATGTTTAACCCATGCTATTTGTACACCTAATTTAACAGACTCTCATTAGCACCTTAACATTATTTTTTAAAAGTGGTATAATTTCTATTCTTGAACAGAAACTATTCTCTGAATAGAATGTACAGGAACATCTATGGTTATTAACCCAATACATTAAACTTATTTTGAAGAGCAGATATGTATCACAATTACAATTAAAACTAAGAGATAAGAAGCTTAAATGACCAATACATATGCACAAAAACTTCATAAACAAAAAAAAAAGAAAAAAAATCCATGTATGACAGCATCTTGCAGTCTTAGTGCTGAGCTTTTGCTAACATGTGTTCCCAGAGGCCAACAGCTGTGTCTTCACTGCTCTCTATTTCTTTACATTGTAATGATGGGATGTTGAGAGAGACACACCCATGCAGGAATCCAGCCCAAACAGGCATGTCTCAATTATCGTGTTTTTTTTTTTCCAATCCTGCTTTGTGAGGCTTGCAAATCCTGCAAGGGTTTCCAGTTTAACCAAGATAAGCCTCTTGCATGGGAGCATCCTGCCGTTGTGGGAAGAACACCTGCCTTGCCAATCCTCCCATCCCCCTTTTCTGTGGGAGGCTCGAAGAATGCAACACCAAATGTAACAGCCTGTGTTTCACTGGACATAAAAATCATATCATCCTGACAAAGCCACAAAGGAAAGAAAGTGATGCTATCTGAAAATGAATACCTATGACCTCAGCAAAGCTTCTTTTATTCTATTTTGACAGCCAATGAACAGAACAATTCTGCAGATCTATTACAATTATAAGATAATGCCATTATTATACATCTGCAATTATCTTTTGCATGTTGTACAATAATAAGACCATGAAAGAGATTACTCATAAATCTGAAAAAGGGAGAAATTATTACAATTATTACCTGTGGGAAAGTCACCACAATTTGTCCCTTAAAGGAGACATAATATGGATTAGGTGGGACCAGTAATCATTCATGTTTTTTCATGTTATGAGCACACACAAAATTTAGGATTTGATGTAACATTCTTTGTCATGGTTTTAGTTATGTGATTATATAAGTCTTGTCAAGGGCAGTAAGCTGGGTTATGATTTCATGGGGATTTTAAGAAACAGAGTTCCCAAAGAGGGAATCTAGTAATAAAAATAAATTGAAGTAAAAAAAATAAGGAAAAATAATGTTTCTAAAGGACAACCATAGTCTTCAGTTGTGCTCCAAATCTGGCTATATATGCTGAAAGGACAACAGAAATAAATGCAAGAAGAAACCATCCAATGGACCTCCACTTTATAAGACAGAGTGACCTTCATGGTTGGGAGCTGTCCATCAGCACCAGGACTAGGGAAAGAACAATGTAGCTGCTGGTGAAAATTTCCACCACTACTTCAGACATTCATACTGAATGCTGAATACAGCCCAAGACAAAACACGACAAAAGCAACAGTCACAGGGTCAGTTGAGAATGTAAGCCAAGAGTTGTGGTACTGGGAACAAAGAAGTAAACAGATAAAAGAATATACAATTAAAAGCAAGTATTAAAATTACATTACTGTATATTTCCTGACTCCATCCAAGTGATTCCTATTTCATTCTGTATATTGTAAATACATATATAAAATACATATGACAAACTCTGAATAAATATGGTACCACTCCAATAAAGATGAATGAGCAAGCAAAAGATTTCCAAAGGCAAAACATTTTGTTTTACCATCCTAAATTCTGGTTCCTATCCAAGATTGTAGTGTTTTGAGCAGAAGGTATATAGAAATATATAACAAAAACAGTGCACTGATAATGATGGCAGTTACAGTTGAATTTTAGCTCTCTAACTCAGTAATGAACCTGGAGTGAGAAGGCTGGGGTAACGTGTAACAGTCTGGCTCCATTAACTCAAGAATGTGATGATCCAGTTAAGAATAATTCTGGTGATTGAACAGACTCTTGTAGATCAAGTGTTTCTTTATCTTAACAGTGAATGTGCAAAAAATCTTGCCTTTGCCCACCGTCCTGGATGAACTTGTTGAGCTGAAGGCCTGCCCAAAATTATCAGAATTCAAACTGATGTGATTTTCAATCAACAGGCTGAAGTACAAGCAATGACCTTGTGGCTATGGTCTTTCATTGAATATGCATTACAACCTTGAGCAAGGGTTTCTTGAAACACTGCAAGGAAAAAATAAAATTGTAGAACTCAGGGCAATATGTGTGACCACAAAGCTGTTCTTAAACAAATAGCAGGAGCTGGCAGAGCTCTGTAAACTCTTCACAGAGGATGCCTCACTAACCCTCCTAGAGAAACAGAATCAGTACCATCATACTACACATATCCACACAGGTTGCATTGTCTTTCAGATGGATATCCTGCCCTGAGAAGCACAAAAATTAAAAGCTGCTCCAAGCATTTCTGGCAATCTAAGAAATTGACTAGAGTGCCGTAAATGAGTCAATTCAACTTACACACTTTGAAACACATGTGTCGATGCCAAGCATTATTCTACCTCAATGGACTATTTACAGAATTAAGCCCAAGAACTGGGGAGTAATTTTTCTTTTTTTACAAAAAGGAATAAACCAGTAATGTTATGATACTAGCAGAAAGCAGCTTATTATGCCAGCATGCATGATAAAGACATCAGGTACACAGCTAACCCATGATTATTTATATTAGCCCTATTAAATGTAATTTGAAAAGTGCACCATAAAAAGACATCTACAGAATGTCCATTTGGAATTCAAGAAAAGGTGAGCAGTGGACTTTTTATTTTAAATTTTATTTGCTGACTCAGGATGGTCATCCACAGAATACATGTCTTACAGAAACCATAGCCAAAGGCTACAGAGCAATGTGTACTGGAATTCTGTCTATACTTTATACAATATTTAAACATGAAGATAAGACTGAATCTCTCTTAAAAAAGCAAGAAAAATGTGCTCATTGGTTTATTAATCAATTTGCTGAAAAGTAAATGGATAGATAATCATTTATTTAAGGCAGTAACTATTCCTATAATTTGTTTCTGAACTTTGGAACCTCATTTTATGGTTCTGCAGTGTGGATATCTAACAGTCACACAGAAAACACACACTCACACATATCACACATACACATCTCTCTTGGATACAAGGTTTTGGGTTTTAAGGTATTCCTTCTTAAAATAGAAAGTCACTGAACCTTTATTCCCCAGAGGCAATGGCAAAGAGTTAGTGTTCAAACGCTAATTTAAAAGGAAAAAACATTGTTTACTTAACAGATACATTAATCTGAAGTGACTTCTTACGCACGTTGACCCAAACTACAGTAAACTTTCATGTGGCCCTACGGCAAGTACAGTATTATGCCAAAAGCTAGTCATTTCCTCTCAAGAAAAAAAAAATGTTAATACAGGCCTTTCCTTTGCATGCATAGATATATATAAGCATTATAAGTCAAAATACAATGAAATGAAAACCATTCCTTGTCATTTTTACATATTTCCATAGTGTTGAATATATAAGGAATTTGATATTTAAAGCTGTAGCCTGTAGCTGTACAAGTGAGGCATGGTTATAGTGTCATAGAAACAAGATGGAAATATTCCTCCATCTTCCATTATGCAACCAAAACATCCAAAATATATTTGTATTAGGTACAGTAAAAGCAAATAACACACCTTTACATTCATTTAGCTTTTCTTCAAAGCAGCTTACAATGTTAAGGTACCTGCAGTTATTTACTCATTTGTACAGCTGGGTAGTTTCTTTACTCTAGCAATTTATGGTAAGTACGTTGCTCAAGGGTACTACAGCTGGAGGTGAGCTTCAAACCTGCCACCTTGGGGTCTAAAAGCAGGAGCACTAAGCAGTATGCACTGTGCTACCAGCTTCCCCTTTAGACTGTGAAAGGACTTGAGAGACAGCTGGTTCCAGGTTATAGTGAGATGTTGTGGTGTGCCAGGAAGAAGAGGGCTACAATAAGAAGAAAAAGGGGAAAAGAAAAATTATCCTGCTTTGCTGTTAAGTTAGGGCCATCTAGAAAGAAACCATATGAAGCCACTCAAACTCCAGACACACACACACACACACACACACACACACACATACACACACACACAGTCTGAAACCTCTTGTCCCAAGCGGGGTCACAGCGAACCGGAGCCTAACTCGACAACACAGGGAGCAAGGCTGAAGGGGGAGGGGACAGTCCCAGGACGGGCATTCAAATTCCAGGTAGATCATAACCAAAGTTTGCATGCTTTGGCATGAGGTACTATCTACTATGTAATAATAATAATAATAATCATCATCATCATCATCATCATCATTATTGTTGCCATCACGTTTATCATGATTGTCATCATCATCACTTTCCACCATGATACCAAAAAGAAACTGAAAAAATCAAGTTTTCTTCTACTGATATGCAGAGTGCCAGTCATACTCTATTTACAGGTCTGTACCAGAATGTGGGCTCATTGTTCTACCTACACAGAAGCGCACCTGCAGAGGTGGGTATAGTGGGGTGCAGCCTCAATATCACATTTCTCTTAAATTACCCTATAGTTCATAAACAACAGCATTAAGCCACATAGTTTGCAATGAGCAAGAAATAAATTTAGAATAACAGTAAAGACCTCTCTGAAATTTGGACTTCATAAAATGAGCAATGGCATAGTCATAAATTAGGTTTTTTTGTGGTGGACAGCAGGACAATAGAGCGTTTTAATAGCTTGTGAAGCTTATGAAAAATGCATTAGTCTAGTAATGAGTATTGTTTGAACTAATGTTTTAGGTGTTATGTATAATAAGAAAAACAAGAATGACAAGTCATTTTGAAACTATCGAATTTGTGACCAATAACCAAGTTGGCATTAAATTTGCCTGGCAAATTATAAAAAAAAAATGGTGCTTGAATCTAACAATGAATAAGTATTTAAGCATCCTAGCATCACTGAACATCTGTGTTTTTAAAAAAGTGAGTGATAAAGCAAATATCCAACAGACATTCTGTTTGGCAAATACCTTGACACAGAAAACTCAAAGGGAAAAACCTGACCAAGTCTATCTCTAGGATAACACAGCAATGCATCTTTTAAGTCGAATGGCAAGAAATTCCATAGAGTTGACAATACTGTAGCACACTTTGCTCTGGATTCAGATGGAGTGAAGAAGGACGCTCATTGGAACAGCAGCACAGAGACAGAACTATCAACGCAGATATAAGGAAATAATGCTCTCGGTCCGAGGACCTCTTTTCCTCAAGGTCTTGCCCCTCAAGGCAGCCATCCCAGCCTGCTTAAAGCCCCTCAGGTTTTCCTCCTTTTTTTTCACTGGCCAACACATTCACCCCCTTATATTCCCCATGAGTTTCCACAGCGGTTGAACACAATTCCATTTTACCCACAATTCAACCATTTACAATAAACTCATATCCCGCTGAAACTCCTGGTAACGAGGGTCATTACAATACATTCATTTTTCAACAGGGTATATTCACAGTTGCAAGTCTGACATTATAAATGAACAATACAGTTGCATTTTTGAAGAATAGAAATTCCACATCATTTTCCATAATCTAGTTTTTCTGTAAATATGCAAATATGCCCTCATTAATAATAACATTTTTTCATTGTGTTATTTTGAAAAAATGTTTCTTCAATATCCTGGGAAAAAAGTTTCCTCAGCTCGTTGGCACTGAATGAGCCACCCAGTACATCACTAACCAGCCAACCAACCAATGTCAACAACCGCTCGTCCCGAGCAGGGTCACGGCGAGCCGGAGCCTATCAAGGAAACACAGGGTGCAAGGGGGAGGGGAAATACCCAGAACAGGACACCAGTCCATCACCCCAAAAAGGACTCGAACCCCTGTCACACCACACAGCCGGCCATCACTAACCAGCAACCCATAAATTATTTTTCAATCTTGACTACAAACGCCCTCTCCAGCACCATGTTATAAGCATAATAACGACCAAAATGTTTTCGATATATTTAATCAGTAGTTCAATCTAATTAGTGAAAAGTTAGAAAATTTGTTATAGAATAGAAGGATGAAAACTTACTTTAACATATTTTCAGATTTCATGTACACCGAAACTAACATCTTTTAGCAAACAAAGATGACAACATAGGTGTGAAGTGTGGGTGAATATGTAGTCAGTGTACCTTTTAGAGTTAAGATGTGTGTGGAAGCAGTATCCCTTTCAAGGCTGGCTAATCCACGCGTAATCAGACTGCTAATTCCAATGTCAATGAGAGGTAGTGGTGTACTGAAAAAAAACTATCCAGCTCCACTACTAAATTAGGACATTTTTTTCACAGTATCCTGAAGTTATATTCAACAAAATTAGATAAATGTCAAATAAATTCACAGATTTAGTAACATTTTTAATATAAACATCAGCCTCGGGCATTGGTCATAATACACCGGGTGCTGCCTTTTCAGTAAAGGACAATATATAAGAAAAGAAAATAAACTTTAAAAAACTACAGCTTCTCTTTCCTGCTATTGCTGGGCATTTATACTCCTTTTTTCAATACATGTACAATTAGCTTTTTATTTTGATTTATTAGTTTTTTATTGCATTTGTTATTTCTTTTAAGGGTAGATCTCAGGCTGTTGTTAAGCGAGCTGGTTAACATTAAGATGACCGTTGGGTAGCAGGCTGTACTGTATGAATAACTGATATTTTTGATTTTGTTAAAGAGCCATGTTGGCACAGTGTTCAGTGCTGTCTCACAGCTCCTGGGTTGTCTGGGCATAGGTTTGAATCTGGCTCCATGTAGAATTTCCCTGTTCTCCCTATATTTGTGACTGTGTGTGTGTGTGTGTGTGTGTGTGTGTGTGATCAACCACTGCGACCCGTAGTTAGGCAAGAGATTAAATAAAGTCAATGAGTGAGTAAATCAGTGAGTTTTGTCAGTTTCCCTTCAAATTTATTTACTTTTTCTGCTACTACATCTACAATATATCTGAGGCTACAGCATAATATTAGAAGCAAAAATATGTTATGCATGGCAATTTCATTGTACAAAATGTGTAGAAGAAAAAACATAGTTAAATGCTGTAAGGAAAGTAAGAAAAACACAGGAAATAAATCATGCACTACCAGGGACAGTGTTGTAAAAGTGATTGTTTAATATACCCACATTCAGCTATATTGGTTTTTAATGGAGTGTAGATGCCCCATGACAACGTGGAATGGCCATTTGCAAGTCAAATAGAGTGCCTCTGTTGTAAGGTAAGATGTTTTGTTATTTCTTGTCAAACATCATTATAGATGGACATTTAATTTTTTTTTTTTTGTTTCTGTCATTATTTTAATATTGCATTCCGTTGTTAGTTCCCTCTGCCTTCAGGTATGGATCAGTCTACACAATTCTGCTGCCATGGAGTGGCTATCATGCAGCCTCTATCATGAATATTCTGAATGCTACAAGATTTTAAATTTGTTGTTGTTTTACCATTAAATGTTTGAGGTCTGATGGACATTTTATGATACTGAATGACATTGCTGTCAAGTCCTGAACTGTGTTTCTGCTGATGGGGATGACAGCAGGGACTTGAAAAGGGTCCATCTCATGTTTAATATTCAAAGACCCTTTTCAGACATATTTTGTTGTATCACAAATGGCACACTAAAGTTTTATTGTCATAGACAACTTATTTAAAAACACTGAAACTCAATTATTTTAAGGTGGCTGTTTTTAAGAAAATACTTAAAATAAAAATACAAATGTTGTGTGCACTGAAAATTCACATAAGTTTTACATGTACAAAGAAATCATTCAGGTTACAATTCAAGATGATTAGCAGCACATTTCTGAAGTTTCTGGAGCTAAAGCAACATGTGTATTTTCAAAGCTGCATTGGTTTAAGCCATAGACAGAATGAATTATCTAAACTATTTTGAATTCAAGTTGACTGTAGCCCTTTGAAATGGTAGCAGATGTATTCCAGTTCTGAATGGACATTCCTAGCTAAACAAACACCTGCTCCATTTTGTCATAACTTCATTATAGTTGTATTGCCTACCAAGCTTCTGCTTTGGCTCTGCTCAGACAGTTAACTTTCATACTTCAGATTATCTCCAGAATTTGCTCTGCAGGTGGAAAAGCCCTACATGATGTTATGCTTATGCAGAAAAATCAGAACCCCTTTAACCCATATCAAAGTTAATGAGCAGGAATTTCTCATATCACATATGTAAATGGTGTGCCCCTGCCTTTGAATGTTTAATTTCTTCAAATTGCCACTTTAAGGCTTGTCTGCTTTTCTCCCATGGATCTCTGGAAGGAAAGTGGGGCAAGCCTACTGCCTGGGATTTTTCCAAGTTTTAATTTTTGTCCCCAAGCTTGTTCATAAGAACTCATAGACCATAGTAGTCTCAGAGTGATTGCATTGGGTGTTCATTGCTAGGAATAGGTAGGGATCTTTATATGCATCCGGCTGCTTAAAATGAGATTAAATCTCATCCCCATCAGAACCCTGCACAGCTGCTCTACATTCAAACCCAAGGATTCCCAAACTATTTCATGGTGAACCTTTCTTGATGTGAATCTGGCAGTGGATATATCATTCCGCAGAGTATTCACCCCAGCTGTTAGTCTATGGAACACACATCAGACCCTTTTTTAAAAACAATGAAGAATATTTTCTGAGAAGGCTAATTCAAGAACTGTCTGTGTGAGAGTGAAGGAGAATCAGTGCCCAGTTACACAAAACCTGTTCACTTCCAATAGTAACTTTAGGGGCAATAGTTTTCCAAATGGAATCAATATTTTCATGTAAAGAAAATCTGGGGGTAATACAAAATGACTTGACATAAAAATTGTACTGTCAGCATGAAGATGAAATAACATTCATTGCGATATTTGAACAATTAGATGTAGTTAGTATGATTATACAGTTCTCCTGTACATAACTGCACGACTGAGCACACAGAGGGGAAAGGAGCCCTGTCATGTATTTGAACGCTCAGTCCAGTATATCACATATGTGACTTTTTTGTTTTTAATCATTTTGATACAATATGAGTAAAATGTTCTATTTTAATAAATTGTGGTAATTTTGTTGTGTTTTTAGGGCTGTATACTTGCAAAACACAGAAAAATTAAATTTATTTTTTATTTACAGAAAAATGTCTCATAGCAACATAAAAACAGAAACAATGCATCACATATTCTGAAAATCAACTAAGTTATCAGTTAAAACGACTGGCAATTTTTCTAGAAAGTTAGGAAAGTTATACACTTTGGTCTACCCCATACTGCATTTCTAGAGGGACCATCTGGCATGAACTAGAACAACAAAATACCTTTCCTTTTGAGAGGGGGAAATAGCTGTAGTACCATGAGAAATTGGAACAAGCAAAAGTGATATCATATACAAGTATTAAAAGAACTAGACCAAACCTGGAGCATAATAAGAACTGCAGTGAAATTATTCCAACATTATTTTTTTTTTTTTTATTTTGCAAAAATATTCTGTAGACAAAAGGGGTGCGGTGGCGCAGTGGGTTGGACCGCAGTCCTGCTCTCCCGTGGGTCTGGGGTTCGAGTCCTGCTTGGGCTGCCTTGCGACGGACTGGCGTCCCGTCCTGGGTGTGTCCCCTCCCCCTCTGGCCTTACGCCCTGTGTTACCGGGTAGGCTCCGGTTCCCCGTGACCCCGTATGGGACAAGCGGTTCTGAAAATGTGTGTGTGTGTGTGTGTATTCTGTAGACTCTAAAAACATTTAAAAAGTCATTCAGTAAAACCAGATAAAAGCAACAGTGGAAACAGTTATGTCACCTGACAGGAGGAAGACCACCTCTATGTACAAATTTATGAATCTCAAACCTCTAAAATGTAATTCCATTCTTTGAAGCAGCCGGGTCTCTGTTCTCTGTTCTTTTTTCTTCAGTGTTTTTTTAATGCTGGAAAGCAATGTTAGAGAAAAAAAAAAAAAAAACACCAAAACCTGCTTCAGAATAGCAGAATGGCATGTATGTTTTTTAGGCTCCTCCTGAATAAATAGGTTTGTAGGCCCTCATTTCTAACTATTCTCTGAAGTCACGATTTCTTTTTGTATTGTTGCTCATCAGTGAAAGAAATACAAGGAATTTCTATTTTATCTATTTTTCCATCTCTTAATTCCAGAATACTGAGGTCGCTGCAGTTAATAGGTGCATGTACATTGCGTTCATTTCTTTTTTGAGTCAAAACTGAAAAACAAAATACGAATTACGATGCCTTCCTTCATTTTTTTATTTAATATTGAAAGCAGAAAAATTTGAAAAACAGCTTTTTTGTTTTTGAGCACACACACAAAAAGAAGATGACTTGTTTATTGATTTTCTCCTTTTGTTTAAAGATAAAAAGTGTACAAATCCAAATCTCACAATACCAAATACGATGAATGAAACGTACATCTCATCATTGTCTAGCCAGCTAGAACTTCACGGTGCTTTTAAAACCTGTGCTTCATTAGTAATAAGATTCTTTTGAAGAAGCACCTGAAAAATCCTGCCGATTTTCTCAGTGGACGTGTCTTCTTCTCTTACTGTCACTCTTTTGCTGCTTTTGAAAAGCACGTACTGATCCATATTAACTAATATTAATAACTCAGAGCGAAGCCAGCATGTTCGATGAAGCCACTGATGGATTAATTTATTTATTTATTGTATGATCAAAAACAGATCTTTCCCAACATATCGCAAGCTTTAAGCTGTATAACTGGCTTCACGTATCCAAAGTTTATTGTCGATATTCGTCAAATCCACTGGTGTGGGCGTGTACATGAGGCAGTGATCCAGCATATGTTTTGCAGTTTGTTGCTGCTCTCTGCATGGGCATCCAGGGCTGATGGATTATTCACGGTTTCAATTACTTTACATGCGGGTAATGAAATTTACACTTACACTTATTCATTTAGCAGACACTTTTCTCCCAAAGCGACGTACATCTCAGAGAATACAATTTGTGCATTAGCTTAGGAGAAAGAGGGAAATAGATGCAGACATGTGATTCTTTCCACCATATGCACCAATGTTCTTCCCTCGAGTAACTGTATAAAGAATAGACAAATCCTGCTCACCTTCCTACAGTTTTTATTTATTTATTTATTGAGGTACACAAACTTTTACGTACAATACAGGAGTAGCTAGTGGCTGTGTAAAGGTCTATCCGGGCATGATCATAAAGTTATGGTGCATGAACATTTAAACCTTACATGAGCTTAAAAGATCATGGGCGAAGTGAGTCTGGAAGAGACGAGTTTTCAGACCCTTTTTAAATATGGACAGAGTTTCAGCAGTTCTGAGTGAGAGGGGAAGGTTGTTCCACCATAACGGAGCCAGAACTGAGAACCTCTGTGCTTTACCTTTCGTGCGCTGGACCACCAAGTGGGCAGATATAGAAATAACTCAAAGTCAAAAAAGAAGATGGCAAGCAAATATAAATGAGACATTTTTTAAATATTTTACATTTTTAGTGAAATATGGTTTTTAAACATAGTCAATTTATAATTTGTTTTTCATTTTTAGAACAAAAAACGAATGAACGCAACATACACGAACCTTAATAACTCTGTATTGTCCCTTTTGGTGTTTCAAGACATGTTTAAAGAAATAATTTTTTGCAGCTGACAGCTTTAAGAGACTTAAGAGAAATGTAAAGGTATTTTAAGGTGTTTAGTCTAGTGAAGAGGTAATGCCGCACCAACAACGGGTGACATTGTGAATGCAGGAGAATTCAGAGAATTATTTCAAATTATTTTCCTCTAAGGGGGACACGGTGGCACAGCGGGTTTGGCTGGTGCCCACTGTGTGGTGGGTCTGGGGTTGAGCCCTGCTTGGGGTGCCTTGCGGCAGACTGGCGCCCCGTCCTGGGTCCCCTCCCCTCTTTGACGTTGTGCCCCGTGTTGTCAGGTAGACTCTGGCTTGCTATGACCCTGCTTGGGACTAGTGGTTGTAGATGTTGATTGGCTGGTGTGTAGGTGGTTTTAAATTAGTTGAAACATTTGACTATGCATGGAAATCAAGAACTAATAGTTGTAACCTGAAGATGTTTTTTCTTTTTAATGAAAATTACATGATTCTTTTTCTGCCTTACTGTGCTTCTCATGGAAGTGGTGGATGCCTAGGCCCTGGGGGTCAAGGTTCTTGCTTTGAAAACCTCTGCTTTAATCTAATTATATTGAACTTGCAATAATTTTCTCAGCTGTCTTGTCTTTAATTGTTTTCTAGAGGCAAAGACAGTAAATCACAGGGGTCAGTGACCATTAAAGCAACAGATTGTGTACAAAGATCAACCTGCAGCTGTTAAATAATTAATGATCCATTTTGTTAATATATTGATTTTAATGTCCTGTTTTAGTTGTTGGGAGTTTTTTCCACTTTGCGATGAGGTGTAAAATGTGCAAAAAGAGGGAACTCTTGATCTGCGAACATAAAACTGCTGTCATTTACATTTTAACACTACACCTAGAGGTGTCTGGATGCAAAGGAGCCAAAAGAAGGATCTACAAATCGAGTATTGTTTCTGAGGACCAGAAATGCCTCATGGTTGCTTGGAGAAGGATAACACTTTCATGAGACAGCAATAGTAAACTGTCTGCAATGTTTTGTGTTAATAGTATGTTCATTAGAAGCCCCTACAAGCCCTGTGTAATAGTGTAGATTTTAATCGCTACTGTCAGATGGCATAGTGTTAATTCAGACATACTGTAATTATGTGTAAAGGGTCCAAAAAGGCTTATTTTTAAAAGCTGTTTTTTTAATTTTTAATTTATTTTTTCTGTTTTATATTTCATGGTTCTGGGACTGTGGGATGTGTTGGTGCAGTGAGTTTGACCTGGTCCTGCTCTCTGAGGGGTCTGGGGTTTGAGTCCTGCTTGGGGTGCCTTGTGATGGTCTGGTATCCCATCCTGGGTATGCCCCCTCCCCCTCCAGCCTTGTGCCCTTTGCTGCCTGCTTAGGCTCCAGCTCCCTGTGAGCCCGCATGGGACAGCAGTTTCAGATGCTGTGGGACTGTGGAATTGCTCATACTTTATCTGGAAAAGTATTCATCAGATCCATGTCAACCTTGTAAGATTTAAAAGTGGTTTCTTGGCAAAAAAGAAGTGTTATTTATGTTTTTCAGGCATGGTCAAAGAACTGCAGGGGGAATGTGGTAAACCCTAGTGAGTGATGGAGTATAGAAAAACAACAGAATAAATTGAAATGAATTTATTTATTTATTTATTTATTTTCCCTAGAGTGGAAAAAAATATAATTGCCTAATTAGGATACTAATCCTATTTTTCTCTCAACAAGTGGGTTTGCCCCTTAAAGCCAAACTATTATAAAATATTCATGATGTGGACATATTCAAACACAGGACTTCCACTTCTTGTAAAAAAAAAAAAAAAAAAGAAAAAAGTCATTTTAATGACATGACAGTACAAGGATTTGCATTTTTGCTGCACATGGGATTGGTTAGTTCTCAGGAATCGCTTCTGAGACATTCAGGACAGAACACAAAATTGGTTTGGATCCACAAGCCCAGGACAGCTTGTCGCCCCATCTTGGTATGACAGCCAAGTATCTGTTTGGGAACACAGTCAAACACTTTTAAATGGCTTACTGCCCAGCACTGCACAAGGAAAATTAGATTGCACAAATAAGTGTTCAGAAAATTGCTGTGGCCTTAATCTGACCTGAAAAATACTGACCTGGGCAAATGTAAGTCAAAGTCACAAATTTATCCACACATAATAATACTTTATTAGACACCTAAGTAAGTGGATCTATATGCAATTTATTCTCTATGAAAGTGTAAACATTGAACTATTCCACATGGAATAACAAATTTACGCTGGAGCTGTGGTACTTCACTGTGATTCAGTACATGGGTCTTCCCTTTATAATTCTGTTTTCCAAGCTGCAGATGGGAACTGTCTAGTGTTTAACAGAGAACCTCCAAGTAATGGTACATGGAGACAGAGTCAGGGTATGTAATAGGTTATTATTATTATTATTATTATTATTATTATTATTATTATTATTATTATTATGTTAGAATTGATCTTGAAGTAAACTGCAACACAAAGAACTTTTGATTAAAAATCGTTATTTAAAAAATTGTGAAACAGGTTAGTAAAGGTATTTGTTCCAGACCTTTGCTTTTGTTACTTGACGAAAATGGAAATCCAAAACCAAAGCAATATCTGACAGCTTTAGTGGTTCTCACCCTAAATCAGCTGAGGAAGTACCAAGCTTGTTTGGATGTGACTAGGTGATAACTGTTGCATATTTGCTGGAGTAAACTTATGAAAACCCAAATGACATTTCAGAGATGGTGTTTCACAATAAACACAGCAGGTTAGTTATTCTTTAATTTATGGTTTACTGTTTAATTCACAACCGAGAAGCAACATTTTTACATGCTATTAAACCTCAGAGGAACATCATCTTCAATGTTTTATTTTAACCATTAATGTTTTATTTCAGAAAATGTTACTTACCTCTAAGAATGCCAGCTGATAATACAAAATGCATATTTTCATCTGCAAGAAATGAGGCAATCAGAGACAATAATATTCTGTATAAATGTATGATCTCCAAGGGCAACAACCTTTATCTACTTGAATAAATACATTATGGCAAAGAATAAAACGTTAGACTTCTGGAATCATTTAGTAAACTTTTTGTATATATAGTATGATGTCAAACTCATTTCCAGGCAGAGACCCCAGGATCTGTCAGATTGGAATCTCAGCTGATTTGAAAGTATCTCAGTATGCTCCAGAGGAGCTGGTCGTACTTTATTTCCCTACTTACAGACCAGGGAGTGACCCCCAACCAGGTAAATTCTTTGGATTGTGCATACAGTGCATGACAGGACCCTTGTGTTAAGCAAAAATTTACACGGAAAAGAAGAGGTCTGTCTACACTGCTTGTGTCTCCACTGCCTTACTCTGTACCACCTGCTGCTCTGAATAATAAGCTGGAAGAAACAATCACTGTGTAACCTATCACACTTTGATGCTTTATGAAATAGTACATAAGCTCATACAATAATTCTGTACTACGCATTCAATCCATGATAGAATCCTTTTATAAAACTTAATTATACAAGGATACTTATCTTCTTAGACACAAGTTCCCTCGCACATGTGGGTTGTACAATTTTTAGATGTTGGTGTGAAAAGATCAAGTTCACCCTACAGCTAGCCATTGCAGACGGTATCCAGAATATCAGGATCCAGAATAAATATTAATTAGTGGTAGGATTGAGTGAGTGAGTGAGTGAGTGAGTGAGTAATAAGAACTGAAAATAAAAATACATACTTTTGACAAACCCCACCTCAATACCATATGTAATGTTCCTCATATTCATCTCTGAGGAAGACTAGACATGCAGTGTAAATATTGGAGAAAGCCTCTCTTTTCTTTCCATTCTGTCTGAGTTTTGTTGCCAGTTAATAGCGGCAAGCGGAGATGCTGGGCTTTTTTTGCTCTGCAAGACGGTTTCAGAAAAACTGAAAATGTTGGAAAACAGAACTATGAAGACAACGTAATTAAAAAAAAAAAAAAAAAACTGGAAATGTTTAACAATATGCAGCTTGAACATTCATGACTTGATACCAGTGTATAGCACCTCTCTGGAAAAAAATGTGTTTTTTTGTAGTTCTCTTTGGAGAAAAAGATGGTATGGTAAGTCTGAAAAAGAATGATAACTGGTCAGATGGAACTGTATTTGTCATATGGATGTCATAGCAACACTTCCTCTTTTGCCATGTATGGTCACATGGATATCTTTTACAACTAGAGTCTGGACACAAGTCTGATTCCGGTCAGAACTTCTCTGCCAATTCAGTTTTTAACAAGTACAAGAGGATTTAGTTTGCATCAAGCCGCTTTGCATCTGATTTAATCTGACTGCTGTGGCATTTGCCCTCAGCGTTTGCTCGCACATTTAGTTCTTTGTGCTGTATGTTTTACTTTTTCAGTTCTAACACAACGACACATGGTTTTCTCGGAATTAAATCATGTCGAATGAAGTGCAAAAAATATGACATTTTCATGTCATAGTGAAAATGTTAAAGGCAAGTTAAAGGCAAACTTTGTCATTTTCTTCTCTCTCTTTAATCCTCTTCACTCCAGTCGGAGCATAAGGCCTTCACTGCATGTCTCCATCAGTCTCTGTCCTGGGCTGCCCGCTTTGCCTCTTCCCAGGACATCTTGATTTTCTGTTGTTCTGTCTGTAGGGTTCGTTTCCATGTGAGAAGTGACCTACCTCTTCTTCATTTAAACTTTGTCATTTTGAATAGATGAAATGCGTAGGAGTGATTCCCTACAACAAGTGAGTTTCCTGATTCATTGAACAAGGGATTCCTGTCTGCATATCCATCATATATTTCAATGACATGAAATATTATGATAAAATATAGATTCATGTTTTAGATCCTGGTGACAAAATTATAAAAAAACTGTTTCTAAACTGACCGCTCTGTGACTGTTTGATAAAGCAGAACGTTTGGAATTTAACATTTGGCAATTTAAGCAGAGTCAGAAAATTCTATTTATAAGGCAGGGGGCTTTAATTGCATTATCATCATGCAAGGACACTGTCGATCAGTGTCCCTACGACTCCATTCTCCATTTCATTCTACACGGTTCCATTAGTATTTAGTAGATTAATAAAGGTGTCCTTCTTTTCTGAAGTCAAATAATTTCTTTCCCAGGTCAGGGCATGAAGCTGCATTATTGCTTTACTTACAAACCTTGGAATTATTATGCTGTATTGTGGAACCAGGGGAATACATTAAATTTAATATTGACAATCTGGCAGCCTTCCATAAACACAGGAGACAAAAGAGGAAGTAAAGACGACGCAACCTGATGCCTTGCCAGGAGATTCAGGGGTAAAAGGTTGACCCCACCAGACATGAGTGGGTTTAAAGACCATTAATTAGATTTTACTGTCGCCAGGCTGAAACACCACAGCACACATTCCATTCCATTGAGTGTTGCTCTGCTAGTTAAAATTAATTCAGATTATTGCTATTTTTTCCTTGATTCTTTTTCTGTGTTGACATTTTAACTTTTGTTCTGAAATTGTTAGATGTAGCTTTGGTTCTGCAACTTTATAAAATCTTCTAGCTGCTGGGACGGTATATAGCACTTTTACATGAATTACAGGTTCTGAATGGTTCAAATAAAAGCTCAGCTGCATCTGTGTTGAAGACTTGTTGAAGAACAGTTAAAAACACTTGTATAAGCATGGATAAGCTTTGGATAAGCCTGTCTGGTAAAATCTTTCACTTTGAATTTACAGTGTAAAAAATGTATTTCTAATAATGCATACTTGGACTTTCATACTTGGTTGCTGATGTTCAAAACAGGATTATTTTGGATGAAATATGTATTGAAGGATTTCCCAGCATTTGTACTTCCGGCTTTCTGCATCCTTAGTTTATTGACCGAGCAGTAATATTCTGATGATAATTGTAGTTATTATTAAACTCTGAAATCACCAGCCTATATTTGACAAGAGATCAGAATGCTTCCGCACTGTGATGGTACATTTCTGAAGGGCACTGTGGACTTGGTGTGCTCTATACTCCCCTGATTATGTGCACCTCCCTGTTTGGCGCTGAAATGCTTTAGGGTAACTGATTACACTCTGACATGTCAATGTCACCGAGTTGTGACTTTGTGTTGCTGTAAGGGAGCTTTTCCCTCAGACTAAAAGCACCTTTTCAAATGGCAGCTAAAACCTGTCTTCACACTGACTCACTCTCCTCTCACCAGTCTAAACTGAAGAGAAGGTTGTGGGGTTGCATTTTGAAAAGAACATGAACAAAAAACTCAGTTTTCTAAGGTTATATTCAAATGGTGGCATAATTTCTTCTTCTTTTTTTTTTTTACTAACATTTTTAAATTTATAGGAGGCAAGTTTCTGTATCACTGAATACATGATGAAAAATGCTAAAAACTTGCTTACTTGCACAAATAAAAGAAAGAATCATTTGTATCTGGCATATTAGTTTTGAGTAAAAGTCACAGCTTGAGTCCTTTACTACTTTACTACTGTCAGCTGAAATTGTGTCTATAGAATAATTGTGCTGAAAAATCTTTAGCTCTTGCTGAATTTTACAGAACAGGTAGAACAAATAGCTTTTGCATCAGAATTTTCATGTTTTACCTTTATAATGTTCATACCGATCCTTTGCAGAATGAATCTTTTTTTTTTTTTAATATAGATTCCAACCCTTAGCTTTGCTGCAATCAAATTTCAATGCAATGAGATTTCAATGTATCTTTAGCAATAGCACCATCTTGGCCTTCTCCAAAGCAATTAATTCTCTGCTGAAATGATCTAGGCTTCTTTATAAAGGGAATCCATTACTAAAACAGCAAAAAGCTCACAGAGGACAATTTTGTACAGGTTACAGTTAATGGACAGTTGATTTACACTAATAAAACTGAAATGACATGTGGCATATATTATTAAAAGAAGACAGAGTATGAAAGCATATGCAATATCATTTTTGATGTACATTGCCAATAGGTGTGTATTTTTATTATTTTGAAGATTCTGTCTGTGTCCTTAATTTTAATGTCTTATTAGCAGTCTCATTCTAGTCTGCTTAATGAAATCATCAGTATTTCCTTTGCCAGGTTGTGTGCAAGTCAATGATCTTTTCTGATGGATTTAATGAAATCACCACATTGTAATATTAGGCGACCTATTCTGTTGTTTCAGGTGTAAGTCCAATTCTATTCTCAGACCTATACTATCATGGGGGCACTAGCAGGTACTGTAACATAAACAGCAACCATTGTCATTTTCTCTTAGGTCAAGAAGTGGCAGGTCCCTGTGGTTGGTTCTGCCATAGGGCAACACTTTCTTCACATTTTAACAGAGATTATTTTGAGGGGCAGAAGGTGACAACAAAGTTCAAAAGCCGATCTGCTAGTCTTTGCCCGAGCACCGTAATCACATCACAATGATTCTCCACGCCTGCTGGCAGGTTTTTAGGATTATTGCAAAATGTTACATCAACAGGCCGTAATTTATGCAAGGGGGATTTTCAGGGAAAATTGTCAATTCAAAGGAAAGATGGGGCAGCACAATAATCAACATTACTAGTGTGGCCAAAAAAGTTAATTTTGTTAAAAATATAAATATTACTTCTCAGATTTTCCTTTGTTTCTCACTGCCCTGTAGGAGAGGCTAATTTATGATCCTACAGCAGAGGCAAACATCTGGTCTTTGCTGAAGTTTGGAGCTGGCTGGTGTGAAGACAGGTTAAATTATCCATCCTGCTCATCCCCCAGCAGCGCTGAGCTGGTAATTACGTGTCTGCCATGGCACTGCAGATCGCGTGAGCACTTTCTGTAAATAGCCTTGTGCGAGAGAGACATACGCGGGGGGATTTTGGAGAGGGAAGTGGGGAGGGAGACAGGATGAGACAGAGGTGGAGGGCCAGCCAGATGATTGCAGAGGCCATATGCGGATGAACGACACTCGGAACACAACAGCATCTGCTGCAGCAGAGGGCCAGAGCAGATGTTGCTCCATCTTTGATTCACTAATACCAAGGACCTATGAGATGACATCACTGACGAGAAGGCAACTAGGAGATCCTCACTGGCAGTGGATACCCCTCATTTCTTTACATTTTAGTGTAAATGGCATCAGCTTAGGACAAACCGTTGGTGAATGTCTGTGGTGAACACAAGTCACTCCACAGCTGTTTATATTTTCTGTGATCTTTTGCACTCTAGTTGTCAGAAAATGTATAAAGCTGTTTTGCATTTGTTTTTGTTGAAGCACTGCTCTTTCAAATGAAGGGCATTTACAGTAAGCAAAGACAATGAAAATACAATTATAAAAAAATTATTTACTCATTTAGCTGATGTTTTTTCCCAAACCAGTTTAAAGTCATTTACCCATTGAAACAGCTGAATAGCTTTTACTGGAGTAATTGAGAGTGAGCACCTTGCTTAAGGGTACTACAGCAGGAGGTGAGATTTGAATCTGCGACCTTTGAATTCAAAGACAGCAGCACTAAGTGCTATGTCACCAGCTGTCTCAAGACAGTATTTCAGTGCATTGTCTAAGCATGTTCTATGCACAGCAGTCCATGACACCTTGGATGTCGATAGGTTCATTAGTAATATGACATACAGACAGAACATTGTATTGTGACTGACACACATTACAGCTGAAACCAGTTGAGATCCTTGTGAACACCCATATGGGATTTAAAGAGTTAATAATTAAATTGAGAAAAAAAAAAACAAAACACCTTAATGGGGAGAAAACAGCTGCCTTGAGACATTTCTCCTCTGACTCTTTTGGTCCATAGGCTCTATCTCCCTCTAGGCTCAACTTCTCTGCTCAGAAATAACCAGATCCCTCCTGGACCCGAGGTCAAACAGTCACAATCAGCCCCAGGTGACCTCGATTTTCCATGGGTCTTGACTCCTTTTCCTCCATGTAGGCTTGTCACACATTCTTTTCAAACTGTTTCTGTCCCCTAGCGATTTAATTATTTAGCCTGTTAGGCTGGTTTTTCAAAAAGTAATTAATATGTAAATGATATTTCAGGTGTCCTCGAACATAATATATACCAAAGCATTAACGACTACTTGGAAATTTTACACTGTTGCTGTCAATTAACTGATCACGTTAACTTTCATGATGGTATAATGTGTCACTGACATATTTTTCTCCATATTTAGAGGGGGTAGCGTGTTACTACTTTATGAGCTAACCAAAAATTTTACCATTTAAAATTTCCAAAGGGAACCTGCTATTGCATGAGATTTGTCTGACTTCATTGGGACTTTTCCATTTCTTTTTGTCTAGCAGTGTTCCAGCTAAAGCCTTTCAGTGTTGTGTAATGATGTCAACATTACCTTTAGATATTTTACAAACCAGTGCTGCCATTAGTTCCAGACCTGGCCAGTGCCTCTGAGCAGATTCAGTCGGGCTCTGATCCCATCAGTGGGGCATGAGCAGATGTTAGCAGAGGTCTGACTGAGGTAAACCCTCACATTCTGATGTGCCTCCCTTGAGTTACATCCCTGATTTGGAAGGGTCATTGTAACTTTCACACTGCCTCTCACCCCCATACGACACACTGGATCAGGAGGTCCTTGAACCAAGAGCTCCAGATAACTGATCTCAGACTCCCGGCCTTTTTCTAGTGAATGCATACAAAAGGCAAGAAGGAAAAAAAAGTGAAAAATGTATTCAGAGACAAAAGGCATAATTTCACAGTGACTACACACACTGGCTGAAACATCCTGTTCCAAGTCCGGTTGCGGTAAACTGGAGCCTAACCCAGCAACACAGGGTGTAGGGCTGGAAGGGGAGGGGACACACCGATGTGGGATGCTAGGCTGTCACAAGGCACCCCAAGTAGGACTCAAACCCCAGACCTGCCAGAGAGTGGGATCTTGCCCAACCCGCTGCGTCACTGCGCCCCCCAACAGTGACTACACTCAAGGTGAAATAAAGCATTTAGAAACCATATGGTGCAAAGTAATCTCATGTCTGCATTTCCTGCACATGGGGCTTCTACATAATAAGTTCAGAGTACCCATCTGCCTCTCACTGAACAGCTGGTGATGTCTTTATAACTATCACTTTATCGCCATTTTAAGTAATCAACGACTTAAATTCTAAGAGCAGTAAATAAAAATAATCTAATACTTGGGAAGCAGTTCAGGTTCCACTCCTTCCTGACGTGTGCAGCAGTATAGTTTGAAACCCATTCTATCTGCTCTCACGATATAGAAATAAATACGCCGACAAGTCTACCTGCTGTTGTACTCTTAAAGAGATAACCAGACATGAGTAGACATGACTGCACACCTCTTTAGATAAAAGCTATGTGCTAAAGAAAATAAAAGCAAACCATCATCATTTCTAACATGAATGTAATATGAACTGCCACCAATGAAGAAGTGAAGAAATTGTGAGGTAGTTGAAAATCCCCATGGAAAAACTTTCTGCATGTGTGACTTCTGCTTTGATTGCCCTCATTAGCATATGAGACAAAGTATTGCTGAGCAAAGCATAATAAATGATTACAGACCCTCCAAACGAGACAAAAGAGAAATCTAACAAAGCAGATTTTGTCTTAATGTGTATCTTCCAGTAGGGGGTGCGGTGGCGCTGTGGGTTGGACCACAGTCCTGCTCTCCGGTGGGTCTGGGGTTCGAGTCCTGCTTGGGGTGCCTTGTGACGGACTGGCGTCCCGTCCTCGGTGTGTCCTCTCCCCCTCCAGCCTTACGCCCTGAGTTGCCGGGTTAGGCTCCGGTTCCCCGTGACCCCGTATGGGACGAGCGGTTCTGAAAATGTGTGTGTGTGTGTGTGTGTGTGTATCTTCCATGATTTTGGCAGTTAAGGATGCAAGTGATAAGTAAAACAATCCAAATTAGCACAGGACACCCTCAACAAAGAGAGCACAAGACAAAGAAAAACCACAAACCCTGAGGGCAAAAATAGGAAAAAGTGGTATGTTTTCACGTAAGTTCCTGTGTTTCGGTTCTTTGGTTTGTGATGACTGATGGAATTAAGCAATTAGGTGGCCAAAATTTCTGACCTCAACTTTGGCATTGTTTTTTTTTTTTTTTACAAAATTCGGGATAATGTTAAGGCAAATCCATTATTGTTTAAAGGTTTACACTTGATAAAAGAGAAATCCTTTAAATTATGCTCTGCAACCATTATTTCATACTTTTTATCCATTCTCTAATATGCTGGGAATAAAGTGGAGGATATGCAAATTGATTTCTGTGACAAAAGTGAAATAACTCCCTTTTGGCAAATTTCAGTGAGCTATAATGTCTCCAAATAAGAACTGATGGACTTTAAGTGCATCTCTGTTCTTGAAAGATATGATAGCAAAATATGTAAATCTGTGTTACAGGTGAAAGCCTTTCAATTCCATTAACCGAATAGATCTTAGATGCTTGATTCTTCAGTGAATCCCTACACCTGTAAAAATCAATACCTCTTGAGTCTCATAGAGAGTTTAGAACTTTATTAGATAGGATACATTTTCTCAGGATTTTTAATTAAATTTTTTTTTTTTAAACATTAAGTAACAGTCTCAGAGTTTAGTTTTATTTCTCTATATTTTACAGAAAAACTGCATTTGGGGATATCACTAAATTAAATTATATAACCTTGGATAAAGATATAAAAACCATCAATTGAATGACCCAATCAATTGAACCAATATGAATTATGAACTGGGATCTGCTGGGTGGTGCAGCCTGGGGCAGGAGGTGGGATTTGCCAGACAGACGTCCCCCAATGACAGGCCCCTGCCCTTCTTAAAATAATGACAGCCACTTGAGGGGAATCATAAAGGTCTTTAAATCAGCTGGCATGAGGACTTCAGGTAGGGAGCTTTGGAGAGTGAGAAGTGTCCCCTAGACTGGACCCTGCTTTGAGTGGAATTAACTTTTTTTTACATTTACATTTACACTTATTCATTTAGCAGATGCTTTTGTTCAAAGTGACGTACAGCTCAGTAAGAGTACAACTTATGCATTACATTAAGAGAAAGAGACATAGTTGCAGACGTGTGACTCAAGTAAACCTAGTTGGTTGCCTACCATTTGCTGCACCAAGATTCATCGTTCGAGCAGGTGCATAAAAACACAGGATAGACAAATCCTGTTACCCTCCTATCAAAAGTTTTTTTTTTTGTTTTTTTTTTTTTTTTTCTCAATAAGATACACAAGCAAGCAAAAGCACTGCCAGAGTAGTGGCTGAATGAATGCTTTATCTTTATCTTTTTTTGTTGTGCTTTGCCTAATTTTCTATTTGAACAATAAACCCCATTTTTATGTTAGTTTAGTCTGCTTTCCAGCGCCTCTATCAAGATGTGACAACAGTGGTTTGTGAGACAAGAGGACACAGTCTCTGTTTCTACAGTTTACTTCTAACTTTATTGGAACCTAGCCTGGGTGACTTTTCAAGGATGGCATTAGAAATGTAGGCAGAGACCGACTCTTGAAGTCTCCAGTCCTTCTCCACCTCTTGCTCCTGTTGGAAAGAAGTTGTCTTCTGTGGACAGAAGGGACGGGAGTCAGGAGTACTCGTTTGTTAACCATAACTATGTATATGGGTCAGGGCGATTTGATGTTATGTGTTGTTTGCGCAGTTGTGTTGTGTGTATTTGTGCTGCTTTTCTGTATGTACTCCATCTGTTTCTCTGTATGTGTGTGTGAGTGTGTCTTCCATTTCTCTGTGTTTATTTCTGTGTACGCGTTCACCCCCGTGCCACACGCACACATTTGGGTGCTTTCACCCCGCAGCCAGCCATAGTACACAAACAAATAACATAGCGAGAAAAATATTCCTTTTACCTAAATGTTCATATTGTAACGACCCGCGTTACTGATTTAATGTAAATAGTTGCATTGTGGGAAATCTGTAAATAATGTCTGTAACCGCTGGGAAATGGTGGGTTGACTGTGTCTGCCACTGTGTAGAGGAGAGTCTAGGGGCGCTAAGGCAGACTAGGAAGGCTGGCTGTAAGCGCAGGTCCTGGAGGAAAAGGGGTCCTCGGACCGAGAGCATTATTTCCCTTGTGCTGGTGTTCGAATAAACCGTTCGTTATGAACGCTGCTTCCGCGTCCTTCTTCGCCCCATCCAAACCCACGGCGCTGCGCGCCACAATATTACAAGGAGAAAATAAATAAAACCAACTTAACACTATGACATTCTAATGCAGACCACAGTTTACCTAATTCAATATGTATTCTTTTATCGTCACCGTGTTAATTAGCATGGACTTAACAAAAGCAAAGCCATCATAGTAATGTCTCATCTATTCAATTTACTGCATAATATTTAATTAAATTTAAACTTAATTAAATTGGTCCCAAATATATGGGAAAAACATTTTGGACAATAGAGGCTGCTACTTTTCTTGTAGCAAGCTGTTCTTTTTTCCAGTTTATACTCATCAGTGTATTAGTGTGGCAGGTGGGAAAAGAGCACACACACATATAGTATATAATAATCAGAACGCAGCACAGGGCAGCACAGTGGTGCAGTAGGTAGTGCTGCCACTTCCAGCACCAGAGATATTTGGTTTGAATCCAGTTCTGTGCAGAGTTTGTATGTTCTTCCTGTATCTGCAGGAGTTTCCTCCCACAGTACAAAGACTTGCAATTCAGGTTAACTGGCAATACTAAATTACCCAGAGTGGGTGTTTGTGTGTGCATGTATTGCTACCATGTTATGGACTGGTGTCCAGTCAAGGAAGTACCCCCTCCAAGCCTTGCACTCAGTGATTCTGGGACAGGCTTTGGATTGCCACAACCCTGACCAGGAGAAGTGAATGCTATAATAATAATGACAGTGAACAAGAGCACAACACACAGAACACAAGAACAATCTATAGAGCATAACACATTACCATTTGTGGAACATCACATCAACACCTACAGTGCTGGTAACCATGCCACCCTAACAAGTTATCCATGCCATCTTAATAAACACCTAGTTGCAACGACTCCTAGTTAAGTTCCTTATTAGTGACAAGACTGGAGTGAGACAAGACCCAAAACCAATACTCTTCTGATTCCCTTCTCCAGCCCCCAAGCTCCAGAATAAAAACTACTGAATTAAGAAACCCTGAATTGGTGTCCACTTGCCCAGCAAACCAGGCTGTTTTCACAGCCTATGAAACAATTTCTATAGAATTATGGTAACCTTCCATGTCTCCTATTTTACTTGTTTAAGAAGCCAAGTCTTTACTAACATGTCAGTAAAAGTTTATTGTGTTGCTTAACTATATTCTTCCACATCATGGTATTTTTCTGAAGTTTTTATACCCTGTTACATTTTTTTCTCAAATTCTAGCTTAAAAATGTTGCTTCCTAAAAGTATTTCCATCTACAGAACATAATCTGTATTTTTCAAGTGGAAAAATGTGTAACTGAAATAAAAAGATCACATGAGTGAGTAAACAGTGTTGCAGTTACTATTAGGGTTAGATAGGCTTTGGCCTTGTGAACTGTATGCTTCCAATTTAATTTTACTCCTCCTGCTCTAAAAGTCTTGTTCAAGGTTCTTACCTGAATTGACTGAGTAACAATACCCTGCTGTATCAATGGAAAATTGTAAATTTTATTATCTAATGTAAATCACCTTGGACATTGGTGTCAGGTGTTTGCCAAAGAAATACAGACCAGCACAAGAAAAAACCTGAATATTTATAGGTCACATTCAACCCATTTGCACACCTACATGCAGTATCTTTTGAAAACACTATGCATAATCTTTCCAACCATGAATTTTTCCTGTGACATGCAATTTATTAACACAACTATACAAGTGTTTGTACAATCTGGTTATAGTGCTTTTCTTTTGTATATAGTCTGCATTTGGTTCAGAGCTGAGAGCTCAGTCAATGTATAAAGAGGTGCTCTCACAGTGAGAACAGCTCATTGTCTGTGGTCAGTGTTTGTTCATAGTCTGTACTCACATCTCTTTGTGATGTAAGGTGTTCTGACAGAGAACCAGTGTAAGAGTTCCTGTTCACTGTATGTAAGGCAATAGAGGTTCTTGGTTTTGGAAAAAAAAAACAGACCCTTGTGCTTCTGCATTGTGCAAGAGTTCTAAGATCTACCAAATTACTTCATCAGTATAATATAAAACCACAAAGCTACATATTTTAAAAACTATTGTTGTTTAACAACATCCATCTAGAGTGATTACACTAACCATAGTTTGAAAAAGAAAAAGAAAAAAAAAACTGGATCTCCACTTTATTCAGCTATAAACAGACTCATCTGGAGCAGTTGAGACTGTTACTGTTAATATTCCTCAAGAAAAGCTCTAACGTTGTCTTAATGAACTCTTTAAATTAAGCCATAAGTTCAGGTATTCAAGAAATTAAATGTCATAGAATCTCTCATGGACCCTAATGAAGTTTTCATTTGCGAGATCTGAAGTGGTACAGTGCAGATTTTGAGTCTGCTCTCAAAGCTGAGGAATGGAACCTAAACTGCTTCCCCACAGCTATTAGATGATTTTTCATTTTAATTTTTCCTTACAGTTTAAGTTGTTGGTTATAATTATCACTTTATTGCAGATTTAAGTAATGATATCAGTATAGAGGTTTCTTGAACAAGCAAAAGCATTTACAGGCATTAATTAAATATTACGTTTGTCACACTAACATTCCTCAGTGAGGGTGGTGTTGACAAATGAGCACTGGGTCCACTGATAGCAAAATTTGCAGACACCGCAGTATAAAGGCAATGAAAAGTTTTAATGTTATTGTGTAAAGTGCAGGCTATTTACTTGTGCAAACAGACACCATAACACATGGTACAACACAATGTACAGGGCCTGTATAACAACTTGTCTCCTACATCAGTGCCTCAGGGCCACCTTATATGCCACAAGCCCCACTCCTCTTAGACCATTCTATATGTAAAACAAGACTACATATCAACACTATCCAAAGCATAGAATAACATAAAATGCACAATTAAAAAAAAACACCACACTGTCCGAAACCACTTTGTCCTAAGTGGGTCACGGCGAACCGGAGCCCAAATTGGCAACACAGGGCGCAAGGCTGGGGGGTGGAGGGACACACCCAGGAAGGGACACCAGTCCATCGCAAGACACCCCAAGCGGGACCCAAGCCCCAGACCCACCAGAGAGCAGGACCCGGCCAAACCCACTGCACCACTGCACTCCCCCATACTTGCAGAGATTCATTTTACAAATGTAACGCAGCCGAAAACAGATATTATACATAAATATACATAACACACTACCAGTTGCTCTTAACAGTTTCAACATATTTCAGCACCCCTACCATAATGGTATATACCCCAAGGATGGTGGACACTACCCATGATGCACTATAAAGCCACTCCAAAGGGTTTGGTGTAAATAGGAAAATAGATATTTCAATAGAGCACTTTACTAAGGCAGTACAGGTTAAGTACCGTAAAGTACTACTGCAAGAATAATACTGCATGGCCTCTGCAATACATCTAAAATTTGAACAGATAACGAATACAGTTCGGGAAAAGATTATCATTGCTTTATCTATGTACAATATGATCTTTCCTAACAGTTTCTGGGTCATTGCTAAAGATTCTGTTTAGTGGCTCTGTAATGAGTTAAGTTTGTACAACCTAATTAACAGAACATATCTGACCAGATTTAATCTGATCACAAAATATCTTCCATATGAACAATACACCTAAGGCTTTTTTTAGTTGTCATCCTGATTCATCCAGATTTACTCCACATTAATTTATCTTTGTTTCCTTTAGAAGACAGAGTGCAACATCAGTCACCTTTTTTATGCATTTTAATATGCAAAAAGATAGATAAATAAATAGTGAAAGTATATAGATTTATATGTGGTACTAATGTTTCAGTATGACTTAATAAAACTAGCAGCTAAGAGTTTACATTTTCACATCTTCAGTTGTTCCTAATAAATCTTTCTCATTGACTTTTGTCAACCACTTTCCTGGTCAGGGTAGTCCAGAGATTATCCCAGAATCAAAGGGCACAAGGCTGGCAAGGGGTATACCCTAGATAGGGCATTAGTCCATTGCAGGGTAGTCTCACATTCACACACTAGGGGCAGCTAAGTGTCACCAGTACACCTCAACTATATGCTTTTGTCTGTGAGAGGAAACCCATGTTACCAAAGGGAGAACATGAAAACTCCACACTGACTGAGCCAGATTCAAACCTATACTGGAACAGTCCAGGCACTCTGAGGTGGTGGTAGATGGCATTGCTACCGGCTGCACAACTGTACTGCCCAAAAAGTTGATAACACACACACTCTTTGTACAATATTATTTTACCTTTAGTTAGGGTGCTGACATAATGTTCTCTTTATTCATTCCAATAGTTCATATAAATCATCAGTAATGTTTTCCAAACTTCTTAATGTTAGGACCTGTACAATTATATCAACATGCCGTGCAGAAGTCATGCTTCAGTGCTCCTGTGTTGTGGGTTTGGATTCATCTCTGTCTGTACAAAGTGTGAGTTATTTGTTTTGTATGGTTTTCTCCTATAGTCCAAAGACATGTGCTTCAGACAACTTGTTCTATCTAAAAATTGCCGCTTGTATTTATTGTCAACACCTTTTAATGAGCTGGTATCCAGTCCAAGGTATACGTGAGGCTTGCACCCTTGTTTTCCTGGGTTTGGATCTGGACAGGAGATAAACATCTATTTTATTTGCAACTGAAAGGAGAAAATTAAGTACAAATACAAATAAAACAGTTTAATAGAAATAATGTAAATTTTTAACTGTCATTCTTTAGAGTGTGGCTCTGCTTAACAAAGTGAGAGTGCGTTCGTGGTTGGCAAAACAGTGGGTGGAAAGGGATAATTATTGCATTAACTGTTGACTGTATTATGAAGATATGTACAGCAGTTTGTGACCAGTTGTGAGTGGTTGACTGTATATCTTGCAAAGTATGGAAAGAAATCTGTTTACATTCTTTGATTTTTTTGTCATTGCACATAAGACTTACTCTTCACTAGCATCAACAGACTGTCAATGAGCTTCAGTGCCAGGGGTCTGTGATTATGAAAACATATTCAAGCTTATCATACATTATGTATTAAATTGATATTATTATCCTCTTGACCAGCTTCTCATGCTGCCATACAGTTGTAGGCAGCATTCCAAATGCCTTTTCTATCCTTTTCTGCATATACTGAGTGACAATTTGCCAGAAGATACAAATTTATGGTTTTCTGCCTATGGCATTTTGGGAGGGGCACGCATGTAGTGCAGGATAATATGAACTATAATTTAATTATCTATTAGAATACATATCAACAGCACGATAACCTACGGTATATTCTTGAAAGATGATACTAAGTATTGGTGAATTAATGTACACAATGTTAATTTGTGTGATCTATGTTGCGTGTCTTAAACTGACATTAAAAAAGCTGGCACAGAGCAAGCACTATAAACTTCTTTTGCTTATTTTGTCTTGCCCTGTCTGTGTAAGCCATTCAGTGATTTCAATTAATTTACTGACCAGGAAGCACCAGTTGGTAGCAGGACAGGTATAGCTTTATGAAAGATGCTGCTTTTATCATAGGGATTTAGTGTCCTTAACCAGGACTAAACTGAGGGAATAACTTAATGATAGGGGTCTCGGGAGTTAGAACAAGAAAGGAAAAACACACACAGATCATGACAGTCAATGGTGTAAACAACCAGTCATACATTTCCCAGATAGCCTCACTACGGCATTTCTAATTCGTATCTTTCCACATTGTCTCATTATATTTTATTCTGCTTTTCTGTATTTGCAGTTTGCTCACCTCTTGATATCTAAATGTTTTTTGTCGCTTGTCATTATTTAAGATAATCATGGAGATCTGAAAAAGTAATATCAGGGAAAATGATTAGTCAGTCAGGTGACTCAATGTAGAGTGCTTTTGGATTCTATCTATAGGCCTTCACTTTTTCACATGGGTTTCTTCCAGATATTCAAACTTTCTCAGAATCCTCTACTTTACTACTTTAAAATTAAATTAATTGCAGTGGATATGAATGTTTTGTGGGGCATAGTGGTGTGCCAGGTTTGGCCGGTGCCCAGTTGCATGGCTGGTCTGAGGTTCGAGCCTTACTTGGGGTTCCTTGCGCTGGACTGGCGTCCCGTCCTGGGTGTATCCCCTCCCCCTTCAGCTTTACATCCTGTGTTGCCAGGTAAGGTAAGCAGTTGTTGACAATGGAATGGGATGGATGTATGTTTTGTACATAATGATCCTGTGACTGACTGGAATGATGTCTAGTGAGTACCCTGTGCTTTCTCAACTCCATATCCCCACAACAAATACTGCATGTGTGGTAATCCCAAATAATCAAACAGAAAACTCATGTTTGGGGGAGGCCTCAATTTTCTTTTAATTTTTTAACCCCATGTTTGTTTATGCATAGTTAATATTTTTCTGTTTTGCCTGAAATAGCTACATTACATACATTACATTTACATTTATTCATTAAGCAGACACTTCTCTCCAAAGCAACGTACATCTCATTGCTACCAAGTTTGTTTGCGAATGAAGTTTCAGAGATCAGTTAGTTGTGTGAGATGCATTAGTGTGCACAAGGAAAAAGGAGTGCAAGGGCCTGCCTGTGGAGTTCTCCGCTATGTTAACCACAGCTGTGCAGAGCTCTTGCAAAACAAATTACACCCGGCTCCACCCCCATGAAATCAAAAGCTGAGCATGCTAATTAGTATGATTTCAGTCTTATATAGATGCATGTTTGTAAATGTAACAGTAAACTAAGGTAAAGTAGATATTCTTTTTGGATCTGGAATTCAGAGTGAAGCTTACACAGAAACGAGATGGAAAAACTAGAGAGCCTGACTGAAAGAACTTACTGAAATATACTAATTATCATGGTACTGATTACTATTTTCTCTTGAGCCTCTTTAGTCTTCTAATGCATGATTTTATAAAGAGGAACCATAAGGTTAATTTTATTGCAAAATAAGCAATGATCTTTTCATCTGTTGTGTAAAAGCACATTTTAATGTCAAAGTTAAACATAAAACAAAGCATTTTATTAATCGTTCCTATTACTTAAAAAAAATTTATAGAAACTACTTCATGGTAACGCAGCCAGTAGTGCTGCTGTCTCGCAGTGCCTGGGTGATGCAAGTGGATGTGGGTTCAATGCCCACTCAGTTTGTGTGGAGTTTACATGTTCTCCCTGTGACTATGTTGGGTTTTCTTCAGGTGCTCTTGTTTCCTCCCACAGTCCAAAGACATGCTTTTCAGATTCTCTCATAGTGTGTGAATGACCCAGAGAGAGTGTGTTCCGCTAATGTATGGATGAGTGACCCATTGTAAGTAGTGTATCTAGCAGCGTAAGTCTCCTTGGTGAATAAGGTGTGTGGGCTGATAACACTACATAGAGTTGATTGAAAGTTGCTTTGGAGAAACATGTCTGCTAAATAAATGTAGCTTTCAGCAATAAATGCTTAAATTGATGTTAAAGATGTGGCTGTTTACATGGTAGCGGTGTCCATATCAGTAAGGTTAGGGACAGCAAGCTCGCTCCAAAAGATGTTTACTGCAAAGAACTAGGAAAGTATCCCTACAAACTTAGCACAAAGGAGTAAAAACATTTTAAACAAATGCTCACAACTTCAAGCCAATACAAAGTGACAATAAGTCCTATGCTCTCTGTCAGAACTTCTCCAGCTGCCCTAAATTCTTTAGCTTGATTGCCTTAATCATGATGGGGGTGTGGTGGTGCAGTGGGTTGGACTGCAGTCCTGCTGTCCGGTGGGTCTGGGGTTCGAGTCCCGCTTGGGGTACCTTGCGATGGCCTGGTGTCCTGTCCTGGGTGTGTCCCCTCCCCCTCTGGCCTTATGCCCTGTGTTGCCAGGTAGGCTCTGGTTCCCTGCAACCCTATATGGGATAAGTGGTTCTGAGAATGTGTGTGTGTGTTTGTCTTAATCAGCTGCTTGCCTTCCTTATGTAAAACTTCCTGTGGGGAGCTATCAATTTGCCCTGCCTCATGCCACAGCTCCCCCTCCTGCCAGATCAAAATTTCTCCAAGTAAATCATGTATTGAGTAGTAATTAAGTATTGCCATTGTGTGCTAGAACATCCTCCATATCCTAAAGCAATTTTAAAACTTGCATCCTACTGAGCACTGAACACGTCTGTATGTAGGAAAGTATGGCACGAAAGCCCAACTGTATTTCTCATCTCTGAAAAGAGGTTCTCCCGTGCGAAATCAATTAAATGTGCACATAAACAATTTTGGCTTACTTCAAAAGAAATAGCAAATTTGTCAGAGTATATGCAGCGCAGGGTGTTGGACATCCAAATGTTGCCAAAGAAGGATGACAGAGACATGGATTCAGCAAGGACCTGCTCTGAAAAGAGAAAAACTTAAATTAAAAATGCTGTTTGACAGTAAGGGAAAAACTGTCACTCATGCATACCCCTGCTTACATGCAGCAAGACTGAGGCCTAATAATGCCAAGAAAGATAAGTCCTCCCAGAAACCCCTCAGCAATACTTAATGTAAGATTTTGAAGTAAGATATTTAATGGAAGACCAATTCTGAATTGGTGTTTTTGTTTAATATAGAGGTCCAGCCAGTGCCCGCTGTGTGTTGGGTCTGGGGTTCGAGCCCTGCTCGGGTGCCTTGCAACAGACTGGTATCCCATCCAGGGTGTGTCCCCTCCCCCCCCCCTTGGCCTTGTGACCTGTGTTTCCAGGTAAGGCTCCGGGTCACTGCGATCCCCCTTGGGACAAGCAGTTGTTGATGATGGATGGATGGATTTCCAACGGTTATGTATGCTAAATTTAAGGTCACTCCTAGATTTGAGATATTTAAAATATGAACTGGAAATTTCTGTTGAAAGTAACTGTGCCATTAAAAAAAAACACTACATTTTCTAACTTCCATTAAAAGGAATTTTTTCTTAAGGACAAGTAAAATGCTGAATTTTTATTGTCTGGCTTGCCACAATCATGATTTTCGACTGGGTTAGACCTCATTGACACCGCACTATGTGACATGCCGAAGCATGTCCAGTTTGGAATTTAATCTGATGTCTCTGGAAGGCTGTTTTTAGAGGCAAAGATACAAAAGATTTTTTGAAAAAAAAACCCTTTCATGGAGCAGCATAATAAAGTATTTAAAAAGTTTTGGGTAAAAACACTCACACACACACACACGTGCGCGCGCGCACATATTTTGGGGGCAAAACACAAAAGAACACCTATTTTTAGACTAAAAAGCTCCAACTGAATGGACAAATAGTGGATGTCTGCTTTTCCTCTCTCAGCCCTACGGTGCTCCTTTTTACAGTCTGGTTGTTAGCACCTGAGCACGGCTGGTCTAATGCGCCCACACTAAGAGGTGTCAGCTTGAAGCCCACAGCCTCCGGTTCGGAGAGTAAACTGGCGACAGCACGTCCCGTGGACAGAGAGCCCGCTTTAGCACTCCCTGGGGTACGAGAAGAGGAGGTGCTTTAGTCTCCTCTATTGCCCTTTTGCTGAGAAGGAGACAGTGGTACTGCAGAACTTTTTTAAATAGCCGATAAACGCATCATCCCTTGTTAAAATTTTGTCTCCCCCTATAGGCAGAACAGCCGAGGCAGTAACTGCACTGGGGACAGGGGCTGTTACAGCGCCCTCTGTAGGCTGTGAGCTGGTGGCAGGAAATTCTGATCCCCTTGCAGGCTAGGAAGCAGAAGAAACACCCTGTGCTGTAAAGAAAACCAGTGGCAAAACCTCTGCATAGGCACCTGAAACATTTATTTAGCACAGGAGATTTGGCCCAGCTGGTCAAACATTTCAATGGCCTTTCAGTGCAGACTTTTTTTTTTCCCATTCAGTAGCTGAAATATTCAGTCTGAAAAAAGGAGCTAGGACACTAAGTTTCGCCAAACCGGTGAAGTTTCATACCCTCAGACATAGCAAATGAAAGCTATTATTAGAATTCCAAGCAGAGCAAACGTGAAGACATTAGTCTGTTTCCAGCATCTTTGGTGCACGGCTACCTATTTGTTTGATCATTTAAAGGCAACTTCTGCTTCCGGATCACATTATTTTTTTGTGGATTTTAAGGGTGTTGCAGTACTGCATATTTTGCACATCTATCCTTTGATGTCTTCACATTGTGTGGGTGTTTGTACATCAGGTGTGGCCCTTGCTTGCCAGCCCAGCTGAAGATGAACAACAGTGTTAAGTAGATAAACAGAAAAGGGGACCCGAGGCTTTAGTTTGTTTATTCAGGCAACAGGGCCCCCGCACACCCCTGTATCTTCATTTTGAAGCACGGACATCGCATCCGATTGCCCTGCAGATCACTCACACTTCTGAGATTCAATTAGCTTTGCGAGAGGAGCTGCCCTTGGGATCCAGGTTCTCTCTGTCTTAATTAGTACTCAAATCAAATCGGAAAACCACGTTGTGTTTACCCACTTGGAAGGACTTAACTGTTACAGCTCCTGAACATACTTCACAGATGTTAGATGAAGTAGAGCCAGAGAAAGAATTTCTTTTTTTTTTTTTCTGCTTGCACAGAACCAAACAGCAAATTAATCGAATTAAGAGAACAGACACCGTACCATAATAGTACACAATCCCCGAACATGGACCATGAACAAAAGTCATCTGTAGATGGCAGCTATGGTGAAAGGGAAAATCAGATAAATCACTAAATCTTTTTTAACCCAACATTCTCTAGATACCTGTTAGTTAGCATCATCAGTAACATGTAATTTCTCACCTACTTCATCATGGGGCAATAAAAACAGTAAAAAAAATGTGCACACAATTGATTTTGGTAACATATAAAGCAGTGTTTAAATAACAAGGTCAGATCCCATAGATAAAATGTTTGTCATATATTGTGTATCCAACCAACCGTTAATTTGAAACATTTTTGAAGGATGAGATTCATATGTTCATAAATACCAAAAACCAAAGTACATTAAAAACATTTTGTTTTGTGCAGAATACTAATACTTTCAACTGCACTTAAACTGTTTAAGATTAGGAAATATTATCGCTTTGAATTGCCGCTGTAGAATATACAGAATACATGTGTTCTGGCAGGGTCTCTTCCCTTATAAGTTCAAAGCACTGACAGCAAAATCATCAGACATGATACCTTAAACGTCAACTTCTATGTCCGTATTTTTGGAACATTTATTTGTGTATCCGTTTATCTGTGCATGTATACATGTAGTTATTTATTTATACTACTTTTATCTTTCCATAAAACATTCTACCAGAATTTGACTTTCTTATAACTTGCTTTCCATTAAATACTGTGTAATGTAAATGTTCCAGTGATGCACTGGCTAAATTTAACCTCTAATAATTCTTTGGTTAGTTACATTTCTTATCCAAAGCATTTTCCAGAATTTGTCCCATTTATACACCATGGTATTTTTACTGTATCAGTCCTGGGTAATAAACAGACTTCTACAACACCTGGGTGGATTGGGGCTTGAAACCATGACCTTCTTTGTCTATTAGCTGCTTTTAATACATTCTGTCTTTAGTCACAGTGTTTAGTATGTGCCTGTGTTGCAATCCCTTATTTTTTAAATGTTTAGGTCCATTTTGGGAAAAAACGCTAGCACTAGCACCACCACAGGAAAGCAGCTTTGCTACAGCCTTGGAAATTCATTTGTTTACTTGGAAACAAAACATTAATCACCCATTTGACAAATGTGAGTTGTTTTGCCATATTCAACAAACAATCTCTTTCATGTCTGAAGAAAACAAATTTTTTTCTTGATCACCACCACTTCTTGTTGTAATTGCAGTACAGAAACGTTCCATTTTACACACCCAGTTTTAAGTCAATGCTAGTCAAAGTACTAAAAAGCAGATTTTAACAAGATATCAGTTAACACAGGATTTATAAAGATGAGATCATTTTAAAGAATGAGATCAGTTGTGGCTTTTTAAAAAAATTATTTATTTTCCCAGGACACACCTAAAGATTCAGCTGATTCTCATTTCGGCCAACACTGTCATTAAAAGGGACTTGTTTTCAACAAATAGGCAGAGTGAATTTTTATTTTGCATAATTACTGTATTTGCAGACATAGCCACACACAGGTAAAATGCTGTGTTTTGCATCCTCAGGTGTAGTTACTGTGCTTGGTCAAAAATTGTATTTAACAGCCTTTTAGCAGAGCCTATAACTTAATTCAATATCCATTAAACAAAACATATTGCGAAGCTCTATTTTCAGCAGAGAGCTTTTGGATTCAGTATACTTCTCACCATGCGTGACAGGAAAAATATTGATATTTGCTCTTTTCATGTGTATTAACAAAACTGCAGTTTGGGGAGAAAAAACAACATAATAAAAGTTGCTTTATATATTTATGCACGTGGTACTTTAGAAATTGTTATACTGTGATTTGCATTTCCCTTGCTCAAGTAATCTGATAAATAAACTATTACTAGTATAATTATGTTTTTTATACAGTAATCTCTATTCTGCTGCTGAGGAAATTAAATTGCTTTTTGTTTTGCTAGTACCAAAATAATTGCTGTACAGTTAGAAGACTAGGACTCGCTTCCTTAAAGCAGTATTGTTAATAATACTTTCTTCACATAATTGATCTGTTCAATTTTTTTCCCTGCTGTGTGAATTTCTGTTTGCCTATATTAATTCTAATGCTTTTCAGAATATATAGGAATACCTGCAATATCTGGCTCTTTCTAATACAAGTTGTGCTGTTGATACTCATCCTGTTGGGTTTTAAGACCCTTCTTGAATGCAGGGAAAAATTCAGAAATTCTGAGGAAGGGAGGGATTTTTTTTTTTAATTACATTAGGCCTAAAACCCAGAAACATTTGAATTTAGTCTCCTCTTGTGAGGGGACCTTACATGCAAGAAGAAGTGGAGTATAATGCACATACTGGACTATAGGGAAAGATCAGGTCCTGTAAATAACAGGGTGCAGATCCTTTGACCATGTTTTAAGCCATAACTACGGTATTGAACTTGATACCGACAGCAAGCGGAGGCCGATGGAGAGAAATGGGAATGTTTTGGCAAGTCAAAAGTGACTCGTACCCTGGCTTATGGATCAGAGACTTGATAACAGAAACTGGAATATCAAAGGGAAGGGAGTTACAGTAGTGGACAAGGAGCTGGGTTCAGTGTGGTTTGTAGGACAGGCAGATTCTTCAGAAGCTGTAGAAGAAGTATCTGCAAGATTGTACAGTGGGCTGGAAGAAGTAGAGACTTGAGTTAGCTTTTTGACTGATGATGTGGATGAGATAAACAAGTTGCCCAGTTTGATAGAGCACTCTCCACAGGTGGATGAAACACCAGGGAAATGGAAGATGTCAGGCTTAGAGAGGTTGAAATCCAGATGGTGATCGATCATTCAGGCAGTGATGTCGGAGGGACATAATACAGTGCAAGAAGGTACACAGTGTTGGGTGAGGGAAAAGAGAGGAAGATATGTGTCATCTGCATAATGGAAAAGAAGGTCGCACTGAACATTTTCAGAATTTTTATGCTCATCCCAATACTTCAAAATAATCAAGACATTATTCAGCCTTTTTGTTTATTTAGAAATAGTCATAGTCGTATGTATTATTCCAAAGGGTACAAATTTTACAATAACAAGCAGGACAGTAGTTAGGTTACGATACAATACAGCTTTAATCCCAAAAGGCAATGGGAAAGGATACAGTATCATACATACAGTACTGTTTTACAACATAGTGAGAAAACATAATGACAGATAGTGAAATCATTCTGAGGTAAATATCACATTTATACAGGCATTTAAGAGTAAATAAACAAATAAAAATTAAAAATAATAAAGAGAATCCAATAACTCTTTGACAATGAGGTCACTATTTCAGGAGCTAGAGCTCATTCTAGTGTCTCAATGGCTGTTGGCAGGTATGACCACAAGTGGGGCCCTTTGGAACTAGACCAGTCTGTTGCTAAAGGAGCACCTGTGTTTAGCCAGGATAGAGTGCAGAGCGTGAGAGTCATTGTCCATGAATGCTGTGAGTTTTAGTGTCCTCTATAATACTTCCTCCAAATAGTCCATCCTACTCTGCAGGAGTGAAACAGCTGTCCTGATTAGTTTGTAGTTTCTTGACATCACTTGTAGAAAAACAATTTCCTTGTAATTTGAAGGATGCTACATTGAACCCAGTCCTTGCACTGTATTCTTGATCTAAACACTAACATTGAATATCTCCAGTAAGAATACCATGCATATGTATAAAATGCAGTATATATTTTCAATTAATCAATGAATTAATGAATTTCCAATGCATTGTCTTAAGCTACATTAATGAATGCTTTAATTTTAGTAAGTATTCTGTTTTTAGTTCTAGTGGAGGTTTTAGTAACACAATTTCAATAGTAAAGTTGCATTTAAAATAATTGGAAACTTCTGAATTCCTTAGGTAAGATTTTAAATTTTATGTGATTCTAGCTGAGCAAATTAATCAATTTAACAGATTGATCAAGACAAATTGAGAGATAAGCTGGAAAAGAAGCCACTTCACACCAGTGATCACCAATACCAGGGTAGTATTTGATTTAACAATATATTACCTTCCATAACCTCTACAGGGTTTTTTTTTTCAGCAACAGTTAGAATGGTACATCATCTTTTGTCAAGCTTATAAGAATTTTAACAAAAGGCAAAATCAAACAGCTTTCTGTTTGAAAACATTGTGTTGCCCAGGTACATTAATGTTTAGAAGTATCTCGATTATTGTTTGAAAGAGCTTTTAGACTTTTGGTCCCTGGTTGAAAAAAAATTGCAATCAAATGCAATGTTTAAAAACAAACAAATTCTATCAAATGGAACAGCAAATATTCTCATTAAAAAAAATCATGCTCTATCTGGGTAAAAGAATATGACACATTTCGTAGCCAAATCTTCTTACTTGTGGTCTGTGCAATAGCTTTTTTAATTGCGGTTGCATCATGCAGTTTTTACCCTGTACCTAACCAAGGACTTCAAGGTAACAAACAAGAGCAGATGTCTTTATAATCACATCATATCTGCTCCATCTCTCACAGTTAACAACATTAGAGTAAGCCTCACAACAGAAACACTGCACCCACAGAAAAAAATCCTTATTAAAGCCAATTAGTGTGTGAACATAAACCCTGGACTAATGCCACTGTATGGAAATCATTCTTTCGATTAGATGAAAACCCACCTATGAGCGGAGGTCGAACACTGAGCCAACACATGACAGGAACTAATCCCTGCGCATTAACCAAACGGAGCAGAGAGTTTGAGCATACATCCAGACGTGTGCCCGTGTTTCATCTGCAGCACACTGCCCCCGCGCCTTTCATTTTCTCTCGACCTTCCTAAGTCTGTCAGGTTCTTGCCAAGTTCTGAGAAATGCACTCCATCAGATCTATCTTCACCACTCCACCAGAGGCTAATGCCATTTATTATGCATGTGACTACCATTTTGCACTATTTTTCTTTTGGAGTAATTTACATGCAAACCATCTATCTGGTTTCTCATTGTGCACAAGATAGGGCCTCATAAAATGTAATCAGAAATGTAGTCATACTCTAAGGGAAAGTATTATAAACTTTCTATGTACATTATATTTCTCTGATTGATCAATATTTACACACCACATTCTGTATGTCTAATGTATATTCAAAATACTTATAATGAACAACAGACCTAAGTCGTAGCAGAAAACGTCTTAGTTCCATAACACTAACACTTTTAGCATTGACTTAGACAGGGCCACTTTACCACTTGGCAGACCTTTGGTTTTACAGCTTGTGTAAGTTGTATATTTAACATGCAATAATGAAGCAGTGAATATCTTTTGATTGAATGTTTTATGTGCAGTTTATATGGTCATAGATTATTTTCTCATTCAGTTTAGTGTTAATTGTAATGCTGGCATGGTAAATGCAGTAGCAAATTATTGTTTTGCTACCTTAACTGCTGCCTTTCCCAAAGTAACTTTCAATTTTATCCACTTGTTCTGGGGCCATTCAGGCTAAGTACCTTGCTCAAGTGTACTACAGCAGGGCCTCCTGCTGTGACTCAAACCAGGAGTCTCAAAGTTATATGGTGAGACAAGCCACGGTATATTTGGTCTGAGAGGTGGCAGATGGTGACTTTGTTATTATTCTTACAACATTCCAACCAAAATACATATAGGGAAAATTGACTGCTCTATTGGGTAAAAATTAACTGAAGTACGGCTTAGTAATGAGAAAATAAAAATCTCTTTTGTAATCACATCTAAAACTGGAAAACTACCCAAATCATCCATCACAACTCCTGCTGTCCAAAACTTAAAGACATTAAATAGATGGCAAGGACTTAATCATATCTGTATTAAAGGCCACTTGGACAGCTTTCATCTTTCTAATTTGTGAGTGCTAAAATTCAACCAAAAATATTGTTAGCACTCCGTAGGCAGAGATAATTTGGTTTCATTAGAGCAATGTTATTTACTGGATCTTATGAAATATGATGAATGAGTTGCAGTTTAATTACTCAACTTTAAAAGTTAGATATCATGCTAAGAAACATATTTATTTATTTCTTTATTTAGATTTATTACTGTGTGGAAACACATGTCCACTGAATTAATTATGGAGACATAATTGTATGTATTTATTATACCTGGTCTAACTGAAAAATGATTACATTCAGAGATATGGGAGGCATATCGCTTGAATAAACAGTACATAGACACACTGATAGATGTTGCCCTAATTCAGGAAAAACATACCTGTCAGAGAGTACCTTACTGTGACTGCTTTGATCACACTAACTCAAAGCAAGTATCAGAGCCCGGAGGTAGGACAGGATGTTTTTCCAGGGATTGAATTCAGACATGTACAGGTGAGAACAATAAAGAACATACCTGAGAGCTATTGCACTGTCAATATCTGAGATGCCAGGTGAGTTCCATAGCGGGCCAAAATATTGTGTCTGGGAGTCAGCTGACTCAACTATATGCAGCAGACCTGACTTCTGTAGTACTAAAATTAAGTTGTGTTAACAAACTATATTGTCTATGCATCATGCTTTGCATGGAAAGTGCTTACATTTTATACATTTTTTTGTGATTTTGTATGTTTGTTGAAGCTTAGATGCTTTCAATCTTTCCTAAACCATACACTCTGCATTTTGACCTTCACCTTCAGGTAAACAATGTATTGGTGCTGCATCCCTTGTTTGTCTGTTATCAGGCTGTTTTTCATGTACCTTTGGATTGTTGTGTTACCCAGTCATGCTTTGTCAATCACAATCACAAGGGATTTAACTTCCAAATGTTTCTCATACTAGATAGTATACACCTTTATCTCAGTAGTACTTAGATAAGCCTAGAATAAACAATGAAAAGTCTGGATATTAGATGCTTCTTAATAAGGGATACAGTTGTACAGACTACCATTCCCTTTGAGATACCTGCCGGTTCTTAATCATAACAGTATTTGCTGCCCTGAGTGTTTAATGAACCAATTCATATTTTTTTCATAATATTATGAATCCATTAATAATGCATTTTCCTCATTAAATTATCTTGAATGATCTTTATGAATTTGTGTTTTGGGGTGTACCACCAAAACATGTTTGTACTCCCTTATCTAAATTAACAGCAAATTAACCTCATTAGCAAATAAGTCAGATACAATAAAATGTTACATTAAAGAGCATTATGAAGGATTATTAAAAAGTGGATTTGGTTCACTAAGGGAGGAATATAATTCTTTTAATGTTCCTAGTCATTAATTCATAATTATTCCATATGACATGGCTAATACGAGAAGATCATGCATAATTGCTAAAGTAAGGCTCACTGGCATATTAGTTATGTCTCACTGTGACAATGATGTGAAGCCTTTATTTTTTCTAAATTTTATTCAGTTTTGTGTTCTTGAAGTTATGGTTTACGTGTCCATGTAGGTGGCTATATAAAACAACTACACATTGCACTATGCAACAGTCACCAACAAAATACAATAATTCCAAAATTTGGAGTTGTAGACAGAGTGTCTCCACATGGAACTGAATAAAACCATTCTGGGATAGTATAGTACAAAGAGAATTCTAGTAATGTCGAATGATTGTCCTGTTATTCACCGAGATTTGGTTATCTATAGGGGAATGCAATAATGATAATGTGTGTATTGGGATGTTTGCTGTGAACTGTAATGCAAATATTGAACTTATTCAGTGGAACAGCAATAAAATTGCACAAAATACACCCTAACTGTGATCTCTATGTAGAGATGGTCAAATAAATCAGAGATGGTTGAAAAAATCCAGGTTCCTTAACAGTACTGTATTTTTTCTAAACACACACTCACACATATACCAAGCAATGGAAACAAGAGTGAGCAGGGTTATATAGTCCACCAGCTGTGATAAGGGAAATCCTATCTTGCCCTGGCATATCAAAGGCACACAAAATAGGTTCTTCGGGGACCCTTTGTTGCTCCTTATCTATAAGCAAACGGTTCTTTAGCACAATTGAATAGCAATTCTTCCTCTCTGAAGGCATTACAGGGGCAACATACAGAAAGGAACAAAGCATCATATGGCAGGAAAATGCTTTAGGGGATTCAGTCTTGTGGCAAGTGAGTGGCTTCCTCAGAAATTGCTTTCTTTCTATTTCCTGTAACTTGAGTTGTGATGTATGTGCTGCAGTGAATGTATTATCTAGCTTATGCATGAACAACTATAGAAGTCAGACTTGTACAACTCAATGCAATTGATGTTCCTTCATTTTTTATCCATAACCGCTTGCCTAATGCAAGGTCATGACGAACCAGAGTCTTTTTTTGAATCATTAGGCACTGGCCAAGTAGGGTACACACTGAACAGGAAGCAAGTCCATAACACGGTAATCACTCTGTTACCAATTCACCTGAAACACCTTTGGACTATGAGAGGAAACTGTAGCAAAAACAGACTCCAGACTGAACAGGGATTCAATCGCGGATACTGAGGCATGGTGTTGTTCTTTAGGCACCGTGAGGAACCCATGCTACTCAGTATGCCACCTTGCTGCTGTGTGCAATATACACATTATTTTAATTAACTCTAATGTGAGTCTTTTAAAACCAGGGAGGCATCCTTAATTGTCTGCTGAACCTGTGTAACTCGTAAGTTAGTATTAATATGTCCCATTTAAGTAATAAAGAAATTTGTTTGTTCGTTCGTTCATTCAGTCATTCGTTCGTTCGTTCATTCATTCATTCTTTCATTGTCAGTAACCAACATGCAATTCCAGATCCTGGAATGCTAGGCAGGGTACATCCTAGATGGGATGGCAGTCCATTACAGTAATACATAAAGTGGCATTATCTGTAATACTGAAACATTTTGAAAATGTTTTTAACTCATATGACTGATCTCATCAGTCATAATGAGTAATCTATGTATACCTTTGAACCACATGAGTAACATTGCATTTAGCTGATATTCTTCTCCAAAGTAGCTTACAATATTGAGATAATTACAATTATTTAACCATTTGTACAGCTTGGTAATGTTACTGGAATAATTTACACCTTACGGTGGGATTTAAACCTGCAGCCTTTTGGGTTCAGAAGAAGTAGCACTAACCACTATGCGACCAGCTGCCCCATTAGATTTTCAATAGTCATTGTGGGGTTCATGCAAAGTTTTCATCCTCAAACATTTTGACATATTGTCTCCCCTAGTTTGTTTTTCATTTGCTGTTCTGTGATCATGACAAAATCTTGCATTACTCTCCTTTCAGAAATGCATTGCAGGAACCACTGAACTTAGAAAGACAAATGAACATTGTCTGAGATAAAGACAGGATTGATGAAAATGAATGACTGTCTGCTGTAGTTACAAGTGCAGCTCATCAGAAAGGAAATAATCTTTGTTTAGAAACTCTTTGGATATGTAGTCTGTTATACTGTAGTTGTCTCTCACTGGAACTGTTCATTTGTTATCCTAAAGCAGAAGCAGGAATTATTAAGTGTCATTAAGGGAGTTAATGTGCCATTCTCCCCAAAGCAAACAGACTTAATTTTTCATTAGTGATGTGTCAACATTTTGCTTTAAAAGAGGTCGTGTGTGACAGTGTAAACTTGAATAAAAGTTAAACAGAATAGTGCTGTACTGCAACAGAAAAAGTAACTTATTCCAAGATCCTCCTGTAAGATATGTGAACACAATATTTTAAGTCACTCTGGTTAAAAGAATTATCTTAAGAATATGAGTGGGAACAATGGAAATTTGTCAATTTTCACATTTCTTCATTTTTTTAATATTGTTCATTACTGTCCATTGATTGATGTATGGTAGTGTGTACAATAATAATAATAGTAATGATGATAACACGACAGTAAATAAAGCAGATATGTATCCAGAAAAATAGTTAGGAGAATAGCTCACTAAATTTGCATTACTCTGACCCAAATATGAGGTCTAACATGATTACAAAATACCACAATATAAATCCTGATGCTGGGGTGAGATACCAGTCATGTTTTCATTCATTATAAAAAGGTGGGAGGTGATTACAGATGCATTAAAAAAACAATGAACATGGCAACATCAGCATGAATATTGTAATTGGCTATTTCTATTACCAACATCCACTTCTGCATCCACTTGTTATACAGATACAGAGTTACATAGGGACAAGACATAGCAATGGCAATGAATTATAATTATATTTTTCTATTATATTTAACCACAGTATCTATTCTTGAACTTCACTATAATCAAAAATGTTTTCAGCAGAGTGTATGTAAGGCTCCAGTGGCATAAAATTTTAGCATTTAATCAATGGCTTATAAATAAAGAGGCTCAGAAAAACATGTGCTGGAGAGGTCTTGAGAGGTCAACATTGCATATGTCCATGGCCTTCATGAATTTACAATGATCATGTTATTTGTTATGCAACTAAGTTCTGACTAAGGATTTGGGTTAAGAACTCCACAAAAAGGCACAGCAATGTTTACAACCCCACACTGAACCCATGTTCCTCTGGTTTCCAAAGAAATGTACACTTAAAAAGGCATCACAAAAGGAACTGTCAAAGATATCAGAGAAAATAAAGGCCACAATCAGAGTATTATGCTTTTTTCATAATCTCTCATTTTTTTTTCTTCAGTTGCAAGACTCATTTAACTGATTATTTCACTGTTTCTGTGAAACAGACACCTTCGAGATCAAGGTTCAAGCATAAAATGTATGGTTAAAGTGGTGAAGAAGTATCTGACAATGAAAGCTGAAACCCTTCAGTAAGGCTTTAAGGCAAACCCATTCTCACCAAGGTCCTTTATCTCATTTTGTGAGATTGGGTCACAGCCACAGGACCATGTGAAGCCCATGCTTTCACTTCCTTCTAAATGGTTCACAAAAGAGCAGAAAGATTGTGATCCACCAGCAGCGCTACACTCCATTCCCCACAGAGGCAGAAATTGGCAAATGAGGAATAATGAGCTTTAGAAATATCTAAAGGTCACTGATTTCAAAAGTTCTAGCTACCATCCTGAAGTAATCCTCAATACTGCAGAGGTGGCTGAGAGAGAGAGTGCAACGTGAAAAAGGCACATTCACATTAATGCCGTGAGACTTAAAAAACTGGAAGCGTACCTCATCAAAATTATTTAAGTTCTGGATTGACAGAATGTGTAGCCATCAGACATGAGGAATAAAGTGTTGTGGGTGTAGCATTATTACCAATATGCCCTTAGAGTTGTGAAGGTAAGTGACAGTCAAATTAATCAGAACATCTTTAGGCATCTTAATGAAGGTGGCTTACTTTCAAAAGTACAGAACTTGGAAAGCTGCTAGAATTCCATGAAAGAAATATCGGAGCGAGAACTGGAAATGCCTAGACTCGAGTGTTTAAGGTGACAATGTAGCATCACACTGTTGCTCCTACTGTACCCCTATTACTCATTTATTCTGTTGTTTTATTGAGTTGGCTGATTGCTCCCTTGGATGGAGCTATCTGCGGATTTCAAAAGGCATTTCAATGTTTCTTGACTGTAATCTGGCTTGATTCTACTTACACAAATTCCCCATATAATGTTTTGATCCTGTAGCAAGTCTTTTGGGGTTACACCTGAGTAGCTGTTTCATACAGATAGACATTAAACAAAGTCCTTAAAGTCATTAAACAAAACATTATACATATGGTACAATGTTAATCTTGAATAAATTAAGTCCTTAAATTTCGATATAAGAGCTATTAGGACTCTGCCACTGAACTCGAGTCCTTTTTAGCAGAGACCATTTAAACATTTATACTTCTGTCTCCATCCCTATTAAGTGGATTATTATTTTTTCCTTTTAAATTTATATTGCTCTACTTGAGTTTAAATTAAGGAAAAAAAAAACAAGGACTTGACACTGTTCACTTAGTAGAATGAAGCTAGTGTACCTCTGATCATAACCACACCTTGTTCACTTAGTCTATGCAGGTGTACTTCACAGTACTGTAAATGCAATACTAAGTGCTTACACTACTCACACACACACACACACACACACACACACACACACACACACACACACACACATTTTCAGAACCGCTTGTCCCATACGGGGTCACGGGGAACCGGAGCCTACCCGGCAACTCAGGGCGTAAGGCTGGAGAGGGAGGGGACACACCCAGGACGGGACGCCAGTCCGTCGCAAGGCACCCCAAGCGGGACTTGAACCCCAGACCCACCGGAGAGCAGGACTGTGGTCCAACCCACTGCGCCACCGCGCCCCCTGCTTACACTACTCATACAGTGTAATTATACATTGTGTGCTCATTGTTCTTGAGCAGTGAAACAAAACGCTAAATTACTGGAGAAACAGCAAAGGGCATTGCTGTCACACTGAGGGTGTTTCACAAGAGGTCAACAGAATGCATAGTTTTTAAAAACTCCATGCATTGTAAGTATTGGAATTTTAGATTTTGTCACGCCCTCCACCTCAGTGCAATGAGGCGCACGTGTTCATCAGAGGATGAACATATAAAAGGAAAGCGCGGAGCAAACACAATCGCAGAACTTTGTTCAGCCTTGCCTCTCACTTGCACTTCTTGTTACCGATCTCCTGACCTCCCTGTTTCCTCGCCCTGCTCCTCGGTTATGACATCCTGGTTTGCCACGACTTCTCACCTGTTCTCCTAGACAACGACTTTCGGATTTGCCCTTCGGATTCTGTTCACAGATCGGTGACCCTTTTGCCTGTTTCCCTGACCATGTCTATTGGATCGCCCCTTCACTTCCTGTGCTCCGCACTTGGGTCCAACGCATCCACGCCGGGGGGGACATCATGACAGATTTGGTCATGGTGCACATTGAAAAGTTTAATACATTACCATAAAATGAGCTTTTCACCAAGGGTGATCTCAGCAGTAAAAGTCAATAACTCAAGCATGATGTCTTAAGTAGCAACTTGTGGAATCAATTTTGAAAGGACATAATGGGGTAGAAGTCCATAGAAGAAAAAATTTGGTGTGAAAGTGCAGTATATTGTCACTCCTTCTTCCAAGCATTGTTTTACCTTCAGTTAATCCTATCCTTTCTAACACAGCACACGCATCACGTTAAAAGCAAAGCCATCTCACAGCAACTTCAGAAGTACGGCAGACCATGGCCCATAGCATGCATGAGGTATGCTGTTCATGGATGCATTCGGCATCTTCCCGAGGCATTGCTATTTAGCAGTGACCTAACTAATAAGGTTAAGTGCTCTGACAGGGTGCAGTGATATTAATCACGTTTGAAAGAGACAGGGTACCAAGGGAGCCGGATAAACGAAATGAGTGACGGCTTCTTTCCAACTGCGCACAACTATTAACCAGCCTCTGCACTTTCATTCTTCTCTTGCCCTTTGCTAATTGAAAACCCACAGAAGGGCAAGTGCCTCAGTTTGCTACCATGTTCACTTGACATGCACTTCTGTAAAGCTAATCTTGACATTTTATTGACCAAGTTCAAAGTTAATGCTTTGTTCTTTGGTCATTCAAGACCTTTTTTTTTTTTGGAAATGCTTTCAGCAGTGGTCCTTTTTGGGTTGGATCACAAAGCTATTTCTTTTGCACTAATGAATATGCGAAAGGTGCCTCACACCAAGGTATTTTTCTGCTACACTAAGGAAGGCTAAGGTGTTCTCCTGTGGTGTGACCCATTCTGTCTCTAATCATCTCTCTCATTCCTGTTTCTGTACAGGTGGCCTGTTGTGACACTCCCCATGTCCCACCCCCACTTCCTGAATTTATACTTTGAACAAATTAGATTTTATACTAAACTCAAGTTAGGTCAGTGTGATAAAGCAAGTTTCTGTTGAACTTCTGCATTTTATTTTAATGTATAATGCAGTGCCTTTAACACCCAATTATGCAAAACTAATTAAAACAAAAAGCAGAAATACTAAAATAAGAACAAAGGCACCACTAGCCTTTTGACATATTAGCCTAAAAAAGAAACGAAATTCAATTTTTCTTCAGTTTTAAAGGGGCTACATACTAAAATGCACAAACATCCGTGTCATTAACTTGAGCATGTTTAAAGAGAGAACACCTCATCTTTCTCTAAGTATATAATGCTATAGTTTTTATTTTTGATTCTGCCAGATTCATCTTTCCCATGTTCCTCATGCATATAGCACTGAAACTTATCCAGCAAGGACTTTGCTTCCTTAATTTTCTGTCTCATCCCACATATGCATCAGTCTGTCAGCTGTGCTCTGACTCTTAAGGCTTGACTGAAACTAATAAATAAAATTCTGATTATCTGTGTTATTTCTTTGAAACAGTTTTATCCACTTATTTAGTGATTTATTTATTGGATCACCTTACTTTTAATACTTTGGTCAAGGATAGTACAGAAATACCTTTCCTGGTATATGAACGAGCATTTATAGGATACAAGTTTATGCTATGCTATCAAGTTTAGCAAATATTTTAAATTGGCATGACAGCAATGCATTAATCAAAAACAGATAAAAATTTAAAATATACACACACATTTTCTGAACTGCGTGTCCCATACGGGGTCACGGAGACTACCCGGCAACACAGGGCGTAAGGCTGGAGGGGGAGGGGACACACCCAGGACGGGACGCCAGTCCATCACAAGGCATCCCAAGCAGGACTTGAACCCCAGACCCACTGGAGAGCAGGACCTGGTCCACCCCACTGTGCCACCACACCCCCTAGAATATACCAGTATGTAATTTAATGCAGAGTTACTACATGTAATAGTAGATAACCATATGAATAACCACATACAGATGTGATCATGTTAAACAGGCAGTGTAACCTTAGTATTTCAGTGCTCAAATTGAGCTTAACGAGAGAGAAAGGAATAAACCTGGAAGCAGACAAGATGTGATCTTTGGCAAAATCAGATATTCTAAGGATCTGATCTATGATTAGACTAAAGTGGCTGAAGAGTTTGATTAGCTTTGAGTAAGACAGCGTTGTTTCTCTTGCAGATATTAAGGTTATTGATGCCACTATGGTGTTTTTCAGGGTATCTATTTTGGGAATATTTGGTTTACGTGCAATTAACTGCGTGTAAAGTTATATGATTGGTGATGTATGTGTCCAAAGGGGTGGATGACTTCATCTGCATATTAATTAAACCATGAAGAAAGATAAAGATAATGAATATGATGAATATGGCAAAAAGAGAACACCAACCTATATGGAAGCCCTGTAGACAAGACACAGTACAGAATAAAACGTTTTCCATAATGGGAGATATGTATCAGGCCAGCTCAGCTTCAAGTAGTGTATGTGGCTCCATGTTTGTCAAGGCAATATTATGTGCGACATTGTGAAATGCCACACATAGGTGAAAAAGAAAGGATAAAGTGATGAATGACCACACAGAGTTTAATGAGAGAATAATGGTCTACATCACACAAAACAAAATTTAACTTCGTATTTATTTTCATCCATTATTCTCTGGAGATCATCCTCTAAACCACTGTAGCATTTTAACTCACTGATTTTACCTGTGTCATCAGTTAAGAGTCTGGGAGTAACACTCAACTGAAATCTCTGCCATTATGCAGTCCTGCAGACAAGTCTTGCATAACCTGGGCAGGATCTGCTCTTATTTCACATTTGTCGACATTAACAATTATTTATTTAGCTGATGCTTTTCTCCAAAGTAAGATACATCTCACAGGAAAACACAAGTGCATTACTTCAACAGAAAGAGAGACTTAGATGCAGATGTGTGATTCTAAAACATAGATAATTTGTTACATTTCACCATATGAACCAATGTACATCACACGAGTGACTTTACTGGCAGAAGGTTTATATCGCAATTCCTGATTACACATTCCATTTACACATTACATGAAATGAATAGCTCATGGGAGATGTGAGTCTGGAAGAGATGAGTTTTAAGACCCTTCTTAAATGTAGATGGAGAATCAGCAGTTCTGAGTGAGAGAGGAAGTCCTTCCGCCACAACAACTCTACACGGCTTCTGGTCCAGGTCATGGTGATATCCTATTTGGACTCCTGCATCTTATTTTAATGTATAATACAGTACCTGTAACACCCAATTATGCAAAGGTAATTAAAACAAAAACAGAAATACTAAAGAATAAAGGTATCATTAACTTTTTGACAATAGCCTAAAAAAGAAATTAAATTAAATTTTTAAAGGGGCTGCGTATTAAATGTAAGCACATCTCTGCATCATTAGCTTGAGCTTATTAAAAGAGAAAACAGGACTACAGCTCCTGTCTGGCTTTCTGGTCTCCTTTATGAAACCTCTTCAACTGATAAAGAATGCTGCTGCACCAGTTGTTTGACTTACCAAACTGTTTCCATGTCTCTCCCTGTTTATCTCTTCATTGGCTGTATGTAGCTGCCCATATAAAGTTCAAAACTCTGATTACAGCCTACAAGACCAATGGATCAGCTCCCCAAAACCTACTAGACCCGAAAACTTGTTACTTTTAAGGCAGACTGCTATTCTCCTCCACCTCTATCTGCTTGGTGTTCCTATGCACAAAAAGTCCAAAATCATAAAGCCCAAAAGTCTCTGTTTCCAGCTTTAATGTCATGGAATGATCTCTCCCTCCCTGGAACACAATAAAAGCATATATTGACCAGTTAATCTGAGATATAATAGTGGCGTAAGTCAAAGTTGGGGGGTGTGGTGGCGGGGAGGGTTCGACCGGTGCCTCACTCCGTAGCAGGGCTGGGGTTTGAGTCCTGTGTTTGCCTCCCCCAACATGCAGAGGAAGGACCTGGCAACCCACCTCTGTTCCTCCCTTGTCTCGCCTTGAGGGCCATACGAGTGGTTGCTATGGGTCAGGTTTGACTTGGCACCTTGCATGCATACAGGTCAAGGTTATTTGTTCATTGTATCACTCTGTAATAAAACAAAGACCCCAAAACTTCTGTGGTCTAATCAAGTTGACATACTTTAAATTCATTAAATCGATTTGCACTTGACATGCAGAGAAAAACAAAAGAGAAAAGAATTCAAAATTAAGAGCACAACAGCATGTCTTCGCAGTCCTACTGTTGTGGAAAGTCTTACTCTGCTATGCATGCAACATGCTTGCTTTTGTACTGTATAACATCACTCTTCCAAATCCTTCTAACTCTACATTTCTGAAACTCATACTGAATGTAGTATTTAGCAAGTGTGCAAATACAGTGATGCATACATAAAACACAGCTCATTGAAAACAATTTTTAATAGTCTATGGAGAAAACCAGATGATTTACAATTACAAGTTTGCTTCATCTAAGCATCTCCTTTTAGATTACTTCTGAATTACAAGCAAATGTAATTTCTATTGTAAAAATCCATAACAAGCTATCAAATGAAACAAGAAGTGCTTCAAGAGAACAGAAATTTAAATTCAAAATGTGCACAAAGTGCCACCGGCTCCTTCTGCGCATGTGAGTTGTCAGATAGATGTGCCAGTTCGCAAGCATCCCTCTGAAAGCAAAAAAGTTTTAAAGACAGTGCAAAAAGTTGAAAAGCTAAAGCAAAATGTAAAAAGTGAAATCTTGAAATCTCACAAATTCATATAATTCTCTCAAAAGGCATTTTCATTATGAATGAAATGTGAAATACGTGATTCCATTTACTATTCTTTTATTGGAAACACTACTTGCAAATAAATCAGATATATATCAGTGCAGTCAAAGGCTACAAATGTTTTATCAGACCATAGTTGCCAGTGTCATGTTTTATGCTTTTGTGTGCTGTGAATGAAACATCTTTGCTAGCAAGACCCATAGACTCCACAAGCCTGTGAAGAAAGCAGATTCTGTCAGGGGTCTGACCCCCGACTCAGTGGAGGCAGTGGCAAAAGCCAGGATGAAGAGGAAGTTAATCTCCGTTGTGAGGAACAATTCCCATCGCCTTCACAAAGTGATCATCACAAACTCCTTTTAGTTACTGGATTGTTTATTTATGGTACAAAAACAGGCACTTTTGGGGGTCTTTCTTATCAGCCATCTTCCTTCATAATGCTATTCAGGAGTCTGATAGCTCCTTTTTTTATTTTTATTTGTCTCTGGCGGTATAACTTTGTTATGTGTTCTGTCATTTTGTGTCATGTTGAGCTTTTATGTGTGCATTTCCCTGCAGGTATAAATGAAGTATTCTCCTATCCTACCCTAACCCTATCCTGTCCTGTCCCTATTATAGGAATTGCCAGATTACTTAGTTTTCAACCTAACATGAAACCCACATGAACAGAGAGAAAATGTGCAAATTCCGCACAGACCTCAGACTGAGACAGATCTTAACCCCTGTTTGAATCCACAGGCTAGAAACTGTGAGATGCTAAGAAAAACAGAATGAAACAACAAAATAAGGTAAAGAATCATAAATAATGAACTGGGTTATGTTTAAGTGCTTTTAAGTGAAGGGTCTTAATACTGGATTTAAAGATGTAAGTAGCAGTAACATTTTAAACTTGGCTTTGAATGAGATTTTCTATGTGCTTTAGATTATACATGTTTTAAACATAAGACAGGAATGTTACATATTTGGTGTAAAAAATGAGTAAAGCTTTTGTGGTACAAGAACATATTGTAATGACCCGCGTTACTGTTCTGAGAGGGAAGTGTGCTCATTGTTAATTGGTTAGCATTCGGTGATGTATGGGAATATAAGGGGGTGACTGCATCTGCCAGGGAGAAAGAAGAGAGAGCCTGGGGGCACTAAGCAGGCTGGGAAACCTGGCGAGACGCGTGGGTCCTTGAGGAAACGGTTCCTCGGACCGAGAGTATTATTTTCCTGTGCGTCAGTGTTCAAATAAAACATTTGAAATGAACGCTGCCTTTGCATCCTTCTTCGAACCATCCAAACCCACGATGCTGCGCGTCACAATATTGTCTATTTACCCCCATTAAACTGGTGGCAATGAAAAGTTATTTTTATAAGAATTTACTTTAGAAGCAGATCTTCAGGAATACATTACAGTTATTATGAGAGGGAAAGCTGTGCATTGTTTGTCATCATATGTAAAGCAGTAAGTTGACATTCTGGTCAAAGAAAACAAACTTCAACAATGTTTTTTTACTACTACAAGTATGTTTACAGTCTCATGTTTCATTGGAGAGTACTTAGTGCTGAAGCGGAACTTATAAAGAAAGATAACATCATCAAAACATGCATACTCCATCATAGAGTACACCCACCATTCGTGGCTCAGCATTTGTGGATTTTAAAGTAAATGATTCACACAAGCAATGACATCATGGCTTCCCAGGTTACACTGGTCTGAAATGTGACAAATTCATTCATCTCCTGTGCTATATTAGTGTCCCCAATAAATAAACAGAGAAATGTACGCATAGGCCAGATGTTTTTGGATGAGCATCTCCTTAGAGACGAGGCACCACTGTAGTGCAGTGGGTAGGACTGCCACCCTGCAGCACCTGAGCTGTTCAAAAGTAGGTTTAAATCCGTCTCAGTCTGTGTTGAGTTTGCATGTTCAAACTGTCTCCACAGTCCAAATACATGAAATTCACCTGAAGTAGCCACTCTGAAGTTCCCTTAGCATTTGAATGTGTGCACGTCTGGCTACCCTGCGTCGGATTGGCATAATGTCCAGGTTGCTCCCCCTCCTTTAGCCTTGAGCCTATTGATTTAAGGAAAGGCTCTGGACCACTGCAACCCTCATCAGGACAAGCATTATAAAAAGTGAGTGAGTTTCTCCTTCAAGACCATCAACGCAAAATGTCCAAAATACACTTAACAAAAAAGCACCGAATCACTTCAGTGAATTCATAGGAATGCCTTATTTGCTATCTCACACAGAAACTCTAAAGTGAATTGTAAATTTTCAAGGTGACTGAAAAAGTCAACTTTCCAATCACATGTTTTGCATGCTGACATATCAGTAGGGTTTGGAAAACGTAATTCATTTGGACAGACGAAAGCTTAGACATTTGGAGTTCAGTCTGAGGAATACAGTAGAGAAGACAGCCTTTTTATGAAAGTTATCTCTTTCCATCAAACCTAAGTGAAGAGACTGGAAATGCAACTTCAGCCAAAATCTCAGATTAACTTTCTCAGTTTTAGCACAGCTCAGCTCAACTTTGCAAAACTGAGGGAAAAAAATTAAGAGTGCAAATTGAGGTACAGAAGTCAAGAGAGTACATTTAAATTAAACTGGAGGCAAGACTTGCCTGGCATGTTAATGAGCCAATTCTCTTGGATTAATAAATGGAGTAATTGCTTGACCTTTTCATTTCTCCAGTGCTCCTTTAATCAACAATCAGCTAATTACAAAATGCAGAGATCAAGAAGTACAGTTTCTAAACATTCATGAGTTCAAACGGTATTTACATGATGGAAAAATTACATGCAATGTATTGTGCATATGGTTATAACATACAAATATCCATTTTGCAAGAGTTCTTTTACTGAAGAAGCCATGATGGAATATATCAGTCATTAGGCAAATATATTAGGCCAATGAAACTCATTCTGATTCTGATTCTGCTTAAGAGTCACATGTCTGCAGCCATGTCGCTTTCTCTTAACGTAATGCACAAATTGTATTTTTGCTGAGATGTACGTCGCTTTGGAGAAAATTGTCTGCTAAATGAAAAAATGTAAATGTGTAAATGATTCTGATTCTAAACATTGGGGTTTCAACAGATGAGTGGACCTTCGTAAAATGGTTTTTGTGTTTTTTTTTCTGTTCTAATGTTCATTTTGTAGACTTTTCTAAATTTGAACTGAAAGGTTTGTGCCTTCTCTGAGTCTTTTCCTGTTTTTATTGATTGAATGTGGACAAAAGAGCTAAGAGCCCTAACTCCTATCTCACTGTGGTCACCCCCTAACACCCACCAAACTCAGAATGTCACAATTACAAAAATCTTCATAAAAGGCTTGTAAATCTGATGAACAGCAGTTGTATAATATTTAAAACTGTGTGTGAACTTACATGAAAATTTAATGTAACAAATGATTCATACAAATCAGAATAAAATTTTGAAGAAGCTTATGTGAGAACTTGAGTAAATCAAAGTTATAGATGGCAGACATGAGTTTCGGATAAAACTCTCCGAAGGTATATAAGATTAAAGATATTTGCAGAGTTATTCTCATGACACTTCATAGTTATAGTTTTTTTAATCATTCCACCTATAATTACTATCTTTGCTAACCTTGCACAAATAATTCAGCATCAAGTTTTCTCCTGATCCACGCTGTACAATGGAGAGTCAAACTCATTTCATATGCATGCCGAATCTGAATCATGGCATTTGTAGTGGGCCAGTTTTGTACATCAAATATATATAGCAAAAGCGACAAGCAGAGCGGGAAATCACTATTCACAGGTATTGGAAATTATTAAAGCTATGTCCACCTGCAGTCTTGTAGTGCAGTGTACTGACACAATATTTTTCCTAACTTGGGGTTAGGGTTCCTTTGTTAGTCCCTATGTTTGCAGCCAAACCTTGAGAAAGAAATCTTGAAATCATTCACTTAAAAATTTACTGACAGGGAAGTGTCTGGGTCAGCAGAGAAATCAATGTTATATAATTAAATAATTCACCACTCAACTTGATGGATCAGTATGTTTAACACCCCCTCTGTAGAATGTGAGATATAAAAGATAATTCAGAAATATTTATTTTGCATTTCTTGTGGTCAAACTGTAAATAAAACCAATTCAAAAGCTTTCCACTACCACTGCCATCTAAAGTCCCTTACCACCAAGACTATAATAATCACTCTATGAATAATGTATTTACAGACAATCATTACAAATTTGTTTTGACTGTTCATACTAAACTGGTAATAAAACATTCTTGCTTTATAACAAACTCTCTACTTTATCTCATGGTTTTTTCATTCTCGTATTCCAGATTTCTTGACATGTTTGGCCCTTAAGTCTATCAACCTTAAACTGGAGCTCACAGCATTCAACTGGGGCACAAACATAATTGAACAATCAATATTCATTTATATGTGAACATGTTCAGATATGGGAATTGGGCTCTGTCAGCTCTCACACACAAGAGTGATCCTGCTCCCTGTTGCCGCCAAGGTCCCTCATTGTCCTCGTTGTCCCCGAACTTCACTCAGATCACTTGCACATGGCATCTTGTCTGCTGAGGATTTCCGTGCAAATTGTTCTACCCCCATTTTAACAATGTCTCCACCTCAGCAATGACAGTCTCTTCGTAAATCAAAGCAATCAGAGGGAGATATGGGAGACGGCTTGAGGCAAATCCCCCAGTCTCAGTATATCTGCAGCTTCAGAAAACTAGCCTGCACTCATTCCTTGTTGTCTGCTGTATACCTTCAGACACCAAAGACTCCTCCAGAATACATAAGCCATATGCTTTCCTGCAATTAAATCCGTTGCTGTCATATTGTCATTTTGCCTTGTCTGGTGGCTTTACGCATGCTGAAACGAGCTACAGAAGGAAAAAAGGTTACCAAAAACATGCAAACATTGTTATTTCTAAAAAAGATAAACAGAAGTTGACTTGCTTATGTAGCCTTAAATGTCAAATTTAATCTCTCACCAGTATAATGAATGTGGTCAAACGTAAACAAAACAGCAACAAAATAAAACAGAGCAGTCGCAATGTATGACTGGGCACCTCTGACTCTGCAGTAAATTAATTTTGTGAGTATTAACTCCATTTGCACAGGTATCCATTCAGCAATGCCATAAATTACTAACATAAACAAAGCAGAAAATACATACTGTAGACATATCTACTTTGACACAGTTCTGAAAAAAGTTATTGTCCTTTGTCTTTATTTACAGATGGAGAACACAAGGGCAATGTATGTGGACCATCTACCTTTTTCAAAACAAAATGTTATGAATAACCAGCTAAAAATCCGTTTGTTTTTTTTTTCATTATTTTTAAATGTTTCCTCACATTTTCTTTAATATTTCTTTATCTTCTATTTTTCCTAACTGACCAGTGGCAATTTATGTAAATAAATTCGACTTGGATAGTTTAGATGTGTTTTGTGGTGACCATTTCATATCACCAGTTATGCTAAAAATTAACAGTGCCTAATCTAACTTCAAGCTGTGTAATGTAAGTGCACAAATGCCATATGTTTGAAACTGGGGCCATCTTAATAACCATATCAATTTTTTTTTCATAATCGATATAAAGGCAAAACAGTGTCATGTATATTCATCACTATTCCAGCTTCTATTATTACTATTGCTTTTGTTAAAATCAAACAAATCCCGTATTGTTTTTGTTCTGAGGCACAACAGCAAATAACACACACACTTTCTGAACCGCTTGTCCCATACGGGGTTGCGGGGAGCCAGAGCCTACCCGGCAACACAGGGCATAAGGCCGGAGGGGGAGGGGATACACCCAGGATGGGACGCCAGTCCGTCGCAAGGCACCCCAAGCGGGACTCGAACCCCAGACCCACCAGAGAGCAGGACCCAGTCCAACCCACTGCGCCACAGCACCCCCCACAACAAATAACAAATAAATATAATTATAAGCTGTTATTATGTTTCTACTTGAAAGTAATTTAGTATGAAGGGCCTTTCTGAAATATCTGTCAAAAATGTTATCTGCAGATATGTTTGCCGTATTTTATTTTTCAAAGCAATATTAGCTATGTTTCTCCATTTTTATTGCAGGCCAGGCGTTCTTAAGCTTGAGCCCATGGATGGACTTCAGGGAGGTTAAAGAACTTCAGGTTTGCTTTGAGAATAATACAGCTTTACTCAAAAAAAGTTAAAAACAAAATAAAAACATTGTGCTATTACTATCGATGACATAATACTACATGAAGGAAATCAATTTTCAGTGCAGTAATTGAGTCCAATATTTTCTCTCTGTTTATTTATGGACATTTTTCTAAGAGGGGTTCTTAAAGGGTCCGAGACCTGAAAAAGGCTGAGAAACTCTAATATAGATCAATTTAACATGAAAATGAATGAGTCCAATGCCTTTCAGGTTACAATCCTGTCCAGCAGACGACAAACATGTGCATTCCTGTCCCTCCCTCAGCCAACCCCCTGAAGCCTGAGGATCACAGGGAAACTCCACCAAAGTCTGCAGGAGGAGGACATATGGAAACACTGTAGGGAAAATGAGAAGCAGAGCGGCAGGGCTGCCGTCTGTGCACCCCATTGGCTGCTTGATTCCCCCCCTCTGCACTGTGTCCCACTGGTCACTGCGTGCTTTTCTGATTCCCCCTCTGCCTGCACCTTCCATCTGCCAGTGTGTTTCCATCATGGAGTCCATGCAAGGGTTCCTGCTCTTCACCTGCCTGTGCACTGGTGTCATTTTGGGGGCCATGGACTCCTGCTATGATGAGCTGGGCTCACCCAGCCGTTGCATGCCCCGCTTTGAGAACGCAGCCTTCGGCAGGGCCGTCGAGGCCTCCAACACATGTGGATTGCCTCCAGAGGACTACTGCGCTCAAACGGGCTCTGCGCGTTCTTGCCGTCGCTGCGATGCTGCCAACCCCCTGCTGCATCACAACGTCACCTACCTGACCGACTTCCACATTGATGAGGAACCCACCTGGTGGCAGAGCCAGTCCATGTTCCATGGTGTGCAGTACCCCCAGTCTGTCAACCTGACCCTTCGCCTAGGTAAGCCTCTCCACCTCTTACAGTACATGACACTCATATCTATGCTATTTACCAACATTTATTCACTCTGTAACAAATATGAAAAGGTAATCTTGCTAAATCACCAGCGTTCCTGTCATGGATTTGCATGTGTTTACACATCATATAAAATGATGTGGTAGTCAAAGACAGCAGAGGCGTATCACAAAGCTTCCCCTGCCATGACTTCGTGATTACGCTTTAACAGATTTTGCATAGTTTAGCTTGACTGGCTGTCTGTCTCAAAAGTAGTCGCATAGTGCGAAAAAGTTAACATCTACAAAATAATTAATGCTTTAAAAAAAATCTCCATTGCAAAACGGAATCTGAAAGGAAGACATTCCTCAGCGTGAAACAGCTGTCGTCTCAAATGTGCCTTTGTGTTATTTAATACTTTTGTACTTATATGCAAAACCACATCAGTCCCAAATGTACCATAGTTTTATTCTTCAAATGACTGCTGGAATCTTCCGCTGAGGACTATGCGGGGAGGTGTTAATGAATACAGAAAAAATATAACAATCTTACACATGACTGTGGTGAAGCAAATTTTTCAGAGCCAGCTTATATCTGGGATTGCAGAAAGGAAGGAACAGCACTGTAAATAAGTTTATTTCTACAGTCTCATTGGACAAAGCCTAACTTCATCTAGTTAGTCAGTACAGCGATATTTGAAGCGTATCAGTATAAAAACCAAATTTCCCATTTCAAGGATATTATGTTTTGAAGTATGTACGATAATTATATACAGAAATATTTCAGCCGAGAGTACCATGAGAACTGTTGCTCCAACAGTGTATATTACAGAATGAATTATTTTTCAAAGCTTTTGTCATTCCTGAAGCAACTGCGATGCTATATAAAGAGAATTTTGCTTAATTAGTCATCAGTTAGGAGAAGCCACTCAGGTAAAACAGCTGAAATGTTTTGGGTAGAAATGCCTTTTTCTGACTTGAATCCTGGTGTACCACTGTGCTTTCAGTCATCAACTAGAGTGAGTGCAGATGTTATTTATGCATAACGGGAATACATTTAATGTTAGGTTCACACAGTGGAAAACTAAATGGCTACAAACCTAACAAGTGATATATAGTGCGAAAACACTGACAGTATAAAGTTCATATTAGTCAGGCAGTGATGCTCCCAATCCTAACTGTAATTTAAATAGCTTGAATTTAGTGGAAAAAAAAGATAAATTTCAGATATTTTTTCCTGCTCCTGTGCCTCTTTAATGGCATCCAACAGACTTTCATACATAGAGTTTCAAGTCTTCTCAGCACCCAGCTGTGCCATCTGCAGGTCTCCTTTCGAACCTTGTTTTCATCTCGTTCCAAGCAAAACAACCCTAGCTAGAGCAGATACATATGCACAGAGATGCTGGGATAGACAGCCACCAGGTCAGGAATGTGTTGGGCAAACAAACAAAATACATGGAAGGAAATAAACGGTGGGCGGTCTGGCCGAAGCAAATTAGGGTCAGGTTTTTCCCAGACAAACGCAAAAGAGCAATCTGCATCTGGTTTCCATTCCTCAAAGTTAAATGAAAGGACTTCCTGTCTGGGATGAAAGAGGTGAGGGAAAATGTTGTTGGAGTCACATAGAAAGAAAGCAAGCAGCCGGGTGCAGCAACACAAGTTTGTAATGATCTGCTTTGTGCTGGCGCTAAAATCGCCTTCAGTTGTTTCTGTACATGATCCTTTCTGTTAATAAATAATAATTCCATTGTGTCGCAGTCAGCCCCTAACCCAATTACTTTGATCAGTTTATACATGTTGGTATTTTACATTAAGGCACAGGTGGGCCTTTATTGGGGCTTGAGCTGGCAACCTTCAGGGTACGAGTGTGCTTAACCACTGAGCTACGTGCTGCGCTCACCGTGTGAAATCATTGCACTCTAATGAAAACGTAATTTTGGAAATTATATCGCTGTGCTGCAGCATGGAGTCTGAAGTCGTTAGGAGTCGTTACAAGATTTTCAGAGTAATGATCCTCCCTGGGAGGGCAAGGAAGTATACAGTAAGTGTGCTAGTAAGTACAAGAAGTAAAAGTGCCGCTTATTATGAGACGCCTTTGCCAGAGAACGGTTTGCACAAACATGTCCCAAAGTCAAATGTCACCTTCCTGTTAATGTTTCAATAATATTGTGATTACATGTTGAGTCTCTGCATCTCCTTGAAGGAAAAAAAAAAGCAAAAACAAAAACAGAACAGACAGCTGTAACTTCCTGTGTAGTCTGGAGACCTTATAAAAGACGTCTGGTGTACCATTTAAACCAGTGCACATGTTCTGTGGTGCCTTCTGCCCCAGAATTTGTTCTTTGAATTCTGTTGCCTGATCTGTGTTAATGTCTCATTATACATTCAGGATCAAGATATTGTGTTGCATTTTTCCTCTTATGAGAAATAGTTATACACTGAGAAATAGAGCTACACTAATGGAATGGAATGAAATAACAAGCTCTGTACTGGGTCCCCTCCCCATCTGGCCTTACGCCCTCTGTTGCTGGGTAGGCTCCGGTTCCCCGTGACCCCGTATGGGACAAGCGGTTCTGAAAATGTGTGTGTGTGTGTGTGTGTGCAATGAATTGAAGAACTGACAATTGTGGTTTAAAGAAAGAAAGGTTTTAGATGAGGAAGGTTCATCTTGATCCACAGTAAAACTGAGGATGTAACCAGTCAATATGACTTATATGTGTAAACTAATTAAAATGTGTTTAGCTAGAGGATAAACTTTCTATTTATTTTAGCTTCTGTTTCAGTTGCATTCAGACAGCTGATCTCATAAGGAGATTAAGTGATGCAGAGAGAAATTAATTTTACTAGAAGAAATGCCCATTGATGTGTAAGGACATAATACTACCAGAACTGATCCGTGCTTCTATGCTGTAAAAAAAAAATATTGCTGGTGAATGTGTGCTGAATATTACATTTCACTGCTAGAAAGTTTTATTTCAACAGCAGAATAACATAAAAAACTAACAAAATAATAAAAGTTAGTTAAATAAATAAATAAATAAATAAATAAATGCTTTTGGTTCAGGGCAGCACAATGGCATAGCACGTAGTGCTGATTCCTCACACCTCCTGGGCAGTGGGTTCAAATCTGGCTTAGTTTTTACACAGTTTGTATGTTTTCCCTGCATTCACATGGGATTCATCCAATTGCTTATATTTCATCACACACCCCACACACCTGTGTTCAGGTCAACTGGTAACTCTACATTTCCCTCAGTGTATGTGTACATGTGGCCCGTACTGGTACCCCATCCAGGTGTATGATGCATCACAGTTTACTCTGCCTGGATACGCAACAGATCACCATGACTATTCATTTGACAAAAAGTTATTGACTGACAGATGGGCTGATACTTTCAGTTTGCTTAAAGTATGAGCTCATGATGTCACAGTGGTGAAATAAAGCAGTATTTAGCCAGTCAACAGAGCGATGAAGACTGTATTCTTAAAATCAATGAGGAATCAGATGCCCTTACATCAATTCCACACACAAAGACCCTTTCCCTGATTCAAATCTGTCATGCCTTGGACCACACCTCAATACATCGCACCTGGCAGGAGTCAGCGGGACAGAGTATAAAGGAAGCCACACCACCACTCGCAGGTTGCGGAATCTCATTGAGACAACCGTCCCCTCTGTGTTCGCAACGAGCCGGTTCACCTTGCTTGACCCTCACCCCGTGTTCCTGCCATGTCTCCTTAGCCCTGATTCCTCATCTCCATGTCCTGACTCCCTCATCTAAGACCTTCACTTTATATTTCGACATCGGATCGTCCCTTAGAACACTGTTCGTGCCTCAATCCTTTGACCCACGCCTGTCCCAAACCACGATTCTTGCCTTGTCGCAGGACAATTAACAAAAGGTCCCGCACTTGGGTCCTGCCTCCTGTCCTCGTGTCTGTGACACAACCCAACACTGTACAAAAGAGAAACAGGAAAAAGGGTTATCCAGAGAGCTATCTTTCAGCAGCAGAATTCACAAATGTTATAAAGGTTATCTGACCACTCTTTGGAAGCAGTCGTTAAGATGTGTAAATAGAGCACGGACATGTGAAATGTTAATGATCTAAAAATCTAAAGCAAGGTCAACACAGTCTATAGTGTGAGTGTAGTGGGTTCAAGTTCAGGGTGACAAACTCCTGTTGCTCTCTGGCACAGTCTTCCAGTCCAGCATAGACTAAACATCCACCTTTGAATATGACAAATGTGTAAGTGTCAGGGTTTAAACTAAACATGTATCAAAGGCTTAATGTGAGTTGCTTCTGAGTTAACAAGAATTCTGTCAGAAGAATGTTGTATTGGTCAGTTCAAAAAGAAATGTTAAAAAGTTAGAGTACAAATAATGCTATTAATTAGCAGCTGTAACATGACCACTCAGTTAGTGTAAATGCAGAAAGTGTGCTGTGCATCAGATGATGGTCATGGACAATGTGAAATTACCATGCAATTTAACTGGGAATCCTAGCATTTGCCACCATTGTTTTTGACTCATATATTTATATTCATTGCGCTGATTTAAATGTCATAAAAATTTCCACATTGGCAAACCTTTGATTAGAATGGCATTTTTCATATGGCTTACATTTTAGAAAAGTAAAAAGATTATTTGTTAATCTTTTTCATAGGGTTTCATAAGCTGTAAAATCCAGGATGGAAAATGTTTCAAAGCCTGTGAGCTTTTGAGTATCACTTCAAATAGAGAGTGTTATACATACCCTATGCATTACAGTAATATAAGGTAGACAAGATTAAAACTGAAATCTATTAATCCTCATAAACAGTTAAAAGTAAAATGAAATTTCTTATCCTGAGAAACAGTAAAAACAAATACGTAATATGCATTCTACATTAAAGTACAAAAACTCAGGCATAAATATGTATTGAGTTGTCAAGGAATAAACATACCACACACTATCCCTTACAAAACGTATTACATATTCTCATTTGGAGCAGTATGACAATGCTATGTTCTTAAAATACCATGTTAATCCTCAAAAATTTTAAAGCGGCTCGTATCTATTAAATATAGCTAGGATGTTTGTTAAATATGTACACATTAGTCTTTTGGTTCCTACGAAACATCCAGAGGAAAGAGTTTTCCAGAATAAATGTCACAGTCCTCATATAGGAGGAAATGCGTTCGCTAAAAGCTCGGAATGCTCTTAGGGACACATTTACTCTGATTTCAGAAGGAAGAAAGCAGGCGTTTAAGTACAATCTGAGTACAAAAAGGGGGAACTGTGCCAGAATTACCAGTCCCTTACTGAACATACACCCCCGGGTGGAAGAACACCACCAACGCCTTCCTGAACATCCATCTAGTGTTGGAAATTTACCACCAGTGCCTTCTAAAGGATGTCTGAGGTTGGAAATGCACTACCGGTACCTTTCTGGACACTCGTTTGAAGTTGTAGAAGCGCCGTTAATGACTTACAAAACCCCCTGGGTGTAAAAACACTAAGAACATCTTCCTGAACACTTTGTGGAAGTTGGAAATCCACTACCAGCGCCTTAGTGAACACCTACCCCGGTTGGAAAATGTCAAACGAAACCCCAATAGGAAAGGTGTAGCATATGACTTGAGGCAGAAAGGAAAAGAGAGCAGTAGGGGTTTTCTCTGATAAGTGACAGATGTTGAAAACATGGGGAGAGATCTAATAGCTTGAGGTAACTCATGACTGTGGAATACTGACAAGTGGCACTTCACTGTCAAAATTATACTTAGTTCTTTGAAGATTTAACAAATTTAAAATACCTCTTTGTAGCTCTTTTAGTTTATTTACTAAGCCAGGTATAAATGTGCTCATTTATGAAATTAGGCGATGAGCATCACAGATGTTTCTTAATTATTTTTAATAGTCTAAATGAGTTGAGTTCATCTACAAAAAGTTGTAGAAAAACAGCAAACATGTTTGGAAAAGTCAGTGAGAATCTTATGTTTAAATGGAGAGGTCATTTTTAATTTGTCTTTGAGAAAATTTCCTTTTATAAAAAGGAATATAATATACATTTAAGCTATCAGAAACAAAAATATCCAAATGTTTTACTGAAGGGGGTGCGGTGGCGCAGTGGGTTGGACCACAGTCCTGCTGTCCGGTGGGTCTGGGGTTCAAGTCCCGCTTGGGGTGCCTTGCGACGGACTGGCGTCCCGTCCTGGGTGTGTCCCCTCCCCCTCCGGCCTTACGCCCCTGTGTTCCCGGGTAGGCTCCGGTTCCCCGTGACCCCGTATGGGACAAGCGGTTCTGAAAATGTGTGTGTGTGTGTGTGTGTGTGTGTTTTACTGATAGTACAATTTAATCATTCTGTAGTAGAGTTCAGAGTGATCTGAAGCTTTCAATATTCCATTTGCAGGAGACTGACTCCAAGTAAATTAATACTTGCTTTTAACTTAGATTTGGACCTCATGAATTACATATTAGCTTACTTGAAATTCTTAAAGTAGCTGGTATTATCCCTTTGACTCTTTATCTGTCTCCTTCCAGTCTCTCTGTACTTAATTGGAATACTTTGTTAATGTGGCCCAGGAAAATATCAACAATGGAATTAAATGTTTAATTCCGTGACCTGTACACTTCTGCATCAGGAAAGTGGATTTTTTTAATTACAGAGTTTATTTATTTTGTTGTGGTTACCTTGTGGCTATGGTGCTGTCTTCGGAATGCAATTAAAACAAAATTTGAGTCCTGTTAACAGACAACTTTTTCTGTAGGAAAGCACTTAAGAGAACTGAGAATAGTTGCTCCAATGTTCAATGCTTCACTCCCAAATTTTTCACCTGTTCCAGACCAATAGTTTTTATTATTATTATTATTATTATTATTATTATTATTATTATTAGTGGTAGTAGTAGTAGCAGCAGAAGTAATTTTGTTATGACTGCTCCAGCAAATTCCAAGAGAAAGTCTATGTTGGCCCTATGCAGCCGGAGCCCATTCAGAAATCACTGGTCACAAGTCTGGTGGGGTACACCCCGGATGGAGCAGCAGTCCACTGCAGGGTAGCCACACACAGACACACTCCCTCACCCATTCACACACTATGGGCAATTTGGTGCCACCAGTCCACCTTTACTGCATGTCTTTTGACTTTGGAAGGAAACCGGAGCACCTGGAGGGGACTCAGTGTAGCATAAACATTAAAAAGCTGGTAAGATCAGGTTTGAAAGAAATCAAGTACAGAACTCACTAGTAATCTCTATAATATATATGCAAACATGAAGGCTGCGAAGAGGACATGAAAAAAGGATCATGTCCTGAAGGAATAAGACAAAAAACGTGATGCATTAATTAATGGTCAAGACATTCCAAGCATACTTTTAACAAGCTGGATCACTGCCTTGTACAAAAGGTGTTGTGTAGCTGAGAAATCTCTCATCGCCAGGGTGCCCTGATATTACTTTGCAGTAACCGTAGAAATTACAGGAAATCCTGTTTTACTCTAGCCCTCAGTATAATCTTTCCATGTGAAAGGTGGTGTGATGGCCATTTCCATATTGAAAGATCTCCTTTAAGGGTATGTCCTCATTTTGTCCTGTTTAGTTAAACTCTCCTAGAAACATCAGCAGTTTCCCATTTTCTGCCCTCTATAAACAAGATGGACACATGACTTAGTTTTGCAAATAAATCTTCGGAGATGATGGCTTTTAAAGCCGTTTGACTCTGCTTCAATAGTTCTACATTCAGAGCATTCTTTCTGACCGCTAGAAATGTGACTAAGGCAATTATTGCGTCTGGTGTTCCAGACCTAATTTTCTCTTTGTGGTCTCAGGGTTTTGGCAACAACAACAAAACCTCTTAAGATTATCTTTCACTTTCACACCAATATTTGCCCTACGCTTATTCACCATGAGTCAGTGTGAACCTTGTCCCTTTTTGATGTTTGTTTCTTAGAGATGGCACTTGAAAGCTATGGTCACGTTGACAAGTCAGCTGTGTGTGAGCTGAGGAACTTTGCCCGCTTTATGCCAGTTTTCATTCCCACGCTACACTTTGTAGTTATATTCTGTCACTGTCTCCCCACCAAGAGTTAGATGTAAACAAAATGAATTGTATCTGCTTGTTGTAATTATGTGCATCTGCATCGCCTGCAGGGAAGGCTTTTGAAATTACATATATCCGGCTCAAGTTCCACACCAGCCGCCCAGAAAGCTTTGCCATCTATAAGCGAACCTATAAGGAGGGGCCCTGGCTCCCCTACCAGTACTACAGCGCCTCCTGCTGGAAGACGTTCGGAAAAGACCCTAAAGGCTTCCTGCAGCCAGGCCATGACGAAAGGACAGCGCTGTGCACAGATGAGTTCAGCGACATCTCCCCTTTGACGGGCGGGAACGTGGCTTTCTCCACACTGGAGGGGAGGCCTAGCGCCTATAACTTTGACCAGAGCCCAGTCCTTCAGGTGAGACAGACAACATGTGTATGCGCTGCGTTCCTGGTAAATGCATGTGTGCTGCATTGCAGCAGTAAAGACAGTAAGATGAGTTACAAAGTGTTGTACTTTCAGTAGATTCTCAGTTTTCATCCTGCAAAATATGGTTGAAGACCAATCAAACTGTGCAAAGGGAAAGTAATACAAAGCCTACTGATGTCCTAAGACATTTTAATATGATGAGCAGCACAAGATAACCGTCTACTGAAAATTGATGGTTCATTTCATTAAATAATTTTTTTAATTCATGTTTTTCTTTTTTGCTGCCAATTTATTCCACAGGGTGGGAGGGTGTGGTGGCACAGTGGGTTTTGCCTGGTCCTGCTCTCTGGTGGGTCTGGGGTTTGAGTCCTGCTAGGGGTGCCCTGTGATGGACTGTCATCCAGCCCTGAGTGTGTCCCCTCCCCCTCCAGCTTTGCGCCCTGTGTTGCTGGGTTAGGCTCCAGTTCACTGCAACCCTGCTTCGGACCAGCAGTTTGTGTGTGTTTGTGTGTTATTCTGCACGAAGCAGAAGAGTGTCTTTTGTCTTGTTAAAAAGACCACACTTGCCACAGCTGTTTTTATCTACGACCCTGTATGTTGCTCTACCTACTGAAAGCATTCATCGCCATGCTATGTGCTTTGAAAAAACCAACTCATAGCAGCTCAAATGCATGCAAATCTTGGGTGCAGAGCTCAATAAAGACACATCTCAGGAAATTCTCTCCGGGGGGTCAAAAAATTGGATTAGGTGTGAGGGTTTTTTCAAGAAAAGTGAACATTGTGTTGTGATGCCATTGAGGGGGAACATAAAGCACATTGAAGAGCCAGTTGCAAAAGAAAAAAAAAAGTTGGATTTTAGCTTCCACTGAAATTCCACTCCGTTTGCTGCTCATAGCGCTTTGGATGGGATTATGGAGTTTAACAATAGCCACTTAAATTGCAGTCAGAAACCTGGCACCTTTTTCATCTAAGAGGAACCCTCCTACAGAACCATCCCATTGCCCATCTTGAAATGGTAGGAATTCACATTTGGGAAGGAGATTACCGTGGGCTGAATAAACTGCAGATACCATTTTTCCAGTACTACAGCATTGCTTTTATTCTTTTGCTTAGCTTCCCATGTCCTCAGCTTGTTGTATAAGAAACCAACTACAGAGAGATATTAATATTTATATTTCATAACATGACTTGCTTGGTGTTATTGCTTTTTGCCCAGAAAACGCTGTTTGTAATTGTCTGAAACTTTGTACTCCGAACACTTTGTCGTTTAGCTCTGCTGGATTGGAAAGAGAGTCACTTGATGTAGGGCTGGTGCACCAGGTGTTCTGAAGATCAAGCATTTAGTTCACTTTCAGGAAGCTGTGACTACTCACACTGGATTTTAATAAGCAGAAGGCAAATGTAAAGAGAGACAAACTGTGCCTTTAACTTTTAGTTATAGTGCCGTATGCAAGTTTTAATATCCCAACATCATTGCCTGGGGCTAAATTATATCTACAAATGTTGTTCTGCAGATTATGTGGTACAGTTATTGATAATGTTTGAGCAGAATGAGCAACTGCACCCCTTTTTTAAACCAAAAACAAAGAACAAATGAAAAATACAATTTCCATTTTTAGCCCAACAATATAGACCCCACTCTAAAACTTTGACTCTAAAACATATCATGAGATGTTGGGCTCAGGTCAGTAATAATCTGCTGAAGTCAGTCCTTGAGTGGACAACAATGAAAAGTAACGCATCGGACTTCTTTAAGACTGACATATTCATAACACTGTGACCAGACTGGGGCAAATGCCGTTCAGACAAAGTCAACTCATAATGAACATCATGTGATATTTAGGGTAAGGGAGGGTAGGGAACTGGTTTCCCCTGTTCTGCATAGGTCCTTGCAGTGTGGGAAAGAACCCATGGGGGGAACGTGCAAACTCCTCACAGGCTAAGCCAGATTCAAACCCTTGAATATATATATGATCTAATATATATATGAATGTCTTGGTGGTTCAGTAGGCAATGCTGGTGTCTCATAGCTTTGGGCAATAGATATATATATATATATTATAAGATAATCCTTGTTAATTAAACTTCAGCCTCACTATTAGTGGTGCACTTTGAGAACTCATGATATTTACTGTATCTAATTGCAACCTGCTACCTTGTCCCTAAGCAGGGAATTTTTTTTCAATAAAACAAAGCATCAAATGTATATCTAGTCATGGAAATTGTAAACATGTCAACAGTGCACATGGACCAAAAGATTTTTTAATGAAGAAAGATTTGAGTTAATATATTCTCTTCTTTAATTATCATCTTGATGCAATTATGACTTCATAAATTCTTAAACAATAATTTTAAAAATCAAGTCTAAGACTTAAGCTCCATGCAGGATGATAAAATAGATTGCCTTTTTGAGTGTGTCCACTACATAAAACCACATTAATTCATGTCGTTATCTGTATTTTTAATTTACAGTAGATATATTAATAACCCGGTATATGTAGACTGTACATCCGTTTTTGTTTAAAAGAGGGTGTCATTCCAGCAAACATGTTCAATAGCGATAAAGTATGTTATGTTTCCCTTTGAAGTACTTTAATACTTCAAAGGGTTTTTTGGTAGTTTGTAAAACATTTTTTTTTTTTAAATCCAGAGATGATGACAGCCATTTTATGAATTCAAATTGAATTTGTTCAGTCATCCGTTAAAATGGTTTTGCTCTCTCTTATTTTAGGTGAAGCACGAAAGCTGTGTGCTAAATTAGAACTCTAGGACTGAATGAAAATGAGGGAAACTGGGGGCATGATGTACTTTAACAATCGCATTAATACGTTGTAATAACAGTCTTCTTTCTTGCCGGAGTCTTGCTTTGGGCGTGTGTCTGAGACAGAATGCTGGCACTGAGAGAAGTGGATGTGGGCCACGTCTTTGTCACTGTAGAGATACCTACATGACGGTACATGGACCCGGACCCAGACTCGGTTCAAAGAAAGAAAAGAAAATGCATGACGCAGAACCGTTCGCTGATATTGGGAGTTTCTGGGAATCATTATAGTGTCTTTGCTAGTTCACCAGACTGAGTACCATAACTAGATTTTGTAAGAAAAAATAAGTACAGAATCACTGGATTTTGGCCTGTATCATCTAGCATGTGATTGCATCTCATCTCCCAAAGAGAAATGAAAAGCCAAAAACCTTGATCATAATAACCTTGCTGCTATTTGTGATATTAATTAATTTCACCATCATTCTGTTCTTGTTATTTTTTATGTTTCACTGTCTTGAAAATGTAATCTATGGAGGGCACAAAGTGGGACTAAAGACAAAAGATAAAGAAGACAGTCAGAGAAATATAAATTAAACTATTACAGACTTGCTTGTACACCTTTGTGATAATAGCCAAAGACTATGCCAATAATTTTTAAAAGACCATTTTTCTATGCCTGTAACAAAGGTTATGTGGCACATGACATGGCGCTTACCATTTGTTTCCCGCATTTCTGAGCTGCAGTTACATACTGGTGGGTGGAAATGCAATTACGTGCTGATCTAATTGGGGAACTAGCACCCAGAAAGCCACAGCACCTTCAAAAAAGTCATTAACAAGACACTTGGACAACAGCAAAAATAACAGGCTGAGGGCCACAACACCACGACCCCCAGGTTTTTTATAATGGCACTACACTAAATTATTTATTGTATGCTTTGCTTTAGTTTTCATTGAGGGATTTAAAATCATATTTTACAGTTTGTTACATGACAGACATGTTAGAGTCTGGCATCCATTTTACAGTTAAATTTGTTTCTCCATGGGTCTTCATCATGTTTCTAAATATGGGTAAGATTATAATGACATGGTCTGAGTTACATAAGTGAAAGAATGGAAAGATTGTGCACTGGTGTAATTTTTCCTAAATGTTTGCAAACAAAAATTTTACCAAGTGAAATTTTATATGTAATTTTTGTGGTGTGTACCATGGTCTGAAGTCTAAAAAAGAATATTTATAACTGTGATATTTTAGCTTACATTTTCAAATGCTTTTTTGAAGTAGATTTTTTTTTTGTGGTGTAAACAAATCAGCTTTTCAATTATCATCTCTGTAATGCTTTCTGGACCCTTTTGTGGTATCAAAGACTGAAATATTTCCTGATGTTCAATTAAGACGTGAGATTTTGCTTGAATACCATTTAATTTCACTAAGCGGATTAAATTCCCAGCAAACTAACTTCATTAAATTACATTAATTAACTAATGTAGCATCACTACACCATGCAGGAAAAAGAATCACCAGTCCTGGCTTGCGCCATAAACTGAATGAATTTAGTGTTATTAATGTTACTGTGGAAAACAGTCTTATCTTGAGCTTGCAGTGTTGTCAGTTCAGGCATGAATTACAGTTAAAACCAGCCATTGTGAGTTACCACAACCGCATGTTTTTATCATCCTGTAACTATGTTGCTTATCATTAATAATGCATTTCCAGCTGATGTTTTTACCCACCTGAGCTGTATATGTTTCGCTACAGTATTTAAACCAAAGTATTTCCTCTCACATTGAGATCCTCTCCTACGATTTGCAAGCATCCAGGCATCCTTCAAGTTAGTGCTTAATTTCCCCAAACTGCTCTCTGACTGAGCGGTTGATTATTTCACTGCCAATAGCTGTTGAATAGATTTAATAAGAATCAAAGACAAAATTTCAATGGTTTATAGCAATTTTTTAAATGAAAAACCGATAATCACAAGGGCTATCGATGTTGTAATTAAAGAGAATCTCATGTTGTACACAATACAAATACACAAAAAGAAAGAAAATGGACCATCTGAAAGCTAGCTATTTCTAGTACAGGCCTACATTCTACAAATAATGTTAATTATAAAGCACATGTCCTTGTTCTTCTGACTCACAGCTGTCACACAGTCTCTTAATGACCAGTATCTATGATGGGTATTACATCATGGCTACAGCGAACCATTAAAATATGTCTATAAATAAAGACACTTTGTATATTGTGTTCCTGAGAAAAGCTCATTTCAAGTTCAGATGCGAATATAAAAATCCAGGAAATAAAATGAATCATAAATAACACAATGTTTGCCTGCTTGAATTAATAAATATAGTGTAGTGTGATACATGCACAATAATCTGCCAATTTAATCTGCCAGAAACTTTGCTCCTAAATGTTACATGCAGTCTACTTTATGTCCATTGACTTCTTTGAGTAAAGTTGTTTCACAGAATGTAGATCAAGTCATTCAATACGACAGCAAAACCTAAACAGACTCCTTATCATCAATGAGACATTTCAAGGATGAGATGGGAATTATCCTTCGTCTGTGTTGTCATATAGCTGCCAGAAGCGCAGCGGTGTTCTTGATAAATATTCAGCGGGAGATGGCAGCGTGATCATTCTGTCTATAACCTTTCATTACCAGCTGCTGAAGCGCTCCTATCTGATTTGTAAGGGACAGATTACTGATCACAGGGCTGGAGCCATAATAGTGTTCATGAATCTGGAGATGATGACAGCACTGAATCCTGCACAGAAAGACCAATAAAAATCCTCCACAAGGTACGCTGCATTCATCCATCATTATGATTCACATGGAGGGTTTTTAAATGACGAGCAAACAAGGCACAAGTTCACACGTCAACAGTACCCTACTGGCCACATGATACCCTGACCTTGCTGAGCGGAACAAAAGTTATCAACTCCCCCCACCTCCATACCTATGCATCCGTCGATATCATGTCCTCAGCATACTTTTGAGCCTAAATGCCCTCCTCAGTCAAGTGTGTTCTGAAAAATTACATGAAGAATGACTGCAGTGAACAGCCACACCGGGTGCACTGTGCTGTTGAAACCCCATTAGTGGAGCTTGCGGTGCAATGGCAAGGAGGCTGCTAATAAAAAAGTCCAAACTTGCTCTAGAAGCCAGATCCCCTTGGCCTTACTGTGGCATTATGTAGAAGGGGAGGACTAGTGCTCAGAATATATAAGGAGTATGCCAATTCTATACAGTATACGAGAGAGAGGCACCTGGTAGAAAAATGGAAAGAGAAGAACTAGTTTGCTACTGACATAATGTTGTCCTTTTCCAGAGGTTTTGAAAGATTTTAACCCGATTTATTTGCAAAGATTATATATTGAACATCATATGGCTGTACTCATAGTGTTATACTGCATATTAGCAAACTGTGAATACTCTTAAAGGTATAAGGCTTGTAAATACAAATAGGAGTGGCATTACCCACATATACTCCATATTCCAACATTCCCTCCTTAGTCCAATTCATACCCTCAACCACATGCATGGTGTCCAGGATGGCAAGTGGTCTCACACTTATATGTATTTCATACATCCTGCTTAAGGATATTCAATTAAATTTATTTTCATAATAAATGTGTCCAGAGTGACACTGAGTGCTGAACAGTGTTGCTATAAATGATCCAAAATTAATTATAACAGATATAGTTAACAACAGAGTAATGTAGGTGGTCAAAGAGGACAGGAAAACAAAAAAATTCCCAATGTGCAGAAAAAGGAGAAAAATAGACCTCCGGGGATCCAAGCCCACTCCTCTTGATCATTGTATTGTGGAGACAGAGAACTTCAGTGGAGATTTCTAATAAAAAAAAGACCAGTGTGTCTGTCAAGGCACAGTTATACACTGTGGAAGCTAAAAATTTGTTGTCCAGGCCCAAGGTTGCTCCTCCTGTCAGTCAGATTTTACACTTGTCAGCTTCCTACAGTGAAGCACATCAAGCATTAGTGATAGGATATTTTAGGATGGGGGTGCGGTGGCGCAGTGGGTTGGACCACAGTCCTGCTCTCCAGTGGGTCTGGGGTTTGAGTCCTGCTTGGGGTGCCTTGCGGCAGACTGGCGTCCTGTCCTGCGTGTGTCCCCTTCCCCCTCCGGCCTTATGCCCTGTGTTGCCGGGTAGGCTCCGGTTCCCCGTGACCCTGTCTGGGACAAGTGGTTCTGAAAGTGTGTGTGTGTGTGTGTGTGTGTGTGTATTTTAGGATCTCTACCAATGCAATGTATCTTTAGTACAGGAATTGTCCCTTTCTACTTACTCACAATTTTGTATAGTGTGTGGCTCACTTACACAGGGTGGTTAAATGTCTGGCCATCCCTGATGCCAAAGGAACATGAGGGAACGCATCTCTTAACATGGCCAAAGGACACTAATTAGTTAGGGGATGGTGTCATGGTACATAAAACATGCCATGTATTTCCATCACAACCTGTCCCTTATGGTTTGGCTTGCAAAACAAAACATTATTTGACTTGCTATGAAAAAATAAGAGTAAATTATCCCATTGTTTGCTCCAGCACTTCTGTTGAGTAGATTTGTACAAATGCTGAGTACATTTGTTAAGAGTTTTTTTTTATGAGACACTGTTTGTATTTTTCCTTGCCACTGCATTCAGCTTGACCCTAACTTTCAGCCTCTGTCTCATTTACATTCTCTGTCCATGTTTGCTTTTTCTTTTTCACCCTTTTCTGTGTACTTTCCTGCGCTCACTCTCCTAAATTAAAGTTGGGGACACATTGTTGACTTGACCTGTGTCTCTGTGAACAGCACTTTCCTGAGCTTCCCCACTCACAGCTCTCCCTGTCTCCCTTCTTCTTCCTCCGCTGCCCCAGGAGTGGGTGACGGCCACGGACATCCTCATCTCGCTGAACAGACTGAACACCTTCGGCGATGAATTCTTCAAGGACGCCAACGTCCTTCGGTCCTACTACTATGCCATCTCGGATTTTTCAGTGGGTGGCAGGTAAAAGACAAAAGGCAGAGTTTGTCTCTGTTGCCTGTCCTCCAGTTTGTGGAAAGTAAACAATTGTGTCCTTCAAGACTGAGGTCACTCTTGTTATATTGCTGGAGTTAATAACTAGGCAAAGCAACCAAATAAACTAAGGCAATGAGTTTTTCACAATCAGGCAAATATTTCCCCAAATGTTCTGTTTTATTCACGTTCTTTCTTATATGTATCTCATAGTTCCTTATTAAATCATGTGTCACTTCAAGGACACATCACAGATGGTATAAATTATTATACTTTTTTTTTTGCTTCCAACATCCATCCTGTTTACACTGCAAACAGGCTAATTTAATGAACTTTTGTCTGACCAACAGATTTCAAGACTGATGCATAATGTATGCTGTGCTTCAGCCAAGTTCTTTGCAAACTGAAGGAACCAAAGATATAATCCTATTCTAAAATGTATTCCTACCAAGAAATGTGTTGATTAGCATGTGAGCTTCTTTTTATTCTGCATGGTTTCTGCTGTGCCAAAACCTTTCATCCAGCCCTGGTAGAAAACACCACCTTGTCTCCCAAAGTAGCCTGAAGGAAAAAGATCCTTCTCTTAGCGTTTGGGGGTTGCACCTGCGGCATTGGAGAGATAGAGTTATGGCAGAAATATTAGGTGAACAAGGGATTCGTTTACAGAGCAAAAAACCCAGGCGGAGAGGAGCACTCACACACTATAAATAACCGTGTCATCAAAGTTGCCAGGTTAATTATGCTCATCACAACCTCGCACTGTTTACTGGAAAAATGTGATTTCCGCTTTGTGCAGTGGGCCGCAACAGACTCTCAAAAAATACACCAGTCCCGGTTCAGGAGGGCCGCTGCATGCGCAGGTTTTCAATCCACTTGAGCGCTTAAGAACTTGAGTGATCTAATTATTTCCCTAATTGAGCTATAATGCAGCAAGCTCTCTCGGTACCGAGGATTTTAATTGTCAAAAGAGGCATGGAAAACTTACATCCCCCCCCAGATCAGGACTAGAGTTCCCTACAGTAGGAGATGCGGGACTGGTGATGAAGGGATGGCCAGAGGAAGACAGCAAATGATGGTACCTTTCTGTGTGCTGGTCCAGGTGCAAGTGCAATGGGCACGCAAGTGAATGTATGCAGGACCAGCATGGTGAGCTAGTCTGCGCTTGTCAACACCACACAACCGGTTCCGACTGCCAAGCGTGTCAACCCTTCTACCAAGATAGGCCATGGGCGCGTGCTACTGCTGAGTCGGCCAACGAGTGCGTGAGTACGTTTTCCGGCATCCCTCTGCAGGGTCAGGCAGAAGCCATGAGCAGCACTTTGTTCAGTAACCTAGAGTCCAGAGGTAAACACGTGGCACCTGACCTTACTTCCTAACAGCAGCAATGACTACTCTCCCATTGTATGTGTATACTGGTTTAAAAACCTCAACCACTGTGATTTTTTTTGTACTTTAAACTTTTTTTCATTTCTTTTAGTCTAATTTTCATTTGAACAAACAGATAATGATTTTTAACTTAATTATTATGTTTTTTAACAATAGTACTCATTTTCATAAAAAGAAGCACAGTTGATGTAGCCAAATTCTTTTCTTCTGATTCACACATCACTAAACATCACATAACTCAAGCTGACTTTTTAAAAGGTTGTTACTTGGTCGAAAAGGGGATAAAAGATGACTGTTTAATGAAACGAAAATTTTTGATAAATAAATTGCAATTGTGATAAATCAAGAAGTGTGCATAAAATAATAGAAAATAAGATGTGCTATGTATTTGCTTATGTCACCAACAGTCAGAGTTAATGGATAATAAAAAGAGTGTATTCATTTGGAAAATTGAGATGAAACAGCTATATTCAAATAAATTCCACAGAAATCACAGGAAAATTAAAATATTCTAAATAAATCACAGTACATCACAAAAGTGGTTTACTGGAGAATTATAATATTTTACAGAATTTTTGTCTTGAATGTCTTTCTCTCTTCTATACTTTTAACTGCAGAATCTATAGTTTTTAAACCTAGTATTTACTGTAAAGAATTTGGGTATAAAGAGGCTTTGTTTTCTCTCAGAGGTGTTGTGACTATCTGTCACTAAAATAAGGGGGCGCCTTATAATTAATCTGTGAATCACACCTTAATTGCCATGATGGGACACACCTTAATTACATAGTACACTTATTAAGATGGAAATTGAAGAGAAGAAAAACATTGCTCATGCACTGAGAAAGATCATAGGTTTCCACAAAGATTATAGTTTTGTTTCTGACCATGATTTGTCTCATTTTTTTCTAGTGGATCTGAAAAAAATTCTCTCTAAAATGCAACTTGTGATACTCTGTCAGAGTTTCACCCATTCTGAAGAGATACATCATCAAGGTTTAAAATGAATAGCTTAACAGATGCATCGAGTAATTTACAATTGCCACACTGACTAAAAGAATATATTTCAGAAGGTATTTGTGTGTGGGGGTGCGGTGGCGCAGTGGGTTGGACCGCAGTCCTGCTCTCCGGTGGGTCTGGGGTTCAAGTCCTGCTTGGGGTGCCTTGTGGTGGACTGGCATCCCGTCCTGGGTGTGTCCCCTTCCCCCTCCGGCCTTACGCCCTGTGTTGCCGGGTTGGCTCCGTGACCCCGTAAGGGACAAGCGGTTCTGAAAATGTGTGTGTGTGTGTGTGTGTGTGTGTATTTGTGCGTTTAACCTCATGTTAGAAACCCAGAAACAGAATGGGTTTCTATCTTGAGGCTAAATGCACAAATACCTCAACTGTTTAAGATAATAACAATAATAGAATTTTTTAATAATATAATTTTTAGGAAAAAATCAAGAAATATATTTAACTGATTTATCCTAATGTGGCAAATTTCAAATTTTTAATAACTGCATACTGCTGCTGCATATATATAATGACAAGCAATGTGTATAGTAACTATACATGATTGTACTATGCATGGTTATGAAATTTTATTTTGACAGGTGTGTGGATTTGTTTGTTGTGCATAATATTAAACATGGGAGTATGAGGGAAAGACGGGGTGTGGTGGCACAGCGGGTTTGGCCGGGTCCTGCTCTCTGGTGGGTCTTGGGTTTAAGTCCCTCTGGGGTGCCTTGTGATGGATTGGTGTCCTGTCCTGGGTGTGTCCCTTCCCCCAGCCTTGCATGCTGCGCTGCCGGGTTAGGCTCCGGCTCACCCCAACCCCGCTCGGGACAACTGGTTTCAGTCAATGTGTGGGAGTATGAGGGGAAAAAAATGAGATTTGGAAATTGGTAAAATCAGGAAGTGGTGTTCTGTGTTAATGGTTTTATGTTCAAATCTATTAAGGAACAAGCTGTTTTAATTACTGCAGCTCCCTGAATTAAACAGATGGTTTCTTGAGCAGAAAATCTGAAAGAGGGAAAAAATTAATACGCGTAATCCCTGTAGCCAATAAAAAAGTAATTTCATTGCCTTGCGGTACTGTCCTTTTGATTTGTGGAGCACTAGATGGAAAATTGTTCCATATGTCATCTTTGTCAAGCAAGGTAAGTGCAGGTATCTTCCATGTTCTGGGCGAAGAAACTGTCTAACCTTTGTCCCAATGTTGTTTAGTGAGAGCAGGGTCAACATTTTGGCTTAGATTAGCACCTGTTGACAGCAGGCTAATCATTATTATTTCACAGCTTAGCCTTTATCCAAAGAGCTTGGCACAATTTGAACACCGTGATATTTTACTGGAGCATTTCAGGTTAAGAACACCACTCCGGAGACCCATAGCTGTCAATCTCCTGTGACAAGAAGGGACAGCATTTATGTTACATGTCTGTATCTCCAGCCATTCCGCTAAATACATGTTATCTTTAAACTGACACAGTCCCATTATTTGAGCATCTGTGTGTTCCACTATTTTAATTCCCCTGCCTAAGAAACGAAACAGGACTCCTAAGTCACTCTCTCAAGAGCTGTGAAACAGGTTACTTATAGAAAATGAACACCTCCACCCCTGCTGATGTGAAAAGGACATTCACAGTCAAATTACAATAGAGTACAAGACCAGAAACAATTTGCTCTCCAGTAGGGAGCACACTCTCGGGTTAAGTCAGATCCAGAGCAAAGCTTGAATAGTGATATGAAGTACCATTTCTCAAGCACTGTGGGTCACCGGGGAGCTAGTGCGCACAGCATGCTCTGTATGAATGGGGCTGGAGGTTGTCTTTAGTGCCATACATCTGTGAGCGAAAAGGCATGACAACTCAAAATCCCTCATGGCAATGATTAAATCAGCATTTGAGCATGATGTAACTTTAAACCCATTTTGATATTTGTCATTGGAAGCAATCCAAAGCCTTTTGTCAAGAACAAAAAACAGTTCTTTCACCAGTCATGCCTTACTCTTCATGATTACATTGTGTGAAGCGTAACTTCTGCAGGCCTTTACTTGCAATCTGTTGCCTCCTACCCTTCCTGCTCCCACAGTGTGTAACTGCAGTGGTCGGGCAGATGCGTGTGAGTTCGACTCAGAGCTGTATCGCAGCACAGGCAGTGGGGGGCACTGTGTGGGATGCCGGGACCACACCGATGGGCCACACTGCGAGCGCTGCCTGGAGAACTTCTACCGCAGTTCACCACAAGATGCCTGCCAGCCTTGCAATTGCAATGCACTTGGTGCGTAGTTGATGTTTCCCTCCCAATGTCTAGCAGATGATGTTCATTTGCTCACTGGCTAAAGACTTTTACTCAGAGTCAGTTCTAAACAGTTCGTATGTTTGGCCCAACCTGTGCTCTGCAGAACCAACGGAGCTTCTTCAACATGCCAGTTCCGAAATTCCTTTGAAATCAAGGTGTCTAAAAAACATCAAGCCTAGAACTCTGCACAGAAACCAAATGGTTTGTAATGTATTGCATTAATGGCAATGTAAGTTAGTCTACATAGTAAAAAAATGGAAAAATAAAGAAACACAAGTCTGCGGCTATACAGGAAACAAATATTTGGAACTGCGACTGATTATCCTACAGCCAAAGAATAGAAGTATTCTGCTGAGAATAACTTTTTACGTGTAGTGTCAGTGCATGAGCCATGGCACACAGGTAAAAAAAAAAAAAAAAAAAAAAAAGTACAAAATGCATCCTTTGAAATACTGCGGAGGAGACCATGATTGGCTGATTACTGTTCCTTGCAGAAAGTGCATCAATTTATTGGTTGCCAGGAGCCGCTAATTCACACCACACACGCTTTGAATGGCAATATAATTCATGTAATAATGCTGATGAAAGCATATGCTGGATTACTCGTGGTTCCTTTCAAGGCTGAGATATTTTGGCCTGTTTGGATTCTTAGGAAGTATGGCTTGCTCTGGGGGATACTTTTTGCACCCTTTTATCAATTTTCAAAAGCACCCCCGCTCCCCATGGCCCAACTCCAGCTAACCTTGTGTAGTACTGTTACAGTGATATAGTTTGCCATGCCTTTGAAACGCCAGTGGACAACGCCCATCTAACAAACATATCTTCTTTCCCTTCCTTCACGCTCTTGCCACCCAGGATCACTAAGCCTGCAGTGTGCGGATGATGGACAGTGTCACTGTAGGCAGACCGTCACAGGGAAGAAGTGCGACAGCTGCAGACCTGGATTCCACACACTGGGAGCCACCGGCTGCAGGTGAGAACAACAGCCCCACCTACACTCGACAGCCACCGCCCTTTAAAGGGAGTCCACAAGACATACTGTTTGAATCATAAAACACTTGGGTGTGATGCATTGTCACTCTGTGTGTTCAATGAATGGAGAAATCAGCATTCCCAATAGCGATCAGACTTTGTGATTCATTCGTACATTTGTACCAGTACATGCTGTAGTACACCAACCGGCTCTTCGCAGTAATGAAATCTGTCAGAAATTAATTTGGAAATGTGAAACTGGTACTCAAAACACTGCATTTATTTCCTTGGCTCTTACAAACAAGCCATCTTGATGATAACCTGCGATTGCAAAAGCAGGCATAGTAAGCATGAATGCTTTGTAATTTGTTGCACATGGAAAAATACACTGCTTGCCTGTGAGCTCATTTGAATCGGGGTGTAAATTACTCAATCTAGTGGAGCAGAATGCACAGGGGGCAAGTTTGGAGAGCTGAATGGTTTTTAATTGCACTCGCCTTAAAACATTGATCGTGCGTTGCAATTCTGTGGAAATGCAGTCAGTCGATGAAGCGGGATCAAATGCAGCTGTAGTGAAAGAGCAAAAAGAATAGGGAGTCGGCAGTAAGAAGTGTAATTCCCTCTGGCTCCACTAGCCCTTTTGTAAGGGTGTCAGCCTGTAATTCACAGCTCTCCCTGGAGATATCTTCTGCCTTGTTTGACCTCCGAGGGCACCTGGAAGAGGCACGTGGAACAAACACACTTGTTTGTCTCCTGAGCATTTGTGTGCGTATACATTTTTTGCCAACGTTGTGAGGACATTTTTGAGGAACATGTGACCACGAGAAAATTGATGAAAAACAGATTTTGTGGGCAAACCCCATGCATGTTAAACGTCTTTTTAAAGTCACGTTTTTTTACTGTGTGTGTTGGAATGGACATAGGATTCAATTTTTACATTATGGAGAATCAATGCGAAGTCCTCATAGTCTGAGTGTGTGTGTCTGTATACAGTATATACTTTTGTGTCTGCATATATTTGTACATTCGTGTGTATGTAAGCGTATGTGTTTCTGTGCAGTTGAATGCATGTGGCAGAAAGAGTGGTGTCCCACAGGCATTCCATGACAAACACTGAACCTTGAGCCGCAGGATTCCTGATTTACCTTCAATTCACTATTTGGAGCAAGGTTGTGCTTAGTTGATTATACTGGATGTGCCTGTTGGTGTGTTCATGATCTTTGTTATTTCATTCTAATGCACCTCCTGTAATCGGTATGTTATTAACCTGTAAGTTGCTTTCAACAGAAGCATCAGCTTGTTGAATAAATTTCAATGTCAATGCAGGGCATGTGAGTGCCACACTGCGGGCAGCATGGGCGTCTGCTCCCCCCTAGACGGACAGTGTCATTGCAGAGTCAACGTAGAAGGACATGCCTGCGACAGGTGACCACGAAAATAATCCTGAAACTGCACTCACCTGTCCTCACCTTTACATGCAATTGGTGGATTGACCTGATCCAAAAGCGTATGGAGTGAAAGCAGCACCACATTCCTCACATCTAAGCTTTTTCCCAGATTCTGTTCCTGATGACATCTGTTTTGTCCAGGTGCAAGCCGGGCTTCTTTAACTTGGCTGCTGACAACCAAAAAGGCTGCGAGAGCTGCTTCTGCTTCGGACATTCTGTGGCGTGTACCTCTGATCCCAGATATGTGGCAATCAACATCACTTCGGAGTTCATAGATGGTACACATTCAAGCATTTCAGTCAAACTTATCAAGGGCTACTATCAAAACAAAACTAAAACAACTCAGAGGAGAAGCATGAATATGCAAAACAGCATTACATTGTCAGACTGCTTAATATCTGGGTCATGTGTGAAACAATAATACTCTAAGTATAAGGTGCACCATGTTTTGGCAAACATCTCTCAGCCAGCGTTTCATTCATTTGCCTAGGGAGCTGTTCATCTCATTCTATATTGAACAAGGATTTCCATGCAAATCCATTTTAATCCCCATTCTCCTGTTGTACCCTTGAGCAGGGTACATGCTTTGAATGGACTTCAGATGTAGGGCAGCTGGTAGCATAGTGCTTAGAACTGCTGCCCTTGGTCCCCAAGGTCATAGGTTTGAGTCTTACCTCCAGCTATAGTACACTAAAGTGTTCCAGTAACATTAACCAGCTGTATAAATGGGTAAATAGATGTACCTTAACACTGTAAGCTGCTTTTGAGAAAAGCATCATTCAAATGAATGTAATGCCCCAGTACAGAAAAAAATTTCCCAGTGTTAAAGATTTGAAAATAGCTTTTAGTAACGAAACATTGTAATTCACTGTGGAAAACAGAGTAAGCTAAATGAATTGGTATTAATACTAATTTCATATTATAACACCTATTAAAATTTACTTAACCATCTAATCATGAGTAAATTGACCTATAATTTTGTAGTATACATTGTTATTTTAAATTATCTTGTTTCATTTACACATTTCAGATTACTGTTATGTCTTTGTTGACCTTTTTATAAAGGCTAGTGTATGAAAGTCTGCAACTTATTATTGCATCTTCTTACACTTGTGTCAATATTGCAGGAAAAGAAGAGGCTGCATAATGCATATAAAGTTTCAATGGAATTGCAAAGCTAATCTACACTCTCCTGCTCACAGACCCTGATGGATGGACAGGAGAGTTCCAGGAGGGGCGGAAATCTCCTCTTATCTGGAAGGAAGGGGAAGTATATCTGCTGCCCCATGCAGATGATGACATTGGTTTCTACAAAGCACCTCGTAAGTTCGTTTTTTCTGTGTTCTGGAAAAATTCCATTTCAGTTTAATCTACTGTAGAAATTAGAAATGAAGCAGATACGGCTGTTAAAACAGTCATACACAAAATAAACCATCTTTAAAGAATAAAAACATTATAAACAGAGATCCCCTATAAAAGCTTTTGATTATGGAAAAACTATGTATTTATTTTAAATATTATTATTATGGTTGATTGTTCACATTTCTTAATCTTTGACATATTAATTATTGTGTTGCTGAAGTGGGTTCTATATTTCTAAATCTCTCTGGTTCCAAGGGATATGAAATATGAAATGTGTAGTTTAATTTAATTAGAACATCTCAGTGTAATTCCCTTAATGGAAAGCATTCAGTCACAACAAAGTAATATTAACATGGTGTTAAAAATGCATTGAATTTCGTGCATTATATACTCATCCTGACAGCAGTGTTACATCATCTATTAAACTGGAAATAATTGTATGTTCTTGGATGAAATCTTAATTATTTATATTTATTATTATTTAATTATTTACTTAATATAGCGTAATATTCTGAAACCATTCTTGGGAAAATCTCTTATCTCTTTCAAAGTGAATGTATAATGTAAAGCATCAAGTTCCTCCTTGTGCTTTTTGCACGGACAAATTAAATTCAGGGGGCTTTTTTGGCACAGTCTGCCTTGTATTAAATAAACCACTGTGGAAAAGGTCCCCTGTGTCTCAAGACACCTGTTATTAAATGCAGTGAAGGACCTAGTCGCAGAGAACGATGAATGTGGAACTGGAAAAAAAATGTGATTTTGTGAAAACTGATGAGTGAACGGCAAAAAAAGATGAAGTAGACATTTTTGGGAGGGGGGACACAAAAAAGAATGAAACTCACATCTTCTTAAATGAGGAAATCCATTTCATTTCCACCACTTACAGGGGCACAAATCTGACAGCCGGAGAAATATTCACAGAAAGTGTTTATGTATTTGAATTCCAATGGTTAACTGAGCTGAGAGAGTCATATTTTTACCACTTTACATTCTGAATATGCCACAAAGAAATTTAAGGACACCATTTAAGACCTGCAGTTACGCATTTTGCTTTTTTAAGTCTAATCCATTAGTGCTTTTACACTGGCCACCAATCCCCGATTAGTGGTTGCTTCATAGTCTGATGAATGGTGTCCCCTTATCTCACCCTTACAGCACTTGTTTGTTTTGTTTGTTATAGAATAAATTGAAAAGATATTTTATTCCAGCATTCTGTTTAATGATCTCATTTCTGTTTCCGCTGTATTCTATACTATAATCCTGCGTTTGCATTTGCTACAATGGGAAATAATTGAGTGACAATGCACAAGTGAAGGCAGAAGTGTTTCTCATCTTTGGACATTACTGTCTATTTCTCCTTACAAGGATTAGATTTTTCACCATGTTTGTTGCAAGAACAGGACATGAACATCAAAGTGTGAGTTTCTGTGGACGTCAGCCTGCAACACTGTGCAATACAGAAAATTCTAGTTCGTGGTAAAATGTTCAGAACTGTTTTTCTACTATGGGTAAACTTTAGCTTGTGTAATTTGTGTCTGCTTCCCTATCTTCTGCATGCTGGAAGAAAGTAGGAGGAGGGGAGGATGGCAAAGGCCCTGTGTTACACTGTGGCAAGTGCGCCTGACAGCCACAGCAGTTGCTGCTGTTGGCATGGCGACACGGGTGGGCTTTGATGTTGCACCCGATTTTGTTGTTTGGAGAATCGGGGAAATGAAAAGGGCAACTGCTTAGGCAGATAAATTGAAATAACTTAATTAACAGGCAAATGAGGATTGCACTCTCCTGCTATCTCTTCCTCTCTCTCTTGCTAGAAAAGCACACATTTTTGAAAGAAACTCAGGGAAAAATGTATCTGTTGCAGGCCACAAAGCAGAAGAAAGGTGAGAAAACAGCAAATGTCAACCAAGATTAGGAGCCTGTGTAAATCAAATAATCCACCTTATAGGGAATAACAAGGAAGCAGTGGTTAGTTCCATCATGTACGTTGAGAGCCTGGGGGGTGCGGTGGCGCAGTGGGTTGGACCACAGTCCTGCTCTCCGGTGGGTCTGGGGATCACGTCCTGCTTGGGGTGCCTTGCGATGGACTGGCGTCCCGTCCTGGGTGTGTCCCCTCCCCCTCCGGCCTTACGCCCTCTGTCGCCGGGTAGGCTCCGGTTCCCCGCGACCCCCTATGGGACAAGCGGTTCTGAAAATGTGTGTGTGTGTCTGTGTGTGTGTTGAGAGCCTCTTTCTGTGGACTTTCAGCTGCAGGATCACTGAAGGAAATAGTAGGTAACACCAGTGTATGTCACACACGGATGACGCAGGTAGGTGAGGGGTTGGATCCAAGTGCGAATTTTATTGAGAAGAATCAGGGCTTTGGTTTTGTGAGCGGGGATGTGACTAAATGCCGTGGTTAAGGTCTTGGTAGGGGGCAAAGTCAAACTCCTTCACTATTCTTATGGACAAGTCCGAAAACCAGGTGGAGGAACAGAGTGCTGGTCAAAGCCGGTGTAGCAGGAGCAGGGGCAATCACAAACGCTGGTTAGGCAGCTGTCTCTATGAGATTCCACAACTCGAGTGGGGATGGTACCTCCTTTATACCTCCCCTTAATGCCATGCAGGTGTGCTTGTCTGATCTTGCCTCAAAATAGCATCAGCGCACGTATGTGTATGCTGTTTAAATGGGCGAATGACTGTAGGGAATTTACTGTGGTATATCTAGCATTGTAAGGCACTTTGGATAAAGGTGTCAATTAAATACTATATAATAATCATTGTCATTTTAGGGGACAAGCACCTGCTCAATGAATCGATTTAACTGTAACAGTTAGTGAGATTTAACCCTGGAAAGAAAAATCTTTCTCACCTTTTCACACACACACACTGACTGAAATTGCTTGTCCCAAGCAGGGTCACAGCAAACCGGAGCACAACGCACAAGGCCTGAGGGGGAGGGGACACACCCTGGACGGGACGCCAGTCTGCCACAAGGCACCCCAAGCAGGACTTGAACCCCAACCAAACCCGCTGCACCACCTCACCCCCCACACTTGCTGAGCCCTACCTGCTTTATCTCAATCTGGACCTAGCACTCAGAGTTTTTATTTATGGATTTGGGATTAGAGGATGTCAGTTACAAGAATTCTGTGTTCAATATAGAAAAAGGGTCCAGACTGTTCCCCATATTTGTGCTACCTCAAAAGAGGTATTTTTAAGCAGTAAACATGAACCAGGAAGAAATCCAGGCTGAAAAGGCCAAGAAATACATTTGGAATTAGCTTTTTTCTTTTTTTTTCCTGAAGCAGTAAGTAGTAGTGCACTCTGTTTTTTTTTCTTTTTTATTTTAAGTTTTGTGCGAATCAGATTAAGAACATTGTGGAGTTTTCAATTATGGACCTATTCGTCCACTCAAGCGATGCTCTACTGTTTTTATTGATCCACCAAGCTCTGATGTTAGGCATGGCTCTAGAGGAGATAGAGAGGGGTATTGCTGCACTTGAGCCCTCCTCTGCTGAATTAGTTAAGGTTTGTAAAATACAAAGATCATGTTTTCACACTAAACCTGCTTATAAAACAAGATTTTTTTTAATACAAGCAGTGAAAAGCACTAAGAGTACTGCCTTTTTTGTGAGGTATCCTTTATTTAGTGTAGTTAGTAATTTTCTCTATAGATATAAAAATATAATTTTCTCTATAGATATAAAACACCAGTTATTGTAAGTCAGAATAGAACAAGTAACTTTTTAAGAGAAATCTTATGGGATACAGTTCCATAACTATTAGCAGTGATTAAGTCTAATGGTCTATGCTACCATCCCAAGAGTAAACACAATATAATTTTAAAATGAAAAAGGTTACCACAGGATATAGTAGGATATTTCCATTTACATTTTTACCATAGGATATTTCCATTGTAATTGGCCTGATTTAGAAACTAAGGAACAGAATTCAATCTGAAATTTTGAAAATTTAAATGATGTGTGTTGTCATTCACACACACACACACTTTCAGAACCGCTTGTCCCATACGGGGTCACGGGGAACCGGAGCCTACCCGGCAACACAGGGCGTAAGGCTGGAGAGAGGTAGGGGACACACCCAGGACGGGACGCCAGTCCGTCACAAGGCACCCCAAGCGGGACTTGAACCCCAGACCCACCAGAGAGCAGGACTGCAGTCCAACCCACTGCGCCACCGCACCCCTCCTGTTGTCATTCAGTGCCTTCTAAATGTGGTTAAATGTCACCCATCATGCTGTCAAAGCAAGTCATTTGTGTTTAACAAAATAATCAGGGTTTATATTTCATCAATATTTCAGTTAAAGAAATTTGTCCTGGAGCAAATGTTTCACTTTCTCGTTGTTGGGCCGACAGAAGACCCTGATGCTCAAAAGGTTAGAAATAACCACAGTCTAGAATAAGACTGTCAGTCTTGTTTAAACTTTTTGGAACATGTTTATATTGATGGTTATTTGCAGTTCTGCTCTTCATTCCAGAGTGCAGGTTGTATGTTAAAAAACATAAAAACACAGCCTACAGACATTCAATGCAACTGAGTCCAACGAAGGACTATAAATAAATATATTCTGTTACTGAAGTCACAATCAGTTTGAGGCTTACGGTCACATAATACCCACACGAAGAAAGCATATCTATTGCTACTCTGCAAGGATTTCACCAAATGTTTGATTTCCCTGAGAAGCATTAGCAAACAGCTTAGATGCTGATTTACCTTTTATCACAGTAATTAATGTCTGCCATATATAAGGCTGTTTTCCCAAAACTTTTATTGTTTACTGGATGAGGCTAATGAGACCATACAAATTTTGAAGCTTGGGAAGCTGCGGGAGTGAACCTGAAAAGAGTGGGTTGAAGCCAGTGAATTTTTTTCATTAAATGACAGCAAACCCAAGGAACATTTCATGCAACATAATTTAATGATGCCACCATCCTCATTTTATCCTATACCAGGTCACTCTCTTTAGTTCTAACTGTTGCTTTGCAAATTTAAAAACAAATAAAATATAATTTGATTTAAAGCATACACAAACATATAAGCTATTTGATTTTATCTTTATCCTTACTAATGCTGGTATCATGCTACTAATGATATCTGTTTCTGCTTTTTGTTACTAGTTTTATAATAAGATTCTCAATCCGACTTGGTGGAAAGGATATAATATAGAAAGTAATTTTAAAAAAATTGAACTAAAGGCAGGAAAGGAGTAATGAGAGAGGAGAGTAGCACTAGAGAGGCATTTATAACCATAGACTATACAATTAAATGAAAAGATACGTAAATAACTCGGTACTGAACTTAAAAAAAAGACTGATTCAGAAATATGCATCACATGAACTAATCACTGTACTCATGTAATTAATTGAAATTATAGTACAGAAATGTATAAATATAAGAAATGTAAATTCATTCACACAAGTTTTTAACATTGCAAAGTATTCCACTGCTAATAAAACTTATTGGAACTCCTTACATTTTCTGACTTGAAATATTGGAGTCATTCAGTAAACAAGATAACACAGATCATTTCATCATAAGGTCAACCGAACAAAAACCAGCACCGGCAGGGATCCCTTGGGTCAGGACTGAGAAACACCATGCTGTAGTGCATGTGCTGACATGGACATTCCACTGGGAAAGCAGTTCAGTTGACTGTGGGTTCAGCCCATGGCAGTTTCATCGTACTAAAAACGTCAAAGTTCTTGTATTCACAAAAATATATATGTAATATATATTACAAATAAACATTTAGTGTATACCACAGCACTTATCCTCAGCTTCCCCGTTTCATCGTGACACATGTGGTGTCATGTTTACAGGGAAGGAAGGCATGGCAGTTTTTTCATGAAGGATAAGACAAAAGCCACAGCCTGCACTTGAGGCTGTGTACCAGCAGGAGGAACTTCTGTTGACTAAGGCCCTAGGCCATCGGCAGCGCTCAAGAGACGCTGCAACAATTAAAGTTGAAAACGGGGTTGTTTCTCATTTTATTTTTTTAATTATGCTCTGTGCTGTGTGTTTGCAACTAGGAAAAGCGTTTTTTCCCTCTTGAGCTAATGTTCTCTGACATGATGTTGTCACAAGTGAAATTACCCCCAGGAGCAACAAGAATAGAGGAGAAATAGCTTTTGAAACTTTGGGTCTTAGTGTTATGGGAAACGCTGCTATTCCATACCTCCGACCAAGTGTCTGTAGTGATGAATAGTTGATTTGTAGCTTGTAGAGATGAAGAAGCAGCTCAGGATGTGACAGTCTCTGGAGTGCCAAGAAAATGCTTTTCACTACTGCTCAATACCTTGAATTTTTAATTGTTTCCATTGGAAAGTGTCTTTAAACTTTTAAAGGGACGTGATCATCCGCAGAGAAGAAATCAGGGCTGCAGTTCCCTTTCTCTGTCGCTCCACCTTTGCTCGGGTGCACAATAGTACAAAGAGCAACCAATTATAGAGAAAGACACAACTGTTCAGTTTTTATTCTTTTTGTTGATACTTTTCTCCATCTTATAATGTTAGGTTTGTATACTAAACTACTTCAGATTATTTACTCATGTATACAGCTGGGTAATTTTTACTGGAGCAATTGACAGTAAACATCTTGCTCAAGTTTCGTTGGATTTGGAAAGAGGTGCAACTATGCTGCTTTGTGTGCACCCCTTTAAACAAAATAAAATGAATTTGTAATATGTGTTTTATTGATTATTTTCTCTTTGTTTTGCCTGTCCTTATTTCAGAGAAGTTCCTGGGGAACCAGTTGCAGAGCTATGGGCGGCCACTAATATTTGAGTTTGTAGCTGAGGATCATGAGCTTCTGCCGAAACAAGTCACTGTTGTTCTCGAAGGGTCTGGCATGTCTGTCTCAGCAGAACTTCAATCTGAGCCAGGACTTTCACGCCCGCACTTCACTGAGCAATCCTTTTTTCTCAGGTGAGAATCTTCCCACCAAGGCTTCCTGCCAGGTATAGGAGAAGCTCACCTTTTTCTTACATGGACCCTTATGTGGGCAGGTGTTGAAATATCAGATATTTAAATGAGGTTGATTACATACATTTTCAGTCATTTTGTATTTTTTATAAAAAGTTCACATTTACAAAATAACATAATATGCATTAAAATCTCCATTAACTGAGAACTGGCACAGGGCATGTTCTGTAGGTGGCCTGTAACATGCAAACCTGCTTCGCATCCTGCTTCCACTTTGTGTCAGCTCACAGGTGTCACAGTGCTTCATATTACTGTTTCACCCTCCAAGCTTTTCATTCTCAGCCAGCTTGTTTTAAATATGTCAGCGGTAAGGTTTTCAAAGGCAGTAATACATTTGCAATAAATCGTTCGCTCAGTCTTCAGAGGTGATATATTTTGGGTAGGTGGCATCCTGTTCTGCTTGTGGGTCTTGGGTTAATCTTGGCAAGATGTTGTCTGAATGATTTAAGTCTTCCCGGAGACCTTCAATGTACCATCCGTCAATCTCATTTGTTCACATTCCTGTAAATGACAGACAGACAAGAAATTTTACAACTGTGCATAAATGCAGGTTGTGATGATATACAACCACATTTTTGGCCTTTATGCTTTGGATTCATTTTGTTGGAATGGGTGTTCTCTGGGCTCCTGAAATACAAGGCTGCTGCCCTTTTGTGTCTTATGCTGCTCATTTTGTTATAGTGCAATAGGGATTTTGTAACTCATGGCTATTGAAATTGTTTAAATATTAAAGGCCAAAAAGGGACAAAAAATATAGAAGTCATTTGTCCTTTTTTTCTATCTTTTTGCATACTGGGAGTCAGATGCCAAGGTTTGGCAGAGCAGGAGAGTATATGTTCAGGTGGCAAGTGACACAGCAAGTCCCCCCAGTCCTTTGGAGAAGGAACTTTGAATCTGCTCTAAATAGCAGTTCTTGCTTGGAGTGGTGTCATCATAGCCAGACTCCGGGGAGAGGAGATTTGCAGAGATTTACATATTGCCCCAGAACACGACAGGAAAACACGGACTCTGTCAGTGTTTCCCTTGGCTCAGCTTTTGAAACAATGAGCATCTGCTTCCTGCCTGGTGTCCATCACACAGTACCCACCCCCCACTCCCACCATTACTTTGACGGCTCATAATTGGCAGGTGCTGTCTGTACTGCTATGAAAGAAGGGTCAGAGATCTGGACTGTTACCCACTATCACCCAGATGACTTTGCCTGGAGAAAGTAACTTTGTGTGTGTGTGTGTGTGTATGTGTGTGTGTGTGTGTGTGTGTGTGTGTGTGTGCGTGTGTGTGTGTGTGCGCGTGCGTGCGTGTATGCAGCAGCAACTGTCACTTACTAAGGTGGCATTTTATTCTGCTCATACTAGCGACAGCACAGTAAAAAAAATACGTACACTAGCAGCAGGTATTTCAGACACCCTGTCATGAAATTTGTTGGGAAAATATAAATAAACATGAAAAGCACCTACACCTTGTAGCAAGGCTCCTCATTGACAGGATCTCTAATTAATGTGAGTCACGGGGAATACATTAACCTGGATAAGTGGAGTTGTGCTCCTTCCCAGTCCTGAAATAACATTACCCCCATATCTGTCAGTCAGGAACGGATAGGAGGTTTCCAAAATGACATGAGGTGCTTCCTCTTAAGGACCCTACCAAATATCCCCTGAAAATATAAAATGTTTTAAATGGGCGGGTTGATTTCTTAATATCCAGGTAAGCATATGGAAGTGGGCCAGTGGGTTCCTTGGCCATGTAGTGGAAGTGATCTGCGTGCGGGGGGTGACTCCAGCCCGATGGTTGTGGTGCGCTTACTGCTAGTCTATGATGTGATGGGTGCGCAGAGAAGATTAGCCCTCCGCCAGTGTCCCACGCTCCCACTTCCTCTGTCAGAGTGCTTGACACATGCATTTAATGAAAGACTCTCTCCCTCCCTTTGGCAGGATGTAAAAGGGTACTTAAATTCCACCTTTTACGACAGTCCCCTCAGAACTTAGACTATTTGGTGAACATACATGTTTTTAACTGTATTTTTTGTTGTTGCTTTTCCAGCAAATACCGTAGACTTTATCAGTCTATCCCTGTCTGGTTGTAAAGTGTTTTATCTGATGTTTGGTGGCTCCAGGCTCCATGAAGACGAGGACAAACTGAGGCCACCGTTGTCTGCGCCAGAACTCCGGCACCTTTTGTACAACCTCAGTGCACTCAAGATCAGCAACGCTGGGGGACTTAACTGTGAGTGCGGGCACATGAACATGCTCTCACGATTGGCTGAATGCTCACTCTTTTCAACTTCCCAGTTTTTGATACATCTGTGGGGCTTTATCTGTCTACCTTCCTATTTGTGTGCTTGGGTGTCATTTTTTTCCTGCTGTCAAGGTACAACTTCCCTCTCTGTAGACCTTTCTGTATCTTCAGATGAACAGAAACAGCATTGCTTACATTTACTTTTTTGAGCTCTGTTTCTGACTCTGTCAACGGATCTTTAACATTTAAAAGGGAGGCACTGGGTAAATCAGGACGTTTGAAAAGGCACTTTAGCATTCCGATGCTCAGACAGCTGATTGAGTCTGTTTGCTTATTTTCTGGGAGGAAAAGTTAAAACGAGGGGTTTTTGTTTGGTGAAGGCAGGCAGTAATTTCAGTTAGCGTTCATCACAGGCCATGCCTGCTTTCCGAGCATCATGTTATCATGATGAGAGCACTTAAGATTTGTGCGTTGAGAGACAAAGGAGAGCTCCCCTGTGATTCAAAAGCTCCGTCTCATTTTCGCTTCTCAGACGTGACCTCCGCAAAGAACCTCCTATCCAGGTATATAACTTTGCAGACAGCCCTTCGAAAACAGCACTCAGGTAATTGGCTGCAGGAATTATGCTGAGACAGAGGATGCAAAGAGAAGAGTAAAGGGAAAGAGAAGGACTTTGCCTGAATGTTTGATGTCTTTGTCCTCAAATTTCAGGATAAAAAGCTTCCCACATCTGCTTCCTGATGTACCCACACAAACAAAGCAAAATATGTGCACCATTACACATACAGAAGTAATGAATAATGTAAGTAATGAATGCTGTACTAGGCCCCTACAGCTCCACTCCTCGACTCATGGCCAAGGTTCGATCCCTGCAATGAAGGAAACCTTAGAAAGAGCTCTAGCCTTTTCAGTTGTCATTTTCCATCAGGGCCAGCAATCTCCCTTTCCTTCTGTGAGTCACCATTGGACTACTTGCTGAAGATTACCTGGAAATAACTAAAAGTAGTTATATTTTTTTTGTCATGCACACAGAGTACCTCCCTACCCTTGCTAAAAAGTTTCTTAAGGCAAATAAATTCCATTCAAGACCTCTATCTGTAGCCACAGATCATGAATATTCATCGACAGACAGACATGGAATGTATTTTTGACTGCAGACCAGCACTGACAGTGAACAGAATCACAACCAATAACTACCAGTCATACTGCTTGTCACCCAACAGCCTCAAGGTGTGACAAATTATAGGTACAATTTCAGGTGTCATGTGCCATGATACATTCCACCACAGGATAAAGTTTTTGGTATGCTCAGAATGAGACAGATCATCTCTTAAGATGAAATATCCATACTGTAGTTAGTCACAGAGAATATTGTCTTTCACAGCACTTCTATAATCTATATTGTAAACAGGTTTTCTCCATTTTAAAACAAAATAAAACAAAAGAGGTATCATAACCAAGATGCTACTGTCCTACCTTTGGGTGCAAAGGCAGTAGCGCGAACCACTATTCTACCTGCTTTCCATCTCTAAATTTACACTTCGATCTCATAAAATGCGCAATATATTGATAATATAATGGCAGTAAGAAATTAAACGTAAGTTACAGTGCATAGTTTTCTACAGTACACTGTTTCTCCATTTGATTCTCATTTGCAGAATATTTCAGAATGTTTTTGTCTAAGCACTTGACAGTAGCCATTGGAATACTGGAGCACACCAATATCTCAAGTTTTAAAAATGGCAAATTCATACATAATCCTGTTCTTTAAATTTAAAGTGTTTCTGTCCTAGAACTGAGATATCTGGGGATACTGAATACCAGCATTCAGGTGGTGATTCGTGTCTGATGTCTGTTTTGCGGTGTTGAAAGAGGTGAAATCAATTGGTCTTCCATGACAGGTATAAACTCCCCAGTACTGAATAAGAGTTGACAGTCAGCCCTTTTTAGTTAGTTTGTAGTAAATAATCATTAAGTGATAAGCACAATATGAACTATAGTTACCTATCCCTTATCATGCACTTGCAACATGGTGTCCTTAGCACTGGGTCAAATTTAAACAAAGTCGAGTCCTTTTGAAATATTTTATTCCCCAAGGACGTTATTTTTTCAGTGTTTGTTTGGCTACAGAATGTTCTTCAGGCAATTTCTGAAGAATAAATTCACAGGCTGAATGTGACAGATTTTCATCCACTTTATTTTTAAGTACTAACATGCAAAGGTCTAGGAAAACTGTTTATTTCAACAGAGATTATATCAAGGGTAATGCATAATATCAATTCTGAATCTCTGGAAAATGTTTAAGCCGTGCATTGCAACCAACAATTGCATGTTAATGTGAAGGAAATGCTAGAGGACTTATGGAAAATAAAGTCTAGAGGAGAAGTATTATTAAAACATGTTTGGACTTCAAATTGTTTAAGGGCATTTGGGAAACTGACAAAAAAAAAAAACAAAATAATCAGCATTTTATCATCATCATCATCATCATTTTAGAAATTAGGTTCATAAACCATCAAAAACCAAATTACAAGGCAATAAAACAAGTAATAAAGACAGAAGGCCTTGTAAGAATTTGATTGTCTTAACTGATGATGAGTGGTATTCTTCTAGAAGTGCTGCGGCAGTTTTGATGTAAATTGCTGAACATCACTATCTATCTTGTGTGTTTAATTTCAACTGGACAAAAACAGGACAGTCATCTTTGGGTAAAATTTATTACCCCCCATTTATTGAGCATTTCAGGGAAATCGGGAAAGATACCAATGACGAATTGATTTGCTTGGAGGTTGTTGCAGTAGAAATTACTGTAAAAAGCATACGTAAAATAACTGCTGTAATTGCAGATGTGAGAAATGTTAAAATATTGCAAAGGTTGCATGTAGGATCATGCTGATGAGATTCGGAAACATATTTAAAAATTTTATGCCATGTTCAAACTCCACGCCCTTCACCCTGGTCAGCTGCATTCCTCTAATTAAAACTAAGTGTGACATTTACTCTAATCTTATTGCGACACCATAACTTTCGTCCACAGCCTCTGGCATTTCCACCAACCACTTAATAATTGTGTCTCAGCCACAACCAACAGTACACTTGGTAACATTAACTCTTGTTTACTTTAAAAGGTTGGTTGCTCAACTCTTTGTGTAGTTTTACATTGAAATCTAATTTTGGGTCTATTTGGCCTTTGAAAGGTAGTTATATGCAAGAATATTCCAAAATCCACTTGGATTTAAACACTCAGTCCTAAATTGAAGGGAGCAGTCCATAAGTATAGACCTAAGGACATCAAGGATCTGCAGAAGTTCAGCAGGAAGGAATTGCCCAAGATCCTACTCTACGTTGTTAAAAATTAAATGGAAAGGTTTTCTGCTGTTATCTATGCCAGAGGGCTACAGTAAGTACTAGAAACAGGGGATCCAATTTTTTTCAGTCTATATTTTTGAAGAAAAACACTTTATAATTCATTCATGAATATTTGTTATGAAAAAATAGGATTTTAAGAAACCTGAAGTCCGTGAGCATTATTGTTGTGTTTAATTTACTTTGAAAACACTGGGCATTGCACAAATGTTTCCTTCCATACTCTGTACTTTATGGTCTAGTACATTCAGCTGAGAAGGTATAATTTTGTATCCCATATAATATAAGCTAACATTCTTATTATTATTATTATTATTATTATTATTAATCACCACTCTGACCACTTTAATTAGGAATGTTTTCACTTACTTTGATTTGATAGTAAGTCCAAAGTCTTAAATTGTCTTTTGGTTTGTGTTGCAGGATTATGTTTTTACATTTTTCTTGAGCCAGCTGTAAAAGTATTGATATTTTATAAACTTGGGTATGTCTTGACTTAGTTGCCTTGCCCTTAACCTGGTATCCATCCCAATTACAGTGTCCTGCTAGTGAGAGCATCATTATTTCCAGTATTGTTACAACTATTATTCTGCAAGGCAGAACACGTTCCCAGCAACTTTTATAAAAGAAGAAAATAGCAAATAATAATATAGTCAAGTTTTTGAGAGCTTTTTGACTGTTGTATAAAGTTTAAGAAGTTCAGTGTTTAATGTTCACACTAGCATATGGGTGAGATAAGTGATCTCTGCTGGTTTTTGCTCCAGGTGAGATCTTGCTTAATTAATTTTTACTGACCTGTTTACCGAACAAATCAAAAACTGGATTGTGGTAAATGGAACATGCTCGAACATGCCTTGCTAGGAGTTTTCAGCTGCGTCAGACTAGGTTTGCATTGCTTTGGTCTAGTGAAATGAGGTCTTGTTTAGATACGTGCCCTGGTGAGCTTCCTTTGTCACAGGTCCCTTATGGGCAATGACTTGTATCTGGCAGGCAAGCAGCAGGCTGCCCTTTGTGCAGGTACAAGGACACACCCACATCACGATCATTATCAGTTTGCAGCTCCAATCCAGGGTGCGTTACTTTGCTGTTACTCAATGTCGATGTCCCCCCTTCCCCCATTGATTCATTTAGTAATTTTCCGAAAGGTGATCCAAGTGAAATGGGGGTGGAAGAATGAACTGTCCATCAGGCGCATCAACGTGCCCGATGGACGGCTCATTCCTCCACCCCCTTTTCACTTCGGAACACCTTTTGAATGTATTATAATGCGACAGACATGTGCTATGCAGGAACTGCGCAGCTCTCCAATAAAGCCACAGGCAGAGGCAGTCAGCAGTGTTACTAGTCCTTGGGGTTCATAAGAGGAAGTCCAAATGTGGTGGAGTTGGAAATTGTGTGACCCGCCAAGTTGGTTATTCCCATCTTTGTGAAATAGCTAAAAAAACGCCCCACGGGCCCCCTCTCAACCACCATCTGAACAGGCTTCTCTGGCCCCGGTCTTGCTATTGATGCACGTGCTACTTTTCAGCCATCTTGTAATTACTGCAGAGAACTGTTCTCTGAAGTTCAACTATGCCTGACTATGACCAAAGCTACCACATTGCCAGTGACTTCTGTCTCTCTATGTGTAGATACATCCCAGCTCTCCAGGGTCAGCCTGGTCTCTGCAAGACCCATGTCCACCCTCTCACTCACTGACTTGCCCTCTGCTCCTTGGGTTGAGCAATGCACCTGCCCCCTGGGATTTGAGGGGCAATTCTGTGAGCGCTGCGCCCCCGGGTACAAGAGGGAGGTCCCGAACGGAGGACCCTTCGCCCGGTGTGTACCCTGTACCTGCAACCAGCACGGAGAATGCCACCCGGAGACAGGTAAACAAGCTCTCAAGCCCCACTCTTCATAGTTGTCATTGACTCTTCTTCAGAACTAATGATGATGATTTGCCCCCTAATCTCCCTTTCCTCTTCACCCTATTTGCTCATCTAAATTTTGCAAAGCAGAGGTTTACCTTCCTACTTTGTTCTCCTCTGTGTATCAAAAACATCTCAGCATAAGATTGATTGTGAAATGATGAATTTGTTTGGGGGGGATGAAACAGCAAATGATTCTAAAAGAGAAATGAAATGTGGCAGTGGTACTTCTGTTGTCACACGCCAGATTTAAGACCCATTTAACAGACAGCCTTGAGCCACTGTTTGTTTACTTCATCCATGCAAAGGCCAGAACAGGGCTAGGGTGTACTCGGGTGGTGTGTGGCAGATGAGCGATTGTGTCTCATTAGTTCTAATCCTCTTAATTGGCCTTTTGCTAATTGATGTAAGACGGGGACTTTATTAAAAAGCCTTATCTTTCTAGACTGTTCTGAGAACTTTCCCTCCTCACTATTGAGGCTTTCAGCATTTCTGTAGGCTGCCCGCTTCCTGTCTGGCAATCATTCGAAACCTCAACCTCGTCATCAGCTCCCATTTTTAAACCTTGCAAATTGTTTGTTATTTTCTCAAAACCTTTTTATTTGATTCAGATAAAAACAGTTCAGACTAAGCCACATTATAAATGCATGACAAATTGCATGAGACTTCAAATGTACATCTAAAAAACACATTCATTTTCTAGTCCACCTTAATAGGCCACTCCACTTGCCCCTTTAACTATACAATGCCGCCTCCCTCATTACATCTCTCTGGAGCATGGAGAGGACCATTAAAACTAAATCCATTAAAACTAAACATGCTGCTGATTCAAAGATTTCTGTGTTTGTCAACATGTTGTTCCCTGATTTGCAGCAGTTTTTTTGCACTGAGCTGAAAAACACACTTCCATTCCATATTGCTCTTTGAGTGGCTGTCCATTTACCCACAGAGGGGAAACTTGCATTTGTTTACTGTACCATGTCTCGCTCTTCTCAATATGGAACTAGACATTAGAAATGTTTGCTTCCATCCAAAAAAATCGGTAGTTCTGGGGCCAATGGTTCTGGCACTTTTTCACGCTTAATCTCTCATAAGCCTTTGAAAAAAGAGTTTGGAACAAAAAATGTAATCACCTAACTCCTGTAGTTCTCAAAGTGCATCCGTAGCCCTAATCTAGGCCATCATCATCTTTTTTTAAGACTAGACCACCAGTGGTTTCACCCTGGTTGCTAGCCAGATGTATGGCACAGAGAGCTGTGAACTTTCAAGACACCTCGCTGAATCCAGCTGACCCACGTAGCTTTCGTTGTCTAAAAGGAGAAAGGCATGACAATGGAAGTTGTTTAATCTTTACGAGGTACAGATATATTCCATAGAAAATTTAGGCCTTCCATTAAAAGTGCTCCAAAGAAGCAGTGTTGGTATTTCATTTGTTTCTGTCATAATATTAAAATGCCGCAATATGACGGTCCAGGCATCTGTTATATCTGCTTCTGCTTAATCCACTGTGAAAAACAGCAGGTTCACTGTGTGGTGGGCAGATCCAAAAATGACCAATGCATGAACAGAAACGGGTTCAGGCAAACTGAAAAATGCCAAATAAACAACTTACGGCCTGAGAGATTACAAAAGGGTAGAAAAGTAAGCATGAATGATGGGTGGTGAGTTCGGTGATTTATTTATTCAGCCCGTTTCATTTCAGAGGAAGAAACAGCTCATTTAGTCTGCAAAACAACTATCTATTTTGTTTAAAAGTTCTCCTGAAACTTTTACAGGTTTCGTGTTTCTTCCAATTTTTGTATCATTATCTAGCTCTAATGTAATTACTTAAGGAAGTTTCCATCTATTTTAAACAAGGCTGCAATTATCTTTTTCATGTACATTTCTGTAATGCAGTTACATACGCAGCATGTAAGTACATCACCGAAACTTAATTGGAAATTTGCATTAATTTCATGCACTCGTGTAATGGATCTCCATATTCTGCTGTACATTCTCAGCTGCGTTTGAAATAGGAATTGAGGTTGTACGGTTACGTGGGCAGGCGGATGCAGTGGCTCTTCATAATCGTGATTTATTAATGCTCACCATCTTGTGTCACTTCTATTTATTGTAGTGGGACACGGCAGATTGCAAATGTTAATATTTGCTGTGGTTCCAGCAAACTCCTTAGTGATCGGCGCTGTGCTCCAGGGCTAATGAAGTCTACCATATGTCCTTCACATGCACATATTCACTGGGTGTGTTCATTTAAAGGACACCATCCATTAAATTGGGAAGAAAAATGGGTTTTGCTTTAGCTTCAACTTCATAGGCCAGGGTGGGAGGGGGTGTTAATAAACAACCAAATGAATAAGCTAATCCTCCATGAAAAAAATTCAAACCATAAAAGTAAGCATAACATGTCTCCTCTGTTTTCTGCATCCGCTCTCTGCCATTTCGGAAGACAGCAAAAGCATAGTGTTTAAAGTCTTTGTCTTGTCACTGGCGAGACCCAGCTTTGAATCCTGCTCTTGTGGTCATACTCGAGCAAGGTACCTACTCTGAAGTGATAGAGTAAAAATTATCCAGCTGTATAAATGAGCAATTAATTGTAAGCAGTTCGGTGTACAAACCTAATGCTGTAAATTGCTTTAGAGGAATGTGCCAGCTAAACGCACAAAATAAATATTGGTCTTCCGTTTCCAAGGCAAAATTTACTTTTGCTCCAGTCTTAAAATGATACAGCAGTACACTATGCAAACATTACTGGTGTAGCGATAACCTTATGAACATCAGTCTCCGATGAGCAATAGTCGTGGTTTCTATTTAATGTGATGCTGCCACCAAGAACCTTCTGTTTCATCCTTCAGTTGACACATGGTCACCATATGTTCTAGATGAGGGGTCTTCGAGTGTATACGTAGCAGCAGGGGTCGGACCGGATCTTCGCAGTAGTGAGGGGTACCCCTCGTCTCTGCTCTTTGATTTAGGTCAACAATTAGTAAAGATGCCTTCAGGGCTGGTTTTTTGGCGGAGGCGGAGAGACAAAACTCCTTGTCTCTTTCTCTTGAATGTTTTCATAGCAAAGCAAACATTTTCACATTTAGTATGTTCCCTCAGAGAGGAGGCTTCAAAGCAACTCTTACAGAAATGTTGTCGATACAGCATCTCACACATGCAGATGCGGGAACACGGGAGATTTGTAGAAACAGTAGTAATTCTTATAGGTACATCAGCAAGGGTAATATCTTGCAGTTTCAAATATTGTATATCATCCCTTAAGACCTTTCTCCAATATTATATCTTAGTTTGGAGGTATTCCTGGAGGGTAATACAATTGAGCTTGTTTCATTTTACCTCAAAGCAGCTGCCCCCCCTCCTTGCATCCCCCCAGCTGGTATTCTGTGCACATCCATCGGTACATGACTACACTTTACAAGCGTTGTGAAATGTTACCATGTTGTTTTTGTTCCTGCTAAGAAAACTGTGAATGAAAAATTGTCAAAGAATTGTCAGAACATCATGCAAATCCACCCATTTTCAGTCACTGCTCACCCTCAGGGTCATGGAGGCATCGTGAAAAGTAATTTTTAAATTAATTCTACAGTATCTATTAATCTAAATCTATACACTATCTATTAATTAGACACTCTGCACAATGTCATTGTATTAGCTGCCTCCTGATGCTGTCCTGTTTCACACTGTAATGCATTAAAATGGAACAGCATGTTTGCTATAAGTCTGACTGAATCTGTGAAAACAGAAGGAGTGTTTGGAATGTGATCCTGCAATCTAATTGTCGCAAAAATCTGTTTATGTCTCCATGGTGTGTGGGGATTTGTATGTTCTGCACTGCTGCTTATTTACTGAAGATGTGTCTGTACTATAGTACCGATGAATGTATAGCAGGGAGAGTCTATGAATCACCTTGCTTTGAGAATTCTCTGAGAACATTTGCACACATGTTCTGCTTTAAAGCAGTAGGGTAAGCAACTTCAGCACTGTGCAAAGAAACGAAACAGAAACCCGTATCAGATGACAACTAAAGTTAGCCCCTGGTACTTTTAGTCCAGCTTTCTTAAAAGGCCTCTTTTAAAACTCGACTAGTTGTGAACACATGTATGCAATATTTGGAAACAAGGGGGACTCAGGTAAAAGCCCTGTGTCACTGAAACCAGCACATTTGCAAAGCACGATCCAATGAACACATCATTGTTGTATGGAAATGACTGCAATTAGTTTTCCACCAGTTTCTGTAAAAGAATAACACCCTAAGAGATAAACAGAGGAAATGAACAGGTTTAGACTGGAGGGCATTTCATTTCCTCCTGAACTTGCTTTTTGTAAGATAGAGATCTTTCGCTTGGTGTATTAACATAGCTTAAAATGGTCTCTTTTTTAAGTTACGTTCTCCTTGGACATCCCCGGATAAAATAAAACCAGATTTGACAAATAAATAAACAGAAAGCACCAAAAAAAGCTCAAAAAGGAGTATTTTAGTATTATCACTTCAGTCTTAATTGTAAAATGCTGCCTATTATTCAATATTGTTGTACTGTATTTATATTGGGGGCACAGTGGTGCAGTGGGTTGGACTGGGTCCTCCTGTCTAGTGGGTCTGGGGTTCGAGTCCTGCTTGGGGTGCCTTGTGGTGGACTGGTGTCCTGTCCTGGGTGTGTTCCCTCCCCCTCTGGCCCTATGCCCTGAGTTGCTGGGTAGGCTCTGTTCTCTGTGACCCTGTATGGGACAAGTGGTTCTGAAGGTGTGTGTGTGTGTGTGTGTGTGTGCAATGTAAAATCCAAAGAGACATACAATGTAACACATAGATAACTCAACTCACATTACTCAAGTAGCTATTTATAGTGACATTCAAAGTACAATTTCAGGTAACAATAGTAGATGGTATTTGACTCTTTCATTTGAGTAGCTATTCTGGTAATTAAAGGATAGCTTTCAGTCATTGCAAGATTATTTGAAAATATGGGTTCTCTTCTGAATTTTTTTGAACCCCCCACAGTTTTTTTGTGAAGCTGAATTTAACACACGAAGCATCCGATTCAGGAGCATCTTAAGCACACTCAGCCAACCACTGTCTAGATGGACCTCAGTTGGGAGAAATATTTCATTCTTTTTTTTAATGGTTTGTTATTGACTGTGATGTCACATACAAAATATTTAGCTATTGTGGCACACAGCACTCTGGGTTCAGATGGGGCAAAGAAAAATGCACAGGCACACAGTTAAATAATGCTCTCAGTCTGAGGACCCCTTTTCCTCAATTGAGGACCTCTTTTCCTCAAGCCTACCTACTTAGCACCTCCCAGGCTTTCTCCCCTTCCCACTGGCAAACACGGCCACCCCCTTATTTTCCCCATAAATCACCCTAATGGCCGAACACCAAATTCACAGTTTTTCCCCACATTTCAACTATTTACAATAGAGCCATTTCCTGCCCAAACCCTGGGTAACGCGGGTCGTTACCTTATGCTTGGCAGAATCATTTTTTTAAAAAATCAGACAGCATGTAGTGCAGCAGTTAGACCCATTGCCTTAAAATCCACAGCAGGGTAAAGTTTATTACATTACAAGTGTCTCTCAAAGTTACTGTATGAAATGCATTCATCTGAGTCATGCACAAAGTTAAAAAACATCAAGGTTTTATTTAATTAGTTTTTTCCCTATGCGTTTGTGTGCTTGAAATTCATGTCAATGCACATATAGCACAGAGATCTTATTAACCTTTCCTGGTAACAAAGCCCATCTTTTTTCGGCAGAAATGAGAACAATGCATAGGATTAAATAGCTTCATCGGAGGACTAATGAAACACAATGTCCTTCAGAGCACATTTGGTGAACATTTTGAAATGGCCCTGGTTATTCTCCTTTCATAATGTTAGTGGCGGTCAGTGCTCCAGCAAAATTCTCCCCTCTTCCCAAGGTTTTTTACCAGCATTGCATTGTTATTTATAAAACATGCAAAGAGAACATAATTCATTGAATTAATGTTTAACTTAAAATGTTTAAGTTACAGAGCTCAGTTTCAAAGTCAAAGGCAACTGAAATATGCTGCGTATATTTTTCTGTTGCAATGATCAACATGATATAGGCTGTTTTATAATATCTTACAACATAAAGAAAACCCTTCACTTTCCGAGTCTCTGCGAATAGGTTCTTCTCTCATTTTTCCAAGGTGTTTACATTATAATCAGTGTTTTAGCTCTTGAATCAGTTGTTCTTCATACACGCTGTAAAAGTAGAGTAGGAACACAGTGAAGGCCAAGAACACATCTCCACCTGGTGGACACTAGACACAATACAGATTAAGCCTTCAACTAGTCACCTCAGTGTCACGTCCTCACAGATTCCCTCCCCCGTGTGCCTGGTTTAATCAAACCCAAGGTCACAATTATGCTCTCCAGCACTGCCCTGAGTCTCCCTTTTCGCAAACATCAAGGTGATCTCATAGAATATCAGGCCATTCTCTTCCTCTTGAGCGCTTCCACTTTGTGCCTCGTCTCTTCTCCTTTCAGGGGAATGCCAGTGTAGAGACTTCACCACCGGACCCACGTGTGAGCGCTGCTTGGATGGTTACTATGGCAACGCCTTGGTGGGCGGCCCTGGAGTTTGCCAGCCTTGTCCCTGTCCGGGGCAGACGGCCTGTGCTCAGGTGCCTCAGACAGGGGAGGTGGTCTGCACCAACTGCCCAGGTGGTCAAAGGGGTGAGCATATTTACTGACCTGCAGCACTGCTGATGCACAGGTGCAAATGAAATTGCACCATGTTGCAATTCCACATAAGAATCTTATAAGTGAGGATCTGCGGAGCCCTGACTGTAAACCAGAAAGTAGACTGCAGTTTATCTGTATGATAGTCTTTTACATGATTTTTTTTCTCCTAAAAGGTCATAATGCTAGCGATATATATATATATTTGCATTATTTTAATCATTTAACCTGTTGTCCCTGTCATAACAATATTAGCTAAGGCTACTTGTGCACTAGCACCTTTGTCAAATGAGCATTCTGATGATTCAGCTCCTTTCCTCTCAGGGAACAGGTGCGAAATGTGTGATGACGGCTTCTATGGAGACCCCCTGGGGAGGCACGGCTTGATACGACCCTGCACGCCCTGCAACTGCAATGGCAACGCAGACCCCAATGCAGTGGGCGTGTGCGACCACCTGAGCGGGCGCTGCCTCAAGTGTCTGTACCAAACTGAGGGGGACCGCTGTGAGCGCTGCCGGCAGGGTTACTACGGCGATGCCTTGGGCCGCAGCTCGGGCAACAGTTGCAAACGTGGGTGTCTAACACATCAACAGCAGATTCAAAGTGTTGCTCCTGCATGCCATTTTACCATGGTCAGGGTGCGGAAGGGCGCAGGGGTCATCAAGTTGTTATAACCACTTGGCAGGTGCAATAAGAATCATGATGGGACTTTCAAAGGGAAATAAGAAGTGGCGGCTTGTTCGTGCGAATGTGCTGCGGGGGCCGTCGTTTAGGTCTCAGCATGTCTCTTTAAGGGGGAGGAATAGATAGAACATGAAGGAGAGGATTTAAAAGGTGTTCCTTTCTCAAGTGAACGTTCCTCTCTGAAAGAGCACGCCGTTGTCGCAAACTTCCTTTCACAGAAGGCTGGGGTGCTCACTTCTGATTCCTGAATGAGGCAGTGCAAGCAGGTTTCTTTATATAAGAACACAAAAACAAGTTTTACTTTGCAGTAGCGAGCCGAAAATGTACTTCTGAGGTTTGACGAAGACGATATAAAATGGTTGTGGTTTTCAGTCTGACTAAACAATGATCTGCTTAGATTACGTAGCATAGATTCCATGACAAGGGCTGAAAGAAAATCCTAGATATGCTGTTGCCAGCAGAAGCAAAAACTGGGTGCCTCTGCATCTTTAAACACACTAGACACACACACTGAGTGTAAAGTTGCACAGGGAATACCTGTAGCATTGATTGTCTCAGTCTACCTCACTGTTTCCCCATATCTTTCTATACTGTATGTGTTATGTAGTCATTAATAATTTTGAACCCCCTCAACCTTTAACCCAGTGGTTCCTGGGATAGGCTACAGACCACTGCAACCCCGATCAGGACAAGCAGTTAATGAAAATGGATGGATATTTGTTGTGGTTCGATCCTGAACCCATCTCTCTCTAAAATGGAGGTGTGATGGAGGGGGCTAAAGAGCTGCTTTCCTCCCGCAGCGCCAAGGGGTTATTATTTTATCTTGTGACACCAGTGCACCGATCCTGAGGGCTGGAAGTGTCGACACGCTCCAGTAGCCTCTCAGGTAGATGGAGCGTGACATACAGTCCAAACAGCGAAGAACAGCAGCGTACTTGGACGGAACCTTTGTCTTGGCAGGTCTCTGCACTTCCACCCTGCTTTGGCAAAGGCAAAGCAGTACAGATCACCTGTAGCATGATAAAGGCCCAAGAGCTGAGGAGATTTCAGTTTTGTGTATAGAGTGTGACAAAAATCTGTTGCTGTTGTATCACCCAGCCTGTAGCTGCAGTCCGGATGGTACCGCTGGTTCCCCAGAAGGCTGCCACCCATTGACAGGCCAGTGCCAATGCCTGGGTCATGTGACCGGGCGGGATTGTTCATACTGTGCGGCTGGCTACTTCAACCTCAGGCCAGGCCTCGGGTGCGAGAGGTGAGTTTTAGTAAGTGGTATGGATTCAAGTCAAAAAAGAAATGGGTGGAAGGAAAGTCAAGTCTAGTCTTTGAATGTATTCATTTACTGGTGCTTCTTGGGACATATATGTGTATAGGGACAATTGGTAGCGTTGGGGTTAGAGCTGCTTCCTTTTGACCCAAAGGTCGCAGGTTGGAATTCCACCCCTTTGCTGTTGTAACTTGCTCAGTGGTAATTTGGATGAAAGCATCAGCTAAGTCAATAAATGTATGTTTAGATATAGATGGTGTGACCTGAAAGTTGAACTGTGTTTGCTCTCTGGCGGGTCTGGGGTTTGAGTCCCGTATGGGGTGTCTTGCGACGAATTGGCGTCCTGTCCTGGGTGTGTCTCCTCCCCCTCCGGCCTTACACCCTGTGTTGCCGGGTTAGGCTCTGGCTCGCCACAACCCCTGCTTGGGACAAGCAGTTTCAGTCAATGTGTGTGTGTGTGATATATATATAATTTCAAAGTTTTTATCCATGTCATGAGTTCCTTTACTTTCCTTCTTCACCAGTTCCCCAGTACAACTTTGTGGTCTGTTTTAAATTTTCAAATTCCCATAGAATGAAGGACTACCCAGGTAGCCATAATCCTGTTCAAATGCCCTCTGATGTATGCAGTGATAACCATGCTGGTTGACATTGCCATGGGCTTGGTAATTACCACCAACTCTGTCACCAACAGCAGCTCCAGACTTTGACTCACTCCTCCTTGCTGGACAGGGGGAACCAGCACAACACATGCATTCACACTCATGCACTATGCTTCATATGTATAACAAACACTCCATAACATCAACTTCTACACCTCAAACATTCATTTTCTCTCTTTTTTTTTGTTTTTTTTTTTTTGTTTTTTGAAACAGGTGTACTTAAGCTTTTGATTGTATACAGCTTTTGAAGGCATTCTGTCTAGATTGCTTTTTTATACTGATGAATCACCTGAACTGGTCCCCTCTGGTGTTCGCCCTCAGGTGTAAGTGTAGCCCCACTGGCTCTTCATCTACCGCATGCCACCCAATCACAGGCCAGTGCGTGTGTCGCCCAGGGGTGCAGGGAGTGTCATGTGACTCCTGTCGTACAGGTTTCTATGGACTCTCCACACGTGGCTGCATAGGTACAATCTCAATTCCTATTTTTATGTGTGGTGGGGCAGCAGGTAGCAAAGAAGTTAAGGAAATAGACTGCTGGTACAAGTCCTGTGAGGATTTACTGTTATCCTTGCCTTAAGGATGTATCCAAATGCCTAATTTTTTTCTTTTTTTTTTAATTTCCCAACCCCCAACCACATTAGCATGTAACTGCGACCCCATGGGGTCAGTCACCATGCAGTGCCATCAGAATGGGACCTGCCCCTGTCGGGAGGGTTTTACAGGCTACAAGTGTGACAAATGTGAGCTCAACTACTTCCACAATCGGGCTACGCACCAGTGTGAGGAGTGTCCCGTGTGCTATGGGCTCGTCAAGGATCAGGTGAGAACACCATCTTGGGGCCTTCTATACCAAAGGCCACTTATTGTTACTGTTATTTCGTTATTGTTATTTCTTTGTCTGACCACAAATTCTTTGTCAGAAGATCTATAAAATTGCTTGTTATAAAGATGAGGAGGGTCACAGTGGATGCAGGCAAAGAAGAAAGGAAAAACCTTTCTGTTCCAACCAATGATCTCCAGCTCCTTTTGGGGGATTGCCAGGTATTCTCAGGCCAGCTGAACAATATAATTTCTCCAGAAGGTAATGGGTCTGCCCTGGGGTCACCTCCCAATGGGATGTGCCCAGTATAACTCCCATGGGATTCTGCCAGTGGCATTCTTAAAACATGCCCAAACCACCTGGTTCTTCTCAGCTGTGACTCTGTTTCAAAGCTCTTCTGGATCGCTGAGCTCCTCACCTTGTCTCTGAGAGTGAGCCCAGCAATCCTGCATAGAAACTTCATTTCAGCTACTTGTATCTGCAATCTCATTCTTTCAGTCATTTCCTAGAGCTCATAGCCACAGGTAAGGATGAAAACCTAGATTGAGCGGTAAACCCAGAGCTTTGTCCGAAAATTAAGCCCACGCTTCACTACCACAGATCAATACAGTGCCCGCAGGACTGCTGATGCTGCACCGATCCATCTTTCAATCTTCCATTCCCTTCTTCTATTGTCAGCGTCCAGTTCATCTAGGTCCATGCCACTCATGCCTGCCCCCCTGACTGGCATTGCACCCAACCCCCACTCTTCATCTCACAGTTGGTGAGGCCACCATGATTGCTCCACACTGCTATTTTGGGGTGAGCTCATCCAGGTTGTGTAGATCTGGTCACCAAGTGGTTGCCAGCAAATACAACCCTCAGACCCTCAGTCTCCATGGTTAAAAATGAAGCTGCAATCAAGAAAAGATACTGTAGCTGAACCTTTCTAGAGACTTGAACCAGCAACCCTACAAGCAAGAGCTTGTATGCTTATCACACATACTACCTGCTGAGAGCATTCAGGTTTCTGTGTAGGCACAGCCCCATGAGAGCCAGGCGCATACTCTCATAGCCCAAGTGTTTCTGTGTAATTAGAGATTCTGATTTTCTGAACATTAGTGCTACACTATCATGGGAGATGGGGTAAACAATTACGCCCAGGTGTTTCTGTTTAAGTGCAAAAAAGCCAGTTTCATCAAACATTAGCACTTCAGACCCATGAGAGGGTTGGTAAACACTTGAAGCACGGTTTTCCTGGTGCTATGTCTGATATCGATATCATGTATGACACTTGGCTAAGTGTCTCACATTTCCTTACTGTTATCATTTAGTTTTATTACTGACTCGTAATGGCCATCATTACCAGTTTGATGGCGTGCTGCAGTGATAAAAGTGGTTTGGATGAGCATTTGTTTTAGATTTTACCAATTCTTTCCACCTATTAATCAAAACTTTTGCCAGTCATTCCTAATAGCAAGTTTTTGCAGGAATTGTGAGATAGATTACAGAGGAGCTCACTGTCGATGCCAAGTTCATAATTTGTTCACTTCCTGTTATAAATATTCTGAAAACCTGTGATTTGAATTGCTTGGTCTTCTCAAATTTCGAAGGTCTTACTGAATTAAAATAATGCTTAACATACCAGCACCCTGTATCCTAATTAATAATCCATCCATCTATCATCAGTAGCGACTTGGTCAACGGGGGTCAAAGTGGTGCAGCATCTATCCTGGAAATACAGGGCATGAAGCAGGGTACACCCAAGCCAGGACACCAGTCCATCAACAGAGCAGTTCTGCATAATTATTCACTCACACATACATTCAGTAAAGGCCATTTAGAGTCACCAATTCACCTGCAATAGGTTTTTGGACTACGGGAGGTGCTCTACACAAGCATGGGAGAGCACACTGACACTCAGACTGGACAAGATTTGAACCCATATCCAAACCCGGAAAATGTGAGGCACAGGTATTACCCTTGTTGCCACTGTGTCATCAAATTATTAATGTATAGTAATCCCTCAAATTATGACGTCTCTTTAGTGGATGCATTTATCATTGTTAACTGCAGGTTTACACACAAAAATGTATTTTGTCAAATCACATTGGGTTAAATGGGTACAACAGCAGGGCCTCCTTTGCAGAACTGGAACCCACCAGTGGCAAGGTGGGAAAGGTCATAAGCTCAGATCCTTAAGAGCTCCTCATGTCCCTGTCTGTGAGGGTCCATCATTGATACAGGTACCACACATGATCTTTCTCGGTAGGCAAAAAAGCTGCAGGTGAGGCTGCAGGATCTGGAGAGGTTTCTGGCACTCTACGACTGCAGAAAGTGGCGCAGTGGTCATCATCAGACTCTGCAAGGGGAGGACACCCTGCCCAACACGCTCATGGATCTGCTGGCCATTCAAGGTGGGACTCCTATCCTGGCCACCAAATTCAGCATCCCCAGATCAGTAGGTCGTTTCCTCCAGGTTGCCACGTCAAACCTGTCAACAATTACCCTGTCGGGTGTATTCCTGATGTGCATCTGTGATCTTCTGACAGAGCCTGAAGGTGTCACAATGCTTCAGCATGTCAGTGCCTTACCCTTTATGTATACACCAGAAGGCTTCATGTTTATATGTCTAATGCATGTCCTTTGTAGGCATTCTGTCACATTGTTTCAGCATGTTAACGTGACGCTCTGCGCTTGTATATTATACAAGTTTTTCCGATTCATTTCACATTCAGTTACAAGAACAAGGCTCATCAGTTCAAAATGCCTGTAATCAGTGAAAATTATTTTGAAAATTTTAATTCTGTTTTGTTTGCTTTCCTGCATCGAAGGGAAACACAGGTAATCCCAAATATTAAGCATAAACATTTCTTGTTGTACTGTAAACTCTTTTCTGCCAAAAACACAAAGTTACTGCACTGACAAGTGAAAAATACAGAAAAATTGTCATCATTTGTGACACTTCACAATGTCCTCAGTTGCAGAGCCCATAGAAATCCTGATGTACCAATGTGTTACACGTGAGTTTATCTGCAAGTCAACCGCGTCAGTAATATTGTCAACCTGGAGCTATTTTGTTTTTACCCTCTCTTCTTTCTTCACAGATGCAAAAAATGCCTTTGTCAATCAGTTCATGCAACTGGAAACATCAGCACATGTTGTGGGGGCCCAGCTGCACAGGTTTGCCGCTGCGATGAACTGCAGCCTCACCGACGAGGGAGAAGAGGGGGTGAGGCAGAGCAGGCTGTGCAGGGCTCTCACAGGGCCCGCCATGGCAATTGATGGAGCGCTGGTACAATTGAGACAGGCCACCGCAACGCTGGATGGCCTGGTAAGGCGTGCCAGGACCTGAAAACCTCAGATATAACAGTCTGTAATCGGTGTGAACAGAGATAACTGACTCGGCTGTAACTGAACCGTGGTATCTACAGTGTGAGGCAGGCAGATATAAGTGCTTCCCGTTCTTGTAGTCAGAGCTGCCCTTGTTTGAATTCAGGTTTATTATTGATTTCATTCAAGCATGTATCCTATCTATGACATGGGTTTTGAAGCACCCCTGAGAGTTCACACGGGCATGAATAACAGCTGAACAAACCAGCGTTGCAGCATAAATTAAATAGAACCTCAGTCTGGTCAACAGCCATTTCTCAGATAACAAAAGTCAATCAATATCTGCAATTTTATGTCTTATAATGGATAAATTAGAAAGTGCTATATCTTCACCTAGGGAAATCTGTTTATATGGGGGTTATGGAAATGATATACTTTAATGTTCAGGCAGTAAGACAGTGTTATAAATATATTATACATGATGTTGTGCATGCTAGGGTATGACTGGTCTGGGAAGTAATTAAGCCTGAAGCAGCAATGAGTGAACTTGCAGTTTTCATTCAAGAACCTAGGCCAAAAACGTGAATATAAATAAAGTTTTAGTATGGGGCATGGCACAGCTGGGTAGTATCCTCATAGCACCTGGGTTTGGATGTGGGATTAAATCTGGGCCATTCTGTGTGGAGTTTGTGTCTTCTCCCTATGTTTGTTTGTTTGTTCCTCTGGGTGCTCTGGTTTCCTCCCACAATCAAAAGACATATTGTATGTTTCAAGTGACCTGGTGGCTCTAAATTGCCCATAGTGTGTGTATGTGTGAGTGAATGTGTGTCATCGCCCTGTGATGAACTGGCATTCAATCTGGGGTGTACCCTCCCTCAGGTTATATGCTTCCAAGACAGGGTCTGAACCACGACAGTCCGGCACTTGATAAGAAGGTGTTGATAATGAATGAATTATTTAATTTATCAGCAACTGACCATGAATTGCATTGGGAAAAAGACATACTTTTTTAAAATGCAGAACTAATGAAATAGCTATGTTAACTTTTTAAGTCGGGCAAGTTTCTTCATAAGAATACACTGTATTATATGGCCTTGTGATTTACCCCCATCATCTTACTATTAATCATCTAACTATTATTAAAATGCAGCTATTGAAATAACTTCTGACTTTTCATGCCAGCTGTGTTACGCATGCACAAAGATACTTCGATGTTCAATGAATGGTTCATATCAGAGGTACAGTAGTGTTTTTCCATGTTTCCACATGAGCCACATTTCAACAGGTGTTCAAACTGCCTTTGTAGTTTAAACTGAGCTGAGGTCTTCATCTCTGACCCTGAAGCAACACAATATCAGTTGGTTTACTGAACCATTTCCACCCTTTTCAATGGTGTTCTGGCACTGTGAGCGGGTATAGATCTGTAAAAGGTGTCAGTCTATAACCTTCTGGAGCTACTGCAAGTGTTTCTACAGCCCTGTTAATAAAACAGTCAACATTTTAAGGTTCTCAATCTTTTTGAGTTTCTCCACCAATAAACAATCTAATCAAAATCTTTGTTTTCAAGGTCATTCCTTTTGAAGTTCAGAAAGGGCCAAACCGGTGGACTGCACTAGTGAATGAGTCACGTGTCCTGGAAAAGGGGTATGAGCGCCAGTGTCCTTTAAAATCCAGATATGTCAGTATTGAAAATTAATAAAAGTTAGGAACACATTGCTATAAATAGAACATAACTGTCACCTAATTAATTCATGATCTAAAGTACAAGTCACTTTTCCCTAATATCTTCACGCACTTTTTTTGCAGTGAAAGTATCCGTCTGCCTCTGTAATCATCTCCACCCCATCTTCTGTTTTGTGTCTTTCAGTCATACAGAAGTTGCAGAGTACATAGAGTTGGTAGCCAAAAGAGCCCTGATCACATCAAACCAGACCTATAGCATTTTAACAGTTCTCTTAGAGGATGACTCAACGGAGCAGTTCATCGGGAACTTGACGCAGCAGTGAGTATAAAAGCACACCAGGCAACACAATTCATTCTGCAAGCAGTTCATTCCTGCAGAGCAGCTTTTGTGTCCCACCAGTTATAGACAAGAACACTTCTCACTTACATGTCTGTAGATCATGGCCAACTGTACGAAGTGTTGGGCAGTGAAAACACATTAGATGTCATTAAAAGAATGCTTAGCAAGTTGCTCAGTAACTTTAAGTATTCTGTATAATGCAAACAGAAGTAAATGAGTTCAATTAAACTTGCATTTAATGATAATTAAGATTAAAAACAAGGAACAACCACTTTCTTTTATTCTCTATACTCCACACTTTACAGTCTGTCTTAAAACGAAAATTCATGGCACTACACTAGGGTTCTGAGCACATGGAAACAGTCCATACTCATTTCATTTTCCATTAATATACATCTAATTTGCTTGAGTTTTGATGTTTCCATAATAACATTCCGAATAGTTGGCACAAGAGCCCGTAACAGTGTCCAGAATGAATCTGAAATGCCTTTCTAATAAATGGCTTTAGATCAACAACATGTTGCAGTCCAACCTGTGAACAATTAAATGTGTTTATTTGCATATGTGCTGCCTTGTTACCACACCAACTCATCTCACTGCATGTGAGGTTGATGACATAGAAAATTGCCTTTATGCCATCATGTGACTGAGCACCAAAATTGGTGCACTGTTTCCATCGGTTCTCAATCCACATTCCGTTGTGCAGCAGCGCCTGATGCAAAGACACTTAGGGATGCAGCCCTTATCTCTTCACGACCATCTGGTGCCTACAGGTTCTATATTTCCTGCTTTATTAAAAAATGATTCCACATTAAATCATTAGAACATTCTGGAGTGGAGATTTTTGTAACTAAATCCCCAGTCACTAAAGAGACTTTGGGACTTAAATAATTCCAGCCTGTTTTGTGCATGTTTTGCTTTGATATTGTATTGCGCTGCACTCTGGATTCAAATGGGGCGAAGAAGGACGCAAGGAACACCGTTCATTGCAAATGTTTATTGGAACACCAGCACACAGCAAGTGCTGGAGGCATGAAAACAAGGAAATAATGCTTTTGGTCTGAGGACCCCTTTTCCTTCAGTACCTGTACTTCAAACCAGTCTTCCCAACCTACTTAGCTCCTCTTGTTCTCGCACTGGCCAACAGACACTTATCCCATTATATTCCCCATGAGTCCCCACAGCGGTTGAACAACCATTTCACATTTTACCCACATTTCTCAACTATTTACAATGAACCAGTTTTCCCTCTCAAACATGATACTCTCCTCTACAGTGGGTTGTTACAATATGTTCTGGAAAATTTGAATGTATTGAAATTCAAAGAAGTTTTTTTTCTTATTATTATTAAAAGTACGGTTAGTTGAGGCTGCTTTTTTATTGTTAAGAGCAGCAATGACTTCTCCTGGGCTGTAAGTTTATACATGGGATCGAATCCGATACAGTCCATGTGGAGTTTGTATGTTCACCCCACATTCATGCAGGTTTCCTCCATGCGCTAATGTTTCCTCTCACGGGTGAAAAATGTGTATGGATTAGTAATTCTAAATTACTCTGTGCTTCACTTCACCTCCTGTGCTTCTGAGAGGCTTCAGACCACTATGACTCTGGATGGATGAATGGCCGAACGGATGTATTTTGAAACCTAACTTAAACCAGGCATACAGCACTGTTACTTCTCATCTCCGGCATCTTCTGTACAGATTTATAAATTAATGGCGTCGAAATCACCAAATAATGACTTTTCTTCTGTTGCTGATGAGGTAACAGTGCATTAGTCCAGGTAAATAAGCAATTTCACTGTTAAAGAGTCTAATAAGATGAGCTGCTGCTGTTAATCATCTTCTCCCAGACTTCTAGAAATGCGCCAAGCTAAAGAAAACCTGACGGCACAGGTGAATGTGACGCTGTTGGAGGCCAGGGCTGCCAGTGACTCTACGCAGGCCGAGGCAGCCGAGACAGCAGACGCTCTGTCCAACCTTACCTCTTCCCTGCTGCTGATGAAGTCTGAGCTCGAGAGAGCCCCGGGCCAGCCAAAGGTTAGCAGGAAAGGGAACATTTAGTTAATCCTCACGCATCTCAAATGATGCACAGACAGTTTGAAAGCTTCCTCTGAGGAATAAATATCAGGTGTTTGAGCTAATGGCAGGTGTAGGGGTTAATGGCCATGAGCATGTTCCCCATTAGACACCAGCTAAAGACTGTCATTTGGACAGGGGGGTAAGTGGAGCAGATCAGGCAACCTGGGGCAGTATATGAAGCTGGAATTGCGAAGGCATGGAGGTGAAAAAACCAAGCCTGAGTCGGTTCCCATTTTTCCTCACCTACCTTTTGCTCGTATGATGTAGGGAAATTGGATACAAGTGACTGCAGTGTGTGACCACTTTAACCATCATTATTCCCATTTCAGAAAGTGGAATGGTCTTTCTACGCACCATTAACTTACTGAAAATGCTTTAAGACCGATGTGAGTGATGAAAGTGGATTTCTTTCTTTCACTTTTTTCTTTTATTTCAGGTAGTAGACCTGGCTAATAGAACTCAGGAGCTGGACTTGCTGGTCCAGACCAAGGATGAACTGGTGAGCACAGTGCGTGGAGAGCTTGAGTCTCGTGTAAAGAGCACGAGGGAGCAGGTGAAGACCATGCAGGAGTATAACCAGGTAACCTATGTGTGGCTCTGTTATCGGTTTGTTTTGCTAAATTGTAGTACAGATTTTTTTTCATACAATTACTTTTCCAACCAATGCAGAGTGGAATTTTTCACATTCATGGGTCTCCTGGCAGGTCATGAGACTCAAACCATTATGCTTCTTAACAAGTTCCTAGCCTTCCCCATGCTGCCCTGTTGTTTCTAGAATTTACATCTCCTGCTGGCTCACATAAATTCAGAGGCATTAATAGCACAGACACAGGTATACACACACACAGAGATTGCAGTGAGCTCTGTGTGGAAACGCTGCACTCGACAGTTTGAGCAGTGTCCTCGCTAGACGCATGTAAATCCCTTCACGACAAGTGTTTGCGCAGTTGTGAGACAGATCAGCTTTTTATGTGCAATCTGAAGATCATTCAAGATGTTTCCCAAGTGTAATAGCCAAACATTACAGTTTATCCAACAGCACAAAGTCAACATCGTGTCACATAGAAATGTTTTATTCCTACGCTGTCCTACTGATGCAGCTGTGTGCTCTTTGCTGCAGAAGTGGGCTCTAAATGCAGAATTTTACTTCCAGTGCTGAAACACCTAGCAGGGACAGCCAGAGAAGATCTGAACCGCCATCAGTTTATTTCGGGGACTTTTACTTTATTTGAGCTTCCTTTAGAGTTTTTCGGTTTACCTGCTACAGATGTAAAAGTGTCTTCATTTCTGCCTACTTCTTGCCCTGCGTGCTGTTGGCACCTGTGAACTGCACCGAGGAAACGTGGTGCCAAAAGCGCCATAAAAACATGTTGCATACTGAAATGGGCACGTTCAACTGAGCTCCTTCCTGAGTGCTTTCCTCCATCTGCTCACTGTGAAAGCTGACAGCCCGCGCTGAAGAGGCAAGGGTCGCCGCCCTGTCTGCTGTCATCCAGGGAAAAGAGACGGAGTCTGAAGCCTTCACCCTTCTGAGAAACTTGGAAGGTGAAATGTTGCCCCCTGCCCCTTGCAATTTGAACCGCTTGGAGTGTTTCCACTATGCTACTGAATGCGGTGTAACAAATAGAATACAGATCTCTATGAACTGTATGTAATGCCACATAGATAGAATTCAATTTCTCAGACTTACAGTATGACCTTCAAATGTGAGCAGTAGTATATTTAGTAGACTTTTGTCCTGCTGTGCATCAGGTAATGGCGGTGCCTCACAGTTGCTGGGCTGTGGGTTTAGACTAGGTTCAAATTAGGATCAGTCTATACCAGGTTTAAATGTTCCGCTTGTGTTCATTTGGGTTTCCTTCCTTCCTTTGACAGACAGGAGAACTGTTGACTCTAAATTGTCTGTTGTGAGTGAATGAATGTGTGCACTGCTGCCCTGTGATACACTGCCTTGGCCAGGATGTACCCTGTCTCATACTCTGTCTTTCCAGGATAGGTTCTGAATCACCACAACCCTGCCCTGGACAAGTGGTTAATGATGGATGGATGGATGGATGGATGGATGGATGGATGGATGGATGGATGGATGGAGTAACTGAGCACATTTATTACCAACTATCATAAGATATTTATCTTTCTCCAAGTCATTTCAGTAATTGTCTTATGGTTCAGAGAAAAAAAAATGAGTTAATGTCCCATTTGCATCTGAAATATCAGGTGAACTGAAATAATACCCACATTATTATTCAATAATGTAGTTAAGAGCTTCAGATAAGAAGGATGTGAAGAACAAGAGCTGTTTGACTTTATTCTGTTTCTTTACCTCTGAAATGCTGTGTACCTGAAGAACATGTCCACCTGTCTCCTGTGACAACAGAGATGGATCCATATAGGTCATTGTGAAATTAAGAATAACACAACCAGAATCATTTAGGGTTTTTTAGTGGTGGAATCTTTTTTTCCCTCTATTCAGACATGCAGAAAACATGGCCCCAAATAATGGGCCAGACTCAGGACTCTTCGTCGAAAGAGACAGTGGTGGAGCAAGAGATCCTAACAGATGCAAGGAAAAAGACAGCCCAGGCTAAGAAGTCACTTGCACCAGTGCTTGACAACTCTACGCTCTCCAACTCCACAGCTGCTGATGCAGAGCAGGCTGCCAGTGTTGTTTCCCAGGTGAGTCTTAGCATCTTCATCACTACATGGCATTTCACAGGCTACTGGGGCTTGGGTGTGAGGGCCAAAAGGTATCAGTCGCTCTCCAGATGTGGAAGGTCGCTTAGCCCTTCCCTTGCCCTTGGTGCCACTTGCTGTTTTTATTCCTGTTATTTAATACTCTGTTTCTGCTCTTATCTTGTTTTATTGAAATTAACGTGGTTTGCTTTGAGCACAGGCGGCAAAGGGCATCCTCTCACAGGTGAAGAAGGCAAAGAGCACGTCCGTGAGGCTGAGCTCTTCCATCGACGCAGCTGTCCGGCAGCTGGAGGAGCAGGAGCACAGAGCCGCACAGATGCGCACAGAGGACACTGCCACTGACGTAAGCCACACACACACACACACACACACACGCACACTGTCTGAAACGGCTTGTCCTGAGCAGGGTCGCAGTGAACCCGGAAACACAGGGCGCAAGGCTGGAGCGGGAGGGGACACACCCAGGGCGGGACGCCAGTCTGCCCCAAGGCACCCCAAACAGGACTCGAACCCCCTGACCCACCTACACAGACACAAACACACTAATAATAGAGATCAAGAGGTGTCAGCAAATTCGGTACCACAGTGTACGAGATTATCTGCAGAGAAAAAAATGTATTTGTACGAGATGATAATCCCTTTTCCTTGGTTATTAAAACTATGTTTCATTGTCTTGCCAGTGCTTTTATGCAAAGCAGCTTATAATTTCCCCTTTTTGAACAGCTGAGTGACTCAATGGAGTAATTCCTCCAAGGTACCTTACTCAAGGGGTATGGTAGCAGAGCCTGTCCTAGGATATGAATCAGAAGCCTTTAAGTTAAAGCTCTGTCTTTTGCCGTGTAAAGTGAAAATGCACTTATTATGTCTTACTGCATCGTGACCAGGTGGTATGAAGTATGATAACCTCCTATGTCAGATAACGTTCCAAAACATTAAGCAAAACATGTCTCAGTCTTATAGTTTATAAATGTTTACCTCAAACGGGCACGTGCATGAATAATCACGTTCACTTAACATACATCAATAACACTGGACATCATTCATTTGGTGTAATCATTTAATTGATTTTTGTACTGTTGGTAGCAGCAGAAATATCTGGAGGGAATTCTTGACGTCCAGACCGTACAGTTATGGAAATACAACACACCTTCAAGAAAACTCCTGATTATATCATATTTCACTGTGAATTGTGTTGTATTTGGTTTGCCTTTACCGTTATTGAATTTTCAGCACAAGGGTTTTGGAGAGAAAAAGCAAGAATATGACCGTACCCATCACCTTGTCTGTTTTATCTGTGGCTTGCTTCCATCACTTCATCTGAGTAACAGAAGTAAATCATATCAGCATTAAATAAAGCATGGAAAGCAAAATACTGTATATTTAAATAAGCTTAAACAAGTTTTTTTCCACTGTTTGAGTTTGAATGTGGCCTGGAGATATCGAGCATGATAACCACCTATGTGAGATAACTTCCAAAAACCACCTGACAATGTTCCTGACATTTGGCAGCATATTTACTGAAGTTTGCTGGTAAATCTCTGCAGTACATAAGTGCGGTTCCAGAACACTTCTCATAGTTGCGGGAAGGTAACAGAAGGGGTAGGGACAGCTGTGGACAGCTCTGGATAGCTGAGAGCAAGCATTGAAACTAGCAGATCTGAGAAGAAACACTGAAAAGCACAAGTGCAATGCTGGTCACTTTTATTTATTGATGGTGAAGAGACCACAGTGTGACCATCTGTGAAGTTGGCCCTTTGTGCTGTTTCTGATTCCATTGTCAGATGGAAGATTCTGTCGGCAGCATGAGGGAGACCATCGAAGGGGCGAAAGTCCAGCTGGAGTCTTATGCAAAAATGCTTTCCGATCTGCTGGGGAAAATCGGTGAGAAAATCATGCAACGCTTGAAAGGTTCAAAAGCAGTTCATTTCTTTGCGTTTCGTGGTATCTTTCTCACACGATCGATGCGAGTTACTGAGACGTTGGTGTGATTGAGATTCATAAAATTGCTGTAAAAGGTTTTTGCATTTCTCTCCTATTCAGCACACTAGAATCTAGAGGTGAGAGGCCATTTCTAAAAGAACTGTATCCAACTATTTCTGCTTATTTCTGATGAAATCGAGCCCATCTCTTGTGACCCCATACAAACAGAAGAGAATGACGCTGTTGAGAGGTTCCAGCTCATCCTCAATGAGACGGCGACTCGCCTGGGGATCCTGCGGCATAACATGGACAGCCCGGCACTGGGTCGGAAGCTGCAGGCGCTGCGAGACGCCGCCCGGGACCAGCAGGCCGAGCTTGAGCGCGTGGAGCAGAGCATTCTGGAAGTCTCCAAGGAGAAGCACAGCCTGCAGGACATTGTCCGCCACCTCCCGCAGGGGTGCACCCAGCCATCGAAGGCTGGCAAGCTGTGAGCCCCTCCGCTTTTTAGGACACCACCCCCCCCACCCGCTGAGCGCACTCAGCCGCCTTGTCCACAGCTTTATCCTTTGCTGGTGCTAAGCAAGAGCAGATCCATTGAGAAGGAAAGGTCCTTTCAGGACTCAACTTCCAGCCGTACTGGGACAGAGAGCTTCCGGACACACACAAGCCTAGCAGTCCCAGCCTGTACTCCCCTTATAATAGGGCTCCTGTTCACTTCTGGTCAACCCTCATGGAACACAAGGAACATATGAGATACAAGGGACGCATAGAACACAAGGGACCCACATTTGCAAGGAGCTTCATAGGAGGCTCCTTATTTCCTCCTGTATTCTTTGCCAGCATTATACAGAAGTTTATCAGAGCCAATGTAATTATTTTAATTCTATAAAGCATGAAACTTTTAAGACATCAAGTCAAGTTTGAACAATGGGGTTGTGATAAGGATTTACTGAAAATCGAGCTGCTTGTAATGACGGCAGTCTTAATTGAAAACGAGTCCTGTGCCTCCCTTCCTTATTCCAACAGCAGGGACATGTATGTTTCTCATTTCCTACTCATTTATTCGCTTGCCTTTTGATTAAAAGTAACTAACGCTGCTACGGAACGCACCGGAAATGTTTAATAGAACATTAACACTGCCAGATTAATAAACGCTGTCGAAATGCTGTCAGTCTTTTCATTCTGCCATAAATTAGACCTGCCCAAATGTGACCTTTTTTTCTTGGTAGTTCTATTGTGTCAATGAGCCTCTCATCTAATTACTTACTCATAACTAAGGTAAAACAGAAATCCTCAACAAGGGGGTGTTTGTAAGATTTCATGTTCGAAATAATGTGCGTGTTAATCGTTGTTTGGTTCTAGACTGAGAATTTGCATCGCCTGTGAATTACCACCTTTTACCACACAGTGGTGCCGTTAAACACCAGTGACAGAAGTTACCCAAGGTTTCGGCACTGTTTAACATTGGGACTGCATTTATACTGCAGGAAATGCAGGAAAGTGTTGAAATCCAGTGAAATTCAACCTTTTCGCCTCCATTTAGAACATGCCTGCCTCTTTCATCAAGGGGATAATGTACACAGGCCTGCTTAAAGTGGTTTCAGTTACATGTAGTGAGACTTTTATTGTAGTTCAGGTTTCTGTGAGTTCACAATGTCGGCAGAGAAACGTTGAATAATCAAGTGGCCTGTTTTTCGTTAAAAAAAAAACACTTATGTAAATGTAACATCTATTGCAGAACAGTACTGTAATGTCTGATAAACTGACGTGAACTGAATGAAAATGAATGAAAAAGATTATGGGAGTGACCTTTATTACTGTCTGGTTCCATCAAGCAAAATATTTGTTTCAGCCTTATATTTTATACATATTTTATAAATGCATATGAATAATTAATAACAAAAACATTAGGGATCATTAATTTGGTGTAACCATTTAATTGATGTAACACACATTTGTGTTCTTGTACTGTTGGTAGAAATTGTCTCAAGGGATTCCAGATTTTAAGAGTAAATCTGTACAGCTTTGGAAATACATCACACCTACAAGAAAAGTCCTGATTCTATGACATCTCATAGTGAATTTCATTTGTTTTGTCTTTACCATTTTTAAAAGCACCAGGTTCTTGGAGGCAAAATAATAGAAATGTCACCTTACTCATCATCTTCTCCGTTTTATCTTGCAATTGCTTCTGTCAGTTAATGTAAGTAACCAAAATAAATTGTCAAACCAAAACATGGTGAGTAGAATGTTGTCATTTTAATAAAAAACATGTAAATATCAATACCCATATGAATAAACCTTAACTGGTAATTGGGAATATCTGTGGTCAAAAATGATTTCTTTTACTATTGCTTACATTTTTGTTCTTATGTATTATTTGCATTACTTACTATAAAAAAATCACTTAGAAACCTGAGGTGTTGGTTTTGATCTTCTCTGGGGAAAAAATACAGCGCAATAAGTAGACAAGTTAAAATAAAATCACATTCAGGCATATAATTTAAGTTTCTCCCAGATAATTGTGTAACTACTTTTCAACAGAGTAAAATTAACTATTGAGCACTGAATTAAACAATGAAAAAAATATGGTTGTTTTCAAGACCACAACATATCTTGTAAAAACATCATTTTATGAATGTGAAAATAAATTACTTAAAATACTTAAGTAAAATGCGTATACTCATTCAGAATTCCATGTGTATACTCATTCGGAAAATTGAATGTTTAACTTTATCAAAATAGACAATAGTATAGTTTGCTATGGAAGAATTGTTTTATTTCAGGCAGTATAGAGTGTTTGGCTGGCTTCAGAGATTATGCACACATAAGAATATTTAATATGGTTATCATTTATATTGTACAGTCCTACAAGATCTGTCTAAAGTTCTTGGTAACGGTACTTGTAAATCTTATCTGCAATATGTTTAAGAGGAACAAGTTTAATCTGGGGCTGTGAAAAGATAAGGAAAAAACATTGTTCTCAGTTCTGTCTAAATGTCTAAATATGGAAACACTGTTGTATGATGTTTTTTACGTATTGAAGTTATACGCTTAACTCTATAACAAAACATACTATTTTGTATTCATAAATTAAAAACAGAATAATATTTTGCCACGTTTGTTAGATAATCTGCACATGATGAATCCAACAACAAGAGGCAAGTGATCATCCCATACATTAAAATAGACCATATATTACACACACACACAAATTGTCTGAACAGCTTGTCCCACACAGGGTCGCAGGGAGCCGGAGCCTAAGCCGGCAACACAGGGCGTAAGGCTGGAGGGGGAGGAGACACACCCAGGACGAGACGCCAGTCCGTCGTAAGGCACCCCAAGTGGGACTTGAGCCCCAGACCCAGCAGAGAGCAGGACCTGGTCCAACCCACTGCGCCACCGCACCCATTTATTATAGTTTCAGCCAATGTTTATAATATTGCCATCCATCATCACTTTTTGTGTTCCTTGGGGTGCCTCCAGAAGAGCATCTAGTGTAGCAGTGTACTGGTCAAAAGGCCTAGGTTTAGATCCCCCATCCTGCTGTAACACCCATGATCAAAGTTCTTATGTTGAGCTGACACAATAAATTTACCCCACTTCAACAGTGAATTTTGGAACACCTGGTCACCTATAGACAGTGACCATTAGCACTGATGTCTCACAGCCCCTGGGTTGTGGATTTGACTCCAGCTCAGTCTATGCAGATTCTCCATGTTTCCCCCATGTCTACGTGGGTTTCCTCTGGGTGCTCTGGTTTCCTCACACAGTCCAAACACATGTACTTTAGGTAAACTGGTGCCTTGAAGTGAGCTCATTGTGTGTGTCAGTGTGGGTCTGAATGAATGAATGAATGTCTCATATCCTGTGCTTCTAGAATAACCTCCAGATCACCATAGCCTTGCACTGGACAATTGGCTACTGGTAATAGCTGGATGGGGAAATTAATGTATTTATGTCCACTTACGCTACTGATTCTGTCTCTTTGTTGTTGTGACCCACTTCTGTTCTGTTGCTTTAGAAAGAAAATAAACTCTAAGTGCCGAGCACAGCAATGTTCCCAAAAAAAAAGCACCTGCATGAGACCATCCATTTTCTAATTCTGTTCTTTTTTTACTAGTGATGGTCGCATTGTCTCAAATACGTTTTTAAATATTGACATTTTATACATAAGGATATACAGTATGCTTGAAAAACAGGTATGATGCACATAAATGAATAATTTCTCTCAGTCTCTGTTAAGGATAATTTCAATAGCTGCACTGATTTAAGATAACTGTTTAAAAGTGGATAAAAACACCATTCCAGAAAAACTGTGTCAGAACATCAGTGACGTCGCTACCTATAAAATTTAAATCAATCAAACAGACTTCATTAAGCATTTTATAAATAGCAGGCTATTCTTGACTGACCTCAATCTCTTCATACTTCTGGTATGTCACTCATGTCAGCAGTTTCGAACTTCCAGGTGATCACGTGACCGTTCTGTCCCTCCTCCTTAGTGCCCTCAATTGTCTTAATTTTATTGTTTATTTTATGTGCCACATATTATCATGCTCCTTTTGAATGCTGTTCACAGTACCCACTGTACTAAATGTTTTGTGAATACCCTTGACTTTTCGAGTTTACTGTGATCCTCTTTGTGGCACCGCGATGTACCGTATTACTGTTCTTGTCCCCAAATACACTGTGTTACTGCAGTCGTTAATTTTTTCATGCCATCTTTTAGTAATGGTGCTAGTAGAAGTGTTCACTACAGGTCACCATTGTCCTTGTGTACAGCCACGTTATCAGTTCACCCTATTGTCATGGTCTGCTCATATGCAATATTTGCATCCTTATTCTTGCCAGCATTTTAGTGGCCCCAGTTCACCAGAGCTGCATGTCTTTGGATTTTGGGAGGAAACCAGAGTACCCAGAGGAAACCAACGCGGACATGGGGAGAACATGCAAACTCCACACAGGCTGAGCCAGATTTGAAGCTTCGCCTGAACAACCCAGGTGCTGTGAGACAGCAGTACCACCCGCTGCACCACTGTGCTGCCCTACTTCCTTTCTGTGTCAAGAATTTTCTTTAATTCTGTCATGGTGCAGCAAGGTGGGCTCTGACACCGAAAGCCATGCTGTCTTAGGTTACATATACTGTAAATAGAAATAAAAACAACATTTCGGTTCCTAGCTTCAGAGAGGATCCTTTAGGCCCACTAGATGGCCTGACTGTAAACTATCTCTCTGCCAGGACTGACTTCCTGGGAAAACAGTAATGACTTCTCTAGTAATCGGGTTTTAAAAATAAAAAACAGCTTTGCATTTTTTGCCAACGCGGGCGGCCCTCGACTTACTGTCGCGTTCCGTTTCGAAATGTCCGCTTCTTCGTAAGTTGAAAATCCCCTGATACTATGAACGATAAAGGATAAATAAACAAACAAGCATGAATGCTCTGTTGCATAATAGGGCTTTGCTATGATTTGTACGTTGCCACGGGTGTGATGGCAGCATTTCCCAAGCCGAGTTATTACCAGAACACTAGAGGAGAAATGGGTGCCGGGTTAATCCAGCCTATTGTGTCACTGCTAAGGAATGTTTTGATTTCCGCTGATTACTACATGTATGTTGTTAGGTACAGAAAACAGACAGAAGATAAACAGGAGATACAAATATTCCTCTGGGGTGGGCAGATCAGTTACGAAGGCCCTTGCTTTGCTATGACGCCAGTGCACTTTGCATGAAGCATAACTTAAAATGTTTTTCATCCAATTTGAATAGACATATTTGGAATAAATTTGAATGGGATGTCTGCCATTCCTGAAATCCATAGGTTCAGAACGGTCTCAGAATATGAAATACCTCAGTAACTGTTGCGGACCTCTGGTGTGAGATGTTAGCCTTGAGACGCATGGTAATTCACATCAGTTCAGTGCATTTTGCACAGCGCTCCTCCCAGCTGATTAAGCAGGAGAAATTCACAAAGGATAGTGCACAGAGCACGGAGCGGGATGCAAGAAGTAGTATTATTAATAACAGAAATGACACAAAGCTGGAAGCATGAATAGAAAAAAATGGATATTGCAGCATAGGGCAGGGATACAGCAGCAGAGTTTTGCTAATTTTCTTCAAGAACAAGATGCTTCATATACAATATCCTACAAGAAATTAATGGAACCTTCCTCTGGTTTTGTGACAACTGAAAAGGGACAGCAGATAGCATCGTGGTTAGAGCTGCCACCTTGCGCTGCAAGGATCAAGGTTTAAATCCCACCTATTACGGGAGAACCCTTCCACAAGGTACTTACGGTACCCTGAATAGCTCCAGTAAAAGCTACCCAGCTGTAAATAAATGTGTAAATCACTGTAAGTGACAGTTTTTGGAGAAAAGTGTCACCTAGGTTCGGTGAATGTAAATATCTCAGCACTGCAGTGACCAGCACAGTTTCTTAACCCCAAAGAACATTTTGGAATAAACAGGGTGAGCAGCAGAACCAGGGCACAGCGCTTTTCACAGTGGACCTTATTAATGGCACTGAATTCTCTGGAGTGCAAATACAGTATATTAAAACCCTACATTTACTTCAGAGCTTCCAAAGGTTTCCAAAGTTTTGAAAGGTTTCCAAAGTTTCCAAATATTTAAGAGAACAGAGAACTAAAGCAGGTTGCATGGGGGCACAGCGGGTAGTGCTGGTGCCTCAAGGCTCATATGTTGCCCAGCTTAGTCTGTGTGGAATTTGCATGAGCTCCTTTGCTGCTCTGGTTTCCTCCCACAGCCTGAGGACATGTGTTTCAGGTGAAACAGCGACTCTGCGTAGCCCTCAGTGTCTGTGTTTGTGAATGTGTGCAAGAGTGGCTGCCCTGCAATGGACTGGCATCCTGCTCGGGGTGTTCCCCCGAGTAGTCTTGCGCCCTGTGCTCTTGGGATAGGCTCCAGCCCACAATGACCCTGTCAAGGACAAGTGATTAACAAAAGTGAGTGAGTATAATTAAAGTGTCATGGGTGGCATGGCAGCACAGCAAGTAGCGCTGCTGTCTCATAGCACCTGGGTGGTGCGAGAGAACATGGGTTCGATCCCTGCTCAGTCTGTGTTGAGTTTGTATGTTCTCCCTGTATCTGTGTGGTTTTCCTCTGGGTGCTCTGGTTTCCTCCCACAGTCTAAAGACATGCTGCACAGGTTCTCTCATAGTGTGTGAGTGACAGAGAGAGTGTATTCCACTGATGCATGGATGAGTGACCCAGTGTAAGTAGTGTATCTAGCAGTGTAAGTCACCATGGTGAATAAGGTGTGTGGGCTGATAACACTACACACACACATTTTCAGAACCGCTTGCCCTATACGGGGTCGCGGGGAACCGGAGCCTACCCGGTAACATAGGGCGTAAGGCCGGAGGGGGAGGGGACACACCCAGGACGGGACGCCAGTCTGTCGCAAGGCACCCCAAGTGGGACTCGAACCTCAGACCCACTGGAGAGCAAGACCTGGTCCAACCCACCGTGCCACCGCACCCCCCTATCTGGTAACACTATATACGTAGAGTTCATTGGAAGTCGCTTTGGAGAAAAGTTTCTGCTAAGTAAATAAATGTAAGTGTCCTTAATATTAAAAGATTTTTACATGTGTTAGTTAAATTCCAGTCTTGGATTTGGACTTGTGAGGAAATTTACCACAGCTGCTCGTGCAGTAACGGTCCAGAAGGCGAGCGGCCTACTTAGGCCCCGTGCTATTTGTTTGCGCAGTTCCACTAGGGGCCGCTAGGGGGCCGCCGAGAGGATATGAGCGGAGCGCGGCGTGGTGGAGCGGAGTAGAAGGGCGCGCAGTTCGCCATCCGGCAGCGGTGCAGAACCTTTGCCTGCGTCCCTCCGAACTGTCCTGTCCCGCTGCGCTGCACCGCGCCTCACCGCCGCCATGCCTTCGCACCAGGACCCACAAGGTAGCGCGTGGAACACGGCACTTGGTCGGGGTTTGGAATCGCGCGGGAGGCGAAACGTGTATTTGCGTTGGAATGCGCGGTATTCAACCGAATGTTCACCCGAGAACGCGCTCGCTCGGGGGTCGCGTTGGGGGGGGTGTGTGCGCGCGTTCTCCACCTAACTGTTCCCGCTGCGCTTTTTTTGGTGATTTCAAAAAATTAATGCATTTTGTTTCTTTTTTTTTTTTTTTTGTAGGGGGGAAGGCGTTTGGATTATTGAAAGCCCAGCAGAGAGAGAAGCTAGAGGAAATTAACAGGGTAAGTTAGTCGTGTGTGTGATTTTTAAAAAAAAGAAAAAATTCAGTAATGGGTTTTGACAGAATTTTGTGTAACTTGTTGAAAAAAGGTGTATTTGTGCGTTGGCCCGTTGCATGTGAGACTGAAAGGTGCGAACAGGGAGGGAGTAGTGTGAGCTGTGGCCCCCCCTCTGGTTGTGCCCATTTAGGTTCTGTAGAATTTCTCACTTATGGGCTGTGGAAGAGGCAGATCCTCTCCTTTAATTTAAATCCGCACCGGTGCCCGCTGCTGTCGGGCCCCTCGCTTGTTGCGTGGCTGTTCCGGCTGCTTTTTGCCCCAGGACTCAGGAGCCAAGACCCTCCCCCGCCCCAGAACCCGGAGGGCCTCTCGAGTCCCGCCGCCCGGCCTGCGTACGCGGGGCCCGGACTCTCCCTTCCCGGTCTCCGGACAAGCGGGAGGACGGGTTGTTTTGGGGATGAAATCACCCCGTTGTGGGGTGTAGTAGTAGTAGTAGTAGTAGTAGTAGTAGTGGTGGTGGTGCGTTAACTACGCCATCTGGAGCTGCTGCTCGGTACCTCGGCCCGCTGCCCATCTCGCACAGACAGAGCCTCATCTGTTCCCCTGCCTGCGAGAACACGCTCGTTGTGGGGTGACTGGGGTTTTGGCCAGAGCAACTTGTGAGTCACTTTTTTTTTCTTTTTTTTTTTTTTTTTCCTTCCTTCTCCAGAGGGAATCGTGTGTGTGTGTGTGTGTGTGTGTCTGTGTCTGTGTGTCCCACATCCTTCCCTTCTTGGATGTGAAGGATTATGGTGGCAACGATCACGCTGTTTGGTTTCGATTATGGAGGCGTGACCTCGTGGTTCGTCTCTCCTGGATACCCCGTTGCCGCTCGGTCGGTTCTGCGGATCCGCGTACAACTAGCCTCCCTGTTCACGTATTGACCAAATCGGGCAAACCGCATGAGCTCCAGCGCCCTTATGATGGCTTGAAACGGATCATCTACTCTGGCTGCACACTAAACAGCAAGGAGAGAAGGAATGCCTGTATAATCACTTTCCTCTGCTTTTACATTCCTTTGCTTGGCAGACTTTTTTTTCCTCCAAAGCGAATGCCAATGAACTCTATGTAGTGTTATCAGCCCACACACCTTATTCACCGTGGTGACTTACACTGCTAGATACACTACTTACAATGAGTCACTCATCCATACACCAGTGTAACACACTGTTTCCCATTCACACACTATGGGTGACTTCTAGTCACCAGACCACCTGAGCAGCCTGACTGTGAACTGTGGGAGGAAAAGGAATAGGGACCCCCCCGGCCGAGAAAACCCATGCAGACACCAGGAAAACTTGACACAGGCTGTGCAGGAATCGAACCCACATCCTCTTGCAGCACGCAGGTGCTGACAGTAACGCTGCTTGCTATGTCACCATGCTGCCTTTCGACAAGCTTGCGTGGCAGTGTCATCTTTAATGTAATGTATACCGAAGTCGAGCAGAAATGCAGGCATTAGACACCTCAGTGTGAAATACAGGGCAGAAATCGTACAGCTACAGCCGTGAATGTGTGTGTGCGGTGTAGATAAAACATGGGAGTTGCTGCATGGGAAAATGTAGCCAAAGGAGAGGAACAACCAGACATCTCAAGGAGAAGGCAGTAATTACATCTTATCTTATGTGTGTGAGTTCCAGGTTGAACTGAAAGGAATAAAAACAAACATCAGACATCTTTGGTAAGTTTGGTTACACATGTAATTGTGGCCTGGATGTAACCGAACCCCCCCCCCCCCCTTTGTTTTGCTTGTTTGACTGGGGTGAGGAACGCGTTGGTTTCAGGCCCGATCAGAGCAGTGTGTCAGGGATCAGTGATCGTTCCCTTAACACACAACATTAGTCAGACTAGTTAAAGAGAACATTATTGACTCTCACCTGTATTCAGCCCAGTGATGTCCCCCACCCCATCACATAACTCTATCCTTGGTATATTTATACAGGACAGCTGGTGGTGTAGTGGTGAGCGCTGCTGCCTTGGGATCCAAAGGTAGCAGGCTCAACCCCTACTTCTGGCTGTAGTACTCTTGAGCAAGGTACTTACCCTAAATTGCTCCAGTAAAATTACCCAGCTGTATGAATGGGTAAATAATTGTAACTTTAATATTGTAAGTCGCTTTGGAGAAAAGCTTCAGATAAATGTAAATGTTGTCAATGATCAGCTTTAGGTTTGCTGGGTCAAACATCTGTTTCTTCCTTTGCAATTTTGAGACTACCGTGGAGTCGCCATCACTAATCTTGAAAAGATTGGCCTTGTTAACCTATCATGTAACTGAAGTGTTGGCGGGTTATCGTTTGCAGTGTGCCAGTGGATGCTGGAATGGCGTGTTGATCACTTGTTGGCTAATAAATTGTGTGGCGTTTGGAGGCATTGCCTTGCAATAAAAAGATGTGGGTTTGAATCCCTCCTCCCTTACGTGTAAGTGTCCCGGACAGAAAACGCTCTTCTGCCTGGTCGGTGGTACCATGTGCAAGACCTCTTGTCTCAAGACCCACTTCTCCCCAATATCTTATGTGCATGATAAGCATGTATGTGAATTCCCCCCCCCCCCCCCAAAAAAAAAACTATATACAGCTACTCCAGTAATATACACAGGTCTATACTTTGGCCTGTGACAAGTTGACTGTACTCAATCACTTATCAATCTTTCCTGTTGATGTAATACGCTTTGGAGAAAGCAATCTACTAAATTAATAAATATAAATGTACCCAGCTGTATAGGTAATTGCAAACATGGTATACAAGCCTAACAGTAAAAGTTGCCTTTCACAAAGGCATCAGCTAGATATGGGTTAATAAGAATACACTTAGGGTTTCTAATAAATCAGGAATTTGGGGTGGGGAAGGGAGTTGTTTGTCTCAGGCAGCACAGAAGAGCAAACTGGCACTGGCTTTGGGGGGGATTTATCATGTCTTTAGCTGTGATTTTCTTTTTACAACATCACTCTCCTGTGGGGGTGCTTCAGCGGTGACTCAGGCACGTTGTTCTCCCTCCTGTTCATGACACGTGGATGTACTCGAATGCCCTTACTAAGCATCTCGTACATCTCCCAGACACTCCGACACTGATGCCAGTCACACCAGCACTCTTGCACCCTTTGCGATCCACCCACACCCACCACATATGGTCAATATCCCCATGTGACTTCATCTTCTTGAGGCAATGAGTCTTTCAGACATTTTCTCATCTGAGCCTGTTATAATTTTGAAAGCATGTGTTGGCTTACCTGATGCAACTATGCTGTTTTACCACTTTATTTTTACTGCTTTTTTTGGTATCAGAACAGCTTAAGCAGCTTTCCCCCCCTCGACTTCATCTGGTCACCTGCTGTCCTGATGGCTGTGATCCTAACACCTCGAGATGGCCTTGTGCATGAGTCTACCCGTAGGAGTCTCCTCAGTCGCCCCCGCTGTCAGTGGGGCGCTGGCAGCTATTGGCACTTAAAGCTTATAGGATAACAAAATTTGAAACCTGCCAAGTCCAGACTCCAAAAACCTCACACCGATCAGTCTCACTCACATTTTTTAGGAAAGTTTTAGCATCTTGCCCCCCTCCCCGACCAGAGATCTCGACACATCTTTGAGAATAAAGAATATGAGGCCTCAGGTCTCAGCTAAAAAGGATTAATTTGCATGTGGCCTAATTAAGTACATGATTGAAGCTTCATCTTGTCTGCAGTTAACTATGCTTGTAAATCTATTGCTCAGACAATCTGTTGGTTCTTTTTTTAAATTTGATTAAGAATAGAATACTTATGAAAGGGAGAGAAATGGTGTACAGTTGGTCCTCTGCTTATGACAGGGTTCCAGTCCAAGAACTTCATCCTAAGTCAGATGCCTTATATGAAACATGGATATTAAAAAAAAAAAAAAAATATGATATGTTGTATAATGGCTTTCACTTATGTCAAACATAACACTGCGAAGTACATTTTGAGTAATGTCTTCACTTTAGTTTCTACATTTGTCTTCTCTTTTTCAGCACTACTGGAATGTTCACTTCTTTCTTTCTAGCCCTTTTAATTTATATATTTCCTTTTAAATACAACAAGAAGGGAATTGTAGACAATTTTTAAACAAAATGCAATCACTTTTTGACATCAAAATACTGAGACCCAAATGATAAGGATTATTTTAAATGGGAGAAAAATGTATTCCCAGCCCATCTGAAACCCCAAAACTTTTTCCCTCAAATATGCCAAAAATGCTGCAAAACATCTGTATAATAAAATGTGCATTTACTGTGGTGTTGGAGTGCTCAGGATAGAGAAAACAGAGGCTTTAACCAATGGCAGTCAACTCATGATTTCAGCATTATGTAAAGTTAGAAAACTTTTCTTGCTAATGGCTCTGCTGTCTCCCCAGCTGTTCCATCAGGAGCAGCTGATCTTGGTTTCTGTAAGGAGGGAAAATTCACCAATTGCTGCCACCATCTCCATAATTAAAGGATACCAACGTACTGGTTAGAGCTGCTACCTTTAGACCCAAATACCGGTGGTTTGAATCTTACCTACTGCTGTAGCACCCGTGAGGTGCTTTCACCAGAATTGTTCTAGTGACATTATCTTGCTTTATAAATGAGTTAGAAGTTGTAGGTAGCTTACCATTGTAAGTCATTTTGGGTAAAGTGACATAAAATGGCATCAGCCACACTAATACGTTGAAATTTTTTACTCAGCAGCAACTGAATGTCCTTCACCTTGATTAGAGTATGTGGCAGTTTTTAGACTGATGAAGGGATGTAGGGGATGTTTCATATTTCTGAAGCTGAGAGATTAACCGCTCTATTAATTATGTAATTTGCTCACTAATGTATTGCATTGTGTAATGCTTTAGCTGTTAAATGTGTGGAACTTTGTCAGCGATATCACAATGATATCTTACTGATATTTTGATGTTCATAAGTTTCTCTGCCTTTTTTGCAGGAGTACCTTGAGGACCAGAAATACAGTGATGAAGAGGACCTGGCTGAAAAGCTGGATTCTTTCAAAAGTAATGTTTGTGTATCTGGCACATAACATGCTGTCCTTCCCAGAATTCCTTCACCCCGGCTCTTCCTTTTATGGTGCAGTTTCAGTTTGCTACAAGGATTGATTGAGTGTATATGGCTAGTATCGCCCTTTAAAATTTAAGCATAAAAAATGAAAAAGATGATGTATCAATAATGGCATGAAGCAGTATAGCTCTATAAGTGGGGCTGATCCTCAACTCTCCTTATACAGTGGCTATTATCCATGACCTAAAAAAATGGGAGAGTATTGTCTGCTGTTCCTATATCCCTCGCTCTGCGACTCGTTTCTTTCAGACATCCGTCCTACTTGTTTACTGCATGTGCCTCTTCCTATTTGTCAAAGGGGAGGCCAGCAGGGGTGGAATCGCTGAACTGCAGCAGCAAAGGAATGTAAGGAAGACTTGAGATTGCGTTGCTCTGTGCATCCTTCCATCCTGTTTATTTTCGAAATCAGGCTCTGGTGAGAATGTGGTTTTAAAGACATGCAGAACACTTACTTGTGCGGTTCAGTCTTGGCACAAAGCGGCATTGTGGGTTTTGGCTAACCCCAAACAACTTGTAGTTTTGGAACCTACAGCTTCTGCAGGAGCCTAAGACTAATATTAAATATGAACATTGTTCATGAGACGGACTTTGCTGGTTTCTGTTTGCCTTCCTAGGCTTGTTACTCTGCAAAGTTTTTAGAATTCTTATTTCGGTCTTCATGTGGACTATTCTTGCCTGGCTTGCTTGTGGGGGTGAAAAATTCCTCAACTAGAATGCCAAGATTGTGAAAAGAAAAGGGTTTTGTTTGTATTTAAAAGATGTAAATTGCGAGTAGGGCCTCCAGACCGCCTCCGCCCCCACCCCGACTTCTGAATGACATGTTTGTGCTGGCCTGACAAACACAAACGTTCATGGCCGTTGTTGCTTTTGCTGCCTTTTGAAGGCACATCTGAGGCTGGGTGGAAAAAGGGGAGAGTAGGAAGCTGCAGTGTTTTTTCTTCTTCCCACCCCGGAAGGAGAGCCAGCATCAGTCTGCTTGCTCTGGATGGGATCTGTCCTATAGGCTCTGCTTTTTTGCACACGAGGGCCACAAATTGGGTAGGGAGCAGAACACACACACACACACACACACACACACACACACACACACACACACAGACCCCTCTTGTGATGGGATAGGGAGGAAATTTGGGACCCTGGTCTCTAGAGTTCATTAACAACGTTGGCATTGTTGCGCTGTGTGGCGTTCACACGGTGTAACAGTTGCAGAGGCTGAGTCCGCCTGGAAACAGTTGACCCTTTGTAACCGGAGAGCAACACGGGTTAATGCAAAGATCTGCCTGAAGTGCCCCACTGTGTGCACTGTTTGCCTGCTCAGCTACACACGTTGTTGTGTGTTACCACATGGTGTCCCACGGGGTAACTCGGCGGGGGGAGAAAAAAATGTAGACTAAACTGCAGTGGCCTTTAAGTGTACAACAAGTACAGGTTGGAGCATGGCTTTCAGTCCATACTTTTTTCCTTCCCACTCATTGTGCAGTTTCCTTATGCTTTATTAGATCGTCATTTTATGTTGATGAAAGTGGGGAAAACTATATTTTAATTTTATATATATAATTTTATAAACATGTCATTTATTATTTTAATGGAATTGTACAAGAAAATTTGCTCCCATAAGCTACTGCATAGTTACTACTTCATCAGGGTTGCATTGAAAAATTCCTTAAAGACTACACAAATCTTCACAGAAATTATTTTAACCTGTTAAAATATTCTGAGGAGAAATTTATTCCTACACTACTTCATATCTTTAATCCTACCATGACAAGGACTAAAGTAGGACTTTTTTTTTTTTTTTTTTTTTTTTTTTTAAATGTCACCTGATATCAAACCTTAGCTGCTTTGTATGTCAATGTGATTATAACTGGTGTAAATTGGTGTAGATTTGTTGGAATAAATAGTGTCTTGCGTAGAATTTGAAAAGATCGCATGTTGGATACAGAGGCATTCCAGTGTCCTCCTCCTACCTCTTATCAAACACTTCCATCGGTGTGCTTCTGTCTTCTGTAACTGAGCTTTCACACAGCTGAGTCAGGGCTGCTCTCATTCTTACGTTACCTGTAGACTGAACTAGGGCGACACTTTCCCCAGCACACTCATTCCCACTGCCCCGTTTTCCCTTGTTGGGTGTTCAGCTGCTGCTTTGGATTCCCAAGAGTTACGGAAGTGCTTACACACACACATGTGCCCATGTGCCTCCTGTGAGCATGCTAGTATGGAGGGGGCAGAGCTTTGTGCCATGAAGCACACCATTATACTGCACCCTTCTCCTTCCTGCATTCCTACTGGTCTCACTCTGGAAGTATGATTTGATGCCACATAATAAGCTTTGCACTGAGTATAGCCACTTGCACACAACTGCCCTTGTGCCCCATCATTGACATTGGTAGCAATTTAATTGGAACACTGATCAGCATGCACCCCCCCCCCAGAAGGTCAGTTCATAAAATCTTTGGAGAGATTTTAGTTGTTTAGGGTTCTTGAATATGACCTATTAGTCAAAATGAGCTTTGAATTTGGCAGTTAATAGGTGTGGCATAATGCAAAACAGTATCTGTTTTTTTCTGGTTTTGTAATTTTTTTTTTTTTTTTTTTTTTTTGTAACAGATAAATATGCTGAATTTGACCTAAATGACCAAGGGGAGATCGGTGAGTACATAGCCACTCTTGAGTGTCTGTTTTATTTCCTGATGCTTTAGTAACTAACACTTGCACTATTCTCAACATTTTCCTTTTAATGGAAAAATTTATGTACACTGGTTTCTCATATTGCATGTATACAAATTTTCAAAGATAAAAACATTTCCCAGGTGGCTTTTTTTTTTTTTAATGGCATTTTCTTAGCTGATCTATTTTCCAAAATGTACAAAATAAGACTGGCAGCTTTTGACAGTTATTAATTGGCAGTAAAACACATCAAAACAGTATGAGTTCTGCTGGGACCATGTTGAACTGTGATCACTGACCAGGTGCCAAATGCTGCATGCTTTTATTGCCATTAAATGGCAGACTGAAGATCATATTTTTATTTTCAGTCATTTTAAATAGGTTTTAATGTTGTCTGAAATTCGCAGTGGGTTGGACCGCAGTCCTGCTCTCCGGTGGGTCTGGGGTTCAAGTCCCGCTTGGGGTGCCTTGCGGCGGACTGGCGTCCCGTCCTGGGTGTGTCCCCTTCCCCCTCCGGCCTTACGCCCTGTGTTGCCGGGTAGGCTCCGGTTCCCCGTGACCCCGTAAGGGACAAGCGGTTCTGAAAATGTGTGTGTGTGTGTGTGTGTGTGTGTGTGTGTGTGTGTGTGTGTGTGTGTGTGTGTGTGTGTGTGTGTGTGTTGTCTGAAATTAGTCAGTTTCTTGTAAAATATTGCGACTTTAACCAAAGCTTTTACCAGTCCTAACTCAAATCAAGAAGGTGTCCATTCTATTGGACCATTTGGATATTGTTAGGAAGTTGTGGAAATGTTTTTAATTTTATTTTTAAGTTAACTGAAGGCTTACAAGGTATTTTTTTTTTTTTTTAAAAATTGTTTGATTTTCAGACAACTAGCAACTAAATTGAGGAACATCTGTCAAACTATTTTTGACTAAATTAATGATGGCTTTGAATTAACAAATTTGAGACACAAATGGACTTCTAGTAGACTAACGCTTGTAAATGATACTGCTGGGGAGGAAATCACAAATTTGAATGCTTTTAATGTTTTACTGTGCTATGTACTGTGTTCTGTTTATATATTAGACATGATGGGGCTGAAGAGGATGATGGAGAAGCTGGGTGTGCCAAAAACCCACCTTGAGATGAAGAAGATGATTGCAGAGGTGACTGGGGGCAGCAGCGACACCATCAACTACCGTGACTTTGTCAAGATGATGCTGGGCAAGCGGTCAGCTGTGCTCAAACTGTGAGTGTTAGGAGTGGGAGGGAAGTAACGAGAGGTCTGCTGCCTCAAGATTGAGGGTGTGTGAGTCTATATACACATTTATATGTGCTACTGTGTGCAGTGGCGCAGTGGGTTGGACTGGGTCCTGCTCTCTGGTGGGTCTGGGGTTCAAGTCCTGTGTGGGATGCCTTGTAATGGACTGGCATCCCATCCTGGGTGTGACCCTTCCCCCTCCAGCCTTTTGCCCTCTGTTGCCAGGTTAGGCTCTGGATCCCCGTGACCCCATATGGGACAAACGGTTTCAGGTGTGTGTGTGTATTTCCACCCAACAAGGCACCTGTTCCCCAATTCCTCCAGCTGCAAAATTGCTGGTAAAGCTATAAGATGCAGAATCTGACTTGACTTTGCTTGCTTGCACCTTGTATCACTTTATGGTGGCAGGGAGGTTTTATGCTGCTCAGAGACTGATGTGGCTGCTGTGCCCCTTTCTCTACAGCTAGAACAGGTGCATCTGGCTAACACTGATTCACTCATCAATGAGAATTTGTTTGCATAAACACCTACAGCAAAAATGATCAAACAGCTTAAGATAGCCGTGATGCTAAGTTGCAGTTTGTTTGCCGCTCGGGGACCACCATCCCTTATGTAAACATTGTGTCCCAGCCAAGCACTGTTTTATTCACCTAATCAGAGCCTTCATGATTGTTGGTTACTTCAGCAAGATGTCTTGGTGTTTCCATACTTAGCTGGCATATGTAGCTGTGGCCTGATTTTTTTTTTTTTTTTTTTTTTTTTTTTTTTTTTTTGACAGCTTATAAATTTCCGTGTATAAAGACTAACAAATACCAGAGAGCTGGCAAGTTTAATAACAAGCTAGTTAATGCCCAGCTTTTCCAAATACCATTTTGACTCTGAGCTTATTTATATTTATTTGTACAGAAGACCTGTCATAGTTTTGTTTGATCTCAGGATAATTAGGGTCAGCTGGTTAGAGCTCTGCTTTTGGACCCAAAGGTTGCAGGTTCAAATCCCATCAACTGTAACCTTGAGCAAGGTACTTACTCTAAAATTACCCAGTTGTATAAATAGTTAAATAATTCTAAGTAGCTTAACATTTTAAGTGACTTTGGAGAAAAGTGTCAGTTAAATGAATAAATGTAATTATTTCCTTTACGATAGGGGGTGCGGTGGCGCAGTGGGTTGGACCGCAGTCCTACTCTCCGGTGGGTCTGGGGTTTGAGTCCCGCTTGGGGTGCCTTGTGACGGACTGGCGTCCCGTCCTGGGTGTGTCCCCTTCCCCCTCCGGCCTTACGCCCTGTGTTACCGGGTTGGCTCCGGTTCCCCGTGACCCCGTAAGGGACAAGCGGTTCTGAAAATGTGTGTGTGTGTGTGTGTGTGTGTGTATGTGTATTTCCTTTACTAATTTAGTTGTTTCAACTGTCTTGGTGTGAGGCTGCAGTACTCATCTGCATAGTTATCCATTTATGGGTACTTTTTTTTTTTTTTTACTGGGACAGTTCAAGGTGAGTACCTTACTCAGGGGTACTACAGCAGGAGAAGGGATTTGAATCTCTAATCTTGTAAAATGTGAGCTATAAACACATAAATCTTCCATAAGATGTAATTAATTTACCTTGGCTCAGTACTTTCACAACAAACCATGTTTATATGACTATGAGGAAGTTACAGGTACTGTCATGTGATACAAGTTACTTTACAGAGATTTTCCTTCAGATTTTAAACTTGTTAAATGGATGTTTGTAGACAGAATCTGGTGAAGCTGAGCTTACTATTGTGGGAGGGGGGAAAACAAGTAAATATAACTTTCTGTTGACTAGAGTTTTGGGTTAGTGTATGAAATTTTGACATTTTGAACAAGACTCTTTGGCACTACTTTTTTTTTTTTTTTTTTTTTTCCCCCCACCATAGTATCTGTGTGGTTACAATAACATAAGTGTCACTGCCCTGACACCTTGCTGTTCCAGTTATTCTTCAGTTCAGTTACTGTGACATTGACACACACATGTACACACACTTGTTCGTAGGCTGCAAATCTTACATTGTATGCAATTTTGTGTCCAAGTCAGCGATAAGCTGCATAGAAGATAAAGCCCAAGAAATCCCTCTATAATCCTAAACCCACTAATCATCATTGCATGGAATACATTTTTCTCTACTTCACTCCTTCAGATCCTTATTTTGTCAGTTGACCTGGAAATTTTAGGACTTCACCATAATCCTGTCTGTAAATAATTTGATCAGAAACAAGTACATTTCCATCTTCCCAGTGCACTAAAACATAATGGAATCCAAGTGTTTTTAAATGCTCTTATTTCATCCCCATGCCCCCATGTCCCCCCTTTCTTTTCTCAGGGCTCTTCATAGTTGGGAGAATTTTATGAAACTTTCAGTGTACATTTCAATGTAGTACAACAGTACATGTTTACTTTCAAAAGTTATCTAATCCAATGTAATGGCTTTTTTCATTAACCTTCAGCATTCTTTAAGGTGAAAGTAACTATTTTATGTGGACAACAGATCCTTTTATTTTGTTCTGCTTGGCATCAGTATGGACAACATCCAACATGGCAACTAAAATCCAGTGCCAGTTTGGTGCTCTTTTTTTGTGTGTGTTTCTCTACCTCCTTAGAGAGGAGAATAACTTTCCAAGGCTCCTATTCCAAGCCTTTCTTATGAAGCACAATGAAGAGAGCAGTAATTAAGAGCATAGTTTGGGTTGGGTATAACAAATGAGTTTTGTAGAGGTGTGTGTGTGTGTGTGTGATTTTCTCTCTTGTTGAAAGAATGAATTCACACAATTATAGTACTTGATTTGTCAGATGAAACCCTGTGGAAAACATGCACAGATTGTACACTGACATAAGTTAATGTTATTTAACTGGTCATGAAGAGATGCAAATGTTAGAAAAATCTGACTTCTGTTTAATGGCAGTGCTAACTTCATTAATAGTTTTCAATGCATTTGAGAAGCAGTAGTTTCCTAACACTGACCTGGTGCTATCCCTCCCTTAATCCACCAAACCTGGGGCTCACTGAAAAAAATGATACCTTCAGTTGCCATGACAATAAGCATAAAAATGACTGCCTTTTAAAAATCCATAAAAATTGATCATTTGAGTCTATAAATCAGTACTTAATTCTGTTTTACAATCTCCTAAACAGCTGTAGTTTCAAGACATCTGTCTTGAACAGCTATCCTAATGGAATATCTTGATTGTATGTGGCTGACCTGAGGATCCTGGCAGTCAGCAGTGGAGGGGTATGGACTGCCTGAGAATGCCAATTAATGAGGCTTTTGAGATGTGGAACTGGCCCACTTGACCCTTTGTGTCCAACTCCATTAAGAGTGACAAGATGGCAGATTTTAGAAGGAAGTGGAAAAAGTGAAAGAAGTCCCCCCCCCCCCCCCCCCCTTCACCCTGGATTATGACCATAGATATCCAAATACTAGTTATGTTGCAGTAATCCCCAGACAGGAGGCCCATTTATCACATTTGAACTTTTATAGGAGGGGTTGCAGTTTATATAGAACTTACTGGGGACAGTTTTGTGAATGGCTGTGGCCTTGGAGGACTTGGTCCTGTAACTTGGAGTGTTTGCTGGGTCCTGGTTTATCTGTAGGGATTAGGACTCTTAGAGGCTTACAGAGGCTAACCCAAAAAGGAAAGTAATGACAGCTGCTACGTGTAGAACGGCTCACCATCTGCACTGTTGTCCAGGGATAAACAGGCAACACCTGGGAGAGGGTTTCATCCTCAGCGGAGTTGAGTCTCTGTTGCTGGATGTGGCAGCTCTTCTGGGTTTCTCATTGCAGCGACTCAGGTTCGTCATGCTTAATCCTATTGTAAGGGCTTCACTTTTCAGGAAGTCTGGTAAAAGAAATTATGGACTATGAGTTTTATTTCTGCTTTTGAAAAGACAAAAAATGATCTGTTGTAAACCCACTAATCTAAAGTACAGTACTCTTACCCCCCAAGTCTGAATGTGTAACTGTGTTATTTTAAATGTGGCTCAATGCGAACTTAATGTCTTTCTCTTCCCCTCCTTTAAATTGCAGATCTGTTTTGTCCCAGGAATATAATGGAGTTGCCCATGTCACATCTTGAATTTCAATGGTGTAACTTTAATTGGAAGCAGGTTATTATAAATGGGTCCAAATACTGCTTGTTCACAAGACCTTGACAAATAATGTGCATTTCTTTCTAGTACTTCCAGCTTTTTTCGTAAAGGGGTTGTATTCTTGTATGCCCCACTGGAGACCTCAACATGCCAGCTGAGGGTTCCATGGTGATCATTGCTGTGCTTCCCTTGGTTAAGCTATGTCAGCATTAACAATTACTCCATTTCTTCTTCTCTGGTTTGCCACAGCACTCCTTCTGTATGACCGTCTTTGAACGTCATCTTCTCTGAGTGACATGTCCTCTTCCTCTCCCTGTCTTCTAGGGTTATGCTTTTTGAGGACAAAGCCAATGGTGCCACCTGTAAGCCAGAAGGACCCCCACCCAAGCGGGACATCGCTAGCCTTCCATAGGGAATGGGCAAATTATGGGTACTTGCGACCTTAGGGACTACCCCAGTGCCCGCCAGTCCAGCCAGTGTCTTTCATCCTGCAGTGTAAATAGCCTTATTGTGAGTCAGGCTTTGGGACTTGAGGAAAACACTAGTACACAGTAGACAAGGAGAGATGACTCTAAGTGTGAAAATTCTATATTTGCTGTGAAAGAGTAATGCCAGTAGGCTTTTTTTATATATATATAATGGGTAAGAACATGTATATATTTATATTAAGGATACAGATGACAAGCTTAATATTTTTTAATTACAGTTCTTAACTCATCTTAAACCAGAGGTAACTGAATATTATTGAAACAATGCTCTCAATTTGAGGGGGTTGAAAAGTTTGCTATTGTGGCATCTCCACCTGAAGGCTGGTGCTGAGAGCAGTTAGACCCAAGTGTGTCTAACAGTGATGTATGTGATGCTTGTGACTGGATGAAGAGTGTTTCGATGAGGCTTTTCCTGCAGAGCTGTCAGCCACCTATACTTCTCTGAGCCTGCATGCATTTTGCTACTCTATACGCTTGAAGTAGGCACTGCTCAGCTTCTCTCGGAACATTCAAGAAGCTTTGCTATTTGAGCAGCGAGAACATGGTAACGCACTGCGCTTAGGTGGTAATCCTCCTCTTTGCAGCACAGGTATTGTTTCCCCATCTGCTGCTGTTTCATTGTGGAAACTGCAGCTGCATTTGTAGATTGTTCTCAGACAGATCACATGAGACATAAAAACCAGTTTTATTTTAACCTCCCCCTCTCATTTGAAAACATCTGAAGAAGCATTTTTCACCTTAGTCTCTCTACCAGAGCTAAAGAAGTAATTTGTTGGATTAAGACCGAGGTAGTGTTGCTATATTTCTCAGATGTGAGAATAAATTATACATTAGTGCAACTATAAGAATGCATTTTAAAGAGAAAACAGGGTATGTTTTGATATTACTACAATGTAAGTGTGAGGCTTGGATCTATACAGTTGATGCTCATTTAAAGTAATGTCACAAATTGGGTTTTTTTTGTGCTGCAAAATTGCTCAGGCACATTTCGGAAGACTGTACTTTGACTTTGTATCTGACTAAAGGTTTGTTCAGCTATTGCAAACCCCAAGTGATAGTGTACCAGCCAGTGCTTCTATTGGTGCGATATTCTTCAGGTAAATTTGTTGCGAGGGGTCGATGTGAAATGTCAGTGATAAGGCTGAAGACGCGTTCTTTCGAAGTGCCTAAAATTGGGAATGCACATTAAAGGTGGGAAAGGATTGACGTAAGCAATATTTTTGTGGCATGTTTTGAATTACTTTTTTATTTTTTTAATGTTTGTCTTTATTTTTATATTTGGAGGGAATGTGATGTGACTTTAATGACATTCCAAAAACTCCTAAACATATAAAGTGAACATTGTCAAGACTGGCGTAGCAAACTGAATCCCTGCCTCAGCAAACCTTTGTTAGTGATGTAGTATTGTGACATTCTTTGCTCTTTCCTTTATCGATTAACCTGTAGAATTTTTAACGCGTGCCTCATGTTACATAAAACACTGAAGTCTGATTTTGTAATTTATTAGACATAGTCTGAAGCTTGTTAGCTTTTTATTTCCATATTAATTTCTCAGTGGGTAGTTTTGCAACCCTGTAAGAAACATCTTTTCTGCAAACACCAAAGGAATTAAAGTTCTTACTGAAACATTGAAGTGTTTATTTTATAGATATATATTTTATATTTCTTGAAGTGATTTGTGATGCAGTATTATGTTTTGTCGGCGACGAGGCTGAAAGGGAAATAAATACTGTGTTCTATGGACTACTGTATGTGTTGTGGTCCAACAGGGAGAAATCAGGTTCTAAGCAGGATGTTCATGCACAAAACAGAACAGGGAACCCTTATTAATCAAGGTTCATACATATATTTAAAAGCAAAGGCATGTTTTGTGCACTTGAGGCCTAGAATATATTTTAGACAACGGCTGTGCTCGCAAGAGCTGTGAGCGAGAGCTACACATTTAAAATGGGCCCTCTTGTCTGATCACCCCCAGTATGCTCTAGGAGCGGGATGCTACAAAAACCTGCAATTGCTTCTGGGAACATGGTTCATGGTCTGTTCTTTAAATGCAATTTTTTAAAGGGATTACACTGCACACAAACACCTATGTGCATTTTGGGAAATACTATACTAGTGACCATGTCAAAGTAAACTGTACAGCTGTAAAATCTTTCATTGATTTAGCATTTGCATTTCTAATAATAAGATTCTGTGCTGTAGGACAGAGGTGTGTGTGTGTGTGTGTGTGTGTGTGTGTCCTTAAATGACTTACTCTTAGCACAGAGCTACAGTGTTCTAAGGTCTAACCAGCCCGAGGGGACTCTCATCCCACTGCACCATGCACCCAGGGTTCCCTGCAATTGGTAGGATGTGACAAGGCATTGTGGGTGACAGGCATGGTAAACAAGCCTGATTGTTGAAGAGAGAGAGAGAGGGTGGAGCGATCACCCTCCTCCAGGGAGGATGGGGGAAGGCGAGGCCAAACGAGGTCACGTTAACAAGTGAAAGTGATGAAAATAAAATGGCTACTGCAGTAACAGAAGGCAACTGATGTGCCAGCAGCAAGTTGGCAACTGTCAGGCCTCCACTTGAGAATGTGGTCCAGGATTCAAGCTAAGGTTTATGAGGTTTTTAATTGGTATCTTCAGCTCTACAACACTTTCCAACCTCGTATTCGGAGGCTCTGTTCTTAGATCCTCTCTGTGGGAATTTTATGAAGTGTAATCTAATGGACAGTAAAGAGAAACTAGCCTTCACTGTATAAAAACCAAGTTTCTGTATTTGCCAAGCATCCCACTTTTTCTGGAGTACTGGGTTCCTCTCAGATCAGAGAAGTATTTCAGCTTTAGAGCTGAAAACTCTTCAAAGGGGTTTAGTTCTTGCATATTTCCAATTTTTTGCTGATAACTTGTACATTTTATGAGGATTTGACTTCGCAAACAAATTTGCTGTGCAAATATCAAGTGATACCCAGTTATGATTCAGAAATGTGTCCAAGGCCCCTTTTTTTCCCTACTAGGCTTTGACAGAGAAACACATTGTGTGACATGTCAGCTGGCTGCTTCATGATAAGGTCAACGCATGTGTGACCCCTAAGTCACCATGTGCTCGCAGGTGGCATTTCTCCTGATGTGGGCAGACGAGAGCTGGTGCTTCCAAAGCATTTTTCTTGGGAAGTGGATCTTGCATATTTTTCCCATTTTAGGCAAAGTCCAGCACCCCTGAGGCTGCCTATTTTTAATGGCCTCCTTCAGGAGCAGAAGGTGCCCTAGTGTAAACAAACACTTGGGTGAAATAAAGTGTGACATGTATTATTATTTACATTAATCCAATGTGACCTACAATTTTTCATATTTACATGGGTAAATGTTTGACTTAAGTGGTTCAGCTGAAGGACCTTGTGAAAGTTACAATAGCACTACTAATCTTTAGGCAACAAGTCACTCCTTGTTTCCCATAATGAAGGTCAGCATTACAGTAATGAGATACTGATGACTAAAAGACAAAGATTTTACACTTGTCATGCTATGATTCACAGCGGTCAGCATGATGGCACAGCTGGTAGCACTGCCACCTCACAGACCCTGGCCTGTTTGGGTGTTGGTTTGAATCCAACTCTTGTCTGTGTGGAGTTTGCATGTTCTCCGTGTGTCTACATGAGTTTCCACCTAGAGTGCAAAGAAAAGCCTTTCGGAAGAGTTGGTGACACTAAATTGCTTGCAGAGAGTGTGTTTGCGATTACCCTGTGATGGACTGTTACGCCACCCATGGTGTAGCCCTTCTAGCGTAGCACCCAGTGACTCTGAGATAGGCTCTGGATCACTGTGACCCTGACAAGCCAAAGTGGTTAACAAAAGTGTGATTCACAGTATTGGACAATGTAGTGGTGCGCTTTGTTGTGCAGATTTTTTTGCTTTGCTTTGCTCTGCTGTGCAGTGCCGCATGAGAATCCGTGACAGGATTCGGGGAAAGGAGAGGTGACCTTATCGCCTGCTGAGTGTGTGCTTACTAGACCGGTTATGCAATTGGCGGGTAAAGAGAGCAGACAGTGAGCGGGAGGTGGAGCTGCGCCGGCTCTTGTTTCCTGACCCCTGGTGACTAATGGCTAAAGCTCTGTGTACTGGACCTGGTGCAAAGGCATATTCGAGAAGCTTACTCTTTGTGCCTGAGCGGCTTTGGCCAGTCTCCTCTGCTTTATACACCGGTACTTGCAGCGTGAAGAGGGGGTGAGCCTTGTGTGAATCATCACTGCCAAAGCCAGAAGAAAAATGCTTCAGGAAATACACAGTAACCATTCAGGTTTTTACAGATGCATGGTAAACGATTTAACTCTTCAGTGCAAAAATCTATGGTACAGACTCATTGCTAGAAGTGATCTTCTGTATCTTATTTTCACTGGTAAAGTATTTAACAGCTGAGTAAAGGATCACTATAAAAGCACACGCTACAACTGCTGTGATTCATCTGAGGAAGGGGGTGATCTGCATTTTGTCTTTGGCCATTAGCCCTTTCAGTTCTTTTAATCTGCTAATAAGAGAAAGATGAGGAGGGTGGCTTCTTCATATGCCCATTAACTGGGCCTTAGAATTACTGTTCTGGTAGCCTCTGGCTGCCCCTGGAGTCTGGGATCTATAGTGTCTTGTGCGACTGCTTCTGAGGTCAATAATCCCATAGTTCTATTTAAATAAACTCCAAGGAATGACGTTAATAAGAGCCAAGATCTCATTCAATGTTTAAAAGGTTAACTGCCAACTCCCAACATCCTTAACGTGTTTTAAAGTCGCTTTATTGATCGGCCCACAATGTTAAACCTTTATACTAACAAAAGCACCCACCTTTCCATGGAGACCAGGCTGATGAATAAGGCAGAGGAATTTTATTCAACAGTCTTTAATTGCAGTGAGAGGTTAATCACAATAAAAGCTTCTGTAAAACTTGAGGTTTTCCTTAGCGCTGGATGTTAAACAATAGGGAGTCTGTTTGATGTCCACCAGAAGTCTTTAACCCAACAGCTCAGGAAAAGGGAGTCAGTCATGAAACAATTGGCCTGAAGCTTATTTACACCGCTGACCTTTCGGTGTGAAAAGACTCTCAGGCCAGAAGGCTGGAATTTTCAGTATTATAATGCTATTTGCTCACTTTGTGTTACATTCACACCTTCAGAGATCTGCAGCTACATAAATGTGTAGAAATGCAATTACTTTTATTTGACCTTTATGACTTCTGGCACGTAAATATAATTTTGAACTATTCCTTTTTCTCAGTTCTGTCTTCATAAACTAAAATGCATATTAACTGAAACAGAAACATCTGCACCGTGTGGGCTACATCTTCAGCTGTATCAAGACGAGAGAAATTTATTTTCTGTAAAATATATATTTAATATTTTTCCTTGTTGAAATCGAGCGGAATGCCAGGTTTTTAGAACTTGGTGCACACATGTAATTAACCTCGAAAAGGCTGGAGCCATTGGTGCAGAACCCAGCTTTGGAACAACACTGCCATCCTCTGACGTGCAAACATTGTCTCCAACAGCTGGTGTCTGACAGCCTTCATCTCGCCACCTCATTTTGTCTGTAAATGCTCCATTATGACTTTCCAGTGAGTTACAGTAAGACATGTTCTGTTACTAGAGCCAGAGTAAACCAATACCCATCTAATTAAGAAAGCGGACGTATGACTTAAAGACAAAAACAAAAATAATTATTTCCTCAATTAAATGCAGCTGTTGCCACAAGTGTACAGTTAAAGTTCACTGGGACAGTGCCAAAATCTGAACAGTAATGTTGTCATTTAACTTTTAAGTATTTTCTGTTGGGTAAATAAAGAGAATTGACTAAAAAATAATCAAGACTCTCACATTTGGTGCTGAATTTCTAGTATAATGAGAATTGATCTACTGTGCAGAGCACTCATTTAAGCACACAACATGAAAAATCTTGTCTTTACATTGCACAGGAATTATTTACAAGAGGAATCAGAACTTGTTAAACTAAAGCTGATGGATTTATTGAATACTAGAATATCACTGTCATCAGTCTACTTTTAATTCACTGCCTAAAGTGTACTGTACTGTTAGTACTGATTTATGAGTTCGTTTGTTCACCAATGTACGCGTAAAAACAATTTGTATTTTCGTGCATAACAAGTCTTTATCACGCATGCGCAGTCATTTATTGTCCCGGATCTGCCCCGTCTACCGGAAGTACTTAGAAACGTAAACATTGACGTATATTGTTTCTGAGTCACCCAGAATGCACCGCAGACCAGGGGTCTTCCCAACAAAGAGAGAACGTTTCTGAAGAAATTAAAAGAAAATCTAAATTACTGTGTCATTTCAGAGTAATACACTACAAGCTACTAGTTTACAATAAACACCTCGACTGACATGCCGTTGCGACTACGTTCGTGCTGTCCATGAACGTGTTCATCATAGAGCGCAGACGACGAGCAGCGTATCGGCGTTTCATTTGTCCGTTTTCTCATACTAGACTTTGCGTACCTTACTAAAAAATAGAGCGGTCAGTCTAACAGGGGAGTAACTTGAGTTTTTGTCACAACTGAAAAATGTCGGCGTAAGTAAGTGCTGTTATCGCTTTGGGGAGAACAGTACCAACAACCGCGGGGTGAGTATTTTGGCTGCTCTTTACGTGGCGGCCTGCTGTACTAAAAAAAAGTAGAGCCGAAACTCTGTTGTATGTCACGTTGCGCTTCGCTTCGGGTACCAACTGCTCTGACGTGCTCTGTGTCTGTCACAGAGAGGCGGTAGTAGACAAGCGCTGCGGCTCGGACGGGTTCGCTGGAGCGCCATGAGCTCCGAGGAGCAGCCAGCGGGCGCCGGCAAGGCCTCGGGCGCCGATCCGCAGGGAGACGGCATGTCGTGGTGGTACCGCTGGCTCTGTAAGATCGCGGGAGTCCTCGGAGGGATCTGTAAGTACGGCGCATGTCCGTCACCAGGCCCTGTGTCTGTGTCTGTACTGTGGAAAAGCCCCGCTCCCGAACAATATCATGTGTGGCGTCATTCAAACGCGTAGAATGTTCTCGATCAGGTGCTCGTGCAGTCAGTTGTACTACTAGTTATTCCGTGCTGCTGGAGATGCGCAGAGAAACATGTGACCTCTCCAGTGGGCATTGATTAATTTGACTCGTTGGCTGGACGGGAGAAAGACAGTAAAAGATTTTAGAAAGTATGTGTTCGAGTAGTTCTCTTAGTGTAGTCTGATGAGTTTGAATTTTTACTTATTGATAAGGCTGATGGCCACATGTGTAGTTTAAGGCAGAGCAGGTCCTCTCTCCAGAGAAGGTGCAAGTTTTTAAGGTATTTAGTGTGTAGATTTGAGTATAGAATAATTGTCCCAGATTTTCTGGACTGTTCAACTTTCCTACACTTCCTTAGACTCATGCAATAAAGCACAGTTCTCGTAGAACTTTGTTTTCTGTCGCTTTCTGGTTATCGCATTATTGTTTGATATTCTTAAATGAATAAATGAATTGCATATTCATATAATTTTTTGGTAATAAGGTGCAGACTCGACTGTAATGACCGTAACGCGTCACACCCGATGCTTGTCTCAAATCCTCTAATCTTCCACATATATTAATTGCGCTATTAAGTGCTTACAAAACAGGTTCACGGAGCAAACGTGAGGGGAAAAATGCCTGATCGCTTTAGAGAGAACTACAGAACTCGACCAGCTACCTGTGAAATACAGCAAGCGCAACAGATCGCATTGAAAGCGGTGTCTGGGTTGGTTTGGGTGTTTAAACCTAGGAAATTCAGACAAGCCGGTGCCGTTCAAAAGTTTTTGAATGAAGTTATCGGAATATCCTTCCGTTGCTCACATTTGCTGTTTCTTCCAGCTTGTGCCATTGCTGGAGTGTGGAACTGTGTCACCGTTAACCCCTTAAATATTGCAGCAGGAGTGTGGATGATGTACGTACAATCATTGGTTTGACTTCTTCTTTGTAATGTGCAGTCATTTCAGTGGAATTGCGTTTACATTTACTTCAGAACACCAGAAATGGTGCGTCTTATGCCCTTTGCTTTGAGTCCCCTGTGCAGTCACAGCGAAGTATCCTCCTGTTTCTCAGCTTGAACGCTTGTGTGCTGTTCCTGTGCGAGGTGCCCTTCTGCTGTCAGTTCGTTGAGTTTGCCAACGCGGTGGCGGCGCGTGCCGACAGACTCAAACCCTGGCAGAAAGCGTTCTTCTACTGTGGGTGAGGGCAGGCTTTCTGCTGTTCCTTTCAAATTTGTCATCTTTAATAGGAAAGGGTGTGACCGTGGTCTTCTGTTCGTGCAGAAGAGTAAAGTCGTTGCATCGGCTGAGGGTTAGATAACACGTTTTCAAATTCAAGTTTATATATATATATAAATAAAAAATATACACACACTCATACTACCTATAAGTGGGTAGCCTACTTATAAACTTTCAGCTAATGCACTTTTTCCCTCTGACAGACTTTTTTAAGAAGTAGTATTTTTTTTCGCAAATAGAAGTAGCCTGCAGTTCAAATTGCTCGCCAGAGCTTCACCTGATCCACAGACAGATAGCTATCATGAATACAAAGTGCTGCCTTAACTTTTGTCAGTACACGCCTCTAGCTCTCTCCCTTGTTCTTTGTTCTACTTTATTTACAACAAGTTATAAATACTTTGCTTGGGAACTCAGAATTTGCAAGCATGTCCTTGCTTGCGATTCACCAGAGGGGAGGGACCGTCGTCGTCTGCCAGCCTGCTCTCCACGAGCTGCTCGGTGGGAGAGACAGTCTATAAGTAATGATGAGCCCCTGGTCCACTTCATGTCATATTCAACTAACTTTTTGAGTAACTATCCAAATCGTGGTCCCAGTTACCTTTGTAAGTAGGGGACCTAGTGTATAGTGAGGGCATTATATAGAATGGTTACGTTTACAAAAATGTACTCAACGTTTATCAGAAGATAAAGACTTGAAGTAAAATATTTATTCATTTGAAATAACTGATCAAAATGAAATAAAATGGCATAGATGTGGTTTATAAACTGATTAAATGGAATTACACAGATTTGTGGGAATTTATTTCTCATTGTTATGGGATTTTGGGTGTTTAGTGACTAATAAGTTATATTGAGACTTCAGGCAGAATTTTAATTGTACCATGAACAGATTGAAAAGACCAATACAGGCCTACTAACTAAAGTCCATTTGAAATGGGGGGGTGGGGGGGCACATGTGGTGGAGCAAGAACCAGAGTTGAGAACCACTGTATTACCTGTAGAACAGTACTGGAATGCTGTTGCACTATGTAAACATATCCCCAAAGCTATCATGGTTTTACATACAGTATGATTATTTTCCCCTATAGTTATGCTTTAAACTTCATGCTTCACTCTTTTTTTTCTGAACAGGATGGCAGTTTTTCCCATTGTCCTAAAACTGTCCTTCACCACGTTGTTTGGCAATGCAATTGCCTTTGCAACAGGAGTTCTATATGGATTGGCATCTCTGGGAAAGAAGTAAGATGTTTATCCTGCTCTGTGTGAAAGAATTGCAAAAATGTTATATAGGAATTGTATCTCCTGAAATATACTTAGTGAGACACTTTAGTGGATATGTATAATGATTTTCAACTAGTGCCAGATTGCCACTTTTCATGATGTTTGCTTTGACCTTTCAGTGCACTGTTAAAATGTAATATATTCAGATTAATTAAAAAAAATCCAAAATCCAACATTGTTTAATGAAAAATGCCAGGTAGTGTACTTTTAGTGTGCATACAAACTACTCTTCATGTGTATTTTTTTTTTTTTTTTTTTTTTTTTTTTTTAAAAAAAAAAAAACATTCCCAACAAAATTGTTGTAATTGACATGCTGGCCCTTCTAGTAGTATTTATACTTTTTAAAAATAATGACAGCACTGTAAAATTGTAGTGAGTCTATATGCAGCACTGCTGTCTGGATAAGGCAACCACAGTTACCATTTTGGGATGATTATTTCTTCTTCATTTCCTTCCTGAGAGCACTATACAAATATAAATTGATTTGAATTACATGTAAACTTAGTGACACCCCCCCTTCACCACTCTCTCCCAGGGGGGATGGTGTGAGCTACGCCCGCCTCCAGCACCAAAAGCAGGGTGATGAGGAGAAGCTGACAGGGACCACAAACTGGGACGGACAGTAATGCGTTTTCCAAAGTCAGGAAGCAAAGTGCACCTTGTCCCTCTCCTCCCAGCACCCAGTCTGAGCTGCTGATGCACAGTCACTTACTCTAGAGTGCATCATGTTGGTTAGTCTTGTCCGTTTTTCTTTTTGGTTTTCATTTTCCAAATACTTTCCCTATTTCTTTTTTATATTTGTGAAACTAGTTTTGTTTCCCCATCTTGTGAAATATGTGCTGATCAGTGACTGAAAGGTATTTAGTTTGAAACAACTTAATTTCTAAAGCAAATTTCATATTTGAAATTGCATGTCATTAACTCATTTTGCATACATTTCTGTGAAATTCAGGTTATCCAAAGACCCTGAAATAGTCATAAGCGGGAAATGTTATATTAACTGGGTATATAACTGGATCTGAAACTAGATACGAATATATTGATTAGAATGACTAATATGATAAAACATTTTAATCATAGTTACTGTCATTTGTAGGTACTGGAAATTGTTCTCGTTGGGCATGTAATCTGAAAGTAAAGGGCAGTGGGAGAGTTCCCTTAAAATGTGCATGGTCAGTTACTTCGAAGCTCATATATGCCCAATATGTTAACTGTTAAATAATGATTTTTGGGTGCATGAATAAAGTAATTTCTGATTATGGAACTTTTAAATGTTTTGCTTGATAAGGTTACTAAACAAAGTGGTGGGAGTGAGTTTAGTGGTTTATACAGACACAACTGAAAAATGAGTTTTATAGCCATTCTGCTTTAAAATTTCAGCTGCTATTGTTTTCTTATAATATATTGCTTAATTATTTAATTGTGGGATGTTTCTGCTTAACCAAGGTGTTGCACAACTTGAATATTTTTGTCCTTGATTCAGGGAATTTTGCCTGTGTGTCTGTTTTCACTGTTCTACAGGATACTGTGTCGTCATGAAATGAATTTAACTATACACTCAAGGTGACGCCTGCCATCCTTCTCCTTACATGTGCAGGTAGCACAGTGGTTAAAGTTGACTTGAAGGTACTCCCTAGTTCTGCTGCAGTACCCCTTACCAACATACTTACCCCGAATGGTTCTAATTAAAATACCCAGCTATATAAATGGAAGAGGTGCTGTAAGCATCAGTGAATAAAACTGAGTTGTACAGGATTGTTTGAATCGTGCAATAGACTACTATACAGTGTTAGCTACCATTTATCTATCTTCTAGAAAAGCAAAATGATCTTAGAGGTTGCAGTGTCTGAATCAGGCTCACTGGAATATGGATGTGCGCCGCATTATCCAGACTTCTCTTTGTAGATTTAATACTTTTAATTTCAGTAATATAATCTAAGCCTTCACTAGCTTTTTAACTTTATATTTTGGGTCTGTCAAAAAGGAATTAATATATAATGGGAGGAGTTTAAATAATGTTGCATACAGCATTTAAATATAGAAGGTAATTTACTTTTGTTGGCTCAAGCAGAGGAATGCCCTGAATCTGGCCAGAGAGTGGAGTTCATGTTAGCAACCCCAAAACACTGAAAGAGTTCAGACATCAGAAGCCTCTTCCATACCTTCGCTTAATAAGAAAACTATGGTAGTGGTTGCTGTGACTGAAATTTGACTTGACAGCACTCACACTACCCTTAGATGATGCAGATGTTGCTAACGCTCCTATAATGTCTTACAATGTTAAAAATGCCACAAATGGGAAAAGTTCTGCACATGTAAGTGTTCAGGATGTTCAGTGTCATCTTTGCCATCTAGTTGACAAACTTGAGTGACTGTCAACTAGATCTCTTGTTTAGATGTACTGCACCTGCAATTGTTTTTTTTTTTTTTTTTTTTTTATGTATCATTGCTATGTAATTTTTGCTCTTTTTGCTTGTCATTATATAGTTACCAGTTAAGGTGCATGACGAATTTTCTACGGCAGAATGTAAGGACAAAACTACAGTGAGGGAAAACATACGTTTACAGAGCCAGTACTCTTGTACCATGTGCATATCTGCTTGGAAAAATCTTTTGATTTCCATAAGGTATTTTTTAGAAGTCGAGTTTGTGTAATGTGCATAACAGCTTTCGAAAACCTTTGTCAAAAAGCTGACACATAATCCAAAGCAGTTACCATGTTCATTACTGATTTACACAAAATTTGTGCTGAAAATTAACAAAATGGACACATACTAGGTACACCTCACAAAGGTGACAGCTTCTTTGCCAACCACTTTGACTAGATATTTCTGTCACTCCAAAATTCTTTGCCTTTCTGTCACAATCAGTGAAAGGTTACTATTTAAACCCCCATTTATTCAGTGTGGAAAATCATATATAGGTAAAATATACATTATGTAATATTTTAACAGCTGAATAAAACTAAAAATGACAAAAGTATTTGTCTCCACAAACTCTTGTTCACTGATTGTTGACCAGTTTATGCCATAAATGTGCAACATCCATCATGCTGCTAATTTAAGCTGTCTTTAAATCTATCATCCAAGTGAGATGTTTGCCTGCTGTGCTTTAATCATCAACACGAGACGACACTGTGGAAACAAGCTGTATTAAGGTGGTCCTACATTCCTATTATGCTTCATGGGTAAATGGTTTGCATTCACTACAGACAGGAATTCCATGAAGAAAAAAAAAACTAGGATGTGTACGAATCTTGGAAAATTCATAACCATTTCTAACATAAGGAGCAAGTGTATACTGATTTTATTGGAAACTGTTATATACTTGTGCAGGGTTGGCAACCCCGAGAAGCGTCTGCTGCAGTTCATGCTGGTTCTGCTTTCACCTGAGCCACTAAAATTATTCAGTTTTGTTTATGATGGAATGTGCTACACAATTTAAAGCACATTAAATGCCCTAGTAAAGGACATGCTATGTAAAAGCAGACAACTCAGTTGTTCAAGTGTTAAAAATAAAAGAATTTTTATTAATTGAAATAGTCAATCTGTTTAATCAGCAAAATGAAAGGTCTTTACTTTCATGACTGCTCTTATTACTCTTGAATTAGCACTAACTTGGTTTAACACTGTTTGAATATGATGGCATGTTTGCACTACTTGTACTCATGTATTCCTTTCAATAAAAGTCCCAATCAATGAATGGTGAGTAAAGAGCTCAGATGGAATGAAAACAATTTCCTACTGCGGGTGAAGACGAGGGGTGCTCACTACTCCAACGGTGGAAAATGATAAAATCAGGGCTTACTACTACTAGTTATGTGTTCCACATAACTGTCAAATAATACTTTACAATAGTTTTATCTTTCATGGCATGAGGATGGTTACAAATCTTTCCCTCTAATTTCAGGTCATTTTGTATAAATCACACACAGTTGGAATTATTCCATGTGCCCTTACGTTGCTGCTGCATGAGTGATACATGCAAAACCACACAGCGATACCCATTTTGGTAGTTTTGTTGTATTTGTTTGAATGCTGAACTGAATTTAACAGTCACTACTGGATTGTTCACTTTTGTTCTTGCATAATAAACTTTGCCTTTGTAAATTATAATACCTGTATATTTATTTCACGACCCACAGCTGCAAGTTACTATTATTGCAAGAGCTCAAACATCCAATACTGTACATTTTTAAGAATTTGACATTTGAGCATGCATAGCATAATTTTTGTGATGTTTTTTAAAACCATATCAAATGTTTTTTTCTTTTTTACATTCTGTAACAAATTCTGTAATCACAAAAATGATGCTATGCATAATACACAGCTACAAAAGCAATCGTTCAGGAAGCAAACTGCAGTGCTAAGCGCGCAGCAAATTAACTCACAAGCTACAAAACTTCGACATCTATAAGTGATTTTTATATTTTACCATTTTTTAAAAAAAAAATTTACAACCCTTCACCTTAGTTAAGACATTATCGTTGTAAGCTGATTTAGTTTGTCACCCTTCTGCTTCCCCGCTTCTACCTGCCTGTATATTTTGTTAGTTTAGCTGTAATGTGTGACTTGTTTCTTCTGTTGAATGTTTTGAAAGATCACTTTAAGGAGGATCGTTGCATTGGCTCCCGGTCGCTTTTAGAGTCGATTATAAAATCCTATTTTTGACCTATAAGGCAGTACATGGCATTGCTCCGGCATACCTTTGTGAGATCATTAATTCTTATATCCCAGGAAGATATCTCCATTCATTAGAAGCAGGTTACCTTAAAGTACCTGTGATCAATAAGACCTCAGTAGGAGGTCGCGCCTTTAGTTATAGAGCACCTAAACTGTGGAATAGTTTACCAGTTACTATCAGAAATGCGCCATCTGTTTGTTTTCAAATCCAGACTAAAGACTTACATGTTCCCTCAGGCATTCCACCTCAAAATGTAATTCCACCTGCCTTGGTTGATTTTTATCACCTTTATAAAAGTGCATATTAAATTTACTTAAGTAACAAATTACTCTGTTCTATCTTCTTGTTGAGCACTACCTCGCTACATAAGACCTGAGGAGACCAGCCAGTGGTGACAGACAAATCCCTTGATGACAGAGGATGATGTCCATCTGCCATGACGAACGAGACATTCCATACTGAGCTGGGGACCCAAGATGCCATTTAGCAACATAATCATTAGTACTTGTTACACTGGCTGACAATTGTTACTTTCTAGAATGCCAAGGAAGGGTGGGCAACCACTGGCCTGTGGACCCCCAGAGGTTTTTTTTCCTCCCTCAACCTTCAGTTGGGAGTTTTTGTTCCTTTCCCCGGTGGCCAGTAAGCATACTTATAGCTCTATAAAAAGTACTGCATTATGGTAGCCATTAGTTGACTCTTCTTTGTTTGTATGTTTTTCTTGCCTTGTGCCTGTGTTAAAGCACTCTGTGTCACTGCGTGAGAAGAGCGCTCTATAAAAATAAATTGAATTGAATCACTTCAGACAAAAAGAGTCAATAGCTAATCTCTGTATTAAGTGTAGTATGTGATTTCTCCCATGGTTTTTGTCTGAAAAATACATATTTAAAATGGATCTCCACAGCCTGAGCACTGCCATTTTCATCTGTTTCCTGGATGCTCCACAGAACAAGACATCCATAAAAATAAACAACAGCACAAGCTCTCAATACATTTCTTCGGTATTCCTGGTCTACAGCAGCTGCAGACTTGTGTATGTTAAGGAGGTGTGGGTACTGGGGTTTGATGTTGCATAGGTTTTGTGTTCCACACAAGTGAAAATGTTTCTCATTATATCATCTCCTGTGTTAGTTACCATGCCAACAAACACTTTTCTTCTATAGATTCTTAACCACTGGATTTATTCCTTGGAAGCCTGGTTTTCCTCTCAAGCATTTCTGGATCTCCATTTTTGTGGCCTTCTTTAATTGACTTCTCCCACTCCTTCTTTACCAGTGTATACAGACGCATTGTTGCCTGGGCATCTTGGACCTGTAAATGTATGACCACATTTTAGGATACACACAAAAACACTTAGAGAAAACACCAAATATTTATCAACTGGACCCAATAAATTCAAAACTTCTTACGGAAGAGTGTTCGCCTTGTTGGACTTTGATGTTGAGAATCTTTTCGCAGAGAAGTTTAAGGGAGGGACGACCACTCTGAGACAGAAAGAGGGGGGGGGGGGGGGGGGGGGAGATAAAACTGGCAATGATTTCAACCAAATCTGCAATTTCTCCCCATCTCCTTCATGCTTCCAACCTTCACAATTGTCTTGAATGGCTTGTACTTCTGGGTGTCACGGATCTTCTTCTTTGGATGATCCAGAAACAGAATCTGTCACAGAAAAAGAAACTCGTTTGCAAACACTGAGCTATGTATAAGCTGCCAAACAAGAATATATAGCAGTACATACCTTGAGGTCATTATGAATAGCATGGCCCACAAGAATTCTTCCCTTTAAAATTTCAGCAACCTCTTTCTGAACAATCTCCACATTTTCACCTGTAGAGGTATATTTAAAAAGGTACGGTCAAGTCCCAGTACAGCCGTATGTATAATATTTCTGGTATACAACTAATCTTTTTAAAACTTTTATTTATAAAAAGACATAGCAGTAGTAATTGATATAGTAAAGTCCAGACACTCCTTTCATACTCACCATGTTCAATGTCCTTTGGACGAATACCGCTAACCTTGGTCCTGTAGTCGGTCACTCTTTCCGTAGGCTTCACGTACTTGTCATAGACACATTTCCCAAACTGGTTCACCAGAGAAACCCGAGCTACTATGCTGTCCTGCCCATCGGGTCCAACTCCAACCATCTCACAGTCCATGGCCACTGCTTTAGTCAGCCTTTGAGATTGTGAAAGGAAAGAAACGTGGAACACGGAACCCTTTTCGAACACAAAAATCACAAATGGCTGATGAACAGAACAACAAACTTACCCATCAAAGGCACCGCTCCGAACAAGTGCCCTTTCTGTAGCCTCGGCATCTGGCTTTTTTATTCCCTGCCGTTTGCGAACTATATCAGCAGCCTCCGCACCCACCGTGGCTTCGATGTCATCTGGGTCGACATCATCAAACCAGATATCCTCTCTGTTGAAGAGTACATTGGAGAAAAAAAATTACACAAACAAACAAAGCCACCAAAAAGGGGTTATGAGACAAACATACAACCACAAACCCCTTGTAGTAAAGAAAACGCAGATTAAGCAAACAGATGGAAAATTATCTTTGAAATATTTACATAGTGTACTTCTTCGTTCAACCTACAACATTAGACAATGATCTATTGATTATAATCGACTCTACAATGATTTACCCCTTTACAGAGTGGGGTGTTCTCACTGTATATATTCACGTTAAGTACCTTGATCAAAGGTACCACAGCATGACTTGCAATGTTAAAACTACCAACAATCACACACACACACACATTGCCTGAAGCCGCTTGCTCCAGGTGGGGTCGCGGTGAGCCGGAGCCCAACCCGGCAACACAGGGCGCAAGGCTGGAAGGGAAGGAGACACACCCAGGATGGGACGCCAGTCTGTCACAAGCCACCCCAAGCGGGACTAGAAGCCCAGACCCGCCGGAGAGCAGGCCCTGGCCAAACCCGCTGCGCCACCGCGCCCGCCACACTACCAAGAATTATTTACCGAGCTATACAGCTGGGTAAATTTTACTGGAGCAACCTACTGCAAGTACCTCACTCAAGGGTACTACAGTCGGAGGTGGCCATTCGCACCCGTGACCTCCGAGTCCAAAAGCTCAAGCAGCTCTAACCACTACACCACCTGCTGTCCCCATTCAGTATTACAGCTGATTGAAACAGGCACCGTGTGTTTAATATTAAGAAACAACACACTGGAGCACACACACACACATTTTCAGAACCGCTTGTCCCATACGGGGTCACGGGGAACCGGAGCCTAAATTATATAAACAACAACAACAGTGGGGAATGTGGAAGCTTCCACATTCCCCACTATTGCTGTTGAACTTGCCCCTCTTCTGCGCTTCAGCAGAAAGGGTTCAAAGAGGGAAGCGATACTGAACAGGAAGAGAGAGAAGCACCGCTCTGGCACTGAGTGTTAGTCCTACTCGGTTGGTTTGCAGTCACTGTCTCCGCCCGGCCGGCTCTTCTTGCCGGGCGGCAAACTCGTCCCTTGTGCCGGCCAGTGGCCCTGGGCGCTCCGTGCAGGAGGCGGGACGCGGCCGGGGGCCCGGGCAGCCGGACCGCCGTTCGCCGCCTTCGCCGCCGTCTTCCGCTTCACGCTCCCCTCGGCGCCTCTCCCACCGCTTCCACCGACTTTGACTTTCTGCTTGGCCGAGCCGAGACCGGCCTCCGTGTCCGCGGTATCCCCGGCGGGGTTCTTGTTGTTGGCGCTCGCCACCAGTTTCAAAGCCTAAGGAACAGCCCGCAATGAGAAAAACGTGAGCAGAACGAATGCAGCATCATCATCATCATCATCATCATCAGCATGGCACACGGGTTTATGATGATTCTGACGGCCACGTTTTGCGAAGTAGACCACGAAGATTAGATTTCTCCTCACCTCTTGAAGCGTTTTCCAATTTGCCGAGAATTGCTGGGAATCCTTCGGTGGAAGAACGTTGTCGTTGTTGTGTGGTGTCGCCGAAACCTTTTTCTTGGCATTCTTCAAATGCCTTTTTTTCTTTTTATTCTTCTTCGCCTTTTTACTTTTCTCGACTTGAGGTGAAGAAGGCTGCTGTGGCATCTTCGCTGTGACAGCGGAATGGGTCCTTTTCGTCTCCAGTGTAGACACCGACATTGATTGTTCTAGAAACTTCTTTCGTTTCGATTCAGCACGATTTTTAACGAAACTTAAACTTTCAGCTCAACATGACATCACAGATAAAACTGTACAGGCCTAGGCCCTAGCGCTCAAAAAGTCAAACAGTACCATATTTCAGGAGCCTAAGTTTATCTTCTATTGAAGTGTTAAAACTGAACTTTACTGTACATAACAAATCTAAGAATAATAAAAACCTCGGGTAAATAAGCACGAACCGTGCACTTAAAAACACGTGAGAGCACGCACTTCCTTGACGTGCATCACTGAAATATGTCTCACGGGAAACACACGGAGAGTCCAAAATTGTAATTCCCTAAAATCAGTGTGGGTTTAATCAAGTGTGTATATGTATTCAAGGTACATGCACCAATACTAACATTAATAACAGCGATAAAACATTAAAAATTGAGGGATTGTCCCGAGAAGCACCTTTTATTAGTCTTGGTTGCGTGATTTGCCCGTGTTCGACAAACATGTACCACCAGGTGGCAGTTTTTCACGACGAAATCACAGATCCCGCGCCTATTTTTAAAACCTAAATATTCGTTCAGTATCACTATGGATATTTTTTATTTAGAGGGTCAGACTTACCGCAACTTCCATTAACATATTTCACGTTTTTAGAAGCACGGCATCTTTCGGTGTAGAGAAAATAAACGAATATATAATAAATGAATATGTTTATTCTTAATATAGATGTGTTCAATTTTCAGGACGAATGATCATGTCGAACTTAGAAGTATGTGTCAAAGGTAACGCTGGAGTCTTTAAATATGATAAGCTTTAATAGTAAACTATGACACAGAGTATATAACATCATATTATGATACAGTACTTTATTTCACGTGCTTTATCCTAAACGCAGGTACTAAAAATAAACAGCATCACACACACTGATATATTATAACTAGAGACGCTGTTCACCTATTTTCCCTTATACCATTTAATAAAGCTATTGTGGATGATGAAAAAAAGACTCTTTTCTAATATATTGAAGCTGGTAAAACCGAATCTCACATGAACTTTGGGCCATTGGGGTGAGATTTCCCCTGAACAATTTCAATTTGCACTGACTGAATGGAAAACGAAGACAACACGGCCAGAATGTCTTCCTGCTGCAATGAAACGCATACATAATACTAAAACAGAAAATATTCAGATATTCAGTATGTCCATATTTTCACTAAAAGCGTGCGTGCTTTCTTCATACAGGACGACCGTTCCTCTACGCTTAACCCCTGTTTTACCTCGCGCTGGGCGCGCGCTCCCGCGCAGCTGTCAGCCACCGAGGCGCGTGCCCGCGCGCGCTGCGCTCCGTTTGAAGATTACGCTGCGGGTCCTGGCCATTTTGTAGCAGACAGAATGAGGAGGTGAGAGAGCTGCGCTGTGGGGGGGAGAGACTGATAACGCGGGACGTGTAGCGCTCAGAGAGTCTTGTGCAAAACACCGACCTGCAGCTCCACTCTGCAAAACCGTGGATTACAACGAGGAAACGGCGCTAGAACCATGAGCTGGGGGACAGAGCTATGGGTAAGTCGCACTCACTCACGCGCATCTTTTGAAATGTGTTAATCATGTTTTAAGAAGGTAACGGTTCAGGAACGTCATTGCGCGAGAGCTCATTGGGAGCGCGCAGCGGCGAAGCTAGCTTGTCCCGTGCCAGTCTTTAGCGCGCGCGTCCTTAGCCGGACTCGGCGCGCGCTGCGCTGGGCTCGCGGGTCACGTAGCTGCTGGAGATGCGTGAAGCGACTAGCTCCTCGCCACATTTCGCCGTTCCTCTGTCAGCGTACACAGTTACGCACCGGTCAAAATTCCCGGGCGATACCCAATATTATGGTTTTCTCAATTTCTGCCTCTACTGTGAATTTGATGCCGAAAATTATTACCTCACAATCCGCCGCGGAAGCAAAACTGGCAATGTTAATTCACAGTTCGACCTGTACTGTCTACATACCGGATAAAAATCGTGTGGATGTAGAAATACAACATGTCTTCGGCATCGCAAATCCAGGCAGTATCAATCATTCAGCCCGTGATGATGTATAATACATATTTATATATACACGCCCAGGAGGATAAGCAGCTTGGATTGTCGCACTGCAAAATCATTGCGAAACTACATGTACTGTGTAACACAGGATATTGCACATATACGACCACAGCACAGCAGTACAAAACTAATTTTAGATTTATAGCTGCACAATTATATGTCGGATGACAGAAAATATGCAGAATAATGATTATGTGACACATGGGGATTGTGGGTGAAATGTAATGGAATGGTAGTGGCTTTGCAAACAGTGTGATGACAGTGAACATAATGATAAAGGAGAGTACATTGATTGAAGAAGAAGAAGAGCCATATTAAAATAAATGTCACAGGCAGTGGCAGTGTGTGTGTGTGTGTGTGTGTGTGTGTGTGTGTGGGGGGGGGGTGGGGGGGGGGAGTGTGTGTCTCCCACACGAAATGGCCTCGCTCAGTCTCACCTGAACCATGGGAGATGCCAGACCAACAGACAGTCCATGTCAAACAGGGTACGGACCACAGGTGTAACAAGGCGAGGGCGGAGGGGACGTGTCCCCCCCAGTCCTCCGTCAGCTTTGATGCCCCCCCCCCCCCCCCCCCCCCCTTTTATTTACTATTGATGATCTTTTTCGGTTGTGCAGAAATTTTGCAATTTATTACACCCAGGTGTGGACCGGTCATTGGGAAGGAAAGCCAGATCTCTTCACATGACTACGCTTTCATCCTGCAAAGTATCAAAGAAACTGCAGTAGAATCTGTTAAATCTTGAGAAGATTTTCAAGCGCAGCTTCAGTATTCTCGGTACGCTTCGTCCGAGGGAATAATGAACTTCTGGGCATCGGTGTTTCTAGGTGTCATTCATTGTCACGTCGCACCGTGAAGCGCAGCCACCGCAGCGGGCGAGTTTGTCCGTTTCACAGGTCTTTTTCACTGCTTTCTCTTTCTGCAGGGCGGGAAGAACTGCGTGACCCGTGCAGCGGTGGCCTTTATGGTCAGCCTCGCTTGTTTGCGTGTCTTCATACTCGAAGTGCATACGTTGGATTTGCCCTATATTATGCGTATGTATATGGTGGTTCAGTGTAGACGGGACAGTCTGGTGGAGGCGAATTCTTGAGCTCTTACTCACGCGCTCCCAGACACGTCTGCTCCGGGCATGTGTCTTAAACTCCGGCCTGGGAATAGAAAGATTAAAGGACTGCCGTTGCTATTTTTACTAATAAGTAGTAAAGGCCAATAAAAATTCTCGGTAACCAAATTAAACTCTTTGAGCTCCTCTGCAAACTGATCAAGTGGTGTGGCTACTGCAATAGAAAATGTGCTACAGACTGAGTAGGAAATTTTGTGGCAGGCATTTGTGTGTGTGTGTGGGGCTTTTTTGCATGGAAACGGGTGTCGGTCCTGTAAATAGAAAATACAGCAGGCTTGACGCAAAGCGTGCAGATCAGAATTTGCATTTCAGGTTGAAACCTGCGAAAGTCTTTTACTTGGAGAATGCAACAGCAAGTTGCGGAAGAGGGGGATTCGTGAATACCTCGTCTGCTCTGCGACGGACACGTCGTGCTGCAGCGTTTCGTTTTCATGTGAAGAGCGTAGTTTGCTCTTGTGGGAAGGGGTTGGTGATGGAATTTTTTTCGCTGCCAGTGATGTTTTGGGGGTGACGTTAATACGACGAATAGACAAGGACAAGCAAAACGCCTGCGTTAATGTTAGAACGTGCAACATTTTGCAAACTGGATGCGTGGTGTTACAAACTTTGAATTGAGACGCGGAGAATATGCTTGTGCTGGACCAAGTGGGACTTGTTTGTGCGAGGCTGACACCGAAACGTCAAAGCGATGATGACAGCGACAGCCGCTCCATCATGAAAAATAACAGGAAGTAAACTGAACTTACCCTTAGTTACTAGCCGCAGTTCTTTGCCATTTAACCCTTACATAGTGACAACTGGTGTGATCTGAGTGGAGGTAGCTGTCAGCAGTTTTGTGTTAGTTAGCGACCTCTTCGTCGGCCCAAAGCTGGTCCTAGGCTCTCCGGAGCAGCACTCGCTTTGTGCATTGACAGTAGCGGTTAAGTGGCTTTAATAGTTTAAAACCTTTCTGCTCCACCGCATCAGTTTTTTTCTTAGCGATCCAAAGGTCTGCCCTGGTTCCCAACTCCCCTAGCTAGATTTTTTTTCCCCCATTTTTTCAGTGTTAGTAAAGTTCTGATTGAGGCCCCTTAATTTTGAACTTTAAATGTCCTGGGCTGCACTGAAGAAGAGCTCTGCCGAGCTGTCAAGCCCAAAGTAAAGCCATCTCTCGCACATTGCGGAGACACCTTGGACTCTTGCCTCAGCTGGCCGGGGTTGAAAAGCGTCTCCGAGAGACACAGTGAAAAATCAGGAGGGAGATGACTAGGACCCAGTGAAATTGCTGAGATGCTGCTATCAGGAAATGCATTTCCTTTGGTGACAACAGTTAAACTGTTACAATTTTTCTCAGTTACACTAATACGTGTTTCCTGAGTGTCGCTTTTTCCTCAAAGCAGTTGAAATAACAGCCCAGACAGTACTACAGTTTAAAAATCAGTTAGGTATTAATTAATTTATTATCAATAACTTGTCCAGTGCAGGGTAGCAGTTGCGATAACTATTTGAAAGTGTCCTTACATACTGTATCCGAAAATATATCCCCAGAAACTTTAAGACCCTGGTTATTGCCTACAAATGCATCAATAGAAATGCTCCCAGCCATCTACAGGACTTGTTCATCTGCTACACCCCAACCAGACTGCTACACTTCTCTGCATCTGCCCGCTTGTTGGTCCCATTCACGAAAGGTAAAGCACAGAGGTTCTCGGCTCTGGCTCCGTTGTGGTGAAACGACCTCCTCCTCTCACGCAGAACTGCCGAATCTCTGTCCACATTTAAAAAGGGTCTTAAAACTCACCTCTTCCAGACTCACTTTGCTCATAATCTCTTAAATTCATGTAAGGAGTGAATGTTTTTTTTTTTGCAATTGCTACAACCGTTTGTCCCGAGCAGGGTCGCGGTGAGCTGGAGCCTACCCGGCAACACTGGGCGCAAGGCCAAAGGAGGAGGGGACGCACCCAGGACGGGATGCCAGTCTGCCGCAAGGCACCCCAGGCGGGACCCCAGACCCACCACATAGCGGGCACAGGCCAAACCCACTGCGCCCCCCCAAGGTGTAAATGTTCATGCACTATAACTTTAAGATCATCCCGGATGAACCTTTACGTAGCTACTCCTGTTATGTAACGTAAATTTTTATATGTATCTTTTTAAAAAAATGACCAGGAGGGTTATCAGAATATTGGTGATTCCTGTTCAAGTTTTATGCAGCTACTCGTTTGATGAACATTGTTTCATATGGTTGAAAGAAACAAACTAATTGCACTTAAGAATCATGCGTCTGCATCTACGTTTCTCTTTCTGCTAATGTAACTCACACATTGTATTTTCCATGAGATGTATGTCGCTTTGGAGAAAAGCGTCCGCTAAATGAATAAATGTAAATGTAAAAGTGACATTTATTACACAAAACTAAATTGCAAATGTACACAAGTTCTGGCTACAAAAATCAGTATACAGCAGCATGACAACATCCTTCTGGAATTACTTTTCGTCTCCATCCTCCTACAGAGAAGCGTTTTCTGTACATGGACCAAAAAAACAGTGTATAAGGCTTTAGACTTAGGTTGTCTTGATCTTCAGCAATAGAACAAAATAGTCTTGTTTATATTAAAGTGAATGTGTACTCTCAAATTAGCCTCAGGAGCTGCATCGCAAAGTCGGGAGCAGCAGTGAGGAAGTGGAGCAGCTGTTCTGTAAGGCTCAGCACTGGGTGGATGGAGGATCACAACTAAGGAACATGAGGAACAGCAGATTTCTTCTAACAGCAGCAGTGCAGGCCAATCTAATGTTCTCATATACATTTACTTTTATACATTTAGCTGATGCTTTTCTCCAAAGTGTTCAGCGTTAAGCTGTTTGCAACGTTTTACCTATATTTATGTATGTATATAGCTGGGTATTTATTTTATAGGTTTTATTCGGAGTAAGCATCTTGTTCAAGGGTTCTGCAGCATAATCCAAGATTCAAACCTGTGTCAGAGTCCAAGGTAGAAGCTTTGTCCACTAAAATGTGGCAAAAAAGTTTGTCAAAAGTTATGGCTTTTGTGGATTTGCTCTAGGGGGTGTGGTGGTGCAGCGGGTTTGGCTGGGTCCTGCTCTCTGGTGGGTCTGGGGTTTGAGTCCCGCTTGGGGTGCCTTGCAACAGACTGGCGTCCCGTCCTGGGTGTGTCCTCTCCCCCGCCAGCCTTTCACCCTATGTTGCCGGGTTAGGCTCCAGTTTGCCGTGACCCCGCTTGGGACAAGCGGCTTCAGCTACTGTGTGTGTGGGTTTGCTCTTAATGTTTCAATACACATGTACTGTTTAACATGACGGAGGGGGCGTGGTGATGCAGTGGGTTGGACCGGGTCCTGCTCTCTGGTGGGTCTGGGGTTCGAGTCCCACTTGGGGTGCCTTGCGGCGGACTGGCGTCCTGTCCTGGGTGTGTCCCCTCCCCCTCCGGCCTTATGCCCTGTGTTGCAGGGTAGGCTCCATGACCCCGTATGGGACGAGCGGTTCCGAAAATGTGTGTGTGTTTAACATGACTGATGTTTTTCGTTTAAAATGATTACTTCACTGTCGGTAACCACTTGTCCAAGTCAGGGTTGCAATGGTCCGGAGTTTGTCCCCGAAACACAGGGCACAAGGCTACCAAAGGTACACCCTGGATGAGAGACCAGTCCATTGAGAAACAAGTTGTGATGTACACATGAATCATTTGCTTTTGGAGTTGTATGTGATAACGTTTGTACCATGGATGTGAATTTTGTGCAGTTGGAACAATTTTGTATTTTCGGCTTTGCAGAATCTTCTTTATCATCAGTACCGCGTGTCACATCTGCTGTAAGCATTTCTGTTTTGAAAAACATCCTGCTTGCTCTTCAGCCTCTGCGGGTTTGGGTGTCCGACCACACTGTCTTTATCGTACTTAGCAATGGAGGAAGAACTTTAGGCTTCAGTGGCGGAAACAGCAAGATTTAAAAGTCTTGTCAGGGTAGGTTCACTACTCAATTGTTCTTTCATCAGAAGTGTTAAAGAATGGCCTAACCGTGGTATTGAAACAGCTGAAACTTTGCCTTTACTTTGCTGGATCAAGAAGTGTGGTAAGACACTGCATCGCACTGCAATACTGTGTTTTTGCAACAGTTGGTTAGCATTGCACCATGAGTGTTCTTCCCTCTTAATTTTTGCAATTCCACATTTGAAGTAGATAATTAACTTAGGTTTTGCCTGGTTTGCTTTATGCAATGCCCTGCTCAGCCGTCAATTTGCCTTCTCAAGGGGGCAAGTTGCTCACTAACCACTTTTTCCCTCTTCTGAGGAAGGAAGAGAGTTGGCATCCGAGCAAAGCCACACTTCCTCCGGCATCAGTAGTAAATTCAGTTGTGACCCGGTTACATGTGCGACATGTACGGATGTTGCCTAATGTGGGCCTTTGTCCATCTTCTCTATCCCTGTACATTTCTTATTACACAAGTAGTGCAATGAATGAAATAGGGGTGACGTTTAAATTGAAAGCACCTTTGTTTACACCTTCCAGCCTCTGGAAAGGTGTAAACAAATTGATTTAAATTCTAGCATCATTGTTATTATTCTCATTTAGCTGATGATGGTCTTCAGCAAGAATGGTGTTAATTCTATTCCTATGTTTCCTATGTTCACACATTGCATTGCTGGCCCCAGCCTGACATAAATATAACTTCACTGGAACTATAAACGGTTAAGTTGCAGATAAGGAGTTTATGTTGATTAAGACAGTTGTTTCCTATAAAACCACCCCTGACAAATGACATGTATCAGTGTTCATAAGTGTCCTCTCATACACTGTATTAATTGTTAAAGCAAAGACTTTATTATTACATGCATTAAGATTCGTGTAACAGAAAGCTTCAGAAAATGGAATCTGTATTGAGGTGATGATGGAATTTTCATTAGACTCTCAGATCAGAATATGGAGAAGTTTCGTTAGACGAGATGTGATTGTAGGGGGTGCGGTGGCGCGGTGGCGCGGTGGGTTGGACCACTGTCCTGCTCTCCGGTGGGTCTGGGGTTCGAGTCCCGCTTGGGGTGCCTTGCGATGGACTGGCGTCCCGTCCTGGATGTGTTCCCTCCCCCTCTGGCCTTACTCCCTGTGTTACTGGGTAGGTTCTGGTTCCCCGCAACCCCGTATGGGACAAGTGGTTCTGAAAATGTGTGTGTGTGTGAGATGTGATTGTTTTACCCTTTTTTGGGGAAATAATAGAGTGAACATTTTGGTTATTCATTTCTCTAACGTATTTTTTCCAACAAAAATCAGCTGGAAAAGGCTGTAATAAGGCCCAACTTGCAGAATCCTAATTTATGAGGAACATAAAACGATATGCATGTTTTTAATGTGCGATTCTCAGAAACAAGTGCGGCAGTTTTCCGTCCCACCGGCAGCCATTCTAAGCCCTTTTGTCCTCTTTCTGTCTTAATTTCAGCAGCACTTGTCTCAGAATAGCTAATTGTTGTTTTGCGCAAGAAACTGTTAAGTAAGGAGGCAAGCACCTTATGTGTTTACCCTCCCTCCTGGCCGTTCGCACAAACACATCCATTGAGGGAATAAGTCAGATGTAAGAAACATGTGATCGCTTCTCTTTAAACTCTGTTTGGAGGAAGAAAGGCCGCTTCATAACTTCAGAACATTTTTACGTGCAATAAATTGCTGTTCTCTTTTTTTTCCAAACCCTGACAGTGAGAATCCATACTCGATAAGATGTTTTAAAAAGCAAAAAATCTGGTTCGCATTCTGAAAGCCCAGGTTTATCTAATGGTAGGAAGTCCCAGTTTAGCCACATTTTTAAAAGCTGGTTTAAGGGATTCGATTCAAGCCTCACACCTAAACTTGCGTCTGTGCGAGATGCGCGTTGTCATATACGGTGTGAAGAGTGACACGTGTTGGTAAACCAGTGGTCTTATGAAAAGGAAGAGACGTTTAGTTTCCCATCTGAAGCGTGTAACTCATGTTCCATGCATGACACGGGGCCGTGAGGTTGAAAGCTGGCTTTGAGTGTTTCACTTCTTAGTGGCTGTCAAAATTCTGAAGAGGATTTCGATCAGGGAACTCACTCCGGGTGTCAGAGAGCCGTGGACGTGTGTAAGATGGAGACACTTGTAAAAGTTCAGCAGCTGAAGGTGAGCTCGATGTTCTGCTTTGTTCTTGTCCTGGCTGCTGCAGTTGACTTTTGACCTTTGTGTCATATCACTTATTCTATATAGGGCAGTTAGGGTATTAATTATAACACAGAAGCATACGTAGCGGGTTCTTGGTATCGGTTTTTTTTTTTTCTTTTGTTTTTGCTTCAATTTCACGGGTGATGTTTTATTAATAGGATGCAGTGGTAAGCTGCATTTTACATTGTAAGCTTTTGTTTTATTAAATAGGGACCTAAATAGTGCAAATGTTTCATTTCGGCTCACTATTCTGGTGCTCTTGAGGTTGTTCCTCCAGGTTTGATTGTATCCTCTGATTTTGTTTGCCATTCACAACACTAGTTGTGATTCTCATTGACTCGTGTGAAAGAATGTTAAACGTTCTTCCTCGACAGACACCGCAAGGAATGCTAACATTTAATTGAAACCACATTCCAGCCACCCCTCCAATAAAGGCCAAGTTACGTCTCTCAAACTGTTTGGATGGGAGAATGTTGTTCTCTCAGGAAAATCGAGGCATGGGTTGTGTGTGCACACTTGTTTGGTCACAAAGTGGACGTCTTCCTCTTCTCTTGGGTGCGATGTTGCTTTATCATGAATGAAAAGAGGATTGACTGCTGCTGCTGCTGGGATGCTTTCCTTGTTTTTCATTCCTCTCCCAGTTATTATCCAGGCATTTCCAGGTCTGCAACCTCATGCATTTCCTGCTCTGACCATGTCCTGCAGGGGGTCATCGGGATCGACATGACGTGTCCCAAGGGGCAATGGGCGGTAAAAGTGTCCTGCCGTGATCAGAGTTATTCACCCACCCGATCACTATGGGTGTTACTCATGTTCCCCTAGGAGGGATCGAACTGTTTTGACTTGGTTCCTCTCTGGTTAGGGTGCTCACTATTTATGTTCCCATAGTTGAGCTTATGGACTTAACCTCACAAGTGAGACAGATGGTCTAGAAGTGTCTAGGCTCGGTGCCAACTGTAAGAAACCATTGCTTGACTTGTTTTAGTTCCTTTATCTTGATCCTTTTGCAGACTTGATGGCTGAGCACAACTAAAAATGAATATGGATATCACAACCAAAGGGCCTTTTAATTAAGTAAGCTTGCATAGTCCCTTTAACAGCTATGGATAATAGCAAAACTGAAACTGGAAGTGAATGGTGCCTGTATTTTTGCAGAAGTGTTTGCCCAAAGTGCATTTCTGCTCCCTCTCTGCTGTTTCCCAGCAACCATAAGAGGTGCAGCGTGAAAAATTTTTTTGAACTGTTAGGCGAAAAACAAAAGTTTAGTTGCATGGTTCGACAAGTCAAGCGACCAACCATCACATAAGCCCAGATGAGTAAAACTAGGCCTTACCGGCATATCATGGTGCCTGATGCACAAATAGTAAAAGATTTGTACGCAGATCCATTTATGAACACTTGTGACATTGGAGAAGTTGATTCAAAGTGAGAGAAACGTGTGCTTTTTCTTGTGATTCCTCTAGTCTGCTGAGGCGCTGCTGTAGATGCATAAAGTGAAGATGGTGCAGTTAAATCTTTGACCTTAAATTCCGTTTCAAGTCTCCTGCTGGAGAAATGATCTATACTATAATTTTATGCTACCCCGAAGCAAAAAAGAGCAAGGGAAAGCATACTGTCATTAGAAGAGGGAATCCACATAAATGAGCGTACTACTCGCTAAATAGCCATCCCTCACTCCATTATCATTAACTTCTTGTTGAGTGCAGGGTCACGGTGGTCTGGAGCCTTTCCTGCAATCATAGGGAGTCAGGCAGGATAAACCCTGGATGAGATGCCAGTCCACTGCAGGGCAACGACACACACACTCATTCATTCATATACTCAAAGTGCAAACCTGAAACGTGTCTTTGAGCTGTGGGAAGAAACCCACACAAACTTGAGGAAGACATGGAGACTCCACACAGACTATGTCAGATGTGGAGCCATGTCAATCCCTCCGGAGGCACCAGTGCTAGCTGCTGCATCATAGGGCCACCTCGCTCATTACATATGTGTTCATTAAATATGTAATTGAACAGGTGTCCATATCTGCAGTACCGGTGTTCTTAGCAGCCCTTTTTTTTACTACCAGTCGATGCCAGTGTCAAGCCAGATACCGTCACAGTGTAATTGTGAAGAATAGCCCATCTTGGGGGTTAATTGTTGTGACTCAGTGGTAATTGAACAGAGCCATCAGAGCTGATTAATTCTGACTTGTCTTTTTCTAATCTGGAATAGTGTGTCTCACTGTTGCAGCTTTAATTTACCATCACGTGGTCCCATAGTCGACACTTGCTGTGCTTCCGCTGTCCAGTATCTATCTGTGACAGTATTATGTGTTTGCTACGCTGAATGAACAGCAATATCTTTTGGCAGGGTTAGATATTCTTTGTTAAATTTCAAGTAATCCTGTTCACTTTCCATGCAAATTTTGTATCCTGAATAAGGATATTTGTTGAAGTTCCTCTATTTTTGGTTAGTTCATTTTTTTTTTTCTCACCTACAGAGAACACACTGGTATTAGTTCCATAAACGTGAAATGGTTTACATGGTTCCTCTTTTTAAAGCCAAATTTTTATTGCACCTTTTAAAACAACGGTTGCGATTCGATTTTTATGAATGATTTTCTATTGCAACCTTTTCTGACATCTTATTGGATATGTTAATGTACAAAATGTACAGCCTATCTGGATAATGAGATGAATCCCTTATGTTTAATATCATTTTATGCGCTATTTAATTCCAGGTCCAGGTTAATAAATGAGTATACATTTAACATTTAGGAACAAGGGGTAACTGTCAACTAATTAGGTTTTTTTTATGATTTCATTTTACTACATCTTGAACAATTAGGCAGAAGTTAAATAATAGTGTACTGGAAAATGAAACATCACTCCAGATATAAGAGATTCTTTTTTGAATTTTTGGTCTTAGACACTGAGAGCTCATTTTAGCCAGATATTCTGTATGCTTTTCCATTATTATTTGTTGTTGTTGTTCTTATTATTATTATTTTGGCATTTAAGTATATTTTGGAAAAATTTATGCAGATATTTTTGATTTTGGACTTTTCCCTTGAGTAGTGGAGACAGAATTCTGTGATTTATCATTCTGCTCTTAGGTTCTTTTTGTAGAGGTTGAAAGATGATTGCTTTAGCACATCAGATATTAAATGTATGTGTAAGAGGAGTGGAGAGTGAGAGATTTCTCTCTGCAGCTTGGCGTGCTGGGAGGGACAAGACGCCAGCCAGACGAGCTGGAGAGGAGGCCCTGGGCAGGAAGTCGTTGCGATTCCTTGATAGGGTGCTGTGCAAATGGGGGGGGGGGGGGCACCGAGGGCCACAAGCACCGGGGAATGGGTGGCTTGAGGAAGAGCGTAACAGGCCGTGTTATTGCTTATCATTTCTTTTCATTTCCTTAAGTGGGGAGAAAAAAAAATAATAACGACTGTAAATCGTGAAGGATGCTTGCAGCAGATACAGGGTGCAGAGAGGCCTTCACTGTTATTCTTCTGCGGCTCCTGCTGGACGTTTTCATCAGTAATTGTCTGAAGCCAAGCAATATTTTCAATATAACTAAACAAGTACACTTCATTTAAACCACATTTTTGTCTATTTTTGGTTAAAATGCACACAGCATTTCTTCACTTGAACAAATCCATCACCTTGAAATAAGTTTGTGTGGAAACAGAGATTTCAGCACTTTGGAAACAGTGATTTTGAGTGTGTTTGAGATACGATTCATTTCCATTATGAATGAAACAAAAACAAACGACGCCCTATTTGGAGAACAGTTTGCTCTCGGTGTACTCCGAGATGACACGTAACACGTAATTTAAGTTTTTTGCCAAATTGTGCACCGGATATAATGCAAAAGTCCGATGACAGATGAACAAAAGAGAGCAAAGTAAGTGCAAGTCGGATTGTGAGGTGGAATGTCCTTGTTAATCCCTGCTTCCATCCTGCCTTATCCCCGAACGGACCGCCTCACATTGGCCTCATCGCATCGCGTTCTCCTAATGGACTGTCCCAGCCAAAAGGTTTCCCAGAAGCACCGCTAGCCTAGCCATTTTAGGCAACAACGTGTGGTGAGAGCAGACTCATGAGAAGTAAACTTGTAGGGGGGCTGTGTGTTGTGTGTGTGTGTGTGTGTGTGTGTGTGTGTGTGTGTGTGTGTGTGTGTGTGTGTGTGTGTGTGCGCGCTCTGTACGAGAGCGGCACTCTTCCCTTCAGCCTTTCTCCTCGCGCTCACCTCTGATGTTTGTCTGTTAACATAATAATAATAAATACAATAATAACAATAATTATCATTTTTATTATTATTTCATTAAAAGTATAGTTATGCTGCTTATCTGCTTTTTTTAGAGCATTTGTATAGCAAATGTCTGAGTAGTTTAAAGAGTTCTACCTAAGGGCACCTTCTAAGACTTGAACCAGAACACACTTCAGGATCTTTTTTTTTTTTTCCTCAAGCATTCTGCTACCTGCTCCCTCCATTGCCTGTAAACTGTTTGGTTTCAACTGCACCCTAATATCTGACTAGCTGTCCATCATTTCGTACCGTTTCCTGCGACCATTTGCCCACCCATCATCATTACCTGCTCGTCCATGCAGGGTCGCGGTGGTCCGCACATTATCCTGGAAGCGCAGGGTGTGAAGGAGGGTACAACCTGGATTGCACGACACTCCATTTCAACGCAATTGCATAGATGCATTTATTAATTCAAGCCCACACACACACGATGGGCAATAATTTATAATCTCCGGTTCATCTGAAACACATGTCTTTGGAGTGTGGGAGGCAACCAGATCACCAAGAGGACACTCGCACCCAGGGAGAACATAGAAACAAGCAAAAGCCAAAGAAAAGCACCACGTCAGGGGGTTAAAGGTCTCGCTGACGTGATGGTTGCAGGTAATCAGCTCCTAATGTGACCGCTGAGCGGCCCGAACAGACGGCAGATGCACAACATGCGCAGTGCAGTTGTCGCCACAGCTCCTTGGAAATTGATGGCAGCTGAAAATACTGCTTCATTTTTCAAGTAGAACATGTCTCAGATGTACCTGTACAACTTTTCCATCCGTCTTTGTCTTCAGTCAGAGTCTCATTTACCCTGAGCAAAGCAACGATCGGAACCGTACCGCGATATTTTATGGGTCGTCCGCGTAAGGTTTTTCATTTTAAATGCATTTTTTTGGCCCTCGTTGACAAAGCACGGAGTGTGAGATTTACATGGCGCCTGCGTGTTGCTGGAGTAGACGGGGAGCAGAGGGTCCCATCAGGAGAGAAATGTTCAGCCCGGCAGCAAAAGCAACCCAGAATAGTGCAGCGAATGGGGCTGTGTTCTTGCTGGAAACAAGCTCCCTTGCACAAATACACGCACATATACACAGGCCCTGGGGGTTAGGGATCGAGAGAATACGGTAAATGGAGAATATACACCCATTCCTCAGAACTGTCAGAGTGAGCTATTAATAAACCTTCCATCCAAGCACACTGTTTATACACAGCATGTGTACTTGTACAGAAATGGCAGGCAAGTTTTAGTTTATTTTTTCTTTTTCTTCGGCTGCGTGTTGTGCCTCGTGTTCCGTCTCGGATGTGTGCACTTCGGTGTGAATGCACTATTGCAAGACTATATAATTTCATATATATGTGGGCGTCATGGTGGCACAGCAAGTAGCGCTGGTGTCTCACAGTGCCTGGGTGCTAGGAAAGGACATGGGTTTGATCCCCATCTGTGTGTAGTTTGTGTGCTCTCCCCGTATCTGAGTGGGTTTCCTCCGGGTGCTCTGGTTTCCTCCCACAGTGAAAAGATAAGCTGTTTAGGTTCACCCATAGCGTGTGAGTGACAGAGAGAGTGTGTTCCACTGATGGATGGATGAGTGACCCATTGTAAGTAGTGTATCTAGCAGTGTAAGTCACCACGGTGAATAAGGTGTGTGGGCTGATAGTAACACTACATGGACTTCGTTGGAAGCTGCTTTGGAGAAAAACATCTGCTAAACATGTAAATGTACAGAAATCACTATGCACATTTTTTCTTTAAGGTTCTGATATAAAATGTGTGTTCATTTTCTCTTCAGAGTGCCCACTACAGTCGTTTACAAGAGTGTGCTTTTTTTTTTCGGTATATTAAATATGTAAATAATTCATTATTACATATAGAGCATCTAGAATTTGGAATAAGTATACACTCTGATCTTTTGACGTTTTGACACTGGACATTAGGGACATTAAGCGTTATATAAAAAATTACCATTTGAAAGACCGTGGTCCCGAAAAACAAACTAAAATCCATGTGGAATTCAAGAACATCGGCTTGCGGCACTAAATCTTGGTGTCCCGAGGCATTAATCGCACAAAACATTCCGATGTTTAATCAGATTAATAACCAAACCAAACTTTCTTAACCTACTCATTCTGTGGGTTTTTAGCAGGTGTGTAGTACATGCTTTATAAATAAAACAGTAATTCTGTTCTTATTCTGCATCATTTAGTCATTCCAGTTGTTATTTATTTATTTATTTATTTATTATCTTTGAAAATGGATACTAGGTTTAGTCTGGCAGTTCGCAAATAGTGTTGTTCAAGTAAACTGTATTTGAGTCATGGGTTTTCTGGTATTCTTTACTTTGATTTTTCAGGTGGATTATAATACACACACACACACACTTTCAGAACCGCTTGTCCCTTGCGGGGTCACAGGGAACCGGAGCCTACCCGGCAACACAGGGCGTAAGGCCAGAGGGGGAAGGGGACACACCCAGGACGGGACGCCAGTCCGCCGCAAGGCACCCCAAGCGGGACTTGAACCCCAGACCCACCGGAGAGCAGGACTGCGGTCCAACCCACTGCGCCACCGCACCCCCTTGGATTATAATATTTTATTATAATTTGTTAGATCTCAATATTCCCGTCCCGAGAAGTGACCTTTTCTAACTTCTTAGACAGTTAGCGTGGTTTTAAAACCTTCCGGAACAACAAATACCTATTCAGTTGTGTCCATTTGAGAAGGAGCTGTGGATGAAGGATGAGGACAAAGAAAGTGAGTTACGCAAACGTGCTTCTTTGCTGCTGTATCTGTTGTTGTCCATGTTAGTTGGACAGATTATAACAAGGTTTAGTTCATCATTTTAAAAATGCTACTAAATGAAAACACTGCTATTTACACAAACATTTTGTGACTGTGATATTTTTCACCAGGAGTATGATTTAATTTTTACACGGTGAGATCACAAAACGTAATGTTCTATATCTGATACTGAAGCCAAAGCTCCTTACTGTACTCTTTCAACTCATCCTATGTATTTCTTTGAAAATCTGGAGCAGTGACAGTTCTTACAGTAATGGTTGGTTCGCATTTTCGTTCAGGACAATATTACGTGTCACATCATGCTCTTAGTACGTGGAGGTAAATTGCATCGATTGTTTGCATCATCTCACCCGCACTAAATATGGGTGTGCGTCTAAAACCGCGTTTAAAATTACAGCGTACAGTTGATTTCCATATGACTTCAGATGGGCTCCTTTTGATAGTTTACAGTGTCGGAAGTGGTGTTTCACTGCCTGTTTTAGCGCCATTCGTTTTGTGCTTCGTGTGAGCTAACTGAAAAAGGCAAAGGATCGTTTTTGGCTGGTGTCCTCCAGTGTTCGTTTCGCAACCTCATCCCTGATCCGCTGTCACTTTGTTGCTGCAGGTACAGTACGATGTTTTTGCCCAACAGATAGATGAAAGAGCTTCCTATATTGCTTGTCTCAAGGGACACCGGATATTTATTGGAACTGACTGGTGCTGCCGCTGGACCAGCTACAGAGATCATTACACTTGCTGATAAATGATCAATAGAGAAGTTTTACTTGTGATAATGTAGCTTCTGCTTGGTTCCTCCCGCACGCCGAAAGTGGGTTAATAAATTCAATAGATGTCAGCTGCTGGAATGAAACTACTGTATGTAGAGTCCATTTGCATGGAATGATTTTGAGGCTAGTAAGTGGCTTTTTTGTGTGAAGGGCCACTGGAGTTCAAGGGGCCTTGCATATCGCAAAGGCAAATGTTTGTGGCCAAAGCTCCAGCCTACCAGGCTCTTTGTCCTGCGGTCCTTTCCGGGAGCCTCCCACCCTCCCCCAGCCCACCAAGGGGTTAAAGACCTCTCTGAAGTCGCATTGTTCCGGTCAGCATGAAGACAAAGATGCTGTGTGTTGCGTAGGGAGCTCAGCATTTCTCACAAATATTTTTCTTAATGGCACAACGCCTACGGGGGGTGTGTGTAAGAGGCACTGAAACTCTGGGAGGGAATCCCAGTGGTGCGGCGCAGTCCGCTCTTCTTATTTTTTCCTTTTTTTACTTGCGCAAATATCAACACTAAGTTGTCAAGGCCTTATTCTTTTTTTCGCCCAACTGTAAAAGGCTTTAGCGGTTTGTAGTGTGACAAATTGCTCTGAGCCTGGTGCAGCGTATTTTACGAGTGACCTTGGTTTGCCTGGGGAATCTGCTGCGGTTTAGCTCAGTATTCATTCCCAGGCTCCCTCAAGTTCAGCCTGCATCTGTTGAAATCCTGGGAAGCGGGCAATGCCTGTTCTTCGCCACCGATAAGTCACCATATGGAACCGTTCCTTGGTCCCGTCTTCAAACTTGGAACATCTGCATCTTCTTAGCCTCTACTTATGTCCTCTCGAAATCTGATTGTAAAGGGCAGGCCGTAGCGGATACTGCGCTTTTACCAAACTTATGAAAATGTTTACGGTGTAACACTCGCTCGTAGACTTGCTGTTCTTGCGACTCGGTCTGAGTACAGACATTTTATAGGTGTCGAGCTTTTTGCCAGCATCGGTGCGTCAGCCTGAGCGAAGGGCTTGTATTCCTGCTTACATTTTCTGGATGTTAACGCTGCTTTTTTACCTGCTCTGATACGTCCAGTTATGAATTGGTGTTTTATTACTTTGATTACTAGAAGTGCTTGCTCAAGATGGACGTGTTTTTTTTTTTTTTTTTCCATGTTCTTAATTTTTTTAGTAGAATATTTAGATTCCCTTTCACGTTGTTTACAGGTCACGTTTGGTGCTCCCAAGTTTCGATGAGTCCATTAGTGCTACTAATGCGAGCGGAGTGTTGTTACCATGGAGACAACAGTGGAATTAATAAAGAAAACTATGAATGGTGAAAAGGGAATACTGGACGAGGAATGTTGCATATGCTGATTATATGGAATTGCTCAGCAACTGGTGCTGTTTGGAATTGTGTCTTTTTTTTATTTCTTTAGCTGACACTTTCGTCCAAAGCAATTTACAGTGTCAAACTTGTATGCATCCATCTCTTATCTAATGGGGTTAATGCTTAATTCTTAAGTTAATTCTTAAATCACCTCATTAGGTGAATTCATGTTGTAAAAAAAGAATATGTCCCCAAACAAAAAATACCACCTAAAATAAATTACAATTCCTAAATAATGGTATTTTTTTTACCCACGTTTAAACAGCAATGTATTTTGTAATTATTCTATTTTCATAATTGTTTCATTCTGTCACTTATGTTTCAGATTTTTAAAACAAGTACTATTAATCGTGTAGGAGAGTGAGGACTGTTAGTGTCACCTTTGGACTTTGATTTATACCCCACAAAAGAAACACTTTTTTAAGTCCTGAAGTTTGAGAGTCATGGGTGAGTGCAGCATCAGAGCTGGCTTCACTTAATGTTTTTTTTTTTTTTTTTTGTTTTCTTTTTTTGGCCCCCCTTCATGCTTCTCTTCCCATTTTATCCTCTTTGTTTTTTTGTATTTTTCTTCTTATTCTGACACTGAGACACCTTTGGCAATTTGTCAAAACCATGTGTGAATTTTCCTGCACTTGACAACAGCCTCTCCTTACAGCAGCGGGAGTGGGATTATATATAATATAAATGTAATTTTAAGAAAAGACGAGTATTTTTACTTGTTATTTTGAGGGAAGTCTGTATTATGAAGCTTTTAAGGATTGCTGCTTAGGGGTAAAAAACTTCTTTGTGTTGCTCATCAGGTGTGGGTCCAAGTTGCCACACCCTCGAAGCGCCTTCCATCTAGTGGTGAGAGTGTGAACTGTGGAATAGGGAGCAGCCAAACATCATTGTTCACTGCTATGTCACATTTTGCCATCCTTTTTAATGATGAACGAGTCAAAAAAAGATCACCAGAGGGTTCAAGTGTTGGATGAAAAAAACAGCCAGTCAACAGCAGCAGACAATCAGTTTTACTGACTGTATGTTTAGTCAGTATTACATTTGTTGCCGTCAGTCATTTGATCCCATTTCTGCCACCATCCCAGCAAGCATGTTTCTTAAGATGAGCACGGTTCTTGATACAGACTCTTTACTCACTTAACTATTAAAAAGCACTTCAAGAGCAAAATGTTACAGCAGTATTATATAGATAGGTGCTTAAAATATTTTTGCAATGATATTGATATGATAGTACATTGTTGGGCAGCCCTTCATCCTATTGTACTGTATTTTTCATGTAACATGACTTTACAATGATAGTGACGTTAGATGAATGTTAAAATAGACATAGTTAGAAATATGTAGGTTTGAAAAAGGCAAATTTATTTTAATGCTTTTCATGTTTTGCAATATTACATTTTTTTGTTCATCCTTGTAATAATCCCAAAGAATATCTGTCTGAAATAACGTTGCTTTGTTTTTGAGAGAAGTGAGGAAGGGCCCAGTACGCTTGGCAAGGCCGCTCTGAAGAGAATCCTGCGGCAGGGATTTGCCCCACACAACTTTTGGAAACTAAATATAGTTTCATGAGATTTCGGAGGAGAGTTATAGGAAATATAACAAGGGCTGGACTTCTGATAAATGGGAGGGTGCTTTGTTCCCTTTGACCTCTTTTCCTGATGTGACAACAGTGGGCTCAGCTGGAGTTTCTTCCCCCAAAAAAACTTCATGATGTTTATAGCCTTGTTATAGCAGTTGCAGTCTAAACGTGTAATCCCGCATGACTTTAGTTGTGTTTTCATTTTTTTATTTTCATAAGTTCCTACAATATAAAAAAGGCAACAAAACCTGCTGTGATTAACAACACTGTTTTCCTCCATATTTGTGGTGAGTCAGAGCCTTTTGCTCAGATGGGTGCCTCACTCTGTTGCTTACTTTTTTCATATAATCTCATGAGGTATAGGTGCTATAACTATGATTACCCCGTCTGTGCGCAGTACAAATACTAGAAGTGAATACCAGAAATGTAAGCAAGCATCACCATGTGTTAAATCATAAAGGAAATGGAATATATTTACTTACTGCTAATTTTTTTTTATTGCAAAATGAACGTGTAACTCGGTTAAAGCAGTATTTTAAAAGGAATATGTCGCTGCTGCTATAGACTTGCTAAGTTTTAAATAGCTGACATTTAATTATTTAATTTCAAATACTTTTGTGCCAGGTTAGGCTCTGACTTGCCGCGACCGTGCTCGAGACAAGCGGTTTCAGCCTCTGTGTGCGTGCGTGCGTTGTGTACTTTCGTAACCAGCTGACATTTTAGCTGTAGTTAGTTAGCAACCTCAAAACCTGCATCTTTCAAGTAGACGATAAAACTAAATATGCTTTGCCCGGAAACTGGATAACTAAATTTGCTTTTGTAACTAAACATTAGTGTTTTTATGTAGCTATTTACGGCATTAATTACATTTTGAATGGAGCTCAACATAGAGTTTAGGAATTTGTAACCCCACAAATAATAGTGCCAGTATATTCATATTTTAACCTACATACAAGTGATTAACGATACTTGAGATGTGTTTTTAGAACAAGTGCAGTATTGTTTGCGTTGTCCCGCATAATTTGTTCGGATTGCATGAACGGGTGTTATGTGTCAGGATGCCTCAGCATGTGTCCTCCATCAACAGGATGTTTTTGTCTGTCCAAAGCAGAAAGAGTAAGCGCTTTTGAAGCAGCAGCTCTCAGACTGACAAGGGATATCAAATTGGTCCCAACATAACATCAGCTTCCTTGTGCGTTAAAACCCCATGTTTATTGTTATGAGTGCAGCGTACCATAGGAGCTTTTCTGGTAACTATCATCGATTTCGGTTGTCATTTTGTGCTCAGTTACCTTCCGACTTTAAATTCAAATCACTTTGACTTGCGCTTTATGTTTGTGAATCTCATCTCCTCAGGTTAAGGTTTAATAATTAATTAAGGTTACCAGCCACCTTTATTCACATATAATGTGCTGTAAATTATACGTTTGACATTTTAAGTTGCACAATTTCATGTTACCCTACTTAACTTTAATTATGCTGTTTAATGTTAGATTTTGTCAAGGGTCAAGGATACAAGGGCTTTCAGTTTAAAACTGAGGCATATAAACTTTTTGACCTGAGTTCAAGGCATTGACCAGTGTCCTGGTGACCAGGACCTCCCCCCTGTGCAGGGACTGGAAGTGGTCCTGATCTGAAACCTACCCACCAAACGGGAGGGATGACGCTGTTCCGACTTGGCAGAATGAGGCCTTAAGAACAGATGGAGTTGGATTTGCGAGATTGCACATTATTACATTACATACATTATTTAGCTAACACTTTTCTCCGAAGCGATTCGCAGCGTTAAGCTACGTACAATTACTGTATTTACCCATTTATACAGCTGCGTAATTTTTACTGAAGCAGTTTAGAGTAATTACCTTGCTGAAGGGTACTACAGCTGGAGGTGAGATTTTAACCTGCAGCCTTTGGGTGCAAAGGCAGCAGTTCGAACCACTATATTGCCAGCTGTTGTATGTTATGAGTTTTTTTTTTTTTTTTTTTTTTTTAATATCTTTTGAGGCAGAGACTGAAAAAGGACACTTTTCCTTTCTTTTTTGCCAGGTGTGTGCTCCCCAGGAAGAGCTTGTTTTTCACTGATTTCAGAACAGCAGCTGAATGTTAATTTTTAAATTATCTTGTATCGTTGGCAGAATGTGTGTGGGTAGTGCTTTAGACAAATTGATGAAGCAGAGCAATGACTTGTTTATTAAAGTTAAAATATGAAATGGCCCGATCAGCGGTTGCCATCTTTACACGTGAGGCTGGAAGAGACCATCTCATATTAGCACCCAGTTGTTATTGTTATTTATTTATTTAGCATTTACCAGATGGACTTAAAATGTTGGGTACTGAGCGACTGCCAATGACTTACCTATTTATATACAGCAGCTGGGTAAATTTTTAGTGGAGTAATTCAGGGTACCGTATGGGAATTCCAACTGCGTTTTTCCATTTCAGGGGAACACCTCAACCACTATGATGTGCATTTCTTTCATTTGTATTAGAATTTGTATTGAAGTTTGTGAAATGTGTATTTGCATTCCCCTCCAAAAGGGATTTTTTTAAGGGATTTTATTTAAAAAAAAAATAGAAAGACTGAATTATTTCTGTTTGAGTTTAGCCTCTTGCTAAACATTTCTCTTTTAGTGTTTGTATCGACCATGAAAATGGAAAGGCCTGAAGCTCTGAGCTTTACGTCAGCAGTAACTCGTAATTGCAGGTGCTTTTCACGATTCTCTGTCTTGCTGCTGTCGGAATGTCGTGTTTTCTGTCTCTATTGGCAGTTTAACTGCTCTATGCTATTGGCTGTGTTCGAACGAGAGCGTTTTCGAGTGCGCTGGTTTTCGCCCACATCCTGTAGGTTTCAATTTGTTTGGACTACATTTTGGTGCTGAAAAGTTTGTTTCCTTTACCTAGCGGAGTTTTGTTTTGTTCAAGTTCTAAAATGTCGAAATAACTGGATTTGACCCGGCAAGAGATGGTTGAGCAGAAAATGGGGCTTTGTTGGAGCTACACCGAGGTGAATTTTTGACAACTATTTCGCTTTTTACTACTACATTGTGGCGCTTGTGTTTCTTGCATCCTGCTGAAATTGTACAGGAAGTGGTGCTGAGACAAGCAGAGGCTGCATCACTGAACAAATTCTTAAAGATGCTTTAATTGTAAGAACTGTTATCTCTGAAAAAGAGAATCATTTTCACCGGTGCGAGCTTCATCTCCATCGTTTCTAAAGAGGTGTTGCCAAACCACAACTGTCAACTGTTTATAACACTTTGGAGCGTAACCATGGGACCCAATAACCTCCAAAAAATTAAAGCGCTCTATTAATTGTGGTTCAAACCAGCAGCGAGACTGAGTAACTGCTCAGACCAGCTATAAGCTTGCGTGGAGTATTTTGTCTCCTAGCAGCATGCATGTTGTTTTTTTTTTTGCTCTTTGTTCTTCTGATATAAAGGATAACCCTTAGACATGACACCTGTTTTTCACACATACAAATTTTACCCGCTCTCTGGGAGATAATAAAAATAGTCAACACCTCATGGATATTTCATGTACTGCAGATAGACATTGTAACCTTCTATTCTTATTTATAATCATAGTATAATATAGAGTAAATAATTTAGAATACTGCTATGGATTTTTTTTGTCAATGTCCTCCAGAATTGAAATAAATGGGAATATTGTTTGCAGTGATGCCAAAGTTGAAGGGAAATGTTGTTTGTCCTCCTGTCTGTTGAAGCAGGTGGCCTGTCTAATCCTTAAACGATTAAACTGTGTGAATTGGTGGTCAGGAAACTGGACACAGATTCAGTGAGCATGTTGACTGAAATGGGAGCGATTGTACAGTAGCAGTGTGCACTTGAGTATCATCCTTTACCTGCGCTTATGGAAATCCCTGTGAATAAATGGAGAATATGAAAGGCACAACCTAAATCCCATTTGATGATGCACTGCATAATGGTTAGTGAGTGTTGTTATGTAATCATATGATTTTGAACAAACTTCTTAACCTTCCTGTATAGCTGATATTCTTGTCATTGCAAAATGGGCACTAATGTACTAAAGTGTTTATTGGAAGTGTTCTGTAAGCAAAATGTTAAACATAAAAAGTTGTACCATCGCAGCATAAAATAACTTATGTTTTCTCTGTTCTGTTTTGCAGGATCAGTTTGAAAACTTGGAAAAGCACACGCAGTGGGGCATTGAGTTCGTCGAGAAATACACCAAATTCGTGAAAGAGAGATCGGAGATTGAACTCAGCTATGCAAAGCAAATTAGGCAAGTGAAAGAAGTACTTTAATTTGGCAGCGGAGAACATTCCTTTACATCATTTGTAATCGGTGGTACGGTTGATAATGTTCGGAGCTGATGCTATATTTCCTATAGTTTTGGTTATGGTTAAGGTATTGTTTTAAGAAGGGAGGAGCTTATACTATGCAGTATGCTAAATGGTGACGAATGTAAAATGGTGATTGCTCTTTTGCGCATCACTGATGTATTAAAGGATCGAGGCCTGATTTACGTAGGTGCCTAAGCTTTCCTTTGCTAGACAATGTGCAGAAAATGAGTTCTGCAGTCACGAGCTCGGCCGAAACAGGAAGTGCAGTGGAAAGAGCGCGTGTTACTATGGTCGCCATGTGTTTGCAGATCTCTGTAGCCATGACCCAAATTTTCCTCCCCTTTGTTTTCTGTTCACCTGACAGCTCTGCAGAATGACCCGGTAGAAAGCGGTGTCCCCTTTGCAGCTCTCCGGGGGTTTTCGTTTAGACCCTACAGCATAATTCCTGTCATCCGTACAGCAAAAAAAAAAAAGAGCTCAGGTCATCTGTTACTCAAATGCAATATACTTTCAGTCTGATTTCTTAAAACTCTCTTATCTAGTTCCAAATGTTTTTACGTTTCATTTGTTAAGGAATGATCGTATAAGAGAATGCAATGTAATTCTAAATAAACTATCTATCAAACTGTCTTTGAAGTGGGTGACAAAGTGTGTGACAGTTTATGCAGTGTGTTTTTTTTTTTCTTTTTTGGCTGGCCCTATGTGCTCTGCTTTTGTTCTAAAATACGTACATATGTCTGATACTTTCAGGTAGCAGTGACCGTTATCAGTTTACTTCAGTAAAAAATACTGCCTTAAATAACCTTGAAGCCTTTCAGTTTCCGTGAAAAGAATGCTCCTTTTACATAAAATTGATGATGTAGGCGTGCCTCTGACCTTAGCTTTCCATTACTGCTTTGTTACCAGCCCAGGACGTTTATGTATTCATTTTACTCCAGAATTTGGTTTCGTGAAGTAATCCTTGGCCTTTTCAGAAACTGTAATCCAGATCTCCGAGTTTCTCCGTCGGCAGCAATTGCTGCAGATCTGCCGTATAACGTGCAGTAAAACAAACGGCAACCGTGGGATCCCACGGCAGATAAACAGCACAGACACTGTCTTACCAGATGTACTCATTTGATCCAGGTTAATTCCTGCTCTGTCTTGCTGGTGAACTATAGCGCGGGCAGAAATGTGAAACGCGCTCTGCGGCGTCTGACTGAAAGCAGACAAGGAGGGATGGACCGAGAGGAAGATTTGCCTAGCAACTGAGAAAACAGCAGGGAGGCTCTGTGGGGGAGGATTCGAATCATTTGCAACTAGGAGGACAAGGCAGAAAAGGGTTTAAGCATAACAGCTCTCTAGGTGCAGTGTTTGTCATATGAGTCACGATGTGTTCATGTCAGACTACAGTATATAGATAGATATACATCATATGCATTCTCTCCGTTTAGGAACAGCAAAATAAAGTCTTTTGTGCGCACATTTTTTGGACTGTGCACGTCACTTGTCTTCCATCCCTGTTTGGCAGAAGGTGCAGTGCCCTTCTGTATCTATAACTTGGCAAATAAACGTGCAGAAAATGCGATGCCAAAGAGGAGAAACAGTAGCCATCGGAGAATGAACAGGTGTAAATGTGCACCTGTGTATGAGGTTAGGAAACTGTATTCATTATGTTCAAATATTGCTAATATTTATTGCGGGCAAGGGTCTTTCTTACACCACTAAAATCGGGAACGCGATCCGGCACGTGATGTTGCTGCGTCAGGACAGGAAGGGAGACACTTTTCTGCCTAGCAACGGAGCAGACGCCAGCTCCGAGCGTGCGTATGGGGGAACGAGGATCTCGGTAACCTGCAACCCGGAGTACCACGTAAATGACAGAGCAGGGCGTGTACCGAATGGCTCGCGAATTTCAGAACTAATGGTGTTTTCTTTACATGTCTGTGGTGTTACCTTAATTTGAATTCAACTTTGACACATGGAGGATTGCCAAGCGCTCTACACCACTCATCCCAGACACTCTCACGGTGTATTTAGTGACGGACAAAAACCGTGTTTAATGGAGCTGCGTATTCTTTGCATGAGTGGAGACTCACAATTTGCTGTACATTTTTCTACCGCAGAGCGCCTGGCAGGATGGAACCTGCTCCATTGGCTGCATGGTTAAATCTTACTGGCTGCCTTGTTACGGGTTGCTGGGTAAACTCCAAGGTGATGATTGCTGGGGGCTGAGTTTCACAGCGAGAGGCAAAATTAGGTCAGCAGCTCAGTGTGTCCGTCGCAACTGCACGGGCGCCCTTTTCCGCCGACCCCTTTCATTTCCACGTATTGCGGAAGAAAAAAAATCAAAATCCTAACATCAACTAGCTGCAGGGGAACAGCGAGTTAAGAATATTTAAACAAGCACAGCTGTCTTTTCCATGTGCGGAAATGAAATTGTGTCGACAGTACTGTCAATGGCGCGGAGAAGGGGAATAACGTGCAACAATGGGCCTAGCAGAGCAAACAGTCAGTGTTATGTGAAAAATTGAGTTGCCCTTGTTGCTGGTAGTTTTTTTTTTTCTCCCATTTAAAAAATATATAGCAGAAGCACTATTTGAGTATGTTTTAGTGTATATTGATGATTTGGTCTTAGTGTATGGTTTTTATTATGTTGTATTTTCGTATATTTTCAATAATGATATATGTAATGATGCCATTATCCACAGTAATATGCTTGTGAGAAAAGGTTTTGGAACTCTTTGCAATTATCTGAATTTCTGCATGGATGTCTCCTAAAGTGTAATCTGATTATTATCTAAGCCATAATAAATAAAGACAGGCTTGTTTAACAAACCATATATACAACATTTCACATGTCCATATCTTTATTAAATAAATGGGTTGAATAGTCAAGTTGATGGAAAACAGTCAACAGTTATTGATGGAAGAAGTATGTGAAAATATACATTTTCTGTGAATTTAGCTATTAGTGGCATGTGCTTTGTTGGCAATAGCCCCAAACAAATGTTTTCTCTAGCTGCTGAATCGGCCTGTGCAACAGTTAGGAGGTATTTTGGCCCATTCCCCTGTTTAAGTTGATGTACATTCTGGGATATATTGCTTAAATGGCCCACTTCACATCATGCCACAACATTTCAATGGGACTGAGGTCAGACTCTGACCTGAATATTTTAAAATAGGGAATTTCTTTGGGTTAATCCTCTGTATTGTTGATTTACTACTGTGTTTTGTAAGATTTTCGTGTTGCGTAACCTAACTTCTTTTGAGTTTTAGACTGCAGACGAAAGACCTGAAATTTAACAGTAGAATTTCCTTATTCAAATTAGAATTCACTGTTCCCTTAAAGATTACAATCTCATAACCCCACAGCATTATACTTCCTCCACCATGCTTCACAGTTGGTGTAAGATGTTTTTTTTTTGTTGTTTTTTTAATTCAAACATAGCATTATGTACATTTACCTAAAAGTTCCACTTTTGTCACATCTGTCCACAGAGCATATCCATGTTAAAGTTATTGTTCTTTAGCAAATTTTAGACAGACAGCAATGTTCTCATGATTAGTGGTTTCCTTCAGTCACTTCCCATGAACATCACTCTTGTTCTATTTGTTTCTTATGGTAGACTTAGGAACATAGATGTTATCAAGAGTAAGAGATGCCTGCAGACCAGAGAGCTCTTGCACTGATCTTTATAGGATGCCACTCCTAAGGAGAGTAGCAACGGTCCTGATTGTTCTCCATTTGTAAACACTCTGCCTGACTGTGGACTGATGGAGGCCCGAGTCTTTAGAAATCCTTTCATAACCCTACCCAGTCTTATGAGCTTCAACAACTGTTCTTCTAAGATCCTCCGAAATCTCTTTTGATTAGACAAATATGACACTTAAACAGAAGTCTGTTATGAAGAGCAGATAACCGGAATTGTGTGGTTTTTTTTTATACAGCAGGGCAGGTAAAACCCTTAAATGAATTGAGTGATATACCTGACTCCCTAACTAGAATACCTGACTCCAATAAGACTGCTTTAAGGTGTCATGTTTGCAGAGGTTAAAATACCTTTTCCATCAGTGACCTTGTTTGTTTAATTCACTTTTTCCCAGTAAAGACATTGCAGTGTAAAATGTTGCGTTGTGATGTTTAAAATGACTATATTATTATAACTTAATAATATAAATAGCTTATGGTGGTTGATTTGATTAATGTAACTTGCATTTTATTAACTACACATTTTATGAGCATGTTATATTTTTATGAACACGTTACCCACAGATTATTCTCAATAGGACTGTAATCCATAGTGGCATATTTACGTACCTAGTTGTTGTCAAGTCTTAACTGGTCAGAAGTTGGTCATCCAACGATGCTGTATTTTGTTTTCATTTCTGATTCAGTTTTTGGGAGTGTTGGTCAATAAGAGGCCACGGTGATGTATGAAATATGGTTTTGGGTCTTATGTGTATGTTTTGACACTTTTACATCATGACTTTTTTTTAATGTATTGCAGGCTAACTGAGGACAAAGTACACTGAAACTTACTCTCACTTTGCCTCCCATGCTCATGATGTCTGGAATTATGTTTCACTCTTAATATATTAGGAGGATTATATATTTGCTGAATTTGGTCAAATGCACTGTGTTATGTTATTTAGAACACTCACTTATTTTAGAACAAAATTGGCAACATAAATCATACGTGTATGTGCTGAATATGTGTTGATTTTATTTTTCTTTATGAGGTTTTATTGGCTTTTGGATACACTCCAGGTCTCTCCTGTCTTGTTTTCAACTTCTTATTAATTTTAGGCTCTTAATTCACTCACCAAGAACCTGGCAGTTCATGCATCTAACTGAAAAAGTTATTTTCACTATCACCTCGTTCTTTTCCTCTTAATCCCCCATGGCTGTAATGTAACAATAAAAAAGGTCCCTTCTGTTTCTTCACAGGAATCTTTCAAAAAAATACCAGCCTAAAAAGAATTCCAAAGAGGAAGAAGAAAACAAGTAAGTCTTCAATCATGCTGTTTGTACATTTGTGTGTAAAGCTATAGTTCAAACCTGTTGAAAGGTTTGTTCTTTTAAGTGAAGACAGTTGTCCATATACAACTGCAGTATAATGTGGTTACGGTGTCCTTTAGGAGTACATATTTTTTTTCTCTGAAATCAGTAAACCCAGGTAAATGGTTTAGGTGGATGTTTCTAATGCCCATGCTTGCTGTCCTCCTGAGATCTAAAGATATCCCCATCTCTGACAGATACTCATCATGTCGGGCCTTCCTGTTAACTCTGAATGAGCTGAATGACTACGCAGGACAGCATGAGGTTATAGCCGAAAATCTCACTTCACAGATCATCGCTGACCTGACACGTTACATTCAGGAGCTGAAGACAGAGAGGAAATCGGTAAGACAGCAAGGCCCTGTTTTTCCTCTTGGCTTTGGCCCCCTAATCTTGTTTCTAAACAGTGTGATACCACAAAGAGCAGTTTCATTATATGGTCTCTGTAAGAAACCACTGAATTGCATGGACCTCATGCAGCCAGTGTTCCCGCCCCTGTGTGCTGCTACCGGCACTCAGCGTACTTTTCTTTTGTTTAAAGAGTATTTCTTTAAAACAAACATTTCATGCAGTAAATGTCATCATAAAAAGCTTTTGTATTCAGCATCAGATGCATAATGAGTCAGTTTATTATGAATTCTGTTGTTATGGTGTTCTAGCATCTAAACACAAACACACACTGGGGACACACCCAGGACGGGACGCCAGTCCGTCACAAGGCACCCCGAGCGGGACTCGAATCCCAGACCCACCGGAGAGCAGGCCTTGGCCAAACCCGCTGTGCCACCACAACCCCCGTTCTAGCATCTAATTAAAAAATAAAAAACAGAGTCCGCTTTATCACTTGGAAGGAAGTACACTTTGCGTAACTCAGAAAGCCAAATGAGAAGTCTTATGTGCACAGGTCTTGTAATTGAGAGTCCACCTTGTAAAGGTACTAACACGAGTCCTCAGGGTAGGGCAGACTGGAATCGATACCATTCCTGCCAGGAGGATAGAAAGGGTAAATGCAACATAGCGGCAGCACTTTATCAACGTTGTTCATCAGCAGAAAAGAGATACTATAAGAAGTTACACGCATATAAGGAAACACTATTTAGCCATCAGCCTTTAATATGCTCCCCTGTATTTTACAAGATATTTCATTATTCAACATTGTCTTACTAAATTGTCTGTCTGCAATTGCTGGTTTCTAATGTAAACATATACGTATATGGGTTATGAAAATAAGGATGAAATGTATACAATGCTGAAAGATAAAGCTAAATTTCATTTGCATTAATGAAACACATTTTCATTTTTTTTTCTCATTTTTCAGAATTCTAGTGAACATCCCTTATTTTTCCCAAAACTGCAGTACAAATGTTTTAAAAAAAAAGTATCAGAGCTGTACAGTGTGCCAGGTTATTCCGAGGAAAAATTCTTCTAGAGTGACATATATCTCAGTACTCAGTACTCACACACACACACACATCAGTATTTTAATGCTGAATTTAATGATAAGGTACAAAAATGCATAACCAAATAACTGAAATAATTTTTTTTTTTTACATACTACAGTCTTTAGCAATTGAAGTTAGCCAGATGCCTCTTGGTCTGTAAACTCCTGTAGTCAGAAAAAGAATTTTCACAAAGTCCGAAAACCCACCACGCTGTGGTTTCCACTGAATAATGAAAGACACTAAAAATGTACCACTTCTCAATAGTCGTTGGCTAGCATTACTATAACCACATAAAACAGTCCAGAACAATAGCATTAAATTGAGTTTTATTGAAATTATTTAAAAGGGGAACAGATGGTGTGCATTGTGCTAAAAGAGGCTAGTTTAATTTAGATTATTTTGGAATTAATCTTAATTTTTTCTCATCGAAAGAAACCAGTATATAGGGTATAAGATATAAGGTGGGGTGCGTACGTGTTCTGTTGCATTGTACTCCCACAGCACAAATACGGACACACGCGCACACAGCTCAAGGAACCCATTCACATGAGTGATTATTTCTGTGGAATTTGAGAGAAACCCAGAGTACACTGAGGAAAAACCCACGCAAACACAGAGTAAATAGTAAAGGAACACTGTTCAGGGCATATTTGTACCTGTAACCATGGAACTTGTGAGATCGTAAACCAGCCACTGAGAATCACTGGGGTTTGATCGTGGAAACTGCCTTTACGTTGCTTTTTGTCCCCCCGTGGAGCTACTATTCGATATGTCCATGGACTGGCAGTATTTGTCATTTATTTATTAGATGTTTTAGACTCCACAATTCAAGTGACATTTGCAAAAAAGCTTCCTTTTTTTTTCCCCTTTTTTTTACTTTTAAAATGTCTGCAGCTTCACCCCAAGTAGTAAAAAGAAGCCAATGAATGGCAATAATAATTGAGGGGAAAACAAAAATAGCAGATTTTAAAACTGAAACAAGTACCAGTTACTTAAATGGAATAAGTGTGGTGTAATGTGAAGAAACAGTTAACAGTTTTGGTTAATTTTGTTTATTTAAATGAAGTTAATTTGGGGTTACTGTTTACAGTGAGCAGTGGCGCAGTGGGTTAGACCACAGTCCTGCTCTCTGGTGGGTCTGGGGTTCAAGTTCTGCTTGGGGTGCCTTGCGACAGACTGGCGTCCTGTCCTGGGTGTGTCCCCTCCCCCTCTGGCCTTATGCCCTGTGTTACTGGGTAGGCTCTGGTTCCCTGTGACCCCATATAGGACAAGTGGTTCTACTACCCTACTTTCAGTTACAATTTATTGAAACTGATATGCAGATTGCCACCACACCCCAGCTTTGCTTCTACTTTGCATTGAAACATGTAAATTAACAATTTTTCCTTTTTGAAAAGTCCAGTAACTGACCTTTTTTGCTTGGATTTTTTAAACCTGGAATTTTTGACCTTTTGGTCAACAGCCTAATTTATTACATTTTATTATAAATGTTAATGTGCTGTCTTCCTCTCTAAAGCAGTTTATGATACTTTCATTACACCTGCCTAAACTTTAACAGTGACTCATACAGAAAAATCAATCTGTTCAGAAAAATGGTAAAAACAAGCACTGCTGAAGGGAGCTGGATTCACTTGACTTGGTCATGAAACTTCTTTCTTTTAAAACAATAAAAAATACTGTCAGAACATTTTGTACTGCTGGACCAGAGCCTCCTGTCTGATTTTCTCATTGTAGAAGCAAATGATAATAATTACTTTAACCGAAATCTTTTTCTTTTTCTTTCTTTCTTTCTTTCTTTCTTTCTTTCTTAGTGAATTATGAAGATTCATCATATTTCTGGCTGTGACCTGGTCATTTCAGGCAGTGACACTATGCCTTAGGCATCCATAGCATATCTCGTTATGAATAATGGGAAGTTTGGGCAATTTCTCAGGTGAATGTTGTTATAACTCCAGATTTTGAAGTTTATGAATATTCAACTGAAGATGTGTTTCAGGTGGATTGGAGACTCTCAATTACCCGTAGTGTGAGTCTGTGAATGATTCCTTGTGTGTGTGCGTGCGTGTCGTCCGCGGCGTATCCTACCTCGTGCTCTAGGCCTCAGACAACTGTGACTCTGCACTGGACAAGCGGTTATTGATAACTGGCTGAATGTATACTTTACTTTTAGCTCAGCGCAGAAACACTGCGTGATGTAAAATATGGCTTTTTCATTGAGGCTCTGAGTCAAGTCAGTGGGCAGGAATGCTCTCTATGCAAGTGCAGATGCTTCACTGGTGTCAAGATTGGCCGGCCTGGGAAGCGTAGAACCCGAGCATATTGTGAGCTCATTGGAAAAAGGAATTCTTGTCCCTCCGCGCAGATGTTTTGCTGGGGTCCGAGCCAATGAGAGACGAGTCAAGAATATCTTAATGGAAAAACACTGTGCGCTGAGTTTAGGAGAGAAAGTGGCAGGGCACAAACCTCTTGTCACAAACAGCTCTGTGTGAATGCGTGGCCCTCGATACATTTCCGTCTGAAAGCATTTCTATGTCTGTCTGTCTGCTCACTTATTTATTGTTTTGCACTGGGTAAACTGTACACCCGTCCAGTCTTCTTTCAGTGAGTTATGGTGCCCTTTTCCTCTATTTGTAAGTTGCATAATTCAGGATGTAGCTGGACCATTATGTAGATGCAGCTAAATTTACGTATTTCTGATGTCTTTTTGTCTTAAAATGAGCACAAGCCTTGAATTTTGTGTCCGAATACGTCAGTACAAAGGCTCCTTTGTAATAATTCTTGTACTGTAAATATCAGTAAATATTAGGCTTTCGGCAAGATTAAAGCAAGCAGGTAATAAATGAACTGACAGATTTTTTTTTTTTTTTAAACGAATGGGTAAGGGGTAGCTGATATCATAGTGGGTAAAGCTGCTGCTTTTGCTCCCTCCAGTCACAGGTTCAAGTCCCATCTCCACCTGTATCGCCCTTAAGCAAGGGACCGACCCTAAGTTGCTCTAGTAAAGTTACGCAGCTATATAGATGGGTAAATATTTGTTTACTCGCTTAACATTGTAAGTTGCTTTGGAGATAAGTATCCACTAAATGAGTAAATGTAAATGTATGCTTAATGGTCCTCCATTTTACTGGCATCCTGTTTGAGGTGTACCACTGCACTGACTTCATACACACCACACAAAGATCTTGTTGCTGTTCTTGGGAAACAATTCAGTTCAGCTCAGTTTATTTTTATAGAGCGCTCATTCAGTGACACAGAGCGCTTTAACACAGGCATAGGGCAAGAAAAACAGATACAAACAAAGAAGACATTTCTCATTACTCAGTCTTATTCATTTAGCTGGACTAAAAGTAGCGTGGGTTTGTCACTTAGATGTGGATTTCTGGAGGGGGCACATCTGTGTCACTTCCTGCTCTGATGTTTCATGGATAACTACCCAAGGACAGCTTTTCATGCTTCCAGAAAAGACTACTGTAAGGAATTTGAGACTCCACTGCCTTCTGCTGAGATTTGGGGTGGCAGAGTGGCCGAGTTTAGCCTCGGAGCACGTGTTGCTTCTCTACGGGAAAAGTCTGAGGTGGTGTCATCTTAGGCTCCGAATGGAGCACCAGGTTAGGGAGACGAAGGGTTTAGAGGTGATATTTGGCTGTCCAGTGTTTGCATTGTGTGGTTAAGGAATTAGATGGCAAATAAAGATTCACAGATCCACATTAAAGCTCACTTACACAAATTGTATGGACTGCACGAAAAGGGATTAATTCTTTCATTCATCTTTTAATTAATTTCAATATGTGTTATGACTTTTGTTGTTTTATAGTGCACAAGTGTAAAGTTTCATCTTAGGAAGAATACTAATAATTGGCAAAATAGACTAACTGTGACTGAAGACTGTACAGCAGCAGAATGTAAATTGCATTCTGAGGAATGAGTGTTTGGGGTTCAGCTGGAGTATTTCAGTAGGCTCCTGGCATCATCTCAGCACTTGCCCACTCCAAGAAATCCAGTCGTTTTTCTGCTTACCTCTTGTGTTGTGTGATGTTAATACCTACAGTGAGTCTGGCACTATAACAAATGGCATATTCTTCCATGGGGTTGGACACTATAGCATTCTAGAAAAAAACATCAAGTAAGTTAGTATACAAAATTTTTTCTTAGTTTTTTAAATATAATGGTTTTCTGGATATTTTCTTACTCTCTGTATGCCTCTGGCTCACATACCTGACCTTTAAAATAATTTCCATGGTGACGAATACTTTCTTGACAAATGTTTTTCAGTGCGACAGTGATTCCACTTCTTCCAGAATTACAAAATGGTAAATTAAATTGGAACTTTGGTCTAATTAACTGGCACCAGAATTTCTCATTGTCCTTTTTACAGTACTTTGTAATTCCATCTCATAGATGCTTTTGGTGGGTAAATGAAACAGATATTATCCCTTCTCTGTGAAACTTTTATAGCCTCTAATGGGACAGGCATTTCACAATGATAGCTGCCATCCATGATAACTGAACAGACAAACCTGTGTTATCCAATAGTGTTGGTACTGCTATTCATCTCCAACCCTTGATATCTTACCCGGATCCAAGACAGATTTTTCTAAAAATTCACAAGCAATTATGTAAGATTTTCCTGGTAGTAAACTGTTCCTACTAAATGTGTCTTTCCACAGTACCGGGAACCAACTGAGAGCATTATGTAACAGCTAAATCTGAAGGAATAAATTATTAAATTTATTACTATAACAGCTTCTATTGTTACAAATATCATTACCATATCTAGTTCTGACCAGTCAGGACCAGTGATCTGACTAAACAGGATGGCCCAGAGTCTTAAAGTAACTTATTAACTGCACATGTGGCACTTTTACCAGTGTCCCTTTTATATGGTTTAAGGTTAAGCAATGTAAATAAGTCATTTGCAGTGATATCTGTTTAGGTGTGAAGTTAGTGGTCATTTTTCCTCTTCCTTCAACCTGTTCAGTTTGCTCCATTAAAGTGGATTTCCATCAGCAGGTGGTTGTCTGTTACTTTGCCAACAGTAATAATAGAGCAAGAGTTCCCCTATGAATTATAGGCTTGCTTTTTCCAAGTCTGGAACTCTATTCCCTCAGAGCACATCAGTGTCCAGAAGCAAACCATGCCTCATACTTCAACATGTCAAATTATTTGCTAAGTTATTTCCATGTGCATACTGTGACAATGTGTGAAGAATCTATGCGTGGCTTTAATAAGTGACTTTAACCTTGGAGCAAATGACCAATGTAATGGTGTAAAGTTTCACTTTGTAAATATTTTCCTGTGAATTGGGAGCATGTGACTCGTCAAGTATTTGCTCCATATTACCTAGGTATAAGAGGGCTAACAGCTGCAATGGTTCCCATTGAATCAGCTCAAAAAGATAAGGCAGCTAACCATCTCTTCAGTGTCTGCCTTCATGTTTTTTAAAGCTCCTTTCAAAAAGGTGTTGTCTGCTTGATATGTGACCTCCATGGACTCTCCTCTGACACAGTACTTGGCATTTATTAAATGTTTTGCAAACACAAATGTAAATGTTAGTTGCAAGAAATCAGGTAGGACACAGCGACAGGAGGCTTGAGGGAAGATCAAAGTCCGAGTGCATTTTTAATTTCTGTGCAAAACAGTCTAAACTCAACACAACCTCTGCATAGGACAGCAGCATTTAGATATGACCATTCAGTTGGTTGGAGTGTTTTCAAGTTCATCCAGATATGAACTTAATGATACGTGAAAAGATGAAGGTACGATACCGAGGTACAAGAAAAGATGTTATGTGACTCTCAAGAAAAAGAAGAATGAGTGTTCCTGCAAATTGTGCTGAAATGGAGTGAATTAAGAATAAGAATGCTGTGTGACTCCTAATAAATGATCTGACATTACTGTACAACTAGCTTCATACAAAGAGAACAAATTTAATCAGTCAAGAAGATGAGTTTTGGTTTATCCTCAAGTGACATGAGATTGTATCTTAACATATTTGTCTCATGCGATTTCTTTCAGCACTTCCACGATGGACGCAAAGCACAGCAACACATTGAGAACTCCTGGAAACAACTGGAATCGGTCAGTGTTCAGTTTTTATTTTCACAACAGAGCTTCGCAGCACAAAGCACCTTGTCCCTCGTTAATTTTCTAAAAACAAAGGGTCCTGTGATTTTGGACACTTCGTAAAAAATGTGTGGGTGGACCTGGCTGGCTCTGATGATGAAAGCAATTCTTGGGTCTGGCTTTGACCTGAAACATCTGAATCTGAGCTGTGTTCATCACATTGTCAGCATCCAAAGACATCAGGAACACCTAACCACTCCTCTGAACAATTTAAAGTTCAAGGTGCTGTGAGTCAGTGCATGAAGTCATGGGTCAGTGAATTGAACTGGTGCTGAATCTGGAGAATTAATAACTACAGTTGGTAGGAGGTGTGGGGCTTAGAGGGGAATGGTTTTAAAGCACACTCACTGTTGTGTAATGCTAGACATCCAGAGATGAGATTAGAGGTAGTGGAGGGTTTCAGTGAACAGGATGTTGGAGGGGAGCCCCACATACCCCAGCCCAGCCACCCCCTGTCCTTGGCTGCATCTGCGTCTCACTGGTGTGGAATGAAGGCCTGGAGGAATCTGGGAATTGCAGATGGATGGACAGAAGGAGTGGCAAATATGTGGAGGAGTGCCACCCCTGAACACTAAAAGGGTTCAGTGTTCCACTCCTTATTTTCTGACTCCCCACTGAGCAAAAGAAACATAGCACACTTGTCCTTGTGTCTTTTCTTGTTCTTCGGACATTTGATTCTTCAATTGGTTCATTGTATGAATAAAAATTAGGGAATCTTGGCTGTGTACACATTATGTAGACACAGAATAATAAACAATGTTTTGATGAGAGTGCAGCAAAGATTCCCATCTGTCATGTATCTAAAAACACTCACTGACTTGTACGCTACTTCAGAGCAATGCAGAAATGGATTGGACTCATTTCCAGGGTTATTTGGAGTCATTGACTGGACAAGGTCTTATGGTGTCAATATGGGACATTGGTAGCAGCAGAGTTGTATAGAGGTCAGGGAAGTGACCACAGAGGTGTATGGTCCACTGCTGGTCCAAATGTCAGAAAGGGCACTTAGAAGAGAAGCTAAAACTTGACAATTTTGGTTTGAACGTGGTCATTTCAGTCCTTGGGGCACCAACAGACACCTTATTCTTCAACTGTTGCCTTTCAGAGTAAACGGCGGTTCGAGAGGGACTGCAAGGAGGCAGACCGAGCACAACAGTACTTTGAGAAGATGGACGCGGACATCAATGTGACCAAGGCAGATGTGGAAAAGGTGAGTCCTGGGCCTAGTTAGGTGTTCTGGCTTTTGTCTCCAGCCAGAATCAGGCCCCCATTGTCAAGCGCATGTAGGACATTGCACGTTGTGGTCTCTTCGCCCAGTTAGCCTACCGCTGTATGAGAGTCACTGTGCTGTGAGAACAGTGCTGAAAATAAACATATCTTCAGTTCTATTTTGAAGGCTATGATTTCCCAGTTTCATTTGATGCAGTAGCGTTAAGATGCTTTAACATGGGTTTGCAGCAAAGGGCAGTTGGGCTCAGTGCTTGGTTATGGCACAGTGCCTCTTTGTTACTGCATCCCACATGTAGACCTGTGTGCTTCTCAGACTGAAAGGGCACATGTGTCTAAGGTCCACCATTGGAACACGGATGTGCTTCTCCCAAATTACAGTAATCACTGCAGGTCCATGCAAGTCTGCTGGGAGACTGAAAGTTAAAATATCCTTTGCTGACTGTTTTAGTTTAAATCCACAAACAAGTTGAAATCATCCTTATCATTATCTTCTGACACTTTGTGTACTATAATTTTACATTTGTGGTGTAATGTTGAGGGCGCGGTGGCGCAGCGGGCTTGGCCGGGTTCCGTTCTCTGGCGGGTCTGGGGTTCAAGTCCTGCTAGAGGTGCCTTGTGACGGACTGGCATCCCATCCTGGGTGTGTCCCCTCCCCCTTCGGCCTTGCACCCTGTGTTGCCGGGTTAGGCTCCAGCTTACCACAACCCAGCAAGAGACAAGCGGCTTCTGTGTGCGTGTGTAATGTTTTTTGCCATGATTGTATGAAACAACTACCTCAGACATCGATAGATAGATAGATATACTTTATTCATCCCACGAGGGAAATTATTATGTTACAGCAGCAGAACACAAGTCAGATAAATACTTGCGATATATAAAAATGTGACCATGAAAACACTTCCTCTGTTTCTTTTTCCGGCACCGTTTATGACTTTTTCCTGTTGCTGTTTCCAATAATGTTTGTGTGGCATTCCTGTAAAAATGAGAACAGCGTTTTAATATATTGTATTCGAAATCAATTGTCATGGGCACCTAAGTATTTCTGTTATACCTCACGTTCTGCCTGAATTGATGAGTGGCTGAACAGCCTAAGGAGCTGTGCCGCACATTGGTGCCACTACTGCAAAGTATAGCTACCAGCGTATTTAGCCTGAATTGTAATGCAGATACTGGGCTCAACAAGGGCACTTTGTATCCGCTTTGGAAGCACAGCCAAAGGAGCCACAATGGCTTCCGTGCAGGAATGCTGCTTTCACAGGGAAGTTGGAGAAATGAGATAACTGCGTTTCCCCCTCTTTCACTGGTGCATTTCATTTAACGCTTCTTTTGAACATTTCTCCCAGCCGGGCCAAAACTATATGCTTCCATTTCCGGGGCAATGTTTTATGTGAGTTGTGTTATTTTAGCTACCTTTATTTAATTTTTTATCCGATTCCTTTATGGTAACTAAGAGAATCAGGAATATACAATATTGTTATAGTACAATAGCAAACACATTGCTATTTATAGTAATAGAGTTTAAATGGCATTGTGGCTGATGCTTCTGTAATCTTGCTGTGTTATTATAACCATAATTTAATTGCTGCTTAATTAGCAACAAAGCTTGGCAGGTAAATGTGAATTTCAGGTATGGCAGACTTCCATGTCTGTAAAGATTTGGGGAAACCCTGATTGTGTAACAGACACCATTACATACCATATCTCTCAAAGTAACTTTGCTTCCAGCTGTACATGGAATCGTGCATGTGTATGGCTATTCACTGCAAAGCAAAACAGATGAACCTGTGCTGTACTTAAATTGGCAAAGGACTCAAACATGATAAGTACAGGACTGACATCATATTGATAAATCTGTGCCTTTACTGACTCCTCCTCCGACATACACAGAGTCAGCAGCTTTTCTCCTCTGCCTGCCAAAGCGATGTGATCTCTGACATGCTCCAGTTGTTTTCCCATAAGAATGTGAACAAAGTGTGCATTTTTAGTGAACAATTGGAGGTCAGGAAGGTTCTCTCTCCGTAAGATGTGGTATGGGCCCTTGTTATATTATTCACTGATGAACTTAATTTTTGCTGAACTTACTTCTTTTCAGTGTGATCTATTGGCAGAAATTTTCTGTATTGTACTGTATGTGTGCAAACATCTGATGATGTGATAAACACGGTAAACAGAAGGTAAATCTTGGTTCTGGCTGGATCACTCCGTTGCCAGATCTCACAGACCGGTACGGCTGAACGTTGACGCTTCGGTGGTACTATCCGGCCTCATTACAGTTGAAGGAACAGCAAACTTCCCACTTGCCATTCCTCTGAAGAAAAGGGTTAGACATGGTTTCGGAAATGTCGTAAACAACTGTGAAGGGGGAAAGTGATGCTTCTGTTCAGTGTAGTCGTAGTTTGACTGTGCAGTTTGTTTATATTTTTTATACAACACTATTCCCCTGCACCTGGCCTCCTGTCGGCTGTTGTTGTACTGTGAAACTGACTTCGCGGACAACTTCTTAATATTCAGTTTAATTTAATGCAGCTGTGGGTGCGCGTCGTGAGCTTGCTTTATAATTTTCCGAACAATGTGGAATTGGGTTTGCTCCGAGGAAAAACAACGAAAAAACTGTTTTTCACCGCCCTGACATTGAGATTTTCCACTGATTCGAGCATCTGTTGTGTTTCTGCATGCTACGCTGTATTATGCACTGAATGTTAGTCATCTTGTTAAATTCATAGTTTCATCTATGAATTTAAAAAAAAGCCATTATATAGCTTGAATACATGCACTTGTTACATTATATTTCTCTGGAATTCACTTTCAAATCCTTAATGAAATGCAAAAAAGTCCATGTCGCATTAACTGTCACTTTTATGTTTTAGTATGAATCTTACATTTGATGATGATAGTTTCCTTCATATGCTGTGAAATAATATGAAACATTTTGCGTTTAGGATTGAATTTTATGCTTTCTCTGACATCTGATCAATTAAGAGGCAATGACTGTCAAATACCTCCTGCAAGAGTTGACTTCTAAAACCAAGTGTACGTCTGTGAACTGTACAAACAGTTCAAAATCATACATTAATACAATTTCAGGTGTTACTGTGAAGTGTGAACTTCATTTAGGTTATTTTAATTATTTTAAAATGACCCTTTGATAGGCGTTAAAAGGATCAAACATTAGAGAAAAACATCCATGGAAACTAGAGGCTTCCCAGGAATCAGAAAACTTCAAAATATCTGTTTTCATTGGCTGTACCTGAAGTTTTATAACTGAAATACATAGCATTCTTTGACTTGTGTTTAATAGTGATTAAGAATACGAAAATAAAAATTAGATGCTAGGTTTGATTAGAAATCAGTGGACATCCTTGTGAAGTTTTATAAGAAACTCAGATTTCCTGTTATTGTCATACAGTAGTGTTTTTTTTTTTTTTTTTTTCTTTCTTTCTAGAAAATTCCCTGATTGTAAAGAAAAAAATTCCTGCACACTTCCAGGCTCAGAATTAGTCGAGTTAACTCACACCACCTTTTGTATAAGTGATGCAGTTTGTTTTTATTAGGCGTCCACCACCTTGATAGTGTATGCTCTGCGACTGAAGGAGTGCCCTGAAGCTAACTTGTATGTTTCTGTCTTCTAACATGCTTTGAAGCGATGTTCCCACAAGGTAGGTTTACTGAGCGTGTTTCATGTTTGTGGGGACCTGTTTATCTGTTCAACGTGCACACACAGTCACACCAAGGCCTGGTCACTCTTCAGTATCAGCATTGTCGTAATGAAACCTGAGTATTGTCACCTGTCTACCATATTAATGCTGGACCTGAGCTGCGTTTACTGTGGTATCTTCCTGGTGAAAGGGAATGAGGGGAAAATGAGTTTCTGCCCTTTTCATTCCAGATTCTTTGATCTTCTGTTTCTCTTCACTGAGCCATGAAGGTGTACTCAGTGATGCTCGAAGTCTAACAATCTTATTTTAATTAGATTGAAGGACAGTTGTACTCATTCCAATCTGATAATGTTCTAAAAGCACATGAAAGGGAAAATATTAAGAACCATAGAAAAAGTTCAAGAAATTCAGTAGGTTTAGGTGCCATAGCATGATTGACAGCATATTCACAAGGTGTAAAATACGGCGTGCGGTAATGTGCCTCTAAAACATTCAGATACAGTATATCTAACCAACCCTGTAAATGGAGTTTTTGTTTCTGCTGACATTATTGACATATTTATGTAGTCTTATTTATGGCTATGGATCACCTATTGCCAGGGAGGATAGCTTAAACTGTGTATGTTAAAAAAGTCCATGTGTTGTCTTATGCTTCCACATCCTTTATATGTGTTTCTCAGTGTATTACATGGGACTTTTCCTACGTTTTTACGTATGTGTCCCCTCTGCATGCCAAGTACATTTATTGTAGAACATCTTTGTGAATCACAGATGTCCTGACATTACAGTTTTGTCCCTAATTTGGTGCCCCAGCCATTTATTCACCCATTCATTTGTACACAATATTTATTTTTATGTGAAACTTCCTCATAAAGCATGAATTTAGCACCATTGCTCCATGTTCTTGCTTCCATGGCTCATCTGTAAATAGGGTATTGAGCTTTTGAATTACAAAGAAAAATTAAGTTCAGGATATTATTGTTAGTAAATCTTTATAAAAGAAATGCATAGGGAGAATTTTTTTTTAGATGTAATTATATTTTCTCCTAGCTTTGTAGCTGTCCCATTAATTGCTTGGGAAGGTTACTACAATTTACCAGATGTCACAGGCTTATGGACAGAGGTGAAAGCCTTGGTTTGATGGTTGTGTTGTGTTTGCTTAATGGTTGAATTAAAATAATTATGATACATTTATTTTTATCCCCCCAGTTCTACAACAATTTAGAAATTAGGGGTTTCTTTTCAGTTTTGGTTTTATACAAACATAAATGTCAGAAATGGAACATTATGCTCCAGGTATTTTCATGGAGATGTGGTCAGTAATCTTTGTTCAAAGGTTTGCATTCCAGCAAAAACCTACTTTCTCATAAACCCATTAACAATGGCTCACCCACATGTCTAGTATTTGTGCCTTTCCTCGTGACACAGCAGCACCTCTGGTTTGGTGAGGAGATTTTGATGGCAAAATGGTGCCTTTTGGGTTATTTTATGTTTCTCCAGTATCAGTACTTTAGGCTGAGTGCATAGTGCAGTCCCGGTGTATTTAATCTGATGATGATTGGCATTGAGGGAGGAGGCTGTGCATCCATCTTCCTTAGTGCTTCGAGTAGAACTATATAAATACTATAGGTGTTTATGGGCTATACTGCTTATGTGTAAATAGATGTCTTTAAAGTGGACTGGGGTTAGGGTTAGTACTTCTTTGAAATCATATCCCAGTCATTCTCTGTCATGTTATTTTCTTACCCTGTTCAACGTGCTGAAATCCTGAAGTGAAACAATTTGATTTGTTCATAACTCCAAGGTTAATTTTACATCTAAGTCACAGTAAGAGTTTGGTAATACAAAATACCCTTGAGTTATTCTCAGGTGATGTTCTGTAAAAGTTTCAGATGTGGCTTTAATAAATAAGATAGTCTGTAAAGGCTTTCTGTTTAATATACTGGCAACAGCTACCAGTCTCTGTGCAGTCAAAGGATCTGGAACATGTCTAAAATGTATCATTCTGATATAGATCACCAACACTCATGCAAAAAAGACACTGTAAACAGTAAACAGCTGTAAGATGTAAACACTTGGTGAGTTGGATTCATCTGGCCCCACACTCCTGTTCCATCTGGTATTTCTTTTACTGCTAGCTACCAACTATACAGGTCATGTTTTCTCCATAACCGAGAGAAATTTTGGAAAATGGATGAAAGAAGAAAATGAAGAACAGCCGAATAAAACGCTATTAAAAATTAACTGGAAAATGTTTGTATTTCTGAAAATAAGTATTTTTGCTAAATGCTGATCCACTTTTGGCAAATATACTTTATCATTACTTTACACATATTGAGAAGCAGGAAAGTATATGTTAAGTTCACTAAAGTCAGCCAGTTCATGATAGTGTGAAAATTAATACTAAAGCATTCAAGTGCTCCTCATAGGTTCCTAAAGTGCTGCTTTAGGGCTGTGCCATGCAGCCCATTGAGTCACCAGCGCACACGCCACTCACTGTTGGTCATACGGGACTCTGCATCACGTGTTGTTCTTTTTACTTTTTAACCACATCCTGCTGATTTCCCACACTGTTCTTCTCTGCATTGCATGGCTAAGCAAGCTGGTGCCTGTCTTCTGGGAGTCCAGTTTTTGGAAGCACATAGGCAGCTTTGTTTAGCGCAGTTTCCTTTGGACTGTTCTTGGAGGATGAGGTTAAGTGTCTTTAGAGCACTCATTTCTGCACTCTAGCATTTTGTCATTAATCGGTTATGCATTTTTCCCCACTTTTATTTTTAAATGCACATTATTTGTATTGTAGTTGCTAATGTTACCCGTTGCATTTCTCTCTCTACTGTTTTCCTACTTTATCTTCCATTAAGTGCTATTAAGACACCCTGTGAATAAGGGTGCTGTGCAAATTGCATTGAATTTAGTTGAACAGGACAACCACTGAAGGCTGCTATCTAATGAACAGTTAATTGCTGTTCTTTTCTCAGTTTAAACATACCTAAAATTATCTTGCAGGTAATTACTGTTTCCCACCGTTATCATTCCCTTCTGATAATTATGTAATTTCCATTGTTTATCGTGCTGTGATATTACTGTAGCTTGTATCCCGCATTACTTATTTGTGCTTTTGAGAGGTGTTGTGTGATGACAGGTATGGCAATAGTATTCCACTATTGTGCTGTTCTTCTTACTGCTTCGATTGACTTTCCTAAACTGCAGGGTATGGGTACTTGATCTGACTAATTAAATATTTTTCATACTCGCAGTGGTTTGACAAATTCACATCTGTAAGGGAGCTTGTTCAGTTTTGTCTTCTGCTGGATTCATACCATTCTCAGTGAAGGATGAAAAGTTGCCACTTTTAGTTTCCCAAATTAGAGGCAATTACCGAAATCTGTATCCTTCTCCAGGCTGAACCTGCAGTTAATTAGATGCTGAACTCCTGGTGACATTGTCCATTGCCTGGCTGCCAGATCTGATGCTGTCCCAGTTTTCAGAGCCTCGTTTCTTCTTAAAGTGAGGGAATCCAGAAGAGCTGTAGTGGTGTGAGAATCACAATACGTCAAGTTGCGTTTCATTAAAGAAATAATCCTGTATTTACTGCTTGGTTATACATTATTATATAACAGTGTTAGTTTTTGCATAAGGTATATGCCTTAAGTAAAATTTCAAGAATCTTGTTTACTTCTTGCGTAATCTGTTTAAGTTTCGTATCGGATCAGGTTTGTAAATCAGTCAGAAGCCACCACAGCTGAAGAGTCCTTCGAAAGCCCAAATATTTCTGGCACATATTTAATCTTTCCTGTTATGACAGTGCTGAGAAGAACGCTGTGGAAATGAAGAAGCTTCAGGGTGCCAGTGGCAGTGCTCTCTTACCTGCAGCCTCAGGCCATACAGATGCTGCGTTACATAAGGTGCATTCAGCCAAATGCCACTGACTGTGTGGTCCAGCTCTTAATGGAACTGTGTTTTAGGGGTCCCCTCAGGACAAGCAGCGCATACTGGTCTTTCTAAAGTTGCCCCAGGCAGCTGGTTTGGTGGTGCGCCTCATGAGGACGTGGCATTCCGATGTGGTTGGACGTATTTGCTGTCTTTTCTCACTGACAAAGGCAGAAGAAGCAGAGTGGGATTGTGGGTGGTTCAAAGAATAAGATTTATGAACTATGCAGCAATACAAACTTAGAGATTTTTTCCCCAGTAATAAAGTTGGCATTTGGTATTTCATTTGTTTCCCTGCACCACATGATTCAGAGATGGAATATACTCTGTGGGGCACAGTGCATATAAACAGTATAAAAACTGAAGTGTTAAAAGTATACACTGTATCTAGTATATAGTATGGACAATGTTCTTTATAAATACATTACGTAATATATTTATTGCTTACATTTAATTCCGTCAAACTGATCTTTTTTTCAAAAGGCTGATATCCCTCATTTCTACATATCCATCAGTTGCTTGCCTCTGAATGAAATGACTCCATCTGGCTGAAAAGCATGACTAGATGTCCACCTCTGTGTTCTGTCCACCTCTCATTTCACCTGCTTTAATCAAGAAATGCCTGCACCCATAGTAACTAGTCAAGTTTGTTGCCACCTGATACTGTGTCTGTCAGCGTTTGTGATCTGTCACGTGATATTGTCGAGAGTTCTCTAGTGTCTAAAACCAGCCTGCCTCTTCACCGATCATCCCTCCAGGCTCGGCAGCAGGCTCAGATGAGACATCAGATGGCAGCAGACAGCAAGAATGAGTACTCAGCCTACCTGCAGAAGTTCAACCAGGAGCAGAATGAGCATTACTACACCCACATACCACAAATCTTTCAGGCAAGAATACAAAGATGTCTAAGAGATGCATTCTGTTGATGAATTACCTAGCACACAGTTAATGACCCTTTGGTCACAAACTCGCAGACATAACTTGGAGATTTCTACAAGGTAGACCCGTGTCAATCTATAAAAATAAAATGACCCAAGTGGAATTGTAGAATGTGTTTTAAATTATATTTTTCCAGTGTCTTAACATCTTGATTTTTTTTTTTTTTTTTTCCAGAGGATCCAAGAGATGGAGGAGCGGCGCATTGAGAAGGTTGGCCAGTGTATGAGGACCTTCGCTGAGGTTGACCGACAAGTGCTACCTATTGTTGGGAAGTGTCTGGATGGCATGACCAAGGCAGCGGAGTCCATTGAACCAAAAAGTGTAAATAGAAGCCTAATATTTGTGAGGCCATTGAATACATGTCAGTTCAAAGCGTTTTATGTACACACAGGAACCAATGTCCTCATCAGATTTTGTCATTACCAGTTTCACAGCAAGAAAAGGTTTTTTTTTTTTTAAGTTGCATAAACAATGTATCGTTTTTTTTAATCTCTCATGTGCAACAATTTATGATATACAATTATCTGCCTGGAAAGAGTACCACTCAACTTGAGTTAATCTAAAATAATGCAAAAGACCTTCACTTAATCCTGCATTATTTTCTTCAGTAGCAATTCACCCACCTTTCCTTCCCCTCAGGATTCAAAGCAGGTTGTAGAAGCATACAAGTCTGGGTTTGAACCTCCCGGAGATGTGGAGTTTGAGGACTACGGGCAAGCGATGAAGAGGACGGCATCAGAGTCCAGCTTGTCCAACTCCCGGGGCGATGCCAAAGTTGAGAAGTCCGGCAACAAGAGCAAAGGCAAACTGTGGCCTTTTATGAAGAAAAACAAGGTAAAGACAGCGTACTCACACCTCTTGGACTCAGTCTCTTCTCACTGGTACAATGTCACCCGGAGATCTCTCCCGCACAGGAACTAACTTAGGTGTCCTTGAGTAGGGTGGTGATGGTCCTTTGTCTTCGGAAGATATCTGAGGCTAGAATGCTGTTGTACTTGGGAAAACATCAGAGTGTTGTGGTATAATGGTCCTGTCGACCTTTTTGTTCGGGCTTACAGTTTTCGCTAGCTCAAAGTTGTATTTTTGTGTTTTGTGGCTGTTGATGTTCTTTTTGTTGTTTTGTATGTTTTTTCTCTTGTTGGTTTTGTTCTTCATGTGTTATTTTGACATTTAATTATTGCCCGTTGCTACAAGTCCCATTTTTATATCTGTGTTTCCATTCGTTCTTTCGATTGTTGGTGTTTTCTTTTTCCTTATGCTGTCGGTTAATTCATGGTCAACCATCGCTCTAATGCACTAATGTTTCCTTCGAGCTCTACCATACACCTCCCCCCAAAAAAACACTACGTATTAATCACCCGGTGCTTCTTTTCAAAACCATTTTCTGCATCACATAAAATTCTCTGTTTTATAACTGTTCATTTCTTCTTTGTAATGTACCTGCAATCCCTTCTCACATTTCCTTGCTTTTTGGAGAAAACTGTCTACTACTAATCACTGGAAGAGCAGGAATACAAACCTGGAAAGTCTCACTAAAATTTTTTTGTCTATTAGCATTTCATTATTACATTTTTTAAATAGAAGACCTACAGTCTGATCTTTGGGATGGCGTTACATCAGACATGTACATGCTGTACTGTTAGTGCTGTTTAATTTTTTCGGCTTATCATTTTAAAGAGGGCTGAACATTAGATTAAGTCTATAAAGGACACTCTTGGACACCGACAAGGTAAAACAGTGTGCCGAATAATATGAGAAAATACTTGGGGTTTGACAGAACAGAAGGCTGTGTAGAAGGTCCAAAAGACAAAGTTTCATTGTGACCAACACCACTCTCAAAGCACAACATAGACCAGTAACTTTTCTCTGCTCCTTTTTTGACAAGGAAAGTTTTGTTGCGGAATCTAATGTTTGCTATGAGCTAATCTGGAACTTAATTCAATTATGAGTCTTACAACCAACTGGAATCAAGAGAATGACCCGAAAACACATATCGCTTATCCATATCAGACCTTGGTCATTTTTTTTGTGTTTGCCCAAACCTTGTTCGAGAGAAAACTGTTTACGTTTATTTACATCGTCATTTATTTATTTAGCAGACACTTTTATCCAGAGCAATAACACAAGAGTATTTCACCAACAGACAGAAAGCCATAGATGCAGACACATGAGTCACGAAGTAGTCAGTTTGTCTGATGTCGCCGGTAAAGCTGGTGTACATTATGAGTGTCTGCGCAACATTTTTAAAATAGGTAACATTCATAGGGACATAACCACGAGTAGCAGCTCATAGAGTTGGTGGGAAATACAAGGGTATTTGCCGCAAATGACAAAATGTAAATTTATGGAGCAAATGGAGATCTGGAGAGAAGTGAGTCTGAAAGATATGTTTTGAGACCCGTTTTGATTGATGTTTCTTTTCCTGCTGATGATGCTGTTGATCTTTTGTTGACATTTTCTTTTCTCTTCGTTGGAAAACGATAGGTTTTTCAGCACTGCTGTGAAGCTTACTCTCAAAGGAGGTTTTGGTAAAATATATATATATAAATATATAAATATATGCCTGGACCGCTTAAATTCCCAGATGCTGCATCATTAATTGTGCCATATGTCATTAAACATTTACCAGCAGTTCTGGATTGTGAAGAATTAAGATTTTGTTCAACTGGCGTATTCCTCCACATATGCAAACTGTCTACTTTTGGACCTTTAATGTCACAAAGGAGCAAAGGGACACTTGCATGGGCATTGTATCAGTTACCTGCTCTGTTTTAGTATCTTGCAATAACATGCTTTTTGCGTTATTTCTCTTCTAACTTTCTTTTGCTGACTTCATTTTAATTGCTAAGGAAAGCAACCTCCCAGCGAATGGAATTCTGGGTTTAATGCTGTTTGTTGTCCTTGTGTTTTGTTTTCTGGCGCCTTATTTACCCCGTGTTCCCTTTTTATCCTTTGTTTTGCTCCGCTCCTCCTCTTCTGCCACTGCTTCATTTCTCCGACTTGGTAGCTTATGTCCCTGTTAGCATCTCCCCGCCAGCCGCCCCCACCCCCTCCCGCCTCCGCCTCACCCTCACCCTCTGCTATTCCCAATGGCCCCCAGTCTCCCAAGCAGCACAAGGAGCATCTCTCACTCCGCCTCAACGATTTCATGACCTCCAAGCCCAAAATGCACTGCTTCCGGAGCCTCAAGCGCGGGGTAAGTCGTCCAGTGAGTGTTTGCGTGTTGCGCTGTTGCTCGCTGTATGATATAGGTACCATGGTGAACCCCCAGTGTAAACCCTGTTTACTTATGCTCTGTTCTACCCATTAAATCAGACAGTTACTTCTTTTTGGGATGATTGGATTCACTTGTATTCATCGCAAAGGCCTATATACTGTAAATGTGCACCTTAAAACAATGTAAATTAAAAAAGATTTGGGAAGTAGGTGAACACTTGTCTTTGGGGGTCCCATTGTTCCTATCATACGACACTCTACTTTTCCACTCTTCCTGTGTCTTACTGCTCCTTGCATGCCTTTGTCTTTGATCAGGAACAAAGTGATTCTTCACGGTGCATTTCCAGCCATCCCTGTATATTTTCTTTAAGCTTAACAGAGACTAACTTTATGGGAAAAGTGGTGTCTCACGATGTTGTGTGGGTGCGTTTTCGCTGTAGATGTTTCGTGACAAACTCGTATCATTAGATGTACGTTGTGTCTGTGGTCTTTCTTTGGAACCTCGGACCCTTTCGGCAGGCACTGACCTTGGCTCTGCAGGAGACCTCCTAACTGTCTGCATTCATATTCTTTGATTTATTCCTCTTTTATTATTATTCTTCTTCTGTTAATAAACAGTTTTAAGGATTTACAGTTAATATTCCGCACTAGGGACATGCAGGACTCAATTTTCAGTTTTCTTACGTTGATTTTTTTTTTTTAAATTATCTTTATTTATCTTTTTATATTCTTTTATGCATAGTGTACAAGTCTTAGTTTCATTTTATAGTATATTTTCCAGTTACACATAATGAACCTCTGTTTTTGCTGTATTGTAATACAAGGACTCCTTAAACAATCCACAATGACATTTTTCACACAAACAGGTCTGTGCCGGAGGCCAAACACAATGACTGAAGCAAAACATGCTTAGAAGTCCTCAGCGTTGCCCGTGCAGGATTATTAACCGCAGACGGCTGGCTCTGTCTGACTGTTCAACACAGGCCTCAGCTTGACCCCAGCATCCTCTGTAGGAGGCCAGACATGAACACCTGAAATCCATTTGCATAAGGCCACTGTTTAGTTCCTTTCCCAAACTATGAAGATGCGAAACAGCCAGTAAGGGTAATGATAGTAGCAAACAGTTTTACAGCATTTTTGCCAAATCTGTAAGCCACATGCAGAGTGGTGAGGCCTTGCTTAATGACTGCATGTGAGAGCCACAACTCTTACCAAAGATCAGTTTGTCCTCCCTCTCAGATGTAAAGATATGTGGCAACAAAATGTGCTCAGGTGTTCTTCGTATGTATTCTTTTAGTATTGAACTGCCAAATATCCTTTTCTTTAAGGCCTGTTAAAACTAGTCTTATATAGTAGTGACAAGAGAAAGAGGACTAAAATGTGGTCTTTTTTAGAAATATGTTGTCTTTTGTTCTTTTTCCCATTATGCAGAAAGTTTAATTGCAGTAGTGGTTGCAGTGAAGCTGTAGAAAATTTATTGTATTAATTCTGCCTGCCTACTTATTTTAGCATCATTTAAACGTCTTTATTTGGACTTCATTTATACTGCCATATTTAGTGCTGTTGGTTTGCATCGTGCAAGTGCTAAATTTTTATTTTTTTTATAAAAGGAAGAAACATTTAACCCTAGAACTCTATTTAAATCTTATTTAAAAATACTGACGTTAAAATGTTCAAAATGTTTCTACTTTAAAAATTTAAGTCTAATTTAAGTCATTTAAGTCACCTAAAATGAGGGCGGTACAGTGGTGCAGTGAGTAGCGTGGTATGGTGGTGTGAGAGAACGTGGACTCTATCCCCTCTCAGTCTGCATGGAGTTTGCATGTTCTCCCCATGTCTGTGTTCTCCCCGTGTCTGGTTTCCTCCCACAGTCCAAAGACATGTCGTTCAGGTGAATTGGTGGCTCTAAATTGCCTGTAGTGTGTGAATGGGTGAGTGAGCATGGGTGTATGTGTACCTACCCTGTGATGGACTGGCATCCTTTCCAGGGTGTACCACCCCTCAGCCTTTTGCCCAGTGGTTCTGGGATAGGTTCTGGACCTCCTTGACCAGGACAAGTGGTTATTGAAATTGGATGGATGCCATTTTTAAATCCCTTCTTATACCAAAAGTCCCAGTATATATTTAAAGTTGTTCAAAAAGCAGCATTTTTTTTTTCCCCATTTGTACCTGTATAAATGCTTGATTTATCATAGCTGGGATTGAAACTCCAGTTGTAGCCTGGAGGCTTAAAAATTTGTCAGGAAGTTGGGGCATAAATTTTCTGCAGCAAAATGGCTATTTCTGTAAGGTGACAGTTTCACAATGGCAGTTTATCAGTAATCTATGTCCATTGTGTCTTGCTCTTTTTTCCTCTAGCTGCGGCTATCAGTGGTGGCACTTTGCTGCTATTCTAGGACAGCGTCTCTGAGATAAGAACGGAGCACAACCACGTTGTCTCACCTTGCAGAGAGGAAGGACTATCTCGCTGCAGGGCGCCGCACATATCCGTCTCACTTCACAAACACCACTTTGTACTTGGTGTCCCATGACTTTAAGACCATTTCTAAAGAGCAAGCATCAAGTCACCGAAGGCGCCGCAGTTATTTTGGTAAAAATCGCAGGAAGAGGGCGCTACTTTTGAAGTGAGAGGTATATTCAGGCTTTCAGAAACAAGATGTAAAACACTTCCCGGTTAAAAGTGCACGAATGCACTTTCACACTTTCAGGTTTTTTCACAATATGTTTACGAGTTTCTTTTAGGCGGACTAGGCCTAAAACACAGTAAGTGCTTTTAGAAGAACTTGGGCTGGTTAGCCTGTTATTTTTGGGCTGTGCAAAAAATGTATGTATTTAGTCGTTTAGCTAGAGCTACCAAAAACTGAAGTATAATTCTGTTCTAATTGCTGAATAATTAAATCTAATAATCCTCCGTCATCCTTGGTTTTTTTTAAATCACTTCATTTTTAAAAGTGCTCCGTACGTTATATAACAAACACAAATAGCATAATAAAATAGACCTAAAAAAGAGATATTATGTAATATCTCCCGATAAAAATAAATCAAATAAATAAATAGTCTTCTCACAGTGTGATTGAGAAAAATTTGTACTTTCTGAGGACTCCGGGGTATTTCTGTGTTTTGAAACTGTGAGAGGATATATGCGAGTGCTAAGTCTTTCTCAACGTATGTTGGAGGGAAGAGCTTTACAGCTTTCGGCTCAAACTTCCGTCACGTCTGAGACAGAGCAAAGGCAGAAATTCAAAGCCGTAACCCTCCTCCCTTTCCATGCTGCTTTGCCCTTGCGTCTTGCTTTCAGTTTTTGCATTTTCAATTCGGATCCCCACCCGTGAAAAGAAAGCAAGGGCGCAGAAAAGAGGACACACTTTTTCCGTTGCTGTTACGAGCTCCTGTCCCACCTGTGGAATGCAGACAAGAACAGAGAGATGAGTTTAGACACACTCTCCTGGGCGGTACCGCTCGGTACGGCCCTAGGTCTCGACCCGCCCGGCTCTCTTCCCTATGCCGGGTGTTATATCGAGCCCCTCCCGACTGAAGCTTACGGTTCCCCGTCTGATCTCGTGCCACGTGCTAGGGATGGCCGAGCCTTTTATCTTTGCGTGCGGGTGTGCCTGTGTTTCTGCCCCAGTGTGTGGGGGTTTTTGTGTGTATGTAGTTATGTCTGTATAGTATGTGTATGAGGATTTTGGTGTGTGTGTGTGTGTGTGTGTGTGTGTGTTCGTTCATGCACAGAGTAGGGATTCTCTTTGTATCGTGTGTCTCTGTATAAGGTTTTTGTGTGTATGCATCGCTGTCCATATGTTAGATTTCTCTGTCAGTGTATCCTGAGGACTATTATGTCTGTATGTACATGGCCTCGTCGGGGTTTCCATACGTGTGCGTGCGTCTCTTGCCGCCGGGGTCAGGGTTCGTCCATTAACCCCGCTGTGTTCTTTTCCGCCGCTGACCCTGCAGCAGTCCGACTGTTCATGCTATTACCAGAAAGAACTCATGAAGAGGACGCTGGGCAGGCCCACGTACGCCTTCGAGGCCAGACAGTATGTTGTAAGTGTGCGTGTGCGTGCGCGCGGCCCCGGGAACAGGGGCCACGCAGGAGCTGCGCAGACACTAACCGCATTCTGAGATGGAAGCTGAAGCGCTGCGGCTTCCTGCCGCACGCTTTACAGGGCAGGCGCAGTCACGCTGGGCCCACACCGGTGACAGTACTCTCAGAGGAGGTGTGCGCAAGAGCTCTGACGCTGCATAAGTCGTGCTGACTTCCTTTTCCTGTTTGAAACTTCTTTATCAATCATTGCCCTTTTACCTTGTCAGTGTATTTCATCTGTAGGACAGTTTTCGTTGCGCTGAAACAGTAAACGGCCCTTCCATCTGTTATAAGGTGTTAGCACCTTGATCCTTCAGAGCAGCTGTGCTGTACTCAGGATCTGCAGCTCGCTTCTTGCACCCTCTACAGCGTTCTTCTCTTTTCAAATCGGTCCTTTAAATGGGGATAGTGTCTGAGGTCGCAGCTGCCAACAGCCACACATGGCACTGTCGCATACCCATCGGGATGACATGCTCATGGGCGTGAGCCTTCTCGCCAGTCCTGTCCTTGCAGCTTGTGGCTCTGTGCTGCCTCCTGCCGCCTACATCTCAGCATTACAGCCAAGGGGTCATTCAGCAAAGTGTCACAAGGGCGGAGGGGGGGAGCAGAATGTGACGTGCAGTCTGTCGTTGTTGCGCGTTCCCCAGTGCCCCTGTAACACTTTGCAATGCGGCCGCAGTCGAACCCTCCCGGTATCTCTGTGCTGGCATCGTCACGTCCGCTGCTCATAAAAGCCCGGCACACCTCCTCCAGTTGTCACCCCGGGGGACTTCTCCGCAAACCTGTCCTTTCAGGACGCGTGCTGATTTCTTGATTCTCCTCGTTGCAGTTGTGGCTGTTCATTTTAAAAATCCAGAGTGTGAAGAGTGAGGAAACGGTAGAACCATAGATATTTGGATATTTGTTATCAGCATGTAGTGGCATCTCCAAATTTACTGTATCAGAATGCTTCCGTTTTAACCGATACTAGTTTTATCGCTTTGGTTTTGATTTTATTGTGCTAAATCACCTGAAGTGAAGTGAACTGAAGTGATTTCTTTTTCCGATTCAGTTGTCACTTTTATCGAAAGTTGCCGTTCAGTTTACCTTAAAATGTAGGCTCTTTTCGTTCGGATGAATTATTTGTTAATTTCTTTATTATCACATTAGTATCACAGGTGTTTGTATTCAAAATGACATACATTGCTGATAGATTCACATTTATCTCATGTATGTGGCTGGATATGTTTCACTGACATAGCTCACCATAGGTAGGCCTGAAGTCTCTGAGCACTATGCAACCTGCTGCTCAGCTACAGTTCTTAACAAATTTCAATGTTTTACAGCTTTTGTTGGGTTTTTGTTGTTTACACATTTTGCTTATTGCAGTTTTACATCATGCTTGCCTTTATATCCACTACACTTATTTGCACATTTCATTTAATAATTTATGGATTTTTGACGGGTTTTTTTTTTTTGGACTTTATAGGGAACATAAATTTTTCATTGTTATTGCTGAAAATCAGGAACGGTTCCATTGTTCAATATGTACAGACGTTCAACAGTAAACTCTGTGTTAGAGCCATGGTCCATTAAGCAGAGTCATTGCTGTGGTCAGGGCTGTGAGTATGCCTGTAGATCGAGAGCCATCATATGTTCCCTCACCTTGCTTCCTTGGCTTTTGTCTACTCACACCCATGAGGTCCCCTTTCACCATTGGGCATGAATGTGTGTGTGTGTGGGGGGGGGGAGCACTTCTGGGCTTGTGGTGGTTCCCTCTTCATCCTCTCCCATCTCACTCATCGCTGAATGACCGGTACCCTGGACTAGTATGCTGGCCTGTGTGTGTCTTCTCTAAAAAGGGGTTAGAGAGTAGAGTTCTCTTCTGCTGAACTTCACTAGATGATGTCAAAAGACAAAAAGTAGCAATTCTCAGCTCTCACTGCTGAAATAGTGCAGATGCCTTCCCATGATCCCCTGCAGGCCGTTCCTTTGGGGGGAGGCGGGATTTCTTTGCCAAAAGTCTTTACCTTTATCTGTACAAACATTCAGTATATTTTTTTTTCATACTATGTACATCTGAAAACTCTTCAATACTTCCTTCAGCCCCGTAGATCACATATCAGATCAGATCTGCATCATGATCAGCCCTCAAGGGCAAACGGGGATTTGGCACTCTTTCGACTACGATGAGTGTGAACAATGACCTAGCACTGCCAGACTTTTTTTTATGGATTAGTGTATATGCTGCAGTATTTTAACATTTCCGGTCAGTTATTACAGTTACGAATTTCATTTCTTCATTTGGAGATTAATTTAAAGCATCAGGCCAATCTGAAGGTAGGAGCCTATAAGTGGGTGTCATGTTGTGGATGTTCTGCAAAAATGTGCTCTTGTATTGGCTTCCAGGCTTTTTTTCATCCTTGACATCCTAACGTGACATGTTGTTCCAGAAATATCTGAGGTCATTTGCTTCTGATGTCAACTTTTATGTTTTTTTTTTTTTTTTTTTTTCCCCCTCTTTTTTATTACTGTGCCTTCTACCGTGAAGCTTTCTCTGAAGCTGGTAAGCAAGACCAAAGCATGCTTCCTTCTTTCATTTACACTTGACTGCAATTGTTGTTTGTTTTGTTTTGTTTTGACTGAATTGAGTTTATTTTACTTACTGTTGTTACGCAAGCATTAATGGCAGACACTTGTTGTTGTCTCCTTCTTTTGTGTTGTTTTTGTGTTTTGTCTTGTCCATGTACCTGTCTGCCCCGTTTGTCTGTGTTCTGTCAGATTACTCTCAATGCTCAGGTCCGGAACCTTATTGAGGTGATCAGCTACCAGTTGCTTTGTTTGCTTTTTTTAATTTCTTAATTTCTTTCACTCGCTTAAGTTAATTATATTTAAATTTCCCAAAAGGACACCAATTAACTGCAGAAGTTCCACTTCGAGATGTTTTTGACAGCGATGCCTTGAGTCATTCACTTGGGGAAATGAACATTTCATGCCAAAATAAACACAATGTTTACACAACTGTATGCTGTTTCTACAGCAAAGCAGAATACTGTCCAGCAAATTCTGAGTTCTATAATATAAACAGTGCTCACAGAAACAAAGTCAGACATCCTGCAGAGTTCTTTACCGTTTCATACGGATGTTTTACTCATTTAATATTCCTGTTAATATCATTCATGCACCGTGAGATATTTATTATTAGTCATTTGTATAGCAGGCTATGTACATGTGATTTTTGATAAATTGTGAATATTAATGGAAATTTTCCAAAGCAAAATGCATATAATAACTTCGAACACAAAATAGTTTCATTCACATTATAAAGCTGCCCTGTTTTGTACTTTAGTTACTGTGAGAAAGTTGCTGTGAAAGTTAATACACTGGTTCCTCATGTTTCAAGCACTTGAGTAACGGAATTTCAAACATATTAACATTTTCCAGTTTTTTACTTACTTCTAGTTGGATTTTTTTCACCATTGTGTTATTAAAAATTTGCCTTTTCTGAAACAAAAGTACCCTGCATTTTTGCTTTTAGCAAACAAAGAAAAAGAAATGGATGCCTTATAGACTTTTTATTTATTATAGCTTAATTTGAGAATTTTAGGGAACCTAACCAGTAAATAAGTGGATTAATTTCTAAATAATGTACAGTAGTTTTAATTGATTGTGACTGGAGTTACCAACACATTGAGTTACGAAAAGGCTTAGTCACAATTTTTTGTAATTTGAGGAGCCAGTGTATTTTTTTTTTCCTTAGGATTTTTTTTAGGAAAGACAAACAGCATTTAACTCATCATCAAAGTATCTTATTTCTACACTGTACTGTTGGAAATATATACATTGTATGCACCTCTCTGATATAGTGGCCCGTGAGACATTCAGCTCTGTTTTACATTAGTTGTAACGCGGTCATGTACTCAACTGCTGAAGTCGTGTCATCTGGCCAGTAGCCCTTTGGCAACGGTTCATTTCCCTCCGTTTGACTGTACATTTCAGGTGACATCGCTTTTTAACTGTCACTGCCCTGTTAAAGATTCTGTCAGAAAAACAGTAAGCAGTAGCAAGAAATTAAAACCTGGACCCTACAAAAAAACAGATCTTTTCAGATAGATGCCAGTATTTTACCAAAGAAATATTGTAAATTGAATAAGCAGATGGATACACAGATCTTTAATTTGCTAATGAAGAAATGTTTTTACCCTTGCATAATTTTAACATATTTACTCTTATGTAAATGATTGGACTTATAAAAGGTGTACAAATCATGTACTATCATTAATCTTAAAAATACCCTACATTTTTAGTTCTGATAATTAATTGCACTTTAAATCAGTAGATATGGGTAATTTTCATAATATTGTAAACCAACATTCTTAAACAAGAGATATTTTGTCATCAGAAAAATAAACAGAATATTTGAATGCATACACAAAGGTAAGTGATTAGTCTTTCTGATAGAATGCATTTTAGAATAAGAATGCATTTTCATTTCTATACTGTAGATTATTTTAGATATGTTTTAGAAATGGACATGCTCTATCACATTTAAAATAATACTGATTTATTTATTGCATGGCTGGTAAGTGTTGCGCTGTGGGGCAAAGAGAAAGGGTAAGATTAACACAGTTGCTTCCTGTATCTCACATGGCTTAATACCAGTACTGTGATGCTCCCTGGTGGTTTCTCGGTGTGCAGAATCTGTCACTGGGGCTCAGCCTCTTCAGTCCTTCTGTTACCATTCAGTCATGGATGTTTTTTTAATTCTCATCTTCCCACCAAATCCATTTTCAGGATGAAGATGGAGTGTGAGTGTTAACTCAGGACCTTCCCTGATTTTTAGTACTGGCCCAACTTAAAAGAAAAGGCTGTAGGATTTCACACTCATTTGCAGATCAGTTAGACTTTTCTAAGTAGTGCCTCCAGGTGATTCTACCATCATTTGAAATTGAAGCCAAATTGTATACTCCTCTCATCCTTTTGAGAAGTTGGATGATTTTCCACTAATATAATGATTATTCAGAGAAATGTCCTTTTTAGTTAAATGTGAAAGTCTTGTACTGTTTCATAAGCTCAAGTTGGACATTTGTGAAAATGTGGCCAGGTCATTTGTGCTTATGAAGGATAGTCACACATTCATAGACACACACCCACGAGTGGTAAATGGTGGTATAAAATGGCTAAAATGTAGGACTGAAGAGGTTCACCTCAGGTTTCCCACAGAGACCTGCTACTGTGTAAGGCTGCAGTATCCCCTTTATGTATCAGGTTCTTCATGGAGGGTCTCTCAGTCTCTGAACTTTTCCAAAATATGGCTGTATAGCAAACCAGGTGATTGCAAGGCAGGACACCAAACACAGGTTTGGTGATGATATTGCAAAAGACATAGGCACTGGTTTCAGGGGCATTATAACAGTAGGGGGAAAAAATACAAAACAAAACTTTTCACAATGACTATAAACTTAAACTAGAGACAAACTAGAAACAGAAAAACACAAAGCTCAGCATGATCAAGGTCAGGGAGGCTGTCTTTCAGTTCTCTTCTCCTTGGTCTCACAGGGAAGAAGTTATATATTGATACAGGTGCATGAGCATTCAAGTAATTTTATTGGCACTACACATTATTTTCATGGGGGTGGGGTATCTTCCCTGTGTTGCCCTGGGTCAACTTTCTGTGGGTTATTTATGAAGATTTACTAAGGTTGAAGCAGTGGCCAGTACTGCAAAATACACTGGCTCTTCATATGAACTTACCAACATATTTGGGACTGGAAAATGATGTCCTGCTACACTTCTGTGTTGTGTTATATAATTGACTGTTTTAAGAAGGTCTTAAGAAAATATTTTGATATATGAGAATACATTATCTCCTCATCTTAAGAAAACTGCTGAAGTCCGACGTCTTGGTCAATAATTTTGTTCATAATTCTAAAGTCAATTTTAACACTAAGCCACTATCAGTAAATTCTTAATAATGCAGAAGTCCCTCAGTTTATTTATAGATTACAATCTGGCTAGAAATATAACAAAAATATTTTTTAAGACTTCATAGTATATTTTTAGCTTCATGCTACATTAAAACTTAAAACATTTAAAATTACTGCAATAAAAATATTTGTCCTCCACAAACTATTGTTCAGTCTCAACTGTTGCGTTTCATCCTATAGCTATGTGCAATGTTTTTGTCATATTGTGATCACCAACAATAGAGACAAACTACATCCTGTCAAACAGTTCAATTAAGTTGGCTCCTATCCCTCCCTCCCTTATTGCCATCTGACAACTTGACAGGTAAACATAAGCTGCTTTCACTCTCCTGTAGACAGAAATGATTGAAAATAGAAAATCAGGAGGAGCCAATGTATTGAAATAGTCTATAACCATATTTACAGTTCTTTACATAATTACATCAGGTTGAGTTTTGTAACATATGTAATTTGTCCTCTTCTGAAGCAAACATGAAAAGAAAATGAAAGAAGGAAATGCTTTTGTTCCACATTTTCGTAGAAATGAGTATTACTATAGCTTTGTCGCTGATTTGCAGCAAAGGCTTTTCAATCTTTTCAGTTTTTTTCTGTAGAAAAAGTAAAGGGGATACGGCACCTAAGGTGTGATAGGTGGTGGTTCTATGTTATTTGCCATGTATAGTGAGGTGTACTGCAGATCCTCCCTCCCTGATGTCTGTACCATTGCTGCGCCACTTCTTCAGGGTTCGGGATCTGAAGATTTCAGTCACCTGCCCCCTGAGCAAAGGAGGAAGAAACTGCAGGCCAAGATTGATGACCTCAGTAAGGACATTGAGAAGGAGATGGACAAAAAGTAAGAGTCTTTTCTTTGAATGAAAGCTCTGAGAGGCACATTGAGTTATTTGATGTTTTACATGTGCACTGACATTTTTATGGCATTTTTAGGGATGCCCTCGTTAAAATGAAGGACGTCTATGTAAAAAACCCTAATTTGGGAGATCCTAACAGCGTAGACCAGCGACTTGCTGAAACCACCCAGAGCATCGAGAAGCTCCAGCTGGAGGCACAGAAATTTGAGGTGTGTCTCATGTTTAGAGGATTTCTCTCTTCAGTGTCATGAAATTTTCCTTCGTTTGCTTGTAGGGACAACAGATGCAAAAGGATCCAAGTCTAAAATGTAACAGAAGCCAAATATAAATTGAACTGAAGTCACACATTTGATAGACCCTAGCTCTCCTTTTACATATCCAGACAAAAAAAAAAAAAAAGACAAAAATATGCAGAAGCGGAGAGTTGCGGATGTGCTTTAGCATCATGTTGTAGCTATGGATGCTGGCAATAGTGAGCATAATTTACAGTACATGTGTAAAAAGGGTTACTTTATAACTAACCAGGGTCTAAAAAGCTGCCCAGATGATAAAGTTTGATTGTACAAATTTAATGAGTCAGTGGTTAGAGCTACTGCCTTTGGACCCAAGGGTTGCAGGTTCAGCTCCCACCTCTGGCTGTGGTGCCCTTGAGCACAGTATGCATGTGTGCAAGGTGCCAAGTCAAATCTGATCCACAGCAACCACTCATGTAGTTTTCAAGGAAGGTCAAAGGAAGGACAGAGGTAGATTGCCAGGTCCTTCCTCTGCATGTTGGTGGGAGGCAAATGCTGGGAGAAGCACAGGGCTGTTGCGCACTCTAAGCAGTACTCGAACTGCAGACCTGCCACCCAGCGAGGCACCGGTCAAACCCGCCACGCCACCACACCCCGCTCTTGCACGTGCTACTTACCCTAAATTTCTCCAGTAAAATTACCCAGCTGTATAAATGAGTAAATAATTGTAAATACCTTAACATTGTAAGTTCCTTTGGAGAAGAGTGTCAGCTAAATGAATAAATATAATGTAATTCCTTCCACAATTAAGGCCCATTACTGCAATGTGGATGAAGGGAAACAAAACAATGCAGTTGTTCATAATCACCATGGTTCTCATACCTGGTTCTACAGGACTGTCAGTGATACAGTTTTTCAATCTTCTTGTCCACAGGTCAGACAGAACTAACTCTTCTCTCAGTGCTGAGGCTCCTTGCAGCGTGAAAGTGTTGCACAATGTTCACACACACACACTCTACTCAGCTTAGAGCCACGGCCAGAGGAAATAAAAAAACCGAGGGTGGTCCAAACTCGCAGTGGGAAATCATGTGGTCAGGAAGAGCCATGGGCAGCGGTTTGACCGTGGGAAGCAGCTATTCTTTTTTTTCCATTTGTAAGAGGCCTGGGAACAGATGGAACAACTCCACGGAGCAGCGTGGTTATAATTACAGTGGTGAAGAAAAGTTGCATCAGCTTAACATTTATTCATTTAGCTGATGCTTTTTTCCAAAGCGACTTATACTGTTAAGCTACTTACCATTATCTACCCATTTATACAACTGGGCAATTTTACTGGAGCAATTTTTTTTTTGTTTGTTTGTTAAATATCTTGCTCAAGGATACTGCAGTAGGTGGTATGACTGGAACCTGCAACTTTTGGGTCCAAAGGCAACAGCGTTAACCACCACTCCACCAGCTGTCCCACATTTTAGGCTTAACTGACCTGCTTGCTTCATTTAATCTTTTCTTGAGTCAGATTTTCAGAATCTCAATGTCTAAATGACCTGAAAGCCGAGAACATCTCAAAAGAGCAGCAGATCTCATCTTTGGACTCTTAAGACATAGGATACAATACATTTTATAGACACTTCTAAATAATTCAGTCATCTCACATGTGTCTGATCACAGTTTACTTTAAGGTGAAATTAAGTATGTATGAATGAAATTTGTTGTTAATATATTAGTGAAGGGCATTATGATAAGCACAAAAACTGTGTGGTCCTGCAGATTTAATCTGCACGCAGTTGTGTAATGTAGCTGTACTCTGAACCCCAATGTGTAAAAACTGGGCTTTCAGAAACCCAGTTGTAAGGTTGCTCTCTCTGGCAAACTGATCAATACTGAAGGGCAATATAAATAAAAGATTAATTTACACTGGGAGGTCCACCCTTTTCTCATATTTTAGAAACAGGCAGTTGAGTGACAGCTGCAGAATACAATAGTTATGTAAGACCCATTGTCTACTGCTAAATTACAACTAAGTGTGTTTGTGTGTGTATGTATGTGTGTGTGCGGCCAGGGATGGCTGGCAGAGGTGGAAGGTAGATTGCCGGTGAAGACCGAGCCACCTCAGAGACAGAGCGGTCTATATGAGACCCAGACCAACACACCCAGCACCAATAACTGTGCTCAAGATCGCGAGAGGTACAGTAGAGGACAGGTTTACAACAAATATATTAAAACCATCACATGCCTGCCTCAGCATCACTGATGCCTTAACCACCGGTAGTGGTCAGGGCCGTTGCTATAGTTACTGTGTGCGTTCCTCCTTGAGCAGCCCGGATGGCAGTTACACCGAGGAGCAGAGTGCTGAGACTCAGGTCAAGGCTTCCACTACCGAGTTCGACGACGAATTCGATGTGGAGGAGGAGACGATGCCTGCCATTGGAACATGCAAAGCACTGTATCCGTTTGAAGGTATCGCTACACGCACTGGCTGCTATTTTCAATCGTTTGTTTGAGGCCACATCCCCTCAGCCATACACACTCTACTCTGTATTTCCCTGCCTACAGGCCGCAACGAGGGCACCATTTCTGTAATGGAGGGGGAGCTGCTCTACGTGATTGAGGAGGACAAGGGTGATGGCTGGACACGTGTGCGTCGAAATGAGGAGGAGGAGGGATATGTGCCCACATCCTACGTCGAGGTTTTTTTGGACACAAATGGCAAAGGTGCTATGACATACATTTAACCGTAGAGATGGGTGGGTGGGACTCCGCTGGGTCCAAACAGGGGGTGGGGGGAGGGGGTGTTTCTGCCTGCAATGGGTGCCTTCTGAAACCTTACTCTGCAGAGCAGGACGTGTCTGCCTCCGCCTCCACTCCCCGTCCACCTTTTTCACTGGGAATGATCCCGAGACTGGAAAGACATTTTCTTACATACACTTACATTGCCTCCTTCCCTGCTGTTTTTATTCTTACAAAAAATGTGTTAATGGCATGGGATAAGGGTCATAGCTGTGCTTGATGAGAGAACAGGTGCTACAGAGGGGGCTGTTCGTGGTAGAGAAGGAACAAGGAACTCTACAGTTGATGCTCTCCTGGAGAACGGCCTTTTGCTCTGCGTTTTGCTTGCTTTGTTTGCATCCTCCAGTCATGGCAGTAAGGGCTCATGGGAGTGACTGGAGCAGGTTAGCATGAATGCTTAGAACACAGAGGAGCCTGAAATTACTTCATGTTCTCTTGACTCCTTTAGTGTTACAGCAAGTTATGGATTCTCAGTCACATTTTTTTTAGTATTTATGGAACCATTAATCAACCAGGGATATGCCCCTTGTGATATAGAATGATTCTCTTTTAATCCAAGGTTATTTCTTCTTCTCATTCGTTATTTCTTCCCATCCAAAAAAACGGTTTGTTTTCGATAGTGATTCTGTGGGTGGAAGGGAACAGCTCACCGAGTAAATATTTTAACGCCAAACGTAGAACTGGTGTGATTTTCAAGTTGTGCTCCACGTATGAGAACACACTGCTTAGTTTTCACTAATGACAGTATTGATTGGGATCATAGTTACAGATGGTCAGCATCAAGCACTCAAAAACAAGATTAGGCTGGCAGCAAAAGTGTGTTATCGATGTACAGTACATGCATTTTCATTTACAAATCATCTATAAATAATACATCGTTAGAAGGTGGTGCCATCACTAAACTGGACAAGTGGTTCATTTGATGCTTGTGAAATGTCTCTACATTCTTTTCTCATGTCCTTGGAAAGCTTCATGATGTGTGAGATCTGAACTTCTTGACACACATTAACAGAATGCATGCCTGTTCGCGCACTTATAAATTATGCAATTTCTAATTTGAATTTCTGCTTTACGAAGAATAAAATTCTGCTTTTTTTTTTTTTGCAGCGGAAGGAATTATACCCTATTAGCTTCTCTCTTTTCAAATAATGTAAATGCTGTTGGTGTCTCTGCATGCTATGGGCAATGTCCTGTTGTATGACACAATATGTTGTGTCCATTTCCATTGACTTTTTAATAAAACATTTTAAATCCTCATTGGCACAGTAGCCAACGGACAAGCATGTCGCTGAAGGACGAGAAGTTTCCGGTTTGACAGCAGCACATGGAAGAGTTTGTCGATAGGGACACACGGATGTGAGAATGTTACTGGCAGAGTCCGACTGTGCTCTGGTCGCTGTGCGAATCCCCAGCAACACCCCCTTTCAACAGCGACCGTGTGTGTGGGATTATGTCAAACCAGTGAGCAATTTCTTAGAAGAGTGGTGGTGTTTTGTGTGCTGTTGAACTTTCAAAAACCATACACGCTTACCATTCCCGTTTTGGGTTCTGATATAAGCCGTGACTTCTGAGAGGTTGAGGGCAGCATCAAAACGACCCATTCAGCCTTCGCTTTGAAGAAAAATTTCCATGGGATGTCCTCCTTCTTTAGCTTGCACACCGCTGATCGTTAATTTTGGAAATAGAGGGTAAATTTTGCGCAAGTAATTTTAAGTGATATGAACTCTGCCATCATCTCATTACCCATTTTCAGCACGCAAATTGAGTGACAAGTTCCTGTTACTAGTTTGACGCGTCTTCCTTTGCATATAATTGGTTTTGCACGATTTGTGTTGATACAAGCTAAAATGTTTTCTGTAACACTTCTAGCTTGTCAGGCTGAGAGAATATATTCAGAAATGCACAAAGATAGTGGGAGTATATTCTTGTTTCAATAAGATTTTGCAGCCGAAATTCCTGTCAATTCTCTATTCCGCCTCATCGACAAGTCCTGCAACTGGTGTTGCCATGTATACAAGCATTTCCTGAAAAAAAGGAATGTGAAGGAAATTTATTTTAACCTTGGCTAAGTTTGTGCATCCTCTCTAACATGTTTTTGTTTTCTCCATTTGTTTTTATTTTATTTTTTGAATTGCAGATTCCTAAAAGTGTGGTGATGGCAAAAGGAATGGCAGGGCAAGTTGCTTCGGAGGGAAACAATCCATCTTCTTTGTAAACCGTCCTTAGGCAGACACGTGGCTGAATGCAAACGGGCGAGATGTTATGACACATTCCAATTTTCAACTTGATGCAGAAATCCATTGAATGTTGCATCTGCAGTTGTACTTGGGAGGAACAAAACAAATAGTAACCAGACTAAATTTAGGACCATTCCTTTATGTATCTATTCACTTATATTGTCTCTGCAAAGCTTGCTTTTTGGTGTACTAACTTGGCTTCCCTTCTTGTATGTGGCGGCTAATGGTTCACCTTCCAAAGGCCTGCCCCAACCCCCCACAAAGCACAACTTGTTGTGGTCAGAGCCAGGACCTGGAGCACACAGATCTTCCACAGGGGGTGGAACTGCAGACGATCCCACTGGCCTTATGGACTGTCGGTCTTCCTAGGCCAGGTTTGGTCATGGGAGTCAATGCTGCATTAGTCCCAGTGCAAAGCACAAAAGAAGGAGCCTTTACTCAAGGCAGAGATTTAGCTCTACAGTTATAGTTGTTTGTCAACAAAGGCTATATTTGTTAGGGTTTTTTCCTATTCACTCATTGCAGTTCAGCAGGTAGCTTTGCGGTCAGATTCGTTGCCTTCGCTCAAAAGACCCAGGTTCAGACAGGTCTTTGGATGCAATACCCAATTGATCAAGTCAAAATTGCCCAGCTATAAAAATGGGTAAATACATTGGAAAAAGCATCAGTTGACTGAATAAATAATAGTAACTATGAAGTAGTGTTAATAGTTGTTAATGAAGTAGCTACTATATGCTACTATAATACTAATTGCCACTGTAAATTAGGATAATGTCAGTTGTCAGCTGCAAAGCAGTTGAGAAAATGTTTATGTTGAATAATGATTATTTATCTGAGTGTAGCGAATGTGTTAGGCACACAGAGGGCAGAGCGAGTACAGTCTGCCTGCACTTCCACTCCCTGTGACAGCTCCTCTCTCTGAGCCCAAGTCCCTCCGCCTGCTGCAGCTACCGGCCCCCGCAAGAGCTGGTCCCTCACAACTCGCTGCTCTGCGACACTTGGGCTCCTGAGCCGCTGCTGTGTCTCCAAGCATGCACACTCCCAGCCCCAACCGCACGCCCCGTCTCCTTGCCTCTGCCAATCCTAGAAAGGGGTCTGCCCTGCCGTTTCAGTTAAACGCATTGCCTGTAAAGTTCTTGTTTCGTTTGCGGCGGTTTGTTTTGTGCCTGCAGTTCACCGTCATCGCGTGTTTTTTTTTTTTTTTTGTCCTGTCTTGTGTTGCTTCTGGCATGACCACTTACATCCGAACCTTGAATTCTGTTCAAGTATCACACTCCAGGTATCAACATTTTTCACCAGGGGACAGAAAAAGATTACGGATCCCAAGACATTTAAATCTGGTAGACATGTATTAACATTGAAGGTCGATTTTATTATATGTATTTATTGGTAATTACTGCTGCATTGTTGAGCGGTGTTGCAGAGCGTGGCTTTGTTGACTCATTTTCTGGATTTAGTCTTTGGTCTACGGTGTAAAGTCCTCCATGTCGATCCAGTAATGACTGAGACACAATCATAAATCTCTTCTTATTTATCTATAGTTGGACTTCATTTCACTATCATCTACATACATGTCTTTTGCCTCAAGTTGTCAATGAATATGAAGTGGCTAAATTGGACATTACTGGATTGTTGGAACTAATTTTATTGGGCACAGTCTAAAATCTGTAATATGTTTGATTAACAAGATGGGGGTTCAGCTTTTTTAATTATTTTAAATAGATTTTTTTTTCTGTGCATGGATGGGACAGTACATTATTGTCAGTCCACACTATCCACATTTAATGTGTTCTGCTGTTTATGGCACATAATGATTAACTTTTTTATAATAATTTTACCTTCTTGCTGGGTTGAAAAGAAAAAAAAAGTTTTTAATCGCTGAGTTTTTACCAGAATCATCATTTGCAAATACCACCAGGTGTAATAAAGAAAACTGAACGGAATTTGTTCCATGACATTTCAGAATAGAATAAGGGCTGTTCAGTAGAAAGTGCAAAGTCTGAAACAGTTACCAAATACCACCTTGAACGTTTGTCCGTTATGTGTGATGCGTTTTTATATTTTTTGAAAAATTTCATAGTGCTGAACAATTAACAGGTTACCGAGTGATCAGTACAAATTAGCTTAAAATAAAAGTTTTTTCAGTGTATCTCTTTGGACAACAACTGATTATTCCAAACTAATGGGCTCATCTAGGTGTCACTGGTTGTTTTTCAAAGCCAAAGATAACTAGAGGGCAATGCAATGTGTCATTTGTAAAGTGAGGCCAAAACACTTGCAATTTTGTCCAGATATCTGCCGTGCTTCTGGGAGGAAACAGTGGAGTTGCACCACTGCAAAGAGATAAGGCTTCACTGCATTTTGGCCTTCTGAGCTCAGACAAGTATCATCTTTTTACATTCCCAACAGGAAGCCTTCAAGAATGCACTGGTGTAGTTTCCTTTTATCCAGACTTGTCCAGAAATGGCTCATCAAAAATACATATTTAATTACAAAAAATTGACCTGTTATATTTTTAAACTTTTTCTGCTTTCCTAAGTAATATTTGGTTTTGTTTTGTAAAGTCTGCTATTTTTTGTTTGTTACATTTGGTATGCTTGTTTCTGAGCACTGAAAACTTTGCATTGTGTTAAATGTGCCAATTAAAACAGTACTGGGGAAACTGCTGTTTTGTTGTGATTCAAGAAAAATCAGCAGGATGGTAGATGAAGGAACATTCTAGGCACGTGAGACAAAATTCACTTTTAGCAATGGCATTGGATTGCAGCTTTTTAAAATTACATTTACTGCTTCTCACAACTAAATATCTAAAATAGAAACAAAACCTTCTGAAGGTGCAATATATAGTGTCATCAATCTGAGAACACTAGAAACCAAATGAGAAAAAAATGAGCTAACAAGACCGAGTAGGAAATTGGTGGACATGCCCACCTGCTCTTCTCCAGCAATTCCCAGGAGATCTTGGGCAGTTAGGGGTTGCTTTGTTTTCACTTATCGTTCCACTTTGTCTCATGCAGGTATTGCCCAAGGTGCTCAGATGTTTCACTGGTACCTTGGTTTCCCCACTAAGGAATTTAGGATGTAGTGATGCTGAACTGTTAATCTTAACCTATTAACCTTAATGACCACACACCTCTAAGTTTGCTTCCCATTGCATTCAACTACATACAATGAACAACTTGATTTAAGGTATAAATCTGGCAAGGACTGTCATATAAAACAAAAGTCTTTAGGCATTTCTGCAAAGGTCAGCTAATCCCAGGAGAAATGAGATCAAATTAATTGGCATTTGTAGTGTAAAACTCAGAGGAAACCTGAAAATAACTTTTAACAATACTTAGTGAAATTGAATCAGTTTAATAACCTTGCACACAGAGTTAAAGCAGCATGCATGCAAAAAGGCACACAAGGAGTCTAACGTGGAACTGTGACTTCATTAAAAAAAGTCACCAACATTTAATAAGACAGTTTGAGAAGGTTTTCCTTTGAATTCTTTTATTATCTAATAACAGCATACATTATCCTCTCTGTTCAAGTTTGATTAACCATGCTAACCAGTCAAATTTGTATTCTAAAATATGACATACAAAACAAGACTTCAAAACAGATGAAGGCAATATCTGGTACTCAAATACCATTGGAATTTGCTTCAGAAAGTTTAAAAAAAAAAAAAAATGGGCAAAAACATTTAAAAAGGGTACAGGTATTTTAACCATACATTTCAAGTTTTAAGGCGTATTAATTCGGAATTGTAATACGAAAATAAGTCACATTACTGTCTGGTATAAAATCGCCATTTTAACCAACGCACATATGATCTGACTTTTGCCATGACTCATTTAAACATATACACCTTTTACATATTTTTGTTATTCAAATCCAGAAAAAAAAGTGTCGTGCTGCACTTCCAATCCCAGAGTTCCAATTAATAGTGCACGTCACAGTAGTGTTCTTTAAAACTCTTCACATTCCCTTCAATAAAATTAGGTCCATCTTTAGATGTGTTCATGCTGTGTCCACCCAGCAAACAGTCTTGCAGAGTAAGTGCAAGCTCCATTTGAGCTCAGAAACTTTCAATGCTGCTCAGCTGCTGGACTGGCCAAGCCCAGCACTGCCAAACAGGCCACTGTAGGGTACAGCAGGGCTACTTCCCCTCCACACTAGCTCTACCTGTAGTACTCCAGCTTACTAGCGATGGTTTTGCAGCCCTTTACAGAGAACACCCTCTCTTCCTTTGGAGAGTAAATCATGTCTTTGGCCACCTCATTTGCCATGTCTTCATCAAGGTTCATTTTCTGAGCTTCCATTTCAGCCAGGGCACACATGCGGACGTGTCGGTACTCCAGAGGTAGGAAGGGGACAAAGAAGTCAATAAGGTTTTTATCAATCAGACTTGTGTGCCAGAATCCACCTGAAGACATAAAAAAGACAAATATTCTGCAGAACATGAAAAGCTCACTAAAAGTAAGTACTGAAAGACGTTATGTTAAAATACAAGAAACACCGATTTTCTTTTCCATTTGTGCAGAACGAAGTCACATTAAGTCTGATAAACATTGCTGCCTGAAGAAAACGTCTTCAGATTTCAGACTTTCAGGAACAATACAACTAGCAGCTTAGTGTAAAAACTTACACTTAAGTTATTTTACGCAGCACAAAAGAGGCAAGCAATTAGAATGAGTGATGAGTGAGCCCAAAGGAGGCAGAGTGAAAGCAGACATACTGTTCTTGTTGTTGAAGACTTCAAGAGACATCGCTCTTTCCAAATCCTTCAACTGAATTTCCTCTCGATCTCTACCAGCTTTCCAGAAGTCCAGGACCACCCGCGTAATGCTCTCACCACCTGCATTGCTGGGAGAATGACCGTAAATGCTTTTACACTCAGCAACTAATCTAAGAATTCACATGTACCTATAAATACCTGCTTCCCTCATAAAAACAAACACGTTCTCATAATTCTGAATTTTCATGTCATTTGTACCATAAAATTCCCACACTGAGCTATCAACTCACACTGACGTGAAGAGCCTTCTGAGAACATTCTGTTTCTCATTCCTCTTGACATTGTTCCTTTATTAAAACTCACCTGAGGAAAACAAAAGTAGCCTGACGATAGGAGACACCATCCAGGTTGTCGTAATAGTCCAAAAAAGGTTTTATACTGTCAATAAGCCCTGGGTGCATTTTGTCCATCTCATCAAAAATGAACATGGAGCGTCCACAAATCGAAACATTCCCTCGGACCCACTCCTGCAGCTGAGCCTATACAGACGACACATAGCAGGACAGGAAGAAATGTTAGCCAACAGGTAGAGTCACTTTTGGTTCTGACATTACGTTCTTACAGGACCCACTGACTGTGGGGCCCAATTCTAAATGAAAAATTGTATTTTTTCTATAGTAATTCAGAGTAAATACCTTAATTAAGACTACTGCAAAGGGGAGGGAAGCAAACCAGGAACATTAATTTTGCAAAGCACTAACTTCTATGCCACTAACTCCAGTGTAATGACAAACAGGGTATAGAAACCCGAGTCTCCTTACTTTATATGTGTTGATTTGACTGGCATGAGGAAAGTGAGCAGTGGCCACAAACTGGTGCACAAAGCCACTCTCCATTCCCCTTCTGAAGATGTTGTTGGCCATGAGCTGACTCACAAAGTTCTTCCCTGTCCCTGTCCAGCCGTGCAGGGACAGGACCAGCGGCTTTTTGGGATTCTTGTTGTTCATAAATCCAGTGAGAGCTTTCACCACCACCCGAGAAGCGATATGCTGGCCAAAAAGCTTCCTTTCCAGATCCACCTGCAGACCTGCAAGGCAGTTTAATGTAAAACCAACATATTTAAGGACAATGGTATTGTACCGGTTGAACAATGTATTTGGTACACTTACACTAAGACTACTGGCTGTAGAAACAACAAAACAAAGTGTGGAAATAGCTATCATATCTTCCCTTTATTAATAGAGAAAATATACAACTACAATAGTATCAATAAAAAAAACAGAAAACTAAGTCAAATGTTTGAACGTTCAATTTAAAATACAGAAAGAATATACCATAATAGTTCAACAGCAGAGTGATGCACTACCAATAGTGTGCACTATACCGTACGCACTTTATATAACTAATAATTACAAATATAAAAACAGTACCCAATATCTCATAATTACTGCAAAACACTTCTGCTGAAGTATTTGGGATGATAAATGAGAGACACATCACACCAAATCATCTGTAATACTATTTTGGTTCGGAGTTATTTTGTTTTTCCACTTCAAGTTTTAAAGTGAGAGATACGTACGGCTTTCCTTTTTAAAACCTTTTTTTATAGCGTTGTTCTTCTTGATGATATTACGGATGATGAAGAGTAACAAGATGTGTGAGGGAAACCTACCAGCCTGTGTGGTACCACACTTAAAAGCAACATATTCTACACACATCACGTTCACAATATTAGCGATAAAAACACCAAGCTCAAGTCACCAAACTCAAACCGACAAAACTGACATCTCGCTAAACCAAGAGTAAGAAGAAGGTCATGTCGACCACTCTAAGAGGGGAAACGAACAGTACATGGGCCACTTCCACTGAAACGCACAGAACACAGTCGGGGAGCGGTGCATTGTGGGAAGAGGACCGAGCGCAGAACACGAGCCGCCCGCGCCCAGCCCAGGGAGAGCAGGGCGGCGATCCGCAAGCGGAGCGGGCGCCTCTAACACACACTGCGCGCTGCCTTGGCTCGCGCACGCACCTGTCGCGTTGAAGTGCAGCCAGTCGTCATTGCACGTCTCTTGGAAATAATTGTATATTTTCCTGCCAAGCAGCGCTCCAGCTGTCACTACGACCGTAGTCGTGAACGGCTCGAACGAGTCCACGCTGCTGAAAACGGCCGGAAAGAGAAGCAGCACAAGAATCCTCCCGCGCATGGCTTTCGTGCGACTTCTAAACGAACATTATTTATGAATTAATACGATTTTACACGTCCGGTATGCGAAGGATAAGCGACCCAAGAGCCGCGAGCGAAAAGCACGAACACTTCCCGGTTCCTCCGCCGTGACGTCACCAGGTCCCGGACGTCATCATTTCACCTCGTATTATTATTATTACTGCTGCTATGACAGAATAACTAAAACATCACATTATTACAACTCTGACAAGTCTTGGTTTAATTACGTTTATCTGTAGAAGATTAACAGAATTTTACATCTTAATACAGCTGGGCTTTTTTTACTGGTGATGTAATTCTGAATTCCCCCAACATATTTTATAACTACCTTTACGCTTTCAAATCAGACTTATGTCGGACAGACAAGTCTGAAAACATTAAAAAAGAAAGAAAAAAAAAACACTTGTAACAAACACACGCTACACGTGTGGCTCCCTCTTACACACAGCTGTCAGAAGAATGTCTCCGTTACAAAGAAAGTCTTTCTTGGATCATGTTTGAGGCACCAATGATGGTTCTTTTGCTAACAATTTTATTCGATTTGTTTTGGACAATCTATTCAATAGACTATTGAACTCAATCTAGAGAATAGTCCTTCGATGCGTTTTTTTTTTTTTTTTTGTTACAAACGAGTCTCGAAATATATTACAATTTCTTAAACAATGCGAATATTCTACATTTATTCATTTAGTTAAACTTATTCATTAACCTCAGAACTCTCTTGGCCGGTATAACTGGACTTGGTTGCGGTTCGTACAATTCGTACTTACAATTATTTGACAGTCGGGCGATTTACTGGTGAAACAAGTGTAAATAACTATTAATACCTTGTGATTACCAGGAGGTGGGACTGGAACCTGCGATCTCCGAAGCCAGGCGTAGTGACGACCCACCTGTCTTGTTGAAGGAGATCCACTCATTTCTGCAGCACTCGTGGAAATAATAGAACACGTTCTGGTAACTGGCCAGGAAGCCCGTGAGCGCGGCCGCCATGCCCACGGCGATGCTCGTGCTGATTGCCTCCATGGCCAGCGCGAGCTGCGCTCCCCACAAGGCCCCCAGCAGCACCAGCGCGGCAGATCGCACGCGAAGTCGCATGATGATCTTCGCGAGGCTGCACGCACAGATCGAAGCCCTGAACGACACTGCAAACTAAAGTTCTACAAAACCAATCTTCTGCCTCACGATCAAAATATATTACTATGAGTTGGAAAGAGACGCCCCGCTGCAGGAAAAAACAAACTAACAACCAAGATTCGGTCAATTAACGAAGCTTAAACTGCAGCAATATGAGCTCATCATACCTGAGCAGCGGAACGCGCACTGTACCGGAAATCGATTCTCTAGCATTTTGGGCCATTGAATATGACGTTGGGGGTCATGTGACATGAAACAAAGATTAGCCGTCAAAATGGAGGAAAGGTCGAGTAACTTACTTAAGTCGAAAGATCTGTTTTATGCTTGTATATAAGCATTTTCTGCGTGATGCCATGTGGCTGATTTCTTAGTCTTCAGAAAGTACAGCATTAAAAAAAGGTTCCAATCATAAATATTAAAACCTAAAGCACATTTGGCAGAGTGATACAGGTGGTTTTTGTTACACTTTACTAAGGCCAAAGTTTAGCAATGAGACGCACTGTGTTCTCTTTAGACTGATTTAATGATTGTGTAATATTCTTCTGCCACATGGACCAACAATGTTGAAAATTAGCTAACATAGTAACTGACTAAATGATGGATGACTGGAAATGTTGGGAACACACACACACACATTTTCTGAACCGTTTGTCCCATACGGGGTTGCAGGGAACCGGAGCCTACCCGGCAACACAGGGCGTAAGGCCGGAGGGGGAGGGGACACACCCAGGATGGGACACCAGTCTATCACAAGGCACCCCAAGCAGGACTCGAATCCCAGACCCACTGGAGAGTAGGACCCGTGGCACTGCGCCACCGTGTTGTGAATATCCAACATCAATACTCGCTTGGTTGAATTCAGAGTTGCATAATGTAGTTTACAGTTCTGTTTTTTAAAAGAGTGCACCTTTAAATCATGTAATCAAAATGATATTTCCATTTAAAGCTGTATAACTTTATGTTCTTAATGCTGCTTTCTTCAAGACCACCCTGTACTTACCTAATGACCTATCATTCTACACTTTCACTGTTTTTTAGTGTTTATTTTTTTAATAAAGAGTTCATGATCCAAGAATTTCAACTTACAATCCTATGTTAAAACAGTATTTAACTATTTTATTTTATTTGAATACAATACTCTTCCAAATTCATGTTAAGTGAAGCTGGTAAAATGTTAGGGTTTGCCTCATAGCCCACATGGGCAGCAGGCAAAAACCCTACCACTAGACTATCAATACTTTTCTGGTTAGCATCTAGTTTTCAGATTCAAGTTCTTAGGACCAGACAGTTGACATTGGTAAAACAGAGAGGTTGCATTAGAAGGGAACTGAACCCAAACCAGGGGGGCGCAGTGGTGCAGTGGTGCAATGGGTTGGACCTGATCCTGCTCTCTGGTGGGTCTGGGGTTTGAGTCCTGCTTGGGGTGGACTGGCATCCTGTGCGTGCCTGCCCGCCCGCCTGCCCGCCTGCCCGCCCACCTGCCTGCCTGCCCATATCCATTACAGAGCAAAGTAGAATTCTACAACTGAACCACCAAGACTTTCCTAGAAACTATCTCTTGAAGTTCCCAGGAACAGCCAACTCAACACACTTCAGTGTATTTCCTTTCATTAGCTGGCTATTGAAGCCAATGTAGGGAAATACATTTCAAGTGGGTAGAATGTTGGACTTTCCCTCTTGAAGTTCTAGTATTAGCAAACTCAAACCTGGAAATCAAACCAAGACCTCACACAGGGAGGTCAAGCATTCTGCCACTGAAGCACCCCTACTTAGTAAATTGTTTTCTGATTCAAGTTCTTAGGAAGAGACAGCTGAAGTTGGTATGATGAAGGGCTTACGTTAGCCAGGGGGGACCCAGCAGCACAGACGAGGTCCTGCTCCCTGGTGGGTCTGAGGTTCAAGTCCTGCTTCGGATGCCTTCCAATGGACTGGCATCCTGTCCTAGGTGTGTCCCTCCCCCTCATGCCCTGAGTTGCCAGGTTAGGCTCCGGCTCCCCCCAACCCTGTATAGGGCAAGTGGTTCAGAAAATGTGTGTGTGTTAGCTGAGGATCAAATCCAGCCCTCTCACATGTAACACCTTTCTAGAGACTATCTACTTCCCCTCTTCATGTTCCCAGGAGCACCTAAGTCAACAAGGGGGGCATTACTGGCCTTGCATTGGTTGGGAATTGAACCCAGGCTGCTCATACGGGAGGCAGTAAGTCTACCAGCGAACCACTAGCAGTTTTCAAAAAGCTATCTACTTCCCCTCTTCATGTTCCCAGGAGAACCTGGGTCAACAGAGTGGCATTACTTGCCTTGCATTGGCTGGGAATCAAACCCAGGCCTCTCGCATGGCAAGCGAGAATTCTACCACTGAACCACCAATGCTACTGGTGCCGAGGGGCAGTTTTCGCATTCAAGTTGGGAGTCAAAACCAGGCCTCTCACATGCAAGAAGTGAACAGGCAACACCTTTCTAGAGACTATCTACTTCCCCTCTTCATGTTCCCAGGAGCACCTAAGTCAACGAGGTGGCATTACTTGCCTTGCATTGGCTGGGAATCGAACCCAGGCCTCTCGCATGGCAAGCGAGAATTCTACCACTGAACCACCAATGCTTCGCTAGACGCCACCGAGTTTTTTGATTCGAGTTCTTAGGTCCGGACAGCTGAAGTTGGTAAAATATGCAGATTGCATCAGTGGGGAATCGAACCCAGGCCTCTCGCATGGGAGGCAGTAAGTCTACCAGTGAACCACTAGCAGTTTTCCAGAAACTATCTACTGCCCCTCTTGATGTTCCCAAGAGCGGCTAACTCAACAGAGTGGCATGACTTTACTTGCATTGGCTGGGAATCGAACCCAGGCCTCTCGCATGGGAAGCGAGAATTCTACCACTGAACTACCAATGCTGCTGGTGCCGAGGGGCAGTTTTCGCATTCAAGTTGGGAGTCAAAACCAGGCCTCTCACATGCAAGAAGTGAACAGGCAACACCTTTCTAGAGACTATCTACTTCCCCTCTTCATGTTCCCAGGAGCACCTAAGTCAACGAGGTGGCATTACTTGCCTTGCATTGGCTGGGAATCGAACCCAGGCCTCTCGCATGGCAAGCGAGAATTCTACCACTGAACCACCAATGCTTCGCTAGACGCCTCCGAGTTTTTTGATTCGAGTTCTTAGGTCCGGACAGCTGAAGTTGGTAAAATATGCAGATTGCATCAGTGGGGAATCAAACCCAGGCCTCTCGCATGGGAGGCAGTAAGTCTACCAGTGAACCACTAGCAGTTTTCCAGAAACTATCTACTGCCCCTCTTGATGTTCCCAAGAGCGGCTAACTCAACAGAGTGGCATGACTTTACTTGCATTGGCTGGGAATCGAACCCAGGCCTCTCGCATGGGAAGCGAGAATTCTACCACTGAACCACCAATGCTACTGGTGCCGAGGGGCAGTTTTCGCATTCAAGTTGGGAGTCAAAACCAGGCCTCTCACATGCAAGAAGTGAACAGGCAACACCTTTCTAGAGACTATCTACTTCCCCTCTTCATGTTCCCAGGAGCACCTAAGTCAACAGAGTGGCATTACTTGCCTTGCATTGGCTGGGAATCGAACCCAGGCCTCTCGCATGGCAAGCAAGAATTCTACCACTGAACCACCAATGCTTCGCTAGACGCCACCGAGTTTTTTGATTCGAGTTCTTAGGTCCAGACAGCTGAAGTTGGTAAAATATGCAGATTGCATCAGTGGGGAATCGAACCCAGGCCTCTCGCATGGGAGGCAGTAAGTCTACCAGTGAACCACTAGCAGTTTTCCAGAAACTATCTACTGCCCCTCTTGATGTTCCCAAGAGCGGCTAACTCAACAGAGTGGCATGACTTTACTTGCATTGGCTGGGAATCGAACCCAGGCCTCTCGCATGGGAAGCGAGAATTCTACCACTGAACTACCAATGCTGCTGGTGCCGAGGGGCAGTTTTCGCATTCAAGTTGGGAGTCAAAACCAGGCCTCTCACATGCAAGAAGTGAACAAGCAACACCTTTCTAGAGACTATCTACTTCCCCTCTTCATGTTCCCAGGAGCACCTAAGTCAACGAGGTGGCATTACTTGCCTTGCATTGGCTGGGAATCGAACCCAGGCCTCTCGCACGGCAAGCGAGAATTCTACCACTGAACCACCAATGCTTCGCTAGACGCCACCGAGTTTTTTGATTCGAGTTCTTAGGTCCGGACAGCTGAAGTTGGTAAAATAGGCAGATTGCATCAGTGGGGAATCGAACCCAGGCCTCTCGCATGGGAGGCAGTAAGTCTACCAGTGAACCACTAGCAGTTTTCCGGAAACTATCTACTGCCCCTCTTGATGTTCCCAAGAGCGGCTAACTCAACAGAGTGGCATGACTTTACTTGCATTGGCTGGGAATCGAACCCAGGCCTCTCGCATGGTAAGCGAGAATTCTACCACTGAACTACCAATGCTACTGGTGCCGAGGGGCAGTTTTCGCATTCAAGTTGGGAGTCAAAACCAGGCCTCTCACATGCAAGAAGTGAACAGGCAACACCTTTCTAGAGACTATCTACTTCCCCTCTTCATGTTCCCAGGAGCACCTAAGTCAACGAGGTGGCATTACTTGCCTTGCATTGGCTGGGAATCGAACCCAGGCCTCTCGCATGGCAAGCGAGAATTCTACCACTGAACCACCAATGCTTCGCTAGACGCCACCGAGTTTTTTGATTCGAGTTCTTAGGTCCGGACAGCTGAAGTTGGTAAAATATGCAGATTGCATCAGTGGGGAATCAAACCCAGGCCTCTCGCATGGGAGGCAGTAAGTCTACCAGTGAACCACTAGCAGTTTTCCAGAAACTATCTACTGCCCCTCTTGATGTTCCCAAGAGCAGCTAACTCAACAGAGTGGCATGACTTTACTTGCATTGGCTGGGAATCGAACCCAGGCCTCTCGCATGGGAAGCGAGAATTCTACCACTGAACCACCAATGCTTCGCTAGACGCCACCGAGTTTTTTGATTCGAGTTCTTAGGTCCGGACAGCTGAAGTTGGTAAAATATGCAGATTGCATCAGTGGGGAATCGAACCCAGGCCTCTCGCATGGGAGGCAGTAAGTCTACCAGTTTTCCAGAAACTATCTACTGCCCCTCTTGATGTTCCCAAGAGCGGCTAACTCAACAGAGTGGCATGACTTTACTTGCATTGGCTGGGAATCGAACCCAGGCCTCTCGCATGGGAAGCGAGAATTCTACCACTGAACTACCAATGCTACTGGTGCCGAGGGGCAGTTTTCGCATTCAAGTTGGGAGTCAAAACCAGGCCTCTCACATGCAAGAAGTGAACAGGCAACACCTTTCTAGAGACTATCTACTTCCCCTCTTCATGTTCCCAGGAGCACCTAAGTCAACGAGGTGGCATTACTTGCCTTGCATTGGCTGGGAATCGAACCCAGGCCTCTCGCATGGCAAGCGAGAATTCTACCACTGAACCACCAATGCTTCGCTAGACGCCACCGAGTTTTTTGATTCGAGTTCTTAGGTCCGGACAGCTGAAGTTGGTAAAATATGCAGATTGCATCAGTGGGGAATCGAACCCAGGCCTCTCGCATGGGAGGCAGTAAGTCTACCAGTGAACCACTAGCAGTTTTCCGGAAACTATCTACTGCCCCTCTTGATGTTCCCAAGAGCGGCTAACTCAACAGAGTGGCATGACTTTACTTGCATTGGCTGGGAATCGAACCCAGGCCTCTCGCATGGTAAGCGAGAATTCTACCACTGAACTACCAATGCTACTGGTGCCGAGGGGCAGTTTTCGCATTCAAGTTGGGAGTCAAAACCAGGCCTCTCACATGCAAGAAGTGAACAAGCAACACCTTTCTAGAGACTATCTACTGCCCCTCTTGATGTTCCCAAGAGCAGCTAACTCAACAGAGTGGCATGACTTTACTTGCATTGGCTGGGAATCGAACCCAGGCCTCTCGCATGGCAAGCGAGAATTCTACCACTGAACCACCAATGCTTCGCTAGACGCCACCGAGTTTTTTGATTCGAGTTCTTAGGTCCGGACAGCTGAAGTTGGTAAAATATTCAGATTGCATCAGTGGGGAATCGAACCCAGGCCTCTCGCATGGGAGGCAGTAAGTCTACCAGTGAACCACTAGCAGTTTTCCGGAAACTATCTACTGCCCCTCTTGATGTTCCCAAGAGCGGCTAACTCAACAGAGTGGCATGACTTTACTTGCATTGGCTGGGAATCGAACCCAGGCCTCTCGCATGGGAAGCGAGAATTCTACCACTGAACTACCAATGCTACTGGTGCCGAGGGGCAGTTTTCGCATTCAAGTTGGGAGTCAAAACCAGGCCTCTCACATGCAAGAAGTGAACAGGCAACACCTTTCTAGAGACTATCTACTTCCCCTCTTCATGTTCCCAGGAGCACCTAAGTCAACGAGGTGGCATTACTTGCCTTGCATTGGCTGGGAATCGAACCCAGGCCTCTCGCATGGCAAGCGAGAATTCTACCACTGAACCACCAATGCTTCGCTAGACGCCACCGAGTTTTTTGATTCGAGTTCTTAGGTCCGGACAGCTGAAGTTGGTAAAATATGCAGATTGCATCAGTGGGGAATCGAACCCAGGCCTCTCGCATGGGAGGCAGTAAGTCTACCAGTGAACCACTAGCAGTTTTCCAGGAAACTATCTACTGCCCCTCTTGATGTTCCCAAGAGCGGCTAACTCAACAGAGTGGCATGACTTTACTTGCATTGGCTGGGAATCGAACCCAGGCCTCTCGCATGGTAAGCGAGAATTCTACCACTGAACTACCAATGCTACTGGTGCCGAGGGGCAGTTTTCGCATTCAAGTTGGGAGTCAAAACCAGGCCTCTCACATGCAAGAAGTGAACAGGCAACACCTTTCTAGAGACTATCTACTTCCCCTCTTCATGTTCCCAGGAGCACCTAAGTCAACGAGGTGGCATTACTTGCCTTGCATTGGCTGGGAATCGAACCCAGGCCTCTCGCATGGCAAGCGAGAATTCTACCACTGAACCACCAATGCTTCGCTAGACGCCACCGAGTTTTTTGATTCGAGTTCTTAGGTCCGGACAGCTGAAGTTGGTAAAATATGCAGATTGCATCAGTGGGGAATCGAACCCAGGCCTCTCGCATGGGAGGCAGTAAGTCTACCAGTGAACCACTAGCAGTTTTCCAGAAACTATCTACTGCCCCTCTTGATGTTCCCAAGAGCGGCTAACTCAACAGAGTGGCATGACTTTACTTGCATTGGCTGGGAATCGAACCCAGGCCTCTCGCATGGGAAGCGAGAATTCTACCACTGAACCACCAATGCTACTGGTGCCGAGGGGCAGTTTTCGCATTCAAGTTGGGAGTCAAAACCAGGCCTCTCACATGCAAGAAGTGAACAGGCAACACCTTTCTAGAGACTATCTACTTCCCCTCTTCATGTTCCCAGGAGCACCTAAGTCAACGAGGTGGCATTACTTGCCTTGCATTGGCTGGGAATCGAACCCAGGCCTCTCGCATGGCAAGCGAGAATTCTACCACTGAACCACCAATGCTTCGCTAGACGCCACCGAGTTTTTTGATTCGAGTTCTTAGGTCCGGACAGCTGAAGTTGGTAAAATATGCAGATTGCATCAGTGGGGAATCGAACCCAGGCCTCTCGCATGGGAGGCAGTAAGTCTACCAGTGAACCACTAGCAGTTTTCCAGAAACTATCTACTGCCCCTCTTGATGTTCCCAAGAGCGGCTAACTCAACAGAGTGGCATGACTTTACTTGCATTGGCTGGGAATCGAACCCAGGCCTCTCGCATGGGAAGCGAGAATTCTACCACTGAACCACCAATGCTACTGGTGCCGAGGGGCAGTTTTCGCATTCAAGTTGGGAGTCAAAACCAGGCCTCTCACATGCAAGAAGTGAACAGGCAACACCTTTCTAGAGACTATCTACTTCCCCTCTTCATGTTCCCAGGAGCACCTAAGTCAACGAGGTGGCATTACTTGCCTTGCATTGGCTGGGAATCGAACCCAGGCCTCTCGCATGGCAAGCGAGAATTCTACCACTGAACCACCAATGCTTCGCTAGACGCCACCGAGTTTTTTGATTCGAGTTCTTAGGTCCGGACAGCTGAAGTTGGTAAAATATGCAGATTGCATCAGTGGGGAATCGAACCCAGGCCTCTCGCATGGGAGGCAGTAAGTCTACCAGTTTTCCAGAAGCTATCTACTGCCCCTCTTGATGTTCCCAAGAGCGGCTAACTCAACAGAGTGGCATGACTTTACTTGCATTGGCTGGGAATCGAACCCAGGCCTCTCGCATGGGAAGCGAGAATTCTACCACTGAACTACCAATGCTACCGGTGCCGAGGGGCAGTTTTCGCATTCAAGTTGGGAGTCAAAACCAGGCCTCTCACATGCAAGAAGTGAACAGGCAACACCTTTCTAGAGACTATCTACTGCCCCTCTTGATGTTCCCAAGAGCGGCTAACTCAACAGAGTGGCATGACTTTACTTGCATTGGCTGGGAATCGAACCCAGGCCTCTCGCATGGGAAGCGAGAATTCTACCACTGAACTACCAATGCTGCTGGTGCCGAGGGGCAGTTTTCGCATTCAAGTTGGGAGTCAAAACCAGGCCTCTCACATGCAAGAAGTGAACAGGCAACACCTTTCTAGAGACTATCTACTTCCCCTCTTCATGTTCCCAGGAGCACCTAAGTCAACGAGGTGGCATTACTTGCCTTGCATTGGCTGGGAATCGAACCCAGGCCTCTCGCATGGCAAGCGAGAATTCTACCACTGAACCACCAATGCTTCGCTAGACGCCACCGAGTTTTTTGATTCGAGTTCTTAGGTCCGGACAGCTGAAGTTGGTAAAATATGCAGATTGCATCAGTGGGGAATCGAACCCAGGCCTCTCGCATGGGAGGCAGTAAGTCTACCAGTGAACCACTAGCAGTTTTCCAGAAACTATCTACTGCCCCTCTTGATGTTCCCAAGAGCGGCTAACTCAACAGAGTGGCATGACTTTACTTGCATTGGCTGGGAATCGAACCCAGGCCTCTCGCATGGGAAGCGAGAATTCTACCACTGAACTACCAATGCTACTGGTGCCGAGGGGCAGTTTTCGCATTCAAGTTGGGAGTCAAAACCAGGCCTCTCACATGCAAGAAGTGAACAGGCAACACCTTTCTAGAGACTATCTACTTCCCCTCTTCATGTTCCCAGGAGCACCTAAGTCAACAGAGTGGCATTACTTGCCTTGCATTGGCTGGGAATCGAACCCAGGCCTCTCGCATGGCAAGCAAGAATTCTACCACTGAACTACCAATGCTTTGCTAGATGCCACCGAGTTTTTTGATTCGAGTTCTTAGGTCCGGACAGCTGAAGTTGGTAAAATATGCAGATTGCATCAGTGGGGAATCGAACCCAGGCCTCTCGCATGGGAGGCAGTAAGTCTACCAGTGAACCACTAGCAGTTTTCCAGAAACTATCTACTGCCCCTCTTGATGTTCCCAAGAGCGGCTAACTCAACAGAGTGGCATGACTTTACTTGCATTGGCTGGGAATCGAACCCAGGCCTCTCGCATGGGAAGCGAGAATTCTACCACTGAACTACCAATGCTACTGGTGCCGAGGGGCAGTTTTCGCATTCAAGTTGGGAGTCAAAACCAGGCCTCTCACATGCAAGAAGTGAACAGGCAACACCTTTCTAGAGACTATCTACTTCCCCTCTTCATGTTCCCAGGAGCACCTAAGTCAACGAGGTGGCATTACTTGCCTTGCATTGGCTGGGAATCGAACCCAGGCCTCTCGCATGGCAAGCGAGAATTCTACCACTGAACCACCAATGCTTCGCTAGACGCCACCGAGTTTTTTGATTCGACTTCTTAGGTCCGGACAGCTGAAGTTGGTAAAATATGCAGATTGCATCAGTGGGGAATCGAACCCAGGCCTCTCGCATGGGAGGCAGTAAGTCTACCAGTGAACCACTAGCAGTTTTCCAGAAGCTATCTACTGCCCCTCTTGATGTTCCCAAGAGCGGCTAACTCAACAGAGTGGCATGACTTTACTTGCATTGGCTGGGAATCGAACCCAGGCCTCTCGCATGGGAAGCGAGAATTCTACCACTGAACCACCAATGCTACTGGTGCCGAGGGGCAGTTTTCGCATTCAAGTTGGGAGTCAAAACCAGGCCTCTCACATGCAAGAAGTGAACAGGCAACACCTTTCTAGAGACTATCTACTTCCCCTCTTCATGTTCCCAGGAGCACCTAAGTCAACGAGGTGGCATTACTTGCCTTGCATTGGCTGGGAATCGAACCCAGGCCTCTCGCATGGCAAGCGAGAATTCTACCACTGAACCACCAATGCTTCGCTAGACGCCACCGAGTTTTTTGATTCGAGTTCTTAGGTCCGGACAGCTGAAGTTGGTAAAATATGCAGATTGCATCAGTGGGGAATCGAACCCAGGCCTCTCGCATGGGAGGCAGTAAGTCTACCAGTGAACCACTAGCAGTTTTCCAGAAGCTATCTACTGCCCCTCTTGATGTTCCCAAGAGCGGCTAACTCAACAGAGTGGCATGACTTTACTTGCATTGGCTGGGAATCGAACCCAGGCCTCTCGCATGGGAAGCGAGAATTCTACCACTGAACCACCAATGCTACTGGTGCCGAGGGGCAGTTTTCGCATTCAAGTTGGGAGTCAAAACCAGGCCTCTCACATGCAAGAAGTGAACAGGCAACACCTTTCTAGAGACTATCTACTTCCCCTCTTCATGTTCCCAGGAGCACCTAAGTCAACGAGGTGGCATTACTTGCCTTGCATTGGCTGGGAATCGAACCCAGGCCTCTCGCATGGCAAGCGAGAATTCTACCACTGAACCACCAATGCTTCGCTAGACGCCACCGAGTTTTTTGATTCGAGTTCTTAGGTCCGGACAGCTGAAGTTGGTAAAATATGCAGATTGCATCAGTGGGGAATCGAACCCAGGCCTCTCGCATGGGAGGCAGTAAGTCTACCAGTGAACCACTAGCAGTTTTCCAGAAACTATCTACTGCCCCTCTTGATGTTCCCAAGAGCGGCTAACTCAACAGAGTGGCATGACTTTACTTGCATTGGCTGGGAATCGAACCCAGGCCTCTCGCATGGTAAGCGAGAATTCTACCACTGAACTACCAATGCTACTGGTGCCGAGGGGCAGTTTTCGCATTCAAGTTGGGAGTCAAAACCAGGCCTCTCACATGCAAGAAGTGAACAGGCAACACCTTTCCAGAGACTATCTACTTCCCCTCTTCATGTTCCCAGGAGCACCTAAGTCAACGAGGTGGCATTACTTGCCTTGCATTGGCTGGGAATCGAACCCAGGCCTCTCGCATGGCAAGCGAGAATTCTACCACTGAACTACCAATGCTTCGCTAGACGCCACCGAGTTTTTTGATTCGAGTTCTTAGGTCCAGACAGCTGAAGTTGGTAAAATATGCAGATTGCATCAGTGGGGAATCGAACCCAGGCCTCTCGCATGGGAGGCAGTAAGTCTACCAGTGAACCACTAGCAGTTTTCCAGGAAACTATCTACTGCCCCTCTTGATGTTCCCAAGAGCGGCTAACTCAACAGAGTGGCATGACTTTACTTGCATTGGCTGGGAATCGAACCCAGGCCTCTCGCATGGGAAGCGAGAATTCTACCACTGAACTACCAATGCTACTGGTGCCGAGGGGCAGTTTTCGCATTCAAGTTGGGAGTCAAAACCAGGCCTCTCACATGCAAGAAGTGAACAGGCAACACCTTTCTAGAGACTATCTACTTCCCCTCTTCATGTTCCCAGGTGCACCTAAGTCAACGAGGTGGCATTACTTGCCTTGCATTGGCTGGGAATCGAACCCAGGCCTCTCGCATGGCAAGCGAGAATTCTACCACTGAACCACCAATGCTTCGCTAGACGCCACCGAGTTTTTTGATTCGAGTTCTTAGGTCCGGACAGCTGAAGTTGGTAAAATATGCAGATTGCATCAGTGGGGAATCGAACCCAGGCCTCTCGCATGGGAGGCAGTAAGTCTACCAGTGAACCACTAGCAGTTTTCCGGAAACTATCTACTGCCCCTCTTGATGTTCCCAAGAGCGGCTAACTCAACAGAGTGGCATGACTTTACTTGCATTGGCTGGGAATCGAACCCAGGCCTCTCGCATGGGAAGCGAGAATTCTACCACTGAACCACCAATGCTACTGGTGCCGAGGGGCAGTTTTCGCATTCAAGTTGGGAGTCAAAACCAGGCCTCTCACATGCAAGAAGTGAACAGGCAACACCTTTCTAGAGACTATCTACTTCCCCTCTTCATGTTCCCAGGAGCACCTAAGTCAACGAGGTGGCATTACTTGCCTTGCATTGGCTGGGAATCGAACCCAGGCCTCTCGCATGGCAAGCGAGAATTCTACCACTGAACCACCAATGCTTCGCTAGACGCCACCGAGTTTTTTGATTCGAGTTCTTAGGTCCAGACAGCTGAAGTTGGTAAAATATGCAGATTGCATCAGTGGGGAATCGAACCCAGGCCTGCTCGCATGGGAGGCAGTAAGTCTACCAGTGAACCACTAGCAGTTTTCCAGAAACTATCTACTGCCCCTCTTGATGTTCCCAAGAGCGGCTAACTCAACAGAGTGGCATGACTTTACTTGCATTGGCTGGGAATCGAACCCAGGCCTCTCGCATGGGAAGCGAGAATTCTACCACTGAACTACCAATGCTACTGGTGCCGAGGGGCAGTTTTCGCATTCAAGTTGGGAGTCAAAACCAGGCCTCTCACATGCAAGAAGTGAACAGGCAACACCTTTCTAGAGACTATCTACTTCCCCTCTTCATGTTCCCAGGAGCACCTAAGTCAACGAGGTGGCATTACTTGCCTTGCATTGGCTGGGAATCGAACCCAGGCCTCTCGCATGGCAAGCGAGAATTCTACCACTGAACCACCAATGCTTCGCTAGACGCCACCGAGTTTTTTGATTCGAGTTCTTAGGTCCAGACAGCTGAAGTTGGTAAAATATGCAGATTGCATCAGTGGGGAATCGAACCCAGGCTGCTCACATGGGAGGCAGTAAGTCTACCAGTGAACCACTAGCAGTTTTCCAGAAACTATCTACTGCCCCTCTTGATGTTCCCAAGAGCGGCTAACTCAACGGAGTGGCATGACTTTACTTGCATTGGCTGGGAATCGAACCCAGGCCTCTCGCATGGGAAGCGAGAATTCTACCACTGAACTACCAATGCTACTGGTGCCGAGGGGCAGTTTTCGCATTCAAGTTGGGAGTCAAAACCAGGCCTCTCACATGCAAGAAGTGAACAGGTAACACCTTTCTAGAGACTATCTACTTCCCCTCTTCATGTTCCCAGGAGCACCTAAGTCAACAGAGTGGCATTACTTGCCTTGCATTGGCTGGGAATCGAACCCAGGCCTCTCGCATGGCAAGCGAGAATTCTACCACTGAACCACCAATGCTTCGCTAGACGCCACCGAGTTTTTTGATTCGACTTCTTAGGTCCGGACAGCTGAAGTTGGTAAAATATGCAGATTGCATCAGTGGGGAATCGAACCCAGGCCTGCTCGCATGGGAGGCAGTAAGTCTACCAGTGAACCACTAGCAGTTTTCCAGAAACTATCTACTGCCCCTCTTGATGTTCCCAAGAGCGGCTAACTCAACAGAGTGGCATGACTTTACTTGCATTGGCTGGGAATCGAACCCAGGCCTCTCGCATGGGAAGCGAGAATTCTACCACTGAACTACCAATGCTACTGGTGCCGAGGGGCAGTTTTCGCATTCAAGTTGGGAGTCAAAACCAGGCCTCTCACATGCAAGAAGTGAACAGGCAACACCTTTCTAGAGACTATCTACTTCCCCTCTTCATGTTCCCAGGAGCACCTAAGTCAACGAGGTGGCATTACTTGCCTTGCATTGGCTGGGAATCGAACCCAGGCCTCTCGCATGGCAAGCGAGAATTCTACCACTGAACCACCAATGCTTCGCTAGACACCACCGAGTTTTTTGATTCGAGTTCTTAGGTCCGGACAGCTGAAGTTGGTAAAATATGCAGATTGCATCAGTGGGGAATCGAACCCAGGCCTCTCGCATGGGAGGCAGTAAGTCTACCAGTTTTCCAGAAACTATCTACTGCCCCTCTTGATGTTCCCAAGAGCGGCTAACTCAACAGAGTGGCATGACTTTACTTGCATTGGCTGGGAATCGAACCCAGGCCTCTCGCATGGGAAGCGAGAATTCTACCACTGAACTACCAATGCTACTGGTACCGAGGGGCAGTTTTCGCATTCAAGTTGGGAGTCAAAACCAGGCCTCTCACATGCAAGAAGTGAACAGGCAACACCTTTCTAGAGACTATCTACTTCCCCTCTTCATGTTCCCAGGAGCACCTAAGTCAACGAGGTGGCATTACTTGCCTTGCATTGGCTGGGAATCGAACCCAGGCCTCTCGCATGGCAAGCGAGAATTCTACCACTGAACCACCAATGCTTCGCTAGACGCCACCGAGTTTTTTGATTCGAGTTCTTAGGTCCGGACAGCTGAAGTTGGTAAAATATGCAGATTGCATCAGTGGGGAATCGAACCCAGGCCTCTCGCATGGGAGGCAGTAAGTCTACCAGTGAACCACTAGCAGTTTTCCAGAAACTATCTACTGCCCCTCTTGATGTTCCCAAGAGCGGCTAACTCAACAGAGTGGCATGACTTTACTTGCATTGGCTGGGAATCGAACCCAGGCCTCTCGCATGGGAAGCGAGAATTCTACCACTGAACTACCAATGCTACTGGTGCCGAGGGGCAGTTTTCGCATTCAAGTTGGGAGTCAAAACCAGGCCTCTCACATGCAAGAAGTGAACAGGCAACACCTTTCTAGAGACTATCTACTTCCCCTCTTCATGTTCCCAGGAGCACCTAAGTCAACGAGGGTGGCATTACTTGCCTTGCATTGGCTGGGAATCGAACCCAGGCCTCTCGCATGGCAAGCGAGAATTCTACCACTGAACCACCAATGCTTCGCTAGACGCCACCGAGTTTTTTGATTCGAGTTCTTAGGTCCGGACAGCTGAAGTTGGTAAAATATGCAGATTGCATCAGTGGGGAATCGAACCCAGGCCTGCTCGCATGGGAGGCAGTAAGTCTACCAGTGAACCACTAGCAGTTTTCCAGAAACTATCTACTGCCCCTCTTGATGTTCCCAAGAGCGGCTAACTCAACAGAGTGGCATGACTTTACTTGCATTGGCTGGGAATCGAACCCAGGCCTCTCGCATGGGAAGCGAGAATTCTACCACTGAACCACCAATGCTACTGGTGCCGAGGGGCAGTTTTCGCATTCAAGTTGGGAGTCAAAACCAGGCCTCTCACATGCAAGAAGTGAACAGGCAACACCTTTCTAGAGACTATCTACTTCCCCTCTTCATGTTCCCAGGAGCACCTAAGTCAACGAGGTGGCATTACTTGCCTTGCATTGGCTGGGAATCGAACCCAGGCCTCTCGCATGGCAAGCGAGAATTCTACCACTGAACCACCAATGCTTCGCTAGACGCCACCGAGTTTTTTGATTCGAGTTCTTAGGTCCGGACAGCTGAAGTTGGTAAAATATGCAGATTGCATCAGTGGGGAATCGAACCCAGGCCTGCTCGCATGGGAGGCAGTAAGTCTACCAGTGAACCACTAGCAGTTTTCCAGAAACTATCTACTGCCCCTCTTGATGTTCCCAAGAGCGGCTAACTCAACAGAGTGGCATGACTTTACTTGCATTGGCTGGGAATCGAACCCAGGCCTCTCGCATGGGAAGCGAGAATTCTACCACTGAACTACCAATGCTACTGGTGCCAAGGGGCAGTTTTCGCATTCAAGTTGGGAGTCAAAACCAGGCCTCTCACATGCAAGAAGTGAACAGGCAACACCTTTCTAGAGACTATCTACTTCCCCTCTTCATGTTCCCAGGAGCACCTAAGTCAACAGGGTGGCATTACTTGCCTTGCATTGGCTGGGAATCGAACCCAGGCCTCTCGCATGGCAAGCGAGAATTCTACCACTGAACCACCAATGCTTCGCTAGACGCCACCGAGTTTTTTGATTCGAGTTCTTAGGTCCAGACAGCTGAAGTTGGTAAAATATGCAGATTGCATCAGTGGGGAATCGAACCCAGGCCTGCTCAGCATGGGAGGCAGTAAGTCTACCAGTGAACCACTAGCAGTTTTCCAGAAACTATCTACTGCCCCTCTTGATGTTCCCAAGAGCGGCTAACTCAACGGAGTGGCATGACTTTACTTGCATTGGCTGGGAATCGAACCCAGGCCTCTCGCATGGGAAGCGAGAATTCTACCACTGAACTACCAATGCTACTGGTGCCGAGGGGCAGTTTTCGCATTCAAGTTGGGAGTCAAAACCAGGCCTCTCACATGCAAGAAGTGAACAGGCAACACCTTTCTAGAGACTATCTACTTCCCCTCTTCATGTTCCCAGGAGCACCTAAGTCAACAGGGTGGCATTACTTGCCTTGCATTGGCTGGGAATCGAACCCAGGCCTCTCGCATGGCAAGCGAGAATTCTACCACTGAACCACCAATGCTTCGCTAGACGCCACCGAGTTTTTTGATTCGAGTTCTTAGGTCCAGACAGCTGAAGTTGGTAAAATATGCAGATTGCATCAGTGGGGAATCGAACCCAGGCCTGCTCACATGGGAGGCAGTAAGTCTACCAGTGAACCACTTTCCAGAAACTATCTACTGCCCCTCTTGATGTTCCCAAGAGCGGCTAACTCAACAGAGTGGCATTACTTTCCTTGCATTGGCTGGGAATCGAACCCAGGCCTCTCGCATGGGAAGCGAGAATTCTACCACTGAACTACCAATGCTACTGGTACCGAGGGGCAGTTTTCGCATTCAAGTTGGGAGTCAAAACCAGGCCTCTCACATGCAAGAAGTGAACAGGCAACACCTTTCTAGAGACTATCTACTTCCCCTCTTCATGTTCCCAGGAGCACCTAAGTCAACGAGGTGGCATTACTTGCCTTGCATTGGCTGGGAATCGAACCCAGGCCTCTCGCATGGCAAGCGAGAATTCTACCACTGAACCACCAATGCTTTGCTAGATGCCACCGAGTTTTTTGATTCGAGTTCTTAGGTCCAGACAGCTGAAGTTGGTAAAATATGCAGATTGCATCAGTGGGGAATCGAACCCAGGCCTCTCGCATGGGAGGCAGTAAGTCTACCAGTGAACCACTAGCAGTTTTCCAGAAACTATCTACTGCCCCTCTTGATGTTCCCAAGAGCGGCTAACTCAACGGAGTGGCATGACTTTACTTGCATTGGCTGGGAATCGAACCCAGGCCTCTCGCATGGGAAGCGAGAATTCTACCACTGAACTACCAATGCTACTGGTGCTGAGGGGCAGTTTTCGCATTCAAGTTGGGAGTCAAAACCAGGCCTCTCACATGCAAGAAGTGAACAGGCAACACCTTTCTAGAGACTATCTACTTCCCCTCTTCATGTTCCCAGGAGCACCTAAGTCAACGAGGTGGCATTACTTGCCTTGCATTGGCTGGGAATCGAACCCAGGCCTCTCGCATGGCAAGCGAGAATTCTACCACTGAACCACCAATGCTTCGCTAGACGCCACCGAGTTTTTTGATTCGAGTTCTTAGGTCCGGACAGCTGAAGTTGGTAAAATATGCAGATTGCATCAGTGGGGAATCAAACCCAGGCCTCTCGCATGGGAGGCAGTAAGTCTACCAGTGAACCACTAGCAGTTTTCCAGAAACTATCTACTGCCCCTCTTGATGTTCCCAAGAGCGGCTAACTCAACAGAGTGGCATGACTTTACTTGCATTGGCTGGGAATCGAACCCAGGCCTCTCGCATGGGAAGCGAGAATTCTACCACTGAACCACCAATGCTACTGGTGCCGAGGGGCAGTTTTCGCATTCAAGTTGGGAGTCAAAACCAGGCCTCTCACATGCAAGAAGTGAACAGGCAACACCTTTCTAGAGACTATCTACTTCCCCTCTTCATGTTCCCAGGAGCACCTAAGTCAACGAGGTGGCATTACTTGCCTTGCATTGGCTGGGAATCGAACCCAGGCCTCTCGCATGGCAAGCGAGAATTCTACCACTGAACCACCAATGCTTCGCTAGACGCCACCGAGTTTTTTGATTCGAGTTCTTAGGTCCGGACAGCTGAAGTTGGTAAAATATGCAGATTGCATCAGTGGGGAATCGAACCCAGGCCTCTCGCATGGGAGGCAGTAAGTCTACCAGTGAACCACTAGCAGTTTTGCAGAAACTATCTACTGCCCCTCTTGATGTTCCCAAGAGCGGCTAACTCAACAGAGTGGCATGACTTTACTTGCATTGGCTGGGAATCGAACCCAGGCCTCTCGCATGGGAAGCGAGAATTCTACCACTGAACCACCAATGCTACTGGTGCCGCGAGGCAGTTTTCGCATTCAAGTTGGGAGTCAAAACCAGGCCTCTCACATGCAAGAAGTGAACAGGCAACACCTTTCTAGAGACTATCTACTTCCCCTCTTCATGTTCCCAGGAGCACCTAAGTCAACGAGGTGGCATTACTTGCCTTGCATTGGCTGGGAATCGAACCCAGGCCTCTCGCATGGCAAGCGAGAATTCTACCACTGAACCACCAATGCTTCGCTAGACGCCACCGAGTTTTTTGATTCGAGTTCTTAGGTCCGGACAGCTGAAGTTGGTAAAATATGCAGATTGCATCAGTGGGGAATCGAACCCAGGCCTCTCGCATGGGAGGCAGTAAGTCTACCAGTGAACCACTAGCAGTTTTCCAGAAACTATCTACTGCCCCTCTTGATGTTCCCAAGAGCGGCTAACTCAACAGAGTGGCATGACTTTACTTGCATTGGCTGGGAATCGAACCCAGGCCTCTCGCATGGGAAGCGAGAATTCTACCACTGAACTACCAATGCTACTGGTGCCGAGGGGCAGTTTTCGCATTCAAGTTGGGAGTCAAAACCAGGCCTCTCACATGCAAGAAGTGAACAGGCAACACCTTTCTAGAGACTATCTACTTCCCCTCTTCATGTTCCCAGGAGCACCTAAGTCAACGAGGTGGCATTACTTGCCTTGCATTGGCTGGGAATCGAACCCAGGCCTCTCGCATGGCAAGCGAGAATTCTACCACTGAACCACCAATGCTTCGCTAGACGCCACCGAGTTTTTTGATTCGAGTTCTTAGGTCCGGACAGCTGAAGTTGGTAAAATATGCAGATTGCATCAGTGGGGAATCGAACCCAGGCCTGCTCGCATGGGAGGCAGTAAGTCTACCAGTGAACCACTAGCAGTTTTCCAGAAACTATCTACTGCCCCTCTTGATGTTCCCAAGAGCGGCTAACTCAACAGAGTGGCATGACTTTACTTGCATTGGCTGGGAATCGAACCCAGGCCTCTCGCATGGGAAGCGAGAATTCTACCACTGAACCACCAATGCTACTGGTGCCGAGGGGCAGTTTTCGCATTCAAGTTGGGAGTCAAAACCAGGCCTCTCACATGCAAGAAGTGAACAGGCAACACCTTTCTAGAGACTATCTACTTCCCCTCTTCATGTTCCCAGGAGCACCTAAGTCAACGAGGTGGCATTACTTGCCTTGCATTGGCTGGGAATCGAACCCAGGCCTCTCGCATGGCAAGCGAGAATTCTACCACTGAACCACCAATGCTTCGCTAGACGCCACCGAGTTTTTTGATTCGAGTTCTTAGGTCCGGACAGCTGAAGTTGGTAAAATATGCAGATTGCATCAGTGGGGAATCGAACCCAGGCCTCTCGCATGGGAGGCAGTAAGTCTACCAGTGAACCACTAGCAGTTTTCCAGAAACTATCTACTGCCCCTCTTGATGTTCCCAAGAGCGGCTAACTCAACAGAGTGGCATGACTTTACTTGCATTGGCTGGGAATCGAACCCAGGCCTCTCGCATGGGAAGCGAGAATTCTACCACTGAACTACCAATGCTACTGGTGCCGAGGGGCAGTTTTCGCATTCAAGTTGGGAGTCAAAACCAGGCCTCTCACATGCAAGAGGTGAACAGGCAACACCTTTCTAGAGACTATCTACTTCCCCTCTTCATGTTCCCAGGAGCACCTAAGTCAACGAGGGTGGCATTACTTGCCTTGCATTGGCTGGGAATCGAACCCAGGCCTCTCGCATGGCAAGCGAGAATTCTACCACTGAACCACCAATGCTTCGCTAGACGCCACCGAGTTTTTTGATTCGAGTTCTTAGGTCCGGACAGCTGAAGTTGGTAAAATATGCAGATTGCATCAGTGGGGAATCGAACCCAGGCCTCTCGCATGGGAGGCAGTAAGTCTACCAGTGAACCACTAGCAGTTTTCCAGAAACTATCTACTGCCCCTCTTGATGTTCCCAAGAGCGGCTAACTCAACAGAGTGGCATGACTTTACTTGCATTGGCTGGGAATCGAACCCAGGCCTCTCGCATGGGAAGCGAGAATTCTACCACTGAACCACCAATGCTACTGGTGCCAAGGGGCAGTTTTCGCATTCAAGTTGGGAGTCAAAACCAGGCCTCTCACATGCAAGAAGTGAACAGGCAACACCTTTCTAGAGACTATCTACTTCCCCTCTTCATGTTCCCAGGAGCACCTAAGTCAACGAGGTGGCATTACTTGCCTTGCATTGGCTGGGAATCGAACCCAGGCCTCTCGCATGGCAAGCGAGAATTCTACCACTGAACCACCAATGCTTCGCTAGACACCACCGAGTTTTTTGATTCGAGTTCTTAGGTCCGGACAGCTGAAGTTGGTAAAATATGCAGATTGCATCAGTGGGGAATCGAACCCAGGCCTCTCGCATGGGAGGCAGTAAGTCTACCAGTGAACCACTAGCAGTTTTCCAGAAACTATCTACTGCCCCTCTTGATGTTCCCAAGAGCGGCTAACTCAACAGAGTGGCATGACTTTACTTGCATTGGCTGGGAATCGAACCCAGGCCTCTCGCATGGGAAGCGAGAATTCTACCACTGAACTACCAATGCTACTGGTACCGAGGGGCAGTTTTCGCATTCAAGTTGGGAGTCAAAACCAGGCCTCTCACATGCAAGAAGTGAACAGGCAACACCTTTCTAGAGACTATCTACTTCCCCTCTTCATGTTCCCAGGAGCACCTAAGTCAACGAGGGTGGCATTACTTGCCTTGCATTGGCTGGGAATCGAACCCAGGCCTCTCGCATGGCAAGCGAGAATTCTACCACTGAACCACCAATGCTTCGCTAGACGCCACCGAGTTTTTTGATTCGAGTTCTTAGGTCCGGACAGCTGAAGTTGGTAAAATATGCAGATTGCATCAGTGGGGAATCGAACCCAGGCCTCTCGCATGGGAGGCAGTAAGTCTACCAGTGAACCACTAGCAGTTTTGCAGAAACTATCTACTGCCCCTCTTGATGTTCCCAAGAGCGGCTAACTCAACAGAGTGGCATGACTTTACTTGCATTGGCTGGGAATCGAACCCAGGCCTCTCGCATGGGAAGCGAGAATTCTACCACTGAACTACCAATGCTACTGGTGCCAAGGGGCAGTTTTCGCATTCAAGTTGGGAGTCAAAACCAGGCCTCTCACATGCAAGAAGTGAACAGGCAACACCTTTCTAGAGACTATCTACTTCCCCTCTTCATGTTCCCAGGAGCACCTAAGTCAACGAGGTGGCATTACTTGCCTTGCATTGGCTGGGAATCGAACCCAGGCCTCTCGCATGGCAAGCGAGAATTCTACCACTGAACCACCAATGCTTCGCTAGACGCCACCGAGTTTTTTGATTCGAGTTCTTAGGTCCAGACAGCTGAAGTTGGTAAAATATGCAGATTGCATCAGTGGGGAATCGAACCCAGGCCTCTCGCATGGGAGGCAGTAAGTCTACCAGTGAACCACTAGCAGTTTTCCAGAAGCTATCTACTGCCCCTCTTGATGTTCCCAAGAGCGGCTAACTCAACAGAGTGGCATGACTTTACTTGCATTGGCTGGGAATCGAACCCAGGCCTCTCGCATGGGAAGCGAGAATTCTACCACTGAACTACCAATGCTACTGGTGCCGAGGGGCAGTTTTCGCATTCAAGTTGGGAGTCAAAACCAGGCCTCTCACATGCAAGAAGTGAACAGGCAACACCTTTCTAGAGACTATCTACTTCCCCTCTTCATGTTCCCAGGAGCACCTAAGTCAACAGGGTGGCATTACTTGCCTTGCATTGGCTGGGAATCGAACCCAGGCCTCTCGCATGGCAAGCGAGAATTCTACCACTGAACCACCAATGCTTCGCCAGACGCCACCGAGTTTTTTGATTCGAGTTCTTAGGTCCAGACAGCTGAAGTTGGTAAAATATGCAGATTGCATCAGTGGGGAATCGAACCCAGGCCTCTCGCATGGGAGGCAGTAAGTCTACCAGTGAACCACTAGCAGTTTTCCAGAAACTATCTACTGCCCCTCTTGATGTTCCCAAGAGCGGCTAACTCAACAGAGTGGCATGACTTTCCTTGCATTGGCTGGGAATCGAACCCAGGCCTCTCGCATGGGAAGCGAGAATTCTACCACTGAACTACCAATGCTACTGGTGCCGAGGGGCAGTTTTCGCATTCAAGTTGGGAGTCAAAACCAGGCCTCTCACATGCAAGAGGTGAACAGGCAACACCTTTCTAGAGACTATCTACTTCCCCTCTTCATGTTCCCAGGAGCACCTAAGTCAACGAGGGTGGCATTACTTGCCTTGCATTGGCTGGGAATCGAACCCAGGCCTCTCGCATGGCAAGCGAGAATTCTACCACTGAACCACCAATGCTTCGCCAGACGCCACCGAGTTTTTTGATTCGAGTTCTTAGGTCCGGACAGCTGAAGTTGGTAAAATATGCAGATTGCATCAGTGGGGAATCGAACCCAGGCCTCTCGCATGGGAGGCAGTAAGTACAGTGAACCACTAGCAGTTTTCCAGAAACTATCTACTGCCCCTCTTGATGTTCCCAAGAGCGGCTAACTCAACAGAGTGGCATGACTTTACTTGCATTGGCTGGGAATCGAACCCAGGCCTCTCGCATGGGAAGCGAGAATTCTACCACTGAACTACCAATGCTACTGGTACCGAGGGGCAGTTTTCGCATTCAAGTTGGGAGTCAAAACCAGGCCTCTCACATGCAAGAAGTGAACAGGCAACACCTTTCTAGAGACTATCTACTTCCCCTCTTTATGTTCCCAGGAGCACCTAAGTCAACGAGGTGGCATTACTTGCCTTGCATTGGCTGGGAATCGAACCCAGGCCTCTCGCATGGCAAGCGAGAATTCTACCACTGAACCACCAATGCTTCGCTAGACGCCACCGAGTTTTTTGATTCGAGTTCTTAGGTCCGGACAGCTGAAGTTGGTAAAATATGCAGATTGCATCAGTGGGGAATCGAACCCAGGCCTCTCGCATGGGAGGCAGTAAGTCTACCAGTGAACCACTAGCAGTTTTCCAGAAACTATCTACTGCCCCTCTTGATGTTCCCAAGAGCGGCTAACTCAACAGAGTGGCATGACTTTACTTGCATTGGCTGGGAATCGAACCCAGGCCTCTCGCATGGGAAGCGAGAATTCTACCACTGAACTACCAATGCTACTGGTGCCGAGGGGCAGTTTTCGCATTCAAGTTGGGAGTCAAAACCAGGCCTCTCACATGCAAGAGGTGAACAGGCAACACCTTTCTAGAGACTATCTACTTCCCCTCTTCATGTTCCAGGAGCACCTAAGTCAACAGGGTGGCATTACTTGCCTTGCATTGGCTGGGAATCGAACCCAGGCCTCTCGCATGGCAAGCGAGAATTCTACCACTGAACCACCAATGCTTCGCCAGACACCACCGAGTTTTTTGATTCGAGTTCTTAGGTCCAGACAGCTGAAGTTGGTAAAATATGCAGATTGCATCAGTGGGGAATCGAACCCAGGCCTCTCACATGGGAGGCAGTAAGTCTACCAGTGAACCACTAGCAGTTTTCCAGAAACTATCTACTGCCCCTCTTGATGTTCCCAAGAGCGGCTAACTCAACGGAGTGGCATGACTTTACTTGCATTGGCTGGGAATCGAACCCAGGCCTCTCGCATGGGAAGCGAGAATTCTACCACTGAACTACCAATGCTACTGGTACCGAGGGGCAGTTTTCGCATTCAAGTTGGGAGTCAAAACCAGGCCTCTCACATGCAAGAAGTGAACAGGCAACACCTTTCTAGAGACTATCTACTTCCCCTCTTCATGTTCCCAGGAGCACCTAAGTCAACGAGGTGGCATTACTTGCCTTGCATTGGCTGGGAATCGAACCCAGGCCTCTCGCATGGCAAGCGAGAATTCTACCACTGAACCACCAATGCTTCGCTAGACGCCACCGAGTTTTTTGATTCGAGTTCTTAGGTCCGGACAGCTGAAGTTGGTAAAATATGCAGATTGCATCAGTGGGGAATCGAACCCAGGCCTCTCGCATGGGAGGCAGTAAGTCTACCAGTGAACCACTAGCAGTTTTCCAGAAACTATCTACTGCCCCTCTTGATGTTCCCAAGAGCGGCTAACTCAACGGAGTGGCATGACTTTACTTGCATTGGCTGGGAATCGAACCCAGGCCTCTCGCATGGGAAGCGAGAATTCTACCACTGAACTACCAATGCTGCTGGTGCCGAGGGGCAGTTTTCGCATTCAAGTTGGGAGTCAAAACCAGGCCTCTCACATGCAAGAAGTGAACAGGTAACACCTTTCTAGAGACTATCTACTTCCCCTCTTCATGTTCCCAGGAGCACCTAAGTCAACAGGGTGGCATTACTTGCCTTGCATTGGCTGGGAATCGAACCCAGGCCTCTCGCATGGCAAGCAAGAATTCTACCACTGAACTACCAATGCTTTGCTAGATGCCACCGAGTTTTTTGATTCGAGTTCTTAGGTCCAGACAGCTGAAGTTGGTAAAATATGCAGATTGCATCAGTGGGGAATCGAACCCAGGCCTCTCGCATGGGAGGCAGTAAGTCTACCAGTGAACCACTAGCAGTTTTCCAGAAGCTATCTACTGCCCCTCTTGATGTTCCCAAGAGCGGCTAACTCAACAGAGTGGCATGACTTTACTTGCATTGGCTGGGAATCGAACCCAGGCCTCTCGCATGGGAAGCGAGAATTCTACCACTGAACCACCAATGCTACTGGTGCCGAGGGGCAGTTTTCGCATTCAAGTTGGGAGTCAAAACCAGGCCTCTCACATGCAAGAAGTGAACAGGCAACACCTTTCTAGAGACTATCTACTGCCCCTCTTCATGTTCCCAAGAGCGCCTAAGTCAACAGGGTGGCATTACTTGCCTTGCATTGGCTGGGAATCGAACCCAGGCCTCTCGCATGGCAAGCGAGAATTCTACCACTGAACCACCAATGCTTCGCTAGACGCCACCGAGTTTTTTGATTCGAGTTCTTAGGTCCGGACAGCTGAAGTTGGTAAAATATGCAGATTGCATCAGTGGGGAATCGAACCCAGGCCTCTCGCATGGGAGGCAGTAAGTCTACCAGTGAACCACTAGCAGTTTTCCAGAAACTATCTACTGCCCCTCTTGATGTTCCCAAGAGCGGCTAACTCAACGGAGTGGCATGACTTTACTTGCATTGGCTGGGAATCGAACCCAGGCCTCTCGCATGGGAAGCGAGAATTCTACCACTGAACTACCAATGCTACTGGTGCCAAGGGGCAGTTTTCGCATTCAAGTTGGGAGTCAAAACCAGGCCTCTCACATGCAAGAAGTGAACAGGCAACACCTTTCTAGAGACTATCTACTTCCCCTCTTCATGTTCCCAGGAGCACCTAAGTCAACGAGGTGGCATTACTTGCCTTGCATTGGCTGGGAATCGAACCCAGGCCTCTCGCATGGCAAGCGAGAATTCTACCACTGAACCACCAATGCTTCGCTAGACGCCACCGAGTTTTTTGATTCGACTTCTTAGGTCCGGACAGCTGAAGTTGGTAAAATATGCAGATTGCATCAGTGGGGAATCGAACCCAGGCCTCTCGCATGGGAGGCAGTAAGTCTACCAGTGAACCACTAGCAGTTTTCCAGAAACTATCTACTGCCCCTCTTGATGTTCCCAAGAGCGGCTAACTCAACAGAGTGGCATGACTTTACTTGCATTGGCTGGGAATCGAACCCAGGCCTCTCGCATGGGAAGCGAGAATTCTACCACTGAACCACCAATGCTACTGGTGCCGAGGGGCAGTTTTCGCATTCAAGTTGGGAGTCAAAACCAGGCCTCTCACATGCAAGAAGTGAACAGGCAACACCTTTCTAGAGACTATCTACTTCCCCTCTTCATGTTCCCAGGAGCACCTAAGTCAACGAGGTGGCATTACTTGCCTTGCATTGGCTGGGAATCGAACCCAGGCCTCTCGCATGGCAAGCGAGAATTCTACCACTGAACCACCAATGCTTCGCTAGACGCCACCGAGTTTTTTGATTCGAGTTCTTAGGTCCAGACAGCTGAAGTTGGTAAAATATGCAGATTGCATCAGTGGGGAATCGAACCCAGGCCTCTCGCATGGGAGGCAGTAAGTCTACCAGTGAACCACTAGCAGTTTTCCAGAAACTATCTACTGCCCCTCTTGATGTTCCCAAGAGCGGCTAACTCAACAGAGTGGCATGACTTTACTTGCATTGGCTGGGAATCGAACCCAGGCCTCTCGCATGGGAAGCGAGAATTCTACCACTGAACTACCAATGCTACTGGTGCCGAGGGGCAGTTTTCGCATTCAAGTTGGGAGTCAAAACCAGGCCTCTCACATGCAAGAGGTGAACAGGCAACACCTTTCTAGAGACTATCTACTTCCCCTCTTCATGTTTCCAGGAGCACCTAAGTCAACAAGGTGGCATTACTTGCCTTGCATTGGCTGGGAATCGAACCCAGGCCTCTCGCATGGCAAGCGAGAATTCTACCACTGAACCACCAATGCTTCGCTAGACACCACCGAGTTTTTTGATTCGAGTTCTTAGGTCCGGACAGCTGAAGTTGGTAAAATATGCAGATTGCATCAGTGGGGAATCGAACCCAGGCCTCTCGCATGGGAGGCAGTAAGTCTACCAGTGAACCACTAGCAGTTTTCCAGAAGCTATCTACTGCCCCTCTTGATGTTCCCAAGAGCGGCTAACTCAACAGAGTGGCATGACTTTACTTGCATTGGCTGGGAATCGAACCCAGGCCTCTCGCATGGGAAGCGAGAATTCTACCACTGAACTACCAATGCTGCTGGTGCCGAGGGGCAGTTTTCGCATTCAAGTTGGGAGTCAAAACCAGGCCTCTCACATGCAAGAAGTGAACAGGCAACACCTTTCTAGAGACTATCTACTTCCCCTCTTCATGTTCCCAGGAGCACCTAAGTCAACGAGGTGGCATTACTTGCCTTGCATTGGCTGGGAATCGAACCCAGGCCTCTCGCATGGCAAGCGAGAATTCTACCACTGAACCACCAATGCTTCGCTAGACGCCACCGAGTTTTTTGATTCGAGTTCTTAGGTCCAGACAGCTGAAGTTGGTAAAATATGCAGATTGCATCAGTGGGGAATCGAACCCAGGCCTCTCGCATGGGAGGCAGTAAGTCTACCAGTGAACCACTAGCAGTTTTCCAGAAACTATCTACTGCCCCTCTTGATGTTCCCAAGAGCGGCTAACTCAACGGAGTGGCATGACTTTACTTGCATTGGCTGGGAATCGAACCCAGGCCTCTCGCATGGGAAGCGAGAATTCTACCACTGAACTACCAATGCTACTGGTGCCGAGGGGCAGTTTTCGCATTCAAGTTGGGAGTCAAAACCAGGCCTCTCACATGCAAGAAGTGAACAGGCAACACCTTTCTAGAGACTATCTACTTCCCCTCTTCATGTTCCCAGGAGCACCTAAGTCAACGAGGTGGCATTACTTGCCTTGCATTGGCTGGGAATCGAACCCAGGCCTCTCGCATGGCAAGCGAGAATTCTACCACTGAACTACCAATGCTTTGCTAGATGCCACCGAGTTTTTTGATTCGAGTTCTTAGGTCCAGGACAGCTGAAGTTGGTAAAATATGCAGATTGCATCAGTGGGGAATCGAACCCAGGCCTGCTCACATGGGAGGCAGTAAGTCTACCAGTGAACCACTAGCAGTTTTCCAGAAACTATCTACTGCCCCTCTTGATGTTCCCAAGAGCGGCTAACTCAACGGAGTGGCATGACTTTACTTGCATTGGCTGGGAATCGAACCCAGGCCTCTCGCATGGGAAGCGAGAATTCTACCACTGAACTACCAATGCTACTGGTGCCAAGGGGCAGTTTTCGCATTCAAGTTGGGAGTCAAAACCAGGCCTCTCACATGCAAGAAGTGAACAGGCAACACCTTTCTAGAGACTATCTACTTCCCCTCTTCATGTTCCCAGGAGCACCTAAGTCAACAGGGTGGCATTACTTGCCTTGCATTGGCTGGGAATCGAACCCAGGCCTCTCGCATGGCAAGCGAGAATTCTACCACTGAACCACCAATGCTTCGCTAGACGCCACCGAGTTTTTTGATTCGAGTTCTTAGGTCCGGACAGCTGAAGTTGGTAAAATATGCAGATTGCATCAGTGGGGAATCGAACCCAGGCCTCTCGCATGGGAGGCAGTAAGTCTACCAGTGAACCACTAGCAGTTTTCCAGAAACTATCTACTGCCCCTCTTGATGTTCCCAAGAGCGGCTAACTCAACAGAGTGGCATGACTTTACTTGCATTGGCTGGGAATCGAACCCAGGCCTCTCGCATGGCAAGCGAGAATTCTACCACTGAACTACCAATGCTACTGGTGCCGAGGGGCAGTTTTCGCATTCAAGTTGGGAGTCAAAACCAGGCCTCTCACATGCAAGAAGTGAACAGGCAACACCTTTCTAGAGACTATCTACTTCCCCTCTTCATGTTCCCAGGAGCACCTAAGTCAACGAGGTGGCATTACTTGCCTTGCATTGGCTGGGAATCGAACCCAGGCCTCTCGCATGGCAAGCGAGAATTCTACCACTGAACCACCAATGCTTCGCTAGACGCCACCGAGTTTTTTGATTCGAGTTCTTAGGTCCGGACAGCTGAAGTTGGTAAAATATGCAGATTGCATCAGTGGGGAATCGAACCCAGGCCTCTCGCATGGGAGGCAGTAAGTCTACCAGTGAACCACTAGCAGTTTTCCAGAAACTATCTACTGCCCCTCTTGATGTTCCCAAGAGCGGCTAACTCAACAGAGTGGCATGACTTTACTTGCATTGGCTGGGAATCGAACCCAGGCCTCTCGCATGGGAAGCGAGAATTCTACCACTGAACTACCAATGCTACTGGTGCCGAGGGGCAGTTTTCGCATTCAAGTTGGGAGTCAAAACCAGGCCTCTCACATGCAAGAGGTGAACAGGCAACACCTTTCTAGAGACTATCTACTTCCCCTCTTCATGTTTCCAGGAGCACCTAAGTCAACAAGGTGGCATTACTTGCCTTGCATTGGCTGGGAATCGAACCCAGGCCTCTCGCATGGCAAGCGAGAATTCTACCACTGAACCACCAATGCTTCGCTAGACGGCACCGAGTTTTTTGATTCGAGTTCTTAGGTCCGGACAGCTGAAGTTGGTAAAATATGCAGATTGCATCAGTGGGGAATCGAACCCAGGCCTCTCGCATGGGAGGCAGTAAGTCTACCAGTGAACCACTAGCAGTTTTCCAGAAGCTATCTACTGCCCCTCTTGATGTTCCCAAGAGCGGCTAACTCAACAGAGTGGCATGACTTTACTTGCATTGGCTGGGAATCGAACCCAGGCCTCTCGCATGGGAAGCGAGAATTCTACCACTGAACCACCAATGCTACTGGTGCCGAGGGGCAGTTTTCGCATTCAAGTTGGGAGTCAAAACCAGGCCTCTCACATGCAAGAAGTGAACAGGCAACACCTTTCTAGAGACTATCTACTTCCCCTCTTCATGTTCCCAGGAGCACCTAAGTCAACGAGGTGGCATTACTTGCCTTGCATTGGCTGGGAATCGAACCCAGGCCTCTCGCATGGGAGGCAGTAAGTCTACCAGTGAACCACTAGCAGTCTTCTAGAAGCTGTCTACCCCCTTCTTGATGTTCCCAAGAGCAGCTAACTCAACAGGCTCATATGCGAGTTTTTTACCCCTGAACCATTCCTGACCAGACAGCTGAACTTCTTTAAATACAGAGCTCAGAGCTTCCCTTGGGTTTGTATTGAACCTTGGATCTTCATCTTGGAAGAGAACACTCTCCGACTACGCTGTTACAGCATATGATTTTTATGGTTGTTATAGTAATTTAATATCACCACTAGGTGACAGGAAAGTGCAACGTCTTCCATTTTTTCCCATTTAATCCCGACTAGAACAGTCACTCAGTGTCACACACTTGTACATGTGTATACATACAGTATATCCCCTGCAGCTGTCTGTTTTATAGTTTGCTCACCTTTCTTTATTAATATAGGCTAAACACTCAGTGTAGACTTTTATTTATTGGAAAATTCTAAAACATGCTCACCCATCTCTTAAATTAAGTGAATAAGATGTAATTATTAATATAAGAGGCAACTAAGACAGACGTCGATAGACAACAACTGGGCTTATGCCAACGAGATTTAGGTAGAGATTATTTGTTGATTTCATACACATATGAATTGGCAGAAACAGATCACACACTGACAATTCTGACTGTGGTAGTTAAGTGTGACAAATTGTCGGTATCGCGGGGCGTAGTGCAGGGTGAGAAGCACAGGCTTTGGCTGGAGCACTGCTGACATGGGATGCTTGTGCTCCCCTTCAGGAACTGGTGATGAGCAACAGCAGGGATTTGTGTGGCGAACTGGTGATGTTGCAGCACTCAGTAAAGCAACTCTTACAAGACCTACAGCTGGTGATGAAACACTGGCAATAAATGCATGGATTAGCTATACTTGACAACTTGAGTATTTATTATTCATCTTATGTTTACATTTATTTAACTGAAGCTTTTCTTAAAAGCAGCTTATGGGGTTAAGCCACATTGATTTACTTATTTGTACAGCTGTGTCATTTTTGCAGCAGCAGTTTAGGGTAAGTACCTTGGTACTAGAAGAGGAGGTGGGTTTTAAACAGGTCTTTTGAGCCTCAAGTCTACAGCTCTACCCGTTGTTTTACCTGCTACTACACTTTTGCCCTTTTTACATTCATGAAGTAAACAAACTTTGCACAGCCCTGAAACTATCATGTATATATATATAGCAGCTGTCTCTTGCATGGACTTTAAGATGGAGATAATGACTCTACATTAACCCTTCAAAGGTTATATACACACTGGGGAGCTCGATATTGAAACGTTTAAGTTCCAAACATTTAAATTACAAGATGTATACTGTACCCACACATTTCATTTTCTGATCCATTTCTCCCAGACAGGGTTGCGGGGAACCAGAGCCTACCCAGCAACACAGGGCGCAAGGCTGCAGGGGGAGGGGACACACCCAGGACGGAATGCCAGTCCGTTGCAAGGCACCCCCAGCAGGACTTGAACCCCAGACCCACCAGAGAACAGGACCCGGTCCAACCCACTGCACCACCGCACCCCCTTTTGTATGTTGGACCCCACACTTGAAAACATTGTCAGTCTGCATTCCTCCAAGAAAGGGGCACTACCCGGGACCCCGTTCATCTTCAGTTTCATTTCTCCTCCAGGCCATGCTGTGAAGCAGTGCTATTTTAAGCAGAACATGAGCTGTTCTATGAAAAACAAATGTTCCCCCATCAGTACTTTCCCCTTGCTGTGAAGCTCTTCATCTCATGTCAGAGGTCACAAGCTTCTGATCCACGAAGAGATCCCCGAACGTCTCTCATGATTAACCCCGACTACTGCCGTGATTACTTACAACGTAGGCAAAGGCCAGGCAATCTTGAGAAAAACTGATTTTCATGTTGATGTCTTGCAGGAGACAGGGAGCAGGTTTGTGGAGAAAAGAAAAGGACTTTTCCTCAAATTCTGCTCTTTTATTCGCATCATGTTTTTAACCCGCAAAGGTAAACAAACATTTATTTTTTCCCTCGGTGGATTCCGTCATCTCCGTCCCACTTCTAACTCACGCAGACATGTAACACAACCTGTGTGTTACACACTCTCCCTGTGGTGGCAAAATGAAGGGTTTAATCAGAAGCTGTGACAGGTGAACAAGAACGGCAAATAAATCAACAGTCGCACAGCGAGGTGAACCCAAGACAGCCCCCTAGTACTCAACCCCTTGAAGGAGCTGAAAAAGCATCTCTGCAGGCTGCTTCGTGGCTGGAGACCAAGAAAAGGCTTTGTTTCTGTTGCGGATTCAGACAGCCCTGCTGGAAGCCTAGTTTAACCGACCAGGGCAAGTGGTATTAATTAAAGCAAGGGCAGAGGGTCCGTACCCTTGGCCCAATCCTCCACCTGGGGGCTATGGCCACAGACGCGGAACAGAACGACTTGCGAGCACAGATAACAGCAAAAGTAAAGCAGATTGGGTTTCCTTTGATACAGCAAGTTTTTCCTGACACGGAAAACTGAGACTGAACTACGGGACACATTTCCATTGCCACTGGCCCCAAAACACATCTGTTACACCATGAATGCCACCAGTTTGGAAATGAAGTGCACTTTTCCTTTTGAAAAGAATTTCACAAACAATTTGTAGTGGATGAAAAGTCAAAGGGGTCATCATGGATACGTGAAAAGTGCATCCTGTTGCACATAATATAACTGTATAAAAGAGCTTTATCATTGTTCTCCAATTAAATGGCTCAGCGGTACCAGAAATGAATGTACTATGTACTGAAAGAACTGAAGAGCCATACTGTTAGTATATTTTACTACACTGCAAATAATCACTAAAAGACCTACATTTTACTCAGATGTTTTCCAAAAACAACACGGATAGTTGGGTTTCTGACAGCTCTGGGGGGTGTAGAGTTTCCGCATTGACAGAATGATTCATCGCAGCATCAAATAATTCTCTTGTTGCCCTCATATATTCTGATTCTTTATAGATCTGAATCAGATGTATGAAGGGCTCCGCCGTTAATAATTCACTTTCTGACTGCACCAAATGCTTTTGTCAAAATATGAGACAAATTTATACAAACTGCCAAGAAAGAGAACACCTGAAAAACTGCACGCACCATATAATGCAAAGAAACATCTTAAAGAATCAATGTAAAGAAATGTTTTAAAAAGCACAGTCCATTTCCGCTCATGCCTCCTGTCCCTGGGGATGCAGCTATGATAACAAGAACACCAGAACCCTCTGAGCCAGACCCAGTCTGTACCTCCCCATCTGCTGGCTATCCTTCTCCTCTGTGCCTCCAAGATCCTGGACCAGTAAATCAACATCTTCACTCTTTCATCACCTGCCCACCCCAGCACATCCACAGTGTGCTTCCTTTGAGTGACCTTCTAACCCCTAACCCCATGTCCCACTGGGCTCTGACCTTCGCTAAATAGGCTGACAAATGCCGGGAATCACCCTCAAAACTGACAGCATTTGTTATTGTGGAGCTTTTCTGAACCTGTTGCTGGTTCACACCTCCACCTGCTCACATTTTTTGCCCATGCTTCCTCTTCCTCTGTGTGTGCTTCTACGATCCCATCGATACAGCCACGCAATGAGAACAACCATCATTGCTTCACTTCTCACATCTTGTGCTGTGTATTGAAAATGTCACTTGTTTCATCACATGGGCTGCATTGAGGAATGACAGCTCTTTTGCACAAGTTCACTCCTAAGTCACATAGAATTCACACACTTTCCAAACCACTTGTTCCATACATGGTCATGGAGAACAGGAGCCTACCCGGCAATACAGGAAGTAAGGCCGGTGGGGGGACACACACCCAGGACCGAACACCAGTCCGTTGCAAGGCACCTCAAGCAGGACTCGAACCCAAGACCCACTACAGAGCAGGACCCGGTCCAACCCACTGTGCCACCACACCCCTGTGAATACATAGAATTCAGATTTTTTAATAATAATCAATTCCAAAGTGAGCTATATGTATTTTGCTGAATACGGTCAATGAGCACATTTAATATTATCAAAGACTTTCCAAAGGTTGATAACCGTCAAGAGTCAAAAAAATCTTTATGTATGAGAACCTGTGTGGTGAATGCACTCCAAACACACTCTCTCTGGGTCTGTCTAGGTCATTCAGAAGTATACGGGTTAAAAATTTATTCTGAAATGGCCTGCTACAAACCAGTTTTGGCCCATCAGTTCGTCCACGTGGGACTTCATCGTACACATCTCATCTTCCCTGTTAATCCCACAGAAAGTCCTTTCAGAAACTGGCAAGACCATGCCTTTACAGTTCTTTCCATGTTCTACTGCAAATTTACCTTGTTTCTCTACGTATCGATTTTCTGCTTCTTTTTCTGCTTTTCATTTTCTTTTCATTTTTCATTTTTACTCCGGTTTGCCACCGAGTTTCTCTAGAGCCTGTGTTCAGGATTCACTATGAAGCTGTTTAAGTTGAAAGAGATGAAACAAAAAGGAATTAGAATACGTACCACCACCCCTGTCCATGGATTGTTCCAAGCGTGTTGGTAAAGAGAGGTCAGCATACTCTCTCTAACCCTTTTCCCCGTTGTTTGCACAGCTCATCCCAATGGCCGTTTTCAGGTGTTTGGATGCATTAGTCTCAAGTTAGGCCACTTCTAAGGTCACATTAACTGGTGGCCACTTTAAAAACAAAGGGAACCTCTTCTGCCATTCCATGGCAATGCCGAGAGCCCTTCAGATGAAACGCATTCCTGTGGAGTCAAGAATGTGAAAATCCTGGGGAGGGGAATTGTTTGCCATTGTGAATATTGTTATATCACATTACATTACTTTATTTCATAACAGAACTACATTCATTATTTTCTCTTTTTAGGCCTTTATTCTGCATTTAGAGTTTACTATTTAGAATATCCTTTCTGGATATGGAAAAACAAGAAATGAAATCCTCAAGGACAGTAATAAACTGGAAAGTGAACAGTAGGAATATGTCCCAAATCTCCAAGTGAAGAAAGAAAAACATTAAAATATTTAATATTTCTAATTGAACACATTGCTTTGTTCAGGTCCAGGAGTTCAGTTTTTCTACTGAATAATTTTAATACTCTTTAATAGCAACAGGGGCAGATCAGTTATTTGGTTTGTATTTATGTCATCTGATGTATTTCAATATTTAAATGTGAATTTCTTCTCTCTAGCTATGTAAGTTGTGTGTGCTTATTTCTATTCATCCAACTTCAGTAACTCAGGCTCTTGTCCTGAGCAGGGTCATGGTGGACAAGAGCCTATCCCAGAATCATTCAACACAAGGCTGAATGCAGAGTGGTAGTACACACCTTGGACAGGATACCAGTCCATTGCAGGGTATCCACGCACACTCGTCCATTCACACCCCAAGGGCAATTCAGCGTCACCAGTCCACCTGAACTGCATGTCCTTCGACTGTGAGAGGAAATCAGAGCACCTAGAAGAAACCCACACAAACACAGGAAGAACATTTAAACTCCACACAAACCAAACACACATTCTATCTCACCACCCATGTGCTGTGAGGCAGCAGCACTACTTGTTGCGCCACCGCATGTGCTTATTTGATAAAAATATTATTTATCTTATAAATTCTTATTACTGTTGTCCTTTATATATTAAATACAAGTTATATATTCCACACATCTACAAAAGTAACAAGCAGGAAGACTTTAGTGTTGAAAAGTTTTTTGCTATTATACAAAAAAATTTCTTTGTGCTATTATACACACACACACTTTCTGAACTGCTTGTCCCATACAGGGTCGTGGGGAACTGGAGCCTAACCCACTAACTCAGGGTGTAAGGAGGAGGGGACACACCCAGGATGGGATGCCAGTCCATTACAAGGCACCCCAAGCAGGATTCGAACCCCAGACCCACCAGAAAGCAGGACCCGGTACAACCCACTGCACCGCACCACCACACCCCCTTGCTATTATATAAATGATCTACATTTAGTAAAAATAACACGTTTGGCTCGAAGCAATCTTGGAAGCTGAAATGATTTAGATCCAGGTCTGCCAGTTTTGTAAAGGTTCATGTGTCACCACAAATATTATTTTTTTATCAGAATTTTATAGATCTTCCGTGACTAAGTTACTGCTTATAAACTTGTACTGCTTATAAAAAATATTGACAAATTCAAGGATAGCATGTTGCTTAACTGCTTCCAGCTTCACTTTCATATCTTTTCCTGGCTATGCTCATCAACTTGAATTTCTGCACTGCTTCTGCTTTTGGCATGGTGGCTCAGGAGGGTGTTCAAGTGCCTCTCCTGAGTTGAAAACCATGCCAGTGAGTGGTATGAGTCAATTGATGTCCCTTCCATTCAGTGTTGTAAGTCACTTTGGACTAGAGATACTTGCTAAACATTAATTGATGATCATTCTTCAGCATTTTTGAGAAAAGTGTCTGCAAAATGAATCAATGTACAGTAAATATAATGTGGATGCTCAGTATATTTCTTCTGTGTATAGATGAAATTAAACATTCTCAGCAACTTTCATACAATCCCAAAACACAACAGAACATTTATAATAACATCATGCGACACAGTGCCAAACAAATCAATTTTATTTTGTGGGTTTTGTTCAAGATTTAAAACTCAGAAGGGGTACAAACCTCAGGGAACATATTTTCTCCCAAGGGATTAAGAATGCCACAGAAAGCAACACAGATGTTTTCCAGACCTTGAGCATTGAATCAGTCCATAGATTCTCTCAGCTTTTCCTACATCACCAGTGATTTTTATACACTACATGAATTAATGCAAAATTTCCCACAGTAAAAGATTAACCGTAACTGAGACACCTTTGATGCAGTCTGTGAATTTTAACATGTACAGTTATATATAAATGCTTGAGTTCAAGATAGATTCTGAGCAAAAATATTCCTAAGAGGTAAAATAAAAAAAAACTTTTTGAAGCAAAGAGAATCTCGAAATCTGTATAATCAGCAACGTGCTGACAAAAGTTGTCTCTGAGGACCTTTAACCATATGGATTGGGCCTCAAGACTATAGATGGGAATCAAATACACTGAATTATTTCTTGTCTTCATGTTACAAAGTAATGGGCCTCTTTTCATCTTGGTTGCATCTCCCACCTTGGTCTCATGGGACTGTGAAGCGCGTCCACCTCTTTGACTGGGTGAGGTCAGCCTACAGGCATTCCCACCTCCGCAGAGTTTCAAAGCACCTCTGGCACAAAATAAACTGCTTATTATCGATTCATTTTGGTTGATACTTTTCTCCAAGAAACTTGTAATGCTGCATTTTTATATTAAGCTACTTTTACTTATTTGCATGGTAAGCACCTTGATCCAGTACAGGTCCTTGTTTAGTTATTTATCTTATTTATCCTCTGAGGTGACTTAAAAGATACTTATGCAAAATTACTCCAGTAAAAGAATACCCAGCTGTATAAATGGGTAAAAAAATTGTAGAAGGCCACACACTGTAAGTCATTTTGGAGAAAAGCATGCACAAAATACATTAATGTAAATTAAGCTAATTACAATATACCCCAATTACCCCATTTGTGCAGTGGGGTAATTCTTACTGCAGCAACTCTGGGTTAGAACCTTTCTCAAGGGTCCTACAGCATGAGGTGGGATTCCTTCCTGGGTCCTTCAAGTGCAACGTAGCAGCTCTGACCGCACAATACTACCCTACTGGCCCTCACACACATGCCCTATACACACAGGAAAGTCCAAGAGCACCATCCTTTCGGGGGACCATTCGGAGAGTAATGAAACATTTACATCCCTGTTTTGAACAGTTGTTTGGGTGCCTTGCAATGGACATGCGTCCCCTCCCCCTCCAGCCTTACGCCCTGGGTTAGGCTCCGGCTTGCCGCGACCCCAGTTGCGACAAGCGGTTTCAGTCACTGTGTGTGTGTGTGTGTGTGTATCTTACGCAAGGTGGAGGGAGGTTGAACTGCCCAATTATTGGCTACAAGTCTGTGTCTTTTGGCACTATACTGCAGCGTTCACTATTACACTGCAGTCCCGTTACTATTTTTGACGTGAGATACTATATATCACACACAAACAAAATGGATCCACTGGAAAAAAACTGGCTACACACCATTTTCCTTATACAGCCACACTGGTCTAGAGATTAGGCTTCAAGAGGGCTGTGAAGTACAGGCTTGTGCTTTGAAAAGAGCTAACTAAATGAAAGCGTCTGCTAAATAAATAAATAAAAATGATGAGTAAAAAATACGCATTCCATTATGCTTTTAATATCTATGACACAATTCTATTAGAAGAGTATCATGTTTCAGCATAATAAATTCAATGTAAAACTCCCTCTGAATGTATTTATCTACATTTTTCTAGGAGGGCTTGTTTAGCTTTCATCAGATTCCTGTAGTGATCCGTATTCTGGATAAAGTTAAGAACCTTTGTTTCAAAAAGAATCTGAGCAACAGAAGAAAGAAGGAAGAATGTCAAATGGCTTCTTAGAGCTATGATTTTTTCAGTTGTGGTTATTTGTAAAGAATTCTCCAACATTCGTCAGGGTCTAGCATTCAAGCTAAATGTTGTTCCGCCTACAGAGAGCCTACCGAGGGCTCTGAAAACATGTAAGGCTGATTGATGGAGGTGTTTACTATCCACTGCACAGGGTACTACCAGGAAGGAAGTCTCCATTAGACCCAGATAACACACATCTGTTCTCAAATGCTCTCATTAGCTGCATTTGCTTTCCCCCTTGTGACTTAAACCTGTCCTTCATCGTGCCCATCTGTGCTGTGTATGTGTACTAATATGTGACTTGTGCTGTCTGTGTTTTCATGGTGCTACATGATTTTAGAACTTTTAGCCCATAAATGCAGCATATACTTCGTCTCTGTTTCATAGAGGTGCATCGATGTAAATGCCGCAGCAAATTATGCACTGTCACTTAGTGACAAACCTCTTTGGCAACACTATGAAGACTGTTAATAAAATGAAACTGATGTGTAATACCATACTAATATGCAGCTGACTGATGAGATGTGATGTTCTGGATTGTTGGCCTGAGGTTCTGGTTACATGTATGATCTCACATCCCCAAAAACCCCTTAGAGATGAAAGGAACAAGAGGCCCTCTTCTCCTTCCTGTCTGTGATCTCCATCAGTTCCTGCCAGGTCCCAAAGGTCTTGATGATTCTTCACTCTCACACTGCAAAGACAGAGGCCATCCCACCGTCTCCAAATGCAAAATAAGGAAGAAATAAAGAATAATGTGCTGGAAATTTGAAAGGAAATGGCTCGGAAATGACATTTCATGAGTCAACACATCCCACCTTATTGGAGGGATAGGGGAAAGAGCAGGAAGAGGAGAAAGATAGAAACCATCCATAACTTCAGTAGGTGAATGAGAGGTGATGAACCAAAGGAACTCTGACTGTAGTGTGGTACATGAGTCCTGATCAAAGAGGATGTGGTAGGCAAGCATGTGGGTATATTAAATGAACATTGACATACCATCTGTCTGCAGTTCCAATGAGAGGACATGCAATACTATATACAGCCAGTGAAAAACATCTAGGACTAGTTGAGAGCTGGCAAATGTTCACACATCACATGCCAGAGTTATTCAGTTTGATCCTGAAGAGGTTTCCCAGCTCTCCTTACACTACTCAATGCACAGACAATAAACTAGCCAAGTTCAATCAAAACAGTAGGTTGGAAAAAGGTGTATACTCCTGTGTTGGAATCAAAACCTCATGGACTTAGACCTCCACCACCGTAGTAAAATCCTCACATTATATGCTTTATCCTTTTTGGCATTTCCATAGTCCTGTAACGTTAAAAACCACTATTAAAAGTCTTAGCCTCAGATAGCAGCTTCTCACATATGCCACATAAATGATTACACATGGATATTCCAAGCTTTTCTAACTCCCCAGTTCTGAGCAGATGTTCTTCAGATATGATCCTTCCAATGAGACAAATAAACATGTTTTAAATGTAAACAATAGTCTTCATTAATTTTCTCAGTGGTAAAATTTTCATAACAATATATGCTTTATAGAATATCCTACTTAGTGTTTTGGGGGTTTGCTGAGTCCTGAATCAATGAAAGAGTCTTGCTTGGATCACAAAGACATATTCATCATGCTCTCAATGGTGTGTTTCAGCCAGATTCCATAAGTTTGAGCTTGTTCTTCAATGAAAACCTTTCTCTTGGACCACCCACAGTTTATTGGCTATGCCTTCAGCATGCTGACATGGAAATTTTAACTCCCTAGATATCAGGGTTCAGAATGACTGCATCCTACACATTACATTCCCATACTGTTGTAAAGCTGACCTGTGAATATTCTGAACAACTCCTTGGTGTCTCTTAAACATCCGGGAATTTATTGTTTGTTATTTCAGTTTTTAATTTGGCAGTAATAGAATAAGAGTAAACATTTAGCGATATTCTCTGTCATTTAAATAAACCAGCGCAGTGAAATGCTTTTTGTGGTATAACTGAAAATGGAAAACAAAAAGTGTCTCGGGGCCATGAATTCCTTGAGTAAATCTAAATATATGCTAAATTATTTAAAGATGCTTAATTTGGCGTGATGTGCTTCTCTTTATGCTCTCTTCCAGCAGTGCCAGTAGTAAGAGTTAAGAAGTTATTCTGTCTGTGCTAAAATTTTACACTGCAATTTTAACAAGATCATCTGATTATCAGGAAGGACATTTTCTGGAAATTATGCATGTTTTTGTTTATGTTGCACATCCTTTTTTTTAAGTAAATCATTCAGCAAATAAAGGTTTCGGAAGGTGCAATTACAATGCCAGCTGATGCCATTTCTTAAATACCTTTACATGGATCTTGGTGACCCTAGTTATAGAATCAGCTGTTAAGAAGGAGCAGACAGTATGTTATCCTAGTAGTTATAAAATCATGTTGCTGTTATAACATAAACTGTTTCAGTAAAACAAAATATTTAAATGCAAGTTCTAACTACTCCTCAGGAGGATGGGAGGATATTTGCAAGGTGTCGAGAAGGAGACCAGCAGGGTGCTACTTTGACATCCACAAAGGAGACTAGCAGGTGCAGATAATCCCTATGGGATTTTCACATCATGGTGCTGAACATGCAAACAGCTGGTATTGAAGGTCACAGGAGCACATCCATAACTCTGTCTGCATGGTCTCAACTGATAATTTATGGGCGCATCCCTCGTTTAGCCACCTCTGTTATCTACCTGCAAACCATATTTTTGCAATTCCACCCAACTTTGTTCCAGATGCAAAACAAGGGGCGCATGGAATTTTGGTTAGGTTGCCTTTCCCAGGCAACCCATGGGCTAGAAGGGAATCACCAAGGGTAAAGATAGAGAAGCTCCTGTGAGCAAGCAGCCCACTGCTTTCTCAGTCTGCCTTTTGTACTTCACCACCTAATTCCACTGCTTCCTAAAGTCATCACAGACCTAGTATGCATTTTTTACGTGCTCCACGATTGAAAGGTTCCCTAGGATTAGCAATATTTGCCTTCCAGAAGTTATTTCAAGGCTTGGTTTGTGTATATTGTCTAATTCTCTTGTGTGAAAAACAACTTTTTATACTAAAGACCTACAGTGCTGGAGCTATTGATAACTACTAATTTAAGGTAATAGAACTGTTCCCAGCTATTTACAGGTCTTGATCAACCGCTACACCCCAGCTAGACCCCTTTGCTCATCTACTTATGTTCGCTTGGTGGTCCTACGCACGAAAGGTAAAGAGCGAAGGTTCTCGGTTCTGGCTCCGTTGTGGTGGAACGACCTTCCCCTCTCACTCATAACTGCAGAAACTCTGTCTACATTCAAGAAGGGTCTGAAAACTCACCTTTTCCGGACCCATTTTGCCCAAGATCTCTCTAGCTCGTGTACCATAACTTCATGATCATCACCAGACAAAGCCTTTATTCAGTCACTACTCCAGCATTGTTTTTGCTTGCTTGTGTATCTTATAATATTACTAAAAAAATAAATTAAAAAATTGGTAGGAGGGTATCAGGATTTGTCTATCCTGTGTTTCGTGCACCTACTTGAACGATGAACCTCGGTGCAGCAAGTGGTAGACAACAAACTAGGTTTACTTGAGTCACATGTCAGTAGTTATGTCTCTCTTAATGTAATGCATAAATTTTATTTTTGCTGAGATGTACGTCACTTTGGACAAAAGCGTCTGCTAAATGAATAAATGTAAATGTAAATGTAAGGTAGCATCACATAATTTCAGATGCAAACATGGGTAATATGAGTTAACAATGATTGGTCATTTTATGTAAGTTATCCATATGGTTGTGGAATTTCATATAACAAGATAAGTTGACTATCTTGCTAATCAATACATTATGTTGTTAATCCCAACTTGCAAGTAGCAATCAGTTTTAGAGAACTCTTAAGAAGTTTCCATGAAATGGTCTGCTCTCCCATAATGCAATGCTTTGTAGTTTACTTGACCACCATATCTATAACATTACTGAAGACTAAATGCTCATTTAAATTTTAAAGTAAAGAACTAGGAGAGATGTCAGATGTCTTTGCCCTTCCTTTGGGCAAACTTATTCAGAAAAATTTCACAAGATTTAATAACCAAGTCTTTGAAAATAATGGAAGCCATTGGGTAGAAAATGGGAGTGTAGCTAATTCTTTCACACGTACTAAATACATCATTTCAATATCAAACAAAATGTTAACATCTTCATCTGTTATCTATCTTTTATCTAAATATGTACAAAGAAAGTAAAAGGCAGCACTGTGTTGCGGTGATACTCTCAACATCAGACTGGCCTGAAGGTCCTGATACACCTAAGGACACTAAGATCTGAAACCAAACTGTAAATCAGTAGGAGGTTATGGGAGGTCAACTGGAGTCAGCTTAGAGCTCCTCCTGTTTACCTCCACTATCTTCAAAAAGGCACTTCTAAGTAAAGAACATTTCATTTATAAGCTTTATTGTTGGGTTTTAGTTCATGAATGTTTAGGGTTCATCATAATAACCTGAGAAGCTAAAACAAATATTTCCTCTGGTGTAATGTTTGGAAAAAACAAGTTGATTTAGCTAAGGGAAATTAATTCTGAGCAGGAACATCAGGAAGTCTATCTGAAATCAACATTTGCTCAAAACTTGTTTCATTCTACCCACTCACTTCTTGTCATCATAAACTAAACTGTTCCAGATAAACACAGTTTTATAATATTTGGCATTTACTAATTCTGAGGGATCAAACTCAAAAAGAATTAAAAGAATGAGGGAGATGGTATTGCCTGATAAGTCTACGAAGACAAAAAACCTTTAAAGCACAAAACAACATTGCAGCATAGCAAAAAAGAACACACACACACACACACACACACATTTTCAGAACCGCTTGTCCCATACGGGGTCACGGGGAACCGGAGCCTACCCGGTAACACAGGGCGTAAGGCCGGAGGGGGAAGGGACACACCCAGGACGGGACGCCAGTCCGTCGCAAGGCACCCCAAGCGGGACTCGAACCCCAGACCCACTGAAGAGCAGGACCAGGTCCAACCCACTGCGCCACTGCACCCCCCCAAAAAAGAACATCTAAACAAATAAATCAGTAAAATTTGTAGTATTTTTTAAGTTCTTACCAGTATTCCACATATTTGTCCATTTATAAGGTGATGTCACTGACCAGTATAAATATTTTAAGGCTGAAAAACAACTATTTCCAAGTGTGCTGTCTCAGTGCCTGTATTGTGATGGCAGGTCAAGCTGTTAAATCCAGAAAGAGCAACCACTCTTCTTCAGCACATACCACCACACATGCTGGGAAGCAGAACACTTAAAGTGGATTCAAATGTACACTAGTGATAACCATATCATAATCTATAGCAAACTGGGTTCTTTTCTTTTGGAAAGGAACCAAGGTAACGAGAGTTATATTATTTATTTTGTGTCGTATCGATTCTAACCCTGAAACCCAAGAACCCAAGGAAGATTGATGGTAGTTTCAGTAAGAGGTGCACAATTTTTTACTTAAATTATGTTTATCTGTAAAATTATTTGTGAAATAATGCTTTTATTAACCATTCTGTCAGCCTCTTCTGTTTCATGTTATTAAACTCCATTTCACCTGATTTGTGTCATGATATGTAGATTATTCTAGAAACTGGAACAAAGGGAGATTGAATGGCTGTGAACAAACTGAGCCTTTTTGTCCGTTGACACAGTAACTCAATCGTCTTTAAGAGAAAAATACACATACTGTCACTGATAATCTTTAAAAAGGATTCATCTTTTATTTATTGCTTAAAGTTGCTTTTAGACATAATGAATTGAGGAGAGGAAGGGACCAAAAGCATCCTTCAGTTAACCACGTTGCAATTGCCACTTTGTGATTGATAGTTCTGATTGATAGCTGCAGCCCGCTGTGTGGTGGGTCTGGGGTTTGAGTCCTGCTTGGGGTGCCTTGCGGCAGACTGGCGTCCCGTCTGGGGTGTGTCCCCTCCCCACCTTCACCGCAACCCCGCTCGGGACAATCAGTTGTGGACATTGTGTGTGTGAGTTCATGCTGTTTGATATTAGGAGTTTCATCCTCTGCATACAATTCTTGAAGGAATTTTACAGGAAAGGGGTCTTAGAGTCATGGATTCCTCTTCCATGAAAGCAAAAAAGGACTTTGCACCATGATTACTGAAACAATGCGGTCCTGAAAAAGCTTCAACCAGCTGTTTTGACAGTCTGGAGTTCTTCTGGAATAATTGTGGCTGCAGCTGTGTTACGTTCACTAAAATTCAAATTGAGAAAAAAGAATAAAATTATGTTGTCTCTACAAATTCCTGTTCGATTCAGATTGTTGACTGATTCACCACATAAACATGTTTGCTATTGGTCACTAACACTCCCCAAAAAAAGACTAAAAAAGCAGAAACTAGCTGTTGAACCGAGTTGAATAACAGTCACGCTCCAAGATACGCCCTTTGGAGTTACAAAAATTTTACTTTACAGCGAATTTCATCTAGTACCTCCACTTTGGCTTATGAGGCATTTCTCTGCATTTTTGCAGAGTGAACTTGGATTTCATACATATCCTGATAGCTGAGTAGCGCAACACATCTAGACACATACATACATTGGATTTAGCAGTTATTTTTCTACAAAATAACATACAATGATTGTTATGCATTATTTAGCTGATAACTTTATTAAAGGTGACAAACTTTTACATATACAACAGTGAATCACCTTTCCTTCTATTCACCAGATCAATGTAACACACACACACACACACAAGGGCCAGTTTAGTGTTACCAACTTCCCTAAAACACATATTTGGGGGAAAGCAGAAGAAACATGGAAGAACATGCAGACTCCATAGATTCTGAGCGGAGATCAAACTCCCATTGAATCGTACAGCTAGAGAACATGTCAGCTTGTTTTCAATGGAAATAAAATGAAAAACGTTTGCACCTTTGCAAATTTGTAATTTGTCACTGTATAATAGCAATCATTGTCATAACTATTATTTTAAAAATTCAGAACATAACTTCTCTAAGTGATTACTGCAGTTCAGAAGTTCTCAGAAATTCGTGAGGTCCGAAGCTTCAGATTGAAACCATTTGTTAGAATGAATATATTTGTTGCAAGAGTGTGTCCACTATTAATCAGGCACCTTGCACAACAACTCGCCGGCCTTTCTGCTCAACACAGATGTGTTTAACCATGTTCCACATGCAAGGACCGTGAAAAGTACACCCACCTTTGACACACATATGCACACACACAGTCCAGTCTCTAAAACAACAGACTGGGCCTCATTGTGTACACAAATACAGTTACACCTGTGACCCACAATAAATCTATCATATGCTACAGTTGTACACATGTATGCAGCTCTATGTTTCAGCTGTATATTAAAACCTCCTCCTAAACTCTTGTAACGTTGACTGAAAGCCCTCAAATCTTAGAATTTTCATTGTTTCATTGCTCATTACATACACAGTATGCGACAAAGTGAAACACGAGCAGAAGGATTTGAATTCAATTTATTTTTATATTATTTTTTCTATATTTTTTACTTTAAATTTTATATGCATTTTTATAAAGCTGATAAACAACCAAGGTAGGTGAAATTACATTTCGAGGTGGAATGCCTGAGTGAACATGTTCCACTGGTAATAGATGAATAATGTCTTGGGATCATATGACTGAGATAATAGTGAGTACATTCCATGCTGCAGGCTGAGGTTTATGACAAATGGAGAAAAAGTGTGACAGAAGTTTTTTGCCTAAAGAAAATCAATAGCTCCCCAAGGTTATGTTATGCCAGTGTAAATCCTAGCTTACATTCACCTTTGAACTGCTGTAAGACCACTACAGTATTTGTTTAAAGTCCCTTTCAATGGCAAACTGTTAAAAACCCTTCAGTGGATTACTACATTCCGCTGCTATAAAAAAGCTGTGCTTCTTTTGTTACAGTCAACATTTACCCTCTTCTACTGCTGACAACACTAAAGGCCGAGAACAATTTGACATTCATTGAAAGCTTATGTAGTTTAGTTTCCTTATGCATGCCATAGTAGTCAGCAGACTTCCCGGAAAATATAACATGTGGGTTTAAACGCAGCGATAATACTGTAGTTTCCATCACTCTAGTCAAATGTCTAGAAACCTACATGAAAAATTAACCTTCACCACCCCATGACCTCATGTCCTTCTGACCACCACTGGTTGCTCACTCAATAAAAAAAGGTCTGTGGTATGAGACTCTGACACTGATTAACAAGTGAGTTAAATTTATCACGAAACATCTTACAGTGAATACTTTGTTCTCCCCTCACCCTTTGTGACCACTTATTACTACATTTACATTTATTTATTTAACAGACACTTTTCTTCAAAGCACCTTCCAATGAGCTCTGCATAATGTTATGAACCCACACACCTTTTTCACCATGGTGATTTACACTGCTAGGTACACTACTTACAATGGGTCACTAATCCACACATCAGTGGAACACACTGTCTCTGTCACTCACACACTATGGATAAGCCTGAACAGCATGTCTTTAGACTGTGAGAGGAAACCAGAGCACCCCAAGGAAACCCAGACACAGGAAGAACATGCAAACTACACACAAACTGAGCAGGGATCAAACCCATATCCTCTTGCACCACCCAGGCACTGTGAGAGAGCAGGGCTACTTGCTGAAGTGTTTATGAAAGACACCTTCTGGTCCCACAGGTATTACATAAAGGACCAAGTTCGTCCCAAAAGAGCAAAAATTTTATGTTATATACACTTAATGAATACAGTTGAAAAAAGGTTGCCATTTGGTTCCCAGGCTGCGTCATTCACAAGTGGCAAATATTGATGCAGATTTTAAGTCATGTCCATGCCACATATCATACTGACACACATTTTCACGTGAGTCATGGCTCTGAAACACACACTAAGGAGACAATGATCCACTTGAGGGAGAAACATCTCTTCGGTGCCACTCCATGCCTCTTCTGTTGACTTGGTCTGGGGAGAAGACTTCCTTCCCTCTTACCTCAGCACAACATTCCTTCCAAACATGGCTCACATTAGTCTATTGCTGGTTTCCAAGACTAAACTGTCAAATCTTTGACCAGAAAACAGTAGAGCTGAATTTTATAGTATGCTGGCTACCTACATGTATGAATGTACAATTTTACCAAGTCATTTCCTTGAAATGTAGTGTATCCTTTCTGTTTTTTCTTTTTTTCAGTTTCAAATTGTTCTCTGCATGTGCCGCTGTGCAAACTTTTAAACAGAAACAGAGTACGGTTAGTAAGTTATTTGCCATGTCTACCAACAACCTTCAATTGCTTCGGTTTAGCTAAAGGCAGCTGAGCTTGCTTTTTTGTAATTTGGTCTTTCTTTTTTTTTCAGGGGATCACAACATTTAAAAATTTAGATACTGGCTACATGGGTTTAAAAGTCTTGGTGGTGTACATACACTTAATCTTGTTGCTAAACTTCCAACACGTACAGCAGGAAGTTCTCTGCCTGTTTTTCCCTGTAACTGGCAGAACAAGGGGGTGTGCGGGGTGTGGCTGATGTGGAGTGATGAGAAAGACTTGAGAAAGCAGTTATTTGGTGGGGCTATCGAGAGGAGTGTGTTCACAGAGCTAGGGCTGCAGGCCCAGATAAATGTGTAGGGACGGCTTACATCACTTCCACCCTTTGTTCTAGACATTATTATGAAGGCCAGGAATGTAATTCTTGTAGAGGGGCTGAAGAAGGAATTCAAAACAAGTCCATTGACTCTGCACAGTGCGAGCAGGAAAAAGGTATTTTTGAATTTGTGTTTGTGCATAAGAATGCATGGGTTCCTGAACCACACCCTCTCACATATCCTGTAGCAGCCCCTTGCCCCTTCTCTTGGAGAGGCACAGTGTCCCATCAAGCCAACAGCCTCCCGCAGTCACATGGAGCGTCTTTCAAATGAAGCAGGCTGGTCCGAATAAAAATTAAATCACTCACTGCCACAAAATTACACAACTGGCACAGGTACTGGTCCATGGCATATTGGTAAGTGATAAAAGTAATTGGTCATTTTTTCGGAAACGCTAAATTTAAGCCGCAGTCTTGGTTATGTATTATGAGTGCCAGCAAGTGCTACTGATGAGTACAGTTTTCTCCCATTGACTTGACACCATCAGTGCTTTATTGACACAGTTGTGACAGACATTGTACTCATCAGCATCTTCCATGTTTCAGAGGTAAAATCATACCATTGTATTGTCAGATTCATTCAGTCCTATAAATTGTACTGTCAGATTCATTCGGCCCTATAAATTTCTTTAGTAAAACCTCAGCGAAATTGGGAAATCGTAAGCTTTTGTATATGTTTTCCATGCAGTTAGAACAATTTTCCAATCGGTGTAACTATGGCCCAGTGTTCATTGGGCCATTTAGACATCACTGGAAGAGCACAATTTAGGACTACCCCCTCCTCACCACTGTAATTACCTCTATTTAACTTCTTGACTCTGGAAGAGAATGTCAGCTCAAATATTTACATGTGACTGATACCTGCCAGGTTTATTGTTTTCTTCACCTATGGTGGACCACAGGCAACATTAGTTTCCTCTTCCCCTAGGACTTCATCAGGAAAAAAGACCAACATTTTGACCTTACACATTTTCCTGACTGGCTGCCACTCAAAACATATTATCGTTATGTTGTTAAAGGCTGTGAGAATTTTAAGAGCCCAGCTTGACTCATAAAAATATTATCAGTCCAACAAGGTGGGGCTGGGGGAGTACATGGAATAGAAAAGGCAATTTGTGAGCCTTATTTTTTCAAGGCCTGCTACTGAGCTTGGGTTTACTCTGGTCAACATGAGGCATTTTTCCTTTTTGTGTTTGTCTGTGAACATCTCATAATGACTGGAAAGCAGAAAAAATGCTAAACACTGAGATCTTGTCCAAACTGCTTGTACAGCAGGAAATTTTGAAGATTGTTTCACCATCATCTAAATGACTTGGTCCACTTTCCCTATGATATACTAAAATAAATGAGGCTATTGTGCATGCAGTGTTTGCTTGACTTGATCAAAAATCTTCAAGAGGCTTCCACAAGTGATCTGCACTTTTCTAAGAAAACTAATCAAGATGGTAGATCACATAAACACAGAAAACAAGCTTGGGGTCAAGAGTATACGGTGAGTTTTTTACCTTCACTCATGTCCAAACTGTTCATATTTCAATTATTTTTTTCCGAAAAAATTGTAACAAATTGTAGCCAATGAACTGCCAGTTCAGCTGTCTCTTGTTAGAATTACAGAACAGCTGCAATAATATGTTTTTGTGCAAAAAAAAAAGCTGTATGAAATCCATGTATAAACCTCCCAAACAGCTGACAGAGTCATAGCATGAATACAAACAATAAAGTGTTAATGCATGGAAGCAAACCACAATGAATTATTACTTTTATGTTCATGTACATACACATTGTCTTAAACCACTGGCCCCAAACAGGGGTTACAGCAAGCCAGAGCCTAACCTGGCAACACATGTGTCCGGAAGTGGGGTCGTGGGGAGCCGGAGCCCAGCCCCGCAGCACAGGGCGTAAGGCTGGAGAGGGATGGGGGCACACCCAGGACGGGACACCAGTCCATCACAAGGCACCCCAAGCGGGGCTTGAATCCCAGACCCACTGGAGAGCAGAACCCAGTCAAACCCGCTGCACCACCGCACCATTGAACCCCTTACTATGCTCATGTACTCCCATATTGGGTAATCCCTGCACATGCTGGTGACGGCCTGGTGCTGAAACACATCCATGTCTCAATTTCAAATTAATGTCCACATTATAATAAACAAATACAGCCACAACTGTGAGTGTTGGCCTTGATATACTCTCATTCAGTTTGTATAGAGGTTCAGCATCTGTCAGAATAATCTTCTCCTGGACATTTCTGGTGAGTATGCATTAAATTTTCTAATTCCATTATAGAGAGCTTATAAAATAAACATGCTGTCTGAAACAGCACTCACAAAATATGGCACAGAATTGTCTAAGTGTCATCGCAAATTTAGCAGGCAGAGAGTGAAAATTTGATATTTGATATTAAACAAACAAATCACATTTTCTTTTGTCCTCTGACCTACACTGAAATGTTACTGAAACCTCCTTCTTTACTTGACGACTGTTCTCAAGAAATGTATTTGGCATCAGAAGAAAAAAATATCAGTCTCGACAATAAAATTCCTAGTGAATGCAACATTAGCAACTGCATTAGTTGTGGGCTATTTCTGTGATTTGGATCTCCCTTTTTCTACTGCCAAGGCACAGCTGGCAAAAAATATGAGTCATATTAGGCTGTGTAAATGGGAAAAGTTTGGAATTAAAAATCTGTTTGACAGAAACAAAATTGTAGCACCACAGAATTAATGAACTGCCACAGTAGTATAGTATGCTAGTTCATGTTTCAAAATCTGAATCAAACAACATTTAGCATCTTTCAGAGTGTTGGTGTTGAAACTTGAAGTACAAAATCTGCTACACCGGGCTCTTGGAACACTTGTACAATCAAATATGTATACAGTGGTGCTTGAAAATTTGTAAACCCTTTACAATTTTCTCTGTTTCTGCATAAATATGACCTAAAACCAGATCAGATTTTCACAAAAGTCCTGAATCTACATAAAGAGCACCCAGTTGAACATGTATAATGTTCTAATGATCTAGAGTTACATATCCGTCTGTGGCAAAAGTATGTGAACCTTTGCTTTCAATAACAGGTGTGATCCGCTTTTGCAGCAATAACTGCAGCTAAATGTTTCTGGTAACTGCTGATCAGTTCTGCAGATTGGTTTGGAGGAATTTCAGTCTATCCCTCCTTATAGAACAGATTCAGCTCAGGGATGTCGGTGGGTTCCCTCCAATGAACTGACCACTGCAGGTCCTTCTACAATATTTATATAGGATTATGGAAATGCTGGATTCGAGGACTTTGACAAGGCCATTCCAAAACATGAACTTTCTTCTGCTTTAACCATTCTTTTGTAGAACAACTTGTGTGTTTAGGGTCGTTGTCTTGCTTCATGATCCACTTTCTCTTGAATTTCAGTTCATGGGTAGATACCCTTACATTTTCCTGCAGAATTTGTTGGTACAATTCAGAATTCATAATTCCATCAATGATGGCAAGCCGTCCTGGTCCGGGGACAGTAAAGCAGACCCAAACCATGATACTGCCACTGCCATGTTTCACAGATGGCATAAGGTTCTTATTTTGGAATGCAGTGTTTGCCTTTTGCCAAACATAACACTTCTCATTCAAGCCAAAAAGTTCTATTTTGGTCTCATCCATCCACAGAACATTCTTCCAATAGCCTTCTGGCTTATCCACATGGTCTTTATCAAACTGTAGATGGGCAGGCAATGTTCATTCTGGAGAGTAGTGGCTTTCTCTTTGCAACCCTGCCATGCACTTCATTGCTGTTTAGTGTTCCCCTGATGGCAGACTCATGAACACTGACCATCAATGCAAGAGAGGCCTTTAGTTTCTTAGACATTACCCTGTGTTTCTTTGTGACCTCCTGAACTTTATTACACGCCCTGGTCTTGGTGTGATCTTTGCTGGTCAAGCACTCCAGGGCAGAGTAGCAACGGTGTTAAATTTCCTCCATTTGTACACAATTTGCCTGACAGTGGACTGGTGGAATTCAAATTTTTTAAAAATGGTTTTGTCAATTTTCTAGCCTGGTAAGGATCAACAACTCTTTTTCTAAAGTCCTCAGAAATCTCCTTCATTCAAGTAATGACACACTTCCACAAACCTGTCTTGTGAAGGTCAGACTTTAATAATGAAGCCCCAGGTTTCTGTTCTTTAAATATGGTAGGGCCTCCCTTACTCACACCTGATTGTCATCCCATTGATTGAAACACATCTCTAATTTCCCCTTCAAATTAACTCATAATTCTATAGGCTCACATACTTTTGCCACACACAGATATGCAACATTGGATCATTTTCCTCAGTAAATAAATGAACAAGTATAATGTTTTGTCTCATTTGTTTAATTGAGTTCTTTTTATCTAGTTTTGGGATTTGTGTGAAAATCTGCTCAAGTTTTAGGTCATATTTATTAAGAAATATATAATATTCTAAAGGATTCACAAACTTTCAGGCAGTACTGTAAAAGCAATAAAAAGCAAGGAACAATTAGGTAGTGTTAAATGTTTGAGTGCGTTTCCTCTCTGAAAGTAAAAACAGAAGAAGGAAGCAAAGTAGTCAAAAGATCTTGGACCTCATGGGTGAGCCGGCTTCACATCTTCAAAATTCAAAGAAATCAGATTCGTTTGAGTCGAGCAGCCATATTCTGAGTCTTGGTTATGCCTTTTTATGGTGAAAAGGAAGGGTCAGTTGTGCCACGTCTGGATCACCATGGTGGAAATCTTGTCAGCAGTCTGAGCTCAGCAAGGATGTGTGACTGGGTGGGGGTGTTCCTTTATATAATCTCTAGAGTACAGATGTTAGAGATGTGCCGACCTTGTGGCTGACGTTGAGTATACGCCACCAGCTGTAGTAATGACAGCTGACTGGTGGGAAAATACTGCATTATTCATACTTCTTAAAACTTGTGAACAATATCTACAGCAAGTGAACAAAATGGGTTCATTGGGATACAGAACAGTTCTCTGACATGTATGCCCAGACTTTGATTTTTGCCTAAAAGTAAAACTCTAATAAGTCCCTGAGCCATGCTTGTATGAGTCCCAGTGACCCACTAACTTTGGGTCAGCTACACATCAAGACAAGGTGGCTTTTAATAGGGTGTTGCTTCTGAATCATTTCAGGCATGTTCCACAGTCTTCTGTGCTTCTCCAGAAATTACTAAGAGTCTCAAAGGTTAGATCTGGACAAAGTAGAGGCTATGGAAGCAGATCCTCCAAAAATATAATGTAGAGGCCTTTTTAACAACAGAACGTGAATACCACAGCAAGGAGAGTCTGGGCAAAAACAACCCAAAATGCATGAAAATGCCTTTTTCTTCTGAAGGCAGTGCAGAAGAACCTCCAACATGCCTTCCTACCCCAAAGCCCTCCAAAGAAACACGTGATGGTCGGAGAACTTGTCTTACAAAATATTTTCTATGAATGGATGTGTACATATACAGAATCGCCACAGCCGAAAGAACAACAATTGTCCAAAGGCTGGAATCCAGCAGGAAGAGCTTCTGGCACTTCTACATTGGTGTGGGGCACATGTTTCTGGTATGGTCTGTGTGCCCTCTTTCCACAAGTAGTCAAGAGTCAGTACAATGCAGCAAGTTAGTGCTCTGAAAACTCATGCGCATCTCATGGTGCATTTCTGTTCAGCCCTTTTTCAGCACTTTGGTTCATGGGTCAGATCTTGATGAAAAGAGGCTGGATGAATAGGAGGAGGTAACAGCCCATTTTCCGTGGCCTTCAGAATTGCTGGACCATGGTCCCATGTCGGTAGGGGTGTTTACGACAGGGGTTTCCGTCTGTGTCAAGCTTCCGGAACTGAAAGAACCCCTAGTAGAAGACCAGTGTCAGTTTCCTGCAGAACTCATCCAAACCTTGCTAATTCCAAACCACATCATATCGAGTTTGTGGACAATAGTGACCCTAAATCTTAGGGCGACACTGCAGTGTGTAACTTTTGCCCTTTCTTATTTTTTTAATGGATAGTTCTCTCAAAATTACTTTTTTAGATAGGACTGTGTCTCTCATCTTGCTTCACTACTCCCTTTTAAAGAAAAAAAATCTCATCTTTCAAATTTGCCTTTTTGGTGTAAATCAGATGATGTTTTTAAAAAACACAAAAGACATCACCCATGTGTGCACACATTTCAAAAGCCAAAAACAATCAACCTGAATATTTTTGCAATCTTAGCATAGTTTAACATTTATTTTCATCATCGTGATACACTGTAACAAGCTCTTTTCTGAAATATCTTATTTGTGAACACACATTTGGAGAAATCAAAATAAACACAATCATGTGTGTCCAAACAGAGCACAGATGTTCCCTATGGGATGTCCCCAGAACCTGGCTTTGTTATGAATGACAATAATATTTATCAATACTGGAAACCCTTGCAATAAATCCTTTTTTTGGAACAGCTATTGTCTCTGAATGAGAGAACCGATCTTCATGCTTTCTGGCAGTGGAAAGAGCTGTTCTAGAGGTTTCAGTCAAACAGTTATGTGCTTATGTCTCGGCTGGGTCATTGCTGCTGGCCTTTCAGAATTCTATTGGGTCTCCTTTGACGTAGGTCCGCTTCCTTTGCAAGTAAGATTTTCATTGTTTGAAGGGACCAGACTCCAAAATCTCTCTCCTCCAGCCACTTCCTTCTTCCTCTCTGACAGGAAATTCTGCAGCAGCTCTTTTTTCTGGGCCAAATCTGCAAAATAGAGTTCAGAATTACACAGCGGGGGCCTGGTGTTCCAGAAAAAAAGATTCCTTGAGAAGAAAGACAGCTGAGCCGGTGTCAACGCCCTTGAGGCTGACCTGTGCTGACTGTCACCTCCAGACTCAGGCCAGAGGTTTCTCATGGTGCCGGATCACGTAGACCGCTCTGCTATCACCGCAAAAACAGCAAGAGGGATGGAACTTGTGGTCAATTATTGAAATGTCATGCAGATAGATAGAATGTGCACATTATGGAAGCGCAAATGACTCTTGAGAAAAAAACACTAACCCAATATACACCATATCTTTAAACAGTCAGGAATCATAAATGGAAAACAAAAAAGTAAAAAAAAAAAAATTACCACGTTCAATAAATGTTAAGTCAAATCTCATTCTTTTAATGCCTAGCACTGTTTTAATTTTTGACATTTACTAAATACTTATCTTTTACATGCAAATTCCTCAGGTAATTTAGCTTTCAATTCAGCTTTTAAAACACACACACACACACACACACACACACACACACACACACACTTTCAGAACCGCTTGTCCCATATGGCATCGCAGGGAGCCGGAGCCTACCCGGCAACATAGGGCGTAAGGCTGGAGGGGGAGGGGACACACCCAGGATGGGACACCAGTCTGCCGCAAGGCACCCCAAGCAGGACTTGAACCCCAGACTCACCAGAGAGCAGGACCCCGTCCAACCCACTGCGCCACCACACCCCCCTCTTTTAAGACAATACATTTTAATTTTCTTTTACATTACATTTTATTTAAAATTCACTTTTATTTTATTTCAATTCATGTTTTGTCATTGTACACTCCAGACATATGAAATGCCTGCATGCAAATATAGAATTGCAAACAAAGTAAATCTATCATCTTTGGGTAAGTGCCATGCATTCCTAAAACATTTGTTGACTCTGTAACCCCAGTAACAAGACTTTGTTGTGATTACTGATTAGAGGTTTATCTGGCGCACAGTCAGACCAATGTGGACTAAAAAAAATCATAAGTATATAAAAGCTTCATGAAGTTGCATGGGTTTCCTCCTGACTTGATGTTCGCTGGGAGGTGCAATTGTGCAGAGGTACCTTAATTTTTGTGCTAAACTGCTAAATGATACTTTAGCATTTCAAAAACCGATAAATCAAATAGAAATAAACACTGTCACTGCATAAACCAGCTGCGGTAGATTGTTTTTATGCAGCTATTTCAGTATCTCCATCATCATACAGCTGGTTGTTGTTAAAGCACAGCTAAAGATTTCTAAACAGCAGCTATTGCATGAGGTGTATTATTGTGGGATTTTTTACACTTACGCTTGACTGTCAGACTCCTCTCTAAACAGGACCTGTGCTGCTGTGCCGCTAACCAAGATAATTACTTCTGCTAATAACAGAGTAAACACTGCATATATATGTTCATATTGATGTGTACTCTGTATAATAATAATCATTTGAAAACAAGGCCTTTACTGGACAGAAATGAGAGCTATACTTGAATAAGAGAGTACAGTTTTGGCCTTTACATAAATTAAACTTATTCTAATCCACACTTTACAAAAATATCAGAAAAAAAATCTTGGCATAACTGTAATAGATTGCAATAATTTGTTGAATTTTTTAAAAATTATTGCATAATTTCAATGCACAAGTATCCAAAGTCCTTAAAAATAATAATAAAAGTCTTTTTTCGCAGAAAGTTCCATGCCAGAAAGTGTGGTATTAAATTCTGAAAACTTGATTCATTAAGCAGTTTGAGCAGGATGGCGCTTGTTTGTTCTGCAGAGGAGGTTTTATCAGCATGAAACACACACAGGAATTCCGGTTTGGGATTGTCCGTCCAATTCCTGACTTCCACAGGAAATCTCGCATAAAAAGCAACCGAAAAACGCCCAAAGGCATTTCATTTCTTTCCAGCCAGTTCACAGGGCACATCGAGAAATTAACCGTGTGTTGTAACCACCTAAAAAATTTGGGATGGGGTTAAAAGTAATTCAAGCAATGGAAAAACATGGTAAAACTCCTGTCAAGTGGTTGATGTCTATGGCTGCAGCTTTTGGCAAGACTTGAACCTCGCACGAGGTCAGACTGACACGGTAGGCACAAAATTATATCTTTACCGGGAAAAATTGTTTTTTTAAATTTTTACATGCATGTGTCATTATTACTGATAATAATATACCGGTAATGTGAAATAACGTCTTATGTTCAGTGTAGTGCACAACACTTCAAATTTTCAACTGTAAAGCCAACACTGACACAAGCAGTTTCAAGATGGGTCATTACAATGTTCTCCATCAAATGGTGCTGTTCTCCAGCTGGTATATATATATATATATATATACACACACACACACACACATTTTCAGAACCGCTTGTCCCTTACGGGGTCACGGGGAACCGGAGCCTACCCGGCAACACAGGGCGTAAGGCCGGAGGGGGAGGGGACACACCCAGGACGGGACGCCAGTCCGTCGCAAGGCACCCCAAGTGGGACTCGAACCCCAGACCCACCGGACAGCAGGACCGCGGTCCAACCCACCGCGCCACCGCACCCCCTCTCATATATATATATATATATATATATATATATATATATTACAATAAATCTATGAGATGTATTTGCTTAAACTTTCCTGTTCTTTGAAGAAACTAGTCTTAATAAGTAAATATTACCATTTACTAAGTTTAATGTTCAGGACTGAAATCACTAGAGTTTTCAGATCCAAACTCAAGAGCACTATGATGGCTCAAGTGTGGCCAGTGTCATCTTTAATGCTGTGGTGTGCTGGGGGGGCATCTCTTGTGGTGAGGACCATAGACTCAACAAGTTTGTGAAGAAACGGGTTCTATCATGGCTTTGACCCCCGAGGCAATGGCGGCAGAGGCAGAGGCCAGGATGAGGAGGAAGTTAGTGTTCATTATGGACAATAGATCACATCCCCTCCATAGAGGTGCTTTCGGGGCTCTGTTAGCTTCTCAACACAGAGAAACAGGAAAGGACCTTGTGTTGGACTTATTTAACCATTTAATCATCTGTTGCAACTGTAATTTGTAATTGTCTACTCGCTTAATTATTTTAACTGTTGTTTCTAATTATTTGCTATTTATATATTCTGTTTGAGTATGAGGTGCACCTTGTTAAGTGTCACATGTTAAAAACTTTAATGAAGTACCTGTCCTATTTATGCTATCCTATCCTATGCCATATCCTATGCTATGCTATTCTGTCCAGCCCTGTCAAATGCGCCACGTAGAGAAGAACAAGAAGCGTGTGGTACAAGACTCTGCTGTTGTGGGTATTATTATGTGAGCAGACACACAGCATGAGGACTTCCGGTTGTACAGCGGAGCAGCGGTGTCGCAGGCAACGCTGTCCGTCTGTCCGTCCTACTGTACGCGCGCGCGCGCGCGCGCCTCTCCGTCAGCGCGATAAGGGAGCAGCGGACGAGGAGCGGGAACACACGCCCTGATAGGCCTCCCGGAGGACTCCTAATGGCTCCGCTACACACAGAGGGCGGGGACGTGAGCTCCGATAAGGAAGCCGCACATTTAAACAGATGGCAGCTGATGCGACCCAGTAACGATGTGTAAGCACGTCCGGGCTGGGACGCCGGTCCCACGCGGAGCGTGCAGTGCGCGAACCTTTGTTTTTCAAAAGGCGGCACCGCGGCGACGAAAGGAAATGAAAGGAACCAATCGGAACACAGAGATTTTTTTTTTTTTTTTTTTTGGTAATATAGTTGCATAATCCATAGTCCTATATCAGCGCTACAAAGTATACTTTAGTGACGCTGTGTACAGGCGTTTAATTCCAGTTACATACAGTTTCTTTACCCCCCCCCCCCCACACACACACACACACTTCAGTTTACAGGATTTTGGATTTCACACGCCTCCCGACGGCTGAGCCATTTACTAACATTATTCATTCAGATATACGCGTCAAAATGATTATTAATCGAAATATAACTGACACTGTTGTCCAAGACTTTAGTAGTGGACACACAAAAGTACAGTAAAATACCTAAAGCCGTAAACCTATCAGTGCAGAACTGAGTGTAGCGTCTCTCTCTCTTTCTCTCTCTCTCTCTCTCTCTCTCTCACACACACACACTCTACTAGCTACGAGTGCAGGTAGACAATCACACAGAACTATAGGGTATTTAGTGAAGGGAAGTTGTTTTGTTAGCTGAGTGGCGATAACTAATAGTCTAATGTGGAGTCCTGAAGTAACTGTCCATTTTAATGGGATTTCACGACATTTTTTCATAAATGCCAATCAATCATTGGTATCACTGGGGGTTCAGGAACGCATACCGTCCGTTGAAACTAATGGTAACGAGAGTTCAAATAGAAGTATGTCTAATTCCGTGTCAAATACAGGAATATTGGACAAACGTGTTCTTGTATGAATTTATTGTACAAACTTGCGCACGCGAAGGTCGTGGTTCGAATCCTACTAGTGCTGGTGATATAGCCTCGACCCTGAATACATAAGAACACCCTGTACTAAATGGGCAAAGTTAATACGTTTAACTTTATTTATTTAGTAAACACTTCACTCCAAAGCGACGTGCATCATGTCAGAGAGAACAATACATGATGAGTGCATTTGTTTTGTAATAAAAACGATGTCTAGTCATGACATCGGTCGGTGTTCGACATTTTTCAGTAAAGTACGCAGCGTCTTATGAAATTATTGGAATGTATGCTTTATTTATGAACACAACACAGTGAGGTAGTCGGGAGTAGGGTGCGACGAAAATAATGTTGTGTACTCACCGCAGGAGTGTTGGGTATTCAGCCTCACCTCGAACCTGCGCCGCGCTGCTGTCTGAGCTCGTTCTGCTCTTTCGTGTTACGATCTAGCTCCCGGTTCGAGAAGTACATCATAGTCACACGCGGTGGCTGTAGACTTGGAGTCCAAATGCGAGCGAAATGCCGGTGCTGGTGGCGATCAGCGCTGGGTGTGTGGAGTACCATCCTGGCCCGATGGGTGGAGTAGTGAGGTAGGCTGGGACCCCCCGCGAACTCTCGTATCTTCTGCAAAAAAGTGTGCTGAGAGGCTGCAAACGGGAATATTAAAAAAAAAAAAGAAAGAAAGAAGGGACTATCTGAGCTCTTTGCCTGGGAAGTTGGAAAGAAGGAGCGGGGAGGAAGGGATACCGTGTTTTCGCTCAGCGTTTGTTGGTTTGCAGAGTTTGCCGCCGCATTTGCGACACGCAGCGCGAGCGCTTCACCTTTTATGTTTATTCTCATCTCCGTGGAGGCGCCGTTTCTGGAATTAAAGTTACACCACCAGCCTCACAGAGATCAGCGCTGCCCGAGTGAGTTTCATGTATCATTTCTTCAAAAACTGCATTCTGATATTTATCTCTGACAGGGATGCCAGAGACTTGTTGTTGAAAAAAAATAGCTGTAATTACTACTCGCTATTTGAAACTGTGAAATTTTTTACTCTGTTTAATTCATATTTGACTCTGTAGCAGCAGAGGAGAAAATTCTTGATAAATTTTTGCTAATATTTTGACTTGTGATTTACTTTATGGGCACTGATGCACTAGAAGGTGATGAAATTCATTCATAGTTGTCGGTGGTGTCCGGAGTGGTAAGAGAATCGAGGTAAACTCATGCTCGGCGAGAAAAAACGTGCATGTATTTTATTAATGACGTGCCCGGTGAAACAGCGCCCCCTGATGACTGAGTCCTGCCTGCAAATTCCAGCTGTGCATTTACATTTACATTTACATTTATTCATTTAGCAGACGCTTTGGTCCAAAGCGACGGACATCTCAGCAAAAGTAGAATTTATGCATTACATTACGAGAAAGAGACATAGCTCAGACCTGCTTAACCCAGAAGTTACTCATTCGATAAATTGCATGTTGTTTTTAGTGTAGGCCTATGCACTTATAATATTTATATCTGTATCTTATATTGTATAATATTGTATCTTATACTAAACAAAAAAAATTGGTGGGAGAGTATCGAGATTTGTCTATCCTGTGTTTTATGCACCTACTTGAACGATGAACCCCGGTGCAGCAAGTGGAAGGTAACAAACTAGGCTTACTTGAGTCACATGTTTATGCAAGCATAAAGGATTATAATGTATACTTTCTTGTGTCACTGCTTAATTTTTATCTCTGCATTGCCATCCATTGCTGTTTTTTGCAAACATCAGCAGAATTAAAGAAAGATTTATTAGTTCAGAGCAGAGGAGGTTTCACACAGTCCTTAGTAGTTTGGCCAATGTAATATTTTTTCTTCATGTTCTGTAGTTTTAATTGACAATGTGTTCAGTATCCATTATTTCAGCAATTTGTTCATTGAACTTTTGGGAAACTGGCATGATGGCTGCAGGTTAAACATGGGTTCGAAACAGGATCAGTCTGTGTAGAGCTTCTGTGTTTCTCCCATGCTTGTGTGGGTTTCCTCCCACAGTCGAAAGACATGTTTCAGGTGGACTGGTAGCTCTAAACTTCAAATATTGCATGTGTGTGTGATTGCCCTTTGATGAATTGTACACCCTGCCTCAGACGCTATGCTTCTAGGATAGGCTCCGAACCAACATGACCCTGCACTGGACAAGCAGTTAATAATAATGGATGGGTGTAACATCATTACATGCTATTCTCTAATTTAGTTTCATTCTTTATAATCCTAATAGAAAATAATATAATTTAGTAATTTATGCTGGAATCTGAGGGGAATTAAGAGAAAAAGACAATTTCATTGTCATCACAGAGTTGGGGACTTTTGTCCATTGTTGATCAAAGTACAGTTCCCTGGTTCCATGAAAATGACCCTTCAGTTGGCAGTTGGCAAGTCTACCCAGCAACCTGAGTGTTTAATAAAACCCCATCCCAGTGCCATTACCAATGAACGGCAGACCCTTCATGTAACACAGCCGCTGTTCTTAACACATTCCTGATAGATTTCCATTTTCCACAAGTTGAATGGGCCTGAGTTGTTCTGTTTCAGCAGTTCAGGGATCAGTCTTGTTGAACAATCTGCTGGGCTTGGCCTCGCTCTGCTGTTTATTTGTGATTTTTTGTCTTGAGGGATGAAAGGATCCAAACACAAACAGTTCCAGCTCAATGCTTCCATTGGTGTCTAAAGTACAGAAGAAAGGCAACCAATCTCATGGTTTTATAAAGTAAACCAGAACGACTAGTGTAGGTAAACCTGCCTTTCTATTGCATGAATTCAAACAAGAAATAGACCACCCGGCTAGCAATGTTAGTCTGGAGTAAAACCAAACTACTTTAATAAATTTTCTTTCTTCAAGTAAGACAAAGCTCAACACACAGTGCTCTTTGATACAAATGCATACATGGTTGACTAATTCTTGTAAATGACTCGAGAGCAAAAAAATATGGCACATTAACACACATGAAATCAAAGACCTAGGGATTTTGTCTTAATTAGATTATTATTTGGTAAAAGGGTGATTTTGAAATCAGGTGCATAGGTTCGGAGGCACCTGACAGTATGAGAATGACTATTTATATTACAGTGATTTAATTATGTTTTTCAGTGATGTCCATGTTGACGTTGCGCAATCACAGCAGACTGAGTGGAACTCTCTGCTCCTAGTAAGCAGTCCTGTCGGAAGGAACTCCTCCTCCTCCTCACTTTTCACCTGGGGGTGGTGTTGGGGCTGGGGTGCTGGAATAGGAGTAGAGTGACTCTTGCTGAGCCGTACCATGCCATGTTCTTCCCCGGCAAGGATCCGATCCCTTCCAGCTGTCCATACTCCCAGGCTGACCCTTGGACGACAGCAAATTTTGAATGGGATCTGACCGGATTGGCCCTGCCCCCCCCCCCATTGGCAGAGGGCCAACAACAAATCAAAGCAGCATGAAGCTATTTTTTCTTGCTCAGCCACCATACAGCTTCTGCTCAGAGGGTACAGGTTGAGTATCATATTTACAGAGGTGCTTCCTGAAGCCCGTTGGTTTATCTCTCAACAGTATATCCCCACCACTCCAGATGCTGCATGAGAAGTACTCAGGTTCAAGTCATACAGAGCAGTCGTGAAATGTCAGCTCTATAAAACTGCTGTGCAAATGTGCACTTTTCTAGCACAGCTGTTTTTTTAATCTCACAATACCTGGCTATTCTCTTCAGAGAAAATGCTTACCATTAGTTAGAAATGTTCACTCTCTCGCTCATCTTTGTTAACTGCTTGTCCAAGTCAGGGTTACAGCGGTCAGGAGCCTATCCCAGAATCACTGGGGCCTAGGTTTGGAGGGGCGCAGTCTGGATGGGACACCAGTCCTTTGCAGATTAACAAGGAATTAGGTGGTAATTGCAGATTAGCTGGATTATAGAGGAAGGAGTTAAGAGGCAGGTAACAAAGTCACCCCTGGTTTTTGTGGAGCTGGAAAAACAGCTGGAAATCCCATTGTGCCTCATGGGAACGAAGCAGAGACTCTGATTCCCTCTTGTTCTTCAGGCAGCCACAGTTCTTTCTTAATGACAAAGGTGGTGTTTTTGTTTACAATGGAGAATCATGCAGCTAATAAACATCCTTTTTTCCCTTTCCATCCCCATTATAGTTTGACTGTTTCCAATTAGTGCTCACCAGATGGCATTCAAGGTAGAGCGCAGGTTCCTCAAACTCGCTCCTCAGACTCTTGGCCAAGACTCTTGGGTTTCTTACATTCTTCATACATGCCATACAGCAGCACTCAGACGATACAGCCCCCAGTTATAGATGTCTCTCTTTGCAGATGATGGGTAACCTGCAGGCACTTGGCAGGTCTGCAGGAGGTACTTATAAGATGCTCATGACCTGAGAGGAATCAGACCCTGCCTCCTTTGGGAGAACAAAGCCTGTTGCACAATCCCAGCGCAAAAAACCTCCAGCTGCATTGTCTCACATGTAAGAGCCTATAGTGACAGCAACTGACAGTGCCAAAGATTTGATTTGAAAGATTTCACTCGATAAGAAAAATGGAAACAGAACATATACAATATTAGATTTCCTGAATTCCATTCTTAAGCAGGTAGTCAGTCAGGTCCTTATTATTATAAAAAAACAACTTAATGTAAACCATTTGGCACCAGGAAAATCACAAAATTGTTCCACATTTGAAACTGCAAACTATGCTTTGTTTTGTCCTTTCAATTTCTGCACCCACATTTAAATACCTCAAATCAAATGGCCTCTGGGGCTGACAGTAATTTATTGATACAGTGAAAAACGGTAGAATACGAGCAAAAAAAAGAGCGTGAAGGGTCATTTAAAAAATCAAAGTGAATGCACATGATGGATGAAATATTTAAATTCAGTACAATCCTGCAAATTCTTAAGCAACTGAGGAGAGATTTAGGGAATATGACAACATTTGGGGTAAGGGAAAACCTTCATGTATTTATTTTTTTGAAAGACTGAGAGGCAAATGTTCATTCAAGATGGCATTATCCCATAATTAAATCCCGCAAAGGGCCAGTTGGGGCCTGGCTGAAATTTCCCACCAGTCTCGTGAGACCTCCACAGCTACACTTGGAGTGAATGACTGTTGATGGTGCCTCTTTCCCCAACGAGAGGACTATCGTGGTAATGACACAGCATCACACGGTGCCTGGATTTACAATGATCTCTGCTGGGAGTTTATGTCGACCCAGCAGATGTGCCTGCCCATCTAAACCCTGACATCACCCTGCAGAACCATAGACTGGGTCCTGCGTTGAAAACAGGAGCAGTAAACCTCTTCTAAAGGTTTTAACTGGCAAACCGTAACCACCTTATAGATAATTTGCATTTATAGTGATTCAGCTTTTGCTGATTTAAATTTTGGAATCCACGTGAAGGAGTCAGATGTTAACCATTCATAAATTTGCCATTACTATGTTGCAGTTACAGGGTTGTTACTATAATCAGTTCAAGATGGGGGGGCTTGGCATACAAAAGTCATAGAATTAGGGATTACTTCAGCTATCAGATATGTAGCAAAAACACACACACACACACACACACACACACACACACACACACACACACACTGGCTGAAGCCACTTGTCCCAAGCGGGGTCGAGGTGAGCCGGAGCCTAACCCGGCAACACAGGGCGCAAGGCTGGAGGGGGAGGGGACACGCCCAGGACGGGACACCAGTCCATCATAAGGCACCCCAAGCGGGACTGGAACCCCAGACCCACCAGAGAGCAGGACTTGGTCAAACCTGCTGCACCACCATGCCCCCCACTGTAGCAAAAACAGGACAGCGTAAATGCTGAAAATCCTAAATTCTTCATTTGCAGTTAAACATAATGGATAACAGAAAGTCTTTGGTAATTGATCCCACATTTTAATAATGCAAACAAAGGTTTTATCTGCTTTGTGTCAGCCTTCCTCCCGTTGTCTCTGTGTGGGTGACGATAGAAGGGGCTCATCCACGGGAAGACGGCTGCCTAGACTTTCCCATGCTTTTTTCATGATGCAAAAGTGTTAAATCCATTCTTATCACAATCCCAAAAGCAACTTGCAGTCGTGGAAAGTGTGGAGGAGGAAAGCAAAGCTTATGGTTTAAGTCAGATGCCTGCAGTGTTGGGAAATGTCTGATTTTCTGGGGCTGTCACTGGTGTAGATTCTTGTTATTAACACTGTCTCTAGATGAGTTGTGTGAGGAGCCACTGGAAATTGTCTCTGCTTTCCCTAAAGGCAGGACAGTGTTGATCCTGTATTCTTGTCTACATTACTGTCCCATTCCAGCCACACTCAGCCACATTAGTTTCTAACAGTGACGTAACACATCGAGGCGTTCAGTGCACGCAATGTTGGCTCACGAAGACCACACCACCGCCACTTGTCACAACTCACGATACATGTGTGGACTTGAATGCAAAGTACTTACTTTGATGGAAGATGAAGTTAAAGTGGTCTGACCCAACTGTCAGAATGAAACTTGGCATTTCTGACATTTTACCCCATAATAAGTACTCATTCATTCATTCATTATGAATAACTGCTTGATCGGTCACAGAGGTCCAGAGCTTATTGCAGAAGCACGAGGCGTGAAGCAGGGTACAATCTGGACAGGACACAAGTACATTTCGGGCCCATAATTATGGTCAACAAAAAATCTGATAATTTTAAGAATAATTTGGTAATGCAAATTGTTCAGTTTTTCTCTCTTTGAATTACCAGGTGACCAGAGCGTTTTCCTCAAAATCGATGTGAGACACAGACACTAGCCTGGTTCGGAAACATCCCCGACTGAGGAGAAGGAGAGGGAGAGGCAGGCAGAGATGTACTCAGCAATCCTTCTTCTGCCTTCCCTGCTCATCCTCCCTGTTACGACCGTGCCGCATGTCATCACTTTCCATGGGTAATACACCCCTCTTTCGCTGTTTACCTGGTGTTTTAATTATGGACAAAGGAGAATGAGTGAAGAAAATCCAAACTAACTCCCAGTGGATTTTGACTTTACTCAAATGCAGGCGCAGAGTGTGTGTCAGGGAGAGCTCCCAGCTCAACACTGTTTTCTACACTGAGTCCTTCGTCCAGCCCGTCCACAAGCCTTATATCACTCTTTGTCAGGGACATCGACTCTGCAGCACGTACAAGTAAGCCCACATTCGCCCTCTGTAAGGTGCAAGGACATGCTGTCCTCACAGTTTATTTTTATTGAGTTGTTTGTCTGACCTGTTCCCTGTTCCAAAACCTTTGCACGAGACAGAGCCATGGGTACGGGTCGGGAGTAGGGCAAGACGCTCAAAGTGGGGGAATGATGGGGGCCAGCTTGTTTCCTCGGGGGTTCATTTAGTCAGATCCAGGACTGAGTCATGGCGGCAAGGATTTTCACAGAACCTAAGCACTTGTACAGCTACGGGAAATGAAGTGCTGGCCCACAGAGACCACAAAGCCTGTTTACCTTGGCCAAGTCGATTTTTGGGCTTACGGTGCTCTGCCTCTCATATACAACACTCCCCAAATAGCGTAGACTTTCCTGACTTCTTCCTACATGGAGCTTCTTACCCAAACTGGGGCTCATGGTACTCATTAATTCATGAGGCCAATCTGCGGTGGGCTCTCTTAGTGTCTTCTGACAGTCCATAGTTTGTTCTGCGTGCTTATTGTAGAGGATTCCAGGAAACATCTAGATGGTGCTCAGTCTCTGCCGTAGGAGAAACCATAGTGTCCTGTCCCTTTTTGCGATCAGCTTACTTTCCCAGCTGCAACAAACATAGGTCCCAGTTCGTATCAATGACCGGTGTGGTCCGTCCCAGCCGGCTCTCACGTTCCTTGAGTGGAAAAAGAAAGACTGGCGAAACAGCTGTATCCCGCAGGGTAACCCACATCTCTTTTCCAACAGGACGTTGTACAGGGTGTCATACCGCCAGGCGAGCCAAAGTGTTCCGGTACCACACACCTATTCGCAGTGCTGCCCAGGCTGGCGAAGGTTTCACTCACACAGCTGTAATCAAGGTAAGAGCAGCGACCACAATGGAGTCCTCGTACCAATCGTCAGTCTTACTGTTTCAGAGAAGTTAGAACTTTCCTTGCATCAAAATGTGAGCTAAAGAAATTGATGGATTTCCTCTGGGCACAGTACCCCTTGAACAGTTATTTATAGTGTTCATTTATAGTGGAACTTATTTATTTTGCAGCTACAGCAGAGTTAATGTCTGAAGGCAGCGTTTGGCCTTCCTTTCAGATGTTTTCAGTCATTCAAGAAGACGTGAAGTACTTGTACGTAATTTCATAGTACCACAGAGCTGAAATGGCAAGCTGTATTTTTAGCTGGACACATTCTGCTGGACTCAGCGCAATGTTTTCCTAAATAACAGCAAGTGAGCTGAGCTGAGCCGTTGCGCGCTTTCTTTTCCCATTGTGAAACAGCGGTGTGCGCGCAGGCTTGTGCAAACGGGGGTACCTGCATGAGGCCCAATCACTGTGCCTGTCCTATGGGGTGGACAGGAACACACTGTCAGAGAGGTACGGAGCAGAAGCGCCTTCGAGTGTTTAACTTCCTTTACGGAATTTATAACACCAGACTGTTTTTTTTACCCACTGGTTGCTAAACTTTAGCGGTGCAGGCAAAGTACGAACTTGTTTGTTTGTGTTATACAATCATCGGCAATGGTTACGTTCACTAATATCAATAATACGCACCTGAAAATATTGCAACACTTCATATCACCTTGCTGCTCTTTCTCAGATGTGGATGAGTGCAGCAGTTCACACGCGTGTTCTCAGCTGTGCCTCAACACAGCGGGCAGCTACCAGTGTGGCTGTGAGGAAGGCTACCAGCTGGCTGGGGATGGCCACTCCTGTCACACCATTCCTTCACCTGCCAGCCCAGCTGCTCCTCCCAGACCAGGTCAGGTCACACCCTCCATCCGTGATTCAGGTAAGCAACCTCTTGGACCTCTTTAGTCATGCTAATGGACAACAGAGCAGATGATTACCAATGCAGGGTAAAAATACTACAGGGGAGGATGAATATGCTGAAAAGACCTGAAATGTTTTCCATGTTAGTCAGTGATTGCAGCAACCCCATGGGCTTTTAATGACTAGTACTAACCTCTGATGCTTGTGGTGGACTGAGCAGTTGTCTCCACTCTCGCCCATCTGAAGAACCATGCAGAGAAAGGTCTTTGTGGCTTCTCCAAATTGCTGGCATTTCCATGCCAAGAACACTGCTACCCAAGGCAAGAACAGAGGGAGGCTCATATCCTGACTGTTTCCCAGCAGGCCCTTCTTCTGGGGATTCCATGGTGAATTAGAATGCTTGGCCACAGTCTCTGGAGTCTTCCTTCCCACATGACCAAAAATGCAAGTGAAAACTTTGACCACAGGTTTCTTGACTGAGTCTCCAAAACAACTTCTCTTTCTAGGGTCTCTATTTTTCACACTCAAGAGCTATAGAAATTTTAAAACAAACAAGCACATTAATGCCCAGTAGAGCCTTAATATTTAACTGAGTAAGAAGAAACACTAATCCGAGACTTCAAAAACACTTGAATAAATCTGTTTTTAGATTAACAGTTTTTTATGCTTTCGTACTTTCCCTGTATTTACACCTTAAAATAGTTTTCTCGCATTGTCTTTTACTTTCAACTTTCATCCTGTATTCTCATCAGAATACCCAGGAAGGGTGGGCAGCTACTGGCACCAGGACACTCAGAGGTTTATTTTATCCCTCTTCTCCATAGTTGGGAGATTTTTGTTTTCCTCTCATCAGCTACCAGATGACTTACTTATCCAACTTTGCATTACGCTCGTGGGTAACTTTCCTGTTCGCATCTATTGTTCAGGGCTCTGTGCCACTGTGCTGAGTTATACTGGTTATGAGAACTTTGTAAAAATAAACTGAAATTGAAACTGAGAAACACCCTATCACGTTAGCCCTTTACCGTCACAATACACGGATGACATGTATCTGTCATGGGCGGCCGAGAGAACCGGAACGGCAGGACCCAAGTGCGGAGTCGTTCATTTGGATTCAGGGGATCAGGCAAGTTCTCAGTGTCAGGGACAGGCGAATGGTCGGTCGGTCGGCGGTTGGGGTTAGAGCGGGGGTCCATGGGCGAGGTCAGCAGACGAAGCGAAGAGTCGGTTGATCGGCGGTCGGCGTTGAAACGAAGATCCGTGGATGTGGTCGGGAAACAAGGCAAAGGGATGAAAACCAGAGGACGAGAACTGAGAACAAGGGTTGAGTGTGCACTGGACGTCACGAAGGAGGGCGGTTGTCTCTGACGAGATTCCACAAAGGTGTGGGAGCTGAGAAGGGTCTTTTAAAGGGTGGACAGTTAATCAGGTGCTGGAGCAGAGTCCAGTGCTGTCGGTTGAGTTGTGGACGTTGACGTGGACGTGACAGTATCATACTCTGCAATCTGTGGTCTGTCCAGCAAGACCAATATGATCATGTGTGTGAACTACAGTTGACAGCCTACTCAATTTCTCCTTCTTATACTGCACCTTCACTGCCTGAAACACCTACTTTAGACACTACGAGCAGCTCTTTCCTTACTCTATTTAACACTAGAATTTTCTCCACCTGGGTCTTCAAAAAGCAAGTAAATATATTTGTATTCTTTTATGAAACCACATTTCACTTCCAAAATAGAAGACGTCAAGATCACTGCCAGCTGCACGGTCCATTATTACTTTTGGTACGCGCTATGCCGCTCTCAACTCGTACCGTGAGTAATAATGCACTGTGGCAGGCACCATCGCCGATGGGTCCATTCCCAGCTGTAAGTTCCTTGTTTTGTGGGTCAGGATCACACATCACACTGGTATTTTTGGAGGGGGCTCAATGCTTCACGTCCTGGGTGTGAGCTTGCCAGCGCTCTTGACGTTCACTGGTGCTTACAGTTCCTGCTACTTGCAATGACTGTAGCAGATTGGGTTGAAGGTTCATCCTTTCCTGCATTTGTTTTAGCATTTAACACCCCCAAAGCATTGGAACAACTTGGAATTTCATTTTTGTGTTGGACATATTTATTTTGACTGTTGACAGAGTTTCATATGTAATTCTGGATGTTACATGGGGGCAGCTAGTAGTGTAGTGGTTAGAGTTGTTGCCTTTGGACTGCAGAGGCTTGAATCCCACCTCCAGCTGTAGTAATCCTAAGCAAGGCACTTACCCTGAATTGCTCCAGTAAAATTAGTCAACTGTATAAATAGATAACTGTAAGTAGCTTAACACTGTAAGTCACTTTGGAGAAAAGCATAAGCTAAATAATCAATGTAAATAAACAGTATATGGTGTCAGCAAGATGGTCACTGCTGACACGGCAACACTTGTGCACATCTTCCAAACTCTATGTATTCCTCCAAGGGAAACTACAATGGACGAGACTAATTAAAGCACTTTTATTCTTTTTCAGCAAATTTCTTTATCTAATACAACTTACGGTGTCAGGATTGGTACAGTACAGTGTATAAATAATGCAGTGTTCTGTAAATTTTTAATATACCTTATATGAAATCTACTTTTCCACCCCAGGCATGATTCATTATTAAAATACATCAGGAAACCTACTTGTTTAATCTCACTAAAACCAAGTGGACTGGATGCAAAAACTGCAGAAGACTGTTGAGAATGGGAGATTAATCACAGGGTTACCAAAGACAGCATTACCAACCTCAGCTTTAGTATCTTGACTTGTGGGTGCTGTGAAGAATCATAAGGTGTTCTTCTGTGGTTTATTTTTCAGATTTTAATTCCTAAAATGCCACAGAATGGATATAGAGACACTATAGGCAGGATGCAACATAGTTTACAAGGGTACTTGTAAAAATATATTCTATGGAAAAAAAAATGTAGGTCATGAAGCAGAAAAAAATGTCATACTTGAAACATTTCATGATCATGTTAGGTATCAGAAGTTGGAGTTTTCTTTCTCTATAAATTGGTTGAGGTTTATTCTTCCTTCAGCACTGAGAGCAGACAGAACAACGGGTGTGTATGAACCCAGAATGACACAAAATATGCTCACTCTTTACCTCATTGTGTACTGCTGATACTAAAAATACGAGAAGGCCAGTACCTTCAGCCAAAGTGACTGTTTCTGAAAAAATAAAGCAGGTTACCATGGAAATCATGTTAACGAGAACAAAGCATGTGAAGACAGAGCTTCCCCGACACCCCCTCCACCCCCATACTCCCACTTTTTCTTTGGCTGGGGTACTCTGTTCTCATTCTTGCTCCACCAAACTTGTTTGCAGGGGGTGGCCTTTCCACCCTTGTCTCACTCACCTCCAACATCTGGGAGACATTGCAGAGCTTTGAATAGTTAGATTTCCACAGTCTGCATGCAGCTTCTCCTCATCACCATAAAGACTCTGCCGGACACAGCAGACCGTGGGGACAGTCGGTGATGTTTGAGGCAAAGCCAGCAGACATAACACAGATCTGACTGACTAAAAAAGGCACAGTGGCCTGTATTACTATAAACAGTAATGCAATTTGTTGTTCTTTTCTTTGCCTAGTATTTGGCTTTCAGTGATTTTGAGATGTGACCATTATGAGACCTGTCATCACAGTTATTCCAAGTCTGCAATTACAGCTCTGGGTCCCCAGCTGATTAGCTCTGAGATCCCACTTGGCTATTAATCATTTTGAAAAGGGAAGCTCAATTGACCATATCATTGCAGTTCTCAGAAATTTTTGAGAAACTGAATGAAAACTGCACTGTAAGAAATAAATCCATCCACTGCCAACATCCAGTTGTACAACACAGCTGCCCAGCGGTCAGGGGCCTATCTCTATAGCACAGGCCATGAGCCGGGGCTGAGGTTCTAGGGGAAGCCAGTGGGGGAAAAAAACATAAACGAATAAATATTCAAGAGAGGTAACGTGGTATGCTACACTTTGTATTAAAGGTGGAAAGGTGGCACTTGTTGATGACATGACAGAGGAAGTGCAGAACCTGAAGAACAGAGTCGAGCTACTGGAACAGGTAGGCTCCTTGTTCCGGATTTCCAGACAATGCTCCCAGGATTGTGGGTTGAAATCTGAGCCCTGCACTCCCTGTGCTGAGTTTGTGTTTGGACATATTTGTACTCAGTTTCCTCCTACAAATCTGAAAACATGTAGTTAAGGCAAACTAGCAATTTTGTACCCGCAGTGTGCGACTATCGGTCAATGGTGTTTGACATCTGCTGGTTTCTGAGATCACCATGATGTCTAGTGGATAAGCAGTTACTATACTGGATTACTGGAATGGTTGCAGGGATTACTGAAAAAAATTATTTGGCAAATGACTGCTGGTTTAAGATTTTAAAATATCTCATTCACATGTACTGTATGTTATAAAACCTTTTAGGTAGTCGGTAGCCTGAAAAATAATTTTATTTGAACAGAAAAAAGATGTCACTTTTAAATAAGCTCTATGGGAATTAAACTATTCATTCATATTATAGAAAATTAATAATTGTGGATGTAACTAATACCACTGTCCAGCAGAGAGGCAGCACATCTGCCAGAGGGGAGCAAAATATAACTGTTCCAGAACCATGTATTTTTCAAAATGCAGCCTAAGTGTTAGAGCAATAGATTACAGCTAAAATAACACATTTGCTCAATGCCACAAACACATTGTGCAGATATTAAATATTACAAATCTCCCATCTCCCCTGCAAAACACTGCCATAATTCCTATATTGCATCATAAAAACATGGCTTAGTTTAAGACAGTATCAATGCAGTTAAGTGTTGTAATCAAAATGTTGCTGGCTTATGTACCAGCACTTTTGTTAACCTTGAGAAATGTTTCTGAAATATTACAATTGGACCTTACCAATAAAATAATTAAATATCCCAGTACGAAAACACTATCGCAAGTAACACGATTACACTGTACCCCTTCCCCTCCACAGAAGCTGCAACTGGCTCTGGCTCCTTTTAACAGCCTCTTCCCACTGTCACTGGATGAAAGCGTCGCTGAAAGGAGCAGCTTCCTCTCCCACTCCTTCCAGCAGCTAGACCGCATTGACTCGCTCAGCGAGCAGATTGGCTTCCTGGAGGAACGGCTCGGCACCTGTGAGCAGCCCATCCACTGCATCCCATCACCTTGTGTCTCTTTGGTCCGCCGTACTTTGTCCTTTTAGATGTTCTTGATTCCATAACTGTGTGCTGACCCACACGTACCCGTAGGCTGCAGGACATAGTGGTTTGCGTTCAAGCTGAGCTTTTAATTTAAATTGTTACAGCAAACACACTGCCATTTTAAATTTCAGCATGAAATAAGATTGTTATAGATTAAAATGTTTACCCAGAGAAACTATTCCATGATAATTAACTTAAATGAAGGTATTGCATTAATGGAGTTGGCAAAAAAATGTATAGGTGCTCCAGATTAAACACCCAATAGCTGTATTCATTTCAAACTGATGCTGTTGAACAGGTGAAAAGAGAATTACTTTACACTGGTTTAACCAAGTTAATAAAAGTTGAGAAAGGTCTAGACCATGGTGTGGAATACTCATTAAGGAAGAGGATTCCTGCAGAGGCCTGCGACTGTACTCTTTAACCAGAAACCTTATTTTCTGGGGACTGTAAAATTGGCCACAGTAGTAGGCTACGTCAGCCACGGATAAATGTGTCTTAAGTATAAATGAGGCGTGATCTAAAAATCGAATTCTCAAAAGCTTATGTGCTTTTTCATACTACAGGTTCCTGTCAAGAAAATTAGACATAGTAACCACAATGACTCGGATCAAAAGAAGTGGGGAAGACAACATTTCCAACATGGCACATGAAATCCAAGCAGGACTTCAGTGTTCTAATCCTTGACCCACGAAAAGGGAACATGCCATATTCACCATTTCCATGCCAGCTAAAGAAAAACCCAACATGTTAAGTATTTATTTTCTGATTAGCAGGCACAAGTTTTTTTTTTTTTTTTAAATGCAAATACTACATAAATCTTTCATTCATTCACCAAAGTTAGGATTGTAACACTTGTCTCCTTCCAGGCCATGCTTTCTAGTCAGTACTGTTATGTGATGAAAGGGTACTGGGCTGTAATAGTTATGTAAAGAAGCAACAGTATACAAGAGAACCCAGTGCAACTCAAGTCAAATGATTTCTACAGAATTTTTAGGCAAAGTTACTTGAAATAACTTTATACTTATATATGCAAGGTATAATTGCTTGTGCTTCCATAGAAACAATAGATCCATTTCAACCATCTTTTTATAATAAAATTTTGCCAATAAAATTTACAAGTCTGTGTGGTGTTTCTTGATTCCACTTCAGCAAGAGAAGCATGAAGGGAAATCTGAAAATGGCAAAGTTAGGTTACATTAAAATTACATGCAAAGTGACACACATTGTTTTGATATTGAGGTAATAGATGTTTATCCTTTTGTAAATGCATTACCAGTGTATTTCCCCATAATTAAAATACCACTAAAATGAACAAAAATAAAGAAATGGGAGTATGCAACATTCAAATAGGAAAAACAATGTTTATTATTTTTCCAAGGCATTCTTAAATAGGCTTAAACAGATTTTGTGAAATCAAGACCATTCAATGGGTTTACATATAACCAGATTCACTATGGGTCTGTACATCACAAAGGTATGTACATGTACTGGGCCATACACACAAAAGGTTCTTCACTTCAAATGCAGACACTCCTGACAATTTTACCTAAAGCTACCACAAACTGTACACTTTTAATAGCTTTGGTGAACTTTGTAGCACAGTTTGTCAATTTACCATATCAGAACATTCATTTCTTTTTGTCTTGGTCAAAATAAACAAGTGCTTTGCCAACATAAATCTACATTGCTACTAAATCTGATCTGTCAGGGTTTACTGGTACCCTTTGTAATAGTAAATGCAATCTGTAGACAAAAGTATCAGTTGCTGTAACAGTCAAAAAATGTAATTTGTAGATTAGATGGCGCTATAACCACACAAGCAATGCAGTCCATCCACACAGCTGTGACAGTATTTAAAAGATGAACTAAAGGTATATGTAATTCTTGGGGGAAAAAAAAAAAAAAATGCAGATCACCAGACTGACTATAAACACTGCTACCATTTTAATTATCTTGGGCAATAAAACTTGCAAATTAGATAAGACTTGCAGTCATCGTACAAGCAGGTCAGTGAATGTCACACCACCGTCCTCATCTACATGGCTTTAGCAGCCATTTCGTCTCCAATGTGACAATGAAAATCAGAGGCCACAAACCAAATATATACAGATTTTATTTTATTTTTTTTTTTTTTTAAAAAAAGGTAATTTAAAGACCAAAAAAAAAAAAAAAAAAAAAAAGATTAAGCAGCTACCTTGGAGACACTTGGTGAGGCAGGAATACTTTTCCCAAATGCAGTTACAAACAAAAAGTGGTTTGACTGAATGTGTCATCTGGTGCAAAGTACAGCCACACAGTGCATATGACTTCAAGCATAGACCACTGCTGACTCTGTGAAAGCTCATGGAGTGAGTTGGGATCTTTCCTACAAATATGCTGCAAAATATTCAGAAACACAGGCGCACTTTGCTCCAGGATATAGGTTTGAAGCCAGTAAAACACATTGGAAAGTAGGTATTTATGCAACAGTAGAGCTACCATATAGGCTCAAAACACTGCATGTGTCATATGGCCTGTGCTGTACATGTGACAACAGATGCCTGAGAAATGTAAGCATGCTGCACACTGACTGGCTGCAAACTAGCCACTTCCTTATGACCCCTCGCTGAAGTCTGTACAGGTGTCCAGCACATTTACTATGCTTTAATGGCCCTGAACTTTTGATGTTTGTTGTTCATTTCTCAGTGCCAGTGTCATTTATGAATTATGAATTGACAAGCATCAATTCATACATAAAAACTAACAAATCCAAAACATGGCCTATACAGCTTGAAAATTTTGCAGTTAACACCCATTTTGTCATTAAAAGATGTGGAGTAATTAATCGCTAACAAATATACGTTAACCAATGGCCCGTTTTTGGTTTAACCAATTAAAAATTGTCAGTGCTTTCTTCACGCAATTTTTTCCTAATACACAGTTAGGGCAACACAAAAGAGCAATCTAAATAGCATAAAATTATTCAACAATAAAAATGTCCAAATGAGAAAAGGTAATTTGAAAATCACTAAATAGTTCAGAACACATAAAGGATGAAATACTGAATTTACTAGAACGCAAAATGATTTTGTCATTACAAAGAAACCTAAAAAAGCCAAATTATCTACCTACCGTATAGGACAGTTGATGTTCTGACAGCATGCAATCTCTGGTCAGTTCTTCAGGCATGCTTGGCCACGGCAAGACGAGGGAAGGATGAGGGGTCCAAAGTACATAATGTCATTACTAACCTATTAAACCTTCTCCCCACAGCATATAAGACAATACCTGCCCTGCTGACACCCACCTGACTTGTAAATTAGTTCAAATGACAGCATTTTTTTCCATTTAGCTTTGAGTCCATGCTCTACTTGGCTGTCTGAACTAACCAAGCATATCACACCATAACAGAACTAATCATAGGACAGTTACCAGTATGTAAAATATGCAATTATATGATTTGGAAAAGTGTGGCTGCCTGCAGTGTTTGTAAAAGTTCAAATGCATAAATGACATTTTAAAAAATGTTAACTAGGTGTTATTCATTTAAATCTGCAAGCTTTCACTACCTAGTACCAAAGGAACGCAATTATGAAGTCAGTTGGTGCGCCTCTACAGTGATGTCATTGCCAAATTTTAGACATTTTTGTAACAAATTTCTTAAGTCAGCCTTGTAATGCACAATACATAGCGTTGTACAATTACAAAAACTGATGTCTGTATACATTGTTATATTGTATGCATTTTTACCCATGATTAAAACCAACAATGCTCAACTGCCCACAATCATGAAAGCACATCAGAAATCAAATCAAACAACTTATTTTAAAAAGATCAACAGAAAAGTGGAAACACCAGGTGAAAGTAGGAAACATGTAACTACTTCTGGTGATGTTTCACAGAAAACCCAGCAATTTACTGCTTTTTTTTGTAGAATTAAACTTTCACTAAACAAGGACAACTAAGTCCAGGTGCCAAAAATTACATGACAGTATCAACCTTCGTTTAGTAAGCTAGCTGCTAAGATTAACTAGGCCAATTAAAAAAAAAAAAAAAAGTGATTCAGGTAGTGAACTATTTATTTACTCTTTGCCCATAATTGATTTAAGTAGCTTGGCAACACTACAAACACTATCACGTCAAGAATTGCAAGGAAAGGTTCAACCATAATTTAAAGCTACTAAGGTATTCTCTAAAAATTCTGAATGACAATTTTTCCAACCAGATTGTCCTCTAAGACTTCCATAAGATCCTCCTTTTTCAAAATCAAATTTAAAAATGTAGCAATTACACTGATATTTCAATTACCTTCCAATAACACCTTTAAAATATATTTTTCACTATAGTATAAAAGTCAGTCAAATGGTTGTATTTTCCATTAAATTCTCATCACTGCAATAGTATTTTTTCTCAGCTTCATTTTCCACATTGAGGTTCAGTGTCACAAAACATTCAGATTAGACCAAGGCTTTAATCAAATTTAAAATAAAAATTTACTTCTGGCTGTTGTTTCCTTACTATGACCTTCTTCCTCTTCCTTTCTATAAGAAAATATTCTCCATAAGATTTTCCATTGTGCCCAAAACTTTTTGCTTCCAATGGAATCACTAGTTAGTGTTTGGGCTCACCATTTTCCTTCACGTACTTCGGTTGGTCTCAGTGTAAGTACAGAGAACTTAACTTGGACTCATGATTTCGAAGCAAAAACTTAACTAAGGAACAGGTTAGAACGGGTTATTTCCCTGTTTATGAAAACTGGGGCAGATCTCTTTTCGGAATGCATTCCATTTTGTGACTTGATCTCACCCACTAATTAAATGAACATAAAAGATTAAACATTCTGATAAGTGAAGCTTTAACCAGACAACTTTCAATTATGCTTTACGTGATTTGCATGAGATTTTTATAAAGCACCTGAAACAAAAAGCTTAACATGGCACACCATGAGTCTCGACTCTGGAACAGTCATTTGTTGTACAATGAAAATTGCAATTGCACTCAGAATTACCTTTGACACATGTGACATGTTCACTGTTAGGGCTAATCTAGGAGGAGAAAAAACTCTTACTTAAAAAGCACTGAATATATAAAACTAACTACAGGAGTTCAGAAAACACAGTCGCTGAGGACTACATGCAGAATCTTACTAGAAACTGTCAAAAAGGAATATGTTACAGGAACAATGCACAACATTGTATTAATACCTGTTTCTCTTAACACACTGACACTAGTGGTAATCTAGTTGGATAAACATCAAAGAGTTATGATAGGAAGAAGAATGGTTAATTGGTCATTACCTCTGACACCTTTGGCCACTTCCTCAAATCCTGTCATCTCTTTAAAAGATGTCAATATCTCAAATGTACACTTGGAAGTGATAAGGAGATGAAACCAAAAAACATTATTGACTAATAACATATAAAACTGACACTTGTTTAAACACTATGACAGTGGGAAAACAAAAGAACACACACAGCCACTAACAAAAGGAGAAACAAAAATTTTGGGTAGACCGATTTGAAGGCATGCATGACAAGCATGCATACATAAGTCCTAAAATCTGAGACCACTAAGCAACAGTGGTTCCCCCAACTGGGATCAGAGCAAGGCTGACAACTGCACCTCAGACCTGCCTCTCACAGAACACTGTTGGTTTCAAAGACCACCGCTTCTACCCTTTCTTTAACTCATATTAGGGTTCCAACTCCTACCTGCCCACTGCCCACCCTCTCACCAACTGTCAATGTCTACAAAAATAAACAGGCACGTCAGCAAACACTGCGCATGACTGCACCTTCTAGCATGCCACGATTGCACCTGTGCAGAGGATGGGAAATTGTAGCATTTTGCCATTACCTTCACAAGTGAGAAGTCTACTTTTTCCAAAACACTTGTAACTGCACTGCCTTTATGCATTAGGGGTAAGGGGGAGGAGATCGAGTGTGAGGCAGTAGCTGAAACGCTCAGTGACCTGACGGCCCATTGTTCTGAGTAGCTGCTCCCGAGATCTCAATGAACGCAGAACGCATGAGGTCATAGGATTTGTCGGAGAGTGCGGTCACATCATCTGACGTCATTCCCTTAGTTTCAATCTTTGGGAGGATCTTCAATCTGACAGTTCCTTAAGACAATGACAAAAGAAAAATGAATTCAGCTAAATTCATTAAAATTGGCTTAACAATCAGTATACACTATGAAACATAAAAGAGCTTCAGTCCTGCGAAGCAAAACTACGAAAAAGTGTTCAAAAAAAAAAAAAAAAAAAAAAAAAAATTTCATACAGAACAGCAAGCAGTTAATTTAATCTTCTGTTTTGCTGAATTCCATAGAACTCTTCAGGAAACATCAAGATGATATGAGTTTTTGTTGACTTGACTAACAACTAAAGTGTACTCTGAATGTTAAAATTTTGCAACTGGTCTGAGAGGTGAAGAAATTAAGAGCTCTACAGTTAACTAAAGCAAAACGCAAAAGGCCAAAATTTTGAGTTACTCATCATGAAAACAATTACTTAAGATCTACTTCACAATATTTTCCATGGGACTCTAAGCTGACAACTAAAAAGGAAACTATCAGAGATTACAGATGCTCTTTCACGTAAACCATTAAGACAGGGAATGGCCATCTACTGCTGTGGCCCAGATCTTCACAAAGAAGGCTTTGAGGATACAGAGTTCATTTGGCACATATGCAAATGAGGACCAAGTTAAGATGCAAAGATAGTTCTCTTAATATTTCGTGAGGGTTCCCTCAGCTATTTCCACTAGAAGAACCACAAGTTACCATGTTACCAAAGATATCCACTGTTAGTGGGTTACACTAGTTAGCAAAGAGGAGTGTGAACAAAGCACTGCAACAAGTCACAAGATTTCAAACAAACCAGTGAATCAACAACTGTATATCCAACACTGGAAAAATGCTAATTGTAGTTTCAATGATTAATTTCTCTTACAAAGGAGAGAAATTAATCTTAAAATCTGGAATGCTGTTTGCAAAATACAATATAAAATTACTCTGCATAACTGGTGCAAGAGAAGAAAGAAAATTCATACCAGATTTAAACTGCTTTTCTTTTCGTAAGTAGAAGTTACTGTAGGAGGAGAACACTATTGGTATGATAGGGGCCTGCGGAGAGAGAACAGATGAAAGGTTAGATATAAGGGTATGAAGCAGATATAGCCAGAATAGTGTACCAGACAGAGGCCTCTGAGGATTATATACAGATTTAAGTGACTGTAACAAAGCTCACAAGTTCCACTGTGTAGCTGTACTAGAAGACCCTGCCTGCTGCCCTCCTCCACCCTGACCGGGAATCAAAAGCCAGGGAAACACCCATCCAGCCATCAGCAATAAGCATTTGTTCAATACAGGGTTACAGAGTCCCATAGTCTATTCTGGAGACAACATGGACAACCCCCGGATGGAACACCAGCCTGTTGTCATCACACGCGCGCACACTACAGGCAATTCAGAATCGCCAATTAACCTAAAATACATGTCTTTAGACTGCAGGAGGAAACTGTACCACTTAGACGAAACACACACAAGTAGTGAGAACATGTAAACTCTACAAAAAGTGAGGGAGATTTGAACTCATGCTCCAACATACAGCCTGAGAGCTGTAAGGTAGTAGTGCTACCCACTGCACCAGCATGCCAGCAGCCAAAGGAACCATTCTCAGGAAGAGGAGGGGGAAAAAAAAAAAAAAAAAAAAAAAAAAAAAAACATAACCTGGGGAAACACAAATTCCAAAGATTAGCAGGATACGTCTCACTCAGAACTAATAATAGCAAGTGAAGTTCTCACGCTAACAAAGTCAGGTCTAGTAGAACCATCATCCCAGGATTTGCTTGGCAAAATCTCCAACTCCCACTCCCAGGGGTACCCCTGTTTAAATCTGGCTCTCTCTGGGATTTGCACACATTAGTCTTGGCACAACCCAGTGCATCACTGAGCAAGTCTTGGGACTGGGGGTGCTTGGTTTTGGTAGCGTATTGCCGCCAGCTGAGGTCAGTTCCCAAGCCTGAAGGGACAGTGCATGTGCTCAGACAGAATAAACCCTGGGCTCTGCCCTGCATTACCTCAGTGTTTTCCCAACACTTTGGACCATCTTTGCCCGGGAGTTCACAGAAGCATATTAGAAGCTTGTTCAAAGGGGTCAGCAGCTGGAGGATATCCCTGTCGTGGATGGTCCCAGAGAGATCTACTGTGGTTTATGGCTCCTGTAGACATCCATCCTCTATTACTTCGTAAGGGAGGCGATTTGGCGCAATTCACTCCCATTGCTGAGCAATATCGAACCACAAAACTCTGTCATTCGCACAGAGAATTGCATACAAAGGAAGACAGCACCACAGTGTTGGACAGCATTAGATTTCTTCGAGAAACTGACAAGAATACCAATAATGAAAATATTCATTTAAATCCCAAACTTTCAAAATATTTTTAACTCTACACAGATACACAGGGACCTCAAAGAAGTGTGTCAAAGCAGCCTTTCTTTCACTGACTGACTTCTGACTCTCCTCCCCATCCCCTTACAGATGAATTCAGTCTTCAACTTTTAGACAATTTTCCCATCCTCATAAAAAAAAAAAAAACCCAGCAGATTCAATTTCTAGAAAAGCTGAATACAAACACAAGATGCTATTCAACTATACTGGACAAGATCCTGCTTTTTTAAATAATTTTATAGTACAGAAATACAGTGAAGAATCAAAGTAATTCATTTCCACTGTATAATTCATGGCTTTATGTACACTCCAAAATTAACAAGTTAAAACAAAGCAGCGGCAGCAGCACTAATAAAATTCCCCCTCTTGTTCCACCAATAACATAAGAAGTGCTTGCCCAAAAAGTGCAAACCCACAGAGAAATACAAAGTGGGATATTTCAGCAGTAACAAGACCAAGGTTTTCTGCACTCATGAGGAAAGAGTTTACTTTGTCATAACATTTTTGGAATCAAATGCTGAAAAAGCATAATCACTGTTAACCATCAACTTATAACATTTAGTAATTTACATTACTCATTAATTCATTTAGCAGACTCTCTTGTCCAAAGTGACATACATCTCAGAGAACACAAAGTGCATTACATTAACAATGATCTCCAATAATAAAGAAAAAGTGGAAGTATTCGGGAGAAACAGGCAGAGTGTAGTGTCTGCATATTAACTCAAGAACCACTGGTCTTAGTTACAGTAAAAGGCAGATGAGGGCAAGTAGCAGGAGACTGGAGTTGTTACACCTCCCCATTAGAATAAGAAACTAAAATTTCACTGACGTTTCAGGATGGTGCCCCATCCCCTAAACCTCCAGCAGAGAGTGAGGGGGAGGGGTACTGTCTTCTTGATTAGAGTGCAGGCCACATCAGCGCTGTGGAATGCACCACTGCGTTTTCAGGAGGTAAATCCAGCCAGCTGCCTGACACACAAGTCCAAGTGGGGGGGGGCCCACGTAGCGCTCTGTAGTGTAGAAGACTTGCCGTCCTCCCCCGCAGATGCATGCAACAGGGTTACCTCAAATCCCCAGGTCAGCAATTTCAGCAGGTGCTACCATTAAGCTACATTTACTTTCATTGTGATTAATTAAAACGTGCCAAAGCTGAAATGGTGCGAGACCAGTAGACTTTCTTGAAAAAAGGAGGGGGGGGGGAGAGAGGGGGGGAAAAAAAAAAAAAAAAAAAAAAGCACTAGCACTATAGTAAAACTAAATGAACTCCAGCTGATTTAACTTGGCAGCTTATACTTTGTATGAAAAGATTTGAGAAACGATAATTGTTTCTTTGATGCAGGTTTCTTGAAGGTTACTGCATTTTTCCGCTATTACTGTGAGCCCTGTGCAGTTTGTACATTAATGTAGTGGTTGCTAGCACCTCCTAGTGTTCTTTGTGTAAACTGTATGGAAACAAGAGTCCAGGGCAGGGAAACTGTAGGATCCATGGGGTCTCAAAAAAGACTTAATGATTACAACTAAAAGTGCAGTTCCCAGTACTGCAGCCCTCCACATACAGAACTAGGCAATCTTAAATTTATACATCCTGAAAAGGGATAAAACATGGAAAAAAAGGGAAGAACTGGGGTACAGCTCAGCTGACAATATCCAACTCATCTTGTAAACTGAAGTTTACCCTTGAGCCCATAGCTCACCTGTGCCTGTATCGCCAGGTGGAATGCTCCCTTCTTAAAGGGCAGCAGGTCACCTTTCTGGTTACGTGTGCCTTCAGGGAACACCCACAGGCGAATCTGCAAGGGGAGCACAGCACATTCTATCACGCAACTGGAAGACAATACAGAAGAAGTGGTTACAACAGCTAATGCTACTTGTGAAGCAAGAAATATAACGTTTGAGTACAAATGTTGGAAGTAGTCCATGAGGACTTCCGCTAAAAAGTCATAGAAAGAAATCAGCCAAAATGCTTTCATATCTCATTTGTAGCAGCTCCCAGAATTAAAAGACACCTGTGGGTTGCTTTGAGCAGTCTGTCCAATTCAACCCATACAGGTATTGCCCAGAGGTGCTCAAAGTTTTCACTGACCCTATATAACAGCAGAGCAAAGAGCTAAATGCACAACAATGTTACACTGAAATAGTGAATGTGGAAAATCATATAAGGAGGTGAAGTACAGCAAACAGAAAGAATTCTAAAAATTTGTATTAAACGGTACAATCCTGAAAGATCTATCAAAGATTAAAACTCCATAAGAAAAGTTATTTCAGTTCATTTATTTACTGCCCATGAACACAGAGCTTTCAGTGGCATACAATGAGAAGAGGGTGCTGTCACCTGCTCATGCAGCATGGTCTTTGCTGTTTCGGCCATCACACTCTTGGCATCGCTGGTCTTTTTACGGTTGATGAAAACGATGCCGCCCAGCCAGCACACAATTCCAACTGTTCCAGCATACACCAGCTCCTTCTTGGCAATCATGGTACAGCGGTCAGGGAGGATCTCCATCATGCCTGAAGGATTTAGGGAAAATCAGAAAATATTGAAGCAAAAGCTATTCCAGCACAGACTGAAACCAAAACTAAAGTTTCCTAGAGCATAGTCACCTACACCCAAGCAACAATGACCATGGACAAAAGGTATGCAGCCTTGATCTTGGAACTGAAGATGGTTCTGGCTTCTGTTTCACTTAAACATTAACTCATTCAATTATTATAGCCAATAATAAAATTACCTAATGTGCTCACTGTAACTTTTTGAAAAACCTTGGAAGAACAAAAAAGATAGATGTTTAAGTGAAATCTTTTCCATGGCAGTAAAGTCACAGTACCTTTCATTGCAACATCCTATACAAGTACTACTGCAGCAACCAGAAATCACAAACTGTATCATGTAGGAACCCATTAGAATCTTCCCAAAAGATGTCTTTTAATAGCACACCACATTTAAACCAAAATAGCAGCTATGACCTGAAAAACCTTAAACTCATGGCACAGCTGAAGGGACCTTTTGACTTTCACTTACTCCTGAACTTGGAGCTTCCAATTTTTAACATATTAAAGAACATATGGGAACTGCTGAATTTATTTTTTCCCCAGCAAGAGGACTTCCTAGAAGTGCCCAGAACTACCCAAAAAGGAGAAAACACTGAACTCACTCCTATGCAACCCTGATTGTCAGTGTAAACATGTGCCATGAAAAGGTTTATAGAAGAAACACTGAAATGTGTTCACGCCTGCATAATACATGATTTTATTCTACTAAAACACTTATGGACTTGAGATTGCTTCCATAATCCTTCCATAAAAGAACTGGTTGAATGGCTGCTGAACAAACTGAAAAACCTTTACATACTACCAAACATGTATCCCAGGTAACTTTGCAGGAATTCAATTTTTTCCTGTTTAGTCACTAAATAAAATTACTAAATATAAAGAGAGTTCATCAACTGTCATTAACAGTTAAGATGTGCTAACTTGGTACTTCACCACATTAACTTTCAAATATGATTTATGCTACAGCTGGCACAAGCATAAATAATGTTGTGTGGCATTATATAAATTGTCTCTTGGACACTATTCCATTTAGATGGCAGCACTGCCTTCATAAGAGTATATAAATGTGAATAAAATTCAGTGCTTGTATTTTTCACATTTCAAGGGCAAAGTATTTATGTCTGACAGTTTTTTTTTTTTTTTTCCCTGGGAACTAAACCAGTTTGAAATGATGAACACTGCTAGAAAAATCTATTTCAAACATGTTGGCAAATGCAAGTTAAGGAAGGATGCAATGCAATTCACCTTCTAATACCAAAAGAGTAGTGTTTCCTATCATCAGCCGTTGCAGGGCTGCAACCAAACGTACAAGCGGAGCGTATGTTGTCTCTTTCAAAGTAGGTCAGAGATTTGATGCGGCTCCATCCCTTCAAATGAGGCCGCACACCATGCACACCAGAATTGAGAACACAAATTAAAGCTTTCATAGCACTGACAAACATCTGCAGCAGATGTAACTGCACCGCGAAACCAAATATCACTGAAACTGAACCATGAATGGGAGGGCATCCAAAATTACCTTTACTGCATCAACCTTAGACCTTCTAATCATTTTCTATCCCTCAGCGTCCAACACGTAGTTTCACTTTCAGTCCTACAGATGAGGTGCATAGCTTCAACCACAGATCAAGAACCAGAAGTTCCCACAGTTTGAACCTTCATGCCTATAAGAGACTAAACATGAAGAAACTCAGTCAGAATGACAGTTTCTCCAGTAATAATACTGCAAAGTTGTAAGCGTTCCTTATAAACTGCCGAAGTACCTTCAGCCACCTCCTTGCTAAACGTTCAGTTGGGGCCATTACCACTGTAATGTTCACCTTCCTACTGGAGCAAAGCTAAAATGGGTGTTGAAAGGTCAGAGTGATGGTGGAACAATGTCACAGCCACCTTCATGTTTTCTGCACCCAGAATGTTTCTAACAGCAAACACAGCATAATTTTAGACTCTAGCGTGGGTAAGAGCACTGGACAAGAAAATCTCATTAGGCCAAGTCTTCCCAACCTACAGCTGCAATGTTGAGGCTTGTCCCAAAACAGACTATGATCACTTATTTCATGCAAATCCTGGACTGAAAAGGGTTTTCCCTTCACAGCTGCAGAGAGTGTGATCCTGTTCCTCCTACTGAAGGATTTATTAGGGATACATGAAAGTTTTATTCAAACAACCCAGCACACTTCTAGGTAAACATAATGAACAAGCACTATGGATACTAATCTGTCACCGCAAATCTAGCTGGTACAGGAAGTGGATTACATTATGGTCATCCTTTAGTGGGAAAAAACCAAATAGCAGTAAATGAACCAAGTCACATGTACTTTCATCTGGGGCAATTTCATCCACACCAGCACTATCACAATTCTAAAACTCCATGTAAATTGTTTAAATTAAAAAAAAAAAAAAAAAAAAAAAAAAAAATAAGGCATAAAACTTTCAAATGTAGTTATGCACCCCCAAAGTAAAACAGAGAAATCAGCTTTCAAGCTTGAAAACTGTAGGAACTAGGGATAGTCAGAAAACTAAATTTGGCATTAACTTGAATTAAATTGAAGACTGTCACTGTACTGCTGTGAAATACAACAAAATTACAGTGGTACTCCCAACTTTGTTTACTGAAATATTTACCAAACAAAAGAAAACATTTTTTGGAAGTGACATCAGCAAGTTCCACCACCGCTTACCATTTCTATAAATGAAGGATTATCGACCACAATGTTGATCAAATTAATTTCCAAATGATGTGAGCTACACATGGCTGTAACACCACACGACATGCATACCTCACACAGATTTAGACATATGTATTGGATGCATATATTACCTTAAATTACACCCTAACAAATAACTTGAAATACTGACCTTTGTTAAATTTTTTTTCCCCCACTTTCAAAGTGTAATAACCAATCAGTGCTTGAAATTGGATAAGATCACACATACCAGCCCACAAAGTGAGCTCGAGACCCCTGATTGTTATAACAGAGAAACCATGGGAGGTCCTGACTGAGACCATCATCCATCGTACAGTGGAACTATGGAGTTCAGTAAAACTTTGTTGTCGGTCGATGTAACCATATAGGCAGCATTTTGAAGACTATAGCAAGTACACACCCAAGACATCCAGGGAGCTCTGGTGGTTTGAGATAATTACGTAGGGCCCCTCAGTCTGCAGGTGCTCCCAGCCGCTGACCTCGAACCTCAGGCCAAGGAAGTACTTTACATGTCGTACCAGGAAGCGAATAACCCTGTAAATCAAAGACAAATGACAATATTAAACTGTTACTGTGCGCTTCCTTAAAACTGGGAAAGTAGATTGCCCTCTTCATGTTTATTGCCAAAACAGTAATGGCTTTGTAAACACAATGATTAGAATAATTATGAGTAAGAGATTAAACAGAGTGACCATATTTGTTGATGCAAACAACATTTTATCTTTTCAAATTAAAAATTATGTACAAATGACTTCCAAATAGATTTTTTAAATTACAATTCCAGCCTGATCAGTCACGATAAAAAAAAAAATGGCTCTCATAAGACTGGATTTCTACACATGATCTTCAACTTGACAGGACTCAGACCACAGACATCTCTGTTTAAAGCATGAAGAAGAGCTCTATTGCTCTGTTGTGTGTTATTTTCACTACGTATACATAAAATAGATTTTTGTCATCTCTAACTGTTGTCATTGTTCTTCTGAGTTTGAAATGTTGTCTGTCTCACTTGAAAAGAATCTGGAAATATTTGTGGCCAGAGTTCAACCATTTTAAGCTGTGTGATGCATTACATTCAATTCAATTTATTTTTATAGAACACTCTTCTCACGCAGTGACACAGAGCGATTTAACACAGGTATAAGGCAAGAAAAACAAATACATCAGATAAGAAACAAAGACGACAGCTGACTAATGACCACCATAATACAGTACTTTTATAAAGCTGTAAGTATGCCTACTGGCCATGGAGGAAAGGAACAAAAACCAACTGAAAAATCGAGGGAGAAAAAACCCATGGGGGTCCAAGGGCCAGTGGCTGCCCAACCCTCCTGGGCATTCTAGATTAAGTAACAATTCTAAGGCAGTTAAAAAGTAATAATGAAATTGTTGCTATATGGTATTTTGAATCCCCAGCTCAGCATGGAACATCTCGTCCATCATGGCAGTTGGTAATATAGTACCTTACAGTAACATAACATTATAGTATTACAATCTTATTTTCTGACAATGCAGAAAGAAGCAAAAATGATAAATGCCCATAAAACTAACGATGTGTCACAAAAAAAAAAAAAAGAAACCTACCAATGGACAAACACAAATCAGCAGACAGTCAAAGGCCTGCTGCAGAAGAATACTGATTACTCTTCAGGGTTGACTGCAATGTGGTTTCTGGCACTAAATCAATCCAGTAAAATTAGTAGTCATCAATACTGTCTCTGTGACCAGCAATCCATAGGCACATAGAGTATGTAGATTTCATCTGACCTAGGAAATCAGGTATTAATACATATATGAACCATAACAACACAGTAAGGCAGAATGAATGGATTTAAAAAAAAAAAAAAAAAAAAAAAACTGGCATTTTCTCATTTTAAATGCTATATATTCTAAAACTATCATCAGATGTACACTCCAGAGAAAATACATAAAGGTGTAAAGATTTTCACGTTTGAAGTGTAAGATACAATTGTAATGTGTTCAAACAGCAGCCTAAAGGTATAATCTATCAGCATTTGTCTGCATGTAAATTACAGGCAGGTCTACTGTTCAGATTCAGTGAAGTTTCCATTTTTTCATCGTAGCTCGGTTAAACTAAACAAGTGCAGCTTCAAGTATCTTTCAATTAAACCGTAAAAAGTATGACAAACCTGGATAAAGCATTCAAATTATATCAAAAGATATATCAAACCCATTACCGAACTTTTATAAATTTTATACTACATTAAAATCAGGCTAATGTAGGTAAAACATTTTAAGATATCATTAAAACCAAAAAATAAAAATAGAACAGAAATAGAAGCGCAAACACAAAATTCTGATTTCCCGAACTGCCAGTAGAGATAGCAAAACAAAATCTAGAGTGCTCAGCGCAAGTCTAAAGTTCCCATTCAGCGCACTGGCAGTATTTTCCCACTGTCAGGGAGATCATTTTGTTTGGACAGTGTAATGGGGACACAGAGCAGAGGATTTAAACCATTATAGAGGAAAGTTTACTTTGTCTTGCTCCAGGACATTTGCCCTGCATTCCACTCATAACACAAGTCAGGCAGAGGAACACAAGTCAGTCAGAGGACAGTGAATCTTGCACCGTGGAATTCCTCATTAAATCAATTTGACTTAAATGTGGGTTTTTTTTTTAAAAAAAAAAAAAGGGCCTGAAGACTCAGGAATATAAACCTGGTAGTGGCATCTGTAATAATATTTCCCCAATACTCTAACTAGTGTTTCTGGACCTTGCACAGAGCCCTGGCTTTACAAGTTATGAAATTATAGTATGACCCTTTCATAGTTTCGCAACACTCAGCCGATCATTACTGTGCACTCCAGTGGAAACCCTTTTCTAAGTGGATCTTTAAAACTGTACATGCTACAATGCTGAACGCAAATACACCTTATAGAGAACATTGTGCTTTTAAATGATACCATATGTTTGGGTGTGGGGCTTGGACAATTTCCCTGAGTCTCAGAATAAACAAAACTATACAATCACACATTGTGGGCCCACAGCCACACTGAACACCACTGCATCAGGAATTAATGGCAGGGTTCTTCAACTATTAACATGCTATATTTGGAAAATTTGCAATGGACTGGCATCCCGTCTGGGATGTGTCCCCTCCCCCTCCAACCTTGGACCCTGTGTTGCCGGGTTAGTTTCCGGTTTGCCGTGACCCCACTTGGGACAAGTGGTTTCAGCCTGTGTGTGTGTGTAATGTTCTTTGCCATGACTGTGTGAAACAACTACTTAAAACTACTTCAGACATCAATGTGACCATGAAAACAATTCCCCTGTTTCTTTTTCCGGTACTGTTCATGACTTTTTCCTGTTGTGTGTGTATTTGAAAAATGTATTAAAATCATGGCTTTAAACTGCTTACAGTTGTTACCATAATTAGAGATAAACATGAAATTATCCATCTATTCATTAATCTATCATCATTAACTGCTTGTCCAATGCAAGACTGCAGTGGTCTGGACTCCATCCTGGAGGCACAGCTGTCAGTCAATTTATACATGTACACTAGTTATCTGGAGGTGATACAAGTTACATTAAAAGAGTTTCACAGGGAAGAAAGAAAAAAAACTACCATAGCATCATCCTTGCTTTTGTAACCTGTGTGTATTTATTTAAAAAACACTCATTTGATATTCTCATTTAAAGGATTCTGATAAACTATGAAGAAAGACTGTGGACTACATTGTTGTAAAGACAAGCCTGATGATACATCATTGGCAGAGGACATTAAACAGTCATTATCCAGAACAAAAACAAGTTAAAGCTACTGGTGTCAGACCAACTATGTTTGAAAGAATGTCCTTGACAGGAGCAGTCATCAGTCATGACAGCTCCCAAAATGCTGGAACACAAAGTAGCAAAAGTGACTGATGTATTAAGATGACACTGGCATTTTTGCAAGATAAATGTTTGCTGTACATACATACAGAGCTTTGCAAATTACCACCAATATAAAAAAACAGAACATACTGTATTTCATTACCCAAAATAATGTACTGCAACATTTCTTCACTTGACAATCTACACACTGACATGTGTCACTGTTGTGGAATATTTCTAAAATTATACCTTCTCTAAGTTTCACTGTGCATCATATTGGCTATTTAAAGAACAACCAACCGGGTGGGACACAACTGGCCTGATAAGCAGGGAGATCATACAAATTTAATAAGCACCGCAATCAGAGAAAAGCAAAATTTCTTCATTATGTAAATGTATTACATGTGAACAGAGTAAATGGAGTAAAGAACACTATGGACACATCCTGGATGTATTTGACTTTGTTTCAGCTTCAAACAGGCAACCCTCAAAATAAAAAAAAAAATAAAAAAAAGAGGCAGGGGATTTCAGGACGTGAACACTGCTTCTGAACACAACTGAATGATCCCACATGGACCCTTTCCCAGGAGGCGCTCACGATACCCCTAGATACCCCCCTCAGCATCTCAGTGACACAAACTGTAAAACGATGACAGGTGGTAAATGTGCTAATGTATAAATAACTGTATGGAGAATTGGTGTTTTGACATTTCCATTGGGTTTGAGAAATTGGTGTGTGTGAAGATACATTTAATTTGCACACGCCTTTCTCCAAAGTGAAATACAATGATCATTATTTACATTTACACATATTGATTTAGCTTAGGGTTTTGCTTCTGGAATTTTTTATTTTTAAACTTCCTAGGATTTTAGCTGACACCTCTGTCCAAGGTGACTTACGGTATTAGATGCAGTACCCTAAACCTCCATGCTCCCATCAGTAGATCAGTCTAACGAACGGCGTCCGCGCGCGCGCGCACACACACACACACACACACACACACGCCAATTAGATTCCCTAATTCACCCCACACACTTCTTGGGACTGTAAGAAGAAACCCACGCAGGCACTAAGAGATGCGAAGTTCTCACAGCACCGTTCGAACCCACATCCAATCGCACAGCCCAGCAGGAAGATTGGCTCTTTTACCAGCTCATGTCCCACGTCTGTCTTTCGCCAACAGATTAACAGTAAAGGTACCATGTCAGCGTGCGAAAACTCCAGTGTTTGGTACCACAACCCAAGGTGGGAGCAAAATTAAAAAGCTGCATGATTATAACAGTGATTATTTTCTTTAAAAAAAAAAAATACATTTGAGTTTATAAAGTTTTTCCACTCTTTTCGAATACAACAAACGTTCACTACTTAACCGAATGCCACGCAAACACACAACATTCGCGGAATAAAATCGGAGGGAATTTCGACTTTCTTCGAGCACATGATGATTCGCTCGAGTCGAGGTTCTTCTAGAAAGAGCCTCTGTCGTCAAACAGCGGCGCCCGTTATTTTATAATCAGGCTCGTTTTTTTCATTCGCGGCGACACTTGCTGTCTCTGGAAACGCGGGAAAAGCACGTGTACTTACGCGTTTTTTTTTTTTTCTTATTTTTAAGAAATTCGCACAAAAGAGGTGCTACTGCTGGAAACCCTGGAATCCAGTGGAAAATGTGACACTTCGATCGGGATCTGAGGAGAACCGGTCGTGAGCTCCTCTCCGGACGCGGGACACCGACTGCTTAGCAGCTGAGTGGGGCTGTCGACACGACACCTTATTAACTACTTAACTTTAGGGTTACCAAAACGTCCAGTCTGCTATTCTTAACCCACTCAGGGCCGGATGGGGCCCCGGCCGGAGCGCGGGACCGCACCACTCCGCCACCAGCCTGGACACATCACTCACACACATCATGTGTCCAGGAACTGTCTGTGTGTACTGTGTGGTGGTTAAGTGTTTGAAAATAAACAAACTACAAAATACTATTTATTTCCTCATGATCACTCAGGTCACCTTGCACGGATGATTTATTTTAATAATTCCTCATTAATGCCTCGGACGAAGAGCAACAGGGAGGAACTATTTTCACTGCCCGGGCCGAGTCGTGTAACCCAGTCCAGTCGCTAGCTGAGCAACACTCGCGTCGCGCACGTCAACTTTGACAAAGACATGATTGAAACGTCTCGCATTCACTTTGGGCTGCTAAGCAAAATTGCACTTTCCTCTCGGGGATGTTTGTCGTCTTAAATTCCGCACCGGCCACTCACCGCATGTTCTCCACGTCTCTGCCGCCGCTCTTGAGCACGCAGATGGGGATGGCCACCACGGCCAGGATCATCATCCACGCCACGTAGAAGCACTTCTTGAAGTAGAACACGAAGGTACTGCTGGTCCACAGGAGCAGCGGGACCAGCAGGAAGCCCAGCACCCACAGGGGCTCCATCCCGAGCCGCCACGGCCGACTACTGGAGCACCGCAGCCCGGACACACATCACAGCTCCCCCTGCCCACGGCGCTGGAGCTCCCACCTTCCACACACGCAGCCCCCTTTTTTTCTGACGATAACCACAGCAGCAGCGCGAGGAGATCTCGTGAGGCCGAACGGGGAATCCAGTAGGCTATCCGCGCAGCGCGAGAGCAGATGTTCTTCCACGTCCGTCCGCCAGAGGAAATACGCTACGCGGGGAGGGAAAAAAAAAGAGGGAGAGAAAAAAAGAAAAGAAACTCGATTTTTCTTTTATTTCCGGTTCTTGTACTACTTCTTGTAGTTCTCTTAACGAAGGAAGGGGGCGCTGTGTGGTACTGTGTTCTTCCTCTTATTCGGTTTTAACCACGGCGACCTGCAGAATGAGTTGAAGTACGATACGTCAGAATACAACAAAGCGCCTTTAAACCGGAAATTAAAGGAATGCGACGACGACCTCCGTTCGGCTTACTGGAACCCGAACAATGCTCTGTCACGGTCATGGTCGTAATTATTTTGTGTTCAGTTGGGGTCTTCGTGATTTAGAGTGCTGGATGGACCGCAGAAGCTACTTATAATTCTCTACACAATAGAGCAAGGTCACATACGACACATGCGTACAGTGAGTCACACACTGACTGAGGGGCACCAGGCATGTATGATACACTCACCCACTTTTTGCCTTTGTCCTGAGCAGGGTTGTGGTGGGCTGGAGCCTATCCCAAAATCACTAGGCATAAGGCTGCGCGGGGTACACCCTGGGCCGGGCATCAGGCCATTGCAGGGTATACGCTCACCTATTCGTGCAGCACGGGCAATTCGGTGTCACCAGTCCACCTCAAGTGCACATCTTTGGACGGTGGGAGGAAACCCATGTGGGCATGGGGTGGACATGTAAAGTCCACACTGGTGGAGCAGGATTTGAACCTATGCGCAAACAACCCTGGCTGTTTCTCTTATCTGATTTTCTCAGCCTTGGATGTGGATATGAAAATGGAAAAAAGAAAAAAAAAAAAAAGTTTTTTTTTTTTAAATTTCTCAATAATCACAAAGAAGCAATCAAATCTCCAAAGAGGTTTGGCAACATCCCTCTATTAAGTGAAAACAGGAGTCAGTACATCAGATTACAGTGGGTTGTGGTTAACAGGATTAATTGTTTTAATCCAAAAGTGTAATCCAGTTTTGTCTTCATCCTCTTAACTGATAAAATTAAAGACAGACGGGGATTTGAGATTGCTTTCTCAAACAAATCTGTGTTCTCTTACCTTTATATATATTTGTAATGTACATTTGTTTCTATTTACATATATTTATACTTCTATTTCTAACTATATATATGCCACGTGAAATGTTTTCAATGCATATTTGTAGTGATGTTAAAATTTAATTATTCAGTAGTTCATTTTTACATGGTGTTACAGGAGAGAGAAAACAGGGAAAAGAGTTCAGACACAACCTCAGACACATAACCTCTATAAGTGAAGTCAGAATAAAAGCTACTACAAGGGACTTCCTGGTGGAACCACTGAATTAAAAACTATGTACTACATACAGTTTTACTGGGGTAATCCATTGCTATGGATACAATGTATTATTTAATTCAATACCTTCACACACAAACTTGAGAATATCTAGAAATAATCACTTTTATGAATAAACTGTCCAAGTTGTGCAATTAAATGTTTTGTCTCAGACAATACTAAACAGTATTAAGGTGTATGGATTACTGTTGCTGTAAAATGAGTATACAGAAAATTTGTTATGAAATGGTTAATTAGGTGCTCCAAAGGTACAAAATTTGGGTTCTTGTTGATCAACTGTATCGGCGCTACTGTGCCCTTGTACATAAAGTGTGTTATGTCACAGAAAAAGGCTAAAGTTGTTGGTGTCAGCCTCTCGACAGACTACTGGCAAAGTTTAAGTTTCAGTCAGTTATCCCAGTTTTTATTGTTTCCTTTGTCAGTTTTGATGGAACAATTGGCAACAAAAATGTTTTCACAACTTGTTGTGTATAGTTAATTCCTTCCCTGGGGCCTGCGATGTCAGACCCTCATATGACACAGTTACTGTAATCCTTAAAAGAATTTTAACATCCATTGAAGACAATATCGTGACAGCCCCACTAGCATCTGGCTATTGATGTATCACAACTATGATAGTCATATTATTTACTTGCCATTTTTGTCCAAGGCTATTTAGAGTACTTGATACGCCATAAAGGCTACTTTCAACTATCTACTCATCCACACAATAGAGCAAGGTCACACAAACATTCATTCAACCAAAATTTTAAGTGAGACTTTGATGCATGTATAGATGTGTTCTATAGCAAAGTATTTCTAGCGTTACAATTTCCGTAGTTTAATGTTAAATTTGATACCATAAAACACCTATAAATCATACTGTATGAATGTCATATTACTAATAATTTATACAATTAAAACAGAATTTCACTGCTACAGAAATACATTCTTGTGAACAATTTCAGTATGAAATTTAACATTACATTACAGAAATTTTAAATGCCCTATAACAATCAGTCAAGCTGTTTTTGACCTGTTTCTGTCTTTAAATGCAATATTGTTTTTAAAAACCTCTACACTGACTGTATTTGTTCAGTATTGATTAGCATCAAAAGTTATGTCACTGAAAAGAAAAATATTGAGAAATAATGTAATAAACTCTCATTATCGTATAAATCTGTCTTGTTCCTGACTTTCCAGTGCAGCTGTCATTTGGTGTTGCGAGGTGAAGGGAGTGAACAGGGTAATTACAATGAGTCAGCAAAATTGAAATCGCTGAAGACAAGGTTCCTTGTACCCCCCTGCCGAAAATCATGTTGTTATTGATTCTTCTCCCAGGATGAAACTTAGATTCAGGTTTGTTGACCTCAGAAGCAAGGTTTGTTTGCAAAAATGCAGGACTGGAACATGGTTTCAGAAAAAGACAAAATAATTGGCCAACAGGAGGTAGAAAGTCAAACTTCGGGCCAGTGGTCTTTTTTATTAAAACGCAAGAAAACAACACAAATTAAATGAAATCTTTCACAACCTCCACAAAAGTGAGAAATAGCACAAAACAGGATACAAGAAACCTCCCAAAATTCCACCCAGGCAGCAGCACACACAATGTCTTTATCTTCACTCAAGTTCTGTGTTCAGCTAAACGCAAAGGTTAATCAAAAAAGGATCTGTAGTTCTCTAGCCCGGGTAATCCACCTGATCCTTCTGCAAATGAGTGTCTCCCTGGTCCTTGTATCTCTCTGTCCATGTCATTCAGCACCTTCTCACTGTGAACCGGTGGCTGAAATAGACAATCGGAAGCTATGGTGATCATATGTCACAGTTGTCTCCTACCAGGGAAAAATGGAAAATTAAATTCCTCATGTTTTATTGTTCAGCATAGTTTCAGCACTGTTAATTGTAACATGAAATAGTAGCCATCATATTTACGGGTGGGAACTCACAATTTTGTGCCTGATGAGGACTGAATCATTTTCATGATTGTGGTTTATATTTTAAATGCATTAAAATAACTTGAGTGAGGCAGTAGACTGGTAAACAAGAGTAGAACTGTGCTTGAGACCTGGGGATCGAAAAATTCCTTGTCATGGAAAAATTGCCATAAGCATTTCCATGCTGACAGTGTCCTGTCCAAACACGTGCAATATTTGGCCTTGTTGACCTCCAAACTGACAAGAACTTAAAGCTGGCATAGTTGCTCAATGAGCCTCTGAGTGTCTGTTTGTCACCATGGTGACTCAGGCATTTCTGCTCTTAGACAGTGATGTATCAAGGCTGTCTGAAAATGATCAGATTCCCAGTGCCCTTCTCACCTCTATGAATAATAAATATACTATTCTTGGATGTAAAGCACACCCAAGGATCCGCTGAATTTAGAGAATATTTTGTTTCCACAGAAATGCAATTAACTCCCAGCAGACTAAAGAACATAAGACATGGCCCCAAATCAATTTTATTAGAAGAAGCTTACGAAAATAAAATAACCTCAGAGAAAGACTAAGCTTAATGTGGACAGAGGCTGCAGGCACATCAGTCGAGTATCAGTGACCCTTCACCCATGCAGTGTCTCCATTCAGTTAGAATTAACACTAAACACATTAGTGTTAAACATGCAGCTCCAACTCATCCCTGCAATATTAATGTCACTTTGTGGAGGAATACCAGAGGACCAGATACAACTAGAATGTGCATGCTATTCTGTCAATGACATAAAGTTGACTTTATGTCATTGACAGAAAGAACTGATTCTGGCCATGTTATTTAATTCATCCAGATGGTACTTTATTCAGCTTCATATTCTTTAAAAGCTGAGTACACAGTTGAGTAAAACATACATAACTTGCTATCTTAATGATTTACACACTAAGATATTATTCGCAAGCAGTTTAGGCTAAGTACCTTTTTCAATGTTTACTCCAAGTGTTCTTGTGTGTATTTTGTTTTTGATGCTAGAATCTGTAAAGGGTTAACAGGTTTGATTCCATTAAGAGAAATTGTCTGTTAATGTGACTATTATCTTATTCTTTATAAATATTTTTTTGAAGTAAATACACACCACCACTTCTATGCAAATCTTCTACTTGTCTGGTTGTGGGACTCAGTATGAAAAGCATAGCATTTGATGACAGCACACATAAATGCACAACTATACCCACTAACATTGCGTCATGTCAGAGAAAGAGCAGATGTGAAACAGCCCATTGGAGCCTGAAGGATTAGCAGCAGAGAGACACTGAGAGGCAAAGCCACATTCACCACAGCAGTTAAATCTCAGAACTGGATCCTATATTCTTCAGAGTTTCTCACCGTATGCCAGATCCATAAACACAGTGGTGGCAAACCAGTTCACTTCTATCCCTTCTCCTTTCTTGTAATTGGAAAGATAAGCCTTGTTTTCACATACCTAAACAACTCAACCATAATATCATTACAAAAAAGATACTAGCAGCTCTCTCGTCTTTATTCTGAGGGCATTATTATGATAAACAGAATGAAAAACTGTTTGTTCTTTCTCATTCTGTGTTTCTGAATTGTCCATATTGGATTCACACCTGATATACTACATTGCTCATGTAATATTGGATGTCTTGAGCAAAACAGGATGACAGCACACATATGTACACAAAGGAGACTCTCTAAATAATATATGGCACAGTTTTCCCAGTACTGAACACTGGTTGCAGCTAACCCTTGTGTGCACAGCAGCAAATCCTTTGCAAGATGAATGAGAGTCCAGAATTTGACAAATATTGTTTATTTTCAGTCAAATTTATTCTAACAGTTGTATATCCAGATCGGTGTTGCTGGTCATATGCGAATAAATAATTTACTTGTGTGGCGTGTCCTCAAAGACGCATGCGAAGTGAAAAATTTCTTCATAGCGACTTGCTTCTCCGATTGACTGCAGCACGGCTTTAAGGTGGACATGCATTATGGCTGGAGATCTCAGTCCAACCATGTCTGTAAACACAAACTGGAGTTCAAAGGCTCATTCCTCCATGTTTCTAGTCCACTGGAGTAAAACAAATGATCATACTGTTCCAGCCACTGGAGCAGCACAGTTAAAGACCTTCAGAAATATTTAGCCTCAGTTTGGGTAATTTCACAGTAATGTGGGTCAGAATTGTTCTTTGCCTTAAACCCCCCCCCCCCTTACATGTTTGGATTTGTAGGAGTTATATGGTCAAGGAATTACAAGGTAAAAAAATGTATATATGAGAATCTTAAGAACATTATATGCATTGGAAATTCCCCCCATTCTTATAGTGTACTCGAGGAGTGACCAGCAGGGTGTGATTTTGGTGTTTGTAGGTTCTTTCACTCTGAAATATGCCAAAAGAGGGGTAAATACCAACTGAATTTTGTTGATTAACACAATAATATGTTAATCAACATATTTGTTGAATATGTACGCCCTGTGTTGCCGGGTAGGTTCCGGTTCCCCGTGACCCCCGTATGGGACAAGCGGTTCTGAAAATGTGTGTGTGTGTGTGTTATATAACATCCTAATTCTAAACCATCTGACTGATAGAGAAGCTGAAGAAACATAATTTTGAAAGGTAAATTTAAGTTGCATTAAATTTCTGTCTCCCCCTTTTTCCTTATTTTCCCTAATGTTCTTTGCTTGTTAAATTTTTTCCCTCTTTCATACTTGCCAGAATTTCCTAGCCCCCCGGCACTGGCGACCAGATTAAGGTGCTGCTTCTAAATCACACAAACTGTCAGACTGACATGGTTGTGTCACATTACTTATGCGCTCCAGGCCAGCCATGTGTGGAAGGTCTGGCTTTGTCTTTTGTCTGGAGGACATCCCAGATCACACTGGAGCCCACAGCACTGGCCTTCAAGCCTTCCTGTTACTGAACAGGGCAGGTGGGTCAGAGGGTGGATCGACTGGCCAGGAGATGAACCCCGAGAACACGGAGTGGAAATTGAAACTATTGGACCTGGAAAGCAGAACAGCCATTATTTTTGCACCTTATGGATTTTTTTTACGCCTCATTCTAATTAAATATTGAAAGAAAACAAATTAATAACAACTACAGTTTGATACATTTGTCACAGTCAGGAGCAACTAATCAATAAATTCCCAGAACCAAGAGGAACACAATCAAAGGAAGTTCAGTGACCAATTGGTATCTTCCTTATATCCTCCACAAACATAGATGACTTTAGAATGGGGATGTTTATGGATATTTATAATGTAACAAAATGCTAACTAGATTACAGGACTGCAGCAAAAGTCGTTAAAAAAAAGAGTTCAAGTGACGTGGAAAAATAATCATCCTTTAAATGAAGTACTCGCTGAAGTGCCCGTAGAGATGACACACCGTACATATTGACTGCGCCTTCAATCATGTTAAGTGAAGGCGCACGAAGTCTTTCCTACACGAGCGCAAATTTATGTCGGCAGGCCAAAATGAACCCTTTCTTTAAACGCCGCTTCCCCTTTAATTGGGGCTTATCCGTTTCTCCGAAGCACAGCAGTTGCATTACTGGGCTTGTGCGGTGTCGGTCTTGGTTGTAGCTGCTACCTGTATTTATTTAATAATAAAAAAAGACGGCGCGTGCGTATGGAAAGTGATGGGTATCGTTAAAGCTTCTCGGAGAGCAACAAAAAAAGGACCACCGGCGCTGACTACCGTTCGGGCATGATGATTGAATCGTTGCAGCCCTCCGTCGTCGAATAATTAGGAGTGTTGTCATCCTAGTGTTTGCTCCCGGCTAAGCCTAATGTAACTAGAGTACATTTTCAGTGTTATTGTTGTTATTTTTTACGGCGCATTTCGGCGCTTGCTGGGGAAGTACGAAGCGCTGCGCGTTCTTTCCGCAGCAGAGGTTTTGAAAATTCGGGCAGCCGGCTTGACCCGCGGAGGGAGAGACTCGTTCGTTGAGTGCTCGTTGGCTTTTTGCGATCAGTGTCCTTATATATGTTTTGTTATTTTGTTTTACGCGAAATTTTTCACTGCTAACGCACGCCCCCGGACGTAGCTACTAGGTCGGACGTACTGAGGAAACCCCCGCGTCCCGTTGAGATGCTCCGCGAGCGCAACGGCGCGTGGACGCGCGGCTCGCGAGGACCGAAGGTGCGCTGATGTCAGTCATTTGCGTTTGCGCGCGCGCGTCCTGCACTCCGCACCTATGAGGATGACCAGCTTACGACGACTTGTGCATTTGGTACTTTTCTGCCCTTTGTCCAAAGGGGTACAGGTAAAAAAATAAATAAATAAATAAAATATATAATATATGTACAGTTTTTGTCTGGACAGCCTCCTAAATGGTTTATTATTATTATTATTATTATTATTATTATTATTAAGACGACTCATTTGTCCAAGTCGACTTGCAGATAATGAACTTTACAGTAATTTACCATAGATCAGGGTACACTTACTGCATCAATGCAGGGTAAGTGTATCCATCAAGGGTAGTACAGCAGGATTGGAATTTCAACAAGGAACCTTTAAATTACAAGACTAGAACACTAATCATTAGGTCAGCATGCATACTTAAATAATTCAGACATACACATGTCATATGTATTTTGCATGCATAAGTCAGTTATTTAAAAACGTTGGTCCCCTACTTACAAACATAACTGGGACCAAGAGTTTGCTTGCTCCTCATAGTTTGTCAGTCAGATGAAATAGAGCAGGTGAGGGTATTGTTGTCAGTTTTATGTGCAGCTACTCATGTAATGTGCACCAGCAGAAATGGCAGTACTGGATAAATTGATTGTGCTTCTGAAATATTGTGTGTCTATCTGTTGTGAAACGCACTCCTTTACCCTTGAGTTTTATGTCACGTTGGAGAAAGGCATTTGCTAAATGAACAAAATGTAAATGTCAGCATCCTCGACATCCTTGCAGGCTGGGAGGCAAGAGCGGGATTTTTCAGGCGGCAGCAGTGATGTTGAAATTTGAAAAATTTTGTTTTGTTGAAATGTTTGATTCAAAAAAACCAGTACACTTCTCACTTCCTTGTGTTTTATGTTTTCTGTGGACCACCTGAAAAAGAAACTCAGTGAGATGAAACTTTATTATTGCTGGAATATCATTAATGAAAAATTATCTCTAACCCTGAAAAGTGGCTTAAGTGCTTAGTGGAAACTCCAACTAGGATTGCAGGCATTTAGTAACCAACAACTCGAGTGAGGAGTGACAACAGAAGGTTATAGTGAAGCATTGTGTAATCTGCCTTATGTATTTTTTTAAAAATGTGTTTAAATAACTGGTTGTTGTGTTTAGTCACAGTGTAGTTCTTACAAAGAAATCTGATGATTTCACTAGTCTTTCCATAGCAGTTTTCTTCAGCAACCAGCAGCCTGGGTGGACATTTCATTAATAGTTAATAGTAATTGTTGCTGAGAAGTTTGTAATCTCACAACCAGTGTGATTAATGTAACCAGTAATGCATTGTTCATTAAGTATAGCTCTTATACAGGATACATGTATATTTGCTGTCTGTATCAAGTGTTGTAACTTATTGGTTTACAGGATCCATGAATCTGTGAACATAACAAAGGAAGACAAAATTTCCATTTGCACACACAGTAAAGATTTATAAGATGGAGATACTGTTAAAATTTTGTAGGTCAGCTGACACTTCTTGCCAAAGTAACCTTCATTTTACAAATTTAGATATCAGTTTCAGGCTAAGCATATTTTCCAATGGTACAAAAGCAGGGCAACCTTTTGAAGAAGCAGAAATGTTACTTTTTAATGAAGAGCATTACGTTGACGTCATCCGATACGTGAAATGAGTATCAGTAGGTAATGATCAAATTCTTCTCATTTATAAAGAACCTTTATGAAGCATTAACTCTTATTTCCACTCCAAGAGAGCTAACCTTATACGTGAAATATTTGATTGGTTAAAGAATCAATTTACATGTTTAACCTTTCATTTCAGTTTGCTTTCCTTTAAACTGAACAAATCTGATATTTGGGAGAAACCCTTTCAAACCCTATTTTCCAGCAGTATGTTTGTCTGTTTCAGTTGTAGTTTAAATATTAAGCAGCCTACAGTTATTTTACCCATTTATAGAGCAGGATAACTGTTTTGCTGGAGCAGTCTGGGGTAGGTACCTTTCTGGAGAATATGACATCAAGGGGTGGGATTCGATCCTGTAACCTCAAGAGTCCAAATGCAGCCACTCCAACCATTATGCCACCTGCTGGCCCTTTCCTGCTATGGTCACTTGTTGTACTCATGCAGTGACATTCAGGGGCACTCAGCAGCCTTTTCCCAATTACCTGCTTTTGTCTGATTCGGAGACTCCGAGATACATGATACTAACCCGAGGAGGTATGTTTACTGTTACCCTTGTGGGTAAAATACATTTCCAGAAAGTGCTGTAAATTCACGTCATTATTAACTATGATTTCATGCATACATATTTTGCAGTTGAGTTTGATGCACATTACACATGGCTGGCAAATCTTTTATTTTGCATTCAAGTAAAATCAGCCTGAACTTAATTTTGCCAAGGTTGTGCATGTACTGATGATTTTTCTATAGCTACAGTAAGAAGAGCTGCTCTAACTGGCTTGTAATTAATAGATGATTAAGTGTTTGATAGTCCAAGTAAGTGAACTTGACTACAATGTTGGTGTACCGTCTCCTGTTTTGCACGAGAGTTTAAATGCTGTTAAACATTCTCTTAGCATTATTCTAAAAAAAAAAAAAATCGTATTATTGTAATTCTTAGGGGGTGCGGTGGCGCAGTGGGTTGGACCGCAGTCCTGCTCTCCGGTGGGTCTGGGGTTCAAGTCCTGCTTGGGGTGCCTTGCGGCGGACTGGCGTCCCGTCCTGGGTGTGTCCCCTTCCCCCTCCGGCCTTACGCCCTGTGTTGCCGGGTAGGCTCCGGTTCCCCGTGACCCCGTAAGGGACAAGCGGTTCCGAAAATGTGTGTGTGTGTGTGTGTGTAATTCTTCTCAAAAATCAGGTATGAGGCTACATTCCTATAGGGAAGAGCCTTTTTGCCACATTTGTAAAATTGCATAATTATTGTTTGAAATGGAAGTGGACTGTCGCTGTGCTTGCGGTTGGAATCGGTAGTTATGGTCAGCATGTGTTACTAACAGGTTCTTGGCTGTGGGTTTGAATCTAGCTCAGTCTGTGTGGAGTTTGCATGTAATAAAAATAGAGGTAGAAGCAGTATAACACTTTGCCTTTGAGCTCACTGTTCCATTTTTGAATCTTTTTGGCTAAATTCTCCAAGGGGATAACTAACTCATTGAATGATGTGTTGGAGTGTTTCCCTGATGGTCTTTACCCCAGAGGAGTGTCAGTCCTGCATGCATAAAGTAATGACTGGTCATAAGACATCTTAACCTTCAACAAAGTCAAGTAACAAAACCTATTCATCTTTTGTACTTGTGGTGGAGGTTCAAATTCACCCTCTTAGTATTTTTCATTAATTTCACTCTCAGATTGGAATGGAAGGGAGAGTGCGTGAAGTGGTCTGAACAGACATTTTGGAATGTGTGAAATTGGATTTGTCTAATAGAAGCAGCTATAATTTCAAATGCTGGCCGTATGAGAAGAGCACAATGGCACCCCTTCCCTTTGAACTACTGCTGATGTTGATTTTTCTGTCAGATCGGGATTTGGTTTAGTTTATTTTGAATATGAGTAGTTGTTGTCTGCCTCTTGTGTTCTGCATGTGTCTAGGATTAATTGGTTTATCTGTCACCATATCACTACCCTGGCTGGTTAAAGTGGCCGAATTCACTTTGTCCAAACTTAATTATGAGGCAGACCGAGAGGCCGTGATTAGATTTTCTTCGGGATCGCGTAGCACTGCGCCGGCCTGGGGGCATCTCTCAGAAGGATATTGGTGCGCTAGAAAATGAATTGCTTGTAACAGAGGAACTATTTGTTATGTTGACTTGAAGCCTGGTTGATTTAATAGCTTCCCTGGTGGGAATTGGGTCTGGTTTCCCAGATAACTGGAATCTGAAAATGGGTCACATCTTTCAGGTGCTGGAGTCCATCAACACTGCGAGCTGGGTGTTATTACGTTATTTAATTTGTTCACGGATGGTCATTTTTGCAGCAACTCACACATCTCTACTTTTATACTGTATGCTGCATTTAAGCATTTTCTTCAAGGTACCACTGCAGCTCCCCCACGTTGTGCTTGCAATTTCAAAGCGAAACTTTCCAGAAGTCTTTCTTGCACCAAGCAGAAAATGATCAGAATTAGGTTTGTTGGGGAAATAAACAACCTGCTACCATTTCTCTTGCACGTTGCTGGACATGCAAGATAAAGCCAAGGTAAATAACAGTAAGGTGCGACCTTGCGACAATATTTTATAGATGTTAAACAGTTAATGACTCATTTATGTTGACAGTGCAGTGTTTCCATGTTTCTTGAAATCGATCCCTCGGAGAAAGTAGGCTGCGCAGGATGATGATCCAAAGGATACATCTAGTTCTCTGAGGAGGGTGGGGGAGTTTTTTGCAGTTTACAACTGAATTGGTTAACTTAATATTCCTGGGGGCAGCAGGTGGCATAGTGCTTAAAGCCATCCTCTGAATGGAATCCTTATTCTTCCTCTAGCTCCCTTGAGCAAGGTACTCAACACTGAACTGCTCCAATAAAGATGTACCAGCTGTGTAAATTGGTGAAACATTTTCACTAGCTGAACACAGTAAGTTGCTTGGTGGGGGGGGGGGGCATCTGCTAAATGGATAAATAATTTTTGTTCAATTACTCATGCATTGTTCTAAGTTACTTGACTTATAATTTTAAACCTGACAGTATATTTAGCATATAATTTAACCTGTATGAATTGTAGGCCAGAATAGAAAAACTAGGAACCTGTTCAAATCGCTTCTGAGCTGCTTTATGCTTTTTTTTTTTTTTTTTTTTTTCCCCCCCCCTTTCTTTTCCTTGAGGTTACCATTTACATGTGTTGTTCCTTGGGGGACTGAACTAAATATACATTGTTTTGGATGTGACTTTTGAACTCCCCCTCTAGAGGATTTGTTTAAAATTTATTATTTTGACTTCTGAAAACTGCTTAGGGGGGAAACAACACCCCGCATTATGAATGTATATAAAGCAGGGGAGGAAGAGCCGTCAGTGGTTTCAAGTTTGGATGGAGGGGATTATCTCTTTTTAATGAGTATTTATTGTGCATATGTCCTTGGTTCCTTGCTTATTAAAAAAATATTGTTTTTGATCCTCTGAGTTGGAAATCACGTCCTGGTGTCCCATATTTTACCAAAGGTCGGATTAAAATATGTAGCCTTTGGGTAAAGATGGTTTGTGTTGCGAAGAGGGTAAACTAGGTTGAAAAAGGTTTTCAGTTTATTACCCATTTTATTTATGAAGCATTTAAAATAAAACTTAGAAAGAGCGCACCATTATTTCTCAAGAATAGATAGTATGTGCTTATGCATGTTGATCCCTTGTCCCACAACACTCTGGTTATAATCTGTCTCTGCTTGAACCCTGGCTTCCTTCTCTCACCTTGTACCTTACAGGGTCGCCTCCCAGCCATTAAAGTGAAGTACCTCTTTTTGGCATGGCTTGGTGTTCTGGTGGGGAGCTGGGTCATCTACATGCACTACTCCTCCTACTCGGAGCTCTGCCGCGGTCACGTGTGTCAGATGGTCATTGTAAGTAACCCTCATTTTTCACTGTGGTCCCCCAAACTGTCACATAGCGCTGTGACCTTTAAAGTGAGTTCCTTATTATGCAACATGTAGCTTTCATTGCTGCTTAGAGGACAGAAATGAAATACATAAATAGTAGGTTTAGACTTTTTCATGATTATTAGAAGATTGTTCAGTCACAGAAGTCAAGGGAAACTGCAGAATTCCTTTCTATGTTCAAGAAGGGTCTCAAAAGGCATCTGTCTGGACCCACTTCTCTCTGGATCTCCTAACTGCATTAGAAACTTGAATTACACCTTGTCACAATCCTCTCTGTATTTCCTATCAATTCTGTATGCAGCTGCTTGTCAAGTGTGTGACCACTAAAATGGTGGCATCGAACACACTGACTTTGCATCTGTAGCTTTTTGTCTGATGATGAAATGCACTTTTGTTTACTCTCGGGTATATGTCATGTTTTAGAGAAAAACATTAACTGTAAAGGTAAAGCTCTAATGTCTTACCGTCTTCCAACATGCTTCTTAATTTTACATTTCAGTTTTACATTCATGTATGTGGCAGATGCTGTTTTTTCCCAAGCAACATATAACCCAAGGTAAAAAAAAAAAAAAAAAAAAAAAGTTCATTCAACAATAGGTAAAGAGCTTCCAAGATGTACAGTATTCAAAGTTCATCTGCTTGTCTGAGACTATTTTTGCTGATAAGCATTCCTTCTGTACCAGCTTATAGAAATGAGAATCAAACAGCAAATACATAGATAATCCTAGCAGATGGTGATGGACTCGTTTACAAAATTGTCATCAGATTAGGAGGTACATGAGTCTGAGAGATGTTTTCTCATCTTGCTTGAAGGTTACAAGGGATTCAGCAGTAGTGAGAGACAGATTTTGTTCTGATAGACTTTCAATTCTGTATTTGATCTGAGTGTAGTAAGCAAATGGCTGGAGGTGAAGGAGCATTACTGCTCTTGTTGGGGTGTAGGGATTGATCAGTTGATATTAATATAATCTATAACTAGTTACACATTACTTTTTGATATGTTAGTACTGGTGATCTAGCGAGTACTGGAACACTTTAAAGTAAATCAAGAAAGTACTAGAAAACTTCAATCACTTAGCTTTACATTTATTCATTGAACAGGAGCTTTTCTCTAAAGAGACTTGCAAAGAGTACTACGTAGTATTTAGATGACACCTTTTTCCCTTAAGGTGACTTACTGCCCTAGATACACTGCAGTACACCACTTACAGCCAATCAGTCATCTATACACCAGAGCAACTCTCTCTCACACACACATTATGGGCAATTTCAAGTCACTAGTTCACTTGGAACATGTCTTTGAATGGTGGGAAGAAACCAGAGCACCCAGAGGAAACCCACATGAACACAGGGAGAATATGCAAACTGCAGACAGACTGAGCTGGGATTGAACTCAGGTCCTCTTGCGCTGTCCGAATACTGTGATAAAGCAACGATACTTGCTGTGCCATCGTGCCGCCCCAGGTTTTCTCAAGACGCCAGTTTTCTTGAAATTTTTTTAAAATGAACATCATATCAGTACTTGTCTGGGTATTTTTGCAGATAAATCTGTTGTCACGTGTATGGTGGGTTTCTGTTTTTCTATTTTTGAAATTAAATGAAATGTTCTTGTTTAGACATTCAGCCATTGAATGTCAGGTGAGAGGGCCTTGGTGTTGGCTTCCTGTCGACTACAGCTGATGTAACTGCTGGTATGTGAGGCTGCAAAGAGGCCGTTATTACAGACAGGCTGTGCACCCCACTGCTTCTGCATTAGAGATTTAGAACAGTCTAGCCCTTGCCAGGCTACAGCTCACGTTTCCCCAGATTTAATAATAATATTTGGCGGAGGACGAAAGTAGCTCTTGAAGCTGCAGTTCTGGGACCCTTTTCCTGGTTACAGCGGGGAAGACGGCTGTAACTCTTGACTAGGCCTCCAGCCACGGCAGTGTTTGTCAGCTGGGAGCAAAATCCTCACAGGGTGGTTATTTTTGTCACTTTACAGCAAGGCATCTGTGTGAAGTGCTTTGGATGCGCTCACACTATGCACTCGAACAACAAATGGATGTGTAAATTGACAGCTCCAGTTACTGGGTCACATTACAAACTATACAGATGCAATTGTGTTTTCCTGGCCCTGTGGGTAAGGTTGCAAACCTGTGTTTCCTGCTGTAATATTTCTGGTACAACCCAGTGTGAGATTTCAGTTATGTGAAGAATGATACAACAATCATTTGTAATGAAAATGGATCGATCTTATTCATTATATGTTTTGTATACTAAATGGTTTCTGTTGTTGTTGTTGAGTTCCTTATCAGGCTTAGCTAAGATTTTGATTTACGTGTTACACATTTCTATAACTGTATTGCTTGTTTGGAAAGGTTAATACGTACGCACGTTTTATTAATATCTGAACAAGTGAATTAAAATATTTAACATGTCAGTAGCCCAGAAGTCCCACACAGGTTAGTAAAACTATTCTCTAAGTGAAATACATTCACCTCTTGGCTTTTTTAGTTGGATGCAAATGTTACGTATATTTGCTGCAGTGCGTTCTTAGAAAATTGACACCGCTACACTCGCAGGTGATGGTGTAGCGCTCGGGGCCGTCACCTTAGAATTACACGAGCTAGATTCGAATCCACAGTCCCTCTGTAGTATCCTTGAGCAAGGTACTTACCCTGAACTGCTCCAGGAAAAATTACCCAGCCGTCTTAAGAGCGCATCCCATATTTTTGTCCGCAGAAGGTGAACGTGGATCACTGCCAATACCTCAAATCCCAAAACAAGCGTACGCTCATCCTAAAACGCACAGAGGAAGGACGACAGGAATGATGGCGAGAGAACAGAGCCAGAGGAGAAGTCAGGAGCTCATCTGAAATGATGGTTAACCAAAGATCTCTGCAGAAAACCTGTTCCCTCTGGACTGGTTGCCAGTTTAGACTGATCTTTATTTATTTATTTTTTTTTAATCAAACAGCCTGATATTTCGCAGTACTGATTGTGCACCTGGCCCCCTGGTGGTGTGTGAGAAATATTTTGACAGTGGAAGCCATTTTTTGTTCTTGAATGTATGTATAAAATATAGAATGTGACAAGTGTAACGTCTGAAAGAGAATATGTACAAGGAGAGCACCAGCAGTATCCAGATACTTTGTGTATTAGAAAAAGGACACCCCATAACATTTATATGCTGTGGTTTTGCTCTGTTCTGGTTACTGTATTCTATTAATTATGGGTTGACTGAGGGAGATTTGTTGGCCCTCGGCTCCGGATCATCACGGTGTTGCAGCCATCTTTATCCCGCACTCACCGATGTTTAGAACTAACAGGATGCAGTTAATAATGATTGCTCAAAATACGGCCGGTTGTGTTGTCGCTGGCTTCACACCTTCCCTCCTCCGCCAGTGTGATCACTACAAGAGGGGCATTATTTCTGGATCATCCTGCAAGTCCCTGTGTGAGGAGAGCACATTGAAGCTGCAGCGATGTTTGTCTTCCTCACCCACTCATCAGGTATGTAGTAGAAGCACTTGTGTGTATTGCAGAAGACATCTACCAAGCACACACTATGCAAGCTGAGAAGTGAAAATAAAAGCTAAAATAAGGATTTACAACATGTCCCAGTGTCAAGTTCTGGAACCGCTTATCTTGCAGGTTTACAGTGGCGTTTGGAAGGAGAAGTCAGTGATTATAAAATGTGGCATTGAGGACAACTCAAGGGGTGATGGGAGTCCAGACTCCCTGGTTCGACAAGAGATGACCCTCTTTGACAAACCAACCCGGGGCACCTCCATGGATGAGTTCCGGCAAATGCTGCACAATTTCCTTAAGGTTCTATTTCATTAAGAATTTAAAAAAAAAAAAAATCGCACGCAACTTCTCCTGTATTGATTGTAGTAGTATTTTCAGTTTGATGGATGAGCTTCCAGACTGAAGTTTTGCTCCGTGGTTACACAAGGGGGTATTAGGGGAAGTGAATATAGCACTTGTATCGCTGCAGTGCCAAGTGTTCCTTTCGTACACAACGTAGTAGGTAAAGTAACTTGCATGATTATAGCTTTCAGAGACAAGTCAGTCATTTAGTGTTTAAGGGATTCATTCAAATTCATCTCGGAAGTATGTATCTATTTCACAAAGAATGTTTTTGTCTCATACCCTGCAGGCAAACTTGGGGGAGCACCCCTCTCTGGGAGCCCTAGTAGGGCTTGTCATTAACCTGGCTGATGTGAACAAAGATGGGAAGGTCTCTCTGGCTGAGGCAAAGTCTGTGTGGGCATTGCTCCAGGTCAATGAATTCCTCCTTATGATGGCACTGCAGGAGAAGGAGCACACCCCAAAGCTACTTGGCTTCTGTGGGGACCTCTATGTAACAGAGCTTGTGGGCCACAGCGCCCTCTACAGGCTGGAGGTTCCCAGCTACCTACAGCCCCTCGTCCCCATAGCCCTAAGCACTACTCTGAACCAGTGGCTGGCCCCGGCCTGGCCCCGTCGCGCTCGCATCACAATCGGGCTGCTGGAGTTCGTGGAAGAGATTTTTCACGGATCCTACGGCAGTTTCCTCATGTGTGACGCTAGCCCTCGGCACGTGGGCTACAATGGAAAGTACGACTGCAAAATGGCTGATCTGCGCAGCGTGGCGTCTGAGACTGCGGTACGCAGCTATCTGAAAGGCCGCCAGTGCGAGACCAACAGCGACTGCACCTATGGCAAAGACTGCACTGCCACCTGCGACAAATTGGTGAAACAGTGCAATACAGAGGTAGTGCAGCCCAATCTAGCCAAGGTGTGCCGGCTACTCCAGGACTACCTCCTCTTTGGTTCTCCACCAGACCTGCGTGTGGATTTGGAAAAACAGCTGCGCACCTGTGTAACCCTCAGTGGCCTTGCCAGCCAGATAGAGGTCCATCATTCCCTTGTTCTTAACAACCTCAAGACCCTACTGTGGAAAAAGATCTCCAACACCAAATATTCCTGAAGATGCTCAAAGAGCTGAGGGACAATTCTGATGATTCAGATGATTGAGCTCCTTTTTCTCTGAAGGTACTTTTTGTATCACTGGAAAACACACAAAACTCTTCTGAATCAATGAACCAGGAATTAAAACGGTTAGTTGGGGGCATTGTTAAACCTTTACCCTAAATTAAATTTATACCAAAATTGAACGACTGTTAAATTTCCAACCTTTAATATTTATTGTTCAGGTCCTTTGAGTTATAGAGAACATATAATACACAGAGTCCCCTCTAAGTTCTCCTGCTCTAGTCAGTAGGTGTCTGTAGGTTGTGTGCATTCAGTTGTTGTGATGTCTGCGTGGCCATAAGATTGTTGGTTCTCCTTGGGATACAGCAGACTTCTGTTATTAAAAGCACTGATGGGTAAGCTTTGGGGGGGGGGGAATGCTGCATCACTAATACTGGTAACCTGGTGAAATGGTTGGAAAAGGAGAAGAATAAATGTGAATGGTCAGTTTTGCATTCTGGGTTCTGTCTTTAGACTGCTGTAGATAAACCCAGAACTTTCACTGGACCAGCTAGTCTAGTATGTTAGAAATAATTACCCAAAGCATGAATCTTTTTAGAGACTAAAAGAAGTTTTGCATAAAGTCTGTTGGCATTCCTTTAATGCTGAGAGTTTTGCCTTTCTACTCAGCCCTAAACCTATAGGACACTGGTGCCTCATATTACAGATGTTTGAAATTGCAAACATTTTACACTTTATTTTTCAGGAATATTTAATCGTGGTGGTCCAGAGCCTGTACTGGCAACCTGTTAGAAGGTGAAGGAGGGCACTTGCACATTCTACAGGCAAGTGAGTCACCAGTTCACCTAAAACACTGCTTTGGACTGTAGGAGGAAACCCACACCGGTTCAAAACCATATCTGAATACACAGCCAAGGAGCTGTGAGGCACAAGTGCTACTCTTTCCACTTTCCAAACCATGTAGAGAGGCCAGTATAGAGTATATGTTGATAATTTACTTATTGTAGGTACAAACCCAATAATGCATGTGATTTGTTTATGGAAATAAGTTTCATCCTGTACAAGCTTTAAGCCACTGTTAGTGCCCCCCCCCCCCAACTGTTCTGAGCCATAAAATATTGTGTATTGTACATGTCACTCAGGGCAAAATTCCTTGGGCATTATGGTTATGTTTAAAAATTACTAACAGCATTTGCTGCATGGAAGAATAACCCTTTTGTTAATGTAGGCTTGATAGGTCAACTTACCAGTTTAAGTACATTTTGAGTTGTAGACAGTCCATGTGTTAGGTCTACAGTATAACCATTAAAAATCTGGCATAACAGTTGAATTTGTTAGAAACAGCTGATACCCCATGCAGGTAAACTATTAAAGATGAAATGTACTTTGCGTAGTTATGCATGGCTATGATGTAGCACATTGGCTGTGTTTTATATAAGACAATCAGGCAAGTTTTTTTCCCTCCCCTGTCAAATTCTAATGAGCAATGCAAGCAGTGCTTTTTGGTTAAAACTAGTCAGGTACCCACTGTAAGCAAAGGATGTAATATTTGTTTTTCTTAGTTTGTTCTCGCCAAATTCTAGTCACAAATGCACAGCCTACCTAGAAGATGGCATAAGGATCTCAGAATGGGCTTAATTTAATCCATTACTAGCTGTCTGAACATGCAAGAGATGATTTATGGAAGGAGGACTAATACTACTAGTCTTTAGGGTAAAGGGTTTGTGCTCCCCAGTCAGCCTCAAAAGTCAGTTCACCTATTTAAGTAACAATATAGTGCTTCAAGTTAGTCAGAAAAATTACATTTCAGTGACCAGAACTATACACCCTTGGTTTTAAGGGGTGCATCTTTAACCTTTTCATATTGCACAGTTGATCTCTTTGTAAAAACAGGCATCTTATCTATTGCTACAGCAAGTCTTAAGTCTGAATTCAAAGTAACTCAAATTTAGTGGAGAGAGTTTGCTATCTCCTGTGCACATTATACAGATTATTCAGATGAATCTAGGTCTTGCACCAGTTGGTCAGAATGCATAACTGCTTAAATGTAAAGCGAGTATGAAATGAAGGTCTGGAAACAGATTACTTGAACCTTTTATTAGAACATTCACATTACAATATTTCAAACAAATTAAGCTACTTTTAAATTTTGAAACTGATCCCAGTTTCTTCTTTCACATTAACCTGTTCTCACCTGAACGAGCTGGTTGGCAGGTTGCCACATCCTAAATGTCTCACGTCAAGTCAGCTGGCTGTAATTCTGGCTAGTGAGTCAAAGTACCTTCTTGTCCATGGATCTAATAAAAAGTATTAAACATTATCCACAAGGATCTTGATTGTTCCATTTCTAATTGTCAATCTCTACAGCATTCACAACTCAATGTTTTCCTTACATTGGTTTGTACATCCAGCATTTATTTCAAATGGAGCAGTGTACAACTCATATTTTGGGTCTTAGAGTTACAGGGTATGTTTATGGGAAACATTACCAATACCAATTTGCCAGAAAGACTATAGGAAGTTGTTTTTGAACTCATAGGTGACAATCCTTCTTAGGATCTTACAGCAGAAACCCAAATGACTATTAAATACTGAAGGCATAATATGACTAAATGAGTTTTCCATGAAAACTTCACACTTCATTGTACAGGTTTTGGGACTGGCTTCCTACTTATTTTACTTGATGATAGTACTATTAAATTAAAAGTAATCAGAATTACAGGTGAACAGCTGCCCTGGTTGTACATTAGACTTTTACTAAGTGCACCATTTCAACAGCGGACCTTGAGTAGTTACTGGCTTTACTAGTTTACCTAGAAACCCTTGTCGTCTTGACTTCAAGGCAGGAAAGAGCCCATTCAAACTTATCTATCTGTTGGAAAGACCTGAATGAATACAGGATTTCCAGGAAACTAAAGTCAATGGAAACCTGCAGTGTTCATTACTTCATATCCATCAACCCAAATGCAGCCCTTTGCTATCATTAAGATTAAGATTCTTATTAAAGCAAAATGAAGTGCCTCTAGCAGATCACAGGTCAATGCATCAATCAAGTTTTACCCACACAAAACCTAACCACTGTTATTTACACAGCAAAGAATGTTATCCACATAACACCCTATAGGGCTACAAGTCATTCTGAGCCCCCCACTGTATTCTGGGAACTGAGCGTAGTTAGAGCCCTTTGCTGTTTGCCACAGACAGACACAGATGCAACAGCAATGGCACTGTAAGACTGAGTGGCAATCAAATCATTATTGCAGCATTGAACTTACCTTTTCTATTTTGTGCAGATGAAAATAATAAGTGTGCATAAGCCACTGTCCCTTGGGTCCAATGGCTGAAGGGAAGAATATCACATCAGAAAGGAATATAACACGAAGGGCTATAACATCCAGTGAGACTGAAATGAGCAAACTGAACTGCTCCACCCAGTTATACTTAAACGTGTTAAGAGACAGGAATGACAGATTGGACCCTATTTGGCCACACACCACCTCTGAAGTCCACTGCAGGACAACCAGACCATTTATAGCCCGTTTCTGTTTGCCCTCTTATGGCACAACGGTTGCATCTGAGCCGGGGTTACGTCTCAAAGGGCAAAATCTGACTTTATTTAAATGAAAACCCACCGTAGTAAAACGTCACCAATCAGTGCGGCTGACTGCAGATCACGGCGTACTTACGTGCACTTGTCAAAACGTACCACAAAATGAAAATCCCTCCTTCTGTTCTGCAGCCGTCACCTCCACCCCTGAACAACAAAGACAGCAGTTTAAATCCTCCTGAAATTAGTCCAAAATCCTAAAATGTCACCTTTTCCCTCCTCAGTCTCAGTGTGGGACTATCAATCATTCCAAGTGCCCACTCATCTTGGGAACCAAGAGCAGACATAGTCCTTCTTTGCTCTCTGCCAGCTAATGACACAGGGACGACACGTGGAGCCGCCCTGCAACGCCTCTAGTGGCAGTACTACCACATTGCCTCAGCTCGCCTTCGGACCAATCTAAATCTCCCTGCGCTTAAGTGAGAGAATTATTTTTTCTTCAGGTTGCTCCGACACGATACATGCACAAAACAAGTCCGTATAAAATAACCAGTTGTGCTTTCTCTGGCAAAATTAAGCATATGTACATAAATGTCGACAACTGTGACGTGCGTGCGACCCTGAATCTCGTTTCCGACTCGCGACTGTTATGAACTTAGTTAGAATCGCTTAGATATTCTAAAAGAACGAAAAACCAGAACGCGTCTGTAAACGTGAAAGTTTGTTTTACCCACTTTCTTTGTGTTCGAAATACCCCTATTTTCGCTTCGTCACGAAAGCCAGCCCCATGTCACGGGTCAACACACTCACCTCTTCCCGAGCCAAGCACACAAAAAGGACGGCTCTTTTGTCGCATTAGTATATATACTGAAGGGAAGTACGGAATCTCGGATGGACAAACTGTACCATACGTCATTTTCAATCGATGCGCTGCAGACTGGCACACTATCAAATCACAACGTTTACAAGATATTAACATTTCTTCATGATTCTTTTAGTTGCGTTTTATTTAATTACCAGTTTCTAAAAAGTTATCTTTGTAGTAGAATGAAAATGACCAGTTTAACTGCTATGCCCAGAATATCATATGACTGTAAAGCTGCTTCAGTTCAATTTATTTCCACAATGTTTAGCACTTGTCTTTGAATGAGCAGTGGGGATTCTATTGCCAATAAGAGGCATACTTTAATCAATCTTTATATAACTAGAAGTTGTAAAAATAATAAACTGTCATGCAAAATAATTTGTCCTTTATTACAGCTATAGCCAAGATTTTACCCTAGCTAGCAAATAAATCAAGGTACATGGTTTCCCCACATCCATCCAGTTTCAGTATCCACTTATTCACTTAAGAGTCATCGAGGAAGTCTAACTGAGGAAGCATAGGGTGGAAGGTAGGGTACACCCTGGATGGGATGTCAGTCCACTGCAGGTCAATCAAACTCAGTCACATTTCAGCATTTAATAACTGCAATGTATTTACATATAGTATAGGAAACAAAGGAACTGGATACAGACATGTTGGACTTACAATATCTGCAATAGGTGTTGTTGTGGATAAGGTTTAAGATCACCTGGGACCTGCTTTCCATCTGAGATACTGAATATAGAACAAGGCTCTCCTGATATTGAGTACAAGATAACTGTACATAAATTTGAGCTCTGCAAAGTAGTCCATTGCTCTTCAGGAGCTTGAGCCTTTGACGCCATACAGCAAATTCATTTGCTTCCGTTTGTCCTTGGCCCGGTTGATGGTCATCTTGAAGAGCTTACAGTAGAGCTCAACTGAAGATGGAGAATCATCATTTCCAGGGATGGGGAAGGTCACCAGGCTGGGGTTGCAGTTGGAGTCGACCACACCCACAGTGGGAATGTTCATTTTTGCTGCATCCCGGATGGCTACATGCTGCTGAAAGACATTGTTTAGGGTGGAGAGGAAGATGATGAGGTCAGGGAGACGCACCCCTGGGCCATACTGGATTGGGGCATTGGTGAGCAGGCCACCTCGCCAATAGCGGGTGTGGGCGTACTCCCCGCAGTCCTGCGCTGTGCACTCCACAAGGTGGCAAAACTGCCTCCGTCGACTGACAAAAAGGATTACTCCACCACGGTACGCCACGTGAGCAGTGAAGTTAAGCGCTTGCTGAAGGAGTTCCATTGTCTGATCCAAATCAATAATGTCTTGTTCCAGCCGACAGCCAAACAGATAAGGTTCCATTAGCCTGGAGATGAATGTATAAGAACAATAACAGTTCTGAGTCAAACTTTTTCACATGAATGCAAATTGAACCGTGCATTTAAGATATGCGTTATCTGCTTAACAATTTGCACACTTTTCCATTTACTGAGGCAGCTCAGAGTAAGTGCCTTTAATCAAAAGTCCAGTAGGAAGACCTATAGTGGAATATGATTCAGCAACCTAGTATAATTTCCTAAACATGCACTCTCCATAGAATATTCAATCGACTTCATGTAAACTGTCATCAGTACTGCTTTTTTATATATGTACTCTCCCTGACCAACATAGGGAATATATGGAAATAAGTAAGAAGTACAATTCTGATTGAAAAGCAACTGAAGGTACAGATGTGCCAGATCTGACCACACGGTACCTATGTCTGCAGCCCTTTTTGTGACCAAGATGAACCCTGGCTTCAAATAAATCCTTCAGGGAAAAGAGTTCTGATAAATGGAAGAAATCGGGGTGCTTTAACGGTTCGGTGAGGACCTTGTTGTTTCCAGCTGCATAGAATACATACAGCAGAAAACTGGTTAGAAAGGAAGAAATGATAATATCATCTTATTGCACAATTGTTACTATAATCCTTTATTAAATTTTTTTCCAAGATGCTATACACATACAGCATTAAAAAAGCAACATTACAGTGATTTGCCCATACAGCAGGGAAAATATGCTAAATACACTGCACCAGTACTGGATTATAAGTCCTTAGATCGAGAATACCAGCAGGATTGGGATTCAAACACCACTGATTTAGCCACTAGACTATTCTACCTGCACACCAAATTATTCAGTTGCATCTTCTGATAAGTAATAGTGGCAGGAGCTGCTGGATGGACTGTGAATGTCATCAGTGAACACTTACAGAGGCTGTCACTGCTGGTCATCGTCTGAGCAACTGCTGCAGTCGAGTACAGTTGGCCGTTGACATAGCCGCGGTTAGACAACCTAGATGCCAAAACTGGCAGAAGCCTTGGACAGTTGAGTCCCGAGAGCGCTGAAATAAACACAAAACCAGAATTTTTAACTTCAAAAAGACACAAAGAGTGGCGCTAAGAATAATACCCCACAATCCGCATAAATTAATATGCAAGAGGATGAATCATGTCATGTCACCTCTGCCACACAAAAAAAAGATACACTGTGCAGCTGGCACAATGAGCAATGTGACATTAAATAAGTACATCATCAATGCACACTGTGAAAAATGTCTTAAATTTCAATCATAAGTAAAATATTGTGGCACGTGCATGTTTTTTTTTTTTTTTTTTAGAACAAAAAGGGAACAACTCAGTCTCACCTTTCAAAAATGCTCCCGCCGCCATGCTTGCTCCCTTCGCCACCCCAAGGCAATCGATAGCTAGGGATGATGGGAGTTGAAGTTCTTAGTCCACCTAGATCTCGCGCTATGTGTACACAATTTCTTTCGCTGTAAACTACACTTCCCTCGGAACGTCGGGGTCTCCAGGTCAAAAGTCGTATTCAATTAACTTTATTCACCGGACAGCCGCGAAGCAGGCAGGGGCAAGAGGTTCGTGAAAGTGAGCGAATAACCATATGGCTGCTAGAGTCCCGAGCTGCCAAGGTATTAATTTTTGAAGATACAAACATTCCAGTTTATTATTAAAATTTGAGCCTACTCAAACAGTAAAGGTGACTTTCACCTTTCTTTTCCAGTGGTTTAGCCTAGGTTTACTCTCGCCTCAGACGCCTGGCTGTTGCCCAAGTGCACCCATCAGCCTGTATTTTTCCATCCTCTCCACCACTGGTCACTGAACACAGTGGACCCTTAAACCTCCTCAATACTAACATCGCTGAGCTGCAGCTGGTTCAGTTTGCACCACTCACCAGGTTCTTGTTCTCGTTCTCCTGACTCTCCCAGCACGCCTGAAAAATTGCTATGTTGGCAGAGAACATCTGCAGATGACGACTCCGTATTGCACTGAAAGGTGAACAGGAAAGAAGATGCACTGTCCCTTGTGGGGCTCCAGTGGTGCACGTGACCATGTCGAACACACACACACACACACACACACATCATCATCAGCCTAACCAGCTGTGGTCTGTCACAGTGCGTGAGTCCACCTATAAAGAGCGAAGCACTGAACACGCCGAACAAATCGAAGAACCAGGTCCGCACAGTGCTGCTTGCCTTTAGCAGGTAAACGATGACGTCCGCTCCAACGGCATTAAATGACAGTTTGTGAAGGTTAATAAAACAAAGCTAAGAAAATCCACAGAAAAATTCAGAACGTAGTGTTATTTATTTTTATTTGTGGATACTATAAAGATGTCCTTACATACTTGAGTATTGCTGAATTTTCTATAAATCCCCTTAAGTATAGTGGAAAACAGAATACTAACAAGACATCAAATGTACTTAACCAATGAATACTACATTTATGTGCTTACTTAAAATGCTCATCAGCTACCCTGGCTATTCACACTTTTCAGGTCCATTACATTCAAACACTAAATGAATGCTGGATATTCTTGCTTAAAACCAGAAAAAGTGACAAAGTAGACATGTTATATCTAGTGTCCGTACTGATTGACTTTTAAGACACATATATTGAAAGCTGAACATAAGAAATGGGTAGGTTCATAAGACAGACATACAAATTTGAATGCCTCATAATATTTCATACCTGTTGACATTTATGATATTGGGAGCTTCTAAATATTTCAGTGGCAATGGTACACTTTAAGATGATTTAATATTTTCTATTTAATGCTCATTTACAGCATCAGATAGTTCTACACAACAGTGAACTTACAGTAGTGTAATGGTAATTTATAGATTTTCCAAATTTTTTCATTTGGTTCTGTTGATGATAATGGACAGAAAAATATTGCATTAATTTCATTATAGACATAATTCACATACAGATATTAGAGGTAGCTGTGTTTGAAACAATGTCATTTCATGTTGGATAAATGATCAGAAGTTTAACTAGCTCTAGGTGTGTTGTATGCGATACATTTTTTTCCCAGCATATTCAAAAAAGAAAGAAAAAAAACCCAGCTTAATTTATGTAGAGTCTGTATTCTACCTGAGATGGCTTTGGTTTCCACCGGGTGCTCCGATTTCCTCCCGCAGTCCGAAGACATGCTGTTCAGGTGAATTGGCAGCACTAAATTGCCCATAGTGTGTGACTAGGTCGGTTTGTGTGTGGCTACCCTGGTATAGAGTGGCATCCTGTCCAGGGTGTACCCCTTCTACCTTATGTCTCATGATTCCAGGAGAGCAAGACAGGGTCAGCACCACCAAAACCCAGATCAGGACAAGTTGTTAATGAAAATGGATGGATTCTGACCAAACATTTTACTACAACTAAAACATTTTAATAAAACTGGCCAGATTAATTGCATGCACAGTTACATAGTCACTGAGAAAGAGAGCATTGACGTTCTTGTAATTTCACTCTTTATTCAACAGCTGCACTTTAAAGATACAGATTTTATTTCCTCCTCAGAAAAAAGGAGGAAAAGCTTTTTTTTGCAAAATATTTATGAAAACTGGCAATGCACAGCATGGTCAGTAAAGTTTTTATCTTCTCTTTTGTATAAACAAAAATAAATAACATTATTTTCACATTAGAAATTCAGAAAACCTTTGCCAAAGACATTGCACAACGAAATGACAATTCAGTTACAAAGTGATAATGAAAACTGACATGTTGAAATAGTGAGAGGTTAATTTATCTCACGTACCAGGAGCTACTACTTATAAATCAATTTCAATGGCAATAAATTGAAGTAAATTACTTTTTCTATTATGCTTGGAGGGAAAGAAGCAAAACATACAGGGCAGTACTGACAAACTGGTGGAAAACATAAAAAGAGCTGTAAAACAGACCTCTGCTAGTGGGCATTACTTTTACCTGCTCAAAAAAATATTTCTGATACTATTTTTTAGTATCCACCAAGAATATAGTCATTCTGTAAAAAGTGCAGAAATTGTGTGCAGTACTAGTGGGAATGTGAAATGTCTTTTTACTCAGCTGCAGGTATAAAAAAAATTAAAAATTCTGATGAAAGGCACTCAAAGAAAAAAAAAAAAATCCACTCAAGAGTTTACCATACCTTTAGCCATCCGTTACAAGTATGGAATCTCAACATGTTTAATTGTGTTTGCTAAATCGGTATAAACAAACAGGTTCCCCCGAAAAAAACTATGACTCATGCTGGAAAAACCAACTGTCCCATGAAGTATCATTTTAACATTGTAAAAAAAAAATCTTTAAAAACTACTGCAGTTACAGCACAAAGTATTCCACTTGTATTTGAAAAGGGAGCATGTGTCAAAATAAAACAAATTGCCTCCTAAATTACTTTGCAAGTGAAATTTTGCAAGCTGTAACTGTTCTGACACAATCTTGTTTGATAGAAGATTTTCAGTTCCCTGTAAATTGAAACAGCTGCACATCTCAAAAACACAATTTGAGTAAAATTATTTTTAGATATAGTCAAATGGCCACTAACGAAATGCAGTTTGGCACCTGTTGAGCCACAATGCACTTGCATATGAAAACGAAGAGAGCAACACTGGTAGACAGAAGTCATTGAGCAAGCCTCCACAACAAAAACTTCACACACACACACAAAAAAAAAAAAAAAAAAAAACAGCTGACATATCCACCTTGCAGAACTATGGAAATTCAGCAATGGTGGAATATATATATATGTCAATCAGTCATGGGATGGTTCTTAAGCAGCCAACATCTGGATGCTGTTGTCTCTGCTGATGAACCCAACATTTGCATGAATTAAGATTTGTTTTGTTTGGGTAAACAATCTTCTACATCAGATACCTGCAATATGTCCAACCCAAGAGATTTATACAGCAACTGAATTTTCTGTGTTTCATCAGAAATGTTTAATTTGAATTTGCCAGTCAGTTAAACAACGTATTCTGAAAATCTCTATCATAAGCAAAGATAAACTAACTGGTCCTGTAAACTTCGAAAACTATTTTGAGCTGCTCAAGCTACTGTACACTTGTAACCTCTGTAAAGACAAGAATACTACAGACAAAATCAAACACCCAAACAATTCAATAAAGGCATGATTGTTTTATATCAAAATAAAAATGATGTAAAAAAGACAGTCATTATAACAATATTTGAACAAAAAGCAAGATGGTAGTTCAGTATCAAAAAAAGTTCTTTACAGAAAAAGTGGCACCCACTCCTGAACCTTTTACAAGGATAAAAATAAAGGAAAAAGAAAAAAAAAAAAAATGTTTCAGAATGGTTTAGCACTAAAGTTGCATGCTGTTGTTCTGTGGTAAAATGTACAATGTATGCTTTGAATTTTACTGCAAAATTTTGTGTTATTGTGATAAACATATTTCTTTATTCTATATAAAAATGTATCTCTAGATTGGTAAATGTCCAATGTCAAAGACCAGAAGGCTCTTAAGACTAATTTTTTGGACTGCAATATTTCACTCAGCCAAACAGAATTATTATATTTTACTGTATCTTTGAAGAGGATGTGTATGAAAAAATTGGAAGGATAATTTGAGCTACTGTGGAGGTGGAATGCAAACCAGCACAGGAACAGGCCTCCAAGAATTTTTTTAAAAGTGTGATGCAGATCTTATTTTAAACACTCTGCAAAAATTATTATTATTGGTCAAGTGCAGTGGTAGTGTGACTTGTGTATGACAGTGATCAATGTCTTTCTACATAATTAACAAAAATGCATGACAAGCACTACTCATTGAAAAGAACTACTGGCTCTTGATGTCTTTATACGTATCAAGACACAAATGAATAAAAAAAAAGATTATTTACAGCCATGTTAAAGTTATTTGTGTTTAAATAGCTCTAGAAATGTACAAACATAGAAAAAAAAATTGTACTACACTTCTAAATTAAGATCCCTTGCAATCTAACTGTGAAAGTGCCGAAGTACACATACATCTTAAAGGAGGGCATTCAAAAATGACCATGAGAGAAACACCTAAAATAATGATGCATTACAAAATAAGAGACAAGATCCATACTCATAATCTATGATGCTGACTCGTCTGTTCCGACCACTGATTACCACTTGTTCTTCCCTCCGATTCAAAATCTCTCTCATCTACCTTTTCTTCCCTTCCTTCCCTCACCTGTGCTCGTTTCTCCGTCTTCCTGCCTACCATTTCTCCCATGGGACATGTCCCATCTTCACCCCTACCGAGATTCTTGACCTGTATGTGACCAGCCCTGTGCGCTGCAGGTTCGATGAATGACATGCAATCTTTCTTGGTGTGTACTGCATTTTCTGACGTGGTGGAGGCTGCAGGTTGCTCCCGGCAACTGTCTTTTGCTGGCTGGTGCTTGTAATGTTTGACTTGCAATTGGGCAGAAATGAGCTCGGGATTTGGTGGGAAAATGGTTAAGGCCATTTCTGGACTCTGGGCACAAGGGTTTCCTAATTTTTGCCTGCTCACAATAGAGTCAACCATTGTTGGGGAGACAGCCTCTGTGGACAAAACACTTTTAGCTTGGTGTCTGTTCACTACTCTGTGCAAATCGGATTTGTCAGTCACGCTGACTTCCAATTCTTTCTCAGGGCAGAGCGGGCTGCTGTGGAACGGGTTCTCACACTGCGACTGGAACACCTCAGTCTCCCTTGGGGAAATTATCTGGTTTACGTGTTTACTGTCTGTGTTAGAACTTGGGCTAATACAAGAATTCTCAATCGATTTGCACTTTTCTCCATCTGGCCCAACATTCTGAATGTTGATTTCTACCGAGTTTACGTCACTGTTCATCAGTGTTTTATCAGCCTCCCTTGGCCCACCTGTTTGATAATCCTTATTAGATTTAGTAGTACAGAAGTTTGATGGAGAACTCGGCAGACTGTCACCTCTGTGATAACCTGGCTGTAGAGAGCCATCACTCTGAGGGAGGCAGGAGTACAGAGCTGGTGTATTAGGTGAAACCTCAGCCTGCTGAGCTTCAACAACTCCAGTCCTTGTTACTGCAAAATCAGTACTGTTGAGACTATTGTCCCTGATCTCTGGAGTACTTGTCCTCACTGTTGACTCTTTGGCTTTTTCAGCCAAGAACTTCCTGATCTCCTGCTCAATGCTGTCATCGCTGTCTACAGAGCTGCTGTCTTCCTCCGCCTGGGTAATACCTCCAATATGATCATCTGCTTCAAAAGTTGGCTCCACGTGGCCAAATAATTTTGCTGTTTTATCAGTATTTTGCTGCTTTGGATTGTTTTTGCCCACCTTGCATTTGTCAGTTACAGTATGTTTGGGCAATTCTTTACAATTTTTTAAGTTGCGACTTATAAATGTCTTGGGGTTGGTACTGCTATTATCAATGACAATTTTCTTTCTCTCAGATTCAGCCTCATGGGATGATTCTGATGCCCACAGGTTAGCCCTTTTTCTTGGTTTCAGTTTCTTCTCTCTTGACTTCTTCTTCACTTTTCGCTTGGTCTTCAGGAGGTCTTTAATTGCCTGGTCCAAATCTTCATCACTGTCCAATGAGCTGCTCTTCTCTCCGCTCTGTCTCTCTGTCCATGATAAACATTCTGCTATTTCATTTTTAGATCTGGATAAATTCAAGGCTCCTTCATTAGTTCCTGGAACCTTTAAATCATTATAGTTGTCATGAGTGCTTTTTTGGTGAATATTTTGCTCAATTTCTATACTGGTGGTTGTGGTCACATCAGTTGGGATACAAGGCTCTGTGAAGCTGTCTAATGCTTGGGTGCTACGGATTTGGTCACAAGAGAATCTTGTGAGAGGTAAAAGAGAGTCTTTTACCTTATAGTCAACCCAGTTTTTGCTAGCTTTCAGACTATCCTCCTTGCGCTTCCTTTTACGAGATAAGGAAGATTTTACTTTCTTGTTCTGGGAAAGTTCAAGCTTATTTTGCAGGATCTCATCTACCTCTTTGTTATTATACTTTGTGTCAGGGTACTGCTTGTGCATCTGAGCCTTTGATTCCAGGAACTTCCTGATCTCCTGTTCAATGCCATCATCGCTATCAACAGAGCTTTCATCACTTTTCTTACCAGACAAATTGAAGCAGTCCTCAGCAGGCACAGAAGGGGGCTGTGCAAAGGTGGTTAAAAAAGTTGTGTTGTGAAAGGCTTCAGGCATGACAGCTTTAGAAATATCCAGTATTGCTTCGGCACACATCAGTTCAGCTGTTGTGTTTGCCTTCAGCGGAGCCGGGGTTTGAGGCTGCAAAAGGCCTGTGTTATTTGAAGACACCTCAATACCTATGGTGTCATGATTGTCCAATGGTGGGCTGAAGCTGTGTCTCACAGTTACAGGTGAGGGCAAAGCAGATTTAGAGAACTTCTCAGTTTTCTTTTTCTTTATGGAGACCTTCTGCTTTTTGATGGCTTGGCTGCTGGACTGACCAGAACCCTGCATGGCAGCCTTAGCTCCTTTGGTAGGTTTAGACAGAGAAGCCTTAAAAGATTTTGTGGTGTTTTCACATTTTTCTTTTTGCTTCTCCAGCTGGTAATGACGAATGGCTTCCTCAATCCCATCATCACTGCTGGACTCAGATTCCTCTTTGGTTTGAAAAACTTTGGATGGATTTCTGGAGTCTCTGTGTTTCTTTATTTTTTCCAGCTGAAAGTGCCAAATGGCCTCCTCAATGCCATCGTCACTACTAGACTCTGGCAAAACTTCCTCTTCTTTGACTATGACAGGGTGTTCAACTCTGTCAGAATGGAAATTCAGGTCAATGGGACTTTTTACCATCCGGGCATCTGTATCTTTACAAGACAAACCACTTCCTTCATTCTTTTCCTTTTGGACAGGTTTTTTCTCACTAATTATTGAGTGGTTGGCTTTCAAACTTTTTGGGACAAGGTTACTTGCAGTTAGAATTTTATTGCTGTTTGAATATTTAGGTGTTTCTGAAGAAGTAAGATTTCTCCTCAACTGCTTAGACACCTGTAGTGGACTTGAATTCAACTTCATGTTCTGTTTGTGATCACCCTTTTCCTTTAAATACTCCTGAATTGCTTCCTCAATTCCTCTGTCTACTGAGTCATCGCTGTCCGAATCCTGGCTTTGGGGTTCTACCTTTATTGCCTCGATCTTTTGTTTCTGTTGTCTGACACCACCCGGTGCACCCGTCTGTGTGGCCTTGTGTACAGCATAGTTTGCCTTGCCATTGTAGCCAGGGCCTTGGGCCTCGCCCACTTGTAGAGTTCCATTGTTCTCATCATTCATGTTGAGAGTGGACTGGGTGCTTCTCAGGCTGTCAATAATCATCTGGACCTCATCAGGGAGTGGTTTATCAGTGGCAGAAATGCTGCTGCTGCTGGCGTCACCAAAGCACAAAGGAAGGCTAAAGGTTCTAGCTGGACCATAAGGTCTCCATTCTGTATGCATTGCAGCTACAGGTGGGACATTCTTCAGGAACATTCTAATGTGCTCGTGCAGGATGTAGTCAAGAGCGATGACTTTGGTCACATTCACATCCTGAAAAACAGCAACAACAATGAACATTACAAATATGGATAATTATATTTAAATATACATTTTTAGGCCTATATTCATTACATTTTATAGCAGAGGTATTGCACTATAGCAACACACTAAGGAACTTAGAATTCAGTGAACTTATGACTAAAAGCGAATTACTACAAAATCTACAGAGGGCCCGTGTAGTAAATCTATCTGAAATCTAACAAATATTTAACAAATTCATAGAGATTTATTTTGTTACTCTTATGGTTCTGAGTGTTCTCAAAAGGCAATGCTATCATACTGATTCTTAATTAGCTCTGCTGCATGAAGCAAGTCATGGAGAGATTAACTGGCAGTGGGTTTTGTTTTTACATTGATTGAATACAGACGGGAGCACGGTGGCACAGAGGGTTTGGCCTGTGCCTGCTCTCTAGTAGGTCTGGGGTTCGAGCCCTGTTTGGGGTGCCTTGCGGCGCACTGGCATCTCGTCCGGGGTGTGCCCCTCGCACCCTGTGTTACCGGGCTAGGCTCTGGCTCGCCGTGACCCCGCTCGGGACAAAGAGTTTCAGTCAATGCGTGTGTGTGTGTGAATACAGACACAGCTTAGTACATTAAAACAGGAGAAGAAAAATGAAAGCATTTATACATCTGAACACCCTCCATCAAAAGGGCATATTTAAGGTCAACTCAGGGTAAACTAGATCCAGAAGAATACAATACAGACTAATAGAAATCTGTACCTTGAAAATATAGGTTGTTTTAAAAATGGAGTTCTCATTGACTTTTATGAGATATCAACAATATACAATTATTTATCCAACATTACTAATACATGAAGTGGCCTGTTCTCTGTTGACTATTCACAAGCCCACACAGTAAAAAATAAATAAATAAAAAATCAAAACCATTGCATGTATTGTATATTGTAAACAGCTGCCAGGGCATTTTAAGCAGTTCCTGGAAATACTGGAAAAATAAACAACGGGCAGTATGTAAACAATTTAAGAATGTAGAGAAGTGTTAAGTTGGTGGATGAGTTCACTTCATCCCGACGAGTACGCTGCTGTGTTACACATTAGAGGACAGGACCTATTTATCAACGAAACCTCAGGAGGGTTTGTGAGGAAACCCTACAGGAATGTGAGGAAAAGACATTCTTTGTTTCTAATGTGTACTGACGCGAAACTACCTGACGAGCAGGTGTACAGGAAGGAGACTGACCGCCGCGAGCCGCCCGCTACCGCCGCCTCAAGTCCGGGACACAGACAGGCGAAGCAGCATAACACACCACACACACCACAGCCATTCTGTTAAAATTTGGAAAGGAAAGAAAAAAAAAATATGGCCAAACTCTTACACACTTAACTATGCGGGCGCCCAAGTGAACGGGACTATTTATGATGCAACCCAAGTTTGGTCATTTCAGGAAAAGGTTAATGGCCGAAATATGCACTTCGTTTACGCGCCGGCCGGACAACAAAAACAGGGAAATATCTGACAAGAAAAGCGAAGTACGCCTTTTGAACGCGCGGCTCGATGGAGCTTGAGTGTCTCGCGAACACCGCGCGCCGCGGTCTGTGCTCCTTCCAGCCCAGTCAGTGCTCCAGTACGCCTATGCCGTGAGCCATCTTGCCGCCAGCCTCGCTAGGCAGTAGTGTTTTCGCAGACGCTGCCTGCCGCGCGGCTGTCGCAGCGGCACCCGAGGACGCGCCGTGTCTTAGTCTCTAGCGGCTCAGAGCGCGCCGACGCCCGGCCACAGCCGCTAAGAGACACCGCAGCGGAACCGGCGCTCGGCGGCGAACCGGCCACCACGCACGCGTTCCCGCCGCTCGCTCACGGCACCCTTTCCGAGCTCTAACGTCTAACGGCTGTTAAGGACCTTTTAAATAAACTAACAAATTAACGCCCCACAAAAGTTACCAAGGGGTAGTGCATTGTGTGCAGAAATAAAACCCTTCTCCCTTACGGGCCTCGGCTCTGGCAGCCGGCAATTCTCTGCAGTTTTTCCTCACTCCTCCATATTTATTATTAACGTGTTTTTGAAAATACGAAATAAAATACGCAAGTAAGTACCTGATTGCAGTTCGCTCGGCCTCCGTGTGCCCGTCGTTCCTAATGTTTTCTTCGTAAAATGTTTAATTCCACCGATTTCAAGTATCCTCGCACACGCAGGGGTCGCGGACGCGCGCACCGTGCACGACTCTGTACACGCGCGGCCGGCCCACTCGTGCCGGGGGGCTCCGTTAAAGGCGCAGCTGATGTACTTCGCCTCATGTCGCTACTGCGTGATATTGTGATTCCTAATCAATCTTTTTCTTTGACAGTTTTTTTAACCATTGCATCATAACTTGCATTTAAAAACTATACAGTACTGGTTGTACATTACAGTCATGAACGGCAACGAAATATAAAATTAAAAACAGCCATAAGTTATAAAGCTGTAAAGATGTGAAAAGCGACATTATTGATTATTAATTTCTTGCAAATTCACTATGCATTAATTGATTTTACTGATTGCGATTAGAATTTGGGCACACATTTTTTTTTTTTTTGTTTTCTTTATCAAAAATCCTATAAATCAATAATTTATTGTCGTGCTATTTGGTCAGTTTGATAACTAAAAAGTTAGTAATGGAGAAAAAAACACCCATGAAAGCTTACCTTCAACAGACACTAACTTAGTTTGCCAGAAAAGTATGATATTACACTTACCATTGGGTAGTGATGAGGGCTGCGGCCTTCCATCTTAACTTCCTCATTTTGAACCCCTATCCTGCCTAGTTCCTTTGTTCAAAGTACCTATGCTGACACAGTAATATTACCCAGCTGTGTGAGTGGGTAAATTATTGTAAAGTTGATTATCTTACATTGTGAATCACATTGGGTAAATGTAGCAGCCAAATAATTACTAATCATAAGAAGTAACATTGCAATGACTGCAATATCGTTGACAACAAAATATGAGTTGATTGAAAGATCTGTCATTCAGAGTCTGTAAGATCCCAAAATATTCCTTTTTTTTTTTTAACTGGGAAATGGAACAATTTCAGTCACCCAACTTAAGAGTCCTGTAATTTTGTCAGTGCTTGTACTGAATCATGCACTCTACAAGACAATAAACTGCATAAAGTTTAACATCGGGGTCATAGTGGTTTCTTGATCTTGCAACCCTTGTCGGCATAAGAAGTTTTGCTGAATTTTGGCAGAGTCACACCATATCGATTAAAATGTGCTTAATGTTTGAGTTTCAGCTTACCAGTACAGAGACAGGGCCAGTGAACATGGTAAAGCAATGAAAAGGAAAGTAACATTACAGGATATTATGCTTAGTAGAAAAGGGTTGAAATGTATATTAACGTTTGAATTATAGTTTGCTGATGGCTGTTGAAGGGGGGTGCAGTGGGTTGGACCACGGTCCTGCTCTCCAGGGGGTCTGGGGTTCAAGTCCCCCTTGGGGTGCCTTGCGACGGACTGGCGTCCCGTCCTGGGTGTGTCCCCTCCCCCTCCGGCCTTACGCCCTGTGTTACCGGGATAGGCTCTGGTTCCCCGCGACCCCGTATGGGACAAGCGGTTCTGAAAATGTGTGTGTGTGTGTGTGTGTGATGGCCATTGACACAACAGCGGACTTCATATATGAGTTTGCAGAAACATAGGCACATCCCAGTATGTTTGATGTGACATGTGATCAAAAATTCCCCAAATACTTTTGAGACTCTTACCCACTGTGTGGCATGTAAAAATATATATAATAGATAAGGTGGAATATAAAAGACAAAGTCAAAAAGTTGGAGCTCTCAGTCTGAAAACCATATCATTTTGCCCTGGCACTGGTTAAACATAGCACATCAGTGTGGGCCCTGACTGTTGGTCTGTAATTGCTTGACAGAAACATGTTTCTTCATTCAAAGATTACTGACATGTTAAGAAAAAACTGGTCTCTGTCTCCTCTTATACAATATTCTTATTGTGTTAAAGTGTTCTATGTGTTTATTAATGGAATATATGATATGTACTGCCATATCATTGCAGTGTGTTACACTTATATTGTTACACTAGTGTCTAATGAGGTTCTGAAATTCTAAGGTCCTTGTCAGGAGTCTCCTGATGAATGTTTAATTGAGTATAAGCACTGCTAAATGACCACACATCTCCATTTGTTAGCATCAGTCTGTCTTTTACCTTAACAGCTGATTTACACTGCTAAAGCACGGTCTTACTGTTAGCATACCTTGAAATCTTAAAATATTCCTTGTAGCAAAGTAGTCTCCCAGTATTTATTTATGGTATTTTTCAATTTAACTATATATATATATATATATATATATATATATATATATAGACACACACATACTAATTGAAGCCACTTGTCCCATTTGGGGCTGTGGCAAACCGGAGCCTAACCCAGTAGCACAGAGCAAGGCTGGAGGGGGAAGGGACACACCCTGGACAGGACACCATTCCATCACAAGGCACCCCAAGCTGGACTTGAATCCCAGACCCACTAGAGAGCAGGCACAGGCTGAACCTGCTGTGCCACCATTATACATACATAAACACACTTTTCTTAAACATATTTAACATATTTAGTTTGTACTACAGTATCATTTTGACATTTACATTTACCCAACCCTTTTCTCCATAGTGACAGACAACTCAGATTAAATATAAAAACATTTCATAACAGGTGATGAGTTACAGATACTAACATGCGATTTATGAAGCAATCAGTCTGTTCAATACCAGTTTTTGCCTGTTTTCATTCAGTGAGTAATTGCCTACAGAACTGAATCAGACAAGAAATACAAAGGTGATCATGACCAATGGTTTCATACAAGTTTTCAGAGCAGTGAGAATATCAGGAAAGATGTGGGTCTGAAAGAGATGCAATTTTAGACCCTTTTTGAATGAAAGAGTGTTCAGCAGTTCTGAGGGAAACAGGGAACTCATTTCTCCACATCAGAGGTAACTCAGATCTTGTAAGTATCTTGGTGCAGATTCTTTGGATGACTTGTGGGCTGTAAACATTATTACACTGGATTGTAATCTTACTAACAGAAGGTCCAAAGTGACGTTCATCCCTAAATCACAATCGGTACAAACTTTTTAACAGACACTTCCCTTGATTTATTAACTTCTTTATTAAATTCTGTAAAACCTCAGCTAAATTTATGGTAAATAAAAATACTCTGTAAAACAATATTTTAATCTGTTCTTAACTTCATGATATTTTGAAGTAATACTGATTTTACATTGAAAAAAAAGAAAAAATAGTTATACTTTCGAAAAAAACTTTTACTGAATACTGATTCATCAAAAAAGTGTATGCAACATTAGTCTTCTCTCCAGGCCCAACTTTATTTTAGTCTTCTCTCCAATCTCAGTGGTAACAACACACCTCTTCTTACTGGTTGCATTAAAATCACCACCACAGACAGAAGCTGTAAACACTGTGGAAGCCAGTTAAGTTAAGACGGCCTCACATTGCTTTTCCCTTTAGGTACTTTTTACAGTCATCTGTTAGCTGGGCAAGTAAAAACCGCCTGTACTTGCACCTGTACAGCAAGAAATTACTAAAAAAATAGAAGTGGTGAAAAACAAAAAAGGTGTAAGTACATAGGTGTATCTGAAAATCCCCAACTTGTCTGCTGGCAACACCACGAGCCATTGGGTTTCCACTTCATTTATACCTTTGCAGTTACCCAACTGGACACAAGGTGCTGCTCCACACAAAGAGAAAAAGGAACAACTCTCTGCTGTTCAGGGCAGTGCAGTCACTACGGACAGATAATAAAAAAAATGATCAATATTAACAAGAATTGTAAATATGTAATATTTTCTGCTTTTTAACATTGATTATCATAAAAATAGCAGTGTTGGTTGATCATTTCTGTACAGCTTGGAATATGACTGCACCAACCAAAGAAAGCTACATGCATAATTTACAAAAAAGTGGTTATTGTTATTATAAGCATGTCTATTTCTTTACCAAGCAGTTTATTTTGGCCTCTTTTGCAGAGGCCACTGATGATCTATTCTAGACATTTGCACTTAGACAACACTGTATGATCTGATAGGGTTTCCTCTCCAGGGATACAAGCCGACAGGTGTCAGGTCCAGTTCACCATTACAGAACTTGGCTTTCATCTGTGTGGCACTTTGGTAGAAATACAGATTAGCGCTGTAGAGATATGGAACCGAAACAAAGAGTAAATAAAAATTGGCAGGGGTGTTTGATTTGAAAAGTCTGTAAAGTGTATAAAATACGCAGATGCCTTAAAATGAAGTTTGCAAACCTTTATAATATGTGAACTATGAATATTACAAATATTACATACATAATGCATTTTCATATTATCTCTGAGTTTTGTGTTAATATATGCTGTGAACTAATGTAAGCTAATCTAAGCGAACATGGCTACACTGGCAGAAATATTAATAGTATCTTTTTGAATGTTTGCTTTCTGTCAGCAGTGGTGTTCTGTAATGGCAGAGATGTCCATCCAAATTCCAAGTGACATGTATGATGGCCATGTCTATATGTGTTCTGCACCCTTGTCAGATTTTCCACTTGTCTTTCTTTATGAGGGCAGGAAAACAACACAAAGTGTCTAAATATATCTTCTGCCTAGACATGACATTTTTTATTACTATACAGAGTAAACAACAGAATTTTTGTTTAATGTGCAGCTCTTCATTACTTACAATTAATTTGATTTAGATAAAATACAACTGAGTAAAAGTTCTGATGTAATGTGTAAACTGAAATGAAAAAAAAAAAATTAAAGCAGGTGAGAACATGCCCTGTTACAATTTGAATGTGTTCTGCCAGTTTCTCATAAGATAAAATGAAAATGAAATTGAAATTGTTTTACTATTCACTCACTATCATCCATTGTCACTGTGTCCAGCTCAGGCTTGCAGTTGTCCACATCCTTTCCTGCAAGCATAGATCATCACACGACAATAACACACTTATTTACTGACATATACTAAGGGCAATTTAGAGTCACTGGCTAACTTGAATCAGATCAGGTCTTTGGACTCTGGGGGAAACTGGAACACCTAGTGGAAACCCTTGCAAAAATAGGGAGCTTACATTCCTTCATTTAGCAGACACTTTTCTCCAAAGCGACTTCCAGTGCACTCTATGTAATGTTTTCAGCCCACACACCTTCTTCGCCAAGGTGACTTGCACTGCTAGATATACTACTTAAAATGGGTGACTCATCCCTGCATCAGTGGAACACACTCTGTGTGTGTCACTCACACACTATGGGGGAACCTGAACAGCATTGTCTTTGGGAGGAAACCAGAGCACCCAGGGGAAACCCACACAGACACAGGAAGAACATGCAAACTCCAAACAGACTGAGTGGGGATCAAACCCACATCTTCTCATACCACCCAGGTGCTGTGAGTGCTACTCACTGTGCCACTGTGCCTACTAGGGAAGTACCCCGCAAACCACCATGGCACCATGCTTAGCCATAATCATCCGTAAAATAATGTTAAAGCTACAGTGTCTACGAGTAACTGTCAGTAAATATCTGCATGACCTTTAGGATCCCAATGCCTATTTACATATTTGGAGAAGGCGGTCACAGTGGTTAAGGCTCTTGCCTTGCAGTCTGAAGGTCCCGGGTTTAAATGTCACTCCTGCTGCAGTAAATCTAAGCAAAATGTTGCCTTGACTTAAGAATGATCTACTGTTTGTTCCTCCACTTTTAGGTTTGTCTTTAACTACATAATTCCTGTCATCTGATCTATAACAAAAGTAAAATTTCTCACATGGTAATATGTTTGGGTTGCTGAAGAGTATGCAACAAATAACATTTATTGCTTTGATTTCCTAGTGAATGAGTGTGGTAAAGCAAGCAACTGACAGTATTCTGCTCCTGCTGTCCGTATTAGTGCTTTTTTGCATGACCCCACTTTACTTGCTTGGATGTCCAGACGAACAAGGTGATCGACATATACTGTGTAATTGCTTGGATTAACCTCAAGCTTGGCCACTCTTTCTGTTATCCTAGAGTTTTGTTCTGTCAGTTTTCAAGGTTCAAGCTGCAGTTCTAATCATACAGAATTGAGCCATTTAGGATAATTCATAAACCTACTGAATCAGGGCTCAGCAAGAGTATGCACATGCCCACATTTAAATAATCGATGGTAGTTTGATGGATGTTTATTTTTGATAGGGAGAAAAGTAGATAAAAAAGCACTAAAGCATGCCAGGGAAAGCAGAGGTCACCCCATGTACTGCCATATGGTCAGTGTCATTGTCTTATTTTGTGTGTATGTCAACAAACAGTGCCAAGGAAATGTAAAAAAATTCCCTGAATAAAACATAAATACAAATGCTGAAAACACTTGTTTTAAATGACAATGAATTAAAGATATGAATATGGTTCTAAACTTGCTTTGTCATGACTTACATATCCTCTATATATTGTATATACAGTATATAAATATATACTGTATACACACACACACACTCATGCCAAACTAGATACCCTCTAAGCTGATGACCTTAAATAAGCCATTCGGGGACAAACATAACAACAGCTGATTTTGCATGTTCTATACATTTTATTGGTGTCTGTTACAGTGATTAATGTCTCTGACCTTGAGCGTAGGGCAGTGTTAGAAAAGCACCTTTCTATCCATGCGGTGTACCTTATTGATTGAAAAACTGAATTATTTTCAGACCTTTAGTAGACAGAGTTTATAAAATTGTCCCTGATGCCCTTTCTGTCTTCATATAATTTTTAAATGTTTTGGGCTTGAAAAGAAGAAGAAAAAAGAAATCAGTATTTTCTGGGCAGTAATTCAATAGATGACATATTTTTGTCAAATATCTGATATCCAAAAAGTCATATGGTGCATGGATATGCCATTTTAAAAAGTTATTCCTTTGTTCAAGCAGAGCTTGGTTGTTTTCAGCACTGTAACATAGGCATATCTGTGAAAGCACATGTGGTTTTACTATAATCTATATTTCCCTCTCAGTGTGTTTTCCCCTTACTGGCAGTTTATATGTAGCTGAGGATAACATCACCTGGATTAAACCTCAAAACCTGAGTAGTGTTTTTTAATTATTCTTGAAGCCATCTGACTTTCTATTTGTTCCTACAGGCTAAGAAATTAACAATGCATTTTAAGTGATATAACGTCATTAACAAAGTCACAAAGAAATCCATTAATGTTAACAACCATGATAGCACAACATTATTTCATTACTGTTAAATGTTTTACTTCATTTACTTCAACTTGACACTAGAAAAACTTGTCATGCTAATGACAATACTGATTGTCATTGACTGAACAGTCTTTTGTTTCCAAAAAACGCGGAGGAATGAGCCAATTAGTATAACACTATACTACAAAGCAGCTTTTTATGTCATTGCTTGCATACGTGTGGATATGATAGAGGGGAATAGGAGGTTAAGGTGCAGGCACTGCATAAATCCTCAGCACCTTTTACTGGTGTCACAAGTTGTCACATCTGACAAGTATAACCTGCTACCTTTCAAATAGCAACTGCTGAAATGGACTTAAGCATAGGTTTTCGGAAATACAGTAAATACTGTATATGAAAATGTATAAATATGTAGTAATACAAAGTGTATAAGTGTATATACATCTAAACCCTAACTGTTGCTCTTCAGTTATTAATATTAATGCTAATAAAGTTTGTCACCAAAAATGATTGTCCAACTCAGTGAACTAATGATGCAACACTGGTCAAAAATGTGCTGGGGCTTTTGTAAGACTATTACAAAATGATAGGATTACATAACCACAGATTTAATTTAATTTAAATTTAGTTATCAGCCTGCACTTGAGGACAAACATCTAGAATAACTAAGCGAAATCATTACAAGTCATTCAGGGGTGAAAAATGAAAAAAAAAAAACTCCACAGATAACAGAAGCAGCAGGTCATAAATCAACTCACTACAATATGTAAACTTTTTCAGTAAGAATTCAGTAAAAAACTGAATAAATCAATTACAAATTATTTTTAGTAGTCAGATGATCCACATAAGTTTTGGAAGGCTGAGGTATATCGCCACCAGACTGATAGGAAGTATGGACTGTTGAAAGAATGGAACTGCAGACACTTTACAGAGCAACATCCCATCCACGAAGCATATAGCCAGGGTATCATGATGAACTCCGGGCATGCATAGCTGTTTTATGATTAGCATTCTTTATTGCTGATGTAATTAATTGCGGCACCAAAGAAATTAAATTCACAGAAGCTGTTTTGTCTATCTATAAGAAAATTTCTTTCATGGCTGTTCTGCACTGACTGATGGCACAGCCTGACAATGACAATGAATACGTGGCGGCCAAAGAGGTCATTGGAAGAAAAATGTTTGGCGGTATCTACTTCTGTGATTTGCATTGTTGCCAGTACTGTTCTGGCAGATTCACACTGCTTAAGTTCAACTAAAGCAGAAGAGAAGGATGTTGACACACAAATTTAGGACACCATGCACTTTCAGCCACATTAACTAAAGGGCCCTTTCTGGCCAGGTGAAAAAAAGATGTTTCAACTTTTTTCATGTGGATAACTGCTGAAGGCTGATAGTGTTTAAATATTTTATGAATGTGCTGCTAGGCCAGGGTTAGTTAATCCAATAAAACAACTGATTTTATCTTAAACCTAGGCATCTTATTTGCCTGGGTATTGCGTGGGTATTGGGCAATTATTTTGTTTGAAGATAAATTATATTTACCTTTGTCTTCCTTCTGTTTGCATATTCTTGTTTGTTGAAATGTTAAAAAGTTATTGAATGGCTGAAATCCTATACTTATTTTACATGACATTGAAGACTAACAGGTTATCCAGTCTGCTATAAGAAATTAATTGATTTGCATGTGTTTTCATAAAGACATGGTGGCAGAATGTAGAGATATAACTTCCTTTACATTTATTCATTTAGCTGATGCTTTCCTCCAAAGCGACTTAAAATGTCAAGCTACTTAAAATTTTTTACCCATTTATACATCTCAGTAATTTCACTGCAGCAATTTAGGGTAAGTACCTTGCTCAAGGGTACTATGACTAGAGGTGGGATTCAAACCTGTGACCTTTGGGTCCAAAGGTAGCAGCTCTAACCACTATGATACTAAAAGCTAACACTGAAAGAAGTGTCCCTTGTATGGTTTGGTTGTTTGGACATACCAAACCTGTTCCCCGAGGCTTCAGGGCACAGAATAAGGTTATTTATAACAGACGGGAGCCTTTGAGGTTACAGACAAAAGTTGTGCTGAGTTAAATTTAGGGTGTGACTCTGCTTCACAAAGGCCTTAAATGCACTTAGTGAGGGTCTCATTGGTTTGTTGCTGAGGGATGCTGGAGAATCTGTGAATTTTCGTTAGCGTTTGCCTCCTCAGTGGTGTTTTGACAGGAAGTTTCAGGGCAATCGCAATTCTAGCAGTCACTGTCAAAACAGAGCACCACACTTTCACCATAACACATTTTTTTTCTTCTCTATTTTAGAACTCCATTGTCAGTGGTGCCCTCATAAATATGGAATGTTTTTTTCTACCCGAAAATTAACACACACTTCTCTGTTCATAGGTTTGTGAAGAGAAATACCAAAGCAATTACTTATGTGGCACACAGGGACATAACAGGTTCACTGACAAGTTGGGGAATGACAGTGGGTGAATTTGTAAAGTTATTTCTTCTCCCCTATTTTATAACTGAACACACAAAAATACCTGCTATTCAGAGAAGAGAGAAAGGGCTTCACAGCCCTCAAACAAGAAGGTAACAAACAACTAGAGCTACACCGAACTGGAAAACAACACGAGGTCCAGCATTATATTAAACTAAGTAGTTAAGATTCTCAAGTGGGAAACACTCAAAACTCTTTCTGGAAATTATACAGTCAAAGACCACAACACCAGAGCCCTCTATTGTCTCCTTCTCAGCTCTTCCATTTTGAAGAGTCTTTTGATTGTTCCCAGCTGGCAAATGGTCCCCGCTAAGCAGTCATTTTCCATAGCCTGGTTGAAGACATTATGTTGCAAGTTTGGCATGGTATTTGGTATGTAGGAAGCAGCCCACTGAGGACCTTTAAGGCATATTTTTCTCAAACTACATACTCTGATGTACTTATCCTCTTGTGCAGTTGTTATGGAGTTTGCGCTCTTCTCTGAAGACAGTAGTGGACACCTTTGTATGAAATCTTCAATTTCTTGGCAATCTGATGCGTGGAAATACCTTTGTTTTGCAAAACAACTATAGACTGACTTGTTTCTTGAGGGGGCTGTTTTGATTTGGTCAGTTTTGAATCCAGAAAAGAACTTAAGGACTACCAGTACCTTGGAACCCAAGGAAAGACAATTTATTTGCTTTCTGGAACAGAATAACAGGTTTCAGCTGTACTAACACAGTTACAAAGGTTTCTCTACCATGAAAGACCATTACTCTTAGACTTTTCCATTAGGACACTGGAGCAATGGCAGCTAAAAATGGGGCTTTGCAGTCATATGTGAATACACACACACATCTTCAGAACCGCTTGTCCCTTACGGGGTCACGGGGAACCGGAGCCTACCCGGCAACACAGGGCGTAAGGCCGGAGGGGGACACACCCAGGACGGGACACCAGTCCGCCGCAAGGCACCCCAAGTGGGACTTGAACCCCAGACCCACCAGAGAGCAGGACTGTGGTCCAACCCACTGCGCCACAGCACCCCCCCCATATGTGAATAATATATCATAAATCAGTCATTTCAAGCAGTAATAGCCATTTGCAATATTCATAATAATATCTTTGTAAATTTATAAATCAATGTATGGTACCTTGTTAAAAAAATCACCTCTTTCCAAAACACAAACATTTATGAGTGATTCCAAACTTTTGAACGCTGGTTTAACTTGAAGTTGAAAAAAATGTAAAAATAAAAGTCTTACAGCGTATTTTCTATTTAGTCTAGCTATATTTGATTTCTTTACAAAACATATCCAGCGAATAAACTGAGGTACATCTCTATTGTACTTTTATTGATTATATAGATAATAAAACAGACTGCGTCCCATCCTGGGTGTGTTCCCTCCCCCCGGCCCCACTCCCTGTGTTGTCGGGTTAGGCTCCAGCTCGCTGCAACCCCTCTTGGGACAAGCAGCTTCAGCCAATGTGTATGTGTGTGAAACAGACTGAAAGAAGGGGCCGGATGCTGACACACACACACACATTTTCAGAACCGCTTGTCCCTTACGGGGTCACGGAGCCTACCCAGTAACACAGGGCGTAAGGCCAGAGGGGGAGGGGACACACCCAGGACGGGACGCCAGTCCGTCACAAGGCACCCCAAGCGGGACTCGAACCCCGGACCCACCGGAGAGCAGGACTGTGGTCCAACCCACTGCGCCACCGCACCCCCCTCGGATGCTGACAAATTTTGTAAATTTTTTTTTCAGTTAATAACAGGTCCTAAAGTAAAAGTCCTGAAATGGACTGGTATTCCATCCTCATTGTTCCCTGCTTCATGTCCTGTGTTTCCAGGATAAGTTATGAAACACAGCAACTTTACATAAGAGAAGCTGGAGATGAAGATGAAATAATAAATGTCTTTGAGAAAATGTTTAAATCCATTACAACTTTATCCAAGGTTTTCGTAAAACCTAGCTCATGAATAAATCAAGGAATGTCTGCATTATGAAGCTTTTATGGATTGCGAGGCAATGGTTGGGTTTACAAACAAACTGAATTATGGAAGAGACCTCTGGTTTGTGTGTATTTGTAAGCTGAAGACCCAGAATAAGTTACTAGACCTGAAGTGCTGTCATAAAGCGCCATAGCTATAACAATTCTGCTTAGCCTGCTGCATTCAAAATCTTATGGTAACTAATCGTAGGCATCATGGCCTTGCACTGATGTTTTCTGCAAAGCTTAAGTGCAGATGAGTTACTTAGCATACTTAGCACTTTAGGAAATTAGAGGGAAGACAGTGGATGTGCTGTGTTGTGGCCATTCTGGTCTACTGCCTCAGTATTCTCTCAGAATGTTATTAATTTTTGCTTGTTGGTTCATGAGCAGTACTCAAAAGTCACCCCTTTTTTTTTGTACTATAAACAGCCGGCAGAGGTCCTTCATCATCCACTGCATAAATGCACTGCCTTTCTGCTTCATCTCTTGTGCAGTTCTTTTCTTTTTTGTAATGCCACCGAAAGTATATGGATTTGTATCTTACATAGCATATTCCACAATGTGTAGACAGAATTTCCATTCTCACAGGCTATCACTTCTTAGAGGCTGGTGCTAGCCTACCTCTTCAGAAAACAATAACTTGAGAAGAGAAAACAAGGGAAGTTAAAATATTTTCTTATCATTGTAGGCTTTCAACAATGGAAGTACATCTTCCGTTGGCCAAGGCCAAATTTGATGGAGAGAAAGGTGTCTGTTTAGGGTGTTAAACTTTTCTCTTGATACAATGGTTGTGAACCAGCTGCCTCGTTTTCCTTGGTTTTCCTTTGGTGTCAAACTCCATTCTCACCATATACTCCTGAAATAATGTGTCTAATGTGGCCATTAAAGGATTATTAAATTACAGAGGATACTGATATCATATGAATGAAAATACTTGCCATGTATGAGATGATAATTACCAAGATATTGTCCTCATTTGGTTTTTAAGCAATAATGTCTTATATGCTGTAATTTGACCCAGAAAATACTGCAAGAGGTAGCGCTATTATCCATTACTAGTACCAGTACATAATGCTATTATACAACACCAGTCTTCATTGCAAGCATCTGTGCCTCACTGCAGGGAGCAGAAATCTCATCTGGGGGAGGGGAAAATGTGCTGGCCTGAAACTGATGTGTGCTCGTCTTGAGCTGCAGCATCCTCTGTAGTGTTGCAAGCAGGCAACTGATGGAGGACAGTGGAAATGTTTTAGTGGGAGCAGCTAATTTGCTTTTCTATTTTTCTAACTAACAGTAAAGTTCTTGTTCATCAAGGGGACTGAAGACCTCTCTCTAAAATCATACCATGTCTCTTCACCTCCCCTACTGCCTTATTGAGCTCAGACACACGTTTTAACTTCATTCCCCCACTGGGCTGTATCACACCAAAAAAAAGGATTACCCAGTTTCACTGAATTCTCATGTTTAATTTCCACACTCCTCCATTCTTCTTCATAGCCCATTTTTCTACAGATTTATACAGTCTCATTGTACCAGCACCCATGAAATATTGAGAATTTTGCATACATTTTGTTATCAGGTCACATGTTAGTTCTTCACAGTCATGTTTATGAACCGTGTCGAGCAAAGATGTCTCCTGTCTTGGTGCATTTAACATTTACACATTAAAGCTCAGAATTTCGTAGTGCAGACACGGACATGAGAGACACGGGATGGCCAAGGAGAAGTATCTGGGTTGCTCTTTGAAATGAGATATCAATGAGGCTAGTTGAGAGTGGGTCTGCAGTGGATCTGTGGTATGCGTTCACTAGCAGATTTGCATGGTATTAAGTCAGGGTGTTAGGAAAAGCTTGTTGATTAAAATGCATTTATCATGTTGCAGCCTGCTCATACCAATAAAGCTGGACAATTTTCATTTTTTTCCCAGCTGTAGTGTTGCTTTTTTCACTCCTCGCAGTAACAAAGATAACACAAATTGTAGGGCAAATAAAAATCTCTAAAACTGTATGAATACAAAATTCATTTCAGCACCTTTAAAAAAGGTATTTTATCCAAGAAATGCAAAAAGAAAATCTCAATCATTTTCACTCTGCATTATTAATAATATTGCTTTGATTTTGCAGGATTTTGTTTGTATGGCTCGATAAAAGGACATTCTTTTAAAGTGGTTAATGTGATAAAATAGTTTATGAAATCTGAAGTGCATATAAAGGCAGGAAACATCTCTAAGATCATACATCTGACAATAAATTTTTGAATTCCCTGACTAATTTCCTGCATTCTTATTTCTAAAAAAATAACATGCAGATCTAAATGAAAGCTAAATTTTCTCAGATATTAAATTATTACATATCTAACATGTATTTATAAAAAAAAAAAATTAACTAATGTGCTGTATAGATCTAGCTTGTAAACAATTATGGCTCTGTCATTACCGCTCACAAATTCTTCCATCACTGCTGCACTGATGATTCTCAGCTCTCCTCTCCACAGATGTATCCTCTTGTATCACAGCTTTTCTCTCAGACGCCTCTGCTTGGGTGACTGACCTACAACTCAGTATCTTCAAGAGTAATATCTTCCATCTCCAGGCAGGCCCACCCATGTGTAGGGAACTCTCTGTAAACTGGACAACTTGCTGATTTTGTCTGCTTCATCAGTTAAGAGCCTGGAAGTGACAATCAGCTCATATGTCTGCCTTTCTCATCATGTTAAAGTCATAATGAAGTGCTGCAGATACCTCTGGTGTAGCACTTGCAAGATCTGCACAAATTTCACAACAAATGCTACACAGCTTCTAATGCAGACTATGGTAATATCTTGCCTGCAACTGCAGCTCCCTCTAGTCTGGTCCTCCAGCCTCTGCTATCAAGCCTCTCCAGCCGTTTCAGAATGCTGCAGCACAACTGTGCTTGACTTACCAAAGGGTTCCCCTGTATCTCCCTTCATCTTCCGTCACTACTTTTATCTGCCTGTATCAAGTTCAAAACTCTGGTTACATGCCTTTAAACTCTGGTCCAGCCTATGAGAGGTCCAAAATTGAAACTCCATAGGCTCTAATGTGGTGGAATGAAAGGACCACTAAAAGAATCTGTAAAATGTAATCAATGAACATATTTTTAAAATAAATTGCTAGGCAAACTGTCATGAGAGTAAGTGAGAGGGACCCAGGTGATGCTGCCTCACCAAATCCTGAACCCCTGATGCTAATAATTCAATTGACAATCATGCACTATACTGGTAGATGGTCCTGTTAATGCCAAGTCAGTTATCCATAGCATGAAACCAGTGACAAAATCATCGGAGATTAATTTCTAAGGAAAAATAACATTGTGGACATCTAAGTCTTTTTTACTTCCGCTGTATGGCTAGAATTGTTCTGGGATGATTGCACAGAAAGGTTGGAGGAGGTAGTAGAGGTCATACCTTCTATCTATAGAGATATGAAAAATACGAGCATGGCTTTGGTCTGGGATAGTTACAAAGTCAGAGTGTGCGTGACCTCTGCCTTCTGAGTTAAAAACTATGGACTTACTTGCTGGCTGAAGAATAACAAAAGTTGGTAGATCGTGTTAAATTATTGTATACGGGGGTAAATACCATCAAGTGAAATCTGACTTATTGAAAGTATTCACATGGTTTTTCTGGTAAAGATAAGACGTTTACCAACGCCTTATTCTACATATTGTCATCTCGAATGAAAGGAAGCCAAGGAGTTATTAAGGTGAACCCAATCGCAGGTGCGTTTATTTTGAGCAAAAACCATTGTCAGGGCCAGGCATGGGTGAGGCGATGAGCAGACGTTGTTTCGTAGGCTGAGTTGAGGGACATAGTCGGGAACACACAGCAAGGGTCAGAAGCCAGGAAACGGAGAACAAGAGAGGATCAAGGATGCTAAGCACACAGGAGTTGCTCAAGATGAGGTTTTGCAAGCGGGTGTAGAGTCCCGGCCCTTTTATACCATGCCTCCTTGATCAGAAGTAGGTGTGGGTGTCATGTATGTGGCCGTGGGCATGACACACATCTTTGGACAGCAAACACAGGGTGGTCATGCAAGTTGCACATACTCTGAACTACAAACGCACAGATCAAGCGCTGCGAAGTACCACTACTACTGCTGTGCCGCACCACATACCTACATAGACTTAAATTCTATTAGACATATTCATAAAATGTAAAAAGCACAACGATCTGTCATGTATTTGTAGATGTTAATTATTTTTCAGTTAAATAAATGATTACTATGCTGAAGAGAGGCACATTTAAATCTGAAAACAGGTCCTTTTTGCATTTAATTTATTCAGTCAGGTAGACAAATATGGATAATTAAATACCATAATCAACCTGAGTGCTTTATTCTGCTCTTGTTTCTATTGTTTATTTTGTCATAAAGCAATTAAAAATCCTTCACAGGGACAAATAAATTAAAAATCCTTAGCTGAAAGCAAGGGAAAATGATCCTATTAATTTGCTTTTACTTTTGCTCTGCTGCAAAAGTGGTGCAGAACAGATATTTTAAAATCTTCGGCTCTGCATGACTTGGAATAATTCAAGGTGAGCATTTCAGACACCACAAGCAAACAAACTAGGCTCAGTACTCTTGTAAAGGGACATTGCTGTCATTCATTTTGTCATGCACATTGCTCAGTGCTGTCCATAGTTGACACAATGACAAGGCTACGGGCTTTTTAGAAGTACTCACTACAGGTGGGGCCTGTGAGCTTTGTTTCTTCAATAGCCTCTATAAGTGGTCAGGCTATACAAATCTCCATTCTAAGTGGGCTGGTACTCAGTCAGTTCTTAAATTCTTTAAGCCTAAACTAGGAGAGTGCATATATACACATGGATATTCTGAATATCTTAACTCAAATGGTGCACCTGAAATTGGCTGTCTGCTCCTCAGCCTTGTACAGAGGCAATATCTGTCTCGGTGTGTGGATCCATATTTTTCAAATGCTCTATTTTTGGTGTCATTTCTGTTTAGTGGGAGTTGTTCTGGCTGATTCGGTCTCAGTGTCCCCAATTAGTCTCCAGCACCCTTGCCAGCCGTGCTCTGGAAGTGCAGCATGTCTTCCCAGTCAATCTCCATTCATTATGAGCACAATTAACTGTGGTTCAGCTTCCATGGCCTGTCAGGCTTGATCTGCCTTTCCATTTGTCTTTCTGGTCCCTGTCCATTTCTACACATCCTGTTTCTACTGTCCAGTAATGACAGCCTCTATGTAGAGTTTCCGTGGACTGGAAGCCAAGAGAATCTTCTGCTAGGTAGTCAGACTGCTCCTTGTCACAGACTTCTTCAGTAAATAGGCACCCTTGGCGAAATTATCATCTGAGGTCTCGAACAGTTGATGTTAATAAGCATAGGAACAGCAATGCTGATTACACACACTATTCTGTAGATAAGTCTGTAGAAAAACGCTAACTCATATAAATCAGTCAAGTCAGGAACTCTAAAACTAACTTGTCAGTGAAATAAAAAGTTTCTGTTACGTGACCAGCAGCGCTGTATTTGTAATGGATGCTATAACCACCAGATTTTTAACATTCAGGGGAAGTCAAATTTTGTGTTGATTAGTACCAGGACTGAGTAAAAACACTTGCTTTAAGTATGGATTTCCATTTTAGATGCTACACACAACAGTTAGAATAGTGTTTGAAAATTGTGACATGGAATCATCAATAAGTTGTAGGTGTTAAGTTTGGCTTATTTTGAGAAATGTTCCTAACTGAATTAAGTAAAAAAAAAAAAAGACTGAAAGAAAATCTGAATTGAAAATAGTTAAATGAAAGCCTGTAAGGGAATAAATGCAACTGCTTATCTGATTTACATTAATGTTTACTCACTGACCATATGCTTTTCTCCAAATCGATGTGCCACTCAGGGTATACAAAAGCGCCTTCCACAATGAAGAGCTTTCGATACATTATTATCAAAAGCGCAGTCTGTTTGCTTGTATGTTGCACATTAATCAAGTAACTGCCTATAGAAAAGGTAATTATGAACATATTGTATTATCTCTGTATTATGAATATAACATAATTACATGAATTTAGTAACTATGTAAATGTTTAAACTGTAATAATAACAAAATAATGACTAATGTTTTAATATTTTCTTATTTAAGGTAACTATTGTCCTAGTTTCTTTTTTTTACCTTTTTTTTTCCATGAGGTAATTGCTGATATACTTTGGTAATATAAGGTTAAAAGCTAATGCATTATCTACACAGAGTTCAGGTTTGCCATTCTTCACAGAATATGCCAGAATAGAATAAGAAGAGTTGCAGTAAGAAAGGAAATGTCTTGAAGTTTTGCAGTCAAATGAGGATTCCTGACAGCTGAGTTGTACAACGTGGAAAGAACGAAAGTGCTTTGAAGCAGAGTTTAAACTCTTCTCTTTTTGATTTGTTTGTTTCATATTTTTGGAAAGCATGTCATCCACAGACACGGGGATTTCTCCAGAGATTTTTAAAGTGCTGTAAAATTTTCCAAACAAAATAAGCTTTGACTTTTGTGGTCTGCAAGAGGGTGGAGGAGGCAGATTTATTTTCTCAGGTTTATTTTCAAGGAGAGCCTTGAAATAGCTTTTTACAATAGAATGTTGAGACTGACATTTACTTTCTTCCAACTTATTACAGCCTGAACATGCTGGTAGAAAATAATGTTTCGATGACTTATGTCAGTATTTAAGCAAATATTTTACATACTTATGCTAATATTTTACCATTTTATCTGGAGACATAGATTACAGAAAATAAATGTGCTGCACATGAACAGAACAAGAAATATTTCACAGAGGTGAGAAACAAAATAAGAACTGCTTGTAATATATGAAAATGTTGGTCTAGCAATTAATTCTGCTGGTCTAAAATGTGATACTTGTATAAAGAGAAACAATTTATGAACCTCATAAAATGTTTTAATTAGAAAACAGTATCACACATTCTCAAAAATAGGAAAAAGTCAAGACAATCAGCATATTCTCACAGAATATAGCAGAAGTATAATAAGATGGTTTGATCCAAACAATGCAATGTGATATTTATCGCATTGTTTCAAACATGAACCTAAATTTCTTCAGAATATCGAACATGAAGTCTCATTGCTAATACTTGACACAAACAGTTAAAAAGTACCCATTTTATTTCAGAGCACCTTTTCTTTATCCATTTTGTTCTTTGTAGTAAAGAAACTCATGCAGTATGGATTAGTATGGCATCTGGATAAAGTGTAAGCTTTGAAAAGATGGGAAGCTAAAGAAATATTGACATTTTTGATTAAAGGCAGGACAAGGGGAGTTTGTGTTAAAAAGCACAGATTACCAAAACCTCTTGCCTTGTGTGGATTTGGTAGCTGAGTCAGACAATGGAAACTGCCACAGTAGTTAAAGAAAAAGCAATATCTTGCTGAATTTTTCTTGGCAGCAAGGAACCATACGATGGGAGAACTGGGAAAGTGAATATTGAAATGTAGAGGTGATGAAGTTCATCCTTATGGTTGACCTTTGTTCTGAGTGCGGTAACCACACTGGTAAGATACTACTGCCACCATGAGGCTTGGAATGCAGTGATTTATATGTGTTGTACTTGTATTATACTGTTGCCATTAGTCTTTTCTTATCTGGCTCTAGGTGAAAAGAGATATGACGTGCTGTGGAGGAATATGATGCTCCATCAATAATAGCCTGATGCAAAAAAAAAAAAAAAATCTAACCTAGATACACTTACCCTGAGACTCAAGTTCACAGCTGTAGAGTGTGCCTTTCTCTACATGCCAAGTGGCACATCAAACATGAATACTCTGGTTAGCAATCTGCTGAACAGCAACGCCAACTCCTGAAACTGTTTAGCTTGCAAGAGGTTTTAGACTATGATAACCATTTCTCAGATCTTACTGAAGTTAGGGTCTCATCCTAGTAATAGAGAATTCATAGGCATTTTTGTTCTTAAATATAAAAGGTTCACTTTGTTCTGAACTAATGCACATTTCAAATTTCCTGTTCAGGAATGTTAGGAAGTCTTTATATGCTGGATCTACCAGATAGTGGCAGATTCACTTCTTCACACCAACGTACATTGTTAAAGAAACCTGTTCTAAAATAAGGGAATGAAATTCTAGATTGCAGATTTTATCACTGAAATGAGAATTGGCCTCTGCTATCGGGAAACACATCTGCTGAAAAATCCCATTAGAATAGAAGTGATGGTAGCCGGGTTAATTCATGTCATACCATTATACCACCAAGTTAAAACATTTAAAAAGACCCTCTGGACTCAGGGGAAGTCAGTGCACAAGCGTAATATTTCACATGCCAAAACTGAAATTCTGACTCACTGTGGTAACTAAAGATCCTGCCACACCAAAGCAGAGTTAATCCTTTAGTGTTCTGGCTGAGATCCTGATCAGGCTCTGAAAATCCGTCCATGACATCCCAGCCCACCCATCAGTAAGTGTCAAAATTCATACATTTCACATATCAGTATCTTTTGGATTTTAAAGGTTAGTGCCCCAAAAATACCCACTGGGTTCAGTGTGGCTAAACATTTGTTTTCAACAGCAAGAAGTAAATGAAACAGAGAGCAATAATCTTCTTTCTAGTGGAAACAGAAAATTAGGGTGAAATTTGCCAATAATTGTTTCAAAGGCAAAATCTACTTTGGACCTGTACAGAAGGATGTGCAAAAATAAACCCACAATAATGACTGTTTGCTGTGTTTTTGAAAATCTAGTGGGCTCTCACCTCCATAATTGCTAGACTGTCAAAAACCCACCCTACATTTATTCATTTAGCAGATGCTTTTGTCTAAAGTAACAACATAATGATTATTAACAACTATTTGCCCGGCTCTTTTGTCTAAGAGAATTTACATGTTAGATATACATAAAGAAGTATTATTCACCTATTTATGCAAAGCTAAATTTCATTTTAAAGTCATTCCACCCAATAAATGTACGAGAGAGTAAAATAGCATCTCCCTGGGCTATGGCGTAACAATATACTTGACTGACAACAAAACACCACAGAACAACATAGAATGGGGGGGAGCTTCAGCAGAGTGGTAACAGAGGAATGCGGCACACACTCATACATTATAGAGGCAATATAATCTAGGGACAATTAGTTTTTGGAAAGAAACCAGTGCAAACACAAGACGAACATCTAAATTCTGCCTGGTCTGAACCAGATTCAAAACCCAAACCCGCAGTATGGGAACAGTGAGGCACTGGTGCTCCCCTAATGTACCAACACATAAAGTACAGCACATTACCTATATATTAGGAGGGAATATAAGCATTTACAAATTGAACATGACAAATAACATTTAAGGCTTCTTTTCATTGATTTATTATCATAAAGTTTCAGTCTGACATTATACTTGACATGTTGGTTTGATAAAAAGAACAACAAAAAACAACAAAACCTTACAATTGTCACGCGGAACAGGAGGGAGCCGAGACGGCTGAACCCAAGTGCAGCGTTATTTGTTAGATGTTGAGGGAAGAGGCAAGGTCTCAAAACCAGGGACAGGCGAAGGGTCGGTTGATCGGCGAACAGGACAGGAACGAGGAGCCATGGACGTGGTCGGCGAACGAAGCAAGGAGTCAAAAAACCAGAGATCGTGTACCGAGCGAGAGTGTAGTAACACGAGGAAGGGCGGTTGTCCCAAACGAGATTCCGCAACGGTATGAGAGCTGAAGAGGGTCTTTATAGGGTGAGTGATTACTCATGAGCTAATGCGGAGTCAGGTGCTGATGCTTGTGTTGTAGGCGTGGACGTGACAACAATGTTATTTTCTGTTTTCAGTGTCTTATTTCCTGTTTTCAAAACTCCTCCTTAGGGGTGCGGTGGGTTTGGCCTGTGCCTGCTGTGTGGCAGGTCTGGGGTTTGAGCTCTGCTTGCAGTGCCTTGCGGTGGACTAGCATCCCATCCTGGGTGTGTCCCCTCCCCCTTCGGCCTTGTGCCCTGTGTTGCCGGGTTAGGCTCTGACTTGCCGTGACCCCGCATGGGGCAAGCCCTTGTAGACATTGCAAAAACTCCTCCTTTAGTTTTAGTTATGAAAGAGCTCTCCCTCTGCTGATTTCTCTGAAAAAGGTGTATAAATTATTATATGTGATGGAATGTGTTGTGATAGAAGGTCCCAGAGAAATGGCAGACAGCTCTTGGCTCTGCAACAGAAATTTTCCAAGCGTGAGTGTGCATTTATTTCTTTTCTTAGAGGAATTCTGAGTTGACCTTGCAAAGCACTGCCTGTCAAGGTTAACTATGGCAGTGGTCTTCTCTCCATCCATAGTCAAGTGTGGAGGCAGTGTATGGTCCTCCTTATGTAGATGCACTCTTCTCTCTGTGCTTTTCATACCAAAAGAAAAGAAAATGGAAGTATGTAGGATTTTCGTTAAGATCCTGACTGAGATCAGTATAAAAAATCGAACAAAGAAGTACAAATATATTATGTTTTCCCAGGTGGAAAAAAATGCATTGTTTTCAAAACAAATTACAAATAAATTAGTAAATAGAAGTATAACTGAGGAGAGCCTTTGTTGCTGTACTCTGAAATAGTGCTATTAACCTTGAATTAATGATGTAGAAATTGATTAAATTGTAAGTCTCTGAAGAAAAGCATGAGCTATGAAGAAGCAGTTTTAATAATAAAAATGAACACTTTTTGGTCAATAGTGGTGTTATTATTATACAATACTCCCCTATAGGTCTACTGTCAGTGCAACATTATCCAACCACTTTTCGTAATTTAATTCTTACTTATGTACTTTGTTGTATTTATACTACTACGTATACTCTTACCCAGGGGGCACAGCGGCACAGCGGGTTTGGCTGGGTCTTGCTCTCTGGCAGGTCTGGAGTTTGAGGCCCGCTTGGGGTGCCTTGTGATGGACTGGTGTCCTGTCCTGGGTGTGTCCCCTCCCCCTCCAGCCTTGTGCCCTGTGTTGCTGGCTCTGGCTCACTGCAACCCCGCCGGGGACAAGCGTCTTCAGCCACTGTGTGTATTTGTGTGTATATGTTTGTATAATCCGTTGCTTATTTATTCCGCAATTCCTTGTCAGCTGTTTGTTTCTCTGTAAATATTGGAGGCACATAGCTGTTCTGTTCTCTCTTTCTCGCTCCCTGCTCTTTATCGTTAGACTATCTCTTCTTAGAGTAGCTGTGTAACTTAGGTTTCACTTTTTAACTATGAATAATTCACATTATTCACATATTGCATGAATAAAGCACATGCAATGCTGTAATATTAATAGTGTTAAACACTGAAAGATCTGCTCGTTCTATTGTGAGCTGACAGGAGGTGAGGACCCATAGGTGAGGCTGTAGATGATGAACAGCTCCCCAGCAGCTTTCCCGTGCTGAATCTTCAGGGTACTGAACACCAGCTACCAGCCGGTAGGTGCACAATCACGTGATAGATAAGGCATCTTGCTGGAGGAGAGAGCACTGTAAACATTGGTGGACAATAGTGGGCAGAATATTCCCTGCTGAAGCACAAAACAGGAAGCTTGCTTTGGTTTGAAAGGTTTGGGTTTGTGCTTGCATTTTTCTTATGGGATTTCTTATTTTCATTCTGAATGGTTCTGGAAAAATTGTATTCCCTTTTTTCGATAAAGACTAGTTTTGTTGGAAATTTATTGTGTCGAACCTGTGTCTCATCCATTTGACATCTCCATTTCAGAAATTCCATAACTGTTAATCGAAAAAGGATTGGATTAAATCTTAATTACAAAAAATATGATCAGATCCGCTAATCTGAGACGTGCTAATGAGGATTATGATTGAACTATAACAAGCAGGCATGAAGTTGGACCCTGAACTCTGACAGAGTCTTGTTTCTTGACAGCTTCTGTGTGCACTGCTATTGTCCCTACTAAGAATTTGTGGTGTTTGGTCTTGTCATAGCAAACTGATACCTCCACTCCATTCTCCTCAGTATTTACAAAACAGTGCCTTCTCCTTGCAATCTAATGTCGTTTTAAATTATCATTGACTGCTTTGTGCGAAGGGGGTGCGGTGGCGCAGTGGGTTGGGCCACAGTCCTGCTCTCCGGTGGGTCTGGGGTTCAAGTCCCGCTTGGGGTGCCTTGTGGCGGACCGGCGTCCCGTCCTGGGTGTGTCCCCTTCCCCTTCCGGCCTTACGCCCTGTGTTACCGGGTAGGCTCCGGTTCCCCGCGACCCAGTATGGGACAAGCGGTTCTGAAAATGTGTGTGTGTGTGCTTTGTGCGATTATATAAATTCTGGATGTCACATAGAATAAGTTATTTCTGTGATTTTTGGAGGGATGATCAGTGTTTCTCCATTAGGAGATGTTCATGTTTGTGCATACAGTATCTGTGAGGAACTTTGCGTTTGGAATTAACAAGGAAACATGACCAAACATTTCTAAATATGTCTTGCAGAAATTTGAATTCTACTGATAAATCAATGTTCTACTAAAATTTGCCCACGTGTCCCATTTGTTTTATGGAGTTTTTCCACACTGCTGTACAGAATGGACTTACACTTTATCAAGTCACCCTTCTTGAACCCTCCTTTTCTAAGGATAAAACACCCTTAAACAAACATTGCATATGACTGTCTTCCGGATAATCTCTACATTTTCTTCAGCTCGGATTGACCCCAGCGAAGCTCATGGTCTAGAGAGATAGGTTCTCATCATGAAACATAGAATATTACAAACACAACGGTTACCTAGAACTGCTCCTTTTCAGAATGTGAAAAACATGCACCTGTGGTGCATGCCATCTGTTCATCCGTAACTGCACAGCTAATGATAAATGTTCAGGAACCACCTAGAGTGACACAATGCCTTAGAAAAATTAATTAAAGGAAAAACATCTGAAGTAAATGCTGTGTCAAAAGGAGAGTTTGAAGGAATTTTATGGATAACACAAAGGGCAGCACACTCTTTTTGGTACAGTTCTCAACATTATGCAGTATGTTCAATAAATATTGTCATTGCTGTTTCCCATAACACAAGAAAAAAAAAAAAGGTTTTATAGATGCATAAAATAAAAATTAAAAATACCTTGACACAAAATGCTCTGAGTTTGAATGGGGCATAGGCAGCATTCATTTTGAACATTTTGTTAGAACACCATTGGGGGTGCGGTGGCGCAGTGGGTTGGACCGCAGTCCTGCTCTCCGGTGGGTCTGGGGTTCAAGTCCCGCTTGGGGTGCCTTGTGGCGGACTGGCGTCCCGTCCTGGGTGTGTCCCCTTCCCCCTCCGGCCTTGCGCCCTGTGTTGCCGGGTAGGCTCCGGTTCCCCGTGACCCCGTAAGGGACAAGCGGTTCTGAAAATGTGTGTGTGTGTGTGTGTGTTAGAACACCAGCACACAGGGAAATAATGCTCTTGGCCCAAGGACCCTGTTTTCTCAATGACCTGCACCTCAAGCCAACCATCCCAGCCTGCTTATCACTCCCAGGCTCTCCTTTTCCCATTGGCAAGCATGGTCACCCCATCATTTTCCTCAGAAGTGCCCCCAGTGATTGAACACATTATTTACAATTTACCTGTAATCCAACTATTTATAATAAATACATTTTCCTGCCCAAACACACAGTAACGCAGGTCATTACAATACATTCTGCCATTCCAAACCAACTGAAGATGTTCCCCTTTGTTCTTTTTACTAGAGCAATTGAAAGTACCTTGTTCAAAGGTACTGCAGCACAGGGTATAATTTGAACCAAGCTTCTTTGTGTTAAATGGCAGCATGTGGAACCACTATACTACCCGTAGGCCAAAGGTAAAAAGACAGTTAAAAGGTTTCATCTGCCATGGCAAAAGTTAATTGTTAAGTACAAAATGAAAATTGAATTCCTTCTGAATGGGTTTCATTGTGACAAAGTGCAGAACTGGTTTTTATTTTTATTGTACACTTTGTGCACTGGAAACTGAAACATTGGGGATCGTCATTTTTGTCAGAGAACAAAAGATTAACAGCGCACTGAGACTCTTAAACACAATTTAAAACCTCAGTGGCTAATATGCTGGATATAGGAACGTTGCTAAAGTTTTAGAAAAAGAATGTGTGACACATTAAGACATTGAATCTATTCAGTAAGGAAAACAAAACCAATTGGCTGGTTTTCAGCTACAACCCTGTGACTGGACAGTCTATGGAAATGCAAGAAGAACTTTATGGTCCAATTCAGAGGAGTAAAGGTGTAAGTAAAGAGAGGCAGAACTATTTAGTCCTACTCAGCTGAGTAAAAGTGTAATTAGAAAGGAGCAGCAGTGGAGGTGCTACACTTTCAGAGTGGAGTGCACTGCATCCCAATCAAATGATAAATTCTATTGTCTGGGAGGAAAAAACTGCAAGAGTTACAGCTTGACTGAAAGGCAGTCTGCAGAAAAGCAGTCTTAGTTTTTACCCACTGTGCTGTTCAATGGTTCAGAAATTTTATTGGCAGAGAATACGTACCTTCTGCACAGCACAGCAAACAGTGATTTGCTGCATGGAAAGAGAGCCGAGCTGTAACAAGCTCATAAATCAGATATACGCAGAGTTTTATCATCTGTTGTAGGGGGTCATTGCAGACAGTTGAGCCACATTCATAACAGAAGACAAACACTAGGGGGAAACTTGAATCTGTATTTTTTAAAAGCAACTAAACCACCATCAAAGTAATATTAACGTAATCAACTTTCTCACCCGTTTAACATACTTTTAAGTGTAATTTTGGAATCTCTCCATATCGGTTCTACTGACCTGAAGTTTTAATACCTTTAACATCCCCCTTCTTGAGTTTGAGGGCTATCCCCTTTCTTTGTATGCCTTCTGTGCATATTGTGAGTCATAATTAGAGGTTGAGATTATAAATACATCAGTAAACTACACACACTACCGTATTCAAATAGTTATGAGAAGAACTGAAAACATCTGTGCTGGAGAAAAAATATCACGTTCAGACAGACGAATACATGCAAACACACTTACATAAAAACTTGTTAGGGAGACTGTTTTACTTAAAAATCCAAAATAAAAATCAGTTGATGAATAGCACGGGATTTATGAAAATCGTTTCAATAAAAAAATATTTAAGAACTGATCTCTTCATATGACACCACTGGTGTCTTTGTCCTCCTGGTTTTCCTTGTAAAAATGTAGCAGAATGTTTACAGACTACTCCTGCTACCTAACAAACTATAAATAGTACTGTCTCACCTCATATCTCTGAGGGAGCTGATCACAGCATCCCATCTCTTTCATTTCTTTAACTTCTGCTGCGGTCGACTTTCAAAACACTTGTTGGCTGTGGGTGCAATTTCTTCAGAGCACAGCAAACTAAGAGCATATAAGATAAGTGATTCTTGTTTTGCAGTATCAAGTCTCTCAAACTGTAAAGTGCAATGCTCCTATCTGTGCTTTTTAATTAATATATACATTTATTATTATATTTTTCAGTTAATGCAGTGCATTACTGTAACATACCAGAATGTGCCATTTTTGAAGAGGGAACAAATCTAAGAGGGTTTGCGGCTGTATATTCTTCTTTACCATCATCTACAAAAAAAGCTGTCACAAAGACAGTAATAATGACCAAAAAAGCCAATAGCCCGACAAACAGAGCTACAAAATCTAACAATACACCAGGCATTAAATCCAGCACACTGGACTGCTGGCCAGAAGACCACAGGCATAAGGATGAGAAGAATGCAATCCAGTTTGTGAGAATAATTCGATATACTATTAATTTCAAAATCCTTAAGAATTAACTCAATAGGCAGTAGTGAATATAGCAGATATGTGACCTTTCAAGAGCCTTTGAAAGCTGAACTACATTTTCACAGGACTGACTGAAAGTAAAGTCATCCACTGTTGTTCAAAAACAGTTTTCCTCTGTTTCTTTCAATACATCCAGATGAGTATTCTGAGAAATCTTTGCTCAGCTGCAGAAAAGCAATTTTACAAAATGTCCTCAATTAATAGAACACCCCTAACAGATCAGAAACAAGCTAGTACACCTAACAGCATACACCTAGTAGCATAATTCAGAGCTTTCAAATTTGCTAAAAAGGCTTATCACTGCAAATTGAATTTGACTTCTTTCCTGCAGAAGAATTGCTGATCAGCTTAAATATTGTTGGGCTGCATGTGAACTTGGATGAAAGGCCTGTGAACTCAGTCTGCCACCTCTAATTCTGATATGCTCAGCATGTCACAGATTAATCAAATGATGCAACGCCCAGTTACTGCAATATGCCAGGAAATAAATGGCTAGTTTAACGTAATTCACCCTATTTTCATCCTAAAAATTCACCCTAAACCCTGATCTAATGCATAATTTTTTGAAAATCCTCTTTCAAATGAATTTTCACACATTGGAAATAAATGTAAAGCTGCACTGATGAGCCCCTCTCTTCTGCACAAGCAATAAATGTGAGCATTGGCATACAAATCACCAAAGCACATTAACATGAAGGCTTCTGGGAGGAACTCTACATAAAAATTTGCTATTAAATCTCTGTTCTCAGTTGCTGAAGATTTACCACAATTTCTTCTAAATGGTCTCTTCACTGCCTAAAATTGGGAGAAGTCTCCATACTTTGCTGTTTGAGAAAAATCATCAGAAACTGTTAGGCTGGGGATTTATTACCATTGCAGCATGTTCTCAAATTCAGATTGTATCCAGTCCAGCTTTTCTGTGATCAAGCAAATCTTTATTTAGGACAGAGCTTTATTTTTTTAATGTGCAAATATCTTATCAAACTCACTCACTCAATGCAGGTTTGAATCCTACCTCCTGCTGGAGTACCCTTGAGTGAGGTCCATCCAACCACTCCCCCCATACAGGGCACCAGAACCTAACCCAGCACACAGGGCATAAAGCTGGAGGGGACACACCCAGGACAGGACACCAGTCCATCACAAGACACCCCAAGCAGGACTCGAACCCCAAACCCACCAAAGAGGAGGACAAGGACCAACCCACTGCACCACCACACCCCCTTCTTGAGTGAGGTACCTACCCTAAATTATTACAGTGAAATTACCCAGCTATATAACTGTGTAAATAATTACAAGTAGCTTCACATTATAAGTCACTTTGGAGAAATGTGTCAGCTAAATGAATAAATCAAACTTTCTGCTGTTAATGGATTCTGGAAATGAGAATTTGGATGAGTGATTGCAGAAGGTTTGAACTACGAAAAGCTTGACTTTAGACATTTTATTAACTTGCATGGCTTCAGGTATACGCTAACATCTTGAACCTTCATCCTGAAACTTGCCTTAAGCTGTCCAGTGTCAACTCATGTTAGCTTCAGAAACACCAACACTATATTTTGGTGTTTTTTCTGCAAAAGAGCAGTCTCTTTATGTAACCATGCTATTTATGTCAGATATGCTATGGCCTTTCTTTATCAACTTGCTGTGTTGAAATAATAAAAAATATAAACTAAATATGAAAAGTAGTACCAGTTTTTCAGTACTTTAGGCCTTACCTTTTGGCCCCCATTATCTTAAACTCCTCTGTCTCTTGTTTCAATCTCATTCTGAAGTTGTAGCTGTAACTTCAGAAAAGAAGGATAACAAATTGTGCAGTGGCTAAAACTGCTGCCTTGTAATCCAAATGTGCCTAGTGTGAATTGCAGCCATATTATCCATCTTTCTGAACAAATGAAGGACGCATTACATTAAGCAGAATAAATATTTAAACTGAAAGTGAATGTTAGATGCATAGTAAGACTAAGGAAATTGTAATGTTACACAGTATGGAACATTAATATGTAAATTACATTTTAAAATTACTTTTTAAAGCAACATATTTTTGTTCTCTTTTAAGTTCCTGTTCCAAAAATGTATGTGTTTAATAACCTTGCCAGCACTGCAGGACCCCAATATTAGTTATATAAATAATATTTGTAAAAAGACTCTAATTTCCTTTCTTGAGGAAAAGATGGAACTTCCTTACTTTTTGTTTAATGAGTCAAAAAAATGTTGGGTACAGTATGAGCACACTCCAGCAATACTGAAGTGTTCCTGTGAGCTTACTGATGCATGTCTCATGTACTGCAATTTTTCAGCTTGAAAGAAAAGTAGCTGTTTCATCCAAATACTGCCTCGATATGTACACTATGAATTATGCACTTTAGGAATAAATGCATCTATATGCGGTGTCCGCAGAACTCTGCACTGTTTTTCGTCAGCAGCATCGTGACATGGGAAGAAATGGGAAAACAAAGTTGATGCAGGTGGAAGAACTAAACAGGTACCCATCTAGTGAAACCCCACATTATTCGGGGCATACGTCCCAAAGCAGCCTCAAAGTTGTCACTGCAGCTTGTTTCTTGTAGTAATAACTTCAATTATTCCTTCTCTATAAGATCAAACCTAAAAAAGGTTTAGAACCACATCAGTATCATGCAAAACTTACTTATGATAAATAAAGGCATACATCCGCAAAATATGTTTGCAGATGCAAGTAAGTATCTTTTTAAATGTATGAACTTCTTTATTATTCCTTTAGTCTGCTTATACAACATTTATGGAAACTTTTTATGTGCACTGTGAAGCATCATGTTATTATTACAATACTGGCATCAGCAGCACGGATGATGGCTTTAATGAAAGATATGGAGGTGAAATGAAACTGAAAACTTTATGATAAGAAGGCTTTTCAAAACATGTTTAATGACCCTTTAGTGGGATGGGGAGTTTTGTAGTGAAGGTAAGGAATATTGAATTTCCACAGAACCTTTCCACCTGTGTTTTATTTGCAGTTTATAAGACATATATGCTCAGAAAAACTCCCTGCCCCATTTAAACAGTTATTCAACCCAGCCCAAGAGTATCATAAAATGCAATCACTTCTATTTGTCATTATGTTTTTATTGAAATTTCTAAATATTGCATCATTAATTCTGGTGCAATTATACAGCATGACTACAATGGTTCTTCTTTAAGGAACTGGAGCTCCCTACCACATTTTTTATTTAACTTAACATATATAATGGGACATTTATAGGACACTGGAAATATAATGGATATAGGTTGAAAAAAGAACCACAGTAATGAGGCCACTATATGTGTACAAGATGTTGCAAGTACATAGGGAAATGAAACATTGGTTTAAGCAATTAATCTTATAAAACTTTTTAGCCTTGTTTCAAATATATTGAATGGTTAATCTGGGCAAAAATTTTACTGGAACTATTACTGTGGATGACAATGTGAAGACAGCAACAAACAATAGTCTTGCCTAGCTGGTCAAGTAATGAGGTACACACGTGGTTAGTGTGGACCCACAAAAGTCTATTTTCTTGAGCAAGCCTCCCAGCATTCTGCTTAGTTGTGCAAATGTCCCAAAAATTACTATAAACAAACTGAAGACTATTTGCTAGTTTTAACAACAGTCTTAACACCAATACCTTTCCGTTCTTTTATCATTTCCCTCTTTTTCTGTTTTTCTGACTCTGAACCGAAGCACCTCTACAAATTAGGCTCCACCTTCAGTCATTCCGCTGGCCAGTTAACATCAACAAATATCTGTGCCTACTGCAACAGCACTTGTAGTAAAACATTGACAAATATCCACCTTATATTTAACGTACAACTGAATGAGAGTTCATTAACGTAACATTTTACAATCACAGTATTTCATACTTTCGTCAACTTTTTACAGATAACATAATGTATGTGTTTCTATCATCCGTTTGTAATGGACTCTTCCTGATCGTAGCCTACTTAAAGAACTCCAACTCCCATAATTCCTCTTTTGCCACCAGTTCCGTTTTACTCAAGGTAAGGCATGCATTTGTTTCTCTCTGTAAAAAAACACATGTTCTGTAATATAATAGCATTTGTATTTTTCACATAATATAACATAATATTCTCTTTTTCTCATAAACAACAGCCTTTTATACATACGTCCAGCAGCTGCTCCATCACGTATATTCACAAAGTACACACACATTGTCTGAAACCGCTTGCCCCAGTGGGGTCGCAGCAAGCCGGAGCCTAACCCGGCATCATAGGGTGCAAGGCTGGAGGGGGAGGGGACACACCCAGGACAGGATGCCAGTCTATCACAAGGCACCCCAAGCAGGACTTGAACCCCAGACCCACCAGAGAGCAGGCCCTGGCCAAAATCACTGCACCACCCCTTCACAAAGTATCAATAGCTCATTTTAGATAGATAGAAAATCAATATATATAGATTGGCATAAATTGTATTAAAGGAAATGGCTATTAGGAGACTTGACCTTGGGTAGCACTCCTTGGAAAACTGGCCACAGTGCACTGTGGAAGGTGCTCCTCTGTGTATTACTCCTGATTAGTTTATTCAGTCTATTGGCAACACCTGTGGAAATGCCAGTGCCCCAAAATACAACTGCATGAATGATGGGACTTGTAACAACAGAAAAAAACAGGTAAAAAATCTGTAACAGTGACTTCAACTTCCTCATAAACTAAAGGTGACTCTGGCGCCATTCTTATTTTAGTAAAACCAGAAATTACAGCAATTAATGTAATATTTAGACAAACAAATCCAGCTTTTAATGACTCCTGATTGAGAGAAAAATCCTCTGATTGGTACCATGGGTTGTTATTACTTTTCCTGAAACTCCTTCAGGATTTTTAAATATTCCTGGTAACATTAAGAAATCAAACCCTGGAACATGCCTGAGCTGAAGTGATGTACACAATGAGAATTAGAACCAAGGCAGGCAGAAATGGCACAAGCCAAATAACTAAGAGCAATAAAACGTATAGAGGTTCACAGAAGAGTGGCAAACCATGCTGATCTTGTTTGACACAGTCATTTAGGGCCGCTGCAGGACTGTAGTTAAGTGAATTTATTTATCCATAAAAGAGAATTCAAAACATTAAAATTGGCACATAATTAAATGTATTATGTATTTCTTTTATAAAATTCTAAAAAGACTCAATGAAATATAAATGAGAGTTGGATTTATTACTTGGAAGCATGATAGCTTTCGGCTAAAAACATGCAAAAATTCAGACTGCATTCAACCGAAAATATTACACCAGAAATCTTGAGGGAATAGGCGGGTTTGCTACATATATATTTGTGGGAAAGACTGTAATTTATGTAGAAGTTTGAAATTCATAAATATGAAAATGAACAAGAACTTAACATTTATTTATTCACAGTGACACACATATCTTAGAATATTACTTTATAACTCATTTATAAAGCTGATATCCATGTTTGTTACTTTTGAAAAAGATTTTCATAATAAATGTTTTTTACTCACAACTGAAGTGTGTATCAAACCCAACACCACTGGAATAAATGAGGTATAAATGGGTATTGCTTGTGCGTGTGTGTGCATGTGCGTGTATATTAGAGCAAGTAGTCAGTAGGTGCGTATAGTGAAGAATCATCTCACATAGTGGGTTCAAGGAAATAGTGGTTATGTAGAGAAAGAGAGATATAGTGAGGGAGACAAAGATTTCAGAGAAAGGATTGAATGAGAGGCACGCAGTGTTGCATTTGTTAAATGCTTGTCAGAGACAGAATTACTGAGGAATGTGAAATATAGAGCATTTACAGCCTTCTGGAACATTTGATACCCAGGGTTATTAGAGGCTGATCACGTGTTGCCAGATCAGACTAATATGTTTGTGACAGAAAGAATCAGATTTATTTGGCCAAGTATGTACACGCACACAAGGAATTTTGCTTCAGCTCCCAATGGTTCATACTGTAGAGTAGACCAAAAGAAAAAAAAATCATACAGGTAAACATACATACAGGGATTCATTTTGGGGTGGGGTGGGGGGATAAATAATGAGGGATTGAAAAAATAATGGCGGGAATAAGTAAGAGGGAAAAAGTATTGCGCAGGGCATGAGACTGAGGGGGCCATCGGTGGTGCCATCTTGAGAAAGTGTAAATGAAAAGGTGACGGGAGAGGTTTTATGATGAAAATATCTACCATGCAATGAAAATTATATTGTACAGCACTGTGCAAAAGTTTTAGGCACTTGGGGGAAAAAAGCTGGAAAGTGAGAATGCTTCCAAAAATAATAAACACACACACACTGAAGCCGCTTGTCCCAGGCACAATCGCAGCAAGCTGGAGTTTAACCCGGCAGCACGGGGCGTAAGGCTGGAGGGAGAGGGGACACACCCGGGATGGGACGCCAGAGAGCAGGCACAGGCTAAACCCGCTGCTCCACCGCACCCCCCTCCAAAAATAATGCTCTTAATTAATAAACATCCTACAAAGCTTAGTAACTATCCATCGTCAACAACCGCTTGTCCTGAGCGGGGACGGGGTGGGCTTGGCCAGGTCCCGCTCTCTGGCGGGTCTGGAGTTTGAGTCCTGCTTGGGGTGCCTTACGATGGACTGGCATCCTGTCCTGGGTGTGTCCCCTCTCCCTCCAGCCTTGCGCCCTGTGTTGCCAGGTTAGGCTCCGGTTTGCCGTGACCCCGCTTGGGATAAGTGGTTTCAGACTGTGTATTTGTGTGTGTATGACTTAAACTGCTAGATACACTACTTACAATAGGTCACTCACCCATGTATCATTACTTTTAACATACTTCTATATACAAATACACAAATCAAGATAACTTTTTGTTATAAAACATAGTTTTCATCTTCTGATATCGTTGCTTTGTACGTTAATATTTTCTACAACCAGTTGGAAGATGCGACTTTCTACGGAAAACCTGTCTTTTACTTAAGAACTATTTTCCGAACGAAAACGAAGCAAAATCTTCGGTTGAAAAGGATTTAAATGATGCTCTTTGTTGTCATCGTGAATGAATAAAAGACTGTGTTTCTGTGTCTGGTAAACCACCTCTTTGACACAATGGATTTGATTTAGACATAAAAGTAAAACCATTTTGGCTCAGAGAGTCTGGTAAACAGGTGAAAGCATAATGGTCTACGCGTGAAACAATACTGCAGCAAACTAGATAGAAAAAGGCTCTCCTCTTGTTTACCTAGGAGATCTCTGAGAGAGGCTATACATCAGTTTTCAAAGTCTATTTCAATGGGTCCCTGTAATGAAGAAGTCTTCCCAATGATACGCACATTTCTTTGTATAAATTTCAACATCCGTTTCTACAACCTTGTGCTTTGAAATTACATTAGTCATTTATTTGTTAAAGACAGACAATAAGTGGGTGGCACGGTGGCACAGCAAGTAGCGCTACTTTCTCACAGCGCCTGGGTGGTGTGAGAGGGAGGACGTGGGTTTGATCCCTTCTCAATCTGTGTGGAGTTGGCATGTTCTCCCTGTCTGCGTGGGTTTCCTCCCACAGTCCGAGGACATGCTGTTCAGGTTCCCCCATAATGTGTGAGTGCCACAGAGAGAGTTCCACTGATGTAAGGATGAGTGACCCAGTGTAAGTAGTGTATTTCGCAGTGTAAGTCACCTTGGTGAATAAGGTGTCTGGGCTAGTAACACTACATAATATCCATTGTAAGTTGCTTTGGAGAAAAGCGTCTGCTAAGTGAATAAATGTAAGTGTATTTTAAACAATTTACTGATATATGCGTACATTTAAATACAATAATATTATCAAAGCCTTTCTCTATGAGTCGGTTTTTGCTTCATCGAATTTTTGTGGTTTAGTATTTGTTTTATGCTTATAAATTATTTTTCACAGTATAAACTTTTAACAGCTCTGTTCTGGCTACAGTTAAATCTGTTTCCTTCAGCACGGTTTCAGTTTGTATTAATTTACGGAATCGTAAAACTTTGGGGAATTGTGTCTTCTGTACATCTTTGACGTGGCACTTTTTTGATCAGAACTGCTATTGTATCTCTGAGTTAGGTAACAAAAATGAAACACTTTTAGGCTTTTTATATAGTTGTAAGTGCTGAAAGTATACATTGTGTGAATAAGTTACTTAAGATTTTAAAATGTGCACTAAAGCTAGATTTTTTTCTACTTGTACAGTTTTTAATAGTGTATAAGGTTTAACAAATACAATTTTAATCCATTGTCCTGAGAGTAGTACACTGTCCTCAACCAAGCTTAATTATTTATTGTTTTATTTATATTTTTAAATTTTTTTTTTGAGATCAGGCTGATATAAGTTACCAGAAAAACTGTGCACAGCTGACCGCTTGTGCAGTGAAAGCAAACTGCATTTCCCTTCCAGGACAATAGTTAAATAGTAAAATGCAATTAAACTGAATATGTGTGGGACCACTTTAATTATAATTCCTCTTTTAGTTTATAACTTCTGTCTGGTATTGGTGATATGACATTTATGATATTTTAATGTAACAAATGTAACCTGGTAATAAATTGAGGTAGATACTGTATATAATAACTTTTACTGATTTTTACTATAATAACAGTAATAACAGTAACCAATGCGATAAACAGAATCAAATTATGAACAGCTTTGTGGTCAAAATTTTGACTGCAAGATGAAGAGTCCGGTACCTAGACACTTCTTTGGATGTACACTGCAATACATCTTATGTGTATAGTTTTTCTATTGCATACTAAGAAATATGAAAAATGCAGAATATTAAACGTTCAGAATTGACTGTTTCTGGAAATATTGCTCAGGTTTATCAGGAACACCTCCGAGTAGTAGGCCTTTAATAATTAATAATGACATTTCTATGGTGTGCTGCTTTCTATTAATGCATGTTCATCTACTGTCTAAAAAAATAACTCCTAATAGGAAATGCTAGCTGCACACTGAGCCCATTTTCCCACACAGGCTAAAAACAGAATAATCACATCCCCAGTCACGACTGCTGTCTCTCTCTTCCTCTGCCTGGCTGGCTAATCGTTTATCACTGTTTCGAGACATTTTAAAAGGAACGATACAGGAATGGGGTTCTGTTTCAAGAGGCTGAAAACTACTGGGTCTTGCTCGTAGCATTTGGGAGAAAGGTTTAATAGGTCTGTAAATTATTTAGCAGCATTTACATCACTTTCAGAACAGTCACTATCAGTAAATGTTCCAGCGTTACTCGTGAAAATGTCTCTGTTGATGCAGTTTGCGTGTCTGTAGTGCATTGAATAACAGGTAATTTAATTTATTAACATTGTTTGTCATAGATAATTTTCTTTAAAATAATTATTCAAATACTTAAATCGTTCAATGACATACAAGAAAAAAAATCTAATGATCACATTTACTCAGTAAAGATACAAATTTTATGAAGTACAATATCTACAGTGATAGCAGTACTCTTTTTAATACATCAGATCCTTAAGATTAAATCATATTCACGTACAATGAGTCTATTTTCCCGCTCAGGCCAAAAAGAGGGTAATAACATCACAACTCACTAATTTCTCTCTGTCTTCCTAGTTTGTTTATCAGTGTTTCCTGGAATTTAAAAGAAGCAATGTTCAAATTGCTATTTTTTGGGCATCAGATAAGCATAATAATTAGGGCTGTCATGTTCAGCCTGAAAGCCTCTGTTTCAAACCCCACCCAGCGCAGTACACTTGAAGAGAGTACTTACCTTGAATTGTTCCGGCAAATAACTGGCTGCATACTGCATATGGATCATGAAAGTAGCTTGTTATTGTACAAAACTAAGATTATATGTTATGTTGGACCAAGGCAGCAACTAAACAAAAGTTTTTTTTTCTGCAACTACTGCTACTATTACCACCACTACTACTACCAGTGGTAAGCCCAGTAGTCTAGCTACTCTGTATGCTATATATGTGTTAAATCCCCATATTGTCTTCTGAATAAATTGGAAGATTGTGATGGTCAAGCTTTAAAAGCACAATAAATTTTTTGGGTAGTTGCTGATTTGGGGAAGCTGTCCATAGTTCTCAAGCATCATAATTAGAATGTGCAAAACAATTTCTGCATGATGTGACTTGCTCTTTCATATGCTCAAAACAAAAAAAAAGTGCATGATAGTAAGTTTTATCCCCAGGTGCTGAAGCTCAGCTGTTTGGGCTGCATGTTTTTTAATAGCCAGTCCAAGTATCACCTTTAAGCTGAGAACTGAAAAAGTCTGTAATATAACAATCTCTGTGTACAGCCTGATGATGACAAAGTTGCCATGCTGCAGTTCTCTGCTATGTGTGACCGGTGACTAATTCCCAGCAAACTGAGTACCATATGGAGGAGACGCTTAACCGTGTCACTGGCAAAAACACATCCCTCATGACTAATCTCATCCCATGGTGGGCCCATCTGCTGAGCAGCAGCCTGGTGTGCCTAAATACCTGAAATCTGAGTTTTTAGCTTGCAATGGTGGATCATTCAACTTAACAAAATGATCCCCCCCCTTGAAAATTTTAACAACAAACTACATGTATGTATATATATATATATATATATATATATATATATACACACACACACACACATCTATAATAAACTATAACTGTTTTCATATAGCTTATAACTCTAACTACAGTTTATAAACTATTTTACTATATAAAAGAATGGTCTTGAAAAAGTTATTTCTGAATACCTTGGTTTTTCATCTTTTCTGAAGGATGAGATATAATTGATATCTGGGGCTTCCTTAAGCCTATGACACAGAAAAATAAGTTTACATTTAAGTTTACATTTATTCAGTTAGCAGACTTTTTCTCCGAAGCAACATACATGTCAGAGAACAATAGAAAAAGTGTGTTACACCAACCAAAGTATTGGATTTTGATGCAGACTCGGGATTCTTGAGTACAGTCAATTTGTGACATGCCACTATATAAAGCCGTGTACCTTACGCAAGTAACTGCATAAAATCTCTAGTTGCTGCCGATTTTGGTCATATTCTAAACAATATGACCTCCTTTAGAACATCAGTTGGGACACTTCAATAGTTAAACTTAGAACATTTTAGGACACAGCTGTTTTCTCATTCAACTGGAGAGTCAGGAAATCAGTTTCAGGGAATAGTCCTGCAAAAGTAATATCTACTGCAAAAGTTCTTTGTATGCTACTGAATACCGGAGGAGCTCTTGGATGAGTTGCAGATAATGGGGAGATCCTACAGAAGAATCAGTTCATGAAAGTGCTTGTGGAGGAGTACCAGCTCCTGGAGGAAATCTTGGAAGAGTACTGACTTCTAGAGGTTCTGCAGGATTTTCCATGTAAGACAAAGGATTGCACAATAGAGTTCTGGTAGGGCTGGAATTGGCAGAAATGGTTCAACAGTCCCAAACAACAAGTGCCAGATGCGAAGGGCTATGAGTCAAGTGGACAAACTCTTCTTTTCAGAGCGACAGAGAATGAAATGCCAATGTCCTCAGAAAGCTGAACTAAAGTGATTTGCCATGTGATCTTGAGCCATAGTGGCAACAAAATGATGCCCAGCATGTATCTTCACCAAGTTCCAGCTTGTACCAAACCCAAAGACACATTTTTCCTGACATCTGCTTCAATCTGGTGTTTTCATCCCATGCCAGATCTCATATTCACGTCAAGCTTTCTTTTCCCTTGTGCTAGCTATGATGTTATGACATTTAACAACAAATGCACATTAAAGTAAGGACCGTGAGCAATTTAGCTTCTAAGCAAAGAATTTTTGTTTCAAGTTTTAAAGCTACATTATTTACATTTAATAAAATAAAGCTTTATGGAATGCTTATTTTTGATTGCGGCTCTGGAGAAGTGCACTGGATAATCAAAGTTATGACTGAAAACAAGAACATAAGAAGATAGTGTGAACTTGAAACAGTTCCTTGGATGCCTGGATATTTATCTTCAGATGTTTTTCTCAGTGTACATCTGCATGCTTGCAATGAATTATTCCTTCACTGTTAAAAGAAGGTACCACCTCAGTTGCCAAGGGTGTCTGGAAGCACCAGATGTTTGTTAAAAAAGCTTCCACTAATGAAAATATGTGGATTTTACCACTGCTTTTAAAGACATATTATTCTTCCATACTGTTCTGAATATACTTGAAACATTTTCAAAAATATTATACACTTTATTGATTTTACATGAGGTATGACCAAACATCAACTTTACAATTACAGCTTTGATTCAAAGGCCTGAAGAGAACAGCATTATAATGTAAGACTGCATATCTAGACCTAAAGACAGAAATTTTCACTTAACACACTCCCTAAAGCATAGATAGACAAAACAAATAACCTGGATTTCTACTTTTTTCTCCAGATTGATCTGCACTTGCAACTGAAAAATCTCAAAGGTAAGCACATTTTTTTTTGCATATCCCTAAAAACTTTGAAATGTGCTGCAAGATCAGTCAGTTAGAAATCAAACCAACTGAGAAACAACATGATGAGCAACAACTGCAATATTTTTGCTGTTACTTCCATTAGGAGAACATAAACACTTATGTGCAACAAAAGCTCTTCTTTAAATTGAACAGCAGTCCTCATAACATATTTTAAGTTTTCATATTTGCTCGGGAAAAAAAAAAAACTGAGTGCATCTTTAATTTGTTGAAGATGACTGATAGGTAAAAGTGACGGTGTATTCCTGTCAACATGACAGGTGACACCGGTAAATACAAAGCAAAGAAAAATAACTCACAAGAGATTGGAAGTACCTGCAGGAACATTTAAAAAAAAAAAAAAAAAAAAACTGAAAGAAAAAGGTTGCTTAAAGAAGTACACTTGAATCTTGCCTGAATACCTGTGTGCACTTTTACACATTGGCCTTTAGAAATAAACACTTGTTAAACATATCCCTTTAACTTTTAAAATATTCCACACACAAAACTGAAACATCAGCTGTTTAAAATGTTATTTCTGCAGTTCTAAACATGCAGTCATGTTTTTAAACTGATAGTTACCTTCATGATACGAAGAATAAGAAAGAAAAATATACACTGTGTGCTGCCTGAGTAAGCATATTAAATGTTAAACATATTTTAACAATATGGTTAGACCATTCCATGAAATTGTTACATTTTTAGATGACAAAAAAATGGGTGGTTTAGCAATCACCCAACAGGCATCAAGTACATTTTGAAAATTCCTGAAATGAGTGACCAGGCACCTTGTCATTTTGGCAAATTGTGTAATTTGATTTCTATTTACATGCTCACAAAAATGCAATATAAGCCAAGTATTATACTCTCTTCATATGTAGAACCTCATACAATTTTATACATACCCTTTATTTAACAGGTTCAGGTAGATAGGTAGCTATCACTTTATGCTATGAACATTTGCACATACAAGGGATTTGACTTGGTGTATGTGTTGTGTATGATACGGACATCAGGCAATATTACAGACATTATACAGACACTGAAATTATCAATTATATTTACAGTACAGGGGGGTGCGGTGGTGCAGTGGGTTGGACCATAGTCCTGCTCCCCGGTGGGGTCTGGGGTTCGAGTCCTGATTGGGGTGCCTTGCGATGGACTGGCGTCCCGTCCTGGGTGTGTCCCCTCCCCCTCCGGCCTTACGCCCTGTGTTGCCGGGTAGGCTCCGGTTCCCCATGACCCAGTATGGGACAAGCGGTTCTGAAAATGTGTGTGTATTTACAGTACATATATGTTTTTGTGAGTAATGTGTTGTTGCAATGTGCTTTTGTTTAGTCTGACTTTCATGTGGTTTGTTAGAAAAGTGTCTCCCAAAGGAACAAATATAAATAAAACTATGAGTATAGATGTGAAAATAACAACTGTACTAGTTACAAATTGGTGTGATGAGTGACACTCTTGAGGGGAAACTGCTATTTTTATGCTTTACCCCTATTGTGCTGTACTGCAACCTGGAGGGGAGGACTTGGAAAATGTGCTAGTCAGAGTAGGAAGGATCTGCAGTGATCTCTCTGCCATGTTTTCTGGTCCTGCAATTGTAGAGGTCCAGGCATTGGCCAGACCACTTCTGTACATGGAGACAGTTTGTAGTATACGGGTTAGAGCTGCTACCTTTGGACCCAAAGATCATAGGTTTAAATCCCACCTCTGGCAGTAGTAGTTGCAAGCAACATACTTACTCACCTGTGTAACAGATACATAATTGTAAATTGCTTTGGAGAAAAGTGTCAGCTAAATGTAAAGATCCTCTCAGCAACTTGGATAATGCACTGCGGTCTTGTCTTGTGTGGTAGCTCCCCAAACCAGATATCTATCTATATATACTATACCATGTTCTGGTCACTTTGAATAAAAATTTCTGAATTAACATGACATATACTTTTTAATTGAAAGATATTAAAAAAAAATAAAAAAATCCTAAAGACAAATCTAGGCACATCTCCAAGACCTGCAGTACTGAGAGTTTGACACCTCTGCTTTAAGTCCTCTGATGCTAATGCAGCTGCCTCGGGATCGCGACGTGCGGCTCAGTAACAGATTTGCCTCTCTCCACCACCTGGCAAAGGAGGACAGGCAGTCATTCCCTCTGCTTTGCTGAATATTAAAGTGGAGTGCAGCAAAGTATGCAGAACACGGTGAGACAGGACAAGATCTCCCAGTGAGGTTCACTGCAGTTTGTCCCACTGGCAGATTCTCCACATATTTATGCTGTAAATTAGAAGTTTAAAAAATAATAATAATAAAAAAAAAAGATTTAAAAAAGCCCTAAAATGTATTTGTTTACCCAAAAATCTCCATTTGTGAGGCAGTTGTATCATCATTCAGATTGACAATGCCCTTTTAAACTTTTTAGTAGCGTGGTTCCTAGCTGTAGCACAGAATTCTCCTGGAATCTCTGAATTGGCTAAGATGAAATGAATCCATACCACTCTATTTAATCTCATTTTTTTCTGTCAGTATTCCATGATTATGATTAACAAATGGCTGCATATTTAAGGTATTTCAGGCCTCACACTTTTTTCTTCAGCATTGCAGTCAATTCAACATTAAGACTATAAGTGTGTGATGGCAAAAGTGGTGCAATGCTACAAGTTAGTGTTCGGAATGCCAACATTTTTTTTTTTTCCTTATTCTGTTTTCAAGTACACTGAAAATACAAGAGACATTAAAGACAATCTCTGCAGAAATCTATACTTATCCTGACCCTGTATTTCCAGACTTTCTTACCAAACACCATGTGCTTCATGCTGCTTCCTTTGAACATTGTTCTCGGAGGTCTAACACTGAATGATGGAAACCTGACTGCAGAAACAGCAGTTTTTGTGTCTTCAACTTTCTGCTGTCTTCAACTTTCTGCTGTAATCATGCTTTAAATGTTTATGTTAAATTTTTGTACGTTTTTAAACACACACACACACACACACACACATTTTCAGAACCGCTTGTCCCTTACGGGGTCACGGGGAACCGGAGCCTACCCGGCAACACAGGGCGTAAGGCCAGAGGGGGAAGGGGACACACCCAGGACGGGACGCCAGTCCGCCGCAAGGCACCCCAAGAGGGACTCGAACCCCAGACCCACCGGACAGCAGGACTGTGGCCCAACCCACTGCGCCACCGCACCCCCCCGTTTTTAAACACATGATATGAATACTGTACAAATCTGTAATGATAGAAGTGAAATGCTATTAATTCAATATTCTGGTACAAAAAAAACTACTCATGAGCCATATATTGTATTTATGGCTAAACCAAGTGCTTGTGCTTTTGATGTGATTACTGGGATAAATATTCTATGTTTTGGCCTTTTATAAAAAAATGACTTGATATACTTTCTTCTAAAAGAAAAAAGGTGCTGCAGTGAAATATGGCCTGCTGTAAATTGCAAAAAAGTAAGAATAGACATTTATGACATTGTTTACCGTGCCTGTGGTGCTGGCCAAGGGCATAAAAATGTAAACGCTCAGATAAATATTCTCATTCCTTGTTTCAAGAGAAAGGGGTGGTTTTAGGCTGCTTTATTTAGAGCCGTGTGCCATTTAACTGTCATGGCAATTTAAAATGTTCTGTTTTTTAATCAATTTGACAAATATTGTTTCTGCAAAGAACTTTAAAAATACCGTTTTTGTCTTAATTGAACTATTATATCTCAAAGTTTACACTTTAGAGACACTATTAAGCGCTAAATTAGACACTGGAGGCATAGTGAATCAAGTTTCACAGGTTTGAAAAATATTTTCACGAGTTTAATTGGGCTGCTGGTAGCTCAGTGGTTAGACCTGCTATCTTTAGATCCAAAGGTTGCAGGTGCAAGCCTTACCTCCAGCTGTACTACCCTTGAACATGGAACTTACGCTAAATCAGTCCAGTAAACATTACCACCTGTATAAATGGGTAAGTAATTGTAAGTAGCTTAACATTGTAGGGTGCTTTGGAGAAAGTGTCAGCTAAATGAAAGAATGTATAATTGTATTGAAATACATCTGTGGGCAAGGTGGGGAAAAAAAAAATAAAGCTACTAATTTGATGTACGTACACCTATCTCAGTATCCAGCCCCACTACAAAGTCAAATTTTCTCTTAATAAAGCCTCGATATTTGATTAAATCTACTAAACCTTTAAGGCAGATATCTAAACCCATTGAAATTCTGTGAACAAACATGGATTATATTAATTTCGCATCACAGCAGGCCACACTGAATGTCACACTTTTCTTAGTTATTCATTTTCATTACAAAATAGTGAAATTCAGGTTCTTCCTAAGGTCAACAAAATGTGTGTTGCTTCCTGTTCTGGGACAAATCTGCCATAATTCCAGCAGCATAGACAGTAACCATCTTTTCTTCTAACTGCAGAATTGAGACAAGGTGTCCTTCAGCTTTATTTCAGATCAGTGCAGTGGCCTTAAAACCAGGTGAAGAAGTAAAGCATCTTTAAATAGTGTCTTTTACTTTACTCCGATCACATTTTTTCCTTAAAATGCTGATGCTGATATTCTTTTTTGCTACATTTGTAAGACATCATTTATCTTTCTGAATATTTCCTCTGTGGTTACATTAAGTCCAGTTGTGGGTGAGCCAAAATGAGCCCCTCTGGCTTACCCTAAGTGCTCTCACACAATCACTGATCTTTCGCCACAGAAACGAGCCACAGTGGCGATCGTTCAGTATCACATCATATGTTGTACTGGTTTCATTTACTGCTTAGAGATGAGGTAGAATATGTAAGAGACACTGCATGAATTGAAAGCCTTAAGAAGGAAAATGGTGGTGAGAAACATATTATTATAGAAGGAAAAAAACTACCTATGACAGCATGATACCTCACAGATAATACAGTGAATTTTTTTTGTTCAGAACTGTTTTTACTTAAGACCTTTGATTTAATGAGACCGAGATCTTACAAAACATTCAATCAAAATTAGAATCCCCTGAGCACTGAACACCAGCACACCCTGCAGAAAACTAGGATCAGGGTTTAAACCCTCTGCTTAATGTTACAATGGCCAACCGTGAAAATTTTGCTTAATAGCACCCAAAAACCACATTTCTTAAAGATGACTAATTTTACTTCACCCATATGAATGATTACACTTCAGATAACCTTTCAAGTTCAGACCATCTTTATCAACAAGACACTTCAAATTCAGCTCCCTGCCTCAACTAGGAGGTAGACGCTAGAAGCTTCATAAAACCGAAGAATGTGAAGACGGTGGTGATGACAAAATCCAATATTAATGATGACAAGTCACTGAATATTCAACATATAGCAATTGTAGCCTGATTTTATTTGCTTATCTTAAATGGTTGCATTACTTTCATCTGATTGAGATATATAGCTCTTCTGCAAATGTAATTTTTGAGTTCACACTTTGACTCAAATAGACTCAGGGCATAACACAGGCGTGCTGAATATTAAGTATCTGGAGAGCTAGCAGGAGAGCAACAACTGAAAACTGAATTAGGCTGTAAAGTTGATTCAATCAACAGTTGTTCTCTCACATGAAAACTCTTATTTGGTTCAACTTCTGTAATGCCAATACTTTTATTTTTCTAATAACTTGTCAAGTGATACTTCCAATTGCATGATGTCAGCTTTGAAGCAGGGAATTGCTTTTTCAACTCAAGGTTGTTACCCTTGCCATAAAGCAATGGAATATGTCAAGAAAGAAGTTCTGCCACCGGTAAATTACAAGCCTTCCAGGAGCAGTACTTTTGAGAGTATCAAGCTGCATGCGTAGAACATGAGAGATCCGCTTTTCAGATTCTACACCGAAAAAACTTCACATGGTGAAGAAATGGCCATTGTGCCTATTGCATTACACATTTTAAAACCTGTTTTCTAATATTTATCCTGAACAGCCACTGATATATCCTTAAAGTTTTCCATCTTCATCCATTGAAATTTAAAAATACTATTCATTCTGTAACAAGAATCTACTGTGACATTGCAGCGTTAATTCTGATGTTATTTCAGCATTGCTGATAGTTATAAGCTTGGCCGGGTCCTGCTCTCCGGTGGGTCTGGGGTTTGAGTCCCGCTTGGGGTGCCTTGTGAGGGACTGGCATCCAGTCCTGGATGTGTCCCCTCCCCCTTCAGCCTTATGCCCTGTGTTGCCGAGTAGGCTCCAGTTTGCCGTGGCCCCGCTTGTGACAAGCAGTTTCAGACTTTGTGTGTGTGAGATAGTTACAGCATGACCCATCTGGATCATTCTGGATTAGATCATCCATTTGAAAAAAGTATTCAGAAGCCTTTGTTCTAATTTGTTTGCTCCAGCAGCAGCCAGAATAGATTATAAAAAATATGTATTATTGTCTATATGGTTCTCCTTTGGAACCAATACGGTGAAACTGTGTTGTAACTCAATAAATCTGTAATGGAATTATGATTTTATCAGTAGGAAAAGGAAAAACTTTTTTGACAACATTAGTACAAGTTTTTAGTACCATCGTCCTTGGAGAATTTAAAAAATGTTCATTTTCACAATATTTTTCATTTTCCAATTATTTTTATCAGCTATGGCATGACCAGCCCTTTGGGGAATACAAACTTCACATCAGCATTTCTCAAGTTTGTCTCATTCATTTGCATTAACAGAGTGCTAAAATCCCAAAATAGATACAAAATGGGGGTTTTGGGGTATCGAGGGGGGTGGCATTTCCCCCAATGATGATTCGCCTGCTGCCATGTGTGTGATCACCGAGAATTTTTGACACGTTCTTCAGTTGCGCACTCCTCACTCCTCCACTGTCTTTTTCACACCCTTTCAGGGTGGTGCTGAATTCCATATGTGGCGGTGCGAAATGACACCCTAATTCACACCGCTGCGAGATTCACAGACGCTTCTCAGCATGTTCAGACTGTAATTTGCATTGGTTGTAAAAAGCTACTGAAATCTTCTAGAGGCCGTCTGTAAAAGCATATCATATATTATCTTATAAACATGCAGAAAATTTAGTGGATAGTCTAGAAGACTTGGCAGAAGTTACACATGTAAGACTGCAGCCCTCTGCAAAAGTACATTCCTCTCCGGTGGCCTACACTGTTAAATGAAATTCGTGACTCAGCTGAAGTTAGTACTTGGGAAAAATACAATAATTAAAACCAGTAGTGTTGTTAGTTTTAAATACAGTTGTGAGATGAAGCTTCTGACCCCTCTGGAACCGTCTACATTTCTGCATGATAGTCTCCTAAGTAATTTAATCTCCATCTACACACATTCGCTAAAGCTACTTCTCCCAAGGAGGGTTGCAGCAAGCCGGAGCCTAACCCAGACAACACAGGGCGTAAGGAGAGGGGACACACCCAGGATGGCAAACCCATCTGTTGCAAAGCACCCCATACAGGGCTTGAACCCCAGACCCACCAGAAAGCAGGACCCAGCCACCGCCCCCTCTAATCTCTGTCTAGGTCACAGTAAATAAAGCAGTCTTGTTTAACAAAAAAAAAAAAAAACAAACATGCACACACCCTAAAGAGTAAAATTGGTCTGGTATTCCAACCAGTTAATGAGGGTTACAAAAGGATTTCTAAAGACTTTGGCTTCCATTAGTCTACTTTGCAGGATGCCACTCCTAGGGAGAATAGCTATTCTCCCTAGGAGTGGCATCCTGCAAAGCTCAGTGTAAGGCCACACCATGCAATGCTTGAATAAGTCATAAAGAATCCTAGGGTGACAGCTAAGAATCTGCAGGTATTGTTTGTTCCTGGTAATGATCTTTTTCATCAGTCTACCACAAGAAAAACATTGAACAAGGGTAGTGTTTGTGGGAGATGACCATGGAGGAAATAACTGCTCTTGGGGGAGGGGAAAAAAACAATACCATTTCAAGTCTTCTAAAGACCACCTGGATGCTAAAAGTGTAGGACAAAACCCTCTATGACAATACCTTAGGGCAATACCCTCTTTGGTCAAGTAATTAATGAATCTTTTGATTTTCTGATTATATGTGGTTTATGTACACTTCTCTGAATTCTAAAATACTACCTTTATTATATAATGAGACTGCAGTAAGGAAGACATTATAAGTATTGTATTGTAGCATACTTTCACACTTGCATTATACATTTACAGGTCATTGCTTTAAAATGGGGGGTGTGGTGGCGCAGTGGATTTGGCCCAGGCCTGCTCCCTGGTGGGCTTGGGGTGCCTTGTGATGGACTGGTGTCCTGTCCTGGGTGTGTTCCCTCCCCCTCCGGCCCTGCACTCTGCGTTGCCGGGTTAGGCTTCGGCTTGCCGCAACCCTGCTTGAGATAAGTGGCTTTAGACTGCCTGTGTACGCGTTTTACAACATAAAATTATTGGTACAATCATTCAAAAGCATAATTAAAAGAACATCATATGTTATCTTTGAAAAATACAAAAAGCTATATTCAAAATATCATTGAGTGTTAACGTTTATTCAAATTTCATTTACTACCACCTGATGCTGTGTCCTACGCCATTCAGAAATGAACCAACACAGAGAGATTATAATATTTTTTAGGATTACTTCAGTATTAAATTACTTAATTTATATTTTTTCTTACAATCATAATGGTTTTAAATGGCACTGATGTGCAAAACAGAAAAAACAGGGACTTTGTCATTTTTTAATTTAATTATAATATTAAAAATGTAATGGAAATGCATTTAACAGGTTTTGTCCTACGTTGTGTGTCAAAAGAAGGGGTTTTGTCCTATGGGGTTTTGTCTGGACCTCGGATGTTCCACAGCATGACTGGAACAAAGTTCCATGGACACATGAAACAAAAATTAATTTTTCTGGTAGATGTGCACAGTGTTTGGAGGAAACAAAATGCTGCACACCAAAACCTGTATTTACTGCAAAACATGGTGAAGGAAATATAATGGTGTGGCCCTCCTATGTTGCCTCAGGGCCTGCAGCTTGTAATCATTGAGGGAAATCTGAATTCCAAGTTGCATCAGGAAAGTGTAGAGCAGAATATGAGGAGTTCTGTTTGTGAATGCATACAGGTATTCAGGTGTACAGTACCCTGCAAAAAAAGGTTTGTAGATGCTTTGCTTTCATAAGGCTATCCTGAATCCTGACCTCAATCCCATTGAAATGCTGTGACATGATCTGAAGCTGGCCATTCAAGAAAGATATCCCAAAAATATATGATAACTGAAAGAGTTTCATATAGAAGAATTGGCTAAAATATCTATTAACTTCTGCTCAGGTCTGAACAGCTACTGAAATCATTTGTTGAAATTATTGCTAATAAAGGAGGTTTCATTTTTTACTAAACATAATGGTTTACATATTTTTCTATCAATAACTTAGATTTTTTTAATGAGCAGATTTATTTCATTAATGATACAAAATATGAAGTGCAAAAAAAAACATTTAAAGAACAATGTAAAATGTGTCTATGTCAGATAAGACTTTATATTTTATTAAGATTTTTATTAGGCAAAGGTCATTTCACATTTTAGGATTCATTCAGAAATGAAGATAATCTATATAATAAAGCCAGATATATCCAAAGAGTTCAGAACATTTTTCAAAAAAAAAACAGTAGATTTGCTGCTGAAGTCTAACAAATGTTGTTAAAGTCAATGCATTTTACAAATGTTAAATTTTTGCTCTGTGGTGATCCTATATACCAGTTGGCAGTGTTGCTGAACAGTTGCCACCAGAAATATTAGGCCTTCAACAATCTGTAATTTAATGGTGCACAAATGGGCAGTGCCAGCTGGTAGGTCTGTTCTGTAAGAAATTCCATAGCATGTTAGGAGTTCTGTGAGATGTAAATTCATCCAAGAAGTTCTGAGGTGCACACTGAAGCCTGAGTACCATAATAATGTGCTTTCTGAAGAAAATTCATCTTATGAATGCATACAGATATGCAGCTATACAGCACCCTCCAATAAAACGTTTTGTAGATGCATCACTTCCATAAGGCTATACAGAGGGATGCAAAAAGTTTTATTGCAGCATGCATTTTTTCTTGGCATCAACTTGCACAGACCCCAGTAAGAAACTGGTGGTGCCTATTGCCTTTGTAGTTGGAGGTGACGGGTTCAAATCGATTCTGCTTTAGTACCCTTAAACAATGTACTCACCCTAAGTTGCTTCAGTAAAAATGACCCAGTTGTATAAATGCATAAGTAATTGCAGGTAGTTTAACAGTGTCAATTGTTCTGGAGTAGTGTCAGCTAAATGACAAAAATATTTTGTGTTTTTACAAAAAAATGAATGTAAATTTGGTTATATAAGGTGCTTTTGATTAGATTAATGTACCAGTATATATCTTTTACATTGCAGCACTGTGCAGCAATTTCTGCTACTACGTGAGTTCTCATAACATGAATTGGCTCATACATGATTCGTAAATACGATAACGATTTCAGTATAACGTGAAACTCGTGTTGGTCTGCGTGAGATTCCATCCCCGACATATTTGTTTTCTGTCTTTGGGTAAACCATCTGAACTTGAATAAAGACTGCTGAAAGCATCAGCCTGAGGAGGAATACATATGATGCTCAGGCCCCCATGTAATTTAGAATTGCTAATTGAGAAGTAATCCTCAATTTTCCTGTTATTTTCCCGAAATCTTCTTTATTACCAAAAAATGTGAGCAAGTAAACATAGTAACAAGAATGTTCCGTAGAAGTGTGTTGATAATAAAAATTCAGGTGGTGAGTGTAAAAGATACATTTAACACTTGAAGAAAAGCTTGATGTTATAAAAGGTTTTCAATGAGGATGAAACATAATTTCAAACCTGATATAAAGAAGTCAATGTTACTTTCAAGCTATCTCCAATTTTTCAAAATACGATTCTAAATTTTCTGAAGTATTTCTTTTATTATGACTTTAACATGTTTTAAGCTGTGTTAAAAGGTGCATTTTAAAACTGTTTTTAAAAATCTTATTATGATTGTTATTAAAATTGATATTTCTTTGGTCATGAATTTGTTTGGGCTTTCAGTGTTCTGCCCCAACCCAAATTTTCCCTTAAGCCCAATTATTTTTTTGCATGATTTTCCATAATGCATGGTTTTACAGAAACACATCTATTATGTGTATTTGAGAAGATCTGTTTGTTGTTGTCTGGTGCTACCAATGTGATTTATTCACTGTGCAACCATTATGTACATTATAAAATTATAAAATATATTTTTCATGGGGAAAATTATTGAATGATGTTAAATTATTTCAAATGTTTAATGAGTTTGGTACTTTGTTCAAATATTTAGGTTCTGGAGTGCTGACCTATAATGCTTACCACCGGAATAGGAAGAACAGAAACTCTCTAATCGCATAATATTTTTCCATTGTTTTGGAGAAAATAGCCCTACTTCACATTGTTCCTATTGTCGGACTTGATCGGAGTTGTACAGGCGACAAGCTACATAACAGAATTTCTCTTTAGTCAAAAAGATAGATGCTCACACACACAAAGAGTCCAAAATCACTTGTCCCGAGCGGGGTCACAGTGAGCGGAAGCCTAACCCGGCAACATAGGGCGTAAGGCTGGAGGGGGAAGGGACACACCCAGGATGGGATGCTAGTCCGTCACAAGGTACCCCAAGCAGGACTCAAACCCCAGACCTGCCAGAGAGCGAGACCCGGCCAAGCCTACTGCGTCCCCGCTGCTCCCTAGACACATTTTTAGAAATGCGAAATGCTTTTCTTCCTTAAAATATTTTTGATCCAAGTGCCTAAACAATAAAACTAAGACCAGCAACCATCACTTAAGTGTTAAACTAACATCACTTTACTCAATTTCAGTGATACAATGAATATTCCTTGTGACTATGACGAATAATAACAAAAACTTGTTTCTTTCCAGAGCTGCGAAGTGAATACTCTTTGTAATTAAGCTAAGTAGAAAGTCTATTCTTTCTTTCATTTTTAATGAAATGTATACCTGGATTATAGTCAATTATATGTATGTGAGTAGTAAAACAGTATAACATTTCCTAATCAGTCATAAATTAGAGGAACAGACAAGCTTGGAAGGAGCATAATAGTGCTGTCAGTCCTACAAAAACAGACCATTTTTATTGTTTCCAAACAATCTTTTATTAGCCACAGGTGGACAACAGTATAATTTAACACTAAAAACTTGGGTAAGTTCCAAAGGCTGAATCATGCCATTTGGGAGTAACTTCATAATGAGCTGCTAAAATGCTGTTAAGATTCAATTTGCCCTTTTAAAGTTTGGCATTTCACAAAAAGTGACATTTGCAGCCGTAGAGTTGTTTCTGTTTCAATAGATTTTCGTTAATTGCCTTTGCAAAGTCAAGGTTCAATCAGAGGCTGAGTTAACTGTGCTTTTACCTGTTTAATTTGCGAGGCCACCTGCACCCAATCCACTCTGCCTTAAATCAAATGCAGTATGATTTTTATTTTAATTGGAAGAGGGATTATTTGACAGAGCTCTTCCAGACGTCCTTTACTTTGATGGTTGAGAGACATGAGATGGGAAGCATAAGGAGTGTGTCAACTAAATATCCACGTATTTACTTCATATTCAGTTATGAATCTTGAGAATTCCTACATAAAAGCCAGTGAGGAGATTGCATATGTTGTGTAATTCATGTGAATTACTGGATTCAAGTCATAATAGAGTATATATTTAATATTTATTGCACGCTTGTGGCTATGGTCCAATAAAACATTTAAATGGGTACTTTTCCGTTATTTCCCCATAAAACAATCATGAAAAAGAGCCATTGCTGGTGGTAGCACAGTTCAGCCAATAAGCATTTATAACATATGTTCAGTAATACTGGGAAATGCTTGTACAACACGTACTGCTGCACCACTTGGGGTCCATGCCTGTCAGACATAATTGGATGTTGCACAACAAACCCGAAGGAAATTGCAGGCAGGGGCTGTCAGGTGTTAAGCCCCCATCCCTTCTCACCCCACCTCCTCACCACTCCCTGCAGTTTTTTTTTTCTAGATTTGCAGCTATTTATCTGACAGCAGTCAGATCAGGCCTCCCTTTCTCCCCTGCTTCTATCTGCCTCATTGAATTCTGGCTTCACCTTCTTGCTGCATGGTTCACATGCTGTGCTCTTTCAGTCCATAAATGTTGTAAGGTCCTCAACCACCCATTTGCCTTTTTTACATCAAGTGATTTTGCAATGCAAACCACAAGTCTTAGTCAATATGAATATTTAATAGACAAAAATTTGCTAATTTCACTAAGACTATGTCCAAATTAAACCTGAGCACCAACTAATGATTTTTCAATAAGAGAACTGCATGTTGACTTTAATTTGTTGAGCGTAACCTGCAGTCCCTTTTAACACCTTTGGATTTTGTGCATCCTTTTCTTCCTTTTCTTACAATCATGTTCTCTCTGTTCTGCCTGTTTTCACCTTGCCTTTAATGTTTTTTGCTTTGCAACATTTGGGTGAATACTTAGAGTAAAATTAAATTTAGTGCAACCAGCTTTATGGAGGACTGTTTATAGGCTTTTTCTTATTTTGCCCAGGCACTTCAGATTCCCTGCTGGTTTTCAAGGCACTCTCCTCACAGGCTTTCCAATTTTCAGAGGAAGGAGAAAGTGAACGATTTGAGTAAGCAGTTGTGTGGGGAGATTAACGATGCGGCTTTTCTCAAGGCTGTTCACTTAATTCACCATTATTTGGTTTCAAACTGGGATCTCTTTATAACCAGGTTTTATTCATCCACGGTTACCAAGGGTTTGTAAAGTTACTGTTGATACAAATTTGCAGTGCCTGAAAAAAGACAATGGGAAAGGCCTAGTATTTTAACATTAAACTGGGTGTGTGGTGTGAATACAGGTCATACTTTTTCATTACCTTCCATTTTAATTTAAATTTTGATGCCATTTTTGCATTTGTGTTAATTATTACATTTTCTGAAAAATGGCAGTACATATGGTCTGCCATGGTTTGCTGGCGCTATATTACCATTTTTACATCCTTACCTGTATTATTTGTGTGTTGTTAAGAAATGCATGTGCAGAAACACTATGCTGGCAGAATGAAACTAGATAGTAACTTGTACTTGAACAAGGCACTAGTAAAAGTATCAAAGGCCTATTGGAGAAAACACATTTTCAACTGTTTCAATTAGTGGAAACAATATATTTATTTTCTACACCTATAACTGTCAGTATCTCAATGAAACTGTCGGAGTACACTTAACAATGTTGTGGTGAATGTAACATTAAGATATCTCCAAATTAATAGATCAGTAATCTAGCTTCTGAGCACGGGAAATGAGAAGTAGGACCAAAATAATAACTGAAGTCCACTGACCTAGCAAGCCCCAACTTGCAGGTGGAATCTGTATATGGATGTAGCACAAAATCTAATCCAAAATGGAGCATATAACGTTACATTCATTTAGGCAATGAGGAGTTCTGAGTTATTCTTAATGGGGAGAAAAATCTAAATGAATTCATATGCCTGCTCAGTTTCTGCAGGTAAATCTTTAAAAACAGCATTTCATATGACTTCCGTTATACTTCCAATATCTCTTTAGACAATTAACAGCGCTGGACCAATTCTGCAACTTAAAGAGACTGTTAATCAAATGTAAATCTGCTTCAGCAGCTAGACCATGTGATTCTTTTCAAAAAACAGAATGTCTGGTTAAAATGCAAATGTGTACCAATGTTGCTTTAAAGTCTTACTATAATAATAATAATAATAATAATAATAGTGTAATTATTCAAGCTACAAGTAAATGTTATTTTAAAGCAATGAAACAATTTTTTTTTTTTTTTATGAAACTATGCCATTTGCTTCAGGTGCATTATAAAAGCTGTGCAGCTTCATAAACAAGAAAATACCATATTTATTCCCGGCTGCGACAGTATTTCTGTCTTAGATTAACCATAATATTATTTAATTATGTGTGTATGTGTGTATATATATATGAGTATAAATTCAGTGTTATTGCTAAAAATTTTTGGTCCCCTCAATACCTTATTAATTTTTGTACCCCATTAGTTACTACAAACTGGACTAGCGGCACAAATGAAATGCACATTAGAAACAAGACCCCAGAACACATCTTCAAATGATCACTGGAGCACTTGTCTTTGACACCTGTTGGAAACTGGACAATTCCTCTTACAGTAAAACACACACTGCTAAATCTGAGCTTAATTTAGTGCAGGGCACTGTATTACTCTGACCTAATCCACTGTTGCTGGACTCAGTTGCTTTGGGTCTAGAATGATTAAGACTTTTTAAGCATATAGAAGTAAGTGTGTATCTTTTTCAGTGTTTCCTTGTTGGTCATATTCAAGGAAAGGCCTTTTGTTTGGCCAGGATTGCATTGCATTATTTAAACAGCGTACACCCCTACATGATCCTGAGAAAGAACCATTTCAGCTGCCTCAGCCATGCTCCGTAGGGACTTCTGGCAGTACAGCACACAGTAGGTCCTTTTTAAATTTATCAGCTCTTTTCAGATGTACTTCATATATCGATTGTTCAGTGTGAACTGGTGTAGTACAGCAGGATGTCTGAAAAGGTTTCGAGACTGAAAGAACCTGTGTGTTCTCGCAGATGTTGTAGACTGGGTCCACATTAGGATGAGATTTGGCAGGGTGCACTGCTTTAAAAATCAGGAAAATTCTGGAATATAATGTACTTTGAAGATTTACTAAGATTTTAGGCAGTAATGTACACCTGTGATCCATGTCAAAGAGTCCTAATAGTCACACACACACACACATTTTCAGAACCGCTTGTCCCATACGGGGTCACGGGGAACCGGAGCCTACCCGGTAACACAGGGCGTAAGGCCGGAGGGGGAGGGGACACACCCAGGACGGGACGCCAGTCCGTCGTAAGGCATCCCAAGCAGGACTCGAACCCCAGACCCACCGGAAAGCAAGACTGTGGTCCAACCCACTGCAACACCGCACCTCCCCTAATAGTCACATTCTATGAAACATCTGGAAATGAAACAATCAGTGATTTAAAACAAATTCAGTCTTCTCTGTGTTGAACATTGGGATGTCAGTCTGGTTAACGTAAAACATGAGCTGAAGCATAATTTGTCCCGTCAGTGTAGCATGTATGAAAATAAGACAGACTTTGTACTCTACAAAATTTCTGCACCAATGGTACAAAAAGAATTAAAATATGCTAAGGTGATAAAAAAATATTTATCTTGCTATACGCCTCTGTTGTTAAACTTACACTTGTTATATTTTGGTTTGAATATGGAAAAGAAGTAAAAGGCACTCAGAATATTTGAAAAATGACAACTGGCAACAGATTTCAGCCCACAGCCTAGGAGTTTTTTGAGGGACAATTACATGAATCTACTGCATACACCACAGCTTAGATGTTTCAACATAGAGTGGAGTTTCTATCTTTTTTGGTTTTCAGGCATATTCATTTCTTAAGGTCGAAGGGACTTATAACCAAAGCATTTAACAGAATGGTGTCACAGTTGTTGGTGTCAAGCAGATGTTAATTTCAGTTCCGTTTCGAGTGTACAGCTGGGCAGGGAGAATGGTGAACTATACAGTATATACACGTTAAATACACAACAAAATTTCATGCATGAATCAAACTTTCTCAGATTGCACATATACTGTATAAATGGTTCCCACATATTGGAAGTGAACAAGTGCATAAAGCTATGAAGCAGAAAGTATATGTTCAGTTAAGCATTCTAAAAATCTTTGCTTACAGTCACCTGCTTTCTTCCAGCTGAGTTATGTGTCCTCATGTCCTACATTATGCAGTCCATGTAAACCCTGATGATGACCAATCCCCAAGACAAACTCTACTGTAGAACATCTCATTTCCCTGGGGAAGAACTTGCAGCTGATGTATTGCAAAGGTCTCCAAATTGCCTGCTCATTCTAGGGCAACACCAGCCTGAATCTAATTACATTTGAACACTGCAGTTAAGATTGATATTGGAGTGCTGCAGCACTGGTCCTTGATACAAACATTACTTTACATCATGGAAACACTTTCCTCAGTCTAAACTACATTTTGGGAAGTACACTTTCTAATCATGTTTCTCAACAGGGTTTCTCTGGTGGAAAAATTTTGGACAAACTGACAGTTCCTTCCCATCAATTCTTGTTTATACAGGGGTGTGTGCTACCTCAGTTCAGTTCAATTATGTCCAAAAGAGATGTGTTTTGAGACGCTTCTTGAATGTTGCAAGAGATTTGGGAGTTCTGAGTGAGAGAGCGGCATCACTCCAGTGTATTGCAGTCAGAACCGAGAACCTTCAGGCTTTTGATTTCAGACCTCTTGTGCTTTGGACCACCAAGCAGCCAGAGGTGAAGGAGTGTAACAGTCTGGTTGAGGTGTAGCGAGTGATCAGATCTTACATGTATCAGAGACACAGATCTTTTAATGGCCTTGTAGGCTGTAACCGGATTCTTTAACATTATACTGTATCTGCAGGAATTCAGTGGAGACAGATGTGGAGGGAAGATACATAGGAACATTTTGGCCGGTCAGACACAACTTGTGCAACAGCATTCAATATCAGCTGAAGTGGTTTGAAGACAGAGACCAGAAGACCAGACAGTAGTACTGTAGTCCGGGCAGAATATCACCATGGCCTGGGGCAGAAGTTGCATTGAGTTTGTTGTGAGGTAAGGACAGATCCTGTGTGTATTATACAGAATGTATATGCATGATTGTTATGACTTCGATATGTTGATAGAAGGACAGACTTGAGCAATCATGACTCACAGGCTCTTAGCTGATGAAGTAGGTGAAATGAGCATCCAGTTTGAAAAAGAAATCTCAACAGAAGTACAGACCAGCCGGGAGGTGAAGGATCTCTATTTTGCTGAGATTAAGTTTTAGGTGGTGATCAGGCATCCAGGCAGAGATGTCAGAGAGGCAAGCAGGGATACCTGAGCTCCAGTGGGGAAAAAAAGATTAATAACTGGGCATTGTCAGGACAGCAGGGATTGGAGAATCTGTGGGAGGTGATGACAGGGCCGAGGCAAGAAGTATAGACTGAGAAGAGTAGGGTGCCTAGTACCGAGCCCTGTATGACACTCTTTGAGAAAGGTTGAAGGAAAGACGGTGGGACGCCAGACCACTTGGAAAAACCTACCAGATATGTAGGACTCAAACCATTTTAGTGTTGCTCCTTTGATGCCAAGCTGTGCAAGAGATGATAATAGAATCCAATAATTGACTGTATCGAATGTTACAGACAGGTTCAAGGGGGTAAGGACTGAGAAGAAGGTGGCCATAGTAGCTGACTGGAGAACATCCCATACTGCAAAGTCGACAGTTTTGCTGGAATGGCTAACTTTGAATCCAGACTTCTAACCATCATGGAAATAATTCTGGGTAAGGAATAGAGATAGCTGCTTAGTAGTTCACTGTTACCAGCCTGTAGTTCTGGACTGAGTCTGGATTCAGAGAGGGTTTTTTTTGAACAGCAGTGAGATGAAGGCAATTTTTAAGGCAGATAGGAAGCAATCAGAGGAAAGCAAGGAGTTAAAAGAAATAGTTGTAGGGAAATGACTTGTAGGAGAGGGGAAAGGATTGGATCAAGGATGCAGATGGTAGTCTGTTGTGGAAGAAGGTTGTTTCCACTAAAGACATAACAGAGTGGAAGAACGCTGGGAACTCCTTGTGAACTGCTAATTCTGAGATTCTTTGATTTCCTCCATTCTGAAAATGAACAAAAAGCTATGAACTCATTTGAAGCCTCGGTTAAGGGCGTTTCATGGTAACCTTGCAAAGATCCAGTGTTTTCAATAATTCTACTTAGATGCATGAATTAATTCTTGGTATAAGAATTCTTCTCTCAAAGAATAAAAGTGAAAAGGTATACAGTTTCATGACAGACTCAGAATAAGTTTCCACTCTGTTTACAGGGCTGAACGTCTTTGTTAATCATCTTTATTAACCGTGGAGCTATACTTATATTTTTTCAAGTAAGGCATGAGCCTTGCTGGAGATGTTGGGCATGTTGTTTGAGGGAACCGGGAGACTGAGGTGTGACGTGATGGTGAATGACACTGGTTTGGCCTGTCTTCTCCTGTAGCAACCAGTTACGGGTACTCTACAACAGTTACTTTTGGGGAGTTGCAGAGAAGCTATTGTAGTCAAGCAATGCAGCAGGTCCTATTTTTATATTTTATATTTTTGAACTTCTCCTTTTTGCTCATGACAGCATGGGCCCACAGTTGTTGTATTCTGAAATTAAAAACTTTCCTGGATTTAGTTTGCAATAATTTACAATATTCACATAGCTCCAAGTGCAAATATACATATTGTAACAGCACTGAGGGAGGCTGGTGTGAATTAATGTAAATATTTGGTATTAGAGTTTATTCCTGTACATAGTTCTTTGTGCTTTTCTGATTTGCAGTCACCTTAGTGATGCTCAGTCCGCCATTGGGGAATTTGCGGGGGGTTCAAGGGGTCACCCTTACCATTGTGTGGAGTAGGGGGGCTTTGAGTGACTTAGGGGGACTCTCAAGTGTTCAGCAGATTGTCTCATACTGTCTGTAGCATCTTTTTCAAGCCTCCTTTTTAAAACACATGTAGGCATTCAATGAAGAGCACTTTTCCAGAAACCTGTCTCCTGAACCTGTCTCCAGTAGCTCCATGGGGGGATGTTACAATATGAAGACATACGTTGTACATAGTGAAATCCAGACTAGGCTCTTATTCACTCTCAGGTGGTAACAGGAAAAATTCAATGACCAGCCTGAGCAATTCTGTTTTAAGGGATTCAAGAACAAATTGCTTGCTAGTTTTGCTTCCTCTGTTTAACTGCTGCTCTTAATCACAGAGGATTCTGTAACAGGCAGAATGGCTGCATTTGGTTTTAGGCCCCGAGTGTCCTTTTTTAAAGAAAGAAAAAAAAAACACATTGCAGATGTGTTTTCACTTTGCAAGCTAGAAATTTTTACAGAGAAGCATCCCATGTCCTTTCACAGCTGAAGTAGCCTATTCTCTCTGAGTACAGTTAATTTACTCGTTGCCTGTTACCTGCTGAGACATTTGTAGAGGGAGATTTTTTATCTGAACCCTCTGCAAATGGCTATTCAGCCTACAGCAAAGAAGCTCTACTGCTCTGCAAAGATAATGTTACATTAGATTGTTACATAAGGTTGATGTCCTTTATATCTGTCCTCATCCACATCCCTGGGTCTGCCATTAAGCGGCATTGAATGCTTCTGCCAGTTGTGCTCCATGCAATGATGGGGTGAGGTAGTGTTCAATCCAAATGCACATCACTGGGTTCACAATACACAGGTGCTGATCTAAAAGTATTTCTTTCATGTTTTACATCTTTGTTTCATCCTTGGGCTTAATTCAGCTGTCAAACTGGTCCATGGGGTGAACCCCATGCTCTTCGGTGGCTCCACTTACTGCAGAAAACACCTCTGAATGGATTTCTTATTTGATAAAGTAACTGCTTGGATTTTGTCAAAAGTACTACAGTGTTTCTGTACTTCTGCAAAACCAGTTCAGACTATGTGGTGAATTAACATTATTCACACTTTGTTTCATTGAGCAATGTCCTCTTCTCCTTTTAAAATGCAAATATTACAACCATGCATGCATGCGTATTCAGAATAAAGAATACAAGATTGAACCGCTGGTACAACTTGAAAATACTGGTATAGAACAAAAATAAACTTTTTAAACAAGATGGTCACACTACATGGTTCCAGGGTAATGTCACAACAGCTCCTTTTAAGCCCCAGTGATGTTTTTCTAAGAGCTTGAGGCATTACTATCAGGTTGTTCCCCAATTAGACTCATACTTGAATGAAGATCAGACATCATTAGGATTTTTATTTTACAAAAGGGCTGTTCAACAGTAAAAACCTTTAGAGATACCTCTACTGAATCCCTGTTCAATAAATCTTGGGGTAGTTGCATACTCAGATATGGCAGTGATTTACTGTTCACGCTTCATTACCTCTTTAAAAAAGCAATACACACACACACACACACACACACACACACACACACACACACACACACACACACACACACACACACACACACACACACACACACACACTTTCAGAACCGCTTATCCCATACGGGGTCACAGGGAACCGGAGCCTACCCGGTAACACAGGGCATAAGGCCAGAGGGGGAGGGGACACACCCAGGACGGGACGCCAGTCCATCGCAAGGCACCCGAAGCAGGACTTGAACCCCAGACCCACCAGACAGCAGGACTGTGGTCCAACCCACTGCGCCACCGCACCCCCAAAAGCAATATATCCTAAGCAAAATTCTTTAAAATATCCATTGTCTTTTAGCATCCAGCAGTCCTTGGGATTGGAGTATTATTTTGTAGGGGTGTGATTTTCTTCCCCCAAAGAGAATGTCACTCAAGCACCCTCTGATGTTGACTGTGTGAAGTCTCTTAATAATTTACATACACACACACACACACACACACACACACACACACACACACACACACACACACACACACACACCTTCTGAACCGCTTGTCCCATACGGGGTCGCGGAGAACCGGAGCCTACCTGGCAACACAGGGCGTAAGGCCGGAGGCGGAGGGGACACACCCAGGACGGGACGCCAGTCCGTCGCAAGCACCTCAAGCGGGACTCGACTTTAATAATAAATTCTCCATGCAAAGATTCAACAACATTTCAGAGATAGAAAGCATATCAGAGCACATCTCACAGGGCCAGGACAACAAAAATATCAAACTCAAAGACAGTGTGTGCCAAATTGTATTTTCTTGTATTACAGTGAATGGATTTTAAGGAAGCAGGTATAAATCACTAAAATTGGTCCTTGAGCTTTATGGTTTTAATTTTTTTAAACCTACCTGCAATGAAAGGACAAGAAATGGAGAGACTAAACCAGCATGCACAATTTACAAATATTACCTGAGTAATCAGGAATTAATCCCACATACCTTGATCTGCATGGAAGAGCCAAAGATAGGGGTAGAGATGATGTACAAATCTTACCAAAGTAACAAAATAACAACGATCATATTCTCTGAAGAACTCATTGAACCAAAGATATGTGCCTACAAGGGTGTCATTACTGACTTGATATGAGACCACACAACATCTACCCAGAACTGTTAAGTGGAAAGTCAGTAAACACATAATCTCATATGGAACTGAACATTCACTTTTGCACATTAAATCCATTCTTGCAACTGCAAGGGCACAGCTATGCCATGTCAGTTCAGAGAAACTGCAAAGACAACACAATGAAGTCTCTCTAACTTGAACATAGTAGGAGATACTATTTTTATCTGCTTTAATTCAGCAATGTAATACTGATCAGATGAAAGCATGACAATGAACAACATTGATTCAGTAATACAAGGGCATTTAGTCTGGTCTTAATATTATTTTGCTGCTTAGCTGATCTTGATCAAAACAAGTAGTTTTTATTCACTAGTTCCACTACATTTTTACTTTAGTAATTCAGTTAGGACCTTGTTGAAGGAGAATACAGTAAGAACATACAGGTACAGACAGTACGCATACTGTACATGCACATACAAAGAACTAGGGTTCAAGGTCAAAAGGTTACAAAATATCAAATATGGGATTATGTAGCACATTTTAATACTTTCCTGAAGGGTGTCCAAACATTCCAGAATTCCTGAGAGTTTTCATGCAAATTACAAGTTAATTCTTTTAGTGGAAAAAATTTGAACACTTAAGTCATCCACATATTTGCTGAGGGAACTTCTGAGATGAACCACAACATTGAAACACATTTCCTTTCCAGGTATTTAAGAGTAGCCAGCCTCCAAACCATAACATTATCAAAAAGAACATTTCTGGGTTGTAGTTTACAAGAAATAGATGGAGACAAATCAAATTTTTGTCAAAGGTTTTTTGGCTGATTGTGTGTACGCCAGTTCAGCAAACATGTCTTATCATATACCCAGAGTAAATTTATCAGCATCCTCGGAGAGGCTTTCAATTTAGCACACAGCTGAGATGTCCCCGAGAGCATCCTACGAAGATCCACTAGAGTGAGGTAGATTCTGTGAATGAACTTAAAGTTTTGTTCCTGAATGCTGAGGGAGGTGCAGGCAAGGAGAACATTAGCAGATATAAAACCCCAGCAGTCTTATGTAAGTTCCTGAATCTTCTCACTCTTTTGACACTGACTGGCAGATTCATGGTTTCTAGCACTCATGGTGCACTCCTTCTCTAAGCTCCTGTGGAAAAACTGACAGGTCTTCCAACTAGTACTCCTGTCTTTGGAAAGGCTGTAATAAGCTTACTTGAATGTGCCAGGAAATAGGGCTTCACATTATCTCGTCTAAGGAAGGGCAATGTGGAGCATATTTATTCATGTGAACTTAGTTTTGCTTCTACATAAAACCGCATTAAAAATTAACTTTTTCTCCATAATCAGATTTCTTAAATATAAAAATAATCTATTGAGTATATAAGTAAAAGAGCTTCAGACGGCATGCTGCTGAATGCCTGAGACTGGTAATTTGAAGATCGTCATTTAACCCCATCAGGGACCCTGCTGTTGTTTTCATGAACAAGGCAGTGAATATGAATTTTAAGTATCAGCATTTTTTTTTCAGAAAGATGTAAGTGTTCAAAACATAAAATAAGAATAAATAAGTACAGATATATTGTACTCTTCTATGCTGCAAGCAGACAGGTTTCTAACACAGCTATATGCTTCGTAAGTAAGGATGAACTGTAAAATTGTTGAATGAAAACAGGAGAGACATGGAAAATTTAAGTGAGACAGAGCAGAGTTTTTACCTTACTCTTTTGAAAATCAGGAGCTTCTGCACTTCTTAATTTGCTCCAGTGGCAGGCAATCGATTTACTCTGGTGGGTGAATCCTTGTCAGGTTCTTATTATGGCATGCTTCATCCCATGATGCTAATACACTGTGTCAGGGTCTCTCCAGAATGATAGTCATCCTGTGGCCTGGTTGCATTGTGGAATGCTCAGATCTGACAAGTGGTAAATGATGTAGATCAGGGTTCAGGACTAAAAACTCAATATAATTCAATGTGGGGCAGCTGATAGCATAGTAGTTAGAGCTGCTGCCTTTGGACCCACAGGTTCAGCTCCTACCTCTTGCAATAGTACCCTTGAGCAAGGTACTTATACTAAATTGCTCCACTAAATTACCTAGCTACAGAAATAGCTAAATAATTGTAAGTACCTCAACACTGTAAGTTGCTTTGTAGAAAAGCATCGGCTAAATGAATAAATGGAAATCACAATAATCTGGACACCAAAATCTGACCTTCCTAGCTATGTAAAGCTTGCTCACGTAAAGACTAGTTTATCATTTTATTTATTAGTTTTATTAATTAATTAGTATTAATACATGTCTTAGGGAAGAATCTTATGAAATCATGGGAATTACAGCAAGTCCACACAGGCTGAGTTGATTCAAGCCCACTCCTTAATGCACAGACCAGGCTCTTTTAGGCACCAGCACTACCCTTCTAGTACCCTGCTAATAGTTCAGGTTTAAGTTGTTTTTGTTGTCATTCTCCTATGTAGCTTCTGTACAGTAGAATGAAATGTCATTTCTTTGGAGACCATGGTGCAACACAGAACATAGCACAAGACAATAAACAAATACACAGGACAGGACGTGGACGCAGGTATGGCCGCGAGCTATAGGCAGTTGTGTAGTGTAGTGCTGAGTTAATTGTTCGACGGCGCCAGGTGAGCGTTGGGAGGCAGCTGGGTGTTGAGTAGTCTGACTGCTTCAGGGAAGGTGATAGGGTGGTATGCTTTATTTGAATAAGTTTCTAAAGCTGTTCTTTGCTTACTGTCATATACTGAGCTGTGACTGGCATGCTGGTAGCAAAGATTCAGTAAGAGCCGGCAAAAATACCATTAATGAAGTACTGAATCTTGTTGCTGCTGCTGTCTGTTCACACGCCTTTCACTCTGTACTGTTACGCTGTTCGTTTTGATCCATTATTTCACGTAACGTTTTATGTTTGAATCAGGTTGGGTGCCGGGAAAGGCCCCCAGTATCTATGTTTGTCACTAACGATTAACATTTCTTTTAAAGAAGTATGACAAGTACATGCAGTTGGTTGTTAAAAGTAAGCACATTTATTTCAGTTTTCAAAAATCATTTCTGTAATCTTTTTTGTTCATCATTCAGTTATTTGGCATTTTGTTGTGCTGGGTACCTTGTGTTGCAAACCAGGAGGAGTGAACCACTTGGGGTATTTCTAGGCGAGAGTCCTTGGGCACAACTAACTTGATAGGGATGTTTTACTGTGTAATGGGATAAATGTTTTTATATATTGTAAGATAGGGATGTTTATAACAGACAAATGTTTTGTATGGCTTACATGTTTTTGTATTTATGTTGGGTGTTATTTTTGGGGAACGTGTATTTTGGAATAAGTTGTTGAGGCTATTATGGTGTAGCCAGAAGGGTGGAGTTACTGCTATAAGGCTTGTATTAGGTCACTAGTTAGGACAAGCACTCACACAGAGAATGGCAGAGTTGTGTATTGCTGTTGGTGCAAGGGGTTTAAGCCCATGGCTCATAGGCCTTATTTTCTTTTGCAACCCAATGTTTATTTTTGTATTTGGCTGGGGTTCAAGTGTTTTTGAAGATCACCTTTTCTAAGTGGAGAAAAATAAAATTTTTGGTCCAGCTACTTCAGTTCTCCATTGCTGCCTCACACTTACTCTTACAAATTTTAATATCTTTTTTTTTCTCAATAAAAATCTTCATAATTCCTCAAATCAACAAAACTCTGATGCTGTCTGAACACAACTGAAACAGTTTCCACGGTGTAGTAGACGGAGCACATGGCAGCACGAAAGATGGAAGGAGGAGGGGTGCTCAAACCAGAGCTGTGCACAATGTCTCCATTACAACAGTCATTTTAAACCTTCTCTCTGTAATAGAAGGATGTTTGGTTTCCACAGTGTGGAGCCCTAAGAGAAACCCTGCACCTTGATTTATACATAATGCCAATGAAATCACATTTTGCACTCATCCTTAAGTCTGCCCTCTGTCCTGCCACCTGAACTGACCCTACATGTTACATCCTGCTACACAATGACTTCATTTTTCTGTAGACACTAAAAGACAGTGCATTTCCATGATGTGTTTCATATTCTTTAAAAAAAAAAGCCTTCATACACTAAACAGTGTTCATTTTTTAAAATGAATTCCTCATCAGTGACCAGTTTGTCTTGAAACAGCAGGATAAGAGCGTTCCAGAGCCTATTACACACCCATTAACACACCCATACACACAGTTTAGCATCATTAATTCACCAGAACCACATGTCTTTGGACTGTAGGAGGAGACCAGAGCCCCAGGGGGGAACCCACATGAACATGAAGAGAACATCCAAGTTTGTCATAAACTTAGCTGGACTGGAACCCGCATTTGAACCTGCAGGCCAGGAGATGTGAGGCACAATGCTACCTGGTGCCCCACTGCTTTTCTTTTGCTGTAGAGGGTAATTATTTTATTTCAGGGAAGTCACAAACCATATCAATCAATAATTAATAACAGGCTAGAAAATTACTATTCTGCAGCTGTTGTCTTTTGCCTCCCTAACATTGCTACTGGAAGATCATAGGAAATGTTTTGCTCCTTCTACCTTCAGCAAGGTCTAGTTGTATGCAGAGATAAATTTATAAAACTGAGAGTTGTCACATGTTTTTTTATTTTATTTTATTTTAGACTTATATCTCAGTGTATCGCCATTACCCTTTTACTATATATAAAACATTTAACATCTGATGTTTGATTATGACCGGAGCATAAATTCCAGAAAAAGCTAAATAAATTAAAAAAATATTATCCCAATCTTTTAACCTGAAAATGAACAAACAACTTTATCTTTTTGGTAAGGACTACATGCAACATTATCACCTTGGCCACATTACAAAACAAACTGCTAACTAAGTTGGCAGTAATTGCAGTCCAATCACTAATTTAGAAAGGGCTATCAATCAGCAGTGAGTCCTAATTGTCAAATGCAAAAGATTTATCTTTATTATTGGATGCTCAATAGTCCTTGTCCCCAAGCAGTCATACTTGTTCAATATTTTATGCAAGCTAAACTCACTCACACACACACACCGTCTGAACCACTTGTCCCATACAGGGTCACAGAGAGCTGGAGCCCAACCCAGCAACACAGGGCATAAGGCTGGAGGGGGAGGGGACACACCCAGGACAGGACACCCCAAACAGGACTCAAACCCCAGACCCACCAAAGAGCAGGACCCAGTCCAACCCACTGCACCACTGCACCACCCCCAAGCTAAACTCACTACAGAAAAAAATTTCATATACGTATACATTTCTATATATAGTAAAAGGTTTTTCTGTGTAAAATTCAAGACTACGTTAGCTGCTGGCAGTCTTGGTATTCACTTCTTTCCTATTGTGCATGCATTTCATATGAGTAAGGTCCACACTTGAAAGCTAATACCTTAATAGACATGATTTTCTCCAAGCCAAAAGCTGTCACTTAATTTATCACACAAAAACAAAGGAAAATAACCCACCATCTGTAATGTGCCCAAAAGGGGGAACAACATGTCAGCTTCTCTCAGAATTACACTAAATCATAATGTAAGCACATTAGGTTGCACCTCTTGTGATTTATTCGTTAATATGGAATTCTGAGGGTTTTGGATGTGTCTTCATCAGCAGCTGTCTTGCTTGTGTACTATTACGTTTTCCATTTACATGGCGGGACTCACTCCAGTGGTAAAATTAGTGCACTTGCCACGGAGCTTAATCAGACACAATATGTATCCTGTTCTATATATGCATATTTCCAAAGATCCTCAGGGAGCTGGCCACAAATACAACCACAGAGTCTGATGTATTTACACTCCTTACTATTTGAGGGAAATCATTAAAAGTTGAGAGAGCCTCAGGGTTCTACCTCCTCCAGCTAGCCTCCTGAGAATTATTGTTTCTAAGAAGATAAAAAGAGCAGCTACCTTAAAAAAATAATATTCTGATACTACCTAAGAGAGTTAAATTTACATGTTGGGAATTTCACGGGAAAGATTTATAGGCTTGTTTATGGCTATAATTGTGTTAAGGCTAGCAATGCAATTTGGGTGGGAAAACAAAATGGAAAAACAAACAGGCCAGTATGAGGTGAATTTTAGTGTGAAGAATGGTTTTGTTTTCAGTTGTTTCCAAAAGACTCCCTTATTGTGGAAGAAATCAATCTATTATTATGCACTTTTGTGTGTTTTTTTCATAAATGATAAATGGGTACTGAATAAATTCAGGAAGAAAAAGTGTTGATGAAATAATATGAATGTTTAATATTTACAAATTTACCTCATAAAGCCTTGGCCACTGACGGCAAATCATTTGCTCGTCACAAAAGTTAATGAGGGGGAATTCAATATCAGATATTGTAAGGAGTGCTACAGTACAGAGGGATGACTATTCTTCCCATGGTGGCCACGTCCCTCCAAAACACTGCAGAGATCTGCTTCTAGGCAGTCATTACCCTGCCATAATATACCCCCTCCACCTTTTATTGCACATGTATCATAACAACTCATTTTTACTACTGTGATAAAAAAGGGACCTTATTAGTTGTTGAAAGACTAGTGCTGTATCGCTTTGGGCAAAACATTGCAGACCTCTTCTTGTGCCTTTGTTTTTTGTTTTCATACTTTACCCTGAGGGGGTCAGTGCAGAATCTGAAGGACCACATCCTGGGAAAGGGACTGAATAGCTTGTGGGGCACATGGCTGGATTATAAATTACTGCATTAATAGTTGAATATTTCATAAAGCAATACTTTTTATTAATTTTTATGTTCAATGTTATTAATGACAGCTGCCTTGCAGTTTAATATTACTACATATTTTTCTAATGAATAACTTGTAAACTCATAAAACTTGTGGGCAGAGGGACATCATGAATGAAATGTTTCTTTGTAGTTAAGGAGCACTGTACTCATCTCTTGTTCCTTTTGTCCTCACTTCGTATAAGATTTTATTGTTGGAAGACTTACTTTCTTCAAATACACACACACCATCTGAACCGCTTGTCCCATACAGGGTTGCAGGGAGCCAGAGCCTAACCTGGCAACACAGGGCAGAAGGCTGGAGGGGACACACCCAGGGTGGGACGCCAGTCCATCACAAGGCACCCCAAGCGGGACTTGAACCCCAGACCCACCAGAGAGCAGGACAGTGCTGCAGATAACAGCTGAAGATTTGCAGAGTTAATTGTATCATTCAAGTATTTGACTAATGTAGCTAGAGATCTGCCTCTAAAACGAATCATTTTAGAGCTGTTGAACTTACGTGATGGTTACAGCACAAGTTACACACAGGTGATATTATGTGCCATTTCTGTACTAATAAAGAAACTAAAATCCATTGGCCAACAGTCTTTACCAGACAGTGAGTAAATCACTGTAAATCAGGACAAGCAAATGCAAGCTCAGACTGACACTTTATGACAACAGGCTAGTGAAAATCCTGACACAAAAATGTCCATTAGTGCAGAGATGCAGTCCATGCTGACGTATGTCTAAATGGACATCAGAATGACCAAACCACTCAGAGAACACTGTATCGTTCTAGAAAAATATAAATCCTCCATCAGCGCATGACGATTCAGCCAGGAGCGTTTCGATGACAAGGTGCTGAAATACTAATATGTTGCAAGTATACTGACCACAAAACTCAAGTAGTTTAATTTCGGTCACCTATATGAGTGAATGCAGTCTCTGAAACTCCTCTCTGAATTTAAATACATTTAAATTGGTGAGATGATAAACAACCTCTAGGTAAAGGAAATGCATCAAGAAAATCATGTTGTCCTGCTCAACAGTGACTGTCATTTGACCCCAGCATTACCATACAAATGAATGGTGCAAGCTGGAGGTAGTGGGGACATACAAGTGCCTTGGGGTTTACCTGGACATCAGGCTGGAGTGGACATACAACATGGAGGCACTGTACAAGAAGAGCTGAGTCGCTTCCACTTTCTGAGGAGGCTCAGGTCCTTTGGCATATCCAAGACCCTGTTGCAGATGTTCTACAGAGAGATTCAGAGGGATGTTCTGTTGGAGGGGGGGTGTGGTGGCGTAGTGGGTTGGACCACAGTCCTGCTCTCTGGTGGGTCTGGGGTTCGAGTCCCGCTTGGGGTGCCTTGTGACGGACTGGCGTCCTGTCCTGGGTGTGTCCCCTCCCCCTCCAGCCTTACGCCCTGTGTTACTGGGTAGGCTCTGGTTCCCCGTGACCCTGTATGGGACAAGTGGTTCTGAAAATGTGTGTTCTGTTGGAGATGTGGGTTTATCCTTACTCAGTCTGTGTAAAATTTACATGTTCTTTCTGTGTTTGTATGGGTTTTCTCTGGGTGCTTTGGTTTCGTTCCAGAGATATGTCTTTCAAATTAACTGGTGACTCTAACTTGCCCATTGTGTGTGAGAAAGAGAGAGTGGTGCTCTGGTGTGTAGATGAGTAAGTAGTGGTCTGTAATGCTTCTAGCATTTAGCTTATGTTGGATTAGAAACACACACACATTTTCCGAACCGCTTGTCCCATACGGGGTTGCGGGGAACCGGAGCCTACCCGGCAACACAGAGCGTAAGGCCGGAGGGGGAGGGGACACACCCAGGACGGGACGCCAGTCCATCACAAGGCACCCCAAGCAGGACTCAAACCCCAGACCCACTGGAGAGCAGGACCCGGTCCAACCCACTGCACCACTGGGTTAGAAACATGTCTGCTAAATACTACATAATGTATAGAATTCGGGGCGCGGTGGCGCAGTGGGTTAAGTATATATGGTCTTCATCATCTGGGAATATCTCTGAACCGTACAACACAACAGGTTGTCTTAAAGAGACTGGTTTTTACGTCTATGGAAAAAAATCACCAGACTCCAAAATTACTCTTAATGACACGGTCAGGATAGTTACATCATTACAGATCCACCATGAATCCACCTCCATGTTAACAGCTGTCAGCAGACAGTGTTGGCTGAAGTGATTGTTTGATTTTCTCCAAATACTGACCTGTATGAATCTGAAATGTGTAAAATCGTAATATTACTGTTGTCCACTGCCCAGCTGCCTACATTTTGTGCCCACTGCTCCAGGTGATGCGTTTTTGATCACATTTATAGGCACTTTCGAAATGGCAGCCCTCTCTTAAATACTGTACCAGCTTTGCAACGCTTACAATGTTTGGCAGTTTTTCTTTCTGTGATTTTCTTGGGATACACTGTAAGGTTTTTGTCTGTCTCAGTAAGCCCTCACTTTCAGTTACCATTCCATGTTTTCATTTGTCTTCTGACTGGTTTCAATGACCGATGATTTTCGACACTATTCCTTATTACACTATTTTTTTATCTCATATTAAATAATTTTGCTTGTAATTTGTGCACCATTTAGCTTCTTCTGAACAGTTTTAACGTATTGCTTCAGACGCACATTTTAAAGAGGTGATTGTGAAACCTCTGAGCAAATGATGCTCTAAATGTTAAACGGTTTACAACTGAATTAGTGCATCAAAGTGCGAAGCCTTCTTCCTGTGGCGTGTTTTGATTTTGTCTTTCACCTGTACAGCAAGGTACACATGCCTTTTAAAAACAGATGTCCATTGCATTGCTGAGTGATCATTACCATTTTAAATAAATGAACGCTAGCAGCTGCTCGGAACAAACTCAGAAAAAGTACAGAACAAAAAATAAGAACACAGGAAGTTCCTGAGCTGTATTGGTTGTCCTTATATATGGATATTCTTATAGACTAGACCAGACTTCTCTTGACAAAAAAAGCTTTGTTCATCTGCTTTCATTATCCCCTAAGTGGTGGTAAATATTCACACGGAAGGCTCCCTTCTAAGATCTCTCCATTGATGCTATTTCAAGTTCTCTCAGTGGAAATCAAGAAAGCTTCCACTTCAGCAACAACCTTCTGTTTTCTCTTCCATACCAGGAAATTACTCAATAGGTTTATGGACAATAGAAACACAAACAACATTTATTTTATATTTAAATCTTGCCATGTTTATGTTTATTCTCCCTATGATATATCTTTCTAAATAAGTGAGGTTTCACTGTACTAAATTTTATTAGCTGTCTACACTACTTTGGAAATTTACCAAAACGCAAAACAGTTAAAGCCCGTACAAAACCGGAAGACATCTCTGCTTTGCCTTAGTAAATAATTTAATTTCTGTAAACGCTCCTCTGCTTGTGTCGCTGTCACCTTATTATTCAAACTGAGATACATGTCTAACAGGCATTAAAATATCCCCCTCAGTACAGTATGTATAACCAAAATATTTTAAGCTATAGATAGAATTTTTCATGGATCACACAAGAATATTATTGAATCACATGCAGTACAGCATGTCTGCTTCATGCAACAACCAGGCATGTGGTAGCAACAGGTAGACTTTTGATTCTTACTATTTTTCATTCCCATCATAATAAAAAAAAAAAGAAATCCACACACAAATTAGGTTTATACAGATTCCTAAAGAAAATTAACTGCACATGGTGCTTTCTCTTTTTTGGACAGCTTGGCCTAAAGAAAGGGCACTGAAATGGTTTTACTCCTTCCTATGAAGCAAATCTTACCAGGTGGTCTGGCATGGCACCTTGTCTTTTCCTCAGCGGCCGTAGCTAAAGACGTGTCCTCACATATCACTGCCTGCCTCTCAGACATCTCTGCTTGCATGACTGAGCACCATCTACAGAGCAGCCCCTCCAAAACTGCACTCCTTCACCTTCCAGCTGGTCGATCCACCTGTTGAGAATTGTCTCTCAAACTGGAATAATTTCTCCTCCTTCATCAGTTAAGAACCTGGGAGCAACAATCTACACATGTCTCTCCTTTCCTCAACACACTGATGCCATAGCCCAGGGCTGCAGATATGTCCTGCCTAACATCCTCACAACACACTTTATGCAGCTTCTGGTCCAGGCCATGGTGATACCCATCCTAGACTACTGGATCTCTCTATTTGGCCTTCCAGCTACTTAAATCACCAGTTACAGAATGCCTCTGCACAAATTGTATTTCACCTGTCAAAGTGTTTCCATGTATTCTCCCTCTTTGTCTCTCCCAGTTGGGTGCCCGTAAAGGACAATATCAAGTTTAAGTTGGGGAAAACCCCCCAAGAACTCCCCCCCATCCCTTCTCAGTTTTCCTTTTTATCAGAGTCTGTAACTGGTCAAATTACTGTAATTGCATGTGATCCCACTTTTGAGTTTACAGCCTCTCCCCTGCTTTAACTGTTGGTCCAGGAGAAGGGGGTGTGACATGAGCTCCTGCCTGACACTGTATCTTACTGCCATTTATATTAATTGGAAAGTGTTTGCAATGGAATATTCTGGATAATCATATTCAACCTTGCGAAGTACATAACCACATAAGAAACAGTAACCACAAAACCATAATTTCTATACTATTGATTTCTGATGATGTTAGTGTTTCTAATTAATGTGTCAGCAATTGACTTTCAGTTATTTGTTAATAAGAAGACCTGATTATTCGCTAAACCCCAACCAGACTCCTGTGCTCCTCCGCCTCTGGTTGCTTGGTGGTCCCACACATAAAAGGTCCAGAATCATAAGCACAAAGGTTCTGGCTCCGATGTGATGAAATGACCTCCCCCTCTCACTTAGAACTGCTATTTCAATATTTCTGAAGGGTCTCAAAACTCACCTGTTTCGCATTCACTTCTCCCCGATGTCTTCAGTGCTTCGTGAAGGTGTAAAGGTTTATGTTAAATAATTTTGTGTTCAGAAATTGTAGAATAATACATAAACCTTTATGCAGCTACTGGTGTGATATATGATGGTTCATATGTTGGAATGTGACAAATTAACTGTACTGTAGAATCATGTGTCTCCATCCAAGTCTCTTATTCTGTTGATGTGATGAACTTATTGTGTTGTTCTCAGAGAAAAACGTCTGCTAAATTAATGAATGTAGATGCCATTTAAATATTTTTCTTTTCACAGCAGATTCCTCTCTCCAATTTTTGGTAAAGTTTAGGAATGCAAAGAATTAAGATTAATTAGATATACATTGCTCTCCTGTTAGTCTTGCTATTTCATATAAAGTGATGTGAGCACAAAAGTGCTTTCTAGTAGCTATTTTTCCCTGCTTTTCCACAGCTGTGTGATAATTTGTCATTAGGCAGGCAGCAGTGTTGATCTAGTTATCTGGAATAATTTCTAGCTGGAGATATTCCACTAGTATTGTTTTTAGCCTTTTTATTGAACGCTATTGATATACCCATAATATACAAAAATGTGCAAAGTTAAGCCCTATAGCCCAGTACAATATCTGTTTGGCAAAATCAGTCAACTGAAAACTTCCTGCTTACATTTATTTATTTTGCAGACGCTTTTCTCCAGAGTGACTTCCAATGAACTCTATGTAGTGCTGCCAGCCCACACACCTTATTCACCAAGGTGACTTACACTGCTAGATACACTACTTACAATGGGTCACTCATCCATGCATCAGTGGAACACACTCTCTCCATCACTCTCACAGGATTGGTGAACCTGAATAATATGTCTTTGGACTGTGGGATAAAACCAGAGCACCCGGAGGAAACCCACACAGACTGAGTGGGGATTAAACTCACATCCTCTTACACCACCCAGACACAGTGAGACAGCAGCACTACTTGCTGTGCCAACCTGCCTTTTAGCTTACATTTATTTCCCATTTAGCTCTGATAAGCTATAGATCACTAAACCTTGATATATTTTTTTTTCTGATACCAAAATTGCCACCAGGGGGCAGCTGCGTGTGCAGCGCGCGCACACACACACGCGCGCACACACACACGCGCGCGCACACACACACACACACACACACACACACACACACACACACACCCCAGAGAATATTGTCTCTGAGTTAGCTGAGTAGAAAGCACTTTCATTGCCAGTGATTCTGTTTGTCTGTCTCTATCCAGTCAACCATATATGAACTGATGCCACTGATTCATCATATCTTTGGATAAGGAGTTCTATGCCTATGGCCAAGAAAACAACAGACTGCAAAATGAATTAAATCTGAAACTGTTGTCTCTGACACAGATTGTTATGAAGGTGAACTTGATTGTAAGTTTATGCCATAAGCAGCCACATCCTTAAGAATTATATGGCAAGAATTACAAGGCAAAAATTTATAGGCTTGGAAACAGCCATGGATTTCTTGAGATGCCCTGGTTAATTCATATTAAGGTTATGTCATTTGTTTTGGCTTGAATATTTTTATATAAATAAATATCCATTGAACAGAAAGCAGGTGTGACATATATTGGAAATGACTAGATTTTCTCAGTGATGAAACGGGGTACATGAAAACAACATTCAGTTCTATCATAATTTGGACAAATGACTTTTTAAGGTTAATTTCTTCAAGAGTTCTTTCATTACAAATTGGAAAGAACACAAAGAACAATACAAAGAAATGGAAGGAAGTTTTACAAGTGTTATAGGCAAAATGCAGAAGTCAGAATGCCTCTTAAAATTTATAAAGGAACTCTAAATAGCTGCAAAACATTTTCATTTAAACTGATGCTTTTCTCTAAAGCAACTTCCACTGTTAAGCTGCTTACAATCATTTCCCCATTTATATAGTAGGATAATTTGTAATGGAGCAATTTAACATAAGTACCTTTTTCAAGTGTACTATAGTATGAGGTAGGATTCAAGCCAGGATCCTTTAAATTCAACACAGCAGCTATAGCTATTAAGCTACCTGTCTCCAAATTATGAATGTATTATCAGCCTAAATTTATAGTACACTCATCGCTCAATTAATAGTGTGAATTTGTTCCGTTTAATCACCTTACTAGGCAAATTCCCCTTGTGAGGGGATAAAATTACCATTATTTCTTATGATAAAATATCAGTTCTTCACAAAAAACCCCGCCTAAAATTATTGCCTAAATAAAATGTGTTTTATGTATGACAATGACAACACAGGTGTCAACGAAAATATTATTTTTGCTTGTTGTTTCATGTTATATTTTCAGTCGCTCACTCATTATCCATAACTATTTGTGGTGTGGTGGTCCAAAGTCTACGATGTTAGCGCAGGCTGTGAGGCACGATATGCTGGGCAGAGAGATTTTGATAATTTGGCTCACAGATGTTCATTTAAGAATTATGTAAGTATTTCCCAAGCATTCTGTATATGTCACTTTACAGAACATGTAGACTGTTATTAGAAGAATTGTCTGATGCAAATAACAATGTTAGTGTTTCACATTAGATTATCTTCATTTGATGATTCAGACTAATTCTTTATTTATTTACACTAGTGCAAGGGTATTCATGTTACTAAAGCTCTTTATATGACTGTGCAATGTTTCCATGTCCTGGTAGCACAAAGGGAGTAGGGAGAATGTCCCATTTCACCCTTTTTTAAAACTTTCCTCACCAATACAATTTTTTTTTAAAAAATCTCACCAATAAAGCACTTGTTTTGCATGTCATCTGCCCTGCTCTCTAACAGATCAAACATTTCACAACAATTTAAACAACTGTGTTAATCATTACATGTTTAGTGTTTATTTCTATAAAGACTCAAAGTATCACGCCTCCTAATGTAATACTCTTGATCACAGTATTTACGCTGAATTGCTCATGTTAAAATTATCCAGTTATGTAAATGTAATAACAATGGTAACTTAACATTGTAATTTGCTTTGAAGGAAAACCTTAATTAAATGCTAAATAGCGAGATAAACTTTACACTTTATACACATACAGTATACAGTACTTTATGACAAGCTTTTGTAGTGAGTTTGTATTATTTGACACAATTATGTGTGGGATGCTTGTATTTACGTTTTATCTGTCAGACTACTACAATGGATAACATTTTTGGTGATAACATTTTTCAGTGTCAGGCATTTGGTTTCTTCATCTACTGTCTTCAAGAATTCAAAATTCTAAGTTTATTCAAACTTACATCTATACAACTTTACTAATGAGCAATGCATGTTTTGGAAAACTGGCCATATGAAATAGATATTTTTCATACTAATTTAAGATGCAAATTGTGCTGAAAAGACAATGTTTGTCATTTAAATGACATAATCCATACATAAGACTGTACAATGTGGTCAACGTGATAAACACTAATTTTGAGTGTGCATTAACCTTTCTACCCATATTTTTTTCTGTGTTTAAAAGGATGTATTTCCTTTTCTGTATTTATAATATATGAATGCTAAATGACAAGCAGAAAAGGATTGCTCAATCCCCCTGTGTTATTCTCTGAGGCTGTATCATCTACCATGTAGTTTCTCATTAAAATTTTTCCTTCTGGGAGTTCGTATCTGCATATCTTATCTGTGTAATATATTAATAATCAGCATTGTTGACATAATTTAGTTCTGGGATGAGCATCATGGAGTACAAGAAGATAAGTCCTTGGAGTTGAATTTTGGGTGAACATTGATCCAGTATGGACTGATCATTAAAATATATGGAGTGACTGCCCCTTTGAGGTTCTACTCACAGCACAAATAAGTTCAAAGCTGAGCTTCATTCATTGATGGGTTCTTGCTGGTAAGGCATCCTTGCTGTGCCCAAAGACATGAAAAATGCCTTGATGCTTATGTAAATCATGCTGTCTCCTGACTTGCGGATTTATACTTAGAAACGTTTTGACTTGCCATAGGATTTTAACATTCTGACACCTAGAATCTGCCTGTTTCTGCAGGCAGTAGCTTCCAAAATATCTCAGACAGCCTATGAAGATTCTCAACAACACGCTCCAGCAAAAGGCATGCAGGCCTTATGGATATTATGTTCCAATAACATCACAACATATATCTTCCAGCCTTGTTTCATTTCACTTTAACCATGATTAATGAAATCTGCGGTTTGTGTGCTCCTTGTGTTTCAGATGAATAATGTGACTTACATTTTTTTTCCTGCATGCAAAATGACTGAAAAATGGGGCATCTTATTATTTGTGAATGGGTGGAATAGAACATTACTTCTTGCATTCAGCATTTCTGTTTCTGATCTGTGGACTGAAGCCACTGCTTCTTCATACATGAATCTTAAAACATAACCCTGCTGCGGAATTAGTTCATTCCAACTACAAAATAATCTTTTTTTTTTTAATTTTTTAAATAATCGATCAATCATTTGGAAGGCACAACTTGCGCTTCAAAAGCTGCACAGAAAATGCTGATTTCTGTGTTTAAAGCGTGAGAGTCGGGATGTGAAAGCCATGCCAATATAGTTTGTGTCACGTCGATGAGCTGTCAGTATGCGTGCCAATTAGTGCCAGTTAGGATGTCAGTTTTGCGAGTTGAGAACTGAGCACAGCGGCGCTGAGGGCCGGAAATGCCACGCAGCCGGCCAACTATTTTTTTCCGCTGCTGAGTGAGGTAACACAGATCAACTCTGAACCACGTCTGACTTATTAAATAATACATTATGAGATAAAGGGCTTAGACACATGTGGGTGGGGTGGTATGACTGCATGTGTCTTCTGCAGTCAGTTACAACAACATTTTGATTGTACAACGATGGAGAATTACATGGCTTTCAGAGACGTGGGGGAGCTGTAACATTTTAACCAGAAAACACTGCATGTCACACAAGTTAAATGCTTTTTGGTTCAGTCATATTCTGCAATTTCTGCATTAATAGAAACATGTGAGGTATTGGTTAAGATATCGTGGTTTAAATTGAACTCGGAACCGCAAATAGAAGAAACCCTTATCCGGAACAACAAAAAGTGAACAGCAGCCTAGTCTTTACATTTGTTAGCTCGCCTCACCAGCTGCTTGTTTCTTGATAGCACACGCTTTTTCCACGTCTGAGAGACTCTCTCGTCCTGGGCTGCAAAAATCAGTGTAATCCATTTCTGTGTACATTTTTTTCCTGTACTCATTTTGTAATAATAATTATGATGATAATTTTAATAATAGTGCAAACAGTAATTACACAGTTTCAGACCCTGCAACATTTAATGATTTCCATGAAGATGGTGAGAATTCTTGTTTGAGTGTCTTTAAAAAGCTCCACTTCTAGTTGAAGAGGTAAACAGTGTCACAGTGGCAAAGGCTGGGTCACTGACAGTGTCCAGTTGTATCAGGGAATTTTTCAAAGCTCTTCATGTTAAAAAGCACACGAAGGTCCAGAAATGAATGCAATGACCCAGTGACAGCTACCTGGAAGAAACAGAACAAAAAAACTGCATGTGCTTTTATGGACTAAAGGTTTCTTCCAGTTTGCCCTGGAGCATGTATACGGTTCAGTGCGCTGGTGCTAGTCTGAAAACCAGTGGAATGGATCAACCTTCCCTGGCTCACCAAGTTCACTTTAAAGGTGAAATCCTGTCAGTACCTAATACAACCCTGCTTTCTACTCCACTTCATCTATTGCACCCGTTGTCATCAACATCAGAGGAAGAAGTCTGAAAGAAAAAAAAAAAAGGAAGTTAAGCTGATAATTCCCATCCTATCTTTGCTCCCCTGCTGCTTCAAAATCCCCTACATCCCCCCCCCAGAGCTTCAGAGTTTTCCAAAATAACTTGAAAGTCAAACAGGAAATGTCTTTTGTTTTGCTGTTTGGTATGCGGGCCATAGGATGAGACTCTCCTCATCACTTTTCATGTTCTTGTGACTTGACTCCGAAGGAACCTTCTTTCACTGCTCTGCTTGGTCTTAAAACGATTGACTAAAGTGTCAGTTGTTTTTTTTTTTTTTTTTTTTCTGCTATTCCATAATTTTATACATAATCACGTTTTTTTTTTTTTTTTCTTCAACCGATAAGTCTCAAAAGCATCTGTCCAAAGTGAAGGAACATCAAAGCTGTTCACATTGTATCATTAAAATTTCATGGTACAAGAGGCTGCATGGGGTGGGGTTAATGGGTTCTCTGCTGAGAGGCCTTTCACGAAACATCCTGCACCAGTGATGAAGCTATTTATACAGCTTCAGGTTGATGTTACGTTATGTATGGCATTCTTTGTCCCTGAACAAAAGAAAAACTTACTGCACATAAAGTACTGAGTACATTTTCTGTTAAAGTCCCAGAACATTAGAGAGTGCACAGTCAAAATGATTTAAAAGTTTTACATGTGCTTATCTTTTGTGGAAAGATGGAAGGAATAAGAAATAGCGCGAAGGCTTTGAAAATTGTTAAACCAAATCATAATTTGGCGGCGGGCAGCATAGTGGTGAGGGCTACTGCCGTCCCACAGATGACAAGTTTACATCCCACCTCAGCCAAATTCAGCCAAATTTGTCTTTGTCTAAAAAATTAAGAGTAAACACAGCGTTTAATTTATTTTAATCGATCCTGAAACAGAATAAATTAGTGTTGATAAATCACTTTTGTTACACACATCTTGCACCTGGATGCATCATCAATAATATAAACTCTGGGCTCTTTGTGTTTTGAATCTTTCACCACCAGAGACCCTGATTACCTTCATCTGACTACCTGAGATACCCAACATACTGTAAGGTCTTTGCAATGCCTTAAGTGCAAAGTCTCTGCTACTGCTTTGATGGACATACACATTGCCCTCCAGCCTTTCAAACAGCACTGCCAGCTCGTACTTCATCTTCTTTCTCCCGTTCATATGTTCTTCTTATGGGACCGTAAGGTCCAAGGTCGAACAACATGACTTGTCAAGAATCTTTAGACAACAGGGAAATGTCTGGTCTTTAGTATGTTTCTGTGTTTCATTGTAACCTAAGTTGCCTTCCTAAGTTGACTATCACCTGCCAGTCCTGTGCTGTCACCAGAAGCAAAGAACTGGCATTGGGTGCTGATTCTACAGTTTCACCATCCCCCCCAACAAATGCTACGACCAGCCTTTCCAGCTGGCAGGTCCTGCTGTGTGCTATCCCCATACTAATAGACTCTACCACAGCCTTGAGCACCTGGTCGTGGCTCCAATGACAGCAGCCCTCATTCAGTGCTCTGGTACACCTGCTGAGGATGCGTTTTAATGTTTCTTTCTTTGGACATGAGCAGGATGATGAATCACCGGCTTTCCGACTGACCAGTTTAGATAGACTGGCAGGACGTCATAGACTGCCGGGTTTAAGAACTCGATATAATGAGGCACTGACCTCTAAGCTCTTCCAAATATACCTTATACATGTTCAAGTGCCTGTTCTTACCTTGTCCATACTCCCTGCTGCTTCTCCTCTGTCATCCTGGCCATTTGCTCTTCCACTATTGCTGTGAGCACTTCCTTCTAAATCAGCTTGTGCTTTGCCCATCCCTAGGCCTTATTATAACTCCATGGAAGAACACTGGCAAAACCAGCCCCTTCATAAGCTACTGTGCCCACTGACATGCTGTGTTGCAGTTGGGACTCTGCCCCACTGCAGTGAGCACACTCCACCTCCTTTTTGTCCTCACTGCAATGTGTGCTTCACCAACTCTATGATCACTGGAGTCCCTGTATTTTAACAGCTCTGATCCATCATGGACAGTGATTCATGCCACTATAGCAAAACAAAGGAGCACTTTTAGCAAGTCTTGTTCAATTTCAGTGTTCCAAGAGGCAACCAGAGGCCCTTCCTACCAGCATCCATCAGGTTCTACACTAAGTATTCATGCTGCTGGGGGGGTGACCTCTTAATTGATGAGTGCTACTGAGCTTTCGCTATGCCCCACCATACCCTGCACCACCTCACTTTGCTTATCATCTTACCTCACTCCACTCCCCCCAGTTGCATTTAAATATGTTTCCTCATTCATTCACTGATTTATTTTTAAACTTATTTCACTTGTTAGCTTATTTAATTTTCTACTTATTTATGTTTGGTTACTTATGAGTATGTATTACATCTATGTCATCTGTTTGGATGTATATATGTAAGCAGTGACAACCTGTAAATTTCCCTCTGGGATTAATAACATTTCATTCATTCATTCATTCATTCATTCATTCATTCATTCATTCATGTTATCCTAATATCCTCCTGTAGGCTCCTGAATGGTAGCTTTAGCTTGTTGTTTTGTTCATACGAGACAATCTAGGCTCTCCAGAGAATGTGTGGCAAAATGTCATGCTCATATACCCATGCTTAAACAGTCCCTACTCATCCACTGCTGTTAGACAACCCCCAACTCCTGGTAAGTTGTCTGACTAGCTACTGTATCCCTTCAGCTGCCAAAAAGCAGCTTACCTAAGCTGTTTCACTTGCTTCTCCAAGATGGATTGAATCAATGTACTTCCCATGGTAAGCAGAACTTATCTGTCGGCTTTAGTTTTCACAGCACAAGAGACCAGGACTTTGAAGGCTTGGAACTTGTCCTATTTAGCATGATTAGCTTTTCAGAACACTGAAAATTCCACCTGTGTTCTGAAAGTACAATTAACATAACTGCAGGAAGGCTGAGAATGATGAAGTAGACCTCATAATATTTCTCAACAGTAATCACTACTATTCTAGAGACATCTGTAGTGATTTTTTCACTTTAACAGGCATTTCTCAGATGACACAGATTCCATTAAACACATTGAAAATGATGCTGTGCCCTGGCATTAATGGATCAGGATTGTATTATTTGAGTCATGGGCCATTTTTATTATTGTGCCACAGTCAACAGCTCCTTCAAAGAGGTTACTCCAGTGGAAAAGCTGAAAACCCCTGCCTTAAGACACAAATGAACGAACATGAGATTAGATCTTTGGAAGTACATCATCATGAAATACATTTATCAGTCTTTGCAGAAACATGGGAACAGCAGTTAATATAGTGGTTGGTGCTGTTGTCTTCCAGCCAGGTTCAGATCACACCTCCTACTGCAGTTCCCCTGAGTGCAATGAATTGTTCCAATTAAATTTACTCTGCCTTATAAATAGGTACATAATTGTATTTCGTTTAAAATGCTTACCTTGCAGTGTAACTCATTTTGGAGAAAAGCCTCAGCTAAATGAATAAATAATGTGGTAATCCATTTTCAAAATTACTGGTTGGTGCATTATTTCCAAAAGATGTTAGTAAACATTTTTTTAAACTTAAATACATAGCAGAATAACAATATTTTGTTACAAGCATGGCCTATTACATACAGTATATGTCCATAAGACATTCAGAAATGCTAATTAGCTTTAAAAAATTGCTATCTAACTTCTACGCTAACCTGTTGTTTAACAAAATAATAAAACTGAATTACTTTGGCACAAATTTAATGAGGTATGTGAGGGTAGCTCAGTCTGTGACAAGGTATATGGAGCATTTTTTCCTTTGCTGACCACACAGTAGTTGATAAGTGTTTCCATTTAAAGCTGTAATCGACAGTCTTACTTCTATGGATTTATTAATTGGCCAATATCAGAAAATTCACATTTAAAGATGCCTCAGCTCCGTACATATAACTTTATAACTCTTACATTCCATGCAGAATGTTGACTTTTTTCATCAACCATTCCTTACCCGAGTCCCGAATATGTACCACACAATTTTTATGACTCTGTAGCATGTTAACTTGAGGCTTAATTTTGTTTACTGCATTCAAATCCATTATAAATGTGTGTAAAATTTCCCATCATCCCAAATAAACACGACTACCAAGCGGAGGAAGCGAGATTTTAATAGTATGAACTTTTTATCACATCCTTACCTTCACACGCAAAGGCAGTGTACTATGAAAGACATACTGTATTCAGTTTTGTTAGAAAAAACAATTTCTAAATACACATCTACAACAGATGAAGTACTTGCTGCACTTCAGATTAAGTAGTTTATTTCTGTGTGATATTTTGTTTGGTTAAGTTTTCATTAGTGATGGATGATGCAATATATTTCTTTGTCTTAGCTGTAAAGTCTTAATATGATGCTGCAGATTCTTGTGGCAAATTATTCTCATTATGATGTAAAACTAATGTGAATGATGCTTTATTTTTTCCCTAAAGTCCTAATTGTGAGTAATATTCTTTCCCCTGCCATTTCAAAGCAAAGCTAATGTCCCTCTTCGGTACAATGCTTAATGATTCTTTAATGTGTCTTGCTTTTGCCATGGGCAAAAAATATTTTAAAATTTTAGGGCTAAAGATTTATGAAAAATGTACATTGTGAATCAGGGTTTTCAAAGAGTTCACTGGGTTTATTGTATCTATAACTTTAGAGAACACAGTACACTGTTTTTCATGTTTTCTACATACAGTATATAGCTAATTTGTTGTTAATAGAAATGTAACTTTCCAGGTAATCTATATACAAACCTTTTGTGCTCAGTCATATTTTTGTACCTGTACTTTTTCTCAGAACAAAAACAAAGTTTAGTTTATTCACACAGACTGTCTGAAACCACTCATCCTAAGCAGGGTCACAGCAAGCTGGAGCCAGCAACACAGGGTGCAAGGTCAGAGGGGGAGGGGACACACCCAGGAGGGGACACCAGTCCATCACAAGGCACCCCAAGCAGGACTTGAACCGCAGACCTACCAGAGAGCAGGACCTATAGCCAAACCTGTTGCACCACCACACCACTGCATCCCCCTCTCAGTTTATTCATGAACTTCTGAAGTCTTCAAAACCAGTAAAGCATATCAAGATATTTGATTAGACCTGTTAACTGACAGACTGAAACTAAGAATGACCAAGGAGTGAATTCGCACACCTTACACTGCTGATGTTAAAACACAAACATTGCTTCAGTACCCCTTACACTGTCAGGGCTCTGCTGCTGGTCAAGCTTCACTGTTTTCCTTGGAAAATTTTCCTTGTATACACATTCATTTGAGAATGTAATTTCATTATATCAAAATGTATCATTTTGTAGAACTACTGTCATATTGAAAAACATAATAATTATAATTATATGAATTTCATGGAGGAATCAGTAATGAATAGCCAGCCTTTTATGCATATGTTGTAAAAGTTTAAAAGATTAAACTTTTGCTAAAAACAAATGATAAAATCAAAGTGTTCACACTAAGTGGTTAATAATGGCATCGCAAAGTAATGAGATTGGTGTTGTTACTGTATGACAGATATTGATTGCGCAATAAAAGTTAGTCACCAGGGAGCTTTAATGTTCAGGGCTTTTGCAGCTATAAAGCTTCAGTCTCATTTGTTATGACCCAGGATTTGAAAACACTGTGGTGGAAAGGTTGGATATTTAACAAATGGGGCACCAGTGTTGGGGTGATGTACCTAACTGGCACACTGTCAGAAGCAACAGCTGATGCAAGTAGACAGCAACCCATCAGAGAGGAAGGGTTATGCCACCTGGGATGTGTTGTGTAGAGCACCCCCTCCAGTAGGGGGGAGCCCCAGAGAGATTACGCTCATCTCAATCGTTTCTGAGATTAGCCCACTTTTGGGCCATTGTGTGGCTAACACAGGGTATTTTAAATAATACATGGATGTGTGTCAGCAGCGTTGTCCTTCGGGAAGCAGATGACACATGACATCACACAACACATCAAGAAGGTGCTTATCACAAGCGCATCGCAAAGCGGGTGATTTTTTTCACCCCACGTATTTCTGCACTCCATCTCGGACAGTAGTCAGCTGATGAAACACCGGGAGAAACTAACTAGGTAATGTTCTTTCATTCATCTGTCATGGGTCCCCGTGGCATTGCCCACAGACATCCTGTTGAGAAAACTTGTGAAGACACCGATGCACAAAAACCAGAGATAATTCAAAGCCTTCGCTAGGCGCAGTCCTTTGTGTTAATGTTCAGTTTATCCCACTGATGCCATTTTCATTCAAAAAGACAAAAGAGAAAGGGAGCATATCAGTTCTCTTATATAAATCTTCCCATTCTGTCACAGACAGGATATTCTCATCTTTCCTGACTGCACTAGTTGTGTCTGCTGGAGATTGCTAATGAGAGTGCAGGCAAAAGTCCTAAATTATTTAATAAGTATGAAAGGAATTTCTGGCTCTCCCCCCTTCCCTTATCTGAAAATAGTCTTTCTTATAAGGGGAACATTGAATTAATATTTCATCCTCAGAATAAAGTGCTCTGTGCTCCTTTTAATCTTGTCAGGCAGGCTTTAGTTGTCCATAATTAGATCATTGTGACTAAAAGTTTTCCCTTCTCCCTTTTTGTTTTTTATTGTTTAATTATCGTTTGTTCCGTGAAATAAATTTAATTCAGGGTTGTTTAGGCGATGTGCTCTGTATCGGAAATGCCTCTCAACGTGTACGTCGCATCTAGGGCCTGGAATTGTTTTATTTATCTGCCTTTGCTGCTTTGTTACTTAGTAGGGCATTTCTGTCATGTTTCTCATAAAAAAAAGACCAAAATCTAATTCTGCATCAAACCAGAGCTACTATCCATTGACTTCAATTCTCGATCCATTTTCCTTCAGAGTAATACCAGCGTGGAGGAGGTGATTAATCATGTCTGATTTGAGCGCAGGGCATTGGTGAACCCACACAGTAGTGCCTGCCGTCTGAGTTCCGGGGGCAGCTGGTAATTTCCCTGACAGGCACCCGGAGCATGCTGCTCAGCTCCTGACGTGATAAAGCTTTGTCTAATGACTGCCCCCGAGCACACTCTGGCTTCCAGTCATCTCCGACGGTGACTTTTCATCACCACAATGTGTTTTCCAGACTCTGAGATAAAAGCAACACTTGTTTCTATTTCCTATATACTGTATACTATGAGAACACCTCATGGGTTTAAACACTAATAATTTTAAACAAATCCTGTTCATGTGGCGTGGTGGGTTTGGTCGGGTCCTGATCTCTGGTGGGTCTGAGGTTTGAGTCCTGCTTGAGGTGCCTTGCAATGGACGGGTGTCCAGTCCTGGGTGTGTCTCCTCCCACTCCAGCCTTGCACCCTGGGTTAGGCTCTGGCTCACCGTGACCTCCCCACCTCAGGACAAGTGGTTTCAGACAATGTATGTGTCAGATGGCTGGACATCCTTCTGAAAGTTATTAGAATGTGAACTTTTTCGTTGCTGTGACGTTGTGTTGTTCGTAAAACCAATTAGAAAACTTTGAAGTAAATCACAATAAAACTATGCAGCTGTAAAGGTGAACTATATTATTTTGGCGGCCAATTAGCAGTACTTGTCAGCAATGAAAGAGGTCTGAGAATTACTGCTTTGATAGGTAAGTTCTCAAAATAGCATGAGACAACTAAGAAAAGTTCCAAAAAACTTATATATTTGGTGGCGAAACTATAGGTACAGTTGGAGGTGCATCAGACAGAGAAACTGAAAAAATGATTTGTGTCAGTGAGAACAGTGTCAAAAATAATAAGAGATATGCCAAACATGGACAAACTCCATCGGCAGTTTGTTTATACATCTTGCTTAGTCATTTGGGTGTGAATATTATATTAATTGGGGGTGCGGTGGCGCAGTGGGTTGGACCACAGTCCTTCTCTCCGGTGGGTCTGGGGTTCGAGTCCCGCTTGGGGTGCCTTGTGACGGACTGGCGTCCCGTCCTTGGTGTGTCCCCTCCCCCTCCGGCCTTACGCCCTGTGTTGCCGGGTTGGCTCCGGTTCCCCGTGACCCCGTATGGGACAAGCGGTTCTGAAAATGTGTGTGTGTGTGTATTATATTAATTTGATTTAATAAGAAAAGTAACTGAAGAAAAAAAAATGTATTTATCAGCTGTGGCATCGTGTTTGAGCAACTGGCTACTGGAAATAATTGCTCAAAATTTAAGGGGAAATTTTAATGTTTTCAGAAACAATCAAGTAATATTTTTGATTAAGATTGTAAACAGGCTGATAAAAATGTAGACCTCAAGGAGAATTCTGTTGCATTGCAGATACTGTATATTCACTTGCTCAAATCTTTTTTTTCCTTTGCTACAAGTCCTTAAGTTTTTAGTTTTCCATTAGCACCATCCTGCTGATAATGAGAGATATATATATGAAAGGGAATGGCCATATTGCAGAAAGATTTGATAGGCCCTATAGTAAAATAATGCATTTATGTATTATATAATGTGATAAATATAAGGGTGACAGTCAAAACAGCTGTATTTCAGACCTTTAGATCAATTACTAATGTTAATAAATCAGCATCTACAGGACCAAGACTCTAGTTTCATTGTTTTACAATATGGGTGTTTATTACATATAACACACTGTCAGAAACTGCTTATTTCAGGTGGGGGGTAGCAGCAAGCCAGAGCTTGACCTGGCAACACAGGGCATAAGGCTGGAGAGGGAGGGGACACACCCAGGGTGGGATGCCAGTCTGTCACAAGGCCCCCCGAGGAGGACTTGAACCCCAGACCCGCCAGAGAGCAGGACCCAGCTAAACCCACTGCACCACCACACCCCCCTTTATCGCATGTAACTGATCGATAAATTTAATGACAAGGCTACAAACATCCAGGCGCAGACAGAAAGTCTGGTTTCTGTTTCAGGTATAATGCATAAGACAGAGATTTAAAGGCCTTTTGCAATAAGAGGATGAAGACAGAAAATTATGAAAAGGATCCTTTTGTAAAATTATAGCAAAAGGTGAGACTTGTCTTACCAGCACAAGATAGACTGACTGGTATTTCTATCAAGAGAAGGTATTTTTAATAATTTGAATATCAATTTTTTAGAAGGAAAAGGGTCCAAGTAAAAAACCATGAAGCATTTCCGTTAACAGATAAGTAACCAAATGCAGCATTTCTAGATCTTGCTGATCAAACAACATAAACCAGAGACATGCTCCTTACCAAAACCCTGAGCAAACATCCTAAAAAGTGCTGGGACAATTCCTGGAAATAACGGACAACTATATTCTCATCCACTTAATTAAATGAAAATTATATGTATAAGTATGTGATTTTCTAGACAATCGGCAGCCAATCATTTTTTTTTATGCAAATAGTATCAGTAATAAGCTATATTTGGTTTTAAAATGAATGGAGAGCAAAGGGGACATTTAAAGGTTAAAAGTGGCAGTTAAGTCAATGTACAGGAAGGCTTGTGTACAGAAGAGAATATGGTATTAATATTTTTACAAACTATTGTTTAATTTAATTTTCAGTTACAAAATTTCAGTTTGTTAAAGATGAATTTGGAATTTACCGAGTTTGACAATACTTGCAAGCAAGAAACTGTGTCTGATTCAATTCTCCAATTGTGTTTATCCTATTCGGATTTTTTGTGCATACACAATAGTCTTAACACTGATAGCTTACCGACAGTAAAACCCATATTCTTCTCAACAAAAGCTCGGACTGAATATAAACAGATGGTGGCATTGGAATACAATCTGATGTTTACTTTTTCTGCACAGATAATTGGCACATCCTTCCAAGCAGATTTAACTTACCAGAAATGGGGTTTTGGCACTACATGAAAATGTGAGGTTTGCAGTACCTTTTTGTTGTGAAGAAAGTTTTCAAACTGTGGATAGTGCCCATTTATTTCATTTATTGTAAGTAAAAATGACATGCCCCAAAGTAAATGCAAATAAAAAATAGTAAGTGTAAAATGCAGCTATAATGAGCCACAGTTGCAAATGCAGATTCTGAACAGCCAAAGCAAAACACTGAGCAGATGTCTTTTCTCATCTTTAACCATCTCTGTCAGATACCTATTCATAGCTGAAACTTCAGTGTTAATTTTCATTGACTCTTAGGTTATAAAAAAGTATTCACATTCTGCCACTTCTCAGAAGGATCTGTCTATAACATAAGCAGTTATAAAGAATGCAGATGTCCAAAAATATGGCTATCTTTGTATTCCTGGCTAAGAAAAAGACCTAATGGAAAAAGGTGTTAAAATATTGTAATACTATGTCAGCCTCAGGAGCTAGCTATGTTTGAAACTAGGATCTGTTGAGAAAACAATAAAATTCAGTAATAATAATAATAATAATAATTTTCATTTCCTTCACATGAAATAATAAAATGAAAGTGTTTCATCTTAAAGAATGTGACTGGAATCCATATGACTAGTAGAACATAGAAACCCACCCGTTAGCCAGTATTACGTATTTACGTATGATTATTTACAATGCAATTATATATGTTGTACATTTACATTTACTCAGCAGATGCTTTTCTCCAAAGCGACTTCCAGCGAACTCTACGTAGTGTTATCAGCCAACACACCTTATTCACCGCGGTGACTTACACTGCAGGGGGGTGCGGTGGCGTAGTGGGTTGGACCGCAGTCCTACTCTCCGGTGGGTCTGGGGTTCCAGTCCCGCGTGGGGTGCCTTGTGACGGACTGGCGTCCTGTCCTGGGTGTGTCCCCTTCCCCCTCCGGCCTTACGCCCTGTGTTGCCGGGTAGGCTCCGGTTCCCCGTGACCCCGTAAGGGACAGGCGGTTCTGAAAATGTGTGTGTGTGTGTGTGTGACTTACACTGCTTACACTGGGTCGCTCATCCTTACATCAGTGGAGCTCACTCACGCACTCTTCTCAAGGTTGTTTTTTTACTGTCAGCTGTATTTAGCTATGGCATAATTTTATTTATCTGTGCTGAACATTAATGATTGTTCAGAGATGGAAGGCCTATTCTGAAGTAGAATTTTGGACTTCCATACTTTGAGAGATTTGAAATGAGATGGCAAGGCCTACCTTGGCTGCGACAACGCTGGGACTTGGCAAAGCCGTGCTGTACTCCTGGGGCAGGTACGACCCCTCTCCTTCTGTGTCTTTTAGCTGGGCCGCAAACAGAAGTGGTCGCCAAGAGTGACAAGCCAAGTGAGCTCCGGGAAGGCAGGAGACAGAAAACAAATGGAAGGCACAGATGCTCTGGCTGGGAACAGTTATTCTACTGACATCTGAAGGTATGTTTGAGAGATGCCATAATTTCTTTCATACCTCCACAGCTATGCCTCATTAAATGCTGAATAGCATCATGACAGTCCTGAGGATGTGTGATTATGTTTCTCTTATCTGTAGATGCCAGATAGAATTTTAAACGTAGCCACAGAGTCACAGTTTGAGTGATGTCCCCACCTCTGTTTTGGCTTAAGGTTAGTGGAAAGCTCTGCACAGAGAAATAAATGTAATGGAGACAATTTTATATTCCAGGAAAGAGAAATGGGCATAAAAATGCAGAGAAGTCTGTACACCACATCGGTACAACAGGTAGCACTAGCATTAGTAGCGGACAACATAGCCCTATGGGTGCTACTGTTTCATTTTCAAGGCTGTTTGCACCAAGGCTCCTGAAGTGTTTTCAAAGGTCAATGCAAGCAAACAGAGGCCAGTAAACAACAGAAGGATGTTCAAAGAATCACCTTGTTTAAACGTGTTTTCTTTCAATTCTCCAGTCTTCATGTATGCTAAACATGTGTCAGTGTTTTATTCGGAGCCACTAGTTAAACACATTATTAAAATGGCACAGTAGATCACTGCCGAAGATATAATAGGTATAAAAGTATAAAAGCCTGACTTTTAGAAGTGGCTAATTTGGCAGGATGTGTACAGCACCAGCATAGCAATGTCTGAGCGAGTGCTCTCTAATGTTGTCCTCCCATAGCAACTCACACTCTGTAAATCACCTTGGAATATATCTAATAACTTTTTAATGTCAGTGAGGGTGTGGAGGAGGCCGAACTGTAAATGCTAGGGCAAGATTTGAAGCAAGGTCTTGTGTAATAGCAGGGTCTGCTTTGCCATTATGTTATTACCGTGCTCTTGTGTGCAGCAAGGTTTTTGCTGCGTCACATTTTAATGCAGTGTATTCACCCAGTATGCGGCATGCATAGCATCATATTAATTTATCAAAAAGCATTGTATTCTGCTTTATAGTTTGCAGAGTGCGGAAGGTGAGTAGACAGGTTTAAAATCTGTACCAGTTGCCTGAGTATTTCTCTCGCTGTAAGTAATCTATCTGAAAAGAATGAAGAATACAACTATCAGCTCTAGCAAAGAAGAAATTAAAATAATAGAGGATAACAGAATTTCAATGGGACTCCGTTTATACCCCCATTCCTCACATCACAAAGTGGTTAATTTGTGCCATGAAATTCACTGTTAGTCAAATTCCCAGTGTGGAGGGACCGAATTGCCATTATTTCTTATGCAAAAACAACTGGTTTCCAGTAAGAAAAAAAAGATAGCCTAAAACGAACAAAAATTCCGAAATAATTATGTTTGAAAATAACAACGTATTTTGTATTTGTAATTGAAATTATCTCTACCTTGTCTTCTAATGTTTTCACTCATTCATTGTCAGTATCCACTAGTCCAATGTCCAGATGATGTCCAGATTTTTATATTTTAAACATAGTTTGAATTCCAGGTGAAAAGCCAGTTCCTGAGACGAAGGTAGTGTTTTTAACTTTCTTAGTTTCTTTTTTTCTTATTTATACTTTATTGTGTTTTAAGAAGACTCTTCTTTTAATGTATTCCTCCACAGTTTGTGTTTTAAATTGTGTGGTTCTCATGTTGCTTTATTGGTGAGTGTTTTCTTTTCCTCTATTGGAATTAGAAACACATTGGTATGAAAGACATGTTTTCTGTAGCAGGTGCCAAGTACAGGGTGTGTTTTATTGGGTTTTTAAACTCTCTGCTTTATTCATTTTAAACACAGTTTTTGAACTTTGGTGACACTATAACAGCAGCCATCCAAAGCGAATGCAGTTTTTGTGAAACAAACAACAGTATTTTAAAGACACTCGTGAGAGGAAACACAGAAGCGCTGAGGGAAAGTTGACTACCTGCTTTGGCGTGTTTTTAATTTTTTAATTTTGGTTTATTGAGTTGTCCTTGAAACTGGGTTTTCTAAAAACTACTGGTAGAAATTAATTACTGTTACTAATTCATTACGGGGGTGCGGTGGTGCAGTGGGTTGGACTAGGTCCTGCTCTCCGGTGGGTCTGGGGTTCGAGTCTTGCTTGGGGTGCCTTGCAACAGACTGGCGCCCTGTCCTGGGTGTGTCCTTACGCCCTGTGTTGCCAGGTTAGGCTCCAGCTCCCCACGACCCCGAATGGGACAAGCAGCTCAGAAAGTGTGTGTGTACTAATTAATTGCTAAGTATTAATTAATCATTTTCATTGCCTATGTTTTTTACAACTCTTGTCCATTGAACTATTTTATACTAGTGTGCTAGGAAGCCTAAACACTTTGCAGCAACTGCACTACGTTGACACTAAATTTTGCCTTTGAAAATTTGCCTCTGACTAAAATAAGACAAGAGCAAATTTGACTTGCGTTCTTATAGCAGTTCCATCTGTTTTGGAAGAAAAATGGCTATGTAACAGACATGCCATTGTACTGAATAATAAGTCCATTTCATGGAAAAAGTGGTCATTTTCATTAGCTCTTCAAATGTTTTTTGTTGCACTAGACAACATTACATGGAATCTGAGTGTAGTTTTTTCTTTTGAAGGCCCTAGACTGTTGTAGTAATGCTGCCCCTAATTCATGCCATGTTCATTCTTTCTTCATTCACAACAATTTTTATGATCATGCCATACATCTCTGTCGCAATACGTGTCTTACAGTGATATGCATACCACTATATGCCATTCAGTTTTTAAAAAAAAAGAGTACATGAAACTACTGTACTTCATGCAGATTTGTTGAGCCAATATACTATTTAGCTACTACAGCATATTAGTATATACTTGATAATAAAACAAAACCATGACATCTTTTGTTCTTTTGCACATGTGCACTGGAGACTATTAATTACATCCCTGGGTGTATAACCTCCGTTACTAATAGCACATCTGAAATGGCTGCCATTTCTCTAAGTGTTTACTTCAAGTGGAGGAGCTTTCATTTCTACATTTTTTTTTTTTTTTTCCAGATTTTGCTTTATCATCTCTGATTGGACTCATATATCAGAGAGAAAAAGAGCGGCTAACCAGCCTCTGATGAGTGGGCTCTCTGGTATCATAGAGGGACAGGAGAACAGAGAGGATGCCCAACAATCAATCATCCCAGAACAATCAGAGGGCATCTCCCTGTGTGTGTGTGTTGCACTGCACAGCAGGCATACACCATGCATGCTGGTGACCTTGAGTGTATGACAAGAGCAAATGTAATTACAGGGAGGAACTCTTTTTCAAACTATCTAATACTGAACCTAATTGACTGAGACTTCCTGTGACTTAATAAGGGCTGTCAATGTCAAAGGTCATTTTGGAGCTTGACAGAAATCTAATCCGAGGTGCTGTTTAAAAATGCTACATTAGAAGGTCAGCGTGTTGTTCTCAACTTTAATTCCCCCAGGATATAGCATGGATATAAAGGTTTTAACTTTTCAAAACAAGTTTCTGGAGTGTGATTAGTAAAGAAGCCCCAATTCATTGTAGACTGAGAAAAAGCTTCCAGTGCTAGCGTGTTATGTTTCAGACTATGTGTACATATTTATACATACCTATACAATTTTTTCTGAGCTCCTTGTGAATTTCCTTGTGACTCAGAATCTTTATGTGGAGAAGCTAGAGCTCTTTTAATACATGTTTAATCTGTTAAATCAGTTTGAGAAAGATGGAGTGCAAAACATTTGTCAGAAATAGCAATAGAGGAAGAACAGAAAAAAAAAGTTGCGATTAAATTATGCATTATTTAAAATTCATTGTCATTTTGAAATTTGATATTACAACGTTGTGCCTTTGTGCATTGTACTTCAGCCTTATTTTCACAACATGTTCATCTTAATGTAAGATAAACCTGATGACCAAAAAAAAAAATCTGAGCAAACAGATCTTTTTCAGCTGCAAGTACAATGCATTGTATGAAATCACACTGGTGTTAGCCAGCTTAATTCAGTTCCAGGCAATAATTCTGCGCACTGAAATGCCACAGTGAAGTCTGGGAGCACTGTCTGAATAAGTTATCTATAAAAGGTGTTAACAATACTTGTTTGAGTAATTAGATTTCTCAGGAAATGAAAAACGGTTCTCTGCAATAATGAAAACCGTCATTACAGATCCCCTGTAATTTTTTTTACTGGAAAGCTGACTTTAACGAAAGTTTAATTAATTACAGTATAATGATTTATTACATTGTCCTACAGACAATGCAAAAAGCACAGTTAACAATTAGTGTTGGTGATACTTTTTAAAGTGCTGGATGGATCTCTGTAAATTGTTTTTTGGTGACCTTCACTTTCTGAAGCTTTGAAGTCAATTAACACCCTTAAATTATAATATGGTTTCGTGATTAACAGATATAGCCAAACCACATTCCAAAAAGTGTTTTAAGAGTCCTGTAATGAATAAACCCTTTGTTTTTTAAAGGACCGCTGTGGGTAGCATGCGTGGTGTATATAAAAGTCCAGAATGAACAACACTGTGTTCATGCTTAGCTGGACAACTCAACACATCCATAGAGTTATTCAGGAGGTCACAGGGCTGTGTTAACTCATTTTACACTGAAATCTCATTTTCCTGTCAGTTCTTGAGAGTGAATGTACTTAAGTTAATGTAACAATTCCATAGTTTTGGTCTTGCTTCTCCAGATGAGTGCTGCTTTGTTTTTCATAAAGTAGCCATTTATGGCTGCCTCATCGTATTATGAATAGTGATAACATTCATGAAAACATAATGCTTTGAAGCCATAACTGTAGCACAATTATGCAATAAAGGAGAATGTTCTACATAAAACAAAGTGTGGGGCAATACGTTTTCACCTTTTGAAATGTTTCTTCATATATTCTTCAGCAGTGAATTGTTGTCATTGATTATTTATAGTCTGTATTGTCACTTCAACACCAGTCATCAGTCATATAGGGACAATACAGCATTCTGTCCTCTAAATATATTATTGTGTTTCAGCAAAAGAAGGTAACTGTGTTTGATTTAAAATTAATGAGAGGTTTCTTAGCCATGGAATCAGAAATGATAGGGAATTCCATATAGGCTTCAGATCTGGAAGATTAATACAAAACTCTGGAATTTAGGTCAAGGAATGTGGTGTCTGACTTTTCCAAATGGCCATGTAACTCCTGGGGAAGTACTAAAAATGCAGCTTGTGTTTTCCTAAGCGACGTGAACATACTCTCACGGGCAAATGCAACTCAGCAATTTCAAGTTCTCTTCTTTCCATAATGTGACTGGACTTCACTTCTGGTGAAGAAATGTATGTAGTTTAAATTAAAAAAAAAAAAAAAAAAAAAAAAAAAAAAAAAACTGGGATTCAAATTGACCAGAAAGACAACTTTCTTTGTGAATTTCAGAGAAACTGTCTCTGGTATACAGTTTATACCACAATAAACTTAAAACAAAAAGACAAAATCTTTAGTGCCATTGGTGAGTGACAGGTGAGGATTAGAATGTGTCATTGTAAATAAATATAAAGAACTAGCTAAACTAAGTATCTATGCTGTCTATGATAAGAACAAGCCTTTTCATTAAAACAATAGTCTGATAATCAACAGAATCTTCAGGGAATTAAGAGGTAGTGGCTGGAACTTTATTGGATGAAACTCACAGAGATTTTACAATAAGACATTCCAGATGGAGGTTTTTGATATACGAATGCATAAAGACTAATTCAATTCTGTAGACATGCAGCAGTTGAGCAAGACGTTGATTCAGATTCAACTGCCATTTAGATCTGAAGTTCAATAATAACTTGAACAAGTTAATAAAATATTTCAGGTGCAATGGGTACTGTGATCCACCAGTACATGTATTTTTCCTCCCTGGATCTGTATTGATTAAATGTTTGGCGGAGAAAAAAGCCATCTAGATAAGCAAATTGGATCCTTTAACCTATGTCCCTCTGCTTTATGGCTTATTAAATATTCAAATTCTGATGCCAAACATGCTTCAGTACAGTGACTCTTTTAGCAAAAGGTATCATAGTGGTTGGAGCTCTCATCTTGCAATCTAAAAACCCACTCCTGCTGTCGTACCCTTGATCTTACCTACCTAGGATTGTTCTAATAAAAAAGATCTTGTTATATAAATTGATAAATTATAGGTAACTTTTAACATTTAGAGATGGACATTAAGTGTGAAATATTAAAGCTTGAATAAAATACAGCACAAGTGCTACAATTATTTACGAGAATAAGTATATATTTATCAAAGTAGCTGAGCATATGGAGCTAGTAGTGTAGTGGTTAGACCTATTACCTTTGGGCCATAGGTTTCAGCTTTGAATCCCACCTATTGCTGCAGTACCCTTGAGCAAGGTACTTACCTGAAATTGCTCTGGTAAAATTACCCAGCTGTATAAATGGGGTGGCACAGTGAGTAGTGCTGTTGTCTCACAGCGCCTGAGTGGTGTGAGAGGACATGGGTTTGATCCTGCTCAGTCTGTGGAGTTTGCATGTTTTCCCTGTGTCTGTGTAGGTTTCCTCCAGGTGCTCTGGTTTCTTCCCACAGTCCAAAGACAAGCTGTTCAGGTTCACCCATAGTGTGTGAGTGACAGAGAGAGTGTGTTCCACTGATAACGTATGAGTGACCCATTCTAAGTAGTGTATAGTGCAAGCAGTGTCAGTCACCTCAGTGAATAAAGTGTGTGGCCTGATAACACTACATAGAGTTCATTGGAAGTCACTCTGGAGAAAAGCATCTGCTAAATAAATAAATGTAAATAACTGTTAGTTGCTTTAGAGAAAAGCATCAGCTAAATGAATAAAGGTACATATACCTTGAAAAAGCATAGATGTTACAGGTAATATTTCAATAAATGTATTTGTTTCTGTTATATGCAATGTTTCTAGCGCAACATCCCCTCCAGTCTGTCTCTATCAGTACTTAAAAGTGCCATGTTAGTCTAGAGGCTGCACACAAACAGTAAAATCTTAATGTTAATTTATGTGTTGTATTGATTATAATTTCCACTTCAGGGATTAGTAAAACACCCTGCTGAAAAGAAAAAAAACACTTTTATGAATTGCTCTTTGAGGTCTGATTGCCAAGAATGGAGCGTTTGAACCTGGGGACCTGAATTTATAGGGGTCCCGGAGTTCAGGCAGGCTACAGCCAATGGTTCCCGCTGCTGATCAGTTAATGCACTGCCATCTGACCTTGTGCCATGGGCTCACTGATGCCAGCGTGGAACTGAATGAGGATGAGCTCACTGATGCCAGTGTATAGTTGGGTCAACATTACTTGCAGCGGGTTGAATTGTTTTTAACTGTCTCAGAAAATAAATCCTCTGCTGAGCTTCAGCAGTTTATACTGGATTCTCATTTGAGGTCCAGAGAGATTATAAACCTCAGGAAGATGAAGAACACTACCCTGGCTGCTGTGAGCATAAAGAGCTCTACACAGAGTCATTGTTGTCCAGAGCCTATCCTGAAAACAACACAAGGCGAAGCAGAGCACACCTTAAACGGGATGCCAATCAATCACAGGGTAGAGACACACAGAGTCACAAAGACAGTCACATCGAGGAAGGTATAGTGTGATCTTATAATTTAATTTGCTAGATGTATCAGCACAGTTTTTGGCCATTGAAACAGAAATAATATTGTGATAAGAAACGTCACGTTTCAGGCAAACGGAAGTCTCAGTACCAGTTATTTTAACCATCCAGTGTCATCCTCATTCGATCTCTCTCCCTCTTGCTCATCTTGTCCTTTCTACCGGCCATGGAGCCCTCTAATAGTGCTTCTCTAAATGAGAATCCTATCACTGAGCACTGCTCAGGCCACCAGTGACCTGCTAAAACGGACTTGTTACAGCCCAACTGTCCCTCGTCTCCTATCGATTTTCCATTGTTTTTATTTTCCATGGGTCTTATCTGACCACCTTTTTTTTCTGGGGTCAGGGAATAATTTTGCTCAGCTGGCTTCCCCTCCTCCTCCCCCTCCTCCCTTAAATGCCCCTGGAAAATGTTCTGTGCAAAGTGCTTTTGTGACAAGCCACTTGTAAGAGTGAAGTATAACAAATGAACCTCCACCGATGAATTCCTTCTGTGGCCTGGCTGTCTGCCTCATGTTTACTCTCAGTTAAAGAGCAAAATGTGAAAAAACCTTGAGTTTATGCCCCATATACACATAGTCATTGTTCTACAGGATGCAGAGAGAAAGTACCCTGTACTGGACATAAAAAAGTACAATGTACATATTGTATGAAATTGTGAATCTGTTTTTCAAAGAGTGTCTTATTCCTGGTGTGTTCTGTTATTTTCCTTGAAAGTACCGTTTGTAAGGTACTAGCACCAATGATCTTTCACACTACACTGCTTTACTATCTACCTCCCTTAAATCATGCAATTACAGTACCATTGATCGTTTTACAGGCTGTCTCTAAAATATCTATTGTATCTGAGGTCATAGCAGTGACACCTGTCTAAAGTTAATGAATATTTCTTCTGTTTTTTTCCCCCACTGAGCGTCTGTGCCAGCAGTAACGCACATTTTTCACCTCCATTAGACGGTGAAATAAAATCCTGACTACTGAAATCATGACCTCAGAATGTTTCTCATTCTGAAGTCTTACACACACAGTATGAAGTATATTATCATGCAAGATTAATTGTTAGTCTTTTATTAGCTGTCATTAAAATTACATTAAGCTTGAACTAGAGACAGCACTTAATCAACTTTATTCTATTATATTGCCGTTTTCTGTCACATTAATGCTCCAGATACAGCATGAAATATGATTAATATTTTAGATGTCATTTATTTTAGTTGATATATTTCTAAATATAGTGAACTTTTTATTTATAAAGAACTGTGTACAGCAAGACAGCCCATCCAATAAAACAAAAAATAATAATATTAAAAGTAAACAAAAGTACTGTTCTGTAATTGCATTGGAAAGCAGTGAAAAAATCTACCAGAAAGGGTTTAATGCCAAGGAACTACATAACTGCTATTCCAGACAGGAATTATGACATACAGTAACATAGCCCTGAACCTACATAATGCAGAGTGCTTTGTTCAGTTCGAGGCAACAGAATTAAATGGGGCTAAAGGGACTTTAGCCAACGGGCTGGTAAATTTCCAATGTTCTCAAACCAGTCACACAAACAGGTTGAAAGAATATAGACAAAAGCTTGCACTACGGTGATCCTTGAGTTGTTAGTCCTACTGGAGTTAGAACGGGCAACTTTTGTTAACCAAGGAGAAGAGCTACTTTTTGTTTTTTTTCAAAATTGAACACGTTTGCTAGCTTGTGGTAAACACATTTTGGTCTGACTAATGTTGCTAAGTTAATTATCAACATACTTTTCTGCCTACTGAATTATTTTAACTGATATTCTCACAGCTGTAGGGTAAGCAAAGTCATCTTTTTACTGGATAAAGACCATCCAGTCAGAGATAGGGACTGAAAAGCGATGGGTACATTTCCCTACCCAGACCCTTCCCAGATGGTCAGTGAATGCCATATTTTATTGCCAGATTGAAGCAACCATTACATGAATATGCATGTGACTAATAAGGTCTATAAAAGTGGCCATACAAGCTGTCAAGAATAACATTTTGAACAAAAAACTATAATGTGAATGACTTAGTGGTTAACGCTGCTACCTCACAGGACATGGGTTGTTTGGGCAGGTGTTTAAATCTGGCTCACTCTGAATTTTTGGTGGGTTTTCTGTCCACCCATCTTAGCCTTGTCCCTGTTATTCCTGGATAGGCTGTGGATCCCCATGAATTTAATTTGAACAAGCAGTTGACAATATTCATTGAATGAGATATTATCATGTGATGACAATGTTATTAGCTAAAGCTCTTTGCTATGCTGTATTACTTACTGGCAATATACTGTGTATAAACTTAATACTAATCTGTCTGTTGATACTGCAGTCTATAAATTATAACAATGCCATTATCATGAGAGTAAAGGTATAGATCCACTGGCAGCAAAGAGCAAGTTAGAAAAGACCTTAAGGATCTCTGATTCAGGGAAAAATAATGTAAATTTACATTGATGAATCTCTGGTCTGGTGTCTGAGGAATCTTGGACAGTGTGCATTCACTCATCCACCAAAGCTTTACAGACCTGCTGTGTTGCTTGTCTTCCTTTGTATATATTTCATTGTAATTCTCCTTTTGTTGGTGAACCACCAGTGAAATAAACTTTGCACCTGCATCACTACCATTCTTGCTCCCTCTGTTGAATTGCTGAAGTAGGAAGTGATTTCTTCTTTCCAGTTTGAGCACATTAATCCCATAAGGTCTTTGTTGGTCCAAGCAACACTGACACGGAAGTAGTCATTTGTACAATCTGCCATTTTCAATTTATTCCATTGTACATATTACTTTTCAGGGCAAAGATTCACTTTTGTGAAGATTCAATTTTCTATTTTCATAATTTATAAAGTGCTATAAAACAATACATTTGACCAAAGACAGTAATGTAGGCCAGTTATTAATAATCTAAAGTAGAAGCACATGAATCATAATTTTTCAGTGAGCTTTACAACAGACAGAAGTATACTGTGTTTGTGTGTGTGTGTGTGTGTGTGTGTGTATGTATGTATATATTGTTTTACATTGCAGCAGAAAGCATGTATAAAATAGGAGTGATGGAAATACATTTGGCTTACCCAACTCAAAGGTGACCGGTGAAAGCAAATCTGGAATCAACCTTGCAAGTTAATTACATCATGTTTAAACAGACGTGAACAAGAGTAACCAATGGACATAATCTGTACCCATTCCATATTATACAAAAGAGACTACCTGCAGAAAATGCCTCCGTTGACATCATATCTGAAAATAAAGCAGGTTTGTTTAATTTAAAGGGGGGGGTTGGACCGGGTCCTGCTCTCCAGAGGGTCTGGGGTTCGAGTCCCGCTTGGGGTACCTTGTGACAGACTGGCGTCCCGTCCTGGGTGTGTCCCCTCCCTCTCTGCTCTTATGGCCTGTGTTGCCAGGTAGGCTCCGGTTCCCCGCGACCCTGTGTGGGACTAGTGGTTCAGAAAATGTGTGTGTTTAATTTAAATTTTAGGGAGGGCATTTAACTCTATCAACAAATCACAGTGTGTATGCTTTCAGGAAAAAATCATGGATTAAGAGATCACATTAAATACTGTATTAATATACCTTATTTAAACATCACACACAAGCATTTTTTCTCTTGTGTGCATATTGGTACTTTGATTTTGCTAACTTTAACTAGATATTTAGTTTAGCATCTATTCCATATATGTATAATTAGCACCAATTTGAATGAGCAGTCATCACAAATGAAACGAAACTTGAGATCCACTGATGAATTATAATTTAGATTGAACTGTAAATTAAAAGTGACTTGATTTTGATGAAAAGAAAGAAATCACTGGAGTCAGTCTTTAATTGATATTCAGCTAGTTTAAGGATGGAATCCTCTTCAGATCGTTGGAAATCCTGGGAAATAAGTATACTTTAATTTTTCATGCTGCCTGGGGCAGTGCAGGCTTTGAGCTTTCCAAATGTGACTGTGATGATTCACCCTGTGTAGCTGTCATTCCTTTTAACACGATGTAATTAAAAACGGAACTTCTGTTCCTCTGTAGGCCTCAATGAGGTAGGAAGGTAACAGTGTGGAGCATCAGGTGATGGTAATTTCTATCATGTAAAGAGATCTAAGACATGATCTGTCCATAAGTCAGAAGGGATATTTACTTCTCTTCTCTGAAGCATCCTACACATTTAAGCTAAATGCAATTATTAATGTATTTATACAGCTGGATAACTTTTACTGGAGCAGTTTAGGCTAAGTATCTTGCTTCCATGTACTATAGCAGGAGGTGAGATTTTAACCCAAGCCCTTTAAGTCTTATAGCAACAGTACTATTCACTGTACTATCTGCTACTTCCAACTACAATGCAGGTATTTTGCTTGTTGACTCATTATTGTTCTCAGCCTATAGTGTACTAATTGTAGTTAATCTATATTTGTGATGTAATCTTCACATATACACTTTGAAATAGTAACATGCTGTGTTATTGTTTAAGAACACTTTTATTATCCATTTACAGTACAAGTAAAAGTGAATTTGTCTGACAGCCTTTTATGCTGAAAGCACAAATGTCTTTGTGAGGAAAAAAAAACTGGCAAAAAATTAGACATAGCTTACAGATAAGACAGTATTTGTCACAACCCACACTAGCAAAAGCAATTTAGAGAAATAAATGGGTCCATGGAAAAAAGGACAGATCATTAAATGAGTATAATAATGTATCTCAGGATGTAACTTGGCTTGGTATGCAATGGTAGTAGTGCAACAGTAGTACAAGAATTTATTCTTACCATAATAATACTAAGCTTATTTTCTATAGACAGAGCAAACAGATCCCTCCATCATTCTGCTTCATGGTAGTATAATTGTGCTGAAATAGGCCATAACCTGACGAATCCATCTGTGGTGTTGCTATGAATTTAAAAGTAAACAATTCGTTCATCACGTACAGTACAATAAATAACGTGATACAATTACAGTTTACTGGTATGTTACAAACAGATGATCTGCAAATTTTTAAGGCTCAATTTTGTCCAGTTAATTTTTTATTTTTGTCTTTTTTCACTGTTTTATTTTTTAAAAAGTTTATCTACTGTAGGGGGGTGCAGTGGCGCAGCGGGTCGGCCCGGGTCCTGCTCTCCGGTAGGTCTGGGGTTCGAGCCCTGCATGGGGTGCCTTGTGACAGACTGGCGTTCTGTCCTGGGTGTGTTCCCTCCCCCTCCAGCCTTATGCCCTGTGTTGCCAGGTTAGGCTCTGGCTCCCTGCAACCTTGAATGAGACAAGCAGTTCAGAATACATGTGTGTCTACCGCAGAGCAAAAATGACCTGCAACCCTTCCATCATACCCCTGCTTACTCTCTTTCCTCTGCTCCACTATTTCATTCTCCTGTGCCATCTGGTGCACAAGAGAAACACGACACTATCCCATGTATAATAGAGAACACGACACACTGAATAGGAGGGTGAGGAGGTGGTTGTTTTTTATTTTCAGTTATTTTTAAGTAGAACTTGATTTTGCTTCAGTACAAAAAAAGGTAATAAAGGTCTCAGGCCATCCATGATTTTTCCTGCCTCATGCCTGATACCCTGCACTTGATGGGTAGTTGATGAAAGCAGAATGAATGAATGAATGAATACAAGACTTACAGCAAATTTTGCTTTTTATTTATATATTTATTTACTTTAACCTAACATGCATAAATTAAGAAATGTCTGTATTATGTAGTTTTAACTTTTTGTGCTTGGACTTACAAACGGTCTGAGTTACTATCAGAGTTCTGGTCTGCTTTGTGTTCATATTTTGAAGCCCCAGTGTATAACTATAGACATACTCGCTTTTCTTGCATAAAATATTCAAATAAACTTATAAAATCTAAATGTTAAACTAAATGATTATGATTTACCCACCCAGTTCAACTTACTTGGTTTAACCAGTGCAACTTGGTGTTCACTTATTATTCCACTACTTCCATTTCTATACATGCATGATTTGCTTGTAACACATGGAACTGGCAATTACACACTGATTCTGATAAAATTACAATTATATGGTAAGATTAAGGGACACAAGCAGTTCACATACTTTCAAGCAGCACTGAAGTTGTGTGATAAACAACCCCATTCATACTAATTAATATGTTCATTATCTTACATCCACAAAACCCTCTGTGTCATCAATTAATTCTTTTCACTAACTCAGTTTTCTTACTTAGGCAAGCAAAGAATCGTTCAGAATTTATGAAAAATTTTGATATTTAATTTTCTTATCGTGGTATTTTATTACTGCTTTTATTTGGCACAGGTGAGAAAAACTTTTAGCCCTGTCAACATCCGCAAAGCTGCTGGTCCGGACGGAATTTCAGGGCGAATTTTAAAAACATGCAGTGAACAACTAGCTGCTGTTTTCACGGACATATTCAACACCTCCTTAAAAAGCTCAACTGTACCCACTTGTTTCAAAAACACCACCATCATCCCCGTTCCTAAGAAGAACAAAGTGAGCTGCCTTAATGACTATAGCCCGGTGGCACTGACCTCCATTGCAATGAAATGCTTTGAGAGGCTGGTGCTGAGACACATTAAGGACACCATCCCAGACACTCTGGACCTACTGCAGCTTGCCTACCGCCACAACAGATCCACTGAAGACGCAATATCACACACACTTCACACCATTCTGTCTCGCCTGGATAATAAAAACTGCTGTGCAAGGCTATTGTTTGTAGACTATAGCTCAGCATTTAACACTGTCATCCCAACCAAGCTGATCCAGAAACTACTAGGGCTGGGACTGAGTGCCGCATTGTGCAATTGGATCCTGGATTTCCTCACCAACAGACCCCAGCGTGTGCGGATTGGCAGTAATACCTCCTCCCCACTGACCCTCAACACTGGCGCTCCACAGAGAAGTGTCATGAGCCCGGTGCTGTATTCCTCGTTCACACATGACTGTGTGGCCAGGCACAGCTCCAACACCATCATAAAGTTTGCTGACAATACCACCATTGTGGGTCTGATCATCAACAACGATGAGACAGCCTACAGAGAGGAGGTGAGGCTCCTGGCAGAGTGGTGCCAGGACAACAACCTGTCTCTCAATGGCAGTAAAACTAAGGCGTTGGTGATTGACTTCAGGAAACAGGATATGGTTCATGCGCCCATCTACATAGGAGGGGTTGTTGTAGAGAGGGTCAACAGCTTCAAATTCCTAGGGGTCGCCCTCACTGCCAAACTCACATGGACTGAGCACACAGCATCAACCATCAAAAAGGCCCATCAACGTCTCCACTTCCTCAGGCATCTGAAGAAAGCCAGGATGCCCACTACTGTCCTCACCACTTTCTACAGGTGTGCTGTGGAGTCCATCCTCACAGGGTGTATTACATCCTCATGTGGCAGCTGCTCCATACGGGACAAGAAAGCCCTACAGAGGGTGGTCAAAACAGCTCAGGAAATCATTGGCACACAGCTACCAGGAGTCCAGGACACCTACACCACACGCTGCCTCAGAAAGACGATACGCATCATGAAAGATCATAGTCACTCCGCATGGGCACTTTTCTCTTCTCTGCCACCTGGAAAGCGGCTCAGGTCTATTCGAACCCGCACAGCTAGGTACAGGAACAGCTTTTATCCCACTGCTGTAAGAATATACAACACTAACCAATGTGCCACCCTTAGTAACTAGAGTTGGACTGCTCCACCCAAGCACATTGGTAAATTACACTGTGACTTTAAGCATTCTTATTCTCATTCTCATTCCCTTGTTCTGAGTTCTCTGGCTGTCAACTGGTATTACTGTTACTGCTGTTACCATTATTTATTGCTATTGCTGTTGCACTACTCACTGTCATTGTCACTGTTTTGTTTGTGGAGTATTTCTATTGTCTGTGTCCTTGTCCATGGTCTGTGGAGAAGCAGTCGGGAAGAATTTCATGATACATGTACATGGTACTGTATCTATGACAATAAACTTGAAACTTGAAACTTGAGGCAGCTCCCAAAGCAAGAACTAGACACCCATAGTGTTTTTTTACATCACCTGCCATTTTGTTTTTATTCTGAGGAAGACAATATGAATGTTTCAAATATGAGCAGATAGTTATCACTTGGACAATATGTATAATATGAGCAAAACTTTGAAGAACTGAATTTTCTTGTTTTAGCAAGAATGTAGTAAACCAACCCAAGATAAATCAGCATTATTCTGATGGATAAAATTTCGCAGAAAAGTTCAGTCTAATGTTTGTTGTCAGTGGAACTAACCCGATATTACAGTTTTTTATTTATTATGTCCTAATGGAAGTGGGGGTCTCCCTCCTGTCCACACATCCAGGTGCAATGCCTCTAGCAGTGTTTATTTTGTGTATTTGGTGCAAGTCCTTAGAAGTCATGCCAAATGAGACTGCTGGCTGTAAACAACCTCAGAAATCAGATCTCAGACCTGCCATCCTGAGTGTTTCCACATGATAAAAAACAGGGCAGGCTGTTCAGTACAATGAGCAAAAAGAATTTCAGAGAGTTGTGGACATGAGAGGGTGCAAAAAATTGCCTTTTAATGGAGTAAAAGACAATATTGGTAATGAACAATACTATTTTGCATCAAATTAGGAGACAGACTAGGATAAATCGGGGGGGGGGGGGGGGGGGGGGGGGGGGGGGGGAGATGCGGGGAGATGCGGTGGCACAGCAGGCTTGACCGGGTCCTGCTCCCTGGTGGGTCTGGGATTCGAGTCCTGCTTGGCATGCCTTGCGACAGACTGGCGTCCCATCCGGAGTGTGTCTCCTCCCCCTCCAGCCCTGTGCCCTGTGTTGCCTGGTTAGGCTCCCGTTCGCCACAACCCCGCTTGGGACAAGCAGTTTCAAACAGTGTGTGTCAAGGATAAATGTTACACAGTATGAGTTAAAGGTGTGATTGTTGTTAACTAGAAATTGTTGTAAGTTATAGCTGTTGCAGCATTGAATTAAACTGAATATTTATGTTGTATGTACAAAACTAGAAGCCAGTGTCTTCAGACCATGATAGTGTTTTCTGAATCAAAAATTCTTGTTATTTATGGATGCTTAAGCACTGATTTTGCAGTTATAGGTTATATGCCATTTCATCTCAGTTATCTCACCTCCTTACAGCAGGCCTCTCATCAAGCATCCCTTACAGTGGCATCAGAGGAATATCATTAAAGATACCACATGGAATAAATAGATTCAGTGTCCCCTTTTCTCTGGTAAACACAACTTATTCATAACAGAATTCAATGTACTCAGGCATTAGGCATCATGCTGAACCAGTTCTGTGCTGTAAATACTAGGAGTCACTAAGAGCTACTGTTGTCTTTCATCATTCCCTCGGCAAATTGCTCACAGGTAAGTAGGCTAGCGATACACAGACAGAACGACAGCACCACATACATCATCGAACGCAAAGAGGTAAGAACTAGCTTTCAATCTCATTGCGATTGGCCTACATTCCAAACCAGGTCCAAAAATAGCAGTCAGTCTCCACAGCTGGCTGATTCCCTTACACCTTACCTTCTCCCTCTGTGAAATGTTTCTGGACAGTTCTCCTCCAGCTTCACTGGATCACCAAAAGCCTTTCAAAGTGAATTAGTCAGACTGTGCAGATACCTGATAGCAGCTTGTCCAAAGCATCTGCGCACCCCCCTGGAGATGTTGTGCATACATCTTACATGAGCAGTTAATAGTTCTCCAGCTCTCTCACTACCTTGGTGACATCACTGCCCGAATAAGGTTCTGTTGCTATCCAAGGTTTACCTTCTGCATCAGATCCATGTAAAAGCTGTCTCAAGCAGGCCCAAAATGCTCAAGAACAGTGGTCTCAGCTTATTAAATACTAAAATTTTACATCTGAGTTCCGAGACTAATGCTAGCAATGACAATTAGATATTTTTGTTGAATAAATACAGGTGGTCCCCGCTTTATGATGGTTTGACTTACGATTTTTTTTTACTTTACGATGGTGAGCTGGCAATAGACATTCAGTAGAAACTGTTTTTCAGATTTTGAATTTAGATTTTTCCTCGGAAAACGATATATAGAGTGATAGTCTCTCGCAATGCTGGGCAGTGGCAGTGATCTGCATCTCCCAGTCTGCCACACATGACTTATGATATTTTCGACTCCTGGTGGATTTCGCTGAACATAACCCCATTGTAATCGTGGACCACCTGTAATGACAAAATTTTATCTAAAACCCAAGCAAGTATTTTGATGGGTTAGGAACTCTAGGGCTCTCGAATCTTCATTTGAAAATGTTTATGCAAATAATTAGGATTATAACTACAAAGATATTTATATAATTTTGAAGAATTTTAATTAAGTGTCTGCCCTGGCAGCAACACTAGACCTACATTAACCAGTGGCAATGATGTACTGTTATCTTATGATGTAGATGGTTCTATTAAAACTGAATTTTGACTATTGTGTTGGCTTCAGTTAACTATGTCTTTTCTTTTCATAAGCAACAAACCTCTGCAGACTTGTGCATAAGTGATTTGGCTCTTAAATAGGTAATCATTTTCAGTGTATACTGGTTTCTATTAATAAATCATCACTTTTAATGTCATTTATTAAATATGGAGTTCCACAGGGTTTGGTTTTGGGACCCATACTATTCTATCTTTATATACTACTGCTAGAAAGCCTGACAGAGAACTAGAAAATTAATGATACACAGATCTGCTTATCAAGCCAACTCTATGCCTGTGTCTCTTTTGTTGCCATTGTAAATTTTCTTACTGCCTGAAGCAAAAAAAAAAAAAAAAATTGAAAGAATTTATTGGGTGTTATGTATTGGAACCCATAAGCACATACAAAACAGAACAAGCCCTTCTGAAGCTTGCTGTGTGCCACCTGTATCAAGTCTGTCCACAACGTCTTTTTATGCCAGCAAGTATTTTACTTTTGCCTCTTCTTTTGGGAAATGGAAGCGGACACTTATTTATTGCATTTATTGAAACACGGTTTTTTGACATTATTGAATAAAGATATTGTAGGATTCAGTTATAGAGCCCTTGAACTGAAAATGGAATCGACCAGCAATCATTGTGGACATGCATTCAGTCAGTATTTCCAAAATGAAACTTAGGGCTCACTAGTAAAACTGATGGTGCTGCTATCCATGATGTGGTCTGTACATCTGCCTCATCGGTTGTGTTTTACACGTGTAAAATGTTTTGTAGAGGACATATATATTGATTCTTTCTGGATTTGACCTCCCTGACATACTTATGGTAAACTTCACCAGCTTGAGATATGCAAGTTCATTGTTATTGAACATTGTTAGGCCAGAACAAGTAACAATGATAACATTGAACAAGTTCACTGTTACTGATGATTGTTAGCCCTGAATTACTAACAATGACATTATAAGGGAGCGGGGGGTGACTGGATGACTACCTGAACTTTTAAAAACCTGAGAAAACATGGATAAGGTGAAATTGAAACAGAACACCCTGTTGTCAATTGGAAACTATCAAATGCAATTTGACTTAAGGCATAATTTTAAAACTAAGGACACAACAAACCCTGTGAATGCCACATCTTGCCTCTAGCATTTAAAAGATTTTAACTGTGGTCTAATTTCTATCGATAGCAATTTTTAACTAATAGAAAATACGTATTTACTGAGATAACTATAGTACAACTTCCAGTTTCTATTGAATGCTGGATTACTTGTTTGATTTCATAAGCTACTCATGTTTTGTGTATTGAATCCAGATCTATATGTCAACTACAGATGAGATTAATCTCTCTGCCTTGGCATCATTGGCTGGGTATATTTGTCATTAGACATTTTGTCCTTTAGCGCAGTATCTCTTAGGGATAGCGGGACAGTAATGGGGATCAGTCATTCCTTGCCCGTAGTGACCATACTACTTTGTCCCGTCTTAGCCAGGTTGAGGCTCTCTTCGCCACCTCTGTCTTTCAATCTCTACCAATTATTAACTACTCTTAAAAACATTCTTCAGAGTGACTGAGCTGGAAAACTATGCCATCCTAACTTAGCTAAAAATTACCAGGATTTTGACCCTTTGTTTCTGCTGTTATCCACAACTCATTGTACCTTGCTTTCTTTCACTCAAAAGCTTTTTGGCACCTTTCTTCCCAAGGAACTGTCAGCTCTGTGATGATTATGGCCTTCCTGTAAGAGGACCGCATGATGTCATTAGGGCACAGGCTTGCATAGACTGTGTCTGTTCTATTGTCCAGTCTTTGCTGAAGTAGCTTTGCAGAATGCTGGCACATTTACTTTCACTTGCCATTGTGCTCTTTTCTCCAGCACTGATAAATGAGGTTAAATGAGGTTGGCTGAGGTTATGTAGCTCTTCTAAGTTTTCCACGTTATGGGCTGTGTGGCCCTTGTCATGACACCACCTAGGCCTAGTGCCATACTACAAACTGGTAACACATGGTCAAGATTGCCTATTTTTCCACATAGTGTACATCAGGAGCTTTCAGTTAACCTCTATTTGTGGAGGTTGCTTGAAGTGGGCAAAACCTCATATACTAAATGTAGTAAAATATGGGTTTGCAAAGGCTCTAGTTTCCAGATGTCATTCCATGCTAGCTTTCTATCCGTTGTTTCCCATTCAGTCCAAGCTTTCAGTTTTCTTAAATGTACAGCTTTCATACTGTGGATTTCATCGTTCTTTCTTATTTCTGCTTGAATCAAGCTGCTTTTCAGGGCTTTCTTTTGATACTTGCTTGCAAGGCCAGTTCTTGATGACTGACAGTTGTCTTTCCAATCATTGTCAGCTGCACTTATGTTCAATTTTATTCCCGACCTAGTTAGTATTTTTTGTTTTTCTAATCTTCTCATCCTTTAAGTTACTCAAAGTTATCAAAAATCCAGCCTTTGCAATCATAAACTTTTAAACCAAGGATGAAATAAGAAGCTGTAACTTTAAAATATGCAGCAGAAACTGAGGCTAGTGAAAGTAGGTGGAACCTCTAGTATGCATCAGAGAAAGCAGTTTATCTTCTTCAAAAGTTCAACTGTGGTGGTTGCATTTTCATAGTCCACTGAAGGCCACAGAAGCCTTGCCAATAATACATATTGGTAAAGCCAAGCCTCAAACTTTCCTGATTAACCAGTTTCATCAATCTTCTTAACGTTTTCAAGTGTTTGTTTCACCACTTCAATATTGTTTATGTCCTTTATGACTGTATCAACCATTTCCCAAAGCATTTATTTCTTCTTTCTCTTATAGAGGGGATTTGCTCTCCTTACACACTAAGCACAAACCTGCTGGTCACCTGTATTACTCACTAAAGATCTTGATACCTGAGGCTTGAACTTCAACGTTGCCCACTTCATAGCTGTGCCCAGTGCTCTTAGATTCACTCTGTCTTGCTCTTCATATAAGGTTGTTGCTTTCAGGTCATTCATTAATGCTCTAATTGGCAGCCTGTGATGTTTGAGTTCATCTTGGGATCTCTGGACTCTCATACAATTCTAATGATCAGGTTCAAAGTCATTAAAAAACAAGGGGATTACAATTATTCAGCTGGTCATAATTTGTATTTTTTGACAGCACCAGGAAATTATAGCATTTCCTGCTGAGACTCTCCTCTTTTTGGTGAAATACCCTTGATTATGCTCTGTATATTTCCAAGGATGAAATAATGACAATTTCTTCAGTCAGTTTTAAGGCAAAGTCAAGTAAACATTGACAAAGTCAAGCTACACAATTAGCAAAGTCCTTGTTCAGTTTTGCCTCCTTAGTTTGGCTTATAACGCTTGTACTCTCAATGCACTCCACCTCTCTGTGCTGAATTATCTATAGAACTATTTCTTGTCATGCACATTATCAACCTGTGAGATAGAATAATTTCTGCACTATGTTTAAAAGCAAGATTTTGTTCTGAACTGATTTATTTTCCAAGTCTTTTTCTTCTGGAAAAAGCAGCCTTCTGGCAACATGGAAGGATCTTTCCTTACCTCCAGATTACCTTCAGCAGCTTCCAACGTCTATACAAAAGTTTTTGGCAGTTGTTATAAACTTTTATGGCACTCCATTTGGTCCAGGTGATTTTCTCCTCACCTTTCTGACCACATCATTCACATGTATTCACCTGAAACACAGGTCCATTGCATTCTCTATATGGGGGCCTTGCCCTAGGGCTTCTTCTCTTTGACTATCATTATGTGTCTCCATTATGTGGCCAACTTGTCTGTGTCTAAGCTTCCTATATTCCCCTGGAAAAGGGAATTTGGAAACAAAAATTATTTTTTAAAGAAATTCATGTTTTAACTTTCCTTTTCTTGCTTGCTCTTTCTGCACAGCTGATACCTTTCAATCTATTAATGAATAAAAATAAATCTGTAGCTATTTTTTTTTTTATTTTTCAACCAGTCAGGCAAAATGCAGACAAGTAAAGTTGCTGTTTTATTGCAACACATTCCTAATTTAAATCATCCTTAATTATTAAATGCTGCTGTTAATGTTTATTTTTTCTAGTTAATTAGTGAAGCACTGGCTGTAAAAGCCTTCACATTTACATTGTTTTAACATAATGTAATATACAAGACATTATTCTTCATCAAGTTATGGATGATTTACTCCTTTCAGCAGGATTGCATTTTTTCTTAATTATGCAGTATATTACAACAGAATTAAGGTAATTGATACTGTTATGGTTTCATTTAAAGTCTGTTTGCAACAAAAATGTATACTACTTAAATTTAAAAAAATGAAGCATCTCCAGATGCAGTCTCTGTTGTTGATCATTTAAACTCACAGTTGCTGACCAGCCAGAGTTTCATGTGAGCAACAAAGGATTAGAAATGTGAGACAGTCGGCCCATTAAAGGATGCTATACACCATCTGCTCCACTGCTGCCTCCAAGATGAGGTCATTTAAATTTCAGCAGCAAGTGCCAAGAAGAAAGTCCAAGATCCGGATGATTTTTGTGAACATGGTCAAGCAGAAAGCACTTCTCGATATATATACACAAAGAACAACCTTTAGCATTATTATTTAAATATTTTATGTTTGTAGGAGATGCAGTGCACATGAAGTTCAAAATCTTTTCAAGGAAAAAACAACTATTACTATTTCTACACAATAACTCAGTTCTACTTCCATTAGTTTTCAAGTAACATACAAAAATTGCATGATCATATCTTCAATTGCTAACATCATAAACAATCAAAAATAAAGTTTTACTACAACTACAACATGGTGGTGCAGGGAAGCACTGGTATGTTTCAATGCAATTTTAAATCTGTGCTTTGTGTTTATGTGGGTTTTTTCTGTCTGTTCTGATTTCCTCTGACAGTCTGAAGATATGTTTCCGGTGAATGTGTGGTAATAAATTGTTCTTTCTGAGTATTATGTGAGGTAATGAGTGTGTAGCTGTCACGCCCCCCTCAGCACAACAAGGGACACCTGCGGCGGATCAGGGAGCGGCCGCATAAAGAACGCTCACAGACGTGGAACCTCGTTCAGCACTATCTCTCGCTTGCGTATCTTACCATTGCTTTCCTGACTTCCCTCCTAATCCTCGTCCTGATCCTCGTCCTCGACCTTCTCCTCCTCATCCTCGTTTCCCTGAACCCTCTCCTGAACCTGCTCGACTTACTTACCTACGACTGTTTGCTTGTCTTCCGGATTACGTCTCTTGGATTCTCCCTTGGATTTCGTTCTGCACATCGGTGACCCTCTGCCTGTTTTGACAATGTCCTCTGGATTTCTCTCTGGAAGTCCTTCCTGTGCTCCGCGACTGAGTCCGTCACTCCGACCCGGGGAAACCCCATGACAGTAGATGCCTTGTGATGGGAAGGATAACGCCTGGATGGAATACCACCTGTGCTTCTAGAATATACAGGTGTATCACATATGTTGCAGGAAGACATTTCTGTATCACCCCTATGACCACGTATCACCCCTATGATCACTTTGCACAAAAGCGTCTGCTAAGTGAATAAATGACCAGTTGTGGGGCAGAAGAGGCTATGTGGGCAACATTTAGGCAGAAGACGGTAGGTTTTTCAAACAAAAAGATTTAATTTTAACCCAAAAAATGAACTGAACCATTCAAACAGCAGCAAAACCAGACACCCTAAGCAGTCTTCTCCCTCAGTCCTCAGTCCAGCTGCCATTAATTTTCTGGCTGATTTCCCCTGAAGTGGCAGTAGCTAGTCTTCCCCTGAAGTGGCATAGCAAGGGTGGGCACTATTCATCAGTTCAGCCCCACCCTTTCCAGGGCAGTACCACTCACCAGCTCGCACACCCATTACAACAAATTTCACAAAGTAGAGCTGAAAGAAAGTCTAAAGAAAAGCAAAACAAAGCCTATTTGGCATTTACAGTCAGAGAAAAAGCAGCAATTAATTGTGAGGGAAAAACAAAAAAAAAACTAGAGGAAAAAACTATTCCAAGGTAAGGAAAAATGGAAACATTTGGGACAGTTGGCAAGTTTCCTCGCTGTATTACTTCTGGAAACACATGCAACGGAACAGATTTTTAATTTGAGTCTTTCATTTGGCTCTTCAGGAATTTTTGAGGATCAGAACACAGCCTAACTTGCATTAAATTGCATCAGTCAGACAACACTTTCAAAGGTTGACTAGGGCTACTTGTGCACCACAGAACAGCCCAGAGCTTACAATACTTGCCTCTTCAAAGGTGTTTTGTTGTTCACAAACCACCCTGAGGGCATTATTATAGAAAGTGAAGGAGCTGTTAATCACTGCAATTGACTTGATATTGATCACTCAGGAAAATATTAAGGAGAGTGCAACAGTGAGAAGCCTCAAAAGCAGTGGCGGTCACATGGCTTGACAGAAATTAAAATTTAAAAAAGCTCATGCCCCAGTTTTTGTAATTTTGCCACTTGCCCAAACTGTAGGGTTTTTGAAACTGAGGTCATTATGTTATCAATCCCTGAGATAATGGTTCTATATTTTGAAAGACTTTTCATGAGAGTAATAAATCTTTGAACTACGTATTGTTGATTGGAAAATACACTTAATTACAAGAAACACAAATGAAACAAAAACTTTTTTTCATTTAGTTTAGTAAATGTTTCATTATACTTGCTGCATATGAAAATAAGTTCATGAAATGCTTGAAAAGATAGCTGACCAAATAATTTCTCCCTTTTTATGTATTTTATGATAAATGTCCAACCTAATTAGGTTGCAGGTGGAAATGTTTTTCTGCTCTACCTATACACTTTGAAACTGGTACTTAACGCTAAGCATTGCTTCAAATTAATGTCTTTTTTATTGCAACAACCACAAGAGTGGCTCAGGGTGGCATACGGAGATAAACAAAAGCAACAACACAGTAATACTGGAAATAACTGCAAGAATAAATCAAGAATCGAAAATTACAATGTTTCTGAAGTAATCAACTGTCATTGTCCAAAGAGTCTGTAGTCCAAAAGAGTACATATGAGATGCCATTCATATTGAATTATAATTTTAACTGAGTACGTTCATCACGGACACTGTCCATATATAAAGAGAAATATCAGTATAGACCACAACTGCAAAATGTTGTTAAGTTACAAGAATGAATGGATGGATAAATAAGTAAATTAAGGAAGAACTCTGAAATATTTCAATGGCATTATAAACAGACTAATTTTCCATTTAGTGTAATATTTCAACATATTAGAATCCTCAAACCTACACACACACACACACTGGGTGAAGCCACTTGTCCCAAGTGGGGTTGTAGCAAGCCAGAGCCTAAACTGGCAACAGAGGTTGCAAGGCTGGAGAGGGAGGGAACACACCCAGAACAGGATGTCAGTCCATCATAACACACCCCAAGTGGGACTTGAACCCCAGACCTGCCATAGAGCAGGACCCAGCCAAAACCACTGCACCACTGCACCCCCTTCCTTGAACCTATAATTAAATAATTAAATTAACATCCTAACTTTAACTTTAAGCAAGTTACCCTAGAAAATGTGTCCTATTCAAATTAATTTCTGTCCTGACCTAAACTGGATCCCAGAGAACATTTGCACATATGTTGATATTTTTAAAGAAAGTTTTTTTTTTTCTTAATAGCATGATCCTACTTGTCTTTTCCATAAATAAAAAAGGCTACAGAACAAATTATTTGAATACACACACACATTTTCTGTCCCATACGGGGTCATGGGGAACCAGAGCCTACCTGGCAACACAGGGCGTAAGGCCGGAGGGGGAGGGGACACACCTAGAACAGGACGCTAGTCCACCCCAAGGCACCCCAAGCGGGACTCGAACCCCAGATCCACTGGAGAGCAGGACCCGGTTCAACCTACTGTGCAACCGCACCCCCTTATTTCAACATATGACAGTATTATATATTTTAAAAAAAAAAATTATGTACAAATTATACGTCCTAATAAATAGTGGAGTTGTAATCATGTTTTTTGAGACTGTGGTTCTAGTTTTCTTCTCATTTCATTAGATGTCTATCATACTGTCAAAACACTAGAAGTATTTTCCATGGGGATCTGGGGCCTGCTTGAGCACCATTATCTGGGTTGTTCTTCAAACAGGAGAGAATTTTCAAACCAACTGCATGTTTATTTTGACAGAAATCTACTCAGCAGTGAAATGATTGCATATTCCTCCTTTTCTGTAATGGCCCGTTGGGTTTCCTTTCTGCACATATCAAATGCATAAATAACTTTGAAGAAAGTCAAGAGATAAAATAGTTACTATTTTAGTTCTCTGCCATCTGTAGGAGAACATATAAACAACTTAGCATTTGAAGACAGAATCTGCAGTTGGGTAACTAGTTTAGGAGCAGTGATTATTGCGGATCATCAATGCGACCAAAGTCCTTTAGATATTTTCAGATAATAAGGTAACACTGTCTAGCTACACTGGTCATAATTTCATTAGCCTTTGAAATGTAACAGGACATGAACCTACCCCTTTATTTCAGTTTAAGTTGATGTTTGTCTGAGTGACGGATACCAAAGATTGTTCTTTCACAAAAGGCTGCTAAAGTTTCTTTGCTAACAAAGAGTGTAAATATAGCTTTCGGTCAGTAAGCACTTATTCTAAACTCACACTCAGTGTCATGAAATCAAAATTTTTTAAAAATTGAAAATTGAACTCTATAAAAAAGAAACAATATATAAAATATTGGAAAAAAAGAAACATACTGTTAGAGAAAATCCATCACCTATATCTAATTACATTAACAGAAAAGACCTCCTCCTTGCAGTTACTGTACATAATAAACTCCACAGGGAATAAATGTGAATGACACATGTAGCCACTGAGAGTGTGAAAAAGGCACATGCAGCAAATGCACTGGTACTTGGACATTACAAACATATTAATCTTACATGTAAGAAGCCACATTATCCACCAGGTAAGCATGCTTTTGTTATCGAAAATACCCTTTCAAATGTACAATTAAAAAGACCCTTAAAATCCCAGTCAGTTTTTTTTTTTTTAAGAACCTCCTCACTTTCTTTTTCTCTTAGTGGACAAAACAAGTAAACCTTTTCACAAATGTGCCTTGCATCTGACATATTTTAAAATTATCATCTGTTTTCATAGTGAAATACAGTATTAATACCTATTTGTATATGTGACATCAAGGCTATTTTAATTTAATGTACCCTATCCTCAGTTGTTAGAGAAAAGCAATTAAAAATTTACCGGTAGCAATTTGTTGACATGCTCTAAAGCTCAAGATCAGGCTTATTAAACCAAGAAAACTTGCCAAACACCTGGACTTGCTTTTATTTCCGAACAGCTGTTCTTCTCCGACAGTAGCAGCTGTATTCTTCTCAGAAAGGACTGAGACACTGTTTTTGCTGGGCTTGACAGATTGATTGTGTATTCTGGAAGGACTGAAAGTGTAAGCCCATCACTTCCCTGTAAACTGACCCTTTGAATTTAATTTCCATTTTCTTCCTTTGCTTATACTGCATCAGCTGGTTGAATTAGTCCATTATTTCTAACATCATACAGCTGTGGTTACTGTTGTATTGGATCATTGTGAACTTCCATCAAGATATCGTGGGTCATTTCAAATTGGTTTAATGTGGTGATTGCAGACCTGGAAAGAAATGCAAGGCTGAATAGGATGCCATCGCCCATTATGTTTTTATTTAATGATGTATTATAAATGTAAAAGGCTGTGGGCTGTCAGTCAATCCAGTCTACCGTCACCTGTCTATATTAAGGAATATATACACATTGGTCAGTTAATTCGTTTTCCATGTTTTAATTCATGAAGATCATGAACAACAACATGTTTATACTGCACTGATGTACTGCGTTTTACATTCAGTAAAATACAGTGTGAAAAATCTACTTCTATGTCTGTTTATTTTATCTGCGAAAGTTAATTCGGTGTGACATTCTAAGAAAATGTGGCGAAGTTTAACTTTCAATAGATTCACCAGTCATGTTTATGCAGAGAGAAAATTACTTCTGTAACATCTGATGAATTATGCAATAAAACTTGCCTGCTTCAATTAACTGTATAGTAATTACTTCATTTATTTCTTAATATGATCATAATAATTCTGTAAGTCAGGAAGTGAGTTTGCAACTAGCTCTAAAATTGTGCTAAGCCATCTTAAAGAGCATATTGTAAATTAATAGATACTACTGTGGTTCTCACATTTATTTTTTTCCTTCCAGAGGAACACTTAAAATAAACCACTTCGAGCTCAAACAAGTACTACTCAAAAAACCGGCAGTATGCTTCTTTTAGTTGCCATTGAAATGTTCCAGTATGAACTTATTCACTCACACATGCATAATTACAATTCATTATCAAGACTTATCTACAAATGGAAAACAAACAAATGCACAAATAACATCAGAAAAGTAAAGATGCATAATGAATGTGCTGTCCTTTAACCACAGATTTACACAACAAACACACCTGCTGTTATCTGGGATTACAGTCTCAGCTAAATACACAGGAATGAGATCATGTACATACAGCAATATGATATTATGTGTTTACCATAATCCATAATATCTGCACTGTTTGTCCTTTAGAAATTTAATATAGATTTTCATTCAATGCAACAAAGCATCATATGTTCATTAGTACAGAAACTTCAAAACCTGAAATGCTGTAAGGATGTTAAACACTGGGGACAATTGGTAGTGTAATGGTTTGTGTTGTTGCCTCTGGATCTAAATAATTCAGGTTTGATCCCCACTACTGGCTGTAGTACCCTCAAGCAAGGTACTTATCCTAAAATTGCTGCAATAAAAAAAAAAATTACCCAGCAGTGTACATGGGTATATAATTGTAAGTATGTAACTGTAACATTATGAGTCACTTTGGAGAAAAGTGTCAACTAAATGAGTAAATATAAACAGCAAAATGTGGAAATGAGTACATTGTTGCATACAGTATGATTCTGTCTTCTTCCCCATTTAATTTTTTAAATGGAAACATCACTAATGACACATTTAATATCAATTAAGATGTAACAATATATAGTAATATGTACAAATGTATCCATCCATTTTTATTAGCCGCTTGTCCTTGTCAGGGTTGTAGAGGTCCACAGTCTACCACAGAATCACCGGGCACAAGGCTGAGGGGGTACACCCTGGATGGGATGCCAGTCCATCACAGGGTAGCCACACATACAGTCTCTCACCCATTCACGCTACGAGCAATTTATGACATCTCAGTCTGAATGGCATGTCTTAGGACTGCGGCAGAACACCATAACACCCAGAGGAAACCCATGCAACATGAGGAGAACATGCAAGCTCCACCCATACTAAGTCAGATTCAAACCTATGTTCAAACAGCTGAAGTGCTGTAAGACGGCAGCGGTACTTGCTGCACCTCTGTGCTGCCCTTCACAAGTATATCTTAACACAAATATGCTAATATATTAGTTGTTACTAAAGGACTCATTAATATGTTGTCTGTGGTTCTAAGAAGGTATGAAAAAAAAAATGAGGTATTGGAGGTAAAAACACTGAAAACACAATAAACCCACTCTGTCAAACAGAACTTCCCTTTTTCCCCCACTTATCTGAAAAACCAACTTCCTACATGTAAAGTAAGACATTCAATGTCGTCTCTTTTGAGTCAATACATTTCTCCACTTAAAGGAAATATCACTAACAGCAATTGTACAATACCACCAAGGACCTTCTCTTCTGGTAAACATCCCTTTATTATGCTCTCGATCTCATTTTCTTTCCCTGATGTATAAATCGATGTATAATTGATGGTTTCTATTTTCAGACAGAGTAAACAGTCCTATGCCGGCAAACCAATCTCAAGCTTCAGCGATGTAGGTAAATCAGAAAGATATCCTGATACGCTTTAATCTGACTTCTGAACAATCACGTTCAGCAAGACAGTACACAATGCAGTGTCAATCAACAATGAAATTCGTCAGAATTTTTTAAGTCTGTTGGTGTTAGCGGATCCATCTGCAACACTGGGCTGATTCAGACATATTTATTTTTGTTTTATTTACAGTTTCTGATGTGCCTGCTTTTAACTGCAGTGAGAAGCTTTGGAGCAAATAGAGAAAATCTCAAAATTACTTTCCCCTGTCTGTGTCTCCAGCTTGCTTGTCCTCCAAACATAAGTTTCTGCATTGTGACATTTATAAAACTGCAGAATTGGTAGATTTTGGTAGGACATTAATCAGCTGCCGTTTTTTCCCAATGGAAGCATGCTAATTACCTCACTAAATCTTTTTTTAATATCCCAGGGGCTGGGGATAGCACACTTGGTTTCATTGGGAATGGCAAAAAGTCCAGCAGGGTTAGGGTTCTGAATTAATTAAACAGACATTTACGATTTACTGCAAATTTGAATTCAGGGGCTGATGCCAGACAAAATGTGTGCATAAATGTAGAATACAAACTTGAAATTTCCTAAGTGAAATAGTCAGAAATGAGGATTAACCTACAACTGGTAAACAAGATAATTAAAAAAAAAAAAAAATCTGGATAATGTTTCTGTTATCCTTGGATACAAATTGAAGATATCAGGATAGTTTTTTCTTCCTACATAACTACATATCATAAAAGTTTCTTATGAAGAAATGATAAAATTTAGGGAACACAACTAATCGACTTTGGATACGGATTTTAACTGTCACATGCTCAAAAAACATGATTAGTAACTCGTTGCATTGTAAAAGTAAGCAAAAATCTTCACAAATAATGCATCAGATACATCAGAATCTCAAAGCTGAAGAAAGCCTTTTTTCAGGCTATACATTCAGAATGAGGATTGTTGTTTATCAATATGAATTGGACTACTTTGCTTCATGTACAAGACACATCCAATTAAGCACAGAGGTGTAAGCCATTGATCTCTATTTGGCAACATAAAAAGCAGTAAAATACATTCTAAAGACGTGCCAGTTTCTAGCTACATTATCATTCTTTAGATATGTCAAGCTGATTCAGTCCCTGTTCGTCGCTGGACAGGAGCTTTTTATACAGTTCAGTTAAGGACAAAGAAAGCACAACAGTAACAACATCAAGCATTTACCACTCAGGTATTTAACCTCTGTAGCTTAATGGCATTATCAGCAAAAAACATCAAGAGGAAAAGGTGACGGTGATATAAAAGGCCATGCAAAAGAGTAAGAAAAAGGCAATTTTCCACAAATAGCCACAAAAACAAGCATGATACACTGGATATTTCCAACAGTCAGGGTATTCAATTCTGGTGTTCTTCTTCGCTGCATGGATCATTTCCTTGAACTATTATAAAGTACATGAATTGATCCTGTCGCTGTGTAGAGATTCTGTGCGCAGAACTCCGGTTCTTTACCGATAGTAATTCCGAGTTTGCTACCAGTTTATACAGCAAAGGCGAGGAAATGACGTGCTTTCATGGACACACCAGTAGACTCTAGTTTATTTTGATTTACTTAAAAAAAAGACATGTGTGACCTTTTGGCAACTTCCTCCATTCATTATATATTTACTGTATATTTTGTTATTGCAGACAACTTTTTGTTGTCATATTCTTCAATAGCATATGTTCCACGAAAGCACTGAAGACTACGAAATATCTGTAAGCAGGAGTCTAGAGCTCTTCGGAGCGAACAACGTGAAACAAAGTGACGTTGTAGAGCACCTGGTGTCCATTATTCCACGCATACAAGGCCCGGTCTCTTGGATTGTAGTCCAGCATAGAGATGTGGGAATACTTGTTCTGGAAGGCTATATCAATGTATTCATAGGTGGAGGAGTTAGTGTGAAAGGCGTAGTAAACCTTGGTGCCTCCGGAGTAGCCATTGGTGACATAAAGTGTGCCGCAGATCATGAAAGCCTCACCGGCGCTCCTCTTGGGATGGTTAGTGGTCCAGGTCTTGATGATCTGAAGGGTGTTGGGGTTCAGCTTGCTGATGACGATGTTGCCTGCATTCTGATTGGTGGCGTACACGGCCCACAAGCCTCCTTCGTCTACCATGAGGTCGATGTCAGAATGGCCACCCCATGCATAGTGGTACATGTTGTTGTAGCCCGCGTAATCCAACTGTCGTGACTTGCCGATGGAGGAGGTCCTGAAGTCAAACTTGATGATGATGTGGCTCTGGAATTTGTTGAAGTAGATGGAGCCGTTGTACACCACCTGTCCAGTGCCCGACCACGGATGGGGTAGCCGGTGTGAAGTGAAATTGTCACTTCTCATAAAATCTGCCATGGACTTGTATTCGCGCACAAAGCGGTTGTTGTGGTAGCCATCCATGTACCACACCTAGCAAGGACAAATGACAGTATGTGTTCAACAAGGGGTTTTGAGGCTAGCTTTTAACAAGTGGTATGCTACATAAGAGTGTTGTATGTCTTGTGAAAAAGATCAAACTCAGTAGAAACCATAATATAGGTGCAATTTGATCAATTCAGTTATCATGGAATGAGTTTTTGCTTTGGCACTGCAGTTTCAGATTTTGTGAAGTGAACCTCACAAATGTGTTTTATTCTGATTTGTTCTTTCTTATAGCTTCTCTCACCGACACAGCAAAAGACCTCAGGGCAATTGAACTGCCCTGGCCTTCATACGGCCACTACATTATACTTCTTGCCACATCAGCTGTGTGCATAGCTCTAGACAAGTGAATCTGCTAAGTGAATTAAATTAAAATGCAATGTAGACTTATGACTTGCATCACCCTACTGCGAGGTAAAAGCTCAGCTTTATTGCAGGGCAGAAAAATGAATGTCAATGCCTCCTAATAGCTAAGCAAGTACAAAACCCTTTCCCGGTGAGTAATTATTCTTCATCTGCTTCACCAATTGCACATAATACACTCGGTTACACAGAAAATATCAAAAGCTGGCTTTAGAAGTCAAGGATATCGAAGTGCTACTATCCACAGGGTGACACAGGCTTGGAAATATTGATTTGTGACAACTGCATGATATGGAAGTCTGCTGTGAAAATCAGTTCAATAGAATGCCTGCAGGTGATATACTCTTTTACTGGCGATTCCAGATGAAACTTTCTTATTGCTCTCATTAGGTTTGTAGAATGAATTGTGGAGCAGACAAAGGCGACAAAGCAAGCCTAAGTATAAATACAAACAGTGACATTAATCTCCCAGTTGAAATTTATTCATTAGTGACTCAGCAGTTGAACATCTGCAAAAACACTAAACACACTCTGACTGTCTCCCACTGAATTAATCTTTATAGCAATAAGGATAATGAAAACCTCAGCTTGCACTTATGGCTCAAAGAGTTTAATAAAGTGCTAACTTGCAGTATATTTGGCTGTTCAATGAAACATTACACCTGATGGAATTTATGCACCGTACCTGTATATTTCATATCAACTCTCCTGTTATTACCCCTGAGCAAAGTACATAACATGAATTGGTCCAGCAAATAGTAGCTGATGAGTAGCTAAATGTTGTAAATTGGTTTGGAGAAAAGTATCGGCAAAATTTCAAACACCGTAGATCAGTGAATTACCTATGTGAGTTCACTGCTTTTGATTTTAAAATTATGTTGTGAAAAATTACAGTGTCCATAACATCTGCAGTTAACTGGTAGAAAGTAAAACACAATGCACAGTTCACTGCGATAATATGAGCACTGCCAAATTATGACCCGGAGTTACCCTGGTATCTCCTTCAGGTGCCAGAGGATCCGTCATCCATGATCCAAACCTTGATCCAGATGTTTTTATTGTGACTGGGTCGCTTATCCCTGTTAACTTCCCACAAGCTGCAAGGGTGAGCAAACAGTAAAAACTCCTCCATCAAAAATCACACAGAAAAATGTATAACAATCATAAATACACTTATGTATATGTATTAATGCCAATATGTACTTACACACCATACAAATAAGGCACATCAAAGATGTTAGGCCCTGCATGAATGGAAACCAGTATGTCCACTGACTCCTTCCTTGTGGAGTGTTTATGTTGAGATTTATTAATATGTCATTCAGTGTAGGCCAAATATACCCTTATTTATCCAGTTTGTATTCCCTCTGTGTCTTGTTAACTCAGCTGCAGTATATTATGGTTTGAAGAAGGGAATCTTCCTCCAGGGTGGTAAAAGAGAAAGAGTGGAAGAAGGAAAGATGTTCATGATTTAAAGTCTTCAATCTGGATTTGGTTTGCTTCTGTGTGTGATTGAGGCATCCGAGGACAGCTGGCAAAGTCTCACAGAATCGTTTTTGGACTGCTGTCTAATAAAGCAATGCAGCCCTGATGTTAGCTCACAAGGACAGAGAACTACTATCCCTTAGACGTTGTTCTCCTTAGGCACTCTCCTACGTACCTCTGGTACTGCCATCATGCTACACTCACCACAAACAACTAATCTGCTTGCAAAATATCCTTATTTCTAGTTATTATACAGCTAAGAGTCATAGCCTTCTAGAAGCTGATCTCTAAAATGATGTCACAACCCAGACAGACTTTTTAAAAATGCTTCAACTCTTCCCTTTCCCATGATGATTGCAAGTTTTACTCTAGAATATGTAACTTATTCTTTGTATCTTATAGTTTGTACTGTAGTACAGGTAGAGCACACATTTTTCCACCATGATTTTATGATCCTATAAAATTCTTAAATATCTACATTATGCATATATATGTAAAATATTCATATTTCTTAGCACCAAATGGACCAAACCTCAGGGGAGTATGACTAATAAAGAGTTTTGGAGTTTATTTTGTCACAATGGGTAAATTACCAGAAATGTTAATTACAGGTTGTTATAAAACCTGACCATCAGAAATGTAGTTTAGGTTTCTGGCAAAAGCAAAATTATTTGCTTGTTTGTCACACTATTTCTGAATTGCAGGCCTACGTGTGTTCAGGAACCTTCTAAAATGTCACAAAATCTTTGTAAAATGTTGCTAAAAAAGAGCTCAAGAGTGTTATTTTCTCACATTTCACTCCTTTTAACCAGGTATGTTTAGTTTCATCTCCTGCTCCTAGGTGTTCTGCAGTGAGCAAATCAAGTGCTCGTGTTGCCAATGCAGACAATCCAAAGCACTGACTTAAATCACTTCCTAATCTCTAAGAGCCCAGAGTGGCAAACTCATTTCACCCGCTATGCTCCATGCAGCGTCCCGTGCTCAGTAAACACGACCCTGTGGCCTCTCCTCTAGGGATCATTACATTGCTTATGAAATGTAATTATGTAGTGAAGTCAGAGAGTCTAAATTAAATTCCCACTATTTTATTCTTCTTCTTTTCTCCCTCATCTAGTTTTTTCTTACTCTTCCTTCCTGTGTGTCTCACTGTGAAGCGAAATGCCAATAACCATTTTATGTCTTTCCTTTCTTTTCAAATTTCAAACGACTGAACATAGATCAGCAGTGATTCTTAATTATGCTGATGTAAAAAGGATGGACTGCACAAAAAAAACTACTGCTAATAGATTAATTTTTCAAACTAGGAAAAGTTTATTGTACTTTATTTCACTGCATGATGGATTTTCATCTTGAGGCTTAGGGAATGTTTAACTCTTTATTCCTATATCATTTAAGCAGTCTAGTTATTCCAGTTTATAGTAAAGTAAGTTTGTTCGGAAAACTTATAATGTTCTAACATTCACACTTTTATGTCAGACCATCTTGACACAAACAGTATCATTCTTTACTGTAGTTCTTTTAATTGTCAGTTTGTATGTTTCACAGTGGGGGTCAGTAATAGTAAATTTTAGAAATGTTTTGATTTTGAAAGTGTGTGCTTTCAGTTTTTAAAAACATAATAGTTGTAACCCCTTTCTGCTGAGCTATTCCTAAAACATCATTTGCCATAAATAATATAAATGAATAGTAAGTCAAATCAAAGAAAGTAATTTGTAATAATATTGCCCTTCAAGGGAACTATGTGTTTTAGGACTTCATGATTTATGTATGGCTTTCCTTTGTTTATCCAAGTTACAGCACGTTCTTTAAAACTTTTTTAAGATTTATTATTACTGTAAATAAAGGGTGAAAGGTTTCAGGAATTTTGTTATAACCTAGCATCAGTATCTGACAACTAAAATGTGGATGAGAAACCAAACCACGAGTTGGTGGAGATTGTGCTCACCTTGCATTATGCTTGATGTCTCCAAGGCTTGAATTGAAATTTCAATTAGTGTAAGGCATTCATCATAGAAGTGAGCTGACAGCTCATCGTGAATGTTACAGTAAAAATTACATTTGCTTTTGCCTGAAAAACTTGTAAAAGGAACACTTGCAATAGAGGAGAAGGCTGCATAGCCATTCATATTACTGTAAACTCTTTGGACTAAACTGTAGTTAAATGAAAAAACATAATGTATTATCTTCATTTCTCATCAACAGTCATTAAAATTTACAGTTTATACTTTTTATATTTACGCCCTGAGTTGCCGGGTTACGTTCCGGTTCCCCGTGACCCCATATGGGACAAACGGTTCAGAGAGTGTGTGTGTGTGTACTTTTTACATGCTATACTTTTTTATGAAACATATTATTCAAGTTATTTTTCAGATATAGTAAATATAATGCTTTATGACTGCACTATTGGTAATAAGCATGACAAGTATCCTAGTGTAAAATTTTATGCCTCTTTTGAAAAGCCTTTGAGAATGACAAATATGTACTTCAATATTTGAGAAAGATAAGCAGGAACATGTGAGAGGTCCTACCTCCTCTGGACAGGGCTCAGAGTAGACTGCACTGATTTATCCTCTAATTGTTTTACAGTGAGTTGCCACGTTCCATGCTAGGTTCATGGGTTTGGGGCCTGCATCGTCACATCTGTCACTCTTTCCTTCACTGGATATCTAAGTAATATTCATCCTTCAGTCAATGCCCACAAGCAAAGCCAACTCAGTCCTAAAGGCACAAGCCAATCACAAATGAGAGAAAGACTTGGAATTGGAAGTGGGAGCAGGTGAAGGGCTTCTCAGAGACCAGTGTGTCTCATCTGAGTTACTGCTCTTGACATCATGTCAATATATACACTGATTCTTCCTTCCACTTAAATAAGATGTTGATAGGATGTTGGTCATGCTCATCATGACTGGAATATGAATAGCAGATGTAACATTTAAAATAATGTGCAATATTACATGAGTAGATTATTTCTGAATGATTTCTTAATGAGGGAATCCTTGCAACTTTCAGAGCAAACAGTATGCCTGACTTACATAGCATTGTTATATCTCAACATGAAAAATTAAATAATTTAAAACTGTGTTCTTCAGCAAGGACATTACTGTAAAACCATATTGCTACTAAATTCACAAAATATTTAAAACAGTTCTGTAAATGTTGTGAATCTAAGTCAGATGTAACTGCAATGTGTAATATTTATGATGAGATATATAAAGTAGCAGTAAGTTACATGGAAAGCAAAAAAATATAAACTGTTTTATATTTTTGCAAAACTGAGGGAAACAGGAAAATGTGGACAGGTGCATTGTATATGTCAGGTGAGATGCTCTTGACAGGGGTGTTGCAAACTGTGTTTTGACTGTGCTGCAGATATGTGCCAGTGTATGCATTTTTGTCAGTATTTCAAATGGTTGAAGTGTGGTGCTAAAGTCATCTGCAGGGTGCCAGTAGCACTGACTGCAGTCTGCCCCCCATCCTGGGGCAGAATGGGGGGCAAGTTCCACCTCCTCTGAGCCTACCTAATTTTTGCATGCATGCTCGGAGCCTCTCCTCAAGATTTGACACTCTGTTCTGTAGCTCCTCGTAGTCATAGGCTCCCATCTCCTCCTGAAGTTCGTTTAGAACTGACGTCAGATTCTGGACTTCCTCTTTAAACTGCAATACCAATTTTGCATCGGCTTTGTACTCCTCCAACACTGGTATCAATGGCCTAAGTTCCTCCATTTTCGTTTTTATTGCCTGTAAGGTTAAAATAAGCTTGGTTCAGTGTCAAGCGTGCAAAATTCCTTTTCCAACACCTGTCTTACCCTGGCCTTACTGTCTCCCTACAGTGAATGCAGGATGGGACCTGTAACCTGCAGTGTCAGGCAGTTACTTTGTGCAAATTTACAAGCAAGACAAAATAGTCTAGAGTACACCGAAAACAATTGGGAAAGCACTTTATTTATCATCATTAAACATTTTAGGGTTACATGCTTTAATACCACACACAAACGATTTGTTTTGTTTTAGTAGCCATTTTCTGGTAACCAAATATGCACTGACGAAACAGAAGGCCAGTAAAAAAATAACTCAACAAAAGGTTAAAAAGCTACTCATGGAATGCTTTCACAATTACATGCAGGAAGAGTGCAGTGGTGGTCAGGGATCCTTAGTGATAACAATGCTAAGTTCAAATCAATTGCATGATGCAAAAAAAAAAAAAAAAAAAAAAACAAAAAAAAAAAAAAAACATAAAATCAGTGGCCCAGTTCAGGGTAATATTGGTCAGAACTGCCTCTTCAGTCTTGCAGCATTGATAAAATTTCTTAAAGTTAGCCCTGCAAGCAAGAAGATGAGATACTGTTCAGGGATCTAGCTCACTAGCCTGTCTAATACACACATACAGTACACACAGAACCTGCACATTGCCAACAATGCATACATCACAGCACACGTTGACACACAGAAAACACAAGTCGGGTGGATGCTTTCAGCATGCACAGAGTATTGCAGAGACACTGGGGTGCAGGAATGTGTCAAGATGTGCAACGTTTCCATCAATCAGTTGTAAGAACCAGCAGATTGTACAGACCTCATAACTAAGAAGCTAAGAAACATTTGCATGCAATCCAACAACCAATACATTACAAAACACACAATTTAAAGGTGTGCTAAGTCCTTCCATATCTCAAATTAATAAATTCTGTGAGTAAAATTTGACGGAAAAAGCCATGGTATCTGATTTGTAGCACGGTGGTTGGATTAATGCAGATGTTACAGAGTCCTATGGAACACTATAGTGTATTTTTGGCATGATTCAGAGTGACAAAATGCACTTTAACACAATTACACATTTCTGCACCTAAAATAGTGTATTTAGCAGGAAATCCGACCACAAGTAAAAATTGTAATATTTTCACATTTTGTCCATATATTATTTTTATGGCCAATTTAGATGCAATTTTTGAAGCAGAGTGATGCAATAGAAAGCCAAATAAATATGGCATTTACTTGCAAGTTAAATTATTTTTTCTTAAAAAATTTACATTATGTATTGTTCTGTGGTAGGAGGTCTGCCAAAAATATATTACAACTCACCACACATGGTTACTCAGTGTTTTCTTATAGAATTCCCATATATGTACTTAGTTGTTTTAATTAATTTATGCTGGCTCTTCCTCTGGGCTTCACCATATCCTTCCCATTCCTATATGATGGAGGAGGCAGGATTCAAACTACCACTAGTGGGATCCTTGTCAGTTTTAATTTGTTGCCTTCTTTGACCAAATGCCACCCAAAATGCTATGTATCATGTTATAATAATTTAAAAAGAAGCTTACAATAATATCACAATGGCTAAATGGTCACTGCATATTTTGTTTTGTTTAGGTCTCTGGCTACAAAATGACTTTGACTATTTATCAAACTGTGAGCAGCACAGTGTTGGCACTGTCGGAATGCTGACTAGTAAAGGACTATAAATGCCACCTTTTTAAAATGCGCTTCTGCATGATATCAGCAGACAATCTGTTCAAAAAGGGTGAAGGTATCCCTTGGCAAAAGGGAAGGTTATGCTGAACAAAAACCTCTTAGGACAGGGCCAGATACTGATCCCTGACTCTATGGGTAATACTGATTGGAAAAAAAGAATTTTGGTTGAGAAAGGAATGCCAGGGTAGTGTACCTTGTATTGCTTGGCAATATTTTGTTTGTGGCTCTCTTCCACCTGTCGAAATTTGGTCTCCAGACCACGCAACTGAATCTCCATCTTCTCTACATACTGAAGGTCCCTCTGCGTCCGCTGGTCCAGCACTTGGATGGATTGTGTCATGTTCTGGACCTGGAAGGAGGCAAGCAGAGAAATGGATAGGTTCTATGACACATGTAGCTGTCATTATACCAACTGGTTACCCTAAATAATTAACTTCCTGTTTCAAACTTGCCATGCTGTGCGAAAATCTTATAACAGTCCGTTGAGATACAATTCAAAGATCAACTACTTGCAAAAAACCTTTTTAAACCCTTCCAACTTCATTTCAAATGCAGAACAAATGAATTCCACTTGTAAAAGTAATGACTTGTAGATACTATGGACTCTGGTTTCCTTTCTATTCTAAATCTCTTTGAGCTCAGTAATGCTTTTGACACTGTCAATCGTGACATTTTTTTTTTTTTTTTACCATCCTGTCCTGGGACTCTCTTCGGAATTCTGAATATTATACTTAAATGGTTCAACTCCGAGGGGTGCGGTGGCGCAGTGGGTTGGACCGCAGTCCTGCTCTCCGGTGGGTCTGGGGTTCGAGTCCCGCTTGGGGTGCCTTGTAACAGACTGGCGTCCTGTCCTGGGTGTGTCCCCTCCCCCTCCGGCCTTACGCCCTGTGTTGCCGGGTAGGCTCCGGTTCCCCGTGACCCCGTATGGGACAAGCGGTTCTGAAAATGTGTGTGTGTGTGTGGTTCAACTCCTATTTTAGTCACTGCCACTTCCATGTCTTGCTCAATAATTTCAGTGAAAATAAGGATCTCATGTCAGGTGTACCTCAAGGCGTGATACTAGGCTCTCTGCTATTTAATGTGTACATGTTCCTACTTGGTCACATACTAAAACCAAATCAAATATTCAGGTATCATTTTTGTACTCATAAAGCTTAAATCTACATCCGTAACTAACTTTATATTGAAGCAGCTGTCTTGTCAATATCCAAATGCATTTTTGATAATAAATCCTGGATGACTCAACAATTTGTAAATGTAAATGGTGACAAGACTGAGGTCATGCTTCTTGACACCCCTCAAGTCTTACACAAGGTAAATGCTGGATCCAAATGTGTCATTGAATCTAGAGAACAAAACTAGGAGTACTATTTGACCCACCCTTCCACATGGATGAAGGATTATAAAAATACTGTTTTCACCTGAGAAACATTTCCGCACTGTGTCCCGTTATCGTTCTCTGTTGCTGAAATGCAAGTTAACACATGGAATTGAGTACTGTTAATGCACTCTTTTCTGAAACCTCAAAATCCAAAACTTTCGGTATGTTCAGAATTCAGCAGGTGGAATCATAATCAACTGACTTCTAAATCCTTATGCTGACCTCTATAGCTGTACATTGCAAAAAAAAAAAAAAAAAAAATCAATGGTTTCACAACAGAGGAACGTCCAGTGTGTGAATAGTAACAAAATACGTGTAACATTTTACCTGCAAAGACATTTAAAATGTAATGCAAAATGTGAACTCCTATGGAGCACAAATGGAGGTGGTCCTGAGGATATTTTTGGACACTATTAGAGTTTATGATGTTGGTGAAGAATACTATATGCTTGCAGAAAGCAGAGAGACATGACTATAAGATGAGAGGCTTCAGGGAATTCACCTTCTCCAGCAGCTGCCTCAGCTGTTTGGTTCGTGCATCCCGTGAACACATGGCCTGCTGGGGGGCCACCACGGTGCAAATGCACCTGCCCTCACTGTCCTGGGCTGAGCTGTAGACCTGCCATGACTCCTCTGGGTTTGCTGGCAGCACCTGGACACATGTATGGTAGGAAGGGGAGAAGAAGGAGGGTGAGGAGTAGTGGTAGTGTGGGTAATCAAGCAAAAAGTTTGTATAAAAAGCATTTGGATGTTCTAAACATGCAATCATCATTTAGGGTACAGTAAGTGCCATCAGGTTAAATTTGACTCATGGCAACCACTCACAAGGTTTTCATGGTAAGGGAGGTTATGAAAGTGACTAACCATTCCTTTCTTCATTTATTTTGCCTGTGAGGAAATCCACACATAGAAGACAAGAACATGCAAATTCCATACAAACTCAATCCTGGTGAAACCTGAGATCCAACTGTTTCACCATGGTACTGGGCAAAATTTTAAATGTTCAAAAGTAACTCCACATCACCTGGACTATCTGGTCTCTGTTCTCCAAAGAGTCATTTTTTATCATTTATTTAACTTTTATGATATGATCTTGTGTGAGGACGTAACATGTTGTGTATGCAACAGCAAAACGTAGATATCTAGTAGTTATATTTACTGTACATCATTAAGATGCAAGACACGACAGCATTATTTAAATGAACATCATTCTGGCACATAACAATTAAATTACTTCTTAAAGAGCTGAACAAATTCAACAATCCACAAAGAGATTTGAAAAACCATGTTTGTTTGGACACCAGCTGGAACACAATTCAAACAGTCAGCTCCTAGGCCTTTTGAATAATTAACAGATCCATGCTTTGAGGATTTATCCAGGCTAACATTGTCACATCAGAGTAAATAATCATCTAGGATCATCTTTGCGGCCAAGAATTTTAGAGATTTACTTCAATGTGCCATAAAAATACCATTATCATTGTCAAGATTAAGCCATTGAGAGAATGACTTTTCTAGATTAAATCACTTCAGTCAGGTTAAACGCTGCTTGTCCACCATTCATCATTCTTCCAACTCAATAGTGTAACTGTCAGATATGCTAAGCTAATCACAAACAGCATGTGTTAGCCATTATGAAGATCTTTTGGTCTATGCAAACAATCAATAATTTTACTACATTTATCATAGAGAGATTAAAAAATATGTAATGTTGCAACTATATGCCTCAGGTGTTTCATTTTTTTTCCACAAGGCAGACTATTATTCCATACTGTTATTGTTATTGCACTGTTTATGCTTACAGTGGGCATCAGCCCCGAACCTACCCCCAAACTATATCTGACAGCTGCCATTGGAATGGACTTGTTCCTCAAGTGGCCCCAGTTACGAACATTTAACAACATTTCTAAAAGGTCTTTCACGGTGACCTGAGGCAGAACTGGAAGAAGGGGCACTGTGTGTAAATTGTTTGAAAAAAGTGTATGTTACACATTACCGTGTTTTTGCTCCAGTTCCCTGAAAATTGCTGTTGATTGTTTCAATTAAAACCACCTCCTGAAATATAGCCTTTCTTCCCATTAATTAACATATACATGAAGGGTCATTGTTCTTTATTGTCCAACGCTGTTTAATTCCCCATTGTTTATAGGATATAATGGGGAGAAATAAAAACTTGGAGAACAGCCATCAGCCTCTGCCAAATCCAAGCAGTCCCCGAACTAGACACACCCTGGTTCATTACAGTGCTGTTTCACGTCACTCTTGCTGGCCTTTTGTCACACTCCCATTATTATACTGGTTGCTTTCACAGTAAATGATTAGAATCCGGTTGTTTAGAATCTAGAACTGAATTTACATACACTGTTTTGATGCATAGCACTGCATAAAATGCATAACTACACAATCATGCACTTACACAGTTACACAATGCAAGCAGTGAATTAAGATCTGACAAGTTTTAATAAAAATATTTTAATTTAAATTAGTAGCTATAAGAAAACAGAGAATAAGCTCTGAAGGGAATCCAGGTATTCTTTACTCGACAGGTGTTCTACAAACCGGTCCCACTTGATGCAACACGCTGCAATAATTACCAGCTAAGTAAGTGATCACAGCAAAGGTAAGAAATCCACAGGAGATGTGTTGCGCTTTGAGGTAACTCAGAATGAGTACCCGACTCTTTTTTTTTTTTTAATCATAGCCAGCCGTCTGTCACAGATTTTTAAATTTTGTGTGTGAACAGTAGTCTCTGATGTTAGTAATTATATAAGCTTTAATTGACAGACACTATGTATCGCCTCCTAATTAATATGTATCGCCGTCTCCCCATTGTCTTTCTTGGGTAATTTCGCAAATTTATCAGTTACACAATTTTCTTTCAAAATCACTTCAGGGCCTTTTAGTACCTTGAACTATCATATAGACGCGTAGAGTATAAAACAGTAAAGCTAATGTTACTTATGGATCAATGCTAATATATAGTATACAAAATTTGTTGAAACAAGAATTCATACACGTGGCAGGTTGAGCTCCAAGCTGCCCCAATGAGCCTTTCCGATCCTCCTTCGTTAAAATAAATCCAGTCCTTACAAGGAATGTCGCGCTCTTTCCCAAACCCTGCCCTGAAGTGAGCTGGGGGGTCTTTGTTCCTCGCGCCAGCGGAAAGATCCAGTCTTGCATCCTGATCCACATTTCTCAACATGATGTAAAAAGCTTCTCTACGCAACGACACCAGGCTGCATGCTTTTAATTGCCGGCTTCACTACTTCTAATTAAATTTAGACGCCGGTTATTCTCGCTTGAATTCCATATGAAACGGCTCAAAAATCAGTAACGCAATAATAATAATACTAATGATATGTCACAGTGAGTCTCAAGGCAGGCACTCAGTGTCGAACTTACTCCGATACTCCGATCGGGGATACCCCCGGGTGCGGCTGCGAGCTTCGTGGTGTTGAGTCCCACCAGGGAGGGCAGGGTCTGGGACATCCAGTTGGTGATCATGGCCATGGTGCTGAGCACGACCCCGATCTTGAGTAAAGGCACCGACATGTCTGCGCTCTGCGTCCCTCGCTCACCTTCATTCTACACTCGGCAGCGCCCGAGAGCCCTGCAGCCCGCGGCTCATCATGGTGCCCAGAAACGCGCGCTGCGACACCTGTGTGCCCGCTTCGGAGCCCTGCGCCTTCGACATGGCTGGACACACGACTGAGCTGCGCTTGTTACTTTGCTCTCGTCTCGTTCGCTTTCTTTGCTTGCTTATTGTACTGACGCGGAACCTCCTGGCCGTCGCTCTCGAATGCTCTGGGATGGGGATGGTGTCCCGGAGCGGCGCGCCGCAGGTGCACCCGTGAGCAGGAAGAATCCCCGAACACTGACTCCGCTCGGGAGTCCGATCGGTTCCGTTAAACGCTCGTTCGCTCGTTCTCTCGTTCGCTCGCTCGCTCCTGTGCTGTGAACGTGCCGGCGGCCGCGCACCGTCTGCTCGAGATGCGCCTCGTGCCGCGGGTCTATATAACAAAGCGCGGCGTGATGTCAGGTCCACGGTGCTCGTGAAACGCCCACCCGCGTGTCACCGGGGACCCTCGCCGGAGTTGTTTATGCGATCATTCCGCATTTAACCCCTCTTAATTATGAAAGAAAGAATAAAATAAAACACTCTCTCTGCAAAGGCTGCCTGCAGTTTTTTAAGAGCCAGCGGACCGAAGTAGTTGCTTCATCGAGCATTTTTAAACACATTTACCGAGTGGAATAAAATACACACACACACACACACACACACACACACACACACACACACACACACACACACACACACACACACACACACACACACACACACATTTTCAGAACCGCTTGTCCCATACGGGGTCACGGGGAACCGGAGCCTAACCCGGCAACTCAGGGCGTAAGGCCGGAGGGGGAGGGGACACACCCAGGACGGGACGCCAGTCCGTCACAAGGCACCCCAAGCGGGACTCGAACCCCAGACCCACCGGAGAGCAGGACTGTGGTCCAACCCACTGCGCCACCGCACCCCCTCTGGAATAAAATAATCTATAAATAATCAAGACTAATGAAAATGCAAACGAAGCATGTTCGAATATTGTTCTTCCATCGGAAACGTCGTGTTTTGCACACATTGATTGAATGAAATTATGTAGCTCGGTGACAAACCAAGGTCCCCACATAGAAATAACCCGAGTGTGTTAGTCAGGCACTAGATTATGAATTAATTGAACGCGCGTAGTTTGTATTTCCCCGAAGAGTACTTTGTTTCTGAGCGAGAACTGCGGCGACAAAGAGCGCGCGTAACTGCCGCTGAAAGGCTCAGGTTCTGTGACCGCCGCCAGTCCTTTGTCACCGTGTGAGCGCGGAAGGCTCGGTTTCAGAAGGACTCTGTCGCCACCCTGTAGACGCTTGAGGTATTGCACCACGCGTGCGCGTCGCCTGTCCGCGCGGAAGCTCGGAGCGCCTGGACACACATAAGGCATTGGAATGCTTCGATACTCATCTCAGCGACTGAGTGAGTAAAACCAGAACTATTATATTGAACAGGTAACTGAAACTGAAACTAAACTCTGAGCTTCTCAAATGACCACCTATTTTTTTTTTTGCTGTAGCAAGTAACGCCGCTACTGTCTGAAACTGTTCTTTTCAGTTTCACTTGACACACTTCCACTTAGGGAACAGATGTCCACTGCTTTAATGACCTTTTTCCCCCATTTTTCATTGTATTTGTTATGTATGTAGTTCTCTTGAAAAGGTCAGGCCTTTCAAAATATTTTTTTACTGGTGAAATTGTGTTTTCTGGGCCAAATGAACTGGTCATATTCATTCATTCATTCGCTGATCCTTTTCTCCGAAATTTCTTGCCGTTATTTACCTGTTTATACCCAGATTACCTGGATCAACTCCTGGGTCAAAGGTACTACAGCAGAAATTGAAACCCAGGCATCTCATTTGCAAGGTGAAAACTTGAGCCACTACACTACACTAATGTCCTCATTCATTCAGCAATTCCTTTTTGTTGATTATGAGACATGTCTACAAGAGAAAAAAAATGAATCCTAAAAGCGGGCCACCCCAAAATTTGGAGGAAATACACAACAGATTTATTGATGGCTTGTCAGATATCTTGAATTTCACTCTGTTACAGAATTTGATTCTTTATACAATCTAGTCTCGATATCTTGCTCACAGGTACACCAGCAAATTGTAAGCAGAATTGTAACTTTTTGCCACTGTTCCATTTCCCTATACTGTAGTACTGCTGTTTGCAGTCATGACAGTGTAATGTTCATGCTTGTGTGTCTTTGTGTAGTTTAATAGAAAAAAATCATACACGGTTTAGTCATCATTCTGCATGCAGGGGGCAGCATTCTTTTCATTCAGTATCCACTCTGATGAGAATTTCAGAGCCAGAGACAGGGATCTCCCGCAGAGCTAACACACGCTGGATGGACAGGTCTGCTGTTATGCATCTCTTAATACAGTCAACAGTCTCTACGGAAGATGTTCAGGCCGATGCCCAGAGCCACCACAGCGCAGTGCTTGTAAGTCACATATCAGATGATCTCTGCTGTCCTTTGTTAGAGAAGTCTACCACTAACCATGGTCCACGTGGAACCCCAACCTAACCTGAATGCATGTGGCCCTCAATTCCTAGAGGCTGACACCATCAAGCATCAAATGTTACTGCAAAAAATCTTTTTTTTTTTTTTCCCTTGTCAATTCAACACCACTCTCTCCCCATTATCATAATCAGCCAGGTGGCTTGTGTTTGTCATAAATTATTAAATGCAATGACGGTGACAAATTCAATATGCTTTACGACTAATCATGTTTTTTTTTTTAAACAGACACAATGAAAAAAAAGTTATTTTTTAAAATTCCTGACCATCAGTAAATATGAAAACAAGTTTTTAATGTAATTTTTTCAGATGTCCTCTAAATGTTTTTGAGGAAAGGACAATGGAAGAGCAGGGGATATCATTTTAGTGAATCCTACATTGTGTTGCAAAAACGATAAATACATGACAACTCTAAGTATTACAGAGTGTCAGAAATTATTTCACTCAGTGCAATAATCATATAAGTTCATGAACATTTAATGAAATGTAACAAATGCTTGTTACACTCAATATCTCCATGAATTTCTTTTGGATAAAATGTTTAATAATTCTGACTTTATCAAGACAGTGACAAAAATGTAAATGTAGCTGCAACTCTACAAAGGCTGGAAGCTGTACAAATTTTATCAACAATACTAGGACCTCAAACACATTTACGTAAGGATTTAAGATTTGTGAATAATCGCATCCAACCATCAATTACCAATCACCATATGTCCAGTGTAAGGTCAAAGTGGTGTGGAGGTTATCCTGGAAGCAGCATCAGTCCATTGCAGAGCAATCACACACTCACTCATACACACATTTACATTGACTCATTTAGCAGACATTTTTCTCCAAAGCAGTAAAGACAGTTTAGAGTCAGCAATTCACCTGAAACACATGCTAGTAAGTTTTTTACTAATTTAGGTCATGATTTTCTCCAAATCAACGTACATTGCTAAGCTTATTGCAGTGTTTCACCCATTTATACAGCTGGGCAATGTTATGACCCCTGGGGCAATACCTCTAGTGACCAGTGCACCAAAACTGCACCAATTGCATCTTCTTCTTTGCATATGCATATAGCACCTGAAAATAAACTCTGTACTTATGTTGAGCATTATCCATATCATGAGATCATGAGACGTAGTTCTTTCATTGGAACAATTCAGTGTAACTAACATGCTGAAGTTTACTATAGCACGGGGGTGAGATTCTTCTGAGTGCAAATCGGTGGTGCAAGAAAATCCTGCAAACACAGGAAGAACATGAAAACCCCACAAAGACTGAGCTGAACCCATATCGAAACCCACAACCCAAGAGCTGTGATACATCCGCACAAGACGCTACACTACTGAGTCCCCTTCTGTAAATAACTTCTGAACAAATAAACAACAAATAGTGGTATTATTTAGTAGTAGCAGTACTTGTTATATTTTACACGTTATAACTGATCTCTGTACTTTCACAATTAGTAGAATACAGGTTACTAAGCAAGCTGCCAGATTTCACAGTGTAGAATATGTGCTTTACTGTTCAGACTGTTGACAAAAGAACAGCTGCTGAAATGACAGGTCTAAATGTTCCACCTACACAGTGCTGTCAGCTGTGGGAAGGCATGAGGAAAACTCAAGTGTACACTTTTAATGAGCATGTAGTACATTGCAAAATATAGCTCAAGACTGTTATGGTACAGCAGTAAGCAATTTTTCTGTAAAATGGAACTATCTCTTTCTCTCTCTATATATATATAAAAATATACTGTATATATATATATATATATATATATATTTAGTGACAGAGAGAGTTAGAGAGTTAGTGCAGATGTCATACAGTACTGTCACACTTCTTAATACATGTTTGCAGTACATGAACTTTTGAATTTTGCGCACCATTGAAACCACGTTGGAACTTTCATTCTGCTGTAATACAATTACCTGGCAACAATTACTGACTTATGTAAAACATGCTTTTTAAATATATTTTTTTCAAGCATCTTTAAGGAACTACAGAAATACTGAAAGGAAATAAAATTTAGTGAACCACACACATATTTCCTTTCAAGTTATTCACTGGCTTTTTAACACCTGATGCCAAACATGTATTGCAGCTAAGATGCTACCTTTCTTTAAACAACATACAGTATTCTGTCTAGCAAGGCCCAGACATTGCTCTTGTCTACTTTTCTATTACTTTGTAAGTAAACACACACCTCACACTCCAGTTTATCATAAATAAGAAATATGATATACAGGATCTCAAAAGCCCAGTAAAAAGCAAGCCTTTGTTGTTCCACAGGTGGCCCCTTGTGAACCATGTTTAAGGGATTTTGAATTAAAAATTAAAAACACCTCTAAAATAATCGCTTAAAAATTTAACATCATTCTCTCTTACCATTCTTTACAAAACACACAAATACTCAGTTACCTCCACTTTTCCTATTACCCTTCACATTCTGTACCCTTGCAGCTAAACTAATCCCCAGCCTAAGAAAATGAAAACTTATAATGTTCAGGCAGAATCTGATGAAGGATTTGCATTGTGTAAATTAGGGCCTCTGCTACTGCACACATACATTACCCTATAAAATTCTTCTAGAAAATTTTGAAGAAAGGAGGTTGATAACTTAGAGGTAAATGTTCGCACAATCAATTAGCAACTGCAACTAAGAAAATTAAAGAAGTGGCATTATAAAGAACAACAGCCAGGCTTCATAAGAACTCAAGCTGATGACTTGGATCACGAAATTCTCGTTTATCCTTGTTTTTTGTCTTTCAGGATATTTGTGGATTACACATTTAGTAATGCAATGATAGAAGCGCCACCATTATGATAATTATGAACAAAAAATTTTTAATGGGAGTTGAAAACAAAATGATCAAAAATAAATGGAATCCTGAAAGCTATTTCTCTTATGACTATACCTATATTATACAGTTTATTTAAGCTAAAATGACCAAATGTAATTAACACCAAATATCCAGATATTTCGTGATTAATAAACATGCGTAACACAGGCTAACTAGGTAAGGTACAAAGAGGAGAAAAATGGCAGGTCTCTAACTTGAATGTAATAGGTCATTAAAGAATCACAAAAACAACAGATGTGTGCATGCAGTCTCTCCCCACAGGAGTAAATACTTTGATTAAAAGCTAAAACTGGGAGGAGACATACCACACTGATATGATAATTTTAATCAAGCACACCAGAGACACCAAAGAATAAATCCAAAAATGTGCTCCTTATAAATGCAAAACTGCAGGGGTGTCCACAATGACTGTTTTTTATTCATTTTTTTTAATATTCACTTCCTGTAACCATTTATGGACTTAGAATTTGCATACATAAAAATGTTTTTATCAAGTATAGTTAACACAAGGCTAGATACTGATGCAAAACATAATCAATATAAAAAGAAAACCGAACGAAGGTTTCATCAGAAATTAGTTACATGTATTATAACCCTATGATTTATGCATTAAAATCAATTTTTTAGATGTGGCCAAAAGATCTGACAGTATTAATGGAAAAAAAGCTTCCTCTAACAACTTAATTAGGTAAGTCAAATCTGTAATACTGCATAATTTCTCAAATGGAACTGCTGACTAACAACTCTCATTTAATTACAGCTGTCTACCTCTCAGCGAGTGATGCTACATATTCTCGCTTGTGCTTTACTTTTCCTCTCATGAAGGAAGTTCCCAAAGACTGCACTAAGTAGGTCAACTCAGCTAAAAGAAGCAAGTCATTTGGAAGAAAAAAAAAAATCATTCAGACCAAAAAGTAATGAAAATGGATTACATTAAATGCAGGTCCCCTGAAACCTTTCACCAAGACTCATATAACCTTAATGACTCGTCCTGCTTCGTGATTCATTTGGCTATAATGCCCTTTCCAAGGTAGGTATTGTAATTCCCCACCATTAGGAAGATATGGGTAAAGGAAATGCAAAATTTCTGCATTTCTGCATAAAATGACAGGTAATACTTGTTTTTATTAGAACTCCCACTCTGCAAGCAACCTAACCTTGAACTTTTCACAGCTGTCCATGAGCGGCTAGTGCCATCAGCATTCATTGCAGTGAATGGCTTTGCTTTAGAAGTCCACCAAATACAGAGGCCTCATTAAAATTCTCTGTGTTTTTTTCTTTCTTTATTTATTTATTTATTTCTTTATTTATTTATTTGGAAAAGCCTGCTTCTCTACACTCAATTAGGCAATACTTTAAGAAAGCTGCAACCTCAAAGAAGCTCAAAACTGAACTGTAATGATGCAGCAGTTTGTGCCAGTGTTTAATTGGAGTCCAGCCCCTTAACCTCTGTGTTTCCTTATCCTCTAATTAAATCAGTTTGCAAAGCAATGCCTTATAGTGCATTACATGCCCTCTTGGCCTCTACAAATTAGTATGGAATAATTAAGGGGCAAACAATGAGATGTGCATGTACGATACACTTAAAAACTTCACAATTACATTTTTTATTGAACACTTTCATATACTTTCACCTAAACCAATACTGGCATCTGCCTTCCTACTTTGAAAACATTTCATTACGTTGGTAGAAACAACATGGAAAAGATTTTAAAAATCTGCACAAAATACTTGAAAGTACAAAAAAAAAAAAAAAAAAAAACACTAGTCTGTACCTTATACTATCAGAGGAATAGCGCAAAACTGATTAACACTTTCTGTAAAAGTTCTTACATGCGATTACCATGTGATATTTTTCATGTATGAACATATATATTATACACTCACACACCTGTGTGTGTGTGTGTGTGTGTGTGTGTGTGTGTATATATATATACGTATATGTATTGTATATATAGTACATATAAACACACACCATCTGAAACCATTTGTCCCAAGTGGGGTCACAGCAAACCGGAGCCTAACCTGGCAACACAGGATGAAAGGCTGGAGGCGGAGGGGACACATCCAGGACAGGACACCAGTCTGTCGCAATGCAACCCAAGCAGGACTCAAACCCCAGACCCCCCAGAGAGCAGGACCCGGATATATATATATATATATATATACACACACACACACACTGTACATTCATACATATATAATGAAACTGCATTGACTGTTGGAGAAAGCAGATATCGGGTGACTTTGTCAGATGTTGCTAAACGGCAACCTGTCAATAGCAGTTATGTAAAAAATAAATTAATAAACAAAAAACCACAAACAACAGCATGTTTGTTCACCTCCTCTGGCCTCATTCTACTCAAAGAAGTCATACTGTGAGTTTTGAAAGCTTAGCACTGAACTTTACATTGTGTGCTTACAATAGTGGTCATCCAAGACTGACATTCACAGAACTGTGAGTGTGTTTATGATAAAATTAAACATATTAAGGTGAAACTGGTTGATTTTAGGTGTTCGGAGGTATTGCATATCTTGAGGTATAATGTAGAAAATATAAATCATAATTACTGTATGTGAGAAAATACTCCAGTTAAAATAAAAATGTGGAAATCTGAAACTTCTAAAAAAATGATGAGGAATGCAGTGAGCAAACTTATCTTATAAACTTCCAAATAACTTTTAGTGCACTTTAGGTTTTCTGGAAAATTACAGGTAATTTTGCATTTATACAGTTTTCATACTTTTAAGATCAATCAAAGAAGCAGGCTTTTAAATAACTGAATCCAATATTTAATTTTTGTCAGACAGAAATTGCGCTAGTTACACTTCACAAGGAGTCAGTGAATCTAAGGGATCCAGGTTATGTGACAATATGTAATAAAAGTAAGTTCTTTTCTAAATTACGTTTTTAGATAATCAAAGATAAATGTTTGGATAGATGTTTTGTTGTTTCTTTTTCATATTACAAAAAAATTCAGTGTCTTCCTTCAACTGTTCATCAATGTTCAGATTTAACAAGACTCAATTTATTTATAATCAGTGATGCCAAATTCCTAAATATATGGTATTATGTGGATCCTATGGAGTATATGTTTTATAGTGCCTTACTACATCAGGTGCAAATTTATTATAAAACAGTAAGAAGGCCTTATGAAATTCGAAAAACCTGTCCCTAGAGATCTGTGATATTTTAACACACAACTGTTCCACTTGTTTAAAATTTGTGATTTATGAAATTCTTTTCAGCATAATCTGTAAAAACAATTTGATTGTGTTACCTTTAGCACACATGTCTACAAAACCATTTTAAATCATCACACCTTGGGAAGCAAAACACAGTTATTAAGTTAAACTTAACAGGAGACAAGGGCCATTTATTATCCATCCTCTGTGTAGCTTTTGCAACATGTGTTACATTTTTTTGCAGCTCTGTAAATCAGAAAAGGTGACACTTCAAGCAAAAAAAAAAAAAAAAAACACAATATACTGATATGGCATACAAAGTGTGCGGCATCCCCGAGAGCGATAAAACAGAGGAGAAAGTCAAGCTTTGCGTGGCTCCACATGGTTTTAGAAATGTAACTAATTCATATATTTATGCAACTATAACAGAAGTATTTAAAATGCATATGTTGGTATATACAATGTATGTATGTATGTATGTATATATACACTACATATATACATATACCATATACAGTATATCTACACACATACACACCCATACATATATATATATATATAGCCATATACCCACATACGAGACAGATATTGTACGTTTATAATACTTCAGCTTAAAAGTTTTCAAATGAACTTATTTACCCGTGTATATGTGAGATGTACCAGGCAGAAGGACGAATGGAACGGAATGTCCTGGTTCAGTCTCTCCTGACACGCTGTATGGTATGGGTACCGTATGGTGGATGAAGGACGGATGATGGTACAGCGGTGCAGTGCTCATGTAGAACGGGCTCAGCTGAGAACACCAGCAGCAGCAGCGCACCTGTTTCAGCTCGGAGGTCTCATCGCCGGAAACAGGGGACCAGGGGACGCGTCAGCTTAGAGCGGAGCCTCGCACCCCGCCGTGTCCCTTGCTACTGGTCACGCTGGACAGGCTGAAAGTGTACCAGCAAGTTTTAATGGGAAGCCAAAGGGCGACGCACAACTGAAGAAAACGGCGACACTGATTTACAGTCCGCGCGCGCTGTCTGCCGCCGAATCCCTGTGAAGTTGTAAAAGAAGAAGCGCGAGGGCAGGGACCGAGCGCGGCTCTGCCTGCGAAATGTGCCGTAACGGTAACACGAGTCTTCCAGGCTGCTGCTGGACAACGTGGTCGTGGATAGAGCCGCGTGTAGGCAACGTGTAAAGCGCGTGCAGACGGCGGTCGGGCGACGTTCGGACTGTTCGGACAAGGTTCCGACAACGTGCGAACCGCGCCGCTGGCGAGGCAGCTTTCGGACAACAACACCCCGCACCGCGAACGCAACCTCAGATTCACGGTGAGCCGAGGGTACAGAAAACCCCGCACACACGGAGTGTAAGAGCGTGTGCGAGCGCCACGCGGGACCCTCTCGTTCAAGTGCCCCCCTTTTTTTTTTTCTGTTTTTGTTTTCTATTTCTTCGCCTCTGTTGCACCTGTCATGATTTTGCGCACCTCGACGGGCTGCAGCCCATATGAGACGCGCACATTACAACTACGCCAGTGTTGTGGTCCACGGTCAGCCCGTTCTCCGCCCGCGTTCCTTAGCCACCCTGAGCGCATCCATCACGCCACGCCACGCCACGCCACGCCACGCGCGATCTCATCGCACCGCTCTTCTTAACGAGGGAAAATGGCGTTGCGAACCTACTTGCGTGAGTTCTGTGCCCATCAGGACGAGGAGGGTGAGACTCAGGAGCTTGTTGGCGGGCTGCATCTCTTGCCTCCGACGTTCGGAGCGGCGCTTTTCTCACATGCAGGGGATGTCCCTTCGCCTCTCCGTGCGCTCTCTGTCCCCCCTTGGCAGAGTCCTCCTCTTCGGCTCGTGTCCCCCGCGAACCCTTCAGCACTAAAACACGCGAAAGCAGCGCATCGGTTTCGCGAAGCCGTCGCTTTGCATATTTATCTCACCCGCCGTTTTTTACGCCCCGTCTCTTCCTCTCCGTGAGAAATGCCGCTTTAGTTCGGTGTTCATATGCAGAAGAAAAAAGAAAAGATTCGGCGCTTCCCTAATTGCGACTTCTTATTACGAAAAAGTTTGCCTCGCGAAGAGGAGCGCGCAGCTGAGCACGAGATGGGTTTTTTGGGCGGCAGGAGCTAGCCACGGTTCTGAAAGCGGATGTGACGTCACGCTGCGAGGGAAATTCAAGCGAAGTCGAGCGAACGACAAACGACGGGTGGAGAGCGAGAGAGAGAGGAGGACAAAAGTGTACGCGCGGAGGAGGAATTCTCATTAAAGGAAATCATTAAAACCTTATTTGTATTAAATTTAATTACTTTGTTGGCATCTTTGCGGATGAACTTCTCTGCTGCGATCCATTTACTGGATATTATTTCAGCAGTCAGAGAAAAGACAGCCTTGGAGTTGCTATGGAGACCACTCCGTTTCTTTCAGCTATTACTATTTAAAAAAACCGAGAAAGAATTGTTCCATAATTCAACAAAGCTGCATTCAATGGATCCCAATGCAACTGGCTGTCACAATACAGCTAATTGCAGGTTCAGTAGAGGGAAAGCAAGAGAGAGCGAGGGAGTGTGAGTGAGATAATTCCTGTCTGAATACACCTACAGTGTACAAAGTCATTATTTGAAAACAAGGCCTCTCAGTAGATTAGTCACATTTATTCAATGAAATTTGTAACACAAAACACGCAGGCCTTTGTGTATTCCATTATCCAGCTGGCTGTGTGAATAGTTGTGTAAAGCAATACTGCTTTAATGTTTAATGCCACAGTGGTACAAAAAGATGCGCATGTATAAATGCAATGTAAAAATAGAAACCTTTTAAGATGTGAGCTGTCTTGTCAAAATGGATCCTTGTTGTTAAAAGCCTTACCTAAAATGTACACAGAGAGAAATACACAAAAAGCACAGATACTTTTATTAAAGAATACAGCTGGTAGCTCACAGTTTATGGACACAGACTTGAACCTTGAAAGGTTTAATGTTCACAGGTGTCCCATGAGGGGACCTGCTCTAGTACTTTTGAGCAAAGATCTGAAGTTCTGAAAAAACCATCTGCCAAACAACATAATTCCTCCCATGCACACAGCTAGTGTATTAGTAAAGCCATTTGTGTTAATTACTTTTCACAAGGGTACTATAGTTGACTGTACAACAGCACTGTGAACCCAACAGCCACCTATGCCAGTGAAACCTGGAAGACTACGAAAAGGATTGCCAACAAACTGAATGTATTCCACCAACATAGCTGACGTCAAATTCTGGGTGTCTCCTACCACGATCAGATCACAAACGAAGAGGTGTTCATAGTGGTCTGCTGCGACTGGAAGACACTGTTGCTGAACGACGAATGCGACTAGCGGGTCAGATTTTGAAACTTCCTCACCAGGGACTTCCAAAGGTGGCAATGCGATGAGTGCCCCCAAAGGGGGAGCGCAAACAGGGTAGACCACCGAAAACGTGGTGTTCCACCTTTTGAGAAGACCTCAAGACCATGAACATCGAATGGACAGATGCTGAGATCATTGCTGCCAGCAGAGTCTATTGGAGAAGACTTGCTGCCCAATAACTCAACCAACGTGGGAGGAACTAACTACACCTGTTCTGGAACTTGAACCAGCAATTTTCAGGTTACAAATCTGTTCCCTTGGCCACAGTGCTACCTGTTGCTTAATTCATGTAATGTGGATTCATGTGGGCAGGGAGTTCAAAAATTGAGTTTACTCAAACCAGACAAAAACAGATAAGCTTTATGCCTGACAAGGGGGTTTGTCTCCCATTTTGAAAGGGATGGAATGTGTGACATTTGGCTATAACAGTAATTTTCCCCAGGCATCACGTGGCAGTCTTTGCCAGACATAATTGAATTCACAGAATTCAGAGGATTTTAACTTGGAAGTTACAACGACGTCCAGATTGATGTCTCTCACAAATATAGAAAGTGGGAGAGAGATAGAGATTTGCTATTCAAATTTAAAAGTAATTATTTTGCTGACAGGCAAGACATGCAAAATACTTGTAGTGCTGCCAAAGCGGTGCAGTAACATATCATGAAACTATAGAGATGAAGAGATAGATAGTCTCTAAAATATTTTGTGCTACTGAGTTACATACAGGATTAGGGTTAGGATTACATCTTGGATTAACCCTAACCTTAACCCTAAAACTATCCTGTGGTGCCTCATCCTTATCCTTAGCTGATGGTTTATGCTGAAAGGGGCATTGAAGATTTAAATACATTTCTTTGAAAAAGGAAAAACATGTTAAAATAAAACAAATAAAATAAATACAATTAATTTTAAAAATGTTTGTTTGGTGCATTGGTTAGCACTGGTGATTCACATCTTGTGGGTTGCAGGCTCATTGAATCTGGCTCAGAGTATGCAAAGCTTATATGCTGGTTTTGTGAGCTTCCTGACACAGTCCAAAGACCTTTTAGGTGACTTGGTCACTCATGCTCTGTGCTTCTGGGATATGGTCCAAAGCACAAAACCCAGCAATGGATGAGCACTTATTAATAATGGATGGATGGTTTTTAAGCTCAGACAGTTACAAAAAAAGCAATTGAAAAAATCTACAGTGTGCATAATATCATGAGGAGTTAGAATTTGCAATCTGAGGTATGAGAAAATGCTTTTGTTACTATCTCCAAATCACAGGAAACCGGTGGCAATAAATCTGTTTAAGCCTGCCAGTATGCTGAACTGAGCCATTATGTCCCAACTGTTTGTCAGCTCCTCACTGTGTGTTAAACATTCTTTATTCCACTGATCCATTTAACTGAGAAGTTGGTTAATTACTTTCAAAATGTAAATAGATATAAGTTGTCTTAGGTGCCTGTAAGGTAAGCTTTGAAACAGCTTTTCCTTCCATAATTTTTCTCCTTAGCTGATGTTTTATGCTGAAAGCGGCATTACACATCTATATATTTATACAACTGCATACTTCAGCTGTACCAAATGATGACAGATGACGTCATCGCCATCATTAATAGTTAGTCTAAGTGGTCTGTCATTTTCATGGACCTATGAAATAAACATTTTAATATACTTCCTACCATGTAATAGCATAAAATATACAACATTCTGGGCTGCTGAATTTCAACAAGTTTAATAGCACAGAACTATGCAGAGATTGTTGTTCTCATTATTTGGTACAATGGGCTGTTTTGTATTCAAAGATCCCTCTTTATGGTTGAATTAACATACACATAGACATAAATATAACATTTTTTTAAGTATTATTTTCCATTACAAATACTGAACCGTACTTTTTCCTAAACTGCAAGGAAGCTTCTAAAAAGCGACTAAAATATGTAGACATTCTCTCTTGTAATGCTTAGCAGAGATGTTTAACCAAAATTACTTTTTAAATATTACAATAGTCTCTTTAGCTAGTAAGAGTACCCTACCACCTTCAGACAGTTATAATATCATATGTGGCACCTTGAACTGCACCTCTATGTCAGCAACTTAAATCAAAGGGTTATCATGTCAATGACAACATCCTTTGAAAGGCAAGAACACATCAGCAGTCTGAACGCGTCTCAGATATTGCAATTACCGTATAATGTTAATGATGAAGGTCAGGACGTACTGACCCTGATGCTGAAAGATGGATGATTAAAATTATGCTTTTTATTTAATAGAGGGCAGATGCTATTTTTTTCTGCTAACAAGTAGGATATTTACTGGAGTTATAAAATAGAACGTTGTTTTATTTTCATGACAAATGTGTACTGTAGATGTCCTCTGAACGCAGGTGGTAACAGTTGGAAAAAGAGGTATACAATATCATGAGCATTTGAATTTAATCAAAGTAAATGTTGTACAGTCAGCAGATCAAGGGAATATTTCAATGTTCAACGTATAACACTCCGGTCTGTTTTGCTCATTATTATGGTACATCACACACCAGTGTCCTTATTAATGTAGAACACCCAGTGCACTTTAACAACGACTACAACATACAGGTGCAACATAGAACAATAAAAATGAATCCCATGTTAACATTAACTGATAGTTTAAGTCAAATTGTTGAAAATCCCCTGCATGGTGAGTCACAATGTTAAGCACAGCAAGGCTTTAAAGGACCTTATTTTTAATCTTTTGCGTTAAAAATATCTAGAACCACCTTTGTGTTTTTTGATTAGCAGGAATGACCCAGATACTGTCAAACTATTGCATTCTCACAGCTAGGTTTTCATTGTAATAACACCACAGGCCTGGGATTGCAAAAAATAACAGGACACACTCGTTCTTTCGATAAGAACCCACCAAATGAAATTGACCAACACTGCAATTCTGAGTGACACTAGTTTAGAAAATAAGAAAAGCTGTCCCTTCTCCTAGTATGAATTCCGTAATAGCTGTATATATTTCAAAATCAAGGATAAGGTCATCATGTTGTGCATCAGGAATAATATATCCTAAAGTTTATGAGAATGGAAAAGTCATCTCCAGGCTGAAACATGAAGGTTTTGCAAGATTTTTATTTCCTTCTTCTATTATTCTTATTCTTATTCTTATTCTTATTGGGGTGCACGGTGGCGCCAGATTTGGCCGGGTCATGCGCTCTGGTAGGTCTGAGGCTCGAGTCCTTCCTGCTTGGGGTGCCTGTGACGGACTTGCGTCCCATCCTGGCTGTGTTCCCTTCCCCTTCAGCCTTGCAGCCTGTGTTGCCGGGTTAGGCTCTGGCTCACCGCGACCTTGCTTGGGGCAAGTTGTTCTTGATGTTGGTTATTGTAATAATAATAATAATAATAATAATAATAATAATAATAATATAGCTTTTTATCTAAAATTCTTTTCATTCTTTTGTTCCATGGGGTCATTTCCTAGAGCAAATCAGGTGAAGTATTTCTCCGAAACGTAACATAGAAAGTCACCTTTTAAGAATGTGAACCAGACAATATCTTCTTCATAACCATTACTTTACTTGCTACCCAATACATAAGAGATTTAATTTTGTGTTCCTTTAGAAAAATTGCAACAAATGTAAAATGAACCTACAAATGTGCTAACACAGAGGCAAAGCAGTGATCATTATGAAGCAGAGCTTTTTAAGTTGTAATTCTGAATCGCAGCCTTCATCTAATATGAATTCCTCTGTTGTACACCAGGATCTCCACAGATATGGTTACAATTCACTAGAAGCCATGTGAAGAAAATGATGGCTGGATGAAAACTATTCAGGATACTGTTCATCGCTCATTTTTCTTAGATCTCTGTGCCTTATACAATATGACCAGTAAAAGTGCACAGTTGTCATGGGGATTATCAGAATCATTCAGAATCGTGTGAGGGTTCCCCTGTGAGCCTGTTTAATAAAACATCCTTCTCTGGGCTTTCATTAGTCAGGCGGTAGTGTGTGCATTGAAAAAATCAAAGGGAATTAGGCAAAACCCTCTTATGTAATGAATTGTACTAACAGCAGAAAATTAACAAAACAATTAAGAACAGAAGTAAACTGATGTTAACTATAGTGAATAAAAATAGCGTTTTTGTTCTTTGTATTTTATTCTGATATTTTTTTTCATATTGAACAATTTATAATAGTTTTGCCTGTATAGACGTTTGAAGAATTTTCTAGATTAAACACCTTGCTGAAGTACACTGCAGCTAAGGGTTGCCCAAAGCTCAAACCAGTGAACCACTATGAAACTAGTTTTCATTTAAAGAAATAAATTAAGCTTACATGTAGTGCTAAATGAACTGAATTAAAAACTCAAACTCCTTTTACAAAGATATATTAGAGGGCTTTGGATTTAATTAATTTGAGCATTTGTAATTGGATGAGCAGTAACTGAAAATGGATGGATAAACAAATACATAAATTAATCACTGACCCTAACTGCATTTACTAAAATTGGGTGGAAAGTTAATAATTATATAATTCATATTATTAATAATAAGCATGTTCAATTAATTTTACCTGGCACAGAGGATTGCTATCATTACTATTGATCTGCTTCATGCTCATCAATAGGCAAGCTCATCATCTCATTAGTGTTCAGCAAATGCGTGGTGAAGATGGAATGTGAAAAAACAAGCTCCCTTGGATCAAATTAATTTACTTCTAAGCTGTCACTTTCAAGATGCAGTGCGCTTTCTCATAGAGGTCAACACAATTAGGTTCAATATGTATAGTAAATATGCGGTATAAAATAAAAATAAAAGCGGTGTACTCTTTTGTCTTTGTAGAATATTTCACACTAACTTGCTTGGCAGAGCGCAACATTTTCTGTCCTCCCAGGGCAGCGATAGGCGTTTAAATAAAGTCTGACTTAATACAGATCAAGGTCAGGCAGGGAAGTTTCTGCTGCATGAGCATGCTCTCATTTGTAAACCATTTAAAATTTTGTTCTGGGAGCGTAGGCAGACATTTTTTGACCCTGCATACATTAACTCTGCGTCTGGAGCAGACAGGCGTGTGGCAGCTAGGATTTTATGTTTTTCAGCATTCGACTCTTCTTGTCATCTCCCTGGACTTCAGCTGAGTCCTTTTGTTTAAAAAAAAAAAAAAAAAAAATCAGATGAGGGGGATGCCTTCTTGAAAACTGAAAAAAATTGAAAAATGACATGATAGAATTTGCATTTATATTAACATATTGGAGAGTTGGCGCCAATACTAATTAGCCTGGATTTTGTACTTAGAAGGGGGGAAAGCCATCTGTAACCTCCTTAGTCGCAGTATTCATGCCAATAGCTAGCTCTCGGCAGTTTCCTCATGACGAGTATGATTTAACAAATAAAAGTGATTTATTTGCCTATGGGAACAGACCTGGCAGAGACTTTGCTACATGTGTCTGTGTCCCAGGCTCTAATAAAGGAAGTTCAATTTAATCCATTAAAATTATTTAAATTACAGAAAAACTTACTTATATATGTGTCTGTGTGTGTCTGTGTGTGTGGACTGTGCACATGTTCCTTGGGTCGATGTGGGTTGCTTCCTCCCACTATGCAAAGACCAGCTCATAGGATGGTCTGGTGACTCAGAGGTGTTTTTTAAAGCATGTACGTTTGTGTGGCCCTGTTTTGCTAATTGCTGTGGAATGGCATCTTGAATGATGTTTTGACCAGGGCATTCTTTGCCCAGAGGCCTTGGCTTCAAGGAATAGGCTCTCTATTATGAGCCCCTATTCCTGGATAAGGACAGCACATGCCACATTCAGTCAATTCCCTCTTGCCTGTGATTCTAACTGCAGGCAAGTCATAAGGCTCAGTTCTGAAAAAAGGACAGCCACCAGGCAAAGAAACTCTCTGTGGGGGGAAAGCGTCTCACCCAGAGCTTCCCTTTAGGCTCTGGGTTTGGCTTTCTGCTTGATGGAAATCAAAAATGATAGGAAAGTGGTGTGCTAAGGGGGGAGGGGTGCAGTGGATTTGGCCTGTGCCTGCTCTCTGGTGGGTCTGGGGTTCGAGTCCTGTTTGGGGTGCCTTGTGATGGACTGGTGTCCCATCCTGGGTGTGTCCCCTCCTCCAGCCTTCTTCCCTCTGCTGCCAGGTTAGGCTCTGGCTTGCCATGACCCTGCTTGGGACAAGTGGCTTCAGTCAGTATGTGTGAGGTGTGCTGCTGGTGGGAGGAGTGTGAAGTGTCATTTAATGTCACGTAGCTTGCCTTGTCTTAAATTGGCTTTGATGATTAGGTTTTAAAAGAATAAATAAATGTTCATTATAAATTATGCTCAGGGAACTAAGGAGGTTTCTGAGGTTTTATACACCCTTACATCCATAAAATGAGTTCAAAGAATTAAGTAAGTTTTCATTAGTGTACTGTGATAAACTTGAAACTAGGAAGAAGGTGTAAGAAGATTTAATACTAGAAAGCACATGTTATTTATAGCATCAGAGACATTACACTGCCTCTTTCCTAATTCAGTCTGGTGTTTTGGCTGAGGGAGCGCAGTGGTGCAGTGGGTTGGCCAGGTTCTGCTCTCTGTTGGGTCTGGAGTTTGAGTCCTACTCGGGGTGTGTTGTGACAGACTGCCATCCTGTCCTGGGTGTGTCCCCTCTCCCTCTAGCCCTATGCCCTCCATTGCTGGGTTAGGCTCTGGTTTGCTGCGACCCATCTTGAGACAAGTGACTTCAGCCAATGTTTGTGTCTGTTTTGCAGCGTTGTTGAGTGCCAGAACCATGCAGTGCTGAATGAGCATCAGAACTCATGTTGACTTCACCAGAAGAGTGAGAATCTTCAGTGATCTACATCCACCCTAGACCCATAGACTGTGTTGGTGTGGAGCTGATTCCTCTCAAGCCAGTGCCCACCTTCCCCAAACCTAAACGTCCAACCGTGCATCATCTCTGGCTGCTCTGCCAAAGGCATGCAGTCCCCCTTGTCCTACAATCTTCACGTTGAACTCATGTACATATACTCAGCACCACAGAGCTACCAGTCCTTTTGTCTCTCTTCAGTTGTTGAACAGCCATGTTTACCCACAGAGTCATGTACCTGATAGAGAATCTGCAGCTTACTGCTGGGGGACGCAGCTCACAAAAATCCTCCAGCATCATGTTTTATTAATGAAGTGGTATGTAGGTCAGCTCAGGCAGAATGGAAACACGCTTGGAAGGAAGGTGGCAGGTTCAGCATCTGTAAATATTTGTAAAATTAATAAAAAAAGGTAGATATTGGAAAAGTTGGTGTATTCAACCATGAAATGGCACATGCTGGACAGAGAAAAAATTGCATCTAGTTTCCAAATACTTTGATGTATCTCATATGCTAAGCTCTCACTTTCATTTTCTCAGTTGCATGCATGCAGTTCATGTTAGCTGTGAACAATGTGCCAAAAGTGTCTGCCAGACATTGACATCTTTCTTCTTATATTTTTGCATGCCCTCAGGATGTGATATGTGGAAGCAATTATGTGCTAAATTTATCCTGCACAAAACTGTCTTTTTGGTACAGATGACCTTTTTTATGAGCACCAAGTACACGTATATGATCAAACTGAAGGTGTCTTTGAATAGACACACCAGCTAAAGCAATATGTCAACATAAATGCAACCTTAAAAGCAGTGTTTTATTATAATCTTTTAACAAATCTGAATACTGATTATTATATTTTAAAAATAGCCTTTATGACACTGTATACTATATCATACTTGTATTTTTGTTAGCAAGAAACTATCAGTTGATATCTAAGCAGGGACTTCTTTTGAATGACTGTGTAGTGACAAAAACTAACGTTTCTTTTTCATTTTTATTATACCAACATGACAATAGCCTAGCTGTTGTACAAGATCCTGTAAAACCTATGAAAATCCTCATAAAATCCTACAGACTATTAAGATCCATGGTGAGATGTGACATGGAACAGGATATTCTTCCCTAAATCCTGCTCAGACTAAGGTTTATTGTCAAATCCCACTAAAAGAGGATCGTAGTAAAGCATCCAATTCTTTGTTAAAGATCTTATTCAGGATGAGAAACCAGAGAATTATCCTTTGTATCAATTGAATGGTGTTCACGAGTTTCTGTATTTTAAGTTTGAGTGACGAGGTGGAAAAAAACTGGTCAAAATTGATGTTTGATCCCAGGTTAATTTATGCGCATGTCCTTATTTTTCCCCGTTTGGATTATACTTGTTTCTGTAATTTTTTTACATATATATTTTTTAATTTTATAACAATAATTCAACTGTAAGTTTGAATATTTTCACTTACCATTAATTTTTCTGATTTAGTCTGAAAACATACTGTATAATGTTTCATATTCATATTGCTTTGTTTTGTACCTTGTATTAATCTCAGCCAAGCAGCATTAAAAAGCATTGAAACAAGCAAGACAATTCAAGAAGAATAAATCTGTTCTAGAGAAACACCTAGAACAAACTCAGCACATATGCTAATATGTAGCTGATGGTGTTAAGGAGATGAATGGGAAATCATTGAAGGAAAGTAGGATATTTTGGAAATATTTGGTGCAAGATGATTATCTAAGTGCAGCTCCTTCCTAATCATCATGGCAACATGAACAAACCTCCAGTCATCAGTTTTTGTTAGTTGTCCCTGTATTAGCTTCCTCTCGATTGGACATCAATAGCAGGATGTGAGAGGTACAGAATCCAATTTTACTTTCACAGCTGGAGGGCCTACCACAAACATCCCTTTTCTTTCTATGTGTGTGAACACACACAAACATAAACACATACAGTAAATACATGTTGATAATGCTGTGGAACAGGCTGTGAGAGGGCATGAGATTGAAAGAAAAGGACACGAACAAATATTTTTGACATTTTTCTGGTCGAAAGGGCAATTTAAGTAATGTGGCCAAAAGGGCTTACTGCCTTCCCTACTCTGTGAATGTTCGCTCACACAAACACCAGCCATTTAGTTTTCTTACTCTGTGTCATGCTTGTGCTTCCTTTGAGAATCAGTCAGTCATTCCAGTTGCATTGCTTTAGGGATGACAGAAAAACCAGCAAGCATACTGGATATATTAAGAGCATCTCTCTGGGACTGACTTTGCTTTCTTGCATGTCATTGATGACAACAGGGGAGTGTACAGTCATTCTTTGCACTGTGAAAGTCCTTTCTTTGTATTTCCTTTGTCCTCCATTCCTTGTTATTGCTGCAGCGGGTTTGTGCAACAGCCTCAGTTTTGTTTCAAGACCGTGGATTCCTTCAAAAGCAAAAGCGCAGAGAAAAAGCACAGTGAAAACAGAAGAGGGTAATAGGGTTAAGTCACTCAAGGCATTGCAATATCAGAAGCGCCCCCTACGGACCTGTCAAGAACCTGCAGGCAGGATTGATGGTCGGCTGCCTCCAATCAGAGCTGCCTCTGCCTCAGGCCCTAGTGTGACCTACAGTGGGTATGATATAGTAATTGGCCAGGCAGGGATTGGCGTATAAAGGTTTTGCCTTTGAGTCATCTTAAGGCTGCAGGGTTGTGGAGGGATATGTATCTAACAGTGAATTAGAAAAAAAAATAGTTTGGACTCATCATTAAGGAAAATAATTATAAATCATTTCATTTCACAGGTACTTTGTTTTGGCTCATTGCATGACAAACAAATTAATATGCTAAATAAATCATTATTATTCAATCAAATTTAGGTCACGGTCACATCTTTCATGGGGAGTTCTTGCAGAGCATAAAATACTTTACAACAGAAGTTATCACAAGGAACCGAGCACACTAGAAATTAAAACAAATGATCATAACCTTTAAATGTTTTTTTTCATCCTTGAGAAATAAGTCAAAATTAATCTAAATAATTGAGATAAACACTTATTTTGCACTACCTTCCATTTAGGAATCTGCATCTTTTTTTTTTTTTTTTTTTTTAATTAAAAATGTTTTAAAACACTGTGAAAATTAATTTGCGCCTTAAATTTATGCTTTTACACTTTAAATGGAGTACGTAGTATGTAATATTGTGATGTATTCATAGCTGTACTTGAAGAAAGCTGAGGCACTCCATCATTCAGAAAATGTGCAAAGTTGTTTATGCAGTGAGGTCCTATACAACCTTCCTGTCAAATTTCTTGAACTTGAAGTGTGTCATATTTATTTAAATTTCTTTTGAATATATGCATTTTTCCTCACTGGTTTGTGCTGTGAGGGACTTCACATTCAGTGGAATTCACACCTTCTGGTTTTGCTGAAAAGTTTTCCATAATAGCAAAATCCATTAAAATTATTCAATGCTTCCATGCTGTACAATGAGAAAATCTGTCATGGCAGAATTAGCTCTGAGCAATCCACTGCTATTTTAAATTGACAGAAGCAATTTACTTGGATAATAGTGATTTCAGTTAGGCATTTTTGGAAGTAATTTGTTGAGGAAGCTTTTCTAATGTCATTCTTTTTTATTTGATTTACTAGATAAAAGTGAGAGAATATATGAGCCTTGCTTAACTAATGAATGTCTGCTTCATCACCAAGTTGACAATTTAATCCAAACAACCACACATTTCCTTGCAGAAATCTCAGGTTTTCAGTCCTGGGGATTTAAATGAATAATTTGAATAATCAGACAATTGTGAGGTGGTTTCATGAATCTTTAAAGCAATCCTTTTCCTTTACAATCCTACTTGTCTAAGATATAGTCCCTGATAAAAAGGGAAAACTTTTGACGGAAGGAAAGGATAAGTGATAAGGAAAAGACAAAACGAGGTCATACTCAATCAAGGTGATATTTTCCTTTCCATCCCTGTAATTTCAGTCCTTGAATATCTCATTATAACATCATTACAGTCGAATTGCCAGGACATTGTGCAGTATGACAAGCATGGTGGTTGGCAGATCGCTTTGCTTTCCTCCACTGATTGAAATTCAGTGGTTTCTCTCATGCCGCAGGAGGTGATACAAACACCCCCAAATGCAAGCAGTCTCAAGTCCTGAAAGGTCTGTAGGAGGTAAGCGTGATGAGCAATGTGTACACTGGGTGGACGTGTGACACTTTGACACTTGATGATTCTGCTGGACCTCTTTTTCCTTTCTGCATTCCTATATTTTTCAGTAATAGTGCTGGTGGGGGTGGACTGGTTGTGGCTGGTTACATAAACAGTCCAGGTTTAGCTGTTGACTGGAACAGTGTGTATGCATGTATGGGTGTCTAAGAATTCTAGACCGTGTATGAGGGAGCAAAACATGAAATTACCATTTATTAGTCCTGCATATTTTAGCATTAAGAGTATTTCAGAATTTATATGCAGTTTTTAAATCTGTGAGATTGATAGTTCCCTTAACAAATACAATAGAAGTTATACCTTTAACAATGGCTGTATCTCTGAAGCTCCCTTTTCACTCTGCTAGACTTCACCAAGGGTGTGTCATTTAACTTTTTCTTTGCTGCTTATATAAGACCAGCAGCAGAACGCAGTACAGATATAGGCTCAAAATAAAATTTGCTGGTGATTCAGTCTGCTGGAGATTTCACAAAATTGTGTAATTCCCAGTTACGTTGAATTTGAAAAGAAACTCACTTTCCATGAACACTTGTTCCTTGTCAGGGTCATGGTGGTGTGGAGTCAATCCTGAAATCAATGAGCACAAGCCTTGGGGGACAACCCTGGACAGGATGTCAGTTCATCACAGGGTAGCCACACAAATAAATACTCACTCACCCCTTCACACACTATGGAAAACATAGACTGGCCAACTCACCCGAACTTTTTGTGTCTTTTGGACTGTGAGAGAAAGCCCACTCAGACACGAGGAGATCATGCAGATTCACACAGAGTGAGCCTCATTCAACTCAACGCAGGACAACTCAGGTGCTGTGAGGCAGCAGCACTACCTGCTGCACAACTGTGCCACCCTACAAACAATCTGATCAGTGAGAAACAGTTTCAAACGATCATGAAGGACAGAGGGATGGTAGTGTAGATTAGTTTAAATATAAAAATGCAATCACTGACAGAATTAACACCAGGATTTTCCGAGACATATGAAGTATTTACTGTTTTTTTAAAGTAAATGGTTTAACAGATGTTGTATTTGTAATTTGGTTCTAACTTAATTTTTTCCTTGGTACATTTATGCTTGGACTGTATAGGTAACCTGTGACAGTTGCATTACAATTTAATAGAGGTTAAGCATAATGAAGATGTATACTGTATATACATATATATCTATGTGTATATATATATATAGAAAATGGTCTGATCTGCTTGAGATTTAATATCAGTCTTTAGGGTAATTGACAGGATTGGTGTGTTTGTGTGTAATCTGTCTGTCAGTATGGATTGAGTTTCTTGTGAAATTTCCCCTTGAGGCACAGCAAACATGTCAATCAGTTGTTCTAGAGAGGGTAGAACAAGCTCTCTGCAAAGCTGAACACACATAAAATTAATAAGACTAGAGCAGCCATCATGGCTGGCTTCCTTAGGACCTCTCTAGAAAAGTCCAGAACAGCTTGTTCAGGCTGCATGGAAGCTTGGAAGCACAGCCTGCTGTCTTTTGAAGGCATCTGTTACTGTTTTCTCACTCGTGGGAGGTGAGCACAGAAAATAACCCCACGCCTTTTTCTTTTTTCGTTGCGCGCTACTGTCCTGATGTATGCATCTCACACATCCCACGTTGCACCGACGAAGGAAACAAACTTTTTTTTCCCAGCCCAACTGATAGTTTGCACAGCCACTCGTACTGCTTCCTCCAGACCGTAGGATCATTGAGCTGCCCTGTTGACACATGCTGTCAAAGGCAATGAATTCAAAGTCACACTGCTGAGCTCTCAGATTTTTTAATTTATTTCCCCAAAAATGGCACAGGCTAGCAATATTCTGCAGCACAGTATGTTCCCATGACTTCAAAATCCAGTGTTTCTTTGCTTCATTTAACTGTAGGGGTGTGTACAGTACCAGCATATATTTATTCTACGGTATATTTCAAAGGAAGGTAGCCTGAACCTTCCCACACCTGAAAGAAGCAAGAAATGTTTTTTTGATTTGAACATAAGGGCAGTGTCACTGAAGAGCTGAAAGTCGCAACTATTGTTGTGTTATATCACAGAAGCTTCCATTGTTTAATTTCCTTTATCCATGACTAATTGCGATTCAGCCATCTACTGATTACTATTTTACAGAAATGCATAAACAAAGAATTTTTTGCCCTAGATGTACTACATTTCTATAATGATACCATATTGTCCTAAAAAGGTTATGGACCTTGACACATTGTGTTTATCCATCTTCACTCCTACAGCATAGCCAAGCAAGTATGTACCACTCAATATCTGCAGGAGCATTTATGTGGTTAATTCAACTTTAGCAAGATATGGTATGGCAACTGTTACTTCATTTATTCATTTATTTATTACTTCTTGAAGGTTGCACTCCAGCCTTCCTCTGGATCTGTGAATATGAAAGTAGATGGATTGATACAAGGATGCTATACATTTAAATTGCTTAAGACTTCCAATGAATGTTTCAAGGACTATAAATTTAAGTACATTTTCATGTAACTCTCGCTTATTTATTTTATCATTAAAAATGTGAAGACCCTCAAGAATTTATTCCACTAATTAGAGAATAGTAGTGTGAAGAGTAAATTCTGGCTTATTTGCTCTCTTAACAGGCTTTGGACCTGTAAACCCAGGGTCTATAAAAAGTAAAGATGTGAGATGACAGCTGGGATCATGTGGTGTTTGAGAAGATACCTTTCACATGGGCCTCTCTTAGCGTTTTTAGGAAAAGGTACTTCTTCGCTTTTCTTTTCGGCAATGAAACCTGGCAGGACATTTTTAGCCGCTGTCAAAAAAAAATTGAGAATACATTTGCAAGGTACCTGTGCGTATCCTTCTTAATCTCACTTGTAAGAAATAAGTGAACTTACAATAAGTGACCAAAATGAGTTAAAAAAATAAGTGAACAAAACTACAGGCCAGTCTCCATCCTCCCTTTTCTGTCTAAAACTCTAGAGCGGGCGGCTTGTGATCAACTATCTGAGTTCCTCTCCCAGAACCATCTCCTTGATGGATATCAGTCTGGATTCAAAGTTAATCACTCCACTGAGACAGCACTCCTGGCAGTGTCTGATGCTCCTCCAGGCAGCTAGAGCAGCTTCCCTCTCCTTGGCCTCATCCTGAATGACCCGTCTGCAGCATTCGATACTGTCGACCACCAAATTCTACTTTCCACTCTTGGTCAGCTTGGGGTCAAAGGAATGACACTAAGATGGTTTGAGTCACACCTATCTGACAGATCCTATCAAGTGGTCTGGTGGGGCTCCCATTCTCCTCTACCTATCTTAACCGGTGTCCCACAGGGCTCAGTACTGGGCCCTCTGCTCTTCTCAGTCAACACCTCCTCCCTTGGCCTTGTCATTGCCTCACTTGGATTCAACTACCACTGCTACGCCAATGACACTCAGCTCTTCCTCTCATTTCCAGCTGGAGCATCAGACATTTCTCACACGTCACTGCCTGCCTGTCGGACATCTCTGCATGGATGTCTGATCGCCACCTACAACTCAACCTGTCCAAAACAGAGATCCTACACCTCCCAGCTGGCCTGTCTTCCTGTCATGATCTCTCAGTCAAACTGGACAACTCACTGATTTTGTCTATCTCTTCGGCTAAGAATCTGGGTGTGATGATTGACCATGGTGACATCCCGTCTGGACTACTGCAACTCTCTCTTGTCTAGCCTTCCTGCTACTGCCATCAAACCTCTACAGCTGATACAGAATGCTGCTGCCTGAGTTGTGTTTGACTTACTTCCTATAGCTGCCTGTATCAAATCTAAGACCCTGGTTATGGCCTACAAATGCATCAGTAGAACTGCTCCCAGCTATCTACAGGACTTGATCATTGGCTACACCCCATCCAGACTGCTTCCCTCTTCCACATTTGCAAGCTCAGTGGTCCCATGCACAAAAGGTAAAACATGAAGGTTCTCGGTTCTGGCTCTGTTATAATGGAGCAACCTCCCCCTCTCACTCAGAACTGCTGAATCTCTGTCCACATTTAGAAAGGGTCTTAAAACTCACCTCTTCCAGAGTGACTTCACCCATGATCTCTTAAGTTCATGTAAAGTGTAAATGTTCATGCACTAGAACTTTCATGCCTGGATAAACCTTTACAAAGCTACTCCTGCAATGTAACTTAAATGTTTTTATGTATCTCAAAATAAAAAGAGAAATACTAGGAAGGTGATTTGGAATCGTGGATACTTGGATGGAATTTTAAGCAACTTTTCGTGTGTTGAACATTGTTTCATATGGTGGAAAGAAAGAAACTAATTGCACTTAAGAATCTTGCATCAGCATCTATGTCTTTCTTTCTCCTAATGTAATGCACACATTGTATTTTCTATGAGATGTACATTGTTTTGGAGAGAAGCATCTGCTAAATGAATAAATGTAAATGTAGGTGAACATAGCCACAAGGAATAACTTTTTACACTGCAGCAAACATGAAGTTATCACTAAACTTAAATACTACAACAGTATTTACCATGTCCACATCTAGATGTTCATTATTATGAATTATTATTTTCACAACACCTTTGCCAAAGTCAACATGCAGTGTAATGTTCTGTATACTAAAGTATTTGAAATTATTTAGCCCATTTACATGTCTAGGTAAACCTTGTTGGAGTAATTCAGGGTCAGTAATATGGCCAAGGGTTTTAATGCATGGGTTAACATCAATATTTTTCCATTGCAAGCAAAGATCTTAACCACTATATTATCTACTGCTGCATTACATGTTGTAGAAGAGATTTTGTATGATGGCAATAGATACAATGTATCTTAAGGTGTTAAAGGTGAAAATAGGACTTAAAAAGGGAAGTGCTAGCTTGGATATTTGTGGCCATGTGTGTTCAAGATAATGGAGGATTTAGACTGCGGGCCTGGAGGCCTCCTAGGTCTCTGTTGGCATGGGATTGGGTGGCATATCCCTGAAATTCTTCAGAATTCTAACTATGCTGGGATTTTAAAGCAGTCTCCTTTTGTGCAAACAGGCTTTGTTCCCAGCTTTCAAGGTTGAATCACATTTGCAGAAGTAAATTCAGAGCACAATAAGGGTTCTGGAAAATACTTTGTATGGCAGGGCTCACAGCACACAATTCAAAAGCAGCTTCTCGGTGAATTGGAAATGTTGTCTAATTCTATTATGTTATGGTTGAATGCACAGGCACTAGCAGACCTCCAACAATGAGGAACACATTTTTTATATGATATAAGATCATGTATTAATATAACTGATATACAAATATTTCCCAGAAATACAACAGATGGTTAAGTGGAAAATACATCATAAATGATTACCTATATTTGTATAGTTTGTTCATGACAACATGTAACAAGAGATTTTTCATATTATGTAATAACAAATTATGGGGTGCGATGGCGCAGTGGGTTGGACCGCAGTCCTGTTCTCCGGTGGGTCTGGGGTTCGAGTCCCGCTTGGGGTGCCTTGCGATGGACTGGCGTCCCGTCCTGGGTGTGTCCCCTGCCCCTCCGGCCTTACGCCCTGTGTTACCGGGTAGGCTCCGGTTCCCCCGTGACCCCGTATGGGATGAGCGGTTCTGAAAATGTGTGTGTGTGTGTGTGTGTGTGTGTAATAACAAATTGTTTGTTGGTATCAATACACATAATAACGGCATCTGGCATGTTTTCAGAATTGAAATGAAACTTCCCAAGTTAGTATCTTACAGATGAATGAGAAACAAATTGCTTCCAATCTTTCTGCTCTGATGGATATATTTATCTTCCAGACTATTAGTGTTATGTATAAGATGATTAAGCTTGGTGACAAACAGATCACAGCTTTTCATTAGCATATTTAAATAAAAATGAATCTCATAATCCCAAAACAGACATGTTCTTGTCAGACTCTGGGGCAAGACAAAGTATGACATCATGAAATTTGTCATAAAGATATATCCTTCATTGCATGGTGAAACTGGTAGCTAATAATTAAGATTGTTCATCTTTTGAATATACAACACAGAAAAATATTAAAAAAAAAAACAAAAAAAAAGAGCATCAAATGTCCTAAAAGATACTGGAAAGAAGGTGCGCTGGTCAATTTGAATGCTATTATTCATTTATAAGGTATTAGCTAGGAAAGTATCAGTCATGTATTGTTTGCAGAGTTCCTTCATACTATGTTAATGTGCTGGGTTTCAGCTGCCTTAGGGGCTTCTGCTACTTCTGTCGCTGCTGCAAGTACCACATTAGATTTTCAGGATGTGGTTGCTGTGGTGGCTGCTGATTTCTGTTATTTTGGCATCCTAGACAGGGAATAGACATGAGTGTGCAGAGGGATCCAGAGGGTGGGATACTGCGAACAGACACTACATGACCAAATACTTTTTCTGGGCCACATATGCAGAACAAACTAGTAAATTAATAAATTAATGAAATAATTCTGGCATAGTTAAATACCTCACTTTTTTTAAAGTCTTTTAAAATGCTCCAACAAAAATGCAGATATCTCAGGATGAACACATTAGGTCTCATCTTGTCAATCAGATTATCAACATGTGCCAAATAAGTGCGGAAGTTCATACAATCTAGCATCTCATTGAATGAGATACTATACACCAAAAGTGACTTCAGTTGGAAAATAAATGCTGAGTTTCAGAAACCCTTTTTGGCTTAGGGGTAATGTGTTTGGATTGCTTTTTCAAAGCTTTCTTAAATTAAATAACTCAGACTGACTCAAATGATTTGAATATGAACTCACTCTGTGCTCCTGTCGGTGACATTTTGACTTAGATTTCAAAATAGTGCCTAGTGACATGGATTTGCTTTATGAATGAGACATGGGTTTTAAAGTTAAGGACTGTGACACAGCTACACAGGGACAGTTTCAAAGCTCCATTATTTTCATGACTAGCATGAAATGACATAGAAGAAAAAAAAAAAAGTTGCACTTTCACTGATGTTGTTTGTTGTTCTTATGTTGTTTATCTGACTCTGATCTAGCAACAAACTAAAACTGGCCCAGTTGTATCACTGCAATTCACTGCAATTTAGTGGAGCAATTCAGGGTAGGAACCCTGCTCAATGGAACTACAACAAAAAGAAGTGGGGTTTGAAGTTGCACCCTTAAGATTATCAGGCCATGTCCACAACTGCTTTGCTGGTTGTTAGTTAACTGGACATAAATCACTGAAAATGACTGAAGGGCACAAGATTTACTCTATTACCAAAATACCTATTAAAATATTGTGATTAAGTGAATGAATTCCACAGTGAAATGTCCCGTTATTTTATTTACCAAACTAAGGGAGATAGAAACAGGTTGAACAACACAAAATCTGTAATCGAAACCATGCAACAAGATAACCGAAAGCCTGGGTGCCAGTTTTCGTCACCTGCCACAGTCTCCCATCCTGCTACTTTGCTGCGCCCCAATTAGGCACAGCTGGCTGCCATCCCCTAATGAGAGAGACGTGTGTCGGAAGGGACAGCTGTGGGACTGTAGAGGCAGACGGCAGACCTCAGAGATCGCCTAGCAGGCATTCGATGTAACTTCTCAGCACCAGCTGGTCCAGTGTTATTTGTGCAACAGACAGCTTTGCAGATTTGTTTGTTTATGTTTTAATTTGGGTGCCCTGTGAAATCGGCATATCTGCTGTCAGATCTTTGATTTTCTCTGCTCTCCGGATGAACTTCAACCTTGTTGTCAGACAGCTTGCCCACTGCCCTGTGTCCTGCAACAGGGTCACCTGTCTGTGGTCACCGGCCTCCTTCTTTACTAAATGTGATCCCTGAACTTTCATATGCATTAAAGTCTATGTTAAATAGATTTATAAAGGTGCTATTTGTTAGTGGGGTCTGCTCAACTATTACCCAAAGACAGATACCGGTGATTTTCAGGTTCCCACATGTTAGCAGTTCACTCACACACTGTCTGAAGCCACTTGTCCCAAGCTGGGTTGCAGCAAACCAGAGACTAACCCAGCAATACAGGGCACCGAGCTGGAAGGGGAGGAGACACACCCGGGAAGGGATGCCAGTCCATCGCAAGGCAACCCAGGTGGGACTCGAACCCCAGACCCACCAGAGAGCAGGACCCGGTCAAACCCGCTGCGCATACCAGAGTATTTTAAAATAATTGAAAGCATTTCTTAAAGGCTCCCATCCTTTCCAGCTGACTCTGACTTGTCTCAGAACTTTCTGAGCATCTGCCACAGTGAAGAAAACGACAAAGAGATGAAGCAGTGGAAAGGCCTCTCATTCTAAGTTGATTGCTTCATGTTAACTTAACCAGTCACATTTCTTTCCTCCTTCTATCCTCCATGCAGCCTGCCACCCCAGCCTCCCAGTCCCATGAACCACTCTACTGTCGTTCCCTTCCTCTGCAGACAAATTGTCAGTATAATATTGAGGTTGTTTTCCTGTTTTGGAAGGACAAGGCTTTCATGTCGATGCAGCACAGGAGAGGCAAAGAGCACATGGCCTGACAGCACAGAGCAAAGAATGAACGAGGAACCATGAGTGACGGGCAGAGCTCACAAACAGGCCCTGGGGCCATAGGCTCAGAATGGAAGATGAAGCAATATTGAGATGGCTTGGCGTAACCCCTTCTGGAGTAGAGGAAGTGGATAAAAATGGGCACAAATCAGCATCCATATACTGCCACCGCATATTGGATCGGAGCTGTCACTCTGTTGACATTCTGTAACAGGGATGTGGAAAAGGTACAGCTTAGTCTGATGATGTAATTAGGCCAAACACCAGAATTGTTCCATCCAAAAATGATCTTCTATTCAGGATCCTACTGTAGGATATCACATGACAAAAATCTGACAGATTCACATTGCAAATACTCTGCGGCAGAACAGGACCCAGAAAAAAATACCTTTGAGCCGTTTGTTGAAAGTCCATCTTGTCATCTTCCCCGTCTCTGTGTTGTTTAATATTTTACAAACCAAACAATGAATTGTGACATAATTTGATCCAACCTCCTCAAATTCAACATGTGTACAGTAGAATGAGCGTTAATCATCCAAACTATCAATTATCCAAACCACTGCGAACACCTCCGAAAAAAAAAAAATTAGAGTACATACTTTTGGCGCACTGTTTGTAATGTTGAATCACTACTGCTGCTTCATGCATTCATTTCCAATTACTTATTCAAAGATATTTATGCAGCATAGCATAGAAATAGATTTACATGTCATTACAGGTATTAAAAATCAAATGTTGTCTTCAGCTACGGTCTGGAAAATGGACAGTTTTCCATGTTCTTCCCAACTGTTGTCCATTGTGAGAACTGAAGTGTGGTGGCGGATGCTGAGGGCTGACAGTTACCTTTCACTCTGTTTGCTGCGAGCCACTGCAGTGTGAGGTTATTCCAAAGGTTTTGTTCCATGTTCCAGTTTTTATTTGTAGCTGTTTCAAAGTGTTTCAGATGTGTCATTTTGCTTTTTATTTTCAATATTGGTGCACTGTTGTGTTAATACTGGAGTTTACTGGCATAAGAAACCACAATGTCTTCTCAATGGGTATTGTCATGCATGTTTGATTATCTAGACTATTTGATGAATCAAAGTAAACTTGGTCCGAATTAGTTGGGATAATCGACATTGTATTGTAAATTAATATGTTAACCAGGTTGCAACCAGCAAAGAATTCCTGGTGTACTATATATATATATTGGTTCTATAGTAGATGCACTGTTACAGATATAGTTTACAGTGTTTCACTGGTGCCTGTTTAGTGCCTTTCTTAAGTGTAATTTCCAGTGAGATGTTCACTTGTAACACTTTGCTCTGACAATTATTTACTTTTCCTTTATAAATCTATTGCAATAGGTTTGAGAAACTAAAAATTGCAGTGTTTTTTTTTTCAGTCTTCAGATTGACCAAACTGCCACAGGTTTGATGTTACTCATCAAGTTCATTTTTTTCCCCAAGCACACACACTCACACACACACACACACACACACACACACACAGTCTGAAACCGCTTGTCCCAAGCAAGATCGTGGCGAACTGGAGCTTAACCCGGCAACACAGGGCACAAGACTGGAGGGGGAGGAGACACACCCAGGACGGGACGCCAGCCCGCCACAAGGCACCCCAAGCAGGACTCGAACCCTAGATCCTCCAGAGAGCAGGACCCGACCAATTTTTTTCCCCAAGCTATTTCTGCAAATTTTTTGAATATTAAAGAAGTTTTAGTTTTAGCTGTAATCAAATTCATTAAACTGAGATGAGACATGGATTTTATCCTGTCTTAAAACATTGGATAGGATAACCTCTAATAGATTATAATTGAACCATAGCTATACCATGTGAGGCAGGGAAGGCATTCAGGGAATGTGTTTGCAACGGAAATTATATCTGATGGATTGCCAGCTCGCTTATTCCCCTACAGCACTATCATTAAGACCCGCTCATTTAAATATGCTGGGGCCTGCGGAAAAACGGAACAGAGAATTAAATTTAACAAAAGGATTAAATAATGGGAGAAAGCGAAGAGCCTAAATGCAACAAGGGAATGTGAAAATTGTTTGACTTGATAACTCTTGGATCGAACAATGGCTTTTGTCTGGTTGCCTTCCTGTAATTTCTTGCAAGGTTTGCCTTTTATCCCAGGATATTTTCAATTAACAGTTTTCACTGCAGGCGAGAAATTACTCTGGCACATTTCCTGGAAAGACGGAGGGAACAAATTCAAGCCCCTAGCTAACATATAGTCCTTTTAAATGGCATTTAACCTAATATAAATAACATGTGCATTTCAGTAACAGATGAGTAATAATGGCAGGTATAAGAACTAAAATTTCACCATAGCTTGAAACAATGTGCTATTTCTACTGTTTTCTTAACCCATCTGTTCTATATTTGGAATTCTGCTATATGGTAGAGTAAAATAAAATCTGAAGACCATCCACACTTAGAAGAATCAGCTCTTTCTCTTCACAACATGTTACGATGATTTCAGTATCTACGACTTTCTTTCGTTTTCTTTTAACAGTCTGGCAGGAACCTACTTGCTAGCAATAAAAAGGGTATGCCTCCAGTAAAGAGGCAAAGATATTTCTGGAATGCCATCGGATGTTGTTCAATTAATGAATGTTGTTCAATTAATGTTTTAGGTTAATGAAACCCTTTCATAAGTACCGCAGAAGTAAAGCAGCTGCAAGCGCAAGACTATAAAAGTATTGTGCCAGTTAATCAGAGGCCACGGCTCATAGCCTGAATTGCTTTGTGGTTGCTGATCAACCAAAACATTACAACACCTGCCTAATAATATGTAGGTCGCCCTCGTGCCACCAAAGAATCTCTAACCTGTCAAGGAATGGACTCCACAAGACCTCTGAAGGTGTCCTGTGGTATCTGGCAGCAAGACATTAGCAACAGATCCTTGAATTCATGTAAATTGCAGGGTGGGACCTCCATGGATTGGATTTATTTTTCCACGACATCCCACAGATGCCCGATCGGATTGAGATTTGGGAAATTTGGAGGCCAAGTAAACACCTTGAACTTTTTAACAATTTTTGCAGTGTGGCAGGGTGCATTATCCTGCTGAAAGAGGAAATATTGTTGCCATGTAGGGGTGTATGTGGTCTGCAACAATCTTTAGGTAGGTAAATATGGTACATGTCAAAGTAACATCCACATGAATGCCTGGATCCAAGGTTTCCCAGCAGAACATTGCCCAGAGCATCACACAGCCTCTGTTGGCTTGCCGTCTTTCCATAGTGCATCCTGCTGCCATCTCTTCCCCAGGTAAACGGCAGCTCTGTAAATTAATGTATGTGAAGTCTCATTTGCCATAGAGGGGCTCAAAAATCATTAACTTTTAACTTTTATTTTTAGTAGTTAAATTTGTGTTGTTATTTTGTCTGGTGCATTATTGCTTTTGCTTTCTATTAAATTTTATATACAGTTGTTGAATTTTGTCGTTCTGCCTTTACTGATGATTTTATGTTGCCTGCAAGACACAACAGATAAAAGTGTTTTTACCCTGCTTGTAGAATTTTAAATTAGCTCCTAGATGGCTGTAAATGATCTTAGTAACACCTAGGGACAAGCAATGTAAGAGGAACAGTACAGTTAATTAAGCAAATGAGATATATTGCTATGCAAATATACCTACATTTAACTGCTCAAAAAATGTTAAGGTACAACATGGACCACAAGCTGTACAAAAAAAATCAGCCATGAAACTGATATAGTTTTTTTGTAGAGATTTTGAGGACAGATGGTACAAAAAGGACATCAATGCAAATAAAAATATTTAAAAATTCCCAAGCGGGAAAGAATAAAATGATTCCAAAGCTTTATGGAAAAATCTGTGCATATTTTACTATATAATGAATATGTAATAATTCACAGTGTAGTAAAACCTGACATTCTGGGCATAGCTCTGTAACTTACAGTAATGCTTTTTTGTACACCTACAGCAAAATATTTCTTCAGCATACTAATAGTGCACAACTAATATTTGAAAGCACTCATTATTATTATTTTTGCCTACAGACTAAGATATTAAACCATTTTAAATAGTAAGATAGTTAGAAGTTCAACATCTAACTTAAACGTAGCTCCAATACGAATCAAAAGTAAGCATTACTCTGAACAGATAGAAAGTCCCACATCAGCTAGGTTAAAATAAACAGTGAATTAAGCTGTGCTTCAAAACATCAATACTTCAATCAATTCCACTTGGTTCATAACACAAGTCTTGGCACAGAGATAGAATTGCAGACATCTTCTCTCAAAATGAATGAACGAAAAAATGAAATGAATTAATAAATACATAAAGAGTTCCAGATGAAAAAAGGGGAATAATTAATTGTAATTGTGCTGTGTGCAGTCATGCACGTAACTCCATCAAAAGACTTTAATGTACAAAGGAAGCATGGGAGCAGATGGAATATTGAAATTCAGGCACACTTCACGTCAAGGCCACAGTCTTTGCCTGTGGAGGTCTCTGAAAATCTGAAAATTATTTGCATTCGTGTGGTGCTCAGCCCCCGATTCTCTTGTGTGCTTCCTTAAAGTGTGTGTATCAAACTGCGATTCTGTTGTCACCCCGTTATTCATCTTCGAGCTGGTGCCTGGAGTGGGACTGAAGGAAGGAGCTCAGCAATGCGGCATTAATGGAATGCATCTGAGCCATGTTCTGGTTGCCTGGGGGATCTACTGATGAGACAGCCTTTGCTTGAGATAGCAGGGCAACTTTATTGCAAGAACCAATATCACCAGAAATTATTATTTTTTAAAAAATACTGTAAAAAAAAAAACAGATGAAATAATGCTGTTTAAGCAAAAGATGCTGTTGAAGTAACTCACTGCATATATTTATATATTTTTGGGTTAATTTTATAAACAGAGCAATGTTAGGCTATAAGTCTTTCAGTATGACATTCCAGAAACTCATGACTAACAATGCTTTCATGTGTGAAACAAGATGTTACTTTGAATTTCTAATGCTCCAAGCAACTGCAGTGACAGCAAAAAAGGAAGCATAAAATTTATAATTCCACTCCATCTACTTGCTTCCGTGTCATTTACAGACCTGTGCATTTGCAACGGTGATATGCTGCAACCATTTAACTGTTACACAAAGATGCGGGGCACTTGTCTTTAATGGCCCGCTGCGAGAGCTCATAGTTCATATATGTCACCACCCAACCCACCATCATTTCCCAAAGCAACTCTGCAGCATTTCCCTTATGCTAAAAGAAAATGTACAGCGTACACCAGTCACAGTGCATCATCGCCTTTAACATCTCTGGGTTGTTTCTTTGCCTTTTTGTTCACTGATCAGTGTTTGGCACGCAAAGGGTATGGTAAACGATGAGAAAATTTGCAACACTGGACCTTGTATTTGCCCCCCCCCCATCCATCTGCATGTCATGGCAGAGAAAGCAGAGAAACAGAAAGCAGGTTGTTTCTCCAGGTCCCTGCAGATCTCCTTCCTGCTCAATCAGCTCTGGCTGGAGTGGCCTGTGCAGTCAATTACAGAGCACCTTGCTGCACCAGAGCACAATAACTGGCAAAGGATGCAGTCATAGTGGAGTCATACCTTAGCTTCCATGCCTGCTGATATACAGGTGGTTTGGAGGTAATGAGATTCTCTTTTTCAAAGTCTGTGGAACAAGAATAAATGAGCTGTTTTGACCAAATACTACTGGTTGTCAGATACTTTTCTACTGGATGAGGGTGGAACAGTGTTTTCCCTCATGTCAACTGAAATGTAATAACACTACATTATATTTTGCACTCTCCCCATATTTATGAAAATAATAGGTATAATCTTTATTAAAGAATATTTGCATAGATCAACTGCAATCTTAGGGCCTGGAATTATTTTTGTATGTACACAATCATTCCTATAAGTACGTAAATTGTTTCAGTTACTCAGTTACAGTGTGTTGCCTGGCTGCATAGGAAAAGGAGACACATGATCATGGTGTAAACCTGAATGCTGAACCATGCACAGTAATTAGGTAGGGAGCGGCATATGCTCACTTTTCCCTCTGCATCTGCTGCTCCTGGAAGAGGGGCTTTCATCGCGCTGCCTGGCACTTGAACAGAGGATCACTTGAGACCCCGGTCGAAAGTGAATAGGGCTCCACAGTGAGGAGCCAGAAGAACTTGTGCCCCAGTGGAACATGTGCCTCGCCTTGACTGCCAGTGGGAATCAAGCAAAGTACTGGCTCTGGCAACAGAAATGAATGCTGGTCTCTGTTCTCCCTGGCTTGCGTAATAATCTAGCAAACGATACTAAAGATAAAAAAATTGCATTTCATTCCTTTGAACCATGTTTAAGTGGTAGATGGAGAAAGTTGTTGGGGTGCAGCTATGCACATTTAAACATGGTTGATATCCTTATATGTCAGTAGCCTGTATAAAACTCTTGAATCGGTTTTAAGTTTGTCAAGCACTAGATTTAAAAAAAATCTTTGAAAACGTTAATGTCAAAATACTGTATATAATTAACCAGTTTAAGTCAGTTATTCCACAGCATAGATTTCTTCACACAGGCCATTGCATGCAAGTGATACTGAAAAGAATTAATGAAAGCTGAATTCAGAACAGAAACAGATTAAAGGCCTTCAGGGCAAGTTTAAAGAAGACAAGTGGATGATATTTGATGGGTTATTATTGATGACACTGAAAATTAAACTTTGCATTCTCCCTGGACTGGGACATGTTTAGAAACTCATCTTCCAATCTGGACGAGTATGCCACGGTAGTCACTGACTTCATCTGCTACTATGTTAGTGTCTGCATACCCCATAAAACGGTCCGCTCATTCCCCAAGCAAAAAACTGTGGATTACCGCTGAAATCCAAAATAAGATCCATGAGCAAACTTGCGCGTTTCAGTCCGGAGACACAGACGCGTACAAGAAGAGCAAGTATGAGCTCCGCAAAGCCATCGTCAGCGCGAAATGGGAATACAGCAGGAAGGTGGAATCAGAGTTTAACTGCGCTCAGGATGCACGTAGGCTGTGGCAGGGAATCCAAAATTTAACAGATTATAAACCACAGATGCGAACATTGACAGGTGCCACTGCGTCTCTCCCCAACAAACTGAATGCATTTTATGGCCGTTTCAAGCTTTTGAACAAAGACCCCCCAGTGCGAATCCCTATAACGCTGAATGACCCCAGTCTCACCGTCTCTGTAGCACAACACAAGTGAGAAAAACTTTCAGCCAAGTCAACATCCGCAAAGCTGCTGGTCCGGACGGAATTTCAGGGTGAGTTTTAAAAAACATGCAGTGAACAACTTGCTGCTGTGCTCACGGACATATTTAACACCTCCTTAAAAAGCTCAACTGTACCCACCTGTTTCAAAAACACCACCATTATCCCCGTTCCTAAGGAGAACAAAGTGAGCTGCCTTAATGACTATCGCCCTGTGGCACTGACCCCCATTGCAATGAAATGCTTTGAGAGGTTGGTGCTGGGACACATTAAGGACACCATTCCAGACACTCTGGACCCACTGCAGCTTGCCTACCGCCACAACAGATCCACTGAAGACGCGATATCACACACACTTCACACCATTCTGTCTCACCTGGATAATAAAAATTGCTGTGCAAGGCTATTGTTTGTAGACTATAGCTCAGCATTTAACACTGTCATCCCAACCAAGCTGATCCAGAAACTACTAGGGCTGGGACTGAGTGCCACATTGTGCAATTGGATCCTGGATTTCCTCACCAACAGACCCCAGCGTGTGCGGATTGGCAGTAATACCTCCTCCCCACTGACCCTCAACACTGGCACGCCACAGGGAGGCATCCTGAGCCCAGTGCTATACTCCCTGTTCACACATGACTGTGTGGCCAGTCACAGCTCCAACACCATCATAAAGTTTGCTGAAGAACCATTGTCGATCTCATCACCAACAACGATGAGACAGCCTACAGAGAGGAAGTGAGGCTCCTGGCAGAGTGGTGCCAGGACAACAACCTGTCTCTCAATGGCAGTAAAACTAAGGAGTTGGTGATTGACTTCAGGAAACAGGATATGGTTCATGCGCCCATCTACATAGGAGGGGTTGTTGTAGAGAGGGCCAACAGCTTCAAATTCCTAGGGGTCACCCTCACTGCCAAACTCACATGGACTGAGCACACAGCATCAACCATCAAAAAGGCCCATCAACGTCTCCACTTCCTCAGGCATCTGAAGAAAGCCAGGATGCCCACTACTGTCCTCACCACTTTCTACAGGTGTGCTGTGGAGTCCATCCTCACAGGGTGTATTACATCCTCATGTGGCAGCTGCTCCATACGGGACAAGAAAGCCCTACAGAGGGTGGTCAAAACAGTTCAGGAAATCATTGGCACACAGCTACCAGGAGTCCAGGACACCTATACCACACGCTGCCTCAGAAAGACGATACGCATCATGACAGATCATAGTCACCCCGCACGGGCACTTTTCTCTTCTCTGCCACCTGGAAAGCGGCTCAGGTCTATTCGAACCCGCACAGCTAGGTACAGGAACAGCTTTTACCCCAGTGCTGTAAGAGTATACAACAATTACCAGTGTGCCACCTTTACTAACTAGAGTTGGACTGCTCCACCAAGCACATTGGTAAATTATACTGTCACTTTAAGCATTTGCATTCTCGCTTTCACTTTCTGAGTTCTCTGGCTGTCTACTGGTATTATTGTTATTACTGTTACCGTTATTTATTGTCATTGTTATTAGCATTACTCACTGTCATTGTCATTCTTTTGTTTGTACAGTATTTGTATTGTCTCTATCTTCTCCGTAGTCTGTGGAGAAGCATTCAAGAAGAATTTCATGAACTTGTACACGGTACTTGTACCTATGACAAAAAACTTGAAACTTGAAACTCCCTCTCTTGCTGAAGAATATACAGTTAATTACACTATGCATATCAAGATACACAGTTGATGATGTATTTTATTCCATCATGAGACAGGGCATGATATTAATGTAACCCAAATGTAATAGATTTGGATTTCAATATTTGCCTTGCCAGTTGTTGATCTTCAAGTTGGCTCACAGCTCTTACTTGAGTTTCTGTCAATCAGATTCAGTATGAATCTGGGGGATAACACCATGAAAAAGATATATAATACTGCCCTTAGAATTGATCCAAGAGGTAGAGATCTTTGTCTGTGGTTTCAAAAATTATTCCATTATGTCATGGGTAGGGGTAAAATTTGAAAGGTCCTTTTGCAGTTTTAGGAAGCACAATGTATAGGCAGTGAAATGGAGCAATAGAAGTGTTAATAGGCAGTTACTGACCTGTAAAAACATTATAGCTGATACATTTAGCAATGATGTGAACATGGCAGTTTCCTGGAGTTTGCACGCCTTTTAAATATATTAAAATTTCTGACACATTGTGCACCAACGTGTCTGATTTTTTTGTTCTTTTAGTCATTTATCAGGGCAATACACATAATGTAAGTTTTGTTTTGATCAATTTCGCTATTTGCGTCAGATTATTCACATTATGTAAGAATTGCAGAAATGAATGGATTTATCTATGAAATGATCCTGTAAGAGAGTTTGTAACTTTGAGCAGATAAGTGCTTCAAAGCATTTCTTGGTAGAATTAAAGGATTAAAGCTTTATTGAAACAGGCATACATCTACTTTTGGCATCATGTCAAACAAAGAAATTGATAAATACTGTATGTAAATATGGGGAGTATATTAATGGTTATGCTTGGATTTTGAATATTATTCAACTGACCTTTTGAATATTCTTCAACTCAGCTATATCATAATTACTTCTATTTTTCCAACTGATTTTGAAAATCTTATTTTGAGAATAAATCTCAAAATATTATTTTTTCTAAATAATTATTCAGAATAAGAACTTTACCTGAGCATTAAGAAATCTTTAATACATTCAGTACATTTATTTTAGTAATACTTAATATTTTTGATGACTAACATATGCATTGCATGAATAATTCATTTATAGTCCATATTTTCCCCTTCTTATGTTTTATTTATTAGACCACATTTTATTAATATTTCTGAATCTTTTTTAATTAATATATTTAAAATTTAAGTTACTATTTCTTGCAACTGCATTGAATTTAATGTGTAAAAAAATATGAGGCGTATACATGTTTAAATTATTTGTAATAAAATATACATACAAGACATTTGCAAATCAGCATATCTCATCTTGCATAAATTTCTGCAGAAGTAATGTGTGAATGTAAACACCCATGCCACCTTTAAACAGATGAGAACCCTGTTTATCACTGTGAAAAAAAATCCTCCCTCTTTAAGTTTTCAACCAGCTGGCATGCTCAGATTCTTGGGCGAGCTTCAATCACACAATGTCTTTTATTTATCTGTTGCCAGACCTGGCACAAAAAGTGTGTGTAATTTATAACTGACAACCATTTGTTCATCAGCAGGCCTCCATGGCACACAAACGGTGGACAACATTCAGCTAACTGACAGTTTTCCCCATTAACTAACACTGCCAACTAGAAACACCAACATGGCAGCTACATTTGTCTGATCAAAGCTCCTGCAGAACACGTGGACAATTTTTTTTTTCGATAAATCTACACGTCTTTCACATTTTGGGCAAGGGACCAGAGGACTGCCTCAGCACTTCTCACATTCTCCATAGCGAGATCAGCACAGCACTCAGCTCTCCACCTGGCAGCAGTGGCTCTGGATGTCCAGAGAGCTGAACCACAGTGACCCATCAGTGTCAATCATGTAAATCTAGCACCCCCGCACCTCTGTGATAGCCCTTTCACAGCCAGATCCCTTTTTGATAAAACTAGGTACTTTTTCTGTCAGCTGGCATGAATTAGCTGGTGTCTACAGCAGGCACGACAAATTCACTCAATCTACTGCTTTTATCTTGATCCACGAAGCAAACCTGTCCACCATAGCCCCCTTGGCTCTATCACTACTGTTACGATGTATGAAAGCATGAATTGATATTTTATATCCCTCCCTTTACATCTCCCTGTGTTCCCAGTTCCTATCTGTGCTCCATGTTTCCTCATGCAACCCAAGGATGTGTGTTTCAGATGAAATTCCCCATAGTGTGTGTATATGTGAATGAATGAATGAATGAATGAATGAATGAATGTCTGTATGCCTGCTCTACGATGGATTGCCGTGTTCAAGGTGTACCCTGCTCCATGTATTCCTACTTGATAGGTTCCACATTCTATAATAATAATGATAATAATAATATTAAATATTAAATGAATGTAGTTGAATAATGAAATCATGCCATGTTATTTTACATTATTTTTATACTGTTTCCTGTCTAATACATCCAGTATACCTTCTAAGTCTGAGCAGTTGTAAGGAACAGATTATCTGTGTTAACAACTGTGTCCATGCAGTTCAGTTTGAGGTAAGGGCCAAGTCAGGTTATCAAAAATTGATTGAAGACTTTATTGTCATTGTACTGCTGTGCAGAACAACGAAATTATAATGTTATTCCCTGAGGTCTTCAGACATAAAAGCAACCACTTAAGTATAAAAATAGAAAATTAATCAAACAAAATAATACAGTAAAACAGTAAAATAACCAAGAAAGCAATGCTGTTCCCCTAAGCATTCATTCACGATGGAGAGGAATTGAAAAAGGTGTTCTGAAAGAGCCAAGATAGTTTATTGATTATTTGTGTGCCACCAGAATAGCTCAGACCTCTTCAACTGATTGGAAGGCATTGCCACATTGTTCTACTTTTCTCACGACCACTCCATAATAGATTGCAAAGAGGGCTGTATAGGTGTACCTGGATTCCTCAGTTATTAGTGGACAGTCAGGGTACGTGGTGAATAGCATTCAAGTGCTCTCTCTCAGAGAGAATGAGTGGACCATAGTTTACTTGCTTTTCGATGGAGTGCGGTTGTAAATGTCACCAAGACTACTGAATACTGGCCTTTGTTTAATGACCCACAGCAGCTGCTACCTTCCTAAGTAATTTTATGCCTTGGCATACCCTTTGTTGTGCTATAAATATTTTTTCATTTCGTCCAAACCATAATTTATAGCATACCACACATATATACCACATCCTCTACACATCAGGACCTCTGTTTATAGTTTTAACACATGATTCATGCTTACCTAGCTTCTATAGATACTACAAATGTTTTCCTTCTGCCCAGGAATATGCAGCTGCCAATCTGACCTTCATTATAAATGGATTAATGTCTTATTCTGTTCAGATGTTGATAAGTAAAACTTCTTTATTGTGGCTCCTGTGTTATTTCTTGGGGAGTGTTGTGTTAATTGTAATCACTTGCCCAAAGAGGAGAATGACAGTAAGTGGAAATGTTCCTCAAATTTACAAAAAAATGGGTGATGGGTAAATGAAAGACAGAAAATGTGTCAAAAATTATTTAAATAGAGGCATTGCTTTAGTAAACAGTGTAATTATATTTAATTTGAAAATCAATTCAATCAAAAGCAATCTTGCATATGGTAATAATTTCATCAAAGCTAAATATACCAGACCAGTAACACTAATAGATTTACATGACTTACATATACAGCATGTTTCTGTGAAGTACGTGAAGTACATAAACCACATAAAAACAGATTCAACAAATGGGAAATGATTATGCAGTAAGTAAGAATTATCCAAACATATTATACCACAGAACCACAAAGGCTTAAAGACCTAAAAAATCAAAAGTGCTTTGCCTTTATTTGGATGTGTGGAAACATATTGCCTGGTTCTTGAATGCTGAAGCAATGACAAAATCAGATCAAATGAACTGAGGAGTGAAGGGAATGGAACCAAGGAGAGTCATTTCACGGTGTGGGTGGATTGGGGATGAGGTCACACTGCTCTCCAGCAGCATTCGCCAGGCAGTGCCACAAAACGATTGCCAGGGTCTCGCTGTGTACGCCATCTGCCTCACCACAGTGGTCTGGGACTCGGGTGGGCTTGCACGTTCTGGGGTCCATGGCTTAGAAGGAAAGAAGGCAGCCAATGTTCGAGAGCACGCCCTTTGATCTTCCCTTGAGAGCACACCAAGATATATGCAAACAAATCATGTGCTTTCAGAGTGCTGCTTCTGATTTAGGTAAAGAAATCTGATAATAATATAATAATTCAAGGCCATTTTAGGATGCTATAGAAGGCATGCATCCTACTTATGCCATTTTGTAACTCAAATAAATGCACTAAGCTAAAAAATGTCAATGTCAGCTCTATGCATTGTAGCACCATGCTCAGTTGCTGATGAACAAGCATGAAATATTTATATAACCGACCACAGGAATGCTAATTATACTTTCACTTCATTATAAATGCATGTGGCAGTTACATTAAGCATGTACCTGCTAAACTGTACAGAATGAGTGGGCTCAGTAGCAGGGTGAAAATCTTTAAAAAAAAAAGAATGTTAAATAGTGATTCCTACTGATAACATTAAACAGACATTTCATAAATAACAAATGGAACACAATATGAAGTTTGATACTGAACATTGCTTGCAGTCATAAGACAGTGATCACTAATAAAGAGTAATAGAACTAACTACTTTGTAAAGATTACTGGTTTGTGGTGCACTTAAGTTTCTAATTTCAATTTAATATTTGTAACATCCCATCAGAAATGTACAGTAAAACACCGTAGTGGAAAAAAAACCTGCTGATATGACCAAATGTGATAGTTTAAAATATTGGAAGACCCATTCCCTGACAGGTGAAATGGCAGGGTGGGTGGGTTTAGCCTCTGCCTGATCTCTGGTGGGTCTAGGGTTCGGGTCTAGGGTTGAGTTCTGCTTGGGGTTCCTTGTGGCGGACTGACGTCCCGTCCTGAGTGTGTTCCCTCCCACCCAGTCTTGTGCCCTGTGTTACCAGGTTATGCTCCGGTTCACCTTGGCACAAGTGGTTTCAGGCAGTTGTGTGCATTCCCTGACACTCTACCTTATGTGACTTTTGCTGAGCATATATCTTCAACATGCTTTACAGATTGTTTTATTTTCATTATTGAAATGTTTCAAGCTATTTTAGAGTTACACTTGTATCTTAGCAGGTATTTTTTAGTTAATAAGAAACAACTTTTTTTCACTGGAAGCCCCGTTACAATTGATCAGAAGTGATTTGAATAATTTGACATGCAGTCATCATATTCGTTCCGTTAGTTATTTACAAAATCCCCTTATGACTATTAAATCAAGGATCTCGTTCACCCCGCCCGATATGGGGTCACCGGGGCCCCACCCTGTGGAGCTAGGACTGGGGGGGGGCTCGCATGCGAGCGCCTGGTGGCCAGGTCTATGCCCACGGGGCCTGGCCGGGCTTAGCCCGAAGCCAAGATGTGGAGCCGCTCTTCGGTGGGCTCACCACCTGCTGGAGAGGACATAAGGGGCCGGTGCGTTGTGATTTGGGCAGTGGTCGGGGCCGAGTGCCCGGACAACCCAAACCTCGGGCGCCAACTCTGGCTTTTGGGACTTGGAATGTCACCTCACTGGCGGGGAAGGAGCCTGAGCTAGTGCAGGAGGTTGAGAGATACCGTCTAGATATAGTCGGGCTCACTTCCACTCACAGCTTGGGTTCTGGAACCACTCTTCTTGACCAAGGGTGGACGGGTACCGGCGGGCCAGACGGAGCGTGGCTCTGGCAGTTGCCGCGGCAAAAACTCGGACCTGGGAGGAGTTCGGTGAAGACATGGAGGAAGACTTTCGGTCGGCCTCAAAGAGATTCTGGCAAACCGTCCGGTGACTCAGAGGGGGAAGCAGTGTTCCGCCAACACTGTTTACAGTGGAAGTGGTGCGCTGCTGACCTCAGCTGAGGATGTCCTCGGGCGGTGGAAGGAGTACTTTGAGGATCTCCTCAATCCCTCCGACACGCCTTCTGTAGAGGAAGCTGAGGCCGGGGACTCCAAGAGGGACTCGTCCATTACCCTGGCTGAAGTTGCTGAGGTAGTCAAAAAACTCCTTGGTGGCAAGGCTCCGGCGGTGGATGAGATCCGCCCCGAGTTTCTCAAGTCTCTGGATGTTGTGGGGCTGTCTTGGCTGACACACCTCTGCAGCATCGCGTGGAGTTCGGGGACGGTGCCTCTGGACTGGCAGACCGGGGTGGTGGTCCCTCTTTTTAAGAAGGGGGACCGGAGATTGTGTTCCAACTATAGGGGGATCACACTCCTTAGCCTCCCTGGGAAAGTCTATGCCGGGGTACTGGAGAGGAGAATCCGACCGATAGTCGAACCTCGGATCCAGGAGGAGCAATGTGGTTTTCGCCCTGGCCGTGGAACACTGGACCAGCTCTATACCCTCACTAGGGTGTTGGAGGGTTCATGGGAGTTTGCCCAACCAGTCCATATGTGTTTTGTGGACCTGGAGAAGGCATTCGACCGTGTCCCTCATGGCATCCTGTGGGGTGTACTTCGGGATTATGGGGTTCAGGGCTCGTTGCTACGGGCTGTTCGTTCCCTGTATGACCGGAGCAGGAGCTTGGTTCGCATTGCCGGCAGTAAGTCAGACCTGTTCCCGGTGCATGTTGGACTCCGCCAGGGCTGCCCTTTGTCATCGATTCTGTTCATTATCTTTATGGACAGAATTTCTAGGCGCAGCCAGGGAATGGAGGGTGTCTGTTTTGGTGGCTGCAGGATCTTGTCTCTGCTTTTTGTGGACGATGTGGCCCTGTTGGCTTCATCCAATCAAGACTTACAGCATGCACTGGAGAGGTTTGCAGCCGAGTGCAAAGCGGCGGGGATGAGAATCAGCACCTCCAAATCCGAGACCATGGTTCTTAGTCTGAAAAAGGTGGATTGTCCCCTCCGGGTTAGGGGGGAGTTGCTCCCTCAAGTGGAGGAGTTTAAGTATCTCGGGGTCTTGTTCACGAGTGAGGGAAAAATGGAGCGGCAGGTTGACAGACGGATGGGTGCGGCGTCTGCAGTAATGCGGTCATTGTACCGGTCTGTTGTGGTGAAGAAGGATCTGAGTTGTAAGGCGAAGCTCTCAATTTACCGGTCGATCTATGTTCCTACCTTCACCTATGGTCATGAACTCTGGATCATGACCGAAAGAATGAGATCACGGATACAAGCGGCAGAAATGAGTTTCCTCCGCAGAGTGGCTGGGCGCACCCTTAGGGATAGGGTGAGGAGCTCAGTCACCCGGGAGGAGCTCGGAGTAGAGCCGCTGCTCCTCCGCATCGAGAGGAGCCAGTTGAGGTGGCTTGGGCATCTGTTTCGGATGCCTCCTGGACGCCTCCCTGGGGAGGTGTTCCGGGCATGTCCCACTGGGAGGAGGTCTCGGGGCAGACCCAGGACACGTTGGAGAGACTACGTCTCCCGGCTGGCCTGGGAACGCCTTGGGGTTCCCCCAGAGGAGCTGGAGGAGGTGTGCGGGGAGAGGGAAGTCTGGGGGGCTCTGCTTGGACTGCTGCCCCCGCGACCCGGTCCCGGATAAGCGGAGGAAGATGGATGGATGGATAATTATTTACCTAGATAAATATAACTTTACTTTGAACCTAGGTTATTAAAATGTGTCTGCTCACTGAAAGAGGAATAAAGGAGGCGAACAGTTGCAGAATCTCCTTGAGACCACACATTCCCTTTAGCTCTCCTCCTCAGTCTTAGTTACACCCACGTTCTTGATCTTGGGTTGACCTTTTGATCGCAACCTCAACCCGAACCACGGCTTTATTCTTGACTACGACTTTGACTCGGGACCTGGACCTCGACCTGGACCACGGATCTGTTCCTCACCAAGGCTTCGACCTAGACCTGGATATTGGCTCTGATCTGGAACCTCGATCCCTAAACTTCCCAACACCAACTCCTGCTCCAAACCTGCCTTCACTCCCAAACAGTCCCAGAACTAGATCCCTACTTCCTTTCCCATGTTCAAGGTTCCAATAAACTCTCCACTTGGTTCCAACGCTGACCTTGTTTTTGTGTGAATTCTGACAAAATGCATCTCATCTCATTAAAAATAAAAAAGTATGCAACCTTTGATGCGTAACCTTTAATTGGATAAATACACATTATAAATCTGTGAAGATGCCCTCTGACACTGACGTAATTGATGGTACATGTCCACCAAAGTGCTGCTGTGAATGAACATTTAAACAAGAGACTGAGGAACACATGAATGCCTGTGATTTCTGTGGGTTGAGGCTGGGGGGCTTTGTATAGCTTCTCACCTCCCTTTCAGCCTTTGCAAGCTGGGTGGCAAAGATGAAACACTTTTACCAGACAACAAAATGTGACAGCCAAGGCAGCACTGTGAGTGCACTACCATATGAAAGATGCCGTATCTTTCTGACTTTGTGTCAGAAAGAACAGCTGCAGTGGCATATAACAACACGGTGATGCAATTCTCTATCAGTCCCCATCAATCAAATAGCCTGCTCAGAGTGATTCAGGTTCAGTATGTAGAGATCTCCCTGTTAGGAAACCAAATACGGAAGAGGACAATGCAACTTAAATGAAACTGTTATGACAAATGCACACATTATTGTTTTGTTAGTCAACTATTTAATGGAAAATTATTTATCACTTTACAGAAACAAAGCCATATAACCAGATACTTTGCTGGAGCAAATCAAGTCAAGCACCTTGCTGACAAGCAATGTGCGTGACCTTCAATCAAAAACTATTAGGTTAGAAGCCCCTACTTTTCGAGAAAAATATTTATTGAAATTGTGAGATTGAGGTCTTTTGCAAAAGAAATGTCCTTTTTCCTAGGGTGACTTACCTTAGCTTGGTTACAGTTTTGGCAGTTTAATAATTTGATAAGTACTAAACATTCCCTGCTAAAAACCAGCAGTTTCCTTTTCACTCGTACATTTTCGTGAGAGCTGTACCACGTGAAGGGTGGCTAGAACATAATCACAAGCTCAACCAAGGGTTGTGCTATTTAAGGAATTCTTTAAGACATGATGTAGTATATTATTTAGACCTCACAGGTAAGACAGTCTTGCATGTCATAGCGACAGAAAGGGCACAAATTTTTCCTTGTGTCATTGCAAAGCTAACCAGCAGCCTGAACCTCAGGCACAGTTCAAGACACACCCTGAAGCTGCTTTCAATTTACCCTGGTGGCAATTCATACTCAGGTAACTCAGTAACTTAGTAATTCAGGGTAGGTGCATTAGTCGTAGATATTACAGCAGCAGCAAAGGTTTGAACCTAGGTCCATCAGCTGCAAAACGACAAGTCTAACCACATGTCATCAATGTTAAAGAAAGCTTGTCTGGACTCAGTCAGAAATTACAGGCCAGTCTCTCTACATCCTTTTGAAAGTGTCTGTCCTGGAAAGCAAATTTTAAAGCAGTTATTGTTATATTCTTTACCCAGAAGGATCTCCTAAATGGATGTAAATTTAGATTCAACATCAGCCATTCCACCAACACGACCATCCTCCCAGTGTCAGAAGTTCTCTAGGTCTCTCGAGCTGTCTCCCTTTTCTTGGTCCTCATTTACCTTGATGCTTCTTCAGCATTTCACCGTCAACCATTGGAGCTTTCCTGTCTAAAAGAGTTTGGAATCAAAGGCTCAGTGTTGAAATGGTCTGAGTATTACTTATCTGGTAGACCTTACCAGGCAACTTAGTATGCCTCCCTGTCTTCCCTTCAGCCTGTATTAAATGGTGCTCTTGAAGGATCGCTGTTATACCCCATGCATTTCTCTATCGATACTGCTTGCCTAGGCTCTGCAATCTCCTCTCACTGGTTCTCCTACCACTGCTATACTAATAATAGACAGCAACCACTCTCTTTTTCTTCCAACCATCAAAGTTCAGTCTCTTGTGCCTTTTCAATAACAGCTAGTTTCTCTGGCATTGCAATTTGGATGACTGATCAACTAAAATCTTTAAAGGCTGGGATTTTCTATCTTCTAGCAGGTCCACCTGCCTGTTTCACTCAGTCATACTGGACAGTAATTCATCAGCTTCATCAGTCAACAAATTAGGTCTATTAGTTGACTCAAATCTCTTTTTCTTCTAGCTATAACCTGATCCTGCAGATACCTCCTGAATAGCATTCACAGGATCTTCCCCTTGTATCACAAAACAACACTACAGAGCTCCTGGTTCTAGCTAGGGTGAGATCTTGTCTGGCAACTGCAAATCTCCTCCATCTGGTCTCCCATCTTCTGCCATCAAGCATCTCCAGCTGATCCAGAATGCCAAGGCACAAGTTATGTTTGACTTGGCAAAGAGTTTTAAGTATCTCACCTCCTCTTCTCTCTCCATTGGCTACCTGAAACTACCTGGATGAAGTTCAAGGCTATAGATATGTCTACAAGAGGGTCAAAGGCACATTTGAAATCAACAGGTTATTCGGAAGAAGTCCGAAATTAAAGGTCTGTAGGTTTTTAGTTTTGACTCTTGTGTGGTGAAATGTACTCCCTCTGTCCCTCAGAAATATTCATTCTTTCAGCATTCAAGAGGTGTTCCAAAACACATGGACTCACTTCTCTTCTTATCTTCTAATAGCTACATAAAGTAGCTTCACACAGTCTGTCATGATCATCCTTGTAATTCATAACTGAATCTCAGTTCTGTAAGCTGCTATTCAAATAATATGTGCTGGCACAAAATGGTGTTACCAGAAAAACAAACTGTGCTTCAATAACTGTGCATCCGTATTTATAGCTTTGTTTTTAAATGCTCTTTTGAATTTGCGTAGTTGGACGGTGCTTTAGAGAAAAGTCTCTCCTACCAAAATAAATATAACTTAAATGTAAACCACTGCACTACCACCTTCCCCTTTCTATATCTTGGCACAGTGACAAGCACACTTGAACCCTACACCTAATATAGTTTACATAATGTATATTCAAATATGGTACAGACTGAGCAACTTTATGTGCTTACCAAATTGAATTAAGGGGCAAAAAAAATTTGCAAAATTCCATAATTTAAGAATGAGTGCAAAGCATAACCATCAAAAGCCTTCAAAGTACTTTTAAAATAGTCACAAATAATATCATAACTGTACCAAGTGTCAGAAAAGCATCCGAGTGAGAAACATTAGATAAATATCAGACACAATTAGGGAATACATATTATAAATACATATTATTCCAGATATATCAGTCTCAGTGTGTACTATTTAGTGGGCCACAAGACTGATATGTGGTGCTGCAAATGACACACCTTACGCAAAAATTACATATTACATGGCAACTTTCCTGGATTTGAGAGATAAAGAGGGGGTCCTTCAGTGATGCTACTCATGTCAATTTACATTTATTTTCTTAAATAATACAATAAATATACTACAAAGTAACATTTTGTTTGTTTTGACTTACAATTTCCTCCTCTCTGCCTTTCACAATTGACATGTCTTTTTGCTTAATTAGCAGCTCAAAAACAAGTACTAAGTATAAAAAAAGGTTGAAGACTGTCATTCTAAATTACAACAAGAGAAAAAAATCTTACAGTTCATGCATACAGGTTTTAATGCTTCAAAAATCATACAAGATGCACAGCTCAAAAGAATGGAAGGACAAAGTAAATTTGAATTTATTAACAAAACACCAATATCTTAACTGTTTCCTCTTCTTACAGAGGTTTGACATGACCTTAAAAACAACCCAAAGTTAAACAAACTGTAAAGGCAGCATGACCGATGGGTTAGAAAGACACAAAAAAGGCCAATAAAACAGGACTTTCCGCACCAAAAATAACCATATTCTATACATTTAGGTATTTTATTAGAAATACTTCAAGTCACATATATTTAAGGAGGCAAAAAGTAATTTATAATTATTAGTAAATGTATGTAAGTGGTAAATGCTGAGTGGTCTGAAGCAAGTAAAGAGTAATTTGTGATCACTGAACCTCATATTACACCAAAATACCTTAAGTAAGAAAAGTAAAATTGAGAAAAAAAAACCACATGACCAAAGTACATTTTATTAAACTAGAAAAATAAAAATAAAAACAAAAGAAATTTTTTGTCTGGTTAGCCCTGTATTTAAACCAATCGTATGGGAATCCCTGCCTTGTTCCATGATATACATACATGATATTTTCATATTTATTTAGAATTTTAGCAGAAGGAAAAAACACAAAAAAGATGTAAGTGAACCCTATACCAGCAAACCAAGTGACCGAATGCAGCCTGGTTTGTAAAGTAATGGAAAAAGCATTCTTTTCTTTAATTCCCTAAAAGTTCTCCAAAAAAATCTGAAAACTAAAGTCTCACTATTAGCTGAAAGCCATGAGCATCTGTTATGTGTGTTATTTGCATCAGTCTTGTCTGCCCAACGTTTGGGAATTCCATCTGATTGCTATTAAAATGGTAAACTTCTGCATGAAGCTTCAAGAAGTATGAGGAGAACTTCAAGTTAGGAAGGCTTATGTTGCAGTCACTGTGAGTAACTATCGGTCTCCAAAATCCATAAACAGCAAATTTCTGGAGGAACCATACTAAAATATTGCAATCGTTTTATCTTCTTTATTTTTCTTTGCCAACATCTGCTGCTGAGGATGAATTCTATAAATTAGCACCATATTCAGCATATTTCTTAGATCTGCTTTTCCACAATTCTTAAATTGCAGTTGTTTCAGAAAGCATTATCCTTGGTTCTAAATATGAAAATAAAAAAAAGATTCATGAAAAAATATACATAGACAATACAAGGAAAGGACATGCGAAATGTTTGGTTCTCATGACTGTGGGGAACATTATGTTCTCTTGATGAGGACAAGATGTGAAAGGTTCCTGGAAGACTTGGTAATGTTTTGACATCACCAGTGATTCACTTGAGAATTTAAACATGAAAATACATAGCACCACAGACAAAAGTAAAAATAGCACCTATGTCTCTTTTCCATTACAACATGATATCCGTCTCATATATAATCTCACATTGTATAAAATTCATCAAACAAATATGGACGTACTGTAAGAAAATGTGAACGCTTCAGTTGCTTTAAATTAAAAAATTCAGCAAGTGATCTAGCAAGTACAGAAGACGCTTTTACAAAAAGAAAGGGCGAAACCCCCAGTTTTGTCATTATTTATAATGCAAATTAAAGCTCAGATGATAGTGTTGTGCTTTTTTGAGTTTTATTATCATCAATTTTTAAATTACATAGAAAAGGCACTTCCTGGACTGAAACTGCTTTTTTCTAATCCAATTTTTGAGTCCATCTCTTTATTTTGTCCAAATAAGTATCTATCTCCATTATTACACAACATAACAGTCACATGCATGTTTTGAAGCCCGAATCAATACACATTTCCTGAAAAACATACTTACAAAATACTTACAAACATACATAAAAAATTATATATTTATATTTTTTTATATATAGGAACTATTCCAAAGAATAGGCAGCGATATTGATGAAATGAAGGACTGAGACTGAAAGGAAGGAAAAACTGCCAATTAAGGCAAAGATTGTCACAAGTTCCGCTTCCAATGATATGATGTTCCTAATGATACAGCTCAGGGGAACTGGGACTCCAAAACCTGACCTACATGACAGTTCACTGTTTCAAGGAATGGGGAGGTGGACAGAATTGCAGGGCACAGGGTCCCAGAGTGGTTAGCAAATGACTGACTCATTCAGTTTCAAAACCTGCATGTGATGGAGAAGGCAGACTGAGGTTACAAGGTTGCTCTTTTTCATTCTTTTATTGAATATTTATTTCCTTGTCTTGAATCTTTACTCTTTTTTGGAGACAGTGATTTACAAAGGCGATGTCTTTTTTTATTGTCGTGCTGTTCACTTAGTTGTAGTCAATTCGATATAGTTATATATAATTTTTTTTTTTTTTTTTTTCTGTAAACAGTGTCTCATCCGATGAAGCAAACGGGCCCCACTTCAAATCCAAACTTCTGCAAAGCTCCGCCAAAGTCGTTGAACATGATGTCAACAAAAGGCACTTGTTCCACCTTTGGTGTGTTAATCTCAAGTACAGTTTTCTCATAGCCCTTCTTCAACTGCAAAAAAAAAAAAGGACAGTTACCAGTCACTCAAGGCATTAATGAACTCTATGGTGTCTGGGGAACATTGATTCTTGAGCACAGAGACCAGAAGTTTCCCTTTATTCTTTAAGGTTTCTTTGCTCCCCTCAGTCAGCTAACTGACTGCAACAATCTCACTCAAACACTGTTTCTGGCACTTTCTTTGCCAGGTTCTTTGTTCAGCTGATGCAAACAGCATACTTCAACTACCGTTGAAAAACATGTTAAAACTGTGGACACAGCGTTTAGTAACTAATGTAGAAATTAAGCATACATACATACATTTTCAGAACCGCTCGTCCCCTACGGGGTCACGGGGAACCAGAGCCTACCCAGCAACACAAGGCGTAAGGCCGAAAGGGGAGGGGACACACCCAGGACGGGACGCCAGTCCGCCGCAAGGCACCCCAAGCAGGATTCGAACCCCAGACCCACCGGAGAGCAGGACTGTGGTCCAACCCACTGCACCACCGCACCCCCCTAAGCAAATATAGAAGTTTTTAAATTGTTAAAGTTTAGATATATCTTTTAAATAGAGATCGTTCCTCATCTAGATGAGTCTATGCTAGAACAGACAGGAAAATATTTTCCAGAATTGAACAGATACAGTATGTTTTATACATTTTTAGTTGGTACTTTTGATGTGCGGCCCCAATTAGCAATTTGTTTTCAAAACAACAATAATAACAATATATTAAACATAATACATATAATAGGTAAACGTATATAGATAGTATATTGTGTTGTGTCGTATCGTATTATATCATGTTGAAACTGATAAAAAAAACACGTTCAACTCTGTTCCTTTGTTCCCTGCACAGTCAGAGTTAGTTACTGCTGCTGTCCCCTGCATTTGTGCCCTGGATACTCACTGCACAGCCATCCACCACGGCACGGATGTAAGGATTGTTGTCGTGGGACATCTCCTCATCGTTAGAGCCCAAGAAGCGAATGGCCTTGTCATAGTTGTTCTCATCGGGGTCGTACCAGGCCACCGACTGGTAGCAGTTGTAGGTGATGTTCTGTCGGGCAGCTGCACTCAGCAACCGGAGGAAGGTCATCTGGACCACACCGATCGGGTTGCCCTCCGAGTCCGAGTACGAAAGCTGCTCGAGAATACAGAGGGTGGGGAGAAAAGGTCGAGACGGGGATAGAAAGCAAGGCCAGGACACCCAAAGCCCCAGCCAGGGAAAGGAAAAGGGACTACACTTTTGGGATCTACAGTGTCTGAAAACCTACAGGCCACTTCTATGACAACAGACCACTAGACAGCCGACTGGGTTGTATAGTAAAGGAAGGTATCAACAACAGCAAATAGTAAAAATAGTAACAAGCATTAAAAATAATTACTGATTGTAACACAAATGCTTCTGCAGATCATACGTCACCACTGGCATAACAGACAGCTGTGTGATTCACCAAAGACCACTTTTTCTAGCTTTAATGTAATTTTTCTGCTAGGGAGGAGAGTGTCCATACCAACCCGTGACATTTCTTGTGTTCTGCACGGATCTCTTCTTTCAAAAAATACAGGACTGACCAAGAAAAAAGCGCATGCATTGCTCCAAAGCGAAGGACCAGGGACAGACATTCAAAATGGACTTCTAGAGGAAATCAGATCATACCGCAACATGTTATAAAGTGGTTAAAGTAACCTGAAGGTTGTTGCTAATTATTAATTTCTCTTGTACAGTACCTAAATGTGTAAATGGTTTAAAACTGGATGTTGCTAGAAAAAAATGTTGGTTAAAAAAGTACTGAGAGATTTTAGACTTTTTCCTCATATGATTATATAGCATTTTAAAAATTCTGTTGGACTTTTAAATTTCATTGCAAAAAAACTATAGCTAACAAGCTTTGAAAAGAGATCTCTGTGAACTTTTTAAAGTTTTAGATATTATTCAGTTATGAAAAATATATCTTGACATTGGAATTGCACTTCTTTGAGTCCATGTTGAAAGCCTGTATGGTTTATTGAAGGAGGGGCACCACTCCATCAGCAATAAGGGCACAATGAGGGTGAGATACCCCCCACTCCAGTTTGATCTTTCTCACTGTCAGCCATTTCTGGCCACCCCAGGCATGGTTCCAGCGCACCATTTCCACGAACACATTACCTCTCCATTAGAGCCGCAAGTGTGGCTGAGTAGCCAGAAGCCCCTGGACTGTGACTGAGTGCCTCACCCATCACATACTAGAAAGGTGCTTTAATGCTAGTACATGATGCACAGCCTCATAAACAAATCGAAGCAACCTCCCTAGAATGATTTCATCACCCTTAAATTCATCAACCTTGCAGGCAGTGGAAATTCTCTATGTGCACATTTCCTGTCGCCTACATCTGGACATTTTTGACTCTGTACTCAGAATATATTACTAATGCTTACTAATTTTGAATATGTTACTAATCCCAAAGGGTGACATCATAAGAAATTTAATAATACACTTCTTTGGTAAAAATGTAACATTTTATTGAACTAACTGTAAGAAAATGCATTGGTAGTTCTTAGTTTACTGTGCCAATGAAAAATGGCCAGGCACTAAGTCACTTTTAGGTGATGTCTTCTCGCATGAACTGTGGTTGAGCATTTGCATTCAAATGAACAATTCGACAGAAAGCAAATCCAAATTAAAAAGTGACAAAAATTAGAATTTTGGCTCTTCTGACCTATAGATATATAGAATGCCCTGGAGGGACTGCAGAAAAATGTGAATGTCTTTGCCTGTCCCACGGAGAAGTGAAATTTAATGCTATGCTCAGAAGTCAGCGGAAGACACACCTTCGCCGTTTGACTGAGGATGCACAGCTGTGCAGCGAGACTGAAATTAACACGTGCCTGTAGCATGTAGCAGTAGCAGCAGCAGCAGCAATGGACCAAAGTGGGCCTCCAGGCCATGGCATGCAACTTACCAGTGACCCTCGCTTGTACCGACTATACCAAGTGCCTGGCGTGTCTTTGGGCCAACGGGCCATTTTACTCTGTAAAATATAAAAGCTATTAAATGACGAGGAGGAAGCAGAGGTGTGGGGCTTACCAGTTTACCACGTTTGAATTCACTGAACCAGGACCCCGGAACTTCCTTTGCCCAAGAAGTGAGTTTAGCCTAGTGTTTGGAGTGAGGACAAAGAGGGAGAAAAGGCTGGTTAAAAGGGGACCACTGTATAGAGTGTTCTGATTAAGGGACGAGGGGTGGCCATTTTCCTGTTGTGTGGAAAATGAATAAATGCCATGCATAAGTCATGGATTCATGGAAAACCTTTAGCCAAGATTTATACTGTAGAACATTTCAAAGGGAGCATGAGGATTCTAGTAATAAGCAACACTTTCCAAATGTGGAGGTCCCAAAAGAACTGCAGAAACTCATATTCTTTATCCTTGTGCTGCAGTACAGTTTGATTCATCAGAGCCTCAGAACAGTCAGATCAAGCACCAGTTCATTTTCTGAAAATTCCAAGGACTAATTTATTATTAAGCATCTTAACTGATATGATCTATGTGTCATTCCCCACCGGCAGTTACAGCTTGATCAAAGAACTCCATAATCATACCATACAAGTTCCATTATAGACCAGGCTGTCATTCTTCTGAGTGGTCTAATGCCCCACTGTAATATGTAATAAAAATTCGGTGATCTCTTTGTGTCAGGCCACATGCCACAGTCTATCAGTTCTAATGGAGCCAGATGCTTTATAAATGTCATTTGCCTGAAGGATGTGGGTAAGATTCACTGGGCATTAGCTAGAACTGTACACTACAGCTCACTCTATCAGATAATGTGGGAATGGTCTGAACAGTTTTGCAGAAGGTGAAAAAAATGTAAAAACTGACTATTTATTTTTATGGAAATTGCCAAATGGAAGCTGAAACAGATTCTATGAAACTCATTGCTAATGAGTGAGTTTAATGCCAGTTAATGAACATGTATTCTTTCAGTTATGCTTCTGTAATTACAAAGCGCCATAAAATAATCATAAAACATTACTGTAATTTTAGTTCCCACTTCTTCAAAGCATGTCTAAACAGCAGGATATCTCAAATGAGTCCGTGTTCCAGATTATTCTCCAGGGGCAGGAGGTAATATGGTGGTTAAAGCCATTTCTTTTTGCCATCGAAGGACCATAGTTTGAACCCCCATTCCTGTTATAGTACCCTTCAGAATTGTATGACCTAACTTCCTCAAATAAAAATTACTTAGTTATATGAAATGGGTCAATAACTAAGTAGCCTACAATACAAGATTGGCACTGTAAAGTGTCTTAGTCAAAGGCATCAATTAAAATAATAGTTAATAATGAGATATTAATTTACAGTAACAAAATATCCCCAACTGACACAGTAAGGGTACCTTTCCTTAACCCTACATTGTAATCCAGTGGCCAGTACAGGGTCATGGTTGTCTGCAGGATATCCCAGAAGCATACAGTAGGACACACCCTGGATGGGACATCAGCCCCATCACAGGAAAGTTTTATACACCCATTCTCTCACCCATACACACTATATAAGGGCAGTGTAGAGTTTTCACTTCACCTGGAACAATTCTGTGTTATGTCACCTGGCTATTTGGAATAGGAGTTCAACACTTGCATTATTCTGCCCTCTGGATGGTGGTTTAAGTCATCTGAGTTATTCTGGCTGGCCACTACATCACAGATTTAAGGGCCCTGACAGTTACTGGATACAAGTAGCAGTCCTGGTGACTTGTAAAATGAAAAAAAAAAATTAATAAATAAATAAATAAATAAATCATTTAGCATTGCACAGAATAAAGCAGGACAGACCTAGGGATACAATAAATTTTCAATTTAATGGACCCTGATTCAAGAGATATTGGATTTAACAGAATTAATTCTATAGTTCATATGTCAGTACTTCCTCAGCTGATATGTTGGTACGTTGGTGCTTCCCCACCAAATCTGGTTGGAATGTTTGGACTTCTTCAATGGTGTTGCAAACATAACACATATGAAGTACATAGACCGTTCTCTCGGAAATTAAATAGTACATTAAAATATTTGTTTGTTATTAAAAAGACTTTCGGTCTCATATAGGGGATATTTTATGGATATTTGGACTTAATGGTTATGCAGCAATATTGCAAACCCAATTAGTCTGTTAAATCAAGGACTTACTCTGATAAAATCATGGTAAGAATAAATATGTAATGATTAAGAGTGATTTCTCCTCCCACATTTTCAAAGATCACTTACTCCTTCAGATTTCTTGTCAGGGTAAATGCAGCTCTCCCCTCCAGCTGTGAAATTGCAGAAGACCTTAAAGGCGTCACGGGAGCAGCCCTGGTTGGGGTCAATCCAGTATTCACCTGAAACAACATACACCACAAGGCCCATTGTGTCTCGTGCTATAACACCTAAAAATAGAATAAAATTTTGGGAGGAAAGCAAGTGGTGAACACATGACAGCTGTGAACTATACAGCCTTCTGGCAAGTATGAAAAAAATAAATTGGCTTTCATAGAAGATGTTGTGCCTGGACCGTTGACTTTAAAAGAAAGAAAAGAAATGGAGAGGAAGAGGAAAACAACTGCAGAGTAATTAGGTAACAGATACCTCTCAGGTTACTTGTATGTCATCACAGTTGGAGCAGTGCTCGAAATAAAAATTTGCTTGGTTTGTTGACCATTTGAATTCTTTTCGGTTCTTCTCATGACATATAGTAATTATTTTAGAATATTTAATGTTAGTATTTGATTCATTGCTGGCATGTGAATGAATGAATGAATGAATGAATGAATGAATGAATGAATGAAAACTTTAGTAATCCCCTGAGGGAAATGTACCTAAAGAATGTAGCACCTGAGGGCTTAGTTGAGACTGTTATTCCTGACTTTACAGGGCCAATGGGTCAGTGAGAATGTGATATGAATGCTCACCATCCGGAAAATCGAAGTGGCTCAGCTGGAGGTCTTTGCAGGTCCGTGCAGGGTTGTTCTGGGTGCCCAGTGGGTGCTTCATTTGCTCAATCTCCAGCTTGAGGGAATTCAGCGAGCCAAAGATCTCCTCCATACCGTCGTCATAGTCCCTGTAGCCTTCAGCGTTGGGTTCATCCATCATCTGGCTGGCATCTATGTTCCTTTTTCTTCTTTTAGGGCTGGACTGCATGGGCAAGGGGTGAATGACATCACCGGGTGGGCCCTGTGAGAAGAGATGGTGGGGAGAGTAGGAAGGGTTATATTTTATAAATATCATACCAAGATGTCCGTCACCTCTGTTTTTAGTAAGTGCTGATCTAAGCACAGTCACAACTATCATGTAGGGAGAATGGGAATGCCAGTCCTACCACTGGGCACTCAGAAATAACTACACAATTAGACTTCAAAGACAGTTTAGTGTTACCGTGCGGAGCATACCTTTAGTTTGTGGGAAGAAATGGATACAACATGGATAATACATGAAAATTCCTCACAAATATAACTGAGAGGCCACAATGCTGACACACCTCTTACAAAGATGTTAAATTTATGAAAACTTACAGGAGGACCGGGTGGTCCAGGGGTACCTGCTTCACCCTTTGGACCAGTTTGACCCTGGATAGAGGAGAAAACAAAATGAACCTTAAATTCTAAATATGGTTAATATGTCAGACATTGCATGTAAATTTGACTATGTTCAATTTACTTTAAAGAAAAGAAGTGTTGGGATATTTATTTTATGGTTGACTTATCATAGTTCTTTACAGCACTTACAGGTGAACCCTTTGCTCCCTTTGGCCCTGGAGGTCCCTGTAAGTGAGAAATAAGTAAGAAAGCAAAGAAGTAAATAAATAAATACAGAGTGTGAACATCAGAGATTGTAGAGGTTTTGATACATTAAAGCCAGACTCAGTATAATGAGAAAAACTTTAATGGAATGCAGCATTGTTTATCTTGTCACATTGTGCACATGCCATTCTTTGAGTTAATAATGGAGGTCATATGACAAGCTGGTCCTTTGAAAACCACAATTCAGATACAGGGAAACTTAATGAACTGCACAAGATAAGAACACTCCCAAACTTATCCAGTGGCATCAGCCCTTGCCAACATCGCCTTCCATTGTGAAAGGCTGATTGTCGCTTGTGCCAGACGTGGTGAGAATGGGCCATTTCCCATGGATCTGAATTTTTCAATCCTGACAACAATAAAGTCTTGGATGCTTTCCAGGTAGCTCTTGTACCTCTCAGCATTTATGTTGTAGTAAAAGTGATGACAGCATGATTTATTCTTATGGGTTACGAAGGCAAAACATGGGTCTTAATCTCTTTCAATAACTGGAAATCGTATGGATTAAACAGCTGCCTTAGCTGAGCAGGTGGTACATATCTGTGCCTATATGTACACTTTTTTCCTTACTGGTAATCCTGGAGGTCCAGTGGGGCCAATGGGTCCAGAGGGGCCAGGAATACCCTATCAAAAAGCAGAAAGAGCAGTCAGATCTAGGACTATATATGGGAGATAACATAAGCATTCAGAATAAAGTAATAGAATTCAATGTAACTACTCTGCATCGAAGAGGAAAAATTTTAAAGAGGAACAATCAATTTACACATAAAACAAATGTTACTGCATATTGCCAAAATGGTGTCACATACATTGTCGCCTTTTGAACCTGATGTCCCCTGGGGGCCTGGAAGACCTCGGTCACCCTTCTCTCCTTGCTCGCCTGGAGGTCCGATCAGACCAATGAGACCAGGGTGGCCCTAAATATGTATGAATGAATGAATGAATGAATAAAAAAAATATAGGCAAGTGATATACATATACATGATTTAATGGTAAAATGGATTCATCATGTATTTCCCAGTGATTTTACTGAAGTGCATACTTTTAAAAACAACTGAAATTCTGGCACATGTGCTTTCATGCAAACGTGTGCACAAAAAACAGCACATATTGACTATTAAGAAATACACACACTTTCAGAACCGCTTGTCCCAGACAGGGTCGCAGGGAGCCGGAGTCTACCCAGCAACACAGGGCATAAGGCCGGAGGGGGAGGGGACACACCCAGGATGGGATGCCAGTCCATCGTGAGGCATCCCAAGTGGGACTCAAACCCCAGGTCCACTGGAGAGCAGGACCCGGTCCAACCCACTGCGCCACTAAGCCACTGCACCCCCCCCCCTTAAGAAATAGTTCTCACCTTTTCACCTTTTATACCAGTGTCACCTTTCAGACCAGGTAATCCAGGTGGGCCCTGAAAAAGAAATAACATTACCAAATGCAATACAAATAAAAATATAAGAGATAAATTTGTGTTGATGAAACACAACTGGTTTCACACACCATGGGTCCAGGAGGTCCATCTGGGCCAGGAGAACCAGGCAGACCTTGTTCACCCTATAAAACAAACCAGAACGTGTGTGGGGGGGGGGGGGGGGGGGGGGAAAAATCATTGTGCTATACAGGCACAAAAAAATATTAACTAGTTTTACTTACAACTGGACCAGGATTGCCTCTGAGACCTTCGGACCCTGGCTTTCCAGGAGCTCCTTGTGGACCAACTGGTCCTGTTTTTCCTGGTGGACCCTCCAGACCTGGTTCACCCTTTGAAGAAAACACTGAAATGTTGTCATGGCAACCAAGAATAATCTGGAGTCCATTTTTTTTTTTTTTTTTTTTTTGGGCCCTCTTTGATGCCTATATTCCCAGAGGAAACATGGGACTTGCTAAGGCAATAATTTATATACATATAGACACAGTTTCTTTACCTTAGCTCCTTTTTCACCTTGCCTTCCCTCAGGCCCAACAGCTCCTGGGGGACCCTATAAGGCAAATAAAAGTAAATTTAGTTTGCATCACCACTGTTCCCAGAGCATACAAGAAAGACCAAACCCAAGAAAATGAATGACATACCCTCTTTCCAGGTGGGCCAGTGGGACCAGATTCACCAGTAGGACCAGGAGAACCCTGATGGAACATAAAAATAAATCAACTGGAATTTAAAAAATCAAGATCAAATGCATTATAGGAACTCTCAAGGAATTTAGAAAGAACACCTACAGGTTGACCAGGTTCTCCATCATCTCCTTTGTCTCCAGGTGGACCATCTTGACCCTAGGATCACAGTCACACACACAAATATATACTGCACATATCTAAACACATACTAGTCAATCACGACATCATGGCAAAGGGCTGGTATCTGATATCCAGCAATTCCAAATTTTTGAGTTTTACAGAACTCATTAAAATTCAGTTTTTTTTGTGAACTCACTGCTTGACCAGGCTCGCCAGGAGGACCAGGATCACCAGGGAAACCACTTGGACCCTAAAAAAGATGGTTATTACCGCTCAGTTTTATTTATTTATACTAATAGTTTAAAATGGCTGGTTTGTTTTACCAAATAACTAAATGTAATTCTTTCCCACATTTGTACTGTTTTGTTATCAATGTGCTTTGTACCCTTTAAAAAGGAGAAAACAGTGTTTCTGGAATATGAAAATAATTGGAATCATAATGCAGGAAATTGATATAAAAAATGATTTATGAATGATTTGGTTTGTTTCCATGGACTGATTAGATTCAACAACCACATATTTTGATATGTCAAATATACTGAGAGCTAAAACAGTACTGTATTCTCCTGGACCAGGATATGAAAACTCTGTTCCTCACATCCCAATGGGTATTCCATTTTTATTGCATCTTAAATCTTGATTAAACACCCATGACTGGGATTTTGATTCAATGTCAGAATAATAATCAGCTTAAACCAAATATATAAATTGATAACTCAGTCAGCTAAGATGAGAACAACAACTGAATGTCACAATGATCTCAGGAAAACTCCTATAACTACAGTCCGTGTATTAATTCAGTACAGAATGAAGCAGCATTTATATTAATTTTCAGATACTAACCTGAACTTTTTAAGTTTAATTTTTCTTTACTGCATTTATCATACGAATCTGACCAGTGTAAAAATGTTTAAAATTAGCCTTGAACTTACAGGACTGCCCTTGGGTCCATCATCTCCAGGGGGACCTTTAGGACCAGGGGGGCCAGCAGCACCGGCAGGACCGGCTTCACCCTTCTCTCCCCGTTCACCTCTCGGACCCTGGGAGAGGAAAAAAAAAAATCACCCCTTCAGTGATCAAATGTACAGAAAGGAAGAAAGTCCATAGAAAGAATTCACATTTTCCCTATATTATAGACCACTAAAACATCAAAAGCAGAACAACCTCTTTAAACATCAAATTCTGAATTTTTTTTTTTTTTTTTTTTGTGAAGTATTGTAGATTTTTAACATTGGATTAAGTTATATTAGGCTTCATTACAGACTAAAACTTTTGTCGCTACTGTCCTAAACATTTTATTGCAATTGAATTCAATCATCCTATTTCATAAACCAGGAAACTTTGGACAATGGCACATATTCCTTAAACAAACTGTAAACAAACTATTAAAATGCATGAAAAATGTAACTCTGTGGTTTATATCTGTTGTGCACTTTTGAAGTGATAGCAGTATTTGCATATCTTTGCTGTACTCCAAAAATAGACAGGCAATTATGTAAAATTGTACAGAATGGAGAAATGAAATAAAGATCTGCTGAAGGTATGAGATTGCCAGAGGTCACCCTACCGATGGGCCCACATCTCCTGGAAGACCGGGCTCTCCTGCTTCACCAGCTTCACCCTGTGGGAGGAAACAGGATCAAGACAACAGCCAGAAAATCTGAATGCTGCTTCTCACTGTACATCAGAAATGAGAATAGCACAGAACACAGGCAAAACCATGAATGTTCCTGATTCCTTAACATTTAAAAAAAGAGGAAAGGGAAGTTTCAATCCATCACATCCTTCCAGAACTGTTACCAAAAATAAAACGTCGTCGGGGCCTGGCTTCGCAACATAAATCTTTCGGTGCTGATCTTATCCTGTGCCTGACTCCTGTCACTGCCCATTTCTCATTGTCACACAAATAGTACCCTGTTAGGGGTGCCACAGAAAGATGTTTTAAGTGCCTTTTGTATCACATGTAAGGAATCCCTCTGTGGAGGTAACAGTGCCTGGTCGTTTGTGACACTTATATTCAGGCTGGTTAAATTATTTCAGGTAGTAATTTAAGCTGTACTGGTTGATTTAACTTACCACAAAGTGGAATTAGGCATTGCGTCGAAACGTTTTTTTAAGAACACAATAAAGTAACTAATGAAGTTATCAATGAATCAGTAATGTGGATAGGCTAAGTACGTTGCACAGTAGTTTTAAACTGAGTTTAGTAACGGCCATGCGGAAATGTGATTCTCAAGAACAGTTCAGTAAATCCTCAAGTATCTGACAACTACTAGACAAATTGAACTGTACTGTACCTAATTTCACGGTAGTTGTTTGAATGTTGCAGTTAGAATGGCAATGAGATCATTTTACACCAAATAGCTGCAGAGACTTGGGTTGCAAAAAGTCTTTGTTCATCGAGGTGTGCTCTTTTTGCGGATTCTGACCTGGGGCCATTTCATCAATGCAAAGGAGAGAAAGCATACAGGGAACTGGGCACCTGCTGAGAATGGTATACACCTCAATCTTTCAAAATCTATGTACTTGTCTTGCCTCGCACGAAATGTGAAGATTAAAAATCAAAAAGAATAAAAAAGAATAATACAAAAAAAGAAAATTAGAATAAAGAGAAATATTCTAATATATAACATATTCAGAGAGATTTTTAAGTTTTTTTTATGTCAAATAAATGCTAAACCATACAACGAAATGGTTTCATAAATATATCTCTTACATATAATGTACTGTAACCTAACTAAATACAGTGAAAAATGTTATCATATGTCTTATTGCATTAAACACTTTTAAGAGGCAAATGTGTTTGCCCGTGTGTGTGTTTGCATGAATGATAATAGATGTGTTCTACTGTCGACATAATAAACAGTTACATAGATTTTTGACTTCTCGTTCACATTGTGTAAAACGATATTGAATGACACAATAATTAAAATAATTAAAAAAAAAAAAGGCCATACCTTCTCTCCCACTGGTCCAGGATTTCCAATGCCACCTGGGGGACCCTGTGGGCCATCTGCTCCCGGGGGTCCAGAGGGGCCTCTTGGGCCAGGGGGCCCAGGGGGACCCTGAAAGAGGCATAATATATATTTACATTTATTCATTTTGCAGATGCATTTCTCCCAAGCGATGTACATCTCACAGAGATCCAATTTGTGCATTACGTATATCTGGTAAGTAGGTCTTCAACATAGTTAAGTTAATTAAATTCCATATAATACAAAATGAATCTTACCAGTTGACCGACATCTCCAGTTTCACCTTTCTCACCTGGTGGCCCAGGTAGTCCCTGTATAAAAAAGATAAATCGTTTCACTAAAAATCTTTTTTCAACATACAACTACTATTTTTACTACCATGTGTAATTACAAAAAGCAAACAAAAATATTATTTTAATGCATTAAGGTTTATTACACTATTCATTTATTGACAATTGATGTGTTCTCACCTGAAGCCCAACAGGCCCTGGGGGTCCAGGGAATCCTCTGGGTCCTTCATCTCCTTTCTGACCAAAAAGACCCTGTTGCCCGCGGGGTCCAGGTTCACCGTCTGCTCCCTAGAAGATGACAAATAAATAGTGAAATCACGGATAAGTGAGGCAGAGAAAGTGAGAAAAGGAGACCGAGATCATCAACAGAGCAGAGTGACCATTACATAATCATTACACACTTACAGGGGGACCAGGCTGTCCTATGGGACCCTGTGGGCCAGTGGGACCGGGTGGACCCTAGACAAGGAAAAAAAAAACAGGTTAATGAGTATCAACAAAACAGAAATAATAACTTGCTTTTTGGCTATCTCTGAAAAGATACGGCATTGCCACTAAATCGGTATTAAACAATATAAAATGCAAAATTGAATTAAGGAAACATGACAAAAAGAAATACTCACATGTTCTCCTTTGTCACCTTTGCTTCCCTTTTGGCCTGGTTCACCAATTTCACCCTAGTGAGAAGAAAATATGCAGCTCTCATTATCTCACTTGTCTTATTCACCTACTCCACATTTTACCATTAGAAGAGTTACATAATAGTACAGTACATTGTGTCGGAAGTTATGTTTTGGAGATCTATAAGTGTCCACAACATGATCTTGCTTTGCATGTGGCTGCATTGTAGCTATGTCTTGCATATCAGATCTGTTGTGGTCTCATAAACTAATCCAGTTAGTTTAATAACTGCTACCCACATCAGTGTCAGTCTGAGAATAACTGACCCGTGACTGTTATTTTTTATCTCACTGAGATTATATGCACATTGTAAGGAGCACTTGTTTCACTTTTCTGGACACCTTGTCCCACCCTGTAGGGTTAGAAACCAGTGCCAAAGAATGGCACATTTTTCATGGATCAGCATATTGATATAGTTCTTTCACAAAGAGTCCTGTTACACATTTATTATACTAGGCTTTCATACAAATTGATCCTGAGAAAAGGTTGATCCTATATAAATGAAACATTTAAAAAATTGTTACTTTTTGTCAGCCTCTATCATAACAGGACAACCTATTAGCCAAAGAGGGGCAATACATTCAAAAGAAAAAAGATTATTTAGAAAATCAGATGAGAAAATTATATTCTTAATACGTCTTTGCAAACGGATCAATGAACAGGCCTATTGAAATTGTCTAAAAACTGTATTATCTCCTTTAATGAGCCATGTTATACTTCTCCCCATTATCCAGAACAATTTCTACAGTCTATCCCCAATAATTATAACCCGCTGTTTTACATCCATTCTGAGATTACCTTGTCACCATCTTCTCCAGGAGGACCAACTGGACCAGCAGGACCAGGGAGACCCACAGGACCCTGGACACCATCTCTTCCAGCTGGACCTTGAGGACCTTTCTCACCCTACAAAACAAGTTGTGACTTTCAGACAAGATACACTCCTGCTATGAGGACAGTATCATTTATAGCAGGATCAGTCTTAAGACACCCAACAATATGTTATGTGGAACTTTATGGCAATTAAGCATATGGAGGCAAAATTGGAACCAGAATTTGTGTACATGCCCATTAAAGTCAAATCACAGCTAATGCAACATAAAAAACTGAAGACAGATTCTGACAACATGGATATGTGTGATACATGCAATGGAAGCAATATGTCTATCCTTCACAGCTAAATTTCAGTGAGTGTACTACTGGTCCTTACCGGTCCACCTTTTTCTCCAGATGGACCTGGGGGGCCTTGGGGTCCTGGACGTCCAGGGAGGCCGGTGGGTCCAGCTGGGCCAGCAGGGCCTCGTTCACCAGGAGAGCCCTATAGATAGAAGACAACACATATATAATCAGGCTAAGCATATATAACAATTGTACACAATTTAACTGCTCCGTATAAGATCTATATGAAAAATTGCCCATATCAGTATTTATTCACAGCAATAAATATATTTTGGTAATAGACAGAAAGTGGTCCTGCTAAACAAAATGAACATTACAGCAGACAGTAGGTACCTTTCCTCCTAGTGTATTTTGAAGAAAAAACTTGCTTATTTACTCACAGCAGGCCCAGGTGGGCCACTGGGTCCTTCATTTCCTTTTAGACCAGGAGCACCCTGAGGAGAGAAAATCAGGCTTTTGAAATGAAATACATCCTGCAAAAAAGTCCCATGGATTCCTTTCTGCAAACCACCATCCATGGTTCATGACAACTGAGAAGCAAACTTCTGCTCAGTGAATTTTAAAAATAATAATTATCTGAAAGAGATGTTTCTTATCTTCTTTTTAATTTCCCTGCCTTATTACATAATTATTCCATTTCGAAAAACTATAGGTTATTCATTTTTCCAAGGAAAAGTTTCTTCTTTATTGGTTATTTTAACTTTTACAACAAATAGAAACTGACTTTGTAAAACAATTTATTTGAAGAAGCGTGGAATATATAACTTACAACAGGGCCTGGAAGCCCTCGTTCTCCTGGAAATCCTCTCAAACCTGGGGGACCATCTTTCCCAGGAGGGCCTGCAGGGCCTGGGTCACCCTAGAGAAACAACAACTCCATCAGTGGCAGCTGCTCACCGTTCCAGGTCAAAACTAACACTTGGCAAAGTACAGGTTCTCCCAAGAAACTTAGGTACTCTTTCTATAGACAGTCTTAGGCAGAGGTGCCTTAGAACATGTGCAATGGCTCGAGATGCCTTACCTTGGCTCCCTCTTTTCCAGTTGCTCCAGGGAGACCTTGTTCCCCAGGAGGTCCTGAAGGCCCAGGGTGTCCCCGTTCTCCCATTGGTCCAGTCTCACCTGTGGGGCCCTGTAGGAAACAGAAAGTAGGAAGTTCCATAGAAGAAACACTGGCACTGACAAGTTATGCTACCTTACACAATTCCATCCAAAACTATCAATTTTGATAATTTCATAACCACAGCACAGTTACAGTCAGAAATCAACAGTTTACGCAAGTCAAAATTAAATGAAATGATTCAGAACAAAGTTCAGTAGGCAGTAGTATCAGGATTAAGAACCAGTGGCTTTTTAAATAGAAGAATGAAGGCAAAATTTGCATTTCTAAAGCTTATATTTACTGTATTCTGACCTCTGTATGTAACATACAGACACTCCTTGATTTATGCAAATAGATCGTTCTTCAACCTCTTATGTAAGTCAAAAGTTATGTATGTCAGATTCCCTCTCTTTCCCCATCGTTCAGCATAGGCTAGCCTAGGCATTTGTTGCAAACACAGGTATAAAAAAATGACACAATAGAATTCTCTAGTAAATGTCAGACACATTAAATACCGTAATATCTTTTTTTTTTTCAATTTCCTCTCCAAATCGATTGATGTACACTTGCGAGACGACTCTCGCTTAACTTCAGGTGCACGTTTACCACCAGGCATTGCGAATAATGAACTGAGTAAAAATATGCAAAAAAGAAACACTACACTAACGAGAGGAGATGCGTTCACTGCTAAAAACATGTGGGAACTGGGAAGATGCTGATTCCTGCCTTGTCTGGCTACGCCAACTTGCGCTTAACGTATTTCAGGTGTTTTGCGTAAGCGCTATCCGTAATTAATGTATATGTCAGGAATTTTTCATATAAATCCAGATTTACGTAAGTCAAATTCACGTAAGTAAAGGGGTGTCTGTATATATTAGAAGGTGAATAACCTAAAGTAAATTTCATCTACCCATTTGATTTACAAATCAGCAGTTCAAGAAAGCCAAAGGAAATGTCAGGAAAAAAAATCACAAAAAAAATTCTGCCATCAGTAGTTTAAACATTATCTTATCTAGCCATTACATCTTCCCACACATTTCAGTTGTTTCTCTAGAGCAAACACTTTCAGTCCTCACAAAAATTGCCTACTTCTTGTGTTCTTTTAATTCATTTTCCCATCTCTTTACCTGCATTACTGTCTTCAGAACTATATACTGTATTGTGTTATTCCCTTGAAACTATAATTTTACAATATGAAAAAGTATTGAAAGGTATAGCCCTGTAGTGGTACAAGAATCCAAGGCCACTACACCTCTGTAGTAGTACAACAGAAAGGCATTCCAGATTATACCTTGCAGAGGCTGTACTGTGGAAAATAGTGCTCCTAAAACAAAGTTTTCATTAAAAAAATGCCGGGGTAGGCCTAAGGAAGCCATTTGTGCCAAAACTTTGAAGTACTCCACAATGGTTGAACGAGTATTTTGCTCTGAGTTTTAGAGCCATACGGGAATGTAGAAACTTATAATGATGGGTCCTAACCAGTGACTCACCTGAGGTCCAACCACACCAGGAGGCCCAGGAGGCCCTGTCTTGCCTTGGAAGCCCTGTGGAGGAAGACGAACACTTTAGGGCACAGTGGGGAAATGAAGCTTGTGTTCTTAACATCTCCTCAGGTTGCCAGTATAATCAACTACCTAATGATCTCCCATCATAGTGCAGAGTATGCATTTGGCAGGCACTGTACGTCACCCGTTCTTATCTTTTAATTTACTTGCTACTAATTTCTCTGCCTGACAGAGGGAAGCAAGCCATTGTGTGATAAAAATGAGGCACTCACCGTTTCACCTCTCTGTCCGGGGTGTCCTGGCAGTCCATCTTTCCCTGCCGGACCCTGACAGAGATATAAGAATATAAGTCTGCAGGGAAAACTGGTAGTACAGAGAATAAAAATAGCTATGAAAAGGATATTTCTTTCACATAAAAGGGTTCCAAGTTTCCACAGTAAAACAATACAGAAAACAAAGACCCATTTATCAAATGTGAAAAAAAGGGCATTTCTCATAAAGCTTCTTGACATACGGGTGGGCCTTTCGGTCCTGGAAATCCAGTTGGTCCTTGAGGCCCAGGAAGGCCCTGTAACACAAAGCCAAATGATTAGTGGAAAATCACTCTAATTTTACTGCTGTACAGTCCCAAAACCCCATAAAGGTTAGTCAGGACTGATTTGATTAAAAAAGCAAAGACATCATTGATGCAACTACTTGATTGAATACCATCTTATTACTGATTTTAATTGACAATTTTATTGTATAATTGTTATAGATAATGTTTCATACCCTTTCACCTGGTGGTCCAGGGGGACCATCACCTCCTGAAGTGCCCTGTGAAGATGACAGGGGAGGATTTATTAGATTTATTAGGTTCTTTCATGAACCAGTAAGGGATATTACTGTATTTAATTCATAGTAAACTTCATAAAAATCCCCTGACCCACCTTTGGCCCTGCCTTTCCTGTTGGACCCCTGGGACCTCTCTCTCCTCGAGGACCCTACAACACAGCAAGAAATAGTGAGGGTGGAGATGCAACTGTCACACAAAAGTCATTATTATAACTGTGGTTATTGTTATTCTACATTCAGTTACACTCCAGAAATGTGATTCTTTAGGTGCTGAGCTAAAGAAATGTACTAACAAATTCTGAATACTACTTTTTATTATTCAGTTCTACTGTAGTTATTTCTCCATTTTCTTTCTTCCTTTTTGTTTCAAGTTCTACATACAATTTTCACTTTCTATGAAAGAATTCTGCTACACCTCCAGTGTCACTGAGGATACTCACTGTCGGCCCCCTCTGTCCACGTGGACCTGGTTTTCCTGCTGTTCCCTGAAGGAGCACACAAGAACGCAAGAATTGAAGGAAAGTTATATCTCAAAAACATAACAGTGAAGCCAAGAGAGATGAAAGAAATTCAGGTGGACAGTTTGACAGATGTAGACTACATTAGAAGTTTAGGTATGAGATTATATCATTAGTTTACTGTCATCGACCATCGAGCATGTTACAGTTCAGAATAATTTAATTATGTCTTCACTGATACCAATGATACTTGAGGATTGTCAACTACTTATGTTTCATTCAAAGGAAAATGTAAGCTGTTGCTTTCATTTGTTGAAAGCAAAGATAATCAATAATAAAAGGCCATAAAATATTCACTTACAGTAAGTTAGAATGAGAACACGCTGATTGAGTATCTCTGTGACATTGTATGTGAATAGGAAAATGATAGTTAAGATGGAAAGCCTTAAAATAATTTTTCAGAGTTCAATAAATAACTCTGAAAAAATGTTCACAATGTTCTGACAACCTTGCTCTGTGATTCATTGAATCTTGGACCACATCTGGAACTATTGTAAGGACTAAACCTTGCAATTTTCTTATTTCTTTTGTAAATTTACTAAGGAATATAAACTCCAGTAAGATAAAACAAATGTAACTGCATAGTTATTTTTGTGAGATAGAAATATTTAAGTATGTTACCCTGACTCTTGAACGACCAAAACTTAAAGTCATACCCTTGTGCCTTTCTCTCCATTGGCTCCCGCAAAGCCTTGGAACCCCTGGGACCCCTAAAATGAAGGCAAAAAAGATAGAAATTCAATTACTAACCTTTGAAAGACAAAACAGTGGAAAGTACTTACGCAGCAGTGTATTGTGCAATGAGTGCAGCTGACACCAAACAGCATAGCGAATCTAATTCACTTTGATCAACAGGGTTCAAACATGTCCTGTGCTTGCTTCAAAGTTTGAACTGTCAAAAGAGGGCCTTAGGCCTGCTCGAAACGCACTAACTGTCATGTTTAATCGAAGACCTTCAATAACATGTAGCCAAAGATCTGCATGAGTGAATTCATTTGTAACTGGTGTTTCTGCAGAGGTATAGGCACCTGTGACACATGAACCACCTTACCACAGCTTGAGGACACAATTTACCTTCGGACCTTGTCGTCCCGGGTAACCTGGCAGACCGGGAACTCCAAGCTTGCCCTGTAAATGTTAATAAAGCAGGATGCATCAATAAACCATACACATTTTAATGCAAATATAGAGCAGAAAAAACTTCTGTATTTGCATAAGCTGTTGTGCACAGAAACATGTACAAAAGCGGTTGCACATAGCGAATGAAAAAAATGGATCTCCAAGCTGTATGTATAAGCTTATGTTGTGTCTATGCTATAGTAGAATTACTATATACTGTATGATCTTGTCCGAATGATAAATTTTAAATATATGTCAGAATGCCCTAAATTTGCAGCTTTGAAATTACCGTTAGTTCAGGTACATGACATTTCAATTTATAACAATTTTTTTGTATATAAAGGTAGAAACCTGAACATAACATTAGACAAAGTTTCAAAAATTTCTCCCCACATATATATCTTCTTCATTACTCTTTTTTTTCCTAGTATAAAAGACAAGTTAATTTGCGTGCATGCCCATTAAAGTCATATCATGGCTAAAGTGAATGCATATTTAAAAAACAGCAAGGAGGTTACTGAAATGCACAGCTACCGTAAATAGTAGGCAACAGATAGATTTGCTAGGTTGTTTTTAAGGAAAGAATAGAACGACATTTCCCTTACAAAATACATCACTTTAATGTGCAAACAAACTGTGCATGTAAAATTTATTTCAAGGTATGAATCCGATGGTAGACAAACTATAACCTTACCTTTTCACCCGTTGGACCAAGGGGGCCTGCATCACCAGGAAGACCACCACGCCCTTTGGGACCCTCTGGACCATCCTCACCTCTTGGTCCAAAAGGCCCTAGCTCCCCCTATAGATGGTAAGAAACATAATTAATAATGGACATATTGTGGTATGCTCTCATTATTTTTAAGCCAAACTGAAAAATCTTGAACAACACTGAATGAAAACATCTCCAAATATTCATATTGTAGGCGTGGTATCCTATTAAAATCCCCACAGATGGCTAAAAGGTTGCAAAATGGACACCCATGAAGAGCTTCAAATTGCAACTTTGAAATGATACTTGACCAAATCTGCTTAAATCATTGAACATTGTGAAAGTGAACACTTAACAACTAATTAGCAAAAATGAACACTTGAAATAAATGAATGAGCTCCGCACTCCAGTTAATCACACATGCAGTTATAAAAAACAAAGAGGAACAGAAATCTTATCATATCTAGTCATATCATTTTCAACCTATCTTATGACATTAATTCCTTAATTGTCTTCTGCATCTTGTAGTATATCTGCACTAATGATTGACTTCTACTTTGGTGATTCGCCAGACTACATCTGTAACGTTCCCACTCCATCTGATCATTAGACCAGTCAAGTATAAAGGCACTGTAATTCTACTGGCATCGTCCCTCTGTGCATTTTAAAAAGAGCGTTGTTGAAATCCATTTTCTTTATCAGGGAATAGCACATTTTCAAAAGGCTTCAACGTCACATGTTCTAAGACAGACTTCAACATCTTTTTTTCCGCACTGTTTTGAAGAGGTTTAACAAGGTATTGATTTTTAAAATAACTTTCAGGGCTTTTTTAAAGCCAACCATGCCTGAGATTGGGGTAACAGGAAGCAATAAGGTACTCTTGCTGAATTCCCTCAATCTGTCCCTTAAATGTACTATTTACTATCAGTTGAATTCCCTGCTGAGGTTTTCGAAATTAAAGTATTCCATCATTGTTCACGTCATATTTTTCTGACGGATGGCTATGAGAAGCGTTTCTAGTTTGTCATAATTGAAGTGATGAGACACCAGTGTTATCCGAAACTTGGAGAAACTCCAGCATGAGATGTAAACATAGAAAGGGTGTTTCATTATTATCCATAAACAGTGACTGGTACATTGAGTTAGTGCAACTTATGCGACAATGCAAATGGTCTTGATAGCTGTGTTGATCGGTGAATGATTTCAGTCCGGTTGTACAGATAATAATCATAAGCTAAACTCATCCTGAACAATAGCAAAAGTATGGTTGATAAGGACTTGTCCAAGTCTTGAAAGATGCTGGTTCAGGTCCGTTAAAGGAGCCCTGCTAATGTACCTTTGAAAAATAAATGTGATTTCTCTGTGCATATTTTCACAAGTGGAAAATATTACTTTAACAGAAATGATTTGTAATGTTAACAACAGCCAGCACTAGCGACAATAATAACCGAGGTTACAATTGCATCTGAAAATGGTTAACTCTTTTATTAAAGTTATTGAATTAGCCTCTCATTTGCAATGAAATTAAATTCTACAAAGCAAAGAAGTTCTTACTCTGTCACCCTTGATGCCCATATCCCCCTTAGGACCAGGGAATCCATCTTCTCCCTGAGAAAGGAAAAGAGGTTAGAAAATTAGCCCAAATATCAGAAATCAAAAATAACCCTGACACAATCTCTTTATTTTTATGATCAAAAACATAATAGTAAAAGTTCTAAAAAAACCATCCAGTTGACTTAAAGACTAAAATGGCTAATTAATCATAGCATGGAATACACAGCAAGGAGCCTGTAGCTACTTGTTTTTTTCATTTTACTAATCACATAGCATTTCATTTCTTACCTTTTCACCTTTGGTTCCCTTTAAACCACGGACTCCGTCAGCTCCCTACAAAAAGAACACAGTTACGTTGCCAGGAAGAGTGCAAAGATGAGATACTGTTAGATACAGTCAACAGTATCTGGTCTGAGAATATACTGCTGGAGAGAGGAATCAAAGATGTCCATCAGCACAGCACAGCATCAGTATATTAATATCTCACAGCAAGAACACTACTGATATGAGACAGCGCTGACCTTCACTCCTCTTGGTCCAGGATACCCAATTGGACCTTGAGGGCCAGGAGGCCCCTGGGAAAAAAAAAAAAAAATAAAACAAGATTAATGAATGCAATTCGAGCGGCATAATTCATGATACTTTGCCCTACCTACTTTTTTCAATTCATTTTACAGTTTCTTCCATTCATTAGGACATAACAGCAGAAAAAAAATCTCACCAAGTGTCCTTTTTCACCAGGAGGTCCTTCTTTTCCAGGGTGACCCTGCCAATTATTCCACAAGATTTCTTTGTTAAACAAGCTGCGTTCATTATGCATATTAGCAGGTATAGCTTGGCAAACATCCTGCCAAAACCTGTTTAAATTAAAGATCTGGGGTGAAATTTCTTGCCTTAATTCTCAGAATGCAGGCGAGTATAAGAGCATTAAATAGTAATTAAGAACTGCAACTGAAGGCCTCGGGTAGGCTAGGATTCCAGCATCTTTAGTGATGATGATTTGATATGATAACCAAGCCCTTCCGACGACCACTAACACCTGGTTCGTATACTCGGGGGGACTGCCTTGGCGAATCAAGGGGTGGAGTAAATGAACTCCCTTCTTGGAAAACAGCACTACTGGCTTGTTACACATAGCAGCTGAACAGGAGCAAGATGGTTATCATCAACAACTGTGTGTTCTTCAGAGGCCTAGTGATGACCATCAGCCACACAGAGGAGAGCCAAACGCAGGCAGCACTATAAGAGGGCTGGATAACAACTAGAGAGCAGAACTGGGTTTCCTCTGGTGCTCTCTTTTCTTCACTAGAGCCACCTGCTTTGACGCCCTCTTCTCAGGCCATGGTCCGCACCAGTAGTGATTTCATTAGCAAGGTTGACCATGCTCTGGGAACAGGAGAGGCAGGTGGGGTGGGGGTCAGAACAAAGACTTTGCCAACCAAAAGCAGAACATGAGGGGAAGCTTGACCTTGTAAGGCATAAGAGCATGAAAAACTCATTTTCAAGAGCCTCGGGATCATTGTTGCGCTCCTTCCATGTCGTTAGCAACCTCCATATTTTACAGAGCACGAGAAAAGCAGGACTCACCGGGGGTCCATCGGCTCCAGGCATTCCTGGCAGACCTGGTTTCCCAAGTGGACCCTGGAAAGGACCAAGGAACATTATTAGCGAGAGAAAGAGACAGAAGCACCGTGTACTCGTTGACTGCTAAGTCAAATATGTGGGGACTGTTGACATAGTGTCAAAATATAATGGTTATTCATTAGGGATCCTAACAAGGCAGAAATGCTTTTTCTGGATCAACTAATGCAAAGGGGCTACACCACCAATCAGAATGAGGAACAGGATAAATAGATCATATTTCTTTAAGAAACATGTTAATAAAGGCCATTATATACAGTGTAATGTTTTTGAAAATATTTCCTCTACAGGGCAGTGTGACATGCACCTTCTCTCCTGGGGGGCCGATGTGTCCTTGAGGCCCTGGAAGACCCTGTAAATGTTGAGACACAGAGTGAAATCCTCAGAGTGTCTATCTGTATAAAACGTCATACCTTTGAATGTAGGGTGAAAGTACTCTATTAGGCTACTCAGTGCATTCTGGATAACATACACATTAACAAAAAAGCACCATAATGAAAGTCATCTGCCCACTCCCAGCCTACGTTTCTTTAAATAATCTTACCTGAGCTCCTGGGTTTCCTTGCTGTCCTGGTGGTCCAGGCTCCCCCTGTGGTCCCTGAAAGTAAAAAGTAACGAATTATATTGGTCCGATAATGTTTTATACTGATCTTTATCAGACAGTAAAGTCCATCAGTCACAGTAGCCTTACATGGAGTCATTTGTGTGTCATTGTACAAAGATGACATGGGAGGTCACAGCCATAAGCTGGAAAAAAAGTTGGGAGAATACATTCTAAATGGTAACCAATTATTGCTCTGTATTGCTCAATTATTGCTCTGTATTACTCTCAGCTGGTCCAAGAACTAGGATGTCATAACTTGCCACAAAATCGATGAGCTTGAATATCACTTGAATAAGTCACTCCTTATGAAATGCACATGCATGCTTAGGGAGGTATCTTGATATGAAACGTGTCAGTGCTGTACAAACTAAAGTATTTTGTTTTACTATGCTTGAGTGTACTCCCCCAACTTCTTTCAAATTTACTACAAATTATTGGGTTTCAAGCACCAAAGCTCACCAATTATTTCTTTTTGACACAGAGCATGCCTTTTGTTAGTTCTGACATAGGTCATAAGCCATCCCTCCACGCTCAAACTCATAATCAGCTTCAGCAGCTTCAACATAGTCAAGAAACAGGATTCAGTTTTTTAGGACCATACACTGCATTTACACCTGTCAAAGCTGTTTTACTAAAACAATTACATTTTATTACACTTTTGACATTTTTGACATTTTTGAAATTCTGTACAGATTTCAAACTGTGCGTTACCTACTAGGAACTTACACTTCTGAGAGTGAGTTAATGAACATCCAAAGTGAGAGTGATTAGGAACTGTTAAACTGTTGCTTTTAATTATCTGAATTCATGTCTTTAGAACAGAGTGACAGGCAATTACTCTGCTCCACAATTACCACGCTTATGTGGGCAGCACACACATGCATATAGACGAAAATTGATTAAACCAAAATGCCTCGTCAGAGTTAATTGGCAATCAGTTACGAGGCGCAGTCCAGGAATGACTCGAGTCTCCTCTCTCCGCTTAATACGGAGAATCATAAACGGGTCCATCTTTGAACTGTGGAGGTCTCATTAGGGCCTTAGTCTTCTGCAGAATTGATTTGGAATTACAGCCAAAGCCACATCAGCCTTGAGCCCAAGTCCGCAAGAACCAGACAGCAGAGAGAGACTTTTCAATATGAGGCATACATACTGATTTCCTGGTAAAGATGAGAAAAGCATTTATTTCCCTGCTTGTGTTGGGACTGTGAGGGTGAAGCAAGTTTTATGCTTTCAAACTTGATGAGCTTAGACTTACTATGTTTCCTTTGGGTCCAGGGTGGCCATCCATACCAGTTACACCCTATAATAAACAGGAAAATTAAATCAAAAACTGTGGATTCAAATTTATAGAGGTGAAATATGTACAAATCTACTGTCTGTGGTGTCCTTATAGTTGTACTGATTCTTAACTGTACGGTTAAGTAGATGACACAAACAAGCAAACACTATAAACAAAAAAAAAAAAAAAAACATGCTATATGCTGTAAAAAAGAACATTTGAAGTAATGAAAATGTGTGTTTTAAGGTTTTCATTAATTTTTGCTAAGTCTGTGAAATACTCAGAAATATTACCCAGAACATATATTAGGTATTTTATTAATTTTCATGAGGTGTTTCCAAATACCAACTGTTGCTTTTACAGCACAGTTGCCACAAGTGTCGGGGTTTCAAGACACAGTGTACCTGTTGATTTAACATGAGCAGTGAGCCACTTCCAGGGCTCATTATAAGTCACAATAGTGCCAATTAGAATGGCAGGCATACTCACAGGAGCACCGGGAGGTCCCTGGGGTCCTTTCGGTCCAAGCAACCCACGGGGTCCCTAAAGAATAAGAGAAACCGGATTATAAAAACATCACCTTGCCACCTTGAGATAAACAAACGGAAAGACTGACATTATAAAGAGTGCAATTAAAAACAGCATGCGGCCTATTTCAAAGGCATTATTAATAAGGGCATGGAAGTGTTGGTTGTACACAGGAGGGGGGACATGAGCAATGAGATGAATAAAACAGTAAACAGTAAACTTCTAGCATCATCCCCCCCCCCCCCCCCCCAGAACCCCACTGCCAGTGTTGCTCAGAATGAGGTAACTCTATGCAATGTTGTTAGAGATGAGACTCCTGCATGTTTTCTCCATACACTGGCTAATGTGCTGCATGGAGTCAGGCATGAAGTTCTCTTATTGCAACACACATAAGAACAACTCATTCTGCCCTCTGATGGATACCTGTAGGTAATGCAGCAGCAAATTCTTTACAGTTTATCCTGCATTATTATCAGAACCATTTCCATACACTCTATTCAATGTCATTGCTTTTAATTTGCAATTCTGCTTGGCAATAACACGGCAATGTAATGAATAATTATCAAAACATTTTGAGAGACATCAGGCTATATTCCAAAAATATTTCTGGAAAGTCTAATAGAAAAAGACAAATGAAAAAATATTTTAAGGCTTCTCCCATTGGTTTCTTGCTGCTTTACATCCAAACCTGTCACTAGAGCAGAAGTAGGATATGGAAGAGAGCAAAGCCTAAGAGAAATAAGCCGAAGGATGAAGGTCAGAAAAAGGATGCTGCAGTCTCCACTGGCAAATTTCTGCAGCCCAGAAACATTTTGATGCATCGGCTCCAAACTTATAAACCGGATTATGCAGTGTGAATTTTTTATTCAGCACTGGTATGCTATACAGCATGGGTGCAGAAAATGTAAATATGCGCATAGTACACAGGGCTGAGGGGGAAAATACTCACAGGTTCACCTGGCAGACCCCTTGGTCCAATCTCACCATCATCGCCCTGAAAAAAGTAGACTCAATTAGATTTCATTAATAACTGCTTCACTAAAAGAGAGGAAAGTGGAGGTTCCATGGAATAACTGGATTAATTTGTATGATGATCTGGCTTGAGCTCCATGTCTGTTATATAACAGCAATAGGTTAAGGGTCAGCAATGCAAAGTATCTATATAATAAATCATTTCTCTCTCTGTTGTTTTGTTGTAGACCTAAGGACTGTGATGTAATGATACCTAACGGCTGGCAAAAGTAATATATTGCATAATGAAAAATTAAACAGAAAGAGTCTTAGACAGCTGCTAAGAGAAATAAGAATAAGGGAAATTGGTTAACTGGGGAAACAAGAGTAGGAAGGAAGACAGGTAGCAGTAGATGATCGAGAGAAAAAAAAAACATATCGGATGATATGAACTGGATGACAGGAAGGAACTGTGGGTAGAATGGAAAATAATGGTTTCACAACAAGAGGAATTTATGGAGGAGAGGCAGTGAAAGAAAGTGCTTTTTTTCTTTGGGGTTTTTAGAAGGGATAAAGATGAGAGTCCTCTTACTCTTTCACCATCTTCTCCTGGTGGTCCAGGGGGTCCCATGGGGCCTGACTCTCCCTATGACCCCAAGCAGAAAGACAAAGGCATTTACCCAGAGTAACCAATCAAGGCAACTAAAGGACTTAGCCAAGTCTAAATGTTGAACAGCAGATCAGATCACTGAGGTTGTTGAGACATGAAAATAGACATGAAATAAGGTTCTGCTTCTTATTATTACAATGCCAGAAACACGTGGCAGTAGGCAGGCTCAGTAATACTGTACTGTAGTGTAGTCATAAGTCTCTACTTCATCTCTGCCAGTGCAAAATAAACATGCACACACACACACACACACACACACACATAGAGCCAAACAGTGGACCTCTTTTGTTTTGCAGCACTGGTGGTTATTTTTGGTGCTTATAAGGATTTGTCCATACAAAGTTCAATCCATCTATTGAAAATACCCCCTTTGCCGAAGGGGATGCATGTCAGCCTCATTCATTCCTGAACAAGTTGCAGCTTTACAGGCATGAGCGTGGCGGAGATCTCGCCCCATTTGTGTCACAACAGAACACGCGGCCCTCAGAACGAGTAAAATCGCATACAGTATCGTCACTCGGTCTGCATCTGACGAATGAGAGAGTGGTGACTTGACATGCGATCTTGCCTCACGTACATGTGAATGACTTTCAGAGGGCTTGGCAACCCCCAGTCTGTACGCTGCGTTTATTGTTCGTCCGCCCGTTTTGAGTGCCCTTCAACGCTGAACAGCAACACTCAAGAGGCATATTGCCTCTTTCAGCTTTCAGAATAGCCTGACACGTTGTTGGTTGCACATTTGACCAGAAAAAGACCTCAATATGCTCCTCAACAAGTGTGCATGAATGCAGATATTCAAAGTGCTACAATTCTGACAGCCTAAAACACCAGCACAGCATGACAGTAGCTACAATGAAAATTAGCGTACTCTGTTCCTGAAGCGGTCTAAAACAATGTTTAGGCCTGAACAAGGCTGTAGCCTCAGGAACAAACAATGTTTAAACAAAATGTGAAACTAATTAGCATTAATGAATCATGAAGGGAAAAAAGGGCAGAAAAAGGAGGAACATGATTCTTACTCGGTGTCCCTTTTCTCCAGGCAATCCAGCCAAACCATCAAACCCTCTGTCACCCTGTCAATTAAAGAAAGAATTGTTGCCATGGCAATAAGGACAAACGGCAGTACAACACTCTTCTTCACAAAAGACAGACTGATGAAGACTGAAGTTTATCTTTTTCTCAAGAGTTGAATATTTTGGCATAGCCATATAACAATTGAGTCATGATTAATGACTGAAAAGCAACACAACACTCTAGTACCACAACAGGTGGGGAAAGTGAAAAACTGTACTTTATATTTGCCTTATTAATCTTACTGAGCGATATTTTAACTTCAGATGCGTAAGAAGAATTGGATGTGAGCTGGCTAATCTAAAAACTCAAAAAAGTCCAGTAAACCATACAGTTTGCATAAAAAGCACATACAGTAGAGGGTAGACACTGCTTTAGTTATTGCAGCGATAAATACACTAAGGATTCATGTTAAACTCGTAAAAACATAGACAGGTTAGTTCACTTACCTTTGATCCTGTCTGTCCTGGCATACCCCTAGCTCCATCCGCTCCTGACCGACCCTGAAATCAAAGCAAGTCATCTAAATATAAGGATTAAGAGGATGTGATCATTGTTGCCAAAACACATATTTCACATAACGATTAATATTTGTTTTTTTTTTTTTTATTTCTCCCAAAAAATTGTTTGTAAAACAGAGGGAAAACTATTTGTCCCACTTTTCGTCTTTGGTCGGAGAGATTCCTGTCTTTACTGCTCCATTTTTACAGCATTATTTTGGTGCTTAAAATATTTCACTTTTACAGTTGTTACAGGTAAACTACTGTAACCTGTCCATTTATTTCAAAGCAGGACATCAAGCAAGGAATATCAAAGGAGCCAGTCAACTCAGGTATGTTTTAATGTGTTATCAGTTTTTTATTAAATTAGTTTTACTTTATAGCAAGCTTCTGAGTAAAAGGTGAGTGATTCTTTGATGAAATTTTTGGACTTAGCCCTGTTTGACCTGAAGCATGGGGTTGGAGTCCAGTTCACCACAAGAAAATATTAGTATGGTGGGATAACCAAAGCAGCCTGCCATCTGGTTTTTCGTCTTCCTGGAAAGCCTCTGTGCATTCTCCCTCCGGCACCATAAGTGGCTCTCCGCCACGCAATCATGCAAACCCAAACAGATGACTCACCCGTCTTCCTGGTTTACCAGGAGGCCCAGGGGAACCGAAGGAGCCACGTGGTCCCTAAAAAAAAGTGAGATCAAATAATCTAAGATGATGCCAAAACCAATGATGGCTTAGTGTTTCATCACATACTCTACATGCCATCTAAAGGACAAGTGGATAATAGCTGGCAGAGAAAATTTGAGTGTGGTAAAATAAGGTAATATTACCTCCTCTGCGTATTTAATCTATTTGCAAAGGCCAACATTTCAATTTATGTTTCAGACAATTAAGTAAACGAAGCAGAGTAGCGTCACTGAAACACTTCATTAACATTAAGACAGAGAACAGATGGTTTTGACTCCTAAGTGGACTCAGAGAAAACAGTACCTGTGGACCTGCCTCCCCTACTTCTCCCTTCAGTCCTGCAATACCCGGAGGACCCTGCAAAGGAAAGTAAAGTCAGCACTTTCATACTGCAGCCCGAATCACTGTGAGTAAGTTAACATTCAGCAACAAGTTGCTTTGGAGAAAAGTGTCAGCAAAATCAACAAATGCAAATGCAACGTAAACCAAAAGCCTTTAAAGTGAAATTCATAACTGGAATTGTCAAACATCTCATGCTGAGGAATGATATCAAGTGAAAATTAGAAAAGACAAATCTAAAGTTTCTGTGAAGCACTTCAACATCTCCATCACTTACAGTCCAGCTGCTGTTGATGTTGGTCACTAAGGAAACATTTCTAAACATTCAAGAGGAGTGATGTGAATATGGAAGATTGTGTATTTACATATTTTTATTGTGCTTGCTTGAGACTAGGAACATTTGAATGAATTAAACCTCGGCGCTCAGAGACAAACAGGACCGAGTGTGTGGGGTAGATACCGAGGGACTTACCAGTGGTCCTGGCCTTCCAGTCAATCCCATGGGGCCTGTTGGTCCACGCATTGCCAGCTGTGGGTAGAAAGGGCCATAAATGACACAAACCATCACACAGAGTGTCATACAGTGACAGCAGCTGTCATCTGTATGGGACTCCAACACTGTGCATGACAGGATGATGTCTTTACACTGCTAAGCCTTCATTCACACAGAAGTCAGTCTGTGCCTGTGAGTGTATTTCTTCATCTGATGCATCTAGGTCAGTCTAGATGTATTGTAGCAGCAAGACAAGGGGCATCTTTCCATCATCTCTTTGACCATGAGGTAGGTATATATATATATATCTATATATACACACATATATTTATATACACACACACACACACACACACACACACACACACACACACACACACACATTTTCTAAACCGCTTGTCCCATACGGGTCACAGGGAACCGGACACAGGGCGTAAGGCTGGAGGGGGAGGGGACACACCCAGGAAGGGACGCCAGTCCATTGCAAGGCACCCCAAGCAGACTCGAACCCCAGACCCACTGGAGAGCAGGACCCGGTCCAACCCACTGCGCCACCGCACCCCATTATATATATATATATATATATATATATATATATATATAATATATATATATATATATATATATATGGTCCATGGATGATGGAAAGATGCCCCTCAATACCTATATTATATATATATATATATATATATATATATATATATATATATATATATATATATATATATATATCTAGGTATTCTATGAATCAAGTTTAATAAGTGTCTGATGAAACTGTATTAATGCTGATGGGGTGGGCAACAATGTACAGTATGTGAATTTGTACAATCTGGCAGCCCACTGCTAGTATGTTTTATGTTTTATGTCCTTTGTGAGTTTATGTGTTTTGAGGGCTAAGGGCTTGTGGCTGTACTGCACATTGCAGTGCACATTAAAATAAAAATAAAAAGCAGAAACTCTGGTCCCCTGAGTTGTCTGTTGTTACAATATGAATACAAACCGTGCGTGAAGCCACAAGCATCTAAAGTGTGCAGAAGCGTCTGTCGGTTTCTGTTGTATTTACGTGTAAATGTGTGAGAGAATCATTTATTGCATGATGAAAGTTTATGTTAAAAAAAAAAAATCTGTTTTCTACATGCATGAGTGAGAGTGTTTGTGTGTGTGCTGGGCACACTCACCCTGGCCTGCTGCATGAGGGCTTGCATCTGGGCCTCCTGCGCTGACACAGCGGGTCCTTTCTGTCCCGAATCCCCACCGGCACTGAAGCGGAACTGGAGGACAAGGTGGGAAGACATAACCTCAAATAAATCCACACATACTGCACTAACATTCCATCATACATTTTTTTTCTCACATTTTATAGATGAATCCTGTTAACCTCCTACGATTTTTCTTTTTTTTTTATAAGATACACAAACAATCACATACAGTACTGGAACTACAGCTGTATAACGGCTTATCTAGGGATGCTCTTGAAGTTACAGTGCATGAACATTTACACCATACATGAGCTGGAGAGATCTTGGGCGAAATAGGACCGGAAAAGGTGAATTTTCAGACCCTTCTTGAATGTAGACAGAGTTTTCACAGTTCTGAGTGAGAGGGGAAGGTCATTCCGCCACAACGCAGTCAGAACCGAGAACTTCCGTGCTTTGCCTTTTCGTACACCGTTTATCATTTATATACGTATGACACACACTTATGTTCGACTGAATATTTAAACATTTCAGTAACACACTACAGTAAACATAACTATATCTGTCGTGTTCCATGAGAGCTGTTGCAAATGTCTAACTGTCTAACACTTCTTTTCTTCCTCAGTTCACTTTTAAATCACACCCTCTACCCCTGTGAAACCAGCCCTTACTGCAGTGCTGCCCCTTGCAGGCTGCACAGTGTAACTACAGCACAGGTGATTTTCCTGCATTTCCCAAGTCCATCCAAACCCTCAACCTGCGGAAAACAGTAATAGTGGAATTTCATTATATTACATAAGGGAAATGTTTAAAACCACATAGCTGTGTCACCTAGACCAGATGTCTAGAAGAGAGCTGAATTGCGTTTTTTAGCTGACTTAAAAAATGAAAGAATATCACCGTGATAACTGAAATACTAACCTTTAAATTAAGCTAAGTACTAGTGCACACAAGCAAATTAGTTTAGTATTTTAACTGCAAAACATATGTGTGATCAGTGTAAAGTCATACTCTAAATGGTAAATACAAACGAGAGAACACTCAAAAATTAAAGTATCCAAATTCAGTCAGGCATTAAAGACTGTAAAAATGATTTTGAATAAAGCCTTTCAAAAATTCCTAATTAAGACAAATGTAAAAATAGGAATTCTGAACTATTTTTTACAGCTGAACAGAACAAGAAAAAGTGTTTTTTTGAGAAAAATAAACAATACAAAATGATTCATATAATTGCAAGGTAATTCCAGATTGCAACAGTAAAAGCCACATAAAGCCAGTATTTTGACCATTGTGACACATTGGTTATATAATTTTACAGAAAGCAAACATAAAAATGTGTTGCCTGTGTGATTTATGGATCCACCAGCTGAGTGTGTTGGATAGAAAGGCACTTTCAACAGAGGAGAACTGATATTGCCCATGTATTCAAGCACTCCATCAACAGGTCTTCTTGCGCCAGCAATCTCTCATGCAGAATGAGCAAAAACAATACGTACAGGTTGGCCCTTCTCCAGGTATATTCTGGGGCCCAAATCATGATGCCCTGCCAATGGCCAGTTTGGGACTGAAGAGGAGGGAAAACAGCCCCGCACAGCTGCTCAGAGCCTCTTTATCCCTCACAACGAAACCTCTATGCGGCCCTCAAGTGAGAATGAGCTCTGTTCCACTATGAGATAACGCAGAATTTCGTCTGACTCAGCCCATCACTGGGCCCAACCCATCCCAATTTGTGGATCTCTTAGACAAATGGACAGAGCTGAAGCAGCATGTCCCCCATGGCTTCTCCACGGTTCTCCCTGGTATACAGAGTACAGCTTCCATTCACTAGACCTGACATATTATCACTGGAAGAGAGAACACAATTCTTCCAGCACTTTCTGCAAATGTAAAGCTCCCACTTTGTCTTGAGTATGTGTGTGGTGTCCGAGAAATCCAATCCTTCTCCTAATTCTCTAAAGGGATCCCATTCTATCTTCTAATGGAATTTATGTGATTGAAGATGTTTGTTAAATAAAACCAGTTTTGGGTAGATAGTTTAGTAAATAACCTGGGGTATGATTTTCTACCTTAAAACAAACAGTATTATATTAATGAAGAAAAATAAGAAAATATACCAATTACATGCATGTTCTCTTGTCTTAACTTTGAAATGTCAAACTTGCAAACTTGAAAACTTGAAAACTTGAAATTTGAAATGTCAAAGAGTTTTTGCATCACATAGCTATGGGGCAACATGACACATTGTTGAGCACTTGGTTCTGCTTAGTTCTGCTTGGAGTGATTTACAGAAGACTTAAATGCACAGTGCAGCCAAGTGACATTAGAGCAGTATGTATCAGTGTTATGTAGAGTCAAAGATTCTGCCATACATATATTAAAAACAGATGTAGTGTTTTTTGTATGTATTGACAATATAGATTATTACTTCCAGGGGTTCTTTTCTGTGATATTACAGGGAATATGGTACAATATCTGGAGTTGGTTTTCATGTAGAGCAAACTAATACTCCACCAGGTGGGGCTACAGTATGATGGAAAAAAATACCTTTTCTGCCCATTACACCTATTTTCTCCACCATGTGATTAGAAGAAATTCCCAAAATTCCACTTCTTCTTGTAGCAGCACATAAAATGTTCCTTGTGAAATCATTAGAACATGGAAAAAACAGGAGAAGGTAGGAAAGAGAAGCACCCTCTACAGGATGAAGGGCAATATTACCTCATGCAAAATGTAAATATGAGAGTGTTCTAAGAGAGATAAAACACCAATGTCAAGAAAGTTCATATAGTACCATGTTCAGTATTATTTGCAATCATTGGAGGCTTATTAAAATACCCATTTGTACAGCACAGGACAGAAATGATGTTAAAAAAGCAAGGTTATTACAGCTGGATTGTGATGAAGGTGTTGCATAATTCCGTAAATATTTACTTACAGGGAGCATCAGGACAGTCCCTGCAGGGCCTGGAAGACCATCAGCACCAGGCAAGCCTGGTCGGCCAGGTGCGCCCTGTAGGAGCAGACAACACATGCCAAAAACTCTGCATGCAATTCAATGTTGTTCATCGTATGTCAATCAAAAATGAAAGAGAACTGTGAGTTTAGGTTTATCTGGTGACATGTGAAGAGAATTAGTACCATATCAAGTAATACTCTGTAGCCTTTGTTACAAAAACAGAGTGTTGCACAGGTCCACAATACAATTCCATGCTCCATAAAGTTAAGAATAAAGATCATTTTCCTGAGCAGTGATGAAGGACTATGAAAAGGTCACTCTGGTGTCACATCTCAGTCCTGTTGGACAAGTTTACAATTTAGGTGGTGTCTAAGTGGTTTATTTTTAACATGGTGTGCACATTCTTTTCAGACATGCTCAGTGTGCATTCTCAGCATGGCGATGGAGCATACTCACCCTCTCACCTGGATCTCCAGGGATTCCTGGGGGACCAGACGGCCCTGTGGGGCCAGGGAGACCCTGTAAACAATGTCAGAACTCATTAAGACATGGCAAGGAGGACACCCATGGAAGACAAACAGAGGGAGGTTAGGGGTTAAAATAAGCTCACTGTCCACATTCAGATGTGCAACACTCGAAAATGTACACGTAAAGAACAGAAGCAAAAAATGGGGAAAATGAACTGACAATATAACATCACTGGCCACCATCACCCCTCCACATCAGCATGAACCCTCAGAACTAGAGTCTGGAGGGCTCTCCTTCCAAGAACTGCACTCCTCAGCACAAGCAAGGACATATCTGCACAAAAACACACACTCGCTTTGCATGCAGCGAACACCCCGGGAGAGGAGTGGCTTCTTCTGAGCCAGCGGGCTATCTGTCACCATATGAATCACGAAGAATCTCCTCCTTCTCCCTCACTGCATGTTGTTCTTGGATGTCATTGTTAGTTTTATGTTCCCAAGGACCTCAAGGGGGTCAAATAGCGTGCAAGTAACAGTGTGCAGTTAATAAATGAACTGACCACATTCGGAGAAAAGAAGAATATCCTAAGCTTCCAGCAGTTTTGTTGCTACTTGTATGTTTTTATGCCTTTTTGTGGTTGACAACAACTCAGACCAAAATCAGTATATAATGAAGCAAGGCTGTTCATTCCGGGAAGCAAAAAGAAATCCTAATTCACCCTCACTAGTTAGCATGGCACATTCTAAAGAGATGAGAACCGAGACACCGCAAAAGGAGAAATCCATTAGGCTATATTTAGGGCCTGGTGGTGGTACAGTTCTTTCCAGCACAAGTCTGTCAGCTCTTCCCGTGAAAGATGTACTATGAAAGAAGAGTGTGCATGGTGTTTTGGAGGACACGTGTTCAGGATGTGTGTCCATTATAGAGACAGAGCATAACAAAAGAACATGAGGGTGACTCATGCTCGGTAAGGAGATGCTTACAGTTGGACCTTCGGGGCCAGATGGACCCTCCACAAGCATCCCCTGTAACACACAAACAAAAGCACATTTTGTTATATACAAATGACAGGGTAGTTAACATAAATCAGAGCTGTGCCCAACCCTTGAAGAGCCTGACTGCTGTGCTACAAATATTGATGAATAAGGTGTAAACAGTAAAATATTCAAGCAGTTTTCAGCAGTGTCTCTCTAAGGATTCCTGAGACGAAGCTTTGACAGATAAATTTAACATCTGAATAATTAAATCAACTACAACTCCAATCAGACTTTAAAAAAGAGTAAGGCATCTTTCCTTTCTCCTAGATACAAAGTTATGTACCTATTTATTGCTTTTTGTTTACCCTCTTGGCTCTGTTTCACTTGGGAGCGATTCTCCTTGTTTTTGACAAACTGTCTATGAGTGTCAATGGCTGAAAAATTGAAGTTTGTGTGTGAGTTTAGGCTCACAATCCTGCTGAAAATATTATAAAGACTTGCTGGTAATAGCCGACGTTTAACAGCATCATTAAGACGGATCTGTATTTGTGTAGTTACAAAACTTGCATTTCTTTGCCATGTAGTAGTACAAGCTACATAATGGATTATGCAGATCATCTTAGCATGACTACAGCAAGCAGAAGTATCCAAGGAGATTTGCGCAGTCCCAGTTCCAAAGTGCAACATCCTTCCAGTTCTCAGTCTGACAATGGTAGCAATGCACACACTCTTTCCAAGGAGATAAGTTCTGCTTTCCTGAGGTTGAAAAGGGGGGAGAATCTCGTCAAGACAGCATGGGTACTCTTGGCATCCTCTGGCTATACTTGGTGTTTTTAGTCTGTCTTAGCAGCCCACACATGTTTTGAAGCAATTACTTTCCAAATAAATGACTCACAACCTCCTGTCATTTGATGGTTTTGAAATGATTTGGCTTTTTGTGACAGCTGACAAAAATTAAAGAGTTGTTAAAATTAGAAGGGTCTTAGAATACTGCTTGGCTGCGAGAGAAGGCACTATTTAAGAGTTTTTTCTTTTTTTTTTTTTTAATTATATCTATTATTATAATGAATTGAAATTAAAATGTATTTCAGATAAAAAGTTAAAATTAAAAAGTGGACTGATTCTGAACTTAGGCTGAGTGAATCTATATTAAACAGGATAGGAGAGTGTAAGTTTACACCAGAGAGGGCAGATGTGCATTCATGTGCTCAAATAAGCATGAAGATACACTTCAACCACTTTGTAAGGTTGTCTGCACAATATTTTTTGCCTTGGAAAAATTAACAGATTGCTGATGGTCATTAAAGAAATGAGCCCAATGTGATCTCAGACACGGAAAAGGGATGCTGTGAGCCAGGCCCCTCAGTGGTCAAGTTTGAGTGGTAAAACACTTCTGGCTGAGCTCAGTATTTGTTTATGAGCTAAGATGCTGCCCACCCAGAATAAGATGTAACAGAAAGACTGTGATCGGCAGCGGATAGACAGAATTTCAAAACATAAGCAGTTGTAAAGACAAACATCTGTAGCTGAAATAATCTAATGTGGGCCAAAATGCCGGACATCACTAAACCAAAACTCATCTGGTTTGGTAATGAACACAATGTTAAGGGATGCAGCAGTACAGCTGAAGTACCACGCCTGTCTTCATCCTAACAGGATACTCAGTGGTTAGAGAATTAACCTTGTGGTCACAGGTTCAGAGGCAGGTTTTACATCCATTGATTACAAATGCTTAGGAGCACAGTGTGATTCAAAAAGAAACAAGCAAACTGTACTTAAACATGTGACGGTAACTCTCTCACATGTGGTATTAAACAGCATGTAGAACTTTAGTCCTTCTGCATGCGAAAAATCTGTGCCTATTTATGGATATCACAAAAGAAGCGGTCGGTGTCATCATTTTTCAAGAAGTAACATAATTACTATCAGATTATGAATTCACCTGTATGTAGAACCATGGACTGCACCATAACGTGCAGTATGGCGTCATGTCAGATTCTGTGCGCTGACACTACAGAAACCTCTGAGGCATTCATGTGTGCTCAGCCTCCTTGGTCAGTTTCCCTCTGTGTTTATTCTGGAAGTCACTCTATTTAGGCATGAGAAAGGTTTCAAAATCCTTTAATGAAGACACAGTGCAAATGTTTATACCTCAACACTGCCAGTTTATACATATGCATATGTCAGAGACTGCTGTTTTAGTGTGTGTGTGTGTGTGTTTTGCTGTATGCATTATACTACAGTTCAATGACAGCTGGCTCACCCTTCTTCCCCTTTTCTCCCATCATCCATCAACCTGGTCATGACCACATCCAAATATATTTATTTTTTTTTTAACTGGTTGCTCATCCATCACAATTTTTTTCTTTGTAAAATCAGATACAGGTCTGCACATTAACATTAACCCAAAGTTTAATCTTAGAAATATAAATAACTAAATAACAGTATGTTACCTGTCCATAATTGTCAAAAGTTGATACGGGTAACTCTTTGTCTTGATCTGTATAATTGAGGTCTGAGTAGGGATCAGGATAGTTTCCATCATAATCCTCTTCTTTGAACTTATCAAGATCAGTGTAATATTCATCTTCAGTGCCTCCAGCACCTGCAGAACTTCCCCCAGCACTGGCGGAACCACCTGCAGCACTGCCAGCTCCGCCCACAGCACTTCTGGAACCACCTGAAACCCTGCCAGAACCACCTGCAGCACTTGCAGAACCTCCTCCAGCACTTGATGATCCACCTCCAAACCTGACGGAACCACCCCCAGTGGTGACAGAACTGTCATCAACACTGACAGATCCACCCCCTCTGCTGACAGAACCGCCTCCGGTGTCTGCAGAACCACCTCCCAATGTTGACAGAACCTTCTCTTTCTGCTGTCAGAACCCCTCCAATGCTGATGGAACCTTCCCCTCTGCTGACAGAGCCACCTCCGATATCTACAGAACCAACTTCTCTGCTGGCAGAACCACCTCCGATGCTGATGGAACCTTCTCCTCTTCTGTCATAATCACCTCCGAAGCTGATGGAACCTTCTCCTCTGCTGACAGAACCACCACCGATATCTACAGAACCAACTTCTCTGCTGGCAGAACCACCTCCGAAGCTGATGGAACCTTCTCCTCTGGTGTCAGAACCACCTCCAAAGTTGATGGAACCTTCTCCTCTGCCGTCAAAACCACCCTCCGATGTTGATGGAGCCTTCTCCTCTGCTGTCATAACCACCTCGGCTGCTGGTGGAACCTTCACCTCTGCTGACAGAACCACCTCCGATATCTACAGAACCAACTCTCTGCTGGCAGAACCACCTCCAGTGTTGACAGACCCGCCTCCGATGCTGACGGAATTGCTCCCAGAAGTGGTTGAACTGCTGCTTCCCGTTCTGGAGTCTCCTTCATTGTAGTTAAGGTCACCAACCTCATCATAGTATCTCCATAACTGTCAACCTGCATGGAGGAAAGAGAATTTTTTGGCAGACAGAATCATGAGACAGATCTAAGAAATGAACAGCAGCACGTTGTCTACACTGACTGCCCGTTTGCTCCTTTTACTGATTATCATAGATTAAGTTGATAGCTGAGAGAAGAAGTAAGGAAGCCCACTTGATATTGCATGTAAATATATTGTGTGGTAGTAGTTCACGAGATAATCTTTCTAATGTGAATCACATTATATAAACCTTATAGTTAATCAAATGCATTGTTTAATAAATAATTTAATTTTATAAGTGGAAAATTTGCTTCTGATTTTAAATATAAAATATTTTAAAGTGGTTTCTTCAATTTTATTTTTGGTATTTAGAAATAATTGTCATTTTTCATAAGTGTAACATATTCCATGATGTAGGCTTGGTGGCCTGCATACACTGGGAAGCTCACAGGTCCAGAGTGCAGCACCTCCTGCTGGAGATGATCAAGGATGTACTAACATGAGAGCTGTTCCTTGTGACAGTCCGATGTCCATACTCCTGTAGAGAGCTGCTTCTCCAGGTCTATTCCAGTGCTTAGGTCAATCTCTTTCCCAAGCCCAGGTCCACCTCACCGCCATTTGTCACTGTCCCATGCCCCACGCTGCTGCTACTGATGTCAACATTCTTGGTTACATCTGGAGTCTCCACAGTCCTCATCGTAGTAGTTCTCATAGCCATATGACTCCGTGTCATAGCTCTCGTAGGGGACTGGTCACCTCCTCCTCCTCTTTGGTGCCTGTTCTGTCCATTTTGGTTTCCTTTCCAGGTGTCACCACCTCCTGATTGTCGTCGTGACCTGTCAACATCTGGGATCACTTCTTCTACCTGAAACATACAGCATTCAACTGAAAAAATCACAAATCTACAAAAAAAATACAAAATTTGAATGGTATTAAGAAAAAAGCCAGGCAGCAAAAAGGAAACTCAGGGGATAGGCAGTGGGTACCTTAGAGGTTAAGGACAAAAGTTTTGCAACATCAAGGCTGCTGTTTCTAGTGGTTCAAGGGGTTGTGCTGTAGTGCTTTGAGCAAAATACTCAAAAATACAAAACTGAATACCTTACATCCTCTGTCACGGGCCCTGTAACCTCATCCGGTGCAGAGGGCTTTCCATCCATGTCTTCATAGTACGGGTACTCGTAGTAATAATTGTCCTCTTCAGTTGTCTAAGACGTAATGGATAAAATAAGATACCATAAAAATTAGATATGAAAGGTATACTACTTGCAACTAAGTTGGCAAGATTTCCACAGACAGCGGTTTGGCGCATAGGTTGGTGTTTCTCTAGCTCCTTTCCTGAAAAATGCAAATTATTTCTTCTAAAACTCTTGATCTCTTTACTTTTAATTCTTCTTTACAGTCACTGTAAGTAAGCTCCTTCTGGGAGACGATCACATGCCCAAGTAGTGGATTCCTCCCCACCTCCCCTTTTTTTCTATCCTAATACTGTTCTATGGGCTTCCACAGAAACACTACCATATTCTATTAATCAAAACTGGTTCAGTAAAGCTGTAAACTATACTACTTTTAGTAAAGCATCTGCTGAAGAACTAAATAATATGAACATGTAGAGGCAGTTATAGAGTAACTGATGCACTGTATGGTTAACAAAATGCAGCCTTAGGAATATTCAACAAAAACAATTGCAGACGGAGGTACATAAAGTGCACAGTATGACATAGCCTAATAAACATCTTTCCATTTCATACAGCACATATAGCTGTCACATGGAAGAACAGTCAAAGAGCAAACATTATTTCTAACACATACTTTTCATTATTTTTTGTAATATTTCTTTTATAAAGGAAGACAACATGTGTACAAGTGGTATTTTTTTTTCTCTCTTAGTAATAGTGCTTTCTTGTTCTTAGTATTTTTAACATTGTTCATAATCAAATAGCTAAAATTCAACATGTGAAGACACACCACAAAAGAATTCCACCCAAAAAAACCCAAAGTCTGACATTCAGAAAGAATGCTAACATTTCTCCCAAACATTCCACTTTCTGCTTCATGTTCCCCAGAAATAATGGATTTCCCTTTGTGAACATTAGATGTCATGACACTGATAGATTATCTGTCGGGGACTTCATCAGCAGGCCTGCCTTTACTGATGGTAAAAAGTTCACCTAAAGGCCACAAATGTGAATTAAAGAAACATGATTTCCATGAATCTGTTGGGGGGGGGTGTTCAATGAAAAAAAGTGGCTTTAATTGCAGCTTTTAGCCCGATTACATTACTGGTGGAAAAAAGTTTACTATGGTGAGGTCATTCATTCTCATTCTTCCTCTACTCCCTTTAAAAAATAGAAAAAAATGGAATTAAAAAAATTGAACTAAGAGTCTTTTACATACTACAACCAATGGAAAATTAGATATGTCTGTCAATTTTAATTTATTTTAATGTAGAATCCCAATGTATTAGCCAGTTAAACTGTGGGATTCTGTTCAGAGAAGTGTGACAGAGATCCTTAAAACCAGTCCTAAAACTGGATCCTGGAAGAGGTGAGGTCATCTTCAGGACAAGAGTGGAAGGGGGTGGGACTAGCGCATAATCTCAGCAGCTGCATCCCTCTTGAAACTCTCATTCATGTCAGACTCTCTGAACATTGGAGGCTACATGATTCCATTAGGGTATAGCGACTTGCATCCACATTGCCCTTTGCTTAGTGCTGTGCCAGGATGCAGGCTGTAACAAGCGCTCCACTGCGTTCACGCATATTTATCATTCCGCACGGAATTAAGAATCAGCATTTTCCACAGCTAGGGAAGCTCTGAAAAATCTTGTTCACTCTTGAAGCATTACTTATACTGACATGTAATAGAAAATGACAGATTTATACTGGCAGTGACATTACCTTAAATTTAACGGACATGACTGTTGGAATTGGTTGGAAAACAGTTAATCAGTCAGTAGTTAACAGGTAATGGGTGCCTTGATATCTTTTGAGTTCCTACAGGCATACTTTATTTCAGGAAGTGACTGTATATGCAGACAGTGTAGCAAGAAATGATTGAATAAATTTAAATGTTGGAAGAAAGACAACTGTCTGTAAGGGCAATAAGTAGTGAATAGTTGGAGTTCATCGTCTTGCAATCCCATGGCCTGGATTCAAATCTTTGTGCTTGTCTTGCTGTACATCCCCTGAGCAAAGGACCTTACCCTTATTGCAGCAGTAAAGTTAACCCAGATGTATAAATGGGTGGATAGCGTATAAGGAGCCTAATATACAATCTGGAATTGCTTATGTTATGTCCCTGTACAAGCTTTGGTTTGTTATTCCTTTCTATGTTTGTGCATTTTTGCTTCCTGTACAGGTCCATTGTGTACCATTGGTTGTCATTCCTGTCCATCATCATCAGTTTGGCCAAATGTAAGAGCAATAGCAAATAATAATTAATAATAAACACTTTGAAGGTACTTACATATTCATCTGGGTTCGGGTCCTGGCTCTGGGGGACATCTGGGACAGGCACCTCACAGTCAGGACTATAGTGTTCACAGTAGTCATAAGCGGCCCGGTGGTCTGCTACAATCATCAGCTGTTGAATGTCTCCCTGAAAATGACATAAATGACAACTAGTCAATTAAGGCTCAAGAACTGGACACATGGGAAGATAAAAAGACAATGCAACTGAAACAGCTGTTTCTTGTAACACTTAATCTTGGTGGATGTTTTTTTGTGTTTTATTTTCCAGAACAAACAATAAAAATTGTTCCAGACACCAAATTAGGTGACTAAGTGAAAAAGAACTTGATGCTGATTCCTGAAACTAAACGCTACATCAGAATACAACCGCAGCTCAGTGGTACAGAAAAAGAGAAAAAATTCCCAATATATGTTGAGAGGCAATTGTGAGTGACAAATTCTGTTGGTTATGCCTGTTCAGACAGGCCCTTCTTACCATCCTCACACACAAATACAGAGCACTGCCTCTTACGCTGCAGTCAAACATTAATGGTTCATGCAAAGGTAAGGTTAAAAACAAAAAAAAAAGCATGTGCACAGGTGGGTAAACCACATGTTGATGCGTTGACACCTACGATTTAATTCAAACTTATTGGCAAACATGATACATGAGGACATGAGGAAACAACAAACTGTGCTGTGATTTACAGCAGTAGCACCGGGAAGAGGACAGCTGACCTGAATATGAATTTGTTTCCAATACCTCACGTTACCTCATGTTGCTGACTATGCCAAAGCCTTGGGGTAGAACACTTTTACAGCAAAATGTATCATAACCAAAAGCTGCTAAAGATTTAAGCAGAGACACTGCAAGCCACAACAGGAACATGCCACATATGAAAACAGTGCAGTACTTAAAAATGACAATAGTAATAGTAGTATCAATAACTTCAATGCTATAATTAGTATTTTGTCTCCTGTTTCTGAGACTAAAGCAAACCACATTTGCAAAGCTATAGCTTTTTTCTGTAACAGTGCATTTTCCTGGACTATTCTACCCTTCCAGATGTGAACATCTGTTCACTCAGTTTTTGTAATGAATTTATTTGGTAGCGAAAAAAGGCCATAATGTGTACCAATTCATTGGCTCACAGGCTCTTCTCAAGGATTAGGCTTCTGTTATTGGTGATGTTTTTCCATTGCTTTAGCAACGAATGTACTGTATTATCGGACTTCTTTGAAAAAACTAACAAAGCTGAAATAACTTTCTCTTTTTCCGTGATGCAGATGGAAATACAATGCATGTAAGAGTGGTTAGAGCGATTGCCTGAATCCTCAATGCCGGTGCACTAATCCGATCAAGGTACTTATCCTGAGCTAAAACAATAAAAATTACCTAGCAGCATAAATGTGTAAAGCGCTCAGACACTAAGTGGTTTGGAGAAAGGGTTCATCTAATGGAAAAATAATGAGTTTCCTTGACATTTGGAATAGATGTTTATACTTTCTGTCTTTGTTCCATCGTGGTTAGCATTTTATATTCTCTACAGGCTTTAAGTAAAGTAAGCAGAGTCTTGGGAACCCAAAGTCCTAAGGCAATAGAGATAATGATGCTGGTAAAAATGTATCTCATTATTTCCCACTGCTGATCGGATGATTTAACAAACCACCTGACATATGATCATGATGTAAGTTGCAGGTGTGAAGACATAAAAAATGTTTTATGGTTTAGTATTTGAGAGCTCCAGAGCATTCTTTCACCAAAATTTTGCGATGGAAAACTGAAATGCTCTGACACGCTTCAGGTATTAATCAAACCTTTCCGTGATAATTGTCATGATAACTAAGACTGACTGTATAATAAGTGTTAATCACCCTAAAGATGAATATAGGTAACCCTTGATTTACAACGTATGCGACTTGCAACAACACAGACTTAACGATGGTCACCCAATCGACCTTATAGTATTTTTGCATTCTGATATTTGATTGTGGAGGGGGAGGCGTGGTGGCGCAATGGGTTGGACCGGGTCCTGCTCTTTGGTGGGTCTGGGGTTGGAGTCCCGCTGGGGTGCCTTGCGACAGACTGGCATCCTGTCCTGGGTGTGTCCCCTCCCCCTCCAGCCTTGTGCCCTGAGTCGCCGGGTTTGGCTCCGGTTCCCCACGACCCCGTATGGGACAAGCGGTTCAGAAAGTGTGTGTGTGTGTGTGTGTGTATTTGGTTGTAACATCTTACAACGACCCCTCCATTTGCTGCATGGTAACGCTGGATAGCTGTGGTACTACAAATACCCATACTTTCTTTGACTCTGTCATTTTATTTACAGCTAAATTGTTTTACTCAGTTTGGTCAGGTCCTGCTCTCTTGTGTGTCTGGGACAAGCGGTTCAGAAAATGTGTGTGTGTGTGTGTGTGTGTGTGTGTGTGTGTATGTACATATCATGTTAAAATAATACTAATATAGAAGAGTAACAATACAGATAGATCATAATATTACATTTTCGTACTACACTGTTGATTTCACTTTCATTTCTCAGTCTGTTTTCTTTCACGTTGTTTTTTCTCAACCATCAGAATATTTACTTTTTTGGTAGCCATGTAAAAAAATACATAAATTTACATTTATTTAGGAGACACTTTTCTCCAAAGTGACTTCCAGTGGATACTATATAGTATTATCAGCCCACACTCCTTATTCACCAAGGTGACTTACACTGCTAGATACACTACTTAATGGGTCACTCATCCATACATCAGTGGAACACACTCTCTCTGTCACTCACACACTATGGGGGAACCTGAACAGCATGTCTTTGGAAGGAAACCCACAGAGACTGAGCAGAGGTCGAACCCACATCATTTCACAGCACCCATGCGCTTTGAGGCAGCAGCTCTACTCAACAGCTGTGCTTCCATGCCACCCAAAATTCAAATACGCACGCACGCACGCACGCACCCCAAACAGGACTCGAACCCCAGACCCACCAGAGAGCAGGACCCAGTCCAACCCACTGCGCCCCCCTGTGATATGTAGAATTAATGAAAAAATATAACAAAGCCCCATTATGCAGTACATCGTTCATGTGTCCTTATTGTTTATATACTCTTTTCAATCTATCAATTTTCATTAACAGAAAGTCTTATTAGGGTTTTTGGAGTCCAGAGTCTATCTGAAACACCTTGGACAGAATGCCAGTCCTTTTAGGGGTTAAATATTGTTAAATGCCTTAAGGGTATTTGTGACTTATGAGGTAGTTGAGTTATAACAAGGTCACAGGAATGGAACCCAGTTATAAGTCAAGGACAAAACTGTATTAAGAAAAATTCCTTTTCAGCTTCCACGATCAGAGTACATTTTGCATAATCATCTGGATCATTATTTCTTTTATATATATACATTTTTTTTATCAGATATAACCAGATGTATGTAACTTGGAGATTAAAAGTCTAAAACACAGGTTGACTGAAACCAACCTCGAAAAGTCCTTTAATTACATCATATAAAAGAAGCACCCGGTAGTTTCCCATTCCATCCAAGTCATCCACAATCACAAACAAAGGATGCCGATCTGAAATTATGGTCAACTGTTTGAAATCACAGGCTTGCAATTTTGAGGCTATTTTAGAGAGTGTGTAACCAAGGGGCTCAGCACTAGTGTCAGACAAAAAGTTTATAATTTTAAAGGTCGCGTATCCCAGATCTCAATAATGGCAACTTTGCAAAATCACCACCTCACAAGGCATGGTAGAATTAATATTGCAGCAGCCAATATGCCCCACATCCCCAGATGAGGGCGTGGACTTGTGGTCCAGGGTTTCTGATGAAAATATGCCACTTCATAACACCATTTAGAAGGCAAAACCACAGTTCCCGTATGACTTTTTAAACAATTCTTTCTTTACTCCACCCCCAATCAAACTTTTCACTATTTTAAAGGTTTTTTTTTTTTTTTAAATCCAGCTTCAAATAACAAAGGTATGGCAAATCATTTATAACAACACTTGATTAGAGATTCTCTATACAGTGGGTTTATGATTTAATTATCCCATAATGAATTTAAAATTATCTATAACAGTAAAGAGTAAAAAGTCTATATATGAGCCAAATGAAATAACACTGTGATAAAACTAATTCACATGACCGAGTTATCTTTAGACATTAAACTTCAGACACAACTTGCTCTTTCTCATAATGGTTTTCAGATAAAGCTTTGTTAATTTATTACTTTGTGCTAACTTATTTACACCATAACAAAACTGCAGTAAGATCAGGTAATAGCTCAGGTCATACGGATAGAGGGAATGGAAAATAAATGTACACCATATATTCTAAGCCCATCTCACAGCAGGCAATAGTCCAAAGTAAATTCACACATGAGGTCAAAGCATGGGGATGTCGAATTAGGTCATGCTGATTTGGCATCATTTTGGAAATGTCTAGAGCAAGCAGTTTAGTCTGTCCCCACTGTTTCTGTGGCAACAAGAGCTCTGAACAACAACGCACCGAAAAGACAGTCATCAGCCTGTGCGCTCAGAAACAATGAGGCACAGTATTTCACCTAGTGACCTCTTCCCCTCTTCATCTTGTACAACTGAAAGAAAGGGAATGAAAAGAGTATTGTGCATGTCTTGCTTAAAATTTATGAACACGAGGGCCTGGCTGCAGCACAAATAATTTGGAAGGGATGATTTTCAAAATTTTCCAAAAAGCTTAGCAATATTTAGAGTATATTGCACATGTCTGTTTCATTTACGGGGGTCACGGTAGCGCAGCAGGATTGGCTCCTGCTCTCTGGTGGGTTTGGGGTTCGACTCCTGTTTGGGGTGCCTTGTTACGGATTGACGTCCCGTCCTGGGTGTGTCCCCTCCCCCTCCAGCCTTTCGCCCTGTGCTGCCGGGTTAGACTCTTTAGCCGTGACCCCCGCTTGGGACCAGTGGCTTCAGACAGTGTGTGTGTGTGTGTTTCAATTACAAGGGAAAGTAAAAAATATCAGCAATAATGCTTATAAACAGTTTTCTTTTTTGTTTGTATTTTGTGGATGCTTTTTCACATAGCCTTATAGTAAAGCTAAATAATAAGTAACACACACACGAAGCTGGAGCCTAACCTGACAACTCAGGGCACTCAAAGCTAGAGGGGGAGGGGACACACCCAGGATGGAACACCAGTCCATCACAAGGCACCCCAAGCAGGATTCAAACCCCAGACCCACCGGAGAGCAGGATCCAGTCCAACCCACTGCGCCACCACGCCCCCCATAAGGAACTCAGTACTAAATTAACATGTAATCATCTTCATAATCAGAAAAAAATAAAAAATATATTCTTGGATTGTAAAAGGGAACTAGTGCTTTTTTGTAAGATGTTTTTTATTCTGTAAAATGTTATAAAAGTTTCTTCTAATTTTATGGTTTCAATCTGCTTCAAGCTACAATTTAACTGCACAACCAGATGGGGGCAGAATGGGTTTCTCCCTTAGGGTTCCATGCTAAGTACTGTTGACTCAGAATGGACAGAACCTGGGCACTTGCAACACGCTGTATGATGATAGTCCAGAGAACCGGGTTTACAGCCTCAGCAGAATCAACAGCAGCTGCTTGAATTTATTTCTCTTCTTTTTTTTAAGGGACAAAACACCCCAGAGCAGCTCTCCACTGACGAAGCCTGCTCAGTTGGGGAACACGTGAGCTCTGTCCTATCCTAACTCCAGTCATCTGCGTGGGAGTGGTGCTCTGCTCTGGCCCAGCTGGCCAGGAGGAGCTCTGATTTCATGTGGAGTGAAGCAGTGTGTGGGGATGGTGGGTATTCCACTCACAGGAACATGCTCTTCTCAGTTTGTTTATTTTGGGATTTCTTGACACATCTGAATCTACAGTAATAACCCTTAGCACAGGAAATATTTAGCAATACTGTTATCATTTGCATTTTTTATCCAATAACAAAACAGAAGTTAATCCATTTCCTTTGTTGTCCTTTTTTCAGTTGATTTACTGATGGTCTGGTTACTAGGAAATATGGCTGGGAAACGAGCTAAACTGGGAATGCGGTTCTGGAATGGGTATGCCAACACGGCTGGATGATCATTACTTCTCCATCTATCACTTGAGTCACTCTTTTCCCATTATGAAGTCATACTAAGTTGCGAAAGCGAGGTCAATGGAAAGAAAAAAAAGGCCTTATGAGTAATACAATAATTTTTGGCCTGTATCACTTAGTTTGTCAAAGAGCATAAAGTCCTTCGACATCCTGGAGGCCCCATTTTAACCACTAAAAGAGCTTATATTTAGAGTACTGTAAAGTTCAGTCTAAATCAACAGTAAAGCTAAACTAGCGGCATTTCAAACCAGCCACTTAACCAAATGACCCACTGCGAGGATCGACTAACAATGCAAAAACCATAAATCGATATTTCCCCGTGCTACTCCTGCTTCAGCGAGAATGAAGGAGCCTGGACGATCCGGCAAGAGCAACAATGTGTCTACCAACTTGTTCCATTCTCCTTTCTCCTCTTTGCTCTCCCATTTCTCACGGGGAAAGTTACCTGGGTCGACAGGAGAGCTCTCTTCATGGTTGGCTCCATTTTCAAGTCTTTTCAGCTGACTGGAAGCAGCTCAGCTTGAAGACACAGTGTATTCTGGGAATGTTGTACTTGGCATTTTGTTGAACTCGTCCAAAAAAAAAAAAAAAAAGAAAAAAAAAGCTCTGGAGGGCAATGTTTTGGGCCTGTTCTGATAATTAGGAGCCCGACGGCAAACGTCTGTGACGAGTTATGGAAATCTCTGCATGTTCACAGGATAACTTTATCCCTCTCCTAAGGTAGCAAAAAGCTACGATTCCAAACTTGCAATCATGCAACATGCAAGGGTTTGTATTAGTGCCATATCAGTTTGCTTGTACATATGTCTGTATCCTAAACATGTAGATGGGTTTATAACTGTTTTTAGTCCTCAAAAAGAAAAACTGAATCATGACTCAATATTTCAACCACTGTCCGCACTTAAAGGAAAAAGGATTTGTAATGAATAGCTAAAAAATAACTTGGCATGAAAGAAGCGGGAAAAAATAATTTAAAAAACACAAGTACAATGATAATGTAATAATCCTAAATAAAAATCCTTCAGCAGTGGGATTTCCACAGCATGGTAAACAGTATTTTACAGCTTTTTCCTGGCTCTCTGCATTGGCAGGACAAAAGTAGTGTTTATCAGGATCAAGATCCCACTCACCTACACTTCTCCTGGCTGCCTTTGACCCTAGAGCTGCTGGGGGAGCAGCAGCTGCTGGGTTCGTCATCCCCTTTTTGGCATCAGTTCTTGACGAATGCATAAATTGTCAGCATCTCTCTCTCTCTCTCTCTCTCTCGCTCTCTCGCTGTGTCTCTGTGTGTCTGTGTCTGGGCCAGGCCACATTTTCCCATTTCCTCCCTGTGGTTTGGTTACCTCTGTTTGGGACACTACATTATGGATTGTCTTAACAGGCCTTCTTACCCGGGGTGGTTTACACAGTGTACACAAATCGCAAACTTTTCCATTTACGCTTTTCTCCCATTGGGTTTTTAGAGAGGAGTTGCTGAACCCAAGTTATGATGTGCTTAAGCTCAGAGGCACTCACAAACGAAACATGGGAATTTAAGTGATGAACTGAAATTTTTAACAAACAAGGACAAATGCATAAAGATGCATATGTAGGAGAGCTGGTACGTAAAAATTCAGCAGAACACTGAAATACTGAAGTCATTATCTTCATCCACTGAAAAATTCAAGCTGTAAAATAACTATATTTACTGAAACACCATATGCCTAGCATCTATTTGAACTATCATTGGGTCGTAGTGGAGAACTCTGCCAAGAGCAGTGAATGCCTAGACAGTTAATAAGGCCTTTTTCTTTGCCACTTTATGAAAACAACTATGCAGTACAATAACAGTTCTCAAACTTAAAAGCTCCATTCCACATCTGCCTCCGCCAGAAGACTTTAATTTCTCTTAATGTTGTATCCAGTCCTTTATTATGCACTTTTTGGCAGTCAACGTGAAACAACAGTGTTATTAAGCAGGGGACAAGATCTGCCTGCATACACAGCCTTAGTCACACCCTCAGACACACACAAACACACACACACTTTTACACAGAAAAGCAACTAAGATAAGTAATTTTCCAAAGTAAAGTGAAAGAGAAGCCAACTACGATGAACAGAAGACACCCCTGTACCTAAATTTAAGAGGAGTACACCTTAAGGATGATCTAGAAGCGCCTGTAGATGTCTGTGCCATGAGCCAAACCCCTACATGATCCCTCAGTGCTGTCTGGTAGAAATCCCTTCAAAACATCCCCCAAGTTAACAAAAACTTTGTGGCCGACTTCCCAGTTTCAAAACCTCCATTTGTTTGCACTAGGACAGAAGTTCTGATTGAGTACTTTCACCTGAGAAGGTCTATACCTTTTACCAAAAAGTGTGCTCATTTTATGGTTTTATACACTACAATGAATTTTTGTTCCTCTCCAAACTGTCCAACCTACCTCATTAAGCAAACTATTTGGATTATTCTGGAAATGTTTGGTACCAAATTACACACTTTATTATTCAGCTTCCCAAACCCAAATAATACCTCAAGCCTTCTATCTTCCTGAAGTGCACTTTAACAGTAAAACTACACTGAAAGATTAAATTAAAATGAAAAGAATAATAATTCAAATTAACCTTAATCTCTATCAGCAAATGCAAAAATTAAAATTCAATTCTGTATTAAAATTGAGAAATAAAGGATGGGATGATAGTAAGGGGGGGGGTTGGACCGGGTCCTGCTCTCTGGTGGGTCTGAGACCATGACTATGGAAAATATTTAGCAAGCATTTTAACTATTTATTATGCCCTACCATATATTATGCCATAGAAAAAAAAATCTAGAGAGGGCCTGTGTTTCTTACATTCCCTCAGTCGGGCTGCAATCTTGGTCATTCTGTAGGGTTTGGTGACCCCAAAATCATCCGTCTCATTCCAATTCCCTATGTTTTCATAAACATAATATGTGTAACATTAGTACTTCTAAGTATAGTAAGAAACTGAAGGAAGCAGATTAGATATGTTTAGAAAAAAAAATATCTAAAACTGCTATATAAAAACAGGAAAGACAAAAAAAAAAGATCACAGGAACAACTGAAGGGAACAATACAGAGATGAGAACTCAGTGGACACAAATATTCAGAAATGTTCAGAACTGGTTGGAAATGTGCTTTAGGTCTGGCTCAGGTGCTTGTTCTTTCAATTTCTTTCTTTCTTTCTTTATTTATTTATTTTTGATTATTATTATTATTATTGTTGTTGTTACCAGCTTTGATAAGATGATGCAAAGAACTGCAGTAATGAAACTAAGTAACTGGTTTTGAAATCATATTATGGTATACACACACACACACATTTTCTGAACCGCTCGTCCCATATGGGGTCGTGGGGAACCAGAGCCTACCCGGCAACACAGGGCATAAGGCCGGAGGGGGAGGGGACACACCCAGGACAGGACGCCAGTCCATCACAAGGCACCGCAAGTGGGACTTGAACCCCAGACCCACTGGAGAGCAGGACCCGGTCCAACCCACTGCACCACCGCACCCCCACGCCTAATACAGTATATCCACAGAGAAAAATAAACTGTTTTTACATCCTGCAAATGGTATATTCTATAAACAGATGGCTTGAGGAATAACAGTTTTGATCTGAATCTGCCAACAAGACGATTAAAAAGGTCTGATATCATCAGTTCTGGTGTGCATTTTAATCATTAATGGAACATCTTAAACACTTAAGTGGAGCCTACAGTGTGAGCTATGTCTGCCACCGCTAGTATAGTACTCCAAACAGTGTGATGTCATCTGACTTGCATGTGTTGAATCACACAGCACAGCTGCAGGTGAGATGGGTTGCTGGTGCAAGATCAAATTGATCTGCTAAACACTTCAGTGAAGCACTTATCATTTATTCCATGAAACAAAAGAATGTAACGGACTGTTGTTTTTTTCAAAATGACACCACATTCTGCCAAAAATTAAAATGTATTAAATGGTCTTTTTACACATTTAAATACATTTCAAGCCTGTAACAGATTTCAGAAAAAAAAATATGCATATGGATGAAATGGTATGATCAGAAGGGCTTATACATACAAATATTTCTTTTGTCAATGATGTTTGCATTTAATTTTAAGTGCAGTTTGGTTAAATGGATACCCTAAGATTGGCCTTTTTCAGATTTCTGCATAATAGAAGTAATAGTTACCATGTAACTTGTTACCTCTGTCCAGAAAAGGTTGGCAAGTTTCACTGTAGCACATATAGAAATCATTCCCAGCTTTAGCATTATGTGTATCATAAGCACACATGAGGGAGTACACCCAAGTGAATAATGGTCTAAAGACTAAAAAAATATGGTTACATGATCCATTCCATTGTTCTAAATTACTGAAATACTACCGTTTTGGAAAGCCTACCCAAAGATTTTTAAAAACCCCAGCAAATGAAGAAAATTAATAAACGTGTTTTTAAAGATATGGAGAGTATATACTACCACAGATACAAAGCTAATCGCAACAGCAAATTTGTCAAATTTGTTCAGCTCTTCTATAAGGAACTATGTATATGCTGAATGAGTGATACACTAACCTCTCCTCTTCATCTAACACGAGACAGTAATGCCATACATCTCCAAAATGGTCAACCTACCTCGAAGACTTCTTCGTCAAGTATCCTAGTTCCAAAAACGAGAATGCCTTTTGTATCGATGACAGGGTGCGGACTTCTACCGAGGTCTCTGGATATCTTCTTTTTACAGTCCAGTATCATGGTGATGGTTTGCTTGTGTACACTAATTGCTACTCGATGCCACCTGTTGAAGGAGGATGAGACAACTTTGCACAGGCTCTCAGTAACTGGATGTCTCTGTGAAGCCACCATAATTAATATTTGCTTTCAGACAAGATCTTGGCTTTAACAGAACGTGAGTCTGACCTTGTTTACTGCATGACAAAGCAAAATAAGGCTTTTAAAAGTTAAAACTGTATTCCCTACAAATTCACTGGCATTGGACAAACTAGCTGTATTCCTAGAATTGTGAGAAATGCACTTTTGTTTTCTCTGAGTTCTATGTTGCTTTGGAGAAAAGTGTCTGCTAAATGAATAAATATAAATATACTTATTTCAGCATCTGCGCAGGGCACACGGTAACCACTGGGCACAGGGAATTTACACAGACACACAACAAGAGCTATTCATATGACATACCGTTAGACTATTGGAAAAGTCCCACCTGAACCTTGTGAGACAGTATGCAAACTCCACAGAGACAGAATCGGGTCAAACTCAAACCCATCCAAGCAACTGTGCTTCCTCCGTACTCCAGTAGTTAGTAAGAAGTTTTTATTTTTTATTTTTTAAAGTGATGCTGTAAAATAGACAAATCATAATTGCCCTTTCTAAGTCAAAGATTCTGTACTCTTAAAACAGGCAGATTTCCAGTCCAATGACTTCTAATAAAATGGGAAGGGCTGTCTGGTATAGTACAGCCTGAAAAACCAGATGTCTGCCTCAGGATAGCAACCATGTCAAAACTATCAGCGTTCTCTCTGTCACCTACAAGAAAGGCAGAGAGGTTGAGGCAACTCTGCTATTTTCTCTGTGCAGTTTTCCATGTGGATTAAGTACATCTGACAGAAATTTCAAAATCATAATTCACCCAAGACAAGAGCTTAAAGCGAGTAATTACCGTGCAGCCCAGGAAGCAATTACACTGCTGTGGGGCTAAGACACAAACTATGGACAGAGGGAAAAGGCCGTTTTTTACTTACTTCCCATCAGCTAGGTTGATTCCTCTGAACAGGGGGTAGTCCTCAGGTCCAGGTTTGCCCATGTGGTCTTCGTAAAGGAAGACAGGTGAGCGGCCAACCTCCATTCCCAGCTGCTGGATGCCCTGGCTATTGTAGATGGACATCAAAAAGGCCTGGATGCCCTTCTTTGGTCTCACCGTTGTCAGAATTGAGAAATCTTCAGGGAAACCTGAAGCTGGTTGGTAGAGTTATGCAAGGTAGAAGTTTTATTTCAACAACTGACATCAATCAGTTTTTGAATTAACTTGTCTAGAGACCAGAAACATTGTAGACACTAGTGGGTGATTTCTTGTAGATTCATTTTATCATTCTTCAGCAGACACTCCTGAATTTACATAGACATTGGTTTTACAAAAAATCTACTGCTCTAAAAGCTATTGAAAAACCAGTCTAATTGAATCTGACTGTGAAACACGTAGCATTTTCATTTAAGGGTTTGTATGTTTGAAAAGAAGTGCAAACTGGAGAATTGTTAGTTTATACATGAAGACCTGGTTGCCTAGGCTGTTTGATTTTATGAATCAAAAATTCCTGGCACAAAAGTGATGAGTCATAAACAAGAAGGCAAACACCAATGTAAGTTGGGTTTTGATGATCACACCTTGCAGGAGAGGGGGAGAGGAAGTATTTGAGAGGTGGAGTTGTTTGGGCTTTTAGGTAGTGTCAGGACTGTAATCTGGTCTTCAGACCAGCACCATAAAAATATATCTGTGACGGGTTACAAGATACAGGACATAAATAAGATACAACACAAGCATATTTGGGGTGTGATACTAATTCAGCAGCCATTCTCCTGCAACACAGTGCAGAAGGTAACAAGAAGCTGTGTTGTTATGCTAACATCTTTTTGTGTCTCCCTTGACAGGCTCCAAATGTGGCGAGCCAACCCAAAGAACACATCTTAAAGACTGAAAGCAGTATCTAAAGTTACAGAACTGCGGTGATTCAAACAAAGAATGTGAGATGTCCAAAATACATTATATTATCTGGTCTTACCATATGGTTTAGCAAATAGAGTTAAGGATGACTCGTCTTTGTAAATGGTGCATGTAGGTCTGAAATTACATAGTCCGGAACTTACACATAAATAGAATGTTTAGAAGCCATATTTCATGTTAAGATTATGCCAGGAATTACTGTCACTGCAACTGCTCTGTCACCCCATAAGAAAGGGGAAATGTAAAGAGCTTTGCCCCATCAACCCGGATGCTGCTTAAATTTTCCGAATTAATGGATCTGCCAGTCCCCCTTGAAGAAACATCGGCATTCATATTTCTGCTGTCCTCGACATTTCCCTTTGCTTCTCAAGCTGCATCTGGCATACAGATGCCCCTGTGCATTGATAGTCTACAGAACTTGTTACTTGGCGAGGCTTGCAGCAAAGAGAGTTTCTTATACACACTACTCAGAATTGCAATTAAGAGTTCCCCAACTGTGTGTCTGAACACCGCATTGGGAGAGCATGAAATGTTTTGCACCCACAGCAGCAATCCTCTAACTCCCCCATCAATGTCAAAGGTGGGGGCTGCGGGTTGGAGCAGGGGTGGAAGGGAGGGGGAGACCCTTAGGGCAAGTACAGAAGAATGCTGAGTCTCACAGAACCGCTGTGGTGGCTTCCAGAGGTTGGCAGTTATTTCCATGTCTGGAGCTCAGCAAACCCTTGCACTCCGCACAGAAAGAGAAGGAGGGGGTGGGAGGGTCTGACAAGAGGTTCTCCAGACACAGATGGAGAATAAGGGCCTCTCGACGGCCATAGTCTTGTCCTTCCTTTCCTTTTACCACACAAAACACACATCGCTCCATTAGACTGAAAAGGAATGCCTTATATTATATCATCAGTCTTCAGATCTTTGTTGAATGTTTTAGTGGTATTTAACTGTTTTGGCTTACTGAATTATTTCAGGGATCAGGAGGTGACAGATCCCTTTAGCACAGACTGACACTAGCCATAAAGTAATCTTGGTACAAAACTTCTGGAAACTTTAAATTGGTGTTTTCATTTGTGTGCATGTTAAAAGCAAAGAACCTCTCTAAGCATAATTAAGTACAGTGTTCACAAGCATGACTATGGCATTGCTAGATTGATCTGTAACTGAAAGACTGGTCAAGTAATTTAACAATTACCTTATTACTTCCACGTTTTAACCAATTGTTATATCTTAGCACCGTAGCAAAATTTAAGCCGGGGGAAAACCTAGTATAACAATTAACAAGTTTACAAATACATTTGATTGCTAAATCTAAAGTCCACAGCTAGAAGCAAATTTTCCGACTACAATCTTCACACTTACAAGTTTCCAGGGCTATAAATGTACTTGTAAAACAAGGTCTTAAAGAATTAGTTTTCAAAAGCTAGTCTATGTTTAGGATGATGGTTAAAAATGTCAAAAAGATGGGGATTATTTGACGGATTAATTGCCTGGACGACTGCAGTGTACTTTATTACTTTGCATTGGGAATGATATCTATCTACACTATTTATTCATATAGCTGATTTTCACCAACACAGGTTTAAATTTGAGAGTTGTATAGTAAAAACCTTACAATTATTAACTTATTGATAATGAATGTCAGACCAACATCAAACTGTCAAAAGAGTCAAAGCAAAGCACCTCACAAGGGTGCTACATGTCTGAAAGATGTTGCAGAACAGGTGGAATGGCATTTCTATAATTTCCTGCCCAAGTTTGTTAACCAAATGGCTTACGGACAAAACAAAATAGTTTCCAGCAAGTGTACTCAAACTTTTAACTTCCACTGTATATAATCAGAAATTCTCCTTAACATTGTCAAGGCACGGGGGGTGCGGTGCAGTGGCGTAATGGAGCTTTGTTATATTTTTTCATTAATTATACATATCACGGGGGGGCGCGGTGGTGCAGTGGGTTGGACCGGGTCCTGCTCTCCGGTGGGTCTGGGGTTCAAGTCCCACTTGGGATGCCTTGGAACGGACTGGCGTCCCGTCCTGGGTGTGTCCCCTCCCCCTCCAACCTTATGCCCTGTGTTGCTGGGTTAGGCTCCGGTTCCCCACGACCCCATATGGGACGAGCGGTTCAGAAAATGTGTGTGTGTGTTAAGGCACAACTACAGAGTCAGTTTTTTTTTTTTTTTTTTTAAATGGTGTGCATGTAATTAACTTCAATGGAATTCCGTTGTAAAACTCAAGCAGCACCTGCACCTGTAAGCTTTGAAAAAAGTTAAAAATAATTTGGAGCTTTATCAGATATGGATGATGTCCAAAAATCATCCACCACTCTGCAAGGCAGAGGATTTTTCTTTAAGTTTTGCTGTACTTTACAAACCTCCAAATGATACTGATCTTAACAGTCCCTTAGGTGAAATAAGCCTCTGCAGTATTCCTGCATCACAAGGAATTGAATTACTCTCAGATCTCTAAATGATGTACTAAATCTGACTTGTTTCAATAAATTACCACATAAGTTAGTATGTAAATAATGAAAATTTGCAAGTTTTTTTTTTTTTTTAAATATAGCATGTCTGATATTGTAATGTTTAATACAACAACTGTATACAATGGCACTTAAAGGATGAATAAATATTCAAAATTTGTATTGAACTATGCATTAGTTTTGCCGAAGACAAAGGTACTGTTTCAGCCAGGCTGAAACAGCTGATGTCTATTTACACAGTCAATAAACTGGACTTTAGTTGTTCAGTTGTTATTTATAATTTATTTTTGTGATAGGTAATGAATTGTTTTTAAAATATTGAAATGGATAGTTGGAAACCAGTTTTGCTAATCACTACCATCTACTCACCTAATCTATGGAAAACAGTGTACTACCCCTCCATGTTTAACACAGTTGGAAAATATGTGCAGAAGTTTTCCATGAGGTTTTTTTTTCTAGATAACCCTGATAATAACTGCTCTCTTCTCTCTTTTGTAGCTTGAAAATATTTTCCCCATGTACTTATGTAGACTGTTCGTTTTCTGTAGGAAGCAAGAAAAAGTGTTCCCTAGCCTCCAGTTGCACACTCCAGAGTTAAATCTACTGGAAGAACACTACACATAAACACCACAGTACGAATTAGCACATAGTGCAGTGGTTAAGAACACAGACTCATAACCTGTTGGTTGCCTGTTTAGATCCAAGGAGGGGCTACTCTGTAGTATGTGGCTAAGGTCCAGCTACTTAATGTAAAGTGCCTGAGTAAAATACTCAGCCGTATTAAAAAGCAAAACTATGTCCTTTGGGATAGAAGTACAAGGGAAATGATTATAACATAATTCTACAAACTACTTAACTGCTGTGAAAATGGACATCTATTTAGTGTAGAGGTCCAGAAATCTAATTGTGTTGTCTGAGTTAGTGATTCTAAGAAGAATTCAGTTCAACTACACTTGCATTCCAGTGCAAATTGCAGCATAAAATATGCTAAGTACCTATCATTTCATCCTGTTATCTTCCACCTAAAACTGGCCAACGATTTCTAAATGAATGATGGCAGGTTTTATAGTTTCTACTACAATTCACCCTGGCCTTCTCTGTTAACCTTTCATTCAGTCAGGTAAGTAGTATTTACAAGCTTTCTATGATAGCGACCAACCCTGTCATTCCAGATTTAAAATATTCTCCAAATGGAACATGGAACATTCCCCAGAACTCCCAAGGGCTTTACAAATGCAGATTGACCCTTGGAAAGTGATGGGAGGATCCTGTTTAGACGGAAGATAAGAGGAGGATGAATAAACTGAGAGCTAAGAGGAAAGGTTTACACTCTGAATTGTGAAACAATATTTATCCAGCTATTCAGTTTTCACTTCACTATCCTCCTGAGACTCAGCTGTTCATTCTTGTTCATTCTAGAGGACACATGTCTGAGAGCTTGGACAACTTCCTACAAATGTATTCTTTTTTCATGGTCTCAGATGGGTATATGTCTGAAATCTGTCACGAACTGACCCAGATTTGGGAGAGGACAAGATTTTTACAGAACCTCTGTAATGCTACACTAACTTTTTTTAAACTTTTTGTGTGCAATCACCCCTTACAAAGAGATGTCAACTTTTTCTCTACAGGAAAAGACCACCTGGTTTAACTGTCATGCTCAAAGCGATGCCAACATGTGTGGGAAAATAACTTCTTCCTGTATGTTGAACATGATGCAGTCACTCTTTCCGCATGCTGTGTTTTTATAGGCTCAGCATTAGCAGTGCTTGGCAACCAACCCTTGGCGACTCCATGCAGGGCTCGCAAGACCGAGCCAGGCTAGAAGAGCTTGGGATGCGTGCCTACCAAGCCACACCCGCACACCCTCCTCACCCTGGCGCCATACAAACACACAGGCAGACAAACATGTGCTAGTCCAGATGCAAGAGTAACTTAGCTTCTTACCCATGGTGAACCTGGGCTCAGAATTGTGGAAAGTAGCCTATGAGAGGTGTTTTGTGCTGAGAGGATGGATGGTTGAAAGTAGAGGAGTTGAGGATGTGTTTATGAAACCACAGCTGACAAGTGGTTTTTGTATTCTTTTGACCCTGAACACAAGCAGACGAACTGAAGGTGACTGATAAATTCAATGTTTGCACTCATGGTAGAAGTTACTCTGTCTCTGTGTGTGTGTGTGTGTGTGTGTGTGTGTGTGTGTGTGTGTGTGTGTGTGTGTGTGTGTGTGCGCGCTTTGTCCCCCTGTGTGCATGTATAAGAGAAAAATGTTAGAACAGAAATTGTTCTTAAAAAAAAAAATTAAAGACGGTTATCTTTTTGCTTTTATGAAACCCTTTCAAGAAATGTTTGACTGGCAACGAGAATCAATTATGTAAAGAGTTCAAGGCTACGTTCGGGAAAGGAAGCGAGTGGATTTCTTAGGAAATTAAGAATGTACCCCCTCAGTTAACAACAAAAGTTTAACATTTAAATGAAGCATGCGTCCAATCGGGGGAAGGGTTGAAACTTAAGTACCCTTTCTCACATTTCTTTATGGTCATTGCATTTTTCTAATGTTTATAAATTATGCATGAATGTTCAATCTTGTCATTTCAGCAGTAGATAAAAGTTCCATGATATACATTCTAAAGTAAGAATAAACAGACATGGATATGGAATGTGAATCCCTTTAGGGAAGTCCTGAAGGGGAAAAAAACGTGCCCTATACATAAATCTGCTGTGCTAGAAGAAACCTTCTTAACACTACAGTCTGGAGACATTAAAAAGACCATTTTCTGCTTTTGCAGTGGGAAAGGAGGCACGCTGTGGCAATAATTAGAACCAGTGCCCTGGCCCAAACCAGTACTGAGTGGCAAAAAGAGGAAAGAGAATAATAAACTGCAATAAATGATCTCATTCTCTACCTTCTGGAAAACATTAACTATACATTTCCTTCTTCATTAAGCAGAGGCCCCTGCCATACATCTAAACTTGAAGAGTCTAAAAGGTCTTCTCCAGTTTGCATGGCTTAGTCTATGTATGACTAGTTGCTTGGCAAACACTGTGGGACTGAGGGTTGGTTGCACACAGCTCCCCCTTCTGCTGGTGTAAGAATTACAAAGTTTGCCTCACTTGTCTCAAAACCTCTCTTTAAAGGAGACAAAATGAAAACAATAATTGAATCTTTCTGGGACTAAACTGGCTTCAGGAGTCCAACAATATATATCGCAAACTTTGCCAGTATGACGACTGACTGTCCCATTTTCGAGCGGTTCAATTGTTAAAAGTTGAATTTCAATGCAATGAATCACAGGACTGACTTTTGTAAGAAATATAAACACCACAGAACAGATGCTTCCCATAAAGAACAAGAGAAAGGAAAAAAAAAAGCCAGATAAATGAGAAAATAGCTGGGATGTAATGGACAGAGGAAAAAACAGCTGTGGAGCTAACTGCCACGTCAGCTCAATGGCGCTGATACCCAATAACCGCCAACCGACCCATCCCCACCCTCTCCATCACCTCACCCCTCCGCTTTGCAATGGCACGTAATTCACAACAAACATGTCTGCTACATATCCAAAAAGGGACTAATCGGACTGCTTCTAAATGTTTTTTCCTCTGTCCTTCTCTCCCTCTTTGCCTGGGTCAGAAATAGAATAAGACATGTGTGATGTAACACAGAGCGGGAGGAAAGTTGTGTCTTCATGGAGATTACTTATCTTTTGCACTGGAATCACCTTAAAAATAATTTTTGCTTCTTTTAAAACTTCATTTTGTGTTCATTAAAGGATCAAAGTAAGAGTTGTGACACCTTTTAAAGTGATATTTTACAGCAGAAACATCAACTGGGGAACAGAGGTGAATAACATGATGCGTGAACACCTATAATGAGAAACATTTGCTAAATAAAAAAATATCTCATGTCCGTTTCTTGTTCGCTATTTTCAATAAAGGCTTACATTCAACTTTTAAAAAAGGGAAAGGGATCATAAGACTAAGAATCAAAATCACATGTTCATTGTTAGACTTCATAACTCATGTCAGATATAACTCTCTTAGGTACAGTGCCAAATATGCACCACCGTGTTATTTTCACAGCACTGCCTTGTTGTTTCAAAGCCATTTTAAATGTGGAGTAAGCCTGAAAATTTGTATTAACATAAAATTATATGAATTGGCTGCCTTCAGGCATTTTCACACACATACTTTTCAATTTTTTGAAACATTACTGCTTTTGTGGTGGTGATTTTGTTTCAGATCCCAGATGTTTCATGTGCCAATTATTTTACTAGATTTTGTGTTAATCATTCTGGGATAATCATGCCTTGAAGGCTGCTATATGGAAATCAAGTTAAATCTACAGAATAAACTAAACCACTTAATACCTTCTAAATGAGGGAATTTAGAAAAAAAAAAAAAAAACATGACTTTGAGCTAGTTTGATTTTCTGGTTTATTTAGTCAGAAACAACAAAATGAGAAGTCATGCCAAAAGCTTGTACATGTATTAAAACAGGCTGGAGGTGTACACTAGTTTTAGTTCTGTAACCATTTAGGCAATTATACTGGATCTTGTTTTGTTATTCTTGTATGCAGTTCAGACATGTTGGGAAGCATCTTAAGGATTAGTCCATGTGATTGATTTAATAGATGACACTAGCTTTAGGTCCTACACTGTGGAGTCCCTACTACTGAATTTGTGCACAATATTGTCCTTAGATTTTGGCGTTCATTCACTGGTGTTCGTCACACTGAGGAGTTCCTTCACTGTAGTGTTCTGCCTTTTTCGTATTGCATAGTGCTCTTACACTATGTAATCCTTGCAATATGGTGTTATACAGAGGTGTTCCTCGAATGGGGTGTTCATAGACTGTGACAAATGCACTGTACTCACAAGGATAGAGTTGTTTGGTCGGAGCACTGAGTTGGGCCTCTTTGGATACTTTGTAAGCCACATCGGGTCCTTTCGATGACTTCCTTTGTGCACAAAAACCCGTTGTTTTCGTTACCCCTTCAGGTAAACTGTGAAAATCTAAAATCTTCAAGAGATCTGCAGGTTCCGCTGTAGGTGGAAAAAAGAAAAAAAGAAGAACTTCAGACTGGAACAGCTGAACAATCTAGGACCAACACAAGCTGCATACTGATAGCATGCATGAGAAAGAGCAAAGTCAAACCCAACACTCAAGATACAGAGAACGCCAAAAGAAGCTGTTAACATATAGTTCAGATCATTTTGTCATAGTCCCAGCTGCCACACTTCGTGATGGGTTGCCCAAACTGAAAGGTTAGTGAATGGAAACTGAATAAAAACAGAAGGCAGAAAGTAAAATGTACAATGTAGTGTCCACAGAACAGAGTAAATTAGTATTAATTTAGTCTAACAGCAAAATGTGTTCCCAATTGTTCCAATTTTATCCCCTTAGCATGGGTTTGTGGACTACAGCAGCCATTTGGAGAGTGTGTGAAGATTAAACAAAGTGATAAATGTGCTCTGCATTTCATTAACAAAGGTCAATGTAAAGAAAAATACCACAGAGTAATAATAATTTTAAAAAATGATAGGCATCAAGGTGCTAACTACTAATAGTAAAAACTATTGGGCCTGTTTTACTGCAATAAAATTAAACTTCATTTGGATCGTCACTCATGCTGGTATGAAAGCAATTAATAGATCAGCTGTAACGGTTTACCACATGAAAACATTCACTACTAATAAATTCAATGAAAAGGCTACGGAAGTAAGATGGTCTGATAATGTTCTAAAGTCTTCTGACTGTATGAAATAGAAAGGATTAATTCTGCTTTCACCGAGAACATTGTGTTTTGGAAACATGACTTACCCAAAAATCCAACCCACTGCTGTCTGCAAAAACAGCTGACCAGACCAGGACACCCTTGGTTACTTTAGTGTGGAATAGAAAGGATTTAGAGAAAAGAATGCAAGCAGCTCTGTGACTCAGCCGGACAGTCAGACTCTTCCACTAATTTGTGTTCTTGTTTCAGGAAGACATCCATATTCTTGGGCAACTGATTAAATATGTGAGGGCACTGTCTTTTCCTGTAGGAACAAATCATCTAAGTAAAAGGCCTGAATATTTTGAATGGGTTTTTTGCACCATAATTTCAGAACTTACACTCTTTTGGATTACGTGCACATTCAACAGCAACACACTCAGGTTAAACTAAAGATTGCTTTTTTTTGGGTTCTGGAAAGAGAGCACAAATAGCTTGATCGATCTCTGCAAACTCTCCAAACACATTCCATCTCCCTTCTGGTTCTGTGTCACTGTGCCAGACCACACGCCTTCAAGCCCCATCTCAGCACACTCCCGTACAACCGCAGTGTTTACTCGGACCTTTCAAGCTTAAAGGATCACATCTCCCACAGACTTGCGCCAAACTGTATGGAGAAAAGCAGAGGAGCGCAGAGGAATGCCTCAGAAATGGGAAAAGAACCTAACCTTGTCGGTTAAAAAAGAAACCCTCGCCACATTCACCACAGAGAGCACAGAATGTCTCATGGGACAGAGCACTGATGGCTGGACACAGTGCCAAGTGCCATGTGCTGTTTGCTCAGCACTCTGTATGCTGCTAAAGTGAGCAGCCTACTGGGTAGTCGCTGTCCTTTCCTTGGCCTGCGATAAACATGGCAAACCATTTGGTGCTCACCGCCTCACTGCCACTTAGAAATGAACCCAAGGCCATACAACAAAATGAAAAACCTGCTTTGAAGGTCAAAATAACATCTGTATGCACAGACATCCAAAAGTCTTTTGGAAATGTCTTCTCTTTGATCTGACAGCAACCAGACATTCTGGCAGTGGCCATTTTAAATTTGGATCAATAAAGAAAGGGAGCATAGTCTGCCATCCTGGTTGGCTCACAGATCACTTCGGTGTCAACCTTTTAAACCTTCTACAAAGAACTAAAGAAATGATAAGTTATTCCCAGCTGAACAATTTTATGAAGTACTGAGGTCCATTTTTTAATGTATACTGTACTGAATTTGAGGGGAGTGTAGTGGAGCAGCAGGTTTAGCCTGTGCCTGCTCTCTGATGGGTCTGGGGTTCAAGTCCTGCTTGGGGTACCTTGCGACGGACTGGCGTCCCATTCTGGATGTGTCCCCTCACGCCCTGTGCTGTGGGGTTAGGCTCCGGCTCGCCGCGACCCTACTCAGGACAAGCGGTTTCAGTCAGTGTGTGTACTGAATTTTTTTGGTGCCTGTAGCATGCTATAAAGCTTACCATTTTAACAGTTCTATTGAGGATATGTGCTTCCTCAAATTCTGAAAAGCAAGTCCCTCTCAGGGATTTTATGAGAAAACCATTTATCTGAATAATTAGGCTGAATGATAAGACTGAACTGCTTAGTTTCTAAGTATCTCTAAGAAGAAGTGTAACCTTACAAATGAAATGCAAAATGAGGATGCATAAGTTCCAGCCCTCTTCTCTGATTTCTAGTTGGGCAATTCAAGGTTGCAGTAAGTTACGCTACATCATACCTCGCCTTAGCGTAAATAATGTAATGACATGCAAAATGTAAACACATCCTCTACTAAAAGTGCTCTGGTTGGCAACCTACAAGCCCTATAAGTATTTTCTCCTTTATAAGTACTTACGCCTTCTATTAATTAAGGAACAATTCTATTTCCGTTAGTTTTACGTCAGTATTGATAGTGAACAGGATCTTAGTTTTGCTGTCTGAGTGTTGGGTCATCAGAAGAAATGCCACCCCTTTCTATTCTATGAAATTATCCATGATATAGGCATGCTAACGGTGAACTATGTGGCAGTAGAAACTAAATAAACAAACAGTATTGCTGTTAGCCGGCATTCACCATTAGGCACTTCCAGCGCACAGAGCAGGCGTTGCTTTGCACATTGTATTTTTTAGGAAGACAATGGTGGAGCTGGTCAGTATTTTAGGTTAACCGTGCATGCCTCCCAGTAGCATAAATCTCAATCAATCTTGACAGCAGGCGATGTTTGTCTCTGAGCATGTGACAATAAGTGTAGTTTTTACGTGCTGAAAATACTCAAGGCGTAGCAGTGTTTTGTAATTATACAGTGCACCTAACGCAGAAGAAGAAATGTACTTTTCCTTTATCACATGCAAACTTCTGAATTTCAATTACAGTTAGAATCGGCCAAAGTGCTCAAAGTGGTTGGTGAGCCTGTTAATTAACAAAGTATAATTAGGTGTGTGAGCATGTCATTACACAGTGCAGATCCCTGTCCCCACCCCTGCCACATTGCAGCAACGGTTTGTGGGTACTCTGTCACCATAAAAGGAGGTGTTCTAAGGGGAACTTTTTTTTTGCCTGGGGAAGCTGTGTGGGAACGTGCTCTGGCAACCCAGGTGATGTTAGCCAGCAGAGACCACCCTCAAAGAGCATTCAAAGGTTCAAAAAAAGCCAACGCTTCACTTTCTCTACCCACCCCCGTTCCAAAAGGATTCTTCCTTGATGTTAATCACCTGTCTTCACAGACCACCATCATACATTGGAAAACAAGATAACCCTTTGCCTGAGACACCATTTCTATGTGCAATGAATAACACTGCCTTAGTCCACACAAGCATCTGTTCTCACACAAAGAACACTCCTTATCCATCCATTTTCAATAACTGCTTGTCCTGATCAGGGTTGCGGAGAACCAGAGCCTCTTCCAGAAGCATTGGGCACCAAGCTGAGGAGGGTTCACTTCGGACGGGGTGCCAGCTCATCGCAGAAAAGCCATACATGCACACACACTCACTCACCCATTCATACAGTATGGGCAAGTTAGCGTCGACAATTTACGTGAACTGCATGTTTTTGGACTGTGGGAGGAAGCCGGAGCACTCGAAGGAAACCCACACAGACACGGAGAGGACATGTAAACTCAATACAGACTGAGGGAGGAATCAAATCCAAGTTCTCTCCCACCACCGATGTGCTATGAGACAGCAGCACTACTTGCTACACCACCATGCCTCCCGAGGACACCCCTCTTTGTTCAGAAAATTTACAGTTGAGTGTGAGTTAAAGAGCAAGGAACTGCATGAGGGAGAACTTTTTTGGTGACCTTAGGCCAAGGCAGTTTATTTTACTAATCGTCCTCAATCAAAATGTAATCCCATCGAGTTGAGCCACTTAAGACAGAAAAGTGGTTGGCACCTTAGGTGACCTCATGACCCCTTCCCAATCTCCCTGTCTTTTTCTGTCTTCCTCTGTCTCTGTTCTTTAGCAGTGAGCTGCCAACCCTGGCGGTCAGGGGAACATCAAGCAAAGAGGGGAGAGGCAGTCTATGCTGCCAGGCTTCCATTTGTCACAGTCATCTCTTTTTAGGTGAACCCACCTCCCCCAGGCCCCACACCACTGTTTGACTCGGAGTGCTACACCACCCGGCTGCCATGAGGGGATGTCTATTCACCCTCTTCGGGGTCACAACTCGTAGCGATGTACCGGAAGGGCAATTAGGACAGCTAGAATAGGCACAGCAGGGGTAGATTCCATCTAAACAAGGCAATGAAGGCTAGCCCCTCTTTCTCTCCACTGAGCGAGGAAAGATATGGTGCAAGGGCGGGGAGGGACCCACTATTAGTAACATGAGCTGAAAGATAAACATCAGGTTTCTAAAACCTCTTTTCAGGTGAAATTTAATGTTTGGAAGACAAAACAGCAGAATGATAAATGTTCTGTAGACCTATCTGACTAAAGTGACAGTGAATTGCTTTCAATCGCTTGTAGAATTGGAGCCTGGACTCTCTCACCAGGAACACAATAAAGAAAGTGTTTTTCGGGGGGGCGGGGGGGAATAAAGCAGGTCTAGTGTCTGATCTTGCTGAGAAAATTTTGCCAAGAAAACTTTGCTGACTATATCAGTAGGTGTGTTGAAAAATAGCCCCATTCTCTAAAGCAGAAACCAAAGTCTTTCACTTTATTTGGCATTAACAAATGCAGAAGGTTACATTTCACTAAGAATCACGTCACATAAGACAATCATGATGTAGTAACACTTGTAGTATTTGGCTGCTTTGAACAGGACATCGATCAAACAAGTTGATGAAGATATACCATAGTCCTTAAAATACCAAGCATACCTCAACCAGACTCAATCCCACAGATCAGAGTGGACAAGAGCAGCATGGCTACATTATAAATTTTAAATAAACAAATAAATAAATAAATGGCTGCAGCTCATCTGAACTGTGCCTGGTCCTCCAGGACACTGCCCATGCTTTCTAGTGCATTCTCATGGTGAACAGATATTCCAGAGGGAAAGTGAATAGAAAGAAGAAATTAAAAAAAGAAAAAAAAACAACTGTTGAATACCGGAGCTAAGATATATATATATAGGCTGTCTTTCTTTTTGATATAATCAGAAAATATACTTTACATGCATAAGCTTTCATTCAAATGGGGGGAAGACCTGCGACCTGAACAGAAAGACTGAATCCAATGTCTGTGTGGGAATCTCCACAGTTACCTAATACTAGAAGAAAGTCAGAGTTTCAAGCCACATAACACACATTGCCCTTCCATAACTGAAGTAGCTGGCAGCTGAAACAAGGCATACCATTACATGAGGGTAGTATTAGTACAATGTTTCCTAAAGTATTTCAGGACCATATAACTATATGAAAGCTTTCCAGATATTATTTTGTCAGTGTTAAAAGTAAAACACCACAACTGAAGATAAACAAAGGAGCTGTTCTATGATAGCGTAGGAACCACTTTGGAAGCACACAGTCCAGAGTGTGACCTTAAGCCTGGAGAATATCACCAGAAACATGCAGTCGAAGCATTTCAACAGCATGAGCAAGTAAGGTGGGACCAGATCCAAGATTTCAGGCGCCCACCAGTGAACATGAATTAGGACGGAAGAAAAAAATTCCAGAAGCCACATCAACACCACCCTTATCCATCTGAACTTTGACGGACACATGTACACTGTCAAGATGGCAGTAGTGGAGAACGAGAACCAGCTACCAGCTATTCTAACTTCTTCTGTTGGTGACTTTTCCCTGCTGTTCAAACCCATTGCGGGTGGCTGTCTTATGGTAGTTGCACTCCATGTACAAAAAAAATTACAGTGTTAATGGAAAAAAATACTCATTTTTTCCTTCATAAAACAACTAGATTGACCACAGCAAAGGTTGTTTGCTGCTTAGTAATTTACGAGAAACAAAAAGAAAGCAGAAAAATGCAAAAATTAATGTTTTGTGAGTTTCGATTTAAACCGCTTCATCTGATCTTGATTCATGCTCAGTTACAATTAAAGACCCACCAGTCACTTTTTATAGGTTTTTCAAAACAAAAGTTAAATAAGAAACGTAAGGAAACATTACACTTCCTCATTCTCTGATAATGTACAGAACATGAGCAAAATTTATACCAATCCCCAGTTGCTACACCGGTTTTCCACCTCTCTTTCATTTTTCTTTTGCTTTTGCTTCGCTATCCATTACTAGCTCCACATGGCCGCAGAATGGCATTTTACCACAACACAGGGTCTTTCTCCATCTCTCTGCCAACTCTTAATTGCACACCTCATACCACCACTACCAGAGACTCACGATCACAGACTTGCATCAAAACGTTTGACTGTATGGAAACAACCACAGGGACCACAGCAGCGGACAGCAGATTATAGTGCAGAAGCCTCAAACTGGCCCTAATGTCTCCTTAAGAGTCACAAGTAGTTTCAGACAGGGGCAACATCAGGCTCTGTACCAACCCATGACTTGGATTCATTTCAGCATCGGAACGTATGTGTTACTGCGAAATAAAAGCAAGGAAATAAATGAACATTGTTCTGCAGTTAATGCAGAGAATTATGCTTTATAACTTATCAAACTGAATGTTAGTCAGTGCAGGTCAGTGCGTAACACAAGATCCTGACTAACGTTTTATTTCAATATAGTGTTTATAGAAGCTAAATCTGTAAATCTTATCGGATATCACAAAGAACAGAAATTTCAGATATTAAAAAAAAAAAAAAAATGTCTCCAGAAGAATTTTAACTGCCAAAAGTGTAAGTGTTGCTTTCATTTGAAAAATATATGAGGCAACCAATCTCCTGTCTCTTCCTTCTCAAAACACAGCATGGCGGGAACCAGAGTCATCCCAGACTTTCCAAGTTGTTCAATTCGGTCACCAAGACACATAATCCTAATATAACGTAACAAAGATAACACTGGGAGCAAGACTAATGTTCCCTTTTGATAATCTTCTGGTTGAGCTTCCTACTGACTTAAACTGCAGTTGTTTAGTCGGCATTTTTAAAAGCGCTTTAAAGACAGAGAGGAAACACTGGGCTCATTCCACTCATTCATTCAGGCGTGATTACTAAAAATAGGAGCAAGTCCTACAGGTGTGACATTTTTATGTTCACTGAGGATCAGCTGACCATGCGGAAACTGCAGTGCTGTGTGCTTTTGTTTTAATATAGCTAACCATACCACATTCATCCAGCTGGCAACAGACTAGAACAGAATCACTGAATGAAAAGATCAATTTTAGGACTTCGTCATAAGCCACACATCCCACTGTCCATTACGTAACGTCTTTGGCTAGCCCATAGATGGCCACTGGGAGAGAGAAGGCTCTGGCAAAAGTTTGGTGTCGGGCAGCACGTTTCTGCCACTAAACTACGGCCCTTACATCACCTTCATTAAATCCATTGTCCAAGACAATGGTCTGAGCTTCAGCAAACAGTAGCAGCCCGGGCCCCACTTTCAGACAAATTGCAGGCCTTATCATGCTGGAACCACACTTCAGACACACACATATAAAAACACACACACACAACTAATAGTGACTGAGTCAGACTGTCACCACTAATGGTGATATGAAAATGTACACACACACACACACATTGTCTGAAACTGCTTGTGCCAAGCGGGGTCGCAGCGAGCCGGAGCCTAACCCGGCAACACAGGGTGTAAGGCTCGAGGGGGAGGGCACATATGAAAATGAAAATGTATGCTACATTTTTCACTTTCCAAAATGTTACCCACTCATGCACAAATAAATGTGATCAAACTTTTACATTCAAGAAATCAGTACTTGTATGCGTCTTGACGAAACAGAGAGGTTTCTGTAAGGTTAAATACTGCTTGCTGGCCTTCCAATAAGGCTTCCTGAGCCTATAGCTCAGGATTTGTGGTTACATTCTGATTGCCTTCGGTTAATCCCAGCTGAAAACTCCGGTCCATGACGTGTGTCACAGATAACAACAGAGCATAACGCTCTGCTTCTAGGAATGGACCTGTAGAAACAAGCTCAAAAATTAAACAGACATCACATAAATGTGTTCAATGTAATGCAAGAAAAGCAGCCATGAACAGATGCTAATGAGACTGATTTAATCAAAGGAATAAACAACTTAACCAAAGAACAGTAGGAAAAAGATGTATATTAGCTTTAGAAGTCTGCTTTCCTGTTTTAATGGTACAACAGAGCCAATTATACAACAATACACTGACTGTTGAATAATGAAACTGTCCTCTTTTCCTGACAAATCAAATTGACACTTGGTTCATTAACATTTGAATATAGAAATATTTGATGCAGACAACTGATATGATGAAATGGTTTGTAAAGCAGTCCTCCAGGTCACACCAGTTCATCGGAGACAGAAACGACAGCCATACAGACGTCTCCAAACAGCCTGAAGATGACGTCTGGAGGCCAGAAGAGCTAGAAGAGCAATGGAACTTTACGTCCGAACTTGTGAAACCATGTATATCTATTTATATCCAGTTATAATTTATGTATCCAGTTATACACATTATGTGTACAGTGTGATATGGAATTCAGCCAAAATTGTTTTTTTTTTTATTTGAAGAGATTTGTACAGTTTACATTACGCTTGTATGTGTACGTGTGTATGGTGAATACCATGTGTGAAGAACCAAGGTGAAGCTCTATGTTTAGACTATACAGACTATATTTACTACAAACTTGTATTGCACTTACAATAGCAAATCTACAAGAATTTCCTTACAGAAAAAAGGTAATTTATTCATGGCTGATTTTGGTGTAAAAAAAGCTGAAACATATGTCCAACCTGTGGACATGCTACTGCTCCACATTACTAAATTAACAGTTTAACAAATGACAGCAGCTGCAACAACATAGTCCAGTTAATGAAAACTCCTCAAAGTCATTCCAAAGAAGGGTTATTCTGTCTTCCAAAATCAGAGGTGCATGCTTTTCTATTATTATCGTAAAGGCAGGAGTTAAGAGCTCTGATGTCCTGTTATTTATTTCTCAGCAATGCACTGGTTTAGTATATCTGACAGCTGTCCATGCACAAACTTTTCTTTGACCTGAACAACATGTCTTAATCAGGCCCTCGACGGTCACTCTGACCAGAGCACACTTCCCCAGACAGTAGGGATACAGTAGACACATACCACCCTAGCCCTACTTCATGTACCATAACCTTGAGCTGTGACTCCAAGCAGAAAAATGCCGGATGGTTTACTTCACCGTCTCTGCAGTTAGCCTTGCTTAAAGTAGAGATAAATCACTGTCCAAAGGACACATGCTAAAACGGAAAAAATGACTCATGCAACTAGGGTGCATTTTTCTTTTTCTTTCTTTCTTTCTTTCTTTCTTTCTTTCTTTCTTTCTTTCTTTCTTTCTTTCTTTCTGTTTGGTTTTACTGCAATAGTTCTGAGAGATTACACAGAGGAGAACAGAATGCTCTTCCTTCACTGCTTCTCTTTAACTGTTCCCCACCTTAGAATCCTTTTCTCCTTCCTGGGCCCATTTCGGCACAGCTGTGTAGCAGGCAGCTGCAAAGCAGGGCAGTGACTGCTCTGAGTGATCGCTAAGTTTCCAGAGCAGTTCTTTGGTGACAAGCATCCCCAAGGGAGCAAGGGAACCCAACTCTAACTGTCTTTCTGTGAACCTACTTTGAAGACCACCAGAATACTTCACAACTTTTGGAAAGTGAAATATACTCACTTTCAAGTCTATATTAGTGTAAAGGAAGGACTCAAGAAAATAAAATTGCTGATTTGTTCTCTTTTTTTCATTAAAATCTGATATCAGATCTGTTGATGTTCTCATTAGTTAAAATTATGAAAATTATATTGATGAATGCCTCAGAGCTACAGTATGTATAACACTAATATCTGAGTGAACTGTTTAGATGTACACACACACACACACACACACACACACACACACACGCAATGAAACTGCTTGTCCCAAGCAGGGTCACGGCGAGTCAACGCCTAACCCGGCAACACAGGGCACAGGGCTGGAGGGTGAGCGGACACACCCAGGAAAGGACGCCAGTCCATAAGAAGGCACCCAAGCGGAACTCGAACCCCAGACCCATCAGAGAGCGGGACCCGGCCAAACCTGCTGCGCCGCCACACCCGCGCGCCCCACTTAAACAAAACGCATTTCAATTGATTAATTTATGTTCCAGTCAAAGAACAACATGAGCATCAAGAGTTCAGATAAACATTAGTGACTGGGCACGTTGTCAGTTCTCAGGTACAGGAAACAGCAGGCCGATCGTCCCAGTGACAGTCTGGCAACAGTCAGGTTAAAAGGTCCACATATAAGTGTCCACTTAACACCAATTGCCTCAGATATTGTATTTCGTCGATTCTTCTCTCCATTGCATATTTCATTTAAAAGCAATGATCAGTACTACAATACAACCATGGCCTTTGTATGTCTATCTGCATACTTGAGGATCACAACTTTGACAGAAATGGCCTGTATTATGTCATTTTTGTATTTCTCTCCTTAATGTTCGATGGCAAAACGTTTCAAAAGCCACATTTCAGGTTCAAAGCTTAATACGCAATTTCTTTTATGAAATTGTGCATTTCTTTTATGAAATTATGAATTCTGCAACATCAGAGTGTCCCCACTCTAGCAAACTAGCCTTTCCCGAAAATTTTTTTGTTCCATAAGATTATGAACTATGAAACAATGATGGTCCTGGGAATTCAACCCGCTTTCTCCATTCTGTCATTCTGTCCCAGTGTCATTTTCAAAGCCACTAAAATATTACTTAACAAAAGGTGTTGTACAGAGGAAGAAGTGGATCATTGATCTCAACTACATTTTTGTTGGAATTTTCATTTTTCTTTAAAGCTCGTAGGGATATTCTTGTCATTATTTTATCAGAATTAATTCGGCAAGCTCGTGAGCTAAGGAACTTACATGTGTTTGTGGAAGTGTTTAGGTACTCTAAGACTACAGACTGCTATTAAATAACTGGAATGATATCCTAATACCCAAAATACAGGAAGGAGGACAAGTACTTGCTCACACCGCAGCAATGTTCATTTCAAATTCTGCAACATCAGAGTGTCCCCACTCTGGCAAACTAGTCTTTCCCAAAAATTGTTTTTGTTCCATAAGATTATCAACTATGAAACAATGATGGTCCTGGGAATTCAACCCGCTTTCTCCATTCTGTTTGAACAGGAATATTTGAGGGCAAGAAGTAATACATAATTTTCCAAGTATGAAGCTGTCATCAATTAAATGATTGCCAAATTACTGAGTGCAGTAAGACTGGTAGAGCCAAGAGGGGGAAAGCTTGCTGTAAAGCGCAGCTTGTTCACCAAACGAAATGACCTCAAACAGAGCTGGCAAACCACACAGGAAAATTCTGCAATGTTTTCTCCCTACACATAAATCAAAACTAAGCTTGTTGCCCAGGCATCGGAGGTAATTTTTTAATGTTGTTACAAACTGCTTTTGCGCTTTTAATTCTCTACACAAACAGCAGGTTATACAGTTATTAAGGATATGGACTTTTTTTTTTTCTTTTTTTTTTTTTTTTTAAAAGATTGCTGGTTTAAGTCCAAGGTGTCCTGGATGTTGTTTCCTTGCAAAACGTTCTGAACCAAATTAGCTCCAGTAAACATGCAGCTGTAGAAATGGGTAAAACTGGGTGTTTACATGAACGTGTTGGCTAGGCAACAAAATATTATCACAGTAAAACAGCATATTTTTTACATTTACACTAAGAATAAGTATGGAGAAGAGAAACATTTTGTACTGTTAACTGACATGGAAGCCCCTCCAAGTGCAGGAAGGGTCTATGCTATAATCATGTGTACATGGCCTTCAGAGTATCACCACTATCATCATAATTTTCCCCCTGTTAATCTGACATTTACACTGGTGCTGTGAACTCAGCCTTTACTGTTTTGTGCTCTGTGAACATGGAGCCAAAAAAACCTACTCAGCATTTCCCTCATATTCGGTTACCAAACCCTAATATAATAATATAGTAGAAACAGAAACCAACTCTGAAAAAATGTGACCACTTCGGCAATCTGAGGCCACATCATGCAATCCCATTTTTTCCTTTCAAACTGTCACACTCGCTGCATCTTACCCGCAAGTCGTGGCTGGAATTAGGGATGGAAAAGATGAGTCATGTTGAGCTGGAGTTCCCTGCTCTGTGATTATCCTATCTACTGGTGAAAGCCTGCAACCCCCCGCCCCCTCCTGCCCCCACCTCCCCAAACATCTCCCTTATCAAATACTTCAGTGTTTTTCGTGAACCACTGTGCAGCACTGCCTTTCACCCTCATTTTAGCATTGCTGTTGAACTTCATGTATGTGTGTACAGAATAACCACAGCACTTAGCAAAACAATGTTCTCCTGGAATTTGCCAAAGCTCTTATGCAAACCTTAAGCTTTCTCTGAGGCTAATAAATGCAATTACATAGATTTCATTACTTTGGATTAATGAAATGTGCTTTAGGGCAAAAGAAATCCAATTTTACAATGCATTTTTTTACATATTAAACGCTGTCATTCATTTCTGTAACATAAAAAGGCCTGCTTTATGACAAGCAGTTATCAATAGTGAGTATATGAGTCACTGAGCAAGTAAAGTAGTATAATACAATGTTATACTGCAAAGAATAAAATTACAGCCAACGGTAAAGAAACATTTTTCATGTCAAGCACTCATGTCTTTTCTGGCAATCTTAAAATTCTGTAATATTTGATGCATATTACAGTGCGAGGAAAAATATGTTACTAAAGTACTTTTTTTTTTTTTTTTTTTTTTACACTATTGCCATTGGAGAAAGAACCATTCATTATGACGGAATTCAAGAGCAAAATTACTATAAAAAACATTGCCCTGAGTTTAAAAGATTAGAGAATGAAATAGGGAAGATTTAGCCTGCATTGCAATGCACAATGGGCAGAAATGGGTAACAACCTGACTTGCACACTTTTCAATCAATTTTCTGAGAAGTATTAAGTACTCGTTTTCATAAAGAAAGCATACCATACAATTCAAATGCACGCCATAATTTCACGCCATGTGCCGACAGATAGCAATTGCAAATAAGAAAATCTGCCTTGAATTTTTCCGAAGCACGGAGAAGCAAAGAGAAGGTGAACAAGTTGTAAACGATCCTACGGCAACCGTGTGCCAATTTTGATCCCCGTCAATGAAGTGCCACGTCTCCATCGTGCTGTATCTTCACATAATACCTCCGGCTCAGAGTCGCTGCGCGATTGTCTGTGCTTCAAAGTGTAGAACATACAACTTAGATTAATTTTTTAAAAATTCTTATAGTTATGCATTTAATTCTTATTATTACAGTTGTATTGGGTATCGGTGAATTTTGTGTGATTTGTGGAGTAAAATAAGGAATTGCAGAACTGCACATAAAACCAACACCCTGGTCTAGCTCTGAGCCAACATTCTTTATTGGGCTTTCTTATTTACAGCATGTTATAAATTCTTCTGCCAGGGGACTCGGAACACCCAGACATGTGCACAAGACACCCTTACTCACTAGAGGAAGGGCCTGTGAGAGAGATAGACAGACAGTCCGTGACATAGGAGGCATGGAGCTGCCAGGGTTGCTGACATTTACATTACATTTATTAATTTTGCAGACATTTTTTTGTGACATACTACTAAACAAAAATACAGATGCATTGTTTTTGGCATTGCTTCTTATACAGGTATACACAGCATGACGACCCCCCTGGCCTTCTCCGTGTTACATTCAACTTACAAATTTTTCTCGGTAAAAAGGCCAATTCTTAGTCCTATTGCAAATTACAAATTATGAATTTCTAAATTTATGAATACGTTGCAGACTCCTCATCAGATCACTGAGAAACCCTATTTCCATTAATATTCATGGTGTGCTTTAGATATTTATTGCACTGGTCACACATAAACCACTTTTTTCAAGCCTCATTACCTGTACAAACCGCCAGATATATGGAGACAAAATTATGCCCAGACTACGGATCCCTGAACCACTACAGGCTGCCCTTCATCTCCAATGAAACCATAATACACAGAATAATATTCAGAATGTGCATGTATAACAAATCAATGCCACTGGTTATGTTTGAATTTGTTTTAAATATTCACCCTTCTAATGGCTACCAAAAGCACCCAATGTGACCTTCTAATTTTTTAACCATCCTTTGAAAAACAGAAGGAAGACTAGCATATTTTCTTTTTAAATGAAACAGTGCTTTATTTCACAGGCCCTGGTCCACAAAGAGCAGAATAAATACATCTGGAACACATTTCATTTGGATAAACAGAAGGTACAATAGAACCTTCAGATCTGTACGTGTAAAGGGACAGTAAGAAATATTGCTATGGAGATTGGGCAGCATTTTACTATCCTTGTACTGCCTCTTAATTTAAAAAGAAAATCACAAAAAGTTTGAGGAACTACAATAATGTATGTGAGATTTTCGGAAGTAGAACAACTCAGTAATGGTCTGGAGCAGGTATTTCTTTGAAGATCATACACCCAGATTTAATGTACTTGGTATTCTAAGAATGTTATTGTACAATATTTGATGAATAAAATGCATTCAAATCTCTGTTCTTGCTGCATAGTAACTTTCTTCCTGACCTGGACCTGGACCTGGCTTGTCTCTGAAAGCTTTCTTAATTAGAAGAAATGGACTGGGTAAAGTCAAACATCAGATTGTGTTCCAGCTTTTGAAATATCCCAGTGAATGCAGATGACATCTTTGTTGCCATGTAACCTTTACCGTTTAGAATGAACTGTTACAGATGACTGAATTTTCAATAAATGTAGCAGGAAGACATTCCAGCAGGGGAGTTAAAGCCACTTAGCACAGAAGAGATAATCATTTTTAAATTATTCATATATATGTCACTAGTTTCAATTAAGCCGTAACTGTGCAGTTCACTCAACTCCCCAAAATTTCGTTCTACAAAAACTGCATGTAATATTTGCAGTTTTACACCTAAAATCAAAAAGGTAACAATTCTAAGATGTTTTTTTCTAAAATAAACCTAGTATTAAATTTGCCATAACTTGAAGTTCCAAGAGGAAATGTGTTCTTGATTAACATTTTTTTAGAGATGCACAATAATACCTTAGCCACTTCTGAGAGTTTCTAAGGTCTTTGTATATTATGCGTATCCCAGAGTTCTACTGCAAGAAAGCATGATTTCTTTAACAATCAAAAATTAATTAATAATCAGCCTGTTAAATCTATTAGAAAATAAATGCAGTACGCAGTGCCCCTTACAGATGTAACACCGTGATTCTGATCATCACTAACCCTTTTTGGTGATAAAGTTACAACTGGCAACTAAACTGTGGCTTCTACTTTAATGATTTGAGTGCGTGAACAAGTATATACATACAGTGCATGAAAATACCGAAAATGGTACTGAAATTCAAACAAAAATGCAATTTTTTTTTTGTCACTGGAGACGAACTGTCAAGATCTGACAGAACTGTGATACATGCACTAGGTGTACTTGTCGTTTTAGTTATTGCTCTGTTACTTAATTGCGAGAATTACAGCAATTATTTGTTGATCTGGGGGGCGCGGTGGTGCAGTGGGTTGGACTGGGTCCTGCTCTCCGGTGGGTCTGGGGTTCGAGTCCTGCTTGGGGTGCCTTGCGATGGACTGGCGTCGTGTCCTGGGTGTGTCCCCTCCCCTTCCGGCCTTATACCCTGTGTTGCCAGGTTAGGCTCTGGCTCCCCGCAACCCCGAAAGGGACAAGCAGTTCAGAAAATGTGTGTATTTGTTGATCTGGAGACAAATGTAAAGAGGGAAAAGTGCTTTCTCTTCAGGTCAAAGTCTAAAAATATTTTATGCCTGAAAATTAATGTTGGTTGTTTTTACATAAGAACAAAGTCATAGAAAAAGTTGCTGAAAAACGTTATATTACATAGAACAGAAAAGTGGGAAAGTGTCAGTGGCGGCTGCTGTTTTTTTTTCTTTTTTTTTTTTAAGGGTTAAAGGTGTCAGTGAAAGTGTTTGAGAGTTGATTTAAGAATTGTCCATTTTGCTGTTATGTTTCCTTGAGATATCAGTCATCAGAGGCTATCCATCACAGCACTGCCTCCCCTGTAGCAGCAACTGTCAAAAATCCTCAAATTACAGGTGCTCCTCGACATACCATGGTTCGACTTACGATTTTTCGACTTTGCAGTGGTGAGCTGGCAATAGACATTCAGTAGAAACCGTACTTTGAATTTTGAATTTAGATTTTTTTCCCAGGCAAGCAATATACGGTGCGATACTCTCTCGCGATGCTATATCTCCCAGGGTGCCACACGGTTGTGTTTTGTACATCCATAATGTCAAAAAAACGCCCATCTGTGTCTCCTGCTACCGGTGGGAAAAAGAAGAGGAGGGCAATTATTCTTGAAGTGAATCTCAAGATAATTGCCCAGCATGAAGGCGGCAAGCCCGTAATGGCCATCGCACGTATGCTAGGCTGTGATGTTCGGTAGGTGAGGTGTATTAAATGTATGTTCAACTTACAGTATTTTTGACTTACGATGGGTTTCACAGAATGCAACCCCATCGTAAGTCAGGGACCACCTGTACAACTAATGAGCAATGTGATCACGTGCCTCATCCATTTATTGTTCACATGCTTCCTGTCACACTATTAGCACATAGAAGAAAGGCCTATCTGAGCCCATCTACACATGTGAGCTTCAACAGGTTTCAGATGACAGAGTGGCTTCTTCATTTGAGTTAGGATGTAACCACAGCTGGTCATCAGCAGGAACTAGTGGACCCCCGGCAATGCCAGCCTTAAGACTAACTGTGCCTACAGTGAGGTACATTCGCTAGAGCATAGGCATGCCAGGTACACTATTGACAGGGCACCAGTGCACAATCATACACCCATTCACCTGCTAAAGGCGATTCAGAAGGACCAATTAACCTTAAAGGAATATCTTTGGACTGTGGGAAGAAACCAGAGCACCCAGAGAAAACAATAAGTATATGGGGAGAACATGCAAATTCAGCAAATGCCAAAAATGGGACCAAACCTACGCCTGGACCTGGCAACCTACAGTCCAGCCACTGTGAAGTACCTGTGCTACTCACTGCATCACTGTGCTGCCCTTGTTAGACTTATATAACCTTACAAACATACCAGGGTCATAAAAAAGTATTCTAGTGATGCAGATTCTCTAAGCAAGTCTGCATTTCAAAAATAATAAATTACATGAGAAATTCAGTTCTGGCACACACTTCTCTGGCCTTGGCTGCTCTTCTGAAATGTCCTGGAGCATTCTGGGAAAGAACTTACAGCATTCAACCAGCTGTTTAGTCGTTTAGGTACGGGACTACAGAGAAAGACACAAAAAAAGCCTGCTTTCTTGGCTTTGAAGGCAAAGGAATGGGGCATCATCGTTCTATATTTACCTCCTTGTGTTCAGGACTAAATCAGCCAATATTTTCTTACTGGAGTCTAGTTCATATCTCACATCTGGGGTCTCATCCAATAATAATCTACAGTGTCTTCCCAGCTTGTTCTGTTTCCTTCCTTTCTGGCGTGTGGAACGAAGAACGACAGAAAAAGGCTAATGCTGAACTGCTGGGATGCTGCTGCATGTGGTGCCTGCTTTCAAAATGCTTCTATTGGTCCTGATTCTGAATGTTACAAGTCATACTGTGTATTGTTGGAGTGGTTGCAGGTCATAACCTGAACTGTGCATATATAATAAGGAACCAGAAGAAACTATGTTTTTCTGCATGTGAGTCCATTTCAAACTCACAGCAAGAATTATTGCAGTAGGACAAACCAGCCTTAAGAAAAATTTTTGTGCAACCTCAAAACCACAAAAAGAGATTGGATCAACCGACAAGTTAAAGTTACTTTGAAACTGAGAGTTAAATGTTAAGATTTCACTGTTATCCCCTTTATCAACTCAAAACATGTATATTCAAGCCAAACAGTGGGGAAAAAAGAAGCTTTTCATATTAAATCTACTTACATATGCTACATTACCACAAAACAGTACAGTATATAGAGAGACTTTCACCATTAAATGCCTTTTTAAAGCATAACTAATAGGGTACTCAACACGAATGCCAATGTAACAAAGGGATATTGCACATTCAGATTTTTATGACAAGTGTCACTGAGACTACACTGAATACAACTGAAAGGGTTAAATTAAATCCAATCTTTAGGCATACACATTTTTTTTTCTTTTTATTTTTTGCTTCAGTTTTTTTTTTTTTTTTTTTTTTTTTTTTTAAAACAGCAAACTCTAGTTTTCTTTTACTTTTATTTATTGCAGTACTGCTAATTCAATTTTGAAGTAAAATACTTAGTGGTACAGCAGGTAGCGCTGCTGCTTCAGAGCACCTGGGCTGTTAAGGCGGAGTTTCAAATCCAGTTCAGTCTGTGTGGGTTTTCTCCAGATGATCGAGTTTCTTCCCAAAGACACGTGTTTCAGCTACATTAGTGACTCCAAATTTCCCTTAGTGAGCCAATGTGTGCATGGCTGTCATGCAATGGACTGGCGTCCCATCCAGGGTGTACCTACCCCCCCGTCTAGCCTAACACACAGCGATTCCAGGATAGGCTCCAGATTTTTGCAACACTGACAAGGACAAGTACTTAATGAGAGCGAGTGAGAATTCTCTGAAGCTGTGTCACAATAGCTGTACCGGTTCAATCTAAAACAGCTGTAACAAAAGAGGTCTTGTTCAAAGTCACCTGGAGTTAATTAAGCCATAATACTGCCAAAGGGAAAGGGCAGATTAACAAGCATAGTACATCACTTGATGGTTATAACTGTAGCCCAAATACTGGTATTAAGCAGTGAACAATGTCATTCTATCATTTAAAAAGAAAAAAGAAAAAAAAAAAAAAACTTTGAAAACTTTGCTGATGTGATCTTAGGTTAGGGAAGCTTTATAAAGTGTCCACTAATGACATGAGCATGTGTTCCAGCTATCCGTCAATTATGGGTCTATGTTTTCACAGTAATTTTTTTACTTTTACCAGAATATGGAGGTAAAAAAAAAAAAAGAAAAAGAAAAAGAGTTTGGTGATGGTACTGAAGCTACCTTCTTCTAGAACCCAAAACCACTTCAAATTCCAACTTTAACTTTTACCATTACTTCACTAAACCTTTAGTTGACTTTAAAAGGTTGTGTTTACTGTATGTGTGCTTATGCACGGTTGGAATGCTCACATGAATCTCACTGTCCCTACTTTACTAATACAGTAAACAGCGAGTGCACTTCACTGAGCATCTCAACTGATTTTAAATGCAGGACCTCAACTTTTCCCGCATGACAAATATACGCAAGAAACTTCATTTCAGCTGCAGAAACAAAACTTAAAAGCTCTGAAAAAGTTGCTTCAAGTCGCATGCAGGCGCTGATCTTTTCTGAACACTCCTACGGTTCAGAATTATTAATCTCAATGAATCTGCGATGGAAAATGGTCAGTAATTTGCTACAAATCTTAAAAAGAGGGAAGGTGATGAAAGATGAGGGGTAAGCGAGTAAAAGAGCGCAATGCACGGATTCGGAAGAAAGCAACATGATTTAAGGTAAAAAATAAAGAGTTTGGGAACAGCGATGAAGTAATGATGCCGGCACGCGGAGGGATGGGAGCGAATCCCGAGGCATGATAAGGGAGAGAAATATCATTCAAGCAAGTTATTGCACTCAAAGTGTGTTCCCATCGTGTCCCACGAGACGTTACGGTAACGGTAAGGTGGACAGGATTTTATCTGGGGACCAAAATAATTGTGTAGTCGACACTCACCTGAGCTGGCTTGAGACGTTGCATAAAGAAGAATTAATACTAAGGCAAAGTGCATGTCCCTTATCCTCCGTTTTATTTTCCATCTTATATGGGTATCCATGATGGCCAGTGGCATCCACGACAGAGGTGGATGGAGACAATAAATAGTATTCTGGAGATTTGCTCAGGAGGAGGAAAAAAAAGGACTCTCGTGGCCAAGATCCCAGAAGAAGAGAAAAAAAAAAGAAAAGCACGTATTTTTTTTTTTCATACAGCCATAAGTACGAAGTGGGGGATTCCTCCGAGGGCTAGTTCATTGACGGGACACCCAGTCTCTCTCGCCCTCTCTTTCCCCTCTCACCGCTCCTCCGATCTGCCCAGTTCTGGGTCTGAGATCAGAAGTGATACCCTTTCTTTGCATTGACTTTGAAACATTTTGGAAATAATGAAAAGGGGGCGGAACAGTGAGAGAGGGCGGGGAGAGCGCGGAATTCTTCGCGCCTGTCATTCAAATCTATACTGAAGAGGCCAACCAATAAAAACAGTCTATGTGAAGACCTTGTCTTCTCATTGGGCCGAGTTGAAGTGGGCGGTTCAGGGAAAGTTACACCCCTTTGAACCGTGCTTCTACCACACTTTAATTGAACGTCTGTGTCAGTGTTTCAGAGTGTTTCACGAACCAAGTTAATCCACAAGGGCGTTGGAGATGAGAGACTTTTTTAAGAGAAGTAGTGAATTCTAGTTTTAGAAGGTTTGTAGTGAAACTTTAAAAACTAAACCTCCAAGTCCACAAATGCCAAAATGAAAGAACCACCACTTCATTTCAATCAAAATAAGTATAAGGAAGAATAGAGCACACGTTTTCAGAACCGTTTGTCCCAAACGGGGTCGCGGGGAACCGGAGCCTACCCGGCAACACAGGGCGTAAGGCCAGAGAGGGAGGGGACACACCCAGGACGGGACGCCAGTCCATCGCAGGGCACCCCAAGCGGGACTTGAACCCCAGACCCACCGGAGAGCAGAACTCGGTCCAGCACAACTACATAAAAAAAGAAAAAAAAAAAAAAACTTTTTCATGTAGTACTTTGCAGGGGGAGTGGTGGTGCAGTAGGTTTGGTGGCTGGTGCCCACTGTGTGGGGGGTCTGGATTCGAGTCCCGCTTGGGGTGCCTTGTGATGGACTGGCATCCCATCCTGGGTGTGTCCCACCCTCCCTTTGACCTTGTGACTGTATTGCCGGGTTAGGCTCCGGCTCGCCACGATCCTGCTCAAGCCAAGCAGTTGTTGACATTTGGTTGGTAGAACGCTTTTCTGTTTTAACTTTAGTTTCAATTGAGCTTTAAGTGAAAACAACCCGTCTGATTCTTCCATTATTATTCCTAAGTGTTACAAGAAGGAATGAGATCAGACCTCTGACAGGAACAGCAACTGGGGAGCTGTGGGAAGAGCAGGTGGTGATCTTTGACATTGTAAAGCATGAGATACTATTTAAAACTCAGGAACATACCTCTGAATTCAGACCTTTTTAAACAACTCCTGCCAGGACTGCAGTCACAAGTATAAAGACTTTTGGGGATTTGTGTAGAAAAGAACCCGGTAAGGGGATGGGGCAATGTGGGGTATACCATGAAAATTAGGTTTTTACAACATAATTGTGATCTTTTTTTTTTCTATACAGTTCACACCTCAGGATAAAAAATTTTTGCGGTTTGTAAAGGTGCGTCTTCTCCTATAAATATCATTAATTCCAGAGCTCGAACTGAGCCTAGGACAGATCTGAATACCTGGAAGGAGACAGCTTTTTTTGGAGGAAGCCCTTTAAATAAATCAAAATACGTTTTGTGCTATTAAAAAAACAGGACTGCAAAACAGAAGATATGAAGTTTGTGCAGATGCACTGTACTTCAACATATATTCTGAATTTACATCTGGGAGTACAGCATCATAATAGGTAGCGCTCTTCCCTCATTGGCCATGGATTTTATGTATTTCATCTGATATATTTGTTTTTTTTTTTTTTTGCATTATGTCTGTGTTCAAGTGCTCTGTGTCACTGTGTGAGAAGAGTGCTCTATAAAAATAAATTGAATTGGGCAAGTTCTTTTTAGGACTTGTCAAAATATTTTGACATACATTTACCTGATGCTTTTCTCAAAAGCAGCTTACAATTATTTACCCATTTATACACACACACTGGCTGAAGCCGCTTGTCCTGAGCAGGGTCACGGCAAACCAGAGCCTAACCCAGCACCACAGGGCATAGGGATGGAGGAAGAGAGGACACACCCTGAATGGGACACCAGTCGATCACAGGGCACCCCAAGCAGGACTCGAACCCCAGACCCACTAGCGAGCAGGGCCTGGCCAAGCCCGCTGCGCCACCACACCCTCTGCCTATTTATAATGTTTCATAATTTTACTGGAGCAATTGAGGGTAAGTAGACTACATTGCTAATAGACACACAGAGCGGGTAGCATAGTGATTAGAGATGCTACCTTTGGACCCAAAGGTCACAAGTTAAATTCTCACCCTCCTTTAGCAACATACATGCCCTAAATTACTCTAGTAGAGTTACCCCACTGTATAAAAGCATCACTTAAATGAACAAATGTCATGTTCAAGGTCAAAATGGAAAACCAATTGGCAGCATTGCTAGCCACCATGCTGTTTGTTATCCCTCTTTTGACCACTGCATGGGTGTGCACCCTGAGATGGACACCACCTCTTTCTATGAACTATTTTAGGACTATTTTGTTATTCAGTGGTCCAGAGACTCTCCCAGAAGCACAGGGTGTGAGGCAGGGTACAAGTGAGACAGGATGCCAGTCCATGATAGGGCAATCACACACTATGCACTATTAAGAGTTAAAAGTTCACCTATAGCACATACTTGGACTGTGGGAAGAAACTGAAGTACCTGGAGATGCATCATGCAAACATGAAGAAAACATGTAGCCTCCACAGTGACCGAGCTTTATTAAAATCCATGCCAGACCCTCCACACCAGATGCTGTCAGGCACCGGTGCTAATTGCTGGACCACTTTGTAACCCTGAGGTATAACTTAAAAAAAAATTAAATGCTAACCGCGTAAACAAAAAAGAAGGTATACAAATGCAATGGTAAAACCAAAGGAGACAGGAGATCAGAGCAGCTTAGCCTATAGACTTGAAAGTATATCACATTACTTCATTTAGCAGATGCTTTTGTCCAAAGCAACTTCCAATGAACACTACATAGTGTTACCAGGCCACACACCTTATTCACCAAGGTGACTTACTGCTATACACACAACTTATAGCGGGATACTCATCCATACATCAGTGGAACACACTCTCCCTCAAACACTAAGGGGAGAACCAGAAGAGCATGTCTTTCTAAGGAAACCCACACAGAGACAGAGAGAACATACAAATTCCACACAGACATATTTAAAAAAAAACAATAACCATAATACACACACACACACACACACACACACACACACACACACACACACATTTTCAGAACCACATGTCCCATACAGGGAACCAGAGCCTACCCAGCAACACAGGGCGTAAGGCCGGAGGGGGAGGGGACACACCCAGGACAGGACACCAGTCCATCGCAAGGCACCCCAAGCAGGAGTCAAACCCCAGACCCACCAGAGAGCAGGACCGTGGTCCAACCCACTGCACCACCGCGCCCCCATAACCATAATATTTATCTGCAAATAAGCCATCTGTCATAATCCTGTAAATTCATTATACATCAGTACACTTCTCTTTAAACATTATTGTACAGTTTTAATCCACAAAGTTTTCAATGAATTTATTTGCATTTTCATAATTTCTGTTAATTAATAAGTCTATTTAGAGTACATACAAGTCTTTACTGAGATTGTACCAACATAGTCGTAGAAATATTTGAATTTTGGAAAGGTTGCATTTCAAAGTGAGTAGTCACAACAAAGTGACTACACAAGATTACTGTTTTTCACAATTGCTTACACTGTGATTGAAACTGCAGACACAAAGATCAAATGTTATACCTCATTTAGCACAACCACAAGCCCCGTCTGCAGAGTTTCAAAAATAGCATTTGCAGTGGCTGTAAACACTTTTGCCAAAACATTACACACATGTACTTTTTCATTGTGTAGTCTATTGTGTCCTTAACACAAAATTCATGTCAAATTGTCAGACTGAACTTGACAGTCAATTCCAGACAATCCCATTTTTCATAACTCCAGCTCTCTAGCATTAGAAATAACAGAGCTTTGCAACTTAAGTGTAAAATAAAACACACTTTGTAATTTTTTTATAAGTTTGTCTTTTTTTATTACCGACTCCATGTTGCACAAAGATGTGCATGATGGAATCATTCAGTGTTTCTACTCATCATCCAGAGCAGAGGTGATGTGGTTCCCCTTTTACAAATGCCATCTGTAATACACTCAGTTTCTGGCATTGAGATAAAATGAAACTCTTCAGAAATGCCTAAAAGCCCACTCCTTTTGAAGCCAAGCTAACTCTAAATGAAATAAGATGAACCACCAAATGTATTCTCATTGGCAATTGAACCTGATTCAATCCTTCTGCACACCTGGAGAAATGCCCTTCTCCATAAAAAACCTACTAACTTGTAAGTCTTGAAATTGATTAAAGCAGTTTAAAACTTAGCTGTTCTAAGGAAAGCAAATAGCCTGGTGGGCAAGGACTTTGCCTTTCGATGGATCTGGAGTTTGTTCAAGTCTCTTGATGGAATCTAATGTACTCATTAGTGATGTGTGAGTATAGAACAGTAATGTCTTTAGTAAAATGCCTTATACTGTTTATAATAATAAACAGTTACAGTAAAACACTGCAAGGCTAATTAATGAATTTTTTCCTATGCAGCTATAAAATAAGTAATTAAACAAGACTCCAGTTGCCAAAAGATCAAAAAGTGAATTAAAGCTCATTTCCTTAAATTACACATTTCAGCAGAAAAACTTCTCATTATATTCATGCACGCAAATTAGCAAAACCCATATGTTGACGATTTAAAAAGCCATCTGTTATGTGGCCTTGGGTAGATTCATCCCAGCCCCTTATTGCTGACCTGCATGTGTTTCTTGGTGAGAATGACAGACAAGCTGAACCCAAACAAAGATTTTGGAAAACTGTGTACTCTGGAATATCGTATGTTTCATTTTCAGCAAATAACACTAAACAGCAGTGCAAGACCTGAATACAATTAATATCAAAGGGCATTTTTGTTAATGTATTTACCATGTGTCCTTGTTACATACTATCATATGCCATGATTTTTTTTCTCTTTTAAAAAATGACTTAAAACATTGCTCCATCCATTTTTGACTACTAGAGATAATTTTCCTTCAGAGAGATGTAAAATATCCTCAGTATTAATACAGAAATTTGAGTCGGTCAATATTTATATCGATGATTTAATGGCTATCTTCAGTGCTGAGTTTGTTTTTGTCAAATTTCTGAAATGTTAAAATTGTATTTATCCTGAAGGAAACTCACTCATTTTGAAACTCGCTTATGAGAAACTCATTCATTTTACCCATCTCCTCGGTTAAGAGCCTGGGAGTGATGATTGACTAAAGTCTATCTTTCCCTCAGCAGACTGAAGCCACAACCCAGACATGCAGATACATCTTGAATAACATCTGCAGGATTTGTCCTTACCTCACAACAGACTCCGTGCAACTACTTGTCCAGGCCATGGTGACATCCCGTCTAGACTACTGCAACCCTCTCCTGTCTAGACTTCCTGCTACTGCCATCAAACCTCTACAGCTGATGAGAACGCTGCTGCCCAAGTTGTGTTTGACATGCCAAAGTGGTCCCATGTATCTCCTCCAATCATTTCCCTGCACTGGCTTTCTATAGCTGACCGTATCAAATCTATGACCCTAGTTATGGCCTACAAATGCATCAATAGAACTGCTCCCAGCTATCTACAGGACTTGATCATCTGCTACACCCCATCCAGACCGCTTCACTCTTCTGCATCTGCCCGCTTGGTGGTCCCGCATACGAAAGGTAAAGCAAGGAGGTTCTTGGTTCTGACTCTGTTATGGTGGAATGACCTCCCCCTCTTGCTCAGAACTGCTGAAACTCTAAATTTAAAAAGGGTCTTAAAACTCACTTCTTCCAGACTCACTTTGCCCCTAATCTCTTAAATTCATGTAAGGTGTAAATGTTCATGCACTAAAACTTTTAAGATCATGCCTGGATAAACCTTTACGCAGCTACTCCTGTAATGTAACGCAAATGTTTATATGTGTATTTCCCAAAAAAACAAAGCAAAAAAATAAAAAATTACTAGGAAGGTGATCAGGAATCGTGAATATTCTGATAAAGTTTTATGCAGCTACTTGTGTGATGAACATTGATTTATACGGTGGAAAGAAACTAACTGCACTTAAGCATCACACGTCTGCATCTAAGTTTCTCTTCCTGCTAATGTAATGCACACATTGTATTTTCCATGAGCTGTATGTCACTAGGTGGTGGGGTGGGTTGGCCCAGGTCCTGCTCTCCAGTGGGTCTGGGGTTCGAGTCCCGCTTGGGGTGCCTTGCGACAGACTGGCATCCTGTCCTAGGTGTGTCCCCTCCCCCTCCGGCCTTATGCCCTGTGTTGCCGGGTAGGCTCTGGTTCCCTGTGACCCTGTATGGGATAAGCGGCTCAGAAAGTGTGTATGTTGCTTTGGAGAAAAGCATCTGCTAAATGAATAAATGTAGGAAAGATCTGAGCTATGAATCTATGACACATTCCACAAATATAAGGTGTCAGTAGTTTCCAGTTGCTGTTCTGGATTACATTGCTCAATTCATTATTTACATGTAATATTGTTGACAGGATGATTTTAAAAGTGTCATACCAATTATGTCACATGTGCATGGCCAGAAATAAGTCTACTTGTGTTAGTGAATGTGGAAGTGAAGATTTTTGCACATAACCTTTAACATTTTTTTTGATAGACTGGGGATAGACCAAGAAGAAGGATCTCAGAAAGATTTCAGCATATTATCTTTTTTCGTTGGTTCCTGCTGAAACCTAGTAGTGTGTGTGAGGTGCAGGAAATCCCTCTGTAAACCAAGTTTCCAGTGAATGTATTCTATTTACAGCATTTATTGGGTATGGTATTACGAAATGCACAAATTTAGTTTTCAGTGACAGCCGGACAAACATATTCCACAGGATCTTTATTGACTATAACCATTTTTGTTTGTATAATTTTAATTTTGATAATTATTCTCATGAGTACAGATTTGTTTTATTCTAATTTTTGTATTATATGCCTCTGTGAGCAGATCTGACCCCTGCTGAGTTTCGGTTTAAACTTGAGCAATGATGCTGTTTGAATTCCAAAATACCAATTGTATGTAAGCACTAAAGACACATTCCATCAACTTCTGAGAAAACACAAATGTCTTCCCAGTTAAAACTGCTGAGCCAAATTTAAAAGTTTCAATTGTCCAACAACCATCAACCAATGGTTTGCTCTTCATATAATATTGGGCAAATTACTGTGCACGTGTACAAGTTTTGACTTTTTCCTATAAGCATTTCTGACTCCTGAACTCAGTGAAAGTTTATATTTGCCTCTGGTCAAAACAATGCATTGTCCCCAAAGCATTCAAGCATGTACCCTAGAACATCTATTGCGTCATGGCTTCTACAGAAAAAATTTTTTCGAAATTATGCGAATGCCACAAAACTGCGGACAAAAAATTCCAAACTCCAAACAGATAATAGCGCAGCTGTTCACATTGTTAGAGTTTGTTTAGTATAGTTACATGACATGCTTTCCATGGTTCCTGGCAACCTGAACAACATGCAGCCCATGAAAGGCAGAAAACAAATATTGTGCTTTTAAATGCAGTTTTCCAGGTTAACAGCAAAACACTGGTGGTGAACTCCACTTAGCAACTCTGAGTTTGGATCTGATTTTGACTTTAAAAACATTGAAATACGTTAATATTTGACAAGGGAAGAACTGAACTGCATGTGTGACTTTTCTCGTTATTCCTTGCAGTTGCTATATGAAAGATATATGCATACAGAACATTGGTATTTCTTTTTGTCTGGACTTCATTATGCATTACATTATTGTTATTTATTTGGTAATTATTTCTCGAGTGTTTCAAAGTTTTTAATTGATACAATATTTTCTTGCCCTGAGAAGTTCATGTCGTAATTTTAGCGAGGCTCTGTCATCACCCTCTCCTCAATTGTGCAAGGATTTCTTTTGTGCCAGTGTAGCATCAGTCTGTAAAGAGCAATTATAGGACCTCCCAGTGCACTTAATACCTGAGGTGGGTAGTAAAGGTTTGCATTTACTCTGTCACATGTACCTAAGTAGTTTTTTTTAGCATTAATACCTTTTTTAACTTTTTCTCAAGCAAATCTGAAAAGAAAAAATACATTTACACTCCATTGTATTTCTGTCACCCTCTCCTTGTTTATTTTTATTTTTTTTTTTGCATTTAATCATTTAACTGTTTGTTTATGACCTGAGTGAGCTTCTGTTGCAAGATTCCGTACATCTACGTAGGTCCATGCCACTCATAGCACATCCAACCCCCCACAGTTAATCTTGCAGGTACCGAGCCCACAAGATGGCTCCATATTGCCACTTCAGGCTGAGCCTGGCACTGCTATGGGATCTGACTGGTCACCAGGTTGCTGCAACTCCAAGGCCTGCCTCCAAGCATGGGTCTCAGTAACCCCAGTCTGGGAAAGGTAAACTTGGCTGTAATTTGTGAATTCATTGAGACTCTTTATGGGCCACTCTTAGAGTCTCCCCTCACAGCTGTACACAAAGGAAGACAGTACCAGCACTGGAGTAGTTCCTGTCCTTGTTGTTTTTTAGTTATTTGGAGAGTGTTTGTTCCTGCATTTTCTTATTATGTGGCAGATTGTATTGTAGCAGCTAGGGGTCATGACCTTTAACCTTAAGGTTGTGAGTTTTCCTGCTACTGCTGCCTTACCTGTGACCATTATGTTTAGTGCTCCAATATCAATATCCTGATCTATAAAGTAAACAGTAAATTGGCTAAATGGCAAATGAAATGACATAACTTTTTGCTAAGGGGAGCAGGAAACACGGTGGTTAGAGCTGCAATCAAAGAACAATACTTCAAGTCACAGCTCCTGCATTTGCACCCTTGATTGAAAAATTTACCCTCATTTGCCCCTGAAATTATTACAGAAGCAAATATTAGACTGTGGTATTTCTTTTTAATTTACTTATTAAAAAAAAAAAATAAAAAAATACAGCTGCCTCTTATTTTTGTAAAATTGCTCAGAGTCGTAGAACAGTAAGGACCCTTTCTGATCTGAACTGTAGATCCTTAGTCTCACAGTCATTACTCAGTCCAGCTGTATGGCTGTGGAAACACTTTGTATTTGTGTATTTGTCAGTCTCTTATAGACCATGAGGGAAAAAGTGGTGCATGGCATGCTACATTTTTAAGAAGGTACACAACATAGGGCTATTTAAAACATAGTGGAAATGTCTATAACCTTAGCAATCTTATCACACTCTTGATGACTTACAGAAGGAAGGCCTTTCCTAATTAAAGACGTGGTTTGACTAATGAGAGACTGATGATTATAAGAGCAAGTTGTGGTAAAGAGGAAGGCTGATATGATGTCAAATGGGAACACTGTAAGAGGGTTTTATGTTCTTTTCTTTGGTAAAATTGTTTGTTTTTGACCTCGTCCTGCGCCTTCTGCATAATCCATTAACTAAGACCTGGTCTTCCTGAGGATATGTGGTTTTGGTCTGCTCGTACTCAAACCACAGGTTCCCATTCCCATGGCCCAATCAAGTTTAAGGAGAAGATAAGTCATTTGTTGGGTTTGAAATGAAAGGGTGGACTGAGAAATGATGCAAAGGCTGTTTAGTCTTCTCTTAATTTTTCATAAGGACTGCAAATATGGATACCATTTCAACTTTGCAGAATGTGAAACATGCTATTCTGCTTGATCGCAGTTAGTACTGAAAAAGTACACTAAGCTACTATAGAGTGACTAAATATTGTAACACAAAGACAGTGCAACAATAGGTTCATCAAATGATGTGTACCAGGGCAGACTGAGTGATACCAGTCCTCAAATCGCTGTCTTTCATATAGTTAGAGGTCTGTTTAAAAAAGGCTTTTACAGTGTGATTACTCACATGTGTGTAAGAATCTGAGTGTGAATGTGCATGTGGTTAACAAAATCTGAGTGTTTCTTTCTCCCTCTTTCGACTCCTTCAAAAACATTGGCTGTGCTGGAAAAGGCAATATAAAAGTGAAAGGCAGGACTGTAATTTGCTTTAAGTGTAAATCCACAGTGGCCACTTTATGTCTCTTCACAAAAGCCAGAGAAAAACCTTTGCACAGAAAAATCCATTGCATAGGGGTCAGTGACTTACCTGTGGAAATACTGGGAGGGAAATAGTAGAATCATCTTAAAGCAAAGACATTAAAAAAAAGAAAGCTGCCAAATTTGGCACCAAGCAACCTAAATTTACAATCTTTCTTTCCAGAACTATATTCGAAGATAGTATTTTTGTTATCTTTTTGAAATCCTGAAAATGGATGTCAGTATAAGTAAGATTTCCGGTTGTGGAACAGCGCACGTAAACTTTTAACGACTAGCACAAACATATTGTAAATACCCATCTACAGCCATCCCAGTGCTAGTCTGGATATTTCTTCTGTCACATTTGCATGCTACTTGTTTTAAATGTTTAACTTTCAATGTGGATTTTAGAACTGATTGAAAGACTTGAGACTGAAAAAGTTTCGGAAGACTCCTGCAACAAAAAGTGTCCACAAGAAACCTACATCCTTGTTGTAACAATTACTTCATTCAGCTATAAAATCTTCTTTGCCACCATAGAGATGTTCTGCAAACCTCTAGCTGCAGCACTGTATTGTGCAACTTGGTCCGGTAGTACAGTACGTCATATTGTTTCATTGTCCTATAAAACCACAATAAGGTTACAAAATCATATAATTATAGGCTGAAACGGGTCCCTTGTGCACTTTGACAATTTAAACATTGTGTTCCTAGGTAAATATATTATTGCCGTGACAGAGAACAGCTGAGCCAAAAATATCTGAAAAGCTATGACCACAATATAACTGCATCAGATTTCAGAATCTACTGGCTCTGCAAATTTTGGCTATCCTTATGAGACTTTTCCAGCAAACAAATGCTGGAGCAATGATGGACACCAGATATCACAAACTATAAACTCTTCAGCTAGCAGGCTGCACAAGATGCCACAAAAGTTTCATTTTGCTAAACGTTTCAATGAAGTAAGGTAAACATTGTGTCCCTTATATCAAAAAATCTGTTGTTTTCAACTTACAGATAAAAGCTCAGCATTTTTTTAAAAAATATGTTTTTTTTTAAAAGCAAAGTTACTCAGATGTTACCTTTCAGAGTGAATATACTGTAGTCTACACAAACATAAACCATTCTGCTTTCAACATTTGCACACTAACTGCACTGAATGCAATGCAACTGATCCAAGTCTGTTTCCTTTTAACCCTCTTAGGAACAAATCAATACTAGCAGCAGGAAATGCTAGTATTAGTAGTCAATTAGTGATGCTAATTTGCAACATCGGCCTGGAGATGGTTAAGTAAAAAACAAATGTTGGTTGTTAGCATTAATGGACCTGCAATGTGCAAAAGGTCCATGTTACACGAACATCTCCCCACCATTGCCAAGAACCCTGGTAAACAAAACTGACAAAAAATAACTAGCATTTAATGTTTCTGTCATTGTGTTATAATGTAATGAGTTTTGCAGCCACTGAAATAAACATGTTGGTGAATTATATTGAAACCAATCAATGCAAGCATGTGCACAAACAAATGAGAAAATAGCTGTTTGATGAATGCTCTCCAGAGAGGCAGATGGATGATATAAACACTTTGCAATTCAACCAAGCTCAAAGTAACACTGTTATGTTCTTGTTGGAGTTGTGTATACACCGTGTGTTTTGCAATAAGTTTTCTATTACTGTATGCATGGACTGTACTGCCAGGTGAATATCCTGTCTGTTAGGACTGTATTGGCTGTGGTATCTCATTCAAAGACAGCAAAGAGCCAACGACAAGTGAAAGCCTTCAAAGGTGTCTTTTTGCAGCTCTTATTTTTGTTTATTTTCTCTATTTCTATTAGCAGTGTAATCAAAAGGCACTGAAGGCAAGTCATAACCAGGGATTCCAGATATAACAGTGATGTTTTTGAAATAAATCAGAAGCTTTGTCAGTTCAACTATGTTCAACTTGACGTAGCTCTTGTGCTACTGCATTACACTCATAAACTTGCACTGTCTGTATGAGCACAGTTTTTCAACCAAGAACCATTTTTTAGCCACAGCTACCCCTTTACGGAAATAACTCGCTAAACTGGTTACCCTCCAGTCCTGTATTCTAGTGACTGTAGAAAAAAGTGTTTTATGTGAACTCATAAATTGGCTATCAGAAAACCAAACATCAAATCTTAGTTATGATATATTATATTATCCAAAATCTGTCACATCCATCCATCTGCCCATTTTCAACAACCCCTTGTCCTGAACAAAGTCATGGTAGTTCCAGAACTGTTTCCAGAAACACTGGGCACAAGGCTGAGACGGCGTACACTACGGAAGGCATGCTAGTCAATCATAGGGTAGCCATACACACAGCCACAAAGGGTGATTCAGCATCACCAAGTCACTTGATCTGCATGTCTTTGGACTGTAGGAGACAACTGGATCACCTTAAGGAAATCCACGTAGACACAAGGAAAACATGTAAACTTTACACTGAACTGGATTCCAACCTATGCCCTAACGGCCCAGGCACTGAGAGGCAGCAGCAGCACTCCTTGCACCACCATGCCACCCACAACCTGTGACAGTAATTTCAATATTGCATTTCTGAATCATATGCTGATGTGGCATTAGGTGCATAAATAGATATAAAATGAAGAATGGCAAAAACATAATTTTAACTTTTAACTTTAACTTAATTGGACAAGGCTACCTTGCATGTCATTCTCCATCCCCAGAAAAAGAATACTGAGGACTACAGGCAGGCATAAGCATACAGCTCAGATTGTACAGGCTTAAATCATAACCCATGCTCTTTCACCCCTTCCCTTTGCTGTCTTTCTCTCTATCTCTTTTCCTCTGCACATGTTTCACACCATCTCCTACAATGTGATTCCAAAGTAGTCCACCAGCCCTAATCTGTACACCAGATGTCTTATGGAAGAGACTCCAAAACTGAATTCTCATGCATGGTCCGCAAGCAGATGTACACTTTTCCATCTCCCAGGGCTCAGATGTCAAAGGCCTGATCTCCTGGTTTCTACAATTCATCTAACAGAGGAGATCATCCACCTCTCCCTCCTCCTCCATCTTTCCCTCCAGTATTCCCACATCTTACCTCTCTCACCCTCAGGTTTATTTCATTTTTTGTTTCAGTTTCCCCCACTTTAACAGATGATCTTTGAGAAACATTTCACAGACAAAATTTCTGTCACCTCCACATACTTTTCTTCATTCCCATTTTTTTTTTGGTTTCTGACCAAACTGTCTAATGTTTCCAACCATTGAGACATGTGGAACCCAGCTTGTTCCCTTGGCTCAACACTGTTTTTTTTTTCCTCCTTTTTTTTTTTCCTTTCACTGTCTTCACGTCCTGGCAAGTTGATGTAATAAATTAAACATTGCAGACATGCTGTAATAATAGAGACCAAATGTAACAGTAGTGTAAAGGTCACTGTCTAAGATACAATTCCTATGATTGGGCCTCATCAACGCCAGCTCTGTACCATATAGTAGGTTATCACAGGTGTCAGAATCCAATTTTTATCTTAAACACCATGCAAATGTTACATTTACCTGACACTTCTCTTCTAAACAACTTAAAATGTTAAGTTACTTACTCATTTATAGAGCTGAGTAACTTCACTGGAGCAATTTAGGGAAAGGACCATAATCAAGGGTGTGCCAGTTGGAGGTGACCTGCAATGTTTGGGTCCAAAGGAAACACCTCTAGCCACTAGGTAACCAGCTGTCCCACTTTTGGAAACATTTGGTTTATACTGCACATACTTCTTTGATTCATATGTAATAAACATTGTAATACAAACATCATTTGTAATATACTCGGCATGACTTCGCAAATGAAGATTAACAAGGATAGGATCTACGTCTGCTGCAGGCACGCTGGTGGCTGATAAGACCAATGCCAGACAGGCAGAGTCTGCCACAACAGCTGCATGGGAGGGACTGGTTCTTTCGCTTTCTAAAGGAGTCACTGATGTATCCTAAAGCCTGCGCAAAGGGGCTTTTAGGTGGAATACAGTGTGCGCAGAGCTGATCCCACCCTTTATGCCCGAGGTTCATCTGCCATAGCCTAGCAAACTGGGACAGTGACGATGAGGTCCTCAAGCCGTAGGTTTTGTGTTGGAGTTTCCCTCTCCTAGGCAGACTGCTGACCAAAGCTGGAGAGGTCTGCCTTCCCTGTTATTTCAACTATAGCTAGTAGGCCACAGCTACTGTCCACAGTGAACTAGAGGCGTGCCCTGGTCACAAACACTTGGTCAGTGAGATCTCCATGGCTCTCGACATGCTGAATCATGCATGCAGAGATGCAGTGTTAGAGATGCCAAATTAGCATCTCCCCCTCACACATGGTTTAGCCGGCCAGCTGAGGCCATTGCCCGGGGTGTGGTACTCAGAGCCACCACATGAGAGATTTGTGAGATGGAAGGGGACCAGTGTCTCCGGCCATCCTATTGGTAGGATTCAGCTGTCAAAAAGCAAAGGCGCTACCCCTACCCAGAGCCCCCTTACACCCCCCATTTGTAATATAGGCATTTACTAAATACCATCACCATCAAAGTTTCAGTTTTCTATAATTTTATACTGTGAAAACTGTACAGTTTCCTTGGGATAGGTGGATGTAGACTCAATTATTTTCGTTGACTGTAACTTTACTTCAGGCTTCAAGAAAAGAAAAGAACTGTAGGCAGAGACTCTGACTCTCTGATCCTTCTCGCTTCTCACTACAGCTGCAGGATTTAAAGGTCTCCTCACTGAGAACAGAAGGGGCTTGAACAGTGAGCCATGGTAACACACTTTCAAGCAATCATAGCCAATGGTAGTCAGACATGTCAATGTTATTTGTTAGTTGTGGTTTGTTATGTTAGCTCTAAACAACACAGATTGCCAGGTGTGAGTGGTATGTCTTAGAGTCAAGGTGTCAGGGTGTGGTCGGGTATGGCTGTGTACCACATATACATTTTCATAGAAAATCAGTATTTAAAATGTTGACCCTTTTTAACAAATGGTACTAAACTGTTGATAAATACTGTACATAACTGGTCATAGTACAAAGTCAATTTTGAACTTAGGCAAGTTACCAGTGATAGCAGACACCCATACAATGGGCAGCAAGAAGCAGATGGTCCGAATCTTGAGCAAGGTACTCTCTCTTATATTGCTCCAGTAAAAAGAACAGCTTAATTAGCTTAACATCGCAAGTTGTTTTGAAGAAAAACATGAACTAGGTGAATACATGTACTTTAAAGTGACATTTGGAATGATTATACAAGTATTCTGCCAAGGTCTGGCAATAGTATGTGCTGAGAATGTTTCCAAGAGGAAAGAAGCTTGCAGAATAGACTGGTTCAAAATTAGCTCAGCTGATTTATTTCAGCCCATTGCTTGATTTGTTAACCAGGTGTTTGGCTCTAAGCAACAGAATCAATGGTTTCCTGTCTAAAGAACAGAGGTAGTGCTTCACAGTACATAAGTGCAGTTACTTTCAAAAAAAAAAAAAACATAAAAAGTACTAATCCAAAAATTTACTGGAGCAAAAGTGGAAAAAAAAAGTATCAGGTCAATATACTTCTCAAGTGTCAGTTTACTTTGATTCAGTTCAAGTTTTTTGTTATTATACAGTAACAGTAACAATAATAGGGAGTCTACCAACAGAGACCACCGGCTGCGTGTTCTGCGAGGGATGTTGCATCAAACATGTCGACCATCAAAGTTGTCTACGGCAACCAAGCTGTGCGACACCGCCACCACTGGAGACCTGAAAGCTCCTGCTGCTACAGTAACCTGGTTTATCTTCATCTGTCAAACCCTCCTTCCTGCTTCAGTTTCTCCATGGGACTCTGGAACTGCCAGTCTGTGGTGAGAAAGGCTGACTTCATACCAACCTTTCTTACCGCCTTCATACTCCTCCCATCTCTCACTGGACCTCCTGGCCATAACTGAAACCTGGATCACCCCAGACAATACAGCCACACCTGCAGCTCTCTCCACTAACTACTCCTTCTGTCACACCCCTTGTCCCTCCAACAGAGGTGGAAGGACAGGCCTGCTCATTTCTACCCGGTGGGAGTATTCTGTTCTCGCTCTCCACTTGCATGATCTGTCCTCCTTTGAATAGCATGATATCTCTATCACTACCCCAATCACTCTTGTTGTGGTTGTTCTTTATCGGTCTCCTGTCCCTCTCGGCTGCTTCTTTGAGGACCTTGACATCTTGTTGAGCTCTCTCCCAGGGGACAACACTCAACCTGTATGTCAATGACATTCATGCAAGCGGCCTTCTGTTGCTCCTACATTCCTTTGATCTCTCCCTGTCCCAATCCCCCGCGACTCACAAAGTAGGCAATTGCCTTGACCTTATATTTTTCCCTAACTGTGGCTGTCTTGTCCTCTGCATCTGTTACTCTGCTGCATGTCTCTGATCACTTAAAAACTCTGCCGCAACTTAAAATCTCTCTTGCCTTCCTGCTTTGCCTCTGCCACACTGTCTGCTTTCCCTTCTGCTGCACAGTTCTCGGATCTGTCAAAAGATAATGCCACTAACATTTTCCTCTCTCCTCCCTTGACTATCTCTGTCCACTGTCTTCCAGACCAGAACGCCCCAGTGCTACACCATGGCTGACTGAAATGTTTCTTGCTAACAGGACCAAACTCCGGGCTACAGAGTAAAGATGGCAAAAATCCAAGACTCGCTTGGACCTGGATGCCTACAAACTACTCATAGCTACTTTACACTCTGCTGTCTCCTCAGCTAAAACAACCTTCTACCACAACAAAATACAGTCTGCAGTTAACAAAACCATACAGACTCTTTGCCACCTTCTCATCCCTTCTGTGTCTTCCTCCTCCTTCTCCTCTCACTGCTGATGACTTTGCTTTGATTTTCAGAGACAAAGTCAATGCAATCACGAACAAGTTCTCAGTATCACCCTGCCCGGTTCCCGCTAGACCTCTGTGCGAAGTCATGCTCTCCAAATTCAAACTGCTCTCCGAATCCGAAATCTCCGACCTCCTGATACTACATAGAGCCACCACCTACTCGCTTGATTCGATCCCATTGTCACCCCTACAGAACATCTCTCCCAACTCTCCACCTACATCTCGAAGATCATCAACTCCTTGCTCTCCTCTGGCTGTTTTCCAGCTGCCTTCAAAACTGATCTCATTTCACCTCTGTTAAAGAAACTCTCCCTGGATCCCAGCTCAGTCCAAAAGTACAGACCAGTCTCTCTCTTCTCCTTCTTGTCTAAAACTCAGGAGCAGGTGGCCTATGATCAACAATCTGAATTCCTTACCTGGAACCATCTCCTCGATGAATATCAGTCTGGTTTCAAAGTTGGCCACTCCACGGAAATGGCATTTCTGGCACTGTGTGATGCTCTCCACTCAGCTACAGCCGCCTCCCTCTCCTCGGTCCTCATCCTCCTCGATCTGTAGCATTTGACACTGTCAACCACTGGATTCAACTATCCTGTCTTAGTCAGCTTAAGATCAAAGGAGCAGCACTAAGATGGTGGGAGTCCTACTTATCTGATAGATCCTATCAAGTAGTCTGGTGGTGCTCCCATTCTTCTCCTCTACCTCTCTCAACCGGTGCCCTGCAGGGCTCTTCTCTTCTTGATCTACACCTCCTCCCTCTGCCCAGTCATACCCTCCCATGGATTGAAATATCACTACTACACTGATGACACCCAGCTCTTCCACTCATTTCCACCTGGAGCATCAGACATTTCTGCACGCATTGCTGCCTGCCTGTCAGACATCTCTGCATGGATGTCTGATCACCACCTTCAACTCAACCTCTCCAAAACAGAGATTCTTCAGCACCCAGCTGGTCTGTCCTCCTGTCACAATCTATTGATCAAACTGGACAACTCACTCATTTTGCCTACCTCCTCGGCTAAGAGTCTGGGAGTGATGATTGACTCAAGTATATCTTGCTCTTAGAACATCGAAGCCACAACCTGGACCTGCAGAAACATCCTGCATAATATCCACAGGACCTGTCCTTACCTCACAACTGACTCCGCCCAACTACTTGTCCAGGCCATGGTGACATTCTGTTTCTCTCTTGTGTGGCCTTCTTGCTACTGCCATCAAACCTCTGCAGCTGATATAGAATGCTCCTGCACGAGTTGTGTTTGACTTGCCAAAGCATTTCCATATATCTCCTCTACTTGTTTCTCTGCACTGGCTTCCTATAGCTACCCAGATCAAATTTAAGACCCTGGTTATTGCCTACAAATGCTAAATGAATAAATGTAAATGTGAACAACAAAACAAAGTCCATAGTTTGCAAGGTATCATAACTCACTATTGACAATAGCTTGTCCAGCACAGGGTGACAATGATTGTGAACTTATCCCAGAAACATAGGCTATAAAATGTGATGTGATGGACCCTAGATGGGAGCCCAGTCAGTCACAGTGTAATCACACCGAATCTCATTCACTCACACATACAGACACAAAGGGGAATTTAGACATCAGATACATGTCTTTGGACTGTGGGAGGAAAACCATATGAACGCAATAAGAAGATGAAAACTCCAAACAAGGTAAGCCAGATTTAAACTGACATCTGATTGCAAATCCATTCACTGTAGGGCACCAGTGCTATATAGCACAAGTGATTGATAAAAATGGAAAAAAGGAAAATTTTATATACTGGAGCACTTCAGGGTAAATGCACTGCTGAAAGGCAAAACAGCAGTGGCAGAAGCAGGATTTGAATCAAGACCCATTAGACATTTTCATCCATAACCACTACACCAGTGACTTGCAAAGTGAGAAAACCCAGACACTATATACCGTTAGCCACGTTCTCTGAACTTGCTTTGCTCAGTCAGTCTCTCATATATTTAGCTGTGTTATTGATTTAGGACAAGTGGGAAGCATGGGGTTCACTCATTTAAGCACCATTTCACTTCAAATGGTGACACAACATCCTGCTTAGAAAGAACACGGACTGTGTTGTTTAATTAGTTAATAGTTAGCATCCTAGCTACACAACAGGAGAATAGCAAGAACTTACTCTAAAATACCCCTGGATTTTTCTGTTTCTGGAATGGATATACACTGAGACTCACATCCTTGGGCAGACAAGGATATCAAATCTCATCTGAGATATAAGCGGATGTGTAGCCAGTATACCCCTTAAGCTGGATAACCCACACATAGACAGCTGGCTACAAAGAAAGGTAGTGATGTGCAAAATGTTTAACTTATGAATGCCTTGAAAAAAAATGTGATGAGATAATCAATATTCTTAAATTTATGAAATAGCAGCAATGCACAAATAGCTTGGTTTAAAAATAGTGAGACCTGATTAACTGTCAGAATATGAGAAAAATGTCTTAACTTATTAAAAATATTCAAATTCTTTTTCTTCTCTGAATTTGTTTCCCCTGCCCATAAGTGAAATAGGTTGACAAACAATGAGAGATGAAATCCAACACTAAACTCTCACTGGTGTCACTGCAGGGAAAACTCTAAAGAACAGCTAACTTTGGCCAATGAAATCAACAAAGGAAGTCATGTGACAATGAAGAATTGCTGTTGATGGTTCACGATAAAAGGCTGAGGCTGACAGCTGAAATAGCCAATGAAATCCACAGAAAGTGTCAAAGCTTGCGGTAACAGTGACTTTATTAGTTTTAAGAAAGCTAAAAACATCCAAAAGGAACAAAAATGTGAGTTGCAACTGCTCACCTCTTCTTAAACAATGATGGATGAAGTACTAAAATTATTTTCCTCACAAGTCATACACTGTCAGAAAGATATAGCTTGAAGTAAGAGTAAAAATGTTACAAAAATGTACAAAATGTTACATATGTATTAATCAGTAGAAGTATAGATACTTTTCAACAGACAAAACAGACATTTCCTAAATGTCAGTCAACTTAAATATGGAACTATTGCATATTTTTAGTTAATAAGATATGAAACACCAGACAACATATGACTGTATATTTTACTATTGAGTCTATGGGTTGATAATCACTTTGCATTTTTGCTGACCATGGCTTTGTTCCCCCCAGTGTTCCTTCCAGTCTCCAAACAAGCCTAGTGTGTTCCCATGAATAACTGAACTGAATACTACTACTACTGCTAATATATTTATGGTCTGCTAATAGTTTACCAGTTGGTATGCCCCTGACTGAAACTGCTTCTCCCAAGTTGGGTTGTGGTGCCAAATCTGGCAACACAGGGCACAGGGCTGGAGGGGGAGGGGACATACCCAGGATGGGACACCAGTCCACTGCAGGCCACCCCAAGCGGGACTTGAACCCCAGACCCACCCAAGAGCAGGCACAAACCAAACCCACTGTGCCCCAAGCCCCCCACTTTATTAAACTAAAATTGAACTAGTGGTAAAGTATTACCACTTTTATGCTTCATGAATCCTGTGCCTCACTTACTGAAATGCAAATCAGTCACTGAAGAAAACTAAGAAAATGTTTAGCTAAATCATGGGGGTGTGGTGGCGCAGTGGGTTGGACCACAGTCCTGCTGTCTGGTGGGTCTGGGGTTCGAGTCCTGCTTGGGGTGCCTTGTGACGGACTGGCGTCCTGTCCTGGGTGTGTCCCCTCCGGCCTTACGCCCTGTGTTGCCGGGTTGGCTCCGGTTCCCCTGCGACCCCATATGGGACAAGCGGTTCTGAAAATGTGTGTGTGTGTGTGTGTGTGTGTGTGTGTGTGTGTGTGTGTGTGTGTGTGTGTGTGTGTGTGTGTGTGTGTGTGTGTGTGTGTGTGTGTGTGTGTGTGTGTTTAGCTAAATCACCATTTGTAAAACAAAAGGTTTTGCTAAACCTCATTTGGCAGAATTTGCTCCCAGAATAATATTTGTCTTATTTTGCTGGTTCCTTTAAAACAGTCCACACCAAAATTTTAGTACATTTCATTACCATGAGGCAAGCCTTTTTAAACAGTCTGCTTTTACAAAAAAAAAAAAAGTATTATTAAACCAAGGAACATATGGTTGGAGAAACTGCTTCACTTACCATCTCCCCTCCCTCACAGTTTTCTGTGAAATTACTCAGCTCAGTCTCTGTGCCCCAGCCATGTTGGTCCATTCAGCAAATGCTGGGGTACTTTGTAGTTCCTTGTGTGAGAGATTGTTCACTTTTCTCCACAGCTGACCTCAATGACAGTACAAGTTCTGAACATGAGTCAGAACCACACAAAATTTCCTTATACTCTACCGCAGACTGAAGACCTTATCAGACTCTATAGTCAGAATCATTTTTTACTGATTCTTGCTTATGTTGTTTAAGCAGAGTATTTTCAGTGTTGGTTTATTGCATCAGTAGTGTAACTAAAATCTAGTACTGCTCTAGGTTTGGCCATTACTTATCTTCAGGACAAGAGAATGTTCCAAGTGTATAAAGAGAACTGTGCATTTTACTTATTAATGATTTTATAGAATTTGTGTAGCCTGGGGTCTTCCAAATATTGAACCTCCAAAATATCAACTTCCAGGTCAGAATTTTGCTGTGGTCAAATCCTCAATTAATTCCTTTTATGAGAATCAAAAAATTCTACAAAATCTTCAAGAAGCAAATTTTCACAAGTAAATTAAATTCATTATCCAAGGAAAACTTGTATATTTTACTAGTATTTTGTTACTACAAACAATAGCAAAAGTTAAATTAAAAGCTGATTTGTTACATCCTCACTTTCTGTTACTATATCCATGATCATAGTAGTGCAACAGTTTTCTTTTAGCTGTCCTTTTAATAATGCTAAAAAAACAGGAAGATGAGTGCTGCGATATGTCAAAGTATCCTACAATGGTGACTTGTGTTAAGGACACTGCTTAAGTCGCTTTAAATTTCTAAAATATTTTTATGAAGCTGATGGTATACTTCAGGCATTAAAGCTAAGGGAATTTAGTGTGTTCAGCCTGTCACTATGTTGTGTATGTTTCATAAACACAGATTATCAAGAGATCCACACAGCATTTGCACTCATGATCCACATCCAAGTCAGTGCATTCAAGACATTCATCCAGACATGGTTAATTGATGAGTCATGTGATGCATTTTAACATTGCTTTTATAGATAGACTTCAGGTGAATGAATGCAATAAACAAAGGAAACAGGGTAAACATGGCTATTAAGGTTGAAAAACAAGACAGAAATACTGATGAATGTCTAATGACTACTAATGAATGTCTAAGGATTCAAAAGTAGAACACATTTTCCATGTCCTTTTTTGTTTGAAGATCAGCATAATTAAAACCTGTTGTTTTATGGCAGATTTCTGTCTGTAAAAGTTAAAAAGCAAATATCCAAACTGTGATGAAGGAATATATACTTTTTGAATAAACAATGTGGAGGTTTTAATTTTTTTGTGAACCTGTGTGCATTATATGTATGTCCCATAAAAACAAAAAACCCTGAAAATACAAAGCTATTATTAGTTATTAATTATATGTTATTGTAATAGGGATATCCCCACAAAACATTTTTTAATTGAAATAAATAACTTGGCTTTAAATTAAAAGTTTTACATGCAAAAAAAAAGAAGCTATTTTTTTTCTCATCATTCTTTTTTATTTTAAGTTTCATTAGAATGAAACTGAGACACATAAATTGCATTATGGGAGTAAAATTGCCAGAAAGAAAATCCTAGTTTTTGGTGAGGTAGCAAGGCACACACACATTTGAAAACCCAATTTGTTTGTGCTGTCAAGGAATCTTCATTAAAATACAGACATGAACAGCCAATGGTTCAAGTATGCAGACAACCACTGGGCGATGACTAGGCAAACAAAACCCGGAGTTCTCTGAGAACTTTCCAGGACAAATATATCTGGAGAGATGCGGGTGGAAAGGAAGGGAATTCTCAGCATTTTTTTATGGATTTTTAAGCACGAGACTGAAGACAAATCTAGCATTTGAACATGTTATTCATATCAAGCCCATATCCAATTTACCCTGTAATACCACTATCTTCAGTTTCATTATTACATGTCTGAAAATACTCACTCTCATTCACTGTCATTAAACACATGTCCGAGTCTGAGTTGCCGTGGTTCAGAGCCTTTCCCAGAGGCACAGGACATAAGGTGAGGTAGGGTACACCACAGACATAACAAGAATGCATCACAATTGCATTTTGATTTAATGGCACTGGGATGTATCATTCATTTAATAGTAAATGAACAATTACATTTATCTTAAAAATATTCCTGTGACAGACTGCCATTCCATCCAGCTTAAATTAGATTGATGGATTGGAAAACTAAGCTTAACTCATTTTAAGGTTGCCATGCTCAATTAAAATTCCAGTGTAGATGTTAATAGTAGTGTTTATTTTTGGAAATTCAATTATTAAAAAATTCAACAAGCACAAATAGATTACATCTGGTATCTAAATTCCCAGCTATTAACTCTACTTTCTGAAGTTAATTAGGGGATTCCCAGCTGAGAATACGTTTCCAGGCAGCTTATTAGTATTCCCTGTACCACCAAATGAAAACTCTGTGTCACATTTAGTGGTGACACAGACAGAGACGTGTATTACAGTCACGTCCAAATACGCACGTAAAAGATGATGATCTTAAGTGCAGAGTGGATATACAAGTGCACGGTGTAAAGTAAGAAATGAAGTACTGATGTGCTACAAGGGTCACGAAACAAAGAGACACACAGAGTGTTCTCACAACAACCACAAGTGGAACCAAACAGGTATACAGAAACATGACTTAGACAGGTCTGGGACATGGGACTAGGACAGGAACATGGCAAACATACATGGACAGGACCAGAGCATGGGACTGGCAAAGAAATACACTGTGAATGGTACTTTGGAAACAGGCAAATGAACAATGCATCTTCCTTCACATTTGTGCATTTAACAGACACTTTTCTCCAAAAAGACTTCCAGTGAACTCTATGTAGTGTTATGAGCCCACACACTTTATTCACCAAGGTGACTTACACTGCTAGATACATTACTTACAAGGAGTCACTCATCCATACATCACTGGAACACACTCTCTGTGTCTCTCACACTATGAACCTGAATAGCATGTCTTTGGACTGTGGAAGGAAACCAGAGCACCCAGAGGAAACAGACACAGGAAGAACATGCAAACTCCACACAGACTGAGTGGGGATCAAACCCACATTCTCTTGCACCACCATGTGCTGTAAAAAAGCAGTACTACTTGCTGTGCCACCATGCCGCCCATCAGCTTTAAATCTTATACTTGAACAGGATAAAATGAAAGATTTTGAGAATGTTCAGAAACCTCAGGCACATGGGTCTCAGTGTATTGTGAAGAATCACAAATGCAATCTTCAAAGCGTGATACGATGGCAGCCCAGGAATAGTCTAAAGATGATAGATCTCCACTTGCTTCATCCTCACTCCCCACCACATCCATTTTACAGCCTTCTTGCATAATGGCAGATGTGATGCTACAGCAGTCAGTGCAGCCTGAATATAGGGTCTTGTATCACAATGCTCTTGTTTACATTCTGTCTGCTATTCTTATGGTTTTCCCAGCTGTGCAGACTAAACAGAGCCAAGTAACAGAACAGTTCTCTTTTCCAGAAAGAACAGTAATAATACAGCATACAATGAATTCCACTTATGACCATGATATAAACTACACTGATGTGCTGTACTGTTCTGAATTTCTCATTTTTAATAATAATAAAATCGGTAATTTGAAAAATTACGTTTTTTTTTTTCCTTATTCCCATTGTACCAAAACAGAACTAAACAGAAATACAATAAAAGCAAATCCTTATTAGAAAAAATACAGCAGTTTGTTGTATTCCCAATGCTAAAGTATAATTTTGGGTCATTAAGTGTGCACTGGAATTCCAGTCCTCCACGCACTGGTAATGACACACAGCAGAGAACAAAAAACATGAAGTAAAATGTATGCATGAACTGATAAAGGACTGAAAGACAAATTATCCTTGTAACAGTGCTCAAGACATGCTTTATGTCTGAGTTCACCCTTCACTTATGTTAGCAGACTAAAATCTTAACCAAATTTTAGACCCAATGCTTTGTTAAGTGATCATAATTAGTAGTCTAACCTTGATCATGGAAATTATGGAAAGCATGATTTTAAACTGTTATACTAAATCTTTGTGCCCTAATGGTGTGCATCTGTACAGGAATTCAAAGCAAAATACATGTGTTCTCGCTATACACAATCATCACTGTTTTGAGCTGGAGGGAAATCCTGTATAGATTTAGGCATGAAGTGTAGTACTGGTCTCTAAGGAAGACTGGCAAAGTTTCTAGATTTATAAGAAATTCTAAGGAACTGAGGAGGTGGAAACATTTTGATTGGAAGATTGGGACTGTAAGTGATTATGCTGCATAACTCAGAAATGCTATACCAAGACACTCATTAAAAGTCTGTACAACATTTTGTACTCATTATCAGCCATGACCTAAGTGCTATTAAAGGTGAGATAAATATGTTGTGGGCATTTTAGCACAGAAGCACAGCAACCACCTCGATATTCTGCCAGTAGACATGTGCTACAAAGAATTTCAGATGTTTCTTGGGATGGTGTGGTACACCAGAGTACGTACTTTTTCACTCCTCATAACCATCAACTAGCATAAGGTTTTGAGAATGATTTAGGCAGGGATAACAAAAACAAAGGTTTGCTGATTTATGAAGGTATTTTTCCTCACATTTTGCAGAAACAAATGGCTGAAACAAAAATATTTGAAGTTTGCAGGATTTCTAAAAAGAGGGAGAAGAAAAGAAAGAATCAGATGTTCCACAAAACAGCTGCTCCAATTCGTCATGGGTCCTGGAAGGAGCCCGACCGTGTGTAAAGACGTGGAAACAGCATGTGGGGGTGGAGGGACATCCCTCGGGCCAGCAAGCTGTGCTACCCGCTGAGGAGACCCTGAGTCATGGCAGACGTGGCCACCTCATGGGGACAGAATCCCACACAGCTCCAAGGGGTACAGGAGGGGGTCAGACGGCTGAGAGTACATGCACCTCCCTTTCCAGCTCTGCAGGGAGCCCAGGAGAAAGGAAATGATGAGTCTCCTCCCATTGCATACGTCAGCTACTGATACAACCATGTCTACTTTCCTTCTCCAAACAGGAGCGCTTTTCAGTTTCCCTGAGTTAAAGTGGAACATCCTTATATGGAATAGTTTTCACAGTGTATTGTAAACATAACCATATTTTCACCAGTCATAGAAGATACGGGTTGTTTTAATTTTTCTTTTGGTCAAGCATTTTTTTAAAGAAATCTTTAAGGAAAAACTTGAGCTATGTTCAGTCTATTGAGTTTCCCCTTAAATATACAGTATTCAGCTTTATGCTTAAGCAGGTCAGGCCAGTGCAGACCACTGTGACTGCTGATTTTGCCGCAAAAAGCTTCTGAGAAGTTAAGTTTTTGCAAACTGCTGTAATTTTTGTGTTTTCCTTCACTGTTATTACATGCCAGCTCATACACGTTCCTCTGAGTCATTGTTCAGATGAGATGACTATGCTGTGTATTGAAGACATATGTTCTTCACCAGTCTCAAAGTTCAGTAGAAAAAGGCTCAGTCCAGTGTGCGTGTGCATGTGCGTGTGTGCGTGTGCATGTGTGCAGCCTGGATAACAGATGAGAACATCATTGATTCCTGACATCAAAATCCAAACTCATGATATGTTTCAAGTCTACCTACACACCCATCAAAGGCCTTGTTTTACCACATTTACCACATTAATGGCTTTTTAATGCAGAATTATAACCAACAATCAAGCCTTTATTCTTCCTAAGTTCAAAGAATAATTTCTCTCTTCTTTCTGAATCTTTCAAAGTAATTATGTCTCTGTGGCCATAAAAAAAATGCTATTAGAAAAAAGTATCCTTAAAGACTCATCTATTTTGAACGTTGGACATGTACATGGCAATAAAAAGTTTCAGGGCCTATTTGCTTAATTTCCTCTGCATCAACCATGGAAAAAAAGAAAAATCAGCAAGTTTAAGGTTTAGCACCTCAGGAAGGTGATTTATTTACAACACATGTCTTCCATGTAAAGCAGTCAAAATTGAAATGTCCGCAAAATAAGTACCTGTTACGTTTAAGCTTTGTGAACTAAAGGTTGGACGTGAACACTAACATTTTTCATGGCCATTCTTCTGAAAGTGTAGGCGAGGGCATCATTTTAGAGCAATATTATTTGCCATCATTTATGAGATCTTTGCATTTGCTGAGTTGAGAGAATTTGCTGAGCGAGAGGTTCCACACTGACTGACGCACACTACAAATGTCATTTTTCTGCATGTTTTCCCAACCATGCTTTGTAATTTAATCCAAACTGTGGAAATTAACAGTCTCTAACATACTGGAGGATGGCAACCTGTCGAACTTGGGTTTGGAGTGGATCCACTGGACACTCACAGTCAGCATGGGGTCACTTAAAACTCAGGAAGGCAGGGTGCAGAAATCAAAACATACTTATAGAAACACACCTAAAGTCACGATGTGTGACCCATGTTAAAGTAGGCTATGCCCAGTAACAACTATGAAGTTGGTGGCTGTCGTACTCTAAAAGCTGAAACATGACCAGTATGCCACTCATAACATGCAACAGAGTGACTTCACCACCCATGAGGGCTGTTTCCTGTGTAAATGTAATGTTATTCTTCATTCTACATTTCAATTTGCCTTTCAAATTCACTTGAGCTCAGTATTTTAATTAACGTCATACTGTTCAGGAGTGCAACTATACAGTAAAGGCCTGCAAAAGGTCTCAGTGTATGGAAAACATGGCACTGACTGATGATGGTTCATTCACCATTCCTCTCTTTTTTGATGAACTGAGTTGAAGCCATGTGAGCATCAGTGTCAAGCTGTGACAACTTACTATAAATTATTTATCCATTAGTGATCCATTCATCTATTCTATCTATCCAATAACTGCTTGTCCAATGCAGAATCAATGTGGTCCTGAGCCTACCCTTGGAACGAACGACACGAGGCAGGACATTAGGTACCCTGGATGGAATGCTAGTCTTCCACATGCACACAATAAGGGCAATTTACAGTCACCAGTTCACTTGAAACACATCTCTCTGGACTGTGGGAAGAAACCAGAGCACCTAGAGGAAATCCAAACAGACCACAAACGGATCAGCCATTGTAAATCTCAAGAAGAGAATTTTCACAAAATGCCAAAACACTTATTACTATATAACATGGTTTTATACTACACCAAATCAGTATAATGAATTGCATTAATTTTCTTGTCAGCTGTAGAAACCAGTTAAATTACAGGATCCTGATTCAAGAAATGCATCACTAACATGCAGATACAGGTATTATATTTACTTACTTCATACAAAACTACAGAGCAAAGTCAATGGACTGAAAAAATGTTTTTACCTCTTAAATCCAAAATTCAGACATTTTATAGTTTATTTTTACATTTTTAATATTTTAGACATTGCGTAAATGGTTTTGTCGTTCAGACTACACTTATTAATCATGTGCATAACTGAATATTTAAAGTCACAATGAATGACCCATGTTAAAATAGGCTACATATGCCCAGCAACAACTATGACATGGGTGGCTGCCGTAGTCTATAAGCAGAGACATGACCAATGTGCATTTACTCAGGAAATGCAAACAAACAACCATAAAATAGACTAAATCAAGGTGTGTAGGACAAGTTTCTTAATGAAGCCGCACTTAATCTTTATTTAAATACGCTGTAGGAAAAGACTGCACACACGCAGCAAAGTCCAGCATCTAATGAAACCAATAACATCCTTGAAACACAACATAATGGAAAGACCACGTATACATCCTTCAGATACTTAAAGCTCTCTGTTTTATTTCATTTGTCTTCTAAGCTTTCATTTCATTTTATTTTCTCTGTCATTCTGAGAAAACTATGTTAACGAGAGGGGGGACATGGCAGGATCCCACATTTTTCCAGTTCTCACTGAGAAGAACTGTTTCCTATACAGTCTCCAAACCCATCATGTATTACAAGAAACATATGCGTGCTGTGACATAAGATGTAGATGTGGATGGGTCCAGAGGGAGGATGGGGGATTCATGGTGAAATGAAAAAAACCGCTCATTTTCAGTCTTCAGTGGTTCCAGTTTTTTCTCATTTTCCAGAGCCGCTTCCAAGTTTCAGCATCTTTCCCTCTCTTTTACATTTTCATTATTGCCTGCATTTTGTGGAGAAGAAAAATCCCTGACAGCTGCAGATTTGTTGTGGTATAAAAATCTCCGTTACATGGTCATTTTCTTTTCCCCATTATTGCTCCCTTTCACATTTCACTAATTAAAAATGGTGCTACATAAGAGCTATAATTTTCTTTTACATATGTAGGAGTTACTATACCTGTAATTGTATTTTTTATTTTTTGTTTCCTGTGTTGCCCACTCACTTGTCGAACCATGACATCTCTTGTGCTAGAAATGGGATAAGCTGTAAGCTTTTAAGTCACGTGGTATAAAGAATATGATCTAAACTGTTAACTAAGCCACACAAATATACCTTGTTAAACCCAGCAAGACAGGGCACAAGGGCCAAGGGGGAGGGAACACACCCAGGGAGGGACGTCAGTCCATTGCAAGGCACCCCAAGCAGGGCTCGAACCCCAGACCCACCACAAAGCAGGCACCATCTGAACTTGCTGCACTACCACGCTCCCTCTCCTTGCTAAACCAGTAGTGTAAAAATATATTTGATTAGTTAAATGGGAAGCTGAAAAGAAAGGAATGCCACAGGAATCCTGAAGATGTTTCAAGGGGTTTCCTAGAGTCCACTGATCAGTATGGTCTCAGCAAAGCTTAGTAATCAAAGAAATAGCACTGACACATTTGTAATTACTGGGATATCTTTGTCATACAGCTCCTATTTGCTGGTTAGCTATGGGGAAGAATTTCAGGATAGTTCACAATAAACCAATATGGACCCACTCAATTTTCCTTGCAATAAGTTACCAAGCAGGTGACTTATCCAGGTTTTTTTAATGTCACCAAAATCCTTCAGTGATTGTCCACTCCCTCCCTCAACTTGGCTGATTTTGGGCTCAGAGCTGCAGTGTTCTGCCAGGAAGAGTGTCTTAGTCAATGGCTGTGTGAGAGGCCCAACAGCTTGATATTTTGACCTTGGATTATACAGTATCTACAGCCCCATTTTGATCTTTGTTTTGGATTAAAGCTTTCTCTGACCCTTTTCTACCCTCACTTTGAACATAATACAGGTACACACCTCTTCCGCCCACTTGAGAACTCCAGCTTGATTTATTTTGACTATAACATGTAACCCTAACTAAATCATCCGTTAATGGAATATACAAGCGTACTAAATTTAGACAATGGGTTTTATGCAGTTTTTGCAGGATTAACTTTTTTCCTCTCTGTAAATATCAGTAACTAATGTTTTACTGCAAAAACCTTCTGTGGATGATGTTACAATACGAAAAGAGAAAAGCAAAACACATTTAAAAAATGAGGGAAAAAAAAAAAAAATCAACAGTGAGCACTAATGAACAAATATATTGCCTTGGGATTTTTCACCTTTTTGTCAGAGAGAAAAATAGAACACAGCCCTTTCCAAGGAAGTTTCCACTGTTTCCCCACAATCTTCGAGGAGCATGTCTTATAATACACAGCGAGAAACATCCAGACTCCTGTTTATGGTTGGGTGGGAGGAGTACAGTAACCTTACAAGGCAACAGAGCATCTCACATCAAGGCTGTAACCTAAGATGCAATAAAAAGAGCTGGATGTTTCCATTGTGCTCTTTTCTTTAATAGGTGTTGTGTGGAGGAAGGGCAACAGGAAATGGAGGCTGATTTTGGGATGAGAAGCAGATTGTCTAGAGGATGCCGGAGACTGGCAGATGGAACAGTACATCGTTTTTCTGGTGCAACAATGTTTCCCTATGATTTAGCTATAGTCAGAGACAATCTCGTAACCATATTGGGGGTAATATCTGTGTAGCTGATATTCTACCTGTTACCTGAAAAAAAAGAACTCAATAGCAAGCATTTAAATGGCAGTGGGGAAGGGGGATAAAAATTAAACCATTTCCAAGGACAAAGTAACATCAACTTTATTCACCTTAGAATTATGAAATATTTACAAGGGAAAGTTAAAAAGTATCCACATATAGTCTGTATTTAAATGAATACAGAATATTGCAATTTCTTTTTTTTTTTTTTAACTTAATCTTGTAGAAAATAGAAATGCAAGGCTTGGGAAAACTCCAAGTTTTTTGCACAGGTTAATGATTATTGCAAAATGTAGCAACTCATGAATTTTCAGTTCATAACTTTTTGCCCAATAAGTTCTTTGCACTTGAACTTTTTTAATTCAGTACTTGGAAGAATGATGCGTGTGGAAATGCTGGTGGTTTGGTAAGATTTCTTGCTCTTGGGTCTGGAAGGTGAAAACAAGGCCTTAAATCATATTTGCTGCAGGCTGAAGGCATTTTGCAGCTTCTGTATGCTATATTTAAGCATTGTTTAAAATAACTCACCCAAAGTGTGGCGTTCATACTGCTTGTTTTCTCTCAAGTCACCCACGTGGGCACTGTTCGGGAGGGGACATTCAATTTACATGTCAGCCAGCTTGACATTTGGTGTAATTTAGAGTGAAAAACAATGAAAATTTATTACCAAGGACCTCATTTTCTCTGACTCTGATAACAACAGAGAAGCAGCTATGGCGGGAAGCCCCTGTTAATACACGAAGTGTAAGCACCTCTGAACATGCATCATTAAGACATCTGAATGCATCTTTGAATCCTGTCAATGTAAAAATTCCATTTTTCCATGATCTTATGATTGCTTTTTTGCCTCATTCCCCCCGAAACTTCTCTGAACAAGGCCTGTAATGCTTGCAACCACAGCACAATTACACATGCAGCATTGACCTCCAAGGTCTCCCAATAGAGTTGTTGTGGCAAAATTCCCATGGCCATGGACCAGCCAAGCCAAGAAAGCACGGATATTGTATAAACATACAAAGTGAATATTAGCCAACACCCCAGTCACCTACCTGTTGCTTTTTGTGATGATAATGGTTTCCAGCCTTTCCTTATTTTCAGCTTTCCTTTTTTAGACATGGGACTGCTGTCAAGTCCCTAGAAATAATCATCACCCCAATTTTTAAACAGGGCATTTCAAATCAAATCAGACTGCTTGAGAGAATTTTATTTCAAAGGAAACTTTTTTTGGGAAGGAAGCTTATTCATACTGTGCTCCCTAGAAAAATAAAATAAAAGAGAGGCCTAAATTAAAGCTTTGATTTAGAGACACCTGGAAGTACAGTAGTTGGAACTGCTGCCTTTGTGACCAAAGATTGCAGGTTTCAGTCTCACCTCTGGCTCTTGAACCCATGTGCAAGGTACTTACCCTAAATTGCTGCAGTTAAATTACCCAGCTGTATAAATGGGTAAATAATTGTATGTTGCTTTGGAGAAAAGCATCAGCTGAACATAATTCTGTGACATTAACTTCAGTCTTGCATGAAGGATTGAAGAAGACACTGCAAATACAAATGCTTTCCCAAACAGCATATTTTGACTGCTTTATTATTCAAAATGATTGTGGTACTGAAATGTTACAACTTTGTTGTATTCTTATTCTGAGGAGTCTGCAGTGAACAAAACCCATACTGCCTGTAGTTTACAACAATAAGTTCTGGAGTCTTTTCACCACCTTATCTGAAGGGTAATTTTTGTGCCATAAATTCCAGTGTATTTCAAAAAAATACTGTATTAAAGCTATTTCAATGGATTGCCATGGACTGGTGCCCTGTCCAGGGCCTATCCTTCCTTGCCTTGGGCCCAGTGATTCCAAGATAGGCTCCAGACTGCTGTGATCCTGACAGAACAAACGGTTAATGGAAATTAGTGAATGATTTTATTGAAATGGAAACTGCCGAGCTAGAATTTGTCACTGTTCATGGAACTGAAATCATTGCTTGCAAGAATACTCATGAAATTAAAATTAGTCTCTGTGCACTCAATTTATAGCATAATTTATAGCATATATATAATATATGCAGCATATTTATAATTTATAGCATAATCATCATTTACTGTTTTTAATCAAATACAATACCTCATGCATAAGCTGTCTCATTTATTAATTTATGAATACTTTAAAAGTACATATTAAAGCTATAAGTGATTAATGTTTTGGTCACCAAAAAGCATGTATACAAATCAAGCGTAGCATCCCCCCATGGAGTTATTAGAGACAGAGGTTTGGAAAAGCATTTGTTTTTAAACAGATAGATATCTTTGAGCAGCACCCTCGATAAAGGTACACAAAACAGTCTTTTCAAGACTTGAGAGTTCCCTCAGCTAATTCTGAGCCCCCATACTCATGACAATGGTTAGGAGGTCTTCCCTTGAACCCCCAGAATTCCCCAGTGGCAGACAGAGCCTCAGTAACATTACAACCAATCAGAACGGAACACAGGACTGAATATAAGAATCAGCTCTTACACTAAGTATTTACATGAATTTACATCAGCCCCCCCCCCTTAGCACCATTACACAAGATTCTTTTTATTTTTATTTCCTGCTTAAACCTGTACAATTTTGAGTCCAGAACCAAGGTGAAGTTGGCACAGTAATAGAAACTGAGAAATGTGAGGTTTTTTTGAAGTATGGTGAAAGTTCTGTTTTTTCTTTTGTATTTAACAATGTGTTTATTCTGTATATAGATTGTTCACCATATAGATATCATTTGCGGTGTAGAAAGTAACATTTTTTCCCAGCTGTGTATATAAAAAATCCTTGCAGAAGGTTGAGTTCAGCAGACTCTGTAATTGTTCTGCTGTGTTTCAGTTCTGAATCAGACTGCAGTTTCGTGTGCAGTTCAGATTCCAAACCTAAACTCCTCACTCACTGAGATCTTGGAAATTGTGGTCAAAGATGGCAGCTGGTAGCGTAGTGGTTAGAGCTGCTTTCTTTAGCTCCACAGGTGGTATGTTCAAATCCCAGCTACAGTACACTTGAACAGGGCATTTACTTCAAATTGCAGGGGTTGCAAACGGGTAAATCACTCTAACTTGCTTTGGAGAAAAGCATGAGTAAAATGTACTCATGCTATTTGCTTTAATACTTGCACGATATTTAATTCTCTCAATAATTAGATAATTGAGTAAATGAAAATCAATGAAAATGAAGGCGTGGAAATAAGAAACATAGCAAAAAGCATAAGCAGCATTAGGAAAGACTGAAAGTTAAAAATGGCAAGGAATTATTCATATTTACTGGGTAGAAGTAAGTTAGAGCTGTTGTCCAATTCTAAATTTTCTCAGTTTGTTTCCCAACCCTGCACCACCGAGCAAAGCTTTTATACAAAACTGCCCCAATAAAAGTGCATTGTTATAAAAATGGATAAGAAATTGCATGTTGCTTTGTAAGCAAAATTTCTTCCTGTCTGACAGCTTATTTATCTGTTAAAACCAAAGACAAAGCCCAGAAGTTCATCTCTGCAAATCCATCAGTGCCTGATAGCAAGCAAACAAGCACTGAAGGCACAAGAATGCTCTCAGGACTCCACTTTTTGGGTGGCAGCTTGGTCACAGCACTTGAGTTTCAGCAACCATAACACCTACATTTTTGGAAGAAATGTGACTGTTCTCAAGAATACAGGTAGCAAATGACAAATTCTATGATAGTGCCAGGTTAGACCAAAATAAAAACATATTTTCCACATATGAGAATATATTGATCTCATAAGTTTTTAGATCATGCACTTCATTTGTATTATGCTGCTCACGACTTTATTAATCTAACAGGGTATTTTACTAAAGGACACCACAGCAAAGTCCCTGATGCACTAACTTTCTCTAACATTGGTATGTAGCAATCATAATTTCGAAATTGTTGGCTCAGTCAATTATATGATATTGTGACATTCACTTTAACAAACAGCCAGATGGCTGAGGACTACATATATTGCACACTGCATGGCCTTACAACATTACCTATATGCTGCCTAACTATGTACACACATTTTATTTCAGCTTCAGCAATTTCAATTTCCCATAGCCTGAGGTACACAAAGCATCTCAGATAATAAGCAAAAATGTTAGACTGAAAGAAAACAAATGGCTGATATATTGATCACAAAAATCATGACATATGCCAAGCATAGAAACACATCAGAAAGGAACAGTGGCTCAAAGAAGAAGCTCACTGAAAACCAATAGGTGGGACGCTTGGCTTAATATTTGCTAAAACACAAGACAACAGTCTCCAATTTGTTTTAATCAAAATCTCTGGGTGCCAATCTTGGGAAAAACTTTTGTTTCATAGAAACACTGTTCAGAAATCATTTCTGTTCTGGCTCAGGATGCAAAAATAAATACAAAATCTTGATTCATGAACACCTTAAAAGAGAACTCAATTTTTTCTTACATCCAGATGGGTTGATATTCAGAGAAAGTTAAGGGATGCCTGCAATCCCATTTTGTCTATTGCCATGGTGGTGTATTTGTCATGGTACAGATAGCCATCTCAAGAGAGTCATTGGCTCTAATAATTGTTCTTCATGGTGGACAAGACAAAATTAATTATTTAGATGAGTGGGTGAAACCACAGTTCTCCACAAAATTCCCATGTCTACTGCTACTTATTCACTGCTCAGTAGTATTTTTCAACTCAAACACAAATTTAAAATCAAATGACTTCCATGGACGTCCCAGTCATCAGGTATAAATATCATGGAATCTTTATGGAAAGTTCAGGAGTGCAGAGATTTCACATGCCTCCAGCCCTAAAAGTACTTGAAACATTCATTCTTGAAGAATGTACCAGTCCCCCACTCCTTATACAAAAATGTTTTAATTATGCAAAAACAGATCTACTGTTGTTCTGACAATAAATATTGGTTCTATATTAGTTACTTAATACTCATAAATTGTTTCCTTATTTTTTGTGTCGTTACATAGAGGAATTATCATTCAGCGAATAATACTGAATGTAAATAAAACCAGTGATGTTGCACTGGAAAACATCTGAAAAATGTCAAGAGCATGGTCATCTTCACATGCCTGAACCATTAAAATAAGGTTTTAAGTCTGTTTAGTTGGTTCTTTGATCCCTGAAATTAGATTTGGGAAGCTTTTACATTTAAATCCCGAACACACTTTAAACAAAACTCTATGACATGCAATGTTGTACACATTAAAAAAAAGTATTTTTAACACTGGTTGTAAAAGTTTTTGTATTAGCCTCTCACTTTATTCATTGTGGTCAAAACAGTGAAATATGAGGGTGAAAACTGGATGCTTGTAGGGTGAGTCAGCTCAGACAATACATGTGTGCTCCCGAAGACAGATGTCCCTGTGACACAGGAAGCTTTTTCTTTCTTCCCTCCAAAGCAATTTACATTTCCTGGTACTGGTGGCATCTGGTGCTGAAAGGTGAGATGTGATAACTCTTTTTTGGGTGGGTGGTGTGAAACTTGTGACCTCTGTCCAGCGTGGGACAGAACAGAATCACAGAATCACAAAATCAATCAATCCTTCAGCCCACACTTTTCTTCATCCTGTGAGATGACCGCTGGGTGGGTTGTGTTTGTACAACATCAAACAATGTGATGCATGGTGCTGTTCTTGTGTTTGTTGGTTTTTTGTCCTCTTGGTTTCAGTTAATTTCCCTATACTGATCTTTGCTTTTACAACCCACATTTGACCACCTTAATGATATTTGCAGATGTCCCCCATCTCTTTTGAAAAAGTTGATATGAATTACTACTATAATAAGGCTTTGATGTATTGAATGAGTAATAAAGTTCTTGCATTTAATTTTTCCCACTTATCTATCAGCCTCACGTTCCTTCCCAAGCACAACTTGTACTACGGTAAACATGTTTACACATAACGTTAAAAAATTACAGATTTACAGTTTGGTAGTGACTGTTCTCCAGCACTTTGCTTGTCACTCAACACTTGAATAGTGAAATTTTTTCTCTTTCTTTTTTTTTTTACACAGGATACATGTCTAATAACCCTTTCGTGACAGCCCCCTCATCACTAAAGATTTAGAATAATCAGTTTAATTGTTCAGTTTACAATTGATATTAGCTAGAAAAACAATTAATAAAATATGTTTCAGGACTTATTTTGGAGTTGTCTAGTTGGCCTGCCTAGCTATCTCTCTGGAGACATCTAAAGAGTGAGGGTTGGGTCAAACCATTTAACCCCCTCCTATTGATTCAGGGCTCGAGGTTGAAGGGTACCAATGACTCTCCTTCATTTCCGAGGTTAGTCATAGTCCAGGAATCTGGAAAAACTGACACAAGCCAACCTCTCTCTTCCACAAGCTCTAGAACCTCCCAGCAGAGCTTTTTTCACCCGTCTGGGCTTCTCCTGACGTGTCTCCGTCTGGATGGGGAGGATGTGCAAAAATGAGCCTGCTTTACACTCCCCCTGGTTAACTTGTATACCGGCTGCCGACCACATTCTTTCCACCTCAACCCCTTCAGACACGCTCAGAAAATTGTTTTTCCTTTTTGTGCAAAAGTCAAGTTGCGTTGTAGGGGGAAGTGGAACTCGTATGCATCGAGGCAAATCAGTTTTTCCAGAGGTTTCTGTGGTTTTGTATGTCAGAAGCTTTGTATGAAAATGGCAGGAAAAAATGCTTTAAATGTTAACACAAGAAATGTCTCAGCAGGTTAGTGTTTCAATTCTTAACGTGACTAAAATCTGCCTTCTGCTGCACTTGAGGCAAAATTATTTTTATTTTTTATTTCATTTTTGAGTTTATGCTGGCAGACCTTTTGTTAATGTATTTGGAAGAAGTAAAAGCATAAATCTAAGTGAGATGTCTTGTGGAGGTATTAAGATTAGTGTTTTTGATTTCCTTGCAATTGAGAACAACACTGCTGGGTTTGCTTGACAAAAAAAGATCTGAGGTCCAGAATTTTGTTGAAATTTCCTCATTTCCTGCAGGGACAGAGCAGAAACTTTGTAAAGGGAACTGCAGAAGACTTAACCTGGTGTGAAGATGAAGGAAATATATCTCTAAGAGTAACTATAATGATATCCTTCTCTCTTTCTCACAAATCCCCCCAAAACCTCATGGCCTCCACAGAACTTGACATAAAAATGAAATAGAAGCATAATTAAAACTTGCTTTGGGCATTGCTGAGGAAAATCTGTTGCATTTTATGGCTTCAGTTCAGCTAGAGCTCCTCCCCTCTCCTTATTTTAATGGCAGATACATCTTTAACTGTTTGATGACTTAGAGAAGAAAGGAGGACTGTGGGGATTTGGTGTAAGGGGGAGATTAGTTCAGTATCTCAGTGACTCACCAATAACTCTACAATACATTTGGCAAGCTATGTTATTTCTGTAGCTACACTTCAGAAAATGCTGTTGGAGGACGAAATTGCTGAAGATCTATCTGTCACTTCACCTTGCCCCTGCATTCAGAAGCTCTTTCGTGGGAAACTAGGAGAGGTCATATCTTGGTGGTTTTCCATCTTTAGCCGTTGAAGTTTTGTATATTCAGGCAACTTAAATAAGCCTAGAAAACCTTCTGAAATCAGAGGGAAAATACTTCATCAAAAGTTGGTTAGGATCATTTATCAGAGTTTATATCACCTCATGAGAAACTATTTGAAGCACCAGTGAAACCTCAAGTTTAATGAAGTCAGAACATGCAATGTGACATAAAAAAGGGTTGTTTACTTATAAAAAGAACTTATAATGGTGTCTGTTGAAGGCTTGCAGAAATTACATAATTAAACATCTGGCTTTGTACTGCAGAATCACCACACACTTTTCACTCTGTTCTATAAGTCATGCCTATATCTTGTAATAAGAAGTGATGCAGTATTTAAGATGTGTTAAATTGCTCTTGGTCTTCGGTGGGCTCACCACCTGCCAGAGAGACCATAAGGGGCCGGTGCATTGTGATTTGGGCGGTGGTCAGGGCCGAGTGCCCGGCCGACCCAAACCTCGGGCACCAACTCTGATTTTTGGGACTTGGAATGTCACCTCACTGGCAGGGAAGGAGCCTGAGCTGGTGCTGGAAGTTGAGAGATACTTCTTCTTCTTCTTCTCCTCCTTCAGAACCGCTTGTCCCATACAGGGTCACAGGGGAACCAGAGCCTACCCGGCAACACAGGGCGTAAGGCTGGAGAGGGAGGGGACACACCCAGGATGGGACGCCAGTCCATCGCAAGGCACCCCAAGCAGGACTCGAACCCCAGACCCACTGGAGAGCAGGACTGCGGTCCAACCCACTGCACTACCGCACCCCCTATGTTGAGAGATACCGTCTAGATATAGTCGGGCTCACTTCCACTCACAGCTTGGGTTCTGGAACCACTCTTCTCGACCAAGGGTGGACTCTCCACTATTCTGGTGTTGCCCAGGGTGAGAGGCAGCGGGCGGGTGTGGGCTTATTAATAGCCCCCCGGTTTAGCCGCCATGTGTTGGAGTCTACCCCGATGGATGAGAGGGTCATCTCCCTGCGCCTTCGGGTCAGGGAACGGTCTCTCACTGTCGTTTGTGCTTATGCGCCTAGTGGCAGTGTAGAGTACCTGGCCTTCTTGGAGTTCCTGGAGGGCGTGCTGGAAAGCGCTCCCACTGGGGACTCTGTCGTTCTACTGGGGGACTTAAATGCCCACGTGGGTAGAGACAGTGATACCTGGAGGGGCGTGATTGGGAGGAACGGCCTCCCTGATCTGAACCCGAGCGGTGAGTTGTTATTGGATTTCTGTGCTAGTCACGGTTTGTCCATAACGAACACCATGTTCATGCATAAGGGTGTCCATCAGTGCATGGACTATGTTCCACGCCTCCATTGTCGGGGCGGCGGTTTGGAGCTGCGGCCATAAGATCTCCGGCGCCTGTCGTGGCGGCAATCCCCGAACACGGTGGTGGACACTGGAGGTAAGGGATGCCGTCAAGCTGAAGAAGGAGTTCTATCGGGCCTGGCTGGCTCATGGGACTCCTGAAGCAGCTGACGGGTACCGACGGGCCAAACGGAGCGCGGCTCTGGCAGTCGCCGCGGTAGAAACTCGGGCTTGGGAGGAGTTCGGTGAGGCCATGGAGGAAGACTTTCGGTCAGCCTCAAAGAGATTCTGGCAAACCGTCCAGCGACTCAGAGGGGGGAAGCGGTGTTCCACAAACACTGTTTACAGTGGAAGTGGTGCGCTGCTGACCTCAACTGAGGATGCCCTCGGCCGGTGGAAGGAGTACTTTGAGGATCTCCTCAATCCCTCCGACACGCCTTCCGTAGAGGAAGCTGAGGCTGGGGACTTAGAGGGGGACTCGTCCATTACACTGGCTGAAGTTGCTGAGGTAGTCAAAAAAACTCCTCGGTGGCAAGGCTCCGGGGGTGGATGAGATCCGCCCCCAGTTTCTCAAGTCTCTGGATGTTGTGGGGCTGTCTTGGCTGACACACCTCTGCAGCATCGCGTGGAGTTCGGGGACGGTGCCTCTGGACTGGCAGACCGGGGTGGTGGTCCCTCTTTTTAACAAGGGGGACCGGAGATTGTGTTCCAACTATAGGGGGATCACACTCCTTAGCCTCCCTGGGAAAGTCTATGCCAGGGTCCTGGAAAGGAGAATCCGACCGATAGTCGAACCTTGGATTCAGAAGGAGCAATGCGGTTTTCGCCCTGGCCGTGGAACACTGGACCAGCTCTATACCCTCACTAGGGTGCTGGAGGGTTCGTGGAAGTTTGCCCAACCAGTCCATATGTGTTTTGTGGACCTGGAGAAGGCATTCGACTGTGTCCCTCGTGGCATCCTGTGGGAGGTACTTCGGGATTATGGGGTTCGGGGCTCGCTGCTACGGGCTGTTCGTTCCCTGTATGACCGGAGCAGGAGCTTGGTTCGCATTGCCGGCAGTAAGTCAGACCTGTTTCCGGTGCATGTTGGACTCTGCCAGGGCTGCCCTTTGTCACCGATTCTGTTCATTATCTTCATGGACAGAATTTCTAGGCGCAGCCAGGGAACGGAGGGTGTCTGTTTTGGTGGCCGCGAGATCTCGTCTCTGCTTTTTGCGGACGATGTGGTCCTGCTGGCTTCATCAAGTCAAGACTTGCAGTGTGCACTGGGGAGGTTTGCAGCCGAGTGCGAAGCGGCGGGATGAGAATCAGCACCTCCAAATCCGAGGCCATGGTTCTCAGTCGGAAAAAGGTGGATTGCCCCCTTCGGGTTAAGGGGGAGTTGCTCCCTCAAGTGGAGGAGTTTAAGTATCTCGGGGTCTTGTTCACGAGTGAGGGAAAAACGGAGCGGCAGGTTGACGGACGGATCGGTGCGGCGTCCGCAGTAATGCGGTCATTGTACCGGTCTGTTGTGGTGAAGAGGGAGCTGAGTTGTAAGGCGAAGCTCTCAATTTACCGGTCAATCTACGTTCCTACCCTCACCTATGGTCATGAACTCTGGATCATGACCGAAAGAATGAGATCACGGATACAAGCGGCAGAAATGAGTTTCCTCCGCAGAGTGGCTGGGCGCACCCTTAGGGATAGGGTGAGGAGCTCAGTCACCCGGGAGGAGCTCGGAGTAGAGCCGCTGCTCCTCCGCATCGAGAGGAGCCAGTTGAGGTGGCTCGGGCATCTGTTCCGGATGCCTCCTGGACGCCTCCCTGGGGAGGTGTTCCAGGCATGTTCCACTGGGAGGAGGCCTCGGGGCAGACCCAGGACACGTTGGAGAGACTATGTCTCCCAGCTGGCCTGGGAACGCCTGGAGGAGGTGTGCGGGGAGAGGGAAGTCTGGAGGACTCTGCTCGGACTGCTGCCCCCGCGACCCGGCCCCAGATAGCGGAGGAAAATGAATGAATGAATGAATAAATTGCTCTCGGTAATCGGAAACAATTCGGATTGAAATAGTTTGTATTAGAATATAATTTCAAGATGAAGCCTTAATAAAATATAACTACTGTGCAGTCACAAATTTCAGGGAATTTTTTAAATGTGTAAACTAGCAGGTCAATAGAAAGAGGGAATGAGTTTCCCATGTGAAATATTCTGATTTATAGGTAGCCATACAGAGGTCAGCATATTGAAACAATCAGAGTCTCCCATGTAGAGTAGAAAACATCGTCCTCAATTTTGCAAGACAGATCAAAAGAATCAATATGAAATTTGTCCACCAAAAAAAAGCCAAGTTCTTCTCTAGTAATGGATGCATGTCATCAGAGGCAAGAGTCGTCACCTGGACTGTAGACATATGCTTATAAAGCAAAACATAGCGCAGTCTCGGTGGGTGGCCTGCTGGATTCTACATTTTTGACATAGTGAAAAGAAAATTTTATCCTAAAAAAAGACTAAAGAGGTTTGTTTGCTGAGAAATAGCAGCACAGGAGGCAAAGGAGCAATGAAACATGCCAGGTGGGAATTTACCAAAAAAGTGAAGAGTGTGTTTTATAAAACACGTCAGCCTTAACATTTCTGTCACTCCCTCACTCCCTGGGATGATTTTTAATTACTGCCGTCTGTTTCACATGGCAGCAATGAGCTTGCAGTGCTGAAATTCTGAGTAGGAGTTTTCCTAGGGTTAAGGATGGGCTGCTCAGTCTGTAACGTCACACACAGATTTCTTCCATTACCTTTTACATTATTCTCCACACCATATGGAGACTTGTGGTGGGGGGTGTAGTGGGTCATTGGGGGGGGGGGGGGATCTCCCCACTGTATGGCCTTGCATAAAGCCTCTACAACTAACACAGTGCTGAATAAAGTGTGTCTCAGTGGTTGAAAGAAACTGAATTTAAAAACTAAATGGCAGGAGTTACACAGGGAGAAGCAATATGTACTTTGCAACTTAATATGGAAACACACACACACACACACACATTTTCAGAACCGCTTGTCCCATACGGGGTCACGGGGAACCGGAGCCTACCCGGCAACACAGGGCGTAAGGCTGGAGGGGGAGGGGACACACCAAGGATGGGACGCCAGTTCATTGCAAGGCACCCCAAGCGGGACTTGAACCCCAGACCCACTGGAGAGGAGGACTGTGGCCCAACCCACTGCGCCACCGCACCCCCCTAATATGGAAACATTTGCTTAAAAATTACTGATATATTAACTAGATAATAATGCCATTGTCATAAATATGCTAAAACATGTGGTGGCATTTACACCAGATCTCAAAATACCTAAGACAATCTGTAGTGAACATTATGTTTTGTGCAGAATGTATGGAGATGTTTGGAAGTAGTGTTAGCAGATACAATGTGCTATGCTTATAAAAAGGTGCTTGAAAATGACGGTGGCTCATATCCTATACATAAGAATAAAATACTTTCAGAAACAAGAGGATCAATGTGGCAAACAGATTAAAACAGAATCTGGACATGGTTTTACATGAAAAAGTCCATCATTTCACACAGATGCTACAAAGTTTCGACAAATGGAGAAAAGAGCCCTTCATATGCAAAAAAGTAAAATCACCTGGCCGCACAAGTCAATATAATTAACCCTTCTTTAAATTCTTTTCCTCATGGTTCTGGCTTCTGTTTTTCATAGACATGGACATTTTGGAATGGTGAATGGCAGGATGAAACATTGAACTGATCCAGTTTCTGGAAGATGGAAAGTATTCCTGCGCAGAGCTTAAGTCACTCCCTGTTTCGCAGGATGTTGGGCACATTACACACTCTTGGAGCAAAAAAGTGGCAGGCTCCACTCTCTTAGGAGAATACCACTTAACATTCAGTTTTTGGCCTGCAGAAGGTGTGAACATTTCCAGATGAGGTGAAATTATGTCAGCTATTAATATCAGCATAGTAATAATGGACAACAAATCTTATGAAAAGGGGGGCAAAGGGTGTTGACTTGGTCCTCATCGTCTAACATCTCTGTGCTTCTTGAAGATCTGGATCCTGTCCACAGAGAAAGCATGACTGCTGAGAAGCCAGATTAGAAGGATCACTGCTTTTAGCGAACAGGTTACTGTGTGTTCTTATCGGGTTGGCCTCCGCCGCCAGCAGGGTTCCATTCCAGTCTTGGAACAGTCCCCTCACCCCCTCACCTTCACACTCTATCACCCCCAGACAGCTCCCAAATGAAACACAAGACCAAAAAGGGTTACTCGGGCCAGAAAAAAATAGTGCAGTTATCCGGGCCTGCTGCTGGGCTATGCTGAGTGTCTGGGGGTGAAGTGATACGACAACGGCTTAAGTGTACAGAGCAGTGCCCAACAGGTACCCATGGAGATTTTGCTGGGTAATTAAAAAGAACATGGTAGGGCCCTTTCACAAAAATTAAAAAAAAAACCCTAATTTCAAGACAAGGTGAGAGAATCTCAGGGAACAGGGTACAGAACACATGGCAGGCCACTGGCTTTTACCTGGACAGCAGAAAAAACTGAATGTGAAGGCCAGCAGTGGTGAAGCGTGGGAAAAGGGCCCAGGGGAAAAGGAATGGAAAATACCGAAGAACCGGAGACGAAACACACACCGCAGCTCTTGGCTGCATCCGGCACGCCCCTGAGGGAACTGTGGTGTTGGGGGCGATGCAGAAGGGGCATATGGCTGCCAGTAGTGAGCTTGGACCTAAATTCACAGGAATATCTCACACAATGCCAGCCAGCCACAGCACGCTGGGACAACTCCCCTCTCCACATCCCGCTTGCCTGAACAAAAACATCTGTCTGCCCAGACGCCTTTCAAGTCTCCCAGCGAGTGGCATCTGTTCTTTCCTTCAATTTTATTTCCTTTCTGTCAGGACTGTGTCCTCTACACCTGTGTGTCTTTAAGGTTTTTTTTCCCCCTTTTATAATGTCGTTTTTCAAATGACTAAGACGTGTGAGAATAAGAGAAGCATTCCATCTAGCGGCAGGCAAGCAAAACTGAACAAAAACATTTTTAACCCTAGCCTAGACTCCTGGAAGTACAGTATTTGACTTGTGTGATAGCAGTAGTTTTAATCCATCTAATACTGATGAACAAATAAGTAGCATCACTTGGGTCTTAAAGCCCTGGCTCTAATGCGGTAACTTTAAGGATTTTGCAATACGGAATTCTGTAAGAATTTCTTCAACTGAATTCAATTTATTTTTACGCAGGACTCTTGTCAGCAATGTAAAATACAGTGCTGACACATACAGTAAGTCACTGTAAAAGGAAGGTCAAAATAATGAAAGAGAAGATGTTTTGCTACAAATTGTTGTGAAGAGGGAAAAACGCATCTATTTCCATGTTCACTTTACTCTGTGCACCTCCATACTGTTAGCGTCACCCTGAATCTCATTTGTTAATAAGGATGTAAAGAGGAATGAAATATTTTGGTGGAGCTAACACCTGCAAAATCATAAGAGAACTCACACTGCATAGAAAGACTTCTGTCACTATATAACCTTTTTGCCACACATTCAACAGTATTTTTAATACAGAAACATGGAAAAAATGTATGGAAATATGTTTGGAAAACATTCTATTTACTTCTTGATTAAACGGGATGTGTTTCAAATGGCATAAAACCTGAATGTGCACATTTTTGAGAGCGGAACTGAAAAGAAACCAAAAAAGTTATGGTTTTGCTTGTAATAACAGGCGACATCTCAGCCAAATACCTTTCCTAAGTCTTTATCCACAGCAGTATTCTGTGTGTTCCAAGCTTGTGTTTTGGCTTGAGGGTTTGACGATATATCACATGTTGTGCAAATTTGCCTGTGTGGATATGCTGAGTGAATTCTCACGTGTTGCCCAGCCCCCTCCCCCAACCCCCAACCCCCAACCCCCATCTCCCAGTGCTCCTTGCCCAAACCCCCTTCAAACCGAAGCGTTTCCAGATGTTGACTAGAATGATGTCACCACATCTTGGAGTGGGGCTCACATCCTGTTTGTTTTCTGTAGAAGTGTATCGTGTAAGAACGACAAAGGAACTGGAGCTTTGATAAGGAGCTAAACCTGGGCAGCTACCAAACACAATGCAAGGGCTGTAAGGGACATTGGCTCTGCGTGCCTACAACATCATCCCTTTGTGCAGTGCCACACATATCAGTCTGAGCAGTGTCAGTGAAAAGAGCTGCAGCAAACCTATACTGTCAAAAATTCAGTTGCAGTTATTTCTGCAAAATGCAGGGGGGCGCAGTGGGTTGGACCAGGTCCTGCTCTCCAGTGGGTCTGGGGTTTGAGTCCCGCTTGGGGTGCCTTGCGATGGACTGGTGTCCCGTCCTGGGTGTGTCCCCTCCCCCTCCAGCCTTACGCCCTGAGTTGCCGGGTTAGGCTCCGGTTCCCCACGACCCTGTATGGGACAAGCGGTTCTGAAAATGGGTGTGTGTGTGTGTGTGTGTTTCTGTTTCTGCGAACCTTTACAACACAGAACGTCTGGAAATAGTAGTGAATGCAGTAATACACATAATGTGCAATACAATGAACAGCTGTGGATGTTTATGTGAGGAATGATGTGGGGAATATGATAAAACGATAAAGCTATACATACAAATAGACAAAATTTTTCATTTAAACTATCATTCTCATAACAGCATACTATAGAGGAAAAATATATGTACACGTAAATTCATATTATATATGAACACATAAGTAGGGGGGTGCTGTGGCGCAGTGGGTTGGACCACAGTCTTCCTCTCCGGTGGGTCTGGGGTTTGAGTCCCGCTTGGGGTGCCTTGTGACGGACTGGCGTCCCGTCCTGAGTGTGTCCCCTCCCCCTCCGGCCTTATGCCCTGTGTTACTGGGTAGGCTCCATGACCCTGTGTGGGACATGCGGTTCAGAAAATGTGTGTGTGTGTGTGTGTGTGTGTGTGTATTAGCACATATGTACATACATGTAAAACAGCCCATTTACAAGGGTTTATAGTTTCCTTTATGAAAATCAACATGGGTCAGCTGCGAGTCTGACCCGGGATTTTGTCTGTTTGCGTCCTAAGCCCACCTCAGGGCTTTCCTGTCCCCTCAGGTCATTTTCAGAACAGTGGGGTAGACGCAACAGCAAACTGTTGACTCCGCATAGCTTTCCCACCACTCAGGAGCATTATCAGCCACAACTTTAGACAGAGAGTGATGTTCCTTTTGTCTTTCCCTCAAGTAACAGAGGAATACCTGGACATCTGTGGACACAATCAGGCCTCACCACATGCAAAGGTTTCAAAGGGGTCAGCTGTAAAGCCCATGTTTACTGCAAACAGAGGGAGGTTATTTTGGTGGTTGCTAGGTGACCTTCACTTTAACAAACTGAGAATGAACACTATTTCAAAAATCTCTTTTCCCAAACTGCATGAAGGACTTTGTGTGGTTTCAGTGAAACGTGGGATTAAGGTTAAATCGACAATTATCCACATAACCATTAACATTTTATCCTGTTTGAAATTAGCAGCTGACTTAGCTGGGCATGGAAAGAAACGGAAAGAAATGCAGAAAATGAATAAAATGTATTGGATAAATGCGGCTATCTTACCGATTGTTCGTGAAATTGTCAGCCTCTGATATTTTAGACAATGAGGTGTGATTCTAATGCAGATTCATTTTTCTTTCCAATCTTTGGTTGTGAAGGGTATCCAATAACAACACTACCATCTTTACGAACTACTACTTATCCATTGTTATTGGTAGCTGATAGGCATAGTTGTCTCAGGATAGGATGGTAGTTGATCAGAGGGTGTTAAAACACACACAAAAGACACACATACACAAACACAGAAGTGTATATTTAAACCGACCACTTCCCCTGAGGAGCATTTCTTCGTGATAACTCTCCCTCACCTAAATAATGTTTGTCCTGACCCCAGTAAATAAAAAGGGTTAAACTTTAGCAAAAACCTCCACCTTCCATTGTTTAATTACAGAAGCAGCGTAATGATTAAGTCTGGCCATACTCAGTGCCAGCATAATAACATCCAGCCACATCATCATCAAAAGTTGCCAAGAGCATGAACGAGAAAGGAGCCAATGCTGGACCATAATTATCCAAGCTGAAGTCAGTCCAGATGGTAAAACTCTTCTTAGCAAGGCTGACGGCTGATTTGCTGAGTCATCGTCAAAAGAAAAGCTCTCCATTGGCAGGTCAAAATGTATTATTTGTGACAGCGGGTAGAGAACTTTAAAAAAAAATGACACAATGGTTGTACTTGCAAAACACTGAAATAAGTCATGGGGTTCAATGAGGACACGTTAAGGATGTGTAAGGAACAAAATAAAAATTTCCTACAGTAGGTCAAGTGGAATGTATTCTTATACCACATTCTAAGTTAAAAACTTGAAAGAACAATTTTCAGGTATTAGCAGATGTAAGATCAGAATATTTAACCGTTGTACTGTGTTCCTGACACTGTTTTTGGTACACACACACACATTTTCAGAACCGCTCATCCCAAGCGGGGTCACGGGGAACCGGAGCCTACCCGGTAACACAGGGCGTAAGGCCGGAGGGGGAGGGGACACACCCAGGACGGGACGCCAGTCCATCGCAAGGCACCCCAAGCGGGACTTGAACCCCAGACCCACTGGAAGGCAGGACTGTGGTCCAACCCACTGAGCCACAGCACCCCCCACACTGTTTTTGGTATTTCAATCCAAATTTGGGCAGCACATTTTAATGAAAAAACAGGAGATCAGTCAATGTGTTAGACCTCTTAATTAGCTTGATTCCGAGTGATTGCCAGTTCTACACTTCTCTTTGAAATTTATGGTCTGTAGACCCCATAGAGAGAGACTCCTGAATCTGGCATTTGACACTCTGCTTTTTATTATAGTCTCACCATTCATTTCCCAATTCCATCCAGATCTGACTGCACACAGACCACAGATGTACAAAATTTGAACAAAAGAAGTAATATTTAGTGAACCATGTGATCATAAACTTTATGTATTCAGATGTCTAGAATGAGGGGACGCGATGGCGCAGTGGGTTTGGTTGGGTCCTCTAGTGAGAATCACTGACTCCTCAGCCCCACCTCCTACTGTACCACCCTTGAGCAAGGCAGTTAATCTGAATTGCACTTACATTATCTTAATTTCCAGTAAGAATTACCTAGCTGTATAGGTCAACCAGTCAACCCCATTGACTATAATACTACTCATAAATGCCTGAAATCTAATGTCATGAGAAGACCAGCACTCAGATCTGCCATAATGGCCTGCTTCTGAAAATTAGACTCATAATTCACAAACCTATATGAAAAAGAACATCACATGACAAATATCAGATCTGACCTATGAACATGGCAACTTTTAATGTCTTGGCATATGAAAAACCTTTAGTATTTTGCTCCTTGTATGCTTCAAAGAATGTGAATCTTGAATATGGGAACCATTAAAATTTCATGTAAAGTATAGATCAACTGCATGATATGATTGACAAATCATAACTTTAATAGGCCATTTATAGTCCAGGGTGATGCCTTGACAGTGAGTGCTGGAGCAGATCTTGCACAAAAAAGGGAGATGAGCAACCATTTTTGTACCTGAAAAGAATATGATGGCCGAGACAGACCAAATGCTCAAGTCACAAAAAAGAAACAAATGAGCCTTGGACAACATCCAGCATTATCTCCTACATCCAGAAATCAATCTGGCAATGGACCGCTGTGCTTTATCTGGATTCACACTGTGAAAGACTACAATGTCCATATGACCACCTCATATCATGGTCTACTACTCTTCCATTTCACTATTCATCATAAGTTTGGTCAGCAACATATCACAGCAGATTGCATTTCCAGCTTACCCACCATAGCAAAGCCATGTGGTTGTAATACACGTGAGTACCAGTTACCATAGGAAGCTTCATGATTGCTCATTCTTCGCTTAGCTGGCTACAGTTTACCATATTACATGGAAATACTAACACCTTATGCAAACAGTCATTGCAGTATTTGTACGTTAATTGCGTGTTACTGACCTGTGAGCACTGTTTATTCTCAGATCTGATACAATAAAAAACCCATGCTTTTGCAGGGGGCCTTTTGTATAGCCTGCACATGCTCAGTACGACATGAATGGGAAACCCCATTGTTAGGGAACTTCATGTTAAGTTTGCTTAGAATGATCAATATTTACCTTACCATATGATCAAAGAAATTATTTATTGGATTAAAATCTGTATTACTCAGATACCTCTTTGCTTTAAATGGATCAGTCCTCTCTCATTAAGGCTGAAGAGAGGCTATATAAAGCCTTTTTAAGCTGCAATGCGTTGGTGCAGTTGCATATTGATGGTATATGCATTTGGAAACAATGTTGTATCTTTGTGAATATTCTACTTTGTGTAAAATAAGCATGATTTTTTCCCCCTGGTATTTTCACATCACATCACTAGATATATTTCCATTTCACTGGTTGCTACAAAGGGGGGGTGTGATGGCACAGCAGGTTTGACCAGTGCCTGCTGGGTAGTGAATCTGGGATTCAGGCCCTAGATGGGGTGCCTTGCAGCAGACTGGCATCCTGTCTAGAGGGTGCCCCCTGCCCCTTTGCCATGTGCCCTGCATGGCCCTAGCTCGCTGCAACTCTGCTTGGGACAAGCAGCTGTTGATGTTGGGTACTGCAACTAACCATCAATTAAAGGAAAACCTGTACAGCATGTTTATGTCCCAAAAAGGCAAGAAGTATGATACATTATAAGAAGGTGATCAATTTCCTGTAGCCCAGTGTCAGATGTTTCACGTATCAGGTTTATTGTCATAGATACAAGTACCATGTACATGTATCATGAAAATCTTCCTGAATGCTTCTCCACAGACTATGGGCAAGGACAATAGGAATACTGCACAAACAAAACAATGACAAACAAAACAGTGTCAATGACAGTAAATAACAATAGCAGCAGTGACAGCAATAACAATAAATAATGGTAACAGTAGTAACAATAATAGTAACAGTAAGAGAACTTGCTTAAAGTGACATGTGCTTGGGTGGAGCAGTCCAACTCTAGTTACTAGGGGTGGCACATTGGTTAGTGTTGTATATTCTTACAGCAGTGGGGTAAAAGCTGTTCCTGTACCTAGCTGTGCGGGTTCGAATAGACCTGAGCCGTTTTGCAGATGGCAGGGAAGAGAAAAGTGCCCGTGCGGGGTGACTATGATCTCTCATGATGCACATCATCTTTCCGAGGCAGTGCGTGATGTAGGTGTCCTGGACTCCTGGTAGCTGTGTGCCGATGATTCCCTGAGCTGTTTTGACCACCCTCTGTAGGGCTTTCTTGTCCCGTATGGAGCAGCTGCAACCCCAGGATGTAATACACCCTATGAGGACGGACTCCACAGCACACCTGTAGAAAGTGATGAGGACTGTAGTGGACATCCTGGCTTTCTTCTGATATGTCAAACTTAGAACTGAAATAGCACACTATTCCCTTGTTTACTTTATTGTAATTCATATTTAATGGGTGGAACAGGCCAGATAAAAATCCCTCTTCATGCATGATAAAGGTAATAACCTTTGTATTTTAATTTTGTCCGTGAAACTGAAGTATAAATATATACATATGAAGTATACGTGTGTTTCCAATTTTTAATATTTTCCAGTATTTTAGATGCCACATCTGAGCATTCTTTTTCCATTTATGAAACATGGATCAAATAATCAGTTGACAGTTAATGAACTATGCACACAGCATGGCAGTTATACAGTGTTGCAAAGGAGAAATCTGACATTCAGCATCTTCTTAACATCATCTTACATGCATTAATTGTTCCACATGCTACTGAAATCCAGTACAAGTAATACAACACCAGCACAAGCAATAAAGAAACTGACTAATCTGTGCTCAGTGGACCGTCAGGCTATCAAGACATCCCTCGTGGAAGGTGTGGCGTACAATGAAACCCAAAAGTTGATTAACGCCCAAAAAAGACAAAGCTGGCAAAAACAATCAAAGGTTCATGTGGATAAGTGAACAAGATGAACTCTGATGAAAATATGATTCTTGAAAATATGACCATAAAAGCTTCCAGCCTTTCTAATTACGTATGAAGGAGAAGCAGTGGAGTGAAGAAATTTTTATATGACATTTCATGGTTTGGTTTTGAACAGAATGGGATCTGGGAATAACTTCCAGAAAACCTGGGAAGGGTTAGAATTACAAGAAACTTTGTTTTAATAAGCTGGCCATGGGGTGCTTCAATTCCGTAAAATAAAGCCAGACACAGTGAGGTTGTGGAGCAGTGGTGACTGTGGTGGTGGTGAGAGGAGAAAGACCAGGGGAGGGGGACTAAATTAACATTTTCACCCTCTTTTTGGAAAGATATTGTCATCATCTGCCAGAGAACAGAACGAGGTTGAATCCAATGTGTGCAGTGATACGCAGCATGTTCCCTTGGGGTGGAACTGTGGTCTTGGTTTTATGGAAAACAGCTGAGAATCAAAGGTGGTAAAATGATACAGGGCATATATTGTGGTTATACAGTAGACGTTAAACGTCTATGAGAAAAATGTCAACATTACGCAGGTTTTCCTGAAACAGACTCTCTTTGTGCTCCAGAAATATATTTCTTACATTCAGATGTTCTGGTGCTTATTGTTATTCATGGCATAGACACTGGTATATATTTAAAAATGTCATGTTCCATGCTTTTGCTACTGTATAGATACTTCACGAACCACAGAAACCTTTTCCTATGGAAACCAAGAATAGAAGAAATGAAAATATGCAACTAATACATTCTGAATATGAATGTAATGCATAAAACAGCAGTGTTCTCGGGGCTTAGAACATCGCTGAAAAACATATTTGCACCTTCTGGGTCAGACACTGAAATTTATTGGTTTGTAACTATGGGTTTTGTGTATGTGAATCGAACACAATCAGGAAACTAAGAAAACTTTCTGAGTACGAGTGTGGCCCTTGAGAGGACACAGAAGGAGCAGGACGGTGGGGAAAGGTGTGAAGAGAGTCTCACCTTAGCTTTGTCTTTCTTTTGTCTCCAGCCTTCCCACGGGGGGAACTTAAATACAGATATGTGCTATGTTTGGTTTTCTTGTTGCTGGAAAAAAAAATAAAATAAAATATATACACCTCTTGTCATGTCTGCAATAATTGCAGAAAACTTATTCCATTTAATTTATATAGAATTGTTAGGTCTAAACTGTTTCCTGTCTTTCTGCAGCTGCCAAAGTTTACATAGCTTTCCTTGTGTTTACAGTGTCCAACAGAGCATAAGTTGTTTAATTTTTTTAAGTATTCTGGAAAGACTGGGAATTTTGGATGGCTGCAGCACTCGCAGGCTTTCCAGTGTGCATTGCACTGAACCAGCTATTCTCTCACTTTTAATTTTATTACCTTTCCCTCCAAAGGTCACATTTGCCGAACAATGACGATGGAAGGATGAAGGCCAAGACAAAAATTCACTGGTTTGTTCAATTAAGCTCCTCAAGCATTTTATGAGACGCCACTGCCCTCGTGTGGTTCATATGTGATCGCAAAGCAGAAATAATGTTTGTTTTTTATAAAATTGTAGGCTCCTTTTTAAATCTGAGTAGCTATGTGCAAACAATATCGACTGATTGTGGTATATTAGGCTACTGTTACTTATATATATATTACTTTGGAAATGATACAGCAGTTTGCGCATGAAAAAATAAAATGAGTTCGATAAACAAGTTCAAGTATGCATAAGTATTATTGTATTCATATACGTAATGCATTTACGCTTTAAACAAAAAAAAATTTGGTTAGAGATGCCACAAAGTAGGTGGCAATGCCTTAACCATATGTGTGTTGAAGGCCACTAGGACCTCTTCCATCCTTGTCAAGGGGAGTGCTAACCTTCTCTCCTTTCATACAACACGCTTCACTATGCCTACTGGGGTTGTATATAAGAGGCAAAGACTGACATAGATATTCGTTCAGAGTGGGTAAAAATTTACCATGGGTAAAAATTATAATTTTGAAACAAAGAAATACTTTAAAACTACTCAAGAAACAAAAATTAAATTATGTCAGTATTTTTAGACGTATACATTGTCTCTTTTGGGCGACTTTCATGTCATTTTAATATTTGATAATATTATCCAATAGAAATTCACCACCTACTTGCGTCATCTGTACTCGTCGCTTTACGTCTTATTTGAGTTCCAGGAAGTAACTACAATAACTACTAGAAACCAGAGGCAGCGCAAAATACATTCAGAAAAAAATATGCCATAGTTTATCGAGAGATTGCTGAGTAGGATTGTTATCCGCTGTTTTGTAAGACATCACGAAGAAGCCACTCATTGTGCAGGCAACTTACTGTTATGATCTTCTCGCCAAATGAATGACTGAAAATTAGGTTACGTTAAACTTGTCACACTGACTTAAAAATTAAGTTTAATCTAAATCTTGATGTGAGGTTTATCATGTGAACGAAATGTTTATGAATTTAAGTTATTTTAGTGTATGCTGTACTGAATTTAGACTGTATTTAGAATGTATAGTAAAGTAAGACCGGCAGCCAGTTGTTGCGTAGCAAATTTGAAATTTAATTCTACAAGAAAAAAAAGACTGACTTAGCTGCTGATACTCCCGAGTTACTTCGCTTTACTAACGCCTGGAAAATATATTTATTTGTGCTTTTTTGCGCTTTCTGTAGACGGCACTAGTGACTTACCTGTTCGATCAAGGCAACTCATTCACCCATTTATACAGCTGCGCTGGGTATTCTTACACTTCGTAGTACACATTTTACAGACAAGTTCCTTCTCGCTGCATCATCATGCATTGAAGACTTGGCTCTCAGTCAAGGTCTGTAGTTCTGTATGTATCTTTTTTGAAATCTATCTATAGATTCTATGTGAGGACACTGCTGGATTTTCATTTAGTTCTCTTCATAATGTGAAAATTAACTGTTCAAATGATTTTTCATGCTTCTGTTGTATGCAAACCTTTTATGCCGCTATCAGTTTTGGTCTTTTGCAGGGCATCAAGAATGTGTTTGTGATGACTGAAAAAAGCACAGGAAATCAAACACGCCGACCACCAAAAAAACTACAGCGTATTGATGATTGTGTGATCATCTGTATGGGGTGCACTACCAAACTGATTCTGAAATAAAAGTCATGTGAGTAGTATTGGCTCTCTGTGAATAAAGAAGGAAAATCTAAATACGTGGTCAGACAGACTTGAGTCATTGTTTATTACTCTGACATTTACAGGTTTGCTGACCGTTTTGCCATAGTGAATAAGAACACTGTAAATAGTGTTACTTTTTCAAGTATGTAGTTTTAGTGATGGACTGCAAATTCCTTGAGCAAAAATTTCTTAAAAAATAAGACTTTTAACTCAACATAAAATTAGCCGTTGAATAAACATGTAATATTTATGGTTGTGCAGCTTGAGAGGTATATTATTTTAGTTTTTTTTTTTTTCTTTCTTTTGGGTTAATTTCCTGGCAATTCTGAAAGTGACTAACAGGACTTCTGGCTCATCCTTATAAGTTCTTCCACCTTTCTGGTGATTCTAGATGCACGGTGGAGTTGCAGGAGAAGGCCTATGATAGTTTTAATGTTATTTTGGAAGTATTTTCTTTGAAATGTTTTTTGAAAGAAAGAAAATAAATTGAAGATTGGAATTGGAACTGAACAAAGTGGGTGACATCTCCTGTAAAACTTGCACTGATCTGTTTTAAATAATTGTACAGTCATTTTAGACCTCATCATAATGACAGTTATAAATGGACAGATTCAAAGAAAGACTACATTTACATTTACATTTATTTATTTAGCAGATGCTTTTCTCCAAAACGAGTTCCAGTGAACTCTATGTAGTGTTAACAGCCCACACACCTTATTCACCAAGGTGACTTACACTGCTAGATACACTACTTACAATGGGTCACTCATCCATAAACTGTAGTTTGTTTCATAACTAAAAGTTTTCCTCGACCTTCCTTACATTATCTTAATTTTATGTAACTCATGCGGCACACAACATTTACCTTAACCTATTCCCTTAATACTGGATTGGTTGCATGAGTGGTTAAACATATTTTACTTAAGCTTTTCATGCTTTTTTCATTTTTTACATTATTATAAATATTTCATTTTGGCTGCCACGATTAGTGTTAATGGCAATAAGCAATACAACTCTTGTGGACACATACTCAGGTTAACACTGTGTTAATGGGTACAGTATATGCTGTACTTCTCAGTTCAGCAATTGCAGCATGATTACACACACAGTCTGAAACTGCTCGTCCCAAGCTGGGTCGCAGAGAGCTGGAGTCTAACCCGGCAACACAGGGTGCAGGGCTGGAGGGGGAGGGGACACACCCAGGACAGGATGCCAGTCTGTTGCAAGGCACCCCAAGTGGAGCTCGAACCCCAGGACCCAGCCAAACCCATTGCACCTCCCCCCCAACATGATTGCATTTTCAAAAACATATTTGTTTCCGTAAAATTCAGTAAGAAGTGTGACAATAACACTTTACATGCCACGGTCTTTTGCAGTGACAAATTTGTGATTTTTTTAATTATTACCCTAAAATTACCCACATTTCCAAATTCAAGTATTGTTTTTAACGCTAACATTAGTGTTCAGCATTGTTTGAACCTTTTTGTAAATCATCCTTCAAGAACTGAAAGCCTTTACTATACAGTATACATGTAGCCTACAACAGAATACGAATTAAAAAACTATGATAATGACTTCATTGCTCGTAGAGTTGTTTTGTTACACGTAAAATTCCAGAAAAATCTTTGGAATGCTAAGGCAATATTAAGCCTATATTGTATAACCTTTGTAGTCAAATACCTAGTTGCATATGATATTTCAGTTATTACATTTCAGACAACATCTTACATCTGTGGCTCACTCAGTAGTGACACCCTGGTATGGTCCTAAATTAGTGTATGCATTTTTGGATGACAGAAGGAAATGTATTCCTCTGAAATCCACCCCACGCACCTCTACATGTACAAAATTCACAATATTTCTTTGGAAGAGATGCTCTGTAGCTAATCTTCCTGATGAGACAAGGGCAGACTAGACCACCCCTTGGCAGTTGAGCCTGGCTTTGGTTTTGGTGCATTACTACAGAAGACCTTATCTGTGTACCTTTAGTTATCTGTGACATGATGATTTGAGATGGACTCCTCCATGGGGTCATGTCTTGAGGCAAGAATGTAGTTGGGCATGACTGTGGACAATGCCTGAGTTGTACAGCCATGCGAGAAGAAGGTGTAGGTCCTTTCAGGGCTAAAGTAGTCACTTTCATAATCTGGAGACAGATGAGGGAAACGGACATTCATTAACCGTCCTAATCTTAAAGTGATTAGGAAAGGTATTTGTCGGCATATTGTACGTCAGACACTCATCCACTTAGTTTTTTTTTTTTTCTTTGATAATCAACTGAAGGATGTTTGAAGGTAGGGTTGCCACAAATAGTTGGGAGCTCAGCTAAAGGCAGAAAACCTTGAAGGTGGCAATTAATGAAAAAGAAATACATCTGCCTAAGGTTGTTCAATGTTGTAATAGAAAAAAAAAGTGGAATTTCATTCTGCAACCGGAGAAAATGGCAACTGGACTACTGAATTGCTATAAGGATATGATTATTGCTATAATCATCCCTCAAGCCAGGCAAGGAGATGCAGTGCTTCTGCTTCCGCTTGCTGTTAGATCAGGTGCCAAGGTATGCTTAAAGTATAGCTGGGGGAGGGTTTTCCCATCAGGGAACAGTTGATGTCAGAGAGAACCTACAATGGTCAAGGTCATGTTAAGCATTTTATTCATTTAGAAATGCACTGAATAGACCTTTTTGTAATGTTGTAGTTCTAATAATAAAGTTGATGTTAGCTTGATGTAGGTAATTTCAGCAATAAGTATATCACACTACTGTGGCTTTACGGGAGTTTTCATAATGACGGGAACCACCTTGCTAAGTTGTCCATAATTTAATTAAAATGAGACAGTTGATATTCAATTCCACCCGGTCGTATGCCATTGTGAAACCCTGACAACACATTTGACATATGTGCTTATTTTAAGAGAAATTAAAATTTAGAATACAACCACTGCTTTAGTATAGGAAACGTCTTTCAGATATGCAACATGGAAGATTTTGTTCATTTTAATGTGCCCCATGTGCTCAGAGAACAAAGATGCCATCCCGTGCAGCCCACAGCACTCACACACTATTTGTTCTAGTACCTTGAAGCCTCAGTGGGGAGTTGTTCAGAAAGAGAGAAGCTTCAGCTTCCTGCTCAGATACACACTGTATACACACTCTTGTTCATTCAAAAATCGCAATCCAATAACACAACTGTGAAAACAAAGCTCTCTTCAATAAGTTTAAACCTTTCTAACAAAATTCGCTTTTAAGCTATCTAGAAAAATGGCAGCTGGTACCCCAGTAAGAATGATCTGGACTTGAGTTTTCATTTGGGGGGGAAGAAAAAAAAAAAAAAAAAAAAAAAAAAACTTTGTTTTTGTTTTTTATTACTGCAAAGGCTTAAATATATTAATAGTCATACTTCTCATTTAAAATAAACCGATGAGGAAAAACTCAGATGTCCACTTTGAAAGGCAGTTATTTATCATTATGGATTTTCATGTGGGTTAATAACAGTGGTACCTATGAAGGGCCATTGACCCATCAGTAGAATCCCTTACAAAAGTGAAAGTGACATTTTATTCCCTTGAGTTTGTTTATTGACAAAACGAAGACTTAGTACATAAGACACTAACACTTACTTCTGTAATAGTTATAAGGCTCTATCTCTAGGAATGCTGGGTCCTCCACTCTGGCACCCAACGTGCTCCTTCTGTGTGGGCTGTGAATGATGGAGTGCCGACGGGTGGACCTGTTTGAGCTACCATACATCTTCATCCGTCGGTCTTTGGACCGTCTGTTCTGGAACCACACCTGTAACACATTCTTAGGAGTTAGAATCATGGAAACAAGCAGCACAACAAATGGTCATGTATTTGGGGATGTAAAGACATTAACAACACAGGCTACATGCAAGCATGTTTGAATAAGCTGGGGAAACATGTCCTCCCCATTATGGCTGTGATTGAAACATTTGTCAGCAACAGGAGGGAGTTATCGTGTACCTGTATGACACGCATGTTAAGTCCGGTTTTTTGAGCCAGCTGCTCCCGGACGTGCCGGCTGGGTTTTGGTGTGGAAGCGTAGGCAGCCTTCAGCATTTCCAGTTGTTTGGCTTTGATGGTGGTTCGAGGCCCCCTCCTCTTTGTACACGAGTTCTGATACTCATTTTCAGTGTCATTAATTTCCTTATCTGAGGAAGCTGAGATATCGGTTTCTTTTGGTTCATCTTCTGTGTCGTCTTGAATGTCAGGAGATAAACTTTCCTCTGTGAATGAAGGGATATATAAAAAAAACTCACGAAGTCTTGAAACATGTTTTAAACAGGAAAACCAAGTTAAAAAAATAGGGTGAAAGGGAAACAACATATCAGTCAATCATTTGTGAGCGCTATAATTAAGTAAAATTTTTACCAGCTACAGTATATGAGTAAGCCGACACCAGTACAACAGTACTATATAATATTTTAAAGTACTATTTTATCAAATCATGACCTGCAGCGTTTTGACTGTTCATGTGGTTTACCACTAATTCCATGAAGACCATGTCCTCAGATTTACACTGAAATTGGCTTCTCTTAAGGCAGGGTCACTGCTCCGGAGCCTATGCCGGGAGCATAAAGTCCTAGGTTAGGTAGGGTACACACACAGAGGATGCCAAGCCATCACAGGGTACCTACACACATTCATACACTATATTGAATTTAAAGTCACCAATTGACAGTAAATGAACATCTTTGAACTGTGGGCAGAAATGTGCACACATTCAGTCTCCACAAAGACTGAGCAGTGATCAAACCCACATGCACTACTGTGCTGCCCCCTCACCCCAGACATATTTTAGATATTTTAAATCACCATGTTTAGAGACATTGTCTTGTATCATGAAGGACCCACAGTTTCAATCACACATTTTTTTATAGTACCTTTGATCAAAGTACTTACCCTAAAGTCATACAGCAAGAACAGACTACTGTATGAAAGTATAAATCACAGTAAAATTACTTATCTTATATTGTAAGTCCTCTTAGATAAAGGCATCAGCTAAATAAAAATTATTATTACACTTTGTTCGGAATCACAATGAAGATTGTGACAGTGAACTAATGCTACATGAACAAACATAAATATAATTGATAATTAACTGTAGTAACTGATAATTAAAGTTGGACACATGACAGCCCCAGCCACGAAGCATAAATAAAACAAATAGTAGCTTTGAAATAGCTTGATTTTAACTGATGAGCTAAAAAAACTGTATTCTATATTTGAGGGAATTTAATCACACACACACACTTCTGAACCGCTCCTCCCATACGGGGTCACGGAGAACCGGAGCCTACCCAGCAGCTCAGGGCATAAGACCAGAGGGGGAGGGGACACACCCAGGGCGGGACGCCAGTTTGCCGGAGGGCACCCCAAGCAGGACTCGAACCCCAGACCCACCAGAAAAGAGGAGCCGGTCCAACCCACCACACCACCGCGCCCTCCTGAATTTAATCAATGTCAGCCAACAGCCATACCATCATTAACACTCATTGTTGTACTTCCACAGCTTCAAGCAATTCTGTCCCTTTGTCCAACATTTCATAGACATGCACCTCAAACTGATATCCTATATATATAAAACAAACTTGAGATTTGTAAGCTTTTCTAATTGTTTATATGAAATAAAATGTGTGTTTAATGAAGAAAGACAGTAAGGGGGGGGGGACTTTTGCTATAATCACATTACCTGAATTTACACCGATTTCCGTAACGGTGCTGCTTTTCAAATAATCATCTTTGCACACAAAGTTGTTTTCATCAATAATGTACATTTCGTCCCCGGTATTGAGCTGCTTGTTGCAGGCTGTACAGGTGAAGCAGGTCAGGTGGAACACCTTTTCCCGAACCCTTCGGACAAGGTCGCTGGGGAAGATGGCTTGAAGGCAGCCGGCACACTTCGTGCCAAAACGGCTGGAATTAAGCAGGAAAAAGCAGGCCAGTATTAGGACATCAAAGTTAATGGGAGAATACATCAAATGACAATGGAATTAGTATTTTGAACACAAAAATGTCAGTTATGCAAAAACAGTCGCACTGGCAAGATCAAAGGCAATAATATAATACTAGTAATAGAAAGTTTGTGATACTATAATATTATGGATTCAATTTTGTCCTTAAATGCGCCTAAAGAACATACTGGAGTAGTCAAACTTATATTTAACTATCTTCACACCATAAAACAATTTGGCACCCTATGAGGAGTTCTCTGCCAAAATAGACCACTCCTTACATTCATATTCTTCTCTTTCTTTTACAGAAAATAACTACAGTGACCATGGGCAGGAGTGTGCAATTAACTGATTTTGAGGAGTAAAACATATTTGCAATATAACTGTTACAGAGCATCCCCCACCTCCTCTGTTTATACACATATGACAGGAGACAACCACCTATAACCCTAGGAAGGCATTGTTAGGTAAAGTAACAATACCAGCAGAAACAATCTTAATAAAACCCTTATGCAAATTTCTCTTCAATGTACAAAAATGGCATAAGAATTTTGCAACAGAACTGTAACTGCAAAAAACTTTATATGACTCCTGCTTCCGTTCATTGGCCTTCATTTAAAAGGGTCAATTAATGTGAGCAATAAAGAAAACTCAAGAGATGTAAGAGTCACACTGGGCTTTCCCTCATCATTTAGCCTACCTCTTCTGTAAATTCTGTCTTCATATAGGCTAATTAATATACATACATACATTTTCTGAACCGCTTGTCCCATACAGGGTCGCAGGGAACCGGAGTCTACCCGGCAACTCAGGGGGTAAGGCCGGAGGGGGAGGGGACACACCCAGGACGGGACGCCAGTCCGCCACAAGGCACCCCAAGGGGGACTCAAACCCCAGACCCACCGGAGAGCAGGACCCAGTCCAACCCACTGCACCACCACACCCCCACACCCTCTGCTAGCTAATATATTCTGGGGGAAACAGGAGTTTGTCAGGATTAAGCACAAAACACTTCATAGACTGAAAAAAAGTTTTACTGGGAAATGATTGTGTACCCCATCGTAAGAGACACTAAAGTACAGGGGAATCTGGTCCTGTAGTGGTTAGAGCACCTGGCTTCAGACCCAAAGATTGCAGGTTCCAATCCCATCCCAAACTCTATAGTATAGTATCCTTGAGCAAGGTACTTACCCTAAATTGCTCCAGTAAAATTATCCACTGACATAAATAAGTAAATAACTGTAGGTACCTTAATTGTAAGTCACTTTGGAGAAAAGCATCAGCTAAATGAACAAAATTATGTATAGATGTGTGTGTGTGAATATATAGCATACACACACAAGTAAAAACTGGACAGGAGTTTAACCATATAATATACACTTATATATACATAGGTTCTCCTCAAAATGAGTTAAGTATATAATATATAAATACTTATATATATAGTTATAAACACACACACACGTCGTAGAATGGACAGATTAATCGGTCCATTAAGGACGGGAAAAAAACCCGAGATAAATTTCATTTTGAGGAGAACCACAACCGAAGCCTAACCAAGCAAGGAGACAAGAAAAAAAAGTCTTACCGGAAGAAATCGTCCTTGCAGTAAATCTTTCCATCGCGTGAGAAGCAGCTGCGGCTCAGGCTACAGCGGCAGTCGGAGCAGCGCACGCAGCGGCAGTGCCACACTCTGTCCAGCACGCTGAGGAGGAAGCGCTCCAGGATGGGCTGCGAGCAGCCGGCGCAGCGCTCCATGCCTACAGCAGCACCAGCAGCGCTACCGACACGAACAACACTGGAGAGTGACAAGGGGGCGGGGTGAGGGAAGGAAAGGCTCCCTGTCCCGATCCAGGTGACCCCCCCCCCCCCCCCCCCCCCCAGCAGCCGGTTGGGGGACTCACCCGTTGAGCGCCGTGGCGGCAGAGGGACTTCGGCAACTGAGCTGTCGCACCTTCCCTCCTTCAACTCACACTTTCCTTCTTTTTTTTTTGTTTCTTTTTATTCGTTCTTCGCCTCTCCAATTACCCCATTAAATTGTTTCTGCGTAACGTGTCAGTCCCCTGTCTGATGTACGTGACGTCGACATCTCGCGGAGCGTTTTCCCCGCTGCGCGTGCGGCGCGCGAGGAGCGGCTCGCCGTAGGAGCTCGGTTGTGTCCCGCACTATATTTAAATAAGTTTAGCAGCAAGACTAAATAGCGCCTTTTAGAACGTGGGCGGCTTGAACTCCTCACTACTAGTTGCTGTGGTAAACCGTAGGGTCTTACATTATTGAAGGCCACGTAAAGCCATAAAACAATGATTAGCTTTCAGTCACGACCCGACAAGCTCTTTCATTTATTTTGTCATACTTACGTATCATTGGCATTTATTTATTCAGCAGACTTCCAGTGGACACTATCACTATGTAGTGTTTAGCTGACACCACCCAGGTGACTTTTAATTTAATATTTAATAGCTATCAATGAGGGTTTATTTAAGCTTAACTGACCAGCTTTGATTTCATGCCATTTTGTCTAAAAAGGGCCATTAGGCAAATCTGTATTTTGTAAAATATGCATTTCAAGGGTCACTAATTATCCGTTTGCTTTAATTTCTCTTAATTATATTTGAAGATATATGGTGAGAATGGCCAAGTTAAAGTCACTTTGAGGAGGAGGGGATACTGTTAACAAATCCTAGTTTTTGTAATGCAGTATTAACATGGAAAACTACAGGACTAGGGCTGGATCTCATTTGTCAATGGGCAGGGAATGTAAGTCTCTTGATTAAGTAGCTGCAAACAGAGGAGAATTTAAATACAGTACTGGTTATATTCATTAGATATGGTAATGCCCATTGTGAGCAGTAACCAAGGAGTTAAAAATACCCTAACCACATCAGTGTACTGTAAACATTTACATTTAATTATTTAGCAGACGCTTTTCTCCAAAGCAACTTCCAATGAACTCTATGTAGTTATCAGCCCACACACCTTGTTCACCGTGGTGACTTACACTGCTAGATAGACTACTTACAATGGGCCGCTCATCCATATATCAGTGGAACACACTCTCTTTGTCACTCACGCAAGCGTAAAAGGTTTAATAATAACTTAAAATGCATTTGTCATTCACTGAAAAGTGTGTGACATTAACTATGAAAAAAAGAAAAGCAGAACTTCATTTGCAACCCCAAATAAATTGTTTATTGTATTTATTCGGATAATAATTGTTAATTTAGGAATGCTTGATACTGTGAGATTAAGTGTTTAAAAAAAATCATTTACATTAAAGTTTATGAAAACTGACTAGGAGTTAAACAAAGATGGCAGTATTTTCTTTGAACTTATTGTCATTAATTACTGTTGAAATTAATTACTAAAATAAGCACTCTTTTCCTTTCTTAATCCATAATGCCATGGGTTTGAAAATCATCTTACTTTCTGTTCAACTGCTTCAGGCCAAGTCCCTGACTGATAGGGAATGTGGTTTTGTAGTGGATGGAGTTGCTGCCTTTGGACCCAAAGGTCACAGGCTCAAATCCCACCTCCAGCTGTAGTACATTTGAGCAAGGAACAGGTCACATCTACTGTCGAAATGGTGTATCATGCCTGACCAGCACAGAAGGTAGCACTAGTGCCTCACACACCTGGCTGTGTGTTCAGGTGTGGGTTTTGAACTACCTCAACCTGCTCAGAACTCTACCTGAGCTCTCTTCATGTCCACATGGCTTTCCTCTCAATATCCAAAGATGTGTTTCAAGTGAACTTGTAACTAGAAATTGCTTATGGTGTGTGAATGTGCTTTGTGTCACTTCCCTGTTATGGACTAGTACCTCAACTAGCATGTATCCTGCCTCAGGCCTCATGCTTCATCTTAACCGTGACTCTGCATTAGGACAGGTTGTGAACAATAATGAATGAATCTCTTTTTACCTATAGACACACAAGAGGTCAGGCGCGATATCCTGATGAAAAAGAAACCACGTAACCTTCACTCTGCTTGTATCACCGGATCCTTTCTCACTCTGACTATTCTAACAATACCTACATGAATTAGCAGAGGAGGATAATAAGGCCAGGACCTCATTAATCTTGGTGACAAACAGGGCAGTGTTAAATCTGCAGGTAGGAATTACCATAATGAGATCTGTTTAATTGACAGCATGATAGTGTCTTAGTTTGGAATCACACACTGTCTAAAACCACTTGTTCTAAGCTGGGGTCGGGGCAAAACGGAGCCTAACCCGGCAACAGAAAGTGCAGAGCCGGACACATCCAGAACAGGACACCAGTCTGTCGCAAGGCGACCCAAGCAGGACTCGAACCCCAGACCTGGCAGAGAGCAGGAGCCAGCCACACCCACTGCACCACCATGTTCCTGGTTTGGAATCACACACACACACACACACACTTTCAGAACCGCTTGTCCCATAGGGGGTCATGGGGAACCAGAGCCTACCCGGCAACACAGGGCGTAAGGCCGGAGAGGGAGGGGACACACCCAGGACGGGACGCCATTCCGTCGCAAGGCACCCCAAGCGGAACTCGAACCCCAGACCCACCGGAGAGCAGGACCCAGTTCAACCCACTGCGCCACTGTGCCACCGCACCCCCTAGGTTTGGAATCAGCCGCTATTAAATATCAATATGCCTTGGGCTTTCTCATCATATGTGTTTCCCTGTTTTCCTCCATGGATGTGTGGGCAGGTAGGACAGATCTTAGTCAGGTTCAAACACTATATGAATCTTTAGTAACCATTTTTAGATCAAGGATAACTTGTTGTTCTCTCTATGTCCTCTGATACAATAGTTATCAGAAAATCTTTCTGCCTTAACCTTGAAATTAAAGTCTTTATTTGGACAAACGATCACATAAAAGCATGTATGATGGCAGATGTCAGCCCTCAATAATGTTTTTACCGAAGAGTGAGGTGCAATGGGCAATACAATGCATTGTTATCAAAAATATTAGTATATGAATATTTGCTTAAGTAAATTTTTTTTTTCTGTGCCTATAAACATTAAAACATTTTCAGTTGGAAAAAAGAACAATAACTACACACCAGTGGGTGGGACTTGACACCTTTTCTGGTTTGAAATTTATTTCAGTTTGCTTCAATGTACAGGTTTTTATCCTTGTCATCTGACAGTATACCTACAGAGCAGAATGTGAAGACAACAGATTATTATGGCTTATTATTGTTATAACTGCATCTCAGTGTTTATTTTTAAATTAATACTAAGCTTTCAAAACATTTTCCTTTCTGTGTATTTTTGTTGGGGGGGTGCGGTGGTGCAGCAGGTTCGGCCTGTGTCTGCTTTCTGGTGGGTCTGGGGTTTGAGTCTTGCTTGGGGTGCCTTATGATGGCCTACCATCCTGTCCTGGGTGTGTCCCCTCCCCCTCCAGCCTCATGCCCTATGCTGCTGGGTTAGGCTCCGGTTTACCTCGACCCCACTCAGGACAAGCGGTTTGTGTGTGTGTTTGTGTTTGACTGTTTAGCAAAAGAAACTATAAAATACAACATGTATAGTTTGTTTAAAAAACAAAATATATTGAATGGTATTGGCTCTATAGCAATTAAAACAATAATACAATTTATAATGAATGTAAATGCAGAAAGTTAAAGAAATTCCCTAACATTAAGTATGCTTATATATTCACATTTCATCTAAATAATCCAATGGGTTACAACTGTATTGTTAATTCCAAGGATTATACACATACAACTGCATACAACCATTCTGAGTCCATTTTTTTTCTTTCTAAGTTAAATTTCTGAAAATGTGAAATTAAAAAAATGCAATAATATTAAAGACCTCAATACTATGTGACAGAACTGTGTACGTCATACCCCTGCTTACAGTCTGCTGACCTTGATAAAAAAAAACCTTGACCTCCACATCAGGAAGTTAACACTTGTAATGTGCCTTTACTTTGGCAATAATGTGGGGGTCTTATCAGCTTCCCCTGGCTTCAGGAACAGCCACAGCAAAATACATTGTCCTTGCACACAGGCTGTGACCTTGTCATCGTGGGCATCACTACTTTAAAGCAGGATCTTGGCCATTGATATTTGTGGTCCAGCAGCATTAACCTCTTTTCTCTGGCACCTGGGTCCATTCTGTAACATAAGGCACTACTAACATGTATGTGCTAACTCTGTGGTGTTTGTGCATATTGCCCATCACTTGGGATTTTAGTCAGCATCGAATGGTACATATTGCCATAGATATGCACTTTCAACATTTTGTGCAGAAGACATTTAATTTTCTGACTTAAAAAATGGAAGAGATCTGCATCAAAATGTTGAAATGTGTTCGGAATTATGTGCAGAAGCAATAAAGGTACTGATGCAGGGAAAATATTTTCCTGCTACACTTCATCAGCTCAAGGATTTTCACTCCTTGTATCATTCTTTGAAGCCATGTAATAAAAAAAAAGAATTAAAATCCTTGATTGAAATACAATGATCACAACAGGGGGTGTCACACAGGGAGGATGGGGTAGGGGGTCCCGTCTTTTTTCTCATCTACCACCCACCACAAATGATCCAGATTAGATGTTTTCTTTTTGAAAGGTGACAATGACGTAGAATGTTGACTGATTTCTCCGTTTGTTGGCAGAAAGACTTAGAGAGCAGGTTTAGCAAGAACTGTAAGAGACCACTTATGTGGAAAAAAGGAGACAAAGGACTTTTTTTTAGAAGAAAAACTTCTAGAGGGAAATGCCTCTCTTGTGCTTCCTACATCAGCTCATTGCCTTGCTGGGTTTTGAAGCCCTCAAAGCCTGAGTGTCAGCTGCCAGTTTGGTCAGATGTTCTTTGAGGGACTGGAGGTGCTTCCAGCACAGATACATACTGTATAAGAAGCATCAATAAAGCTTTCAAGGCTGGTCTAAAATGATTAAAACATATCCCTTATTGTCACCCCGTTTTTCGTCTTTTTTCCAAACAAGCTTTGAAGGGATATGGCAAACACATCTAATTCACACTCCTCGTTCACTGTTCTCATCAGAGAAATCTCCCACCTTCAGGCATACAGTACAACCTCCTGCTTTTTGCTGGTGTGAAAACAGATTGATTTTCCTTGAAGCAGAAAAATTAGGTCTTTCTTCTTGGCTACCATCCTTCTTTATAAAAACATAACAAAATATCTTCATAAATATGTGTCTTCCAGTTAACTAACCACTTCCTTTAATAAAAGCATTTTCCTTCATTTTTATCTAAGAACTTTTTTTAAATTGATGTGTGTGTCTAACACTTCACAGATGACACATAATTTGAAATTCTAATTCTAAAGTTACAACCTTGCAAATTTCAACATTAATTATTTTATGGAAGTGTACATGATGCAGAACATAAAGACATTCTTACTAATTTGCAATTACACTTTACACTGCTGAAACAAAATCATCTCCAGTATCGTCACCATTGTCTTTTTTTACAATGTTTGGCTTCTTGCATTTAAAACCTGCAGGTTTATGTTCCAATGAACGTATTTAAATGCTAATGTGTCCTATGGATTTGTTTCCAAAATAATGTGCTTTGTCTTTTACCTCCTGAACTTGTTTTCAAACACTTTCATAAAAAAGGGGTTTTTGATGCCTGAGTCATTAGAAAGGTTTTGCATGCATACAATGTTAAAAGAAGGTGGCAGGACAGTTGGAAAGGATGTTTGAAGTACCATGACTTTAGTTAAAATAAGTAAATAACCAAAAATTTGGAATAACTAAAATATGAGGTTTTAACAGTAGATTAGTAGATTTTAAATAAAGACTATACCTTATTTCCCTGTGCTTTACAAAGTATTTTAGGAGACATTTTTAAAAGCTTGTTTGTTACACAGTTGAACTACTGCAGATATTTTCCCACCTAATACTGTTTTCATGTTTCTTTTCTACAATAAGAGTTTCTTTAGTGCATTAAAGGATAACTTCCTATATACCGTATCCATATTATTTTATAGAATATTAGTTCACAGCTCCCACTGGGAATGGCATGCAGTGATTTGGAGCTGGTGCAGTTGTTCCTCTTTCAATAGAGGACCATATTAGGGCCATTGTAACATGAATTTTTTGATTAATCAAAAAGTCGAATTCTTTTTAAAGCTCAAAACTGTGTTAATGATGCTTTTCCCACACTGTTTTGCATGGAAGGATGGAAGATAGGGGGTAGGGGGGTGCAATGGCACAGTGGGTTGGACCGGGTCCTGCTCTCCAGTGGGTCTGGGGTTCGAGTCCTGCTTGGGGTGCCTTGTGACGGACTGGCGTCCTGTCCTGGGCGTGTCCTTATGCCCTGAGTTGCCAGGTTAGGCTCCGGTTCCCTGTGACCCCTTATGGGACAAGCAGTTCAGAAAGTGTGTGTGTAATGGAAGGTAAAAAGGGCTGAGAACAGACTGGATTAGTCTGTTAATGGAAACAATACCTGAACAGCAGTATAGCTGGAATCATTTCTGTGACATTGGTAGCACTCCACAGTCCCAGTATGCTTTCAGTCACTGGTTCTACAAATCTTTTTCATTTGCATGGTAAAAGAAGACAGAGAAGTTGACTTAGATCCACAGTCAGAGAAAGACATTCTTGAGTAGCGACAAGCTACTGGCTATAATTAAAAAACAGTGGGTGTGGGAACAAGCGTTTGCACGTGTGTCACTGTGAGAAACGTGACTGCATGTCTGTGTCTCTCAGACAGCCACGGTACTACCTCAGCATCTTGCAAATAACGGTGAGAAAATTGCAGAATATTCACAAATCACTCAGGGGATAAAAAAGTCTCATAACTTCATTACGTAATTTTTATTTATAATGTTGTTATCCAAAAAATAGACTTCTATCCATTTACGCAGCTGGATTGATGTAGAGCAAGATTCATGTTCTATGCTTCCATCTAGCTCGCTGCTTCCATCTAGAGTGACCTGGGGCACATTTTGTAATACATCATATGCAAACAGCAATCCAAGGTCAATGTAAAAAATACAGGGTTTGTAGTACCAAAGAATTGGTACAAAGAGGCAAAGTGCAATATCAGGATTTTCTGTTTATATGCAATTGCACAGTGTCACTGATAAAATATTTGGCACAGAACACAAGGCCTGCAGGGGGCGCGGTGGTGCAGCAAATTTGGCCAGGTCCTGCTCTCTGGTGGGTCTGGGATTCGAGTCCTGCTTGGGGTGCCTTGTGATAGACTGGCATTCTGTCCTGGGTGTGTCCCCTCCATCTCCAACCCTGTGCCCTGCGTTGCCAGGTTAGGCTCCAGTTCGCCACGACCCCGATCAGGACAAGTGGTTTCAGACAATGTGTGTGTGCACAAGGACTGTTTTAATAATGTCTGCTGAGAGCTTAAAAATTAACAGGCTTACATCTCCTTTTTAGGATGAGAACCCTTTGATAACCTCACTCTACCTCGTGGAGTTGGGATTGCAATAGAGAGGATTTGAATCGCCAGGCACAATGCACAGGAAAACTTTACCCTGCCCGGAATAGGGTCACCGGGACCTACCCCTGGAGCAAGGCCTGGGGGTAGTGTTCCTAGGCAAGCACCTGGTGGCCGGGCAGCCCACGTAGCCCGGCCGGGCTCAGCCCGAAAAGGCATCGTGGGGGGTCCATGTGGGCCCACCACCTGCAAGGTCCAGCATGGGGGTCCGGTGCTGTGTAAACCTGGTGGCGGGAGAGGGCGGGGTGGCGCATGGCGTCACGGTCCCTCACAACGAAAACTGGCTCTTGGTACGTGGAATGTCACCTCACTTTGGGGGAAGGAGCCAGAACTGGTGCAGGAGGTTGAGAAATACCAACTAGATATAGTTGGGCTCACCTCCACTCACAGTGTTGGCTCTGGAACCACACTCCTCGATAAGGGGTGGTCCCTCTCCTACTCAGGAGTTGCACAAGGTGAGACGTGCTGGGCGGGTGTGGGGATACTCACAAGTCCCCAGCTGGCTGCCATACAGTTGGATTTGCCCCGGTGGACGAGAGGGTTGCCTCAATGTGACTTAGGGTCACAGAGAGGAAAACTTTGACTGTTGTGTGTGCTTATGCACCAAACAGCAGTTCAGAGTATTCGGCCTTCTTGGAGAAGGTGGGAGGGGTTCTGGACAGGGCCCCACCTATGGACTCCATTGTCCTGCTGGAGGACTTCAATGCTCACATTGGCAATGACTGGGAAATCTGGCGGGGGGTGATTGGAAAGAACGGCCTGCCCGATCTGAACCTGAATGGTGAGATGTTATTGGACTTCTGTGCAAGTCATGGTTTGTCCATAACAAACACCATGTTCGAACACAAGGATGCTCGTAAGTGTACTTGGTACCAGAGCTCCTTGGGCCAAAGATCAATGATCGACTTTGTAGTCGTCTCTTCTGATTTGAGGCCACATGTTCTGGACACTCGGGTGAAGAGAGGTGCTGAGCTGTCAACTGATCACCATCTGGTGGTGAGTTGGATCAGATGGCAGGTAAAACTGATGGACAGACCCAGTAGGCCCAGACGGTTAATGAGAGTGTGCTGGGAACAACTGTCAAAGGACCCTGTCCGGAATGAATTTAACTCACACCTCTGGGAGAGCTTCTCCCATGTCCCGGTGGAGGTAGGGGACATGGAGTCTGAATGGACCCTGTTCAAAACCTCCATTGTGGAAGCAGCCAGGCACAGCTGTGGCCAAAAGCTTGTTGGTGCAAGCCAGGGTGGCAACCTGAGAACCCGCTGGTGGACACCGGTGGTGAGGGAAGCCGTCAAGCTGAAGAAGGAGGCCTTTAGGGCCTGGTTGGCTCTGGGGACTCCTGACTTAGCAGACAGGTACCGGCAGGCGAAAAAGGCAGCAGCGGCTGCGGTTGCAGAAGCAAAAGCCCGGGGATGGGAGGAGTTTGGAGAGGCCATGGAAAACGACTATCGGTCGGCTTCAAAGAGGTTCTGGAGAACCATCCGGCAGCTCAGAAGGGGTTGGAGGAGTTTCGCTCAGGCTGTGTTTCGCAGGAGTGGAGAAACTCTGACTTCTGATGAGGACATTGTCGGGAGGTGGAAGGAGCACTTTGAAGAACTCTTAAACCCGAGTGATATGCCTCCCTTACAGGAGTCAGGGCCAGAGGCTTTCGGGCTGTCAGAGTCCATTTCCCTGGTGGAAGTCACTGAGATAGTTGGTAAGCTCCACAGTGGCAAAGCACCAGGGGTGGTTGAGATCCGCCTGGAAATGCTTAAGGCCTTGGATGTTGCAGGGCTGTCATGGTTGACATGCCTCTGCAATGTTGCATGGACCTCGAGGACAGTACCCTTGGATTGACAAGCTGGGGTGGTGATTCCTATCTTTAAGAAAGGGGACCGGAGAGTGTGTGCCAACTCTCAGGGCATCACACTTCTCAGCCTCCCTGGGAAAGTCTATGCCGGGGTGCTGGAGAGGAAGCTCCAGCCAATAGGTGAACCTCAGATTGAAGAGGAACAATGCGGATTCCTCCCTGGCCGTGGAACAGTGGACCAGCTTTTTACCCTCTCACAGATCATTGAAGGGGCATGGGAATTTGTTAATCCAATCTACATGTGTTTTGTGGACTTGGAGAAGGCCTATGACCATGTTCCCCGGGAAATTCTGTGGGAGGTGCTTCGGGAGTATGGGGTACCGGGGTCACTACTGCGGGCCATTCGGTCCTTGTACATAGGGAGCGAAAGCTGTGTCCGCATACTCGGCATTAAGTCAGGCCTGTTCAGTGTGGGTGTTGGACTCCGCCAAGGTTGTGCCTTGATGGTATGCCCCCTCCAGGTAAGGGGAGAATTTTTGCCCCAGGTGGAGGAGTTCAAGTATCTCGGTGTCTTGTTCACGAGTGAGGGAAGAAGGGAGCATGAGATCGGCCACAGGCTGGGAGCAGCGGCAGCAGTAATGCGGTCGCTGTACCGGTCTGTAGTGGTGAAGGGGGAGCTAAGCCATAAGGCGAAGCTCTCCATTTACCGGTCGATCTATGTCCTTACCCTCACCTATGCTCATCAACTCTGGGTGATGACCGAAAGAATAAGATCGTGGATACAAGTGGCCGAAATGAGTTTTCTCCGCAGGGTGCTGGGACTCACTTTCCGTGACAGGGTGAGGAGTTTGGACATCTGGGAGGAGCTCAGAGTAGAGCCGCTACTCCTTCACATTGAGAGGAGCCAGTTGAGGTGGTTCGGGCATCTCCCTTTGGAGGTACACCGGGCACAGCCAACTGGGACGAGGCCCCGAGGTCGGCCCAGGACCCGCTGGAGGGATTATATCTCACAGCTGGCCTGGGAACAGCTGGGGATCCCCCAGGTTGAGCTGGAGGAAGTGCAGGGGCAGGGGACAGGGGCAGCTGGGTCTCTCTGCTCTCCCTGCTGCCACCGCGACCCTTTTAGGATAAGCGGGACATAAGATGGATGGATGGAAGATGGAGGCACAATGCTACTATGTTACTTGGTCCAGGATAACAAAAAGCTGCTACAACAGAGTAATAAAATACACACACACAAACACACACACACACACACTTTCGGAACCGCTTGTCCCAAACAGGGTCACAGGGAACCGGAGCCTACCCGGTAACACAGGGCGTAAGGCCGGAGGGGGAGGGGACCCACCCAGGGCGGGACGCCAGTCCGCCGCAAGGCACCCCAAGCGGGACTCAAACCCCAGACCCACCGGAGAGCAGGACCCAGTCCAACCCACTGCGCCACCGTGCCTCTGCTTAATAAAATATATACACATAAAAAATATATACATTCATATAACATGTTTGCCAACTACATGGTCATTTTACCTCTACAACAGGTATTTTATTCCGTAGAATGGAATTCCTGCTTGTAATATTTTGAAAACCTATACACACATGGTGTCTCAATCCCTCAGGAGTTTATATGGTGTCAATCTAGCTTTTTCTAGCTAAATATAATGCATGGACCTTTAGATAACTGTGGAAAGATGAAGAGTTAGAATGACAGTGCTTGAACTCTTCTTTATTAATGCTCTATTAACAGGCACTGGTAACATTGTCACACTTCCATTATGAAACCAACCACTGCGTAAAGTTAATTTCCTACTACATCACGATCACACAGAATGTTCTAGAGTAAAGACTGCCACATGAAACAGAACCAGAAGTGGTGGCACTGGCTGGGCTCTGTGATAACGCTATCACTCAGAATGGAGTAGGGTTGGGTTGGGTAGGTGCCGTCAAGTCAAACTCAACTCATGGCAACCACTTGTGTGATTTTCTGATTGAGGGAGGGAACACACAGCTCTTTGGATTGCAACATGCAAAGTGCACTCGCCTTGAGCCAGATGTGAACCTTTCTCTCAACACAGAATAGGAGGTATAAGGCACTGGTGTGACCCACTGTGCCAGTTTCAGAAGGGATTACTGCTCAATTCACCTCATCCCTCTCCCCTTTAGGACACACAGGCACACACAAGCAGAGGCCTGATTGAGTCCTCTCAGCCAAAACATCAGTGAATGGATCAGCGGTTATAAACACATCCCCCAACATGAAATTTACATCACAATTCCTGTTCCAGCTAAACAGAGAGGAGGAGTCCCATCAGTGTATGAAACATCCATTGAACAGATATCCCAGAGAGATGTGCATTGTAATGGTGATTGGCTTGGCAGTGCTGTACTCTCAATGGCATGTAGCTCTGGGTGGCAGGTGAAATAACAGGTTCAAGTATATAAAAGCATCATGGAATAAGGAACTTAACCAAACTTGTTTAAGCCATTTGTTAAGAGAATGAAACAATCAGAACAATAAGGGCCAATAGGAAAATACAAGCTACTGTACCTTACCTGCTTTTTCCTCAGACAGTATAACATTAAACAGTATTAAATATACAATAAATTTAAACTGCATTAAAGTATTTAATAGAGATTCAAACAAAGTATTACATAAATTTATTTAAAGCAATAATTGAGATGGCTGGCAGTGTAGTGGTTAGCGTCTTTGGAGCCAAAGGTCACAGATTCACATCCCACCTCCAGATGTAATATCCTTAAGCAACATGCTTACCCTACATTGCTCAAGTGAAATTTCCCAGCTGTATAAATGGGTTAATAATTATAGGTAGCTTCATAAGGTGCTTAGGAGAAAAGTGTCAGGTAAATGTCAGTGACTCATTTTGAATCTTTGAACAAAAGGGCTCATAATTATCACAGAAAAACAAAATAAGAGGCGTCTTGTATAAAGTTCTGATATACAAACATACTAAGGGTTTTTGTACCTTCATTTACTCATGAGATGACTCTAAAGCACCATGGCATTTTACCTATTTATACAGCAGGACTTATTTTTTTCCGAAGAAGCACCCAGAACATTTTACCAGTGGTGTTACAGTGAATCGAGTGTGATCGATATTGTAACATGCTGCGCTCTGGGTTCGGATGGAGCGAAGAAAGAGACACTGACAGCATTCATTCACCATTTTTCCTCAAAGACCTGCACTTCAAGCGCCCCGCTTAACGTCCCTTTGGTCTTTGATCACAGAATACCGGAGCAAGGTCCTGTCTGAGATTCAAACTGGCTGCCCTCTTTATGACACCTGTGAGTGCTTACATCATTGAGTATGCAGAAGTGTGACACTGGATGGTATCTTTGGGGGGGCAGCTTATGGTAGGTAAAAAAAGGGAACGAGAAAGACAAAGAGCATGTCATTCCCATTAAAATGCAGCAGTGGGGAACTAGCTGGGATTTGCAGTAATTAGATGAGAAAACCACAGCCAGTGAGGGCTCTGTGGGGCAGAGCAGCAGGTGGGAGGGTCATCTGCATTGTCTCCATTGTTAGACCATTTGTAAGAGTCAGTCACAGCCATGCCAGGAGAAGGAAGAGGAAGAGAAAAAAAATGAGGAAAACAAAACGTGTTCTGAGATATGGAACATTCTTTTATCACTTCATCTTTAGCATATATTAAGAACTGGAACAAAGACTAATTGAGACCTCAAGACATTTATTGCAAACATTAATATAAAAAGCTTTTACATTTACAGACTTTGAGGTAAAGGGATGAGGAATTTTCCAGTATGCCTCCCTCAAACATTAAAACCACAGCACAAAAAATAAATATGTACAAAAATATTAATTTTACAGAGAACACCACAGTTGGTGTTGTACACATTTGCAATCTCCATTCTTTACAAGACCCAATAATCTGCTGCATCAAACTTAAGCACTGTTTCTTTTCACAATGAAACAATGATGTATGGAAGGCAGAGACAACAGAGAAGGTACAGCTGCATCCTCAAAGACGCCACATACTATGATATCTGAATATTTGGGCACGCTGATAGTCGTAAACATACACATGTTAAGATAACATTGCCAGCACATTCACAAAAGACTTGGAAGCACGAAATGTGCTGGATTTTAAGTGTGCTACAGTACTAATCACAGTTGTTTCTACTATAGCACTGACATACTGTTGACAGACAGATCAACAGCCATGTAGTAAATTAAACTAGTCTGAACAAAGGTAAGGGGTATTATATGGTTATTCTGTCTTGGGAATGAAAAGTCACAAGAGCAAAACAACCAACGAGAATTTAAAGTTAAGCTGCTAAAACAGTATTCAAAATTGACTACATCAGGCTTCTTTATAACCCTGAGTTAAAGAAAATTTTTTTACACACAAATGCTTCCCAGTCCGAGTCCTGGCACTGGTGCAGCGCATACTCAGGTTTTTAGCCCTATTTAAATTCCATATGGACTCTAGCAAGAGAATGCTGAATTAGTTCAACCAAGAAAATAATAAAAACAAGACCTTCACTTGAGTGAAAACTTGCACACACACACAGGCTAAAACAGAATAAAGAGTTCTGCATATGCAGTGCACCACCACAAACAAGGACCCCACTGCACTTGTGAGGAGGGACCCTTAGCTGGATGTCAGCTGTGAGGATGAGCTACTGCTGCCGGAGCTCTTGCCACTTTTGGGTCCCCGGGAGGCACTGGGTTGACGTGGCACACGCTGGCTGGATCCATCCCGGCCACCCTTCTCCCCATGGCTCTGGCTTGTTTTGGTGCGCACTGGTACCAACACAAAATGGAGAAAACAGAACAGGAGGGGTGTCAAGATCACCTACTAGTCCTTTAGTTGTGATTTCAGACCCTGTCATATACAACCCTACCCCAAAAGGCAAAAAAGTTTACAGAAAAAGCCACACATAAATTGTTACCTACAAATATTGTGCTGAAAATAAACAGCCCAACACATCTGAGATGTTTTTTACTTTTAAACTGCTTTTTGTTGTAATCAGGAGATCTAAGAGCAAAAGAAAAAAAACTCAAAGGTTATTTAAGAATGCTGATTGACTTTTGTTTTAACAGGCAATTACTCATGCAAACAAGGGAAGAAAAAGCTTGATGAGAATGAAAGCAAATGGAAACTATGGAGATAGCACTGCATGACAGCAATGATGATCAATTCTGAAATCTCATGGAAGAGGCATGCAAAGCATCTTTAAGTAAATGTGCTATTGCGCTATACTACTTTGGTATTAAAAGTAAACAATACAAAAACCCTGTCACATCTGGAGCCTGAAGAAACACATACCCGCTTCTCACTTCCTTTTTCAATTAACGCTTTCAAGCATTCTGCTGATATATAAAGATTTTGCTTATAAAAGTATAAGAAAAGGCACACAAACAATATTCAAAAGAAAACCATGCTGCCTGCCCAATGCAGCACACTGTTGAATGAAGCGATTTCTGGATTTGACTCACACACATATACAGACAAGCATATATAGAGCAAGCGGGGGGTTTAGTGAAAAACAGTCCACAACACAGTTTGGATGGATGGTGACTACTACTACAGTCACTACACAGCTTAGAAGGAAAAGGTGGGAACTTATTAGTTTATCACCGATGAATCAACTGCTATTATATGTAACACTATCAATATACTAATTTGTCAGAAGAATAGACTAGTAGTAACAACGTTACTGCCAATGCAGGTTCACAGTTGGCTCTATCAAAGGACTGGCAAACAACTTCCTTTGACATGGAAACTCTGAAATGCACCAACTTGTGACAAACACAGTCCGATCACACCTGGATCCACACTATCGTTAACACCCAATCCAGTAAACCAGGGAAACTTTAGTTTTTTTTTTTTTTAATGAAATAGTCATTTCTGAGAGTGTGTCACATTAAGACTGACACCTGTGATGACTGACGTCTGTGGAGTAAAATGTTCTGGCTTGGAAAAATATGAAACACAGTGATCCTATCAATATCCCAACCTCTAGTAGTTCACCGTATTGCGTAACCTAGAATTAAACTCTCTGCACTTGCCCAGATTCTAGTGTAACATATACAAAAGCTAAAAGACCAAGGATCTGATCTATGCCTGGCTCCTGGTGTGATGGAGGACCGATACAAACACCAGCGAATAAACTAATAAAGGCCACCATCAAAGGGAGAGGAAACACAAAGTGGAACCAGGGGGACCTTGAGAGAGAGGTGAGCAAGCATCGGTGGGGCTGTAGACCACAATCTTTGTGTTTACTCTCGCTGGTCGCAAGCCCGAGGATGGGGGAAGAGGAGCAGGGATTTTACTGCTCTTGCCAGACACAACAGAGTCTTCCACTTTTGGAAAGGAAAGAATCACACGTAAATACGCACACACACCCACACAGAAACAGAAAAAAATAGAGGACATTAGCACACTCAGAGTAATACAGTCTTAAAAATTGCTTTCCCACTGGATACTTCCCTAGTGATTTAATATTGCTGGAGTTACAGATGGCACATACGGCATTTCGATCTACAAACAATAGTCTACAGCATGAAGTTTGTAGCTCCCAACCTTGTGCATCACAGGGTATGTTGTTCCGATCCAGTGGAGTTCTTAATCCAGTAAACTTAATTAAGCTATATATTAAAAGAATAACACAAATGAATTCATTGCAACATGAAGGTGTCAACTAAGGACCTCAATAATTTTTTTAAACCCTGCAAGAACACAAGACCTGGGGTCGGTCACTTAAGATCTATAAAAATGTCAACATGCTCTCTCAACAAACATGTTTGCATCACAGCAAAATTAAGCAACTTAGAATGAAATGGAGACTGGAGGAAAGCACACTATATTGCCAAAAAAGCAAATTAATTTTTTTTTAGCTTTGGAGAGACAGCAGAGGTGCAATGGATTCAAAGCTTTAATAGAAAGTGAACAAAACTTTAGCTTAAGCAGGCAAAGCTCTTTTCAGTTGAACACCCCAAGCCATAAAATAGTTGCAAAACAAAAAACAAATATTTAAACTATAATCTTTTCCATACCTCTTTAGTCAATGTTAAGAACAACATGTTTTTACAACTCAGATTAGAGTTTAACTTTCAGACTGGAATCAAAAAATAACTCCTGAATTGTAAAATTCATAAAACCATGTTCTACAGTTTGATAAAGTTATTCATGTTAAGATAGATGACTAATGCTAGACAGCAAATGCTAGACAACAGAATTAAAGTGAAATCCTTCATACAAACCACTCAGATAACTTTTAAATTTGTAGCATGCATCAAAGTTTTCAACATAATTCATTATCCTCGCCACCTTAAATGCTTAACTAAGCAGGAAAAACGGTTGCTGTGACAGAGCTGCAAAGCAATTACAATTATGCCAGCGTTAGGAGCATGCGACTATGCAACAGCTCTACCTAAAAGCTTGCAAGTGTAACAGGACAGACCTGGAGGTGCTGCCTCTAGTCTTCAATACTGATCCTGATACTAATTTTAAGAGACATAAATTAAGGCTGACCTCTGGGCTCTTGAGGGGCTGCAGAAGCCTGCATGGCCGTGGAGGCATCCCCTGCCGAGGTCTCTGTGATCCGCTGTCCTGCGCACATTGCTTTCAGAGTCTGGAAGACAGCTAATGGTGCAACATTCATCTTCAACAGATCCACAATGATCCTAGGGCATCAAAAAAAAGACATTTTGATCAGAGGTGGGCAAAAAAAATTTGGCACTGATACTTTTTACTTTCACAAGAGTACATTTGTAAAGAAAAAAGCATTTATGACATTGCTGACAACCTCTTGTCATTAATTTCAAATTTTTCATGTTCAACATTTTCTCCTTAAAATTGATGAAGTTACTATTACTGCAAGCCATAACGTCCTGTTGATTCCACCAGCCACAGTCAGTCAGTTTCTGATGCAGTACCACCAACAACAATTCAGTGTTGACCAATAAAAACTTAGTGCTGAATTTCATCTCACATTGATTTTACAACATAGCTCATTCACAGGGTGGGCAAATAAATTCTGGGGGGAAAGCAAGTTTATGTTTAATAGAGAGCCTGGGAAGTACCATTAAAATAAATATTTCTAAATTGAGCTTAATAAAGTAAAGATACAGCTTACTTATGTCAATCCTATAGTGGTCCTGCATGTTTTGTTTAGCTTTTTAATGTATGCTTTGTGTGCAGTCTGTACCTTTTTCACTTGCACAATTTACTACATTGTGTACCTTTTCTACTGATTTGAGATATATATATATATATATATATATATATAAAATATATATATATATTTTTTTAAGGGGGCCGTGGTGGCGCAATGGGTTGGACCGGGTCCTCCTCTCTGGTGGGTCTGGGGTTTCAGTCCCGCTTGGGGTGCCTTGCGACGGACTGGCGTCCTGTCCTTGGTGTGTCCCCTCCCCCTCCGGCCTTACGCCCTGTGTTGCCGGGTAGGCTCCGGTTCCCCCGTGAGCCCGTATGGGACAAGCGGTTCCGAAAATGTGTGTGTGTGTGTGTATGTATATATATATTTTACTGGTACCTCCTGGGCTGCATATTTAATACAGCTGACATTTTGTTGGCAACCAAATTACATTACACTAGAATTCTAAGCTATTTATTATTATTTCCTGTTTATATAGCTGGGAATTTTTTCTACTGGAGCAGCTCAGATTAAGTATCTTTCTCAAGGGTACAACACCAGGAGATGAGATACAAACCAACTGCAAGGCAATAGCTCTAACCACGATGTTACCTGCTAATTAATACAAAGTCCCCCTCCTACTGTGAATTTATGTAATTTAAACCTGGACAGTTTATTGGAGCAAACAAAAGCTTAGTACACCCCATCTTTCACTAAACAACTTTAATTTGTTTCCTGAAATCACCTGCACAAATAAATATTACTTATTAAGTGAAGCGGGGGAATCTGAAATGAAAAATATCCTCTAAAATAAATTCAAAGTACTAAAACAAAGTTATTTTTGTGCACAACACTGTCAACACCAAACATTTTGCAATTTTTATTACAGAAATTTCTAGCTTGTCATTTTCATGAGACACACAGAAATGTGATAATTTGCCTTACAAATTTTTATGATAGAAAGAAGCAACTTTCTCAAGAATACTTTGTGACTCTGCAAAGCTCACGGACACTATGCTGTTAGAGTTTGACAATAAATTCACTTTATTTGATCACAAGATTGAGGCTTTGCACCAAGTGCAAGGATACTGATATTTTGTGTGATTGTGATATGACTGCAAAAGCGCAAATCCAAGAACAAGGAGCAACAATGTGTTCAGTATGCCTTATTTAAACCCTCACAGGCGGTAGGACAGTGTGCAACAATTATAGAGTGCACCTCTCTGACACAGACGAGCAGGCCTTCCCTTTGCTGAGTCCGTTATTTTATCCCTTACCAGTCAGTTTTTGTAAATAAGATGAATAAAATACAATTCTGCCCTCAGCCCTGCTCCAGTGAAGAACACAATAATGTTGATAACTGAGTTAACAGTTACAGGTTTGGAGTTTATGTCTATAAGGACTAAAAGGACCTGGGTTCAAATCCCACCTCTTGCTGTGGCACCCTTTAGCAAGGTACTCATGCTGAATAGATATAATGAGAAATAATCAGCTGAATAAACGTGTAATCAATTTTAACTTAATATTCTAAGTCGCTCTGGTGAAAAACATAAGATAAAGGACTTAATTACAATGAAATTGCTTGTTTCAGCTGTGATTATAGACTGACATTATTCAATGGTTATGAAAGGTTTAAAGTGTCATGACAGCATGTTATCCTCCCATATTGGCTTATTCTAAGCATAATTAAGTTTCTGGAAACAGTTAAATGAATTTGTGCTCTGTAATTTTATTAAATTGCTCCCATTAATGTTTGTTCCATGTTTTTGCAATGAAAGACTGCTTTAAACACCAGGGGTGGGAATTGTGTTGTTAGGAATCATGTATACAGGGTGGACTGGATGTGTCTTTGTACTGTCTATTATGTGTTTGTCAGGATTGCATGAAACTAAAACAACAGGTAACCACCACCATCACCTACCCTAAGGTCAAAAGTCAGGGTCCTTTGCACCTCTCTAATCTTGTGCAAAGAAAATTGTGTGAATCTGAACATGTTTTATACCCCATTTTAGCAACATTTATGAAGATTATTTCTTGGGAGTACAAAAAAAAAAAAAAAAAAAAAAAAAAAAAAAAAATCTTGTGTACCCTCATAAGAAAGGCCCCCAAACGTATCACATCATATAATAGTGTAACAAGCCAAAATGGTGTGTTGATGAAATTGAGGGCCTGACTCACTTGAAGACCTCCTGATCAATGGTGATACCGGCCGCCTGCGTCAACTCAAACAACTCGCTCTCCTCTGCGTTAAGGACCTTTTTCTTCTTGATAGCATACTTCTGGACACTGCCACTTACAGTGACCCCCAGGGCAGGGGACTCTGCGCCTGAGGGCATCGCCGTGGACTGCTGGGGGTGAGCCATGTTTCACTGAAATGTGAAACAGTAGAGTAAAAGGAGGAAGGGAACAAAACTAAAGGGAAAGCACAGTTTTCTGGGGAATATATGAATACCACTGGGTTAGCTCAATGTTTGCCAACTGGAAACCGGAAGTAGTAACAAATGCAGTGGCTAAATGTGATAAAATGAATTCCCCCTCTCCCTCAGAACTGCTAAATCCCTTCTAGTATTCACAAAGGCTCTCAAAACACCTTTTTGAATAAAACAAAACCATAATCTAGTCTTAATCACCTTAGGTGTACATATATGTAAATATGCTATCATAACGGTATGAAAGAAACTGTTCTTAACAATACCATGTTTGACATGTAGCTCTTCTCGTAAACCTGTGTTTTACCCTGCCGGCGTTTGTCGAGCGTCAGATAAAACGCTGCGTTGGAACAGTCACACTCACAGTTTTTAATAACTGCTCCAGAGAGACACACAGACTCAAATCATCATGCTCTTCACTTGTCCCCTAAAACCGTGCGAGCCACGTAAAAACCATGAAAAACACACCATGGCGCATGATGATGATGAAAGATATGCGGTATTACGGTTTATTTTACATTCATTGCGGACGCGTTTCTACTACTATCCAGGTCCAGGATAGTAGAGCAGAGCAGAGCCACAGGTGCTGTTACAACACGGAAATAAATAATTCAATGATATGCAGCAATTCACTTTTGTTAGCATTTACTCACAGCAATAATATCTTCTTTTGTTAAAATTGTCAGCTAGGCACCTAAGCCTGAAGCAAGGAAGGAAGGACAAGACAGGAGACGAGTGCACAGCAGAGCAGAGTAGCTACAGCCGGCGGCGGTAGACTTACGAGAGTGTATCTATCTATCGTCGAACCCAACGATTTCAACGTACCTACACAATGAGTACGGGTCTCTGAAGACTCATATATACACAAGGTAAAATTATTTAAAGTTATTCCTCTGTATTATGACACAGCATCCCTATGTCTATCAAAACAAACTCCTACATTCAAACTAAGCTGAACTGTTGTACATCGCACCTAGAAAAGTCCGCAGCTACGGGGAGCCAAATGTGTCAAAATTCCTCCCGCTCGCCCCCTACATCATGCGCTTTTCCACTTCTCCTTCAGCGTACAAATCATGCCCAGCAAGAAAATTCACATTGCCACCCACTTCGTTAAAGTACAGAATAAATAGTGGAATCACACCTAGCTTTCTAAAACAACCTATTTTAGTGGTCTTCACTCAAGTTCAAATCCCACTCCTGCCGCAGTGATCGAGGTACTTTTTTTTTTTTTTTACCTGAACTGATACAGTAAGTTACAATACTCTAAAATCATGGATGTAATTGTTGACTTTATAATATAGCATTTTAAATCGTTTGGAAAATACTGTAATTTACTTATTGTAAAGTTGCAGCAAAACTTAGAAAAGGCAACAACAGACCGACAGTTCAGATACATTTTTTTTTTTTTTTTTTACACATTTTCAAATTGATTCAATTCAATTTATTTTATAGAGCGCTCTTCTCACGCAGTGACACAGTCACGCACAGTGTGCTTTAACACGGGCATAAGGCAAGAAAAACAGATACAAACAAAGAAGACAGTCGACTAATGGCTACCATAATGCAGTACTTTTTATAGAGCTATAAGTATGCTTACTGGCCACCAGGGAAAGGAACAAAAACTCCCAACTGAAGGTTGAGTGAGAAAAAACCTCTGGGGGTCCACAGGCCAGTGGTTTCCCACCCCTCCTTGGCATTCTAGAAAGTAACAATTGTAAGCCAGTGTAACAAGTAATAATGATTATGTTGCTAAATAGCATCTTGGATCCCCAGCTCAGAATGGGACGCCTCGTTCATCGTGGCAGATGGACATCATCCTGTGTCAGCAAGGGATTCGTCTGTCACCACTGGCCGGCCTCCTCAGGTCTTACGCAGCGAGGAAGCGCTCAACATTTCATTTATTTATTCACACAAAAGCCAGTGATTCAAGTTGACCCAAGTTGTACCTCTGCTTCCACCAACACCACATGCAATGCTTCCTTCTTGGTCAAAAAGCAGGGTAAGTAAGCTTGCGTGTACCGTGTCCATCCCTGATATACCTCCACAAGGTTCAAGTGTAGTTACAGTATGAAACAATGGTTTACAACAGTCTATATGAAAAAGAGAACAGTAAAAGATGCAGAACGTGCAATAAATATACATCTGCTGTAGCTTGTTTCATCTGCATTGTGCAGCTTTGGAGGATACAGACAACGGTTGTCAAACTGGCCTGGTCAGTTCTGTGAATACAATGTTGTCTTCATTGATTTCTCTCTGTATTTGCCTAAGAGAACCCTGTTGACAGTAGCAGTTTCTTGTTTAGGGTAAAGAGTTGTTGTCTACCAGAACCTAGCGGGCATTTCTCTGCCCACTTCTTCACCTCCCCCTCTCTCAGACCAGGTGTGCCGCACTATATTTACAGATATGTTCTGGAGGATACAGTACATGTATAGGAAATGTTACTTACCGATTTTCAGTTCTTAATCGAGGCTACAATGAAGTATTTGGTCTGACCGCCTGCTCAGCATCCTTCTATTCCTCAAATCACGGACGAGTATATGGTCCATCAAAGCAGCGCAGATCTCATATGAGTTATTTGTACTTCCTCCTCCTCTGCCTCATTTCTTGAATCCATTTCAGTCAAGTAAAGTATTACTCACAGACACACAAACACACAGAGTCTGAAACTGCTTGTCCCGAGCGGGGTTGCGACAAACCAGAGCCTAACCTGGCAACACAGGGCGTAAGGCTAGAGGGGGAGGGGACACACCCAGGATGGAACACCAGTCCATTGCAAGGCATTGATTGGGGTTCAATGACTCGAGCCCCAGACCCACCAGAGAGCAGGCCAAACCCACCATGCCACCACACCCCCCTCTAAAGCATTACTCGTAACCCTTTATATACATGCTGATTTCTGATTTGTGAGCAAAGTAAAGCATTTGATTGCTTTCACCAGGAGGCCTGAGCTCCTGGTTACAAATGTCAGTTTTTTTATATGTGAAAGTATGATTTTTATCAATGAGACTTTTGCTTAATGAGGTTCTTGTATGCTTTGTTTTACAAAAAGTTACCATTACATGCGATCTTTGTGTAAAACAAGTGAACAGTGTTTGTATTTTGGTTCATAAGGTCTCTTTTTTGGACAGCTACTTTGATTTCAGAGTAGTGTTTATAAAAGCAGTGTTAGTGTGTAAATGTCTAAAACCAAGTGAAAAGTCATAGAAAAATTAAATATTTGCTGATGTTACAACAGGGGGGCGCGGTGGCGCAGTGGGTTGGACCGGGTCCTGCTCTCCAGTGGGTCTGGGGTTCGAGTCCCGCTTGGGGGTGCCTTGCAGCGAACTGGCGTCCCGTCCTGGGTGTGTCCCCTCTGGCCTTACGCTCTGTGTTGCCGGGTAGGCTCCGGCTCCCTGCAACCCTATATGGGACAAGCGGTTCAGAAAATGTGTGTGTGTGTGTGAAGTTACAACACTACTGTAAAAGCATCTACTTTTATAATTCATTCATTAATAAACAGAATAAATGCTAGTTTGCCTGCAGTCGATATCATTACAGATTTTAACAATATATTTCTTAAAGCTTGGGGATACTTGACAGCAACCATGAATGTTCTTTGCTTGTTAATAAAGGCCTTGTGGAAAAGAAATGAAAAATTCTTATATATACCACACATAACTTAAGATACCCTGCTCCATACCCTTTAAACAAACACTGTATTGAACTGAATATTTTCCCCTTATTTTCTTTCAATGGGCTGTGTACAAGTGCATTGTGTCACAATGACTCTTTCTTAAACTTACATGTCTTCAATGACCACATTCATTTTCAGATTCTTAGATTGAGGGTCAGTGGCTTTTCAAGCCTTTTTAATTTTCTTACTACATGATCTAAATTAAAACACTATTTTAAAATAGTTACAGTTAAACTGTATTAGTGAGGATCATTCAGGGTTCAGTGAGACTAATGCTTTACAATATAATTAAGACAACAGGAAAAGAATAAGGCAAATATTTTAGATGAGTAACATCCTTAGAATTATTACAATTTAAATAACATTACATAAATAGTTTAGTGCTGGTCCAGGCAATGTCTTTAATCCAGTGTGAACCATGATGCTTACAAAACTAGACCTAATAGGTATAAAAACAGTCCAGTGAGCACCGCTCTGCAAGGGAGCAGTTTGTACAGTGAAAAGTGGGGTGGGCCATAACAGTCATGTGCAGGAGTCTGGAGTGATTCAGTAGTATATTTCCTCCTGACCCAGCACAACTTTTTTGCAATGTCGTGACAACCCTTGTGCACCTTTATGAACAGAACGCTCAGAGAGACAAAGAAAAAGATGGCTGAACAATCCCTTAGCATTAGGTGGTACGCTGCACTTTGTTCCTGTTTCCCCCTTCGGGTACTTCTTCACATGCACGTTTTTCTGGTAATGTTGCCCCCTGCTGTTCCTGGAGCACCTTGACAGGGCAAATGGGGTCGGTAGTTGTTGCACTGGCTGCCGTCTTAGCCTGTTCAGTATGGAGCTGCACCTCCACAATTTCAATCCCTGTCAGACCGGGCCCCTCTTCCCCGGGTGCCTGCTCCTCGCTCAGGAAGGAGATGCCCATGGCGCTTGCTTCTGCATCTGTGTCGGATTCTACGGGAAGGCGGAGATGCAATGGCCCTGTTTGCCCGTTAACGGTGAGCCCACTGTGCTGCTGTAAAATCTCTTTTTTCAGGGTGGCCAACTGGGTCTGTAGTAATTGATGATGTTGGGCTTCCAGACTCTCTACCTTTAAATAAAACAAGTCCCTATTACCCACTCAGTATCAATAGAGGATGCTGAAGCACTGCTGAAAATTCAGTCATGCAAGTAAAATATGAAAATCAGAGAAACGCTAAATTCTTCAACTGTATATAGATGCAATTTTATCAAAGTATTTCTTGTCTCATTCATTATATTCTATGTAAATAGAAGTAGAAAAAATAGAATATGACACAATGGGCTCTAGCTTCACAACCGAAGAGCACGCAAAACTGACTTTTTAATCACCAAACTGTTGCCCATTGCCATGTTTAAGTTAGGCCATCTTCATGTAAACTCAGGACTTACAAAACTTGCAGGTTCCCTCATCCAAATAAAGCACAACTCACAAGCTTATTGATCTTCTGTTCACTTCCTTCTGCATTTTTGTAGAGTTGTAGCTCCTCAAACATCTTTACATTAGCCTGTACCAGACTGGCCATCTGGGGGCAGGAAAACAGATCCAACATCAAAGACATAAGAAACTTTTATGCATACATTTACATAATACAGTCCACGTGAACAACGGACACCAGAACTACAGATTTCAGAAACAACGGACACCTGGAAAGAAAAAAAAAAACAAAAACTTTTTTTTTAATTTGTGGAAAAAATAATGAAAAATACAGTAAATGGAAAAAAATAAAAAGATTAAAAGAAAAAAACACAGAAAAATTAAAACAATTTTTTTAAATGTGTGAATAGATACAAAACATACAAATGAAAATAAGCACACACCTGTGTGTACGCACAAACATTTGCAAAAGTGTGTTTAGAAGAGCCATGCGTGTAGACCTATTACAGCTGACATTATACGTACGTTAGTCAAAACAAGCCTAGCATATGACCTAGGCTCAATGCCTTCCTCTCACAAAGTTTACAAAGCATGCTCTCATTCGCACGTTTTGCAGCACTCATTATCCTTTGTGTTTTCAAAATGTTTTATTTAACTTGCTTTATTTCAGGATGGAGGGGGGTGTGGTGGCGCAGTGGGTTGGACCGCAGTCCTGCTCTCCAGTGGGTCTGGGGTTCGAGTCCCGCTTGGGGTGCCTTGCGACGGACTGGCGTCCCGTCCTGGGTGTGTCCCCTCCCCCTCTGGCCTTACGCCCTATGTTACCGGGTTGGCTCCGGTTCCCCGTGACCCCGTATGGGACAAGCGGTTCTGAAAATGTGTGTGTGTGTGTGTGTATTTCAGGATGTGCACACATACATATTTATTTAAGTTTCATATTTGCATGTATATAGATGCATGTGATTATGTGTGTGTATATATATTCATATATACATACACATACATACAGTACATGTATTATATACAAAAATAATGAAACTTCGGGAACAACGGATTTTCACAGCAACCGACACTACCCCCCAAATAGTCCGTTGCTCCGAGGATGGACTGTACTTCGGCATATTTTGCTCACGGAAATGTGTCTTGTACAATAAATTAATCCTGTTGGCTCTGAAACATCAGAACTCTTTCTTTTCACCATGTAATGGGTACATCATATACATATAAATTATGATTATATCACTACGTGTGATTTCACCTCACTTTTAACAGCAGCCAAACACCCTCCAGCTAGACCACCAAGCAAAAATGCCTACATGGTCTTTAAGTTGCTGGATTTCAGCCTGTAGCTTCTTCTCCATGAGGTCCTTCTCCTGCTGTAGTGCCTGGTTCTGCTGATGAAGTTCAAGTAATTGCTTCTCTAGGAGGAGGCTCTGGTCCAGGCTCTCCCCAGTCTGCAATACAAAGAGAAGCAGTGAGCATTCCGCAGCAAGAAGTCAAGTGTTAGTTAAACTTTAGCACCAGAAAGTGCTCCTGCTTTATAAAGTGAGATGGAAATGAAAGTGACAAATTATCCAAAGTAATTCCATATTTAAGAGGAAACACAAGGGGATCTAGTAGAGTAACAAACTTATAAATCATGATTAGCCACCCAAATGTTTTGTATTTCTCCTTGATGCTGCTGAAACATTTTTTGTATAAGATGCACATCATTTTGGAGAAAAGCATCTGTTAAATGAATAAATGTAAAATGAATGACAAGGATTACCTCAACATATGGTTATTACTTAGACCTGACACACCCCAACCTGTCAACAGATTGTCTTAACTGTTGAACTGTGCAACAGGGAGTTATTTGTGAGAATGCTGACAAACTTTACCAATACTGTAAATTTACATTTACATTTATTCCTTTAGCAGATGCTTTTTTCCAAAGTGACGTAAATAATTCAGGTTTCTCAGCACTCAAGTACCTGCTCAGTAATGATGCTGGATGTTTCTTCAAAAACAAGACTGCCACTCTCCCCATCAGGGTTCACGAGCACTAGTGTCTCCTGGCCTGAAGCTTGCTGGGAAGGGCCCACTGTCTCCTCAGCAGCCACAAGAATTCCGTTACTCACACTGCTGTCCTTCAACCACACAAATTACAGGTCATTAGTACAGCAGCTTAATGAAAACAAAAAAAACAATTGATGCAGACCAATGAATTAAATATGTTGTATTACGATCACAAAATCTACCGAAAAGAAAGGCATGACTTACAATGCTCAACAAATGCTCAAGGTTAATTTTGCTTCGACTTTTGGGCCACAGTGTACCTTTGGCGCCTGGGTGAGCAGAGTTTCGGCACTTGTTGATGTGTTGATGACAGTTTGAGCCAGCATAGAGCCAAGGGTGCAGCCATCTCCATTAACGGTACCAACGGCAAGGCCACCATAAGCTTTTGGATGAGCTTCTGCACTTTGTTCATAGTACTGCCTGTTGTTCACTTCCTAAAATTTAAACACATGAATTAGGATTCCACATCAGTGACAATAAATTACACATTTTCATGCTGTATGATGATCATTAATAAAGATTAATATTGAAAGACATAAAACCAAATTTTTAAAAGCAAGCCTGCTACACTAAAGAACCTTGTAACAATATATCACAACGTGTACAATTTCAGTTCCACCTGATATGGACAATACTTCAGACATTTAGTAGTGAAGGTTTTGTTTCTCTTAGTATTGACATATTTACTCTCCAAAAAATAAAAACTCACTGTTTATCTAAATTTAGTTGACAAAGACAATGCTGAAATTAACACACCTGTGTGACCTGGATTTGAAATGTGGTGTGTGGATTGCGAAAGTGGGTTTTGTAATGCTTGATGGCCTCATCTCGTCGATTGAAACCATTTCTGCACCTGTAGCAATGCCAGTGGGCTCCTTTGAACTTCTTTTCACCTTTTATGGTACCAACAATCTCACAGTGATTGCAGCATCGTAGTATTTTCAAGCCTACAGTAATAAAAGAGGAAAAAACATTGATGCAACCTTTACTACAGCAACTGACAAGAGATCAACAAACCTACATGTAATATGTTATACTATATGGTGTTAAAGGTTTCATATAGCATCTTTATCTCCTCATGTTAGTTGAATAATGCTTATCTTTATCTGAAACCCAGTTTTAATCAGGATAACCAGTTACACTCATAAAATATGTTTTCATCATTTACAAAGTCAACAAATCATTTCATTAGTAATGACTGTAACAAAACATTTTCAGAAATTATTTATCCTGTTTGAGGGACTCATATCCATTACTGTTCCATTATGGAACTGCTTCAGCCGCTCCAGATTTGTAGTCTGTTTTACATGAACAAGCTTACTCCATGTCTTGGCATTACATTTCTACTGATTTTAAATATCATTCCAAAACATGAAGTTTATTTCTCTTAATCTATTCTTTTACCTATTCCATTATTAGGATTATCATGTTCAAACACCCATGTTAGTTGAATGGGAAGTCATAAGCAGGTTGAACATTCTGCAATATTTTCCTTATTATTCTGAATTCATGGAAAGCCATCCAATTCCATAGGCAGAAAGGCGGCCCCAAAACCGTGGTGCCTGCATCACACCTAACATCTGAGAAAAGGCAATTATGGTCACAGAAAAATAAGTGGTTTTTTTTAGTTCCATTCCACACATTAATCTTTTAAAAAGCCTATAGGATTATCGAGGTGAAATGAAAACAACAAAATGTTGTTTTGGGAGGAAATGGTTCCTACTGGTAACCCTCCCATGAATACCACTACATAACAATTCCTGCAGATTACAGTAAATGGTGGCGTTCTAGTTATGGTTTATAATTACTCTTTCCGATACATTTGAAAAATATGCATGAAGAATCCAGTTCATATAACTTAACACTTAAAAACACTTAAATCTCCCAAACCAAAGTATTCAGAGGTTTCATTAAGATCTTGTTATTGTGTTCCAATATATTTAGGTTCAGTGGATGCAAACCCTTTCATTTAGAAAATTAAGGCCTGACCTTGATTTAATGAATTTCAAAGTACATTTAACATGTACAGAAATGCATCAGGGGATCATATTCTTTCAGGCAGTCCTGTATGTGGGCAGTGGGGCTAGGAGACAACTTAGAGATACCTGCAAAGTCAATACCCTTGTCCACATGTTTGACTCGGTAATGGGCCTGTAGAATGACAGGGTCCTGGTATGCTTCTGTGACACTGCAGAAGGGGCAGTGCATGTGGCTGCCCTTGGCCCTGGCAGAACACTTGTCATCCTGGCACAGTACCGGGCCGTAGATTTGCTCAGTTCCTTTGATCCTCACTGAGGGATGTGCCTTATTAAAAGGAGAACAACAATTAACCAGCAGATACTATCGTCTGATACCTGAATTTGAATTAGTAACTCTCTATCCGATACATGCACCCCTATAAAAATACCATTTACTGCGCAATCAACACAGGGAACACACTGGAGGTGTCACGTGACTTGTAGATTATTTACAGTCTCACAGTGCACAGACAAACAAAGTCTCCAGACTAGTCACCAGGTTCCCTCAAAAGCTCTGATGTTTGGCAAATGCATACCCTGGTCAATGGATAAAACCTACAAGTACTAGTGGAAGTGGCACACGTGAAGAAGTGGTAAAAAATGTGTTTACAATGACATTTTTACTGATTTCTCGTAATTTTTTCAGAAAAGTTATTTATTATTCTCAAAAGGTAAAGTAAGTTGTATTAATATACTTACTGGACACGCCTAAAAGCGTACAGATATTATGGGATACCTTCTCTCCCAATAGCTTCCTACCGCTATTGCTATTACCTGCTAATAGCTATTTGAGCTCCAGCTACTTCAAGTTCAATGTGAATGTAAACACAAGGCCTGGCCAGCATGTTTCAGCTATATCAGTCCTTAATGCGCATTTCAACAGCGCTTGTTTATTACTACAAACTGACACTTACAATAAAAGCCGCCATTTCTGTAGAAAAACGTCGCAGCAGAACCCAAAAGGTGGAATCTATCGGCTTTTTCTTAGTTTTATCAAGCGCTGCATATCGCCCTCCAGGAGGGTACCCTGTGTTTTCGTCATCGGGACCTGCACAACTTCCGGTCTCGCGTGCCTACGTCACGAGTTCTGCGTGTTTACGAAACTGGCGTCGTACGTCGTCAAAACGAAACTAAGTGACAGTTTAAAAGGAAGGAGAACTGTTGTTATAAGTACGTTTACGTTTGCATTGATTCATTGAGTAGATTATTTTTCCAAAGGCGGCGACGTACATATGAGATGCATTTGTCAGGATAAAGTATTACTTCAAACACCAGTCGTCATCTGTCTTTTGGCAAGAATCCCATTTAAATGACCAGCCTTCCATAAACCAGGTGCTTCTGTCCTGCTCTTGACATTAAAAGCGCAACTTCTCTCCTGTTTCATCTGGAATAATATAGCTGCCTTGTATTTAAAAAAAAATCTAAGAAAAGTGCTCTGATATCATTTTATTGGTGACCAAATTATAAAACAGTGAAGGACTTTTTACTTTCGAGGAATTCATTGTTCACATTGAACTTCCCATCTCACCAAGATGAGAACTCTCGTTACGCTGCTTTAATCTACCTTCTCTCTGCAACTTTTAAATGTTGATTTTGTTATTGGGCACTTTGTAAAGTATTACGTCTGTTGTTATGTGTCATGTTGAGCTAATGTGTGTGACCTTCCCTGCAGTGATAATAAAGTATTATCTTATAAATAAAATCTGAGACGTCCTTGATGAAATACACACACACACATTGTCTGAAACCTCTTGTCCTGAGCACGGTCACGGTGAACCGGAGCCTAACCCGGCAACACAGGGCATAAGGCTGGAGAGGGAGGGGACACACCCAGGGCGAGACACTAGTCCGTCGCAAAGCACCCCAAGCAGGACTTGAACCCTAAACCCACCAGAGAGCAGGACCTGGCCAAACCTGCTGCACCATTGCACTCCATCCTGATGGAATATTAAAAAAAAAAAAACTGAAGTATTTTTGTATGGTGAAAATTAAATAGAACAACAACAATAATAACATCTTTGTATTGTATTCCAGGTAACTACTGTCCTTGTTGTTCTAAGCACCTCTTTTCCTCAAAAGGGGTAACTGGTAGCATAGTGGTTGCAGCTGCTGCCTTTGCACCCAAAGGTTGTTGACCTGAGTATCACTTCTAGCTGTAACACCCTTGAGCAAGGTACTTACCCTAAATTGCTCCAGTAAAATTACCCAGCTGTATAAATGGATAAATAATTGTAGGTACCTTAATAATGTAAGTCACTTCAAAGCATCAGCTAAATGAATAAAGTGCAGCACATTCCACTTCTTCAATTCAGTAAGAGAAGAGAGGGCTGTCTGTGTTCTCAAACTAAGTGTAATGTTATTATATTATCATTTGATTTACCAATGAAAAGATAAAATAATAAGACAACAATAACTGATGGTTTTTTTTCTTGATCTTATTTTCTATTTTGTACTGTAATTCATTGTTGTCCAGCACCAGTAACATTTGTTAACCCTAAGATTGGGTCTGTCTGCACTCTATGTTCTCTGGGCAGACAGCTGTGGTACCTGGAGCCAGTAATCCCATGCAACTTGTGTAATTAAACAGCTGGCATAGTGAAATGCATTTTAGTCTTTTTGCTGTATGTCTGTAATGACACAGTTTTTTACAACATTTAAACTGGAAATGAACCTGGGGTTGTGGCATTTAAGGGAATACAGGCTTGAATTTTTTTTTTTTTTTATATATATAGGTTCTTTTTCCCATTCTCTTATGCTATGCAACAGCTGGAAACATTTTGAAATCTTCATATATTTTCATATTCAGAGAGATGTTTAGCAGTGTATTCTTTATTACTGTCTTTCAAGCCTGTCTGAGATAAACTTAAAAAACCTATACAGAGACATGCGATTAATAATGAATACGATTTTTTTGAATAATTATGTGAATTGTAATTTTTTTATTGTTCAACATTAATGTCGAATAAAACTATGAGCTACTCTCCCTTCAGTAAACATTTTCTGAATAACATATACAGTATATCAGATATGTTTAAGAATAACGCAATACACCAAAGGAGGAGGAGCATTGTTGTTACTCTGAACACACACACACACACACACACACACACACACACACACACACACACACATTTTCAGAACCGCTTGTCCCATACAGGGTCGCGGGGAACCGGAGCCTACCCGGTAACACAGGGCGTGAGGGGGAGGGAACACACCCAGGACGGGACGCCAGTCCGTCGCAAAGCACCCCAAGCGGGACTCGAACCCCAGCCCCACCAGAGAGCAGGACTGTGGTCCAACCCACTGCACCACCACACCCCCTAGTACTCTGAACAAAACCAACAAATTCAATTCATAATCACCATTCAGTGTATTGTATGAAATAATGTAAATAGGTGACATTACAAAAAAAGAGATTATAAAATAATATATGAAACATCAAGTCTCTGTTGTACCTGTGGACAAAAAGGTTTTCAGCTACATTCCCAAAAATACTAACTGCAAGAGATTTTTGATAAATACATGCATTTCGCATCCGTAGCAGTTTTATGCGCTGATGTTATTTTTCAACTGGGTTAAGGAATTTTGGGAGAGCATAATAACACACTCTAGATGTCTCTCAGTTCTGTGTCATAATACCACAGGAGGTTAATGTGGGAAAATTCCTATTTTCCTATGGCATAAAAAAGGGACTTATCTAGTATACTGAAAAAAAAAAATATTTTCATGCCAATAGTGAAAATATCAGCAATGCAAAGAGTAGCATTCAATGTTTTACATTGTTTATATAGCAGATGCCTATTTTTACAGTTTGAAAATTACATTGATGTCATTTATGTTCGGCAGTCTAACTGGAGTTTGCTAGAACAAGATACCATTCAGAGAGCTGCAGAAGGAAACTTTTGGTTGCAAGGTTCTTTATGCTGTGTGGCTCTCCCTGGTCAGAATACATCTGGGATCTGGATGGGTTCTGTCTTCAACTCTCTTCATGAAGTAGTGGCTAAAAATGAAACTGAATGTCCATGTCAAAGCAAAACACTTCTGAAAGCATTGTTTAGCCAGATTGCATGGGGCTGCCTGCCAGCAGCTGACAAATGTTTCCCTGCATGGCATTTGGATATGAACTGAAGCGATAAAAGCATTTCACCTTAGGAGTCCCCATCTTAGTGCAAAAACAGACATATGTAACACTAGGGCTTTTGTCTCAGACCATATATTTCACATTGTTGCTTTTATACTCACAGCAGCACTAACCTCTAAATGGCCTGGCTCTGACCATTCACATGTTTGTCTGGACAAGATGTTTAGGACGACCAGTCCAAACCCCACAATGAGAACTCCCAGGGAGTTGGCATGAACAGCTTCTGGGGGCAGTGCTGAGTACCTCTGGGTGGAGTTGCGATCACTGGACAAACAATCAGTAGTTCAGATGGTACAAAGACAAAGGGCAAGTATGGGTGGGATAGGGATTAGAGCTGCTTCCTTCTACTAAATGGACCCAGGTTTGAATTCTACCTCCTAATACAGTATTCTTGATCAAGGTACTATAAACTGTTCCAGTAAAATGTACTTAGTTATATAAATAGATAAATAATTGTGAGCATTTCAAACACTGAAAGATGGAAAAAAAAAATACCAGCTAAACACACACACAGTCTGAAACCACTTGTCCCAAGCAGGATTACGGTGAGCCAGAGCCTAACCCGGCAACACAGGGTGCAGGGCTGGAGGGGGAGGGGACACACCTAGGATGGGAGACCAGTCCATCACAAGGCACCCCAACGGGGACTCAAACCCCAGACCCACCAGAGAGCAGGACCCAGTCAAGCCTTCTGTGTGTTACCACCCCTCCCACCAGCTAAACAAATAAATGTAATATGTTTGTTGTAGGGGGGCGTAGTGAGTTGGACCAGGCTCCTGCTCTCTGGTGGGTCTGGGGTTCGAGTCCCGCTTGGGATGCCTTGGGACGGACTGGCGTCCCGTCCTGGGTGTGTCCCCTCCCCCTCCAACTTTTTGCCCTGTGTTGCTGGGTTAGGCTCCGGCTCCTCGCGACCCCAACTGGGACAAGCGGTTCCGAAAATGTGTGTGTGTGCGTATGTTTGTTGTAACACATTGGCTATGTTTTATTTGACAGTGAAGTGAAAGCTGTATTTGAAAAGCTTTTTGTTAGCTGCAAAACTTTTTGCTAAGGAATGAGTGAATGAGACCCTTACAGAACAAGGAAGAGTTTTTCATTGATGCCAGAGATGCATGATGCAATGCTTAGGATGAAGATGATGCTTCCCATCCATATGTGAATAGGCTTCAACAGTTTACGGAAGAATACTGGACTGCAAGGGAAAATGAACGCAACCAGTCCCAGCACCCACTGTGGAGAAAAGCATAAATCAAACACATAGATAGGTCCTGATTCTTTAAAGTAAAATCACTGTCACAGACATCATTGCAAAGTCCTACAATACGGAAAGAGCATTGTATGACCTGCAGATGTTTTGCATGTGAGCATATATGCATGCTTATAGAGGTTGTGCATGCTGTCCATAGATCAAACGCTTTCATTTTTTTAAAAAAAAGTGGCTAATGCTATGAGCATGTAGAGTTTGAAGCTTTACCTACACCTAAACTCTGAACTCGAGTAATTAGTTAATAAATCCAAGTTCATTACAAAGAGGAAACACCACTGTATTGATGCCATGATGGCCATCATGTCCACTGTACCTGACAGGTGAAGAGAGCTGCTGTGGAGATGCCCAGCCAGCTGTGTAGAGAGTACAGATGGGCGATGCTGAGGGTATTGTGGAAGTTAAAGACAGCACAGAGCCCCAGGACTGACAAAAGCAATGCCAGCAGCAGCAGACCTGCATGCAGGAGCTTCCAAGGCTGCTTGTTCCACCCCCAGGCCAAGGGAATACGGTAAAGGACTATAGCTACAACACAGAAAGAAAGAGACTGTCGCTGGAATCTGAAGACTTCTTTGCATAGCACCCAACGTGCGCCAACTTCTCGGCCCCATGCTCACCATATCCATACAGCACCACCATCCCTGTGACCATGAGGACTGGGTGCCAGTTGAACTGCAGGCCCGAGCCATCCCATGCAAAACCCCCACGCCACCTCGTGTTCCAGTAGCACACAAAGATCACACAAATGATCCCCAGGACCAGGCAGAGAAGGAAGGATGTGTAGAAATAAACTGGTGATCTCATCTTTTGTTACTCTATGGAAGAGAAGGTGGGGAAGAAAAGACAAGTACTATTCTTCTTCAGGTGGCTGAGAAGGTAATAAGCCTTTTAGAAAAAATGTTAGACTTGTGGTCATACAGCATGTATCCATATTAATGTTTCTTCAATTTGCTAACACAAAGCAACTCATAATGTTAATCTACCTACAGTTATTTACTCATTTATACAGCAGGGTAATTTTCCTGGAGCAATTTTATGGTCAGTACCTTGCTCAGGAGTACAACAGCTGGAAGTGAGACTCCAACCATAGGCAGCGGCTCTAACTACTATGCTATCAGCTGTCCTCTAATATAAATGAGATGATGTTTAAGAACATAACCATCTCTAGAATATCAATTAGTATAATAGAAATATTAATATGGGAACCAGCTATTTATTTTTATGCACTCACTTACCTTCACACAGCAATTTCTTTCCCTGGTAGTTACATCTACTGTCTATTTTTCCTATAATCTGAAAGCCAAGGAAAGAAACATGTACAGTAAAAAATAATGCAACAAAGTAATGTCTATATTGTCAGCAGTACAAACAACATTGTAGTTTTGCATTACTGAAAGTACAGTTTATTGTCATTTGGCACTTACTCAAGATGTTCCCGGGTTTCTGTTGGTTCTGTGATTTTCTTTGTCTTACAGGTAAATAGAGCTGGTTGTGGTGTTGTAAACTTCTCAGTGAATCTTTTTCAGAGTCGCTCTGTGCCCTCAGAGATTTAAAAGTCTTAGACCAAAATTTTCCTTTTCGTGCAACTATACTGAAGTTCTTTTATTATGTTTTCTTTATTCTATTTTCAGTTAATTCACCATGTCTCTCATGGTAAAACTCTCCTCGCTGGATGTCATCTCCGAACAACTTCGCAGGTCACCACAGTTTTGATAGAATCTTGTTTCTCTATTTGCTCCCGGCAGGATATTTAAGAGTGGGTTGTTATGTGATTTCGTCAGGAGTGGAGGGAGGGGAATGGAAGGAATGTTATTCAACTGGTAATTGCATTATTATGACTAAAGGTATTATAAAAGGGGGGTGTGGTGACACAGTGGGTTTGGCTGGGTCCTGTTCTCTGGTGGGTCTGGGGTTCAAGTCCAACTTGGGGTGCCTTGCTATGGACTGGCGTCCTGTCCTGGGTGTGTCCCCTCATGCCCTCTGTTGCTGGGTTAGGCTCCAGTTTGCCACGACCCTGCTTAGGACAAGCGGTTTCAGACAGTGTGTGTGTGTGTGTGTGTGTATATATATAATAAAACTCTCCTGGAAAAGTGATGTTATTTTTCTCTGATGGAACGTCGGTGTTATTTTTTCAATAACAAGGTTCGAAGCCACAGTTTTTCACAATTATTAATTTTAAAATAGAACTATCAATACCAGCAATTACAGCATTTTTATTATTTCTATTATTATTATTGTTGTTGTTTTTATTGTTGGTGGTGGTGACAATCAGACTAGGAAAGTTTCATCCATGCCCGTGCAGGAACTACTATACTAACATGGTAATTTGGCAGAAACTGATACACTAACAGAGTAGCATAGTGGCCCAGGGAGGGGTGCAAGAACATCACCACACTTGGACTGTGTGATCAGACATAGGTTTGATTTCCATTCAGTCCATATTAAGTTTGCATGTTCTTGCCCATGTTGTTAAGGTTAAACATTTACTATACCTGCAATGTCTGATTGTGTGCATATGTGGCTACCCTGCAATGGACTGATGTCCCACCCAAGGTGTGCCCCAACTAGTTCAGCACTGTGTGCCTGCTGGATAGGCTCTGGACCACTGGGAACCTGCATTAGAACAAGTTCAGCTGGGTTTTTATTGTCATTCCTCTATATGGCTTGTATACAGTGGAACGAAATGTCATTTCTCCAGGACCACGGTGCAACACAGAACAGTACACGAGACGACATAAAGTGCAAATACACAATGTGAGATGAGTACAGGACAACAAATATACAGAACAGAACGGCAGATACACAGGACATGGGCTGTAAACTGTAAACCGTTTTGTAGTGTAGTAGCAATAAGTATTCAGTAGCAGCAAAAAATGAGTGTCTGATGCAGCTTTGTAAAGTGCAGGTGTGCTGTGATATTGAGTCATGCTGGGTTAGCTGGATGACTTTGCCAGGTGAGTGTTGGGAGGCAGCAGGATATTGAGTAATCTGACAGCCTTAGGGAAGAAACTGTTGCAGGGTCTGCTGGCACGGATGCTCCTGTACCTTCTGCCAGATGGCAAGAGGGCAAAGAGTCCATGAGAGGTGTGCGAGGGGTCGTCCGCAATACTGGTGGCTTTGTGGATGCAGCAGTTGTTGAGGTGTCGATGGTGGGTAGGGAGACTCTAACGATCTTTTCAGTTGTTCTCACAATTTGCTGTAGGGTCTTGCGGTCGGAGGCTGTGCAGTTCCCGCACCACACGGTGAGACAGCTGGTCAGGATGCTTTCTGTTGTCCCTCTGTAGAAGGTGGTGAGATAAGAGGGAAGGGTTTGGTTCTCTTCAGCCTTCATAGGAGGTGGATGTGCTGCTAAGCTTTCTTGGCTATGCACATAGTGTTGAGAGTCCAGGAGAGGTCCTCTGTCATGTGCACACCAAGAAACTTGGAGCTTTTGACTCTCTCCACAGTTGTTCCACTGATGTGCAGAGGTGAGTTGTCTACTCGGGTCCTCCTGAAGTCAACAATTATCTCTTTAGTCTTGTCAACATCTAGAGATAGATTGTTGTCTTTACACCATTCTGCGAGCTGGTTCACCTCCTCTCTGTACGCTGACTCATCATTGTTGCTGATGAGGCCCACAACTGTAGTGTTCTCAGCAAACTTGATGATACAATTTGAACTGTACTTTGCAGTACAGTCATGAATCAGTAGGGTAAACAGCAGTGGACCGAGCACACAGCCCTGGGGAGCACCGATGTTCAGTGTGGTGGTGCTGGAGGTGGAGTTGCCGATCCTGACGGACTATGGTCTCCCAGTCAAAAAGTCCAGGATCCAGTTGCAGAGGGAGGTAGTCAGACCCAGCAGGCTCAGCTTTGTAATCAGTTTCTGAGGGATGATTTTGTTGAATGCTGAACTGAAGTCAATGAACAGCATCCTTACATAGTTGTCCTTTTTGTCCAGATGTGTCAAAGAAAGGTGGATGGTAGCAGATATGGCATCTTCCGTTGAACGGTTGGGACAGTAGGCATACTGGAATGGGTCCAGTGTGGTGGGATGACTGCTCTTTATGTGTTTCATGACTAGCCGCTCGAAGCACTTCATGATGATAGGCGTGAGTGCAACCGTGAGTAGACATCGTTCAGAGCATCTGGGAGTGAGGCATCACCATCACAGACAGTGGTGTAGAGCAAGTGGTTCTTGATAATGAGTGAGTTAGAGAAATAGTGACAAGCAAATATAAAGCATGTTCAGTGTAGCTAGCCTCCGTGAAGAAAACCGTCACATTAAGAACAAGTTCGTTAGTGAACGGATATTTAAAAAATTTCAACATATTAGAATCTTAGGATCAGTGCAGTATGACTGGAATATTAGTGACCCTGGCAGAGAGTCACAAGCGAGTTTAAAAATAGCTTGTTTTTGTGAAATAATTTTGGCAGAATTAAGACTTGGGATTTGTTTGGTCATGCAGTCGTGCAAGCCTCACAAAAGAATCAATGTTCTTTTCACTTGAAGAACCCAGTTTGAATTGCCATAAAACTCCTGCCTCGCTAAAATTTCACATTGATGCCAGTTCTCTGCCACAAGGAAGCAAACCATGACAGCATGTGACCGATCATGCTAATGGAAGAGATATCTTGAATTCATGGAAGAAAACAAATAAAACCCCATTCACACTTAAATAAATTGTGTAACTGGACTGCTGCAGGCTGATATGTCAGATTTAGTGCAAACATTTTCTACAGTACAAAGGCTTTAAAGTGCATTACATGTCCCTATTTATGTCCATGTTATTCCTAAGCTTCAAACTGCACTTTACATCATCCTTTGTTTACGCTTATGAGAAAGCCCTGAAGAGACTTCTTTATTATGATTTTGATCGAAATCATAGCATTACTAATTAGACAACCCCCTGTTATTTCTTATTTTTAAATTTACATTTACATTTATTCATTTAGCAGATGCTTTTCTCCAAAGCAGCATGCATCTCAGAGAACAATAGAAGGACAAAGGGAGAGATCTGGATGCAGATGCATGATTCCCGAGCACAGTTAATTTGTCACGTTCCATCATATCTAGCAGTATGTGTTACACAAGTAGGTGTGTATAGTGTTCATAGTGACCAACTTTACCCAGGTATGCGCAGGCATGACATTTCTTTTAAATTAGTCTTTGAAATTTTCTAAAAGAGCGACTTTGCCGCTAGTAATGATTAGCTCAAGTTAATAAAAATAAAAAAAGTGCTTGAATAAAACAAGAAGAAATATAACAAATTTCATTTATTGTATTACTTATTTAAAGCTGCAACAAGTTTTTGTATCGGTGAACTAATGCATGGTTGGGATTCAAGGTCAAGTGTCTTGTTTATCTCTTACTTGCTGAAGTCAGTACCGTTTGTGCAACTTGTTATCGAATGTTTCATATTAACTGCGTATAACTGAGGCTTCCACGCTTGGCTTTGTTTGGACTGGACATGTTTTTCGTGGAGCTGTTGCAAAAGGTTAAATGCGTGAGTTGCAAAAATTTGCTAGTGTGCGTAAAGAATTCATTTACGATAGTCTTAAGCAAAGCATACGTAATACATTATGTATCTTCAATACGTGAACATCAGTAAAAGGCAAGTGAACATGGAAATCTATGAAAGCAGAAAACATGGATGCTGTTACCCGGCTTTCAGTAATCGTTGCGATCCAGACCTGAGCTATTCCATGGAGGGTCTGCTTGGGTTGTTGTCAATTTTGGACAGCGTTTGCTTGGGTCTTCTCAGCTGAGGACCTTGAAATCCCCGAACAGACCAGTTTTTTGGGTTGGAATGCAATAACATTTATATTTAAATACTATATAGTTGTAACAAATGATGCAGGGAATATAAATGTCATCATCCAAGAATTAGCACCTTATTTTTTTGTTATTTTTCCATCAGATTTTTGCTTTAATATACTGTGTAGTAAATTGTTCAAGAGGTCCATTGCTTGTTTTTTGAAAAAATCTTTAATTTCGATTACACATTATTGTATCAGCAGGTCTTTAACTTGAGCTACCAGCAGCTACACTCAATTCCCGTTCCCTGCCACACCAACTCACCTGAAACTGTCAGCAGTTAAATACAGAGGTTAAAAAAGTAGTGGGAGACCCAAACAGAATATGATCAAGAGGTAACTACCGAGAGAAACGCCAGTCCTGTGTGGAATGGTGTCTCAGTTGGGAAGTGCGTAAGGGCATGTTGGAGCAATCATTGAAAATGGGTGAAGAAGCTGAAAAACTGCTCCTCACCCTGAGCTCATAAGCTTCTTCATAAAGCATAATTAACATTTAAGACTCAGGCGTGGAAAGCCCATAACATGACCCCGGCATTTATGAAACCATTTAGTTTGCACTCCACCAGCAAGCTGCTGATGTACCATGCAGTCTTGTGTGAAGGCCGTCTTGTTCCTGAGCGTGCTGCTCACAGTGGCTTTGTGAACACACGCCCATTGTAACTTTTCCCGGCTACGGTGGTTAGCTGTCGGCAGTCACACGTTTACGGGTCAGTTTCATCAGATTGTTTTTTTCTTTAAATGATCTGCTGAGACAAACACAATGTACAGTGTGACTGCTTGTGTAAATATGTAAATTAATTTAAATATGTTTTTTAAAGAGTAAATGCCTGAGAGAAAATTCTTATTTACTGGAAAAAAGGAATAAAGCAGTAAGGATGAGTACAACAGAAGGGGGTGTGGTGGTACAGTGGGTTTGGCCTATGCCTGCTTTCTGGTGGGTCTGGGGTTCAAGTCTTGCTTGGGGTGCCTTGTGATGGACTGGCGTCCCGTCCTGGGTGTGTCCCCTCCACTTCCAGCCTTACGCCCTATGTTGCCAGGTTAGGCTCCGGTTTGCCGCTACCCTGCATGGGAGAAGTGGTTTCAGACATTGTGTGTGTGTGAATGAGTACAACAACATTTGAGATGTGTTTTGTCCTGTCCAGTCACTTAGCACTGCAGTAATGTAGCTGGGTTCTGAACGCTACAGGGCTCAATGTGCACTCTTTCTAACTTGCCCCACAGTCCTAGCAAGTGGAGATATGCAAATTTTTGAGCCAGGCAAATAAGGCAATTGCATTTTTTATCAGGATGATGAGACTGAGCCATGGCTTTTTTAAATGTTGGAAAGAAAGAAAAAAATTGGTGCAATTCAATACACAGATGACAACATTCTATAAAGGTAAAGTGCTTGAGAATTTTTATGACTATCAAACCATTATCTTGAAAGGATGAAAAAATATAATAACTTGTGTCATTGCTAAAAAAGAGTCATTTTGACTTATACTTTACTAATTCTTGTGGTATTTTGGACTATAAAACAAAAATGCACAGACAGCAGAGATACATATTTTTTACAAATCACAATCTGTTTATGTGTCCGCATGGTGGTGTGGTGGGCAGAGCCAGTGCTTCATAACTCCTAAGCTGTAGGTTTGAATTCTGCTTTGGGGTGTATAATGTAGAGGTGGTGCGTATTGTATTGAGCATACTCCCTGTATTGTTGTCGGGTTTCTGCAGTTTCTCTAGTTTCTGTGAATAGTTTGAATATATGCAGTTTAGGTGAACTGATGAATTGGCATGCATGTGTGTGTGTGTGTGTGTGTGTGTGTGAGTGAGAGAGAGAGAAAGGTCACCCTGTGATGAACTGATGTTCTGCTCAGGGCGTACCCCATTGTGTAGCCTGTGCTTGGTGGGATTGGCTCTTGATCACCTGAACCCTGTTCAGACAAGCGGATTGTGAACCTGGAGCGATGGATGGTAGTTCGTGGAAATATTCAAAGCACTGGAGAGCTTTTAGCGAAGATAAGGACTTGGTGTCTTTCTGTTTGCATCTGCAGCAGTCCTGGATCGTTTTCCGTCGGTACAATGAGGTTCTGGTGCTTGGCTGTCGCTGTGGCCACCTTCTACCCCCAGTTTCACGGTGGCAGGGTGAAGAAGTGGTTTACTGTGGCTTCAGATGGAGGTCCCTGTGCAAAACTCTTCCTGAATGGACACAAGCCGCATGGCTTGGAAAAGATGGCTGCTCCGATGGATCACACCTGCCAGTGCTCTGGAAGTAACTGCTTTTATGTGGCTGTGCTTCGCCAACACAGACAAATCCCCATCTACTGGGCATACAGTGTACAAGAGGAGTGGTCTTACAGTGATTCCGCAGAGGAATTTTCACAATGGATAAGTAACTGGTACATTGATCCTGCGGTAAGAATGTCTCAAAGTCTTCCTGAACTTCCACAGCTGAACCTCTCTATGCATAGCAGTGGTAGTCTTCTCTAGCATTTCATTATTTTAAACAGCTCAATAGAGCTACTTACTGCAGGCCAGTAAATACCAGTAAAACATGAGGTAAACAAATGTGATGCAGTGTGACAGTTCTGAGTAAAAGGATAGATGCTGATATAAAGGAGGGAAGCATCACTACACAGGTAGTACTTGTTTCGCCATTATTTGATAAGAAACATATTTAAAAGTTTTGTGATGTCTTATTATAGTAGATTAGTAGTATTGTCTAAATCTTTTATTTATTTTATTGTCTACTATTGTCTCAAATTGTCTACTTAAACGTTTTCATATTCAATATTCAATATATTTTTCCTTAGGTTATAAGTGTCATTCTAAGGAAGAATGGAAGGATAAACTTTAAGAAAAATGCCACTAATGTTCCTGGATTTACCTACATAGTAAGTGGCATAGTTCCACTGAATGGGGAGGATTGGTCTGGCATCACACAACAGCCCAACAGCACCGCTGTCACCTGGAGCGCTTACCATCACAGCGGCGCTGGCAAAACTTTTGAAGGAGCAATAATGAAAAAGAATCACGGTGCTAGTGACTGGGTGAAAATAAGCGTCGAGCAACTTGGAAAAATTCTCGGCGAGAAGTTTGTCACTACTGAACCTGTACAAATTTTCTGCAGGGATGCTGGAACAAGGGCAGGGCAACATTTCGAGAGAACGGATGGTGGACAGGCAGACAATGGAGTCCACATGGAAGTATTCACTGGCAAGTCAGAGTTTAAACTGGCTTTTCAAAAGGAGGACACGGCAAGCCTAAAAAATAAGAACAAACATGAGGCAGAAAGAGGAAAAACTGCACACTTAGAACTGGAGTCAATGACTAGGATAGATTACATACAGCCAGAAATTCTTGCAAGAAAACCTGCCAGAGTAAAGGATATTTTACAAATACAAGTGCTTCAGATGCAAAAACAAAAGCGGAAAAGAGAAATAGGAATAATGCTAACAGAACAAATATCAGTCTTTTTAAGAAAAAAATGCATGCAAAAATGCAAGAAAGTTCTGTGTATCTGCGGTGGAGGGAAAGAAAATGTTGGAAAACAACATCCTGGTACTAAGCACAGTGACCCGGGTTTAAGGCCCTGGAACGAGGGCAAAACCATTGAGGAGAGGCCGGAGCCCAGCGTGACCCCACCGGATAACTCCAAACCTCAGAATCAGACAGGTCCTCCTAGGGGGAACGAGGAAGGCACACAGTCACCAGTCGACGACAAACACAAAGACATAGGAAGCCCTCCAGAAACTATACACTTTGAAATAACCCCTTACAATATGGAATACGCTTCACGTACGGTCTCGGGACATGTAAATGAAGGTGTGCAATCAAACGGCCAAGGAATCTTTGTAGACGAGCAAAAGAGCTTGTCTTGGAACAGCGCTCCCGATGGGGAGGACGCAAGCCGCATCCTTGAGGAGGATGCCGGGTGCAACATGACAGTCCCAGCGCGCTCTCGCTGCGTCGGCCTCGTTCACCACACAGCAGCTGCTCTGCAGCACTGTTCGTTTCGGGCGACTGCGTTCCACTCGAAGCAGTTGCATCGCAGGAGGAATCCCTGCAGAGTACCTCAAACACAGAGTCGCCAACAGGAAAAGGAAAGCCATTTCTATTTTTTTGATCCTGAAATGTACAAGACAACGGGAAGAAATAAACGATGCAGGGGTCTTGTGCATCCTAGTAGAAAATGTCGAAGAAGACATTTAAGAATGCTACATCAGAAAAGGACTCTTGGAAAATGACCCCCAGAGAGACTACAGAGTATTAAAACTGCACATCAGTTCTGCTCAGACCTTGAACATTCAGCACTTTTGTTATTGAAAAAACTAACAAAAACTGGGATGTCTGAAATCATACAAGATCAATGCAAATGCAAAATTTCTCAAGCAGATTCTTCTCGTATTGATCAAGCGGAATTTCAAAAGACTGAAGACGAGACGGTGGGATGGCCTTTTCCAGCCAGCAAGCGGGAAAGGAAAGTGGAGTCAAAGTCATCAGGCTCTATCTGTCAGCTCTTGTTGAGGGAGAAGTAACACGTGGAAAAAATGGAATCGTGGGCACAGCCTTTTGAGAGCCACACAGTGAGGGGGGATCCAGACACAGACACTCCTCGCCTGCCACAACAAAGAGAGTCCTCTGGCAAACACGTGTATTCCTCTCTGCGATGAAGGAGTGAGACGAAAGCTGTGCCGAAAGGTCGTAACGCAGAAAGGAGTTTCCTCCAGAGACACCGCATGCTGAAAGCATCCAGCCGCAAGAAGCTGGAATTTCATTAGTTTTAATTCTGTTATTTTAAGGATTGCAGTTTTTTTTTACTTTTTAAAACTTTTAACTTTTTGTATTGATGCTTATGTTATGCCACTATTATTATGTAACATGTTTAGAATTTTTTTTTTATTTTATAAATAATGTGCTGCTTTATTTCAAAACATTGATTAGTTTAATGCAAAACAGCACGACACCCATTACTGTTGAACGTGAGCTGCCGTTACTGTAACTGAGCGCTAGGGGGCAGTATTCGTTCACTAACACACACATAGTGGAACAAAGAGGCAGGGAACATTAACACTGATCAACTAACACCAACAGTCACCTTAACCAAGAAGTTCATTTGCAGCACTTAACTTTTCAGATTCCTGTTGACTCTGTAATGTGTTGTGTTCTTCTAAATTGTTTACTTAGCTGAAATAACTGATATAAAAAAACAGTATGTGTGACATTTCACATATTTAGTAAAGATGCCATATATATTTTTACAAATAGAAAATATTACCCAATTATTATGATACAGCTGCAACAACCTGCAAAGTAGAGAGTAGAATGTTTTCAGCAGGTAGTATTTTTTCCAGCAGCTGGGGCAAGCCTTTATATAAATATGAACCAGTACAATGGTCAACACTATGTAATACAGAAATTATATTCTTGCGGAGATGTACGTCGCTTCAGACAAAAGCGTCTGCTGAATAAATGTAAATGTATTCACTAATCCCAGGTTTCATTTGACTATAACGATTCCCCTTGAATTCCATTTAGAATACTGAAAAAAATTTACCTTAAATAAGAATCAGAACGAGCTTTATTGCCAAGTATGTTCATACATACAAAGAATTTGTCTTGGTGACAGAAACTTCCACAGCACAGACAGAATGACAGTGACAAGACACAGATGAGAAGATAGAATATGTGAATGAAGGACAAAAAATATATAAAAATATAAAGTATACAATATACAAAAAATGGCCACTAGACATATGTATGTACAGGTATGTTCTATAGAAATGCAAGGGAATGTGAGTAAGACATATGATGTGATAAATACATATAATTACAAGTATAAATAGCATTGTGTATTGCACTGGTTTACTCTCTAGGGGGAATTTAGCTGTTCATGGGGTAGATGGGCTGAGGAAAACTTTTCTTGTGCCTTGCCGTCCTGGTGCTCAGTGCTCTGTAGCGGCAGGAAGATGGCAAAGGTTCGAAGAGGAAGTGGTCCGGATGTGAGGGGTCTAGAATGATTTTGCTAGCCCTTTTACTGACTCTGGACAAGTGCAGTTCTTGGAGAGCTGGGGGTGGTGTGCCGCTGATTCTTCCAGCAGTCCGAACTATCTGCTGTAATCTTCTGACGTCTGATTTCGTAGCTGAGCCGAACCAGACAGTTATAGAGGTGCAGAGGACGGACTCAATGACTGCGGAGTAGAACTTCATCAGCTGGCGCAGGTAGTACAACCTCTGCTTGGCCTTCTTCACAATGGAGTCTATGTGGGGCTCCCACTTCAGGTCCTGTGAGATGGTGGTGCCCAGGAACCTGAATGACTCCACTGTTGCCACAGTGCTGTTCATGATGGCGAGTAGGGATAATGCTGAGGTGTTTCTCCTAAAGTCCACAATCATCTCCACTGTTTTGAGCATGTTCAGCTCCAGGTTGTTATGACTGCACCAGGCAGCCACCTCTTAAGGAACTAAGAGTGGCAAACTCCCACTCTCACATAAATAATACCTACATGAAAAAAACCCATATGATCCCCAGCTGTTTCCAAACGTAAGCAACTTGAAATTAAGGTTAAAAAATGTATTTCTCACTACTGGAGAAGGTCTTAAAATTGAATTTACACAAATTTGTTTGTCAACCATCATGCAGAAGAATGATTTTGTGAAAAGAAACTGATTTTAGCAAAAAAAGGAGAATTAAAAAAATGAATACTATAATTTTATAGTGCAACATCAATACTTCTTAACTGAAGGTTTGTGAGCCATAAAGTGGTGCACAGAGTAGCATTGTTATCTCACAGCATGTGGGTTCAATCCCTGCTTGGTCTGCATGGAGTTTGCATTGTCCTCCCTATGTTTGAATGGCTTTCCAGACTATTCCAGTTTCCTGCCACACTCCAAAGATGTGTTTCAGGTGAACTGGTGATGATAAACTAACCGTAGCCTCAATCAGTGGTTATTCAGTGCCAGTCCCAAGCCCAGGAAAACTATAAAAGCTGATGCCAGAAAGGATATCAGCGCTCTCTCTCTCTCTCTCTCCTCACCTTCTCCAGCTGCAACTCTAAAACACTATGGCACTTGAAGGTAAATCAACTAAAGTGAAGTGAAAAAAGCTGAAGTTTTACATATTACTGTAAACTAGTATTTACATTTTGGGTCTGTTACAGATTTTGGCCTTAGACTTAGTATATCAGATCAATCAGCAAAAAGGTCTTCAGACAAGTCAAACACCACACTATCACGTTCTGCACTGGTGTTAGAGATAACATTTTCATATGAACCGTGTTCTTTTAAAAATAAACACTCACAGTGTCTTTTCACCCCTACATGGTCCAAGTGTTCTGAGTCACTTTCGTAACTTAGTTGATATTTATCAACCCTCTTGTTGCCGCAAGTGTGACACCATTTCAGATGCTGCTTTGTGAAGATGCTATCTCCTTGAAATTGGCCTTGCTCGTTTCTCCAGGGTCGAAAATCTTTTACAGCAGCTAGATTCTTCGAAATAGGAGTTGACTGACAAAAGGGAACAAAGTGCAATGAGTTTGACTCGCCTGGCTCAGACACACATGAGCTGCGGTTCCTTTTCACATTACAGAGATTCAAAACTAGATTGCCATCGTTGTTTTGATTCAGAAGGGGACAGCAAGTGAAACTTCGAGATATGTCTTCTGGGTCTGTTGATGCTTTAATCATGTCTTTGTTTTCCTCTGCTTCAAAGCTGCAAAACAAGTCTGCAGAGACATTGTAAAGGTTTTCAAGACCAGAAAAACCTCTTTGTGCATTTTGATGTTCCCTCAACGACGGCTGCACGGGGACAGCTTTTAACATAAGAGACCCTGATGGCGACAGAGACAATCCAGTTTCTCTTCTCTTCAGGACATGGAATATATGGGAAAGTTGACTTGAAGCTCTGACTTCAACAGATGTCTCTTGTATTCTGCTGTGATCAATGCTGGACATCATGGCGTACACACTGACATTTCCATTAGGTGCACAAGTATCATACAGGCTTTCAGAAGTACTATTATGTTTTTTATAGTAGGAATTCACACCCCCATTCAAGTCAGAAATATGACCTACATTTGATGAATTTGCATTTTCCTTTGATGCAGAATTCTGCATATTACTTATGGCCATTGCTTTTCCCCCTGACACCACACCTATCTCCCCTGCTTTTAAATCAAAAACATATTGATCAGGATGTTTTTGAAGGATTTCACTGCTTTTCACTGTTCTCAAAGCATTATGAATTACAGTTCCATCGGCCAGAGATAATTCCAAAGGGTTGCGCAGGGAGAAGCTGCTTTTGAAGTCAGTCACAACGATACTCTTAGCAGATTCATCTGCTGACACACAGCATGCTGAAGAGTCCAAACAGCTTTCATCCAATTTGTTTTTATTCTTACACTTCCTCGTTATATCTGAAGAGCAGTACTGAAGAGAAAGACAGAGAGGTATCCCATGAGCAAAAGATCCTCTACACCTTTTCCTTTTTTTGTGCAATCGTACAACTCCTTCTGGAGTAGTGCAAAAATTTTCTTCTGCTGCTGGCGACATAATTAGCCCCGGTGTCTGTTGAAAGAATCCGCATGCCGAGGTATCTCCATCGCTATGCTGCAAGAGGGACCTTCCGTGTGAGGCCAAAGTGCACTCAAAGTCATTCAGCGACGCACTGTCCTCATGTTCTGGGCGAGCCGATTCCCAGGATTTTTGCGAGAGACTGAGGTCTGCATGTTTACCTGCATTGAGAAGTCTTCTGAAGTACAGCACAACAGGGAAACTCTTGAGAGCTGAATCTGGCAAAAATATCTTGCTGGCAATAAATCGTCCTGAGATTTTTTCACCATTCAGAGAAGTGGGAAAGCTGCTGCCAGAAAACCGAGATCCATCCAGGTTAATGCCAGGCATCTATGTAAGACAGAAATATTTTTATTTAAAAAAAAAAAAAAAAAAAATGTAACAAGTGAAACTGCTCACACATACAAAATATAGCATAAAAATAAAGTACCTTTACTCCAAATACAAAGCATCTTCCTATGAAGCAATTTTCCACTGCTTTTACGAGTAAATGTTGCACATGATCCGCTTGCAGATCTTCCATTTTCTTTGATTCTTCCACCAATCTTAACCAGAGAAAACAATATTTGATCAGATTTTTCCTCTTTAATTACACCATACAGCATAGAATTTTACAACATAAAAATGAATCTAAATGTTAGCTTATTTTGAAAACTACGGCCATTTTTGTCATCACTAAATTCATAGTGTTATACAGAAATGTAGTGAAGTTGAACTAATCCCTCTTGATGTTGGTAGGGCTAAGAAATTAACATGAACTTGAATAAAATGCTTGACAAGTATAATACTTTGGTGTACAGTATGTCACGTAACATACATTGCTCACAACCACATTTGGATCTCCTTCTGTCTAACTTTGGTACTGTGAGTGATGAACATGAATAGAAATTCAATCAAAACACTCCTGCCATGGGGGAAAAAGATCACCAAACCTGCTAACAGACTATATGTGGACTCTCATTACAGAAGTGCAAACTAAGTGCTCCTATAAAAGGTTTTTAAAAACATAATGCTAAACTTTTTCTTAGCTATAAATGCACTGTTGAAAACCATTTTACACAGTAAATGATACCATTTACATTTATTCATTTAGCAGACGCTTTTGTCCAAAGCGACGTACATCTCAGCAAACCTACAATTTATGCATTGCATTAAGAGAAGATTAACACTGTATTTAGTCCATAAACTAACGGAGAGCATTCTAAACAAAGAGGGGTGTGGCGGTGCAGCGGGTTTGGCCGGGTCTCGCTCTCTGGCGGGTCTGGGGTTCAAGTCCTGCTTGAGGTGCCTTAACGAACCGGCATTATGTGCTGGGTGTGTCCCCCTGCGTCTCTGGCCTTGCGCCGTGTGTCGCCGAGTTAGGTTCCGCTTCACCGCGACCCCGCTTGGGACAAGCGGTTTCAGACAGCATGTGTATTTAGTTTCTGCATCTTTAAAGAACGTGTTTATATAATGCCTCCAGCACTGATAGATAATGTACTAAATGCAACGTTTTTAGAGAAATCATCAAAAAAAATTAAGTGTTCATTGCTGAAAAACAGGTGATGTACATTTTTTTGGATGTCATTTTTTGAGTCAGGCCATGAGATTAAGCAAAAAATCACTTGTTGTGTGGCAAGACAAAATTTAAATTGATCAGAGTTACCGGATTTTGCTTTAAAGGACACGAGCCGGACAGTACCTATGCAGGGAAAGCGCAGAAAGGCCAAAGTGAGGGTTCAGGCAGCTTCCGAAAACAGTCAGTTGGAAGATGCGACAGTCCCTTTGCACACTGAGCGCCAGCCTGTACCTGTACTCCACACGGTGCACCGCGCACCTCAAGCCACACTTCAGACACCTGTACCTGCAGGGGAAAGAAAAAAAGTGCTCATTGGAAGAGGGAAATGAAGCACATGATTCTCCGCTGCACCCCAAAACAACACTTCTGCTTTCATTTCATTGAAGGAAACACCTTTAAATACATTTCTTACGTCATTCGGCAGACTCTGTTCTCAAAAGCGACTTCAAATGAACGTCATCAGGTTATCAGCCCACACCTTATTCACCAAGGTGACTTACACTGCTAGATACACTACTTAATGAGTTACTCATGAACATACATAGCCATGGCTATGGATGAGGGAAATGGATACCAGCCAGGCAGGGTTCCATGACACGTATGATTTAACAACACAAACAAACAAACAAACAAACAAACCTTTCTTTTTTAAAAAAAGAAAACCTCATTATAAAAAGCACTGCAATAGGTACATTCCATTTAAGTTTTAAACACCATACCGCCCTATTAAAACATGATACGGGTGGTACGAGGAGGAGATCATCATGACGTGATGGGGTCGATTCCCACTCGGTGAGTCTGTGTGGAGTTTGCGCGGGTTTCTGCGGGTTCTCCGCTTTCCCTGGATCCAAGATGAGCTTTAAGCGTAGGTCGTAACTTAAACATGCATTTTATTTTAAGCGACATCTACGCATTTCACACTCTGGCGTGTCCACGTTCTGCGTCATCATTCCACGGAAACACACGGGACGTGAGAGACAGTCACGTCACCGAGAGAAGTTTTAAGTTTTACCTTTGCTCCGTCTGCTTTCTCTCCACTCTCGACAAGCAGTTCGCGCAGCTCGGGTAAAATATACATGAGTCCTGAAGTGACAAGACGGAGCATTTCACAAAAAAGAGTTTTAAAGAAGTCATTAGTACTAGGAAGGACTCCACGTAAAATACGTTTCAGTTACAACTGAAAGGACAATTTGAAGAAAATGGGGAAAAATAAAATGGCTTCCTCCATATTTTAAATTTCCTGCGAAACTGAAGCAGCCAATTAAAAAAAAAAAACCATTCCACCAATCAAAAAATAGGCCAATCAGAAAACAGAATTTAAGGTCTAGTAACGCCCAAGATTGGATGTAGGCGTGGTTTCCGCACGAAAGCTCCGCCTCCTGACACCTTCAGGGGAACGGAAACATTTCCAAACGAATTACTGTATATATTTTATAAGTCGGTGATGCCACTTCAAAAGTCACAAGAACCATCTCTTCAAACTTCCCATCTACAACAACAGTAACTTTTTGGATTGGCTCTTCACAGTACACACCAGCATTTATTTCTTTAGTCAGGGGTTGTGCCAATGCATTGTTCGTGGTACTGTAAGTTCTTTAATGAAATAATAGCACACAGAGTACATTTACATTTATTTAATAGACGCTTTTATCCAAAGCGACTTACAATAGATACTATGTAGTATTATCAGCACACACACCTTATTCACCGTGGTGACTTACACTGCTAGATACACTACTTACAATGGGTCACTCATCCATATATCAGGGGAACACACTCTCTGTGTCTCTCACACTATGAACCTGAATGGCATGTCTTTGGACTGTGGGAGGAAACCAGAGCAACAGTATAATGTTCACTGCTGCTGTCCTGAGGTCACTGCGACAGGTTGGTGTCTCTCAGTGCTGTACGCCTGTAACTCTTAAACTCATAAATGACTCAGTGATTAAAGCACAATCACAAGCAAGCCTGTGTATGTGAGCAATATTCTCAATGTTTTCAGTGTTGCTGAAATATTTTACTGCCTCAATACCCGATGTAAGGTGTTAAGCCCATTTTTGTGTTTTGTGTTTTCTGACTGTCTCCTGGGTATCAGTTACTCCTGGTTGATCCCTCAATCCATTTTCAATAACTGCTTGTCCTGATCAGGGTCGTGGTGGTTTGGAGACCGTCCCAGAACAACCGTGGACCTGGCAGGGGGAGGTACGCCCTGGATAGCACATATTACTGCCTTATTGCAGTATAGACCAAATATACAGCCATTCCATATTTTCCTCAATTTTTCATTAGTTATAACTAGGCATATTTTTTATACTAATTATGAAGCACATTGTGCAGGTGGGTCTCCAGCACAGAGTGATGGTAAAGTGTGATTCTTATAAGCATAATCAAAGTGATTTGTCCAAAGAGCCTAAAAATACAGAATATGTTCCTACTACAGCATGTTTTAAATAATGCAGAATACCTACCCCTCAATCCATCATGTCGACCAAGAACAATCTTTAGCTTTTTAAAGAAATATTTCCTTAAGTTTGTTAAAAACAGATATTGAGCTTACTACCAGTTGGTAGTATAGAATTAAATTTGAACATATAGCATTTAGATGTTAATCTTTTCATTATAATTTTGAGCTTGAAAATTAAATTCAAAGTGATATTCTGCACTGTACTATTGCACTTATGTAAAAGTACAAAGTAAAGTCTCATAATATTTACACCATGAAACACTGAATTAACTTGGTGAAAAATTGGTAAAATTTCTAATTGGTTAATCTGCAAAACATAGAACAGAATGACAATACTGGCACCTAACATAATACAAACTGAATTTGAGAATTTCTGCATTAACATTTTATTTAAAAAAAGAAGCAGGACCTTCACTAGCAAGTGCCATAGTTATTCATGTAAAAACGTTTAAAAATTCAAATCAGCTAAATGTAGGAAAGACAAATACTGCATACTTTAAACACTGCAAAAATGGTGAACAGGAAGATAATGGAAAAAGTTGGCTATGTCTATACATTCAACACCTAGAACGGACAAATTTAATCAGCAAACCTTATCTACAAAGTCTCAAAGTAATCTTACAAAGAATAGGAGAGGAAAAATATTTTATTTTTTATTTTAAAATAAATATAAAGCAAATACTATGTTGCAAAAAGAAAAGCATGTAAAAAATAAAACTGATAAAAAATGCAAACAACCACACACACTTCTACATACACAAATTTTGTTATATATATAAAAAACTGCCTGGCAATTTTTTTTTTTTTTTTTGAAAAAACAATAAGTTATATGTTGAAGAAGATATTCTTCCAGTCTTTTGAGCTAAGAAAAGTATTTCTTTACATTTACGGTACCATGAATGTGGACGCATTTATGTATTCAATTTAGTAGAAATACCTGTCAGGAAATGACGTGTTGAGTGTGTAACTCTTAATGGGGTACTAAACCAGCTTCTTTTTAATCTGCTCAATTCACAGCAACCACATAGAATGCACCTGACTGAGCTGAAGCAATAAATTTTGTAACTGAAAGTTTATTTCCCCTACAATTTAAAATAAAATCATAGAAATTTTAAGATAAATAGCTTTTCATTCAACCAATTTTCTTCAGATATACACACATGAACTAAAAACCAAGTTTGAGACAAGCAGAAATGTTTAAAAAAAAAAAAAAAAAAACCACACACAACAAACACCTTCTTTCACTAAAGACAAATACATGTAAAGAATTTGTTTTTTGTTCCAACTCTGTCCACAAAAGATTCTGGAGACATCTCTCATGCTCACAGACGTACTTTTGAGATCAAGTCGTCCAAACACTGCTGAAATATCATCAAATAGAACAATACACTGACACTTCCTATTGTCTAAATGCAGATGTTTCTACATGTTAAATAGTCAAGTATATTCAGGGCACAAAAAAAGAAGGCCACAAGTGTGGCATTTCATTTCAAACCAGTGTACATCGAGTTCTTTATACACAGTGAAAGAACCAACTGCAATGGACAGTGAGTTACGTGCACCAGCCCTCGTGTGAATATGAGGAGAGGCCAACGCTTCCTCATTTCCACCAAGGACTCATACCTGAGGTTGTTTTACGTATAAGAAAGGCCCCATTCTGATAGCGGAACCCTACTCATCCCTCTTTTTTTCAAGTAGCAATACAGCCGTATTAGTTAACAGCAATCCTCATCATACTTATAATATTTATTTTCAACTGCCTTACAAATTATATGTTCTGCTGAAAATTTCTGATCTAAATTAAACAATACATCAATAAGGTCATTAATGTCAGCACTTAGCCCTTCCCGCTGCATCCAGGCTTTGAGAAGGTCATAAACCCTGTCTTCAGGATGAGTGTTCAAGGAGTTTTTTATAAGATTATCACTGAGTCCTATACTTCTGAAGAACCTATTATGGATCTTAACGTCCAGGAATTGTTCAAAAAGGTCAAAACTTTTCTTCAAGGATTCTTCACCTAAGGAAAGAAAAAAGGAAATGTAAGTCTAACTGATTATTTCACAAACAGGAACTAAATCTTAATAGCTTTATGGCCTCGGGTTGCCCAAAAATGAAAAGCACTACAATTTCCAGGTTGGCTTTAACGCATTATTAAGTTCTGTGTGGTATTAAATTCCATAAAAGAAAAGACATGACATATCCTTTCAAAGCTTAAGTAATGCACTTTTGTTTACCAAATTGTATGTCACTTTGAAGAAAAGCATCTGCCAAATAAATGAATGTAATGCAAGAAAATCTTACCCTTCAAGGGAATAAGTCTCCTGCGCTGAAACTCACCCTACAAACAGACAAAATGTTTAGAGAAGATTAAAACACTGAACAAATTGGCACCTGGGATTGAATAAAAAAGATACAATAATAATTAACGGTTTTAAATATTCCAACATTTTAAGTTTTAAAGAACAGCTCTAAATATGTGCAGAATTAGTCTATATCAGAGTTGCATAATTAATACTATAATCATAGTATTTGGCGCTTACAAATGCCATCGATCTTATGAAAACAACAGTTGAGAACCAGCTGCTTTAATACTTGCTTTTATAACTGGCTTCTTAAAATCACTCCACTGTGGGTTGCATTAATGTTGGTTTTTAACTTATTACCCCGGCTGAACTCGCCTAAAACCTTGTTTAATCTTCCAAATATCACCCATTTACTTTTCAACATTTGTTTGTTTGCAGCTAAATGTCAAATTTCTTTCCCAGTAGACACAAATAGCTGAATTTGTACATTTTTAAGTAATATTATCATAGTTAAGGACTGTGTTGTGACCAAATTATTCCTAGTTTACATATCATGAGTGGTCCAACTCTCAGACCCTCTGGGAAAGATGGAATTTTCCACTTGCAAAGGCAAATTAAGAAAGAGAAATGTCTTTAGATGCACAATTTTTGTGGAATGGTTTAATGGGCTGTTTGTGCATAGGTTCAAATCCAGCTCAGTCTGTATGAAGTTTGCATGTCCTCACTGTCTGTATGGGTTTCCTCTGAATGCTCTGGTTTCCTCTCACAGTTCAGATGAACTGGGCCTCTGTGTGCCTCTTTGAGAGCATGTGTGTGTGTTTATGGCTACCCTGTCATGGACTGGCATCCTATCCCTCCTCGCTTCGTGCCCAATTATAGGCTTTGGACTGCCGCATCCCTAACCACGACAAGTGGTCAACAAAAGTGACTGCATGAATGTTTGCTGAGCAAATGCAATTAAAAACTAATAAATAGAAAAATGTTCACCAGTCATGCAGTTTCAAAAAGTTGAAGGAGCAAAATCCTGCATGTACATGGCCCTTCAAGGACTTAGTCTGGAACCCCCATTCCCACCTTCTGTATCCCAGAGAAATGGTCTGAAATGCCATATTCACACCTCCGTGACCCTTCAGCAATTCAGTCTGAGACTCTCTGCGCTCTTACCTTTGAGTCCAGCTGCCGCTGTGGCTCTGGGCTGTTGCGGGGGGTGCTGCTGGAGGAGGGCACCGTCTGCAGGGCAGACAGACTGGTCTGAGATGAGCTGGTGGTATTGGGTAAGCTGTCTCCCAGGCCTTTATCCTCGTCCTCTGCGGCAACAGGCTTGGCGAGCGGCCGCGTCTCCACCAACAGGGGCGTTTCTTCCTGGCTGGGCTCTTCCCTCCTGGCGTTGTGGTTGTTCTGCTTCTCCTCTGTCGTCTGTTCGCTTGTGCTGGTCTGGGGGCGGGAGGATGTCATTAGCAGCATTATGAGCAACATTCTTTTTGTAATTTCATAAATACAAAATAAATACGCCTATTCATATAGTACTGACAGAATGAATACATGATTTTACATACTTTTGCTGAAGTGAAGAGAATTTGAAGAACTCACCATTTGAATTTTTACCATGTCACACTCATGACTTCGAGTAACTGTGACAAAAACAAAAAAGGTTTTACAAACATATTTAAAAGGTGCATTAAGGTATCAGTGACTCAGATCTACATATTGATGTGAGATTCAAATTTTTAGAAACGCTTCACTGCATAACACTGGATTTAGTTTTACCTGGGTTTTGGCGTGATTGTTTCTTTCTCCGCCAAAAAAGGATGCCTCCAAATATTGCAAGCGGTATAAACAACAGCAGTAGTAATAAAAGTAGAGAAGGTCCTTTCCCTAAAAATGAAAATAGACCATTTTTAGGGATAAAACAGATGGCAATGCAAAGATCACTAAGATGATTCATTATCCTGTGTTCAGCTACTGAAATTTGTAAATAAATCCTGCAAAAGTCAGTGAAAACAGCCTCGGCATAGGGAATATATTACTTCCAAGTTATCTGAGAACCTTTATTACTGATGTCAGTCAGGTAACACCATTATTCCCTCACATCTTGAAAGCAAGTTCGCACGTAGCCTCGACGTGTTACTTATTGAGGTTCACAGTAGAAAGAGCACAGTGGAGACGCTGGAGTGTTGCTGAGCACAAAGAGGCCCCTCAGTAGAGCAAACAGAGACTCTACCTGAACCAGGCGGTTCAGTCGTGGGGGTGGGCTGGGCAGGCAAAGAGCTGTCTCTTTTCTGGCACACTGTGTTGGAGGTGCTTGTGCACTCAATCACCGTCTCCTCATCCGCCTTACACCTGGGGGGTGAGGAGGAAAAGAGGCGTACTTCCATTAATGAAATCTCAAAGATGTTAATGACTACCAGTGAAAAGGAGGAAAATGCTGATGTGGGAATGGAAGATCCTGCAGGGGTCGCTAGTGCGGACCACTTACCGGGTGCACTTCTTGCATACTTCGCAGGCCTGTTCCGGCACGCAGAATGTGCCGGGTTTGCACTGACACTGCGTGTCCCTGGTGCGAGTGCACGCCGCTACCATCTGCTCATCTACAGAAAATACCCATGTTAGTCCCAGTTTAGCCTGCTGTAATGCAACTGCAAAATCTGCATGCTTTTTTGTAGGAATTAAAGAGAAATTAAAATGTAAAAGATGGATAACATGAGTAAATGACCATTTTGTAAACTTCGTACTGGTACAAAAATTTTTGAAGCATCCGTGTTCTGTGGCATGTCAAAACTAAGTAACTTTTAATAAACTATTACTAGTACTATTGCGGAGGGGGGCGCAGTGGCGGAGTGGGTTGGACATCGTCCTGCTCTCCGGTGGGTCTGGGGTTCAAGTCCTACTTAGCGTGCCTTACGACGGACTGGTGTCCCGTCCTGGGTGTGTCCCCTCCCCCTCCAACCCTACACCCTCTGTTGCCAGGTTATGCTCCGGCTCCCCGTAACCGCGTATGGGACAAGCGGTTCAGACAGTGTGTGTGTATGTATGTGGTACTACTGCACAAAATGCATGCAATAGGTTTGAGTATTAAATAAATATTGCAAATTTTACTTAAATGTGCAATTATGTCAAAAATTGGAAATTATTCATCTGGATGACTTCTACAAATAATGGAAATGAAAGTGAACAGATTTAAACCACAATGTAGAGGATTCAAAAGCAACATTACAGGTTTGCCTCAAGCTCCCCCAGAGCAGCCCAAAATGCTACACTACCACTGTATAAACCCATAAAAATCGTAGGAAGAGTGCAACAATGCACCTTTATTATTCATAGTACTTCTAAGAAGTGTTACAACAGCTGTTTATTCTCAATGTTTTTTCATAAATACCAAAGCTGCAGATGCCACACAGATTATAAATTATTGCACCTTTATCATTTTATTAATGAGAGTCAGGTTTAGTGATTAATATATCACTAATACTTTGAACACTATCAAAAATATCTTAAAACAAGAACCAGCTAATCCTAAGAATACTGGTATCATTAACTCTGATGAATCAGTTAAACCCCATAACTACAATTACTCACCATCACTGAAAAAGAAGAAAGCAATAACATCCTATTCTTGTATATTAACATTTTATTTTTTAATCACCTGAACCAACAACCTAGAAATAAAACAGAAGTGAATGTACTTCACACATTATCAAATTATTTACGAGTGGAGTTCCTACATCCCAATCGCCAGCATTTTTCGAGGAACTCTCCTATACCAAACAGGCTGTGTAATGGATATTTAGGTCTAAATTCCACACTGAGTTGAAGCAATTAGATCCCCCCCTCCACAGTCCCATCTCGTGCACATCACATGTGCACTAATGCTCAAATTTGAGGCAAGAAACAAAATGTCACTGTAATCGGGTGGGTGCAGTTTTAAAGTTTGTCCTGTTAGCCTGTTGAATAGCAGGTTTATTTAATTGATATAAGGCAGTTAACCATAATGCCAGTATTAGACTGGATTTTACCTCCTGTTGGTTCATAATTGCAGTACATTTCCTTAAATTAAGGGTAGTGAAAGTTTTGTAGTTTGCTACAATAAACAGCTGGAAACAAATCTATACAAAAAAATTTAAAAAATTCTACATTTGCATCTGATAATGTATGACATTAACAAAAAACAAAAAAAAAAAAAAAATGTTTTTGCTTTTCAGGACTGATTCAATAAGAAAAATCCTAAAAAAGAAAATCAGAGTAAATATTTGTGGTTACTGAGGTGAGGGAAAGTTGTGATTCCATCTGAGGATGTGGTGCTCGTGAATTTCAAAATATTGGGGCAGCACGGTGGTACAGCGAGTAACGCTGCTGTCTCACAGTGCCTGGGTGGTGTGAGAGGACATGGGATTCGATCCCTGCTCAGTCTGTGTGGAGTTTGCATGTTCTCTCCATGTCTATGTGAGTTTCCTCCGGGTGCTCTGGTTTCCTCCCACAGTCCAAAAACATGCTGTTCAGGTTCATCCATAGTGTGTGAGTGACACAGAGAGTGTTCCACTGAGGTATGGATGATTGACCCAGTGTAAGTAGCGTATCTAGCAGTGTAAGTCACTTTGGTGAATAAGGTGTGTGGGCTGATAACATTACACAGAGCTCATTGGAAGTTGCTTTAGAGAAAAGTGTCTGCTAAATAAATGTAAATATCATCAGAATTTAGCTGACACCTTTATCCAAAACAACTTACAATGTCAACTTTGTACACTAAGTTTTTTTTTTCCCCATAATTATTAACTGGAGCTCTTCAGGGTCAGTATCTTGCTCAAGGTTACTATAATGGAAGCAGAGATTCACATCTGGGTCCTGCATTTACAAGGTGACAGCTCTACCACCCACTGCCCCATGCGCATAATTTGGCATTTCAACTTTTCAGTCCTTCTGAATAATTAAAAACATTGAGCACTTTCATGTAACAGAAACAGCCCCTGTCAGAAAAGGCTGTACATACCAGACTGTATAAGTAAGGCTGTCAGGGGCGGGGGCGGTGTAACCATGCATCTCTGTTCCAAGAACTTGTGTGGCCTCCATACCTTCCATGAGTCAGTTTGCTGTTAATGAGTCCTTGGTCTGTTTCTTGGTGCTTTAAAGAAAATGCAGCAAGACACAAATCTCAGTGTGGTCCTTACCCTTGCGACACTGCTTGCACTGAAGGCACCGGTCCATCCCACTGGAGTGCTCTGTGAAGGTACTGGGCTCGCAGGGCTCACATGTGCCCATCTCAGAATCCCGGACGCAGGGCGTTTTCACATGCGTACCTGTGTGGAGCGTGCACCTCGGTGTTAGCAGCGCAGCCAAACAGAGAAGCGACATATGCCTTACACACGGCAAGCTGTAATGGTACAAGCACCACATGGGGCATTTTTGATCGTAATGGATGTTAAGAATGGCCTACTCCCCTCCAGTGCTTCTGAGTTAACACTGAGCTTTCGCAGTAATGGTCTTGCAATGGAAAAGCTCTGAACTGCACTAATCATCTAAAACTCACTTTATGGCTGCCCTGACTCAAGAACACTTCAAAAGTGTACTGTACAGAAGTGGGACAAGCAAGCAAGTCAATTAATAATAATAATAATAATAATAATAATAAGCCCAGTTTTTACTTTTTTAGATGTGCAGCAACACTTCGCATTGGCTCATACTGTCACAAAAAAGCTATTATTACAATTTGCCACCACTTTAAGACACTAATAAACACCCAAGGAAATTGTGGGAGTCCTAATGTGGGCCAATGATGCAACGGGTAAATATAAAAATTGTATTAGTGGAAAGTTTACTGCTTTTCCATACGGCTCATCACGAAGTATGCCGCTTATTGTCCTAAGAGAGCTTAATTAAATTAACGGCTTCCCTCTCGGAAGCTGTGCAGCCTCATCTCCCTGCACTTAATTTGTGGCAAAAGATGGGGGCCAGACATCTCACATGTGTTAAGCCTCAGAGGGATCTGACCGGCCAGGGATTCATGTCCCAAAGTCATGAGAACTTAGAATCAATTCACACTGTTGAAGATACGATCAACCGCTGCGGGCATTTCAAGGCTCAGCAGGTCCATTTCTCCTTACCAGCTTCACAGTTCTTGCAACACATGTTGTCATGTAGGTACTCCTGGTTCTCTGTGCAAGAACGCTGGCGAGATGTTTTGTTCCTGTCTTCATCCGGTGACCAGGGTGAATCAGATGCCGTCACGAGGCCCAGGACGGAGATAAAAAATACAACCTAGGACAGAGAATGTTGGTCCCAATTACGAGCGCATAGAGAGAGTCAGTATCCTCGTAACAAACCATGCCTGAGCAATCACTTGCTTAATTTGAAACATCTGATCTGAACATCTGCAGCGGAGTGAATTAAGGGGTTCTGAGACAAAAAACAAAGGAACAAAACAAGAGGAGACTGTGCTTCAACAAAAGGGCTCCACTTCTGTAGCAGCAAGATCAGGCAAAATGTCTTTAGCAAGACACTCAATTTATCATGATCATTTTCTTCAAGGTCATGAAAGCGTTCAGTTGCCTAGTCGTTGCTTCCATCGCAAGCGATTACATCTTCATCTTTTCACACAGATGAGAACCGTAACAGAGAAATTTGGCTCGAGTATGTTTGCCTAGGGTCCAACAGCAGTGCCCCTGTGAAAACTCGAAACATCTACCTGACCCAAGTCGTAATCCATAGCTCCAGCAAGGAAAATATTGTTATTACAAACAAAAAACTATGTGCTAAACCCATGAGGCCATTGACTGCCAAAAAAGAAATGCATATTTTTTTCCTACTGGCTAGAGAACATCTAGGTTCAAGAAACATGCTGAGAGCGTACGCATCTGGTTAACACCCTGTTTATACCTAACCCATCGGACTCGATCCTTCAATGCTTTTCATGTCGAAAAAGTAAGAAGTGATCGTAGTTGACCGCGCCATCTGTCTCAGCACAACTGCGATCTGTACACTGGGCAGGAAATTTTACGGTCCCAGGAGTCGCATGACTGATCCGTTTTCTTTAAAACAAGGCCAGTGAAGAGTTTTTGATTTGGCACGAATAGTGTGAAAATGTGAAACACTGTGTGAACGCAGTATCTTTTAGGTACATCAGTGCCCCATACGGTTCTAAAAACACAGATTCAAAAGGTGACACAGTCCACCCTTGCGTACGTGTTGACTGGTTTGAGAACCTCCAGTCTTTTAGGATCTCCGGCGTTGATGAGTGTAAAAATTACGCTTGATTATACCTTGAAAATTAATCATGCAAGTTGAATAGAACTCGTCAGGTTTTACTCCTCAGCTCAGGGGCTTTGGATAGAAGTTTAACAGAGCTGTTTTACAGCCCGGACTCTTGCGGCATACTCTGGAAAGCAGCCATGCCTTGTCTCAGGGAGTTTCCTTTATGCGAACACGGTGCTGGTCTCTTGGCAGACGTCACACTTTCCGAAAGCTGGGTAAAGAGTGCGGACCAATGGCGTCGCAGCAACAATCACACCATTCTGATTTATCCAAACAATCTGAAAAGTGCAATGAAACTCTGAGGCAAGACAAGGCGAGGAATCAAATTCTGGGAAGAAGAAGAAGAGGAAAAAAAAAAAAAAAATTCTTCACAGAGAGCCAGGAAAAAAAAATATAACTGTTCAGACAAGAAAGTAATGAATGTCAAACATTCAGAATTAAAACCTGAAGTAAGAAAAGTCAGACAAGTGTTAATGTTTGACCTTTACTCTGAAGAAAAAGGCACATGACTTCAAACCTGCAGAACCACTTTGTACAGCACTCTCAAATATAAGGTCTAAGAAAAATATTTCAGGAGTTTCTCACCTTTAAGGCAGACTGTACTATTTGTTCACAGATGTACAGCTTTGTGGGAACATCAGTCCCTTGTTCTTTGCACTTCTGTCATTATACATTTGGGTGGCAATGACATGATGGCGAACCCTAGGCTGTGGGATTGGACTTGGGATCGAATCTGGCTCAGTCTGTGGTGCTCAGTCTCTGCTTGCAAGCTCTCAATGTTTGTGTAACTTTCCTCTGGGTGCTCTGGTTTTCTCCCACATTCCAAACAGGTGTCTCACGTGAATTGGTAACAGTCCTTAGTCTGGGAGTGCCTTTGTTACCTTGCTCAGTCATGCTAATGGGTAGATTGTTGTAAGTTCCTTAGCATCACTGCAAGTCATCTTTGACAAAGGTGTCAGCTAAACACAAATTAATGAAACTTATTAAATTTTGCTGCCATAAGTACCAACATTAGCAGAGGTTCTACCTTACTGCACACTTAACACAAGTAAGAACTAAAAACAGCTGTCAGATAAACTGAAACGGCATGCTCGCGGCCGAAATGGCATTATACGTTTTAAGCTCAGTTGGTCTGTGACAACTTACACAAACCTCTTCCCACAAACCCGTTATGCTGAGGCTGTTTTTTATGGATCCATTTCACCATTTCTAAACTGGAACCCTTCTGTGTTCACACCAGGTGGCTCTTTTATTGGAGCAAAACCTGCCCGTGCGATGGCGTCACATCCTCTGGCTCTTCATTCCACTGCCACTGAGTCACAGCGCTCACACACCCATCTGAAGCAGCCCGCTGCTCGCAAACTTTACAGGCGCAGTTAAGCCGTAAAGCCGAGGGAAAATGGAGAAGACGAACTTCTAACAAACATTTGAGATATAAAGCAAGTGATTGATGCACTACAGCAATCCAGCAAGTACCTCAGGAAAACACAGTAAATGATAACAGCGTAATTCATAGCACATGTGAAACTCCCAAAATGTGACCCCTTAAATCACGGTTTTATTCTACTGCTTAAACAAAAGCATATAGGATACATACTCCTGGCACCATTACTGCGCCTGGCAAACTGACCATGACACCGCATGACATGAACACACACTGAGACAGCCACAGAAATGTGCACATGTGAGCTTGCTCACACACTCATACGCTCACAATACTGATAACCTCACCGAACAGAAACACTTCTGCTCATCAACAGACCATGACAATTATTTCCTGCTTCTAGGATATAAGCAAATGCACTAAAGTTTAAAATAGTATACTGTAATGTAAAATAGTCTCGGTTTTTTTGGCACCTCTGGTAAACTTCTGGAAGCAATATTCCTTCAACTGCACTCAACTGAAAGCGTAGTTATTCGGACTTCTGTAGCAATAGGCTATCGAATAGGCTTTCCTACTGCACTTAACATCTTCATTCCAGAGGCACTGTATCCAGGAGTTCTTCCAGTAATTTATGAAAGATGATTTCTATCACAACTGTCAAATAAGGAAAAGCATGTTTCCCTCAATTATTCCATGCCCCCAAGACAAAGGTCTGACACAATGTGAGTGCAGCCCCAACACACTATAGTATCTTCCATCTTTTTAATCTTCCCTCGGTTTACTCCCAAGATTTTTTTTTTTTTCCCTTTAAACATTCCCACTTGATTCCCGTTATACCATTTAATAATATTAAAGTTTTTTTTTTTTGCCATGAAAAGATATCGCCAACTGGCACAAACATCTTTTAAATTAATTCAAGCGAGCAGTTACAATTGTTATTTAAAATAAAACGGGTATCTAGCAGGCTCAGTCTGCAAACATTTTGTTTACAGGATTACAGATTCCAGATGTTTTCTGTAATGAATCATAGAAAGAAAAAAAAACCTATTCTTAGAAAAGAGATAACCTATCCCATGACCTGGGTCTTTGCACAAAACATGTGAACAAAGTGTGGCAACAAGGTCTTGCAGGTGACTTCAGCATGGCAGGAAACACAAGTACAATGAAGGTTCCAGGCATGGCTCAGAGGGTCAGACTGATATACAGGAAAATATTTATAACTCTTGGAGCAAACACCTAGAAGTAACACTTCCTGTTTCTTTTCTCACCATATTTATAATTTAGAGGATAAAATGCAATCCGCACCCCTACGCAGCCTTTACAACGGACTCCCGTTTTTCAAAATATCCCCCTTGTATGTTTAAAAGAAAAAAAAACCCCATTCACTCTTAAAAAGTTGAGAGTTCATAACCCAATACTACATTCTGAGTGTTCACACTGAAACCATCATCACGTTTACAATCACAGACATGTTACAGATTCAAGGCCCAGAAGGAATCTTGCACCCTCAGCATTTAAACAAACTAACCCAGTGTTTACTCAGCTGACTAAATGGCTAAAATCTTCACTGCAAACTGAAGAGCTACACTCCACAAAAAAAGTCAGCTAAGCTTTTAAAAATTTTATCTGCAATGCAAATTAGACTTGACTTTAGCATCGAAACTGAGGCTACACAAAAAACTGCATCAAGCCAGACTAACACATCATGCAGAGCCTATGGCTATTACATACTTACCATTGACATATTATTGCTTCTGCACCTTAATTGCCAGGAAAAAAAAAAAAAAAAAATCTTAAGAATACTTCCAAAAATACAGTAGAAAACATGTATGAAGTATAAAATTTAGGATACCCACATTGTAATGTAATATTGCTTACTTCCCATCTTAAATTACTGAATCAAATACCTGTATATTTAGAGTAAATTTTCAAAAGACGATATATGTTTACGTTAATTCACTGAGCAGGCGTTTTTTGCCAAAGTGACTTCCAATGAACCGTATGTAGTGTTATCAGCTCACACCTTATTCACCCAAGGTAAGTTATACTGCTTATACACTCTTAACAATGAGTACAGGTGACAGAGTCACCAATCCACCTCAGCAGCATGCCTTTGGATTGTGGGAGGAAACAGGAGCACCTAGAGGAAACCCACAGGGAGAGCATGCAAACTCCAGACAGACTGAATGGAGTACAAACACACGCCCTCTCGCACCACCCAGGTGCTGTGCCACCGTGCTGTGATATATAAGCTACTGTAAATTGAATCATTTTTGCAGTCTCTGTATCAGAAGACTTTAAAAAAAATCTATACACATTTTGAAGTGCATTAATTCATATTAATGACTTCAAAGGCACTAACACCAATTTTCCTGTCAAAACAATCAGTAACATTCATGTTCCGTCCAAAGAATAAGTTTGAGATCATTACTGTTGAACAATAAGCAAACCTTCACAGCTACTCATGTAACATAATGTAAATTATTAAAAAGAAACAAAATTATTAGAATCTGATTATGAATTGTCGATATTTGGACAAAGTTTTATGCGGCTACTCGTGTGATGTACATTTGTTACTTTCCACTATATGAACCAATTAACTGTACTTTAGAATTATACGTCTGCATCTAAGTCTCCCATTCTCCTAATTTAATGCACATGTATTTTCTGTAAGATGTATGTCACTTGGGGTGTGGTGGTGCAGTGGGTTGGCCCGGGTCCTGCTCTCTGGTGGGTCTGGGGTTTGAGTCCCACTTGGGGAGTCTTGCAATGGACTGGCGTCCTGTCCTGGGTGTGTCCCCTCCCCCTCCAGCCTTACGCCCTGAGTTGTTGGGTGAGGCTCCGGTTCCCTGCGACCCTGTATTGGACGAGCGGCTCAGAAAGTGTGTGTATGTCACTTTGGAGAAAAGCTTCTGCTAAAAGAATAAGCATAAATGCAAAAGTACATCTGGGAGTGCAGTCAGAGAATGTGGCAATATTTATTTATCATAGAAACTATACAACTAAACGCAAACAAAATGAGTGAAGGCACTAACACAATTAATGCGAACAATGGAAATAAATACTACTGATCATTCTAAATTCTGCCTTGCTCCACACTGCCAGCTTTTCATACACTCACAGTGATGATGCAATGAATGGGCAATATTGCTGCGCTGTGCTCCCATCTCGGGGGTTGGGGGACAACTGCAGTCCAGCGTCCTCTTACTATGAGGGGATCTTCGTGTCCAGCAAATTTTAACTAGTTCAAGTTTCAAGGTGACTTTTCAGAGCATTTAATAACGTGTTGCGTTGTAAAGGTCAATCCAGTTTACCACGCGCAAATAAAACCAGGATAGTCAGTTGAGCAGCTTGGACGGTAAGGGGGCAGGACAGAGGGACATGTTTCCCAAGGGCCAGCGAGTCCCCCCCAAAAATAACTCCATGACTTGTTATTTGTAACACTTCCGGCTCCCCAATAGCTTACAAGTTGCAAGACATTTACATTCATTCATTCAGTTGATGCTTTTTCCCCCAGAGCAACTTAATACTTGAGCTATTTACAGTTATTTACCTCATTATCCAACGGGTCATTTTTACAGGGGGAATCGACCCTTATTCAACTACACAGCTGGATGGACACAAACCTGCCACATTTGACATTTGATTTGGGACCAAAAACTTTAAGAAGCTTTTACGCCGCACTACGCTACGGCAGTGACTACCAGCTCAGCTGCTCTCAAACACTGAAATATAAAACAGGAGTTTCCGAATTTTAAAAACTTTTGAGTTCAAATAAAAAAGGGTCAATGACGACGTTGGCCTATGACACCGGCGGCTACACGTTCGGAAACAGACGGCACATTAATTATTCTCGACTTTCATTCTTTCCCACAAAGAACCCACTTTCACACACCACAAAGGAGACAGAAATAACCAAAGAACCGAGACCACATCATTTCTGTCTGTCTGTGCGCGCGCCCTCAATGAACGCTAAAGAGTAAATGACTCCTTTCAGCTTCTCCCCGACAGAACCGCGTTCGCGCGCTCGCGCCCCGGCGCCCGTGCGCATGCCGCTCGGGGCAGGTCGCGAGGGCCCTCCTAGTGTTCTGACGTCATCGCACTAGGCTCGCTAGTTCGCTGGTTAAGTTGGACGTCTGAAGTTTATTTTCACCCAACCTTTAAAATGTTATCTTTCATTTTTTTTTTGTGAAAGCAGGATATGGAGCAGAAAAAAAAAAAAACATATAAATCTTTAAACTGCTGACATATTATATATCTGTGTAGCATAATTCTTTGTCGCAGAGTTCCGCGACGCGTTGTTCAGTCGGCAGCCCAGCCGACTCGAGCGAGGTCCCCTCACTGGACGTGCTCTCGGAAGACTGAAGAAACGGATTAAACGGACTCGCTCACGTGTGTCCATACTTAGTACAGTATCATGTAGATAGTGAAGTGGGCAATAGTTACATTTTCCTCCACGGGGAAAGTGGACATTCTGTGTCTACTTCTCAAGTGTCCCAGTTCAGACATGCCCGGGCAGACCGGCTCAGCCTCAGGAATCGCCGCCGCCCCCCCTCGCGCCCCCGCCTCAGCGCAGGGAAACGACACACATACTCTGTGTACACCCATTCCAAAACCACCTCCCCCTAGCATGAAAATTAGATACCGTCCACATACTTACGCGAAAACGTGCCGTTGCCATTATCAGTGAAAATTGAGATCAACAAAACGAAAAGTTGAAAGTAATTTGTACTCTAACTGGGAAAGTACATATCCTGAGTGTTTCTTGCGGAGGTTTGAAAGGCGAGCTCTCGCTCCAGCGCATGGGCCGTCCGAACAGTACTGAACACAACTCCTGAACACGAGCGCTTCTTTTCACATTCTGCGCCTGAAGTGGGCGGGGCCAGCGGGCCGAGCCGGGAAAACAGGCACTAGGGCGGCGTGTGACAGCGATCAGGGGAGGAGTCACACGTGCTTAAGTCGGGGCACAGCTCCGCTGGCTGGCGTTTAGCTAATACTCACACACTGTCCTATTCCAACATTATATCAAATGTAATATAGTATTTATTGGTGTGACCTGAAGGTTGTAGGTTCAGAATCAGCATCCCAGGCTGCTGCCCCCTTCTGAACACACAAGGTGCTTCACCTGGCTGAATTCTATTGTCGTAAACCACCCACTTATTTATTCAGTTCAGGGTTGTGCTTCTTAAGAACAATGGGTTATGAGGCAAGCTACACCCAAGATGGGACCCCAGTAGTACATCAATTACATACACTCTTTCACTCCTGTGTACACACACATTTATTCATTGTAGCTGGCACTTTTTTCCAAAGCAACTTACAATGTTAAGGTTATAATGATTGCAAGTTTACTCTTGTTTACCCAGGGGGTGCGGTAGTGCAGTGGGTTGGACTGGGTCCTGCTCTCGGGTGGGTCTGGGGTTCAAATCCTGCTTGGGGTGCCTTGTGACGGACTGGTGTCCCGTCCTGGGTGTGTCTCCTGCCCTGAGTTGTCGGGTTAGGCTCTGGTTCCCTGCACCCCTGTATGGGACAAGCAGTTTGGAAAAGGTGGGTGTCATTTAGGGTAAATTTTACTGGAGCCATTTACATTTCTTTATTTAGCAGGCACTTTTCTGTAACTCAGCTTCAAATGAGCTCTATGTAATATTATAAACCCACACACTTCAGGAGGAAAGCTGTATCGACACAGGGAGAACATGCAAACGTCACACAGATTGAGCAGGAATTAAACCCATGTCCTCTCACACCACCCAGGTGCTGTGAGACAGCAACACTACTCACTGTGCCACCGTGCCACCATGCCACCTGTTTAGGGGAGGTACCTTGCTTAGGGGTACTAGAGCTCGAGAGATCGAACCTGCAACCTTTAGATCCAAAGGCAGATATATAAAACTACTGATATTTCAGGGAGAAAAACCTTTTACATGAAGGAAATGCTTAGAACGTGATAGACTATTATCCTCCTGTATAGCTTGTTAGTGTCATAGGAGTATGTAATACGTCACACTTATGAAGAAATTACGTTGTGTGCCTAATATGAATATGAACGTAAACATGACAAACCAGTTCATCTGATGAATGACTAAATGAGTTCAAGTGAGCAGAGTATTTTATTGCATTTAAGTTGGAGAAATGCTGCTGAACGAGTTTCCTGGCCTTTTGTTTGGGACAAGGAATCGCGTAAGAAGTCAGGTTGACTTACCATGTTACTCAACAAAAAGAAAAGTCAACAATGAATTAAACTGCTGTTTACCTCACCAGGAAACAGCATGTTGTCACTTTCCTTCATGTCTGTCTCCATGCTTTGTAGATTCTCCAGGATATGGGTGGTGAACATGAGGCTATCTGGTTTCCTTAAATTGGCTCTGAAGCTCATCCAATTATTCTTGGCTGGCACAGTGAGTAGCACTGCTGTCTCACAGTGCCTGGGTGGTGCAAAAGGACATGGGTTTGATTCCCTGCTCAGTCTGTGTGGAGTCTGCATGTTCTCCCTGTGTCTGTGTGGGTTTCTTCCCACAATCCAAAAACATACTGTTCAGGTTCACCTGTAATGTGTGAGTAACAGAGTGTTTTCCACTGATGTATGGATGAGTGACCTGGTGAAAGCAATGTATTTAGCAGTGTAAGTCACCTTGATGAATAAGGTGTGTGAGCTGATAACACAACCTAATATCTGCTGAAAGTCACTTTGGAGAAAAGCATCTGCTAAAATTAATATTCTTAATTACTTGTAAATGTAGGGGTGCGGTGGTGCAGTGGGTTGGACCACAGTCCTGCTCTCTGGTGGGTCTGGGGTTTGAGTCCTGCTTGGGGTGCCTTGCGATGGACTGGTGTCCTGTCCTGGGTGTGTCCCCTCCAGCCTTATGCCCTGTGTTGCTGGGTTAGGCTCCGGTTCTCTGCAACCCTGTATGGGACAAGTGGTTCAGAAAATGTGTGTGTATGTGTGTGTGTGTGTGTGTGTATATTTTCACTTGCCTGTTACCTGTTACTTATGCCTGTAGTTTTGCTAATAAACTTGAATCTCAAGGGGAATTCCATATGTTCTGAATCTGTCTTCACGGGGCCTTGGTAGCTGTCCAGGGATATGATGCAATGACTTTAAGTAAACCACTTTCCCTGTGCAAAATACTGCTGCTACCATTACTACAAATGTCAATTTTGCCATCTTTTTGTTTTAATTATTGCTTGTCTGTTTATAATATATACATTTTTCCTCCAGAGACTGACCTAAAAAGTTTTTATGTATATTTGTAATATTTGCAGGAAATTATCCAATACCCCCCATATGTGACATCATTAAAAACCATGGAATGTCCTATATATGATACATTAGGACTCAGCACTGTGGCATCCACAGCTTGGAAGATAAACTAAGAAACATATGTCCTCTACAGTGGAGAAAAATTATTGGAGGATATACAACTAGGACAACTTCCCAAGAAGATTAAATAAATATATTTAAAATACTCTATAATAAATTTAAAAAAATAACTTACTACTGACATAATATGCTTTTCATTTTATTTCTCGTTCTCGTTTCTGTAAATTACTGACTCATTCTGAAATATTCTGATGCCTCACTTTTCAAGCACATCACCCATCTTTCAAAAACAGTTTTCATTATGAGCTGCTCATTTTGCTCTTTGCCTGGATTGAAATCAACTAACCAATATCAATAATTGCTTGTCCCAAGCAGGGTCACAGCAAGCCAGAGCCTATCTCAGAGACACTGGGCACAAGGCTGAAGGGGCAGGGTGCATGTCCTGGACAGGACACTAGTCCATCACCAGACCACAACTAGATACCCAGGCAGATGTTCTAGAACAATTACAGGGCAAGCACCTTACTCATGGACACTACAGCTAGAGGTAGGGATTGAACTGGCAACCTTTGGAGCTAAAGGCAGCTGCATCAACCACTACACCACCAGCCACTCCTTGCCCTGAAGTCATGATTTTTTTTAAAAAAAGTGAGCTATGTCCCAGACCATCCAATATCAGGCAGTAAAAATCAAAACAAGCACCCATACCCAACTGTGCTAAAGTACACTAGGGGGCATAGATTTTATTATAAAAACCTGTTTGTTGCAAAATACAACATATAATATTGCAAAAGGCCACAATGCCTGATTTGTGGGAACGGGGGATAAGAATCTTCATAGGTCACCATATTCAGAGTTGTACAATTCATAGGCATACAGATCCAGCACAAGCCTTCTTTGTTCTTGTCTTGGATGCCTGGAGAGACCCTGGGACTGTCAGAGGGCTCAGGGATCCCCGCAGTGGCAATCTTGCAGTCCTTCGGTTGAGTCACTTCCCTTTTCTGTAACTCAAAGGCACAAGGGATGTGTATGAACTCACACTGCAATAACAGCAACACCTGCTAAAGCTGTCTCTCTCGCCATGAGTTCTGGCCCATCCACCAAGCATGCCAAAGTTGCTGTGTTTCCACTTGGTTTCGGACCGTGGGGGAGGGTTTTAGAGACAAATGCTTATTGTTAATCTCCACCATAATATGCGAGGAAGTTCTCTGTACACAACACCTTGGGCCTTGCTATGCAGCTGGAAAGCTGAGTCGGTGCCCAGAAATGCAAGGGAGTCCTGCCCTTTACGAGGGAAGTAATATTTTATCAGGGAAAGTATATTGTCAACGCTGAGTTCCAACTCCTCCGCACGAGTACCGAATAAGGTTGTTAGAAAGATACATGGTGTGAGAGCTTCGGGAATCAAGGTACTGCATGAGGAATGTGGAGCCTGGTCTTATTAGGTTGCAGCAGGGCAGCACTACTTAGTTTGGTCTCTTCAGATCAGCTGCCAGGGATCCAGACTTAGCTACAGTAATACATAATGGCCCTAAGACTGGGCGGGGATGGGCTTAGTTTGACGTAAGAGAGCTACCTGATCTGACGTCTTTTGGAGGATAGTGGAACTGGCAGGGTCGCCACTTACTCCAGAAGAAGGAAGTACAGCAGGAGCCCACTTTCTGGGTTATTGTACATTGAAAAGGGAAGTGGGAAAACACGTAATTGGACATTTCCTCATCCATTTGTGTGCACTTAATACGGAGCTCATTTTCATTCGGTTAATACCTGTACATTGTTGCTGAATCTCAGAGTGCAATGTAACTTGACTGATATCTCTGAAAACCTTTACATCCCACTGCCAGAAAAGTTCTTAAATATATGAAACCCATTCAGGTAGTAAGCTGACTTTTTTAAGAAGCAGTCTTTAGGTTTATGAGCTTATAAATGAGTATGAGATTTTAATTAATCATCTTTTTTTTCGCTAAGGAGGTTAATCCACAGCCTGTGAAAATGATTTTCTTCTTTTTAAAGTTACACACGCTGTCTGAAGCTGCTTGTCCCAAGCGGGGTCGTGGCGAGCCGGAGCCTAACCCGGCAGCACAGGGGGCAAGGCTGGGGGGACACACCCAGGATGAGGCGTCAGTCCATCGTAAAGCACCCCAAGCTGGACTCGAACCCCAGCCCTGCCAGAGAGCAGGAGCCAGCCAAACCCGCTACACCACCACATCCCCCCTTGTTAAAGTTATATACAATAAATATATACATGTGTTGAGTGCCTTGGTTGTGAGAGAGAGTGTAAGTTGGAGCCAAGATCAGCGTGTGTGGAGTTTGCATGTCCCCTCTGTGTTTGTGTGGGTTTCCTCCCAGAGTCAAAAGATTGGATTGGTGATGCTAAATTGCCTGTAATGTGTGAATGACTCTGTGCGTGTGTGTGTCACTTGTCACCACCCTGTACAAGGTGTACCTCCCCTCACGCTTGCACCCAATGCTGCTGGGATAGCCTCAGGATCACTGCGACCCTGCTAAGGACAAAGCAGTTTGTGTAAGTCCTTAACACATTCATGAGGTTGAGTCATTTGCCTCTGACCCTGATCTTTTTTGTGACCCTCAAATGACAAAGTGAACACGATATAATTTTAATATGAATAACGCACTGGTTAGCTATAGATGTCAGAATAATTAGAGACAGGGATCAATATATAAACAAAGGAACAGTGAAAAATCTGCACTGGAAGATAATCCTGTGCAACTCACAGGAAATACTTACTTTTCAAAAATGTTTATATATAAAACTATATACGAGAACACTGAGCACAGTAAAAAAAAAAGTGAACTTTGGGCCTAGATGAGGTCATACCTTCTTCAGATCAGGAAAGACCCAAAGGTCAGAGTCCAGAGTCTAGGTAACAGAAAAAGTGTCTTGTTTATATATACATAAGGAAAGATATACATGCACACATACATGTTTGGCTTCATTATTAAATGATGGTTTCATATTTAAAAGCTGAAAAGAAGTAGACACCATACAGTAGTGGTAATTCAATCACCCCTTATCTGAAGTGATTTTTGTGATAAATGTGGATGCCTAGATTACTTGAAAATTGACTGTCAAATAAATAACATAATACTGATATTTAACTAACAAGGAATCTGAAATGCATTTTTATAAAGTCAATGTGCCCTGTATGCTTTGTTTTGGTCTTGCAGACCTGTTTCAGTCAGTTGGTAAACTCTCACTTGTAATTATACATTAGCTTTACGAGACTTTTGAACATGAACAGAATAATGAGTGGCATATCATGATGGCACCTTCAAAAGGCTGACATCATAGTCAATTGTTATGCTTGCTATTCTTTACTCCTGTGCTTTAAAGAACACTGAACGTAGTAGTTTTTTGCCAGATAAGAAATTTTTTCCCCCACTGCAGTACTATCAAAGGGGGTGCAGGCAGCAGGCAGCAGGAAGCGTGGCAGCAGGAAACGCGGCTGCGCGGAGCAGGCAGCATGTAGCAGGCAGCAGGCAGCATGTAGCAGGCAGCATGTAGCAGGAAGCAGGCAGCAGGCAGCAGGCAGCAGGCGGCATGTAGCACGCAGCAGGCAGCATGTAGCAGGCAGGTCTGGCCTGTGCCTGCTCTCTGGTGGGTCTGGGGTTCGAGTCCTGCTTGGGGTGCCTTGGGACGGAGTGGCGTCCCATCCTAGGTGTGTCCCCTCCAGCCTTGCGCACTGTGATGCCGGGTTTGGCTCCAGCTCAGCATGACCCTGCTCGGGACAAGCGGTTTCAGGCAATTTATGTGCGTGCAGTACTGTTAAAACTGGATTCAAGCATAATCTCATGAGAATCACACACACACACGTTTTCAGAACCGCTCATCCCTCACGGGGTCACGGGAAACCGGAGCCTACCCGGCAACACAGGGCGTAAGGCCAGAGGGGGAAGGGGACACACCCAGGACGGGACGCCAGTCCGTCACAAGGCACCCCAAGCGGGACTCGAACCCCAGACCCACCGGAGAGCAGGACTGCGGTCCAACCCACTGCGCCACCGCACCCCCCTCTCATGAGAATCAATTAACTGCATTTTTCCTCTGAATTTTCAACTTTTCCTATCTGATTAATCATGCTATATATATATATATTATATACATATATTTATACACAAATATTTATACACACATAAATACATACTGCATACTGCATCATAGGGGGAATGAACTATTACTTCCCTTAATGCGTTTAAACTTACTGTAAATGTAGAGTAAACTCGCAGAAATTCACAGTAAACACTGCACATTTTTGTAATTAAGAAAAGTTCCTGTGATATCCATCAACCAAACCCCACCCTGTCCCTTTCCAAACAGCCTCCCTAACACACACGGCGCGCAGACGTGATGAGGCTGAAGACAGCGACTGTGCTTTGTTTTTCATGCTGTAAGTGACACAGCAGTGTCGGACAGTGGTGTCGTTTGGAGTACTGACACACGTCTCTCTGTGGGCAGTCCTTCAACTACACAATTCCCCACTGCCATACCAATGCAATTCGCACACTGTCCCTATGTCCACTCTCTGCTGGCATCCTAGGAAAACATCAGTAATGTCAATTTATGTCTATTACATGGAAAAAACTTCTCACAGTTGCTAATGAGTGCAGGGGGGTGCGGTGACGCAGCGGGCTTGGCGGGGTCCCACTCTCTGGTGGGTCTGGGGTTCGAGTCCTGCTCGGGGTGCCTTGGGACGGACCGGCGTCCCGTCCTGGGCGTGTCCCCTCCCCCTCCATCCTTGCACCCTGTGTTTCCGGGTTAGGCTCCGGTTTGCTGCGACCAAGCTCGGGGCAAGCAGTTTCAGTCAATGTGTGTGTGCTAATGAGTGCATTCTGCATGCGTTGTAGTCAGTATTCAGATACCTACTTTAAGTGCTATGATTTCTCAAGGTTCCATTGGCATGAATTTATCAAAATGATTTCTAAAGGTACATTTTTCATTTCCCGAGGTCGTGCTCACAAAGGCCTTTCTGTTCCAGCAAGAAGTAGTAGTCCCAGCATAAGCAGCTACTTGTAATACTATAGTAAGCGTGTGCACAGATTTGCCATTGATACACACAGCAGATTAGTGTCATGGCAATGTGAGGAAAACGAAGACACCTCCCAAACTTTGAGAGTGTTTATTCTTTCAAACAAACTAAGGATGAACAAGCAATTTCCTGTTAGCTCCTTTACAGGAGGCTTAAGCACTGCAGAAAAGCATGAGTCATACAACATGATTAGTCACCTGATGTTGCTGCACCCCTCACCTATCTATGGCTTGTATCTAGAACATTTCCGCGGGTAAATGCTTCCAGAGATTCTGTAAAGATTAACGAAAGCCCTGTATAAACCTTTTCTTCTCCTGCTAATCGTACCGAATTGCATCGACCGGAGGGTCAAAACCGTAAAAGGGCACACAGTCACAGACAGAGTTGCCAGCTGTCTTCTCCACAAGCACCGGAAACGGATAAACAACACCGCGTACGCTTGCTTTAATTCAACTGGGTGAAACATAAACCGTGGTTTATTGTCTTGTGCCTCTAGCGACTGCAGACATGATTGTTTAAGATTTTTGCTTCCACAGTGACCACCCTGTAGCCGGTCTTCTCGAATCAAACGATTCCATGTTATGGTGATCTGAAGCCTACGCAGGAAGCACAGGAAATTAGGCAAACGCAGTAAACTTCCCTCTTCCTGGATGCATCCTGGGAAAGAGAGACTCACGAAACAGAAAAAGGAGAGGGTGGTCCAGAACTCTGAGTCAAAAGTGATCTAAAACAGCACTGTGGCGCTGACCCACCGCACAGAAGGGGAAAGTGCATCATGAAACAAATGTGCACGGAGCCAGATCTGCACCGAAGGAGTGACACTGCCTCGAAAAGCTCACATCTGACACATAAAAGCAACTTTTACGAGCACCATATCACCCTGGCAGTAATAAAAAAAAAAGGTCACAGCGAAATGCTCAGACTGAAGGGAAGCAATGAAAGCAACTGCGCAAAAACAACAGCACACAATTTCTTTTGAGGCCTATTTCTGCAGTGTTACAGTAATTATGTTTTTTTTCCCCCCCTTTTTAATTGGATAATAAAGCGATAAATTCCAGAATTCTTATTCTTCCTTAATTGCCATGTGGCAGGCCAACTTTCTTCAACTAACCCCATCTGGCAAATGAGGTGAACATAAAAACTGAATTGTTTTTTTAACCCGAGCAGGAATAAAAGCACATCTTTACTGTCCTGAAACGGAGCCTAAATGCGCAGTAATCAACATTTCCATATGCAAAAAGAAATAAGTGATAGTGACTGTCGTGTCCCAGTTGCCAGGTATGGAGAGCGAAGAGGAGCTGTTCCGAAATGAGCCGGCGGAGAGCAGGCCCTCCCTGTTCCCATGCCATTCACATGACTCTCATTATTTGCCTCGGCGGCTGGCTGCCCTGCCCCCTCCACCCCCCCCCCCTCCCCCCGCGGGAGCACACAGGCACTCTGTGTGTTCAGGATCGAATGGTATGCAAGGAGAGTGGGCGGCTGGGAGGGCCTTTCATCCGGCTTTGGAAATTAAACATCTTAAAACAATTTGAGCGACTGCATGACAGAGGGAGCGAATAAAAGAATTCATTCCTCAATAAAAGTAAAATTGTGCTGGGCTTGGGTGGGACCTGGGACTGTAGACCGGTCTGAGCTGGATCAGGAGCTGAGGTAATTTTCCCCTGACTGAATAGCATCGGCGACATCAAAAGATGACTAGATGATTACTTATTAAACAGATTATTTGCACTGGGAGAGAAAAATGCACTCGGGTTCCAACTCTTGCACATGAAGGAAAATGCTTAAGACTGCTAGGAGGATACAAACGCAGAAGACCAAGGAGTGGCTACTGATGGCCACAGGAAAGGTCACACCGGTCTGTAGATTGGCTCTCGGCAGCATGCGGGACACTGCTGGGCATGGAAGGCAATGTGAGTGGAAGCGCGTGAATGCTGGGCGCTGGGTGGGCAGCAAGCGGACTGCTCATAAAAGCTTATCACTACGTTCGGGTGCCATCTGCTGGTCAAGAACAAAGAGCCCTTTGTACCCACTTGCAAGAACTCGTGATTAGTCATAAAGGTCCAACTGGTTCAAACCTGTGTTCACATTTTTAAATAAGTAAAGTGATGACAAGCGGGCGCTTGGCGAAAGAAAAAAAATGAAGTGGAAGTAAGGAGGCATGCAGAACTTTCATCCATCCGTTTTCATAAAGCAGTCATTGTTTGTGAATTGAGTCGATGCTTTTTGATACTTGGGACAGCAGCTCTAACCATTACGCCACCTGCTGCCCAGCTTAATCCAGCACAGGGTTGTAGTGGTCCAGAGCCAGGATTTGAGGATGGTTTAAAGGTGGGATACACCCTGGATAGGAGACTAGGACATTGCAGGGTACTAACCGATACACTGACTCACTCACTCACTCACTCACTCACTCACTCACTCACTCACTCACATCAATTCACCTGGAACACACATCACTGAACTATGGGAGACATTCACAGGTAAAAGTGATTCCATTCCAGACCCAAACTTATAGCCCAGCGGACTGCCAGCTCTGTCACTCGCACCACTCTGCATACGGTATTTGCATGTCTATTGAAATTAGGATAAATAATTGTCACGTATACGAGGACAGAAAGCCACACCATCGAGACAGTAAAAGGCACATAATTAGGTGGGTCTGAGGGAAAACAAAAATCAAAGGACCCTGATGATATGCCCCCGAGGTGACAACTCATAGCGTCGAGCCACCCCATGAGCTGTGGTTAGACTCACTCCCATAAAAAGTAACTAGTCACAGGGCTCAGCAGAAGTTCACAAACTGAGAATCAGCAGGACACTGAAAAGCACAGCAGACCTTGTTCTGCTCCATTTCCCATAGAAGATAGTATTTCTCAATGTAAGTGCAAGACTGGGCATATCTCCTTCACAGTGACTACAACAGGCAAGTGTGCTTGGCTTGCCGTTTCACTAAACCATTCACATCCAGGTAAAGTAAACACTGTAACTGGATGTTAGAGCGTAGCCCATCTTTTCAAACCTGTGTTGTTTTCTTGTGAGAAAATGTGTCCACTGCAATTTTGCATATTTGTTTCACAACCCAGTGCGATGAAAGTCTTCCCAAAGATGGTTTCAGTTAATGTGTAGTACTCATTTCTAGATGTACATTTTTTTGTCCTATTGTCCCTACTTGAAGTCCACCTTAAAGCACTATACACTACGTCAAGGCCCTCTGGATGTCTAAACCTTCAGATCTTAAGGGCTGAGTGCGTTGACTTCCTGTAGCTACTTACTTTTAGTTCAAGATTCGAGTTGTGGCCTATAAAGACAGTCAAAGGGACTGCACTTTAATACCAACAGAAATTGATCCACACCCACACCCCAGCAAGAATGTGACGCTCCTCCACCTCAGGTTCCTTGCTTACTGCCTCTTACAGGGAGCCCCAAGCCGGGCAGTTAGTTCTCAGTTGTCACAAGGATCTGGTGGAATGAATTGCCGTTGTCCCTCAGAACTGCTGAATCCCTTCCAGCATTTAGAAATGGTGTCAGAATTCATCTCTCTGAGATCCATTTCCCTCCTGAGTTCCTGATGTTTTTGTATGTTAGTCCTTCACCATCTGTTCTATTTTCCCATTGGTATATCACTTCTTTAAGAAGTTATTGGAACGTGGGTACCACATTTGTATCGAACAAAAATGCTCATCTTCAAAAATCATGTATATGCATCAAAGTCTGCTGTGGAATGCACGGTGTATGCTTTGAAGAGAAGCATCTGAGGAGGTGATTTCTTGTTCCTGGCAAAAAGGCCTGGGTGGCCTTCATCTTGCTCATTTATAGCTTTATGAGGTTTCCACTGAACACACAGCCCAAGTGCTGCACCAAGGTCTTGAGCAGTAGGCACCCCTGTATGGCAAATATGTCCAGTAAATATGACAAAGCAGAAACTCCAATGCTTTGCTTTCAGGTGAGGTCAGTTCTGTAAGTCACTGTTCAGTGCCATTCTGAGAAAGATTATTAAAAGACACAAAAGGTCACAATCAGTGCAGTTGTTCCTCCAAAACTAAAATGATTGGGCAGGACATAATTTTTATAGCTGATGCAGTAAACAGTAATTTATTCACTTTACTGATAAATTTGTTCCTAACTTTGTCCAAATCACTACATTTGATCACCTGGCAAATACCTATTCCCACAAAAGGCACTGAAGTGCTATCGAGTCACCAGCAGCCCTCTCACTAGATATAGACACTTCACATTCCTCCAGCTCAACACACTTTCCTCTGCTCCACGCAGACCTTGCACTTAACCATCTGCGAATGAAATGAAAAATATTTAACCTCTATCACTATCGTGGTCTCAGACACTTTTTTTTTCATTCTAACATACATTGCTGAATGTTGCAATACACTCCCACACACACACACACACACATAGTGCATATATACTTGTATATGCAGTATAAATATAAATATTTACTGAGTGCACATTTTTCTATACTTTTTCCTTGCCTGAAAAACAGATGGTGTGTCGCTTGGAATCACCCATCTACTGAGGCTACTGCTGTTTTTCAAAATACTGTCATGCAAGCGTTAGGGGGTGCGGTGGCACAGTGGGTTGGACCGGGTCCTATTCTCCAGTGGGTCTGAGGTTCGAGTCCCGCTTGGGGTGCTTTGCGATGGACTGGCATCCTGTCCTGGGTGTGTCCCTTATGCCCTGTGTTGGTGGGTAGGCTCTGGTTCCTTGTGACCCTGTATGGGACAAGTGGTTCAGAAAGTGTGTGTGTGTGTGTCATGCAAGAACATTGGTACAGTTTGGACTAATGGCACACCTTTCGCAGCTCTTTTCCAGCAGCCTGCAATCGCTTGGGAAGCACTCGTGCGGTCAAGTGGCCCTCTTGGCCCACTATAACCATCCCCCACTCGTGTCCCCGCTGCTCCGGAATTCCTGTCCACAATAGACCCCACAAACTGTGCTCAGGAAAAGCCTGTTTACAGCCTGAGTCACTCAGGAGCTCTATCATCAGTACATTCACCCATGGGCATATTTTATGTCAGGGACAATGGCTTCTTTTTTTGAAAGAACCATTCTGACCCCTTTGCTTTTTCAAAGGATTTGGAGCACTTTACTCCCCATCAGTTAGAATGCTGGGTCTCCGTATTATCAAATATCCTTCTCCTGCATTTGAAATCAGTTACAAACCTGTAATCAACTACCGATTCGAAATGAGTGCATCTGTTCTTCCGTTTTACCCTACGAACGAGGTGTAATGTAATGTAAGCATGGGAAAGATAAGATACAACGCTTAGAGAATTAGACACAAAAGGGACATTCTGTAGGTGGGAAACAGTACCCTCTGAGCACTGACCGGTGTTTTAGAAAAGAACTTTAAATGAATACTTGGGTAATTTCATAACAGCTAATACACACACACATCTTCAGAACCGCTCGTCCCATACGGGGTCACGGGGAACCGGAGCCTACCCGGCAACACAGGGCATAAGGCCGGAGGGGGAGGGGACACACCCAGGACGGGACGCCAGTCCGTCACAAGGCACCCCAAGCGGGACTCGAACCCCAGACCCACCGGAGAGCAGGACTGCGGTCCAACTCACTGCGCCACCGCACCCCCTAACAGCTAATATTCCAGCAAAAAGAAACGTTAGCATTATGAAAATGTGCTCGGCCTTTCGTTATTCCGGGTTATTGCCGGTCTGCTGTGTCTCGTAAATGAAAGCAATTTCAGGAAGCTTGTAGGGAGGCGAGACAAGAAGGCAGCGTGACACCAGCCAAGGCGAAAGCAGTGAACACACTAATACATAAAAGATAAGAATGCAAGCGCTGAGCTGTGCTGTATTATTGACAAGATGATTTTATTCAAATCGGTAGCTTTCTTTTTTCCCAAAATATCATGTATTTATAGATGATGGCGAAACATAAATACACTTATAGGCTTACATTATCTCTCATACTATTTACTAGGCCGACAGCTTTATAAAATAACATAAAGCAACAAACTCGTTGATGCTGAATACAGAAGGTCACATCTGGGTTTCCTTTTCCTCGCTGTGTTTATTGCACAGCTAACATTAAAAAAATATCCAAAGTTTAGAGCGCAGCCATTTGAAAGGTTCGTTCGTGGCCTCACGGTAGCACTGCAGCGCAAACATTTTGAGTGTCGCTCGGCTATGCGCAGCTACACACAGCATATTCTTCTTCTTCTGCTTGAAAAGGAATTTAAATTACGGTCAAATCAGTGCGTATCGGTGTCAGTGGAAATCAGCGGAACGATACATGAACAAATACTCATTTGCACTTTGACATTTACAGTTTACATCACATTTGCTGTCATGGTGGACTCAGGAAGCCGGTCGACGGACTCAAGAGCAGGTGCGTCTTTATTCGGTCGAGGGCAGGCGAGAGAATGGTCGGGGACAGGAGAGGGTCGGAGGCTCTTCGTACTTCGTTTCGGGGAACGCGCGGAGGCCAGAATCGGGAGAATGTAAGCAGAGGGTCAAAGCACGAGGCAAGCCATCCACAGGGAGGTAAACAAGGTACAGGACTGGGAGTGATGTCGAAGTGCTGCGGTTTCTCTTGCCGAGGTTCCGCAGTTCGGAACGTCCGGACAGCCTCTTTTTACCCTGCCTCCTTGAGCAGTCGCAGGTGCGGTCGTTGAACACGTGGTCAAAGGCGTGACATTTGCATTGTTTTGGGGGCCCTAAGACTGAATAGTTGTGCATGTCGCTACGCTATATTCCTTTTAATGTGTTTTCATGCACAGCATGAAATTCTTAAATTCACCCACATCACACCGATCCATACAATATGGAACATTTATCAATATTGTCCACATAACAGCCATAAAACAGAAGGCTCCATCTACCTGTCTGCTGTGCGCCTTTGTTCTCCAAGGTGAATCGTTGATCCAAGTTTTTTTGTTCGGCTGCCTGGTTCCAGCCAGCGAAGCTCAAATTCCCCGCAGACGACATCTGAGTTTCCGCATATGGGTTATTGGTCAATAACTTTCCTATTCAAGGTCCTTCAAGAGAATCGTGACTAGTTTTCAGCAATTAAAACCAGACCACAAACACAACACCTGTTCATGTCATACTGTACATACATTACAAAAGCATGTAAGGAAAGAAAAAACAAGTTATCCACCTCCTGCACTGTTTTGTTTTTTCTGCTTTTTGTTCGAGTCTGTAAAATAATTCTGGAATACCACATGTGTATGCGCTTGTTATGTTTAGTAATGTTCAATAACAACCAACCAACGTCTACAACCGCTTGTCCCAAGCGGGGTTGCGGCAAGCCGGAGCCTTACCCCTTAACACGGGGCGTAAGGCTGAAGGGGGAGGGGACATACCCAGGATGAGATGCCAGTCCATCACAAGGTACCGCAAGCAGGGCTCGAACCCCAGACCCACCACACACAGCAGGTACTGGCTGACCCCACCACGCCACCATACTCAATGTTCAATAATCATTTGTTTAATAATGTAGAAGGCTTTATACCCCTACTTGTGTAATGTATACTGGTTCACATGGCGGAATGTGACAAATTAACTGTACTCTGGAAAAAAACACAAAATTTGTAGGACGGTGATCAGGAATCATCTGAGTTTTAGGCGCCTACTCGAGCGATGAACATCGGTGCATAAAGTGGAAAGACGCAAACTAGGTTTACTTAACAATCACACGTCTGCATCTATGTCTCTTTCTGTTAATGCAATGTACAAATTGTATTTTCTCTGACATGTATGTCGCTTTAGAGAAAAGCGTCTACAGTTTGTACATTACATTAAGAGAATGAGACATAGTTGCAGACGTGTGATTCTTAAGTAAACCTAGTTTGCTTCTTTCCACTTTATGCACCGATGTTCATCGCATGAGTAGGTGCATAAAACTCAGGATAGACGATTCCTGATCACCTTCCTACATTTTTTTCTCAAAAAAGGTACACAAAGATTTACATACGATATAAGAGTAGCAGCTGTGTAAAGGCTTATGTGGGGATGATCATAAAGTTACGGTGCATCAACATTTACACCATACATGAGCTTGAGAGATCTTGGGTGAAGTGAATCCGGAAAAGGTGAGTTTTCAGACCCTTCTTGAATGCAGATAGAGTTTCAGCAGTTCTGAGTGAGAGGGGGAGGTCATTCCACCACAACGGAGCCAGAACCGAGAACCTCCGTGCCTTAACTCTTGTGCACAGGACAACCAAGCGGGCAGAAGTAAACGAACAAAGGTGTCTGACTGGGGTGTAGCGGTTGATCAGGTCTTGTAAATAGCTAGGAGCAGTTCTATTGATGCTTTTTGTGATTTCGTCACAATAAGACTCTCTGGCCCTTTTAATAAACGGTAAGAAGTTGCATGTGATCAGCTGAGGCTAATAGTCCCGCACTTTGAGGTCAAATGTGATTTGTTCTTCTAACGAGTCATAAACTGGAATCACCTAATTATTCTTTTCAGCATCGTCAATGGGATTTTCCAATCAGCATGCAAAACAGCCACAAACTGACCTTGGGTGCCATGTGTGTAACCTCAGTATGCAGTGTAATGAATAAGAGGGTCACAGTCCTTTCAGTTACACTGAAACTGATGGTTAAATAGAGAGTGACTTGGCATTTTCATAAAATTAAGAATTTACGCAGGAATTCACTGCTCGAAAGAAAGGTACCCGTCAAGCAATAGAATCCTTGGAGGCATAATTCAGATTTTACCTTGGAAAATGCAATGCAGCTCACAGCTCTTGAGTGTGCACATTAGTTCAAGTCCTTATAGCATGTAGCTTGATTTATTTCAGATACCCTGGGTGTGATTTGATTAACAGAACTGCACACCACTGGCATCTTAAATTAATTCTCATCAGGTTCATGCATTCATTACACTGTAAAATCTGTCAAAATGACCGTGTACGAACATAAATTAAAATGTTAAGTGGAAAAATACTTCCTACTAATGTTGTATTAAGCAGCCTAGATAAGAAAAAATGTGTCTTCTTGTAAAACACAAAATATAAAGTAAAAATAAGAATATCTATGTATGTTCCGTAGAGACTACAAGTCCTTGCTGATGTGATTACTTATGTCATTTTTCATTCCAGGATCACATTTAAAATCACTTTTGGCATTTTTGAAACGAGCGCTTTATAAGTTACCTGTTGTAAGGCGAGATCATAATGAATAGTGTTGCACAAATGGAAGATGTAAGAAAAAAGAAAAAAGAAGATTGCTGCAGGTGCCCTTGAGCAGGCTCACACACTCGCATTATTTTGAGTTATTTGATTTCTCTACACCACTTTGAGTCCTTTTAGTGTGATGATCCCAGAAGAGAAATTAATAAGTCATAGAGTCATAATGGAACCATTGGCTTGTCCTCAGAACATTCCCTGAACACTCTTTAAATAGGCCTTAATGGGCCTCTCCAATGTGCACAGACCAATGAGGGCTGAAATGAATTAAATAGATCATTTGTTTAAAACTGCTGGAACTGTGCCTCGCACCCGCTCTCCTTCCCTTTGTTTGCCATTTAACGGCGTCTGTTCTTCAGTGCCGGCTCCGCATTTCTTTATTGCCCATGCGCCTGAATCCGTCAAGGCGGACAGTGGCGGTTTTGCGCGGACGAGGCATCTGCTCTGTTGAGCATCAAGCAAAAAGCATGGTAATAATCTGTCTTGACAGTGACTCGCTTGTCTTTCTTGAGGAGTATCAAAATATTCAGCCCCCTTTTTTCCTTTTGGCACGCATGACACAATAAATATATTAAATGTATGAAAGGCGGTCGAGAAAAACAGCAGAAGGAGTATGGACATGACCTGGACAGGCCATTTATATCAATGCAGCTTATTGGGCTGGTCAAAATGGAACTACGCAAATACTCTGATGTCACTGGTGTTAATCAGTTCCATATGACTTGAGAAAGGCGAATTAGCAATGTCAAATCTGCATCAGTTCTTAAACACACTATAAGATTTATTCACAGGGTTTACCATCCTTTTCCCAGTAGGATTGATGCCATTGTAAATATCAACTGTATATTAATATTTTAAGAATCTGAGGACCAAATTAACCACAGAATTGTACATTCACGATCAACTCTTCTTATTAAAATGCAATGGAATGATAATAATAAAAAAACAGGCAAAAAGTAAAAGTAAAACGAAATAAAATAAAAAACAACAGAAAAAACCTCCATATCCCAGTAAAGTGATCCGGGCATGTGGTAGCACAAGAGCAGGGAGAGCCGGTCCAGCTGTAGAACTCTTTCTTCTTCTCTGTGGTAGCTTGGCAACATAGACCCCTTCATATCACTTGCCACTGTAGTCAACAGCAGTCAGATGTTGGTGAGCCTTTCTGATGGACTATAGACCGCCTCTGGTCTTCAGGAGTGAATATGGATGCATTTCACCTGTGTTCGATGGCTTTTTTCACTTCATGCTATTAATAAAAAATATCCCATGAGTTCCTTGTAAGCGGCTCGGGGTGCAAATCACTTCTGCCCATTCTCTTTGGCTCACATGACCTCCCCCTGATGGCAAACTGGCGTTTGTGCAGTCTGAGTGCTGTCCCTCTCTTCTCTGATCTCAGCTGCTCAGTGGTCCAAGAAGTTAGTGTGCCAGTGGTCTACCGGATCGTGCACTTGAGTAACCGAAGCGTGGAGTTTGCTCGCTTCATTCAGGGAGCACCTCTGCTCCACTGGCTCTAAGTGAGGTACGACTTCGGCTCATCGGACCCATTGCTGTTGACCGGGATGTTTGGATGGACCTTGCTGATCTCTTCAAGGGCACTGGCTAGGGAGTCCAGGTCTCTGTTGTCTTGGTGCATTGCCTCCCAGAGGTTCAGTATCACTCCGGAAGGGCTCCGCTGCTTGGCAAAGTATGCAAGGTTCCTGCAGGGGGAGAACAATGGAGCTCTGTCACACCGCTGCTTTGTGGGACTGATCGATTTGGTGTGTGACGCGGCAACAAATAATCAAGCACACATGTACCTGGAGAGTCAGATGTGTTTCAGCTCAGGGCTACAGTGCAGTTTGCTGGTTCTATTAAGAAAATCAATAAAGCCTGCTGAAGGCCAGGCTATAAAATGTGAGCTTTTCTACTGTAAAACTTGGGTAAAATCTTTTTAATTAACCTTACACATCTGGCGCCCATAGTGCAGTGTCCAAATCTGACCACCAGGCGGCAGTACTCCACTGCAATCACACTCCTCTGCGTTGTACTTGGTTTTGATTTTTGGGTTTGAGACATTTTCATATGCAGACAGATCATGTATGACAGTATGGAACCAAGGCCTTCAAGTGCGGCTCCCCAAAAAGTGCTCGTCTCCCAGGGCTTTCCATGAAATTACACAACGCAAAGGACATTCATCACTGCAGCACTAATCTGGGAGCATTAGTAGCAGCCTCCCCATACACTCACTATGACAACTGCAGGCCACTAATAAACAAGGGTATTCGTAATTGCATTCACAATTGCTGAAAAGTTTGCAGGGCATGTTTGCTCATTTTTCTTGCAGCCACGGCACAGAGGACGGTCGCATGCGTTTCTGAAAATTGTCTTGAAAAACAAATGACTTCAAACACGGTGAAAGTGAAGGGAGCGATAGCTCAACGTGACCCTGCTGAATACAGGCTTTTGCGCATCTTCAATTAATTCAAAGTAAAAGTTGAACAATTACTGAAGGGTGGTCTCAAGGAGGGGAGGATTATGAATGGGCGCAATAGCGGCACGGTAAATGATAAACGATGCTAAAAAACGCCTGCAGTTGCTTTAGGTGGCATGGCGGTGCAGCGGGTAGCACAAGTGCTTTGCAACTCTTGGGAGGGGTTTAAATCTGACGCAGTCTATGTGGAATTTACAAGTTCTCCCGTTTACACGTGTTTCCTGCTGCAGTTGAAAGATATGTTTCAAGTGAACTGGTGACTCTAAATTTGTCTTGGTATGTGCAAGAGTGTATGAATGAATGTGTGATTACCCTGCATTGGACCGACACCTTGTCCATGGTGTGTTCTGCCTCAAATACTGTTCCAGGACGAGCTCTGCACCACTGCGATCCTGCCCAGGCTGATCGATTATTGATAATGGATCAATGCATGGTACCTCTGTACATGGTGCCTCAAAACTCTTACAAACCACTGCTGTTGGTTGGATATATTTAGCAGGCTGCCACGCTGTCTCACACAGAACTTACTACTTTGCATAATACTTAACATGGTTTAAGGAGATCACTGTCAGTACAGGTAGCCAGTCACATCTTTTTTCCATTTAGTGTCTTGCATATTTGATACACAAACTCAACACAGCAAGCAGCGCGGTGGCACAGCGGGCAACACTGATTTGTCACCAGTGTGCTTTTGAGCTGTGCGCTAGAATGTGGTTTAGGGTGCGTGGAGTTTATGCGTTCTCCCCGTGTTCACAAGCATACAATATTAAACCCCCTCTATGCCTTCTTTTACCCTGAACATCACGTAAGGGGTTGCTATTACCTGAACTCAAGAGCACTCATCTTATGTACCATATAATTTCTCCATATATGTCATCTCTGGATGAGAGCATCATTTAAATAAATAGACGTAATGCAAAAATTATTTTTGCTTTTCCCCATTTCCGCTTGTTCTTCATTTTAAAAATGACAAGTGGGCAAACACAGGGCAGAAGGTAGTCCAGCTGCAGCTTTGTGCTCAGAGGACCCAGGTTCAAATCCCACCTCCTGCTGTAGTACTTCTGAACAAGGTACTTACTCTTAATTACTACGGTAAAAATTACCCAGTGGTATAAATGGGAACATCATTATAATTCCTTTTGCAGAAAAAGGTCAGATAAATACATATTAAAATATGGTTAAAAAGCTTCAATTTGTGAGAAAATCAGAATTCCAAAATGAGGGAATGTGTGAAAGGCATAGCTTCCTGAAGACTGTATGCTTGGGAATAAATGCAGCTGATTTTCATCACTAGAAATCATCAAGCCAATTTATTTTGAGATACATGTCATCATGTAGTTTTTCTCAGTTGGGAAAGTTTATGAAAGCTGTAAGCCATGGTAAAGGAGGGTCTTCAAGTCATATTGTTCAGTAATGTTCAAACAGGGCTGAAAATATATATTTTAATTGGGTTATTCCCTTATTCTTGGGACCATAGCTGTTTTTGTGAAATTTTGAGAAAAAGCCAAGCAGAGGTCATTGCTGTCAAATGGTCACTCATCTAATGGCATCTTAATATGTTGGTTCGTGTCTCTTTGTGAGGATCACTTCTATAGTTTTCCATAGCATCTCGTTTGCTGACCACCTATCTAACTCTGAACTTGCACTTAGTTAATGATCTGAAAAACAGGTTGGGAAGTGCTGCATCTGCCATATTTCAAAATAGTATCGCTGAAGACGATACTACTCGGTTGTGTCAAGGAAATTCACCATATCTGAGGATTTTAGATGTGCCAATGACAAGTATTACTCTGTCCTTAAAGCCCTGTTTGCTGTGAAGGGTGGGAAAGGTTCACCGCTCATTGCCCAATGAGGCAAGGCCTCACCTCTCAATATGAAGCTTCCGTGCAAGGAGCCTCCAGTCCTTGCCCTTGGCATGTGCGGTGTCAAAGGTGGTGCAGATCCTCTGGCGAATGGACAGGGGGATTTTGAAAGCCCGTGGTCCAATTTGAGAAGTGATAGCGCAGCCCATGTGCCGAAAAGCCGGAGTCATGTCCTTTTCTCTCTGGGAAGGCAGTGCAATTATAAGGCAACTGAGCTATGAAAAGCAAACCACACATCTGCTAAGAAGCCAATAGTTATAGATGAAGATTATAATGAGACAGAATATTCAGTTAAAAACATTGCTTTCACTCTTCATATAGTGTAAACCAGAGAAGACAACTAAGAAACGAGATTCACGATAAATGAATTCTAATGACTAGATGACTTACACCTGAAAGACAAAGAATTATAACTAGAACACCTGGAGGCCCTTGATTTAGACCCCTCAGGATAAAAATTCTTTTAAGCGTTCACCAAAATGCAAATGCGTGTGAAGGTCAGAATCAGTGGGACCCAGCTGCTGAGCGCCTCACCTCTGCTACGCACGTATAGACCTGGATGATCTGTTCATGCCCCTTAACCTGCCGCACGCTGACTTTGCAGGAGAGGTGGACGGTGGCCGGGCTGTATCTCTCCAAGGAGAAGGCACAGTGCAGCGGCTGCTGGTTGCTGCACCAGACTTGGGAGAAGGAGAATTCCTGTGAACGGTAAGGAGAGAAAACACAATGCACGTCCTATAAAATGCTTAGGTGACACTTTATTCCAAAATAGCTTAAAGTATTTGACACATTTATACACATGGGTACTTTTACTGGTGCAATTTATGGTAAGAACTTTGCTCAAGGGTACTCCAGCGGATGCGGGCAGTTGGGCAAGTACCGACAACTTTCAAGGTACAAGTCCATGTCCTTAAAGGGTATGTTATATTACAATTTGAAATGTCACCCATTTAAACCACTGTGCATTTTGACTTAAGGTTAAACACCTGACTTGATAACACAATGGAAGAAGACCCTTTGGGACTTCATCCAACAATCTTTTGGTCAAATGCCTAGATCCATAACTACTACACTACCTGCCACCCAGATGCACATTACATATTAAAGGCAAGCCAAATGCCTGCCAAGTTTTCCTTTGCAACAGCACTTTGGCTCCTATCCTGATAGGTGTTCAGACAGCTGAGAAGGTATATGAATAAATACGCAAAAGATGATGCCAGTTTGATAAAATCACACTTTAAATTTTTCCACAGTCTATGATAAAATATATTACAAATCGTCTCTTTATGATCTGAATGAATCCATCGTAAGAAGAGTCTTATTATTATTTGAAGCTACTGGTTAACTTTTAAATGACGGAACATGACATCCTGTCAACTGATAGAAGCAAGGGAACTCTGGAGGGATGCCTAGGATGAATTATTCATCCCACCGACTCACAGGTGGTGGAGATATCCTTTGCCTCCCAGTCTTTCTTCTATCACCGCACTACAAAGTGACCAGTAAGGGTAAATGCTTGAGTTGAAGTGTAATAAAAAGAGTGAAAATACATGCGTGGGCACCTTTAGAGGAGCACTTGAACCCACCCCCTGCATCTGGCCCAGCTTTGATTCTGCGTCTGCCACACACTACAGATATGGAGCCATATGTAAAGTCATGGGTTCAGCTCTCAAGGATCTCTCTGGCACTGAAAGCTGACTTAATAAGGGAGAAGGGCAAAAGAAACCTCTCGGTATGTTCTGTGCTCTTCAGTACGATCCTTAGGTACCAAAAGATTTAACAAGTGCTTTTGCATCTAGATTGAGGGGAACAGTGAACTACCGCACTCACACAGCCTGCTTCCTAAAGAACCTTTACATTCACCACTTGGAACAAAACAGCAGTCTATTTCATCTTAGATACCTTTGCTTTGTGGCAAGTGCACAACACCTGCTTTTTTGACTCATTACATATAGAAGACATTTCCATTACTTGGATAGACGAATGATTTGCTGCAGAGCTGCTCTCTACAAACTGTGTAATCTCTCCATTTTAATATGCAATTGCGGTGATTGTCGGTGAGATGAAAAATCATAGAGCAGAATTGAAGGCGAACATTTACTTTTTGTAGATATGGAAACGGAAATTCCTTGATGTACCTGACAAGTTGTGAAAGGCTTGATGTTCCACAGAAACTGAGGGAGGTCCTGGATGGAAACCTGGAGGCTGTAGGAGTTTGCTTTGAAGAGCAATGTTTTTGGCTCCTCGAGGAGTTGTCCACCCCTTCTCTTTTCTGTGGTTAACACCTCCTGCAAGGAATAGACAAAGGAGAGCTGATGAGAACAGCTTGATTTAGACTTGTCCAACTAATGGCAGACCTACTTTTGCTGAGGGGCTCCCAACAATTTGGTGAGCATGTGATTAAAATACAGTACAGCCTAGTGCCCTGTTCTTCTGGGATAGGTGCTGGACAACTGCATCCCTACCTTAGGATAAGCGGTTACAGATGCGAGTGACTGAGTGATGTGGTTAAAATATTTATGCATAATTACCATACTTTTCATCATTGAACATGCTCAGATTTGCTCGTGTCTAATTGCATTTCATTAATGAACGAGAAAAAAGTCACACTTGCGAAGATTCATTAGAGTATCAAAAATCTTTGCATCGAGGTGCTGGAAAATGTCAAGAAGCTATTTGCCAGAGAGGGTTAGACAATCTCCAAGATCCACCATCTGGAAAGTAATTGCAAAATGGATGGCTGCCACAGGGGATTGTTGGAGACGTAGCTGGGATTTTCTGGAGAAATGGCAGCAATTGAAAACACTACTTGAGTCTAAAGCCCCTGAATTTTATGTTCAGACAGCTGGGTGCTTAACTCTTACACGAGTGTGGAGTGAATGAACAAAAACAAATGGACGAGATACAGAGACAGAGTGCAGTATAAGGTCTGTGGTCTTTCACCTGGATATTAGCAAATGCAAAAAAATTAAATAAATAATACTACCACTTGCTACTGTGATTACCATAATTGTATTTTGAAACAGAAATTGTTACAATGTTTGTACTTGTGTAAACGTGTCGCTTTTTAATATTAAGATTCTTGTAGGACTTTGCTGGAATCTTAGTTGACCTTTTCTTCCAAGGGGTCAGGGAACAATCTTTGCTGTTTCACACAAACCAGATTGGGTTTTCTGTTTTTTTTTTTCCCCCTTCCCTCTTGAAAACAACCTTTAGAGCACTTTGGAAACATGTGCTTTTATGAAATGTGCTACATTAAAGAAAACGTGTAGCACTCATCTTGAGTGATTGTAACTTAAGTACATTAAGTACCCTTATTATTAAGACCATTAAGTACATTAAGGACACTTATTTTTAAGAGTATTGTTTTTATAATTATTATTGTAAGACGAAGGTTCACTGAGCATCTTATTTGAGTTAATACACTGAAAATATGGTGCTTCACCCTCGCAAAATTGCCCTCGTTAAAGTTCCCCTTATCATGTAAATCTTACTAAATTGCATGAACTTCACTGAATGCTTGAGCAAAGTTCATACCTTAATATCTAGAAAGTTTATTGGAGGTACAGCACATGTGATTGCAACTAATGTTTCAGCAGAAAAAAAAAACTGCTGTATATCATTTTAATGCGAATCTGATGTATTCTTCCCTAAGCAAGTGGTATCAGTAAATAATCTGCAGAAGTTGCTCCAGTGTTTATTATGGGAAGGAAATATTGAGCTGATCTATGAAATGTATGAAGAGCATTTAAAAAGCCTGGCCCTCCCCCTGACTCCTGTTTGTACCTGAAAGGCATATGGGGTGTCGTCCACACAGTAAACCCGCAGGCTGTAGTCCAGACAGCTGGTGTCCATGCTCCCAAAGGCTGCCAGCTTTAGCCTTTTCACAGCAGCCTCGGTGATGGGCTCCCCAACCAACGCGTAGCGGCCAGGTTGGTCCAGGAGCAAGTGGCAGCTATGGCACTCCATCATGCAGTAACAGGAAACATTCTCATCTTCCACAGACATCACTTCCTGTAACACACCATAAATACTAAGGTAAGACATCTTAACATTTGAGAAAGTTTGTTTTCTAAGCTTTGATACTAAAATGATCCCATCTTCTATAAAACACTATACTGTGTACCAATATATAGGTTGAAAGTTAAATGCTGTTTCGTTAGAATTCACACACACACACACTTTCAGAACCGCTTGTCCCATTCGGGGTCACGGGGAACCGGAGCCAACCCGGTAACACAGGGCGTAAGGCCAGAGGGGGAGGGGACACACCCAGGACGGGACGCCAGTCCGTCGCAAGGCACCCCAAGCGGGATTCGAACCCCAGACCCACCGGAGAGGAGGACTGTGGTCCAACCCACTGCGCCACCGCACCCCCGAATTATTAAAAAAATTCAAACTAATATCAAGATAATGGATTGTAAATCACAAAATACAGAAATATTGTCTGACACAGGTCATATGATACTACAATGCATACAGTGTATGAAAATATTGCACAAGCACACAGTGTTACAAAATCAGAGGAAAACTAAAAAACACAATATATTTTTTCTTCATTTTTTTTTCCATCACTGAAAAATTATTGTTGTGTTTATATTCTTTAATTGGAATTTGAAATCCTGCTGGGTGATACATCTGTGGATATAACAGCACACCTTGTATGGAAGACATGGATGGTTGAGGTGTAAATGAAGGCTTAAAGGATGCAGCCAGCATGGTGTCGCCTTTAGTGCTGGAAGCCAATGAGATGCAAAGCCAGGATGCATCATTTACAAGCCAGTAACAGCTTTATTGATTGCGGATATGTATTTGGTATAACTGTTCAAGACACAAGTGAAAAACATTTTGGAAGTGCAACTTCATGCTTTTAATTGGACTTTTGGTAAAATGGAGATATTGAATTACTTAAAGTAATAAGGCCTTGGTTTTGTTATAGTCTATTCTACCTGGATAAGGTAAAAATGGCCACATCATGGAAAATTTAATTTTTTAGACTGGCCCCTACAAATTGGCAGACTAAAACTCATGACGTGTAAATGAAGACTGAAAGGGTTCAGCCAACATGATGTTGCCTTCAGTGCTAGAAGCCGATGAGATGCAAAGCCAGGATGCACCTACAAACTGGCAAACTAAAGCTATGATAAAACTGATTATTAGATTATATTAAATATAAAAAAAGAGACTATTAGTCATTGTTCACATGAACTTCTTTTAGTTCTGGGCTGAGTGAAAACAAATGCAGAACACCTGAAGTAAAAAAAAAAAATGTCTTCTATCTTTTCTTGGTACAGGATTCTACTGTACGTTTCACAGTAAAAGCAGACATTCACGGTATGACGTACATCAAAAAAAAAAAAATAGTCGCTATAGTACCTTATTTAAATTCAAAGGAGAAGAAATGTGGCTTCAGTAGAACAAGGATGCATATAGAGCTTCCCTTTAGGTGCTGCTAGTAAGCACAGATCACAACAGTCTAGAAGCAATAAAGTTAAATTTGACTTAACCTTCTTCACAGATGATTTTAACAAAACAACGTGAAAGTCTGACATAGGTCTAAGTGATATAACATAATGATGTAAAAAATGCATTGTTTTTAAACACTGTCAAAACTGCAGATGGATGGTAAAAAATGGTTATATTACATAGAATCAGAGGTTAATTCCCCTTTAGTCTGTGTTTCATGTCTCTAAATGTGTTTAAGAATAAGATACATTTCGGCACATGTCAATATTGTCAAAACATTACATACTATGTACGTATATTGCACTTCTGCAAGAGATGAAAAATGACACATGAATTTGTTATTGAGATATAAAATTTACTACCATTGTATATACTTTAATTACAAAATGAAATGAAAAGAAATGAATAAAAACCAAAACTGTACCAAAGCAGAACACCCGTACTTCTGTGTTGAGCATTTTTAAGATACCCCCAGTGTTGCTTTATAATTAAAATATTCTCTGATGAGCAGAAAATTACTTTGTGTTCACTTTTGAGGGAAGTCAGAGATTTAACCACAATTCCCAGCGCTATGAGAAGTTGATAGCGCAGCGGTTAAGGATACAAAGTCTGAACTTGAAGGATGCTGACTCAAGTCACAGGAGGTGCTCTGTTATAATGCCTTAGGGTAGGATATGTAACAGGTAAATAAACTGCTCCAGTGAAGTATCTATCCATATAAATGGACAAAATTTTCATCAGCCTTTCAGAAAAGCATAAGGAACTGAATAATTATCTACCTGCAATGAACTAATTTAATAATCTATATTGAGCGCTAATACATAGTCATTCAAGAACTGTGCGGTCAGTCACTTTCTTTCAGTGTGTTTTCTGTGAATCTCATCTTCATCTTCTTCCTAGTGTCAGTGCTTGATCCTCTTATCCCTGCTCTCACTTTACTCCTCAACTGCCTTTATGCACTGCAATTTTTCACATCCACATCAGTCTATGCAAAAGTGGAAAAAAAAAACACTGTGTACTATTATATACAAAGTTATATTTTTATTTTGTATGCACAGAGTAGTACACTCCCTCCAGGAAGTTCTTTTCCTCTTAAATTTAAATATACACAGTAAAGTCAGCAGTATTAAATCACCTTTGAAGCAAGTTCATTCTGACCGTGCAGGGACCATATAAACTCGCCGGGAGTTAATTTAACACTGCTGATTTTACTGTGTAGCATTCTAGCCTCATCTGAATGCAGCTTTCATATGCAGCTTGGGGTTGGGGGGGTGGTGAGTAACACTTGTTTACCATCTTTGCACCGAGATCAAATGACCGCGCACAGGGCTGACCAAACAAACAAGATATTGAACTGAATAATCAATAAAACCTATGCTTTTGACAAGCACCAGTATTTCTGGAACAACTGTGTAAGCTTTCGCCTTCCAACTGGATCTTTGACAACATTTTGACAGATCTGGTCACATAAAATGCACCCGCGGGAAAGAGTGTATCGACACTGCGCTTTTCAAGAATTAACATGACCAGCGAAAGTCCTACCTCCCACTTGTTATCCTGGGTTTTGCGTTTGAGTCGGATGCTCCAGTCTTCCAGACTGATCTTGGCGCAATGGGCTATGGTCAGAGCCACAGGGTAGCACAAGTCAAGACCTGGTGGACCATAAGTGACTTCAGGCCCAAGCAGTATTTCAAAGCCTCCATCCACTGGTGCACTGAAACACAGATATTTGAAGAAAAACTATTCACCAGGGGCTTTGCCTCAAAAAATGTAACAACACAGTCTTTTTTCGATCAGAATTTATAACTATCCTATAATACAATTTCACAAAGATCAATAAATAAAAAGAAATAAAGTGTGACAACATATTGCTACATGTCTATAATGAATATCCAAGAATGGAAAGAAAAAAAAAAAAAAAAACAGGCCAGGTGTATTTTCTGTTACCTGCAAGTAAGTTAGTTCCCGCACTTATTAAAACAATAAATTGTAGGCACTGGGTATGGGAATACAGAAAACAAAAAGAAAACAAAAAAAGAATGATTTTTATGTGAGCAATATAGTAGATACCTGGAGAGAGGCAGTGGTTATACAACAAGGCAATGAAGTACTTTGTTCCTGTTCAACACATTGAAAATTGTAACACTAAATATGCTCACAGATTTTTATAAGGGCATTGTATTATATTCAAGTCCCTTTCCTACCCTTTGTCTGTGAAAGCCTAAACAAATATGATAGATTTGGTGGGAGAGCAGGAAGGGAGTTATACAACAACTTCCTAATTTCGTAGTGAAAGCTAAATCACATTTATTTATCTAGCAGACACTTTTCTCCAAAGCGACTTCCAATGAACTCTATGTAGTGTTATGAGCCTACACACCTCATTCAGCAAGGTGACTTACACTGCTAGATACACTACTCACCCTGGGTCACTCATCCATACATCAGTGGAACACACTCTCCTGTCACTCACACACTACAGGGAACCTGAACAGCTTGTCTTTGGACTGTGGGAGGAAACCAGAGCACCCGGAAGAAACCCATGCAGACATGGGGAGAACATACAAACTCCACACAGACTGAGTAGGGATCAAACCCACTTCCTCTCGTAACACCCAGGCGCTGTGAAACAGCAGCACTACTCACTGTGCTGCCCACTTCAACATTCACTTCATTTACCTTTAGTTATGTAACTGACACTTTTCTCCAAAGCAACTTATTTATCAAATTATTCATCCATTGATAGAACAGGGTAATTTTTTTTTCTTTGCTGGAACAGTTTAGGGTAAGTAAATATTCTTTCAGGATGCTAGAACTGGAGGGAGGATTCAAACATGCAACCTTTGGGTCCAAAGGCAATATCTTTAAGCACTACCCTACCAGCTGCTCCTTATATATGATTATGGTAAAGTCCAGTAACACGCCAACTGACATTTAAGGTTTTCTAGTCTTTTTTTTCAAAAGCATACAAGACAACATCATAGTAATAAGCCTGATAACGTGATCCTCAAAACAGATGAATTTTTATACTTTATTCTAAGACTTGCTGTTATTGTAACACTTGATTGTGTACTAGCTGCTATGACTGTATACTAGCTGCAGTGATTTTTTTGCTTTTGAACCAAGTCCATGTGTGATAGGTTTTCTGCCAGTGATGAGTGTTCTGGAGCAACAGTGCTTTCCTCTTCCTCTGCGTGTCTGCAAACAAAGCAGGAACAAAAGGACTGTGCTATCTGATTGAACTCAACGCCGGGATGTTATTTAGTCATGAGGATATCCTGCCTTTGTTTGCTGCAAAATAAACAAATGAAAGCAAAGACGTCGAAAGGGTCAGCTGTTTGGTGAGGTCATTGTTTTCGAAGAATTACCTTCTCACCTTTGGCCATGATACTTTTTTAGCTGAGTAAAATATGTTTTCCATGTTCATTGAAGTAACTGTTAAGCAACTTTACCTATTAAAAGTGTCTAAGTGTGCCAAGAATAGCTTCTTTGCAGAGGGTAAAGAGCCAGACAAACTGACTGTTCAAATCCCAGGAAGGACCCTAATGAAGTATCCTTAGGGAAACCTGTGTTATTTAAATTGCTCCGCTAAAATACTGGCGTAAATGGGTAATAAAAGTAAGTCAATTTGGATAAAAGCATCAGGCAGATAAAATAATAATGACACTGGTTGCATGCTTATTCCAGCCTAAAGACAAGATCTAACTGACACAGGTTTAATGGATGATTTTCCAATGTTTACAAGCTCACAGCGCCTGGGTGGTGCGAGAGGATGTGGGTTTGATCCCTGTTCAGTCTGTGTGGAGTTTGCCTGTTCTCCCCATGTCTGCATGGCTTTCCTCTGGGCACTCTGGTTTCCTCCCACAGTCCAAAGACATGCTGTTCAGGTTCCCCCATAGTGTGTGAGTGAAAGAGAGAGTGTGTTCCACTGATGTATGGATAAGTGACCCAGTATGCCCCAATGAAATGTTGACTTTTGCAGTTTTTTTTTTTTTTTTTTTTTAATTTATTTTCAGATTTCTAGTCTGTTGCTCCTGACCAGAATAATGTATTTGATTTATGTAGCCTAGCAGGGAGTACAGTAGTTAATTAAATGAATGGTTGCTAGTTTAAAGGCAGCTCCCTTCCAGCTGTACAAACGTGTCAGATACTTTGTGTCTTTAGAGAAAAAAAGTGTGAGCAAAGCAAATAACCGAAAAGTATAATGCCAAAAAGTGTAATGCGCAGTAATTATCAGAAAAGTACTTGTTACTGTTAATTACTGCTTTTCAGCCGTTCTGAAAGGCGTAGACCTCACAGTCATGTTGTTAGGTTGCCCAGGGCTTTTAAAACTTGCCATCACCCTGTCCTCCTGCAGTGCAACCCTGGTGTCAGGGAGTGTGAGATCAAGCGTGTGACTGATAGTCGTATGCCTGCCAAGTGAGACCAGAGTGTGGAAACACATCTCCCGGGCAGTCTCTGGTGACAGGACTTGAAGAGTAGCATGGGGGTTCAGCTGTGGCTCCTCCACAGGGGGCAAAGCAATTCTGAAGGCTGAGAGACCCAGGTTTCTTGATGTCACGGTTAATGGTCTCCCCCAGGATCAGGAGATTGGGGTTTGACCATTAGGGTCTGAATCATCCCCTCCTTTAAAGCCTTAGGCTTTTACCCAGACAACCTTTGCAAGGTACAAATCCCATATCACAGTGTGGTGAACAACAGCATTCAGACAAGGCAGAAGAAAAAAAGAAAACATCTTGAGTCAACGTCTCTCTGGAAATTTTGCTTTAATGGTAAATAACCAAAAAATGCTACCTGTTTGATAAAGGGACCAGGAAATGATTAGTCACAAATAACAGCCACAGCAACAACGCAAATGGCAATATGAAGAAACAGTGCTCCTTTAATATAAATTTTTCAGTGTGAACATTTCAAGAGATGGAGCCCTACCCTTAATGCTAAGGCTGCCCTTATTCAAGGAAAACACTGTATTTTTGAGAGAAGCCTTCATACAGGAACACTGGAGATTTTCACCATTCTGTCCATCAATGCTGCGAGCGGCCCCTCGAGGGAGACCCCTGCCACAGTAACATGGCAGCTTTCAACATGTAATTTCACACAGAGGAATCCAGTTGAGATCAACATTATACAACAGACAAAGCACCAAGCAAGACACTACTGAGCAGAACTGAGTTCTTGTTCCCTACACCAGCAAGTCAGGGGTTTAGACTGGCTATATACTAACAGAACCTCTCCAAAATCACATAGAATAAATAAAGAAAGTATAAAGACAGGAGTATGTGTGTAATGTATATTAATGGATATAGTCGGGGTAAGTGTATGATGAAAGTCTTTGCATTAGCAGTTCTACCACCCCATTTATTTCACACAGTACAAATTGACATAAAAATCACTACTGTATTCTACATGTACTGGAACCAGGCTATAATAAGTCAGTCTTGTTTGGATTGACTGTTCTCCCCTCCCATAGCTGAGATGTACTGAAAATGCCCTTGAAATAAATTCATTAAAAAGAAATTCACAGAAAGTGGACAATGTAATTTATCTAGTTTGATGAAAAAATTTAGTACAGATTTTTTTTTTTTTTTTTTGTATTTTGAGAATCACAGGCCATTTTCTCACAATGGTTTTTGTATGTAATAATTTTCTTTCCACTCCTTTTCCACTAATTTTTAATAAGATGCTCCAGCACCAGTTTCCAGCTGCCTTTCTGTTCTTGCACTTGGTGGAACCTGCTAACTATAACATTTGATGCTATTTCTTTTCTTTCAGATGTTTTCCTTTAAGTCAGTAGAACTTCAGGAGTTTTTAATAATAGTGTTAAATAAGCTTTCAGAAATGCATCCTCTTCTACAGCAGTAAATCTACTTGTCAGGCTTTTCTGCCAAAGCAGACCAGAGGCTTTACTTTGACAAAAATACCAGAAAGAGATTAGTGTGTGGTAAAAGTATATTTTAAACCTGGGGAGAGTGAGTAGCCATGATTTTCCCTTTCAATTTTCTGAAAATGGTGGGTGATGATGGTGTCCACCAAGAGAACTTTGGAGACAAAAGTTCTATTCTTGGCCCTTGAAAACTAAGTATTGTATATTTTGCAGAGAATTAAACTATTAATGTGATTTATTTTAAATACGGGCTATTCAAATGTGTATCTACCAACACAGCCTATCCAGTTGAATGATCAAAGCAACAGGTGATCTATAAATATTAATTTACATATGACTTCCAATGGACTGGTATCCTGATTACCCTAGTGTCCTGTGCTTTCAGTGTAGGCTCTGGAACAGTGTTACCCTGACTTTGACAAGTTCTTAATGATAGTGAGCGACAGCATGTTCCATACTGGGCAGCATGGTGAAATAGTGAGTAGCGCTGCTGCCTCACAATGGTTGGGTGGTGTGAGAGGATGTGGGTTTGATCCCCGCTCAGTCTGTGTGGAGTTTGCGTGTTCTCCCTGTGTCTGTGCGGGTTTCCTCCCGCAGTCCAAAGACATGCTGTTTAGGTTCCCCCTAGTGTGTGAGTGACAGAGAGAGTGTGTTCCACTGATGTATGGATGAGTGACCCAGTGTAAGTAGTGTATCTAGCAGCGTAAGGGGTGTGGGCTGATAACACTAGATGGAGTTCATTGGAGGTCGCTTTGGAGAAAAGTGTCTGCTAGATAAATAAATGTTTGATTTTTAATAGCTTTTATTTAATTTAATAATGAAGAAACTTTAAAGACAACTGTACCTGCCACATAATTAATTGTTTTCCAAAACATAAAAAAAAAAAGTTTTTGTAAAAACATAGCTAATCACATAAAACGGTCCGTAATGAAATTTCTAATAAAACATAATATACATTTTTAAAACGAGCATACGAATAATCAAGTAATCTAAATAGTGATTGAAACACATGTTTTTGTTGGAAAAAAACTACGGTGAAAACTACAGCGGATTAATTTATTTCATTTCACATGGTGAACATGGATGTGAGACCATCTGTGCGCTGTACATTGCTGTCAGTGCAGCCAAGCAAAAACACTTTTGTAACACCTTTCCTGTTAGGACCAGGTTTCTGTGGGCTGTGGAGGCCTGTGACAATTTCTTATGAAACTTGCACAACTTCAGTAGCACGCTGTTGACAGAGCCACTTCAGAGACACCACGCCTACACAGACAGCAGCACGCTGTGAACTTCGTCTCACCTGGCAGATACTTGACGTACATCTAGTGGGAGCCCGAAACTTAGAAGTTGAACACTGTCCACAACATACAGTACTGTCCAGTTCTTTGCCCCGTTTCGCTGGACTCCACTGTGAAAAGGAGCTGTGTACTGACTGACGGTTTCATTACGGAAACAGGGGACCTGCTCTCTTTTCAGATGGGGGAACAGTTCAGCCAGCCCACCAGCGAGAGCCCAACAGCACTGTGGATCTCCATCCTTGCCTACCCTGAAGGATACTAACCAAAATGAGCACTGCTTAGCTTTAGCCAGCTGGAAGAAGTTGTCAGAGTCTGGCAGCCAACCATGTGGGGCAGAAACCACTTCAAACATGGCAGAACATCTACCTGATCTGTTTCCCATTTTGCTATGGCAAAGCCAGCCCCTTCCAAAAGTTTCAGTTGGGGGGTTGGGAGGGTGGGGGGTGGTTGAGAGGGGAGTGGAAAATTTTAATTTTCCATCGACCCCACCAGTTGTCGCGGTGATTGACAGCTCTCCAGTTTCTGTGACTCTGGGAGCCCCTTTTCTGCCGGGAACTGGGAGTAAACAGCATTAGGCTTATCGGGGCGAACCAGCAGGCCGAACGCAGAGGCTCGATGAGATTGGGCCTTTGCGGGAACACTCCATTTGTTAAGCCTCGTGACGGGATCCGCAACGGCATCTTAGAACTTCAAGAAGAGTTGGAGTTCTTGTTTGTGCTTTTCTGGCGTGGCTGTTTGTTAGTAAGCAAGACTCGATTCCATTATCAGGGTCTGAGAGTGACTGACTTGGCATGAAATGGATTGTAAAAGCAAAATCATAATTCTACTAGTATGCAAATACGTTTGTTTGGAGTAGTTTAATCTCAACTTCATATTTATTACAGGTCTCTGTTGTTTTCATCCTACTGCTCATCATGGGAAATTAACACAACCTTGATGTAAAGAAATGAGAATAAATCATGCTATGTTTAGTGTTACGTATCAGTTTTTGACTTCTTTGAGGATTGCTTATACAAATAAAATCTGTGCCAATTTTTCAAACATTGATGAGAGTTTTTTTCTGGGCAGGCAATAAACTACAGTTCAATTCATTTAACTTGATAATGAGCACTGGTTTGGAGATGGCGGTGTTTTGCTGTGACATTCTAGCTTATGAGGAAAACTTTGGGAAACTCATTGCTCTAATATTGTCTTTCACAGAATAAAAGTGATTCAAATTTTTTTATTCGCACGTTTTGTTTCAATACAAAAACCATGAATAAGTTAAATTATTGCTAAACATTTAGTTTACAAGAATTATTCTAAAAGTATGTTTCTACTGCACCCTTGCCTAAGTTTTTAATTTAGGAAAATAATATCTGTAACTGTTTCTCTGAGTGCATAGCACAAAAAAAAAAAAAAAAAAAAATCAGTATTAGACTGCACCACTGACTTTCAGAGATAAATGAACATAAAACTTTTAAGTTTTAAACTGATATGAGGATTTTGTACTGGTCAGAAATCACATTACAGACACCCAAGCAGAGAAACTTTATAAAATGTAACCTGTAAAATTTATCAGAGCCCTTGATACATATAGTGCTTTCACTGACACAGCCACTGGATCACTGTACTACCGCAGCGTGACAAGCTACCAACCAATGTTGGAGCTGCAGAAACACTCGGAAAATGGCTTTCTTACTGTTCCACATCACATAGTCCATAGCAGGGTGGACAAGACACTAATCCACACAACAATCAAAGCAGACATTCAACTTTGTGGTCTCTCACTCTTTGCCCAGCTATAAAGTATAGCGAGTGACTATGTCCTGATTTAAAAATTCACTGTTCTTCTTTATGTTTCTTTTTTATTTTTCCATTTTCTCATTTTTCACCCTGAACACCCTCCCTGAACTCTAAAGGGCCCCAGGAAGTACTCCTCACCTGGACTCCTGATTGATGACAATGTACATCTCCCACGTTGTCTCTTCAGCAATCGCCCCATGGGGAACCAGCAGGCTGACTCCTGAGGAGAAGCACACAGGAGATTTTGGGTAAGAATATATCTTGCTGGGTTGTCATGGCACTGCCGTTTAACAGAATGACCATTTCAGTGATATTGCTACAGGCATTTTACTTAGAAAAAATGTACTGAGGATTTCATAAACAACAATCATACAGATAGACTGTCACATAAGGAAAATAAAAAAAAAAAAAAGAATAGAAAATCGCTCATGTTCAGAATCCAGTCTTTGTAAAATCTTTATCATTTCACTGGTGTTTATAATAATGTACAATCCTGAATATTTACACATAATCAAGCACAGCAAATGTAGAGGTACAGGAGGATTAGATACTAACAGCTGCTGTAGAAAATTCCCTACTGGTAGTGCTTCCAGAAGACATAAATTCTGGAGTGCATTATTTGTGTTCTGAAGGTTTCAGCTCGCCTGTCTACCAGTTAGCTTTCATTTTCAAAACAAGAAATAAAACACCTGCTCCCATGTCTGCCAATTTTATAGGAGACGATGGAGTGATCAGCTCACAGGAGGTCTTAAATAATCTCCGCAGTACTGGTTGCGATGGGGCCCCGAACAAGTATTCTCCTGTGTGCGGTTCCAGTCTGCCAGCTGATAAAAGTGCCACCAGGTAACATGGGATATGTATTTGTGTGTGTTTGTATGTGCCTGTGAGAGGGGGGAGCATTTCATCTAGGGACCCAAGGGAGAATACTGACACAAGTAATTATGCACAGCTGCTTCAGGTTCCATTCTCATCCAGCTTTGTCAGCCACTGACTGGAAAAAGTTGACAAGGACAGAGCCACTAGGGTGGGGCAAGGCTGGGCTCCAGGGTCCAGGCTGCCCTTTTTACACGCTGAGCTCACATATTGGCTGACATGATGGTTCCAGGTCCCTCGGTCTGGCTGGAAAATTGCCCACGTCAGCAGGTCAGCAAAGCAGACGCGAGACTAGTATTTCTTCACTTAGGGGGAAAAGGGTAGGCGGACGGCAGTGTGGGGGCCGCCTGCGGCAGTCTGCCTGTCATCCAGCCCGGGGAAGGCTGTCTCTCTGAACTTTTGAACATGAGGTCAGACTCTTTCATGAGGTTGTGGAGAAGGTGACTCCTGCTGAACTTCTCTTTGAACGCTGATGTCAACCACTGCGGCAGCAGAGCACTTAACAAGCCTATTTGAAGTTGCTTTTTAACAGCCCTGATACAATATCGAAATTGACATCTCATCAAAGAGACAGAGCACGTCATAGTGTCAGGTCCAAGTGAACTAGAGGGGTTGAGGGTGGCAAATCAGCATCATTCTTGTGCTAATAATAAACATTACTTTGGAATGCTGTGAACATTAAAACATAATCATCAACAAATCAACACTTCTTTGACTTAGGCTATATCTTTAAGGGAGTGTGGTGGCATGGTGGGTTTGGCTGGTGCCTGCTGTGTGGTGGGTCTGGGGTTTGAGCCCTGCTTGGGATGCCTTGCGATGGACTGGTTTCCCATCCTGGGTGTGATACCTTCCCCTTGTGCCCTGTGTTGCTGGGTAGGCTGCGACCCCGCTTGGGGCAAGCGGTTATAGATGATGGATGGATGGCTTCGTTTTCAGTATTAATGTAGGGCGAATATTTTAAGTTTATACACACGTACAAAATGATCGCTGCACTGTAGTAAAATGCTACAAAAAGGACAGGTCTGGAGAAAGCTGCAGCCAGGTAAGATCGATTTGTGTAACTCCAGGATGGCACCTGGGTTTCTGAAAAATCATCTATACTGGCTAAGCCAGTTGGAAACTGTGCAATGCAACACCTTGCAAAGATTAGCCTGATCTGTAAGTGAAGATGAAAGGAAGGATTACTGCAGGAGCGCGGCACCTTTCTATGAGCTCACCTGAGTTTGGCATCACCAGGCGTCCACCCAAATGCCCAAACACACCCGAAGTCTTCAGCTGAGAATAAGCGCTGGGGACAAGCAGACTCATATCACACCTCTCCACTGTTCTGTATTCTGGGTTCAGCCCTCTTGGGAAGGTGTCTGTGTAGCCTTTGACGTGGTACTCTGCCCGATCTGTCACCCCCAGCGACACAATGAAGGAACTTGGAACTTTGACCTTGATATCTGGTAAGGGGTCGAAGAGGGAGGAGTCCTTGTCCACCGAGTCCCGGAAACACATAGGACTGCTGTAGGCGCGTCCCACTGTGAGATCTGGCTGCATGGAAGGATTCATGAGAAGAGGGTTTCCTGGAGGAAAGATGACATACAGAAAAAGAACTCAACACCTTACTCACAAGAGCTGCAACATTAGTATACCTAAAAGACACAAAGAGTTTATATGAAATCCGGGAAACCCTAGTAACAACTTCATAATGAAACTCGGAGAACATGTAACTTCAGCTTGATATAAGAGAATTTTAAAACAAATTCTCCGGATGAATAAGAAATTAAAAACAAAAAAAATGGAAATATAAATGAAAAAACAGAGAAGCAGAAGCGATTTCTGTTCTTGAATGACCAGAACGAAGACAATTGTGTTTGATTTTGTACTGTTTTTAATGGCGAAAATTAACTTCAGTGTCCTTGAAATCATTTAACAGACATGAAAAGAATTCGGTGCTGAGAAGACAAGAGCGTCCTGTTCTGTGAGCGCTGTGGCAGAAGGGATAAAAAATGCACATGTAAATAAAGAGCTGGGTCCTTCAGCTCCTGCCAGGGCTTCAATGAACTCTGGGAACATGTTTCCTACGGCGGCCCAGCTGGGCGCTAGTTCTGACATCCTGCACCAGAGGCACACACTGTGCCTGTCGGTTGAGGCTCAACAGCCAGACCCTGAGATGCCTCTCACAAGAGACTGCTGGTGCTGTTGGACACCGTCTGCGTAACTGTCACCTGGCACATGCTGTCACCGGGTGGCTCACGGTGCTTTGTCTGAGAGAAGACTGTTAATTAGTGGGGGGTTTCAGTTGTAATCCCAAAGCATTTTGTTCACACACTAAGTAAGACATGCTTAGACTAAATAATAACGTAAATGAACACATTACCTTCTCTTACTTTGCTCTGAGTGTAATAATTTGATTCAAGTTGCATTTTGTCGATCAAGTAGGTGTTCGAAGTTTATGGGCCTCATTTTTTTATGCATTGTTAAATTAAGGACAATGTCCCTTGACATATAGTATGAAAACTGACCCTGTCATCACTTCTGGAGTAGGGGAATTAAAATGCATCAGATTTTAATTAATGGAGGAGAAACATACCATGTTTTATGGCAAACTAACTGTGACAAGGACTGCTGAAAGCATTCTTTCTATACTTGTCTTAAACATTTCATATAATCTGAATTGCACATATATATATACACATATATATATGCATGTGACAAAAATCCGGAGTCTGAAGCATAACAGAGTAATAGGTTGGGCATGGTACACCTCTGTCAAAGTGTTTTCAGACAAGGCAAGGGTGTGGTCAATAGCAATTTAACAAGTGTTTTCAGGAGAACAGACAATGCATGCACATGAGGAGGCTCCCCCAGGGTTGGTCTGGACAAGGAGTTTAAATAGACAGCAGGGGTTAGTTCTTCCAACCAACAGGATTATTTTGACACACCAGAAGCTTGTGAAATGCATAAAGCCATAAAAAAGAGAAGCAATAGCATGTGGGGAGAAGTATTGCTTGTCATGGGCCCAGGTGCAGTTCCTAAAATGGACACAAAGGGTAGGAATCAGCACAAAAGCAATTGTCTCCGGACTGTGTACGTATGTTATTTGTTATGTATACATAACAAATGTCAAGACTTTTCTTTTACACCTTGGGTGGAATCCCAATCCATCACAGGTTAGCCGTATACACATTCATACACTATGAGCAATTTAGAGCATGCAAACACTTATACAGACTGAACAGGCATTGAACCTATGCCCAAGTGCACAGTCCAGGTGCTATGAGGCATCCAAGCTGCCTACTGTGCCACTGTTCTGCTTTGTGATGGCAGTTTACTCAAAAAACAGTTTGGCAGCCACTGTGCTCAACATCAATTAGAAAAGAAGTAGACTTAAAGCTTAATTTGAGCCAATAAGACTCTTGAGCTGACACAAGGAGCATCCTTTGATGAAGCTTGGGTAGACTGACCAGATGATTTGCTGTAATCTCCTTTATCAGTTTCTTACACAGCCAGGGAAAGCCAGAGTGAAGCAATTACATGGCACGAGATACCACTGCTTTCCCTTTTATAAAGTATTGGAAAGGATTTTTCTGTAATTTAGGGCGTTTTAATTAAGACAGGGACAATCTCATCTAAAGATGTGCCCTCGTGAAATTAAAGATTTTCACTTTTATCTTGTATTAATTATTTTTGTATATCTGCATATTTATACACATTTACACATGAACTAAAATAACAAATGTTCTACAATTCCTTGGAGGACTTTCCATGAAAAAAACTATATTCTTCTGGACAAAAATAGATGTTGAGAGTTTCTTTTAAGCAAGCACGGAAAACATGCACATTTGTTGTGTTTCTGTAGCTAAGGCACCTGACTGCACAAACCTGAACATTTTCAGCTTATCATCATGTCTAATTAATCGATTTGCTTTGCCCTTGAACATGTCAGAATGAACAAGAATGTGTGAGCACGACAGACCTTGAACATACTGAAAAGCCGGTGTCATTACTTCCACGTTATTATGGCTTTCGTGTTGATATTTTCATTCAATTTTATTTATCAGAAGTTTAACCAAAGGCTATTGAAAAATAGCCTTATCGCTACAATCCAAAGAGGTCTCGTGTTTCTGGATTAAATCAGTTCGTTAGTTAGATGGTTGCAGACTAATTTTCACATAATGTTGGTGACTGGTAAATCACATCTTTAAAATTTCACTTTACCTATAAGCATGCCTTCGTAAATAATGTCATCATTTGCAACAAAAACTGGCACTAGCACTCAGCCCATGTCTATCTGTTCCTGAGTCACTGTGGGTGTCAAAGAGTAACATTGAACATAAGGAAGATTTGAATCTGTGTTTCCTCTTGGGAGGTGGAAAAGTGTGTCCCATATAGACAGAAATGCACCTATTACAACTTGTCCCACTCCATTGTACAAGAGTTAGAAATGAGATATTTCTTGGTTAATTCAAAGGAGGGCATTGGATCTAGTAGCTGGAGAAATGCCAATTATGAATCCAGTTTTAAGGTATGGTTTGTTATAAACCAGTATCAAAAACATAAATACCTCTCTCTCATGTTGTTGTAGAGACACTAGCTATGGGGGGTGGAGGGGCTCTGGGGTTTGCATATTTTCCCTGTGTTTGTCTGGATTTCCTACAAGCCCTCTAGTTTCACTCCCCTCAATTCAAAGAAATGTGTTTCAGATAAACTGGGGCTTCTAAATTACCCAGAGTCTGTGTTTGTGTGTGTGTGTGTGTGTGTGTGTGTGTGTGTGTGTGAGAGGGAGAGAGAAAGAGAGAGAGAAAGAGAGAGGATAAGTGTGCTACATTGGACTTCTGTATAAATAGGTGGATAACTGTAGGGAGTTTATGTTACATTAATGTACAGTCTCACTGTACATTACATTTTCTCCAAAGCAACATACCACTCAGAGAAAACAAAAGTAAATTTTGCTCATAGATATTTACTGTACTTCATTACAACTGAAGCTTAAAACTCAGTATATTAACAATAAACCTTATTTTAATCTTATTTATTTGGCCTTATTTCCCAATAACCTTCTTCAACCATACATCCCTTATTGATAATGATAGTTTAGTTGAATTGACAAGATGACCATTTCATTACTCATTTTTCAGGCGAAATATACTAACCCTCCGTCTTGATGTTCTCAGTACTACAGGTGCTCCTTCAATAACAAAAAGTCAATTTAACAGAGTTAAAAATATTTTCTCAAGATATAGGCACCTGCGATCACAGTTCATACTGGGTAAAGTCACACCATGCAGGTATGGTGAAAAAAATAATTAAACACTAAAGATTTTCAACCTAACAATGTTTAACACCTCTCGCATAAACACAACAGTATGAAACTATTCATTCAAGGATACAGTGATCATGGTAGGTAGAGGTTTCTGTCCAGTACTACAGAGGAAAATTAAACTAGTGGTATGCGTTCAACTATGGGTCCTCTATACACAGGCGCCAGTGATTGATATAGTTCAGATAAAATGTCAAAAGTCCCCATAATCATGAAATTCATGCAACAAGAAAATTTAAGTGCTGCAAGTGTAGGTCCATTGCTGAGGTTGGCGAACAAATGGGGAAAGGAAAAAGGTCAAGTGCAGTCAGTAAGAAGCCAAAGCTAAAGGGTGATTTTTTAAAGGCCATGTTCCTTATGGCTTTGTTTCAGAATGCCCTAATGACCTAAAGGAGTTCCTCAGTTCAGACACACAAAGGGATTCCTATAATGAGTACAGAGGGACAGCAACAGCAACTAGTTTAGATAAAAGCATTTACATTTGTCTGATGCTTTTCTCCAAAGCAACATACAGTGTTGAGGTTACAATTGTTTACCCATTTATATAGCTGGACAACTTTACTGGAGTACATTGCTCAAGGGTACTACAGCTGTGGGTGAAGCTTGAACCTACAACTTTTGGATCCAAAGGCAGCAGCTCTCACCACTAAGTAACCAGCTGTCCCCATGTACCTTGAAGATTGATGACTGAAGTTCCAGAAGGGCTCTAAAATCCACATGTAAAAATTAGTCCAATTGTGGCAGGTTGAGTAAAAGCATTGGAGATGCTTATCATCAGAATTATGATAATAAAAGGGAAGCTAGAGCAGCTAACATAAAATCTGGAGAGATAAAACATTTATTTGCTTTTAATATTTGCATGTTGTTGAATAAGTAATATTTTTATTATTAATTTACATATGCACTGTTAAACCAAGATCAACACTGATCTCTCAATCAGGATGCTGTGCAACAGTTAAAGCAGCCCTTACTTCCTTACTCAAAACAGAGTTTTTTGAAGCACATAGACTTCCCTTTTCCAATTTAAAATGAGACATAGATGGACATAATTTTCTCCAGAATAAAGTAAATGTCAAACCAGAAGAGGAACAAGATCTAATTACGTAGATAGACCAGCTGCAGGCTAAGTTATTAGTGGATCAAGTGCACTACTGGTCCTTCATGGAGGAATGTAACACAAAGATAAAGCAGAATATTATATACTAGGTTAATCAAAAAAGAAAAACAATACATTTTACCAAAGGAGACAGAGAACTAAATGACTGAAGTCAATCTTGGACTCTCAAGGCACTTGCTAACCTTTGCTGTCTCCTTAATGGTGCTTTTGACTGACATGAGCATCTCCGTAAAAACATCCCTTTGACAGCTTCTTCTGGGGAGGAGGCAGACAGTTACATGAACATACCAGACTACACACTTTCTGTCTCTTTCAGTTTCTGCTGAGGTTTCATTTCCTTTGTTATTTCGGACAAATTATTCCCCGCTGCCTTTGCCCGTTCTTTGAGCCCTTCAGAGGTTCCACAAACACACAAAGTACATATATGTACTTTTATACAGTATATAAAATACCTGTCTGTATTTGTACCTTTATCCTGTGTTGATACAAATAAACATTTATATATCACATATCAAATAAATTCATATAAACTCAGAATCTAGTAAAACACAGAAATATGTATTTATATGTTTAATTGTTTCTATGAGCTTGTCTAAATTGTTCTAAATTTGAGTTATTGAGGAAATCACTGCTGATTTACTAGTTAAGCATATGGACTGTGGTGACAGAAATGGCTTTTTGTGTTTTACTAAACTGTAAAAAATTGTGTAATGTGTAGCGTAAAAAATTGTAAAGTGTTTGAAATGATTTCAAGTTAAAATGCTGGAACTCATATTATTTAAATAAATAATTCATCAGAAGAACTGATGTGAGGAGGAGCAGTATGTCCAGGGTGTCTCAATATGCCTGGAATTGGCAAATGGATGCAGGTTCTACTATCATTCAGTCTGCGTGAAGTTCTCATGTTGTTCGTGTGTGTTTCCTTCCGCAGTCCAAAAGACTGGCTTTAGACAAACTGATGGCTCTGAATTTCATGCAGAGTGACAGTGTGTTATTTTGTTTTGCTGTATACATGAGTGAATGATTGCAGGGAGTTCAGTGTAGCAAATCTAACACTGTAAGTCACCTTGGATAAAAGTTTCAGCTAAATACTGCATAATAATTTTTGAATGTTGCTTTGGTGAAAGGTAAATGCTAAATCAATAAATGGGAACTACTGAAAAGTTATGATTATGCATTTATTTTAGAACTCAGCTCTAGAAAGATTGCAAAGGCAGTGTGGTTATGTGTGGGTCTTCAGCCCTAAAAGGTGTACTGGCTACATATCAGCCTAAACTTCACGTGTCTTTTTCTGCTGAGGACGATCAGTCTTGCTGTACATGCACTCCACATCCACCGTAAAAAAAAAAAATAAAAATGGTGTTGCTCTTCTCTTGTTGTGTGGCCAGCTTGATAACTGTTCACTAAATAGGTAACACCGTGTTTGCTTTCTAAGAAAATCAGTAGAATATGACACAATTTGATATTATACCTTATGCCCTTTCCAGCTAAAATGTTGGCTGAAAGAAGAAATTTAAGAAATAACCTCATTTGCGGCCGCAGGTAGCGTTGTAGTTAGAGCTGTCACCTTGCAATCAAAGGACATGTGTTTGAATCCCACCTCCTGCTGCAGTACCTTGATCAAGGTACTTACTGCAAATTGCCCCGTTTAAAGTTATCCTCCTGTATAAATGTGTAGACTATAATCACTGTAAGTAGCTAAGTATATAAACCTAAACCTGTAAATCACCTTAGACAAAGGTTGTATTTTTGTTTTTAAATTTGTATTTTATTTATTTGATTATTCCGAAGGGGGACAGTGGTGAGGTGGTGCAGTGGGTTGGACCCTACCCTACCCTGCTCTCTGGTGGGTCTGGGGTTCAAGTCCTGCTTAGGGTGCCTTGCGACAGACTGGCGTCCTGTCTTGGCTGTGTCCCCTTCCCCTCCAGCCTTGCGCCCTATGTTGCCAGGTTAGGCTCTGGCTCCCCACGACCCCATATAGGACAAGCGGTTCAGATGGTGTGTGTGATTATTCCAATTGACAATATCTAGTTTTATTTGCACAGCAGATATAATTTAATGAAAATATGACTTTAAACCGTATATTTTAACTGTTAACATTCTTAATGGTTCATAAAATTAAAACACTTCATTTGAAATAGAACAGCTTCAGCGTTTCAGTAGATTTTTGAACTGATACTTTTTTATATTTTACTCAAGTAGTTTACAAATTTCTTGTGTATGTAAAAACTAATTGTGTGTATGACTATAGATGCTTAAAGTATCGCTAACCATAAAATATGAGCTCAACTCAGAACAGCAACACTAGTACTAAAAAAAAAAAAAAAAAAGTTCATCTAATTTGCAAGCAAGGCCTGATTTCTAACATTTGGTGGGACTTCAGCTGCTGACCGATCATTTGGAACCGTGTTTAAAAAATGGATATTCCAAGCTGTACATCTGCGAGCATAGTCCCACTTTATAAAATTCAGAACAGTCATTCTGCATGTTTTTTTGCAGATGTATTTGGCAGTCATATTTCTTGTAGGTGATATAGTTAAATTACTGCACTAGGCTACTGCATATATATGCAGAACAAACACTCAGCTTGTATTAACTTTTCTTGTTCTTGAAACGGGTGGAAAGAAAATTTCGGGTTTACGTAGTCTGATTGGGAAGGTCTATCTATCAGGGGTGAAACAATGTAATATTAACTTCCCAGGCCTTGGAAATGAAAGATCCTTTTGTACCAGCCTTGATTTATCCTACTGAGGTGCAGCCCAAAGGGACTTCATAGTATTACTCTCCACGCCGGCTGTCATTACCTTGTTACCTTGCTAGCTACTGAAACTTGAATCACTGTGTCATACTTTAAATGCTGACATTGAAAAGAAATTATCAACATGGAGGCTAACCTTCAATTCCCTTACAATGTACATATACATTTATATTCATTTATAAATAAACATGTTAATGTTTGACAAATGACAATCACCAGAACGTGTCATTTTCACTGAAACGCAAAACAGTAACATAAAGTCAGAAATAAAAAAATACTGGGACAGTACATATTTTACATGGATTATTCTGGTATTGGTATTATCTATTTTTTTAATTGTTATTAATTAAAATTAAAAACTATAGTAACTATTATAATTTTCTTTGTTCTCTGTTTTTACCAGAATTTATTTAAATTGTTTAAAGATTATTTCCAGTTATTCATTGTGTACAACATCCAACTCTTTTAATTAGTTGCCCTCACCTTGTCTTGTGGTCTTGAAGTTAAGGGACTGGAAGCCACCCGTAAGGGCTGATGAATCGATGACGTCCACACCGTACTCGCTTTGGTTCTTCCTATAGAGCATGACTGCTACCACAAGAATGGTAACTGCGATTACTCCAGCTGCTAGGCCAGAGTAGAGGGCCACGTCGTTGGTGCCTTCCACATCTAAAGCAAAGGAGAAGGGTTAGAGGGTTTGTTCTTGGTTCAATGTAGAGTTTATAGAGCTTTATAAGCATATTGTAGAGGGATTTTGGAATTTTACTAACGAGGAACTATCTAATGCAAACAGGTAATTTGTGCAATTCCTGGTACAAATAATTAATTCCTAGATGCATGTGAGGTAGCATGCTCTGACTGACACATTAGTAAATTAAAGAAGGTAAATGACAAGTCCCTGTTTCCTATATGCTCACAGCTGCCCCAATGGATCCATTGACCATAAATTTAGTGTATATATAGTATAATATAGTAACAGTTTCACAGTTAATATAGCTCCCTGGATACTTGGGGGTAGTTTGTGTTTTTGAATGTTTTGCAATTCTAGATTAACTGAGACTCACATTCATTACTGGAGTATGTTAAACTAATGGATTCTCTCCAAATTAAACTGACTGTAATTGATGCTGCACCTGACAATCATTTGTAAGCTGTAAAGACCGGGCATTAAAAGGCACTTGAATTTCATGGGGAGCAGGGTATTATGGTAACAGAAAATTCATAAAATTAGCTCATTAGCAATAATTACACTCAATTAATTTTCTTACAATACAGCACACATTTACTTCCAAAAAAGTTATTCCTCCTGCAAACAGAAGAGCTCAAAAATACTGTAGGGAGGTTAGACTGCAAACTTAGATGCTGTCATGTGAATGGCAAAGTGAGCTTATGGGATCCATAAAGTGGAATTCACTTTGATTAGATTGATAATATACTATACAATCCATTCAGATTAGATGAGGTAAACTGGGACCATAAGTCATCAGGAAATTTTAGTGTGATGAATACATTGCCATGCATTAAAGCAACCTAATACCAGTTATCTTGCTTTATTTTAATAGTGCTGCAACAGCAGTTTATAAAAACGTGTGTGTAGTCATGAAAGGCAAGCCAGATGTTGGAGAAAACATTGTATTATACCAGGGAAGGTACAATACAAAAGTATCTCTCTGAAGTTCCAAAGCTCTAGAAGAAAAAATATAAAGTAAATTTCTATTGTTATTGTGTTTTCCTCCAACTTGGTGAACACCATTAAATTTACAAATTGCTTTCTGCAATTGAACGTTGCACTGGGATCCTGGCGGCACTGCCACTAAAGAGATTTTCAGTGCCCTTGATTTTGCTGACTATTTATAACTTCTCCCTGGATGATATTTTGATATGTAGCAATATTCAAATGAATAAAGGATCAAAAAGAAGAAATCATTTCATGGGTAGGGAAAGACTGTTCCTGAAGACCGTTCTTGCATTTATGGTGAAGAACATGCAGTTGCTCGGCAACGTTAAGTAACACTCTGGAGTGCCATCAAAAGCAAAGGAGTTTGACTGGTATGTAGAAAGTTAAGTCCACTGACAAATTTTATTGTATTCGCTAAACCTGGTGTATTGACGATGATTATGACGCTCTGAAATGACAATCTAAAGATGCTTTTGGGAAATATCCCTATCAGAGTGATACAAGCTCCCTTCAGCCCTACATCACAGCATGCCTGATGAAATTAAGTACATTAGAGCTCTCAAATTAACTGGGGTACATGATTTGCATGGAGCACATGTTTGTTAATAAGGCAGGGAACCTGGCAAATGCCAGCAAAGCTCAAGAACTCACTCTGAGGCTTCACATCATGCAGCAGCTTTCGATCTGCAAAGGCAGAGTCACACACAAAGAGGTTACAATTTATGCTGATACATTACAGCCCTAAAAGTTTTATATAATGGTGTGCAAAAAAATGTCAAAGTATTAGACAGCATAGACTGATACAGCAGTGATATAATCTGTAGAGTTATTATCTGGCATTTTGCAAAAGACTTCCACATTGTCGGCTCTTTCCTTTGGGAAAAAGAACTGCAGACGAACAATGGAATAATGCATTGGAATGACCCAGAGCAAATAATTCCACTTTAGTAAATGACTAAACTTTCTGTCAAAGTACTTTCGTTTTAACATCTGAACACCACTTATCATTTTCTCTCGCCTTATTTCATCCTTTTCAGCCGAGTATAATTTTTTTCCTGTGCGTTTTCATGTAGGTCCGAATTTATTTATATGCTTATCTATGTTTCTTAATTGTATTAAGTTATCATAATTTGTTTGTTCATTTTTTTTTACTACATTATGTAAATTCAGTGAAACCAGCAGACTGCTCATATTTCTGAGGTAGTGTCCTAGGTTTGGGTTCAACACTGTGTTTTACCATGCTCAAAAGTTCCTTGTGGGAACCTCCAACTTCTTGGTCAGTTCCTTAACCATTCTATGATACAGATATGGATCTCAGCATTACAATATGATGATGATGATGATAAAAATAAAGGTAGTATTGATGACAGCAATGATGAAGGTAAAGGTGACTCACTTTGGGTGCACAGCCCCCCTGTGCAGTTCTCTGTGTGCTGGGCAGGCCCGTCGCACACCTTGCCCCCATGCTTGGGCGTTGGGGCAGTGCACTCTCTGCTTCGCTGCCTCTCACACTCCGAGCTGCAGGACGCCCACTCGGTCCATGTTTCCCAACCACCGTCCACTGTGGAACACAAGTTAGAGAGGCTTAGTCGGCTGCTTTCCAGATTCCAGAATGTGTTTTCCTCTTAGGCGGGAATGCCATGCATTGTAGAACATGACCTGGTTGTACGTGAGGCCATCCATGCATTTATCTGCCAGGGTTTAGAAAGCTGCCCAGAGGCATACCTGAAGAACACTGTATACACTTTATGTGTAACCTCTCCACAGATATTAAAGTCTGTATATGTGGCTGGTGAGGTATTACTTGTCATAATTTACATATGCATTTTATAGTTCATCAAGGGATAAGCATGTTTTGTTACAGTGAACCAGTTCAAATACACATAGCCACATGACCCATGCAAGACCTTCTTCCTTTTCAGCATTTACAAAGAAATGATCTTTTCTGTACAAGCTATTGAAAAAAGTACGATTTGACTTTTCTCTTGTTCTATCCAGCCTGCACCCTAATAACTCCAAAGCCTTTTAAGGTTCCTTTCCTCCTAATCTAAATGCAAATTACATGTTTACACATTGCAGCAAATTCAGTCCTTTGAAAAGTGACTTGGATGTAGATTATGTTGCTGAATGTGCATTGCTCTCACAAGATAACCTTTTTTCCCCTGAAATGGCAAAAGCTTTTCCTGTTATTGACTTTTTCCTATAGCATCAAGAATTCTGTCTGTCTTGAACAACAAAAAACACGATAACAGTCAAATTTACTTTGGTAAAGCTTAAAAAAGTAGAAAAATGCTGTCATTATGATTATTTATAAGTCTCATTATGAAAACAACAACAGGCTAATTGCCTAAAACCTGATTTTTTTTGTTTTTGTACTTGACACTACAAACCTACTAAAATAGAAAAAAAACTAAACATTTCTTTTTAGCTCAGTTCTTATAAGTCTAGTTCAAGATATTCATGTTCAGGGTATGAAAAAAAGTATTGCTAATGAATGAGTACATTGTATGCCAATTAATTTATACAGTTGTTACCTATGAATGGTACATTTTGTGTAATACAAAGCAATGCGGTTATACATGAGCCTGGGTAAAATGAGCATTTGAATTGTGAGCATGTCTGTCTTGTTCAGCCATGCCTACTTTCTATCTCTAAATATAAAATTAATTTTAAAAAGCTTGCATTTGAAAATAAATATAACCAATATGTTGCTATGGAAAAAAAAATCACAGGTTCATTTCTTTGGTTGCTATAATAAACAAATAAATACAATTGTGATGTAACTTGCTTGTACATTTTCACTTTGATATTGAAGAGCAAACCTCAAATTTAAAAAAAAAGGCAGATTTCAGTGTGGGACGGTGCTTTTAGTCTGCACTATTAATATGACTTTATATGCATAAATATCACCTGTGCTATAATATGACTGATAATCTGCCTATTGTTAGGTTTATTGTTTTTTGGGTGGATCTGCTGTGGTCCATATTGCACCTAATTTGAAATGTTTGCAATCATGTGTTTTTGCAAATTGCATTATTTTTCAGTGATTAACAGCTCAACAGGCATATGGATAGAATATTACATTATCTTGTTAGGCCTGATTCACTGTAGTGTCCCTCTAGGAGTCGCTTGCTGCTCACTGTCACAGGCTTAATTTTGATGGACAGACAATTTGTACATAGATGTGTGAAATATTTACTCCCTGGTTTGTATAACAGGTTCACGTCAATTAGGTCCACGTGTAATTATTTTGTGACAAGTTGCAATGCCATGAGTAATGTTAATTTCTTTCAGATTTTTTAGTTTATGTCTGTCTGTCTGATTGTTACTAAAATACATACAAGTTGCTCTGGGGCAATCTTGCTGAGAAGGGTGCTATATAATTAAACGGAACTGTCTCTCAGATTGACTTTAGATTGTTAATATACCTTTGGTCCTCTGTTTATACCCATAACTGTACCCATAACTATATAGTTGATGTTTTAGAGCGCAGCGCTTTATGGCTGTCACGTCCACGCCCACATCTCAGACGACAACACCTGACTCTGCTCCAGCACCAGATTAACCGCTCACCCTTTAAAAGACCCTCCTCAGCTCCCATACCTTTGCGGAAGCTCGTCAGAGACAACCGCCCTTTCCTTGTGACTCCTCGCTCATCTCCAGCTCTCAGTTCACGTTCTCCGGTTGTTGACCTTTCGCTTTGTTTCTCGACCACGTCCATGGATCTTCGTTCTGACCCTGATCGCCGATCGACCGACCACCCGCCTGTCCCTGACATCGAGAACTTGCCTGATCCTCTGAATCCAGACGAATGACCCCGCACTTGGGTCCTTCCGTCCCAGTTCACCGTGAATCTCAAGTGCTTACACAGCTCTTCCAGTCTGGATTAAAAACCAGTGCTCTCCAGATGTGGCCACTGAGGCCAGCTGGTTATGCAAGGATTTCACTACACCTCATACTGTATTTAACATTCCTACACTGAAACATTTTCCTGGATTCAGTGTTTTGTGTTAAAATGAGGCACAAATGAAACTGTATTCTTTTAATCATACAGGAACCCAGATTGGACACCCTGATGTGGATACATCACTCACCTGGACATGGTATACTGCAGGTGCTCTTCTGCACTGACATGCCTTCGCAGAAGGTTCCCCCATTGAGCGGTGCAGGATTGGTGCAGGTGCGCGATCGCTTCTTGATGCCTTGACCACAGTGCACATTACAGGACGACCACTCTGTCCATAATGACCAGCCACCATTTACTGAACATGACAGGAATAAAAATAATTCATGAAACATCTGGCCCATGAAGACATTTGCATTGCACATGTATTGCACATACATAATGGAAGTATTTAGCTTGTTTGAATTGTGAAGATTTGAAATGGTAAGCAAGAAATTTGCTATTATATTTTTAGAAAGCACATTGTCATAAGGCACTGCTGAGCTGTAGTTTTCAGAGTTTTGGACTGTAAAAGAGAAAAGGAAAATTTTCACCCTTCGTGTTAAATCTTATGCGTGTTTTACACAGTTTTTATTTTCTGCAGTGTAGGTGTTTTCTTTCTCAAAGTTTTTACTGGTAGCTAAATGCTGTATTACAGGCAGAAAAACAATAATCAAATGTAAGCAAATTATATTTGATGCATAGCCTTATGTCAAAGAAGCCTGCTTTGTCACAGTTCCAAAAATATTTGCAATATTCATCCTTCCAATTCAATAACTGCTTGTCCTGAACAGGGTCGTGGTGGTCCAGTGCCTATCTGAGAATTATCAGGCCCAAGGCTGAGGGGGGTAGACCATAGGCAGGACACCAGTTCATTGTAGGGTAACCACTCACGCGTACATTCACTCGACCATTCACATATAAATAAATAATAATAAATTATACACATTAAAGAATTCTTATTTATGTCATTAAATTCAGTCTTGCTACATCCAACCCCCAGTACCTGAACAATATAATTTCTGAGACTCAATCAAAGAGGGTATTTGTTACATTGAAGAACTAATCCCAAATTTTTGTAGGGGGAAAATTTTAGTCAGTTCTTGGATCCACATATCACTCAAAAAGAACATCCAAAACATACATTACCATTCATAACATTATTCTAATCCTTTTAAAGAAGGTTGTCCTTATTAAACTGGTTGTGCTTATTATCCAGTTTCACAGGATTCTCATATAGGTTACGTTTTATATGATTGAAGTGAGTGTGTTATGGATATTCCACCATTAGAGAGCCAGCTGAAAATTTTCACTGTTACACAAAAACAGAATCACAACAAAATTTTTCATCACTTTAAGTATACTGTATATTTATATAATAAACCTAATTTGAAAGTAATGTTAAAGTGAAGAATGGAAATAATCAGTGTGAACTGTGGGCACGACTGGAGTGTGAAATTTGGCTATGATGTGATGTTAGAAAATAACTCAGAAAATGGTTGTACAGCACTTTGTATGGTAAATTACTGTTATCACACAGCTTTATTGCTCTCACTATGCTCAGTACACTTCAGCACCATAAATAAGGTGTGCACATGTGAGCACAATGCAGCGTTTCTTATAGTCTATTCTCAGCATGCTTAGACTGTACACACAGGTACGCATGCAGAATTTTGTGTATTCAAATGCTGGCACTATTTATAAATTGTAGCTGGCATTGTTTGGTCAAAGATGTTTCATTCAGGATTTGGTGCACTGATGATTAATAACTAGGGATGTAGGCGGGGGGGGGTGAGCGGTAGATGTTCTTTAAGTCTGGATAACTGCATATGCATGCTCAGAGTGCATGTATAGCTGAGGGAGGACACAGGGGGTTTGGCTGGGTCTTGCTCTCTGGTGTGTCTGGGGTTTGAGCCCTGATTAGGGTGCTTTTTGACAGACTGGCATCCTGTTCTGGGTGTGTCCCCTCCCCCTCCAGCCTTACGCCCTGTGTCGCCGCGTTAGGCTCCGGCTTGCTGCGACCCCACTCGGGACGAATGGCTTCAGCCACTGTGTGTATAGCTGAGAACATGTGTATGTGATGGATATCCTGGACATCTTACCAAAAACCACCACTGCAGCTGTGGCACTTCGTCTCTTGGCCACTATGTTGCTGGCTACACAGCTATAGTTGCCAGAGTCTGACAGCCGTGCTTGGCTGATGATGAGGTTGTGGTCGGATCTTGTATCGATGTGATCATCCTTGAGAGAACTCAACAGCTCCTCGTTCTTCAGCCACTCAACCTATATGTTAAATGAAATTATAGATAGATAGATAGATAGATAGATAGATAGATAGAATTTAATTAAAAAAATCAACATACAAACTAACGATCCAGCGCACCACACACTTTAACTGCAAATGGTGCTGATTCAAATATATTTTAATCTCTATGCTGAGATGCAAAGCATAAACCGATACGAGTGTGTTGTATCCCTTGAGAAAAAAAAAAAAAAAAAATCCGTTACTGTAAAGCAGTCTCAAGAACGTGAAGATATGTTTCTATTTTTATACACTGAGGGCTTATTTTGGGCCTTTTTTCCCTCTGCCCTCTTCTGAGAATGGTTTCCAGTAGGTGTATTGAAGGTGAGTGCAGCACACTTAAACTCAAATTTCGAGCAATAAAGACCCAGTGCTGAGTAACAACGTCAGTTATTCCACAAAGGAAGAAATAATTTATATGTTGGCAGTTAACACAAAAACAGTCTTTCTCACACTTGGGAGATCTCTTTGCCTATGTCTCGATGCCTTTGAGGGTGCAGTACTTATACAAACTCACAGCATTACACATTACAGTGGACTGATTTTATGGCCCGAAGGAACAGCTCACATGGTGAAATCAATAAAATCCAGACACTATGAGATTATTGTTTATTTCTGACGGTGCTGCAGACTTTCATCACATGCTTTTAATTTAATTTGCGACAGTGTTCTGCTTCAGAGCCTTCAAAGCATCTGTGGGCTCCCCTCGCTCCTTTCCTCTCCATTTCACCACAGAATTAATTGTAGCACTTTTCCCCTCCTAATTATTTTTCTGTTTACTTTTCCCAGTGCCATCAATAACTACGCGAAACTGGGCCTGACTGAGACCTACTGGTGAGTAAAGATCAACCCGCCTGACGCCACTGAACTTAAGTTTGGCTTAAAACTTTGAAAAGTGAGGCTCTGATGAGCCAAAATTGCTCTTTAAGCATCACGTGACATTTTTAAAGGATTAGCAACTCCCTGACCACTTACAAATAACCAGAATGGTGTGAAAATATATAATATGTGACCTTGGAATTAGGCTGCCCAAGTATACAATCTTCGTACATGTGTGAATTTTTATTTTTGCATGTAAAGTTCACGCTTTATATGCAAAATATAAAGTTCTAAAGTCTGTGAAAGTATTTTTTGTCATTTTTTTAGATACTAATGTTACATACAGACTATATCTAAATATAAGCATACATACACTGCATGCAATACATACACATAATAGAAGTACTCAGTGTAAATGTGAGCAAATACATACATGTAAATGTAGGCGTGACATAATCTGCATTTTTCACAGTTACGGTTATACTGACAAACAAAGACACAAACATGTATTTTTTTATATGCACCCAGAGTTCTTAGTTTTGTTACTGGCTATTTTCTTGTGTTGAACTTCGGAGACCATGCAGGGAGAATGTTCTGATCATTTTGGAAAGGAGTAGTTCAGTCGGTTTCAGTACCCTCACCAGTCCCTTAACTCTGCTTCCCCAGGTGGCTGGTTGCTGTACTCCAGACAAAAAGGGGACGCGGGAAGCACTGCTGTTTGCCTCGCAGGAGCCAGCTTCTTAATTAGGTGCCGGGAGAGCTAGCCTGATCAGAGAGCAAGACAGACGGAGCGAGGGTGGGGGTCTGTGTTGCCACTTGGGCTCTGGATCTTCTCTTTCACACATTTCCCATTTCCCATTCATGAGGTCCCACCCGCCTCCAGGGCTGGGGGTGATGGGGGCGGCATTGGGTCTCTGTAATGCAGTGACTTCATCAAGGCCAAATGTTGTGCTACCCTGGCAGCTCTGAAATCATCCAACAGTACAGCTGAACTTAGTGGAACACCCACACTAGTGCAGGTGGCTGAAGCCGAGCGATGCACCTGGATTGTGATGTTCGTGTGCATCCCTGACTTAGCTGGGATACCTTCTCTGTTGCAAACCTCACCATTCAGGATTGCAAGTAAGATCTCATTGTAGTAAGCACAATTAGACCAGGGTTCCACTGCTGCAGTCAGGTAGTCCTCCAGAGGAGTGCTGCCACTTCATTATCACTCCCTGGTGATGAGTGTGGTACTTCAAGCCAAAACTTTCTGACCAACTGTTGTGCTACCATGCCTTGGGTTCCAGCACTACCCACGTTTGCGAAACTAGGCATAGTGGATGTGGAGAGCTGAAAACAGTCTGTTTGTTAAAATCATTGAATATTCTTTAGTATGTGGTAGAGTCAGTCAGTTCTAAGTCTGGCTGCCCAGTGGTTATGCTGTGGTTGCAATCTGTTGGTACATATAGCACAACAGCATCACATGGCAGCTAGCCTTGGGACGTATTGACTGTTCCACATTTATTCTTAATATAATAATGAAATATTATTTTTAATCTGTTTCAATTGACACATTAACATTACATGCTTTGATCATATTTCCAGTAAAATGAAAGCCTCTGAGTTGAACAACTTCCACAAAAAAACCTTCAGTAGTGTAACCTATATGATAAAGATTATACTGTAGTACAAAATACAAACCAAACAATAGTAGCCAGAGGTTTTAAGAAAGCTCAGAGGTTAAGTGTGTTTTTTTTAATTTTATTGTATTAAATCACAACAGTGTCAGGCACTGGTGACACTTGGTGCCAAGAGCCCACCCCTGTGCTGCCTGGTCCCTCTCTGCATTCTGCATTCTGCATTTGCTACTAAAGGGAAAATGATTAACGGATCCACAAAGCATGCAATTTCAGGGACAGGCAAAATTAGGCCAGCAAAGCTTATGCTGGAGAATGTAAGAAATTATGGTGCTTAATTGGCACATTTTAAAATTAAAACCCAGCAAAAAGATGTTAGGGTTTCCATAGGGTTTTTTTTAAGTGAAAAGAAAGTCCTTTAGTTCAGTTTCTTCTGGTCATTAGCCTTAACCCTATGGCCTGATTGGGCTTCTCGAAAGCTACCACTCAAGTCCCTGTTTTAGCCTTTCCGAAGGATTTGCAGGGTGTGTAATCACTGAAGGAGGCTGGGTGCGGAGTGCAGTCAATACGCACTTGACTGTAGAGAAGGAACCTGGTGTTAATGAGTTTATGAGCACAGTGGTTGCCAGTTGAAGTCCCTGGAGGAACCCTGCTGATGTCTCGCCCTTGAGCACTGCACTTATCCTGAATTGCTTCAGTAAAATCATAAAATGCCAAGTTGTACAAATGGGTAAAATAAGTCAACCTGAATGAAAGTAACATTTGAGGAAAATTATAACCATAATGGTAATAATCAGAGGCAAGGAACTACAAGACTGTTATGGAGTTATTAAACTCTTTTGTGGCTCCGAGTCTGAAAAGACTTTACAGTATATTCCAATCACCTTTGCACAGCTTAATCCTTCTATTCAAAAGATGGGAAATATTAATCCTAGAGGACTGGTGGTTTTACATTTCAATGTTACTTTTCAATTAGCTACAGATTTAAAGTGAATGAACCTGGAATATAATGTTTTTATATTCAAATGATTTCCAACGCATAGCTGAGGCTTGGGAAAGGCTGATGAAGGACCAGGAAATCTCCTTGTTTCAGGACAAACTTGAAAAAGTAGGGTAAAGTTAAATTAAATTGGCACAATTTGGTACTAAGGAAATAAACATATACATTGTACACACAGACACACACACACACACACACAAACACACATACACACACACATACATATATAAAACTACTCAGTAAAATTAACTCAGACTGATAGCAAAAGAAGAACTCTCTATACACTGTGTTTCTATGTGCAGTGTAGGAGTACAGCAATTCCACAGCCAGAGAGGTGGTTTATCCCTCCTTCTGGACATCATGACCTCAACAGAAGGTAGGGACATGGTGGAAGTGGAGTGCTGTGATCAACTGCCACAGGTCTACCATGTAAGAGGCCCACATAAACAATGCGCTCAGTAAGGTATCAGGGATAATATATGCTAAAAAAAAAAAACTTCCTCCTTTGGACACAGGAATCTACAGAGAATAATGAGTCCTGTTTTTGAAAATATTTGCATTAAACAGAGTGAGTCTTTAATGATTGCATTTTTTTACTTTAGTAATGTGTTAGTTAAAGAGTGATACGCTACATATGCTCAGTAGAACGTTCATTCTATGTACAGTGGACTTACTTTGAGGCTACACACATCAAGTGCAGGGTTTCCAGGTTTAGAATCATAGTTTGACCATGCTGTGTTCTTTCCATTTTTGATTAACTCTTGAGACTTGAGATGTCAACGCACCACAGGGCTCACGTTCCTGAACACTTGCCTTGATGCAAACACACAGAATCTTTCAGACATTGAACAGTAGCTTTATTGTTAGACTTCAATATCACTTATACTGTGACACAACTATAATAACTACAGACTGCACGTAAAATGACCATATGAAATAAACCAGAGAAGACCTGGAGAACAGCTTTTAAATGTTCACTGTATTATTATTATTATTATTATTATTATTATTATTATATACTCTTCTACTTTGGCTTAACAAGAGTGGGAAATTTCTGAATACACATGAAAGATAAAAATGTTTTTTATTTGGTGCATGTTGCATTTTGGGCGTGACACGGATTTATTTGAAAGCGTTCCATTTATAATGAATACTGGAACAAAAATAGAAAGATTTTTTAGACAGCTTGTCAGCCACATGTAAAAATGATGTAACTTGTCTTCCTAATACTGCAATAAGTTGAAATAAGATCTGCTGTGATTCCCAACACTTGAAATTTGAAATTAGATCTAAAATATTGCTTCTAAGTAATAGTCAGTCAATAGTAATAATCAGTCAGCTGAGGTGCAGTTCAGTTTAACTCAACTTCTCAGGTAGAAGGACCAAGTTAAAATTTATTGTATGTGTTTGGAAACATACTGACACCTCCAGTCACTTTAATTTATTATTCTTACTTTTGTCTAACTTTAAATCTGCGGGTTTTCCAGTATATTCACTTACTGAAAAAATACTTCATTGTCCCTGTTTCAGCCATAGCTGTGCTCTGGCAGCTCAAGCACTGTGCAAATCCTTGTACAAAGTATAGGGTACTGACATTGAAGAAAAACAGTGGGATAGCAGATTATGAAAGTGAAGGAGAATAACCACATGAGATGCACTGTCCACATGTACTGGAGACTGACAGCTGTTCTTTGTCCTTCCAATTCAAATAATTGCAGTGGCTCAACCGAACCTGTGTGTATGTGTGTGTGTGTAGGGGGGTGGGATAGTTGATGCCTTTTAAAAGCTCTAAAAAGAATGCTCAGTGGATGAAAACATATCCACGCAAATCTTACCCTTACTAAGATAAAAAAGCTAATGAGACACATTGTGCTCCGAATGATGAGAAGAACTTGGGTAGCAAGGCGACCTTTCATTGCAGTTGTGATGGTTCATCATTGGAATATGACAGCTCAAGTAGCAGTGACCTCATTTAGCTGGTAAACATCAGTCAAGTTTGTTTCTTCAGTGTTTATGTAGTTGACTTGATGGGAACACTAGAAGCAAACTGAACTCTGCTCTTTCTCGGTGCAAACCTAAAATCAGCACATATCTTAAATTTTGTTTTCTTCTCCAATGGAAATGAATTGCAAGCACTCAGATCATAATAAGATAGCTTGCAACAGCATTTCTCCATAATAGTCGCTATTCTTTTTAACAGGCTGCACAGAAGAAAACCTTTCTCAGTATCATTTAACTGAATCAATACCATCTTACGTTACTGCATTTGTCATTCAGATGTTCTTTGCCCTCTTAGCCAACATTAGCGAATAAAAAATGTTAACCTGGAACAGGTTTAAGTCTGCCTTTAGACTTTCAATTTAGGAACAAGTATAAACGGATTTGAAAGGAAAGAAAGTCATTAAATGCTCATAGTTATCAATGGACAGTTTAATCTGTGCTAAAATGAGAAATTTCTAGCATAGAAAATAGTAAAAGTTTAAAACTTTATATGCTGGGAAACTTCCTGGGTTCTAGGGAGAACCCCTCAAATCTATATTAAACTCCCTTAAATCATGTTCTGTTACAGCGGAGGGTAAGCTTCCGTCCCTGAGCCTTGTAAGCATTTTTCCTGAAGTTTACACTGTCACAAACACCCAGAGAAGAACTTTCAATATTTTACTCTGAAGGTGTGCAGAGAATGACTCCAGCTGTGCGCCTCTTGTTCTGCATTATTCATTCTTTCCTTTTTTGTGGCTCTGCTCATTCATTAATTTATGAAATATTGTCGATTGTTGACTGTCCCTACATTACCTTTTCATTTAATGCTAAAACATTCATTAAGTACGGGTCACCCTTGGCAAAACTCTTATTGAACTACATTTATTGTAATGAACTGAGACGGCTTCTTAGGAATCTTACTTTAATGGAGTCTTGGGATGAAAATGACCTGTAACATTAGATGCAATCTCAGCATCTCTGTGACATTTCAGTTAATTAGCATTATATAATCCCTTATGTTTATAAAAGAAGTGAAAAAACTCCCAAGTGAGTAAGGACAAAGATGCAGTAAGAAGTGTGTACACTGCAGGGTAGAATATATAACAAAAAGTATGGGAAATTGTGAGCATGAAACTGCATGCAAAGTCTGGATGAAAAAAGAAATGAACTCGAACACAAAAATTACACATTCACTGATACAGGTCAGTTATGTTAAGTTGAATAATAATCACAGTACATAAAAATGAGAAAAGAAGTCTGGGCATTTTGTTCGGAACTGTAATTTGTAAGTTTCCGAACAGCAGAAGGCTTATAGTCTGAAAAAAGTAAAAAAATCAAAAAAGATAAATAGTGGTTGTAAGATGATGCTTACTAAGGCCTTGGAAAGGACCACAAAACAGTCACCAGAGCTCTGTGACCCAGCAACAAATACTGCACACCAAAAGCATCACAATGCTGTAATTTATTGTATGACTACATTTGGAAACTACCTGCTTTCAACCCTGTAAACTGAAGTAAGAAGCACAAAACTTGAACAACTATGGTGTGACGAGTTATTTTTTACTCTTGTCTTGCATAGTCTGTAGATGAGAGATCTGTAATAATATGAGCAGTCATTTTTCAGATTCTTTGTGTCCCTTAGTTTCACCAAATGGTTGTATAATGGTCAAGAAAAAGAAGGATGCATCCTCAACGTTTTTGACCCAACAACACACCCCTACCTACTGCTAGATGAATTTGAGTGGTTCCATGAGCCCAATAATGAAATTATACATGTTCCATGACCTTCTCAATAACCTTGCCTAAACATTGGGTTGTCTACCTTCTTTTGCTCTTATTAAAGAACAGTAATGTTCTACTGCATACACTTCAGGACTCTTTACTAGCTACTTGATATGCATAAATTGTTTGACGTTTCAGATATTTATTCCACCCCATGCACATTTACATATTTACACCAGATTATTATTCTGTTAAATTTATATTATTTAATTTGACAGGCATTATTGTCCAAGTCAGCTTCAGTGCCAAGATGACAAAGGTCAGCATTAAGGATAAGCATTCTTTGGGAAGACATGATAAACACACTAAAATACTGTTACCATTATTACAACAGTACAAATTTGCTTTTCTTGCCAATTTATGCTACTATTCAGAATTAGCATTTCATTTACATGTGACGCTTACAGTCCAATGACTTTGATAAAGCAATTATTAGCATACACTGCAGACATTTAGGACTGAAAGTGTGCACCCCAGAGTACATTTACAGTTATTTATTCACTTAGCAGACACTTTTCTCCAAAGCAACTTCCAGTGGATACTATGTAGTGTTATCAGCCCACACACCTTATTCAGCAAGGTGACTTACACTGCTAGATACACTAGTTACAATGGGTCACTCATCCATACATCAGTGGAACACACTCTCTCTGTCACTCACACACTATGAGGGAACCTGTGCAGCATGTCTTTAGACTGTGGGAGGAAACCAACACAGACATGGGAAGAACATACAAACTCCACACAGACTGAGTGGGGATCAAACCCATGTTCTCTTGCACCACCCAGGCATTGTGAAACAGCAGCCCTACTCACTGGGCCAACATGCCGCCCAAGAGTAATAAGCACAAATCTTACCTCGGCCACCGGAACTCCCTCTGGGGGGCGACAATGAAGAACGATCATGCCCTTGATTGGAACCTCCTTTCCCTGTGGGTCCTGCTCAAAATTCTTGCGCAGGTCTGCTCATGGGACAGAGACAAAAAGAAATGCTTGTTCAGTCTGCCTATTCCTGTAGCATTAGGTAGCCTACCTTTATCAGTTCAGTTCAGCTTTTATACAGAGCCATTCCAGACATAGCTGTCAAAAACCATTTAGTATGAGTTCTTGCAACATCACAAGAAATCCCCTATGCAATACTCAGCTGAGAAATCCAGATCACCAGTGGGCACTGAACAGATTTTCTCAGAGACATTGCTTAACATACTCTGCAATCAACTCCCTACTGAATTCTTTAAGGGTAACAATAATTTCAATTTTGCTTAAGCTGTCTTGGGATGAATAACTTGTCGTAATAGTAGTCTATATTTATAAGGTTATCAGTAAAAATTTCATTGTTATCAATATCATTTTTATTCCTACTTTTCTTAATATTATTAATGATACTTTTTTTCAGCTACTACAATTACTACTGCTACTACTAGAACTATAGATTTTTTTTCAATTATAACATCGACGTTAACTAAAAGGTCTGTACTTTGTATAAATAATTTAGCTACGACTGTGCAAAATCACTTACGAATCACTTGTGTTATGTTTATTCATTTAGCTGACACTTTTCTCCAAGGAGACTTACAATGTTAAGCTACTTAAAATTGTTTGCCCATTTATACAGCTGGGTAAATTTACTGGAATCATTTTGAAGTAAGAACTTTGCTGAAGGGTACTACAGCTGAAGATGGGATTCAAACCTTTGGATCCGAAAGCAGCAGTGCTAACTACTACACTACCAGCTGCTGCAAGCTACTGATACCATTGCTACACTGCTAAACTGTCTTAAAAGAGTAGCATTGACCAGACTTGTAGGTCAGCAAGGGTTGGGTTATGTTTGGCAGGACTGTTCCTAATCGAATAAAGTTGCTCTGTTAGCCAGAGCTGTTCCAGGTTGGTCAAGAAAGCTCTAAGATTTAACTCTTGCAGTGATGGTGCTCACATGCTATGCGAACCGTAGCCTTGCGGGATTTGGAAGTGCCCAGATGACTCCAGGCCACACACAGGCACCAGTAATCCTCTGGACCGTGGAAGTCCTCCACCTGCTGACGGGACACATTGATCATCACCTCACGGATCTTCAGGCCTAAAAAATAAGAGATGTATTCAGTCTGATGTTCTTCTTGAGTGTTGCCAAACATAAATCAAAAAAGATATTTTGAGATAATGTTACATATTTTTTATACAGGGTACCAAATGTTCCAGAGTGTAATGCATAAATGTGTCAGCATGAAGTCAAATCTGTTCACATTCCGCTTTTTAGTGTCTGCTGTACTAAGTGAAGTCATTAAAGACTACATTCAAGGGCATACCGTATAATGTTGCATCAATACCAAAAAGCAAAATTCACAAATTGACAATGATATAAACTTACAACGTTTGCACTTGAATACAAAAGATATGCCTTGGCTTTGGTCATATGATATTTTGTCATCAGTTTTCACTAGATATGGTGCCAAAAACAGATGTTCTATCTCCCATGTAATTTTTAATCTTTTAACTTTGGAAAACCACAGTATTACTTTGACAGTTCTTTTTACACAAATCAGGCAACCTATACAATTAGGGATAGAACTGCTTTGATGCTAAAGTTTTCTGTCAATAAAGCTCGTTGTCTCAATGTACTTTTGTATGCTATGAGTTCTACATTGCTTTGGAGACAAGCATCTGTCAAATGAATAATGTAAATGAGTTATTTTTCCTGGAACAATTTCTGCATCAGGGTTACAAGGCCATGTGCTCATCCACTGTACCATCCACTGTAATCAAAAGAAACATTTGGTAATGTGCAATGAGCTAATACATTGCAATGTTTTTCCATCATTTGGGGGTTGGTGTGTCTGAAGCAAGCAGGAACACAACTACCATAAAGACTGTTACAGAGGCACTCTGTATGAATGAATGAATGGATTAATATTGATAAAATATTTAATTACAGATATCTCTATCTTTGAAATTGGCCTCTAAGATATTTGCTAAACTATGGTCTTTGGTCCAGCATGCTAGTTTTATGGTGCTTGTAAGAATTATGTTTTCACTGGTTTATCACCATTACTTGGCTCATACAAAATAGAAACATCCTGAGACAACTATGCAAACTCTAAACGCCGCTCCTCTTTAATTTGATGATTTCATAATTGATAGTCTACTCTTTCAGCCACCACTCCATAATACATAGGCTGCCAGGAAAACAAACATATTGTGGGGCGATGCGCTCTGGGTTCAGATAGGGAGAAGAAGGACACATAGGCAGCAAATATGATGAACATTTATGAGAACATCAGCACAGAAGGAAATAATGCTCTTGGTCTGAGGACCCCTTTTCCTCAAGGACTTGCACCCCAAGCCAGCCTCCCCAGCCTGCTTCATGCCCCTCAGGCTTTCTCCCTTTCCCACTATCATTGTCACCCCCTTATATTCCCCTGTAAATCCCCCGCTGGTTGAACACCTTACTCCAATTTTCCCACAATACAGCTATTTACAATAGACCCATTTTCCCCCTCGAACTCTTGGTAACGTGGGTGGTTACAATACAGATATTGGATCAAATCAGTATGGAACTCTTATGAGAAGCACAAATGATGAGACTGAGGTTATCATACTTTGCACATGTAATGTGAAGATCAGTTTCTGTCAAAAAGACTGCAATGCTTGGGAAAGGTGAAGGAAGACGAAGAGGAGGATGGTGCCATTGAATTTATAGGATGGACTTAAATCACAACAATAGCAGACACCTTTCAATTACTATGGACACAAGCAGGCGACAGAAGTTTCTAGTGACACTATATTTATTTGGTCATGAAGAGCTGATGCCATCAGCTTGATGCCAATTAATAACAACAATAAATCTGCCCATCAACAAACAATAAACATATATTAAAGGCCAAATGACTGAATAGCTAAATGAATGAATGAATGACTCAATTAATAAATTAAATGAATTTGACAGTTATTTGAATAATGAATGGGGCATTCACTAATATCTAAGTTATGCACCTCTTTTACATTAACCATTTCTATGTTTTTTGAGTTAGAGTGAAAGAAGCCTTTATCAATAGATTCCTCTTAAAAAAATAGATGTGTCTAATTTGAGCCTCTAGCAGGGAGAACATGCACAGCTGGATGTAGATGACATTTCACTGCAACCCAGCTGTATTATGATAGACTCATTGAGGAAAGTCAGGGAGAGGAGTCACTGTAATGAAGTACATTTCCCTTTCATTCCCTTTTCCATGGCAGCATCCTCCCATAGCTAGAGAGCATCTCTCTGACATGCCATTTCCGCTCTCCTCTCTCTATCTCTCACCAAGGTATCACAATGATTATATTAACATTTATTCATTTAGCTGACACTTTTCTCCAAAGCAACTTACAATGTGAAGGCACTAACAATTATTTACCCATGTATACAGCTGTGTAATTACCAATTACCTTTCTGATATAATATTTCCATGGAGCAAGAGAATTTTAGCATGGGCTAAATGGACCAAACTCTCCATATCCAAGCTTTTCCGAGCTGTCACTAGCAGTATTCTGGTAATAACCAGTTTATGTTTTCCAGAATACATCAGCTAGCTACACTGCAGGGAGGCGGAGCTTGAACACGGAAAACCTCAGTATGCTTGTTCCCTTCCTGAAAAAGAAAGGGATGATATTATGACTTATGACAGGGCATGTTGAGTGAAGACAGAATCACAGCAAGTGTGGCTTTTCTGATCACCCCCTCGGTGAGTCAGCCCATGGCAACACAGTGAGAATGAGCAATCAGCACCATGGGAACTGTCCAAAGTCATCTTAACAGCAGCCACTGTACCTGACTGCAGCTGAGATAAATGAGCAGAGCTTTTCTGTGATGGTAGATAGAGGAAAGAGATAAAAACCTCATACACTTTAATGTGACTATTAAGATATCCTTGTTGTTACCAAACCCTAAGCTCTCCAGAAGTATAAGAAAAGATAGTTCTTAAATCAGCAGGTGACAGTCTGCTTTCAATATAATGCAGTTCTTACTTGCATCTGCTGAAGGTAGTATTTGAGATCGCACTGTTTATGACCCAAAATCTTATAATGGGATCAAAGATGTTTTGATGTTTTGAGCTGTCAAGGTGCTACACATCTCAATGGGACTCCAAGTCAGAACTTTTTTTTTGGCACTACGGAAATTGACTTCAATCCTTTCAACTCCATAAGTCCCACAGGCGAGTGCAGCAGTTCTGAGTCTGCAGTCGAGCTCTTTTTCTGGCCCAGAGCTGCACAGTTTCACAGCTGCTCCAGACATCTTGGTCAACCTAGGGCCTTTTGAGAATATTCTCTATACTGCGGGCTGTCCCTCAAGCCAGTCCAAGGTTAGCATGCTAAATATGATTGTTTCTGTCTTCACAAATCTCCTTTCTGAACCAATAGACCTTCAGGGAAGACTTCTACCAGGTGGATGGAACCTGATAGACCTACGAAGATTTCACAGCTTTATTGTCAACAAAGAGGATACTTTATTACTGCTTTTTAAATAGACTGAAGGCTTAGTGGGCACCAACTGTCCTTCTGCCTACTCTACATATGTCCTCTTGTGGTCCACAAAAACAGCCCCTCTTCCTCATGCTTGTTTTACAGCATAACATTTAATGACATATAAAATATGTATTACATCAAAACAAAATCCAAATTACCAGCAAACAGTGACAGTAAGTAGTATAAGAGTTAGAGCTGCTCCCTTACACTCAAAGGACCCAAGCTTGAATTGCTCTGCCTGCTGTAGTACCCCTATGCATAGCATTGACAGTCAATTACTCTCATAAGATTTACTCAGCTGTTTAAATGGGTTAATAATTGCACATAGCTTAACATTGTAATTTATGTCATTCTGAGCTAAATGAATAAATAATAGTAATAATAACCACCACTGTAGATTGGCAATGCAACATACCCCACAAAAAATCTACAGATCTGCCTAGCAATACCATCTACAACTTCAATGTGATTTGCAATGCAGTGGAGGAGTGTCATCCTCGATCCATGACTAGACTTTGTGGTTTTGGTTCCAACCAATTTACATGCATAACTGGTCTGGTTGGTTCATTATTTTGACATGTATAAGCATGTGCACACAATTTTCTCACGAGTGTTATGAAGACTATTCTGAGTATTATGGCATATTGACGAAGTTCTTGCGTGAATGCTGTTATTCAGTGTTGTGATTAAAAAGCGTACACAGTGGCCTTGCATGGATGTAAATTGCTAAAAGCACTGCAACCACAGGAATGTCAGACAGCCAACTGGGAGGCAATCAAGAAGATTTAACGAGTTGAATCCAATGTCTGACATGCTGTTTGTCACAGACTTAGTCCTTCTGGTTAAAATAGTCCCTCCAAATCACCCTGCAGAATCATCACTGCTGTACAGACGGTTAATTTGTTTATGATAGCATTATGATGTAAAAAAAAAAAAAATCCCCTTAAGACCAGAAAGTAATAATAATAATAATAATAATAACAACAACAATACCTTGTTATTCCTAGAAATATTAAAGAGAGAGTATAATATCCATAGCTAGAGCTATCTTGACATGTGTGGCAAAAAAACATATTGTACAGACAGAAGAATTCTTTTGTTTCTATTATGTTGGAACCATGAAATGAATGGTAAATAATAGCCCTGTTTTGTGTTCAATCAACAGCTTGGTAAGGTGTCCAATATACCCACATTGAAAACCACAAGTTCTTAATATCTACTTGGAAATATCTTGCTTTTGGGGAAGAGCCTCACTGATATTCCTCAACGTGATAGTGAAGATCAAGACAAAATAAACATGACAAAAATGTATTTAACCCATGGTAAGCAATAATAAGTTTGAATTTCATTTATATTTTTTTTCCAGGAAATGGTTGAATGCTTTGAAACTTTTTGGTACTGCAGTAAACAAGTAAACACCTCTTGCACCAGATGATGCAGCTTGTCTAGCTAGTCCCAGATTTACCTAAATTCTTGATTAGCATGACTACAAAAAAAAAAGTTAAAAAAGTATAAAACACTACATCTTTTTAACCGTTTCTTTAAAGCCCTTTTAACAGTTTTTTTTATTTTTTCCATTTTATGCATTATTTGTTACATGTCATGCGAATTCTTTTTTTTCACAGAAAGAACTGGGTCTCTGAGGATTGCCATTTTAAGTCTGGTTTCTGAATAACAATTTCAGAGTCAATATTCCAAAGTCATATGTCATATTAAGTTATCTGCAAAACAGGTAATCTCAGTGCATGCTAAAGCAAAGCACTTTAGATAGCTTGAACAAAGGAGAGTCTGAACAACTGCAAGATAGGGGAGTATTTGCCTGAACATTAATCTAAAAGAATAAAGCTCTCAAAAGTGTACACACATAGCAAGAAAAGCACAGCTCTGCAGCAGAATAGTTCAGTCTGGTAGATTTTTTCCCACCATGTTTACATCGGCATCCTTGTATTTTCTTATTGCTCTCATTCTGTCAGAATGCACACAAAACAATTCATCTACAGAATACCAACGGGATCTGTGGGTTTGTTAATTATTGATTAATTAAGCAACTTTGTTCCAACAAATTCGGTGTTGTAAATTCTTGAAGTTCTCTCATGAGATGCTTTTTTATATAATTAGTTTGATTTACCCCACCACGAACTGGGTATGTTTGATGTGAACAAACAGAAAAAAATTCCATTTGTCATTATGCTGAGATTACACCTCCACAAAACTGACATGTGAAAGCTACCGTAACTCTTGGTTTTAACATTTCCTTCTTTCCTTGGCTTAATTGGACTCATTTTGACTAGTTCTCATTCATATTTATTTAGAAAATTTAACAGTATGTCAAAAATAACACAATAATTTTTACATAAGACATAGAATAAAAAGGAGCCTTAGTAAACTAATATAAATCTTTCTCATGGCATGATGTAATGGGAACAGATCAACCTGAAACAGAATCTATATTTGCATTTACCACGGAGATGAACTTGAGTTCCCTGAGTCCCGGATCCAGGAAGCATCAGGGAACTCCAACATTAAGGCCAGGCCCAAATTCCAAGTTCCTACCTGTGGCATCGTCACGGAACTCACGGGACACGTGCTGGCTTTGGTGCACCCACTCCCCGTTACACTTGAAAAAGATCTGCAGGGCTGGTGCAGCTCGGCAGCGCAGCTTCACAGGGTTGCTTTTGACAATGTAGGCATCATCAGGCTCCTGGAGGAAGTGTGGCAGTGTGCCCGGGACGGAAGGCAGGAAATCGGGAAGTGCATCACTGCTGCCTCCTGTGGAAGGCATTCACAAGTTAGAGAGACCAAAGAACTTCTACCACTCTGTGAATGAATTAATATATAAATAAAAGAGAGACTTTCAAAAGTGTTTATCTCATTCATGCATTTTGCCTTCCCCCACAATCAATGGAAATGTTGTAAAACAATGTGTAGCGGAGAGAATACACTATAATCTATTGCACAAAGAAGGTTCCCATCTAATGTAAACTGCTAGGGCACTGACACTGAAAAAACACTGTCACTGTTAAGTGCACATCTGTCAAAAATGTTTCAATTGCTATCTGTCATTTTCAAGCTATAATTAGGGACTGACAAGAGAACTTGATGGTTAAAGCATCTTTCAAAAATCACAGAGAGTAAACTGGTGACAAAATGAGCAAAAATTACTTTTTTCAAAATTTACTTTTAATTTATTACACTTAAAGAACATGGTATGAGTTGATTTTCATCTCAAACATTCAATCCTAAAAAAAATGTGAGGCTGAACCACAAAATAATATCTGAACTTTTGCATAAATGAAAAATGATATTTGGCACTTCAAAATCCTAGAACGATTTGAAATTACTGGAACAATTCAAAGTGCATTCGAATGTCCAATGTTTCTTCCATACAATAGTTCAGATGTAAATGACAGACAGCAGCATGCCAACGTAGGGACAATCTGTTTTTTTAGTTAGAAACTATAAATGTCCAACAACCTGTACTTGTTTGCTTCCTCAATGACAGATGAAGACGTGCTCATTACAAGCAAAGACTGCAGCCAGAAAGAGCTATAGGGAGTTCTCACTGTTGATTCAAACATATTAACCACTGTCATTTATTTCACTAAATGTTCTTCGCCATTGAATTTTCCTAACTTTTTACCCTCAGTACTTTTCTCCTACTTTTTCCCTATATGTAGTGCTGCATTTTGCAGTCTGGAGCAATTATTTTACTGAAAGAGCTAAACTAGAAAATATGATTGAAGGTTATAACAAGCAAGGTTCCGAAAATAGCTTTCACACTGGGTCTTAAACAAATAATTTGTAGAAATGAAATAAAACTAAACTTTTGCCTTCTGATCTTTCCTGATTGCAGCATTACCCTTAAATGTCAATCCTCAAACAGCGTGATTAGAATGGTGAACTTTGGAGTGTGCAATAATTGCCTCTTTGACATGAAATTTACATTTCTGGACAAAAAAAAAAAAAGACACAAGGGGTTTGATTCACTTTAATGAGGCAACGGAATCCTGAGAATATTTATATAACCTGGCGTTGCATTAGTTAACAACATAAAAGGCATGTTAATCCAATACTGCTTTCACCTACCAAAACACAAGGGAGAAGGCAGGGTCCATTTTCTGGACATACATCATATTGTCTCTTGATATTATGTAGATTACAATGAAGAACATGCCAGTTTTTTTTTTTTCGTCTTATTATGTGAACATCAAATAATGATGGTAGTTTTAATTATGGTTTGAATTGAGCATGTAGTCATGTTAAACATGAAACTATACAGCCACTGTTTTATTTAAAGTACCCTTTGAACCCATGCAGATCTGTTTTTTCTTTGGAGCAACTCCTTAAATATTCTTATTCATAAGTATACAAAAGCAAGGCTCCTCCTGGGACTTGAGCCCACAACCTTTTGTTTTTAAATTTGGTCCTTACTCAACATGCTAAACCCAGCAATTATTATATGTGACAATAAACTGCTGTCCTTTCTTTAGATATGTTAGAATAAGTCTAATAATGTATTATATAATGATCTCTTTATGGCATTGTCTGGTCTTAAAAATCTCCAGTTAATTCCAATAAAACCTACACTTCCTCAGTTTTAATGTGGGTCACTCATTTCACTTTACACAGAGGAATTTAAATGATTGTTAGTAAGTATCAAATGGTTTGAGTAAAATGTGACACTTTCCTATTGCAATAAACTCTGATCTAATCAAGGGCATGGGCTTGTCAGGTTCACAACCACAACGATGTGTTTGATTTAGCACGAGCTCACGTTTACTCTACGCTCGCTCACACTCTAACAGCCATTTTTTTCTCGCAGTCCTCGTGCGGTAACAGCAGTTGAGGGTAACAGATAATTGGATTGCAGTAACAATTTCCGCTCCATTAACCCTGCAGTAATTCTAGAGTGTGCTCTTCATTGATATAGGCTAAAAAAATAATATGTGCCTAAATGAACTCAGCAGAACACTGCCAATGTGCCGCTCATTTCCTCATTATGCCAGTTTGTTCTTGTTTGATTTCCAGCTGCTCCTCCCAATTCGCAACTGTACATTGCAGCCTAGGAAAGATACAGCAACACCCCACAAGAGTAAAGTGTGCAGTGACAAGAAAGTGGAGCATAAGGTGGAGTCTGCTGAATATTTCAAGGCTGAGCCAGATTTCAAATGAATTCTTCATGGGCCATGGAATAATGACGTCTGCTCATCTACAAACTCTTCATAGAAATACTTAATGCCCATAAGTCAGTGCTGATTGCTGTTGATGGTTATGTTTTTACTGAAAATGTTTGATAGAGGAGGTAAAGATTTTGGAATCGCCAAGATAAATTGGCTTTCATCCATACTGGACAATACAGAGATAAAGGATATCAAAAAAGAGAATGAAGTTAAGTGCAGTTAATTGTTAGGTTTGGTAATTAACTATACATAAAGTACACACACACACACACACACACACACACACACAAAATATCTACAACCACTTGTCCTGAACAGGAGCCTAACCCAGCAACACAGGGTGCAAGGCTGAGGGGGCACATGCTGGAAGAGATACCAGTTCACCACAAGGCATGAATTGAACCCTAGATCCACCACAGAGCAGGGCCTGGCCAAACCTGCTGCGCCACCGTGCCATCACACCCCCCACATATAGTGCAATAGATGTTTAATAGCTTTTTCCAGCGTAAGGTCTATGACTGAAACTGACAAATGCAATAGGCCTACTTCATGTGACTAGAGATGAAATTAAGATGTGCTTTACTGGGTGATTTCCAGGTCATGTGGGATGATCTAAAAACCCTGTATGCACAAATGTCTTTTAGGTATAGTGCTAAAGATTAATGTACTCTAATCCTCTCAGAACACACATATGCACTCACTGTGTGGACTGACAATGGCAAAGTCCTATAGCAATATTTGCCACTCAGCACATTTTGCTGAAAGGAATGTGTCCACTTGGGGTGCATTGGGTGTGGTTTCAGCTCACAAGCAAAGGACTAGATAGCTATTCAAATGGCAATTTCTAGGTCCATGGGGAAAAAAAGCAAAAATAAAAAAAAGAAAGTTAAATATGTACGACTGAGACTTTAAATGAATGCATTACCTGATATTCCTAGCGAGAAAAACACAAGCAGTGGATAGCACAGTCACTGAGGCTAGCAGTCAATATTCTCCATTCTGTTGCGGAGATAGAACAGAACACTTCATATGAGGTTCTGTTTTCTTTTCAGCTAAAATATTCAGTCAAAACCTGGCCAAATTAACTCTGATGAGCTGTGATATTAGTTCATTTGGAACATCAAGTGTGCCTGTTGTGGCAATGGGATGTTCAAAGAAACCTCTTTCCTATCGTGTTGACAACTTTCCATTCCTGGTTCCAAAGTTAGCAATACTGCTTCATCAACTCCCTGCTATCAAAGGAAACACACAGAAGACACAGAAGCAGAGGTAGGGGGGTTGGATATCAAATTGAGAGAGCTTTCTCTTCATCCATAATACTCTTCTGTTTGCATGCACATGTGTACGCATGCACGCAAAAAAAAAAAAAATCTCTGCACTGCTTTCATGTTTCAGGAAGGAAGAATCCATCTTCTGTGACTATGCAGGAATATGCATTACAAGTTCTGGGATTTCTGCAAGGTCTCAGCTACAGTTTGAAAGTGAGACTGTCAAAAAGTGTCAAACTAATTCTTTTACTGCCAATCAGAATAGATGAGAACAGCAAAAGGTCAAAACTGTGCCCCCAACTTGCCTTCACTGGGAAAAACTAGTCATCCGATTTTTCATAGAATAGTATCATTTACCAAATTACACACTGTAATTAAGAAAATCTGAGAATGCTGGTCTTCAGGCAACTGAGCATTTTAACATAAAGTACATTTACATTTACATTTATTCATTTAGCAGATGCTTTTCTCCAAAGCGACATACATCTCATAGAAAATATAATTTGTGCTTTACCTTAGGAGAAAGAGTTTACTAATAACTCAAAACCATATTGCCCAAATAAGCTTGTAAAAGACGAGTGAAGAAAAGAACAAGTATGAGTTAATGAAACATTAAGAACTACAATAAAAAAACCCCAACATTTTAGCACAGGATAGGATAGGACAAGATAGGATAGGAAGATAGCATTACACATGACACTTAACAAGGTGCACAGTAATAATCAAGCAAAATGTATAAATAACAAATAATTACACACACACATTTTCTGAACCGCTTGTCCCATAGGGGGTCGCGGGAAACCGGAGCCTACCCGGCAACACAGGGCATAAGGCCAGAGGGAGAGGGGACACACCCAGGACGGGATGCCAGTACGCCGCAAGGTACCCCAAGCGGGACTCGAACCCCAGACCCGCTGGAGAGCAGGACCCGGTCCAACCCACTGCGCCACCACACCCCCAAACCAAATAATAACAGTTAGCAAAATAAATAACCAAATAGACAATTACAAATTACAGTTACAATAGATGAACTGTATATTTCTGCTTCTCACTGCTGAGGAGCTAATAGATCCCTGAGTGGCATTATGGAGGTAGCACCTCTTTGGCGGGAATGTGAGCCATTGTCCAAAATGGACAGTAACTTCCTCCTCATCCTGGCTTCTGCCACTGCCTCCACTGAGTTGGGGGTCAGACCCATGATAGAACCCGCTTCTTCACAAGCTTGTTGAGTCTGCGGCTCTCGCCAGAAGAGATGCCCCCCAGCACACCGCAGCATATGACACCGGCAACTACAGCCTGATAGATCATGTGCAGAATTTTGCTACAAACATTTATCAGCCTAAGCCTTCTGAAAAAATACAGTTGGGTTACATCTGTATTGTGAGACCAGTCCAGGTTGTTGTTGATATGGACCCCAGGTTGGAATGAACAACCTCTGCAGCTGTACCCTCAACGGTATCTGGGTGCAAGAGCTCTCTAATGGTGAAAATCAACCACCAGCTTCTTCGTCTGCATGCTGAGCTGAACTTGAAATGGTTTACTTTACACCATGAAACAAAGTCATCAGTTTGTCACCTGTACACCATTTCATCACATTCCTCTCTACACTCAACAAAACAAGTGGCCCAGACTTGCACTTGAAGTTGGAGATGTAGAGGGTGAAGAAGAATGAAGACAGTACTGTTCCCTGAGGGACACCTGTGTTGCTCACCTCTCTGTCAGAGATACAGCGCTAACAAACTAAAGTCTAACAAACTACGCTCTGTCTGTTAGATAGTCCAAAATCCAGGACACCATAGTTATGTTCACAGTCATTTTGATTTTGATGTCTTGTCTCCCTTGAAACATCAAATTTTTTTGTGATGCTTCAAAAACTGGAGGACATAATTACTATTCTGTGCACTGCACAGTCCCAAAAATAAAATGCACTTTATTTTTTCTCCGAAAGCTGATGTTGGCAATTTTGTATCTTTTTGTCAAGGGGATACAATCTAATTCCTTAAAAACATAAAGAATTATATTGGCTTTCAGACTGAATTCTTGCTGTAATACATTTCCTTTCAGAGGAGAGGATAAACCAAATAAGTAAGTATTCACTGCAGAGAGCTGAATATATTACTGACTAGAATATATTACGGAACTATCTGCAGATGCATAGGCAAACAGATAAATATATTTGAATGTTCTTGCATAAGATTGCAAAGTAAAGCAGGAAACTCACAGGCAAGTTTTATGAAATATGTCACTCATATGCAAATTTGCACAGGGAGAATTTATTCCTCTTTTGTAGCATATAACATGAATTACTGTTCATAATAACAAACACAAGCCCTCTTCTAGTGAGATCTTGGTATAGCTGTTTCTAACAGACCACTATAAAACAAGTATTTTTCCTTTGTGAATTTTAATTATGAATGACATCACTTCTTACAAACCACATTAGTTCCACACAGTCTTAAGTGAGTGAAGAGTCTGCTACATATGTCATGCAGTACAAACAGCCCTTTTTAAAACTTTTCTCAGGAACACTTAAGGCTGCAATCAGTCAACTGGGAGAGGCATGCCTCAGTATTGATTGCAATATGTCCCTCTTCAAGCACCCCTTTTCAAGTGAGAAAAAAGAAGGCTTGCTTTCAGCATTGCTGCTACGCCTCCAATTTTAAATCACACCATGGCCTTCTCAGCATGAATCACAGTGTCCTTTTAATATGACCTAAGAGGATGAAGTGTTGTCTGATGGAAGAAATCTAAATGAAAAATAAAGTGTCCCAATGAATAAAAAGGAATAGTGACAACAAAGGATTTGAAATAACAGTGCTTTAATGCTTTATGAATCATGCTTTATGAACTAATGTTTTATGAATCGTGCTTCATAGAACCAAGGGACTACTATATCATTCTGTTTTCCAACAGCCAGATTCATTGTGTTACACATTCAAATGGATTTTCACCAAGATCATGAGCATGGGCAAGTCATATTCAGTGTAAATTCAGACATAAACTGAAGAAGCCTTACTTTTCAAAGGGTTGTACACTGCCATGCACAAGAAATTCTGCATTTACTGCACATGATATATTGACCTTGGTGCAAGTAGCTTCGCATAGTTGGATGGTGCTATCTGGTTGTATTTAAAGGCATGTTTTAAAGCATCCAGAATGCTTTGCAAAATTGCCATTAGAGGTGAATGTGGAAGGTAAACAGGTGTGTGAGAAAATTGTACTTATTTATGTGCATAATATCAGTATCGTGTTTATATGTATATGGTTCTAAAATCTCAGATTTCCCTTAACTGAAAGTACTTTATGCAATGTGTTTAAATCAGAAATATGAAACATACAGAAAGAATAACAGTCAACAGAAGGCTTTGAGTTTCTGCTCAAAGTGTGTTAATGTTCTTTTCACGATCTCATCTGGAGGACTGCAATAGACACTAAAGATTACCATTGGCCTTTTGTGCATTAAAATGTTTTAACATATTATTGAAATGACCTAGATGCCTCTTCAGCTGCCTAGTGCTTTCACTGTTAGCCAGTTACTTGAGATGAACAGTCAGCTTTTTTCTCTACCCATTTGAGATGAAGATGCTGCATTTCAAGGATATTTCAGCCATGCGGAGAATTCTTGCATGCCCACACTTTTCCCCTAAAATTTAAAATGCATGAGGCATTCATGGAATAGATTTATTGAGCGGATCCAATCGTTGGATACTTTTCTAACTGCGATCCCGTCTGGGAAACAGTAATCCAAATTGGATTCAGTCAGGGGTTTAATTAAAACTAAAGCGAATGACTGACATGGATGGTCAGAGATAACTAAATGTAAACGCAGAGGAATCATTTTGCAGACCCGCTGTTAGCTTTGGCCTGTCACTTGTGCTTGTTGTTGTTGTTTTTAAGTGGAAATAATTAATACACAGTCATCAGAAGAAAGAACGTACTCATTTGAAAAAAAATGCTTATGAAAATATGTAAAGCTGTCACAAACAAATCAAATTTAAATGCTCGTCTCCGTGTTGAGGGAAGTGATAAAAATTGGCCTTAATCATCAAAATTGTTTCATCACTTTGCATCATAAGAGTGAATCACTGAGAAGCAATTCCAGATTTTCAGCTCTAATTAAGTCACCTGCTCGGTATCAGTTCAGGTCCTTTTTAGACCATTTCCATCTATACTGATTCCAGCTCAGCAGTTTTCCACTTTGTCTCATGCTTCTGCTGCCCCCCGAGCCAGACCACCTGAGCCGTTTCTCAATCCTGAAACAATCCTACAGAACCAGTCTGACCAACCTCACCCCACTGGAAAGTGCTTGGACATTGAAACCAAGACCATAACACAGATGCTTCAGCCTGCTGAAAGAAGGGTGCTTGGTTATGAGCTCCTGCGTTTGACTCAAGGCACTCCAAATTCGACTATGTGACCGTAAGCTTGATTCTGACAATCCCGTCTGTGTCTGACAGGGGTGTCAAACTTTCTGCTACTGAAAGTAATGTGCCCATGGGATCTGGACTGTGACTGAAGAGCACCAAAGAACTGCTTGCTTCCTTCTCACATCTGGAGCAGAGGTAGAAAAACGTGAGCAAAAGGCTTTATGCACAGTGTACAAATGCTAAAAAAATGTAATAAATGAACATTTTCCCTAAATAAAATGTTGTTAGGGCATAACAAGAAATGTTTCATTTCATGAATGTCTAGTTTGTATATTTTGTATACTCATGCAAGTATATTTTTATTATCTGCTGTAAGTTAGAATAAAACAAGTAAATATCCAAAAGTAGGAAGTGTATTTTATTGCTATAGTAGCTATAATCTAAATGTAGTTGTATTATAGAAAGATACGGTTTCAGACAGGGCAGAACAAAACGTACATAAACCTATTAAAAACAGTATAAATTAGTTACATGTTGGACCATTAAAAAGAATATTTATATTTAATGTTTTTTAACCACAGAAAACATTTTTACAGATGCAGAGATACAAAAGGAGTTTTAATACTTTCACGATTTTGATTTTGAAGTGCAGAAAAAAAAAACAATCCTCCTTCGTTTAGCTGTAATAAAATGATGCACGCCAGAAGACAGGCCAAGGCAGTCGTACCATGAATATGTATTTGTGATATGGACTGTAAAGCCTCTGTTACGAAAAAGACCGTAGTCTGACATGCTTTAAAAAAAAAATCTGCTTTGCAGCAATGGCTCTTAGCTCAGAAACTTCAAAGTTAGTGAGAACTAACCGTTTTTGGTGTAGCACAACAGGCATTTAATGTGGTAGGAGAGGAAAAAGAGCAGACTTTCCAGCTGAGTAACCCATAGGTTACTTACTTTAACAAGGCCATCATGAGGTAAACACACTAGAAGAGTGACAAGCAACAACAACAACAACCTGACTGAACTGTAGCACACACACACACATATTGGTTGAAACCGCTTGCCCCAAGCGGGGTTGTGGTGAGCCGGAGCCTAACCTGACAACACAGGGCGTAAGGCCGAAGGGGGAGGGGACACACCCAGGACGGGACGCCAGTCCATCAGAAGGGACCCTAAGCTGGACCCGAGCCCCAGAACCACCAGAAAGCGGGCACAGGCCAAACCCGCTGTGCCACCGCACCCTCTAACTGTAGCACAAAACAGGCAAAGCATAAAAGAAATTGAGTTAGGAGGCTTCGACCTTTATTAGTATATGGCTGCTAAGTCCATTCAGGGAAATTTTTTTTTTTTTTTCCAAGTGTTATATACACACAACTGGCACAAAACGGCATTTCTTGTTTCTTTGATCTCAGACTTGGTGACAACCTTTGTGCCATTATGATTTATAAGCAGTACCTTTGCTCATGTCCTTAAGGCCTGGTGTATGAGAAAGTGAGATTGCCTTCGGGTTGTTAGGTGCTTAAAGGGCAGGCAATTTCCAAATCTGGTATCACACAGTTAAAAAAATATTTCTTTTCTACTTTTGAATGCATGGAAAGATTCTAAATTTAGGAGCTGTAGCCTCCTTAGAATTTTACTGACTTTTGGAGCAAACCCAGTGATGCACATGCTGACACTGAGACCATATTATAGAGTTGTGTGTCAGAAATATTTCCTCCCTCACACGCATTACAGCTCAAGCCTTAGTGGCAGCTACACACACTGGCATTCCCCCGCATGATTCAGACGTGTCACAGAGCGGAAGTCACCACGCACGGGAAGGATTTGATCTGATGTTCGACATGAGCCGATTAAGTGGCGGTCTGGATTACCACCGTTTCAGCTCAGTTCTGCCTCATTATGGCGCGCTCACCGTTAGACAGCCTCCAGATTGCTGGGTGGCGAGACTGTGGCAGGTACATTTAGTTACAGAGGATCACTGTTTCCTCTTCTTCCCACTGTTCTGACAAAGAGCTTCAGTTGTACCAAAGAAGTATCAGAAGTGAAAAAGACTAAACCCGAAGACTTAAATTCTGTCTATAGCAGATGGCACGTCTTGACTGCAGATTTCCTTTCATACAACACATCTCATTTGAAGTGCTCAGGGTGTCGAATGCTGCATTTTTTACACTGGAACACACAGATTAAAACAAAACAAAAGAAAAAAAATGTGATAACAAGCCGAGATATCCCATTATAAGACTCAACTCAACGGCACTGCTTTTTCAATGCAGTGGCTTGCTGCTTTGTTTTTGAAGTGGATCTTATATTCGTTGGTGAAAGGGAAGAAAGATTCTTCGACCATCTCATCTACTGATGTTCCCCTGGTACCAGTTTGTAAACTTAGTGGTTAATTTTTTCAAAGTGTTCTCATCGACAGTGAAACTAGTGCATTGGGATATAAGCCTGAAGCATGTACTGTTGTTTATCTCATCTCATATAACCTTTAAAAAGCACTTTGTTCTTTGGTTTGCACAGCCTCGTCCAGCACGTTTGTGTTCTTGTTCTCCTCCAGCATTTCTGCATTTTGCAGTCCAGGGGGAATTCATTACACGCTTGTTCTTTTAAGTTTCTGTCTTTTATGTCTGACCAATGAAATAAACATGAACAACAAATGCTGGTCAGAAACATTACAGATCCACAAAGACTCATATCCCTTAGTTTTTATGTTCAGGGATATAATAGCCATTAATAGGCATACAGTACTTTTTTAGATTTCTAGTTCGATGTCAGAGTCAACTTCATTGGTATAGATTGACTTCACAACAAAACTTAACACAACCCCATCAAAAGGCATCTAATGACTAACTAACAACATAATTATAGTATAGCAGCCAAACTGATACAGTAGCACATTTTAATAAAAGAAATAAACTTTCTTCTTCTTTATCGCATGAGTGGAGTTGGTGGGCCTTGATGCAAAAACTCACTGGATTTATTTTTCAATATGTAATTGATGTAATTGGTCTTACTCACTGATTCCCAGGCTTGGTGGTCCAACTCATGTTCCCTTTAACTGTGGTCTTATAACTGTTTATAAAAGTTGGTGTCAGAGAGGGAAATGCTTCCACATGTATAAAATGATTGCGGTCTAAATGCAGAGTGCTAAGCACCGTGTTTAAATGCGTAAGATCAAACAATACTAATTCCACTGATCTTACAAATCGAGATGAGGACTGATGGTAGACAAGGCATGCGTGACTTTCACAAAATCCGATGTTGGGTTTGTCCCTTGAATTGCCTTAAAACTGACAACAGCAACATTTATTTTACAGACACAGTTTCCAGCTGTTAAGTAATAACTAAATTTCAGTGTTGTGATGTCCTAGATAAATAGTTCAAAACATTTTGTGAGATGATGGGTGAAAAACAAAAATTGAAAGTAAAAGCATGAAAATTTTTAATGAATTAGTTGAGAGGCAATTGACTAATGTTTTATGGGGATACAAATCCAATTAAATCACTCAACTTTTGCACATGAGTTATTGCATTAATTTATGCCGGTAAATTTTCCATATTTATGCACACGTTAATGATCATATAATGTACTACATGTACCGTTTTATCACATTTTTCCATTTACAATAAATAAATGGATAATTCTAATAAAATAGATTTTATTTTTAAGTTTAATAAAATCCAGCACTAGTTGCTGATGACAGCACTGGGCAGACAATGCACTCTTCTACTGTAAGTCTCACTTGGACCCCAGAGCCAACAATTTATTATTCATAGTGACTGTTCGTTGTGAGAACATATCCCCTTTAATGTAAGATTTAAGGATTCATATTCTCAAGATATCCCATGAGAACACTTTGGGCTTTAACCTGCTATCAGAGCTTGAACACTAATAATAAGAAAAAGGAATGTAAACAGTAATGTCTCATCAGCGAATTTAGAACACCCAGAGAGAACGTGACTATGCAGACATTTCCTGTGCTTAGAATAATTTTTTTCATGATTTATCTCTGGGGGGCGTGGTGGCGCAGTGGGTTGGACCAGGTCCTGCTCTCTAGTGGGTCTGGGGTTTGAGTCCCACTTGGGGTGCCTTGCGATGGACTGGCATGCTGTCCTGGGTGTGTCACCTCTGGCTTACGCCCTGTGTTGCCTGATAGGCTCTGTGACCCCGTATGGGACAAGCAGTTCTGAAAATGTGTGTGTGTGTGTGTGTGTGTGTGATTTATTTCTGTAATTCATCTTTCTGCATGCAGGAAATTCATATTGTTGCTTTCTAAAGAAAAAAAAAAGTTTCCATCCATCCATAGTCATTAACCGCTTGTCCTGAGCGGGGTTGCAGCGAGCCAGAGCCTTACCCGGCAACACAGGGCACCAGGCTGAAGGGGGAGGGGACAAACCCCGGACGGGAGGCCAGTCCATTGCAAGGCACCCCAAACAGGATTTGAACCCCAGACCCGCCACACAGCAGACACTAGCTGAACCCACCATGAACAAAAATAAAAAAGTTTCCCCTCATTCCATTTTTTACTTTATCATAAACTGCTTGTCTGTTGCAGTGTGATGGGACATCAGGCTATTTCTGGGAAACCATACACATTCATTCATTCATTCACACAGACAAATGTCAACTTAGAATCACCACACACACACACATTGACTGAAGCAGCAATGAACTGGAGCCTAACACAGCAACACAGGGCGCAAGGGTGTAGGGGACACCAGTCTGTTACAAGGCACCTCAAGTAGGACTTAAACCCCGGACCCATCAGAGAGCAGGACCCGGCCAAACCAGCTGTGCCACTGCACCACCTTAGAATCACCAGTTCACCATAAAAACATCTCATGAAAACAGAACTAAGAAACTCTACAGAGCCTGAGCCAGATTCAAATCCACATCAGAACCCACAACCCAGAAGCTGTAGGGCACCAGAGTTACCCACTGATTAATTATTCTGCTGTTAATTTTTCAATTAATTCCCACTTTTTCCACCTTGGGTTGAACAAAGCAGGTAAAACTTCTGGGCATTTGGGTGTAGGTTCAAATCTAGCTCGGTCTCCTTGTATTCATGTAGGTTTCTTCTGAATGGTTTCTTCCCGAAGTCCAAAGACATGTGTTTGAGGTTAGTCCGTGTGGCCAGCCTGCGATATTCTGGCTTTCTGTCCAGGATGTACCTAGCCCAGCACCCAGAGATTCTTGGATATGTTCTGGACTGCTGAAAGGACAAATCAGTTAACGTGCATGAATAAGTATTTTCCATCTTGACTTTGTGCAAAAGATTACATTATAAAATATGAACAAAATTTAGTTTCTTTGTGCTAAAATAAGGCTATAAGGTTATGTGATAATAGCCACTGCAGTAGAACCACACCAGAGCTGCTGAGATGGTAGCAAAACCGGAACCCTGGAGTCTATCGCATTTCCAAGCTCTGATCCCAAATCCCAGGAGAATCAGTTGGAACTGAAGCCGTGAGACACAGTTCCCAGCTGCAAAACCTTGAGCAGGCTTGGCCCTAAATGAAACCGACATGTTTGGCACTTGCAGTAGAGGCTGGGGCACGCGTGGTTTGAGGGCCGTGCTGCCAACAAGCAGCTGGGCTTTAAAACCAATTAAATCTACCTGGACGGACTCACACTAGCAGCCGACGGCTACAGCTGGTCAGAAAGATGACTCGGCAGTCAAGTACTAATGAGAGCTGATGTGACCACCTGGACAGGAAAATCTGAGATGCTACACTGAGTAAAAATATAAGAACAAAAACAGAAATCATCAATAAAAGAAACTTAACAAATGTCTTAGCTTGGCACTACAGATATTTCATGAACTGCAGCCTCCAGCACCATGCCACTTATGTGAATGTTCTTATAATGCCATACAAATGGGCTGTATGTGATCTATTGGGTCATTTTCAGTACTGCTGATATATCTAATTCTTTTCATTGCCGTAGACGTTCAGCACAGATGGCCTCTTGTAGAGATTAGCCTCAGTGTCACTAACATGACTTATGTAAGAGCGCAACTATTTGGAGATTATGCCACAGCATGCTTCACACGGCTATTTACATTTAGTCCTTTCCTGTCAAGAGCTCAGCAGTTAGGTAGCAAGTTAATGTCACAAAAGAGGACACGATGTAAAAAGTAATGCCTATCACTGTTTTAATCTGGCTTTGCCCTGTGCTGGTTGAATGATCACGGTCCACCTGGGATTTTTTTTTTTTATGAAAGGACGAGACTGGCAAAGGCCGAACACCAGGTGTGAGGGTAATGAAACTGGGAAGGTGATATAAAGGTTGCGGAACCAAATTCATGATGGAATGGTTTTCATTTCAAGTCCCAGGAAGGCAGCTGTTGTTACACCTTTTGAGAAAGGTTATTAATCATATCTGATGAGGGGGGATTTAGTAACGTAATGACAAGATTCCTCAACAGCCCTTTCTGGTCAACAGTTTGTCTCCCTCTGCTTTTTCGTTGGATGTCAGCTGCTTCTTCTCTCTGGCTGTTTCTCTTCCAGCAGGCTTTGTCTGCATCATAAACTCTGTTTCCCCTTAGCCCTGGTCTTTCATGCCCTCACCTTTGGTGCTTCCCTTTTCCCTTTATCTGATATCCTGGTTTGCATGCCACATGCCCAGATGGTTTCCTGTCACACTTTTGCTCCCAGGAGGTTTATACCTGGCCAGAGCTTCTCTGCATGACTTTCCTCTTCCAGCTTCTTCTTTCTCTTTCACTCTCTCATTTGCCTGTGAGGGTAAATTCTTCAGTTGTGGTTCTTGTTACCCTTCCCACTTGACCTCTTTCCTCCTTTTCTCACTCTATCTTGCGGTCTATTTTCTATTCCAACTGTACAATTATTCCCTGTCAATGCCTTAACCCCATACCCTCAACACTAATATGTAAACTTTTCTTACTACTCTTTGCAGGCTTATTCACCACTTCTGATTCAATGACCTCATAGTGTCCCTCACACCTTTGCTGCTCTTTTGCAGTCCTTCTTGTCCTTCCAAATGAGAAGTGCTCACCTTTCACAATTTTTCAGTGCTTTTTCTCATTATATTGACATTAACTGTCCAAAATGTCCCCATCACTGCCAAGAGTTGGGTTACTATTTAGTTTTAATTGGTGAACTGTCAGTAAACTCAAGAAGCTTCCTCTTCTATATATAATGCTTACAATTTTAGTTAAATATGTAATTAGGGTATTTCAATGTAACAAGTAAAAATTGATATGTTATGGTTAAGGGTCTCTGTGATAAAGTTATTATGAGTATAAAATGGCATCTTGCCCCATTTGTAGCTTCAGGGTTACTAGCTCATTAAAACAAAATACTGTAAGTCTAAAACAAATCCTGTAAATCTAAATGAAATCCATAATCCTACTCTCTAACATCAAACACTTAACCTACCATCTCTCTTCCCTTTGAGCAATTTTGATTTAATGGACAGCACAATTGCCCCATTTTACTTCTAGAACCAAACAATTCTGGAGGAGACAATCTACAATGAAACCCTTTCTTCTTTGTACTTTTGCAAGAGTTCAGTAATTATTTTCTCACCTAACTGAGACTTAACTTCTTTAAAACTTGACAATATTGTGTTTAAAAATGCCCAGTAATCAAGTTTTATGGTCTTACAAATTATTTCCGAGTACCAACAGCCTCATTCATATGTCATTTTCTTCTTAAAAAGGCTTCATCAAGCAATTCCACTGGTATTTTCTATTACTCTCAGTTGTTTGAAGGTGGAAAAATTTATTTTCATTTCATCATCTACCTAACCTTCAGAGTCCAAAGCGGCCATATATTGTTAAACACAATAATATCATGCTATTTTAAAAAACACATAGTGGATCTGCTGGACAGCTTCCTAATCATAATCACTCAACTTTTCTACATTTGAACTTAGTACTGTGCACCACTTTTAACCAGGTGGTTCCAGTTGTTCCATAGTAGAAACTCTTCGGACTTTCTACCTCTCTAGAATATGTAGGCATTTTATTCCATTACATTTCAAGTTTACTTATCTGAATTTAAATTCAGCTGTATGACAACAAGGAGATCTACCTGAATCATTTTGTTTTGTTATACCCAAAACAAATTACTTTCATGTTACGACACCTCTGTTTAGCTAAATGAATCATCCCACTAGAATGGTTGGTTTGGTTTCCTTCCATATTTGTATAGCTTGCTCCACTCCATGTCTGTCTGATCTAATTGCTTTACACTCAATAAGCATGGAAGAGTTCTGGCTCTATTATGATGTCCTCACACAATGGAACAGTCACTTTCAATTTTTGTACATTCATACCAGAAAACATGTAGCACCATTGTTGTTTTGGAGTTTCTATCATAATTAAGTGGCTTTCAGCACTGTTTAAATGTTTAGCAGAATCATCTGCACTATGCAAGCTTTACCCTGTTTTCACAGTAGCTTCTCTTAGGGAATAGGAATAATATTTTTACTTTGTTCTAATTCATACAGCCAACACATTCTTAGAAATGATGATTAAAGTTATGCATATCAATGAATTCCAAGTGCTGACCCATCTAATTTTTTTTTTTGTTGCCAAATTCAAGACCTTACTTCCTGATATTGTTTTGTCTTTCATTGACAAGTATAAGATATTAGTACTGAAGTTACTTTGATTGAAATTAAACTTTTTAAAGCTATGACCCACTAGCAATGTTAACACCTAAAATAACTCATCTTTTCAATAAATTAAATCAACTGTGCAAATAAGATTAGCCAATGACGCAAATCAAATAAGTACAAAAAGAGAGACCAGTCTGCTAAGTATTACTATTCACACACACACATTTTCAGAACCGCTTGTCCCATACAGGGTCACGGGGGAACCGGAGCCTACCCGGTAACACAGGGCATAAGGCCGGAGGGGGAGGGGACACACCCAGGATGGGACGCCAGTCCGTCGCAAGGCACCCCAAGTGGGACTCGAACCCCAGACCCACCGGAGAGCAGGACTGCAGTCCAACCCATGGTGCCACCGCACCCCTCTATTACCATTCAGTATAATTTAAGTGCCCCCCCCGTCCGACATATCATACAGTTTTAGGTTTGAATGCCAATCTATTTACAAAGATAACAATTTACCCATTTATACAATAGGGCAACTTTACAGTATCAATTCGAAGCAAGTACCTTGATTCAGGGGTCAAGAATTCAAACCCATGTCCTTTCACTGCAAGTTGACAGCTTTAACCATTACATTAGCTGCCCCAAATTAAGTAATAACATTCATTGGCCATTTAGCTGACACCTATAAAGAAAGTGATTTACAATTGTTTACCTTTTTAAACAACAGGGTATTTATACTAGAGAAATTCAGAATAAGGTGGAAGAACAGTGAGGCTATTTGGGGTTGAAACATACAACCTTTTGGTTACAAGTCATTGTCCAAAAATTATTTACTACTGACTGTCCTACAGTAAGAAAACACAGACATAAACTAACACTACTGACATAACTAAAACATTAAATGTGAAAAATTCAAAAGCAACAAAAACCTGGGACACTGCTGCCTTTGGACCCAAAAGTCGCAGATGCGAATCTCACCGCTGGCTGTAGTACCCTTGAGTAGGGTACTTACCCTAAATTGCTCCAATAGAATTTCCTAGCTGTATAAATTGGTAAACAACTGTAAATAGATTAACATTGTAAGTTACATTGGCCAAAAGCACCAGCTAAATGAATAAATGTAAAAAAGATGGTGAAAGAAAAGATGTATTTAAACTATTTATAGGAATATTCATGTTATTCAAGGTGTTTATATGGTTTATACTGTGGTGTGTTCATGGGCATGGCAAAACAAAGTCAGGAGATTGAATGTGCTCACTACCATTTATTAAATGCTCCCTGCCAAAGTTTATCCATCCCAAGTGTTTTTGTCATAAAAGCACAAGTTTTACACATACACTGAGTCCTGTTTTCTGAATGATTAAAGTAACTGGGTGTAAAAATTACAGAGATCACACACACTTTCAGAACCGCTTGTCCCATACGGGGGTCACGGGGAGCCAGAGCCTACCCGGCAACACAGGGCGTAAGGCCGGAGGGGGAGGGGACACACCCAGGACAGAACGCCAGTCCATCACAAGGCACCCCCAGCAGGACTCGAACCCCAGACCCACCGGAGAGCAGGACTGTGGTCCAACCCACTGCACCACTGCACCACCGCACCACCACACCCTCTGCTGCTACTATACACTCAGTGTATTTATTCTGTACCTGAACAGTAGGCAAACTATCTGTTTACTCACTCTAAGAATATAATACATGGCTAAGAACTATTGTCATGTATTATCAAAAAATATTTAAATAATTTTGCCATTAATTGGGCACTCAGCATGTTAATAATAAAGAAGCGTTGTTATTTCTGTTGCTAAGAGCCACTTAATTTCTTGCAATCACAGGGATACTAAACTGGTGTTACAGTAATTATATTAAAAATATTATATATAATGACATGCCATCCCTAATTATGTGCACCTGCAATTATTTGAATGAGATGAACTCAATTTAATCGTTGCCACATTGACTTCAGTGGAGGTCATTCCGCAAGTGAACTTTCAAAGGTTAGTTTATTTTTGTATTATTCAGAAAGCTTACACACCGGCATTTAACAGTGTAAAAAGGTTTCCTGAATGACTAACCTAGCAGGTCACTTGCAGAAGCTGGCCAGCATGCCTCTGGTCATAGTTGTCATTTGATGACTTCTGTCCAATTAAGTCGTGTAAGATGCAGGCTTGGGGATTTACAAATAATTCTTCCATCAGCCTAATACTTCTAGAAATAGTAGCTGCCTCAAGCTTCCAGAAATGATCTGGAGAATGCTCTTTCAAGGGATCAAAAGCCCAATAAACACAAACATTTCCAGACATATAGCTTTTTAAAAATCCTACAGTCCTGACTGGTCTCACTTTTTCCTAAAAAAAACCATAATGCATTTTTTGTTTTCATTTTTGAGGAATAATTGCTGTGAACACAACGAAACTTTCAACCAAGTGACTAATGATGGCACCAAGTTAATAAAAGTAATAGGTTAACACCTCAGACTTCAAAACTTCCTAAATCATTAAAAATCTACAGTGTTGCTTCACTCCACACTTTGACAATTGTATTTTTATTCAGGCAGAGGACTTTCCTTTTTCCCTAGTTTGTGCATTTGTCAACCTTGCTTTGCTGTGCTGTCTCTTTCCATTCAGGCCCTTCTACTCCAAATCGCATCATTTGAGGGGATTTTTTATGTGTGTGGGGATTTAGTCGTGGGCAGAGAGTAAAGTCAGCGGTTTCATTGCGGTGGGGCTCAACATCGCTGCCAGACCTACCTTGATTCCATGCCGATGCTGCCCAAAGTAATTACCTTTACTGTATGCCAACCTGCAAGGTGTTGCTTAAAGGAGAGTTTGCCAAAAAGGGAGTGCATTTTATGAACCCTTGCTTTTTTTAGTATTACATAATCATTGCAATTCATGGTAGCTGAAAATATGCCATGCAAAATTAATAATATAAACGTTTAAGTGGGCCTGTTGAAATGTCCCATTAAGCTTAGTTGATATCAATTATGTATGCCTGTGTTTTTATGATATTTAGTTCACTTCTAATGAACAATTTTATGTTTCATTTTTAGTTGATGCACTGCATTTATAATCTTGTAATACATAAGGCATTTTATTGGTAAAATTCTCGCAGTTGCCATAGGAACCATTATAACTTCCTAAGTATCTGCACCAAACACTTTGTAATGCTGCAAATGATATGACTTGATAGTATATGTATTTTGGGGTGATCAGCTGAACATAGAGGTAAAGTCACTGAACATGACTATGCTGATATAAGTGATTCTTCCCTTCAAATAAGCAATGCATTTCTGGCTCGTTTCCCTAACTAGCTAGGGCTCTCAACTGAGAAATACCACTGTGCAATTGATCAATCAAGTTTGGGAGATGGGCCCCTCAGGGATGCCTAATTATTCTGTTTAAAGGATGGAATTAACATGGTTGAGAAGACAGAATCCCATCTCTCCGTAGCACTTCCGAAAAGGCAAATGAAATCTCTCCGTTGTGGACCACTATGTCCCTTATAATTCAGCATCTCCTTGTGGCTACCAAGACTGAAAGTTGGTAGCCATTTGGTTTTTCTAACTGCTGAAAGGAGATAGTTTACAACCCTCTGTACATTATGAAAAGGTGGCTTGGCACAAGTGTGCATCTGATGTATTTGGCTAGATGTGAGGTGGCTCCATTTCCTTACTACGGATACGGAAGCAAAGTCCCCATCTAAATATCTGCCGGGAGTTCAACTACAGAGGATGTAGAATGCCAGGTTTAACCGCTGTCAAGAAGACTTGGGTGGGGGAAGGAATTCTGGAAGACATGACTGATCCATCTTTGATTTCTGACATACGCTTCCTTTACATTTCATAATGCATTAAATAAAACAACTAAGTGAAAGATCAGCATTTACAGAATAAACATAGTAATTCAAAAAAATAATGTTATACAACTATTAACAACTATGGTAGTGATCATACTTCATCTGAGGTTTCTTTACATGTTACAGCTGAATGATTTCACCTCAGATGAAGAAAACAAGCTTTCCAGTCACCAGCTGTGAACTGGGCATACACTCAATGCCTCAAGACAATCTACATATTATAAGTCATCCTGTTTTCCTGCTCTGCTCATGAAGACACTTTGTGTGGCTCTTCAACTCTTTTGCCCGGAGATGCAACACTGATACTGAATCCTCGCAACTGTGCTTCAACCACATCAGTTCTTAAAGAATTTCTAAGAAAAACAAAATCAACTTCTGTTAAAAGTTATTTCAATGCCCAAAGATGGCTGCAGTAAAACCTTTAGGAAATAAAGCATCACTGTTGAAATTCTGAGGAATGTCTTTCAAGCAGACTTTTCCAGAATCCTTGTACTACAGAGGATCTGGGAGGGTAAAGGGTCATCTGAGGGCAAATGGTTTGGTAGAGCAGGCCTGTAAGCATGGACTGTCTTTGGCAAGTGAAACATCCTTTTGACCTTGATTTGGCACTGGGACAGTGTTTTCTCTGTGTGGTCGGGTACAGAGAGACGCATATGATCATCTCTCCTCATGCTCAAAGGGAGAAAAGGGCTATTTATTCGGCCATGAAATGAAAGGGGGTCGCTGACATCCACTCTTGGCTGTGCTACACAGACTACCCAGACTAATGTTGACATCTGACTCTGCCATTGAGACTAAAAAGTGCCCATGTACTCATTTAACAGCTGCTGCATCTTAAAACCATGCAGCTGAAAAAGCTTAAAAATAATTACTATCCTTGTGCACAAAGGGAATCTGAGACATTACATTGGATATTTTTATTTATTCTTTAATTAGTAACTCTTCTGGACTACACACATATAATGTCGAACATCATATTGTTCTCTTTGTATCCCCCCACCTCTAAGAAAAGAGTTTTTATGCTTAGACCATTACATACACTTATAAAATAATAGCGTTAGGTCATTCTGTCTATTAACAGGCTGAGCCTCCTCAAGCACTAAGTTCTGCAAAACATGACCTGTGTTCTCTTGACCTGTATTCTCTTGTTCTTAGCAGTTAGGACAACCTTGTAGCACAAATACATGGAAAGAGCAACATTAAAAGAGTAAACAGTCCTGAAGTCATTTGACCACAGTGACCTCTGCACAGCAAGAAGGCACAACTTACTTAAACAGTTTCATTCTGTAGAATAATCTTTTTGATTATTATCTTTTCCACAATTACCCTACAATGCACTGGTAACCTGCCCTAAATGTATCCTTCATTGTGGCCTTCGTTTTCAGGGATAGGGCTCCAAGCATTGTGATCCTGCACTGCAATCATCATCATGTTCATAATACATTGTCATGTCAGGAATCAACTACTCCCCATTTCCTAAAATTAAAGTAAATGTATTCAGACTGTATTCAGACTGTGTCATAGTTGAAAGTGTCAGACTGTGTTATTTTCATTAGCCAGGTGACTTGGTACCACCTAATAGCAGCCTTGGGAGATGTTACCCAATTAAAAAAGATTAAAAAAAAAAAAAAAAAATGACACAGCAAAGTTGATTTTTGTTCCCATTTATCTTGCTGAAAGCTAGACTACTTATCTACCACCATCTCACCTTTTTCTATCGTGACCATTTGTTAAAACTGAATACCCAACTCCATTTCCTACAGATTAAGTTACAAAAATTCAGCCACTTGATGCATAATTAATGTGCCACAACCTTTGGGTTAGAATCAGATCTGTCCTGCCAGTGAATGCGAAATGTTCAATGGCTACTAAAGGCGGGCTGTTAAAAATATTGTGCCACGTTTTAGGTGGCTCGCCAAGGCCATCAGAAATGCACCAATGCTTTAAAAAATACATGCGTTCATGATGGTTTCACTTTGCCACCACAGGCAGACATTCCTTACACCCAATTTCAATGGCATCTAAGAGTAATTCGAAGATATATCTTAAAGTTGCCACACTGCCTGCGCGGGCGAGATGTAGTGCTCTCAAACAGAATGGTGGACCCTGTGATCTTCACGCAAATGACACACTGTTAAACACAGCTACCGAGTCCATCAGGGACCTAAAAGTAGGACGCACATTTCAAAGTTCTTTGTGTTAATTGCATAATGGTAAAACTCAGCCGAGCTTTCGGTTTCAAAGGATTTGCCAGTTGTTCTCTCTGCATTTAAATAACGTTCCCTGTGGAACTCTACAACCGTTCTCTAATCGGAAATGCACACCTCTCGAAGATCTCATCAGAGGAGAACAATAGCAGCAACGTGGGTATTTATTTCCAAAATGTCATCTCTCTTGCTGCAAGAAGTCATTGCAGAATTTCTATTTTCATTTTGTCCTCACTGTATAAAAAGAATGAACTATAAATGTAATCAAGATATGGGAAACTTTGTAAAAGCAAAGTCTGCTTTGTAATTTTTTATGTATGTGTGCTGCATGTGTTTGCTTTATGAATATGTGTAAGAACTCACTTTTTAATTCAGCTAACTTTTTTTTTCTTTTAATATATTTTCGTCCTACTTGCAGCAAGTACCAAGGAAGTATGGTGCATTTATGTGCAATAGTCAGCACTTTTTGATTTTGTTATCAATTTGAATTTGAGAAAGCAATGAATATATACATATATACATTCAAACATGTCAACCAAGTTCACATTAGACCTTAAAATCAATTGGAATATGTCTTTGAATGATGTGGTCAATAAACTCTGCTGTTGCCATTTTTCTTAAAAAGCATTGTGTGTTTTATTTTCAAACAAGTAGTTTGATTGAGATGCAATCACAGAAAAAAATGTAGCATGAACAGTGATCGAGTCAATATAAATTATTCATTTAGCTTTTTATTTCCCCTGAGGTGTTTGGGAGTAGGTTTGAAACTGAGTCTGTGTGGAGTTTACGTGTTCTCTTGGTGCCTGCATGGGTTTCTTCTGGGTGCTCCCACAATCTAGATGTATAATTCAAGTGGATTGGTGATGCTGGGAGTTGTGATAGTTGGCAAGTGTTGATGTTAATTTAAAAGCAACAATAGATGGGTTAAGTTTGAAAATTTTGTTGAAAAGAGAATTTATCATAGTTTTCAGCTGTTACAATTAGTTAGCTGTTGTAATTAGTGTAGCAGAACTTGTCAGAATAATCTTTCAAGACATACAGTATCATAAACATTTATGCACTAATGTCCTCTTACACAGCAAATTTGAAGCAGGTTGTAATGAAGAGTAATTCATATTTCATGAATATTGAAAATCTACTTGAAAAATTATTAAATAATACTTTCATATCTTAAGGAATTGTTTGAAATAATTCACAAAATGTATTAGTATAAATGAACACTTGACTGTTTTGTATGTGAAAAACCTATGCACATTTTCTTTAGACATGTAAAGGAACACCTAACTCATTTTTTATTACTCTTTAATTAAAAAAAAATAAATTAGATCACTGTAAGGGGGGTGTGGTGGCGCAGCAGGTTATGCTGAGTTATGCTCCCTGGTGCACTGACAGTTCGAGTTCTGCTTGGGGTACCTTCTGATGGACTGGTGTCCCCTCCTGGGTGTGTCGCCTTGCACTCTGTGTTGCTGGGTTAGGCTCTGGTTCATCATGACCCAGCTTGGGAGAAGCAATTTCAGCCAGCATGTGTGTGATATCACTGCTTTTTTGCAGGGTCTGGAAACTGTTTGAGTAGTTTGTGGTTTTTGAAGTTCATTGTTCGGTAGCTTTTTTCTTTGTAGTAACTGCATTCACATTTTGATACTTTCTTATGGTATCTCTGCACAGAAGACTATACCCCTTGGCATTTTTCTTATCTATTTTTACTTCAGATTGTCTATGGAAAAAAAAAAATCAATGGTGATGAAAATCAAATTCTTAAAATAATGTCATGTGCAGGGATACCTCACTTGCTTAGAGTTGCTTCGTAGGATTCAAGGAAGCACAGTAGGACAGTGAGTAGCACAAGCTGTTTACAAGCTCACAGTGCCTGGGTTGTGTGAGAGGACATGGGTTCAATCCCCACTCAGTCTGTGTGGAGTTTGCATGTTCTTTCTGTGTGGGTTTCTTTCCACCTTCTGAAGACATGCTATTGAGGTTCACCCATAGTGTGTGAGTGACAAAGAGAGTGTGTTCTACTGATGTATGGATGAGTGACCCAGTGTAAGTCACCTTGGGGAGTAAGGTGTGTGGGCTGATGGTAACACTACAAAGTATCCATTGGAAGTTGCTTTGGTGAAAAGTGTTTGATAAATAAATGAATGTAATGTAATTGTTACTGCTGGTGATGACTCAAAAATCCAGTCCACATAAAGGTGGGATTCTTCAGAGAGATAAGGAATAGGAAACTGTCTGTTATAGCAAAGTGCAAAAAAAACATTAAAATTTGAAATTACTGCACTTAAGCAGAATTTATCATTAAATTTCCAAGAAAAAACAATCAATTTAAAGACTTCAGTGGTATTATGTGAGAAAGCTTGTAGCATAGTGATAAGAGCTACTACCTTTGGACCCCAAAGGTCACAGGTTTGAGTTCCACCTTGAGCAAAATACAGTACATACCTGGAAATTGCTCCAGTAAAATTACCCAGCTGTATGAATGGGTAAAAAATTGTAAGTACCTTGATATTGTAAGTTGCCTTGGAGAAAAGCTTCAGCTACATGAATAAATTCAATAGATTTTTATAGAGTGCTCTTCTCACGCAGTGACACAGAGCGCTTTAACACAGGCATAAGGCAGAAAAAACAAGTACATCAGAACAAAGACACAGAGAAGACAGTTGAGTACAGACTACTGTAATACAAATGCTTTTATAGAGCTATAAGTATGCCTACTGGCCACGGAGGAAAGGAACAAAAACTCCCAACTGAAAGTCGAGGGAGAAAAAACCTCTAGGGGTCCGAGAGCCAGTGGCTGCACACCCCTCCTGGGCATTCTAGATTAAATTAAATGTTAATTCGTTCATGTGACTCAGTCTTGCAGATTATCTGCAAATTTTTTCCTGCTGAACAGTTAAAACACAAAGTCCGTAGCTTTATTGACAGATATACTCATCAGCATTTAAAAGATAAATGTACATACCCAAAATGTTGCACTGGTTAACAAGCTTAAGGCCCTTTTCTCACTGGTACATGTTTGTTAAAAATTTTGACACTTCTTAAAGGCATATAGTGTTAAGGGAAAAGCAAAAATTAAATGAATTTGCAAAACTCTTCACGTTTTAATTAGAATTCAGAAAGAACATTTTAAGGTAACGCATACACCTAATGTTCATCATCTAATGAGGTCTCAGTGTGGGACTTCCAAATGGAACAACCAAGCAGCCAATTGTCCATAACTAAATTAACACATGTTAATGAGTTCCTCCAAAAAAGATAAATAATAGAGAATGAATAGTCTCACTCATAGCCACTTGAGAATGATAATATAAAAATATATACCTGAAGAGGGCCCTCAGAGAACACCAAAGGTTCCATAAAGTTCGGACAGTAGGCTAGAAATCTCGCCTCGTATGTGATTCATGCAACTGATCAATAACCTCCTGAAAATTTTATGGGGATGCAATTAAGTTTGTCTAAGGAACAGGATACATGAGGTGTAAACATCGTGAAAGTGAGTTGAATTGAGTGGTTCCAAATTTCCATTCTATTTGTATTTTACTGACTTCCATCTATCCAGTGGGTGCATGAAAACAGAAAAAGAAGTCTTTTTTAAATAAAAATGCGCGCACATTGGCTGAAGCCACTGCTCCCAAGCAGGGTGTGGTGAACAGGAGCATAACCTGGCAACACATGACATAAGGCTGAAGGGGGAGGAGACACACCCAGGGCGGTACGCCAGTGCATCACAAGGGCCCGGTCAAACCCGTTGCGCCACCACACCCCCCTTCAAATATAAATAAATAAATAAATAGCAATGTTCTGAATATCCTTTATGGGGCATGGTGGCACAGCGGGTTTGGCTGGGTCCTGCTCTCTGGCAGGTCTGCGGTTTGAGTCCCTCCCTGGGGTGCCTTGTCACGGACTAGTGTCCCGTTCTGGGTGTAGGCTCCAGCTCGCCGTGACCCTGCTTGGGACAAGTGCTTTCAGTGTGTGTGTGTGTGTGTGTGTGTGTGTGTGTGTGTGTGTGTGTGTGTGTGTGTGTGTGAACATCTTTTATTCACTGTGTTGTGCTTCACACAAACAAGGCAGTGCCATGTTTCTCTTGTGCTTCAGGCACCACTGGAGAATGGAACTGTTGATTAGAGAAAAGTTGAGTAGAGTGAGCTGTGGAAAGTATTGGGAAAAATATTGGATGAGTTTTTTACCTTAAAATCAAATCTGTATGTTACTGACCAGAAGGAAGCAACAGATTTATCACACAAAAATGTTTACCAGAATGATTCCTGTAACCATAAACAGCAAAAAAGCAAAATAATTTACAAGTACCTTTATATATTTGCTGTTTACTTTCTGCAAAAACCTTAGATATAGCTATAATAAATAAAAAGTATTCAAGATGAAATCCCTCCTGAAATCTCTCCTGCACAGCTTTGCAAAGTTGCACCCCCTCCATCCACATGCTTTCGCCTTAATTTCAAAGTCACTTTTACCCATATGTTTCAATCAATAAAAGCTTAATAGCGTATTTTTCCATTTATTTGTTGGTTACATTGTACAAAACCGTCGGACAAAGCAATAAAAATAAGTATAATTTAAAAATTAATTATAAAAACTATATCTATGTAAAGTACATTTAAATTAAAAATAATTTAAACTGGGGGAGTGCGGTGGGTTCAGCCGGAACCCACTGTGTGGGGTACCCACTGGGGTTCGAGCCCTGCTTAGGGTGCCTTGCGGCGGACGACATCCTGTCCAGGGTGTGTCTCCTCTCCCTTTGGCCTTGCGCCCCGTGTTGCCGGGTAAAGCTCTGGCTCACCGCAACCCCGCTTAGGACATGCAGTTGTTGACAATGGATGGATGGATAATTTAAACTTAGTGAAACTAAAAACATGTACACAAATTCCTGTTCAGTCCCAGGTGTTTGCAGATTTACCCCATAAGTATGTATAACATTCATTAACACATTTCTTTTCTATCTGCAGTTTTGTCTACATGGTGATAGCATGCTTTCTTTTTTTTTTTTTTTTTACTGGTGTTAGAACTGCCAACGCTATTGCGCTCATCAGATGGGGATAATAACATTCCTCAGAAATTTACAAAAGGCACAAACACCAGATACGGCCTGTAATGATTTTTGTTTAAAAATACACATGTGAAGGCATTAAGAGGAAGTATGTTAAAATTCAGTTTCCAAAGAACTTCCATTTGTAGTTCTATTTCGAACAAAATGGAATTGGTTCGCTTCTTAATGCACTTTAATCTAAATTCCTGCAGTTTTCACTTTCATTTGGCAAAAGACTATGTGATTCGTTGCTTCTAAGCTAAATAGCCAAGGAAATTGACGCACGCTGACTCAAAAGCACGTTAAAATCTCAACACAATTAGCAACTGTCTTTACTACAGGAAATAAGAAACGGTGGAAATGGCAGAAAGTGTGTTTACCCAAATGCATATCATTCACTTGTACCGTCATTAAATTGTATTAAAGTATCAACTTCAAAACTTCAGATCATAACAGAAATGACCAAACCACTAAGCAAAAAATAACAAGTGTTCATGAAGGAAAAGAAAGATATTTCTGTGGATACTAGTGTTCAATAAATTAGCCCAGAAAAAGACAAACAGGTTTGCATTTCTACTTTAAATAATGAAATGTGTATTTAGAATAATCAGTGAAAAACTGGAAAATTTTCAACAGTTCTATCCTATTCTTTTCTAGTTCTTCATGCACAGTATCCAAACCTTGTGATGGAAGACATACATAATTTTTACTGTATATTCCGAAGAATTGTCCCAGTCTCAGAGAAGGAACTGTTGGGACTTATCAGTCTTGGAAGTGTTGTGGATGCATTTCCAAACCACATGAAACTCATTGTTCAACAGAGAATGCGAGAGATAAACAAAAAATTAGAAATACGGATCACTATCATCATCATCATAATCATCATTATTGTCATCATCATCATCATCATCATCAACATCATCATCATCACCACCTTTTCTTCTTTGATTCATATTTCAAGTGTGCATAAGACTCACTGGAATTGTTCTTTGTGCCACATTCCACTCAGAGAGTTGTTTTGCTTTCTTTAAGATTATTTAAGATTTATTGAAAGAAGCATAGAGATTTACAGATGTAGCCTAGAGCTGGCCGCAACCATCAAATATGACTGAAAGCCGAATATTATCCAGCAGCAACTACAGGCTGACGGCATGCAGTACCACCTTCCTGAATAAATGACCTGTGTCATGTTTACTGCAAAGCATTTTGGAACAGCCCTAACACAAGCCAAGTGAATTGGTTTGGGAATTGCAGTTTGTCTTCTTAGGTGGTTCATATAGATATATATTTTAAACTCTGTCCACATCATGGAAGTAAAAGCAAACAAAATCCGTTCCAATCAAATTACACGCATCACACCCAAGCCCTGCATACCCACTCACGAACACCATTGTTAAATCCACAGAGAGGAACTAATGAATAATTTGAAAATGGAATTCACAGCTCAGTAACTTTGCAGGGATTCTGCCAGGATAAATAAACTACTCCACTCAAACACAGTTCTATTGCCCCAGTTTGATTGCCCTGAGAATGCAGAGCCATGTTCCACATATTTAGAACTACCTTTAGCACTTTATAGTTGGCACAGTATGTTCAGTCCAATGACATTATGAAGTTAGTGCACAGATGACTGCAGGATGTAAAGGATGTATAGCGATTTCAATATCTCATCTGAACTTTTTCTGGGTGTCTACAGCTCCGCTGTACTTGTATCTTAGATTTCCTATTTACTTTTACATTCTGACAATCCGAACAAAGTACAATTTGTCAAAAAAAAGGATATATATATATATATATATAATGACAAATGTTCATACATCATTGAAAATATCTATACTATATATTTTAGAAAGCATATTATTCCCTCATCAGCTTTTTTCAAGGCAGTTCATCGTTATCTAAGCAAGTGATTGCCATATGCACAAGCAATGAAACAAACAGGCGATGCTTTAGAAAGTTAACGAGCCCACTAAAGACTCCAATTGATTTCTTCCTAAGCTGAAAGCTAAAGCTTCATTTTTTCCCCCCTCCCCATCAGCAACCAAACACTCTCTGCACCATCCAAGCCTCTAAGTCCCCAGCCCAGATTTCCGCAGAGCAGTCTTTCTTGGCAACCTAAACTCTGCTGAACCTGCAAGTCCAACACATGAGCAAGCTTCAGGATACAGGGACAAACTAATGTGCACAGGTGGCAAAGTGAAACCCCTCCTCTAAAAAAAAAGAAGAAAAAATAAAAAAAAAAAAATTTATTGACAACAATATAATCTCATAACAGGTTTTCAGCGCAGCAGGAACGTCAGTGTTTGAAGTAAAAAATTTGCTCAGTCCTGCTTTTGGATCATCTCTGCTCACTAGACCAGCTGGTCTCCAGCTCACACTCTTGAACTGCAGTTCCAATAGAGTAAACCTGGGAATGGAGGACATGCATTTAAATCTGCAAAAACATTCATGTGCTCCTGTTATCTTGTTCTTTCTGCTATACCACACAAGTTTTGAGAATTATATAATTAATATATTGATGAACATTACCATTAGTATAATTTTCAGCAACTCTGATATCCTTATTCTACATAGAAATATTAGCTAAAAATAACAGAGCAACTCAGCCAAAACCTGCTTGTGTGCTTAATGTGTGCAGCGCATAAGTTCCCTGGAACCCAGGTGAGACCAGTAATTTATCACTGACAAGAATACATTAATGACAACATTAAGCACAGGAACTGAAGATGAGGCTCTAAAAATGTCTCCAGTTTGCAACATAAATTTCCAGTTAATTATCCTACAAGCTATATGATTCCAACAAATGAAATAAAATACTCACATCAAAAATACCAGACAGATAATGCATAACAATGACTGTGTATCTAAAAAGCTGGAATTTAGGCTTTTTTGAATAATTAAACAGAATTTACATAAGCAAATGCCAAATTGCAGAAGTTGTTTTAGTTCACAGCATACATATAAGCCTTTTTTTACGTTCTGTCCTTTTACGCATGTTAAAATAAAATGAACGAAAGTATGAAAAGTACACTGGGATATATAAAAGTCACATTACCCAGTTTAAAATGTCATTACACCAATTCTACTTGCCCTACAGTTTTTCAGCTATGCAGACTTTCAGAGATCCTGACCTGGTGGTTCTGGTAGTGCTCCTCTACGTTCAATACAAATGGCATCTCAGTTGCACATGTCTGTTGGAAATCACATGAGTCTGAGAAAAAGCAAGAAGTAAAAAAAAAAATGTGGGGAATTTAATACAGCTTTTTTTTCCGTAGTGACAGTTCTAAGTACGTTGCCAGTTTATAAATAGTAGTAGAAAACATTTCAAATTTAATTTTATGAATATATTTTTTCATATGGTGTTTTCAAACACCAGGTGGTACTTCTTCAGCCCAGTTGCTACCAGTATCAAGGTTTCAAGACACTTTCTTTTAACAGTGCAGGTTCGGTCGATTGTTGCTAACTCCTACCATCTGGGTCACTCTCACTAGTGAAATGTATGACACTCAATTCCAGTAGCTGGCAACCATAAATACCTCCTACTCTGAAGACTCAGAAGATAGTGATATTATGTATTGAACATATAATGCAGTGAAAGATTAGAATGCATTAAAAAGTTTGTGTGTAAATGGAATTGAAATAAACCCAATTATAAATGTATTTAATGATAATTAATTTAAGTGGGGTGCGGTGGCGCAGTGGGTTGGACCACAGTCCTGCTCTCCAGTGGGTCTGGGGTTCGAGTCCTGCTTGGGGTGCCTTGCGACGGACTGGCGTCCCGTCCTGGGTGTGTCCCCTTCCCCTCTGGCCTTACGCCCTGTGTTGCCGGGTAGGCTCTGGTTCCCCGTGACCCCGTATGGGACAAGCGGTTCTGAAAATGTGTGTGTGTGTGTGATAATTAATTTAATCCCTCAATTTTATGTATGCTTATGTTATTTATTTGAAGGGGGGTGTGGTGGCACAGCAGGTTTGACCAGGTCCTGCTCTTTGGTGGGTCTGGGGTTTGAGTCCCAGTTGGGGTGCCTTGAGACAGATTGGCGTCTTGTACTGGGTGTGTCCCCTTCCCCTCCAGCCTTGCACCCTGTGTTGCCGGGTTAGGCTCCGGTTCGCTGTGACCCCGCTTAGGACAGGTGGTTTCAGCCAGTGTGTGTGTTATTTATTTGTCCTCATTTTCACTTGGATCTGAGATGTCATTTTCTTTAAACAGTGTCAAACAAACATACCTAATACTCACAGAAAAGAGCTGATCGCTTTATAATCTTGAAAGAATCTCCTTTCTGTGGCTGTGAGTGTGGCTGAACATGATACAAGTAATGTCTTTCCTGAATACTACTTCAATTTGATTATTAATAACTAATAAAACAGCAGCAAACAAACAAATGTTTCCATCTGTTATGCTCCAAAACGAGTAAAAAATTAGTTTTTGAATTTTTGCCACCTTTTACCTTTTCAGTCAACATCGGTGTAAGCAGAATGTGAAACTTTAGATGAACTTTAGGGTGTTATTATGAGTTCACTTCAATTAGTACTGTACAAATTGCAGTTAAGGGAATTTTCATATATGGTCCCTGTTAACTAATACTTTGAAAAATGGCTCTTGGTTAGGAACAAATGAAGTCAGCTAGCAAAGAAAATTTTCTCTACAGTAGTAGCACACTATATAATGAGGAATTTGAGCAAAGAATCTGGCATACATGATAATGAGATGCAGGTTGTTGTGTGAAGGTGGAAGGTTGTGTGCGATGCTACGATAACCGCATTTCCACGGGGGCAGCAACCGAAGCAGGTAGCACAGAGGTGAAGGGCACACACTCGAATCCAGAAGATGGTCAATTCAAGCCCCAGGAAGGGGCCTTTAAATCGATTAAATGTGCAAAGTATTTGCTATAACTTTAATTTCCTAGTAAATGTTGCACACAGCTGAGTGAATGGCAAATGTGTACATTTATTCATTTAATATATCTTTTTCTCTGAAGTAATATACTACTCAGAAGAAATAACAGTGCATTTCACCAGCAGACAGAGGCAAAGATATACTTTCCACAGTACTGTCAATTAGTCCAGTACCACTGCTTTTGCCAACATAAATTACATAAGTAGCAGGTTATAGAATTTATATGTAGTATTTTTTTTTTGTGGTGAATTTCATGGAGCAGATAGAAGATCAGGAGAGAAGTTGTCCCAAAACAGATATGGTCTGGGGCCCCTTTTAAATGCTGAGAGTGATTCAGCAATTCTGAGTGAGAGATGGAGGTTATTCCAGACAGCGGAGGCAGAACTGAGAACCAAGAATCTGTTTGACCTGCAAATTTTGCAAATCAAATAATCCTTGCAGTTATTTCAAATCGCAAGCATGAACATTTCACCATGCTTTGCTGCAGATATTACAAAATGAAAAAAAATAATTACATTGCGCAATTTAACAAGCAGTTTGCAAACTTTTTTTTTTGGAACTGGACAGTCCGACCCCAACATGAAATTATGACGGAAATCTAAGAAAAGAAACGTGGCTACTTAAAATGTAAAATAAATTATTTTTGCTTACATTTATAGGCTGTAAATTGTAGAATATGGAAAAAAAAAGCAATTGCTAAATGTGTGAACAGTAAATGTTTGTGTCATTATGCCACGCCCTCGCCGCACACCTGAAACCACTCACAGACTGATGCCTGATGGCAGAGGAAGACAAGGAGCTAGTGCGGAACCTTGTTCAGCCTACCTGCTCGCTAACTCCTTTTGCCACCTATTACCTCCTCCGTGCCTCTCAGCCCTTTGTCCTGTTCCCTTATCCTTCTCCTTTGCCCCTGTGATCATTCTTGGATTATCGACCTCTTGCCTGTTTACTGACCTCATCTTTTGGATTAACTTGTGATTGACGTTTGCCCATCGCCTGCCCACCGACTACGAGTTTGGCTTTGCAAAATAAAAGTCCTGTTCGCTCCGAACTTGAGTCCGGCCACTTCCTTCCAGGACTGCACCATGGCACATTAAAGGATGAAATATAAACTTTATATTATCTTTCACACACGCATCATCTGAAACTGCTTGTCCCATACGGGGTCGCGGGGAGCCGGAGCCTAACCCGGCAACACGGGGCAAAGGGCTGGAGGGGGAGGGGACACACCCAGTACGGGACACCAGTGCGCCACAAGGCACCCCAAGCGGGACTTGAACCCCAGACCCACTGGAGAGCAGGACCTGGTCCAACCCACTGCATCACTCCCCCCCCCCCTCTATTTTGTCTTTCCGAAACGTTAAATAATTCGACTGGTGGAAAATTTGATGGGAAATGTAAAAATGCAAGATGTACCTGTTGTATGAACAACCAAAACAAAATTTAGCTGTTGAACCCTGTTGGTGATATACGTAAAATGAGAAGTAATCAACCCAGTTCTTTTCTGTGAAACATGGATTTAAAAGATTCCTCGTACAGTAAAAAGCCCACGAAATGAGAAAATTCTTACCGTGGAGAGACATATGCTGCCAGTGCCAGCAGTGAAATCAGCTTGGCAGAAACACACACGTGCTGAAATTATACTCCACTAACACTGTACCCATTGCAGATCAGGGGGAACTCTCGCTTAGTAATGTGTAGGTACTGCTGTGAGGTTCAGAACAGTGGCATCGCTTTTTTTTCACATCAGCAGTGTAGGTTGCTCTCTCCAACTGCGTTTTGGAAATCCTGCAGTTTGGCACTGAAAAGCTGTCAAAAGCTGATTTTTGTGGCTCAGCACTTGAACATGATTTTGTTTTTTCATTCTGCTGGTGTCTTGTAGGCACTGGAAAAGGTGAATGAAGGTAATACTTCTCCATTGAAGGCAAACTTTTAGGTGGCTGGGAGATTATTCTTGCAGAAAGTCAGTTTAGATGATTCATGGCATCACTATGGTTTAGAACGCAGATGGGTACAACAGAGTTGCAGAATGTCATATGGTTTCAGAAACAGAGCTCAAAAGAAATCCCATGGAATGTTATTATTTTTTGTAATTGTTATCATTGCAGTCAGTAATAATGTTGTTAATACAAGATATTTTACATACATACATTTTCGGAACCGCTTGTCCCATACGAGGAACCGGAGCCAACCCGGTAACACAGGGCGTAAGGCCGAAGGGGGAGGAGACACACCCAGGATGGGACGCCAGTCCGTCTCAAGGAACCCCAAGCGGGACTCGAACCCCACACCCACCAGAGAGCAGGACCGTGGTCCAACCCACTGCGCCCCCACAAGATATTTTATCAATGTTTTATTTGTTATCAGCAGGTAGTACTTCGTGGCACAGTCTGTGTGGAGTCTGCATGTTTCCCTATGCTCATGTGGGTTTCCTCTCAGTGCTCTGGTTTCCTCCCATAGTCCAATGACATGCGCTTTGAGTGAACTGGTGATTCTAAATTTCCGCTAGTTGTGTGTGTGTTTGTGTGTCATTGCCCTGCACTGGACTGTCATCTCCTGCAGGGTGTACTCTGCCTCAGGCCCTATTCGAGGATAGACTCTGGACTGCTATCACTCAGCACTGGACCAGTGGTTATTGATATTGGATTGGAGCATGGATGGATAGAGAGATGAATACACAATATGATAAATAATAAATTGTATATTATGTTAATATGTGAATGCGGTTGACTTCCTATATACAATGAGCAAAGAACTATTTCAAAACATGTTCTTGAAAGAGATTTACAGTGGTGAGTTACCACTAATTTGGAAATATGCAATTAATTTAAACGTGACACATGGAGACACCATTATAAAAGAGATTTTTTGTGAAATTTGGTTGAGTTTTTACAAATTTAATAAGATCCATAAGGAGGCAGATGAAAGCTAATGAGGCAGACAAGCTGAATTATGGGAGTGACCTTCAGAGGGCATTTGGAATTTCCTCTGCCCTGAAAAGGCAGATTTTACAGTTAAGCAAGTCACTGACCTGCTTGCTCAATTGCAAAACAATTACGCTTAATGTGTAATGCTCCATCTAGCACAGTGAGCATGGGCTTCATGTCAATTAACCTGTCAATCCATCAAGGTAGTGGAGCTAACACATGGCTTCAGACATGACAAAGAGACAATGTACTTCCATTTAAAGTGATTTCCAGATACAGGGATAATTTATTTAATGGTACAATGTCTCACAGTAAAATATGCTAGAGGATAATAGACTTTAGAGGACAAATCTTCCAATTTTTAATACAACTAAATGTTTTTGGAAACCTAGTAAAGGATGTGGAACAGCAGTTGAGAAAATATAAAATTAGCTCCTGGACAATGTTTAATACAATGGACATTTGCCTTGGCTATGCATTGTATCATATTTATTAAGATCTCACCACCTTTGTGCCACTCTTTTTCAAGTGCCAGTAAGATATACACTGGCTCAAGTCATGAACACTTGAATTTAAAATTTTCAAAGACATAAACATGTTTTATTAGATTTTAACTTTTTTTAAAGGCTCTGTTTGCAGCAAAATGAACATGACCAATATCCTCGGAGCCAATCGATAACTGATTTTTTTCTCTAAGAATAGTGAAGGGATATCAGTTCACTCCACACCTTTTACAGCTTGCGTTGGCGTTTGTGCGTGTTACTCCCTCCAACGGCCCAGTAAGGAAAGGTGTAGCCCTACCATAGAGATGAAAAATGAAAGTGAAGATCATTAAAAAAGTTGGAGGTGACACAAATATGATGGACACCAGATAATGTAGGGATGAGAATGGTTGCCTTGTATTCAAAGGACAAGGGTTTGAATCCCCACTCCCAATGTACTATCCACGTGCAAGGTGCTAGCAAGATATAGACAGCAGGGTAATATAGTTGTTAGAGCTACTACCTTGTATTCAAAGGGCACAGGTTTGGGTCTCACCTCCTACTGTGAAATGCTTGATCAGCTTGCTTGTACTGGTGCTTACTGTCATATTCATATATCTGCTAACATGCTGTGTGATGGCATCTTGCCACTAAGTCTAGGAAGCCTGGTGCAGAATCTGACAATAGTTAGCTTAGCCCTGAGCTTCTTTCTTATGTTAGCTGCTGAGCCATGTAAGGCAACATTCTGACAAACTGCACATGGGATTTTCTCTGGATTCTTGTGCTTGGACAAGTTCCATTTGTAGATTTGAGCCTTGGTATCTAGAGTGTAAGTCATCAATTTCAAGTTTTAATAGGAGGCTGCTCCTGATGATGTTTGAGCAGTGGGAGCCTAGACGTTTTCATGTTTAGCGTGGATGATGGTCTTTTCCTTATCTACAGTCCCCTTATGTTTTTCATGTAGCACTCGTCATTGGATGTGTTGTTGTAGTAGCGTTCCATCCAGTCCACTTGCCGTCAAGTTGTTGAATACCGATAATTTATATTTTCCTTGGCAGCTTATAGTGGGCTGAAACTGTCAGTGTGTTAGGAATTAAGAAGTATATATCAGTTCCCTTATGTAAAAGTTGAGTGTGTTAATACACACACACACTTTCTGAACCGCTTGTCCCATACAGGGTCGCAGGGAACCAGAGCCTAACCTGGCAACTCACTGCGTAAGGCCAGAGGGGACACACCCAGGACGGGACGCCACTCTGTCGCAAGGCACCCCAAGCAGGACTTGAACCCCAGACCCACTGGAGAGCAGGACCTGGTCTAACTCACTGCACCACTGCACCACCACATCCCCCTTCTCTTAATACAATGAAGGAAAATAGCTAGACTGACATCACTGAGGAACAAAGACCTCATGGGTCTGAGACAAGTGTACATCTCTGTCCTGAAACATCTGACACAAGTGTCTGATTAAAGCTCATGCACAGAAGAAAATATTGGTTGCGGAAGTAAAATGACCACACCCCAAGCAAGAATGAAAAATAGTTATACTGACTAATAAGCAATAAGCATGTAAGAAAAAATGCATAAATTGTGCTTTTGCTGAGATGTACATCGCCTTTGGACAAAAGCATCTGCTAAATGAATTAATGTAAAAGTAAATAAATGTAAAAAAGATTATATATTTTCATAAGCCATTGTAGCAGTTTTTCATTGTATGACCCTGCCTTATAGTGGCTTAATGCTTTACGCAATGTGCTCATTTCTTTTTCAACATGATGTAATATAGGTACTAGGACAAAAATCATGTATTTGTTGAGTACATTAATACGTAATATGCTACAGTACCTCCTAGTTACATTTGTCATGTAGTAGACACTTTGCTTTAACAGGTTATGCAACTAGCAACTGATCATGTGTGAAATCTAAAACACAAAGTTAAGCATACAAATAAAACTTACAATCAAGGTTATATTATATGTATTTAAATGGATATTTTGTAAAAAATATATTCAACTATCTATTGTATATAGATTTATATGTGTTGCTTCTGCTTGACTGATGTGTTACACTCTTAGCCAAATGCTGTATTCCATTAAATTTAAATAACCTATTTTCCCATTTTTAAATATGTCCTATTTTTCCGATTTGCTGTGCAGTACGTATGTGATCCAAAAATGACTTCCCATTTGCTAAGTACATGTGCCTGATACTCTAGGTCCATTATTTATTAGATTTTCTTTACTAATGGATTACTATAGATTAGGAATCACTCTTCTCACAATTCATCTCTTGAACTCAGTAACTGTCAAAGACATCACAATCTTTAACTTCAAAAAACCTAAGCTCTTATGTTAACTGACAAAATACACACAGTAATGTGGCTATTGTACTACTGCTACAACTACAATTACTGCTACTGTCACAACAAGAACAACAGCTAATAATAATAATAATAATTCCATTGTGTGCAAGCAGGGAGAAAGAACTCTAGTCCTCACCAGTGTCTGTTTTTTGCACACCTGAAAATTCAGATGACAGTGCCTCTGCTGTCAATAATTGTGACTTCTGTGGCAAGGTCTTGCTAGAGTCCTTGGGGTCACCTCCCTGTGGTCGATCATTGAACATTCTGTGACCAGTTGACCTGCATTGTCATTTTCAGCTCAGTAGGCAGAATCATGTGATCCGTGACAGCCAAGGTCGCTGGGAGGCAGGGGTCCACATCACTGGACTGTGGTCTGACCTTGATGGCTTGGAGAGGTGTGTGCAGGAGGGGGGGGCACAATCTCTGACATTTAAATCTCAGATCTCTTACCTTTATCTACTCCTGTAATACATTTTTTTTTAATTCAGATATTATTTTTTTCCATGTACTTTTCTGAGCTTATGAAATACATTCTGAACATACATTAGCAAACAATAGTTATTTCATTTTCCAGTGACACTTTAGTACAAAGTGAAGCATATAAAATTCCGTGTTTGGTTTGCTTTTAGGCTCCCAAAGTGACATTTGAGCAATCCACAGCCACTGGAATTCATTTGGTCCAGGATTCCATGCACGACATATGTCTTTGTGCAACTGGGACACTTGTTCCTTCATAATTGATACACGACTGAAGACAGGATTCTTTTGAAAAGATATTCTAACCATTCTAACCATTTAAGCCAACAGAGTGCAAATAGTCAATCTGGAGAAACAGTGGAGTTTGCTTTGTTTTGAAATGTTTTCGTATTTTCAAACACATAGTGTTTCCAGTGGCTTCGTGGAAGAGAGCAAGTGAAAGCTTCACACATCCGAGAGAACAGACTGAATCATTCCTGAGAGACCTATACTGTATGCTTTGGCTGGTAAAATTATTTTAGTATCACTTTCAGTCTGCAAAGCTCGACAACCATTTCTGTGGGACAACAAACAAATCTTGACTGACCTCTCCCTGTAGAATCACTACTACACATTAGATCCTCATTCTTAAATCTCAACCACCTGGTTTCTCTGACAGCTGGCAAGAGAGACTAGAGACATCCTAATTCATGACTGAGGTTATCGAAGCATACATAAACACAGACAATTGTGAGAGTATACAAGGCTGTTTAGAGAAAACTGACAAAGATGTAAATCAAAGGCCACAGAACACGACGTGAGAATTTATGGCCTAATGCCTCTCTTTTAGGCCATGTTCCCTGTTGCACCGATTAACTACGGCCTGCGTCACAAATGGGAAATCAAAATGGCACAATGTCAAGAGCAGCCATAAACCCAAGGGATTTGTGTATGTGAGGCATTTGTTTCCTTTCCTCATTTTCAGGGAATGGGTCCAAAGTAACAAGGCCCACAAATTATACGAGAGGAACAGTTTCTAACTGTTCAGCGTGTTTTTAGAAAACACCTCCTTTAAATCTTCTTAACAGGCCACATGCCTATACTGCATTTGTAACGTACCAAGTGCCAATTTATGAGACTTATGGGTTAGCTGAGTCCAGAGTCCAGGAGAGATTTTTGTCTTCTACGTGACTTCCTTTTTAAAAATTTTCATCACAAACTTGTTTTTTTTTTTTTTTGTGTGTGTCATTTAAAACACACACACACATTTTCAGAACCACTTGTCCCATACAGGGTCATGGGGAACTGGAGCCTAACCTGGCAACACAGGGCGTAAGGCCGGAAGGGGAGGGGACACACCCAGGACGGGACGCCAGTGGCCACAAGGCACCCCAAGCGGGACTCGAACCCCAGACCCACCGGAGAGCAGGACTGTGGTTCAACCCACTGTGCCACCACACCCCCCTTATTATTTAAAACATTTAAAAGTAATATTTTACTTTCTCAGGTGTAGGAAATGAGAGAGTCCTCATAATACTACATCTAAATATGGCATCCTGCAATACCGCATTAAAGAGATGGTAACTGCAAAAAATGTCAGACACTTTATTGGCCACTCTGTGATGAAGGGCATCCCATTGGAGATGTACCCTGGCTAGCATATCACCTTCTGTTTCTGCGACAGGCTCAAGACCACCATGACCCTGATTTGGACAAGCAGTTAACAGCAGTGAGTGAGTGAGTCAGTGAGGGAGCGAGCAAGTGAGTGAGTGAGAAGTCAGACCGCTTACTTACAAAGGTGAAAAGGAAGCAATGAAGAAAAAGAACAATTCAATACACCTTAATTTCTGAGAATGGTTCTTGCAGTTGTTAAACCAGTCACTTTGACAAAACTGGTCATTCCTAAGGTCTGAACTACGACAAAATACCATAAAAGAAAACAGTCTGAACCACAAGCAAACAGTAATTAAAAAATACAGTACAAAATCATAAAATGAAATAGTACTGCTGCAACTTTAATGGTCAATTTCACTAAAATCAGACATTTAGTTCTTGACAGCCCCTTAATGAAGAATCCTGTCTGCGTTCTTTACGAACATTTCAAAGCTTAGGGTGATCTACATTAAAATCAGGTTGCATATATCATGTGCAGGAAAAAAAATGCAACAGCCTGCTTTAAATGAGCTCTAATTAGCATAATTATGCTAATGTAGAAAAATATAATTAAGCCCAAGTGACTAATTGGCACTGTTATCAGTTCCTTACTTCAATATCTATGCATACTAAAAAGTTTATTTACACCACAGATTTATCAACAATGTTTCTAAAAAGGCTATACATTTAAAACACCCTGTAATTAAATATGCAATCGTGAAAAGAACAGTAATTTAACAAAAAATCAACAAAATTCTCAGTCTGAGTTAGTGAGTTTTAAATATTGTGACAGCTGGAGTAGATGCAGTTGAGGTCATGTTCGTGACCCTTCATGGGTGAGAAATTACTCCTGGGTTATGGGTTTGGGGAGACACACACACACAAGCTTATCCAGTAGGTCAGAGCCGAAATCAGGTTGGCTTGAGGTTGCAACCTAACAGGGAGACAGCAGTGGGAGTTACCAGGGAGTCAGGTTGCTTTTGTCAGCCTTGTGCTAATCTGTCCATGAAGTGATAGCAAGACAGTTTTAATCAAGATGACTAATTTTTTACACAGCTGGACTGAGTCATGAAAGGAGCTGTGAGAGAAGGTGTGAGCTGATATTTCCGTTACTCTTAGCATCTTTAGTACCTGTTATGAACTGTGTTTAGAAGCTTTACATGTCTGATAAAAAAAGCTTGGCAAATAATAAAAAGGTAAGGTTTTTTAAAAGGTGCTCTTTTCAGTTTTCATGGTTTTCCAGAACAAAGCTCTATATCGTAAACCAGTGCTTTTGGACAACACCTTGTGCTACAAAATGAATCTGCCACCAATATCAAGGTTTCCATGTCACTTTCTTTCTGTGTTCTTTCTATCTCAGCTTTAGTGTCAGTGTATGCATCAATATTTTGCTCTTTTAGGAATAATTTATCAGTTTATGTTGCAGTCCTTGGCACTGCTTTCTTGCCCGTTTGACCCAACAGCCTGCCTCACTATGGAATGTGGTTCTTCTTTAAGGTCTTACAGAAACAAAAAATGTAAAGTCAGTCATTCAAAAACATTCAATTGTCTTTATCCTCAATTGTTATTGTGTTTTTCTGCTGTCTTGGTCACAATATCAACAGAAGGTCAGTAGTGATACAACAAACAAATACTGCATATCTACAAGATGGTATCTGAGGTGATAGCACACTTTTGTGCTGATAAATATTACACTTGCTTGCCACTTTCCGTGATAAAGTTGGTCTTACAATCTGAAAACAGGCTAGTAAACTGAAGCCATCTGATATATAACACAAAGAAGATAAACCAGTGGTGACTGTTTGTCAAGTCAAGCTAAATTCCCGCTTTATTAAATTATGTGTGCACCATCTAGCTGCCAGTTTCCCTATTTTCTTGAGATTTTCTACTATGTTTGTCTCATTTGGTCCTTATTTTACATTTTTACCAGACAAGAATACATTTGCTACATATGACCAAGCAATGACATCATTAAACTGAAACATCAAGATTGTCATTTTAAGTTTCATTTTTACTGTAAGAGAACACATTAATGATTAATACAGACTTCATATTTTATTAATTGACTAAATAACATTTGAATGGTGTAAGGCAACAAGTGGAAAGCTACACTCAGGTTCACAGACTTGAATGTCAAGACATTTTAAGAAAATGATGTGTCGAAGAGTTTTGAGAATTTCAGAATATTTAAAACATATCCAAAGATGTCTGAAGGTGTACACTCTGAGAGCACTTCCAAATTCACAATTAAAAGTTCTGAATGAAAATTCATTTAAACTAAATTTAAATGACATTCCAAACAGGCCTGCTTCTGAAAATACACTTAGTACCAAAGAAGTCCAATATATTTCCTGAATTTTTGCAACAATGTATGTCTTCAAAAAGAAAATCACTGGCATCCTAGATTATCTTTTAAAAATACATTTACAAGCATGGCTTGCTTGGTTTTGTATAAAACGCTTTCTTGCATGTTGCTAAAATCTGAGAAAGGTCTTACTGTACATAAAAACAGTACATATATTAGTTGCAACTTCAAGACATTTTCTAAAACTACAGGGATTTAGTCTCATTTATAATATCCATCCATCTGTTGATGCAGCATGCACTAAATTGGTCATGCTCCATGAATCTGAAGCAATCCTACTGTCTTTTAGAATAAAGCCTTTGGCAAAGCAATCAAATATTACCAAAACACTTTTCTTCAGTCATTTACTGTTACTTGTCATATAACACAACAAATCCGCTAAGAAAAAACATGGAAAACATAGAAACAAAAGAAACTATATATATTTTTCACTGTAAATGTTACATATTTGCTGTGACTGAGCTAGTGATGTGGAAAAACACATTTAAAGGGCATAGTAACAATGTATAATGGGCCTGGATAAGCTTTCTTGCACTGTATTAAGGCGACTGCATTATGTAGCTATGAAATGTTTGTGAGAGTGTTCCTTGAAACACGGTAGTAAAAGTCGAAAAACAAGGTGACCTGATCTATGACAGTATCTTGTAGTTACAATGTACCTTTATCCATAATATTTTATATCTTGACACACTTGCCTGACACACTGGACAACAGTTTTCTCAGAAAAAAAGGATAATATTTTAGCCCCCGAAGCAATGACAGGCAGCACAGATGTATTTTTTAGGGAAAAAAAAAGAAAATCTATAAGATGTCATATTGATATCCAGTCCCCATCTCTCATGATCCACCCCAAGACACCATTGGAATCTAAGATGCGTTTCTCTCCTTGCTGCTTCTCGCATGCTGACAGGCTGCAGAGCTTGACAACATGTCTCTGACTGTTAATACAGAAAGATGAGAGGGGTGAAGGGAGAACACAGGCTGCTTGGTTTGTCAAGACTGTCAGCTTTGTTCACTGAATTGCATACAACACAAAAAGCTGCACGCGACTTCACTCTCGGAGTTTGATTGATTCAGGGCCGCAATGACACGATGAAGGTGGTTTTGAATAGCTTTTGTAATAGTGGCTAATAGAATGTCTTCACATGAAATGGGCAATGCACACACTAGATCAGGACATTGAAAAGGATAGGCAGAGAAGAAGCCCCTCTATTGTTACAATAAGTCTTTGATTAAAAAAATGTAGCCAATCAGAGTTATTCCAATGATACTTTTCATACTCTGATTAAACTTCAGGAACTGAACCCCATGTCAAGACATTCACTCAGGAAACATGGTGTGAGTCTAGCAGTAGGCAGATGCCCTCCACACACCCACACACACACCCACAGTCTGAAACCGCTTGTCCCGAGTGGGGTCGCGGTGAACCGGAACCTAACCCGGCAACACAGAGTGTAAGGCTGGAGGGGGAGGGGAGACACCCAGGACGGGACGTCAGTCCGTCGCAAGGGACCCCAAGCGGGACTCGAACCCCAGACCCACTGGAGAGCAGGACCCATTCAAATCTGTCGCACCACTGCACCCCCCAGATGTTCTCTAAGCATTTCCAAATATTTTCCAGTAAAAATTAAAAAAAAAAAAACATCCATTTGCAATAATTTGATAAGCTATTACTACTGTTCACATCTGAGAGACAATAACACAATGATCACTGTTTCTGTAGCTGCTCACGAGGACAACTTGATTGATAGGACTGCATGAGTATTACTAAATGGTAGATGAGACTGAAAGATGAAAGTCCCACTTTTTTTTTTTTGCAGTTATTCAACTCTAAGCATTGCCTTTCATTAGTTACAAAAAAAAAATGGTGCAACATTTTTCTCAAATTTGGGGCAAACCGTACTGCTTCAATATCCTAAATGTATATTGCATATTAGACAAAACATAATTTTCAAATTATTATTATCTTTTGTATTTTATTTTCTCTTGATATGAAGACAATGTGAAAAAATATTTTCTTGATGTTAATTTGACCTCTGTAATGAGATATAATGCTACAGTACATGCAGTAATTTATTAATTGTATTCACATCTATGTGTCATTTACAATAGGAGTACAGTTCAAATGTTTGCATTTGTTCTGTCTCACTATATTCGTTATCCTCAAAGGCTTAGACAGAAACAGAACCTGTGCAGGCAGACGTAGGGTGTGAGGCTAGTGCAAACCCAGGATTGGGTACAAGTCCATCAATAGAGACACATGAGACAGTGAGAGAGGCTTGAAGAGCATGAATTCAAAAATAAGAAAGAGATCCAGATGATTAATGCTCAAATATCTCAGTAGAAAAATATTAATAGAATAAATTCATGTAGCTACGGTCATGTCCACGACCACACCCCAGCACCTGGCTGTAATCAACACAGCGGGGTATAAAGGGCACCAGTCCGCCGCTCCCTGTTTTCAGAATCTCATTGAGACAACCATCCCCTCTGCATTCCTGAACCATCCATTCGCCTTACCTGACCAGCTCCTTGCTTCTCCCTTCCTCGTTCCCCTGCCCCTCTCCTTGTCCCCGAAACCTGTTTCCCACGGCCACGACCTTCGCCTCGCTCCTTTGACAACGATTATCCTTGGTACAACGTTTCTCTCTGGAGTTTGGACCTTCAACTGCCCCTGACCACAATATTTGCTTCACCCCTTCAACATTCCAATAAAGGATCCCACATCTGGGTCCACCCTCCTTTGCCCTGACCCATCTTTTTCACACCTACAATGTATTTGGATCTCTTTACACCACTAGCGCTCATCTGTGTGCACATAAATTAGACAAGCTGGTGTCTATCATACATAGACATTACAAGGGGGATGTATCCCCGCAGTGTTCAAACTAGCCAAATGTATCTTTCCCTTTCATTTCTCTGTAACTCCATTAAGTGCTATCACTAATATTTTTGGCCTCCAAATACCTAACAAGTATGTATGTCAGCCACTGACAGCACATACATCTAAAGGCAATTACAACATGCAGTCAATGCGGACAGTGTCTCTTTGGTCTGTGGGAGCAAACCGGTGCCGAGCTCTGCTCCCTGGCAACTATCAATTGTGTTAAATTATTCTATTCATTTGGTTCACATCTGCTTAGCAACAGCAGCCTACCTGTGTGAACCTCAAAATGCAATGTAAAAAAGATACTCCTGGGGTGTGTAGACAGGGAGTAGAACTGCATTCAGGGGAAATCAGATTAATGACACAGAAACAGTTACATGCTGTCTTGGAATTTCTCCTGATGATTCTTGATGTCACAGATGCACCAGCATATGGTTTTCTCTTTTATCAATAGCTGCAGTATTTGATATTAGTAGCCTGTTATTTCTGTTGACCAAAACATTGTTTGGAAAAGGTACAGGAGCAACCTTTAAAATGAAGTGAAATTGCCCAGTTGTAGCTTTCATTTGAAAATGAGGACGTCCTGAAGGAAAATGTTTTATTAAAATCAGTAATAGAATTTTAGTAAATGGTTTGATTTTTGATGTCAGCTTTTTATGGAAATTACTTCAAAGGAAGCAGGGTTCTTCATTCACATTTTTCTTCATGTTCTGCAAATGAATATTTTCAGTTCTGAAGTTGAAGGAAATAAGGGACCTCCCAATAAACCTGTAAATGGCCAAAATTATTATTTTTTTGTGTTTGAAAACGGGAGGAACAAGCTGTAAAACAGGGTCTTGGTTTTCCATTTTACAAAGCCAAGGTAATACATTTACATTTACATTTATTCATTTAGCAGACACTTTTCTTCAAAGCGACGTACATCTGATAGAAAATACAATTTGTGCATTACCTTAGGAGGAAAAGACATAGCTGCAGATGTTTGACTCTTAAGTAAAGTTAGTTTGTTTCCTTCACTATATATGCACCGTCGTTCATCACACAAGTAGCTGCATAAAACTTTACCAAAATATTGCCAATTCCTAATCACCTTCCAAGTAGTTTTTTTTTTTTTTTTGAGATACATTTAAACATTTACGTTACATTGCAGGAGTGGCTCTGTAAAGGACTGATTCGAGCATGATCCTGAACAATTATACCTTACATGAACTTAAGAAATAATGGGCGAGGTGAATCTGGAAGAGGTGAGTTTTAAGACCCTTTTTAAATGCAGACAGAGTTTCAGCAGTTCTGAGTGAGAGGGTGAGGTCGTTCCACCACAACGGAGCCAGAACCAAGAACCTCTATGCTTTACCTTTCATGCGTGGGACCACCAAGCGGACACATGTGGAAGAGTGTAGCATTCTAGTTGGTTTGTAGCGAATGGTCAAGTCTTGTAAATAGGTAGGAGCAGTTCTATTGATGCATTTGTAGGCCATAACCAGGGTCTTAAATTTTATCTGGGCAGCTATAGGAAGCCAGTGCAGAGAAACGAGGAGAGGAGATACATGCGAACGCTTCAGCAAGTCAAACACAACTCGGGCAGCAGCGTTCTGTATCATCTGCAGAGGTTTGATGATACAAGTTAAGAGGTGAACCTTTTGTTTTGTTACAATGACATTAACATTATAATATTAAAAAAAAACTGACTACATAACAGTATAGCAAGAGAGGGTGCATGAGTATTATAATGTAGTTGTGTGATCATGTTTCATATTTTAATTTAGTTTAAGTGTTTACCGTTACTACAGGGTTCTAAAGTTTCTTCTCCTTTCTCAAGAACTTCAGTAGACAAGAGGATGGCAGAACATATAACCTCTTATCAAGAGGTTATATGCTTCATGGAAGTCTCTTAGTCAAGTTCATTTTTTCAGTTTAACACAGATTTCAAAAAGTCAAGAATTGCAAGAATTACATAAGGTATCAGTTTGTCTAACATATGTGCACTTGAATTACTGGTGTAACCAAATACAAAAACTACTGCATATTTACAGTAGGTGTACATTTGTCCTAAATAAATGTTTTCTACCGAGATATTGAAGTGGAATCCATATAGATCTGTGCTTTCAATTGTTTTTTTTTTTTTTATAGTTCATGTCAGGACTGCCTGCAGTGAAAAAAGAAGTGGTAAGTGAGCAGTTCTGTTGGGCTGCAGCTACTTAGCAACAATGACAAGGAATAGCATTTCATCTCAAGCTTTTAATGCTGTTTGGTCATTCTTCAAAGTAATTTTTTTATATTTTATGAAAAAAAATTGTGCTTGTGAAACTGAAAAGCAATGTAGTAACTAACTAGTTTTACTTCTCCAGTCATTTCATAGTATCTTATATAACATCTTATATAAATGCCCATGAAACAGAGACCTGTGCAAAAATCACACATTAGAACACTTTTAAAAACAACAAATTCTGTTCATAAACTAAATTCCATTCAGTGAAATGACAGCTAGGATGACTTTCAAAATCCCTTTTGCATTTACTTGCAGTGCAAAATATAGGTCACAAAACACAAAAATTTACAGGCAACAAATCAGAAAATAAAATGCCTGGATGTCTGCCAGTTTATTTGTTTTCATGGTTGCTAAACTAATACAATATGCTGCATTTTGTCTATGAATGAATATGAATATTTTAAATATTTTAAATATTTATTACACACTGCTAGACTGTCAGACCTTTTGATGCACAGACATCTTGCAATCAATTTCTGGGATTCAAAGCAATGAAGCACTTGCTTCCTTTTACAGCTGAAAAGACTAACATCAGAAACAACTGCGGCAGCCAGAAAATTCTGCATTTTTCTGCTCAGAATATTTCATACGTTTGATGCCTTTTCATATTGCTTCAGTAGTGTTCCAGCCTTGCAAAATTTTTATGAATGTGAAAACAAGCAAAACAATTAAAAAAGGGAAAAAGACGAGCCTAAACGACCTAATTTATTCTTCAAGTGTACATCTGCTATTCATACATTGTCAATAACAGCTTGTCCATGCTGCACAAGTGAACATTTCAATTATTTTTCGTGACAACTTTGTGTTATTTCCAGTTTTAAAAATCAAACTGTGAAAAACACATAAAATGCAATAAATGTATAATTTTCTATCAAAAATGGGAGAACCAAGGAATCATTTCATAACTGCATAAGAAGCTGGTTTGAGTATGAGCAGTTTATCTGTAAAATGTGGAATTTTTTTGTTTTGCACATTTGTTTTAATACCTTAGAAAAATGTGGCTAATTAGACAAGATTCAAAAACTGCAGAAATTTAAAACTGGAACTGCAGCAGATGGTTAAAACTGCACTTGTACAACAAAACTTTTAATTTAATGGGCATCTAAGCCTATAAGATATAGGGGTGGGGGATGGTTACTTTTTTACAAGACAAAGGGTTCATGAAGGACAATGTGGTGGGCGTTCCAAAGCAGAAGTTTTGCCGAAAGCATGGGTACAAAAATGTGTGCGTGGGCATGCATGGTAATGAAGAGATGTGACCTTGAAGAAGGCAGCACGTTCAAAGGGCGCAGCACTGATAACTGTACAAACTAAACATATTTTTCTTCACCACTTCTAAGACACCATGAAACACCCAAAGTGAAAACACCTAAGCAGAGTAAACTGATGTGTGCAAGCAGAGTGTGGTGGACAAACAGCTCTTTGGAAGAATACACTGTCTGTATCCTTATCCTTTATAATCAGCACAGTCTCATTTCCTTCTTGTCTATGACTGAAAAAACATCCAAAGTGTTCTTCCACATGATATGGCATGCCCTAATTGGTGCATCAGCAGGAAAGTAGTCTAACCCTTAAAGTAGAGACCATTCCTTAGTGAAGAAAGATTATGAGGATTTTGAAGGACAGTGGTATTAGCAGTATTAGTGGTACTTTATCCTGAAGCATATCCGCTTTGTGCAGCACTTCACTTCCAGGCAACTAAAAATCACACGGCGCCACATGACCCAAGAATCTCAAAAAAACTCAAAATAAAATAATATGTAATGAAAAGACTTTTTCATGATACTGTACATTGATCTCCCTTTCAAAGAGAACAAAAGGTTTTTTTCAGCTTTTGATGAACATTGTTCGTGCAGCTTATGTTTTTCTCCAGTGCTGTTTACAATTAGATTTCTATTTTAGGCTACTTACTTGCCGAATTGTACAGGTATGCCATTGTCACAATATAGGTTAAGTACCTTGTTTTGGTGTATAATAGCCGAAGACTCAAACGTGGGTTCTTATTGGGTCTAACCACTCCTCTGCCCACTGCTCTTACTTCCCCTACCCCTGATTTCTAACATGGGTAATGTTTGTGCTGCAACAGCAGCAGCTGATGCTTCTGAACACCAGAATATCTTTATACTGTAAAAATGCATTCTCTATTTTAAAAAAATGAAGTGAAATTAAAAATAAATATTAAATTAATAGGCAAATTGAACAGAGTTTAGTAAAATAACTCAAATTCAGTTCAGCTCAGACTTTACAAGTGTATGGCTATTACAGCTCATACTGCCTGCTTAGATATGTAATGATTGTGTCGCTCGCGCTTTTCTCTCAACATGAACCAACAAAAGAGCAGTAACAAGGAAAATTACTTCTAAAAACGGTTTGGCTTCTCTATGCAGAAAATAAATAATTAAATATATTCTGTGTAATAAAAGTAGTTTAGTGGGAAATTAACATTTATTTCCTCAATGCATGGCTTTTCGTTTAATTTTTAATATGTGTGGTCCGTTCATTCTATATTTTGGTAATTAATTTCATTCATTGAACAACAGAAAAACAGTTTTTAATGCATCTGGAAGATGCAAACAAGCATTAATTTTGCTCTCAATGTAAAATAAAATTTTAGAACAGTATTTTCTCTTGTGGTTACTTCAGTGAACTTTGCGTAGGAAGAACCCTTGCCTGATTTCTAGCAGACCTCAAGTCACAGTTGCTTTACCTAGCCCACATGAGCGATTTAGTTACAGTACTCCTCCATCAAAGGTAAGAACTGGCATGTTATCACAAGCAATGTATTCTGCAGGGAGCAGAGTATTCTTTGGCGGAAGGAATTAAACTTTCCAAATTCTGTTTTACAACTCCAGAAATTGTGATGGGGGGGTTACTTTTTGGGCCAAGATAAACTATAATTCTTTTACAGTATTATACACTTGTCACTAAACGTGCAAATTCCTTTATTCACATTGCGACGAGATCAAATTGCAATTCTTTCTTCTGGAATAAATGATCAATTCATAGATGAAAAATGGGTCTCCTACATTTTTTTTTTTCAAAAAAAGGTTTTTTTATACAGAACAATTAGGCCTGGTGTAACGTTATAAACAAACGTCTGATGCTACATGATGTCCATTTGATTGTGAGGTTAAACCTCCTTTTACAATACTGTAAGTGTACGTGTGTTCGTGGTCATGGCAGCACAAAGGGAGGACGGAGGACGGACAACATCTACATCTCATTTTATTTAAACCTTTTCTGGCTGGAGGGTACATCATGCTGAGGGGCAGGTCACAAAGAATATGTCCCAGTCAATTTTTCCAGATCTTCCCTATGTAAAATCACTCTTTGTGGTCCCTCACCAGTCACAATTTTTTGTCAAGTTTCACACACCTTAGCAAGCTTCACAAGCACCGTGAGTCAGTTCTCAAAAGTCAGTTCCCTAAAAGAACACGGCACCTAATTTTCTGTCAGAGTGATTTAAACAACTGGGCTAACATTTACATGTTCACTGTTTATTTTTATAAGGAATCAAATGACGCAGGTTTACATCCCACTTACAACTGTAGTACTGTATCTCCGAGCAAGGTACTTACAGTTTTTCTCGATCGATTTGACACATTACTCCAAGCTCCGGTCACTGATCTCAAAACAATTAACACAGCCATCTGAACACTTCATTCATTGTCCTAAATAGATTGTAAGTTCTTGTCTATCTCATACTGCTTGCTGACATGTATACTTTCCCCAAAACACTGTGCACAAAATTCTGCAATGTTTGCACAACAGTTCATACAGCCAACCAGAACTGTAATATATGAGGAAAAAAAGCAATTGCATGTCTTTCATTGGTTTAACACAAATCACAAACATTTATGTACCACTACGCAAAACACAAAAAGCAAAACTCTGTCATTTGTTCAATGCTCAGTTACACATGGTATGCTCTCAGTGAGCCCCAAATTGATATCTGATGGTTTAGTAATACACACAACACAGAAAATGCAAATTTCCTAATTGATTACACAGTTATCACAATTCCTGCAATTATAAAAGGGGAAAAGAAAAAAGACAAAGAATAAGAACAAGAATGAGAAGGGGAAAAGGAAGACATGTAAGAGTGAGAGGTGGTGGAAAGGGTAGAGGAAGATGAAGAGAGGAATAGGTAGAGGGAGATGAGGGGAAAGGAGGAGAGGATGTAGGAAGAGGAGAAGGGAGAGGAATAGAGGGAGAAGAGATGGGTAGAGTGGAGGGCAATGGTGTAGTGGAAGGAGCAAGAGAAGAAAATGTAAGAAGACATAAGCAGAAAGGAAGGGGACAGCAGGGTGGAAGAGGAGGGAGGAGAGGCAAAAGGATTGAGTACAGACAGGTTTCAAATGAAATGAGGGCCACCCTAACTGACCATGTCATAAATCATGGTCTCTCCTTCAGAGAGGCTGGGCAGAGAGTTCAGCCCAACAGAAACAGATCCACAGTGACTTCAATTATCCACACATTTCAGAGTGAAAACTGGTAAGTAACCATACCATTGTACTGCTATAGTTAGACTCTAGTGCTCTAGTTCTCTACTATAAATGTTTATACTCGTCCAAACATTTGTCAGAATGGAAGTTCGACAACATTCAGGTGGACGAACAAGACTCTTTTCAGTTGAACAAGAGCATGCCATTGTTGACATGGTGGTCCAGAACAACACCATCCGCCTCAAAACAAAGAATAATAGAGGACAACCAGAATATTCAGCAATGCAGTCTTGCCACAACTGATCATGTTGTAGGGAGAAATGACATCCGGATGAAGCAGGTATACAAAGCGCCCTTTGAGAGGAACTCTATCAGAGTGAAGGAGTTGCGATTCCAGTTTGTTCAAGTACGTGTAAGCCACAGTTACTGCACTTTTACCGTAAATACAAAGATATTGTCTATATACTATTCCACTGTAAGTGGAAAAATTCAGGTATCTCTGGGCATAGTGCTGTGTCAAAGGGGGAACCCAGACTGTTCTGCAACAATTACAGTATAAACTTTGCAATCAATGGCATTACTTATTGTTCCTTGTGTTCTTACTCTTGAGGAGTTTGGAGTTGGATAGCAGTGATACTCATTTTGAGTACCAGTATATTGATAAAGCTGGCTTCAATCTTAACAAAAAAAGGAGAAGAGGGAGGAATGTGATTGGCCATCGTGCCACAGTTAATGTCCTTGGACAGCAGGGAGGCAACATCACCATGTCTGCCGCAGTTTCAACTACTGGTGTTATGGCACACTATGCTGTCTCGGGGCCATACAACACCGAAAGGATACAAATTTTTTTGAACTCCCTCAATGAAATCCTCTTCCCGCAGGTTGACCAGAAGCAAATGGATTGAGATTTTGTAGTTGTTTGGGACAATGTGCCATTCTACCATTCCGCGCTGATGAAGGAGTGGTTTGAGCATCACCCACATTTCAGGATGGTGTTCGTTCCACCATATTCTCCTTTCCTGAATTCAGCTGATGAGGTCTTCTCCTGTTGGAAATGGAAAGTGTATGATCGTAACCCTTACAGTCTTCTTCAAGCAATGGGAGAGGCCTGTGGAGATTTTAAGGCAGTAGCTTCTGTTATACAACAGAACTCCTCAGTAGAGAACTTCACGATAAACGTGTATTGCATTCATGTATTTGTGTGTGTACATCAGACCATGATATGCAATCAATAGACCACACAATTGTACATCTGATGTTAATATTTAATTTTAGTAAATGCATTAGGAGAAGAAAAGGCAGTAGTTCTTTATGCAGTGGAATTTGTAAGTCACTATAAGTTTGAGAAAAGGAGAAGATAAAGGATTTAATACTAAAATTAATATTGAATCTGCTGTTTCAGTTGTGATATTACATTGACATTAATAGATGATTATGACTGTCAATGTGATGATGTTAAATGAATTTGTTGTGTTCTGTAATTATCTTTTTAATGTTGCTATGTGTTTGTAGGTTTTTACAGTAAGCAATTTACAATTATTTACACATACAGTTTAAACTGAAGTAATTCAGAGTAATTACCATGCTCACATTTACAACAGAAGCAATGATTTGAACCCATGTATTTTGATTGGAAATTGAGAATGTGATGAAAAGGCCTTAACCTCTTTAGTTAAGACAGTGGGGGGAGAGTGGTGGCGCAGTGCTTGCTGTGTGGCAGGTCTGGGGTTTGAGCCCTGCTTGGGGTTCCTTGCGACGGACTGGCATCCTGTCCTGGGTGTGTCCCCTCCCTCACCCTGCGCCCTATGTCGCTGGGTAGGCTCTGGCTTGCCATGATCCAACTCGGGACAAGCAGTTGTTGACATTAGTTGGTAATGACAGTTTTTGAGGTTCCCAACATTCATATTTTGATAATATCTTTAGATATATATCTAACTTTTTTCACAGGTAAGCTTTCTACACTTCTATGAGGTTTTGGTTGGGCCATTACTGAGTGACAATCTATCACCTTTGAAACTCTTCAGGTAATTCAAAAATTTTAAATCCTCCAGTATGATGTGGATGATTGTTATTTTGCATGTGATTTCTGGGCCACTTGCCTAAAAAATTGTTCCGGCCTTCGCCTTGCATTAGTGAAAGGGAAAGAATAAATCAAATGTGACATCAGGTCTTCCCCACATCTCTCTGTAATTGACTGGATAATAGGATGAGAAAATCTGGCAGTGGACTTACATCCGTTTACAACCTTACAATGATTCATCGTAGCCTCTCCAGAGTCCTTGTTGAAAACATTACACTTTGAAAGGAGTTTCTGTCCCTTAAAATCTATCCAGCTGTGAAAGCGTCACCGTTTTTAATCAGATACACCCCCCCCCTTCCAAAAATAAAATAAAAACACATCAAACCACAGAACAGTCTAGGATAAACAGAAATTTTAATCTGACTTGTTTAAATATAGCTGCCATATAGTTAAAACATTATTTTAGGCATTAAGCCACAGTAAAAAAAGAAGAAAGAAAGGAGCTTTATGCTCTGCATGTTTGTCATTTGAGTTAGCTGTATTAGGAGAGTGCTAGATTTATACACATTTAATTTAATTCAGGACAATAATGTAGTTCCTTCAGTCTTTATTTATCAATAATCATTAACATTTATATAAATGACTTCATTTGCTTTAATTCAATGCTTTCTGTTAACATATTTAATCCTGCACTACAAATATTTTTCACAGGGTCGTTCAACAAATTGAGAATGACTGTTAAAAATTATTATTGTTTTATTTATTTTTCATGCTTGCAGTTTCATTGACATATTTGTGTTGGCAAATCCCTTTTTCTCACTCTCTTCCTGTATGCAGCAAAAAAGGAAACTGTATCACAATGCAAATTATAATGTATATGTTGAAACAAATGGGCAATAACCCAGTGAAATGTACATGTAAACCAAGAATATGTGAAAGAAAAATAGATTAGCAATGGATTTCACATTCATATACGAAAAGGAATTAGAAGGTAGGTAGTATGCCCGGGGCAGCTGACAACACGGAGGTTAAAATCATGACTTGCAACCTGAAGGTAGTCCATTGAAAACCTGCTCTTGGCTACTGATGTAGTATGTTTGAGAAAGTACCTTCCATCAGTTGTGCTGGTTAAATAAACTGATAAGACTGGGGAGAATGCTTCATCATTACAGCACCAAGCATCAATAAGCTGCAATTAGTTTAAAGTGACCATGGAGAAATTCAGTATAAGCATGTTTCAGAAAGATACAAAATCAGAACCCATAGTGGGACTTGAACAAGTCCATATCCTGAACTCCAATCACACATGTGATGATAAACTTAAATATTTAACAGTATATTTAACAGAGTGTTAGCAATCAGCAAATTCAAGCCTGAATGACTTGAATCTCACACATCAGTCATGTCTGACAGGCTCTCCTGGGCCATGTTTTTGTATGTCGTCAGTCAAAACACCACACAAGAGCAGAGATTTTTTTTTTCTTTTTTTTTTTTTTACATTTTCCTCCAAAATGTCTTTATGCTGCTGGCTCTGATCCCCTCATTCATTTTTCATTTAATTACAGAACACATTCACGCTGAACTACTTGCCAAGGTGGACTTTTTTTTCTTAAGCAATCAGTCTTAATTGTGCCTCCGGAGTTGCTGCATTTAATTCCCAATTGGTTAACTTGCTGATTCATTCCTAATGTTTTGAAGAATGTTAAACTAAATACATCAATGGTGCTTTTAGTGCCTTGCTGGAATAGCACCACTTTGAATTACAGTAGGCCTTTATAAAAGACAAACAGCCTTTAGCATCAGTGTGAAGCAACTGTTTTACCACTTAAATACAGCATTCCACAGGAATAAATTGGCACTCTTCAGCTGTACTCCGAATTTTAGCGTTAATAAATTGAATGGAAGATGAAAACTGAGTAAAATAATCCTGCCAACTGATGCAAAAACCCATAACAAAGATAGCAACTAAATACAAGTAAAGTGGAACAACTATTCACCAAATTCGAACAGTTACTTAGCTGACAATTTCATTATTTTCACACTTTTCGACCTGGAATTAAAATCAACAACCTTTAGGTTACAAGCTGACCACAGTGCTGCAATAATTCTATTTGGAATAAACTTTACATAAATCCTCACCCTACCACTGAGTGTACTCTAAGGATTATATCAGTTAAGCACATTAAAAGTTAAGAGTATGAAGGTGAAATATTCTTAAAGATGTGAAAAGAGGCCAGCACAATTGCTGAGATATGACTTCCTTAACACAACACGAGGAAACACTTGTCAGAGCGCAAAGCAGACTTTATTTCTATTAAATAGTTTCCTTACCCCGTATGGGGGTCTCGATATCCTCCTACATTCTTTCCAAAGTCAATTTTCATTTTTTTTTAAATCTAAAATTTTAAAGACAGTTTGAACATTTTGTTCTTTGAATAAAAACCACAAAGAATTCTTGTTGCGTAATCTTCCCACAGATGTACTATGTGTCCTTTGTACATTTATTGTTTTGCAGTTTTAAACAATCCTACTGTTCTTATTCACTGTAATAAAGAAGGTAACACTTCCATTTTACGTGACAAGACCATTTAATCTCATTGTGCCCTGATTAATGATGAAAAAGTACTGAAGAGTTCTCTGAACATTCATTTAAGTGAGCTGTGTCCAGGAGATTGTGTTGCATACTGCACTGATTTCAGACCTTTGTTATTTCCTACGGGGAAAGAAAGGCTTTGAGAGGTTACACATTCATAACTTCTCCTTTTCCCCTTTTCGGCTTTCTCGACTCGCAAACAAGGCATCAAAAAACAAGAATCACATTGACCCCCCCGGCACTGAGGTGCGAGGGAAATAAACAGCGATGCATCTTGGGAGGCATAGATGAAAAATAACAGGCTCAGAGCGGAGGCGCAGCGGGATCCACGGCGGGGCCGCCTGCGGAGAACCCTGACACCGGATCAAAAAATGGCTGCCAGCTAGAGGTAAAGGAGGACGAACAGAGAGAGACCCCTCCAAGATGCACAGGAGGAAGGGCTGGAGTTCAGCCAAAAGCGGACGCGATAAAACAGGAAAACAAGGCGGTGCAGGCGGCCAAGTTGCCCCAGGGAGCCTGTGTTGTATCACTGAGGTCAACCACAGATGATCAAAGTTGGACATTCCATGCTGCAGTTGGCATTCCTCCTGAACCCGTGCTTCCAATTATGTTTCATCCCTCCCCCACCTCCAGATAAATATTAAGCCAGGATTTCACACAACATTATCACAACTATAAACTTTACCAACAGTTTCATGACACTTTCCAGCATCCCCCTGGCTGCAGCCTTGCAAGCTGTAGAAGGTAGAAATGTTTAATCCTATCAACCAAAGTTTCTTTCCCACTGGAAAGGAAAGTAATTTTTTTTTTTTTTAACATAATAATAGCTAGGCTAATAGTTTAAATATTGAAATCAGATTGATTTTGCTAAATATTTATATCTTGTTGAGGTTATTTTAAATGAATGCAGAAGCAAATTCTGAAGAACACATACACACATTTTTGGAACCGCTTGTCCCATACGGGGTCACGGAGCCTACCCGGCAACACAGGGCGTAAGGCCAGAGGGGGAGGGGACACACCCAGGACAGGACGCCAGTCCACCACAAGGCACCCCAAGCGGGACTCGAACCCTAGACCCACTGGAGAGTAGGACCTGGTCCAACCCACTGCACCACTGCACCCCCCTTTCTGAAGAACAACTGCAAGTCATTACTTTGACATGTAATCAGTTAAAAGACAGTTTTGGGCAAAAATGACATACAACAAAACTGGATTTCACCAGCAAATGAAGAGTTATAGATGTGGACACATGATGTCTAAGCATGGTCACTTTCTCCAGTACCACTGTTTCTGCTGGTGTACATCATAGAAGATGCTGCATACAGTTGACACGAAATAGAAAGGTAATTTTAACAGCTAATACAGCACATGTTTGTGGAGCAGATAGAAGAGAAGTGGGTCTGAAAGAAATGTGTTTTAAGACCCTTCTTAAATGCTGAAAGAGATTCAGCAGTTCTGAGGGAGAGATTAAGTTCATTCCACTACACTGATTTTGATCACGATACACTTCCAGAGCTCAGATTCTGAATGTACCATACACAAATTCATATTGAGAACGTCAAATATTATTTCAGAATAAGAACATCCATCTCTACACACGTGTAATTTCCGATGTCTTTCAGTGAAACCCACATGAAAAAGGCCTAGTTTGTAATTTTACTTAGTTATTCAACTCTAATGATGTTGTTAGAGCAATGAGAATGGACTGGTTACATACTGGAATTAAAACTGGAAGCTGAATAAGACCTGTGGTAGGCTGCCTTATGAGGAACTTCCTTACAGAAGTGAGCAGGCAGTTGGCAAATTATTAAAACCATACAAAGTAAAATGTTTCACACTAAAACAGTGTATATACTGGAATATATACTGGAAATTAACCTTGTACGATGAATGTAGAAAAAAAGACCATTCAAACAGGATATTATCACAGCATCTCGAAAAGTTAGAACAGGCAAAGATACGTTTATTTCAGTGACAATAAACTCCTTGAATTTTTAAGTAGAATTCATATCGTCCATAAACAAATTTGTTAGCTTTATGCAACCATCTATTTCCCTCTCAGAAGATTTACATTTTTTGGGTAGTTGTTAACTTCTGCTCTGTAACCATCTGCTTAGAATTCACATGGCCTGTGGAAAAATTCATATGATCTTGGAACTTTCCTCCAATTTTAGGTGAAAGCAATGAAGAGATGGTGGCCGACTCATGTCCAGTGGGAGGCCTTGTTGTAGCACCCTAGAGAAAAGTACTTATCCTAAATTGCTGCAGTAAAATATTCATTTGTATAAATGGGGGGGGTGCGGTGGCGCAGTGGGTTGGACTGCAGTCCTGCTGTCCGGTGGGTCTGGGGTTCGAGTCCCGCTTGGGGTGCCTTGTGACGGACTGGCGTCCCGTCCTGGGTGCGTCCCCTCCCCCTCTGGCCTTACGCCCTGTGTTGCCGGGTAGGCTCCGGTTCCCCGTGACCCCGTAAGGGACAAGCGGTTCTGAAAATGTGTGTGTGTGTGTGTGTGTGTATAAATGGGTGAAACTGCACTGGATCAACATATCAATGAAGAAACAAGATAATCTTATTCCTGACATTAAATTCTTAATCTAAAGTTGAGTTTCTTTACCCTTCCACGATATTTTTTAACATTTAGTTAATTCAGACCTCCAATTAAAAGGAAAGCTGAGTAAACACATTAACAAAAGGCATCTGGGGGATGTTCCAAACACATTTTTCTGTCAAATTAATTAGAGGCCTGAAGACAATGACCTTTCCTTTCTGTTCTGGAAAAAGCTGCAGTTCCAAGCTAACAACCCCTAAAAGTTACAGAAACATGTGTATTTTGACGGTAAATTTCACCTGGAAAGGAAAGGTCTCTTTATAAAAAAAATTATTTTTAAAGAGCGATAAATATGTACATCCCCCTTTCATGGTGGAACACAAGAAATCTGTGCTACTCAGTCAAACTCATACTCACAATACAGTAACATTAAAACAATCTTTTGACTTTTTCATAGTGTAAAATTTAGACTGCCAATGTCAATTAAATCACACAGGTAGAATGTCAATGTGTGAAAAACATGCAACATACTAAATACATACATACATACAAACATACACACAAGCACACACATACCCGTATATACACACACATATACAGTATATATATACATATATGCACACATATACATATCACACATATCCCACATATCACACACATACCTGTATATAAAAGGTATATAAAATGATAAAAGGTGTTGATATTACCAAATATATTAAATACTTTATAAAACTGTACAATATTCGTAAAACAGTACTATTCTAACTCTGGCCATAACAACAAGTTAAAAGACATGTTATTCTGGTTTTCTGACACATTAACAGAAGACTACACTGAAAGAAGACAAAATTTACCTTCTTCACAAACTGTACAAAAGTTGTTTCTAACCCTGTTTTGCCATCCTCTGTCTCAGCAACATTATGTAAATACATCTGCAACGAAAAAAGTGCATTCTAGCCTTTTCATTTGCGCTGAATCATTTTTTAATAATTCAGCATATTGTTTTATAAAAACACCACTTTTGTTTCCAGCATTCATTTATTAATTTTCAGCAAAGAGCAAAGTTCTAACATGCTCTTAACCAGGCGGCTGTGTCAGCAATGCATTGTTGGTTTTTGTTGCAGCAGGACTCACGCAGGGTTCGACAGCCACTGATCACCAAACAAAAGATGCCAAATGAACTAAGCATGAGTTGGCTCAGTAGAGAGGGCTGAAAGCCCTCATATGCTTAAAACACTGCCAGCAGAGAGTTAGGAGAAATCAAATGACAAAATGTCTGCCTCCCACCCCCCTTCCTCCACATCCACAGGCATATACTCAATCTTACCTTCATGAGGATCAGGTGTAATGGAAAGATTGTTTTGAGCAGCAATTCAACTGAAACAGGTAAACATACATAGCCAACAAAGACAAATATGCCTCTTGCTTAAACTGAGATTGAGTATAAACAGTGAAGAAAACAATGACAGCAGAACAAAAAAGTGATGCAAGTTGGTCGTCACAGCATGTGCTTTTTGCCCTCTGTCCTGCAGTAAGGGTAGGTAACATTTCTCATTCTTATTAGTTTCATTGCTGCATGTTATTTCAGCAGTATGAAAGGAGCTGATGTATCTTAACGTGATTATTTCCGCAACTGTGCATGATGGATAGCTGCTCGCCATTATTTGCTAAAAAACATGATTAGCAAATGTTATTGTAAATAAGGGTTGCTGATCGCTGAGGGAACTTGTCACAACAGTTATGTAGAACACTTTGGAACAGTCTGTATTTTCTGTTTCACTGTGCTCTTCAGTTTCCCCATTGATCACAGTATGTCTTGGGCCACTGTGGGGAAAAAAAAACGTAGTCAGAGAAGACGACAAAAAGTGTCCTGTCCTAACCCGTCAACAATGGGCAGAGACAATGCAGTGTAAGTCACTACCCAAAAAGGCTCCATTTAGAATCTTATTTCCATATTGAGAGTGGAAGGAGCACAAAGGGAGGGTTACAGGCTATTTGTATATTGTGCTTGAATACAGGTAACGTTTGTTTCTTAGTCTTGGACAGTTTCACTCAATTCAGGATTTATATGAGTTAATTTCCGCTCTGAGAAAGTGTAAGTGCAAACGATTGTCCCGAAATGAGCTGTTAAACTTGAGGGCCATGTGCCGTGTGTGTGTGTGTGTGTGTGTGTGTGTGCATGTGCAAACATGTTTTAGTTACTTGGTTAACTAGAAATAACTGGCATGATAGGAACCATTACAGAATGAATTTTGGCATGGATCTACAGGTTTAGAAGGATCATATGAATGCAAGTACAAGTTGTAATAAGCATACAGATAAGTGAAGCCATTTTTTTATCTCTTCTGCCCTTGCAGTGCATTTCATGTCATCCAAAAAGCAATTCTTTGCAGTTCCATATTATTTGTGGATAAATGATCTCCTCAGGAGAAATGGCATCATTTCCACTTCTGTGGCAATCACCTCATTGCCTTACCATGTGTAGGAAATGAACTGTGCATCCCACAACTACAAAAAAATAAAGCAAAATACAAAACAAAATAAATTTGGCCCCTTCTGTTAAGAGCAACGTGTAAACATTGCTACATAAAGTGGAAATAAAACGTGATACAGCACAGCAGACCAATCAGACTTCAGCAATATCTGTTCCAGATTTGAAGCTTTAACTTTGTTCCCAGCCTTTTGCTCCTAGCTCTGGAGACTTGAACTCATGATATCATCTAATTTTGTTGGGTCCTGCAGTCAACACCGACATGTGTGTTGTCAAGTCAACATCACTTCAGGCCTCCTGTTCTGCGATGACCGTCTATAGTCTAAAAGGGGAGACACTTGGTCTAGTCTTCCTTTCAGGAAGCCAGTCAGCTTCCTTAAGCCTTCATCTAGTGACATTTCAAAGGCAATGGAAGGATACAATGCATCCTGACCTCCTCAGACAATGCATCCTGACCTTATAACCCCAAACCAATTCTATCCCTCTCCATTTTGTGATACCATACCCATAGTACCAATTGACGTAATTCTTGATATAACCTCTTCACCATGATTTGTGTTCTGTCCTTCCTGTTTTAACTTCATAAAACCATCCATTGAGTTCCCTGTTACAGGCTGTTGTTGTCCATGCAAAAATTACAAATAAGGCTGAGGCAGTTCAGACTACATTGAAATGATTCTTGCACATTCCTCAGCAGAATAAAATTGTCATTTCATTCACTCCATTTGAGGAAGCATCGTTATTCTGCGCCACACATAACACAGGTACAGAAGGCAGCTATTGATTTTTACATCTAAAACAAAATACACAACCTACAATATACAGATATTGACAACCAAGGAGTCTGGAGTGTCTTACTGAGCAGATAATAAAATGCAAGCAATGTCATTTCAAGCAAAAAAAATATTATAGGTGGCAAAAGTGAGAAAATGTTTTACTATGATGTTTATAAAAGTTAGCATATAAAATTTATTCCCAAGCATTAATCACACACACACTCATTTTCGGAACCGCTCGTCCCATATGGGGTCACGAGGAACCGGAGCCTACCCGGTAACACAGGGCGTAAGGCCAGAGGGAGAGAGGACACACCCAGGACGGGACGCCAGTCCGCCACAAGGCACCCCCAGCAGGACTCGAACCCCAGACCCACGGGAGAGCAGGACCAGGTCCAACCCACTACGCCACCGCGCCCTCAAGCATTAATCAATGCTCCCGATATAACAACCGTTTTATGACATAGAAGACAACTACCTAGGGTAGCACAGTGACAGTTTTTCATAGTTCAATATGTCTTATGGCTGGGTTCATATGCTGCTAACACTTTGCCGAACAACTCCACTGGAAAAGAGGGTGAAAGTGCAAAATAGGTATCCCTGAATAATGTATTCTTTTCCATCTCCTCTTAAGATTCATATAAACCGTAACCCATAAGCCACCTTCTAGACTGAGCACTAAAATAATGAGTTAAAGTGCATAGTTTAGGGGTATTGTCACAAGTGCAATAACATCAAACGTTTATATGTAGCATTATCATATTTCTGCTCCAGAGAGATCAGCAGGCCACATTATGGAGTTCCTTGACTATTATCCTTTATGATATCAATACTAGGTCTTACTGGCATTAGCTAAAACATGCTGACCCAGCTATTTTCCAAGAACCTCAGGCTTTGCAGAAGTTCAGCTAAATGTGCTGCCTGGATCATACAGCTGTTAATATAAGGTTAATTGAATGGGAGGAAAAAACAGAACTTGTTCAACAAAGATATTAACAGAGTGTCACACAGACACAATCTTTTTTACTTTTTACCATAGTGTAAAACGATAACAATGATATTAACACAATGTGTCACAAGACAATTTGCATTTAAGATTTGCCTGCTAATCGTAAAAATATAAAATCACTGTAATAAAAAGAAAAAAAGCTAGAAAAACAAGACACTCATATAAAATTCATTTTTCCGTTTTCAGAAATTGTTTAGGGTCACGGTGTTCCAGATATAATCTCAGGAAGTACAAGACACGAGGTATGGCATAGTGTGGACTGGATTACAGTCCATCACAACAGTTTCAAATTCACCATAACTGCATGTCTTGGGATTTGGGAGCAGTCACATGGAAGCTCAAAAAAATCATGTGAATACCATAGAAACACAATCTGCATGAGAGTCAAATCAACAACCCAGGGGCTATGTTACCTCTAAACTACTTGCTCTGAAACTTAGCCAACTAAATGTAAAGTATTTTATTCTTTTAGAGTTAACTCAGAGCCACACCCTAAGTCGAACAGAACAACCTAAAAACCAATTTTCTTCTGGCTAAAGTCCACAAAAGTCCATGAAACATGTAAAATGTAAAACCTTGCTAGCAGATGCAAACTGAAACATAAATTAAAGACATGCTATCTTTTACTTTTGTGAACAGCAACCTCTATATCTTGGCAAACAGCATTTAGATTCCTGTGGGACAGCCCAGCTTACAATGATGTGAGTACTTTCTTCTTAGAGAGACAGGTCCATTTCTACAGCAGGTAAAGTCATTGTGCTGTGCTGGATAACATGCTATACTGTCAAAATGTCAACATGTGCATTTAGCTGAACAAGAACACTGTTGTGGCAGCTCTTCTCAACTCCCCCAACGGAGACTCAAGCGGTTGCCTGGTTTAGAATTGTACAATTTTCACAATAATGTGTCCTCCTAGCCTCCAGCTGGTAATCATGGATGTACACATATTTTCCTTTTGGGAACAGCAGTTGCAACATCTCCCCTTTTTCCGAAAGTGATAAGCTGTAATTGTGCTAAAACCTTCTTAGACATAAATCTTCCTTTTTAAACAGGCAAAGTGCACAGTTCTGGTCATCAAGGCAGATCCTTATTGTAAAGGTATGTATTACTTTTTCCATACTTGTTCCGTATTCACTGTCCAGAAGTATTGAAAATAAATAGGAAAATTTGACAATGAATACCATCCAGCAGCCAAAAGAGGAAAAAAAGCCGAAGAAAAATGTATGAATTTTAATGAAAATGAACAAAAATACTGTTAGAAAATCCTACTGATACAGCATTTTTGCTCATGACATTGTATTCCTAACATTAGTAATTGCTGTACCTATTTACCCGGGTGTATACGTCTACTGGAGCCAGTTAAGTATACCTTTTCTACTCAAAGACACTACAACAGTGCCATTCCTAGTACAAGAATAAGCAAACATTAGGTTGTCTATAATATAATATAATATATGTCTATAATCACTATGCTACAGTGGCATAAGTTCTGAAAGTATTAACTAGGTAAAAACCATCAATTTCTACAAAAACTAGTTTTTATCTCAGAATTTGGAGGGTACTTATTTAAAAAGCTGATTTCTCATGGCAATGAGCCCTTGATTATGTGATGTTCATGATAAATTGTCAAAGACCTGTTGGGTAGTCACCATTTAATGACATTATCAGATTTTAGAAAGATTATGGAATGTCTCACTCTTCAACATCCAAGGAAAAACTCCACTACCTAATTCTTAATCCTAGAAGAATTGCAAAAAATGCTAACATTTGAAGAATAAGCACACATACTGTAAGAAGAATCATTTGACTTACCATTCACTACATAAAATGAAAAAAAAAAAACAAAGATGCAAGTACTTCAAATACAATTAGTCGAGTTGATAAGATATTACAGAGGTAAATGGGCCATGAAATATAGAATCATTATTGTATTTTTATGTGATGTTTTTACACGATAGATTTATTTTCCAAGCAATGATATAATACATTAGTTATAATTATATACACATGTTAATGAAGTAATAAAATACTAATTATATTATGATATTTCTTTATTGGTCCCTTCCTTCAGTATTTTAAATTCTTCCTCTCCCCTTTTGCAGGACCAGAAATTAGAACCACCTCACAAATATGTTTTAGATGCTATTTTTAAACTTCACAAAAAAAACAAATAAAATGATTGACAGCAGACATCAGTACACTTGCATTACTTAAGCTTATGACTGAGAATGGATGGTGGGTACTGGTCTGCGTAAGATTCATATAGCTTTGATTTAGCCCCATAAGCAAACAGACTAGCTTTAAGGTTGGATTAACTAAGAAGAAACTCCTCTGGTGTCCTTTACTGTCTTTTCTCTAACAATTCTCACACTCTCCCTTTTTCTGAAGATTGTTATCAGCTTAAATGGTCTATTCACAAACCACACAAGCACAGATAAAGAAAATGGTGAGAAAAAAAATAAAATGGCCTTGACAAAATGAATAGGATCCAGGCAATAGACAAGTAATTGTGCTTTATCTGAATTTTATCGTAGACTTATGTTGTATTGCTGATAACCATACAACATACTTTTTAGATGGACCGTGAAAGCGCAAATAATGTGAAAAATCGCTTTGCTTTGCTTTTCTTTGCCATAACTAGCAGGATACTCTAGCCTGTCTCCAGGGTATTATAATTGATACATTACTACATTAACCATTTTCTCATGCTGACTAGCTATAAAGGCCTGAATGATATTTCCCAAGGGGGTAAGACATTTTTTTCTTTGAAATTCTTTCTAAATGATGTGTCTGTAATTTGTATTTCCTCAACAGAGCATCTTCAGTTTCAGAACTAGTGTTTAAATAATAAGGTCTTTATTTACAGGTTCAGACAATCAGTAAAAAATCAGAGGGTAATGAATTACTGTTTTTTTTTCTGAGACTTTGTTTATAAAGGGTGACACTTCAAGCTGTTTTTTTTTACATGCACAGGTATTCTGATTTAGTTATTTTGCAGTAACTTCTCCAATGCACTCTACAGTTTACCATTTTATCCATGTCCTGGAGCACTTCAGGTTGCGTACCCAGCTGATACCAGGGGACCCATCCAAGCACAGGAACCCACAACCTTTAGCTCTCTCTGTAACCATGCTACATGTTCCCCGTTTAGCTCACAAAGGATTTCCCAGAAAAAGCATTCTAAAGTAATAATTTTCTTGTTACCTGACAAATATCATTTTCACCAGGCACTCAGGCTACACTATTCTTAATATAGCTGCCCTGATAGGAATAACTGAAGAAATTGCAATACTCCCTTCACAATACATACAGTACTGCCATATAATCAGATACACTGCTCTTCTCCTTTGAAAAGCGACATGAATGTAACAAGCAAATTATAGACTTTATTATTATTTTTTTTTGTGTAATTTTCCAACCATGGATATACATCCACACACTACATGCAGCAAGTCATGAATCGCACATAGGGCAAAAATTACAAAACATTTCCAAACAAATACACAGCATTTTCTTCCAAATGTGTTTTGTTTAGAGAATTGGTTGTTTTGTCTTTAAGCCTGTTGCATTCAGCAAAATGTGACATATTCTGTTAATAATACCACACACATGACCCAGGCAAAAAGGTGAACAAAAAAAAAAAAAAAGCATATTGATATACACCAATAATATTAATTCACCCTTCTATAAGAACGGGATTAATAATGAATATGTTTTATACAATCGAAAACTTGGATGCTGATATGCAGGATCTCATGAACTAACTTTCCAAACTGAACGGTGTGGGGCAATTCGTTCTAAAATAACATCATATACAACAACAATAATAATAATAATAATAATAAGAAGAAGAAGAAGAAGAAGAAGAAGAAGAAGAAGAAGAAGAAGACAGGCTGGCTATGTATGGAATTAAAGTTCAATTTGGAAAAGAAGCGCATCACAACACAGATCATCATGTGAGCTAGTATTATAGAACTAAACGCGTGGATCCGCCGGTCTCCTACCTCTGGATGTCACAGCTCTCACGCAGAAATGAAGGAATAAAAGGATCCAGAGAAAGGAGCACCTCTCCGAAAACGGCCCCATCACTACTGCACTCCTTTCCTTCTTCTTCAAGCCAGTTATCCGCTATTGTACTGAAATTTCTGACTGGGCTGCGGGCGATGATGCTGCTTCATCTGACGGTGGGTGTTTTGTCTTCTCATATTATGAGAGAAGCTTGTTGTAGCCGAAGCCGCATCCCTCCTCCTCCTCCTCCTCCTCCTCCTCCTCGCCGCGATCTCCAACTTAGAGCGGAGCGGAGAGAAGAGAGAGGAGCTGAGCGGAGCGGGACCGGCAGCTCGCGCCCCTGCGCGCGCCGATCGCTTTCGGTGGGCGGGGAGCAGAGCCGCGCGCCGCTGTCCGCCACTCCATGCCTCGCCCTCGGAAACAAAAAAAAAACGGGATGAGGCGGATTTTTGAGGGAACCGTGAAATTATCGGTTCACGACGGACGAACGAAGGCTGCAGTGTGAGTCACCGAGTCGCGGCACTCCGTGACGCGCTGTAACCTCACCAACACGAGGAGTCCGCGCTGACAAAGTAGCACAAATAATAAATGTGGGCAAAATTTGGCTGTAGGGAACTCGCACGTATCCTTTCAAACAAAGCTTTCGAACTGTCGGACATTATCGCCGCTTCGCCGGTGTCGAATCTCTAACCGTGCAGCATAAAAAAGTGACGGGACCATGATCATTAGCAACTGACTTTTTCACAAGAAAGCTTGTGTGTGACAAACACGTAGACCAGCTGTTAACGTGCATACTGTTATATAAGTGAGAATTTAAGAAATAACTAGAAGTAACTGGTTTGCCTGAAGAGGTCGTGCTGAGTCGTGATCCGTGATGCTTGGACTGTTTTCCGTTATTTCATAGGACAAAAATGTGCGGTCTGTTTCCTAAACACTTGCGGGTCCTATAGCGCTGTCATCGGACAAAATCAATGTTAGGTTCCCATTTGTAGGAACAAAATGTTTTCATTCATTTAACTGACACAATTACTTACCCAGCTGGGTAATTTTTGCAGCAGCAATTCAGGCTATCTTGGTGAAGGGGACTATAGCTGGAAGTGGGATTTAAGCATGTAACCTCTGCCCTGCATACAAAGAGAGTAGCTCCAACCACAAGGCAAACTAATGCTCCTCCCTCATAAAATAAAATAAAAAAGAAAAGAAAAGAAAAACATACACTCATACACACTGCTGCTGGTGTGCACAAAGTATATCCACTTCTGTGCTGCTCCTGCTTGCTGTTGACAGGCCCTGGGGCTGCCCTCCTTCAGATTAACCCCATTTGAGCCCTTCATTAGGTTCCAGTGCCAGGCATGACTTTGCATATCCCCCGCACTGTGGATTCAACACGTGCCTTAGTACCTTAGCCAAAACCCGTCCAACCGGTATGACTGCTGCCTTCACAGGTCATACAGATCCGCGGGTGGACTTGCTCGTTGCCACATGTCACAAGAGCACTGGAATCTCAACTAGTCTATGTCACCAGTCACTTAATGTCCTGTGATAGTTATCATTTTAGTGATTCGGGGAGGCCTTTGTGCAGACACTCTGAAATGATCTGAATTACACATGAGCATATTGCCGTTGCAATTGTATTAATTGTGCAAGGAAACTGGCTAGAGACATGCTACTTCGGAAGACTGACCCAACAACCTTCAGGTTAAAAATGTGTATCCCTAACTACTATATCTGGAGCTTAGTTATGCATCCTGTGAGGAATGTTTCATTTTTATTTTATACTGTAGACCGAGACCTTTTTCTTTTCTAACTTCTGAAGTGTAAGTCTGTGTCGTGGTAGTGCAGTAGACAGTGCTAGTGAATTGAGCCCTGCACAGCCTGCGGTCTCCACATGTTTGCCATGAGTTTGTATGATGTGTTTCAGTTGAATCGGTTACTCAAAACTGGCACCAGTGTGTGCATGTGTGTTGCATCTCTCTAGTGTATACATGGTTTAATGACTGTAGGGAGTTCAGTGAAGTGCATGTAGCACTGTAAGTCATCTTGGATGAAAGTGCCAGATAAATACTACATAGAAGTCTTTGTACGTTGACTTGGAAAACATGTCTACTAGGTAAATAATGGAAACACTATGTCAGAAGTATGTATACCATATCTGACATATATGGGCAACATTGTACATGCAGCAATTATAATACTCTGTTTCACCATAGCAAACGATTTCTTAAACATGAAACGCCACCTGTCATTCAGGTTTACTGTAAAATAAATTAAATGACCCCAGTCTTGAAAGAAAGCATCACCCTAATGTCAGATCTTTATCCATCTAAATACAATTATCCTCTTTTTGGTGAATCTTTGTAAGTCATATTGTCACTAAAAGGTGTTCCTAGCATCGTGTATGTGATCACAGGGTACATAAAACCTTGTCAGTGAGGGAGAGCATCTGAAACTCCTATTTAAGCATCTCTACTACAGACAGTTTAAACTATCAGGTAGACTAGATCTTAATCCCCTTGAGATAAATTTTGGCTGTTACCCATGAACAGAACACAGAAATGAAACACACAAACACACACACACACACACACACACTCTCTGAAACTGCTTGTCCCGAGTGGGGTCGTGGCGAACTGGAGCCTAATCCGGCAACACAGGGCGCAAGGTTGGAGGGGGAGGGAACACACCCAGAATGGGAGAAATGAAACAGTACAGAATAATTATGCAGAAGATATTTAAGTACAACTAGGGGGCGTGGTGGTGCAGTGGGTTGGACCTGGTCCTGCTCTCCGGTGGGTCTGGGGTTCGAGTCCCGCTTGGGGTGCCTTGCGGCGGACTGGCGTCCCGTTCTGGGTGTGTCCCTTCCCCCTCCGGCCTTACGCCCTGTGTTACCGGGTAGGCTCTGGTTCCCTGCGACCCCGTATTGGACAAGTGGTTTGGAAAAAAAAAATATTTAAGTACTGTGTGTACTCACTCAGATATGTTATAATCAAGCCAGGGTGAGGTGTTGTTCCCAGGGGTGAAGAGTTAAGTATTCTTCATTCAATTGTTCATTGAGCGTTTCACCGATTTACCACTGGGTCAGAAACACTTGCATATAAGAGAAGAATATAATGCTGTATTCTGCAGCTCTTATTTAGCAATTGACTATTGTAACATAACTACACAAAGAGAAATGGGTAATTTAGTTGCATGGGATAGAATATGGGATGAATGTAGGATGAATACACAGGAATAAATGACATAGTCTGACATAATTTCATCATATTGTACATAAAATTTATGTTGATTTCTGCTGTAGTAATTCTGTAAAAGTCGAAATACTGATATTAAAGCGCAAATGTATATTTTCTCTAGTATATTTTCTAGAAACCATCCAAGTTTCACAGTTTTCTGTAAAGTCACTGTATATCTTACCATCTCACTCAGAGGTTACTGCCTTCAATATATTTTCTAATTATTTTCATGGCTGGTGCAATTTTTATAGTTCACTAATGCTAAAAAAGAGGTCAAAACCAACAAGAACAACAAAAGATTGGCACAGCCAGTTTGAATTATAGCCTCAGGTATGTTACTAAGCAGCAAATTAAAAATATGCATGAAGGTTTGTCTACTGGAGCAGGTAGTTGTGATTGCCGAGCATTAAGATGCCTAATGGGAATCTTTATACATTTATTCATCACATTATTCCTGAATGGAAAAACTGCGCTGATTTTTAACTTTCATTACTTGTGCACGTTGATTATTGCATTGATTATTGTTGATTTATGGTACGTTGGATGTTTTTTGATAAATGTCAAAAAAAGATGTGTTAATATATATTTAAATTATATTAATCCTCAGTTTATGCAACAAGCTAATTTGTGACAAATACTGGACAATGGCAATAACATGAATAAAGGGCATTTTGGAGTGCATTTTTAGTGATATTGATTTTGTGTGTATTTAGTGAGTGAAAATCATGCACAGATGTAGACTATGTTGATGGCTGCTGGAAGTTGTCCACAGTAAATTTTGAACAAGTAAAAATGTTCAGCCTGTTGAAACTCATAAGGATACTATTATTCTGGTTAAGTGCTCTATCAAGTGACATCCCAATTTACAAATAATTTCTCTTTAAAAAATGTGTTGGTAACACAGGTGTCCTTGTAGCTTTTAACTTTTTTAACTGCACAGTAACAGCAGCTGGATATCTCAGAGGCTTTATTCCAGTCTCATCATAAACACCAGTAGTACTTGGACTGATCCATGGCTCTTTCCCAGTGTAATGCTGAGTGCCTTTCAATCTGAGGGTGTCATTTGTGCCATTTGTGCTATATTGGTATTCACTCTGCTTTGTCTGTACTTATGGTTTTCTTGGTAGGGTACTGAAGTGATTTATCATTGCCTTTGTCAACATGGTATAACCTGATGTTTTAAGCTTTCTGTTATTTTATATTAAGGTACAGTGATGTGGTGGCACAGCGAGTAGCTCTGGTGCCTCATAGCTCCTGGACTAGGAGTTTGGATGTGGTTTCAATTTGTCTATGGAATTCATGTTCATTTTGTGCTCATGTGGGTTTCCCCCAGGTGTTTTGGTATCCTCAAACCCTCCAAATACAGGCATTTTAGGTGAATTTATGAATGTAATTTATTCTCAGTGCATGAGTGTGGAGGTTGCCTTGCTGTGCTGGGCAGAAATATAGGAATTTCTTAGCAGCTTAGTTTAGTGCATATAGAATTTTAGGTTGTGTTAGACAAAGGTGTCAGCTAAATAAGAAATAATGTGTTTGCTGCTATCACCAAATGTAACCATCTGGCATCAACAACTAAAAAGCGCCATAAAATAACTATGAAGATGAGTTCCACACTGTATATGGCAGATTTTAGTTACTGGCACAATTTTGTTTGTGTCACTCTTCTCAATGAACATTTACATTTATTCATTTACCTGACCCTTTTCTCCAAAGTATCTTAAAATTTATCAAATACTGGGAGAGGGCACAATGCCTACTTCTAAGTACACTAATAGTTCTGTAATTAGTTTTCAAAATCACATATATCAAGTACAGATATATTTTTTACAAAATGCAGTTCATGCTGTAGTGAGTCATTTAAAACCTCTTATGATTTTATTTCTTTTTTAATCATTAACTAAACCTGACTTAATGAGCGTCTTTAGCATTAATGCTAATTTAGTATCTTCATTAGAATGATACATTTCTCATGCTAACTGAATTCACGGTCTTTGTGATGGAGCAGGCCAATGGAATTTAGTACTTTATAATAATTTAGTACTTCAGTGATATTTTTCATGTTATTTCCTTGGCAGGCATGCAATGCAACATTTGTTTTCTGATAAATATATGCATTTATCACATGCTACATACAGCATATAGTAGCTTGATAATAATAACTTTGGTTTGGCTTAACTATTGAGCTTTATGTTCACTTCCAACTCTGATGTGTGGTATAAGTCACATTTAACATCAATCACCTTTGGCAATGTTCCTTTATTTGTTGATTATATTAAGTACTCTGCCAGTGAAAATTCAATATATATTGACCTTAATCCATAACATGCAATTGCTAATTGCTACAACCCCAGGGGGTAAAATACCTGTTCATCAGAGGCACCAACTGAGAACCCATGCCACAAACCCAACACACCTTGTAAGAGATGAGGCAGGAGACAAGAGGTGCAGTTGCCCGTTGGTGAAGGCTTTTATTTGCCCTTACAGTGAAGGAAGGGGATGAAAAAGGGGGACCAGGTAGGATGAGGTTTCGTGCAGGTCGGGGGGCTGGGAGAGTTGGGTCGGTCAGGCCACAGGCATTGTCTCTGGAATTGGGTTCATCTCTGTCTCTCTACTGCTGGGCACCGGGGAAGAAATAGGGAGTGTAATCAGCCCCAGCTGTGGCTGCTTTGCCCCCGTTGCCGCCCCCTCCCCGGGTGGCCTCGGCGTGCTACACACCTGTTTTCAGTTAACCTCATAATCAGTTCCAAGCCTTATAAAAGGGAGTAAGACACATTATTTGTTTATGGATTCTTGGTCAGTACTTTACTGCTTTCTTTGTGATGCTGCAGTGATTGTTCCCCACTGATTTGTTTCCTGACATGTTCCTGTCCAGTGTGGTGGTGTTCTAAAATCCTGAGCTCCTGTCCTATCTTCACTAGTCCTTTGTGGTCCTGTCAAGGGCTGATGTTCCACCCTGTTGCTGTCATGTGTTTTGTATGAACTCTGTCCACACTGGTTTCATACCGTAAGAACACTTTGTATGTGTGTGTATTCCATGTCACCCCTGTACTTAATCTCTGGGTTTGCACTATGCCCTTGTATATACCCTCTGCAGTTGAGATCATTGCACTTTACATCCATGTTAGTTTCATGTCCCAACATCACACTAATACAGTCAAAGTAAAGTCTGCATTTTAAAAAGAATTACATGTGCTTTCATTTGTCAGTTAACATTCAATGTGTATAATTGTCCACTTAAGACATTTAGAACTGAGCTGGAAGGAATGCTTCCAAATATTTTAGAAGTAATGTTTATTGTAGATTCATTTTATTTCACACTCAGCAATGTTGAATGTAATACAAATTATACTACACAAAAAAGAAATGTGTGATTAGATGAATGACATTATTTTTAATTGGTAAAGCACAGGTATTAAGATAGTAACAGATGGTTTTGTACATTCAAATATAACTACCATTGTTACTGAGAAATTGTCTATCTGCTACAGATTTCCATGGAAGGAAATACTTCAAATGCTTTATATAATTTAAACTCTTTTACCTAATTTTCAAAGTGACTGCACATTTTATAGAGAATGTGCACATTCATACTTTATGGTTTTTGGGGTCCTACAGTAGGACTTAGAATGTTAGTTTATTAGCTTTAGAATATTGTGAAGTTTTCAGTTTACTTGGGACAATTTAATTTTCTCTTTGTGATGTGGTTTATTATGCTTCTTGTCAGCTTCTGTTGACCATGCAGTTAAATAAACTTAAATGTAAGTTTAACCCTGAAGATACCATCTAGGCTGATTTTGTATATGTGTTAACTATATATGACCATCTTACATTAAAAAAAAGAATCATTTTTACCCAGCTAGAGCTTAGTGCTACAGTTCTTACTGATTGTTTTTTTTTTAATGTCAGAAAAACACTTATACAGCTTATGATCAAGCATACTTGTCACAAGGTCAAAAATTAAATTTCCATACACGATTTTAATAATTTGAAGTACTGAAACATACATGCTATCTGATTTTCCTTGATTTCATACTGTAGAGAATGATAATTGGACAATGCACCATGTGCACTAAGGAAACCGTGCAATGCAGCAGAGAACATAGAAGAAGCAGACATACAAGATACCATGGCACTAAATGCACTACTGTGAAACTTGATGAGTTGAATAAGTGGTTGATGACCAACACCTGTAGTCCAAATAAAACCCTTCCTGACCCGGTAGCTTAGTCATTGTCTAACTATGCCCACAACACCATTTCATCATAGTCACAGCCTTCCGCAGTGTTTGTTTGTTTTTTTGTAAAAAAGTTATAAAAATAATACTCAAATCTTGCATCGATTCTTCTATTATTTACAACTGTTTCTTCATTTTCTGGAATGTAGTGGTCTACGGCCTATCCTTTTCAATTTAACATTTAAATTGTTCCCACATTAATATTCAAAACTAATTCAAAATGACTGAAATAAATGCAGCTCCTCTTCAATATTGATTGATGATCATTCCAAAAACAACTTTCATCATTAACTGTTAAAGCCTTGGTCCAAGGGCCTGTGATATTTTGTTTGTGGGCATGTGTCTGTCTCTCTCTGGAAGATTGGTGTGCTTCTTTCTGGTGGTAGTCAGGCTCAGTAACCTTGTGTTGCAGTCTAACCGTAGACTGGGCTGTAACAAACTCAGAAAACAATATGGATGTGATCTGAGTTACATCTATTCCATGCTCCTATTCCATTTGTGCATGTGTTAATACTGACTACTGGCTGGCTAAGGAAATTGAGGTTATTTTCACTGAGCAACAGACAATTTGGCAAAATAGAGTGGTGAAAGAAACATAACACAATTAAATATGGACAAATAACCTGTAAATGCTTATGTTTTCAAAAAATTGTAACATGCAAAGAAATCTATATTGTCATTTATCATACCCACCTGGCCAAATTTACTGTGTTAATTAACTGCATTAACTCTTCTTTCATGTATACATATCATATTACTGCAAACTACTCTTAAGTCTGCATGATCAGAAGTGGTTCTGGTGAAATATCAATGTGGAACAAGTGTGATATTTGTTGCGATATAAAACTGTGAGTTTTAATGTAACTTATTTATTTACTTATTTATTTTAAGTGTTCTTTCTGCTGCTGTTGTTCTAAGGGATGCCACACAAATTTTCATTGTATTGCATACAAAGTCCATAAAATATCTTACATAAGAGAAGACATCCATGGATACTCACAGTACAGTACACGAGCTTGAAAATGTTTTCTTCTAAGGTGTCATTTGTGACAGCCAGCTGTAATAAAAATTCTAGTAGTAAAATCAGAGCTGTTGAGCACTACCCTTGTGTATTGTGTATTCTCCAATAAAGTCTCATCAGTAGTAACAGTGCGATGGCTGAATATGTATTGATTCATGCAGAGGAACTGACACACCATCTTTCTTATGTTCCAAAAAATGACTGCAAGCAAGATTAAAGATGTCTTTCTTATTTTTGAAGCTTCATGTTAGTTGCAGAACTTTTCAGGTATCTGTCTTCTGAAGTTCTAAGCATCTGTCATTTAAATTTTTCTTATTTTTCTTCTACAGGTAGATTTTTTTTGTGGGAAGTGAAATATTTAGTATTATTGCACAATCAGACACTGCTTATAACAAAGGCCAATGTTCTGGCAGTCCACTGTGACTGTGGATGAGTCCATCCCTTTTTTCCATCTGGTCCAAACTCAAGGTCCAGAAAGCTTTTTTCACTTATGATGAAACTGGATTGTTACGAAAACAAACTAGAGCTGTCAAATTGACTGAACTCATAAAGACCCCTTTGGAGCCTTTTACTTACTTGGATACTCAAAAAAGTGCCCCATCAAAGTGCATGTGCATTTTGTAAAAAGAGAGATTACATAGCATTGGGAAGGGAAGGGCTGCATGAAAGTGAAAGAGAACATCATCACAAGATCATTGCCAGCTGGCAGCAAAGATTCCCTGGTTTTCAGCTGTTTCCAGCAGATCAATGCACTATGCAAGGGATGAGGTACAGAGGTTTTCTCTGCTTTACAAAAGATGACACTCGTTTTAATGGGGAAACCGCAGGGATTAAAAGACCCACATAACCGCTATTAAAAGTTATACGATTAAATAGGTGTATTTTTGCACTCAGTTTAGCTGACGAGACTGTATGACTCCAGTGGGGTTCAGTGAGAATTTATGAAAGGATTTATAGTAAATTAAACAAATGCTTCTGGGAGTATTTGGGGGAATTTAGTCAGACTTCCAAGGGAATCTTATTTAAAGCTTTCAAATAAGAAATTTTGCTTTGCAATATTTCTGGAATATTAGTGACAATGGGTAAAACAATGAAGGGACTGTTTTATTGCGATTCGTAATTTAACATGGCAATGCCTTGAATAATCTGAAGAAAGCGTGTTCCCTGTCTAAAAGAAAGACACTGTGCTGACACATTTTGACATAGTAATTATGGTTCACACAGTACATTACATTTCTCACCCTCTCACGGTCCTCAGAAAGCATCTGCATTTCGCGAAAGGTGAGTATCAACATAGAAATATTGGCAGTAATTTAATAGTGTTGACTGAAGATAAATGTGCGTGGCTCTTTCCATCCTGTGACTTTGCATATATTAAGACGTGTTTTCTCGTGGAAAGGTAATACATCTCCAGATGCATGGTTGCACTGTCAAGCAGCCCATCTTGAGCAATGTACTGTCTGACTTCCTGCTGTTGCAGTGAATTCCTCCTGATTTTTGCACTTGGCTGCTCCTGTCCTCACTGGCACATTTACATGCTACAACGACTTCACGGTGACTTGGTCCTCAAATGCACCTCTGTTAATTATGTGTAATTTTAGGCAATTATGTAACTGTTTTCACTGTGATGTGTTTATTGTGATCTGTTTAGCTAAAACTGTATTTGCTTTGAAAATATGTTGTCTATTTAACTATATAGTATGTTTAACTTTCAGTGAACAAGAAAGCAGTAAAAAATTATGGGTTTAATAAATATTTATATTTAACTTCCTTAATGTTGCAATGTGGCTAAGTGAATAGAACTGCAATGCTAATATTTTCTATTTACTCTTCAAAGGTTATAAAACACAACATAACAAACATTACAAATATAAAGCATAACAAGCATTACTATCTTAAGACCCTGTGAGTTATCACTTTTTATGCCTCGTCCTTGGCTGGCCCACAGTACCCTTATCTGTATTAAATGTTTCATTATTAAAATGCTTGGAGAAGCATTATTATTTTTGTCTTCCTTTGATTCCAGCAAGCAGTCTGTCTTTTCGGTGAACTTCAGAGGGGAACAGAGCTATCTCTGTAAACAACCATTTCTTACAAGTCTGTCTTAGAACAATTTGATAAATGTTCTGAAAACTTTATCAGGTGATAAATATTTAACTTTTTCTGTCTTCTTTGTGCCCTCTGTGGACTCATAGATTATGTTGGATTTGTGAAGGAAATCCACAGCATATGGAAATACATTGAAAAGACTGTTTCTGGTTGCTGAGCTTGTCCAGAGAGGCAATCTGGAAGAGTCATTAGCTTTTTCATTTTAAAAACCATGGTGATCAAAGACTGACAAACATATACAATAAGAGTAAAGACTATAAATTTGCTGTTTAGCTCATGCATTTATCCAGATGAACATGCGGTTTTTGACCTTGTTGTGTAGCTGTATTTGCTGAATGAAGCAAGTGCTCAAGGCGACAACAATAGCAAGATGTGAGTTTGTATTGACAATCGTAAGGTTAAAAATTTGTCACATTTGTGATACCTGCCTCCTGTTAATATGTGAATTTTTAAATGTATAGTAAGTGAGGTGGAAATAATTCAATTATATATTTCTTTATATCTATGGACATTCCCTTTTTGCTTCTAGTATGTAAACATGACACTGTCCTCCCCCGACAGTAATGCTGGAGCTGCTGAATTCTGTGTCAATTTGCCGCTTCTGTTTACGTTGTACACCAAGGACTGTCGATCCCACACACATAATGAATTCATGTTCAAATTCTTTAATGATTCCACCCTACTACCCCTACCAACTCACAAGGATGACCCAAATTCATTCAAACAAAGTGGTGATGGTCTACCAGAGTGGTTTGGTCAGAATGCTGTTCAACACTAAGAAAATGGAGAAAGTTATGGTTCTTGTCACCAATTTCCTTCTAGTCCCAATATAAATTCACAATGAGAAGCTTAAGCAAGTGACGGGGCAGGGTGGTGTAGTGGGTTTGATGAGGTCCTGCTCTTCAGTGTGTCTGGGGTTCAAGGCCTGCTTGGGGTGCCTTGTGATGGACTGGCATCCTGTCCTAGGTGTATCCCCTCCACCCTTATGCCCTATGTTGCTGGGTTAGGCTCTGGTTTGCCACAACCCCATCTGGGACAAGTAGTTTCAGACATTGTGTGTGTGAAATTACACAAGTTATATTCCATAAAAACCTTGTACATATTGATGAAACCTTGTCATTGGACACACATCTTAAGTATATCTGCAGTAAGGTACAGTAACATATTTACTTCCTCCACAGGTTAAGATCCTTGCGGCCAGTAATCAGATTTTACTTTAGTTTTTCACATCAGTGGTTTTAAAGTAGAGGGTGTGGTAGTTCAGTGGGTTGGAGTGGGTCCTGCTCTCCGGTGGGTCTGGGGTTCAAATCCCGCTTGGGGTGCCTTGCGACGGATGGGTGTCCAGTCCTGGGTGCGTCCCCTCCCCTGTCAGCCTTACGCCCTGTGTTGCCGGGTTAGGCTCCGGTTCCCCGCGACCTCAAATAGGACAAACGGTTCAGAAAATGTGCATGTGTGTGGTTTTAAAGTGTCAACTTGGTATGGTTTTCTTCTGTTAAAACCAAGTTATTTAAAGTTCTTCAGATTTGTTCTAAGATTGTAGGCTATTCTTTTAAATCTTATCAGAAGAGCATGAAGAGATTTGCACATAGCATGTCACTGCTGATGCATGCAGTGCCTCCAGTGATCACCAGATGTCCTGCTCCAATTCACCAGATTAAATACAACACACCCGTCTCCTATCGCACAGGTCTTCAAAAAAGAGAAGCCAATCCACAAAGAGAACGGAATCTCATTAAATATGCATGTCCTTCATTGTATTTCTAGTTCATTGGATTAAGACCCTCACTCTGCCAACCACAACCAAGATGGATCATGCATCTTGCTTTTCAACCCAAGATCGTATGGATCTTGATCACAGATTTTTAGACCATGACCATGCCTCTTCAAATCACGACCCCAGACATTGACCAGTTCTTTGAACCCCAACCTGCTATTAGCATTTCCACCACGACCTGGATCATAGCTTTGATCATGCTCATAGGAATGACTCTGCGGTCTCCTCCGCATCTTACTTTTTAAAGCCCCATCCTGAGTCTTTCCTTTCCTGAGCCCTCAAAAACAGTGGCAGCAGCATTTCCTCTGTCTTAATTTTTCTTGAGTTCACAAAAAGGTCCATGAGAAAATATGACATATTTCTTCTGGCCCCTGCTTCTGACCCCAGTCATGCCATCAATGAAATAGTACAGAGTCCCAAGGTGTAGTCAATAGTTTAAAATTATTTAATTCCTGAGCCAAGACAGCAGAGCACTCAGGCAACTGCACTTATAGTCCCAAACACCATAAAAATTGTGCACGACAGAATAACAAATAAAGCGGCTGTGCAATATTATTTTTTGCAAAAATCTGGGTTTGAAAAACTTCAGTCAGTGTAATGCAAATTGCCTGATGTCTTGTGTTAATGTGTATGTTCATTTGGAATGCACTGTACTTTATGTATTTATTCATCAACTTATTTATTCTTTATTCATTTTCTTTTAAATCCTTATGTGTTTTCCTTTAATGTGTAACATGTCATTGCTCTTGAAGGACAGAGCTGCTATAATGCAAAACAAATGTCAGAGAAATCTGACAGAGTTCAATTATATCGTATTGTGTTGCATTGTATCACACTGTATCACATCGTAATGATTCAAGATCAGAATTGAAAGTATCTATTTGTACTGACTGATTTGGGATGAAATTTGCATAATAATTCAGTAGAGAATGAACTTAGATTTACTTTTTATGAACTATACTACGATGCAATCCAACTGCCGCTACTTTGGATTAAATCAAAAAATGTAATAAAAAATCAGTAATGAATAATGGTGTGCGTAATACAACACAATGTAAACACTTTGACACCACTATGTAAATTTTGCAACAACAGCAAAATTATGTATGGATTAACTGCAAAGTGATAAACAGCCTATCCCAATGACAGTGGAGAGTCAGTAGTGAAGCTATGAGCATCAAGAACTCAGTGACACCAATTTACAAACTGTCAGCCATAACTGGCAGTGTAAGTGACTCAATCACTTGTCTCATCACTGGAGTCAACATGGGTTAAAAACTAGAGGATAGGGAAAACAGCAAAGTTCATGCTTTATCAAGTAGGCTTCAAGATGGCATAGGGATACTCTCCATCACTCAGACAGGAAAGTGGTTGGTTTTAATTCAGAACAACTGATATGACACACCATGCTCAAACATTGGCAGTACCATGTAAAATAAAACGTGGTCCCATAACAACTGGTTTACTCAGTAGACTGATAATTTCTTCAGGTGTCTTAGCAACATCAACACAGCAGTGACATGGTTGTAATTGTACAACAAAATGAAAGTGAAAGCATAGTAAAGATTGACAACTTTGTTTCATTTGATCTGTGAATGCAAACTGAATGTATGTTTGGAGGAATTTTGTAAGTTTGCTCACTGTGCATATATTTTTGTTATTAGTTTTACTCAGGTGACTTACACATCTGTTAATTTATTTAGTGTTTAAAGATTTTTTTTAAGCAGAGCATTTAGCATGCTTTGCTCAAAGTTAAACCTACTATCCTAAGACTTCAACCACCAATTTCTATAAAACAATACTGATAGTCTCATTTAATTCCAGTATTTTCATGTTACTTGAGACATCTGAGCTGAGGCAAGAGAATAAAGAATATTGCTTATCTAGTAAATTATATTTTCTTTGAAGTTTCAGCTATAAGTGATTGCATTCCCTTTTTGTTGCTGCTTTTATTTGTATAATTGTTAAAAGAGTAAACCTGTGTCCTTCTTGAATTTAATATTTACTCATATGGCCCGCAGTAGCTTTTACTGAAAAAATGTAAACACAACTGATTAAGATCAGTTCAATGAATTTGTTTAAGTTTTCAGAAATGAATAATGAACAATCCCAGCAGCGAAGTTACAACCATATTTGGGGTCTATACACTATTACTTGCACATAAAAAAACATTTCAGACTTCAGTTAGATCCTATTAGTTTTAATCAATGAGAGAAATGTACACTGTTAGAAACACAAGCACAAACATTTTTCTAGGAATTACATTTCCTAGGAAGTAATGGTACATTTTTTTTCTCTGTTTCATCAGTATCATTAAAGTTTTTTGTAGAATAACTTATTCATGGATCAGTGAGAAGAAAACCAACAACTAAGTACAGAAATACATTATCCATGTCATGTGAGGCCGAAGAAGAAGACACAGGAAGGCTCAAAATTTTAAAATCTGAGCAAAAAACAAATACATGAGTTTCTTGGAGATGTGTACCTGGTTACCCAGCAATGACTTTAATTCCCTACGGTGTTCCATAATGCAGTTGTGGAAGTAGATCATAAAAGAAAGGACTGTTCATTGTCCCTTTAATACTGTCATATTACATTTCTAACAGACTGGTCAAAGAGACTTTGTCATTGAGGCAAAATGCTATTTTGTCTTTTGTATCAGAGCTTTTTTTGGTGGAAATGACTGTGGCAAAGAAAATGTAACCGGAATGTAATTTTTAATGTCAGTGTCAGCTTCTCTGCATAGCCACCTCAAGAATGTCTGATCACTGCATTGGTCTTTTCTGTACTTCCTAACCCCTGTAGGCAAAGTGAAGCTGTGGATGTGATCTGGAAACTCTCTTTGTAATGGCCTCAGTAGCCTCAGCTGACCAAACACAGGTAGAACCTGAGGCAAACATGGGGACAATACATCAGAGTCATGTTGACATAACTATGTTGTAAGTCACAGAGCATATGGATTAGCAGAGAGTAGTGTTCCTCACTGCTACAATGAGCAATTTTCAATGTATTTAGACATTGTAGGCAAGGGAAGAAAGATTTGGTATTTTCTCAACAAGGGTTTAAGCCTTTTTACTTTATTCAAGTCCCAAAAGCTCTGCCCTCAGTCTTAAAATGTGAGTCCAGTTATGATGATATAATTTCTCTTTGGTGATTTACTCTCAATGCTAGAATAAGGATGCGTTGCCATGGAGAAGAGATTGCCCTTATTGAATGTAAGAATGACTGAAATGAATGCTAGAGTGAAAAAGCAAAAAATGCCACAGAGTCTTATTTCTGAGTCCTTTCTTCTCTGATTATAAATATGACTTTGCATGGCCGTAAAGCTCAAACTATATATACACAATCAAATTTTGAAGTAAGCAAAAACATCTAACAATTCATAGTTGCTCCTGATTATAAAATAGAACTGTACTGGTCTCTATAAAAATAATGTTTCGTACATAATCCTTTGAAAGTATGCTTATATGCAGCTTGAAACATATTTTTGCTTTGCATGGCTGCATGAAAATGATTTTTGCCAAAGCCCTTTCAGAAAAGCCACATAACCACCAGCATAGTGTATGACAGGAGAGTCTTGTAGCGCTGAAGAACAACTGCATTAGCACAAATGGTTTAGATATTCTACAGTCTTATGTTGTCACTGAAACAACATGCCGAGTTAATAAAGGGCTGCATTTTTATGAAGTGGAAGTTGCATATTCTAGGGTCCTGTCTGTAAATGGTATTCAGCCATAAATACAAATGTGCTTCATGCAGGCCAAGTTAGTTTAATGAAATGCATTGTTTTTTTCATTGTTGATACACAATGTCTTGAGCTTGACAGTGGCTAAAAAGAAACAAAAGGCTGTACATCACCCGAGATTCACTTTAACGTAGAATGCTGGACCTGAGTTATTTCATATGAAATGCTTCATGTACCATTTTAGGAACTGGTTTGCCATACTGGCTCGGGAAAATATACATGTTCATTTTACCTGAAGGATTACTGGTAAAACCTTTCTGTATGACAAGTTTCATTCTAGGTACTATAGTGCAGAAAATAATTTACCATGTAAATTATAAAGAGAAGCCACCGGCACACAGAATAAATACTAACTGAAAGAAAAAAATGGGGATTCCATTCTGCACTTGATAATCTTTGCCAGCTGCTTCATTAATTGCAGTAAAGTAGAAGGATAAACTCTAAGTTGTCCAGTGAACAACTTAAAATCCATACCATGTTTTTCCTGGTTAGAAAAATTCTTGGTCTTTATGAAGGACACTCTATTTAGTTTGTAGGTCAGACAAACTTCTCTGATCAAGTGCTACTATTTACTGAATTACAATTAGACAATTGTTTAAAGCATCCATAGCAACTAATGCATTCGTAATCATCCTTGCATAACATCAAGGCCATGCAAGTTCAGCTTTTCAGCAGTAGAACCACTGGGAGGTCTAAAACAAACATTTCCTTTGCACACTGAAAACTGCTCTTTCAATCTGAGAAGAACAGGTCAGGAAATTACTACATTAAAGATCAAAGCCGGCATAGTCATTACTGTATTGTTATCTGCATACAGTAAAAAGTGACACCCATAAATAAGGAAGCTATTTAGTTTTTCTTTGGAGAACAAAAAGTACAAATACATGTTACCGATAAGCCAGTCCAATTGGCCCTTTGCATAATATACTATTAAGTATTTGTACTGAATGCTGAATACAGTCAATTGTGCTTATAAATGTTTATTTAGTTCAACTCAAGCTAAATAAGAAACAGATAAATACAGATGCAAATATAAAGAGCACATACAAATACTGAGAGATGCTGGGGAAATTTTGGTTCTTCCAAGGCAGCAGGTAGCACACTGGATAAGAGCATCCACTTGAAGTACAAAACAAATATAATAGATTTAACCAAGGAGAGGCCATGTTACTGTAACCTTTGGAAAGGTATTTAACCTGAACTGCATAACTAAACATCTCACTGTATAAACAGACTAGGAATTTCTATGTTTCCATTGCTTTAAATAATGAAATAAATTCAGTATTTATCTGATGCCAAGCGGGGTACATAACATGTCGGACAGGAACCACCCTGAGGACATTAGCCATAACAAAGCTCAATTTGGCCAAACATGTCAAAGATTGCCCACGATAAACTTAGGACAGAACAAAACTGTGTTAAACACAAAGTGACAGGAGCCCTGGGGGCAGGCTGTACTTGAAAGGCTCCAGCCTGGGGTGCAGGATGCTAATATCAGCCCCAGGTCCCCCCGATCTGCCTTCAGGCACAGAGACCCTACTTAGCAGTCTGTTGCTGTGAAAACAGGACACTGCCGAGCACCTCTCAAACATACTCGCTGACTGCTTGCAGAGATGCAGGCCCCAGAAGCCCAATGTGGGGGAAATGAAGAATGTGACTACCAAAAGCACAAATCTGGAGTTGAGGGCCAACGCCCTCCATGGCACCCAAGTGATCCTGGCTGTTAGAGTACAGCTTCTGTCTGGAATTAATGTGATTCTCAGGGGAGTTCAATTTGCATAGCTCAAGACTATGCGACATGGATTACCATGAATTATCATGTATTGTGTGAACAACCACATTAGTACTGGAAATTACATAATCCAGCTCTGTAAATATGGTCCCTTTTTTGTCTGTACATTCCTGTAATAGTCTGCATATACATCACATAAAGAAAGATTCCTCAGTAAGATGAATAAACCAGGGCAAGAGAAGTACATATACTCAATGAAACAGTTAGTACCTTCATCACTCTCATTAATGCACACTATTAAAATGCCATGGCAAACTTGTAATTTTGTGTCTACGGATCAACCCTATACATATTAACCACCTAATAATATTATTAACAAAAAGTTCTTAAATGACGATACCTGCTAAAACTAAACTATTATGTTTAATTTTGTGATCAGAAATTGTTGAACTATGACTAAACCTTCATGCACCAACTTGTGTAGTGTAAATGTTTATATTTCATAATTCTGTGTTTAGAATTGTAGAATAATGGATAGGCTTTTGTGCAACTACTCATGTGATGTATACTGGTTCATATGGTGGAATGTGAGAAATCAAGGGAGGGCGTGGGGGCACAGTGGCGCAGGGGGTTGGACCACAGTCCTGCTCTCCGGTGGGTCTGGGGTTCAAGTCCCGGTGGGGGTGCCTTGCGGTGGACTGGTGTCCCGTCCTGGGTGTGTCCCCTCCCCTTCTGGCCTTACGCCCTGTGTTGCCGGGTAGGCTCCGGTTCCCCGTGACCCCGTATGGGACAAGCGGTTTGGAAAATGTGTGTGTGTGTGTGTGTGTGTGTGAGAAATCAACTGTATTTCAGAATCACGTGTCTGAATCCAGATCTATCGTTCTTTTGAAGTAATGCATTCATTGTATTTTCCTCTGAAAAGTATGCCACTTTGAGACTGATATCATAAAAGCATCTGCTAAACGAATAAATTAAATGTAATAGATGTAAATGTGGAAATGTGTTTTAAAATCAAGAAATTCTGGGTCTCTTTTAGGTGGCATCAGTTGTTGTTCAAGAAAGGTTAGAGCAAATGTTATTGAAATAATGTATATTTCAATACACACACACATTTTCAGAACCGCTCATCCCATACGGGGTCACGGGGAACCGGAGCCTACCCGGCAACTCAGGGCGTAAGGCCGGAGGGGGAGGGGACACACACAGGACGGGACGCCAGTCCGTCGCAAGGCACCCCAAGCGGGACTTGAACCCCAGACCCACTGCAGAGCAGGACCCGGTCCAACCCACTGCGCCACCGCGCCCCCTCAATACATTATATTTATTATATATTTCAATTCATATTTATATATATAAATGGCTTGACAGTTCCTGTCCTCTTAACTCCATGCCATCGACAGCCATCATACTTTTCTTTCCTCCCCAGGCTATGTTGCAGGGACTCGTACGAGCTCTCAGGAACTACAGAATCTCTCTGTTATTGACATCTGCCTTACAAGTACCGTTGAGAGGAAGGCAATTGAAAACCTTTCGATGAAATCACTTGTTCTCCTTGCAAGAAACTAGTACCTTGTTCCCAAAGTCAGTGACACAGCTAGTCACCGCTAATGAAAATGGAGACCAAAAGGTCCTGTGCTTGATTCTAAAGTCATTAGGTTTTCCGCAGAAGTCAAGTAACAGAATCTACTTAATGTTTGAAATTCCAGAAGGGGTGCTTCTAGTCCATTTGTGAAATTGAGGGCATTACAGATTTTTAAATTGGTTGCAAACCTTATAAAACCTACCCTCTTTAACAACCCCCAAACTTTGTATCACACTTTTCCTTTAGCATCCCCACATTCAGTACCACACACTTCCTTTTAACTATCACAACACTGGGAGGGTACAGGTGGCCCAGCAGGTAGTGCTGGTATCTCATAGCATCTGTGCTGTCTGTTCAGCAGTACATTTGAACCCAGATCTGACAGTGAGTTTGCATGTTCAGTCCAAGTTTGTGTTTGTGTGGGATTACTCTGGGTGTTCTAGTTTCCTCCCACTGTATAAAGATGTCTGTCTATCTATCTATCTATCTATCTATCTATCTAATAGAACATTTATATTGGCCTACATTTGAACTGCATCACAATGATATATTTTCAAAGTTTGAATTATCAGAAAAACCATGAGATACAGAATAATAAAACATGTAACAGAGTCAAAGCTACTACACCTAAATATATACAGCTAGTGTTGTACCCATAGAAATTGTAAGTAATTATTTTTACTCTAAAGCCTTTCATTCTGGGCTTGATCATTTTACAAGTGTCCATTCCCAGAACAAAAAAATGTTAGACAAAAAAAGCCATTCCAAAAAAAAGCAATTTAATTTACAAACCTCCAACACTGATTCCTTTTCAGTACTTGACAGGCTCCCAAAAGGGCGCAGGAATGACTATAATCTCCCTGCTTATATACTGAAAACTACTAAAATAAATTACTTATTTATAACATTCCAATGTTTTCATCTCCCAGTCTCTAGGTATGAACAATGGGAATGGCCTGTGATGGATGTTCCATTTCCTGCTACTGTTAAACCTTAATATTATCAAGATCACAAAAAAATTGCACAATACTCTATATGGCAGTTAATTATGTGTACACTTCTAATTTCCATTTACCCTACTGTACATGCGTACATTAAAAAATAAACAAGATGAAACTGTTCTAAGTTGTCTTCAAGAGATCCTTAATTGCATCATTGTTTTGTTCAGCAGATGTCATTGCTTTCATAGCCTGTATAATACACATGCTGTCCAGCACACATTCATTAATAATCACTTTCTAAAGCGTACTGTGACGGTGAAGTTAACTGGAAGAAAATTAATAGCGAGCCTTTAGCACTCAGGTGAAACTTTAATGGGATCATTTATATTTCCGGCACAGAGCAAAGACTTTGCAATGAACGGTACATGGTAAATGCTGGGTAGAAATATGAAGACAGTGTAGTGGGCTCAAAATAGGATGTATAAGAGGGAAGAGAGGGCACCCGAAAGCATATTTTGTTTGTTTGTTTTGTTTGGTTGTTACAGAAAAGTCCCAATTTGACTAATGAGTGAATGCTGTTCAACAGTAGATCCTGTAGGGGTGCTGGCAGTGATAAGGAGCCCCTGGTTCTGGGAAAAGGGTCGAAATCATTCAAGGAATAAATGTCACCACCAGAACCGGTTACACGGTAACTAGCGTCTGGTCTCCTCATCACTTCTCAGGTTCGTAAAACGGTTTAAAACCTCATAAACGTTGTGAAATGAGTACCAAGTGATTTATTGAATGTTGCAGCTCGTATCTATTTTTTACGTTTTGGGAAACAATCGTTTGTTCCATTTTTTTTATAAATTAGTTTATGCTAATCTAATCATGTTGCTTGTAGGCTAATAATAATATAATAGGCAGATATGTCATCTGTTTACATTTACATTTTTTTTATTTAGCAGATGCTTTTCATCAAAGCGACTTCTAATGAACTCTGTGTAGTGTTCAAGTTATTCACCAAGTTGAAGGTGACTTACACTGCTAGATACACTGGGTCACTCACATTTGCTCTAGGCACCATGTTCCTATGATGCATTTTTCTCCTGTCTTCAATGTGCAGTTGTGCAGCTGAATTAATCAATACTTTGAGAATTTACTCTAATCAGCACACTTTTACCCACTAGGGTAGGGTGTCTACACAAACACCAAAATAATGTCTAGTTTTTAATACAACTCAAACATAACAGCACACCTCTGTGAGTGATGATCACATCTCATAGGTGGAGCATAATAATCAGGCATGAAAATGTTGTAAATGAGTGGTAAAGGTTGGTTGCGTTAAATGAAAGTATGGGGTTGATTATTGAATTGATTATTGTTTTGTAAGATTTACTTTGCTTATACTGAGAATGTAAGTAAGTATCCACCAGAACCGTTTACATTCTAACTGGCGTCTGGTCTCCTCCTTATCACTTTTCAGTTCACTTCAACTCAGGTGCCCTTGTCTGGAACTGGGGTAGCAAGAGCAGGGTAGAACTTCCATTAATGGAGCCTTTAAGCCTCAAAAAAAAAAAAAAGCCACTAACACATTGGCTTTTTCTTAGGTGTTCTTTTTTGCAATCTTGAGAGTAACATTAATGATTCATGTTTAACCACCTCTACAGTGCAAAATCAACAAAACATTAACACTGCAGTCCATGACCATTTAAAATAAATGCACAAGTCTTTTCTGAAATGCCTCTACTGAGAGAACACACATAATAACATGCTTTGACAACAGGGAGCGGGAATGCAGCTGCTGCTGGGACATTTCCCAGCCCAGAGCCAATTACTCCGTCATTCAGCACATCTCAATCAGATGCTCACAATGCAAGAGGAACAGCATGAGCATGTCACTAAAGAAGGGAGCAGTGTTCCAAACAGTTTTCTCAGGCTTTTAAGAACTTTTATTCATAAATGAAAAATAAATTCATATATTGTCATCCCCGAGAAACGAACGTTCTGTTTATGAAAAATTGCATTTACGAACAATGTCATTCAATAGCACTTTTCTATTTTTTTTTTTTTTTTGCAAAAAAATACAAAAAGGTCTCAGTCACAAGTTCACCTGAACTTGTCTTTCAGAGGAAACCTTCACAAACATGGGCTGAATATTCAAATTCCTCACAAACTGGGTGGGAATCAAGCTCATTTTGAATCACTCAGCCCAGGTGTTGAGACCCTATGTCAGTCTGTTCAATAACATACACATTGTCTGAACCGCTTGTCCCATGCAGGGTCGTGGGGAGCCGGAGCCTAACCCGGCAGCACAGGGCGAGGGGCTGTAGGAGGAGGGGACACACCCAGGATGGGACGCCAGTCCATTGCAAGGCACCCCAAGCAGGACTTGAACCCCGGACCTACCGGAGAGCAGAACCTGGTCCAACCCACTGCACCACTGCATCCCCCCATTCAATAACATTTTGTATTCATTCATTTATCAGACTTTTTTTTTCTAAAGCGACGCACATCTCTAACAATTTTATGCGGTTTTCATACATTTATTTTGTCTATTGTTCCGGTTAGTTTTTTGCATTAACGGATGAATTAATGTATAGGGGCATGGAGTATCATTTGAATGTATGCAGTGTTTGTGAGTATGTATGTAGTATGTTGGAACTTGGAAATTAACTGGGAAATTTTTAATTTTTGAAGTAAACATCCATTTTAATGGGATTTGGTGATATTTTAGCCTACACGTGTGCCACTGTTATGCGGCTCAGGAACCCGTAAAAACTTTTACCATTGACACTAATGGTAATTATGTCTTCAAGTTATGAAGGGTTTTTTCAGGAACGACTGACCTTCGTAAGGTCGCGGAAAATTGTATATGACATTTTAATGGTAATGCATCCATTTATGCCTCTTAGGACATATGAATATTCTCATGGTGTAGGTGAAAAGTTTACTTACAAATACCTTACAGCATTTTCCATAAGCCCCACAATATTCCACTCTATTATGATGCACTGCCTTCCTTCTTTTACACTCCTGCATCAAAATCTTTATAAGGTCATTGAAGTGCACTCTGTAATGTAGTTACCCTCTTTGTGATACAGACAAACACACCTGAAGTGATGTATCTCTGTAAGTGTCAAAACCCCAGTTGTTTTGCAGTCGTGCTCCACATTTTTGCGCCCAATTAAGTACTTGAATGAGGAGATGGTAAAAGAAGGAAGAGGTTTCTACTGGGGGAAGGAGGAAGGAGAGTGTGACTGCAGAAAACCTCGCAATGGCAAGGCATGGGAGAATGAGCACAGTTCTCCCCAGTACACATGTAATTCCTAAATGAAAGAAGATATATTGTACTGATGTCTGATTGCCTTATTCCAGACATGTACTGATGTCTGATTGCCTTATTCCAAGCAATGATACAATACTAAATTTATCACCTAAAGCATCCATCATTTACAGTTATTTTATTAATCTGGCACATGATTTTCTCTATAGTGGCATACAGTTCAGAGTAAAACGAGAAAAAAAGTGCATTTCACCAGCAGACTAAGAGAGAGAGATTCAGACTGGATGACGATCAGTTAGTCCTTTGCTTTTGATTTTGGACCTTTTTTGGACCACCAAGCGGTCAGAGATGAAGGAGCGTAGTAGTCTGGCTGGGGTGTAGCCAATGAACATTGTTCTGTGCCAGAACTGCAACATTAATAGTGTGTGCTGTGTACTAACTGAATAAAAATCTTATTAACTTGACTTGTTCTTCATTGAAATTTTGAGCAAGAACAGCCATATGCTCAGAATAATTATGAAAACCTCTTTTATTTAAAGACTATTATCTTTTTTCTTGATTTAACATTGATAACATTCTAATACCTGACAGTTTTTATTGTCTTTCTGCAGTTTTTTTTTAATTAAGCTTATTTAAATTGAGGTATTGTAAATCTGTGAATTGGTAATTTCATACTCATTCCAGGAAGATTTAAAATAATAATAATAATAATAATAATAATAATAATAATAATAAGAAGAAGAAGAAGAAGAAGAAAAAACACAGAAAATTGTACTCATTATGATCTATTTGTGTGAAATAGATCATAATGAGTGTATGAAATTCAGTAGGAACAATAAAAATAGATGATGTAAGTGCTAGCAAATTTGTCACACAACTTTAAAAATTTCCCTTGAATGGAAAGTGTGAGCCCAGACATTGCTCTGTCGCACATTAACTCTTCCATGTGGTTTAACTAAAAGTTTCAGGTTTTTTTTTATTTGGATTCATTCTGCCGATGCTTTTCTCCAAAGCAACTGACAGTGATTTACACTTCTGTACCGCTGGGTAATTTTTAGTAAGCTTTTTCCCCAGGGTACTAAAGTGAAAGGTGGGATTCGAAACTGGCTTTTGTAACCACAAGGCAGCAATACACTGCCACTACTCTACCTGCTGACAGTGTTTAACAGCCACAGAACTATTTGCAGAAATGATTCTGTGTACCAGTGATGTAGAAGACGCAATATATTACAATACTAAGTATATCAGATCATTGTGTGTATTCATTGATGGATTTATCCGTTAATGTGTGACATGATATAAAAAGTGGAAACTTATGGGTAGTAACACAAATGTTTGCAGGGCTTCTGCAGTATATCATTGACTGAAAAATTGTAATTTGTCACAATATTAGATGTACCAAGAATCTTCTTTTCTAGAAGGGGACCCACAGATGGCTCATAATTAAATAGTGTAAATGCTAACAGAACAGGAATCCAAAAGGTTACTATGGGAACTTTCCTAAAGTCTGTGTGCTGTTACCGTGACAATTGTTATATTAGTCTCCTTGCTGTGAGGCTTTTTTTTTTTTTTAATAAATGTTTTAAGACTTCCCAACTTCAGAACAATGAGACCATACTCATGGACTACACAACTCATGGATTATAACTTATGGTCTATAGAGCTTCATTCCACTGTATATTCTCAGAATTTAATATTATCCTTAAGTGTACTGTCTCTCTGAGGGATTTCCCAGTTACTGTTTGCTATGGGTCACCACCAGAAATAACAGCAATGCCCCCTGGGTGAAGAATGCGTGTGCGCACACACACACACACACACACACACACACACACACACACACACACACACACACACACACACTAGCTGAAACCACTTGTCCCAAGTGGGGTCGCAGCGAGCCAGAACCTAACCTGGCAACACAGGGCGCAGGGCTGGAGGAGGAGGGAACACACCCAGAACGAGATGCCAGTCCGTCGCAAGGCACCCCAAGCAGGACTCGAGCCCCGGACCCACCGATAAGCGGGACTCGGCCAAACCCACTGCACCACCACGCTCCCTTTGGGTGAAGAATGTTCTTTCTTTAATGGTGGAAAAAATGTTGAACAGCATGCACTGCACCACATTTTGGACTTGACTGATTTAGATGATCACTGAAGGTTAGCAGGAGCACTAGATCTATGTTAAACCCAGCAGAACAGAGGGAATGTAGATATATTCAAACATGGAGTGAGCATATTGTTTTCTGAGACAAGAGGAAGAGATGGGCTGAAAGTGCTTCGTAGTTGATGAACCAAAAACCAGAATTTCTAAGGGTAATGACAATAATTGGAAAGTGAGGAACATGACCAGAAGGTTATAGTCTGGGGGTGTCATACTTTGAGGCTGGTTGCTAGGAAACCTTGATGCTGCTGTAGAGTCAGAATTGTAGCTGGCATACCAAATGCTACCATGCTGTAAATACATACTTGAAGAAATTTAAAACAACAACTTGATTCTGGTTCTCTTCAGAGTGATAATAAGCCCCGTCCTTTTCTCATTAATGATCACATACCTAGTAAGTGTACTATATGAAAAATTTCTCTCTGATTTTTTTGTTGTTATTGTTATTGAGAATTTCAAAGGAACTCTTGAAATGCTCTAGGAATCACCTTCGTCTTGTCTCTGTCGCCTCGCAAACTTACATTGCTTGGTTTTAAACTTTTCAGAGGTACCGAGCTATGAGCTTTATCTGTTTCTTGATCTTTTTTGATGTATAGGGTACAGAGATTTTTTTGCATCAGCATCCATAAGGTTGATTGATATATCATGCCAAACATAACTCTTTAGGTGACTTTTTTTTATCATTTATCTTCCCAGCTATCACAAATCTTTCTCTTGTTCTGTTGCTTCTGCCCTTAGATAGGCAATTGTGGATGTGGACAATTTTAACTTGGAATTGTAAACTCTGTAATCTGAAAAACAGGATTTTTTGAAAACATCAGAGGTTTTGTTGAATACGTGAAATATTAGTGGACGTGGAATTACCATTTCACATAATAGTGATGAATTACATACAATACTACATCTGCTTGTCCCACGCTTTAAATAAATACAATCTCCTCACCAGGCTTATCCGTTGCAGACAAATAACAAAGCATCAATTAGAGCAAAACAGCAAAGGAAATGAGTTGGAAAAACAACTAGTTGTCCTCCAGGAAAGGATTTTAAGATACATGAAGTTTATGGAGAGGTCATTATTGTCCTTAAGATGGGCCATGAGGACAAGATTAAACCAGAAAAAGTCCCCTACCTTTCCCCTTGTTGAGCAACATGGACAGTGTGGGCCTGGCAAACACAGCTGTCACTTGGTCACCAAAGAGATAGAGGTCTGCTGTGTGTAACACTACAAAGTCAGAACACATTCAGTAGTTGTTTTGGTTCCCAGCTGTGGCACATTACCCTGTCATCCAGACCATCATAAAAGGCAGTGAGACCACTTCATGAAAACTCCAAAAGGAAAAACACCAGAAAGGGCTAATAAATCTCCATCTTACCCATACATGAGGCAATTCAAGTGCCCCCCGAACTAGTATCTGTAGCAATGTAATTAAAACAAACAAAAAATCGTTCACATAACGTAGTTAATCCCATTTAGTAAAGTGTCGCTTGCAAAGTCTAAATTGAAGCTTGGTGGTGTTTTCAAAGAGTTTCTGTTTTGCCGCATACTTCATGGACTGCGCAGCAGTGTCTCCCTTGTAAGTTCGGATAATGAAGACCAGCCTTCCCTCTGCACTATGGACACTCCATTACAGGAGAAGACAAAAAAAAGTTCTCCATTACATTCACTAGGCAGATACTTTTTTTTTTTTCAACACTTCTACACGTGAACATTTGTGATATTTGCTGTGTGTATATTATAAACTGTCCCATCCATCCATCCATCCATCTTCCTCCGCTTTTATCCGGGGCCGGGTCGCGGGGGCAGCAGTCCAAGCAGAGTACTCCAGACCTCCCTCTCCCCGCACACCTCCTCCAGTTCCTCTGGGGGAACCCCAAGGCGTTCCCAGGCCAGCCGGGAGACATAGTCTCTCCAACGTGTCCTGGGTCTGCCCCGAGGCCTCCTCCCAGTGGGACAAGCCCGGAGCACCTCCCCAGGGAGGCGTCCAGGAGGCATCCGGAACAGATGCCCAAGCCACCTCAACTGGCTCCTCTCGATGCGGAGGAGCAGCGGCTCTACTCCGAGCTCCTCCCGGGTGACTGAGCTCCTCACCCTATCCCTAAGGGTGCGCCCAGCCACTCTGCGGAGGAAACTCATTTCTGCCGCTTGTATCCGCGATCTCATTCTTTCGGTCATGATCCAGAGTTCATGACCATAGGTGAGGGTAGGAACGTAGATCGACCGGTAAATTGAGAGCTTCGCCTTACGACTCAGCTCCCTCTTCACCACAACAGACCGGTACAATGACCGCATTACTGCGGACGCCGCACCGATCCGTCTGTCGACCTGCCGCTCCATTTTTCCCTCACTCGTGAACAAGACCCCAAGATACTTAAACTCCTCCACTTGAGGGAGCAACTCCCCCCTAACCCGGAGGGAGCAATCCACCTTTTTCCGACTGAGAACCATGGCCTCGGATTTGGAGGTGCTGATTCTCATCCCCGCCGCTTCGCACTCGGCTGCAAACCTCCCCAGTGCACGCTGCAAGTCTTGACTTGATGAAGCCAGCAGGACCACATCGTCCGCAAAAAGCAGAGACGAGATCTCGCGGCCACCAAAACAGACACCCTCCGTTCCCTGACTGCGCCTAGAAATTCTGTCCATAAAGATAATGAACAGAATCGGTGACAAAGGGCAGCCCTGGCGGAGTCCAACATGCACCGGGAACAGGTCTGACTTACTGCCGGCAATGCGAACCAAGCTCCTGCTCCGGTCATACAGGGAACGAACAGCCCGTAGCAACGAGCCCCGAACCCCATAATCCCGAAGCACCCCCCACAGGATGCCACGAGGGACACGGTCGAATGCCTTCTCCAGGTCCACAAAACACATATGGACTGGTTGGGCAAACTCCCACGAACCCTCCAACACCCTAGCGAGGGTATAGAGCTGGTCCAGTGTTCCACGGCCAGGGCGAAAACCGCATTGTTCCTCCTGAATCCGAGGTTCGACTATCGGTCGGATTCTCCTTTCCAGTACCCTGGCATAGACTTTCCCAGGGAGGCTAAGGAGTGTGATCCCCCTGTAGTTGGAACACAATCTCCGGTCCCCCTTCTTAAAAAGAGGGACCACCACCCCGGTCTGCCAGTCCAGAGGCACCGTTCCCGAACTCCACGCGATGCTGCAGAGGCGTGTCAGCCAAGACAGCCCCACAACATCCAGAGACTTGAGAAACTCGGGGCGGATCTCATCCACCCCCGGAGCCTTGCCACCGAGGAGTTTTTTGACTACCTCAGCAACTTCAGCCAGGGTAATGGACGAGTCCCCCTCCAAGTCCCCGGCCTCAGCTTCCTCTACGGAAGGCGTGTCGGAGGGATTGAGGAGATCCTCAAAGTACTCCTTCCACCGCCCGAGGACATCCTCAGCTGAGGTCAGCAGCGCACCACTTCCACTGTAAACAGTGTTGGCGGAACACTGCTTCCCCCTCTGAGTCGCCGGACGGTTTGCCAGAATCTCTTTGAGGCCGACCGAAAGTCTTCCTCCATGGCCTCACCGAACTCCTCCCAAGCCCAAGTTTTTGCCGCGGCGACTGCCAGAGCCGCGCTCCGTTTGGCCCGTCGGTACCTGTCAGCTGCTTCAGGAGTCCCATGAGCCAGCCAGGCCCGATAGAACTCCTTCTTCAGCTTGACGGCATCCCTTACTTCCGGTGTCCACCACCGTGTTCGGGGATTGCCGCCGCGACAGGCACCGGAGACCTTATGGCCGCAGCTCCGAACCGCCGCACCGACAATGGAGGAGCGGAACATAGTCCATTCAGACTCAATGTCCCCCACCTCCCTCGGGACCTGGTTGAAGCTCTGTCGGAGGTGGGAGTTGAAGACCTCTCTGACAGGGGCCTCCGCCAAACGTTCCCAACAGACCCTCACTATGCGTTTGGGCCTGCCAGGTCTGTCCAGCTTTTTCCCCCGCCATCGAATCCAACTCACCACCAGGTGGTGATCAGTTGACAGCTCAGCCCCTCTCTTCACCCGAGTGTCCAAGACATATGGCCGAAGGTCAGAAGAAACGACTACAAAGTCGATCATCGACCTCCGACCTAGGGTGTCCTGGTGCCAAGTGCACTGGTGGACACCCTTATGCATGAACATGGTGTTCGTTATGGATAAACCGCGACTAGCACAGAAATCCAATAACAACTCACCGCTCGGGTTCAGATCAGGGAGGCCGTTCCTCCCAATCACACCCCTCCAGGTATCACTGTCGCTGCCCACGTGGGCGTTAAAGTCCCCCAGTAGAACGACAGAATCCCCAGTGGGAGCGCTTTCCAGCACGCCCCCCAGGGACTCTAAAAAGGCCGGGTACTCTACACTGCCGCTAGGCGCATAAGCACAAACGACAGTGAGAGACCGTTCCCTGACCCGAAGGCGTAGGGAGATGACCCTCTCATTCACCGGGGTTGACTCCAACACATGGCGGCTGAACTGGGGGGCTATTAATAAGCCCACACCAGCCCGCCGCCTCTCACCTTGGGCAACGCCAGAATAGTGGAGAGTCCACCCTCGATCGAGTAGAGTGGTTCCAGAACCCAAGCTGTGAGTGGAAGTGAGCCCGACTATATCTAGACGGTATCTCTCAACTTCCCGCACCAGCTCAGGCTCCTTCCCCGCCAGTGAGGTGACATTCCAAGTCCCAAAAACCAGAGTTGGCGCCCGAGGTTTGGGTCGGCCGGGCACTCGGCCCCGACCACCGCCCAAATCACAATGCACCATAAACTGTCCCTGATATTCATATTCTTTACTAAATAATAATAATAATTTTGTGTCACCTGTTCTGCTTTTGTGTTCAACTAAAGGTTTATACTGATTTTAAGGAATTTCATGATGATTACTGCAGTAGTAAAAATAAATCCTGATATACATACCTATGTCTACATGAATAATATTAAGGCACATTACACTAATGTTAAGTTGGTATCTCTTTATCTGTAACTAAACTTGGCTCAAACAATACTCAACTGTCATTTGATTTGTTTTTCATGTTGAATTTCACATTGTACAATAACAATGTTGTCATGCTCAACGACCGCACCTGTGACTGATCAAGTAGAAAGGGTATAAAGAGGCTGCCCGGATGCTCCAGATAGCTGAACCTCGTCTCGAAAAACCGCAACGCTTCGCCCTCACTCTGTTCTCTGCCCTGCTTATCTCCCTGGTCCCTCCTCCCCTGTTCTTGTGTGCTCCATGCCCGGCTACGTGACCTCCTGCTTTTGCCACCCTACTCTGACTTCCGTGTGTCCCCCTGAACGACGACCAATTGACCCTTGCCTGTCTGCGACCGGTCTCTTGCCTGCTCCAACCAAAGAGACGCACTTGCGTTTGAGTCTGTCAGCTGGATTCCTGTGTATATCATAACAAATGTTTTATTTCCATAAACACATCCGTATTGCTATGTTTTACAACAATCCAGCCTATGGTGATGTGGGTGTCTAGAAAATCAGTGTTTTGCTGGATGTGCAAGTGGTGCTTTTTTTTAGTTAATGAGCTTAGATAAAATATTTAAATCTCAGATGGGAAGCTGCTATACAATTTCAGAAACCTAACCTGAATTTCCCTTCTATATGATGATATACTGCAACTTATGTAATTGTGTGACAGTATTAAATCTCAGGCTGAAGAACCTGCTTAGTGTCTGCCAAGTTAAGTTACTACACAAAATATGGTTATGAATTGTTTAGTGTCTCTGGAGCTGATGAGTTATGTAATTTATGACTGTGAGCAATTTATTTCTCAGGCAACATTCTGAAGCACTCAGCCTTCTACATCTGTTGAAACACATAAAGCTGTGTTATTTGCTGAAGCTGGTATTTGCCACCCCGGTGTGGTTTTGTTAAAGTTTGACCAAGTGTTGCCCTATCCATGGACTTCTGTTCCTTGATGTAATTTAAACCAACCACATGCCTTCATTCCACTGTGTCTCATGAAAATATCATACAGCAACGCTTTATTGTTGGTTGATTTTCTATAATTCATAAGTTTCAGAACTGCAAGCTTTGTCAATTTTATCCTCATTTTGAAAACCTTATTTATGTAAAAGTGTCCATCACCTTCTGCCTTTGAATGAATTTTCCACATTGAGTAAAACTAGTGTAGCATGAGGAAATCTACCTTGCTAACATATAATTCAAGAAGACAAAGTGGTTCCGTATTGGTAATCAAAGCTCCAATTTACATCAAATAGAGGCTGATTGTTGAGTTAAGAGAGATACATTGGAAGTGGTCTTTGGCAGACCATCACACTGAAACATTTTACTTGAAAAATAAATTAATTCAATGTACTTAAATGCTTTTCTAATAATGTATTGAAGAAAAATAATGTATGATGTATTGTGTGCAGGATAATACTCATTCGTTCGTTCAGTCATTCATTCATTCATTCCTTATGTTTGTCCTTATTAGGGTCACAGTGGTCTGGAGACTATCCAAGGGCACTAGGCCAGGAGGGATATATCCTGAGCAGAACTGAAATAATAAAAATATTTACTGTATAATAATAGATTGCTTTAAAGGATCTGAAGAAATGGAAATGAGTGCGTTCATTGTAATGTAATCTTGAATTGTTTGGGCAAAAACTGGTGACGGCTTTGATTTGACTATGGAAATAATTATTCCTAGTTATAATCATGCAACTTCTTTTACGGCTGAGCTTTATATTCTTATTTTTCTCTTACGAGTTTCCTTGATTGACATATTTATTGTCAGGTGTGATACTGAAAGAAATTAGTTTAAGCACAAGTACAGTAGTAGCAAGCACGCGCACACACACACACGCGCACACACACACACACACACACACACACATTTTCTGAACGCTTTTCCCATACAGGGTTGCGAGGAACCAGAGCCTAACCCAGCAACTCAGGGCGTAAGGATGGAGGGGGAGGGGGCACACCCAGGACGGGACACCAGTCCGTCGCAAGGCACCCTAAGCAGGACTCAAACCCCAGACCCACTGGCGAGGAGGACCTGGTCCAACCCACTGCGCCACCGCACCCTAGTAGTAAGCATTTGTTGCTAATTTTTTTTTTTTTTTCAGCTCTCATTGAGAATTAATGCATAACCCTCAATCACCATTTTATCAGAAGTTGAAGGTTCCTGAATCTGAGAACACAAAGTTAAGGCTACGGTTTTTCAGATTTTTCCCTACTGAAACTGAGTGAAGCACACACCAGTGGAAAACTACAGGAAAATGTTGTCTCTAAATATTTTTCTTTTATTGAATCTAAGAGTAGACATTGTACTATTGCTCAGGACCATGCATTAGTTAAAACTTCCAGTGCTGGAGATCACTAAAAAATGAATTATGCTTAAGTAGCTTCTGTTGTATCAGATAGAATTATGCCATGAAACTTTTAATGTCCTTTAATATAAAACTTTTTACAATGAGATGATCCGTGAAGAGGAATACCACATAATTGTGCCTCATTCAGATCCTACTGGAATGTCTGCTGTTTCATCCTTCTATAAGGTAACTGTTGCACCAGTATTGCACTATGTGCAGGCTTTGCATGAAGAATTAAATAGTAAAATAATCTGAACAAATTTGTCAACACATTATAAATTCATTTTCTCTTTTGCATGACACTTGAATGTACTAGTCTGTCCCATTAACACAGGCCAGCACATCTCTTAAAGAGAACAGAGTACATATAATTGAACAGGTAAAGCATGCCTTCCAACTCCTGGGCAGTGGGTTTGGATAGAGTTCTGAATTCGGCTTAGTCTGTTCTGAGATATTTACATAGGTTTCTTTAAATTGCTCCAGTTTGCTCCCACAGTTGAAGGACATGTTTGAATTGGTGACTTTAAGTTCTCCTTATTGTATGTGTGTGTGTGATTCCTCTGACATCCCATCCAGGGTTTGCGCTGATCCATTGTCTTTGCTTTTGGGGAGATTTTAAATTACATTTATTTATTTAGCAGTTACTTTTCTACAATGCAATATACAATCATTGTATGTAGAATTTACCTGACACCTATGTCCAAGACACCTTGCAAGTACTATACTACTGTACATTTCATTTAGTTTATGCTTTTCTCTAGAGCAACTGATGATGTTTGTCAACCTGCAATTATTTACCCATTTATGAGGCCAGGTAAAGTTACTGGAGCAATTCAGGGTAAGTACCTTGCTCAAGGGTGCAATAGCCAGAAATCTGTGACCTTTAGGTCCAAAGGAAACAGCTCTAACCACTATGCTACAAGCTGTCCCTACTATACCATACTAAACTCCCTGCAGTCCTTGACCCATTTATACAGCAGAGCAATGCCACTCACACGTACACAAAACGAGCAACCTGTACCAGTCCACCTGAAACGCACATTTTTTTGGACCATGGGAGGAAAGGAGATCACCTGAAGGAGACATGTGCAAACACAGACTTGGCCTTCTCCAGGTTCAGACTAAACCCCATTTTGATGTGGCAGCATCTGAAATAAGTAGTTTATGCTTGAAAAGACATCACTGACTTGAAACAGATTTGCTTAGAGATGAAAATCTAAGTTCTTCCATAGCCCTGTGAGAGACTAATCGATAACTTAGCATTTAATTTTACATTTATTCATTTAGCAGATGCTGCTCTCCAAAGTCACATGCAACTCTGAGTCAAAGTGCTTTTGATAACAGATTGAAAGTTATACATGGATAGTTTTGATCCTAAATCATGAACAAATTCAAATACAGATGTTATGACAGTTCCTCCCCATTCTTGCTCTTCCCCTGTAAAATATGGAATACCAGTTTGATGCTGGGGCCTCTGCTGTTTATCTACAATTCTACAGTTCTCTTTTATCTCTTTATCCATAAATACAGCACTAATTTTCACTCCTATGCTGATGATATGCTGCATAATCATCCACAGTTGAGCCAGTGTACTAGTGTCCTCCAGAGAGGCCACCTGATACTGGGAACTGACCATTCATTAGCCCCATCGAATCAGCCACCTTGGCCTGTCTTCATAGACTCTATTCCATGTTGCTTGTTGTATTGGTCTTTTAGTTACAGACACATTGTTCTGATTACAAGGCTGTCCAGCAGTGTGGTGGAGTATAACACAAAGTTGTACCACTTAATTTATTGTGAGCAGACAGGTTCAAAAGTAGTGTGCAACAGGATAAATGTATTTAATGTTTTTATTTATTTATTTATTTTTAACCGCAGTAGTCAGATTACATAAAAATGAATAGCAGAAAAGCAACAAAGAAACATACTGTACATCTGCACAGATCCTCTGTATTGACATTAAAATGACTAGTAGGGGTGAGCATAGACTGGCACTTGGACCCCAGAGGTTTATTTTTCTTTCCTTCTCTGCGGCCAGGGTTTTTTTTTTTTTGTTTGTTTGTTTTGTTTTTCAATCCTCATCTGCTATCAGACTTACTCATCCAACTTTACAACACAAGGGGATCATTGTAGGTAAGGGGAACAGATAACTGGTTGTAGGCTGCATCTTCAAGACAGGAAAGGACAAAGAGAGACTAGCTTGTATCGCTAAAATATGTTTGTCTGCAGAAAAGATTTCTTTAACAGTGGTCATATCTGGGCAGTTTTAAAAGCAGATGGGAAGCAACCAGAAATCCCCTATTGCAGTTATTCCTGTGATAGAAGTTCTTAATTCTGCAGGGCTTTCCTGTTTCATATGGGGCACTAGGTCCTGCATACCTTTATTAATAACATTTATTATTTAACCTTTATTTATTTTATTCATAGATAAAAAATTAACCCCTTTTATACAAGTGTTGTGTTAATTGTTCACACTAGGTCTTTTTTGTCTTATATTAGATTTTGGCTCCTCTGACTAAGGTCACTGAAAAATATATGATATCAAACAGCAAATACTATGGTTTTAAAAAATAGACTTTATAAAAACAGATATCTAGATCTGTTGTTAATATATACCAATAAATTTAATGATTTAGTCCCATTGCATGACAAGAACCACTGTCAGTAGTGTGTTAATCTGTGATGGTAAAAAAAAAAAATTATAAGGTGCACTGTTTTGACTCCCGCCAAGGGAAAAAAATCCTGGCATTTTCTCTAATTTGTTCAGTATATATGGTAAGATTTCACTTTATGACACAGCTAGGTCTCTTGGGCCTTCATTATCGATGATGAAGTATACACAGCTAAAAGTACAGTTGTAGTAGTGCACACAGAAAACAAAGCTTTTTTGCTTGAACTTAAACAAGTCATTTACTTTTTAATTCAATATTTTTGCCCATTTTCTGAACACAAGTGAAGGAACAAGATCTTAAAGCTGAACACTGACATTTCTGAATTTAGCAGAGATATTCATATTAGAATGGAGAAATACCACTGCAAGTTTTATATACAGTATAGTAGGAATTTACTTCCACATAGAATTGTTTAATATATTTTGTAGCAATTCTATTTCCAATTAAAATTAAACTAAATATGTTAGCAGTTACATTTCTGTTTATTTTATTACCTAATTGATGACCAGCAGTTTCAGAATTACATAATGATTTTTGTGAGACAAAATTTACGAAGTGAATTCAATAATAAACGTAGTAGAACTCTCCAGGACAGCATGCATTTCACAGTTTGTTGTATTAACCCTTGTCCTTAATGGTGAACTTTCCTGTATGGTGATGTAATCATGGAAGTTTTATAGTCATTTTAAGAGTTTAAAAGTATACTATCAACTACTTTCTTAATTACATGAGCCTTAGATGTATGAAGTAGAGCTAGAAAATTAGGGGGTTATAGTCAGTTGATGTGGTTGAAATTCTGACAGGCAAAATGTTAAGCTTCAGGACTTCACAGCCACATTTTAGGCCAAAAACTGCTATTAAAAATTCAACAAAATATGTGAAAGGTTTTCTTAGCATAATGCAGTGTGCTAAAGCCATGTGTCAATGGTGATAAATTTGCAGCTCCCTGTAAAATATATGAGTCAAGAATCGAGACTTGCTGAGATACTCTGCCATAACCCTTTCACCAGGTTTGGAAATCTTGTATTGTGAACTCTGTCAGAAAATAATATAAATGGAATTTCAAGGCATACTGTCACTTTGCCTTGAACTCAAAACTGGGTGGGAAATTCCTTGGTAAGGGCTGTATAACTGTATGGATCTGTGATTTGGAAAAGTCTACTCTTCTAGCCAGTTTAAAATGTAGGATCAGATTTCTGTAACTTGAAAGGAAGAACATTTTATTACTATTATTAAATTTGGCCTGATTTAAAATAGTAAATACAATATCGTATGTATAATGAAATATGCATGTTATGAAAATACCAGCTCACAGGTACACATCCTAGAGCATACATTTACCTTCTCAGGGCCTCCTCACAACAAACTGCTAATGTAGCACAATGAGGACTCAAACCCTTATCTTCAGTGTAGGGTATGTGGTAATTTACTGATAGCCCTCTGGATTGAATCCTTTCTTATCAATCAGAAAACACATTAATAACTCATACCTCCTTCTTACCACTTGCTGCCAACTCATCTATGTAAATTCAATCTTCCTGTTGTTGAGTTGCTTGTGATTGTAGTAATTATAAATTGAATGCAAGACGTAAATGTAAGTGTAAATGGAAGACGGTCAATGTAAGACATAGACAGTATACTTGTCTTATGAGCATCAATAAACAATGAGACAGCTGACAGGAAATATTTAAAAATGCTATTTTCGATACAGTTTCTTCATCTTTGGCAGGAATATGACATGTTTAAATTCTATAATACTGCATAGAGGAGTTGTGGACTTACAGTGGAAAGAAAAGCAAACCAGCAGAAGAATGACAGCAAAGGTGGAACTCTTGTTCACCAAATGAATAAAAAGTCAAAATATTTACATCCTGCTTGGTTAATAAGCCACCAGGGCTGTGATTATTATCAGTCTGTAAGTCATCAGTGAATCTATTTTTGCATGTCTGCAGTGTGACTGACGCAGATGATCTCTTTTCTCTGCATAGAAGCTCTTCACCTCTTCCAGTGCTCATGTGGGTTTTGAAAAAAAGAAAAAATAGCTAAGGTATGAACATGTGTATCTGTATAGTTCCTTGAACTATCAGAACTCCTGTACCACCAAAGAAGATGTAATATTGTTATTTCAGACTGCTACATGCATAATACGGGGTGCGGTGGCACAACGGATTTGGCTGGGTCCTGCTCTCTGGTGGGTCTGGGGTTCGAGTCCTGCTCGGGGTGCCTTATGGCAGACTAGCGTCCTGTCCTGGGTGTGCCCCTGCCCCCTTGTGCCCTGCATTGCTGGGTTAGGCTCCAGTTTGTCATAATCCCACTTGAGACGAGGGGTTTCTGTCTGTGTGTATGTATGCATAATGATCTGCTCAGTGATTCAGATTTTCGCTCAGCTGGGGTGAACTGGAAAAGTTAGGTAAGGGAGCGCTGGTTTGCAGAACGAGATCCGATTTTTAGGACTCACCTCTGCGCCTCTAGCCCACCTCATTTATGTGCAGACACTGAATTGATTCATCGTGCTCTTTGCATACATATCTGATCACTGTTCCCATTCCATCAGCCTGCATGTAATTGCATTTCCACTTTTTCCAAACAAGCTTCCTCCCACACCCCCTCCCAAAAGCCCATCTTGTTTTTAGATTAATCAGTCTTGTAAGGGCCTCCGGGAGGGTATTTTACTACACGCTCACAGAGGATGTCAGTTAAGTGCATTACAGACAAGATGAAACCCAAAAAGAGCAGGGAAACAAGTGGTAACTGGGGGCCCCTTACAAGATCAGCATTTTAGTACAGTGATTAATGGGAGCAAATCTGAGAATTGCTTCCTCTAAGGTACCTTTCCCTCAGACCTTTCTTGTTTTCACTGTCCCAGTGCTCCTTTGGCAACAATGGCCTCCTGCTTTCGGCTGCCATAGGACTTCAGGGTTAGTTTTAGGTTATGGATAATTGTTGAGACTCTAAGGAAACTTTGATACATCAGACAGCCTATTCACTGAAAGGAAAAACTATATTTTTGAGTAGAAGAGGAATCTGACAAATCTATATTTTGTAACTGTTGGAGGAAATATACATAGATAAAAGGGGCCCACAATGGAGCATTTCACAGTTTTAAGTTTTAGATTGTAGAATGATGACTTAAATTTATAGGCCAACTTTTATTGCATGTTTAACTGAATAATTTTGTGCTAGAACACTCAGCACACATCAGTTGCTATAAAATGGCAAGGAATTAATTAGGGTGATTAGGTGGCTAATTTTTAAAAGGATATGGAGACCAAAGCATTATATATCAAAGAAATTTAATGCCGGTGTCAGCACTTTCAACAACGTCTGTCATTAAGAAATAGAATTGTGAAATTGAATAATGGAAGGGAAATTCATGATGGTTGACTTTTAAACACTTTATTAACTCATAAAGACGGTTAATTTGGTGTGTTTAAAATATTAATGAGTAAATGATAAATCTTAATAAAGTATTCAAGTAATGAATTATGTGCCTGTCATAATTATGTGCCCCTTCATTAATTTAGGGATAAAGCTGCCTTACTGCTTAGATATTGAAAGAATCACTAATTCCTCTAGCTATCATCACTTTCTCTGTTCAAAATGTAGAATAAATAAAAAATACATGTTGTGTATATAGTGATTGGCATGTCACAGTCCATAGTGTCAAATAAAATAAAATACTTACGTAGTTATTTCATTTTGAAATATCTGATAAAAAGATTTGAGACAGTAGCCATGATCTTTTACATTTGGTTAATTGCTCATTATAACTTAGATAGGCATCTACTACTATATCTGGCAAAATTTTATAATTTTCATCTTACAGTGCAATATAGCACTGAAGGTCTACATGGCAAAAACTGCCTAATGCTTTGCATTTGAATTATTATTCAAAGCAGTATGGCTATCTTGAGTTCTTGTGGTTAAAACACAGCGTTATGCACATTTCTTCAAACCTATAAATCGATAGCATGTCAGCTTCAAAGATTAAATGTCTCTTTACATTGAACTTAGTTGCTTTGGAGCTGTATACCTCTGCTAAATTTATTCAACAGTAAAGCACTGCATCCTTTGCGGCTGCTGTAAAGTGCATTCAGTGATCAAAAAGTGAAGGAGAAGAGACCTCTAAAAAAGATTTAACATCTTATCATTCCCCTGAATGGTGCAGAGTCTCTCCCCCTCAAGTTAAAAAACAGGCAGTGACAAGGTTAAAGGCTTCTATATGCAGTAAATTTGTAATGTGTTTGGACTTCAGCCAGTCGCTATACCATCCTCAACTGTCTCTAGCCCTCTGGTTGAGAAACATGTGACACTGCTCTGGGTACGAGTATGAAGAAAGCAAATGACTTGGACTGGTGAGCAGAGCAGCCACTTTCTAATCAAAGAGCATGAAAATTATGAAATACAGTACATGCATGGCAAGAACCCCCAGACTGCAGCTATTTTCCTTTTATGCAAAGTTATGTTATTTACTTCTTAGGCAATAACTAGGTCTGACTAGGTCTAAGGATTCTTTAGTACAAAAGTATGAATTGAATTGCATAAGGATTTTAATTGAAATGATATATCCACTAATTAGAATATCACATTGTAATTAGCTTGTCATTTGTAGGTTAAGCAATCTCCCGTATTCAATCTCCCTCTACATAAATTAGTACAACCTCCAAATATATTGCAAGAATTCAGCTGAGCCCAGATGCTCCTTGTTGATTATAATAAATTCATGCTGACCTTGTGAATACTCTCATTTGTGCACCTATAAGTTAAGGAAGCCTATATTAACACCAAAGATTAAAAAAAAAAAAAAAATAAAAATTGCACTCAGTGAAAGCCCTGATAGAATAATGAGTTACTGTTGGTGCCTTTTGTGGTATAACAACTGCAGTATGATTTTGCATCCATCCATCCAGTTTCAATAACCACTTGTCCTGAGCAGGGTTGCAGTGAACTGTAGTCTATCCTGGAAGCACTGGGCTGAGGGGTATACACCCTTGATGGGGTAGCAGTCCATCATGGGTAGCCACACACACACACACACACTCTCTCTCTCTCTCTCTTTCTGTCCCTCTCTCTCTCACCCATTACCATACTTCGGACAATTTAGAGTCACCAATCTACCTGAACGCATGGACTGTGGGAGTAAACCAGAACACCCAGAGGAAACCCGTGCAGACACGGGTAGAACATACAAACTGCACATAGACAGAGCAGCACTACCACTGTGCTGCCATAGCTGTAGTATATGTGTAGCTAACAAAATTCTCAGAAACTTTACTGTACAAAGTTACTTTTATGTAAGTGGGAGGAACTGGTCTTTCTTGACATTAAGCTTCGGTATCACTTGTGTTTATCATTTACTAGGATGACAGCAGGCACCTTGACTCTATACAGTTTGATTCCTTTGTAGGAATTCATTTAAAGGATCTACCTATCCAGTTGTAATTTCAATTTAAACTTCAGTATGTTCTGGTTCTCAGCTTATAGAAAAGGGGCAGGTCACCTTATTTTGGGAATTTTGAACAGTGACACCTAATACTGGAGAATGTTGATAAAAATGACTTTTCATCCATCATTTTGCAATCCACTGGCACTGCTATCTGACACAGAGTGCTGCACCTTGCAGCCATAATCCTGACGGGCAGGTCCTCACTGTGATGTCAGCTCAACTCATCACATGAATTTGTTCATTTGTCCCGGAAGACACCAAAAGCTCAATATATTTATTTATTTGTCTGTTTGTTTGTTTTTTTTTTTGCATTCAACTGCTTACAGCTATTTATGATGATGACAAAGGAATATGTTTTATGTTGTTCTTTAACAGAAGTGATAAGTCATGACAAGGCTACTGCTACATAAAGCCCTGTGTCAGGATTACACGTTTCAAATGTGAAATTATGTAGCCAATTTCACACTTCCATGCATTCAGTTTATATATTCCAGATAAAGTTAGAGACTTGTTGAACAAACAGTTATGACTACACACAGATAAGCTTGGGTACTGCTTGGATACAGAATTAGTTGTCACGGACACAGGAAAATATTATTTCATAAAAAACAAAATACCATAATAGACTTCTGTTGATTTCTATATAGCTCTCAGGATCAAGATAAAGCAGAATGGAGGACTCTATTTGATATGTAACTTATTAAAAAATTTTTTTTTTGTATTGTAAATACATGAGAAAGTGGAAAAATAATCACATGCTTGACTTTCAAGTCACAGGAAGGTTTCTGCTGTTATACCGAGCCTTCATTTTTTCTTTAAAACATCTATCATACTATATAAACGTATACAGCTGAAACCAAAACTAATGTGTGAAGTGTTGGAAAGGCCTTGCAATATCAGTCTATATTATTGCAGTGAAAGGTAATGTATGAAATTACACTGGCAGGTCTACTTTGCTGCTGTCCATGTGAACAATGGTTCTCAACAGTGGGGACTGTTTACCTGTATTTAAGTTACTACCACCTAAGTGGATCAAACACAGTGGTTTATCTAAGCTTTAAAGAAGCCAGTAGATTCTGAAATTCATGTTTCAATTTAAAGTCCAATGCCAACATTTAAATGAAAAGAAAACATAAACGTAAGCTCCCAAAATAAAAAACTCCAGTTACATTTTATTAAAGGAAATGCAAATTGTACCATACTTTAAGATTAAATTATCCAGAAGACAAAGTAGCTCGTAAGCCATTATGCATAACAGTAATAGCACAGCATCATCAAAGATCAGTCATATGCAGAAATTATCTGGAAGTCCAGCTGAAAAGAACTTTGGTTATATACCTGCTGTTCTTTACCTGTCATGAAGACACGAGGCCAAAGGGAATTAAAGTTTCTGTAACTCAGTGTACAAAAGTTGGTAAAACATTCTGTTGGCTATTTTTTTCTGAACAAAAGGCTTTTTTTCTGCTTGAACTAAATAAAAGTTGACAGTGGGTGTGCATTGAAAGTATCATTTGTCCTCTGTGATGCCTGAGAAATGTAATATTTGCTTTATTGTTACTCCGGTGGCATTTAGTAACCGTTTTCAGCATGACAAAAGGACCATGAAACATTCACTGATTTACAGACTGTCTCTTCTTTCTTCAAATCTGTGCAAGTAACCAGCTGCTGTCTACACTATGAAAATAAAGTATTACAAAACGGGAGGCGATTGAGCTGCCTTAGAACCAGTTGGTGTTAGAAAATGCCATATAAACAAATATGAAGAACATATGGTGCATGCATATAGATTTTGTTTTGTACATTTAATTAAGAGCCCATACTGTCGTGGACATATTTCTATGGACTAGGAGTTTACAAGCCGCAAGATTCTTTAATGGCCATTTCTATATTCTACATTCAATATTCTATAGGTTCACGATTCTTTTGGGCATGGTGGCGCAGCAGGTTTGGTCTGTGGTGGGTCTGGGGTTCGAGTCCTGCTTGGGGTGCCCTCCGACAGACTGGCGCCCCATCCTGGGTGTGTCCCCTCTCCCTTCAGCCTTGTGCCTTGTGCCTTGTGTTGCTGTGTTAAGCTCCGACTTGCCGTGATCCTGCTCGGGACAAGCAGTTGTGGAAATTGTGTGTGTGTAAGATTCTGTTAACCTTGCATATTGTAATACTACAGATTAAAAAGCATGTTTGAATTCTGCATCTAAGCGGATTTGGGATTTTCAATGCCAGACCCTCCATTAAAGGGGATATTTAATAGCTACATTCAAGGTTGGTGTGTTCATGAAAACAACAACTCAGCCCACTTTAGTCAATTTGGAAAACCAATTCCACATCCTTAGATCATTCCTGTAGTGGCATGAAAACAATTGCAGTATAGTTTGATTTAAACCAGCTCAAGTTAGAGCACTGTGATTACACAAGCAATCATAAATGATTGTCACTGCTTCAAGTGCCTTGTTTTTTCAATGGAATTGGGGCACTGTAATAAAACATATGCCACTGTGAATAAGCCTAATCGCTAAGTGTGTTTCTTAAGAGGCTACAATATGTCAGCAGCTTGAAGAAAAGTCTTTAGCCAAGGGGACAGAACAATTAGAGTAATTACCCACAGCTGTATCTCAAATGAAAGAAACAGTTCATACGCAATTGCAGAATCTGGGCATATAGGGAATAGAGTGTCAGTAAGTGCTTCTAACTACACTAATATCTAACTATGAGAACGAGCATTCCAGGCTTGCTTGTTGGTGATAGCTATCTTTACGGTGATGTACAGAATTCTTTTACAAAGTATGCATTTGTGGCCTCCTTACATTCAAAACAGTAATTCCTGTCATAAATATTTATTTAGCATACACTTTTCACCAAAGCAACTTCAAATGAACTCTATGTAGTGTTATCAGCCCAAACACCTTATTCACCAAGGTGACTTACACTGCTTACAATGGGTCACTCATCAATACATCAGTGGAACACACTCTCTCTGTGTCACTCACACACTATGCGGGAACCTGAACAGGATATCTTTGGACTGTGGGAGGAAACCAGAGCACCTGAAGGAAAGCCACACAGACATGGGGAGAACATGCAAACTCCACACAGACTGAGTGGGGATCAAACCCACGTCCTCTCACAAAACCCAGGCGTCGTGAGACAGCAGCGCTACTTGCTGTGCTCCTGTGCTGCCCACTAAACTTAGTGATACCTCTCAAAATTCTGAAAGATATTTTAATAACAGTGGGCCAATCACTGGTGGGTGTTCAGAACACCTCTAGAATTATGTTAATTTAAATCCTAACCTGATCTGACGTGTGAAGGGCTTTCAGAGCAAAACACCGAAGGTGCGTGGTATGAATGCAAGATAAACCTAATACATGTGCATATACACGCATATACACACACACACACACACACACACACACACACAGACATTTATGATGTTTAAGTACACTTTTATATTTTTATTTTTAACATTTATTTTACTGATGCTATTTTCCATGCATAATACATGTGTCCTCTGTAAGGGTGTCTGAGATTTTATTGCCCTTGTATAGGGGGGTGCGGTGGCGCAGTGGGTTGGACCGCAGTCCTGCTGTCCAGTGGGTCTGGGGTTCAAGTCCCGCTTGGGGTACCTTGCGACGGACTGGCGTCCCGTCCTGGGTGTGTCCCCTTCCCCCTCCGGCCTTACGCCCTGTGTTGCCGGGTAGGCTCCGGTTCCCCGTGACCCTGTAAGGGACAAGCGGTTCTGATAATGTGTGTGTGTGTGTGTGCCCTTGTATAGTTTGGTGACATTTAAGTTAATACTGAGTAATAAGAATAATAAAAACGCCATCCATTTCATCTCATTCACTCAGGAAAGGCCAGTACAGTGTTTTAGTTCCATCACTACTTTTTCAATACATAAAAAATAATTTAAAAAAAACCAGTGCAAATCTAAAGATACAGTATGTGCTTGTGCCAGCAGTGGAAGTGAAGCTCTCATAGATCCAGTGCATCTTACCTCCACCCACTTGTGAATAGAATTTCTACTCATGTTCTCACAGAGGCTTGGTTTTATTAATCACAGTTTATCTCTACACTTTAAAACCAAATAAATCCCCAACAGAGGCAAACAAATTCATTTACAATGGCGATTGAGTTTTCTGAGCAAGATTAAAAAAGGGTGGTGGGGGCTGGTCTCCAGGTGCCTGTGTTATTGTGTTTAACATAATTATCTATTAACCCTAATTAATCGAACTGGGCAAAACCTTAATTAATCCATGGATTGCTGTACTACCACAGACAGAAAATTAAGTCATTCCTTAATCATCAGGTCTGCTTCTTAAGTGGAAACATTTAGTTTCACCAGTGCAATTATAAAATTGGCAAAACATCATGATATATTAACCTCCAGTGCACAAACACAGAATTTCTTAGCATTTTAGAGTTCAAATTTAACAATGACACCATTTTGTCATTACTCTTCCATTATATTACTCTTTCCACTTCTATTCTATTATTGTATTGCCTCTGAGCTGTACGTTGCTTTGGAGAAAAGTATCTGCTAAATGAATTAAATGTAATTTAAATGTATTAACAGAAAAATACTTCTCAATTTCTAATCTAGTTTAAAAAGCAGTTTAATTGCATGCAGTGAATAAACAGTAATAATACTTCAGTACTGCATATAACATTGTCTGCACATTGCAAATGATATGTGCTGATCTGTTTCCAGTGGTGCTGCAAAATAAGTACAGATGACGAATATACAATAAAATAAAATACATAAAAGGAGGTTTATTGTTGAAGTCTGAGCATTACTAAGAAGTCTCTTTGCAAAAGCAATATGAACAGAAGTGTGGGATACCTATAAAAAAATATGGTACAGAGAACGTAATCCTGATATGTGCTGCCCAGTATGACCAAAATCACAGCAGCAAAAATACAAAATGGTACATTTAAAACTGAAAGAATAACACAGAAATTAATGTATCTTCTTTGAATAAGTACATGTTGAGCAATGCCATTACGATGTTTGCCAAAAATTTCTTATTAGTTTGTTACAGATTTGACAAATGTGTCTGTGCTGAGTCATGGTTCAACATTTCTAAAGCTAAACACATCAGGGGGCATTGTTTTTTCAGTTTTCCAAGGAACCAAGGTTTTTAACAGTTAGATATAATAAAATGCATAAAAAGAATTCAAAAGCATTCAGACAGCATTATGAATAATGCCAGAAGGCTAAGTTCAGTTATACCATGCATTATAGGTAAAAAAAAAAATAAAATAAAATAAAATTTGCAAGGCACAGCGATGGTCTTTCTCTCTGTGTATTGAATTTCATACCTGAGCATACGTTAACTATAAGGAAATTTTAAATGATGATGACAAAGGAATCACAGATCTTAGATGAGAAAGTAATTTGCATAAAAACTCCAACAATAGCAATGGCATTATCTATATCTTCTCTGACAAGGAAATGTTTCTGATTCCTGTCATTTTTTCCTCCTCAGTTCAAATACGATCTCTTGAGATATTCTGTTTCTTGTTGCCTTGGCTACCTTTTGCAACTGCAAAATGACTTTTCTTCAAGATAGATCTACATAGTAGAAAAATTTCACTTCAAACAACAGTTTCAGTTGGACTCAATACTTTAGTAGGACATATTTTGTTTTAAAGCATACCTTGATACTTTCAGTAAAACAGGATTAATTACTTATAAGCCTTGCAATTGCCATTAGTGCAACGGTTAAGAAATTTACATTAAACCAGTTAAATGAATACACGTTAAATTGGTCACATTTGCAATTCAGCTGTCAAATCAGTGCTGGCCTATGGTTGTTAAATTCTGTCAAAATATACGTTGTGGGAGAAGGTCAGAAATTCAGAGTCAGGCTCGTCTTACTATGGACTGCAGGGCAGTCATTGGGGAAGTCCAAGTGCAATTTTCTGGAAAGAACCGTGGTATGATCAGATCCGTGTAACAGAAATCTGAAAAAGAAAGTAAGTTTTAATAAGAAGACCGATTCGTAAAGCCAGTTCCATGGAATAAAATTGCTGTTTTGTGCCTGGTTTTCTCATTCTTGCATACTGGCATTCCCCCATCAAATGGACAATTAATAAGAGTAATGATTATACATACAAAAGGCCCACAATTTTCACTAAAGGACTTTGACCATGTAAATGAAGAGGAAGGTGTAAAAATTGCTTTCTTGGTGCATCATTCCCAGCAACTAACTTATCAAAAGTTAAGCATTGTATAGAGTTCATTGAAAAAAGGAACTAGAGAAAGATGGCATCTCTGCTCCTTGTCAAATGGTACTGATGTCAGTCTGCAGTGGAGGCTGTATGTCAGGGAGCAGTGAGGTTTGAGGTGAGAGCTGAAGAGAAGGAGAGTGGCCTGCGTTCATTTAATCATCCCACCTGAGGACCCTCACATCGTGAGTGTCATACCTCTAGTTATGACCAGACAACTGCGTTTGCTTTCAATTATTTTTATTTTGCTGGTAACCAGCAGGTTTATCTGGATTTCACCAAATTTTAAATTGCAGTATTTGGAGTTTAAGAATGCAAAAGCAAAAGCCTCACCAGGTTTTGAAACGACCACCCAAAAGGTTGCTGAAGGTATAAATGCAAAAGAAGTGAATAAGGAAGTGCCTTGGATATAAAGACTACCACATGGCCTCCTAGAGTGAAAATGATAAGAATACCACAAAGCTACCTAGGGTATAAGTGATAAAGACATGTAAAAATCAATTTTCTCAATTGACAGTAAAAATGTCTTATCTTTTTTTAAGTTTTGTCTGTGAGTTAAAACAATTCTTTAAGAGGTAAGGTGATTTAAGCTCCACTGAAGACTACATTGCAGATGGTTTACTCATTGCAGAAACATGTTTTTTAAAGTTTCAGAATTAAGGCAGAACTTTGTTGTCAAATATCACCACAGTTCTTACCTTAAGAATTTCTTTGTTGCAAACTCAATTTGTAAAAAAAAAAACAACTGCAGTTATTTTTTTTAGGTATTTTTTTATTCATTGCCACTCAGTTTCTAAAAGCATTTAAGATTAAGAAAAATTACAGGAGCTCTTGTCGCTCAAAAATTACCTTCTTGATTACTTTCAGATAATCAAGAGCTTGAATCATTTGCAATGGTGTGCACTAAACAAAAAAAAAAATCAACGCTCTTGGAGTTTAATCATGGCGTTAGTTGTGGCTCATTTCAGCACACTATGCGTAATTTGGCCAAATCACTTGATCTGTTTAGCAGGTGTTTAAATGGTAGATTTTTCTATAATGAAAATGAAAGTACTAAATATGCTCAATTACTCCACAGAGGAATATATATTTACTCTTTTCTTGCACATCAAAAATAACAGATGTAAAATGAGAAGAGAAAAAAAAACGTTTCAGGAAAAATAAACATAATAATGTCAATGTCTACCAATGTCATATCCAACTAGCTGTGCAAAGACTGCTGGTTTAAACAGTGACATCAGACAAACTTGACTGAACTTCAAGGCAGTTTGTATCTGTATCTCTGTGTGTTGGTGAAATACACTTTCCGCTTCTCTGAGTGGTATGTTGCTTTGGAGAAAAGCGTCTATTAAATTAGTGAATGTAAATGCTTTTGTAGAAGAAAACATTCTTCTGAACTTTTCATCTGAACATGACTTTCTCGGCTTTTTCTTGACCCCTCTTGTTTGTGCCTTGCTGCCAAACAAAAATGTGTGCGCTTTCTTTTTTAAAACGGTTTCTCAGACTGCAGTCCATGATCACTGCGAACACAGTAATGCTCTCCTGGCATTCGAGGCACATGTCCTCTGTGGCCATAGTGCCGGAAAAATAAAATATTTCACATTCCATTAATGGCAAGAAGTGGTAAGAAGTGCACTATTCATATTTTGTGTACGACATAGATTGTCACACAGAAAAATTTACAGAGTCGTTATTTGAAAGTAAAGAAAAGAATAAATAAGTCATGTTAAAATTATAATTCTCAAAGTATTTCAAGTGAGGAAAAATAAAAAATTTAAACTTTTCTTGTGCACTGTTGCCAAGGTGCCAAAGGTCATAACAGATGAAGACTAAATAGGACAGACTTCAAAAATTAGTAGGAGAAGAGGTGGTATATAAATGTAACATGCTGTGGCTGTCACAAATAAAATGAATTAATGAATATAAAAAACGTAAACTCTCCCAAAAGGACATGCTGGAGTTCATTTGGAAATCTTCCTGCTTGCTGTTTCTGTGAGACTGAGAGAAAGAAAGGGGAAGTTAATTGCGAGCTGAACAGCGAGGACGAGTCTGTAACGTAACGCTCACCTTTGCTGTCCCCCCGCTGTGATGAGAGAAAGAGGCAGCAGAGGCCCACAGTTCTGGACAGCTCCTGGGGTGCTGATTGCCAATTACCACATCCATGACCTGGTTTGACCACAGGTGGGTAGGGGGGCACACAGAACTGCGCAGCTGTCAGATATTCTGTCTTCACCTTCCCTCTTCTGGCACGAAACATCCGAACTTTGTGCCCCAAATAATCCCTGGGCCTTTTATGGTCAGCATGAACAAATTTACATTTTATTCCACCGACATTCACCCTTTGAGTTGTTCTCTAAAATGTGATGTTAAAAATCCAGTATCATTTTCAGCCTTAAACTATTTGTTTTTAGCACAGCTAAACTATTTACATATCCACTGTTTTGCACAAATATAAAATAGTTTGAGCCATTCATCACTTGCACAAATGCATGCAAGACTAAAACTAAAAAGTTTATTGGACAGTACTTAACTAAAGTCAACTCATTTTAAATAATTAGTATTGGACACAGAATAGTGGCCATGACATCAAGTTGATGTTTCAGTATCAAATGCATAAAATGTTCTGCTACACCTTCAAATTAAAATTCATAAAGCAATGGTGGATGGAAATATAAAGTGATTGGCAGACAAATTCATTATTTAAATATACAATATGGGGTACATTTGATACAGATTTTTTTAAATCTGTCACACAATTTGCATATTTTAAAAACTGAATTCTACTTTTTTTGCCTTATAAACATTGGCTGTGGCTTTAGAAGTGCAATCATAGGCAGTTTCAGGGTCTTAACAAAGCAAATAATGTCTTGAATCAAGTCCTTCATATGCTTAAGAAAGACTTTAAAGACGTTTAAACTCTACCCATAGCTTTTGGTCAGTATATTGAATATTGTAATTGGCTTTTATTCAAAATTAGATTCATCAAATCAGCATATTGGATATATATAATATATATATATATATATTGTTTTATCATTATTCAAATGATAAAGTTATTTCACCTTGAGGCTTCCACTTTTTTCCTTTTGTTTTAGCTGTTTTCAAACATATGCTTTTCTAGCAAAGCTCTTCACAAAGTGTATAGTAATTCCTTTGGTGCTACAGAGGAGCTTCCATTCAGTATTTCAAAGACATCTGGTCTCCTTTCTAGCTAGTACTTTGTTTTAATACCTTGAAAAAATAATCTATCGCTGTGTCTAATATCCTAACTGAAATATAGTTTACCTATTTAATGATGCCCGATCAATATCTGTCACCTTGTCGTGGTGGTCGGGCTTGTGCACTGCTGTGACCCAAAGGGCTATACTGACTGGAGTAACACTCCTTCGGGTTCAACCTTATCAGCAAGACCAATGGTTAGCAGTCAGATAAAGTGCAGTGAACCTCATACTGGACAGCAGCAGTATGGGTCGGTGTTGACGGCAGAGGATCGCATTTCAGTGACAAGGGCAACAACACCAATATTAACTGTGCAGAAAAAAGGCCTGACAATCTAATTCCATATCCTGCCATGAAAACCTTATGGATTGTAACGGTCAAGTAAATCACAATATGGTCCTAGAAGATGAAACCCTCAGGTCGGAAAGCACTCAACAAGCTACTGGGGATGAGCTGATGACTTCTCAGAGTAAAGCTAGCCTGTATGACGAGGTTAGATCAAAGCCTTTGGAAAATCTAACTACTGATGTTGCTATGCATGAAATGACAGGCCAGATGCTGTAAAGAAACCCTAAACATTGGGACATGGAATGTGAGAAGAATGAATCAAGGAAAACTGATTGTGACTTTCATGTTGCTAAGGGAAGTGTTGGAAGTGGTTGAATGGTCATGAATGTGGTCTGCTGAGGCAACGTGGATCTCTGAGAGGAAGACCGGGCACTTTCTTTTGATTGCATCCTGCATCTTCCAGACTGACCTAGAAGTTGTATTAGCCTCACAGGTGAAAGCAGCCAATGGCCTGTCAATGAAAGTATAGTGTAAAACATTTTACAGGACCTACAAGTATCAGATTCTACAGAAGCGCTGCCAGAAGCTTAAACAGGGGACAATGCATAGCAATTTGTAAGGATGGGGCATGTCTATGGCTACAGCACTGTGGGGTCAAGAGGTGCACTAGACATGGAACTGTTAGCAGAATAATAAACAGCAGAACAGGCCAGCACAGTGGTGCAGCGGATACTACTACAAGGTCTGGTAAATGAACAAATGTAATTAGGAAGAAGAACAAAAAGGAACACAAATATCCAATATCTGTGAAGTACAAGAAAAACATTAGAGGTTTTTTTACTTTTTGTTAGGTAATAAGAACACACGGAGGAAAACATCCAAGAAACATACGTGTCACCTAATCTTTCGAGTCATTAACAATTAATGTTCAGAATACAGTCATCCCCATCATAACATTATTCAGATTATGAGAATTTAACTTTACAAGGAGATTGTTTTAAAACCTCTGCTTTGGTTTACTAAGCTTATGAATCATTTCTTTGTAGTCACACACACTGCCTGAAACCACTTGTCCCAAGCGGGATTATGGCAAACCGGAGCCTAACCCGGCAACACAGGGCACAACGGACACGCTCAGGATGGGATGCCAATCCCCACAAGGCACCCCAAGCAAGACTCAAACCCCAAACCTGCCAGAGAGCAGACCCTGGCCAAACCCACTGCGCCACCTCACCCCTTTTTTTCTTTGTATTTACGAAAAATAAATTTGGATTTTGCACACCTCCTAACAAGTGAGCGCCACAACATCAGAAACACCATGCAGTTTTCCTGGCAGTTATAGTTTAGCTCAAGTTATGTCAAGTTCTTAACTTCCATTACTCCTTCCTATAATTTTGGTAAACATGACCGTTGTTTGGACTTTTCACCTTTTTTTTTAATAAGTTTTAGGTCAGTACAGAATTGTATTTCATGCTGCGGCCAAAGAAACTGGGACATTTCAGTAATCTCAAGATTTTTTCCCCCATACAGACATATGTAAAAATGTACATAGACATTTATGGATGCATTCCATTACACTCTGCTGGAAGAAGAGAAGTACAGACAACTCAGTGGTTGTCAATCCTACTTTTTGCATCTGTTTAATGACACTATGTAGTGACATGCTGTATTTTATCTTCCATTGAAAAACTGTTTTCTGTTTCTCTAAACACAACAATTTATCATCTACAGCATGCATAACACTCAGCCAAAAAAGATGCATCTTTTCATGCCCAGGTGATGTAAAAGGGTCAGTTCCTGATACAGCCCCAAGGATTATAACCTTGCTTTGGTGGAATAAATTATGAAAAAACAGGTAAAAGTACTTCACAGATTTCAGATCCAGATAAATATAACTGAAAAGAAAAAGAAAAAAATGTGTTTATACCTTTGAGCAATGTTTTCACACTCTGTCTCATGTGGAGAACTGCACTGACAGGAAGTACTGTGGATAAGAAAAACAATGTAGTATAATGGGATTTTATAGTTCAAATAAAATAAATAAAACTAACAGATAAATTAGAAGCCAAACATCCCAGATGGGTCTAACTGAATCTGACCGAATTGCACCGTTATCAATAACCTACATTGTTACTCTAGGTTGTATAGTGTTATACATTTTTTTTTCCAGTCAAGTGTGACATAAGAAAGAACTGGATAGCACATCATTTTCATATTTATTCATTTAGCTGATGCTTTGTTCCAAAGCAACTTACACTGTTAAACTAATATCAGTTATTTATCCATCTGTACAACCGCATAATTTTTACTTTAGCCATTTGGGCTAAATACAGGGTAAGATAACTTATGTTAAAGTATGGTGGTAAGGTAACTTCTATTAAAGTTACAGTGTAAAAATAACAACATTGTAAGTTGTTTGAGGAAAGGTGTCAGCTAAATGAATGTATAAATGTAAACACCTTGCTCAAGGGTATTTTAACTGCTGAGGGGATTCAAATCCGCAACTTCGAAGTGTAAAGGCAGCAGCTATAAACATTATACTACCTGCTGCCTGATGCAGTACATGTAGCGTTTCACCATAACAAGGTACTGACTGAAAGTTGTGATGTAACTTATGAATTCATACTCATTTATTGACGTTATGTAGAGAATACTGGGGTGTTTGTATTTTACCTAATGCAGTTTTCTGTTCACTTTTCACTTACCATGAATTTGTTAAATGCCCATTTATGACTACAGCTTGAAAAAGCTACACGCAAGACAGTTGGTCATACAGTATAAAACTTTAATTTCAATATAATTGCACACATTTGCCATTCAACACTGTAATTTAACTTAAGTTATATGGCAAGGTTTGAATGAAGGATTGTTTAAAATCTTTTGAAACTACAGTTCCTTAAATGATACCATAGAAACCACAGTCCCATGTGTTCAGTAACACAGAGAATGTTTCAAATAGTATCAAGCTTCAAAGATACACCTACTAACATGCTGCGATGCTTTCCATCATTAAATAAGATTTTCAACATTACATGAAATCCAAATTGTTAATAATAAATTTGCCCTTTTAACATAAATGTAACAAAGGACAGATTTACATGGAACTACAACAAACCACCAAAAAAAGGTTTCACAGAAGACATAAAATAGCACATATATTTATGTTTTAATGTTCCATCCATCCATTCATCCGTCTTCCATCCCGCTTGTCCTAATAGGGTCGCGGTGGCAGCAGGGAGAGCAGAGAGGCCTAGCCGCCCTTGTTCCCAGCAACTTCCTCCAGCTCAGCCTGGGGGATCCCCAGCTGTTCCCAGGCCAACTGTGAGATATAATCCCTCCAGCGGGTCCTGGAATGACCTTGGGGCCTCGTCCCAGTTGGCCGTGCCTGGTATACCTCCAAAGGGAGACGCCCAGGGGTCATCTTTATCAGATGCTTGAACCACCTCAACTGGCTCCTCTCAATGTGGTGGAGTAGCAGGTCTACTCTGAGTTCCTCCTGGATGTCTGAACTCCTTACCCTATCACGGAGAGTGAGTCCCAGCACCCTGCAGAGACAACTCATTTCAGCCACTTGTATCCGCAATCTTATTCTTTCAGTCATTACCCAAAGTTCATGACCATAGGTAAGGGTAGGGACGTAGATCGACTGGTAAATGGAGAGCTTTGCCTAATGGCTCAGCTCTCCCTTCACCACTACAGTCTGGTACAGCGACCGCATTACTTCTGCCGCTGCTCCCAGTCTGTGGTTGAGCTCATGCTCCCTTCTCCCCTCACTCGTGAACAAGATCCCAAGATACTTAAACTTCTCCACCTGGGGCAAATTCTCTCGCCTTATCTGCAGGGGGCATGCCATCTTTTTCCGTGAGAGAACTATAGACTCAGATTTTGAGGTGCTGATCCTCATCCCAACCGCTTCACACTCGGCTGCAAACCGTTCCAGCGCGTGTTGGAGGCAACCGTGTGACGGTGCCAAAAGAACAACATCATCTGCAAAAAGCAGAGACGTTACCTTCCGACTCCCACATAGAATGCCCTCCTGACCTCGACTGCACCTTGATATCCTGTCCATGAAGACCACAAACAGGAGTGGCGACAAGGCATAACCTTGGCGGAGTCCAACACCCACACTGAACGGGCTTGACTTAATGCCGAGTATGTGAACACAGGTCTCACACCGTGGGCACAGAGACCGAATGGCCCGCAGTAGTGGCCCCGGCACCCCATACTCCTTAAGCACCTCCCACAGAATTTCCCAGGGAACACGGTCATAGGTCTTCTCCAAGTCCACAAAACACATGTAGACTGGATTAGTGAACTCCCATGCCCCCTCAATCATCTGTGAGAGGGTAAAAGCTGATCCATTGTTCCGCAGCCAGGACGGAATCCCCATTGTTCCTCTTCAATCTGAGGTTCAACTAACGGCCGGAGCCTCATTTCCAGTGCCCCAGCACAGATTTTCCCAGGGAGGCTGAGAAGTGTGATACCTCGATAGCTGGCACATACTCTCCGGTCCCCTTTCTTAAAGATAGGGACCACCACCCCCATTTGCCAATCCAAAGACACTGTCCTCGAAGTCCGTGCAACATTGCAGAGACATATCAGCCATTAAAGCCCTACAACATCCAGGGCCATAAGTGGTTCCGGACAAATATCATCCATCTCTGGTGCTTTGCCACCAGGGAGCTTACCAACAGGGAAATAGACTCTGACAGCCCGGAAGCCTCTGTCCCTGACTCCTGTAAGGGAAGCATATCTCTCGGGTTTAAAAGTTTCTCAAAGTGCTCCTTCCACCTCCCAACAATGTCCTCATTAGAGGTCAGAGTTTCTCCACCCTTGCTGAGCACAGCCTGGGCTAAGCTCCTCCGACCCCTCCTGAGCCGCCAGATGGTTCTCCAGAACCTCTTTGAAGCCAACCGATAGCCATTTTCCATAGCCTCGCCAAACTCCCTGGCGTCCTGGATTTTGCTTCTGCAACCGCAGCCATGCTGCCTTTTTCGCCTGCTGGTACCTGTCCACTGAGTCAGGAGTCCCGAGAGCCAACCAGGCCCTAAAGGCCTCCTTCTTCAGCTTGACGGCTTACATTTACATTTATTCATTCAGCAGCCACTTTTATCCAAAGCAACGTACATCTCAGCAAAAGTACAATTTATTAATTAATTACATTAAGAGAAGGAGACATAGCTGCAGACATGAAAGTCTCAAGCAAACCTCACCACTGGTGTCCACCAGCGGATTCTTGGGTTGCCGCCATGATTGGCACCAACAAGCTTTTGGCCACAGCTGTGCCTGGCTGCTTCCACAATGGAAGTTTTGAACAGTGTACATTCAGGCTCCATATCCCCTACCTCCTCCAGGACATGGGAGAAGCTCTCCTGGAGGTGCAAGTTAAAATCATTCCGGACAGGGTCCTTTGACACTCATTCCCAGCACAGCCTCACTAAATGCTTGGGCGTACCAGGTCTGTCCATCAGTTTTCCCCGCCATCTGATCCAACTCACCACCAGATGGTGATCGGTTGACAGCTCAGCGCCTCTCTTCACCCGAGTGTCCAGAACATGTGGCCTCAAGTCAGATGAAACGACTACAAAGTCGATCATTGACCTTTGGTCCAAGGAACTCTGGTACCAAGTACACTTATGGGCATCCTTGTGTTGGAACATGGTATTCGTTATGGACAAACCATGACTACCACAGAAGTCCAGTAACATTTCACCATTCGGGTTCAGATCGAGCAAGCCATTCTTCCCAATCACCCCCCGCCAGATTTCCCAGTCATTGCCAACGTGAGCGTTGTAGTCCCCCAGCAGGACTATGGAGTCTGTAGGTGGGTCCCTGTCCAGAACCCCACCCACCCTCTCCAAGAAAGTGGAATATTCTGAACTGCTGTTTGGTGCATAAGCACAGACAACAGTCAAAGTTTTCCTCTCTGTGACCTTAAGTTGCATTGAGGCGACCCTCTCGTCCACCGGGATGAACTCCAACTGTATGGCAGCCAGCAGGGGGCTTGTGAGTATCCCCACATCCACCCAGCACCTCTCACCCTGTGCAACTCCTGAGTAGGAGAGAAACCACCCCCTATCGAGGAGTTTGGTTCCAGAGCCAACACTGTGAGTGGAGGTAAGCCCAACTATATCTAGTTGGTATCTCTCAACCTCCCGCACCAGATCCGGCTCCTCTCCCCCAGTGAGGTTGCATTCCACGTTCCAAGAGCCAGTTTCTGTCGCGAGGGGACACAATGCCACGCGCCACCCTGCACGCTCTTGCCGCCTGATATACACCACACCCAACCCCCATGTTGAACCTTGCAAGTGGTGGGCCCACATGAGACACTCACCTAGGAACACTACCCCCAGGCCTGGCTCCAGGGGTAGGTCCCAGTGATCCGATTCCACGCAGGGTAAACATTCTCTTGTTTACTTTTTCCATGGAGGTTTTCGTTTTAATGTTGTTTTTTGAAATTCTTTTACCTATTCACAAAGGAAATTCCACTTGCAGGTCAAGGGAGAAGGAAAAAAAGAGTAATAAAACATGTATATGAGAAGTCGAGAGACAACGGAAGAAGGTGTAGGTGGAGGAGACATTAATACAATGGGTGGAGGAGGACATAGAGAGCGCCATGATAGAGCAGAGGAAAGGGACCAATTAAAGAGGATTAGGAGTACAAGGAAGAAACCACATGTCATCTACGTCATATCATCTGAAAAAAAAAAATATATAAAAATAATGAATGAAAACACCATTTATATATTACATACAGCAGTTGGGGCAGACAGGTGTGTTTTTCCCTCAGATTTAAGTTCCTCAGTCTTTCCATTTCACAGCCTCATTTTTGTCATTTGGCATATGGTCCTTCAGTCTTCTTTATTGTTTGCTAATTTAAAAATAAAGAACTCTGTAGAGGGGGTGCGGTGGCGCAGTGGGTTTGACTGGGTCCTGCTCTCTGGTGGGTCTGGGGTTTGAGTCCTGTTTGTGGTGCCTCGCAAGGGACTGGTATCCTGCCCAGGGTGTGTCCCCTCCCCCTCCAGCCTTGTGCCCTGCGTTGCCGGGTTAGGCTCTGGTTTGCTGCGACCCTGTTTGGGACAAGTGGTTTCAAACAATGTGTGTGAAGAAATCTATCTAAGAAAAGTTAATTTAAAAATAAGGCCTTTGAAATATTATATAATAATTTACATTAAAGACATTATGTAAACTTCAGTGAAAAGTTGCAGATGTAATTGTAGTGGGTACAAGAGGATTTCCCAATAGTCTTATGATAAGCCCAGTGTCAAGAAAAAGTGAGCAGTCCAGCACACCTCCCCCCAAATGCATTAAACATGCATGGAATTAGGTGACCACAGTAAAACTTCTGTAACTGACACTAAACCACACTAAGCCATGTGTTTTAAACGTGTACAATCAGGCTGCTCTATTTGTTTTTTGATTCCTCTCTTAGTCCCATTTTAATAATTTTACTTAGTTCCTCCTTCCAAAGTTTTGTTTGTGAACAGGGAGCTGATGGGGTTGCTTCATACTGCTGCTCCAGGTAAGGGTCTATCTGATTCTCTGTGAGGTTAGTGCAGTGATGGAAGGGGAGTGAGAAGACATCTGCAGATTCAGCTTGCAACCTCTGCACATTGCACATCCCCCTGTTGAGGTGGGGACAAGTCATTATCTACAGGAACTGGAGAGGGTTTGGGTGGGCAAGAATATTGGAACCAAACTGTCTGGTCAGGTACCAGAGTTGCCATGACTTCTGACTAAGACTTTTGAACAGTACTGTAAAAAAAAAACATGGTTAAACCTTTTGTTGTTCAGGAACAGATTTTTTTTTTCCATTTTAAATTAATGATGAGTTTTCATGAGAATTCTCTTTATCAACAGATCTTCAGGAGCAAATTAGGCTTGTTATGAGACAGATACTGGAGACAGGTGAGTATAGGAATCAGGCACGGGTGAGATTTTATTCAAGTAATCAGATTTCAGGGACAAGGCGAAACCAAGGTCGGGGACAGGTGAGGGTCTTCAGGGTGCAAATGACACAAACCAGGAAATCCAAATCGTGTTCGAGGAGAACAGGCTAAGATAAGGAACAGGAGACAGGCAACACACCAGAGACAGGAACACTGAGACTGCAAGGCGCAAGGCGATTGCAAGAATCTGCATCGGTGTGTGGATGTGGACCTCCTTTTATCCTGCGTCTCCTTGATTGTCGGCAGGTGTTCCTGCTTTGCTCATTGTCGGGGGTGTGACAGTACTCCCCCTCTATAGGCGGCTCCAGCCGCTCACTGAGAGTGAAGACGGCGGCCCCGAGGCCTAGGCGCTGGGTGATCCAGGTGGTCCCTATGAAAGGAGAGGATAAGGTCTGGATCCAGGATATCAGCCGCCGACACCCAGCAGCGCTCGGGCCATAGCCTTCCCAATCAACAAGGTATTGCAGGCGGCCTCAGCGGCAACGGAAATCCAGGAGCGCCTTCACCTGGTATGCTGGGGACTGACTTGTCCACCTGTAACGGCGGGGGTGGCTCGGATACCACCGAGGCCTGCAGGTGTGACGTCTTGTAAGGCTTGAGCAGAGATACGTGAAACGACGGGTGCACACGGAGGGACGGAGGAAGACGCAGGCGGTAGGTAACAGGGTTTACCTGACGGACAATCTGGTACGGACCAATGAAACGGGGGCTGAGTTTACGGGACGGGAGACGTACTCTAAGGTTCTTAGTGGACAACCGGACCCATTGTCCGGGGCGGAATGAGACATGGTGCCAATGTCGGTCGGCTTACTGCTTGTGGCGCTGGGCGGCATGGTGCAGTCTGTCTGTGATGGTCCTCCAGGTCTCCCCGCTGTTTCAGTATCACTCGTCCACAGACAGAATTTCAGTTTGTTCCGAGTGCAAGGGAAACAGGGGTGGCTGGTAACCTAGAACACACTGGAAAGGGGAGATGCCAGTGGAGGAATAGGGCAGAGAGTTGTGTGCGTACTCCGCCCAGGGTAGATACCTGGACCACTGGTGCTGTTTGTGGCTGCAGTACGACCGGAGGTACCAGCGCAGGTCTTGATGTAGCCTCTCGACCTGGCCATTCGCCTCTGGGTGATACCCCGAGGTCAGACTCTCTGCAACACCGAGTCTCTGCCAGAAGGCCTTCCACAGTTGCGAGGTGAATTGTGGGCCACGGTCTGAGAGGATGTCTTCCGGAAGGCCGTAAAGGTGGAACACATGATGGAACAAAGCCTCTGCACTTTCTAACGCGGTCAGGAGCTGTGGCAGGGGTATCAAGCATCACGCCTTGGAGAGCCTGTCCAGGGCGGTGAGTATTACGGTGTTACCTTGTGACAGGGGTAGATCCACCAGGAAGTCGATCAGCACGTGAGACCAGGGACATGCTGGGACGGGCAAGGGTTCCAATAGACCGGCGGGCTTCTGACTGGGAGTCCAAGCTTGGGCACACGTCTCACATGCTTCTACATATTCTTGTACATCTTCTTCCATGGACGGCCACCAATAACGGCCGTGGATGAGGGACAGGGTCCGCCGCACCCCGGGATGTCCTGCTGCTGGGGAGTCATGTGCCCACTGTAAAAGAGACAATCAGAGCCTGACTGGGACATACTCCTTACCCTCCGGTTGGCTTGGCGACCCGAGGTCATCCTGGCGGGCACCCTGGAGTTCTTGGTGGAGGTTCCAACTCACCGGAGCCACCACCCACTGTTCTGACAGGATCGGGGCTGGTTCTGTTGGGTCTTGGTCTCAGTCATGCATTCTGGACAGAGCATCTGCCTTGCTGTTCTTGGACCCTGGTTGGTAAGTTACTGTGAATCAAAACCTAGTGAAAAATAGGGCCCACCGTGCTTGGCGGGGGTTCAGACGCCGATCCTTCTGCAGATACTCCAGGTTTCGGTGGTCCATCAGCACAAGGAATGAGTGCGCTGCCCCCTCAAACCAATCCCGCCACTCCTCCGAGGCTAGCTTGATCACCAGGAGTTCCCTGTTACCGATGTCGTAGTTCTGCTCTGCCACTGACAGTTTCCTGGAAAAATAGGCACAAGGGTGGAGCTTAGACAGGTTACCTTGTCTTTGGGAGAGGACAGCCCCGACCCCAGTTTCCGAGGCATCCACCTCCACCACGAATGGGAGAGTGGGGTCAGGGTGCCGTAAGATCGGGGCTGTGGTGAACCTTTCCTTCAGGGCTTGGAAGGCCTTCTGTGCCTCTGCGGTCCACTCCAGTCTCGCCTTGTGTCCTCGCACCAGAGCCGTGAGTGGGGCGGCCACTGAGCTGAAGTCCCGAATAAAGCACCGGTAGAAATTGGCAAACCCCAAAACACCTCTGCAGGGCTTTGACAGACGTGGGCTGGGGCCACTCCAGGACTGCTTGCACCTTCCCGGGGTCCATTGCCACCCTCTCCTTGCTCAGTGTGAAGCCAAGGAATGCAACCTGCTGTTGATGAAACAGACGTTTCTCTCCCTTCGCATATAGGTGGTTTTCCAGTAGCCAGGACAGGACCTGCCTGACCAGGCAGATGTGTTGGGCTATCATGGGTGAATAAATCAATATATCATCCAGATACACCAACACCCCCAGTTCACCAGATCCCCCAAGACATGGTTCACATACACTTGGAATACAGAAGGTGCGTCCGACAGCCCGAATCGCTTAACGAGATATCATAGTGACCCAGGGAGGTACTGAACGCGGTCTTCCACTCATCACCCTCCCTGATACAGATCAGGTTGTACGCACTTCGCAGGTCCAGCTTTGTGAACACACAGACGCCGCGTACCTGTTCCAGGGATGCGGTGATCGGTGGCAAGGGGTGCAGGTATTTTACAGTGATCGCGTTAAGCCCCCGATAATCAATACAGGGGCGTAGTCCTCCATCCTTCTTAGCAACAAAGAAGAACCCAGCGGACACAGGGGAGGTGGATGGCCAAATGAACCCCGAAACTAGGGCCTCCTTGACGTAGTCTTGGAGCACCTTCTGCTCGGGCAGGGACAGGGTGTATATACAGTCCCTCGGTGGGGTAGTGCCTGACAACAGGTCAATAGCGCAGTCCCAGGGCCTGTGTGGCAGCAGGACAGTGGTCTTACTCTTGCTAAAAACTTCAGCCAGATCTTGGTATTCTGGGGGAATTACAAAAGGGTCGGTCATATCAGGACTTTCGACGGAGGTGGACCAACAAGCTACGGCGAGACATAAGGCATTACAGTGCGATCCCCAGGCTACCAGTTCCCCCTTACTCCATGAAAAAACGGGGTCGTGCTTTGCCAACCAAGTGAAGCCCAGGATTATGGGTGTGTCCGGTGCCCTGATCAGGTAGAACACAAGATCCTCCGTGTGGCAAACCCCTATTCGGACCCGTAACGGCTCAGTTCTTTTCTCCACCCTGTCCGTGCCCAGTGGCTGTCCGTCCAGGGCATTGATCCTGTAGACCACCTCACACTCCCATAATGGTACACCGTGGGACAGCGCATAGTCAATATCCATAAAGCAACTCGCAGCTTCCGAATCAACCATCACGTGGGCTTGTATGCACGAGGAACCCCACCTCACTTCTAGCGGCACGATTAAGTGAGCATCAAAGAGGTGGGTGGCACTCACCTGGGCTCCCTGGCACGGATTGCTGAGGGGCCTCTCGGGGCAACTTGTGCAAAAGTGTCCTGCTTTCCCACAGTACAGGCACAACTGGTTTTGCAGCCGTTGCGCACGCTCCTCCGACGAGAGGCTCCCCTTACCCAGCTGCATAGGTTCCGGAGTCTCCGCGGGCTTCTCTATGTCCTTTGGGGTCGACCCCGGACGAGGCAGGTGTTCCCGAGCGAGGTTATCAATGAGGATGGTGTTATCAATAAAACGGTCCAGGGTCCAATCCACACCACAAAAGGCCAGCTCCGCCTGAACTCGTGGGTCCAGACTGCGGCGGAACGCGGCCAGGAGAGCCCCCTGGTTCCAGCCACTCTTCTCTGTCAGCGTCTGGAACTCTAGGGAGTAGGCGGCCACGGTCTGGTTCCCCTGCCGGATGGTCATGAGTCTGTGGCCGGCGACGCGCACCGTCAGTGGGTGGTCAAACACTCCCCGAAACCGTTCAATGAAATGTTCAAATGAGATAGTCTCCTTCCTCTCCCACACCACTGTTGCCCAGTCCAGCACGGGACCCGTCAGCAGGGAGATTAAGTAAGTAATCTTACTGATGTCTGTCTGAAACGCCTGGGGTTGGTTCGCGAACACCAGCTCACATTGCAGGAGAAAACCCCAATACTTTTCAGGCGTTCTATCATACTTCATAGGCGCGATGGGCCAGGGGTCTGCTGTGGGTACAACTGCGACAACTGCTGATGACGTGGGGTGAAGGAGACAGCATTCGGGGATGCTTCCGCACTGGCTGGCATGGACGTCGCGGCAGACCCTGGTTCCGGGGCCGTAGGTCTCAGATTCTGGAGTCTGTCCAGTATCTGCCGCAGGACTTGTTCGTGCGCTCCGAGTAGTGCATCCTGTGCGGACACCACTCTCTGCAACTGCTTCGATCCCACTAGATCCATGTCTTAGTGGATTTTTCTGTCATGAGGCAGATACTGGAGATAGGTGAGTATAGGACCCAGGCATGGGTAAGATTTTATTCAAGTAATCAGATTTCAGGGATAAGGCGAAACCAAGGTCGGGGACAGGTGAGGGTCTTCAGGGTGCAAACGACACAAACCAGGAAATCCAAATAGTGTTCGAGGAGAACAGGCTAAGGTCAGGAACAGGAGACAGGCAAGGCACTAAGAAACCGGGAGATCCAAATCGTGATCGAGAAGAGCAGGCTAAGGTCAGAAACAGGAGACAGGCAAGGCACCAGAGACAGGAACGCTGAGACTGCAAGGTGATTGCAAGAATCCGCATCAGTGTGGATGCGGACCTCCTTTTATCCTGCGTCCCCTTGATTGTCGGCAGGTGTTGCTGCTTTGCTCATTGTTGGGGGCGTGGCACAAGGGCAATCTGTACTATTATTATTATTATTATTATTATTATTATTATTAATGTACGAAACTCAAAGCAGACAGAAAAAAAACACATTTTCAGGTGAGCCAGAATTAGTGCCAATTATCGATATCTTGGTGTTAGAGGAATGGCAAATAAACGATTGGAAAACTGCAGAATTGTAGGAGTTCTGAAACGTGTAAATGGAACACGAGATAGAGCAGTGCTATCAACTTACATGATGTGGAGTTAATTAAAAATGACACAGGGCAGCAGTGCAAAGGAAGTGAAAAAATGGTGTTTTGTGCAGCATCGATTCCAGTGGGTACATCTAATGAAGCTTCCCATAACATGCAAGAAATTCAATTTATTTAGTTGAGCCTATTTGGAGAATTCTAGTATTTTTTTCAATAAATATTTCATATATTCTGCGTATTTCATTGAAATACTGGGAAGCATATACTGCTGAAAAAAAATAACTCAAAGAGTTACATGAAAATTTTAATTCATATTCCAGGAGGGGTAATCGTTTTGCGCACTTTTTGCAAACTATTTAAAAAGCATATATTTACTTAACTTATTAAACTATAATTTCTCAGTAGCTCAGGATGACTACAGTCCTCAATTAGTGGTATTAATGGAGGATCAGAGAAGGGGTTAATGTTCCTTCAGTCTCTGGAGACTGAGACATTGAGAATCACTTTTATTCCCAAGCCTGCAGCCTCAGCCACTAAACCCAAAGGATGCTAAGAGGGCTTTTCTGATTTATGCTTTTTTTCTTGTTTCCACATTACCTGAACATGGACCTCGCTTAACTTTTCATCTGTGGACATTACATGTTAGTATATACGCACCGAAAAGCATATTACTTTAATAGTTACTTGATTTTGTCTTTGATAAAATTAGGCTTCCGTTCAAAATCGACTGACTGATGATTAGGGTGAAAACAAATAGACCGCCTAAAACTATTGTGTCACTAGGAACACTCAATGAATCTCACAGGATAGAGGTCCTGAACTAGGGACAGACTTCCTCGTTATAGGGCTCAGCAGTATATTTCATGGAGCAGGCAGTGGCCATGATGTATGAGGTAGAATTCGATAATATCTCTTGCAGTATTTCACAGTCCAGAGTTCTGGAAGGGGTTCAAGGGGATTTAAAACATGGAAGTTACTTGGAGCAAGTGACCTTATAGTCCAGCTGTGAGGTAAAATCACAGGTAGGATGTAGCAGATAGCAGGAACAGCAGCACTTAAGGACTCTAACTCCGTAAGGTGTCCTTGTCAGGTAAACATTTCATTAGTTGTAATCCTTTTCATGAATGTTAGATGTTTTATTTTTTGACACAAAAACAAAAAACAAACATTTCTATGCACATTCAAGGTTAAAAATAAAAATTTGTTTGAACCCATTTTCCCATCTGCTGTTTCAAATTACCAGTGTCAGGTCAAAGCATTTTCTCTCTATGTATAAAGTATTTCGAAATATATTGCACATAGTTATTTAATCTAGGCAATTATTATTTAGACATAAAATGCAGTTTTATGTTTTGCCAAATGAAAACAATGCCACATTACATCAGAGAAAAAAAAAAAACATATAGTACAAACATCGGGGGTGAAATATTTACATAAGAATTGACAGTGGACTGCTAAAAGAAAGGGTCAGGTCAATTGTAGATGGTATTTGGAAACACCTAGTGTTTGATAAAACGAAAACATAAAAATAATAGGATAATTTCTAAAAATGTCTTTTTTGGTTTTGCGTAGCATGGTTCTAAACAGTACCTGCTGCTATCACGTTTTTAGTTATAATTATTGCTACGATTTTAGTAGGGCAGGCCCAAATTACCTAAGAGTTTGAAGCTCTATTCTTTATAACATGCAATTAAAAATGAGAACAACTCCATAAAAACTGCATTAGAAATAAAGATGTAAAATCCCCTCTGCCAGGTATTTTAATACAATGGCAATGCATCTGTATTTTGTGCAAATTAATCCTATTAAGCTTGATAGTACTGTTCCCCTTCTTAAAATGTTTTAATTGTTCTCAAAACTTTTTATTTGCACTGTTTTCACTTCAAGTTTCAGTTACAATGGTAAAATTGAATGAATTTATGTCAAGAAATGTGGAATGAGTTCTGAGAGAAAAGAAAATATCATTAGATGACTGACTGTAATGAAGAAACATTTTTTGTTTTGAGCAATGTGCGGATGTAATTTCCGAGACTAATCCATATGTAAACAGGAGGGCATTCTGATCGAAGCGAGACTGCCTTTTAATGCAATTTCGTAGTTCCTGCAGTTAGTAGTCACTTTCAAGTGATTTATGAGGCTATTTATGCATTATGAAAAGCTTCTTTCAGCTTCCAAATGGGTTGAGTCTCAGTTTTCTTTTTTTCCCTTAAAAAATTGTCCATCTGAGAAAGGAAGGAGGAACAGGTGCAGACAAATTTAATATTAAATGTATGCTTCACGTCTTTTATACTCTTATTTCAAAAATAATTTGAATTCAAAATCTGTTTCAGTTACAAAAATACTAGTAATAATGTCACAAAAAAGCACAAATTGGTTTTGAATTGAATATATGCAATCTTTAGCATAATGTCTGTAGAGGGAGAAATTTTTAACCAAGATTATTTAATGATACGAGTGTGAAAAGAATCTCTAAGAAAACAGATAACTTTCCTTTGCCTAATAATATAGAGTCTGTACAGTGGGATGGGATAGACTGTTTTGAGTTATTTGGTCATGGCTCTTAATTCGAGTACTGGCGGGTAATGCAATGGTTAGCTCTGCTGCCTTTGGACTTGAAGGTTGCAGGTTTTAATCCCACCTCCTGCTGCAGTAGCGTAGAACAAGGTATACTTACCCTGAATTGCTCAGTGAAAAAAATTGCTGTAAATAATTCTAGGTAGTACTACACAGTAAGCCATTTTGGTCAAAAAAATCAACTAAATGAAAAATTGTAATATTATGTACAGGTATATACATTTTTCAGGCTCCGGTTCCCCGTGACCCCGTATGGGACAAGCGGTTCTGAAAATGTGTGTGTGTGTATATACATTTTTCATTATAGGTCATATCACAGGTGTTACTTGTATTGAAGCTATTTTGTGGATAAGGCATATACAGTAAAATATCTCATCATTAATCTCACCCACTAATTCATAGCCCTTTGTGTGACATTTCTAACAGGGGTTAAAAAAATGTTCTACTACTCCACAACATAGCCATTTTTTTCTGTGTGGCATGAGCTTTCCCATAGCGTGCAACATACACTATATTGTTCATAAGAAGTGTGACGCTTTTTAAATTAAAGAACGACATTTTTTCTCAACACAAAGATTTCCAGGTATTTTGTATGCACACAAAAAAAATGAGAAAAATTGGCAAAAAACTAGTAGCTGAGCGATTGCACCAGATGTTCTCATGAGGATGATTTGCTTGACTGTTTACTGTTTACTTTACAAAATTGCATCTTGCACCAGTTCTGATAAGCCTTCATTTCTGCCTCTGTGTGTCTGACATACATTATTCAAGTTTCGGCAGTCAGTGAGTGTAGTATAAAGGTCTTCACACTCATATTCCTTTATTTCTTCCTTTTACATTATACATTCAATACTAGCGTGCTGACAAGTGAGGCAGTGGGAGACCTGCCGCACAAGAAATGCTGATGCCACGGCAATGACTGCTGCATCCTCCTAGTTAACTTACACTTTAAAGTATTTTAGCCATAATAGAATCGGGGTACAGAAGAAGCAGAAATGTGAAACCAAGCAGCTTCATCATGCTGTGACACCCAAGACTCTTGAAGAGGGCTGAAGCTTGTTTGATTCACTTCGAAGCAAATTGACTCTCTACAAAGGACACTGTTCAGAGTACATAAGTCACTACAGTAACTGTTCAAGGTCCAGTTACTGAAGTGACTTATTCAGCCATGGAAGAGAGCATGTAGCTGTGTAAATGTATATCTGGAATGTGCTCTCTTGTCTGTGATGGGCGCATACTTGTATGTATTGAGCTGAAGGAAAGTTCTCACCAGAAGTCAGCATATTGCATAAACATACTATTCTCTGACAGGTTATTGTTTAAACATGAACAGAAGGCATTTGGAACTTTTTTCTTCATCTTGCGAATCTTCACTTTTCCATTCACACTGTTGAATCGACAGCCTTGGCATGCTACAGTGACAAATTGAAACCATACCTTTTAATTTTGCATCTTTAGACCAAGACAGTGTGTTAGAAAGAGCATACAGACAGTATAATAGGCACTGTGATACTTGATTGGTAAGCTTGTCAAGATTCCACTTGACACCAATGCATATTTTGTTCTATGGCCTGGAAAACCTAGTTTCCATCATTAGGGTAAATAATAGGCTGTCTCGGCTGTACACATAAAAGTCAGCTCAGAGTTTGAATGGGCAGGTGTTTTGCCTTGTTTACCTAGAGGCACAGGAACAATGCCATATGAACAACAATGCCGCATGGGCTGGCACAGAATGGCACAGGAACAATGCCACGCAGACTGGCAATTTTTTTCTGAAATTTAGTAATAACTGTTGGTATACTGAGATACCTTCAGCTGGGTATTCTTTCCGAAACAGAGGTTTTTGAGTGTTTAAGAAAGGAAATGTAGCAAAATCATTTGGAGACAGTTTCCACAGTTAGGAGAAGACCTTCAAAAAATAGATATGGAAGCCAGTCATTCATCCTTTTCAGACTTTTTTCTCTGCAGGAAGATCAATTACCTTTGGTTCACACAAAGCAAGAAAGTACTCACCGAATAGGTGTTTTTTTTTTTTTTTTTTTTTCCAGAATGGAATCTATGTAAATCTTTAATTTGCAAATTAATATTTCCAGTAAATCTGATTTTGAAGGTACTGTAGCTGCTAAAAACAGACAGGTAACATAAGCAGTATAAGTAATATTAATTTAGTTATGATTATCCAGCGCTTTGAATATGTTATGACATTAATATGTGACTAAATATCATTATTCATATAGACAGATGCGTGCGTGGACACACACAACCACACATACTGTATACCATGCATTATTGCATTATATATGCATGCATACATGCGTTTTATAACCACAAATATACAATGCCATTATTCTGTAAACTGGCTTAGAAATCTTATTTAATCTAGAATGCCCAGGAGGGGTAGGCAGCCACTGGCACTTGGATCACCATAGGTTTTTTCTCCCTCTACTTTCAGTTGGGAGTTTTTGTTCCTTTTCTCCGTGGCCAGTAGGCATACTTATAGCTCTATAAAAGCATTTGTATTACAGAAGTCTGTAGTTCTTTGTTTCTTTGTTCTGATGTATTTGTTTCTTATGCCTTATGCCTGTGTTAAAGCACTCTGTGTCGCTGCATAAGAAGAGTACTCTATAAAAATTGAATTGAATATACAGGGGTAGGGGATAAGTGATAGATAGGGATAAGTTCTGCCAGGGACAGAAATAGGGATAGCGATATGGACCACATTATTCAAAAGAAACACAATATTAAAGACCCTACTTAGTACTTACAGCTTTATGTGAGTATAGAAATTGGGGTGGGGTTAACGTCCTGTGGGCGATCGTTAGGTAGCAGGTTAAAGCAAACTGATATATTTACATTAACATTTACATTTATTCATTTAGCAGATGCTTTTCTCCAAAGCAACTTACATTTCACAGAAAAAATACGAGTGCATTACATGTACAGAAAGAGAGACCTGGATGCAGACGCCTGATTTTAAACCAGTTAGTTTGTTACTTTTCACCATATGAACCAATGTACATCACACGAGTAGCTGCATAAAAGTTTATCCAAATAATCAACAACTGCTGTTCTTTTTTTTTGAATACTAAACATTTCTTACGTGTATTTTAAAGTAGCACTATATACTGTAGGTTAACGTAATCCATTACTAGCAATAATGGTCAGTGTTATAATTCATAAAATTTGTGTCATATGGGAGAAGAGAACAAATGTTCTGCTGTACACCAGCACACAAGGAAACAATTCTTTCAAGCCAAGGACCCTTTTTCCTCAAGGAGCTGCATCTCAAGCCAGCCCTCCCAGCCTGCTTAGCGCCTCTCAGGGTTTCTCCCTTTCCCGCTATCAAACACTATCCCCCCTTATATTCCCTGTGAGTTCCCACAGTGGTTGCACACAATTCCATTTTACCCACAATTCAGCCATTTTCAATAAACCCATTTCCCACTCAAAGTCCCAGTAACGCAGGTCTATTATTCTCTCGGAATCTGACCTTACATCCTTTCTACCTGCATTTCAGTTACCTCTTTACTATTGCTTTCCTAGGTTTATTATATTTGTACATTTAAAGAAATTTATATTTACATTCCAATAATATCCTATTTTGGGGGCTCGGTGGTGGAGCAGGCTTGGCCGGGTCCCGCTCTCTGGTGGGTCAGGGGTTTGAGTCCTGCTTGGGGTGACTTGTGATGGACTGGCGTCCCGTCCTGGGTGTGTCCCCTCCACCTATAGCCTTGTGCCTCGTGTTGCTGGGTTAGGCTCCGGTTCGCCACAACCGTGATCAGGACAAGCAGTTTCAGCCAGTGTGTGTGTATATAATATCCCATTTTTTGCTTCTTGGCATAGTTTGCAGTTGAACACAGTTGATTTTGTTTGTTTAAAGATTTAGGGTTTTTTTTTTTTTTTTTTTTTTACAAATACCTATTCAAATGCATGTGATATATTCATAAATGTAATACTAATCACACTATAACTAAGCAAACATTGTCAAAAAATTATTCAGAAAACCATATTTGAAAACTACTGGTCTCAGCATTAGTACAGCATCCATAACAAAACCTTAGATTATTTCATGAGATATTCAGGAGTATAGGTGCAAATCTTTAACTGGAACTCTGCATAATTTTCATTATCCATTATCCCACTGTTACTTTTTGTTATTACATTTTGATTATATTATCTTAATTATGATGTTAGCATCCATCTATCCTTCTGTCTGTCCACTGATCTATATACATCTCTTTTCAATAGCAGCCTGTCTAAGACACTATCCCAGATACTGGATGCAGTGTAAAGGACAAAACATGCTTTTCTATTTTAGATGCAGCTGGTTTAAGGAATTCATAGTACACTGATTTGCACTCCAAATCTTAGATGAGCTCTATTTATGATTTAAAGAGAGATGATTGAGCTGTTTGTTGCTTAGCAACCACACATTTTGTACTTACACATTTTTTTATTATTATTATTGTCCCCTCCCCCTCCAGTCTTGCGCCCTGTGTTGCTGGGTTAGGCTCCGGCTCACCGCCACCCCACTCGGGGCAAGCGGTTTCAGTTAGTGTGTGTGTGTGTGTGTGCGTGTGTGTGAGAGAGAGAGATATTCCAGCAAAGGGGATCTACTGAATATTCTCATTTACCTCACTGAGACAGCTTTTGCATATGGGATATGAGCCAGACCAATTAGATGTCAGGGGAATAAACTATAATTAGCTGTATATAAAAGTTTGCATGGCCTATTTGAGCAGTTTCATGTCTGTATAGCGAAAGGTTGATCCCAGGTGCTTCTTGGTGAAGAGCTTTTTTTAATCAGTGGTACTCTCCAAGTAAATTTTAAAATATTACTTGAATTCAAAATGCTAAATCTCCTCGCTTCTGTTTATCCCTTGGAGTTTGCTGGTAAACAGTTTTGATCCCCTCACTTCTGAACGCTGTCAAAAAGCATCTCTTGCATTTGAACTTGGGTGAATATTAAATTATTATTGCTCTAATAGATGGCAGATGAGTTACATCATTCACAAAAAGAACATCTTCACTTTCCCCTCTAGATATTTCTAATCTTTTCATGAACTAATTGTCATAGTCACTAACTGTAACTGTGACATGGCTCGAGGGGATGACTGTTTTGCGCAGACTTGTTTTAAGATCATTTCGTGTCTGATCCTTAGCAATAGGAAGCCAAAAACAGTATCAAAATGTTCCTAAAGGTCTCGAGGATAGCTTGACTTCTCTTTTAAAAATTTAAAAACCTGAATATATTTCACCACAGGTGAGCTGGCACTCCAGTTTTCTTTTAATACACAAAATCACTCTCCAGCAAAACATGTCAATACATTAAAAATAACTGTGGAAAGGTCAAAAAATGAGAGCAATACATTAACTTGTAGAAATATATGTGGGACTCATTATCTCTGACACATCATTAACTCCAAAATGGATATAGAATATGAATGCATTTAGGATAATGGAGGACAAGTTGTCATTTGAGAGATGGGACGGATTTGTTAAGATGTACATAACTGGAAGATCTATCAACTAAATAAGCATTTGCTGAATAAGCATTCCTATGAGATCCTTTGCAGGTCACCAAAAATAGGTCTATGTTTTAATGGCATTGACATTTAGTTTAATACAGATAACCATGTCATACAAAATCCATGTTGTAAAGACAACCCAAAGGCATCTCATTAAAACTGCTCAGTACTATATAAAAAAGACTTTGCACAGGGGGAAATGTGATCTTTTGCACAAAATAAATATAAAAATAAATGTTACTGCCTTGATACCACATTTTGTAAAATATGTTGTATGCAAGGTGATGGATGGTTATAAATTTGTGTTGCTGTTGAAATGCCGTTCTCCCCTGTGGTTAGATAAGATGTTTTTTAATCCATTGTCACTTACCAGTGTTTTCCCTTTGTTCAAAACACTTGCTGTTCTGAATCTTCAGGGAAGCATGATGGCCGGTTTTGTTATTATGGTGTCTTGAAAAATTTTGTAACGTACATATATTCATATGTTGCACTGAACATGTGAGAAAGTTTTCATTTGCAAGTAGATCAACAGCAAATACACAGTTTCCACAATTTCTCTCCATTATGGTAAACTAATGCAATTTTCTGCCACATCTTGGCAAAAAAAAAAGTTTTTAATATGCAGCCAGCTTAATTCCCAGTTTGAAGTGTATAATTAATATTTTTTAAAGCAGTTAAAGGAGTTACTGTCCATCTCTAGGTGAAAAGGGTGTTGGAGGCATCTGGCAGCAGGTGGGCAGGGGAAAGTCTTTGGAATTCAGCATGATGCTGACAGGTGCGATGGACTGGCACTGGGGTGTGGATATGCTGGTGCATGAGAATCCAAGTCTCCAGGTGTACAAACTCAAGTCCAGAAGCAAGCACCATAGTAATCTCTCAGATCTCACAATAGAAGTAGACCTTTTCAGAAGACAACCTGTCCTAAAGTCAGTGGGTATAGAATTTCCCTCTCCCAACATCACTGCACCATCCCCACACTGTGCACCTATTATTTCTGCCTTCAATCATCCTGAGATCCTCAAGTAATCTGTAGCACACATCTCACTTTAAAATTCATTGCATAAACTATGTTCCACCGAATATTTTGAATAATTTGTAGAGTACTTTCACTAAAGTATATGCCACATATAGACCCTACACACAGTCCCTACAGCTTTGGTACTGAGCCATCTGCTGTGCAAGTTTTATTGAGATTTTAGCAAGACTGCCAAGTATAACTTTAAAAAGAAGAATTTACAGTACATTTCAAAATATGTTTGGTGAGAAACAAGTTTAAATACTGCATTAAAAAAAAATGTTAAAATATGAACCTGAAAGCTCAAATGTTTGTATTGGAAGATACAGCAGTAATGACAAAAAAGGATCTATTTCTCATGTCCAGAAATAATAAAAACAGCTTGATTTAGTTTGAATGAATGTTCCACTGAAAGTTAAGTTCAACATTCTGTAAACAGAAAGCTAATTAAAACTCCTCCTTTCGAATCACTTTTCTCTGAAAATTATTTCGCAGTGCAGCCACAGTTTCTGCTGAGGCCTACAGCAAACTCTATTCTTTACGGAGAACAACCTTCTACAAAACTGCTGGGGTGCCACAGCATGAAAGAGAGATGTTTGTAAATATATATATATTTAAAAAAAGAGGAAAAAATTAGCTCAGACTTGATGGAAACAAAAGAAAGGCTTTGAATATCGCTCAATCGCTCAAAGAAAAACAGGTAAGCTTTACAGGAAGATGCTGTGGTTGGTTCCTTTGACCCGCACTGAAGTCGTGGTGATACTAGATCCTGGTTATGGTAAGCCAAAGAACTTTTGAATGGATTGTTCCAATCCAGTACACCTGACAGTTACCCCTTTAACCCATTTCCTTAAAAAAATGCTCTCAGTGGAGTAGGTAAGTGTTCCATGGTCTGAAAACTGGAGTGAAGTGTTGTGTTCAGCCATGGGATGAGATAAAATTCATCTTTTGCTTAAATTTGTGGAAAAAGGTTCTCATTAATCTAATTAGGTTAAAAGCAGTATGATTAGCACACCGGGTAGCACTGGTGCCTTAGAGCTCTTGGGTTGTGAGTTTTGGTTATGAGTGAGAATCCAGCCCTCTGCAGAGTGTGCATGTTTGTGTGGGTTTTATCCAGGTGCTCCGGTTTCCTCCCACAGTCCAAAAACATGTTTCGGGTGAATTAGGGAGTAAAAATTGCCCTCAGTTCATGATAGACCTTGCATCTAGTGTGTACTCTGTCTCATGACTGCTCATATTTCCACAGTGGGTTCAGGACCACCATGACTCGACATGGGATACGCGTTTATCTACAATGAATGAATGATTATAATAACTTTGTTTACCAAAGCTTCTATACTTCCTGCAGGCTAGCACATTGCAAGACAGGGCTACAAGTACAATTTGCATAAGTAAACAAGACATATTACGGTGAGTGCACTTTGTTTGAGTGAAACAATTGTGAAATGCTCAGTCAGCCAAAATCTTTATAACAAGCTGATGAATCACAAAGAAACATTTAAACGAAAATCATTCATTTAGGCTGCTCTTGTAATTGTTTTCACAGTAGGCAGAAGGTGAATTGCATGATTCAGGCTGAACATTATGCTTATTGTTGTCACGCCAATGTAATATATGTATAGTAAGCTGTTTTAAACAGCTGGGATAATACATTCTTTGTCATTTCTGTGTCTAATAATGCTTATGTTTACCAAGAAAGAGTTCCTCTGGGAAGCCATGCAGTCATTCAAAGTTAACAATAACTAATCCACTTTCAAATGTATGATATCGTTTCAGCTCATCTTCAATGATGACACGTAATCCTACTGATATGGGGACTTAAATGGGCTGCAGTTCATGAACAGAATTTATTGGTTCACTTTTATTGAACAGCACTCAGACAAAACCAAAAAAACGCTGCAGCATATCAGTATTATAAATCTGCATTTTGAAGGAATGATAACAATATCCAATATATGAAATTTTTGAGTTTTTCAAAATGAGTTTTTAACATGATATCATTTAAATGTTGATCTCAAGATGTCGTAAATTCTATACTTCTTTTAATATCTATATTGAACACATGTAATTCCTAAATTGAAATGGTTCCATGCTTCACATTAATTATTGTAAGGTGCAGTATATTTATGTGAAAACTGACTGGAAAGCCCACAGGGCACCACCTAGGGGACACTGAGGTAAGTAATTCCCTGCACAAGAGGGAGAAACAGGTTAATTTGCAGTATGAAGATTCTGTTTTGATAGCCATACACTAGAGTATACAAAGGTTTACCCCAAGTTTTGCACCCCACCTCTGCATTTCCCAGCCCTGTTCAAGACTATCTCTCCCCACAGACAAGAAATTGCTGGATGTGCCCACTGTGAGACAAAGTAACTGAGCAACATCATGCTGGTTTGGACATTCCCTACCAACCGCTCAAACTCCCCAGTCCAATCTTGGGGTGAGCATCACAGCTCCAAAAACTCTGCTCCCACACTCTGTCCCTCATTTACCCAGAAACTCAGAAAGACCCGGTAAAGGTAAACCTGTTTATGTTTAACCTCTAATACTCACATACAGGCAGCCTACTACTAATGGAGTACTCATCAATAATTAACTGGGGTGGGAGACAAGCAGGCTGTACGGCATTGATCCAGATTTTTTAGTTAATTAATCATCAACTACATCCAAAACTCAGCCGTTCCCATGACTTGCCTGACAGCCTTCTGGTACATGTACTTAGGTACATGCATGTGTCTGTCCATGTTTTTATAATTTTTCTTCATCCCTCAAGACATGAGAGAGGCCTCAATTAACCAGTCCAATGTGGCTACCATAGCTAACTCTAAACATAAAAGCAGGCATCTACTGGTTTGCTGGAAACACAGCACGTCGTGCAATTAGTCCATCCAAAAATGCATAGTCTTACAGAAGGGCTACACAGCTTTGTCTGCAGGTGGTCTCGTAGGATAAATGCCGAGACATCTTTTTAAAGGGCAGTGATGAATTTTGCATGCAAAGGCATCATACAAATATAAAAAGGCAGACACATGCTGTAATAATAAAAAATTCTAACAAAAAATTATCCCAATTATTAAAAATGAACAAAAATGCATTAAATTTGATTTAATTTGTACAGCTAATTATCAAAGACTAAATGAAAGGAATGGTTGCATTGCCCTTTCAGCTGCAATAATTTCACCATTTCCTACAGGTCTGTTGTATCAAGGCTGAGTGCTGCTGAAATGGTAAGTTCTGTTCCAGATGGGCGCTCATGGTCATTAGGACTGCACAGTGGTATGAAATGTGTCAGTCCAAATGTCAGTCCTTGCTTATCAGATTGGCTCCTCATTTTCCACTGTGTAAGTAGCCAAGGCTAGTCATTGGCAGGCTGCAAATTTCATCATGTACATACCATGTTTTTTTTTTTTTTTTTTTTTTTTATTTTTTAAATTAATGTACATAACATTTTCTAAGCATTTTTTTTTCACATCTCTGACAAGTGAAGTGTTCTAACAGATACTGTGTGAAATTGCTCGATTCTGGAAAGGGGAGTTGCAAAAATTAAGATGTGCTTGTGCAAGGGCACCATGTCACCTCAGAGGCTGTGGAATTCTTTTTGTTTCCTTTATTCATGTTTTAAGCAGTTTGTTGTTGGTGCTGTGAGCCCTGTGGTTAAGTCAGCCAGGGTCTGTTCTCTGTAGAACGAATCTTTCTTTTCAACTTCATTCATTCTTCATAGCACACACGTTGTGGGTCCTACCATTTCATATTGCCCAGACATGTAGTTCTGTTGCCTAGACACAGCCCCACTGCTGCTCGGTCCTCCATCTCTGTGCACTCCTGATGGTGAGATCTCTGCCCACTTATTTGGCTAGTTGATGCTAGTTATCTGTCATTAGCCCATTTTCTCCTCAGTCACACTTATGTCTATTCCCAAACTAATTTCATGAAAAGCAGCTGGAACCAAAATTACTATGGATTTCTCATACTGACGCACCCCCTTCACCCAGGGTATGTATTGTACATTTCCCCTTTCTATTTCTGCAGCTTTATGCTCTGTTATATTCTTTCCCTGTCTTGGAGACATGGTATAGTTTTTTTTTTTTTTTTTTTAGTAAAGAAAGAAAACATAAAAGAAAGAAAATGGTGCTGTTGAAGGAAACAAAAAAGAAAATATTATTATATGAAATTGTCAAAAAAATGGAATGTTGCTGTTTTCACAAATAGGAGTTTTAAATGCTTGGCTAAAGTATTGCATTGTCAATGTACACATGCACATCTGCAAAACCCATAAAAAAATTGACATTAATACATCAAAAACTACAAAAATTCTAGAACTACAGAAACACATTTATAATTTGTTGCTTTGTGCTCACTTACTGCAATAGACTTATTACAAAGTTCCTGCTTGAGGAACAGGACACTTTATATGAAGGGCAGTGAGAAAGATTTCTGATCAACAACAAATTATGTAGAGATACAACCTCTTTAGCTTGTAATAATAGAATGAAAATAATAATTTGTGTGGCTTCTTCTCAGACAAAATGTTTTTTGTTCTTGATGAATCAACTCTAAATAAATGTCACCCAAGAAAAATAAGATGTGAAAAATTGTCCTAAGTCTCATACGCACGAGCTGTTTGCTTAGAAAACATAGGCACTTTCCCCAGTTTCTTGTCACTTCAAGGTAGAGGACACATCAATCACACACCAACAATATGATGCAGCACCCAGGCTCCTCGAATGATAAAAAAGAAAGAACAACATCTGGAGGGCAGGCTTTTGAAAATGCATTTTGTGTGGCTAATAACCATAATTAGACATTTCAGAGAACAATCAGCTAAGGAAACACACTTTATTCTTCGGAGCATTGCTCTTTGCGGCAGTTACCATAGTAATCATGCCAGCATTATCATTCCTGTTTTCCTTTGACAATTTTATATAAAGAGAGGGAAAACATTAAAAACTCCCACCTGGAATGGATTATGGCACCCCAAAGCATGTTTTTTTTTTTTCTTTTTTTTACATTCTCATGAAATATAATACTTTTCTACACAATACGCTACCGTTACATTGCAATATTCAATGCTCCTTCCACAGACACGACTACTTATTATCTATAATCACATATACAATATGAATATAATTGTATATATATATATGAGGTCAAGCAGAACTGTGGTATCCTGGGGGTACTTACTAATGTATGCCTCTTTTGGTTGCTGATGTCATACTCTGTACATACACTGCAATAACTCATTTAGTCATACATTTGTATTTTCTTCATTGACCATGATGCTACATAACTGTAAGTGACTTACATATACTATTTTTGATTTATGGGTGGTTTAAAGTCTCACATGAATGCTTCAAGCCCATGAAAGTTGATTAAAGTACAATGCTTTTATTTGTGACATAGCTTTGTGTGGTGGCTCTGACACCTCCAAGAATGAAACTTTTTAGGTGAGGCCTACACTTACTCATTTAGCTTTTCTCCAGAGAAACTTACAACTATTTTTTACCAATTTTTTTATTCAGCTAGGTAATTTTTACTGGTGCTATTTTATGGTAAATACCTTGCTCATGGGTTCTACAGCTAGAGATGGGATTCAAACTTGCAACCTTTGAGTCCAAAGGCAATCTATACACTATCAGCTGCACCTTTTTAAATAGGTTTCCAGGAAACACTAAAGCAAACCAAAAGTCTTCAGTGCAATTTTGTATTGACATACCTTTAAACACACTTTCTGTGCTGTGTGATCCAGAACAAGAAAGGCAAAACACTGTAAAACTGATTTGCTGGGGAATTATACACACTCAACATCTACCCCCCATGCCTTTTTGATTCACTGTGTGGAGGGTATAATTTTTTTTTCATTCACCAACAAGGCTAGAGAAATTTTTATTTCCTAACATTTGCAATGTCCCTGAGTTGTCCACATCTACCTGTTAGGTGTTAAAAGTCATGGACCATAATTAGTAATAATTAATAATAGTGTATATGTATATATATAAAATACTATTTTGTAAGTCACCTTGAAGAATAAGGTGTGTTGGCTGATAACACTACACAGAGTTCATTGGAAGTCGCTTTGGAGGAAAGCATGTACTAAATAAATAAATGTAATGTAAATGTATTTGTCAAGTTATTAATTCATTTTTTGAAATCTACAACTGACATGACAGTTTATATGCTGTATAATCATTGCTTTTCCTTTGATATTGAATTTGCCATTTGTAAAGTTTTTGGTAATCTTCTGACTCTTCTGTCCAAGGTGGTTCATAATTTTGAACTGCCATGATTTACACCTTTATGCAGGGTATTTTTACAGTATTAGTTCAAATGATCTTGATCAAGAGTATTAAAATAGGCACTTGCTTGAAAGCGGGTACCATTATGTGCTGCCGCTAAGAATATTGTCATTAGTTTTTGTTCACAATAGTTCCTATACAAACAGGTAACATACTTTAAGAACTGAAAAAACAGCTCAGTCATGGGCTTGGCTTTGCATAGCTCTTCTATGCCATACTTACTCATGACTGTGTTAGTTTTTTTTTGGCCATATGCTCTCTCTTGCCAGATTCTCAGATTTCTGGGACAGTGTTTGTTTGATGGGCTGATTACTCATCTTTGCATATGTTAATTATTTCTGTATTGTAAACTGCCTGCTGCAATTTGTAAAAGGCGGCTGTGCCATTTGGTATTGACATAGTTTGTGAAGATGTTTGTTTACTGAGAATCAGAATCAAACAAATTTTTCTTTGATGTAGATGTTATGTTGATTAGGGTACCCTTTCAGTCAGTTTCAGGAAGGGAATTTCAAATGGAAATGACAGTCACTATTAATTTTCGAGATGAGATTCTTTTATTGAGGGGTGCTTCATCCATTTATAACTATTTAATATTAATGCATATGTTTGCTTCCTCGTTTTTTTTTAATCTATATATTTGTCCAACATACTCTCTGCACCATGATCAGACATCATTCAATTTTCGATGCTGTTTTGCTGGAGAACATTCAGAAAAGTTAGCCAGTTGGAGACTTAGAGACAGACACACACACACTGTTTGAACCGCTTGTCCCATACAGGGTCATGGGGAGCCAAAGCCTAACCCAGCAACACAGGTTTCAAGGCTGGAGGGGGAGGAAACACACCCAGGATGAGACACCACTCCATCGCAAGGCACCCCAAGTGGGACTCAAACCCTAGACCCCTCAGAGACCAGGACCCCCTCCAACCCACTGCACCGTCGCACCCTCCTAGAGCTTTACATTGGAATACAATTTCTCATAGCAACATTCCTCATTGAGGGCACTGTTGCCAGACAGAATTGGGTTCACCGATTTCTTGGATAGCAAAAGGTACAGACAGAAGTGCAGCACTGGTGAAAGAGTTTAATGTTCTTATGCAAAGTGAAAGCAGATTTTATTGAAGTAAAGTTACTTGATATAGCAACTAACATTTGTGCCCATCTGTACACGTCTGTCATGGTCGCGTCTGAGGGAAGCGGCGGACCCAAGTGCAGAGCGGTAATCGTGGTGGTGTCTTCGGGGAAATCCAAGAGAGGAGGTCAGAGGACGGGCAAAGGGTCTTCGAGGTGCGAACGTCGTAACAGGGAGGATCCAAAAGGCGAGGTCAGTGTACAGGCAAGAGGTCGATGATCCGAAGGAGGCAGTAGATCGGGGGAACAAGGGACGGGTTCGGGGAAGGCGTTCGGGAACAGGAAATGGCTGGAGAAGGTCGCTAACGAGGAGGCAGATCAAGGTTCCGCATCAGCTGGTTGTCCGACGCAGCCTTTTATGCTGCAGTCTGCGTTGCGTCACAGGTGTTCCGTGTTGGCCCGGAGGTGTGGGCGTGGCAACGTCTGTCTTTCCTTTGATTGAACATAATAAAGAGTAGCCACAGAATAAATGTCACTAGGTAAATGAATGATATCAGTAATAAAGAGGTGAATGAAAAGCTTAACTCAGTCTTCCATTACCTCATGTCTGGTCACTTTCAAGGTGAACAGCTTGTGACAGCTGAGTCATTGTATGTGGTGTAATGATCCACAAGGAATATATTTTACTGCAGTACTGTGTCTGGGATTCAGCAGTTCTGTTTTCTGCAGGCAGCAAACAGCATCAACCAGACTTGTTATACTGCTGTTTAATAGTTAACCACAGTACCAAGAACCACTAGATATGAAAAGTTATCAGATGAAATATTAAGGATAAGATTAAATATTCGGAATATATGGCTTTGAATAGCAATGCACATGCCTGCTTGCACATCTTCATTAATCTAAATAAAGAGAGCATTTTATTTAACGTTTCTGGCTATTCTGGTTTAATAAAGTCAAAAGTATTATTTTTCAGTTGGGTCTCCACTGTACTGAAATTGCCTTTCCACCGGTTTGTTACGTATGCACATACTTGTGGGTTTGAGTATTGCTTAACTTCTCACAGAAGTGGAAGTTGGGTGGTACAGCGAGTAGTGCTGCTGTCTCACAGTGCCTGGGTGGTGTGAGAGAACATAGGTTTGATCCCCACTCTGTCTGTGTGGAGTTTGCATGTTCTCCCTGTCTCTGTGTGGGTTTCCTCCCACAGTCCAAAGACATGCTGTTCAGGTTCCACTGATGTATGGATGAGTGACCCATTGTAAGTAGTCTATCTAGCAGTGTAAGTCACTTTGGTTAATAAGGTGTGTAGCCTGATAATACTACATAATATCCACTGGAAGCCACTTTAGAGAAAAACATCTGCTAAAAAATGTAAGTATACAGTAGATGTATATATTGAAGGACAGGAGTTCAGGTTTACACTGAACTGAAAGAACATGGATAAGGATATATAAATGTCATACATGAAGTAGATGTATAAGGAAAATACCTATTATGAAGTAAAACAATATTTTACACTATCCACAGCAGATATAGTGCAGATTACATTATTAGGAAGACTTTACATTTGCACGTTTTAAAAAAAGCCTTCTAAACTTGGTGGTAGCAAGTGCTGTAGCTGTTAACTGATTGAGCTGATTTTTAATTTCATGGCAGTTACTGCATATCTTTGGGCAATACAAAGACAGGAGAAAGTGTATGTCATATCATAATACTTTAGTGTGTTGCATTTGTTACATTTGAAACTTTAAGTTGTAATATAATATATATATATATAAACACACAATTTTTAGGTTGAAAAATCACAACCTTGTCTTTCTTTGTGACAAGGGAAGTTTTTGATGTGTCTTTAGGTTCACAAGTTCAAGGACTGAGCTGACTGCAGGTTTCATGAACCAACCTTTTGAAATGTCTTGGTATTTCCATGAGGCTTTTTCTGCCATTTCCTTCACTGTGAGTCAAAGCCATAGCTTATGTTATTATTTTTCATCCTTTTTAACATCTGGTGTGCAATTTAAAAGAACAGTTTGTCTTTATTATTACTTCTGACATTCCCAAAGCTGAGCATGTCAATCTATTATATGCCAATTAAACAAAAGTGATTGTTACTTTAAGAAAATAAGGAAGGAAAATGAGAATTTCACATGGTCCAATTAATTTTTCTGTGTGAATATATGTTGCAAAAATTGTATCAGAGGTTCCAAAATCAAATGAATTAAGATTTTTGCATTGTTAACTGCGAAAATATTTTACTCACAAGAATGTGCTGGTAACTTCACTAAGGTTCAGGTGTGGGATTCATTATTTTTGTTTACCATTTGTCTTTGATGACTATCAGTAGATTTCAGGTTATTAATGTGTACTATCAGGTCTGTTCAGTGTTTTTCCCAGGCCTGTGCATTAAGACTGTAGCTATTACATCTGGTTTTCTTATAACAAATTTTGTTAGAAGTGCAACGGTTTACAGTTTTCTCAGTATGATCTTCAGTGGAATTTTTCATCAAGACTTGAGCCGTAACACACATTGAAACATTTGTGAGCTGGTGGGTGGTACACTGAAGGCAGGGAAGGAACTGAGCAAATAGACAGCCCTACATCCCACCCCTTCTTCAGCTGAATTGAATTATGACAACCAACTGCCGCAAGTTGATAGGACTGGAGGAGGACTTTACAGCGCCTCGCCTGAGGACTTTGGGAAGACTGCCTTGGGGGAGTGTGGGCATTAGTTGTGCTTACCTTTGCTTGTATTGTTTGTATTTTAGTTCTTGTTTAGTGTTCTCCCTCAAAGGGGCTATGTCCCTATTTTGGTTGCTTTGGTTTGTGAATAAAACAAATTTCTTGGGAAAACCTGCTCTCTGCCACCTCTGTATCGACCATATGGCTCCCTCTGCCCTAAAATCAGGGCTAGAACCACATGCACTCCTCTGAATATGTTTAATCTGATCCATCAGTCCAACTCTATCTATGATTTTTGTTAGTTTCATCATAGGTGAGTTTCAATTAGTTCCAGACAGAATGCCTGAAAGCAGGGCAATCAAATTCTTCTGCATAAACAGAAACAAATGACAGCACCCTTTCAAGGTGGTGTCCTCCCACATGTCATGGAACTCTTTTCTTCCTTCTCTGACTCAACTTTATAACCAGTGTCCTTCTTTCTGGTAACTACAGTGGTGGAGCAGGGGTTGGGAGGTTAATTTCCCTTGTTTCCTCCATACTGCCTCTGAGGGTTTTAAAACAATAAGTTTTCAACATTTTGAAGAGAACTGTAAAAACAAGTAAAAGTCAAGTAAATGTCTTTGTGAGATTCACCACTGTTGTGTGCTTTCCCACTTCAGTTTTTAACATTTGAAGCTGGAACACATGTTGCAGAAAAACTGAAGCGGAATGTAAGGAGGGCACACTTGGTATTCATTGTCATGTCACATTTTAGAAACCTGCAATCAAATGTGACATTTATTACCAGAAATATTGAACAGATTTGTATTCCAAATGCCTCTGTATCCATTATGTGAACTGGAATTGCAAAATGTCATTCACTTTAAAATGACTTTCAAGTGGTCCCATAAATAGCAATTGAAAAACAAAATGTTTATGAAAAAGGACAGAAGGCCCCTTTTGATTACACCTGGCACTGGGCAACCAGCAATTAGGACTGTGATTTTTAGAGACGGCAAAAAAAACTGAATTGAATCATCTGTCATAAGTTTGTTGCCTTGATTTTTTTCTTTAGCAAAAGTTTGTAGGCGTATTATTCATTATCAAGTATAGTTTAAAACCCAGGGTGCGACGTGAAAATAAAAAATCAGGAAACAATGTAGAAAAATTGCTCTTCATAACTTGAGTGTAACACAAAAAAATAGAGGCACTTCATTCAAGTCACACTTATCAAGCTTTTGCCAGAAACTGACTAAAACAAGAGATACCATCTCAGAGTTTGAGCTGCCTTGATTGAATTCACCTCCAGTGGCAACAACACATCATTTCATTTCCCCTTCTGGGTTTTGGGGATGTCCTCACAAAATGACAGTTAAGATGAAAGTTTGCTTCATATAATTACTGTGACAAAGCAGGAATTAATTCACAATTATCATCTTCATGCTTCAGAAAGCCCAATCAGTTCTTCATATTGAGTACTTATGGCATTAAACTGTTCCAAATTTCCAAAAAAAAAAATAAATAAATAAAACAAGAGGTGAAATATATCAAAATTTTTTCTTCTATTTTATGCTTTCATTGAACAAAACTGGGTGAATATTCTACATGACAAACACGGTCCAAATTGTTTCTGAAGCTGTATATGGATTACTGGGGATCCTTCCTGTCAGTTTTACCAACCAATCCCCTTTGGTTGAACTTCTGGGGGAAATGGACACCAGGACTGCAGAGAGTTAATGGTGGAGTCTATGAGAGATCATTAGTTTATGAGGCACTAGGGGAATTACAGGAGGGGACGTAGTAAACAAAGTAACTAGGCAAGGACATGAGAAGTGGGGACAGGTACAGAATCCCAAAGACCAACAAGGGAAGGATGAAAGGAAATGGATTGATGGAAGATTATGATTAAGAAACAGGGGAAGGATTAATGAACTGGGAATTTTGAGAGCATGGAAGAGCAGGCTTGAACTGTACACAGGAAGGAATCAAGAAGATATTAAGCAGTCAGTATATCATTTCCGTTTTAAACATTCTCAGAAACTAACCATTCCCTCAACTTTCTTGGGCTCCATACTTCACAGTAGGTTGCATACATTCATGAGGGTGTGGCTTAGGATACTAGCACTGCTCCCTGCTGGTTGGCAGTGCTCATCACTTCAGAGTTGAGAAAAAGTGTGTATCACTTTTGACTCTGGTTTGACAGTTAAAAAGGCTGTAGAAATGCTCCCATCTCTCACATGGCATGGCTTATATTTATTCATTTAACTGACACTTATTTACCCATTTATACAGTTGGGGAAATTTACTGGAGCAGGTCTGAATAAGTACCATTCTCAAGGGTACTGTACCTGGAGGTCAAATTCAAACATGTGACCTTTGGGTCCCAAGGCAGCAGTGCTAACCACCATACTATCAGCTGCCCCCGTTGCTAGTCTTGTTCTACAAAGCACCCAGGTGAGCAATTCATCACATACTATCTTTGACGCACATGTGGTATTTCTGGAACTGTCTCTTGGATATTCCACTGACAGCATCCAAGTTTCATGAGAAATTGTTTCAGTTCACCTCTGCCAAAGTGTTTCTTGGACAGATAATTTGAAAGTTACAGAGCACACAGTGAAAGTTGTTCTGGCATGTATGTTTGCATATTTTTTGACTAATTCTTTTTTGAGAAACTTTTGGGGAGGGTTGTGGTGGAAACCATTTATTACAATTAAATAGTTAATTTCATGACATTAGTGCAACTTTATCGATTTATTATTGTGGTTGTTGTGTAAATTAAGGATTAAGCATACCAAATTTGCATAACTGTGCATTAAAACTGACATGTTTTGTTAGTATTTAACTGGAGGCTAATTCAAAGCCCACGGAGTTGCATAGCTTCTACAGCAAGTAAGTAGCTCGTATCAGACCCAATCACAAGTATGTGAAACTGCACCCGTGTCTTTGAAAGGTTTTCTTTCATGAAATGCAGCTGCAGTGCTCTAATGGCTGCAGTGATGAAAAGTTCTATTCAGTCTTACACAATTATTTAATAAATCCAGGACTACCTTCGGACCAAAGCAGTTCCGAATATGCGGTACCCATTCTGTATCATACCAGTGTTTGGATGAGCCTTATATGACCAGTTTTCTGTGCTGAAGAATTGTGCCAGTTAGCAGGTCTCCTGCAAAACAAAACCACGGTCATTTTTATAGCAGTTAGGCCTTTCCTTGGAAGTAACTTCTCAAGTTGTAACTGTATAGGATACGTATTGTGTATTTCAGTAATATTCACTCTTAGTGGTAAAGTAATACAGCTACAAATCATTGTATGCCTATAATATCTCTATCTGTTTGAATCCTTACTGTAAAAGAAGTTTCAAAGAACATTGGTACAAATAGTGGCTGTATTGTAGAAGTATACGTATATCTGTGTTCAACATACTGCATGAAAAAAATATACAAAATGCAGAAAATTTTGGAACATGCCTTACATTATACACTCTGCGGTAAAATAATGAAGCACAAAAAATTCTTTTCAAAAATAAACTAAAAAAAATGAAATCTTTAGTGGGAACCCCCTGAACTTCACTTGAAACCTCTTGGGATTGCTCAGCTAACTACACCAACAATTTCAAGTAAGCTAAAACATTAGAACTACCTGTATATATTTAAGTTCTTTTCAAAGATTTGGCTTACATGCATTCAGAATGCCTTTTGATAGTCCACATACTTAAATTAACCAAATAGAATGACACATCAAATAACAGTTAAAAAATGAGACCTGATTCATACTTGCAGAAATCAACTCTCACAACATGGAAAAAAGAACATATTTGTAATGTAAATATACGGAAAGTTACTTTTCTCTCAATGTTGATTTCATCTTGATGTGAAAAGATGAGGTTGTCAATTAGTGATGGAGATCCAACTGTGTTCAATGACATTGACTATGGAAATCAGATGACAGTAGGAACTGTTACTGGTTCACTGTAAAAGTGACTGTGACAGAAAGTTGACAATGGCCAATGAAATGCACAAAAGACAGCGTGATTTACAATAATAGTGACTTAATTAGTTTTAAGGGAAATTAGAACATGAAATGTGAAAAACTGTAATTTAATTACAAGAGGGTGACAGAAATGTAATATACTAAAAGTTTTTATTTTTTTTTCCCCTTATACAAAAGTTAAGTACCAATGCCAGAATTACATTTGTTGATTTAGTGGACAATTTTCCTCTAAGTGGGGGGTGTGGTGGCAGAGCGGCTTTGGCCGGTGTCTGCTGTGTGGCAGGTCCGGGATTTGAGTCCTGTTTGGGGTGCCTTGCGATAAACTGGCGTCCCGTCCGGGGTGTGTCCCTTTCCCTTCCAGCCTTATGCCCTGTGTTTCCAGGATAGGCTCCAGCTCACCGTGACCCCTCTCAGGACACGTGGTTGTAGGTGTTGGTTGGTTTTCCTCAAAGTAATTTCCAGTGAACACTGTGTAGTAGTATCAAGCAGCACCTTATTCACCCAAGGTAACTTACAATGCTAGATATACTGCATTACACTGCTTGGAGTGAGTTAGCTATTTATATACTAAGGAAACACACTCTCTCACACTCACATACAGTGAGTAATTTTCACCAATCCACTTAAAAGCATTTCTTTTGAGTCTGAGAGAAAACCGTGGTACCCGGTGGATAACCACATAAACACCAGTAGAAGATGTAAACTACACACGTGCAAATCAGGGATCAAACTCATGTCTTCTCACACTGCCCAAGGGATGTTAGACAACAGAACTACTCGCTACACCCCCACACGGCCTCGTTTCTTTTCGGATTTACTAAAGTACAGGTAAAGAAGTGAACATAACTCCGTTTTAGCCATATCTGCAAATCACTGAGCATATCATTAAGAACTGGTTTGGTGGTTACATACTGATAATCTTCCAGCGAAAATCTAGGTCCACTTCATTTATTAAAAGGCTGTCAGGTTAGCTTTATGGATGTAAAATGGACACATAGTAAAAATGACAAACGTATACATTGCACTTACCATGTAAAAATTGAGTTCAGGAATTGAGAATTATGTGATATTGGCCATGTAACCAGTTAGAACCTTAGTAAAGAGGAATCTGTTAAGAGACATTGTTGTCATGTGACTGACACATTCTAACTTCTAATAAAAAAAAAAAATAAGCTGTACATCTCATTCAGTTAACATTGTACTTCCAATTATGTGATTTTGCTTGGAAAAATACATTGGCAGGAATAGTCCTAATTAGGGGCTGCAAAAACTTGTTCTTTTACTCTAATTAGGCCCTATGCACATGGTATGTGAACTTTTTATTCATAGCCAAGAGACACAAAGCTCACATTGGAGATAAATAAATAAATAGAAATAGGACCATTTATGCTTTTCTTTGTTACTCTTCACATTATCATAATGCTGCTTGTTGCAGTTTACTCTTGGACCTTTAATGTGTTTTCCATACACCATACAGTAGGGACATTAGAAAACATTTGAAAAGTTAACACACAGACAATCATAAGGCAAAGCTATGGAACCAGAAAAGGGGGGCGCGGTGGCGTGGCGGGCTTGGCTGGGTCCTGCTCTCTGGTGGCTCTGGGGCTCAAGTCCTGCTTGGGGTGCCTTATGATGGACTGGTGTCCCATCCTGGGTGTGTCCCCTCCACCTCTTGCCTTACGCCCTGTGTTGTTGGGTTAGGCTCCGGCTTGCCGTGACCCCGCTTGGGACAAGTGGCTTCAACAAGTTTGTGTGGAGCAAGAAACAAAGAGAAGGCATTAACACTAGGGTAGTTAACATTTACATTTAATTATTCAGCTGAAACTTTCCCCTGAAGTAATTTTCAATGATAAGACACACTGATTTCCCCATTTATACATTTTTATTGGAGTAGTTGAGGGTAACTACCTAGCTCAAGGGTACAACAGCAAGAGGATACATTTAAACTCTTGGTCCTTTGAGTAAAAGGCAGTGGCTCTAACTACTACATTACCTGTAATGGGACTCTGAAGGTGCCACTACAAACTGGTATGTTAGAAGAGAAGAAAAATTCTCTGGGATTATGGGTGGTATCATGTGAATCCTGCTAGAGACATCCAGACAATGCAGAGAGCTAAGCAACTCCAGTTCTGAGGTCCCACTGAAACTGCAGTGGAATGAGGTTACCAAAGCATCAACCAGGAGCAATATGTGCAGACACACAACTTCTACCACCTGTTCATCCATCTCGGTCATCCCTATAATTCACTGAATTGTCATCCCTATAATTCAATGAACACTTAAATTCTGGTACACCTCAAAAATATTTAGTTTGACTATGCAAAATGGCAGGGCCTCAGCACAGAGAATGTTGGTCTTAAATCATAAGTACCTACTGTTGTGACCAGCAAAATCATGAAAAAATGAAACAGAAATTCATGAAATTGAGGGGGGTGCAGAGTGGCACAGAGGGTTTGGCCTGTGCCTGCTGTGTAGCGGGTCTGGGGTTTGAGCCCTCCTTGAGGTACCTTGCGATAAACTGGTGTCCTGCCCTGCGTGTGTCCCCTCCTCCTTCGGCCTTGTACCCTGTGTTGCCAGATAGGCTTTGGCTCGCTGCGACCCTGCTTGGGACAAGCAGTTATGACATTGCATTCCATTGCAAGTCATGAAATTACAACCACCTGCATGATGCCAGAGGTTACACCACACCTAGATCCCCAGTAGTGCAAATTTCCTACACCAGAATGTCCTGAAATACTACATTTTGGTGTTTCTGGCTGTGATCTGCCAAACCAGCCACTGCAGGAGAAAGTCCCTGTTCAGTAATGACAGGACACACGCCACACTTAAACACAAAGCCATATTGTTCCCCGTCTGTCTCTCCCCTGCTTCCCGGATTCAGCGATCGTCATACAGCGTTCAAGAAGGCTGCCTTCACCTTATCCTCCTCTTTCATTGTCCCCCATTAAAGGATGAAGACATGCTGCGTTCTCCCTGATGTTTTCCACTATTTTCCAATTTATTTTTATTAACCTCAAAACTAAGAGATGAAAACGTATCGCTGCCTGGATGGTAAGGGAGTATATTTCTACCACAGACTCAGTTGTTCAGTTTTAGTGTTCCACTGCTGCCTGTTCATAATTAGTTTGGTTTTCTGTAGGGGGCAAGTAGTATAGGGCATTGATTTGTACTTTGACCTTTCTTTATTGCTCTTCCTCTTTAGTGGAATGAAATTCAAAGTAAGTAACTCATAATTCAAGCTCTACTTTAGTGCCACTATGACTCCAGTTGTTATTCCTAGCAAGCTGCTGCTGCACAGAATCTTCTCTAAAGAATATAAAAATAGATATATAGACAGAACCATACTTTAAACATTTCAATATTTTTAATGTAACTTTTTGCTATTTTCTGTAAAACATGTATACACTGAAAAAAGAAAATATCTGGAAAAAGTTTCTTGTGGGTCATTTGTGTCAGAACATTATTCATATGTGAACTTTCTCAAACATAAGAACACACAAAGACACTGTCAAAGAAAACAATCAACTCTTCAGCATATCAAATTTTTATTTTCATAACTTTACTGTAACATATCGAGTATAATAGATATGAAGAGCTTCATGACTGCACTATAGTGCATATCGCCAAAATACACTTCATTATTAAATAGGCTGCATGAAAAATTGCTCTATGCCTTGTTTTTATGTAACTGTTCCACAGGGTCTGGGCTTGCTTTTGATTTCTAAAGCCATGGAGTTGTTTACCTTCAACAAGTTTCTTCTTTCTTTTATCTCCTTACCTCCCTTGGCAGATTTTCTCTTCAACCTCTTAATGTAACCCAAGCATTGCAGAATATGAAGAAGAAAGCTATATATACTGTTAGTTTTGTGGTAGTGTTGCTCATGAGTGGATTTAAAAGTGAAATCCAACCAAAGTCAACAACCACTTGTCCCGAGAGGGATCATGGCGAGCTAAAGTCAATCCCGGAAGCACAGGGTGGAAGGTCAAAGGGAGGGGGGAGACACCTTGGATGGGACGCCAGTCGATCGCAAGGAACCCCAAGCAGCATTCAAACTCAGACCCACCAAACAGTGGGCACCAGCCGAACCCGCTGAGCCACCACACCAAAAGTGAAATCAGTACGCAAAAATAAAATCAAATATATTTTTTACTATACATAACTATGGCCAGTGAAAAATGCCACAGCTGTACAAAATAGTTAGTCCAAGGAAATCTGTTTGTGAAGCCTGTGATTATTTTCCTATTAAGTTATGTGAATTAACATAAATAGCACATAGGAAATCACAAATATTCCCTCTGAGACAAAGGGATGTTAAATATAATTGATTTCCTACAGGGACTCATAAAAATGTAACTGCCTTCATAGTGCTGGGTGTTGAGTGGTAACAAATATATAACTTTATTTAGTACACAACCTCAGACTGAAATGAGACATCATCCATAAGCCTTATTTTTATTTTTAAAACTGCCTTTGAAGCCCAGTATTGTTGTTTTTAAATCCCTTATGGCAGTTTCCCATTTCAAATGAACAGTTTATCTTTGTATTGCACATGTTCCATTCTACTGGTGCACAACCTCGTAATGAGTCTGTATTCCTAAAATATGTGCAAAAACTCAGAGTTCAACGATGCCAGTGAAAGGAAAGTGCCTGTTTCTTTTTATGCTTCCAGAATTGTGCTACTATCTTTAAAGTTTTTTCCAAGATTCACTACATTACCAAGAATTCTAAACTGTTTCCCCTCTTTAATGACATTTTGATAACTCTTCCTCTATTACTTTACATAGCGGGTGAAAATGTTAATCCATGAAAAAGTACAATCACAGCTTTAAAGTCCTAGTTTCTAGCTGTTTTTTTTCCCTCCATTTTCATTTAAGGTGTGAAGGAGACTAATGTCTTGAATTATGCAACTCAGATATTACAGAGCTCATTAAATTCTACGCTTTATCTAGTGTGCTTATGCACTCAGATGGTACATGTAATGTTAACGCAAGGTGAAACATTTAAAATGCAGTTTGTAAAAAGCCAAGGTTTTTGCCTCGAAGACATACACTATACAGGGACAACAAAATTTGCATAAAGTTTGCAGTGTTTGTGACAAGAGAGTGAAAACAGTTTTATTTGAAAAAAGAACAAATTGACTTCCTTGCATAAATAATTAGTAGTTTTACATTTTGGTGAAACAGGAATACTAAAAAGATTAAGAAAAATAACCAAAACTAGAAGCTATTTTTGTGGCTATTTACACTAATGAATTTGTAATCCTTTCTGCTATATAAGTGTAGATGCAATGAATAAATGAATAAAGTGTGTCCTGCTGAAGTATTTTATTCTTTTTTGGCAATGGCTCTGGACTGAGGTTAAGAGTAAAAGCCACCTCTTTTCCTCACTGAACATTTCCCAAAATTCATGGTACAGATGTGCTGGAGTAAACTTGTTTTGTCGAGTCTGGAAATACAGTTAGGATAGAGGAAAAAGATTACTTCTCTGACACCAATATCTCCACCAACAGCTACAGAAAAAAAAGCATTTGCTTTTCCTCAGCTCGGAGCTTTACCACTGTGGTAAACACTGAGGTTTATTTTTATCACAGATGGGGCTAAGAACTCACAAGGAAAGCTATGCTTTTCGAGACAAAAATCAGTAAGTCAATACATACCATGGCCTGCTTATGATTCCAGGAGTAAAGATGCAGATATATGCAAGAAAAGCGAAAATTATAGGCTGTATGAGAAGACACTGAACCTTTAATAAGAGTTCATTAATTTCAAATAAAAAATATTTTTCTTCCCAGGACATATGATTACAGAATGCAACAGAGTTAATATGCATATAAACTAAATATGCTGCTATTAGTTGGTTCACAGAGAATGATTTGGTCGTACAGCACAGTTCGCTGAGCTATTAAGGGTAAACAAAGGTGACCTTAAAAGAAGAAAGTTACTTCCGCATTTTGAGTCTTAATATTAGGCACTTGCTATAGACACCAGGAAGGAGGTCATTGATCTGAGCTTAGTGGACTCTGTCTGGGACATTTTCCAGTGGAATTGGAAAAACTTGAATTGGGATGTCATGGGTGCCGGTAATCATCTTTGGTTCTGGTGGCCCGAGCACACCAGAGTTCAAATGGGGTCAAATCTGCAGTAGGTGGCAGTTGAGGGAGAGAGGCATAGTATGATGCATGGTCATCTCAAAGGGGGTCAGTAAATGCTGCCCATCTCTCATCTGTCGTGTAGCAGACAGCACACTGGATCGCATTAATCATTTAATAGTTTCATAAAACTTCTGGAGTTCATAGTGTTGCCTCTTCGCAGTACTCACTGTTAGGTGTGTGAAGCATGCAGTGCAACATTAAAAGAACTGATACATTACGGCATAAAAGTATTTTAATAAAACAGATAATTGGTTGCGTATAGTGTATTTGTGGGTAGAAAGGGTGCTGCAGCAGGTAATGCTGCCACCTCACAACATCTGAATCGTTTCGGCATAGGTTTGAATCCAACTTAGTCTTTGTGGAGTAAGCATGTTCCCCACATGTTTTGTCCATGTTCGCCAGGTGCTCTGGTTTCTTCCCACAAGCCAGAGATATGCAGTTTAGATGGACTGGCAATGCTATAATGACCCATAGTGTGTGCCTGTCCAGTGTGTACCCCAGCCTTGTGCCCAGTGATTCTGGGATAGGCTCCAGATCACCAGGACCCTGACCAGGACAAGGAGATTAGCAAAAGTGTGAGGGAGTATAGCGATGATAAAACACACTCCTTTTGTTAAAGTAAAACACATTTGCAGTAAATCATCACCTAGTTTATTCAGAAAGAATTCCCTTACGGAGTTGTGGGTTTGTTCTCATTTCATCTGGAATCCCATTCTATTCAGAAGAAATTTCTCATTTGTTTTACTCAGTTTCTTGTTCTAATCACAGTGAATAATTGCCACCATTTACTGGCATGCAAGGGGAACGCAAATAAACGGGTTTTAAGCCATGAAAACGACAGTGTGCCCTGTTCACGGGGTGAAAACTGACAGTCCCTAGGACAGCCTCATTTTGTATGCGCAGGGTTGCTGAGCGCTCAGAAAATTTTCTATCAGCAGCCTTTAGAAAAATGTTGAGGGAATTGTTTCCTCTGGCAATGTATCCGGAATCAGTCAACTCGGACTGACTGCAAGCTCCTTTAACCCGAAAATATACCTCAGAGTAAAAGCCTGCCTGCAAAGTCAGTTTCCTCAAAACATTAATGCCAGGCTGAATAAATGAATGTATTTGGGATTAGAAAGTGAATTTGAAGAAGGGGGCATGTTTTTTCACTCAGTCCTTTTTAGAACTATTCTTTTGTAAATGCAGAATTGGAGCTCTACAAAACCCATTCTCACATTCAGAGTAAGTGGTGACAAGCCAATTAAAAACTATTTATTCACTTATAGCATATTATTTTGGCATATTACTTTAACACTGAAACACCCGGATTTTTCATTTTTGCGTGTTTGAAAGAAAAATGTGAAATTGCAACCGAGACTTCTTATGAAGCTGATTGTTAATCTTTGATAGTTTTAGGAGAGTTAAAAAAAAAAAAAAAAAAGAGAGAATTACTTAATTTTTTTTTTTTTTTTTTTTTTTTTTTAGAGAAATCCTTTGGTAATAACTGCTGATGGCAGAATAGATGGTAGTGAAGTTCAAAAAATCCTTGTAAATTAATGGCATGCTTTGGGGAAATGAAGAATATAAAAATGCCTAACTCATGACTGAGAGCATGTGAAATTGTTCAGTAAAATTGTAAGGATACATCTGCAGTGCTCTTAACTTCAATAGCAATTGATGCCCAGGTGAAGAGGTTAATTCAATGTGAATTTTAAGATGGGAACAAGACATTGAGCTTATGGGACAGGAGGGGAGGAGGGAGTCCTTCAGCTGTGTTATGTACAACATCAATCAATACAGTGGGACTGTCTGTCAGAGTGTTGCAAATGGATGGGGCAGAGCACGGTGAATCCTACCTCGGTACAGCTAGATGGATTCACACTCTGGGTTAATCTGAGATTTTTCTTTAGTTCTGGTAATTAGTGACATGTCCGTGAACTCGGAAAGGATGCCTTTGCCTCGTTTTGATCGGAGCTTGCTTGAAGCAATTTTCAAGATGCTTCACCTTAGCTTTAGAGCTAGTGAAGATTTTTTTGACAGTCATGCTTTCCTGACATACCAAAGTTTTTATTTTTTTTAACCCTTCACGAAGGGTAATGCAATTGCTCAATTACTCATATGGCTCAGAGGAGACAGAAATAGCATATTATTTAGCAAAATGAAAATTTCACATAGAGAAACATGCAAATTCTGCATTTCATTAAAAAAAAACCTTCTAAAATAAAATTTAGCACACAAAATCCTGCATCATTATTACATGAACTGGAGAAATCTGGAAATTTTTTAAATACATTGAAAGGCCTACGGAAACCTGTCTCTGTCAGTATATCAAGTCACGGACCCCCCGCTGACTACAGCCCTGCCCACCGACTACTATAAATACCCGAACTCCTCAATCAACTTACTAGACTACATCAACGATCCGTGAAGACAACGTCTAATGGTTTACGATGCAGAACCCTGAGGATGTTTCCAACATAGGAAACAAAACGTTGGGATTAGTTTCTATGACAACGCGGTCCACTCCGGAAGACGCTATTTTCCTGTCTCTGTCAGCTTTAAGTGGAGGTAAAACAAGATGAAAAATGAGCTTGGACAGGGATAGGAAGACAAAATGCTCAATTAGCTTAAATTATATATGTACATATATATATATATATATATATATATATATATATATATATTTGCACAAAACTAAAGCCGAAAGCATTTTTCACATGGGATTGTTGAACTACTTATTTTTAGAAGGAATCCTCTTCAAGTCTGGGGTATAAGTCAGTTTCCTTTTTTATTATTACAACCTGACTGAGATGATGTTTCTTCGGGTGAAGGGGTTTAAAGGCTTAGTCAAGACCCAAACACTTGGTCAAGGTAAATAAAAGGCCTCTAAACTTTCTAGTTCAGCTCATTTATACCCATATAATATACAGGTCGCTTAAATAGACTGTGGTGAATAAGATTCCTACAACAATAAACTGGAGAATCTTCAATGAAAAAGCAGAATATAACACTGAAGGTAAAGAGTAGATACAAAAGGGAGCATAAAAACCCCTTTGTTAATGTGGAAAAAGTTGTTTTCACAGAGAGTTATGTGTTGCGGCAGCAACATATGCCATATATGCTGACTGGTGGAATGGATGGATATGATGATAATGTATACATCATGTTTACTGCTCATGATGATGTAGATGTTGATGATGGGTAACTCTTTTACATTTTCATTTGTTCATTTAGCAGACGCTTTTCTCCAAAGCGACGTACATCTCAGCAAAAATACAATTTGTGCATTACAAATTTTAGACTACATAGCACATGCTCACCTTTTCCCGATTTTTAATTTTGCTCACTTTCTTACTGCCCACCCCAGTACCCTTAGCTTGTGTAGATCCCAAAGTGAGACAAACTGAAACATCTTCTCAATAAATGTTTTAACGTGAGCCAGTGGAAAGCCAGTTGAGAGTAAGTTACTTTATAGCAAGAAAGGTACGACTAGAATAAACAAGTGACCTCTTTTGCAAAAATACTACTGAAAACATTTTTGGATGAAAGATGGAATGGATGAAGTAAAAGATCTGAAGCGAAAGAATAGAAGAAGTTGTACTCTGAACTGTGTGCTCTTTACTCGCCCAGTGACACGACTAATTTTATATCATGATTACTAAGAATTGTGATAATGGTATTCTTTGTGACAGAGGATGATTCCCATCATATGCATCATAGACTGCCTGAACTAAATATAGCAGAAAGCAGTGGTCAGCAAGATAAACTGGTTCTACTCAGCAAGTTGATATGCAAATCAGTTCACAAATCATTGCATTTGATAAACTTAAATAACTGGGGTCAGTGAAGTGAGCAAAAGAATTGCTTGTAGAATTAAACGTAGAAGAATGCGGAAAATGTAATCTATCTTGCATTTGTTATACAAGTAATTCACACTGAGAACACTAGCTGTTCCAGTTCCATATTACTAATAAATGTAAATGTAATTATACATTCATTCATCAGTATCCGCTTGTCTGATGCAGAATATATTTCAACTGTGAGAAGAAACATGCCAACACAGGGAAAACATGCAAAGTCCACAGCCCAGGAGCTGTGAGACACCAGCACTATCTGCTGTTTCACAATGATCACAAACTTAAATGCACTTTCCAGCAAACTAGCACAAAAGTGTGCTCTTCAAGGTAAAATGAAAAATACTCTTAAAGGCATTTGGTTGAAAAAAATTGCACAATGTTAATCTTCTGGCAGATCATTGTATTCTGTAACATTGTGCCAATTTTCGTTTGGTGTGCATTTAGATCTCCTTCATAAATTTGTGCTATATTAAACCTATTCAGTCCTGCTGCACTGCTGAATACTAACAGTTGAATTTTCAAAGTATATTTTTAAAGCAGATTTTTGGTCAATTAAGGTCATAAGGCCCATTAACACACACAGTCTGAAACCACTTGTCCAAGCAGGGTTGCAGTGAACCAGAGCCTAACCTGGCAACACCGGACACAGGGGGAGGGGACACACTCTGGATGGGATGCCAGTCCATCACAAGGCACCCCAAGCAGGACTCAAACTCTAGACCCACCAGAAAGCAGAACATGGCCAAGCCTACTGTGCCACCGTGCCACCATGCCACTGCACCCCCTGTAGGCCCATTTAGTATGTGTTAAATTAGTTGGGAGATGTCAAAATGTGTATATTGTTATTAATAAAGCATAGTGGCTTCATATGTCCCCTTATCTCCCTTTATCCTTTCTACATTTTACTAATTTAATACAGTAAGTTTGAAATAAGGAAAAAAATTGTAATTTAGAGAAAGCTTTAATGTAGAAAGCAAATAGTAACAGCTTGAAAGAAATGCCTTTTATTGTCTTGAGGGGTGGTTCATTTATTCAGTTTTTTGTTCATTCCTTATTCCTTCTTTTTTTCCATTCTTTACCGAAGCCGTGGCAGCTTGCTGACAAAAATTATTCTCATTTCATAAATATTTGCACACTTTCACTGGTCAGCAGACCATGACCTTGGCTTCCAGTAGTCTCTGCCCTCCGTGGCCTGACCTGATCTGCCTCAGAGCAGATATGTTGGAATTCACCAAAGAGACAGTAAGGAGGTGCAAATGAACAGGAAAGTGAGAGTTTCTGAAAAGTGTTACAGCAAGTTTGGGGGAAAGCATCCGTTCACCGTTCACTTCACAGGCAGCACAAGAATAAGCTTCCGAGTGATATAACAAGGCCTTTCTTGTGTTTGAGCCATGGGGTCGGATTTGAGCTCGAGAACGTATGTATAATTTGCATTATGACAGACAACAGAAAGTCTGTGCTCTTTTCCATACACAGCTAAGCATTTTCGCGAGCAGGGGATGACGGGGAGTTTGATGAATTCTGAGGCACACCAATTCTTTGTGAAAAGAAGCATTTGGCACACCGGCGACTCGAGAGAAGCGGGAACTCTTTCATGTCGCATTCACCGTGCACTGGCAGACACTCGGTGACACGTCAGCCGACACTCTGTTCACACCGCACCGTGTTCACAGCTTATACTGCCGTGTCCCACAGACCTCCGCTCTGCTCTCCTAATTGCTTGTGAGACTTCGCCGTCGCAATACGTGTCAGTGTTTATCTCATAATGACAAGTACGTACATCGGACGCATGCCTACCGAGTTTGAGTTAAATGCAGATCGGCAAGTTCGGTGCAACAACCTGGCACCCCTGCATAACACTCCTTCTATCCTGTGGCTCCTTGGACAGTTTCCGAACAGCTTGTCCTTCCAGTAAAGGAAATACTCTAAATTATCCACCGAGAAAATAAAGATTTGAAACATTTTAATGAGATGATTCTGCCTGCTTCATTAACAGCTGTCAGGTCTGATGAGTCAAATTAGGATGCTATCTGAATCCCTTCCCCCACTATTCAAGATGAATGGGTAGTGTTACCATTACAGGAAACACTGGACAGCTCCACTGGGACTCTATGAATTGTGTCTCATTTTATTTGCATTTATTCATTTAGGAGATGCTTTTCTCCATATCACACAAACACATTGCCTGAAACCGCTTGTCCCAAGAAGGATCGCAGCGAGCCAAAGCCTAACCTGGTAACACACAGGGCGTAAGGCTGGAGGGGGAGGAGACACACCCAGGACGGGACGCCAGTCCATCGCAAGGCACCCCAAGCGGGACTCGAACCCTAGACCCAGCGGAAAAAAAACGGACCCAGTCAATCCCGCTGCGCCACTGCACCCCTCTCATTTTACTTGCATTTATTCATTTAGGAGATGCTTTTCTCCATATTTACATACAATTAATATTACATAGTATTTATGTAACACCTTTATCCAAGGTGGATTATGGCCCTAAACTCCCGACAGTCAGCCATGTATACAGCAGAGCAGTGTGACACACAAACAGACACAATGCGAGACCTTAAAGTCATCAGTCCACCTGAAGCACATGTCTTTGGACAGTCAGGGGAAACCAGAGCACCCAGAGAAAAGCTCCACACAAGCGGAGCAGGGATCAAACACATGTCCTATAACAACCCCCAAGCTCTATATGACACCAGTGGTACCTGGTGCTGTATCACCATACCACCCCCATTTTTTAAAATCCTTTTGCTTCATTTATCTCCCCACCATTTTAAAACAAACTCAGGCTGTCTTAATACACAAACCCAAAAATCTTCAGAAGAGTAAAATGAATGCAGATCGACCAAGAATAATTTTGGCTACACATAAAACCCTGATATATATGGTTTCAGAGAAGTATGGCGAAATCTCGGTTTCTGTGGTCGTACACGTCAAGTTTTGCAACTGGCTATTATTGTCCTTTCACAACGGGATTATGATAATTGGAAGTGCAAGGTTGTCCTTTATTTTAATTGGCTTTCTGTCTCATCACTACTGTGTCTGGCGTATGGACCCAGTGGCAAATGAAGCCAAAGGTGTGTCTGGATGACTTCCCAGGAAGAACAAGGAACAACAAAGCGTCCCTCTTGCTAGCTGGAAACCATGTCGTCCACACAGGAAGGGGCTGCACGGGGACACTGAACCCAATACGAACTTTGGTTGCCCCCTAGCGACCAGTTTCGGTCACGGCGCAACTACTAATAGAAAAGACCGAAGCTGAGCAGAGCTGTTTTGTTCTGTGATATGTAGAGAATGTGGTCCATTAATAGCGCATTTGTCCAGAGATTATTAAATCTGCTTCTCTCTCAGGGGACATGGGCAGTACAAAATATTGAGCACAAAAATATGTTACATAAGCCAAATACCAAACTTTTTTACATTTTTTTAAAGTAGGCTGCTTCTAACCAGGAGGTTGCATAATGTGCTGATCAGGCATTTCTCTTTCATATTTCCCATAATAAGCGTGAATACATGTCATTTTATACAATCAATACTAAAGCTTAGTAAACAATGAGACTATTATATACCAAAAATAGAATGTACTTTGGATGCCAGTGAAGACAACAGCATAACTTTTCAATTACAGTTATTCATTTGTTCAACAAGCCCTTTATTACACTGCTGGACTTGTGAAGGCCATGATATAATATTGATATGCATGTTAATTAAATAAAGTTAAATAACCACTGGGTAAGTACATTATGTTCAGTAACAGGGAAATGAGAAGAGGAGTGACTGCTGCTTGATTCATACATTCAATAAAGCATTATATATTATATACACATCTTTTTCCAACTACAGCATGAGGACTTTTGCCAGTGCTCTGAGATCCTCAGGTTAATCTATACTGAGGAGACACTGATCCTTTCCTGAAATAATGATAGTTTGTCATAATGGCTGAGATTGTTTAGTAGCACGTGACATTATTTAAAAATCTGAAAAACATGATGATGGAAGTGCCATCAAGTCAACCCCGAGTCGGTGACCACTAGCAAGGTTTGCAAGGCAAGGGAGGAATAAATGTGGTTTGCCCCGTGCCTTCTTCCATGTATGTCTAGGGGGTGCGAACATGAGGAGAAACATTCAGACTCCACACATTTTGAGCTGGATTCAAACCCCACAGCCAGTGAGGCACCGGCTTTACCCGCTGTGCAACCACATCCCAAACCCATGAACGTGGATGAATAAATAAGTTTTAATTCTTAGTTTGACATTGTCATTCTGCATAGTCATTGCCAGCTCCACATAGTACTCAAAAAAACACAGAAAATCTGGTCTTTGCTGGTGATGTCCAGGATTTCCACAAAATGGAATGAGGTGTATATATCCAGCACTATAAGCCCCAAAACAAAGGAAATAGCAAATTTATGGCACAGAACTCAGAATATCTGACCACACATTCTTCATGTGTCACCTGCTGCACTTTGAGAGTTCCCACAACTTTAGCACCAGATTGTACTGATAGAAAAAAATCTGAAGCAGGACATATTAAAAATGTACTTTTGTTTCATTTGCCTATTCCGATTGCTTGTTTTTACATACTATGTATTTCACATACATATTTATTCAATACATTTCCATCAGCAATACTTTATCACTAATGTGTCTTTGATGGGGACAGCTGGTAGTGTAGTGGTTAGAGCAACTGCCTTTGGACCCACAGGTTTGAGCCTTACCTCTGGCTGTAGTACTCTTGAGCAAGGTACTTACCCTGAATTGCTCCAGTAAAATTACCAGCTGTATAAATGGGTAAATAATTGTAACCTTAACACTATAAGCTTCTTTGAAGAAAAGCATCAGCTAAATGTATCTTAGCAAATATGGCACTTATTGCTCTTTGACTTTAATCTCCAGATGTTCCACTCTAATATAACACTATATTGCTTCATAGAACCTGGACTGTTTGGATGGTTTCATTGGTTTAAATCCAGGTCAGTCTGTGAGAAGCTTGCATGTCCTCTTTTTTTATTTGTGTGGGTTTCCTCCCAGAGATTTGTGTTTCAGGTTAGTTAGTGGCTCTGAATTGCCTCTGGTGGGTGCGGTGACTGTGATGGTCTTGTGTCCTGTCCGTGGTGTATCCATCCTGGCCTCTCATCCTGGGATAGCGTTTGGACTGCTGTGACCCTGATGAGGACAAGTGATTAATGTGAGCAAAGCGGTCAAGTCCATTGCTACTTACAGTTTATCTTTAACTGTTTTATACAGTGATCAAGACTTACCGTGTGCCTTTAGGGTCACCGCAGAATTCAGCTGTTGCATTTTTTCAGTATATCGATTTGTAAACTTTGTTGAACAGTGCTGGGATTTTTTTTCTGTGCTTGTTTTTTTATAATAGGAAGTACTTTTTTACTTTTTTATTTCATCACCTGAAGTGTGTACTGTGATGTGACCTCAGTCTCTGCACCAGATTTCTCAGCTCTCGCTATTAGACTGGTTTCTAGGAGGAAGAAAAAAGTCACAGCTGTATCTGCATTTATCCCTTTGTACTTTCTCCAGACTTGCTCCTTCCCTTTTCATTGCAAAACAGTCTCTAGTACAACTTTCATTGTATCCCCTGCATTGACTGGCTTTGTAGCTCACTAGCCCTGGGTTACACTTTCTTCCCGCTTCGATGCTTGTAAACATGTCATTGTGAGCTGTATCACAGTGCCTCTCCGGAAGGCCCAGGATCACAGTCTTCTTTCTTCCCTCAGAAAATATGTCCCTTATTCAATGCACTCCCATATTTCAGATCTTTGAGTCTGAAATAGTTTTTCTGCTAACAATGGAGTCGTGATCTCGGTTAAAATGTGGCATGGCATAGCAGGAGTCGAGCTTAAATTAAAAAGAAGTCACTACGTTTTCTTGTTCCAGAGTGTCACTATGTATCTGACTTTACAGCAGAATTTTAAAAAATCACATCAGAACTGAAAGCTAAAGATTTGCAGCATTGGCTTCCTTTAAATATAAATGTTGTTTTTCAATATCAGTTGTCCTATTGACCTGCACTGAACACACAGTTCAGAAATTATTCTGCCTTCAGTCCTCCAACAGTAAAACAGTGAAAGTGGCATTTTAACTCAGATTCGGTACCAGAGGACCATGCATTCAGGTAACCGTCAGGATATTGCCTCAACCCAGGTCCTTCATTTAAATTGCTCCAGGAAAAACTGTGTAACAAACAAAAGGGTGTATTGTGTTTTCTGTTATATTGCAGGAAAAGAGGCACAGAAGACAGCTGGAAACAGTGAGTAAGCCCATTTCAGCTGTATTTATTTATGGCACTTAGAGAGCCCATAACCCAAACACTGGTAAGGGTCAGTTACAGAGCATGGTTTCCATGTATACAAGGGTCAAAACAAGAACAAGGTTCTCAAATCCACAGAGGAGGTTTTCAGTTTTTTCAATTCTAAAAATAATTCACTGCAAGAAATCTTCATACTTATGAAAATTAGTGAACTGAAAGTTCTGTTCACCAAAAATTCTGGATCACAGGCAATGATGCCCCATTATAATGTTCCAAACTGTTCATTTTCCTTTCTCATATTCTCTACAACTGTAAACCTATCCTAAAATCTCAGTGTTTAAAACTGTCTGGATTATACATTCCCAAGCAAGTTTAGTAGGTAAACCCAAATAAACCTCAGGAGCGGTCAGAATTCTCAAAAGTGCGGATTCAGCAAAGTGCAAGTTACGTTACACAGTAATCTTCATCTGGGCAGGCTCAACTAACTGGATAACTTCAACATTTACATTTATTTACTAAAATAACATAATAATGCCTTAATAACCCTTTATGACATTTCTTTGATCATATGAAGCACTTACCATTGTGATGTACTAATTTATTTATTCCCCTGCTTAAATTTAACATGTGTGTACTTAGCAGACACTTTCTCCAAAGCAACTTCCAATAAACACCATGTATTGTTACTATCAGCCCACACACCTTATTCACCAAGGTGACTTACACTGCTAGATACACTACTTACAATGGGTCACTCATCCATAGATCAATGGAACACACTCTCTTTGTGACACTCACACACTATGGGGGAACCTGAACAGCATGTTTTTGGACTGTGGGAGAAAACTAGAGCACCCAGGGGAAACCCACACAGACACAGGGAAAACATGCAAACTCCTCACAGACTGAGCAGGGATTGGACCCATGTCCTCTTGCACCACCCAAGGTGCTGTGAGACAGCAGCACTACTTGCTGTGCCACCCACTTTCAGACCCTTTAAACTAGTCTGACTCCTTGAAGAACTTTGTATACCTTGATTTTTGTCATCAAGCACTTAACTACATATACTTAGCCATTTTTAAAATGTGATAAGGTAGCCTAAGAACTCAGTCATATTTAAATTTAGTTAGTGATGTTATTTCAGCAATAGCTACTTGTAATATTTCTCTCACCTGAACGCTTAAATTGAATATTTTCTTCAACCTCGTGAGAGTACGAAAGTGCTGCTAAGCCTGATTTGACTCATAGAACCACTTGCATGGCTTTTATGGTAAGGGAAGGTACAGAAGCAGTTTACATTGCCTTCTTCTGCATGTTTTTTTTCTGTTATTAACATGGAGAGAATCCACATACTATCTTGAGCCAGATTTCAAATTATACCTGTTTGCATTGCTCAGGCACTGAGAAACCAGTGTCATCTGTTGCAAGACCTAAACCAATATATGAAAACTTAGCTGTTTTTGAATTTTCCCATAAAAACATGAAGTTGAGAAATAAAGCTTTTTTTATAGACTTTATACCCCTTTTTACTTTCCTTTTTAATAAGTTCCACAATAAAATTTCCCAAAGAATGTAGACTGCCTGCGGTTTCATAAATATTCACAGCATCCATTGTGTCCCAGATTATTAGATATACATTATGTAATGACTTTTTTTAGATGTTACATTCTGATTTGATATATTTTTATTAGTGTACCTGTTCCTTTCCAAATAATATCGGAAAATAGCCAGATATAAGACCAGAAATTAGGAGAAAGTGTAAAAAGATAACTTTTTCATTTATTTTCAATGTCTTTTGCATTGCAGATTCTATCATTCATTGCCTTAGGACTCCTGCAGTTTTTCTCAAGCTGACATGAACAGCTCCCAACAACAGCAGTGCCATAGATCTGTATTCCATACTTATCTCTAAGCACAACTGTGACAGACTAAGCTGTCCCACTATGATCACTTAGAGACCCTTCTAGAAACACACAACCATATACAAGATCACAACATTGAGTTTGTGGGTGCACATATAAACAGTGTTAGGCCACGTTACTACTTTTAGCAGATTCAGTCATTCCCTTATTCAATGTTTCAGGTAAAATTTAAACTGTTGTTTCAATTCCATGGTTTTGTTGAACTACCTCTAACAGAAACAAGTTGTTTGGATTGGCTTAATAGTGCATCATGGGAAGCATCCATCTTTCTTGGGGAATGTACCATTGGGGCAGGGGTGTTCAAATGTGTTGGAAATTGTTGCTAGCAAATGGGCGTGTGAAATGCATATTAATGAATCTATTTTTGGATATGTTACATATGTTAAACGAATGTCTACTATGAAAGAAAAAAGTTTGTAACTTTCTTCTGCTAAGTTTGAAAGACCATTTCGGTTAGAGGGCGTCCCGTGTAATATTTTTTTTTTCTGAGATGTACGTCGCTTTAAAGGAAAGAGTGTGTAAAATGAATAAATGTAAATCTAATTTAAAAAAAGAACCTATGGAATGTATAGAACTGCTGGGCAAGAATGCCCCGTATTGCACATGTGTTTTCTGCTTTAGGATAATAAGTATAATAGAGGAGGTGAAGGGGTTGAACACTGGGTAATATGCAGATGAGATACAGGTGTTTTTCTCCTAGATACTATGTTTAAGAGTGTTATTGGTGGGATAACCTGACAAACAAGTGGTTTAATGCAGCTATCAACTTTTTTCATGAAGTGTGTACATGACTTACAAAGTACATAAGTAGATAAGTATTTGCCATCCGAGAAATCAGTGGACCAAACGCTCTTTCTTTTCGGCAACACTACCCCCACTGAGGAATGTTGGTGTGACAATATAACAGTGTGTCGTTTAAATGTTTAGCCAGCACTTATAATCCCATAGGCAGCAATGAGCCTAACTAATGGTTCTGTGACTAATACACTAATGTATGTAGCTCTCCTGATCTCTGCATTACTTCATTCACTACCTGGGAGCAGCTGAACTATTTAATGCCTGTGGAGAGCCTGAGTAGTGAGGCAGTTCCCCATTTGGAGAGTCACACTCTGCCCTTGAGCTCTTAATGTGTGAGCTGGCAGAGAACCAGCAGCAGGGACAATCCTCCATGAACTTGTGTGTCTGTGGGCTTCTGCTAGCATGTCAGCTCTTCTTCCCGGCAACCCAGTACAGCTCTTTCTCCCAGAATCTTCTCTGTATAGGCTGCCACAGAGTGCATCCGAACCATTTGCATTGTAGGAGCATTAATGGAAATATTCTGCCTTTACAAGACAAAAATGCCCATTAGTCAGTAGGAAAGACTTTGCCTTCAGCAAGGCGACTGTTGGTTTGAGAAAAAATGTTGATTCTTTTTTTTTGTCTATGTTTTATTGTTTTGCTTGCCACAGAAATTGTCGCTGTCAGAAAAAACAGGACCGTTTCAGCCAGCTGTGGGACCAGCAGAGTGACAGCAAAGGCAGCATCTCACTGTAGTACTTCTTCTCCAAGAAATTTATTCCAAAAGCACATCCTCTTGCTGCTACAGCATTCCAATTTCCATTTATTTATTTGATGTTTTGGTGTTTATGACAAATCCTAAAATAAGGCTCTCTTAATAGCATGAAACCACTATATTTTGTAGGAGCGTAAATGAAGGAAAATTTCAAAATGCAAACTGTGACATTCTGGGTCATGTCTGGTCCAGGCTTTGTCCAGGGGTGAGGCAGCAGTGAGTGGACTTACATTGCCTTTTACTGCAAATGTTTCTCTCCATGTTCCATAATGGCCATAAACAATGATGCAGCCGCAAATATCAACTCAACTGACTATATATATAAACTCAGACTCAGATCCTAGAACACACAATAGTTCACAGTCCAGGTTACAAAGACTCTTTTCCAGATTGCTTAAACAGTCTCCAGTTGGGCTTCATTGGTGTCATTGCTTCAAAACAACTATGTCGTCACGGATCAATCTAGGAGTTGTGGGTGTAGCCTGACCTCCTTCCTGTCAAAGGCACCATGCCTTTTATAGTCAACATAGTTTTCTGTAGTCAATGATTTGGCCTTTTACAAAGGTCACTGAAGTGGAATACAGGTGGCCCCCAACTTACGGTGGGGTTACGTTCCGCGAAACCCATCGGAAGTCAAAAAGATCGTAAGTGGAAAATGCATTTAATACACTTGAAACACTTCTCTGCATGACAGACTGGGAGACACGGATCATTGCCGCTGTCCGGCATCTCGAGAGAGTATCGCACCACATATCAGGAAAAAAAAAAAAATCTGAATTCAAACTTTGAAGTACATCATCATAAAGTTGAAAAAATCGTAAGTCGAACCATTGTAAGTCAGGGACCACCTTTATATATATTATTTTGCAGTTTCTGCATGCATTTCTCCTAAGCTGACAACACAATATTAAGAAATGTTATCAGCACATGAAAAAAACATAGCATACTAGCAAAGTTAATTTCACATTTCACATTTTATGCCAGCATGTAACAGTTTTAACATTCAGCAGTTTCCTCCAAACAAATGGAAGATCCAAAAAAAAAATTGTAATGATACCAAAAAAAATGTATTGAGTAAAATATAATTGCCCCACAGAATTCAAAGTAGGTGTGAGATAATTATTGCCAAAAGCTGTATTTGATCCTTTCACGGTTATGAAATATGATCCTGGAACATGCAACCAAGCCACATTAATAAGTACCCTCTCCTGCTGGACAACCCAGTACCACAGCTGGTCCTAGTAGTCCATGCACCTGCAAGTGAGACAAGCCAACTGTAAAAACAGAGACAAGGTGCCCTGGTTGTCGCTGGAAGCAGAACGTATGAAAGATGTGCAGAACAGAACCCTCCATTCCTTTATCATGTAACTCACTGCTCTCCTCGCTTTCCTGCATCCCCACTTTTTGTCACGAAGAAGGACATCAGCTTAGATCAGCCATCCGAGGGCCAATTCAACCCAGAGAGGTTCATGCCGCAGGATACCCAGAACAAGGAACTTGAGGAGAATCAAAGGGAAGGGTCAACATAATTGGAAGAGAGGTCACAGCAGGGGTTTTATAATACAATACACTGAGACATTAAGCAACCTTCACTCTGAAACTCTTCCAACTCCTTCCATAGAAACCTTCTCAAGATCATTTTTGGTGGACAAAGACCACTCAGATGGGGAGGCAGTAATGGCTGTGGTACATTTGGCTTAGTTGAGTACTCCCACAAGAAGCAAGACAGCAATAAAGCTGGCTTTAACAAATAGTTCAACTCCGCCTCCACATCTAACTCACCAGATCTAATGTGTTAGGACCGTAGCAAAAGAAAAGTCACTAGAGTAGGTGTTCATAGCTCAAAACTGCTCTTAGACACCAGGGTTAAAAGGAAACACTATTAACCTTACAATTTTAACATTCACTTATTTGGGCTAACTATTGCATCTTGTAGCACACTCTAATTGCAGTAATGTGTCAGTAAGACAGAAGACCATTTTTTGTAGTCATATTCAACATAATAAACATGAACCATTTTTTTAAACTGCTTATCACTACTGTAGAATCAGGTTTTAAAAGATTTTCGTATGTTGAGCATCACAAAGCACTTCTACTCTGTATTCTGAAATTGAGCTATGTCATCAACAGACTAAAACGCTCACTATTATATATTTCAGTTACAGTCAATTGTTCTCACTAACTATAAGCTCAGTTTAACAGAAGGTTAAGAAAATGTTCAACGGCATTTTCATGGAAAAACATCAACTTGTGTCCCTTCTGGAGCTTACATCTTCCTTATTTTTCTTCTTTTTTCATTATCCTTTTATTCTGGGCACAGTTGGGGGAAATTCTTTTTCAGTTACACCTGCATGGACCTCTCCTTTTATTCATCATGTGCTTTCAATCTTCTTGTGTTGTAGACATTTGTATCTCTGGGAGGGAATAAATTTCCTCTTGCTCTGTATGCCTATCAGTTATACAAACTAAGTTATGGTTTCTCTTTATGCTTCATTATGAAAGTTTCTGTCATTATTTATTTCCAGTAGTTTCCACACACAATGTCTATAACCATTTGTTGGCTAGCCAGAGCCTAACCTGGCAACACAGGATGCAGGGGACACACCCTGGACAGGACAGCAGTCCACCATAGGGCACCCCAAGCAGGACTCAAACCCCAGACCCACCACAGAGCAGGCCCCAACCAAACCCCACTGCACCACTATACTCCTACAGTAATTCCCAGGTTCTGTAAAACAACCTATATGTATATACAGTAATAAACATTTATATAATAAACACGGCTACCATAATTGAATTCTAGATTTGCTAAAATTACGCTTAATATTTGAAATAGAGCCTGGGGGTGCGGCGGCGCAGTGGGTTGGACCACAGTCCTGCTGTCTGGTGGGTCTGGGGTTCGAGTCCCGCTTGGGGTGCCTTGCGACGGACTGGCGTCCCATCCTGGGTGTGTCCCCTCCCCCTCCGGCCTTACGCCCCGTGTTGCCGGGTAGGCTCCGTGACCCTGTTTGTGACAAGCGGTTCTGAAAATGTGTGTGTGTGTATTTGAAATAGAGCAGTTTACAGTCTACACCCAAGAATCCTTATATAAGAATAACCATTGAATACCTAAGGGCTGTAGTAGCCTTGAGCAAGAGGCTTGCCAAAGTTTACCAAAATAAAAATTCAGTGGTGTAAAAATTGGGTAAAAGCTGACACTACTTTTTAATAGTGCAAACCATACAAGCGAAAACTACTGCCAGAGTTCTCATGTGGGCTGGTTAGAATCTTTGGAGCTAAATATTAACACAAGCATGAAATTGTGGCTTTTAAAATATAGTTTCCTTGAACATTTACTATATGATCTGGTAAACATCCACAGTACTCAAGGTAATGCACATTAGAATCCCCAAATGTTTTAAAAATAAAGTTGCAAACCAGTTTAATTTGTTTATCTGCATCCATAGATCATAATGTTAAATACTTTCTAAAAGCTAAACTGCCAGGTAAATAGTTGTTCAGTAATTGTAAATTATCACATTTCTCACACATTTGCAACACTGCTGTGTCCTTGTAACACAATGTTTCATAAAGAAGCATTTTCATTTGCTTTACTCATTTGCCTTGAATGTATTTTATTTTACAGTAAGAGCATGATGTAGAGAAATCTTCCATGCTGCCTTCACTTTCTTTCCTGGCACAAACCTTTTTTTGAGTCATCATCTGGTGCACAGCTGTAAAGTAGCAAAAATAAACTCAGACTGTAAGGGCACCCATAAGCTAATATACTGTATTAGTCACTCCCAAGTAATAATGCTGCCCTCTCATTTTATAGTTATTCCAAAGGAAACTGTGAAGGAGACAAGGTATTTTCAAAAGAACATTTTAAAGGAAAAAGTAAGTAGCTCAAAGTAGGACAAAATTGAACAATATTTTCTGGACAAAATGGAAATAAAATTCTGGATGACCAAGCAGGTGGGTATCGGTAGCAATGTGCTACTGTATATTTTTAGAAAACTCACCCATCCCATGGGTCCCTGGAAAATAACCTTTCCATGCATAAAGTGGTCCACGTAAAATATAAAATAAAACATTGATATTTAAGTCAGAAAATGATTTTAAAAAATTTATGTTTCTCTATAATAATAACATTTCAAATAAAATTCTAAACAGACATACTGAATGCAGGTATCTAATGTCTTCAGGAATTACAATCTAAAAAGGTCTCTTTCCCCAAAAAACATAACTACACTACAAGAAATCAGTTTAAGAAGAAATGAAAAACTAAAGAAAATCCATCTATGTACTCAGTTGGTCTCAGCGCTATACCATCTGCTTGTCTTCCGATTATCTGGAAAAGAGTCCCTTTTGAACCTTTAATGAAAAACATCTTAACAGGTCACTTGAAACCTCTTCTCATCATTTTACTATTTACATGAGGTAGCACTTGAGTGAACCGCTTTTAAAGCTGTGAGTTCCAGCTGTACAGGTTTATAAACACATTTAATGATAAGATTGTGAAAAGGCTGTAAACACATTTCCTGTTGTGTTTTACCCACCTTGTGCATCTCTTTAGCAGGTTTCCTTAATGTATAAAAGCTGAAAAAAATTGAAGATATTTCATGCATTCAAAATTCTGTTTTGGTGTTTTTTTCTCATCATTTTATCTTGCTTCTGTGAGATGCACTACCTTTTTTATCGAATTCATCTAAGGATGAGAAGGAATGCTAATCATCTTCCTGAGATGACAGTGAAAATGTGGCAGTAAACACACTGAGCAGCAGCAAACTGCACATCTAAAGTATACAACAGCAAGACATGGCACCACAATATAATGGCACCTCAAATGTGTTTCATTTTTTCATATGAGCAGAATAAAACACTAATTTTTAGATACAGTTTAAAAGTCACATTTCAGCTGGGAGTCTTATGTTACATTATGTAATATGACCATGGTCGTGGTCAGGAATGTTTTTGTATGCATCTATAATTGTACATCATTTACAACATCATGGTCAATTTCACTGCCTTGAAGATCAGAACAGTATGCAAGACAGTCACAAATGGTCCAGGGAACTTAAGGAAACACATACAGATCCAGAAAAGATACAGCCATGAAACTCTAATTTTCAGTATCTTAAATAAAAGTAACTAGGTCCTTACCTCTGTTATTATTATCATAAATTAATAAAAAATACAAAGATTTTAAAAGAAAGTTTCTACAATATCTTGAGGTAAATGTCTAGACTGCAAAACTAAAGCATTATTAATACTAAAAATACTTATTTTGTATAAGGCTTTTAATATAGAGGTGGATATTGCCGCTAACTTCTATTCCTCAAATGTTGTAGCACTTAAATTAGGACCACTCCTGACGTCACTCACCTCCCGATAGAGCAATTGAACACAGACCAACTGGTGCATTTATCGATTGGAATCAAGATCAAAGCTTTAGCTGTTCAATTTCAGCTTTCGGTTGTTGGGTTTACTAGCGAGACTGATGAAGTACCACTCTACCGCGATGCTTGGTCGGAATCAAGGACACCTAGTTTTGTGTTTACTCTCTGCCCCAGTACAAACAACACTGGTTGAGCTATTTTCTCCTTCCCTGGTGTATTTCCTGAGAATTACATCTTAGAAACTGTACAACAAATCTGAACATTTTGGGTTGTAAAATTGCTACTCACTTATTCCCCCACTTAGTTAATCTGATTCATACATTTATATATATTCATTTGGTTAGCCTGCCATTTTATCTACAAGTAAATTTTATACTTTATAGTATAATTTCACCTAATTATACAGCTGGGGACTTAACTGGAGTAATACAGGTTAGATACCTTCCACAGGGGTTCTTCTGGATCCAGCAACCACAAGGTTAAATATTTGTGTTCTTAACTCAGTTTTTAAAGCACATCAAAATCTCTTGCAGCCTTAGAATCCCTCTCTGACTTGTCACAAGCAGGGCTTGAACTGTGCACTCATACCATAGCAATGCTGTGTATTTTTTACCCCAGGCAACAAACATTTTTATACCAGGAGAAATACCATTTGGATAAATGTGGATCTCCCAGTGTATAAAATAACAGAAGGAAATTGGAAGACTCAAGGACCCTATTGCTCACTGGAAGACCTTATGCCCCAAAGACCTTTTTATTGACTCACATGTCTGAAAATAGTAATAAAACCGTGAACCCTGCTTAGTATTATTCTACTGTCATTTGTCAAATACAGATGGTGGTTTAGATGCGTGACAATTTAAAAATAAAGGCTGGTAACGTAGTTAATATGAAAAACATTGCATGAAGCAGTCTTAATTGCACAAATTTAAACATACTGCAATTTGTATAATTTCATAGTATAATGGCCAATTAGGACAACAATTCTTCAAGCTTTTTCTTAAAAGTAAATCCTATTAGATTGCATAAGGAAGTGTTTCATGCTGTGACAAGTTTATTTAAAGGCCGTCCATCCATCGTCAACAACCGCTTGTCCCGAGTGGGGTTGCGGCAAGCCGAAGCCTACTGGGCAACACAGGGCATAAGGTTTTAAAGGTTGTTATGCTACTTATTCCAGATTTACAAAAACTAATGCAACTTATAGTTGAAATAACAGGCAATTTTAAGGAAGCAACCAAATGAAGACCTGTAAGATATCTGCTTCTCAAACTATAGACTTTGATGTACTTTTCCTCTTCTACAGTTGTGCATCTGGACATTCTGCTTCTTTTTCTGTCCTGGTTAGATCCAGTTTACCCTTCTTTCAAGACAGTAGTGGACACCTAGTGGACATACGTTTCTTAGCAATCTGATACATGGAATAACCTTCATTTCACAAAACAATAAAAGACACGTGTTTCATTAGAGAGCTGTTTTGACTTGGCTATTTTTAACCCAATTTTGAACCCAAATTTCATTATCTTACAACCCAAGAAAAGACAATTTACTTACACGAACAGAACAGCAGGTTTCACTCCCATTACAACCATTACTACTGGACATTGGAGCAATGGCTGCTGAAAATGGAACTCTGCAGTCTTGCATTTATTCATTTAGTGCCACTTTTCTTCAAAGCAAGTTGCAGTGTTGCACTGTTGTTGTTAGGTGCCATCGAGTTAATGTCGACTCTAGGGAGAACTGTTCTGGGATAGCTGCTAGAGTAGTGGGTAGTGCTGTAACCTTTGCCTCCAAAGGTTGCAGGTTTAATACCTTCTCTAACTATAGTACCCTTGAGCAAGGTACTTGCTCCAGTGAAAAAAAAAATATTGCCAGCTTTATAAATAGGAAAAAATTGTAACCTTAATACTGTAAGTTGCTTTGGAGAAAAGCATTAGCTAAATGAATAAATGTAGTTGTCCTGAAAAGCATCCAGACTTGAAAGTGGGGCATCAGTGTTGCACTACCTGTGACTATTTATAGAGCTGGGTAATTTTACTGGAGCAATTTAGGCTAAGTACCTTATTCAAAGGTACTAAAGCCAGAGGTGGGATTCAAATCTGCAATCTTTAACAGCTGTAACCACTATGCTACCAGCGATCCTGTATTAATAGTAGTTAACATTTACATATTAATAATGATCACTTTCTTGGATTGAGGGGGACACGGTGGGTTGGACCGGGTCCTGCACTCTGGTGGGTCTGGGGTTTGAGTCCTGCTTGGGGTGCCTTGTGACAGACTAGCATCCTGTCCTGGCCTTACGCCCTCTGTTGCCGAGTTAGGCTCCGGCTCCCTGTGACCCCATATGGGACAAGTGGTTCAGAAAGTGCATGTGTGCTTTCTTGGATGGATTTCTAAATCAATTTAATAGTACACACACACACACTTTCAGAACCGCTTATCCCATACGGGGTCACGGAGCCTACCCGGTAACACAGGGCGTAAGGCCAGAGGGGGAAGGGACACACCCAGGACGGGACGCCAGTCCATCACAAGGCACCCGAAGTGGGACTTGAACCCCAGACCTACCAGACAGCAGGACTGTGGTCCAACCCACTGCGCCACCGCACCCCCACTAATTTAATAGTACCTTCATAAAAAAGTATCAATTCTTTCAAAAATGTGAAAATATATGGGTGATTCCAAATTTGTGAACGCTGCTGTATCTAATTGCTTGATTAAATCTAATTGGAAGGTACCAGATTTACTGTTATTTATTCCATCCAACAGCTGCATTCAGAACTGATTTTAAGATAATTTGGACAACTACATGTTTTGACCCAGAGAATCGTGTACAATCTCACAGATATGCAACCAAGAAACTGTTTCTTTTCACCTCTACCCTCTTTATTTCAAAGACTATCTATTTCTGTCAGGGCAATGACCATGGAATGCCTTGCTGGGAGGTATTGTGCCTTTGTAGGTTGCATCATGTTTAAAATAACATGAATTCAATCGTAATAAAGTAATATTATTTTTTAATATGCTTCATTTCCACACACATTTTCTGAACTACTTGTCCCATATGGGGAACCACAGCCTACGCGGCAACACAGGGCATAAGGCCAGAGGGGACACACCCAGGACAGGACACCAGTCCATCGCAAGGCACCCCAAGTGGGACTCAAACCCCAGACCCACTGGAGAGCAGGACCTGGTCCAACCCACCCCACCACCGCCATACCACCCTGCTTCATTTCCCTTTTATACAAATATTTGTGACATGTAGGAAGATACTGCATCCAGGCAGTGACAAAGCCTAGATCAGTAGCAAACAGCATTATAGATGATTTTACATGTTGTTTCCATTTTTACAAAGCAAACAAATCAATAAAATTTTGTAAAAATTTGTCAATTTGTAAATTTCTTTTCAGCTCTGACAATACAAAACCCAAAAATAACAAAGTGTTATCATAATTGAAGACTAAAACAACAATCAGCAGACTGTATTGGTTTATTTCCTCCTTTCTTTCCCTTGTTGTGAAGTCTTAACTGAACTATGATGGCCACAAACTTAATCAGTTTTCTTCAGGTCTTACCATCAGTGAGGGGATGTGGGCATAACCAGAACTCAAGCCTGTCATATAATTATAAAGACTTGTGTATTCAGAATTAAAGTGAATAATGATCTTTTTCATGAAATTACAGTATTAAAAATTATATTAGATATTATTATTTACATCAAATTTTCTTGTAGCTTGTTTAGACTTACTGAGAGGTATTGGTTGTTTGAAGGAATCAATGTTATTCTAAGAAATTAACTTTCTCAGCAAACTGCCATTAACAAAACAATTTTATGTGTCTCATGAACTGAGATCTGAAACCGAAGAGCATAGCTAGTCTCCCCAGTATATGGTGGCACAGTACAGAGAAACAGGGAGAATGAGTAGTAAAGATAGAGAAAGAAGGATTTTGGATGAGAGAATAATGGAAAGTATGTTGGACTGTCAGTATGTGTGGGCCAGTAACGGTCGGGTAAGGAAATTGGAATAGATCCAGGAGAACAGAATAACCCAGGAGATATTGGCAGAAATGAGGAGGGAGGGGTTGAAAGGTCCAAGAAGGCTGGTTTTGGGAGGGAGGCAACTCTGTCTTTAAGAGCCCAAGATTTTCTCTTAACTCCCCCTACTGAAGGAGAGCCACCAAAGATTAGCTGTCTTTCAGAACATCTCTCCCAGTGGCACCATGGGGAAACAGAAGGTTTACCTGGAGAAGCTGGCACGCGTTGTGCAGGTCCGTAACTTGCTCATGCGACAGGCTCTGGCTGAATGCCTGGGGACCCTAATCTTGGTGGTAAGTCTGAGGAGTAACATCTTTTCATCACAATAAAGTTGTTGACAGGTTCCGGGTTCAACTGCTAAAGAACTTTGATGCGACTGGAAAATTAAATTTATGCTTTGTTAAAAATTTATTATTGAACGGTTAGTGTCCTTATTCTCATTACGTGTACTTATATTGCTGGGTATTTTTAAGCTGATCAGGGTAGGTACCTTGCTTAGGGGTATGACAGTACTGAGACTTAGATCAGCAGCCTTCCTGTTACAAGTCTATGTCTCTACTCAGCATATCATTTAAGAATGTTTCGCTTTGATCTTCCATACCATCATAACACACAATGGTTCTTACACCCCCTTGTGAGTTCCAAGTTTCACAAGCTAGAAGTAGAACCAAATGTAGTGCTTGGTATCCTATAATACAGCCAGTAACACATTGCAACTTTCATGTCATTTCTACTTTTTTTATCATATCACTACACAGGCTGCATTTTTTTAAAAATATGTGAACAATCTGTAATATTAGAAGGCTCAGAGAGAATGAAAAGTGCTGAATGTGTCTTTGGTGTAATGGTGTTTCTTTCCGGAGTATGCAAGTGATGCAGAAAGTCATTACAGCTTTAATTAGTGTTGAACTTTGTGTATTCCCTTGGTTGCCTTTCTACAGGAAGCATGCAATTAGTAGGTAAAATAAACCTGCTTCAAGTTCATTGAGGTTAAACAGATACCAGTGTCATACTGCATCACCATGTATTCCAGAGGGGTGGCAAAACACGGGAAGTGGCTCCACTTCTTGTCGCTGTGTTCTTTTCCCGGCACTTCTACCTTATGCAAAGGTAGTGCCCTTATCAGGTTCCTCTGATTCGAAAGTTTTTAAGTAGCAGCATTACTAGACAGGGGCTGGCACAGTAACTGAAAAGCAGTATGAAAGGTAATATTTGACAATTCGGCTATTTGATGCGGTAAAAGGGTTATATTGCTGGTTTAGAACCTCTGTGAATGTGTCTCTTGGTGGTATGCAGGAAATTGAAAGGACATAACAACCGTGCAAAGTACAAAGACACAAGCAGACATACCAATCTGAGGCAGCTTCTTTACTGGTATTTATCCTCAGAAGTCACAAGGAAAGTATTATATTTGACTGGTTACTGTATAAATATCTGCCACTCTTTTTGATTTCAAGTTAAATTATTTTAAAGGAATTTAATTTATGTGCCTTCTCTGAGATCAGAGGATTTTTTTTCCCATGTTCACCCAGTCTGTGACTTTTTGCTTTTTTAAACCATCTGGGAAGTGTTTTCTATCTTCTGTTCTGTGACAAGTCACTTTAACAAAAAAAAAGTTTTTTCACCACACCACCACAATCCACCACCTGCAATTAACGTTAATTTTAGATTTGAATTCCTATGCTGTGCCAGTTCTTGTCCACATTGTTACATGTGTAGAGAAGAGCAAAGGATGTGCAATTTCATGATGATTCTGCAAGGCTTCTGATTATTAGTTTAGTTAGCTTGTATGTTGTACTATCATCAGTGTTAAAATAAAGATTATAAGAAAATAACTCTTTAGTATACTATAGCAACAAGGGGTGTGGTGGCGCAGTGGGTTGGACCACAGTCCTGCTCTCCGGTGGGTCTGGGGTTCAAGTCTCTCTTGGGGTGCCTTGCGACAGACTGGTGTCCTGTTCTGGGTGTCCTGTTCTGGGTGTGTCCCTTACGCCCTGTGTTGCCGGGTAGGCTCCAGTTCCCCGCGACCCCGTATGGGACAAGCAGTTCTAAAAGTGTGTGTGTGTGTGTATTATAGTGAAAGCCATGCAATATGAACATCTTACGCAAGATCAACAACAAAGCAGAAAGTTTACTCTTAGCTCTGTTTCACTCATCTGTCAAATACATGAGTGTAAATGTAATTTTAATTCTCAGGTATCCAGGGAAAACTTAGCTGTATGTTTATATAGAAATATTAATACATGAGCTTCAAACTAAATTCTATACGTGTTTAATAAATTGTTTCTGTACCAGGTAGACTGGAGTTATTACTCTGAATATCCAGCACAAGACTTACCCTTTAGCAGCTTCACATAGGAACATATAAAAGATTTCTGTTGTCAGTATTTAACTGTGATTTGCTCCTCATTCTATTCAAAAGCTTCTACATGCTTGCAGTATTTGTGGATGTACAGTAGGTTAGGTCCTCAGACAGACCAAATTAAATTTAAAAAATGTTCAGTCCATTTAGCTCAAGGTGAGACAGTGATCCACAGGTTTCTAGCATGTCCAATACAAAAATTAAATTAGTGTAAGAGTGTGTCGGGTGAACTTAAGGACAGACAAGTGTTTAGCTAACACTACCTGCTTCCTTGGAAGTTACGCAAGTTGAAGCTGAGGATACTAGTGTGATCCTTACTACCAGTGGTGAATGACTCCTTCCATATGAAAAACTACATCACGCTTCATAACTTCATCTGTTGTTGCTGTAACAGGAAATGCAGATTGGGTCATTGGGCCAGGCCATGCAAATCATGTCTGTTTCTGTTAATTAAACTTTTTTATATTGAACAATTTTCAACAAATACTGCTACTAGAGTAATTAAATTAGAATGCACCAAGGCTGGAGAAAATATGTCATTAACATTGATCATGTTGTACATGTTATATGCGTTAACTACCATCGACAACCTGTAGACTTGTAAGTGGAATTCGTAGTAAGATGAAAATCCCTTGAAAATTTTATACAAACAATACGAATAAGCAGTTAACACTCACAAATGTTACATTGTGTAGGGCCTTGTTGCATTTTTCACAAATTTTGCTCATTCTTAATGTTAAAATTATACTAATTTAGAATAACAATGCAAATACAGTACAACATCATATTTTCATAATTTTCACTTTCAAATGCCACCAGAACACTCCCTTTGTCACTTGCTAGCCATTTTAAACAAAAAAACAAAGTTACTACACTTGTGACTCAACAATAATTTAAGGTTAATAGGAAAGCCATCGTAACTCCAGGTGGTCATAATTTGCTTATGTCATAACTCTAGGAACACATATACGTAATTGTGTGAGTGCCCATCTTCTACTGCAGGATCAGTTTGATCTAGAGCCTATTCCATCAGCACAGGGAATACGTAGGGTGTTTCCAGATCTTAACTTGAACTCATGTATTTCACTGAACTCAGCTTTTTTGTCTTAAGCTTATCTAGCTTATAACTTTAACTGAGAAATAAACTCATATTCAGTATTGACAACGTATCACAATGTAGTAAGAATGCATTATATTTGTTTTACTAATGTTTTTCTCCAAAGCAACTTACAGTGTTTAGATACTTACATTGATTTCCCAGTTCATGAAGCTGAGTAATTTTTACTATAGTGATGGAATTCTTTCAAGGGCATTACAGCAAGAGGTGGGATTTAAACTTGGGTCTGCTGACTGCAAAATGGAAGCTCTAACCACTATGCTATTTGTCACCCTCAAGAACTTCACTTAAGAGAGAAAATGAGAGCGCTAAGTATTATTGCCTAGTTCCAGAGTATATCATTTTTTTCATTGCATATTTTATAAATGTCTAGCATACCATTCTGTGGGAAATGTTGGAAAATTTAATCATTTTCCATTCTTACAATGTCAAAGTTACACAGAGCTGAGGTTATTTTTAAAGAAAACCCTTTCTAAAATATAGCTTTACCGCAACATGTCAGTGGTTAACAAAATTCTTAAACTTGCGTCCTCAAAACCTCTAATTTTACCTGACTGGAATATGGCCGCTTCATAAAAAAGATTTATGATTCTTTACCGTTCCACAGTTTCAACGCACAATTTTCCCTGGTTTTACCAATTTTTGAAAAACGTTAAGCAGATTTAAAAAGCAGTCATCAGTGTTTCAACTTTTTAATTGTTTTTTCCTACAGATTCTAAATCATTGGCAAATATAACCACTCCATTCAGCTATTTAAAATAAGAGCAGGACTCTGTTCTTTGACTGGTTTAGAACTGAAACGCTGGTATTTCAAAAGATTAGACTGATATCTATTATCTTTGGTGAGGAGAAAAATTTAATCAATAAAAAAAGAATCAGATCAGTGCACTTGGCTTTTGGGTTTGGCTTCAGTGGGAGCAGGGGTACTCATGACTCTCAATTCTGTGGGCAGATGTTTGGCTGCGGATCTGTGGCCCAGCTGGTGCTCAGTGGCGGCTCCCACGGAATGTTCCTTACCGTCAACTTCGCTTTCGGCTTTGCTGCCATGCTTGGGATCCTCGTTTGTGGACAGATTTCAGGTGGGTGGCTGTGATGATACTGTTCTTAGCTTCCAGTTGATGCTGGATTTGAGTTACACAAGAAAATGCAAACACCATTCACCTTTTTTTGTGTATTTATCAAGTTAATTTTTCATGTTTTCAAATTTATTTCAAAAGAGATGTTTTTACAAAAGTAGAGAAGTTGTAAATGTACTTTGCATCAATGTTAGGTCTGTTCCTTTGATCAGAATTCCTGGAATAACTTCCTTGATTTGAAGGAGGAAAGAGAGACATAACTAAAGCAGTAACGGACTGTAAATTCTTTATTGGCACTTCATACTCTAACACTCGTCCACAGGAGGCCATCTCAACCCTACTGTGACCCTTGCCTTGTGCATACTTGGGAGAGAACCGTGGAGGAAGTTCCCAATATTTTTTCTGTCTCAAACACTGGGTGGCTTTCTGGGCTCTGGAATCATTTTTGGAATGTACTATGGTAAGAGTGTTGTCATAAAATGTCAACGTAACTATATAGTTGGGATTGGCTCATCTTTAAGCAAAAAAGCCAATAAAGATCTGACACCTGGACCTTTGAAACATTCATGTTTAAGAAAACTATAAGTTTCATGGTTTTTTTTTTTTTTTTGTATTCAGATGCTTTGACAGACTATAGCCAAGGAGTGTTTAAGGTTTCTGGAGAAAATGCCACAGCATCAATCTTCGCCACATACCCCTCCAAGCATCTGACTCTTGTCAATGGCTTTTTTGATCAGGTTAGTTACAAATAAGCATCTGAAACCAGTTCACCTTCTTAGAAACATGCATGCAAGACTATTGCAAAAATACAATACCATAGTTAAACTGCAGTGCTGTCACATAAAATAAAACTACCATATAATGACATGTAAGGTCACATATATTCATATTTAACCTTCTCCTACTACTACAATTTTATCCCATACCTGAATATATAGCTTAAATATATAGGTTATTTAGGTTATATAGATTAAATTTTGTGAACTTTACTGCACAAATTGGAAAGACGGACTCGATGATGAAATGACAGAAGAAAGGTGCACAACCCGAGTGACAGTGTTTGCGATTGTACTTGTTACTCAGATGATAGGAACTGCTGCACTCATCATCTGCATCCTCGCCATAGTGGATCCCTACAACAATCCCATCCCAAGAGGCCTTGAGGCCTTCACGGTAGGCTTTGTTGTGCTAGTCATCGGCTTGTCCATGGGCTTCAATTCTGGGTATGCTGTCAACCCTGCCAGAGACCTGGGTCCTCGTCTCTTCACTGCAATAGCCGGCTGGGGAACTGAAGTCTTCACGTAAGTCATGCCTCTACTAGCGTGTCTTTGCAGAATTTTACAGAGCTGTGGAGTTCCCAGTAACACAAGGCAATGATGCATAATGCACTCGTTTTCTCTCTTAAGAAAAGTACCCGGGGTGGCAGATAGATAGAATAGTGGTTAGAGTTGACACCTTGCATGTGAAGAACCCTGGTCAGATACAGGAAATATTACCAAGATGTATATGGCAAAATATAGTAAGTAGTTCAACAAAACAAATAATATTTTCCACAGGTGAGCATGTGTATTTTATCTGTACTGCCTGTGACATTTTCTTGCAATGTGTGTGAGAAAGTAATAGACTCAGTAAGCAGACTCTCTTACTTGTGTTATTGATCTGAACTGAACACATAGTGAAACCATCCACTTGTTTCTTACCCTCACAGGTCCGACTCTTACTGGTTTTTCGTGCCCGTTTTTGCCCCCTTCCTGGGAACAGTTGTTGGCGTGCTGGTGTATCAGCTCATGGTGGGCTTCCATGTGGAGGGGGAGGCCCGGGAGAAAGCAGAGCAAGCGGCAGAAAGCGTTCATCTGTCCAACATGACTTCCAAGGATACAGCCTAAATCCTTCCCCACTCCCTTTGTCTTTCGCCCTTGTCTCCTTCGCCCCTCTCGTTTTCCTTCTGTCCCATCATCCCACTCTGTTGCGACAAAGCCTCAGACTGCTCTGCCTTTGGCCCACTCAGACCAAATCTATCAAAGGACAGCATGTTCTCGCTTCAACAGGACGTCTCAAGAAAGCAGAAATTCATCCACTACAAAACATACTTGTCTATATATGGTGAATTATTTGCTATGAATTATAGGCCTCTGGCACAAAAGCAATACTAATTCAGTGTATGACTAACATTCATTTCTTTTGACATTAACTTACCTTTCTACTACCTCCATTTTTTCAGTCTGAAGTCACTATCCTTCTGTTAAGTTTAATCTTGTCTTCCATCTGTTCCAAATTAGCATTAATACAGAAATATATTAAATGTTATTGGATAAAAAGATGTTTACGATGAACTCATGCACAGTCCACTAGCTCCAATCTGTGTTGCTATCTCAAGGTTTATCCTAGTCACTATGTTCCCCAGCTTTATTCGCTGGGGGTATACTGTGCCTTAATGTACCATCTCATCCTATGGTTGCATCCTGTGTAATATTATTGGTGTATGTCATTTCTTATCATTTTGTTTATCTAAATTTGTTATTTTCCAATATACTTTCTAAGCAGCTGGTATGTCTTTTTCCTGCACTTGTAATTAGATTGTTTTGCTTATATACTGTATCTTTGATATAGTTATTACTACTAGCAATTTTTCAAACTTTGATTATAAATGTAGTTGTTTTTCATAATGTACTGTTTGTATTTTACTGGTTTGAATTGTGGCATTCTTGATGTTCTGTCCTTTTGTTTTCTTCCTTTGTATATTGTCTCTCGTGAATTTATTGATTACAGATGTTAATAGCCATATTTGCAAATCTATCTGCGACAATGTTCAGTTTTGAAGGTTGCTAAGAATAAATAAAATTTGATGAAATAACTGTCTATCTTTCATTACTGTAACACAGCAGCTAGACGGTAACATGATGTATTCAGACTGTCATGAAAAACAACTGAATTCAGAGAAATTGAGCAAACCATGGCATATGTGTTTTTGAATAATTACCATATTGTTAACTTGTTCACTATAAAAAATGTTTTTCTTCATCAAAGCCCAGTTGGAAATTCTACTTTCAATATTCATTTTAGCTCAGGGCACCAGTTGCTTCTGATAATCATTCAGCAATGACTCACACAGTCCTCACTGACTTTAGCAAATCTCATTAGCTTATAATTTAAATTATTGTATTTCAACTTTCATTTTCTGGTCTCTCAGTCAAAAGTCTAAAAATGTGATATGCATTACATAAATTTACATATGCAAACATTGTCTCCTGGCATTTAGTAAATATTTGTGTTCATTCATCAGTGATGCATGCTTAATAAAAACTTTGATTTATTTCAAATTGTTCCACAAATGCTCTCTCTTTGTTACCACCCCTTCTCAATAATTTCACTAATTCAAGAACAAGTAAACGAAGAAAGGGTGGTGACAGTCTCTTCTTTGTTCTGCTAGTTTTACTGTTGGTATTATTATGTTAATAATTTATATACTATTTTTTCCCAGGGAGAACTGGTAGCATGGTGATTAGAGCTTCTGTCTTTTGACCCAAATATTGCAGGTTTGATTCCTACCTCTGGCTGTAGTACCCTTGATAAAGGGACTTACCCTGAAATTGTTCCCGAAAGAATTGTACAGCTCTTAAATGGGTAAATATTTTAAAAATTTTAACATTGTAAATTGCTTTTGAGAAAAGCATAAAGTAAATGAATGTATGTAAGATGCTTCATGTTCCATTCAGTTACTGGCTTCAGCAGTTTGTCTTACAACTATGATGTCATAACCTGTCACATTATGTGTCGGTGGTGGTGTGTGTGTACACACACACAGTATGTTGTTAACCTAATGTACATTGATGAAGTCCATCTATTGTCAACAATCGTCTGTCCTGAGCAGAGTTGTGGCAAACCGGAGCCTAACCCGACAACACAGGCACAAGGCCAAAGGGGGAGGGGACACACCCAGGACAGGATGCTAAGGCACCCCAAGCAGTGCTTGAATCCCAGACCCACCACACAGCGGGCACCAGCTGAATCTGCTGCACTACCATGCAAGTCTCATATGCAAATTAAATTGTTTCATTCTTTATTTGTTCACAAGGTTTCAGAGTGCTATACTATTCCATTTTTTTCTAATAATTACATTCAGTTGAGATGTCAGCACCCAAGCCTGTTCTATAATTTTTTTTTTCATTATGGTCAGCTTATCTTTTCAACATTCTAACAATCAAATGCATTTTAATTATTGTATGTTGCTAATGATGTTGCTGTGAAGATGTCTACACATTTGGTTGCACAATGCTTACCCCAAATTTTAGGGCCTTCGTCTATAAAACAAATATTTTCATATTATAAAGTATGCTGATCACTCTGAACACAAAATCATAGTGAGATCCAAAAATCCAACGACACAAAAGTCTTTTGCATGTGTAGAAGTGCCATTCAGTCAATTCTGACTCTCAGTGACCACTTGTGTGGTTTTCAAAGCTAGGGAGAAACGGAAGTGGTTTGCTAGTTTTTTCTTCTTGCATGTCCGGGGGTATAAACATGGGAAGAAATGTGAATTCCTTACACTAATCTGAGCTCCAACCCACACGAACCAAGCAGCAGAGGATGTGAGGCAACAGTTTCACCAGCTATGCCACCAATATTATTCAACTGTAATACTAAGTACCTACTCCTCACACTCCTCAAAGTGGTTGGAATGTGGCTATGACTGCAGACCTACAAAGGTTCACTTCGGTCGAGAGAAACCTTTGTAGGTCTGCAGTCGTGGCTACATTCCAACCACTTTGAGGTGTGTGAGGTTTTACATGTTTCATGTTTTTTTTTTTTTTTTTTTAAATTCAGTAGTCAGAGCTTTTTTAAACTAAAAGTTTGTGATTTAAATTTTTTTTATCTTATTTTCTTTTTAGACAAGAATTTAGTAAAATAGTTTGGTTAGATGCATTATCTAGGGGACCAAGCTCTGTACTCAAAATTGTAATTCCAATCCAGGGCTTATATTATTTAGTTATCATTGTCTTTGCAAGCATGCATTACAAATTTGCCTCCTTTGTATTTTTACCAGGGATTGGTCTGAGTTATTCTCTGTATATTACACACACACACACATTTTCAGAACCGCTTGTCCCATACGGGGTCACGGGGAACCGGAGCCTACCCGGCAACACAGGGCATAAGGCTGGAGGGGGAGGGGACACACCAAGGACGGGACACCCATCCATCACAAGGCACCCCAAGCGGGACTTGAACCCCAGACCCACTGGAGAGGAGGACTGTGGCCCAACCCACTGCACCACTGCACCACTGCACCACCACACCCCATTACACAAATATCTTCTCATTTTTATTTTTCAAATTATGTTTCTGTTTTGGAAGACTGCCTACATCTTAATTTTGTACTCAGTGCTGTAGATGTGTACTCCGTTGAGGTCTGATGGGGCAGCAGATGAGGAGGCAAAACAGACGAGACCCTGCCAAGGTTTCTCTCCCAACCCTGACAGGAACTATACCAGCCTTATCTTACATCATGAAAGGCAAAAACCAGTTCTGTTGCAGTAATACCCAAGGTTGATTATGCATAACGTAGTTTGGGGAATAACAGGAAAAGGGGGAATTTCTGAAACTATGTGCTCAATGAAGTGAAATATCTCCTTGTGTTCTTGCATGACACGTTATGGCTCAATATCATTTTTAACAATAAAGTATTTGTTAATTTGTTGTACTTGCTGAAACTTTTGACTAACCCATAGCACCATAGAAAGGTTGCACACCCTTTCCTTCTCTTGATTAACATGTTCATTACTGCACATAATTTTCTTTACATCTTTTTCACTTGGGATAGTTGTAATCCACAGTGAAATCAAACAAAAATAGCTAAAATTCAATATATGAGGTAACAAGGGAAGAAGGTGCTTTGTATTAACTTGTTCAGGCTGACCACTGTATGACTCACAAATCAGATCAGATTTTTAACCACATTTTTAACATCTAATTTATCTAATTACCCTCTGTACAACATACTTTTTTAATATATAGTAAATGGAAGCAGCTGGTAGTGATTACCAAGGTGTGGCCTTTAATTAGGGTAGTTTAAGTTGGTGGAGTGTCACATTTGCAGTTTCTGCTGGTGGATATGAAGGTGTAGTGTCTAGAAGGTATGTATGGAGCTGTGGTTTAACTGCTTGTGGAGTTAGTGGAGGTGCAGTATTTGTTGAGGGTGAAGGGCATCTAACGTGTATACAGGGGGGAGTCTGGGACACCATGCTGCACTGTTGAGCCTCCAGGAGATGTTGTGGGCCTAATTTAACGAAACGCTGAACAAAGGGAGGTGCCCACTTGACAACCTCAATGAAGTACTCATATTGGTGCCCTGCTGGTTTGGTCATTTGGTGGATTTGATGGTTTGGCTTGTTGGAGAAGGTAGCTAAGCTTCTTGGTCTCTGGTCATGGAGATGTCTGTTGGCTACGCTGGATGTTCTCTGTGGCTTCATGTTTGTTGGACTGTGTCTTTGTGTACTGCCGTTGAAAAATATGCATGGGGTTTAACATCTTGTCCTGTGTATCTTGAATGTATACCTTTTTACTGTCTAAAATTTATAATGCATCTCTGAAACTGTGCACTTCTTGCTTTGCTTTCAACAAAGACATTGCAGGTAGTACAGTCATTAGAGCTGCTGCTTTGTGCTCAAATGACCCAGGTTTGAATTCCATCTCTTGTTGTAGTACCCTTAACAAACGTACTTATCCTGTATTGCTTCAGTAAAAATTACCTGACTGTAAAAACCAGTAAGTAAAGCTACAGTGAGTAGCTAATCAAGTTATGTTGTAAATGTAAGCAAACTTGAAAATACATAAAGCAAAAATATTGAACCCAGATGATATTCAGGGCCAAAATTATTTAAAACAAAACTGCATTCAACTGTACAAAAAAGTATGTGTGGCTGTTGAGAAGCCGTATGGCTGGTGGGTAGCTGTCTCTGAGCCTTGTGGTTCAAGTGCTAATAGTTGTGTACCTCCTGCTAGAGGGAAGGAGTGGGAAAAGTGCCTGTGCAGGGTGTAGAAGAAACAAGATATGGTTTACTGGATCCTGCAGCATTGCATTTTCTTAGCTGATGCTGTTCTCCAATGCAACATCCAATATCAAGTTACTTAGCCATTTGTGCAGCTGGTTAACTTACTAGAGCAATTCAAAGTAAGTACCTTGCTCAAGGAAATGATAGCTGGAAGTGGGACTTAAACCTAGGACTTTTGGGTCTAAAGGTACCAGCTGCTCAAACACCTGTATGAAACAGTGACAAGAAAATCCCATATTCACACACATACGCTGTATGAAACCTCTTGTACCAAGTGGGTTGCAGCAAACCGGAGCCTAACCCGGCAACACAGGGCGAAAGGCCAGAGGGGGAGGGGACACAACCTGGACAGTATGCCAGTCCACTGCAAGGCACCCCCAGCAGGACACAAACCCCAGACCCACCACACAGTGGGACCCAGCCAAGCCCGTTGCACCATTGCGCACCCCCCATTTGCATATTCCATATTCCTTTTTCCAGAAATCCTTTAGACATAATTTTACAGATACCAGACACATGCGTGGTTCTACACATATGCAGACCATGTGTCTTTACTCTATACTGCTGGCTTCTTTTGAATTGTTCTCAGTTCCTGGAATCAGAACAAAAGGAACACTCAGGTTTTTATATCTTAAGTTTCAGATCTTTCAGATATGTGCTTGTCACAAAAATGTTATTTATATTGTATGGCGTCACCAGCACATCAAAGCACAACAATGGCATGTTTAATTTATATATAAGCTTGACTGGTATCCTGTGTGACTTATATACAATGTCCAAGAAAACAGTGCTGCCATTAGGTCCAACTAGAATTAGGGATGCACTCAAAATAGTGGTTAAGATTCACGTGTCAAAGAATGCAAAAAAAAAAAAAACAAACTTGTCCAAGACTGAAGGGGGAGGGGTCACACGCAGGATGGGATGCCAGTCCGTTGCAAGACACCCTAAGCAGGACTCAAACTCCAGACCCGCCAGAGAGCAGACAAAGGCCAAACCTGCCACGCCGCCGCACCCCCTCACACAAACATCAGTCTCTTCAAAACAATAAGAAGAATCAGTCCAGTCGCTTGTCATTTACAGTCTTGTTATTGCATGTCCAGCCTTCCATGTCTCCATGCTGAAACTACAGTTTGTCAGTTCTGCAGGACTCACCACTTGCCACTCCTCCCTCTTCCGTCGATGTTGATGGAACTCCAGCTTACTCAGTCCAAGACCTCTTGGACTCTAAATGATAAGGCTTTACACTGTATTTTGTGAGCTGAGAACTGCTGAATTTTTCTCTGCATTTTAAGATGGGGCTCAAAACTCAGCTCTTTCAGACTCACATCTCCACCTAAGTGCTCAATAAATGCTTACAAGTTTGTCTACTTAACCTGGGGGCAGCTAGTAGTGTAGTGGTTAGAGCTGCTACCTTTACACCCAAAGGGTACAGATTTTAGCCTCACCTCTAGCTGTAGTGCTCTTGAGCAAGGTACTTACCCTAAAAATTACCCAGCTGTTTAAAGGGGTAAATAATTGTAAGTCACTACTACATATGTACATTGTTTTGGAGAAAAGTGTCAGCTAAATGAATAGATATAAATATTAATCATAATCATTGTTTCACAATGTCTTGCGCGATAGTAAATAGACTCAACACTTTTGATTATTTAAATGTGATTAAATGATACTTTAAATAATTTTACTGCCAGAGAACTTATCTATTGCATTTAGAAAGCTTTGGAATGAGAAGGAAGTCTAAAACTCTGGCCTCATTATCAGATGCCACAGATGAAAGTGCCTGGGCTATGACTGTGCCTAACTACCACTAAACCTTTGACTTGATTCCTGGTTATACAGCGAAGTGGTTTGTTAAAGTCTGATTTTCATCTTTAGCACTTTTAGGGACATACAATTTTGTGGGGTGGAGATTGAGCAATTTACTCTAATCAGTTGGAAATTTACTGTGTGGACAGGCAGATATTGGGGTGGACCCTGTTATACAAAAAGGGAGCCAAAGGCCAGTACAAGCTAGACTAAAAGCTTCATGGATAACCAAAACTGATCTCTCCTCCCCAAAGGCACAATATGCAACACTAACTTTTATCCATTATCTGACAAACAAACAAAGAAAACAGGTTACCTATTAGACATATGTCGAAACTGCACATTTGTCTGTAAAATTTTTGGTTTAATGTGCGCTACATAGACAAGAAGTAAACAATAAGCTTGAGCGAAGCATGTGTGGTTATGGTCTGTACATTTGTTTTTTTATAGAAATCAGTTTATAACAGAAAATGTCTATTACTAAATTAACAGGATAAAATAAAGTTTTCTGTGGGGAGCTATGATTTAAGTTTCTGAACCTTTTGCTGCGGTTCCTAAAGCGGGATGTGTTGTCAAGTTGAGCAGGTCCACAAACTTTAGCAGTTGCAGAGGGGTGCAGATGAATGGCAGAGATGTACAACATCTGCACAGTGGCTCAGTGCCTAAAGGAGTACCCAGATCCTGCAAGAGAGCTGTCAGAAAGGGATGTGTGCACATGTGTTATGATAATGGATCTGACACAGCACTTGTACCTAAATGACCCTCCATATCTCAGCGGATCTCCCCGGAGGGTAGTGTGAATCAGCCCGTCCTATTTCCTTCCAGTGCACGGGCTCTTGTGCACGTATTTTTGTTGAGTTAGTTTCCCTGGTTGAATAGCTGTATTGAAGGAGCCTGCTGGATATTAATGACATTTGCATACAGTACTGTGCAAAAGTCTTGGGCACTCAGATGTTTCACAAAAATATTTGTTTTAGACGGTTATTTAATGTCTTGTGCATTGGTGTTAATGGGAAAGAGCATATTTTAGATTACCAAGCATTCCTTTTGCAAAAACTTACAGTATTACAGTAAGGGTTTTGTATGTTGTTAAAGTATACACGCACACACTCACTCTCTGAGACTGCTTGTCCCGAGCGGGGTTGCGGCAAACCAAAGCCAAACCTGGCAACACAGGGTGCAAGGCTGGATGGGGAGGGGACAGGACGCCAGTCCATTGCAAGGCACCTTCAGCAGGACTCAAACCCCGGACCGGCCAGAGAGCGGGACCTGGACAAGCGGTTGTTGACGACGGATGGTTACTAAGCTTTGTAGGAAGTTTATTAATTAAGAGCATTATTTTTGGAAGCATTCTCACTTTACAGCTTTTTTTCTCCAAGCAACTGCCTAAAACTTTTGCACAGTACTGTAGTTGTTATGAAAAAGAAGAAAAAGAGAAAAACTGTTTTTATCGACTTACTGCTTGTTAGTGCATTGCACAAACTTTAGAAACTGTAGAATAATAACTTCTATTACAAACACATTGCGATGGTACTCTTAGGGCTTAGGTTACAGTCAATCTCGCTCTCATTTCACATGGACTCATGTGTATGAAGTTGTTTAGTGTAGCCATCACTCATCAGTTATTTGGCAGATCACAGTAAACTTTTGCAGATCATTTTCATGCATATGCAGTAAATGCAGCATTTCAGTTCAGGAATTCTGAAGAAAAATTATATACGGCGCACATATTATTCATTAACTTAATTACCACTTACAACTTAATTGTATCAATTAAGTTAGGGGAAAGGGCTGGAATGAATTCCAGTGAAGACCTTCATGGAACGAGTGTGAGAACACTGCAGCGTTTAAGAGCACGTGTGATGTGTTATGCTTCGCTTCGGCATAACCTACCGCCAAACCTTGGAATGTCTATGCTTCGCAGATTTGCCACTGGGCTGTCAAGCGCAATGCTGCACTGTAGCTCCGTTCATGAGAAATCCAAGCGGAAGACAAAGCAATGTGTTCTGTTCAGGGAACTTGGGGCTAACAGAGCAGAGACAGAGGTTTGGAGGGGTGGTGGGAGGCTTTCATTATGCAGCCACTGTTCTCATAGCTAGTCATATATCATCTCTACTAATTGAGAAGAGGTCACTAACTAGCAGTATGCCTCCTAGCCAGTCCTAATTCTGAACAGATGAAACATGGTTTTAGCTCTCGGTGGCTGGGGTAATCACACTCTGTTACTGTAGCACTCTAGAAATTGAACTAGACTGGGCAGACATAAACATAGCTGATTTGAATTAAACAAAAAAGGTGTTCTCAGAGGACTTTCACACATGTCCGTGACTTCAACCCGTGAAGATACTGCCTATGTTTAGATGCAACCAGTTCAGATGAAGAGGTCTCTCTCTCTCCGTTGCACTCATCGTGTTTCTCTGTGTCATGTACGTCACTTTGGAGAAAAGCATTTGTTAAATGAATAAAGGTAAATGTAAGACAAATTAAAGCTATTTACACATGACGCACATGAAGTAAATTATGGTCTCATTACAAGACAATTCACAAAATCAAAAACTCTTGACAGATAATTCCATGCATTAAGTTCACAAATACCATCTTAAAATGTTTGAGAGATGCTATCAAAAGTCTTTTGTACTACTGTATCCCCTTTATCTCATGACTCCCAGAAGATGCATGTCATTTCCACACTACTTACAGATTGTTTGTGGTCTGAGGAAAACTAAGGAATTTGGCAGTTATCTGACTTCATTTTGTCAATTTACACTGTGACATATTTACACTATAGCTTCTTCATTGAATCCATTGGCTTTCAAGACAGCAGTGTCCATAATTGGCAATCTCTCAGCCACAAAAATGACAACAACTGCTTTGGGTTTCTAGATTACAGCTAAACCGATCAGATTTTGTCGCATGAGAAACCAATTAAATTATCCTGTTGCTAAACTGTACTGCTAAATTGTCTAAATATATAACTTAAATTCTGGCTGTAATGGAGTAAAAATAAGATTATTTAATAGATCAAAAATAAATTTAAGTGAAAAATATATGAAACTATATCAATACCATTCAAATGTTGAATAGTTTGTTTAAAAAAAAAAAAATTGAAAGAATTTTGTTTAGAGTAGAAGTTATGGACTTTCCCCAGAGACAAAAGATAAGAGAATACATCACTGGCTAAGGAAATGGAGGAGCAAAGTAAAAACAGCAAATTAAATGGCATTTTATCTTAGTTTGGATACAGAGTAATTATGTCTTTACAGAGGAAGTACGTACTCAGGTCAGCATGCTCTTCAGCTGACGCATTAAATCATAATCATACAGATTAGCATGATTCTTTTCTGTTGGGCTCTCACAGATCCCTTCCATTGAGTTTTATTGACTTCACATGATATGAAAGACACTACAGACAGAACTCCTTCAACTGTAGATGTATCACAATGAATGCAATGAAGTAGCAGAAGTTTACTAGTGCCAAAAATGTTTCAGGAAATGTAGAATTTAAATAAATGGACAAAATTAAAAACTAAAACATGCATTCAAAGTATTAATAAAATTATAAGTAAACAGAAAAGATTTTGTAACATACTGGTGTCTCGAGGAGAGGGGGGTGTGGTGGTGCAGCAGGTTTAGCCAGGGCCTGCTGCATGGTGGGTCTAGGGTTTGAGTCCTGCTTGGGGTGCCCTGCAGCGGACTGGTGTCCTGTCCTGGGTGTGTCCTGTCCTGGTTGTGTCCCCTCCCCCTTTGACCTTGTGCCTTGTGTTGCCAGGTTAGGCTTCGGTTTGCTGCAACCCCGCTTGGGTTGAGCAGTTGTCAACTGTGTGTAGTGTCTTGAAAAGGCATACAACTAAAGTTACAAAATTGTTTTTTTTTTTCCAAAGATTTTTATTGCATTTGTGTGGTTTTATGTAAAAAATGTTTTATTGCAGACATTCCAAGAACTGTTTGCTATCAATTTACTACCATCGCAGTGATTCTTTCATAGAAGTGTTTTTGTGTAATTGCAGTAATTACATTTTATGAAAAGTGTAGTGTTATTCCATTTTTTGGGTTCCCTTTTTATTCCTTTCTTCTTAAACAGATAATTCTATTTTTCATTGACAATTACCGATAATAATTTGGCAGAAAACCTCACCCAGAGCAGCTAGTACAAATGCAGAAATCGTGCACCTTTTTTGCTTTTTCACCCACTGGTTTTTTTGATGGTCCTTGGCTTAGCACTAACTCAACATCATTCTTCCCAAGACAGACTTTCTCCACGTTCCCTCCACTCACACATTTCCCTGTTCCTGCAGGAGGCCACGCCGGACCTTCCCAGACAGACTGGAATCTAGAAGTCACCACTGATAACAGCTTTGTCTCCAAAGAAAACATCACAACAGCAGCTCAGATTTACCATTAGTCCCTCTTTAAGCACCAAGGGGAGTCTGCCCATCTTCTAAATGTCCATTCAATGGATCTCGTGGTCCAAGTGGCTCTTCTCTTCTCACTTAGATTATAGACTCATTGGCCAACTTGCCTAGCAATGGGACAGCTCCAACTCAACAACACGGCAGAAGCGTCTCAGGTTGTAAACTAAGAACAAAATGTTTGCATGTGACGTTTGTTTCTCACCTCCTGCTGCTTGGTAGCATGTGTGATTTGCCTCAATGTTGAAATCCTCATATCTGTGCACCAACAAGCTAATGGTAACGGCCAGCAGATGTGACTTGTCTCATATTTGAAGTCCTCATATTTGCCTACAACAATGGCATTGGCAAGACCTTCAGACTGTCATCAGGCACTACATTCCTGCTGGCCCTCTTTGCGCTGCTACTTCCTGACATCTGTTGGTTCTCTGGCTCTAAATCCATGCTCTCAGATAAAAACAAATACCAGATTTGGGGTTATCTCTAACCTGCCCACACAGTGTTCAAATGAGCTTTTGTTACCATGACAGCTGTTAAGGCCAAATAACTGAAGACTCTGAATTGCAGCATTTTCTGGATTTAAAATATGGGAAGGATGCGACCATGGGTAATGTCCTCTTGTCCTTACCTTTTTCCTGATGCTGCCATTTTACGATTTTTTTTTTTTTTTTTCTTTTATATGCTGTTGAAAGTTTTTGTTTAGCATTATTTTTCTACCTTTGGCAAGAGTTACATAAATACATGAAAATGTTTCACAAAGCCCCCCCCCATTTGATTTTAATGTCTTTAAATAACAGGCAGTGAGCATTACCTTACTGTTACTCTTTTTACTTCTTGGTGACTTAGTTTTAATGAGTTGCTGTATTTTAATTTTATGTCAGCGTGGCGTGGCGTGGGTTCAAGTCCTGCTTGGGATGCCTTGCGATGGACTGGCATCCCGTCCTGGGTGTGTTCCCTCCTCCTCCAGCCTTGCGCTCTGTGTTGCAGGGTTAGCCTCCAGTTTGCCATGACCCCGCTTGGGATGGGTGGTTTCAGACTGTGTGTGTGCGTCAATGTTACCATCTACATCTTCATTCATTCAAATATGTTTTGTCTTGTATATCAGAAAGTGACCTTTTGTTACTTCTTCACCACTGCTCTGAAAAGAGTTGTGTTTGCCGGTTTTCATTTTCCTGCGGTTAATATTTAGATACATTTGTACTTCTTGATATTGAGAGCCAGATTGTATGCAGGACTCCATCTCACCAAGTTCTGACCTAGTGCCCTGTAAGCAGTGTCATTTTCTTTTTTTTTTTTTTTTTTAAATCAAGCATACAACCTTGTGAGATCTACAAACCCAATATTATAAATTTAGTATTCAGTATATTGCATTATAAATCAGTACACAGGCCCCATGCTGTACGGATTTAAGATTAGTTTGAAAACATTTCATTACTTTTGTTACATTCCTTTCTAACTAATTGTCATCCCATCATCCACACTAAGTAGCTACATAATGTCACAAAAACAGTTTTGGAAGGGCTTTTGAAAAAATCTGGAAATGTTGCTTGCGGCTATGCAGAAGAGATCAAAATAATTAGCTCTGTAAACACAGGTGCCAAGATCATAATTAATAGTAAACTGTCCTGAAGCCATTAAGTGAATGCCAGACTATGACCCCCATGTAAACAGTTTTCAGTATAAAACGCAATGGACGTGCAGCTCAGTGAGGTTTCAGGTTGGGTAAATGTTGTTACGGTATATATCGCCCATGACATGGCAACAAAGCTACAAGGTGGCTGTCGCGAAGCACTGGGAAGCAGCTGAATTTTTGTTTTAGAGGATTTATTTGGGATTGCAGCCAAGAAAACATTGCACTGATGAGAGCTGGACTGTACATCCCTGTCCTCCATCTGTTCTCTTTTTTTTGTTTCTGGTACGATAATCATGATCTTCCTCCTCTACTTGTGTTTTCTAATGAGTTTCGCTTGCGAAAAAGAGCAAGTCACACCTACGACAATTATATAACTACACTCTCCTCAGCGGTAGTTCTATACTCCAAGTCACACTTCGTTTATCCGTGGCGTTCATTTTTGAAGAACAATGCTCTTACGTGTATGTAAAATATACATTATGCTGAAGCATAACATGGTAACTGGATCAGTTGAGAAATTGCAAATATGTTCTGCTACATTGACCTCATTTGGATCAAAATTCATCAAATTGGCAGACTGATGTCTCTGTGCATTTATATCATGGTTAGTTTTGCTCATTCTCTGCATTCCATTCTTCATTTCACTGTGTCAGTGTGTTGCACTTATTTTACTCTTATTTCTGTTTTTAATCATCTAAGAGAGCTTAATAGTTCTTTGACACTGTCTATTATTATTTATTCATTTAGCTGACACTTTTCTCCAGTAAACTTGGTGTGTGTTGGTTTATTTTTCCTGTACTAAGGTACTTAGAGATTTATCCATTATACAGCCATGTAATTTTTACTGACAAACTTTTCTAATGTAAGTAATATGACCTGCGTGATTTGAGAAGTTCTCTGTAGATTACAGGTTCTGTTATGTATATTATTTTTAATATAGCAGATGCCCTTTTTATAAATACCTGAGTACTGTTATGATTGATTGTTCATTTAACTTTAAAGGTCTGTAGGAATATATACACATATAGATGTAGGAATATTTTTGCATATTTATTGACTCCATGTTGATATACAGATTATCAGCATAATACAGACATGTTCTAAATGAAGGGACAACACCAAATGGCAGAGGCCTCTTTTTTTAAACAAAAAAGTCATGGTTATACAGTAAAGGAATTGCTAATAATAGTTAACTTACATAAAGTGATTTACAATTTCCAACTGGCAATGATTTCTACAGGTGGATGTACACAGAAATCAAACGGTAGAGATAAAAACAAATACTGCATCTATGGACCATGAAAATGAGATGCAGAATACCTAACATACAATATGAAGTATGTGTTTTGAATAACAAAATTAAAATCAGTGCGTGAAACTCATTCTGATTACCTGATTAATGTGTGAAAAATTAGGTTTACAGAACAAGTTCAAGGTCAAAATTATTAAAAATTTGTAAGACACAGCTATACACACATACAAAACAATTAGTTACAGCTCACTAAACATGCTGTACAGGTATACAGATATCCAGCTATTATATTTAAATCTTAAGATATAAATAGCGCTATAGTATGATTTCCACAAATTTAAGACCATTTATTTCTGAAATACAAAGTGATAAATGACCTTCAAGAATACATTCCTGCCTTTAATTATAATTACTGGGAATTGGTGAAGTGTAGTAAGAACAGAAGTTCATGCACTCAGGAACAGGGTGTATGACAATAACGAGTGACAATAACGCTGATTTAAAGTTTGTACAGAAGTTCACTTATCTAGTTAACCTACTGTGTGACAAAGAAATGGGTGGTTGTGTTTGGTTTACGTAGGTAATCCATCCTCAGATGTAATTCCAAAATCCTGAATACTGTGTTCACAAAGAAAATGACTGTGGGAAAAGTTGGCCTCCAAAAAATATAATTACATAATATTTTGTGTATGGCAGGGACTACTGCTAATGATCCTTGCTCAAAGAACATTGATGAGAACAGTGGAAAGATGTTGAGCAGATTGTCATTAGCTTATCAGAAAGCAGGGACAGATTGTAGTGCATCCCTTCTAAGTAGAATGCATTCCAGGCTGTGATCCTAAACAGGTCTGAAGAAGAAAGGAGTGCATAATAATATCTCACATTGCCCACTGCAACAAAAGGTGTGCTATAAATAAATTACATGTTCTTGCCAAACCCACAAAACCCTGCTGTCACACCCTCCCACTTCCAGATAGACAGCAGTAGACAAGCTCCCATGTCAGTTGTTTAGAAGGGGATTGCGGCTGTAAGATTCCCGACAGAAAGCACATAATCTGCGGATACTGTGACATTGCTGGCAGAGGAAAATGGGATTCTGACCACAATTGACACCTTCAGATAAAGAGCCACACATATGAATATATTTCTTTTCTTGGTAAAGTGTTTATTTTGAAGTTGATATCATTCCAAGTGTTACAGCCGAAAAACAAAACAAAAACAAAACAAAAAAAAAAAAACACTTCTGTTGCCTACTATTGCAAGACTATTCAACCCATGATCTTGGAGGGTCCAGTCCAAATGCTTTTCCAGCTGTTTATACACCACTGACACTCACAAAGGGAGTTACATGTGTTTGGGTAGGACAGTGCTTTTTTTTTATGTTGTGGCTCGTTGTTTGCCTGCAACAAAAATCTCTGAAACTGAGCTCAATAGTCCTGATCCATGTCTTATGAACATTATTTTTTGTTTTTATATAATTTTAAATAGTTTTTTATGATTTTATGTATTTTTTTTTAATTTTGGCTTAAAGCACAAACAGTGCAATGTGTTCTCTGACAGCGAATACGATAATTACGCAGGTTCATTTATCAGGAGGGAACTACAGGTAATACAAAAAAATGAATTGCTACCTCAGTACTTGAATATACTGTGATACTTTCGGGGTGCAAATTTGTTAAATTACTTTGTGCTTTATGTTCAGTAAATAAATTGCACATAATGAAAGGATTCTTCCATTACAATGTCTATGAGATGCCCAAAATGGTCTCAGTTCTGCTTTCAGCTTACACTGCCATCCTGTGGGCAAGTGTGAGATTGTTCTCTCTCTCTCTCTCTCTCTCTCTCTCTCTCTCTCTCTCTCTCTCTCTCTCTCTCTCTCTCTCTCTCTCTCTCTCTCCCTCACACACACACAGGCATCCTGCATACTCCCTGATCAATTAATATTTCTTTAATCTGTGGTATACATAAGAACTAACCAATGTACCACAAATAACTAGAGTAACTGCTATGGTACCAGTGTCAATCAGAGCTGTTCCCTTCAGATTCCAAGAACACTTTCAAATTTCACCTATTGCTACAGAATCCTTGAGAAAGGTACTTATCCTGCATACTATACATCTCTCAAGCAAAACTACCAAGCTGTATAAATGGGTAGACAGTTGTAGGTTTGCTTAACATAAGTTGTTTTGCAGAAAAGTAAATATAACAGCTCAAGTCCCGTTTGCAGAACCAGGGCTCTAAGGAGGGCTCCCTCTACACAAAGGACAAGAAAGATTATAAGGGTTTATCCATTTAACTTGTTCAAGGGCAAGTGTTCAGGAAGTGTGCCAGTCCTTAAAAAGAGTTTCTTCTTAAAGCAATCTACTATTCAAAATTATAAGGAACCTTGAAAAACTGAGCCAATTGTTTCTAAACAACTATGTTGAATACATTTTTACTGTTTTTGCCAACATCTTTGCTCCTTCTTAGTGATAAAAATATTGGTTTATTCATTTGGTTTTAACTCTGCTATAAAGCCTGCTATATACTACTTCAAATATACAGTACTCATATTTTGCAGCCATATAGAAACTATTGCCTCCATACAGATTATCTTCTATGCCATACCCACGTGACCTACCGAACCACGATCATACACAACACACACATAATGCTGTCCTGTGTTGCACCTGTTTGGAAGTCTTTGCCCTTGGCTGGACAAGAGAGTCTCCCAGTACTGCTAATTCCATTTCAACCATATACCATGTTAGCATCATCTGTCCAAATTCATTTTGTTGAACAAGAAACTTATTATGTCTGCATGCACTCACACATAATCCCCAGAGTTAATGCTATTATTGAGAGCAATGCAAATGGTTATTGTCACAGAATTGTATGTAGCAAACTTCAATGTATTTAGGCACATGAATCAACAGTGGGCACTGGACATTAGTGTAGCCTTTGTCATGAAAGTGCTACAAGAAAATGCTCAGTTAAATTAGTACATACACCACCTTAAGAGCTTTCAAATGCATCAGCCCATTTTCAGAAATCACTCATCCACCGGAGGGTCAAGACTGTCTACAGCTAATCCGAGGAAGTACAGGGCACACAGCAGGATAGACCCTGAACAGAACGGAACGAAAGCTACCTAACCTACATGTAATTTTGAGTCACCAGTTCACCTTCAATATGACTTTGAACTGTGGGAAGAAACCAGCCTAAACCCACTAGGAGCACATGGAAACACCACAGAGAGGAGGGACCACATTAGTGATCAACAACCCTGGAACCGTAAGGCAGTAGTGCCATGGGCTACACCACATTGCCACCGTTTGCTAAATGAATCTCCTCTGGGTTGAAGGATCCGGGTTTGAATCCAACCTCCTGCCGTATTACCCTTGTGTGAGGTATTTATACTGAATGGCACTGTTAAAAATATGCTGATATATAAATTGGTAAATCACTTATCTGAATAGTCATCTTGGAGAACAGTTGTGAGAAGCTAAAAAACAAAATTGGAACAGTACGTGGTACAACAGCATCATTTCACATTAAAAGGACCCAGGTTCGAATCTCACCTCCCATTCTAGTAACCCAACCAAGGAACATGTCCTGAAATACTCCTGTAAAAACTATGTAGCTGTATAAAGGTGGAAATAAATTTAAGAAGCTTTAAATAATATACCTATTACTAAAAAATGCAACTACAAATCTATTTGTCTTTTTGCAAAACAATAACAATGGAACAAGGGTTACACAAGTTGCAGACAAAAAAAAAAGGTCAGTACAAGTTTAATGAGTCATTTCGTTGATATAAACTTTAGGTTACTCATTATCTGGAGATAAACTTAGACTGGGGATACATGAAGGCGGTCCTGAAACAACCTGGTGCACAGACAGCAGTGGGGTTGGCACGCTGCTTCGAATGGGCTTCAGATTCTGCCTGTGATCAGGTTCGTGAAGTCTCCTGTAAGAGCTGCTGTGTACGTCGAGAGGGTCTCTCAGGACCACTCCTGGGGACAACTCCATGGAGTCCAGCTGCAGCATAGACGTGTGGGGTACCCATGGCTGGGGATGGTCCTGCTCCTGCCATCCACTATCGCTAGAAAGTGGACGAAGGCCTCCGTCCAAGGAGCTTCTCTGATATGATGCTTGAGGACTGCAGAAGAGTGCTGAAGGTCCTTGACTCGCAAATCTCCTTGTATAACGTTTCTCCTGTTTAGGCCGTGACACCGGGCTTACCTTCTGTGGGGAATGCTGCGAAACATTTGGCTCGAGCACCTCAAATGCAGGCCACACTATCTGCTTGCGATAATGGCCTGGATCCAGTTTTGTTACTCTGGAGTCAATAGGTTTAGGTAAAGTTTTAGCTCTACCATGTTGGTTCCTGAGAAGAGGCTCCTCTTTTGGGCTTACTGAAGAGCTGGGAGAACCTATGAGACGTGGCAATGAAACTGAAACCTTGGGCACCACTCTGCGTGGAGGGAGTCTGGTCCTCCTTTGTTCTTTTTTCAGTGGTGGCGTTGGCATCAGCGCTACAGACTGGAGGCTTAAGCGTCCTTGCGGTTCCATAGAGTCCATTTTCTTTTTATGAGAAGCATGCTCCTTGGTGCCATCCTGGGACAAAGGACACTCTGTGTCTGAGACCTTTGCAGATAACCAGATAACATGGAACTAAACATGACAAACATCTACATTTTAACATGGAACAAACCATTGTATGTTGCATTTTGTGTTTAAAGATTTGAAAACAAATTTACTAAGTGAAAATCTAAAGTGGGTCCTTAAAGTATTGTTTGTGACAGATAAAACAGAATTCATGTGGAATTTTCATTTAAAAATAAGGCTGCCTTTACTTCCTTGCATTAAAATAATAAATTATTACTGAAAGTTCAGGGTTTCTTCTTAGCTTCAGACTTTTAAGGTACATCATTTACATACAATGAATTTTATATCACTTTATAAATTATATTTACTTAATGAATGAAGACATCCTTTTCAAACTGGCGAGGTTTACCTGTTCGAGGGCATGAGGTGGCATTTTGGCATGTACAACAGGCACACAACCCTGTGCCCAGGAATCTGTACTACATGGCTGGGGCTCAGTATCCTCCACCCAGTGGAGGGTGCTGTCAAGGCCCTCTCCTTCATCCCTCCCTGGGAACAAGCACCCCACTAACTGCACCAGGGTATCTTGTGCACGGGAAACTACAAAGGGTACCAGCTTCATGAAAGAAGTGAAAATGACAGTTAAAAAGAGCTGCTCAGGACAATCACACCTTTGCTAAATAAAACTACACTAAGAAATAGGTAATTCCTTTAAGACTTCTTATTTCATGTTATTCAAAACATTCTGCACTACTTCATTCTGTCCATATTTTAACACCTGTCCGTCTTGCAATAAGTTGTGAACACCATAATTTATCACCAAGTGTTTAATACATCTATTGCCATAAATGTCATAAAATACAATTATAAAATTAATTTACAACACATTTAAACAAAATTTACAAGGTAAAAAAAAAAAAACACTCAGATCAATGGCATAATGAATACATTGTGACAGCGAAACTTTATCGTGAAACTCTAGGAAACTACACAAAACCTGAAATAATCAATGAAAATAAAACATGGGACCTGAAAATTGTACTGCTCAGAAGCAAAACTCTTACCTGCCTCTCCAGATACAGTTTATAACATTTTTCCATGACACGTTGCATCAGCTCATGTAGGATTTCTGCCACCACTTCCTCTCCCTCCTCCTGTTCCACCATGGCGAGCCAATCAGACTTAGAAAGGCGGCCTGGTATGATGTCCACAGGTTTGGCTGGACTAGGAAGGGGAGGAGGCACAGAGGCTGAGAAAGTGCGACCCTTCTCACCCCGGGACTTAGCTGGGCGAGACATGGTGGCTCGGAGATAAGTGTCATTGCATGTCAGCTTTCACCGGAACAACCAGAAAACATGTAACCTGTAAAAGAAAAATAAACATATTACATTTCAAATGCTTATTATAGCAGTGAAGTATCACTTGTGTACAATTATTCTCAATTTTCCTTTTTCATAGTAATCTACTTTTGTGTCACCCAAACACCTGTACTGTATGATAGTTTCTTGATGTGTGGGTAATATATTAACTCTCTTAAACGTATTGGGTGGCACAGTGGTAAACCGAGTAGCACTGTTGTCTCACAGCACCTGGATGGTGTGAAATGACATGGGTTCAATCCTGCTCAGTCTGTGTGGAGTCTGCATGGGTTTGCTCCCACAGTCCAAAGACATGCTGTTCAGGTTCCCCCATACTGTGTGAGTGACACAGAGAGAGTGTGTTCCACTGATGTATGACTGATCCAGTGTAAGTAGTGTATCTAGCAGTGTAAGTCACCTTGGTGAAGGTGTGTGGGATGATAACACACCATAAGAATAGGAAGACAATTACACAAGTAATTTTCTCATTGGTTTTGCAGCTGCATTTATCTTTCCATACACAGTAATTGCAAATAAGGACGAACTGTACACATCTGATGACGTGTTTATACGAAATTACACGGGTATTTATTTCATGTAATTATACGAGATGAGAGTCTGAATATGAGACTCATCGTGTATCCGTTCCAGGAATTCAACATCGTCATTTCCGATGGGTTGTTCTGATACCTACAAACTTTGGAAGAACACCAGTTTCGATATTGCGAACAACACACGAAATTCATCTCAGCTGTCCAACAGTGAAGTCCCGGCCGGCTCAGCAACAGTTCTTCTGAGGCACTCACTCAGGCAAGTGACTCGAGTCAGTCAGTGTGAATTCACAGACCGAACCAAATTTTGGTCCAAAGGGCTCGTGCGGTTTTGCTTTCTGTGTTTTTTTTCCCCCTTTTACATGAACTAGTCACCTTAAAAACGGTTCTTTCTGTGCGTTCGGCCCCCCCGGCGGACCCGCTCCATTCCCGTCTTTCTTCACCTGCTCCGTCTGTTTCGCTCCGAACGGTTGCTTAGCACGCCGAGCCTTCGCTCCTCGCGCTGCTCTCGCGACATTTCCGGACGCTGTCTTCCGGTCGCACGTCACTCCGCCGTCGTCATGGCATCGACAGACGCCAAAGGAGGATTAGCAGTTTAGCATATCGCGCGCAGTAACTGGAACGTCAAACAGCGGACGGAAATGGCAGATCGCCGGTAGCCTGATGTTCGTGTAGCCGCCACAGGGCTGTAACTCCATCGCACTGCGGACATGGCCGTCGCTGCTTTACCTTGCTGCATTTAGCAATAGCCGCTTACAGTCTGTAACAGGTAGCTTCAGCTTGTGTCTCGTCTGGCTGTTTCCGCTAGTGGTGTTGGGTTCCAATCCTTCACCGCTGCAAAAGAAAACAAGCCAGGGAGGTAAGTTGAGCGATATTATTATTATTATTTTATCAATAAGAAGATTTAAATCAACGAGATGCTATTTTTGTTGTCGTCATCCTGCAAGTTCACGACGGACGATTAACTCACTGCTTCGTTTAATTTTCATGATTATGTTGTGTTTTTTTTTTTGTTTTAAATGTAAAAAAAATCGTTGTTTTTTTAGGTGGTTGGGAGGTAGATAACAAATCAATCTCTGGAAGTTGGACTTCTCAGCTTGATGAATTCCGAGATTCACCACGAGTGTATGAGTCTCACATCATGAGATAATCCCACCAGTGACTAATCCCCCAACTAGGGGTGCGGTGGCGCAGTGGGTTGGACCGCAGTCCTGCTCTCCAGTGGGTCTGGGGTTCGAGTCCCCCTTGGGGTGCCTTGCGACGGACTGGCGTCCCGTCCTGGGTGTGTCCCCTCCCCTTCCGGCCTTACGCCCTGTGTTACCGGGTAGGCTCCGGTTCCCCGTGACCCTGTATGGGACAAGCGGTTCTGAAAATGTGTGTGTGTGTGTGTGTGTGTGTGTGTGTGTGTGAGACTAATCCCCCCTGTTCTCACTGCTCTAAAGTAACTACCTACCCAAGCAGATCATCACTCGACACGCATCACTAGAAAGGCTTCACCTGTATCAGGTATCAACTGAATATCAGGCAGAAGGCGCACGTCCTTCTGAAGTAGAGTGCCGCGTCACAGTGTAACAGAATAAAGACTTTGTTGTGAAATCATGACACTTGCAAGACTTTTTTTTTTTATTTGAAACGATAAAATTTCCTTTTTGCTAATTTTGTAGTATTTACTGGGTATAATAATTAGCAGAAAAGCAGAAAGGAATGATGATGGCTATCACCAGTTATTAATGTTATGACCGTTCTACAAAATATTCTGCCTACATGATGATGTTGATGTATGTTGAATAAATATTTTTTGCAAAAGGAAATAAGGGCATTTCGGCTTCTCAGCTAATCACCTGCTCTCAATGACCCCGGGATGTTTATTTATGAATGGAGCTCAGGTTAAAGAAAAAAAAAAAGGAGTGTAAAAAGCTAATTAGCATTGCTTCCCATTCTTTTCAGAACTTTATTCCCATAAACAAGCAAGGAAACGCAAATATGTATCACAAGGAGAAAAGCATCCAGATCAAAAGCAGCGCCTCAGCCCTGTACAACAACCTGAGCGTGCTGCGGATCGCCCCCCGCTGTCTCACGTACTTTACCGTGGTCCATGCCAATGTGGTAAACATGGTGAGTGCCTCGTGGGACGGACTGAACTTCTCACACCGGCAGCTGCAGTCCAAGGAGGGGAACATTGCAGCCAGCTCTTCACTCATCATGCAGGTCGGTCGGAGGGAGGGAGTCCTGCAGTAATTCCACGTCATGCCCAGACATCCACAACAACCACCATCAATGCCACATATCTCATGCCATGAGGGTCAACGCATGAATAAGACTTCGGCAAAGGGCTACGTACGTACAATCACATAGCTTTCCTGCCGTGACAATCACACTTCATATTGACAACCATGTACTCAGGTGCAGCACGGGTACATGACACTGCTGGACAGAATCAGAATGAGCTTTATTGCCAAGTATTTTTACACATACAGTGCTGTGAAAAAGTATTTGCCCCCTTCCTGATTTTTTTTTTTTTTTTTTTTTTGGATGTTTGTCACAGTCAAATGATTGATATCATCAAACAAATTTTAATATTACACAAAGTAAATACAAAATGCAGTTTTTAAAATGATGATTTCATTTATTAAGGGAAAAAAAAGCTGTCCAAACCTACCTGGCCCTATTAATTGCCCCCTAAACCTAATAACTGGTTCTGCCACCCTTGGCGGCAACAACTGCAATCAAGTGTTTGAAAAAACTGGCAATGAGTCTTTCACATCGCTGTGGAGGAATTTTGGCCCACTCTTATTTGCAGAATTGTTTTAATTCAGCCACATTGAAGGGTTTTCGAGCATGAACGGCCTGTTTAAGGTCATGCCACAGCATCTCAATCGGATTTAAGTCCGGACTTTGACTAGGCCACTTCAGAACCTTAATTTTGTTTTTTTTGAGCCATTCAGAGGTGGACTTGCTGGTGTGTTTCGGATCATTGTCCTGCTGCATAACCCAAGTGCGCTTGAGCTTGAGGTCATGAACTGATGGCCGGACATTCTCCTTCAGGATTTTCTGGTAGAGCACAGAATTCATGGTTCCATCAATTATGGCAAGTCATTCAGGTCCTGAAGCTGCAAAGCAGCCCCAGACCATCACACTACCACCACCATGTTTGACTGTTGGTATAATGTTCTTTTTATGAAATGCTGTGTTAGTTTTATGCCAGATGTAATGGGATGCACACCTTCCAAAAAGTTCAACTTTTGTCTCATCAATCCACAGAATATTTGCCCAGAAGTCTTGGGGATAATCAAGATGTTTTTTGTCAAATGTGAGACGAGCCTTTGTGTTCTTTTTGGTCAGCAGTGGCTTTCGCCTTGGAACTCTCCCATGGATGCCATTTTTGCCCAGTCTATTCCTTACTGTTGAATCATGAACACTGACCTTAACTGAGGCAAGTGAGGCCTGCAGTTCTTTAGATGTTGTTCTGGGTTCTTTTATGTGCTCCTGGATGAGTCGTCGTTGCGCTCTTGGAGTAATTTTGGTAGGCCGGCCACTCCTGGGAAGGTTCACCACTGTTCTAAGTTTTCTCCATTTGTGGATAATGGCTCTCACCGTGGTTCGCTGGAGTCCCAAAGCCTTAGAAATGGCTTTGTAACCCTTTCCAGACTGATACATGTCAATTACTTTGTTTCTCATCTGTTCTTGAATTTCTTTAGGTCGCAGCATGTTGTGTTGCTCTTTGAGATCTTTTAGCATGCTTCACTTTGTTAGACAGGTTCTGTTTAAGTGATTTCTTGATTCAACTGGTCTGGCAGTAATCAGGCCTGGGTGTGGCAAGTGAAATTTAACTCAGCTTTCCAAAAAATGTAGTTAATCACAGTTCATTCATGATTTAATGGGGGGGCAATTACTTTTTCACAGGGGGCCAGGTAGGTTTGGACAGCTTTTTTCCCTTAATAAATGAAATCATCGTTTAAAAACTGCATTTTGTATTTACTCGGGTTATCTTTGTATAATATTAAAATTTGTTTGATGATATCAATCATTTGACTGTGACAAATATAAAAAAAAAAACATCAGGGAGGGGGCAAATACTTTTTCACAGCACCGTGCAAGGAATTTGTCTTGGTGACAAAAACTTCCACAGCACAGACAGAATGACAGTGACAAGACACAGATAATAAAAATAGAATAAGTGAATAAAAAATATAAAAATACACAATATACAAAAAAAGACACTAGACATCATATGTATGTACAGGTATGATATATATAAATGTAAGGGAATGTAAAGAAGAGGTATGGTGCGTTAAATAAGTATTAGTATAAGTATAAAGGTAAGTATAAAGTATAAGTATACAGGTGGCTGTACCAAATTGGTTGGGTTGTTCCCTCTAGCTGAGTGCGCTCTTTTCTGACGCAGGCATCGTGGTGTGTTCTGCCCTCCAGGGAGCTGCTGGTGCTCACCTCTCAGAAGGGAATTCAGGTGGGACATCCACGGCGCCTCTCTGCTCTCAAAATGTGCTTTTGTATTGTTCTGCAAGCAACCTGTCTGCGTTCCAGATGTACGAGTCTGACGGCTCCATCATGGTGTACTGGCATGCCCTGGACAACCCGGAGACACCGACAGGTAAAATCCGCAATCGCACTTAATGTAACACTGAAGTGAGTTAACAAAAAACAGTGTTTTTACTCACTATTTGAATGGATCTCAAAAAATGGGACTGCACTCTGGGCCACATGTTTTTAAGAAGCTGTGTAGACTTTGTAAGGGTTCTTATTACAGCGAGTTTTATTTATGCGTGCTGCCTCTTTAATACCGTGAGCATGGTAATTACCCTCATCTGGTCTGTGAAAATGGGGGTACAGTGGGATTGGCCTGGTCCTGCTGCATGGCGGGTCTGAGGTTCGAGTCTTGCTTGGGGTGCCTTGTGGTGGACTAACATCCCGTCCTGGGTGTGTCCCCTCCCCCTCCAGCCTTACGCCCTGTGTTGCGGGGTTAGGCTCCGGTTCGCCGCGACCCCGCTCGGGACAAGTGGTTTTGGACAGTGTGTGCGCGGTCTGTGAAAAATTTCTCATCTTAATAATTGTGTACTAATATCGATCTGGCTGTGGGACTTGTCAGCCCAGGCTGTGTTTGCTCGTGGAATCGCCGCAGTGAGGGAGAACTACATCTGTGTGGGTGAGTGGCAAAGCTCGTCTTGCAAAAGTCACTCTTCCAAAGACTCAAACTTTCATTGAGCGTTTCTTGACCTGACACTCGGCCCCGCCTCTGTCGGCAGGGATCTCCTCGGGCTCCGTCCTGGTGTTCGACATCCCAAGCAAAGGGAGCAACGTCATGTTGTCGGAGGTGCTGGAGGAGCACAGGGACGCCGTCACAGACATGGCGTCTGAGTGCTCCGGCAGCCTGGTACAGCCCCTGGGACCCACCTCACTTCTGCCCGTGTCCCACCCTCCCCAATTATGCTAATGAGGTTTCTCATTTGTTAGTGTATCAGAAAGAATTTGAACTGGCAACATTGACGTTCAGTTCAACTATGTTATGTGAATATGTGAATATGCTTACATACCTATCCAGACACCTGAAATGACTTTAACTCAACTTGTGAACTGGCAGTTAAAGTTTCTCCAGGGTGCAGCAGTTTTTACCTTCTGGGGGTGTACCAGCAGTGCCTTAACTGCTCTGTCACCCACAGCCAGATTTGAGAGCTCTACTTTCTGCTGCTGAAGCTCTTTCCCGCTGCGTTTCCCCTCCCTCAGGAGTACATGGCCGACCTGGTCACCGCCGACGACTCCGGCCTCCTGTGTGTGTGGAAGTCGGGAGAGGATTTCCAGCTGCTCCACAAGATCCCGGGTTTTGAGTGAGTGTGAGAGTAAGACCTTGGGTGTCGGAAGGGCGCATAACAGGCGGGGACACTCAGGTGGAAAAGGACCGTGAAGAAGGGGAAACGGAGCAGTGCGGGGATCGTGGAGTTGTGCAGTAAATCCACCGGTGTCCATTTCTAATACAGTGCTTATTAAGAACCAGGTTTTTTGCAGTACACTTTTGCGGTACACCGCGACTGCAGCACATCCCTTGTGTGGAAACACATGACGAGCAATAGCTGCAATGCTCTGAATCACCCCCTCTGTCTCCTCACAGCGTCTCCTGCTCCTCTGTGAAGCTGTGGAAGGGAACGGTGGCGGCAGGGTACGGCACGGGCCAGATCCGCATCTACGAGGCCGTCACGGGTATTGTGCACGCAGAGGTCAATGCCCACGCCCGCTGGATCTACTCGCTGGACATCGCACCCTTCTCTGGCCTGGTGAGGCAGGGCCCAGTCACAGCATCCTCCTGCACATTCTCTTAACTTTAATCACTTCCTCTCAGGGTAAAAGGAAAGAAATACTGTTAAAACATTAGCACTATTTATGTGTTGCTTGACCAGATCTACTCACAGGCTCATGCATTCATGCTGTATAATATTTTATATTTGTTCATTTAGCTGACACTTTTCTCCAGAGCAACTTACAATGTTGAAGTTATAGTTATTTACCCATTTGTACAGCTGGGTAATTTTTACTGGAGCAATTTAAGGTAAGTACCCTTGCTCAAGGGTACTAAAGCTGGAGGTGGGATTCAAACCCACACCTCTTGGGTCCAAAGGCAGAAGCTCTAACCAGGAAGCTTCCTGGATCACCTGGACTAACCGTATAGCAGCAGGGGGCACCTGAAACTTACCAGTCCACCTTTTATGAATTGTACTTAAGATAATTTGCAGGAGGCATGATGGACAGCCGTCCACCTGATGCTTGCCAGTGCACGTAGTCTCGCTGTGTCCCCTTCGGTTCTTCCCCGGTATTGACCAGGCTTCCTGTCTGCATACCCACAGCTGCTGTCGGGTGCCGAAGACTCTCTGGTGCGGGTCTGGCATCTGACCATGAACCCGGACGCTAACAGCGTGGAGGTAAAGTATCTTACAGCTGTACTTTACCCCATTGCACTCCCCGGAGTCAATGTCCCCCTCATCCCCTGCAGGTTGAGCACCTGTACAGCGAGTGCATCACCGACACCCAGATATGTGGCGCTAAGTTCTGTGACGGGGACGGGTACGCCTTCGCCGTGACCGGGTACGACCTGAGTGAGATCATCCGCTACACGCAGGCATAGGCGCTGCAGGCAAGTGGGGAGCGGCACATGCCAGAAACTGCAGGAGAAGCAGCTGTAGATCACATCTGTGTCCGTGTGTGTGAGAGATGCTCTCTCGACTCGCACTTCACTGTCCGAAAGGGCCTTCAGCTCACAATCCACGGTGATGACAGCACAAGCTGACCACCTGAATGACGTACAACTGTAACGTGTGTTAGACAGTGCCATTATGTACAAGAACAGTGATGGTGGCAGTAATGGTAAATGGGTTTTTTTTATCTGTGGATTTTGAGATAGAAAGAATTTTTTGCTCCTCTCTGATCAAGCTGCGAAAGCAATCCATTCACACCATAACCTGTGTGTGTTCGTCTCAAAACAATATAATGTGTTCACAACTTTCACCATTGAAACTGCATTGGCATGTGAAGCTCTTCTGTGCTGAAAATTCAGGAATTGTTATATTTTTTAGAAATATACAGTGTTTGCTCGTGTGTACTGATAGACAGTATGGCTACAGTTGTGGAACAATGTTTAAATTTACGCTTTTGCAATTTGTTTAGTAATGTATTTTTTTTTTTTACAATAGGGAATGAAGTCTTCACAGTATATAAAGTATATACAACCCAAAGTTTTATAATCATAAGCTCCTTGTTGATTGTTGTCAGTGCTGCATACATTCGTGTGCTGGGTTATTTCGAGATCTTTTTAATTCCAAAGAAGCTGTCTAGCTTTACAAATAAATGAATGTATATGTTTTGTGTCTTTTCTATTGTGTTTAATTTAATGTGTCTTGCAATTCCCACGTTGTCCAGCAGATGGAGTGTGGACCTCACATTCAATACTGCACAGGCGCCCTGCAGAACCACTGTAATTGCTGCGGAGTATTTGCGACTGTGGTTAATTCTCCTAAAATGAACCTTTAATTACCATTAATTTAAAAGGGGGAAATAAATACTGCATTCCTGAGTAACAAAAAAAGTTGACGTTCACAATAGGCAGTGCTCTATTTTGGCCCTTGGTTATAGTTAGAACAGGGTGCTGCCGATGCCTCCCACGCTTGGGCTGTGGGTTTGGACTCGGGTTTGAATCCATCGTGTTCACACGTTCTCTTATGGTCCAAAGAGATGTTTCAAGCTGCTGGAATGGTGGCACAGCAAGCAAAGAAGCAAAGTTGCTGTTATGTAGTGAATTGGTGGTGTGAGAGAACATGGGTTTGATCCCACCTCAGTCTGTGTGGAGTTGGCGTGTTTTTCCTGTGTCTGTGTAGGTTTCCTCTGAGTGCTCTGGTTTCCTCTCACAGTCTAAAGACATGCAGGTTCAGGTTCACCCATAGTGTGTGAGTGACACAGAGAGAGTGTGTTCCACTGATGTATTGATGAGTGACCCATTGTAAGCAGTGTAAGTCACCTTGCTGAATAAGGTGTGTGGACTGATAACACTACACAGAGTTCATTGGAAGTTGCTTTAGAGAAAAGCATCTGCAAAATAAATGTGTGGTTGTGAATCTCTTTTTGCATATAAAGTCAGCAAGACTTGTATTTTAAACAGATATTTCTGTTAATAAGAGGTTTTCCCACATGTGAGGTGATAGCTTGTTACATGAATTTTAGGGTGCAAGTTAGTCGTTCATGTTAGTGGTCGTCAAGTGCAAGACATGAACACCCTGGATGAGACACCAGTCCGTCTCAGGGAAATCAGACATTCATTCAGTCACACATGGACACCACAGACAATTAAGAGTCAGCAATACCTCCCAATGCACAGAACACACATGTCTTTGGGTTGTGAGAGACAATCCAGAGGAAACCCATGCAGACACGAGGGAACACGAAAACGAGGCAGAATCAAATTTGAATTCATGTTCAAATTGAAGCCCAGGAGCTCTTAGGCACCAACACCGCCTGCTGCACCACTGTGCACCCTCTCCCGGAAAATGGTTTTCATTCGTTCATTCATTCATTCAGATGATGCCTTTGTCCAAAGTGATGTACAACTCCATCCATCTTCCTCCGCTTTATCCGGGGCCGGGTCGCAGGGGCAGCAGTCCGAGCAGAGTCCTCCAGACTTCCCTCTCCCCGCACACCTCCTCCAGTTCCTCTGGGGGAACCCCAAGGCGTTCCCAGGCCAGCCGGGAGACATAGTCTCTCCAACGTGTCCTGGGTCTGCCCCGAGGCCTCCTCCCAGTGGGACAAGCCCGGAACACCTCCCCAGGGAGGCGTCCAGGAGGCATCCGGAACAGATGCCCGAGCCACCTCAACTGGCTCCTCTCGATGCGGAGGAGCAGCAGCTCTACTCCGAGCTCCTCCCGGGTGACTGAGCTCCTCACCCTATCCCTAAGGGTGCGCCCAGCCACTCTGCGGAGGAAACTCATTTCTGCCGCTTGTATCCGCGATCTCATTCTTTCGGTCATGATCCAGAGTTCATGACCATAGGTGAGGGTAGGAACGTAGATCGACCGGTAAATTGAGAGCTTCGCCTTACGACTCAGCTCCCTCTTCACCACAACAGACCGGTACAATGACCGCATTACTGCGGACGCCGCACCGATCCGCCTGTCAACCTGCCGCTCCATTTTTCCCTCACTCGTGAACAAGACCCCGAGATACTTAAACTCCTCCACTTGAGGGAGCAACTCCCCCCTAACCCGGAGGGAGCAATCCACCTTTTTCCGACTGAGAACCATGGCCTCGGATTTGGAGGTGCTGATTCTCATCCCCGCCGCTTCGCACTCGGCTGCAAACCTCCCCAGTGCACGCTGCAAGTCTTGATTCGATGAAGCCAACAGGACCACATCGTCCGCAAAAAGCAGAGACGAGATCTCGCGGCCACCAAAGCAGACACCCTCCGTTCCCTGACTGTGCCTAGAAATTCTGTCCATAAAGATAATGAACAGAATCGGTGACAAAGGGCAGCCCTGGCGGAGTCCAACATGCACCGGGAAAAGGTCTGACTTACTGCCGGCAATGCGAACCAAGCTCCTGCTCCGGTCATACAGGGAACGAACAGCCCGTAGCAACGAGCCCCGAACCCCATAATCCCGAAGCACCCCCCACAGGATGCCACGAGGGACACGGTCGAATGCCTTCTCCAGGTCCACAAAACACATATGGACTGGTTGGGCAAACTCCCACGAACCCTCCAACACCCTAGTGAGGGTATAGAGCTGGTCCAGTGTTCCACGGCCAGGGCGAAAACCGCATTGCTCCTCCTGGATCCGAGGTTCGACTATCGGTCGGATTCTCCTTTCCAGTACCCTGGCATAGACTTTCCCAGGGAGGCTAAGGAGTGTGATCCCCCTGTAGTTGGAACACAATCTCCGGTCCCCCTTCTTAAAAAGAGGGACCACCACCCCGGTCTGCCAGTCCAGGGGCACCGTTCCCGAACTCCACGCGATGCTGCAGAGGCGTGTCAGCCAAGACAGCCCCACAACATCCAGAGACTTGAGAAACTCGGGGCAGATCTCATCCACCCCCGGAGCCTTGCCACCGAGGAGTTTTTTGACTACCTCAGCAACTTCAGCCAGGGTAATGGACGAGTCCCCCTCCGAGTCCCCAGCCTCAGCTTCCTCTACGGAAGGCGTGTCGGAGGGATTGAGGAGATCCTCAAAGTACTCCTTCCACCGCCCGAGAACATCCTCAGCTGAGGTCAGCAGCGCACCACTTCCACTGTAAACAGTGTTCGTGGAACACCGCTTCCCCCCTCTGAGTCGCCGGACGGTTTGCCAGAATCTCTTTGAGGCCGATCGAAAGTCTTCCTCCATGGCCTCACCGAACTCCTCCCAAGCCCGAGTTTTTGCCGCGGCGACTGCCAGAGCCGCGCTCCGTTTGGCCCGTCGGTACCTGTCAGCTGCTTCAGGAGTCCCATGAGCCAGCCAGGCCCGATAGAACTCCTTCTTCAGCTTGACGGCATCCCTTACTTCCGGTGTCCACCACCGTGTTCGGGGATTGCCGCCGCGACAGGCACCGGAGACCTTATGGCCGCAGCTCCGCACCGCCGCACCGACAATGGAGGAGCGGAACATAGTCCATTCGGACTCAATGTCCCCCACCTCCCTCGGGACCTGGTTGAAGCTCTGTCGGAGGTGGGAGTTGAAGACCTCTCTGACAGGGGCCTCCGCCAAACGTTCCCAACAGACCCTCACTATGCGTTTGGGCCTGCCAGGTCTATCCAGCTTTTTCCCCCGCCATCGAATCCAACTCACCACCAGGTGGTGATCAGTTGACAGCTCAGCCCCTCTCTTCACCCGAGTGTCCAAGACATATGGCCGAAGGTCAGAAGAAACGACTACAAAGTCGATCATCGACCTCCGACCTAGGGTGTCCTGGTGCCAAGTGCACTGGTGGACACCCTTATGCATGAACATGGTGTTCGTTATGGATAAACCGCGACTAGCACAGAAATCCAATAACAACTCACCACTCGGGTTCAGATCAGGGAGGCCGTTCCTCCCAATCACGCCCCTCCAGGTATCACTGTCGCTGCCCACGTGGGCGTTAAAGTCCCCCAGTAGAACGACAGAGTCCCCAGTGGGAGCGCTTTCCAGCACGCCCCCCAAGGACTCTAAAAAGGCCGGGTACTCTACACTGCCGCTAGGCGCATAAGCACAAACGACAGTGAGAGACCGTTCCCTGACCCGAAGGCGTAGGGAGATGACCCTCTCATTCACCGGGGTAGACTCCAACACATGGCGGCTGAACTGGGGGGCTATTAATAAGCCCACACCAGCCCGCCGCCTCTCACCTTGGGCAACGCCAGAATAGTGGAGAGTCCACCCTCGATCGAGTAGAGTGGTTCCAGAACCCAAGCTGTGAGTGGAAGTGAGCCCGACTATATCTAGACGGTATCTCTCAACTTCCCGCACCAGCTCAGGCTCCTTCCCCGCCAGTGAGGTGACATTCCAAGTCCCAAAAACCAGAGTTGGCGCCCGAGGTTTGGGTCGGCCGGGCACTCGGCCCCGACCACCGCCCAACTCACAATGCACCGGCCCCTTACGGTTTCTCCGGCAGGTGGTGAGCCCACCGAAGAGCGGCTCCACGTTATGGCTTCGGGCTGAGCCCGGCCAGGCCCCGTGGGCATAGACCTGGCCACCAGGCGCTCGCATGCGAGCCCCCCCCCCAGGCCTGGCTCCAGGGTGGGGCCCCGGTGACCCCATACCGGGCGGGGTAAACGGACGCCTTGCTTTTTCCTTCATAAGGGGTTTTTGAACCGCGCTTTGTCTCGTCTGTCATCCAGGACCTGTCTGCCATGGGAGACCAGGGGCATGTAGCCCCAGACAACATAGCTCCTGGACTCATTCAGGCACTCAAACCCCTCCACCACGATAAGGTGGCGGTTCACGGAGGAGTGATGTACAACTGTTAACCTATTATCCAACAAGGTGTTCCGTTTATTTGTGTTTTATAATTGTAAGATCCTAAATCCAACGTGGGGGGGGGGCGCGGTGGCTTGACCAGGTCCTGCTCTCCGGTGGGTCTGGGGTTCGAGTCCCGCTTGGGGTGCCTTGCGGCAGACTGGCATCCCGTCTTGGGTGTGTCCCCTCCCCCTCCAGCCTTTCGCCCTGTGTTGAAGGGTTAAGCTCCGGTTTGCCGTGACCCCATATGGGACAAGTGGTTTCAGACAATGTGTGTGTGTGTGTGTGTGTGTGTAAATCCAACAGGGTGTTCCATTTGCAGGTCTTCTTGTTTTATCATCATAAGCTCTTAAATCAGTGATCATTTTTAAGCAGGAAAACACTTGTTTGTACATGGGTTAAGTTCTGTCTTTACAGCTCATCCTGAAGTGGTTACTGAAAACACAGCAACATGTTTGATTTCAGACTGCCTCGATTTTGAAATATTTGAAAACTTGAATTAGTGATCCCTTCCTGTGCTTGGAAAAGATGCATTAATGCTGTGTGGTTTGAAAGTTTCTTCTCTGCTTCCTGTCTTTCCGTTCTGTCGATGTGATCATACGGCTGGCAAACCTGCTATCTGGAAAGTTCACAGATAAATCTAACTTGTAATATTCCCTTTGTTTATGGTCGTACTTCAATTTATTTGCAAGAGAGCTTTATAAACACAGAAACCCGTGCAAAGCAATTTTTTCCAGGGTCGGAATGACTTTTTCACTGCAGCACAACACGCACCGTGTTGGAATTTAACACTGGTTATATTTCAAAGGCTTTTTCTTTGTCTCTTTCAAAATCCAGCCATTTTCTGCTGCTCAAGATCTTTCGTTATTAGATTTTTTTTTTTTAGTCTTCAGTGCCAACAATTCAGTGACATCCCCATTCACAAAACCTAGCAGACAGACAGACATATTTTATTTATAAAGGAAATGGAAATAGATCTCTCCCTTTCGGTTTTGTGAATGAAAGGCTGGCTTCACTTCCAACAGGTTTCATTTACAATTCCAACTAAAGTTCATTTCACTATAAATGAAAGAAACGTCTTGTAGCATGAAACACAGAGGACGTTCTGATTGCTGTTGTAATATTTATTGTAAGGTTCCAGAAGCTATTATGACGATGTTAAATATAGGTTTTATAGTATTACTAGAAACTTGTTCAATCCCAGGAAAAGAAATTTGACATGGAAATTGGATGGATTAGGAAAATACTGGTATCTTGATGAGAAAATCAATCTTATGCCAACCATATAATTTACCTTATAGGTAAGAGGAAGCTTCGCAAGTTAGGGGCTAACAGCAATCCAGAACACTTTCTCATCCGTAGCAGCAGAAGAAAATCACGTTTTGGTTTAAATATAGTATCAGCTAAATTCTCCTGGTCAGTTCCTGACACTTGATTGTGCAGATTTTGACATGAATGAGCTCAAAAGAGCTTGAAGCGCTGGCCACCCCAACAGCGATGTTTCTCATGCAATATTGCACTGATGATTCATTGGGTTTTGGTGGCTGTTTTTCTCCAGATGCTCTATGAATAAAGTATATCTGCATTTAACATTGCCTTAACCACATTTGTGCTGAATTTAATGCAACAGCTTTGCAGGCCTGCCTTTGTTGGGACTATACGAGCTATACCACACTTACTACAGCACATGAAGTCATCAGCTAAGGAAAGGAATAACAAATATGACACAAGTATTGACATTCTTTTCATGTATAACTGCATCAAGGGTCCATTTGCCAAAACCATCACAGCTTTTAGCTTTTAAATGCATTGAAATTCTGTTGAACACTGTAATTCAATGGTGCAGTTGAGAAATGTAGTCTAGACGAGAAGCTAACTGTGCTTTTGACTGAAATCAAAAGGGAAACAAAGAAGGAGGAGAACAAGGGTGGGAAAATTGACGGGAAAAGATTGGGCAAGAACGAAAGATGCATTAAACGGATGAAGGAAGCTGGGCGGTGACTTCGTCTGGATTCGATGGTATTTATTCTGATTGCGGACACTCTAAGTCCTGGATGAAGACAAGATACAGCAGTCTTGCATAAAAATTCCCAGTGACGCAACAATAGTGTCATTGAGGAATAAGGGGATTTCTGCCTAAGTGCTTCACTGTTAAATAAACATGAATACTCAGCCATCTGCTTCAGAATAACTGGGTTGCTTAGCAATTTGTTTCAGTACTGGAGCTCTCTTGGTCATGTTTGTCAGTATAATTGGTATGTTGATGTAGAGTGTAAATAGCGACAGGCAAAAATATTTCTCGATCCATCTGCATATTTCTGAGGGTACCTTTTTGTCCTCATTGACAGCAGTGTCCTGGAGATCAGCATTCCACACCGAACTGAATGAATTGACAGCATCTCTGTGTCCCAGCCATTATTAGAAGCATGGACTCTAGTAGTCATTTACATTAACATATTTTCTCTTTTAAAATTATACCCGGAGAATGTTTATATTCATAAGTAACATTTGCTTCACCATGAAATGTTTCTCAGACTTTGCTGTATGTCACAATAAATTTTTGCCATTGTTCCATATATGTCATTGTCATCATCATGGTCATGATCAAATTCCCTCCATGTGTGCTAGGGAGGGTTGTGATCATTTACAGACACAAATTTAGGCATATGTTACAACATTGTACATTTTAGAACAAAATTAGAAGAAAAGACAAACAAAATTAGTAAAGGCGTTTTCCAGGCTTTATGAATGTCATAGAGGCCTCATGGGTATTTTACTGAAAAGGAACCTCAGCACTCAGTACCACTTAAAACTCCCTTAATAAGATTAAATTGAAATGATAACCTCTGTATCTATAACCACTGCATATTTTCAGCATGTTTAGCAACATTTGCTTGTTGCAAAGTGGTCACAAAACAGAAAGAACGGGTGGGGGGGGGGTACAGCTAGCGGAAGGAAGAAGAGAGGAGGAATATGGGTAACCGAGTTGTGCTGCCCACACCTGTGGAGTTCAACACATGAGCAGTAAGGAGGCTTATCACAGTAAACCTTGCAAACACGCGCAGTAGTGTTAGGCTCAGTTGTTCTTGCTATGAAACAGTCGTTATAAAATTTGGCATTTCTTTAAGATTGCGTCAGCATTTTGATTTCCTTCCTTCGGTAACCTCTCCACTTTGGGAAAGTTGTTCACTTTTTCATACTTCAGAACAAGCACTCTCCTGACTTGTCATGTGTCTCTACAATTATTTTTATTTCCATCCATCCATCCATCCATCCATCCACCCTTACAATTTCAATAACCTCTTCTCCTGATCAGGTTCACAATGATCCAGAGCATATCCCAGAAATATTGAGCACAAGGCTGGGGGGGTTACATCCTAGAGACAATACCAGGTCATCACAGGGTAGCCACTCACACAGTCGCCAATCCACCTGAACTGCATGGCTGTGGAAGAAAACCTATGCAAACGGAGGGAGAACGTGTAAGCTCTACCCTGAGTGGAGGTTGAATCCACGTTCTCTTGCACCATCCGGGTGCTGTGAGGCAACAGCAATACTTGCTGCACCAGCATTTCTCCAGCTTCTTCTGTTATAAATGTTTATTCCATTAACTGGCACCCTTTTCTCCAAAGTGACTTACAGCGTTGGTGTTACATACTGAGCAGATTACCATCATTTACCCATTTACAGAGCTTTGTCATTTTTACTGGGGCAATTTAGAGTAAGCACCTTCCTCAAGGGTAATGCTGAAAGAGTGGTTTTCAATGTGGGTACTAGAAGCCACTTGACCATGACCGGTACCTAAACCATCGTTACACATTGAATGCCAAATAAAGGATAAAAGGGTAAATCTCAGCCTGTTCACAAATTCTATTTATTCAGTTTTTTGATGCTATCATATCAGTAGCACAAAACTGTACTCTGGAGCGAGATGACATTTCAATGGTTTTTGTCAAGGTCAGGATTTAGTCAGGAAGGGCAGTGGGGTGGTTTCTGGTTAAGCTCCTCATTCTGATCATTCCTTGAACCAGGAGGGTAAGGGGTAAAGACCAGCTGAGCGGATTTGGAAAGGCAGGTGAGTGACTGCGTTTCTAGAGGCTGTGAGAGCCACCGTGCCTTCCCGAGGTGTGCCGCGAGGAGCAGCGGGGGTGTCGCTTGCACAGCTTGCGTCTCACTGCTTCAGATCCTTTCCAAAGAAAGAAGGCGAGAGAGCGAGAGCCAGGAAGCTGTGCCAAGACACACAGAGAGGCGCGTAGCTATGTCTGATGGAAACGCTAAGGGCCCTTTTCTGCCAGACTGCCTCAGTGCTTGTGCAGGGCAATAACACACAACACCGATAAATAGGGCCACGGTATCCTTATTATGATTAGGTACATGTGCAACTGGCATGTAATCACGTAAATATTCTAAATGACCAGTCATAGCTCTGGTCATAGCTTGCGAGAAGCGGGGGCGGGGTAACAAAAGGAGATATTTTTTAACAAGTTTCCTGCTAATAATGAACATAATGAACATACTGAACATACATTCCTAACAATCCCCATTTCCATCACAGAGCAGTCATCATTACTGTCTTTAAACACAGTATTCCTATTCCTGATGCTTCATTCATTAAATAGGTGGGGAAACATGCCCCCCCCAAGGTTCAAGCGAGACAAATTTGATCCCTCAGTTTTTAAGGAAGTGGGGGATCAGTCGTGCAGTGGTTTGGACCAGGTCCTGCTCTTTGGTGGGTCTGGGGTTCGAGTCCTGCTTGGGGTGCCTTGTGATGGACTGGCGTCCCATCCAGGGTGTGTCCCCTCCCCCCCGCAGCCTTACGCCCTGTTTTGCCAGGTTAGGCTCTGGCTCCCCGCGACCCTGCATGGGAGAAGTGGTTTCAGATGGTATGTGTTTGTTTTTGAGGATGAGTCCAAATAGTAGCACTTTCGCCATTCATTCTTTGATACCCCAGCACCTAACAAGTTGTTGGACCCCTGTCCCATTGTACATGCGAAGCCAAAATGCAATTAAAGCGTTAAAAATCAAGACTGAAGCGTAACAATACTACAAATCGCTGTTAATTTATGAAGGACTGTTGTGTAACAAAGGGGGCACGGTGGTGCAGTGGGTTGGGCCACAGTCCTGCTCTCTGGTGGGTCTGGGGTTCGAGTCCCGCTTGGGGTGCCTTGCGGCAGACTGGCGTCCCGTCTTGGGTGTGTCTCCCTCCCCTTCCGGCCTTACGCCCTGTGTTACCGGGTAGGCTCCGGTCCCCCGTGACCCCATATGGGACAAGCGGTTCTGAAAATGTGTGTGTGTGTGTGTGTGTGTGTGTGTGTGTTGTGTAACACAAGCTAAATTCAAAGGCATTGGTGTCACTCTAGGGCACAGCTTTATTTATTTATTTGGCTTATAAATAGCACAGGGTCACAACAGCATACTAATAGAGGCAGTACACCAGGAAATTGCAAATACGTCCACGTAGATAGAGTGAGGGCTCAGGGTCAAAACGTTGCCACTGATCACTGGAATGACCACGAAGCACATTATAATAACTTCCAGAAGGGTGTCCATATATTCCAGATTTTTTTACAGTTGGTGGCAGGGCTTTCTGTGGCTGGAAAGTACACAAGAAAATGTTAAGAATAAAACCTTCCATGAGATAATATAAGTATTACAGTCACATTTTCCACTGTTTCCATGGTCACCCCAAAGTGTGGCCGGAAATTTGCGCACAAGAAACCGGGAGCATCTTTTAACAACGTATAACAGTTCTTGATAGCAGGCTTGGTTTAGAAAATAACGACCCTCGAGATGAGACTTCCTGCAAATTGAAAATGTTGACAGCAGGCAGGATTAAGGATAGGGCTCAGCATGGGGTGTTAAATTTGTTTGTACCTGCCGAGGTCAAGCTGTCTAGACAACGACTGGTACTGATCCTTCTGGCCTGCACCAAACTGACTCTTAATTGACAATATTCGGCTGCTTGGTTCCGACTCCAACTGTTAAACCTTTCAACAAATGTTGAGTTGCATCAGATTATAGATCAAAACGAAACACTGCACCACGATATTAATTAGACTGTGACAAAGTGGAGAAAAACGTGACAAATTGAGCCAAGACAGTCAAAGAAAGAACAAGGCCACATGGAGCACATATGTCAGACACATATTGTCTAAGATCCCTTGGCAGTTCTCTAACGGGACTTTGTCGAGACAGATCAGGCAGAAGAATGGAGAGGATTTGGGTTGCAGAAAAAGAGCATTGTTACTGTGGACAGGTCAGTGTTTGGTGACACACAGATTGCAGAGTGAAATCAATCTGGGGGGAGTTAACAAGCCCCTTTCACTGGCACCCACATTTTGTTTGAATCAGCCTACGTAGGGCTTTCCGATACTCCAATCAGCACTTTGCCGCTGTCACAAGGGTGGCCTGGGCACGAGTGTATTCAAGCCTTCATTACGTTGCGTTTCCCTTTTGTTTGGGTCAACATCAATAGTGTTGGCTGAAGCCTGACTGAGAAAATGCTGTGCGTGACACTTTGGAATAAATTGCTCTCTCAGCGATGTATAACATGGGAACGCTTCAGGCTCATGTTGAGGAACACTTTTAAATACATGGGACATGTCAGGCCATGCCTTGCCCTCTTTGAAGGGTACACTGCTTGCTCACATTGCCAACAGGTAGTTTACACATTTTCAAAGATGAGAACATTTTCCAGTTTATTCATTTTTAATTGCATTTTTGGGTATTTTCTTAAATTTCTTCCGGTAGCAGGACAAATATAACTTGTATTTATGTGCTGTTCCAATGCGGGTCGGCAACATACACGCAAACCGGATAGGCAGCTTGCTTCCGCTGTGTTACATCTGGTGTTTTCTGCTTGTGAGTGTTGCTAATCAATAACAAGAGGCTGAACACCGCACATTTATGCAACGAATTGATCAACAATTTGGATTGAATAGGAGTTTGTGGAGACAACTTTTTTTTCAGATATTTTACATTTGTTACAATTTCAATGTAGCTTGAAATGAATAAAAAACCTAATAAATGCCTGGATGTGTAACCTTAGTCTTTTATTCAACGTGACTTAAGTTACCAGTCCTAAAAATGACTTTGCAGCAATAAGCAAAACAAATTACAAACAAACGTCTGATCACAGTTATGTCTGTAAGACCGAGTCTACTTAACTTGTGGTGCTTCAGTGAAAATAGCTGAAGTGTTTAAATGAGTGTAGACAGGGTGTGATGAAAGCATACCGTGGGGAATTAAATGCACTCAGCATTCATTACTGAGCTCTCGTACAAGACAAACCCGCTACAATGGTTTGTATAGTTAGAGCCTTTTTTCCATACAATGGGCTTCTTATGCAGTACAACAGTATTTTTGCCCAGTTATGCAGTCATTATTAATCCATATCCGGTATTTCACTGTGCCTACAGTGTCTGTGACTCTGTATTACTACCAATTTCCTATAACACTGAAATTCCTACCAATCAGAACACTTTCTGAAAGCATAAATACAGTATATACAATATCACAACAAGGGGGGCACGGTGCCGCAGCAGATTTGACCGGGTTCTGCTCTCCGGTGGGTCTAGGGTTCGAGTCTTGCTTGGGGTGCCTTGCGATGGACTGGCATCTCGTCCAGGGTGTGTCCCCTCCCCCTCCAGCTTTCCGCCCTGTGTTGCCGGGTTAGGCTCCGGCTCCCCGTGACCCTGTATGGGACAAGCGGTTCAGACAGTGCGTATGTGTGCGCGTGTGCAATATCAGAACAAGGTGGGCATGGTTCCGCAGCAGGTTTGACCGGGTTCTGGTCCCCAGAGAGTCTGGGGTTCGAGTCCTGGTTGGGGTGCCTTGCGTCAGACTGGTGTCCCGTCCTGGGTGTGTCCCCTGTACCCTGTGTTGCTGGGTTGGGCTTCGGTTGGCTGCGACCCCATTGGGGACAAGCGGTTTCAGACAATATGTGTGTGGGTAATATCACAACTGAAGTAACATTCAATTTTATTGTGGTTGTACTAATAATAATACTTTTAGCTAATGCTTTTGACTTATAACACACACACACACTCTCTGAAGCCGCTTGCGCTAAGCGGGGTCGTAGTGAGCCGGAGCCTAACCCAGCAATATAGGGCGCGCAGCTGGAGGGGGGAGGGGACACACCCAGGACGTGACGCCAGTCCATCACAAGGCACCCCAAATGAGACTTGAACCCCAGACCCACTGGAGAGCAGCCCCTTGACTTATAATGTTAAGCTTATTAAAATGATTTAGTTGACTATGCAGCTGGGTAAGTTTTACTGAAGTAAGTACCTTGCTCCAGGATACTACAGCAAGAGCAGGGATCAAACACACACACACACACACACACACACACACAATGTCTACAACCACTTGTTCCAAGCGGGATCACGGCAAACTGAAGCCTAACCCAGCAAGACAGGGCGCAAGCCTAGAGGGGGTGGGGGTACACCCCAGACGGGACACCAGTCTGTCGCAAGGCACCCCAAGCAGGACTCGAACCCCAGACCCTCAGGGATCAAACATTTTTTGCTAATTTTTAAGCATAGTTGAAATGTGTGCAGTCTGAGGACAAAGACGTTAGATGACGTGACACAAACTATTAGACTGTTAGAAAGAAACATCATCAATGAGAACAGCAGAACACAGAGTAACAATACACAATATATTGGCCAAATAAGAGCAGGCAGCCACCAGTAAATGTAGGCTGATATTCAGTTGTGTAAAATGTTTGATGATTGTAAAATGATCACTTTATGAGCCATGTGTATGTGGTTAATGAAGCATGTGAAATAATATGCTGGAAGCAATAATTTTCATCAGAAATATTATAAAATATATTTGTTATCACTGATACGTATTTGAATGATTTATAGGTTACATACATTTACACACACACACACATTTTCAGAACTGCTTGTCCCTTACGGGGTCACGGGGAACCGGAGCCTACCCGGCAACACAGGGCGTAAGGCCGGAGGGGGAAGGGGACACACCCAGGACGGGACGCCAGTCCGCCACAAGGCACCCCAAGCGGGACTTGAACCCCAGACCCACCGGAGAGCAGGACTGCGGTCCAACCCACTGCGCCACCGCACCCCCCTACATACATTTAATCCAGGATAATTTGTCATATTTTTTTATCCTGTTAGAAATATTTATAGGCCTAATTTGATCCCCTCACAAGAGGAACTCCAATGGCATGATTTCACAGAAGGAATTAATTCCATTACGTGATGTACTGATATTTTGATCAGTACAGCCATCCAATAAAAAATCAGTAACCTGTTTTTTTTATAAAATAGGTAATAGCTGAACAGTTGTGCTTTAGAGGAACCCCCGAAATGTCCAAAGAGAAACACCTAAGGAAACCACTGCCAAGTGATTCATGGGCTACATTTACAGTGCATTACTGTAATGGTATACTGTTTTGACCTGGGGACCTTGCTTGAGCAGTGTATTATATTACAATGATGTAGAGTGACATTCTACATCATAGCTTCAGCTAAGTGACAGAAACAGTGACAGAACTGGTAGAAAATCTTGGTAGGCATATGGGTGTCCTTTAGTATTTGCCTCCAATAAATCACTGCATTCACAGTCTGTCACTGCTTTGCAGCTGTATCGTCAATACTCTTGAAGGGCAATGTCTTGCCATGTCCTTCAAGAGCACAAGTTCATTTCCATCTTGGAACTTTTGTGCAGAAAACTGGGTTGTTTTCATGAAGTAGCTTGATTACCTATGATGTAAAGTGGAGGGATGTTCGAATACCAACATTACGCATTACTTTCACTTGCACAGTACACACAGCATGTAATTGTATAGTAATTGCTGAAGTTGAGTAACATAATTTTATACATAATAAGCGTCTGAGACACGTTCACCCTTGTGAAGTGCCAGAGGTGTGATGAGCAAATGTTAGATTTCAGTTTTACATAGCATACGCAGTGGTATACCTCTGGCTACATGTGTTAAAATCAAGAAAGAGAAATATCTTGTCATTGATTTGAATTTATTAATGCAGAAGAAGGGATGTGAGTTTCTCACAAACACTTTTGAACTGAAAAAAATTTCCAAATACTGTGTTATAAATACATTTAATTCTTCAGGGTTCCATTTGAATGTATGATGTGCTAAAACTTTTACTTCTTTTATTATTACTCAGTGCTACTGATTTTTTACAATTGCTGGCATGTGAAATGTAAGCAAAATAGTTACTACAGTACAATAAAGTCACCATTTACTATAGGGGGCTGGTCATATAGTGTTTAGTGCTGTTGCCTTGGGACCCAAAGGTTGCAAGTTCAAATCCCACCTTACAGTACCCTTGAGCAAGGTGCTTACCCTAAATACCCTAGTTATATAATTGTCAGTGATTTAACACTATAAGATGTTTTGAAGAAAATGATCAGCAAAAGGACCAACTATACTAACCAACAGCAACAACCGCATGGTCCAGACGAACTGGAGCCTGAACCGGCAACACAAGTCGCAAGGCCACGGGGGGAGGGTACACACTTGTCCATTGCAGGGCACCCCACGCAGGTCTCAAGCCCCAGACCCACCACACAGCAGGCACTGGCCAAACCTGGCATGCCACCACACCCACCCCAGTAACTATACCAAGAAATCTGTATTGTTCTTTATTACATACAACATCCTTCGCAAACCTTGCATGAAGAAAGTTATAAGATGCTGCATAAGAAGCTGATGCCTTTTCCACAGTCAGCAACAACTTTATTTTTGACCCCGATAAACTCCTTCATGCAGTAGAGTATTCCAAGTGCAGCGACTTAGGGCAAGTCCCTAATGAAGGTAAACAGTGAAGAGTGAATGAGAGTGAGATTCAAACCAAGAACATTTGCATTACAATGAAACAACTTTAAACAACTGCTCCAGCTTGTCTTCTGTGTCCCAAAACAAACCAAATAATCTACGAGATCTTCTGCTGCTGAGATTTCAGAGTTGTGCTGAAACCGACACGCGTTGCCTAACTTTAAAGGATTTTTTTTTGAAATTCATATTTCAGTAAGGGGGGGTGCGGTGGCGCAGTGGGTTGGACCGCAGTCCTACTCTCTGGTGGGTCTGGGGTTCGAGTCCTGCTTGGGGTGCCTTGCGGCGGACTGGCGTCCCGTCCTGGGTGTGTCCCCTCCCCCTCCGGCCTTACGCCCTGTGTTGCCGGGTAGGCTCCGGTTCCCCGTGACCCTGTATGGGAAAAGCGGTTTTGAAAATGTGTGTGTGTGTGTGTATTTCAGTAAGTATTAGGCTACATGTAAAAGAAAATACTACAAGCCTGTTTGAAAAGGGCCGTAAAGATATGGAAGAAGTCTGCCAAAACTGATTTAATTTTATCATCATATTTTCAATGCGTATTTTTTTTTTTTTTTTTGGGGGGGGGTCCTCATTTATCACCATAATAAAAATGTGTTTTACAAAGCATTTTTCGTGTAGAGACCAGGATCCTCAATTTAGGGAAAATTTTAAATAAATAAATAAATAAATAAATAAATAAATAAATACAGAACTATCTGTATCTGCGGTGCGTTTGTGGAGCAGAGTCCCTCCTGGGACCTCAGCTGGTAATATTCAGGTTACACAAGTCAAGTCTAGAATCGCGGGGGAAGTCCTTGCTTTTTTCTCCACCTGCTGCTGTACACAAAAGCTTGTCTATCCATTTAACCAAAGAATTCACAGACAGTGGCCGGGCGACCTAATAATTTCACCCGCTAAGTTTTCCAGCTCCAGAGAATTCTGCGGGACTCTGATCACTCCGACCACGGCGGCTTTCGCGGGCGGGACAGCGGTCGCTCCGCTTTTGTCCCGCGGATGGGTGTGGCGGGCGCGCTCAACGGGTGACGGCGAGCACGAGACAGCGCTGCGCTGCCGCGGCGAGAGCGGGAGCGGCGCGCGCAGCTCCACACTGAACTCTGAGAGCGGCGGAGGAGGAGGAGGAGCAGCGGGAAGGGATGGGCAGCGCGGGCGCGAGCTACACTCGCCGTCCCTGTATTTCTAACGCCCAGAATACAGACCGCGCTCACAAACACCATTTGCGCCGATGCAGGAAAGAGGCGGTGGACGTGCCCATCTCTTCAATGTCGTGGTAAATGGTTATGGTGCAGTGTCGCCTGTCAGCCTTCCCGGCGCTTCGCCTCAGACTAACAAAGGAAACGGGCTGCACGTGTCGTGTGGGCGCCCGCCGCGTCAGCGCTCCACCGAAGACAGCCGCCGTGCCGAATAAATGCCCAGAAATATTGCACACTTTCAAAACCTAGACGTGTCTCAATGGACATGAATCCCGGCGCGGTGGAGAACGGTTCGCGCGTCGCTTTTTGAAGCTTGACAACGACGAGGCGAAGCGAAGGAAGCAGGGTGTGGAGAGAGAGGCGCCTCAGCAGCAGCAGCGAGCGGCAGCGGCGGCGGCGGCAGCGCGCGGAGCGGAGCTTCACTTTCGGTATTTACTCGCATCATGTCTTGCACGTTGCTGTGACAAATTGCCCGTTTATACCGCGGTACAAAAGGGCTCTCCCGACTACTGTGACTTCCAGAGCAGTGTTTGGGTGAGAATTCATTGTCGAGAAGAGCTGTGCGCGCGCTGTGTCCGTGACGTGCACTCAGTGGTTGTACCCGCCGGAGTGTAGTTCGGGAAGCGTTTCGGTCCGGGCTCGTTCACCGTGTTTGACTTGGGGGGGGGTGGCGGGGGGTGCATATAAACGGACACCAAGGTGGTGAGGAATGTGGTGAAAGAGGTGTGGAGGAGCGCAGAGGCCAGGCTACCTCCTAGGAGAGCGCACCAGGTGCTGAAGACCCTCGCGAAAGTAAGCGCTTCCTCGGCTTCGGCCGAACTGCCTTCCGCTCTCCTCTCCATCCTCCCTCGTACTGTGTTTCATCCGATTGGTCGACGACCAGTCCTTGTTATTAACTCATTTACACAAGTTAGTGGGTTACTGGTTATCAACCCATTTACACAACTTACTGTTACAAGTTATTAATTTACACAAGTTAGTGGATTACTACTGGTTATTAACTCATTTTCACAACTTACTGTTACAAGTTACTAATTTACACAAGTTAGTGTGTTACTGGTTATTAACTAATTTACACAAGTTGTCACTTGCTTCATAAACTAGTTAGTATTTGTTTTCATCCAACGACATCATCGTGTTATAAAGCAAGTGGCAACTTGTGTAAATTAGTTCTAAAAAACAAAATTGGTCAAATCATTGAAAGCTCTGTGTTTTTGTTTTAAATTACTGTCTACCTTCTGTCTGTTTTTAAAAGTATTATTGCTTCTTTTGTGGGAAAGCAGCGGGAATCCTCACAACCCGCCCTGGTGACAAAGAGGAAAAGGAGAAAACAAGTAAAAAGGCTTGAGTGGGAGGATTCCTCTGTGGTTCCAGTCTGAGGGACATCTATGATGATATTTTCATGCTGTAACGTGATGTTTTCACTACAGTATTGTTTATTCTCTGCAGTAATTCAGGATCTCACACAAGTTGACTTGTTGCTCAGCTTTCACTTACAGGTCCAGGCTGACATCATAAAAACATAAAAGTCTAAAACAATATAGTATACAGAGATCTAAGAAAAATACATCACTTTATAAAACAGCCTACATATACTGTAAATGTGTACAACAGCAAGGAGTATTTAAAATACCCTGCAAACATTCAGGGTATTTTAAATATAAAATGTGCTTGTAGAACGTGAACATTTAGTGGGCCTATTCATAGGTCCAAGACATAAAGGATGCAAAGTATAACCAGCTGATTGTGTTAAATGTTAAGAGGGTGAAGAGGAAGACACTGTGTGCTGAAGGATATTCCTTCATTATGCCAGATGCCTGATGGCTAGGAAAGTGCAGAAGAAATTAATAGACCGCAGTATACAGTATAAGAAGACTAATTCATTGAAGAGTCAATGATTTTTCTTTTTTTAAATTTTTACGAGACAATACGAGGGAACTGAAGGGTAAGAGCAATGAAAGATTTGTTAATACAAATATGATAGAATTATCATGCAATTCTGAAGAATAGCAGGAAAAAGACAGGCATACAACTCCTAAAACAACCCTTTATATGTGTTTCCTTTGTGTTTGATACTATTGTACTCACTGTTAGTTTATCCCATGCTGTTTATTTGCCATGACTTTAAATGGGGGGACAGGAAATTGCAGATGCTTGTTGTAAATATCTGGTATTTAAATTTTGCTGGTGCAGCTGACAAACATTGGATGGTTCTTTTCCAATAAACTGGTTTTGACCCATGTGGTGCCAAATTAGACTGGGTAGCTTATTGCAGAATAATGTAGTATTAATCAGATTGGATAGGAAGCAACAATGGTATAAGTGTGTCTTCTCTGTAGCTCATAACACAGGCTGGCTACTGTTACAGTAAATCTGGGAACTTCTAGTGAATTATGATATTTGGTGGGTTTCGTTATCAGGCATAGTTCACAATTACTTGCTGCCCCATAAATCCTTTTATCACGGATCATTAATATTACAGCCTTATACTCATTTTTTGTCTGAGAAGCTTGTGATCAGATGTGATGTTAAAAGGTATTAGTCTCATTTTAAACTGGCTCCTAATTCACTGGTAAACCATGCATGATTATAAAGGTAACATGCTTCTGTTCACTCCAGTGGCTTTTTGCTGGTCTTTTTTGCTGAGCTAGAGTATGACAAAACCAACTGACCCTTGCTTTGCAAGTTGAAAACATTTGCTATAGTTTCAGCATGAAAAAAAAAATCAAAATACTTGGTTCTTTAGTAGCTAGTTCCTAGCTTTTTGTACTTTGACAAACTAAAGGGGTACATATACTATATTCTTTTTCTACCATATTGACTGTTTAATGCAGTGTCACATAGCACTCACGTTTTCGTACCGAATCTCTCCATGTCCCTGGCATCAGGTAAAAACTGCAAGCCCTATCACATTTCTATTTTGCTAACATTCTTAATTGTTTAAGAATTAAGGATCAAATTTTTTCAAAAATCAAGGAAATCCTGCATAGTAGAGCTTGTTAAGCTGGGACCACTTAATTTTGTGTGATTGCTCTTTGAGTATCCATTTATTTAAGGTTACGTACATGTAGAGAAAAGTGTCTGCTAAATGAACAAATGTAAATGTACATTTCATCTGAATAGGCATTGCCAAGGAGTGCAGCTCTGCACTGTCAACTGGTTCAGAATCTATTTTAATGATAAATCTACTTATGTTATCTGTTTTGAAATTTGGACCATTTGGTGGTGGGTGAAGCCAGGTCTGTGGAATTCATTGCTTGGTGGAAAGAGCTGGGATTGTGTTGGAAACTGGGGGCTCCTATTGCTGTGATATATCAGACATTCCATCCTGGTAGTGAGTCTAGGGGCCTGCTAGTCCCACACAGCTGGAAGCCATATAACAAGAGATGCCTTTCTATTGAGCAATATCTCCCAGTGTGCTATGAATATATGGGGTGGGGGCAGCATCTGAATGTGAGCCCTCTTCAAACAGAAGAGTGCTGTCAGTTGAATAATTATGGAACAGAATAAATTTAGACACTTTACCACATGTTATGTTTTGTGTCCTTATTTATTGATTTTAGGAAAATAAATAATGTTCTTCATGTTATTTGCAGTTTTCAAAAATATAAGTCCCAAAAGAACAAAGTGCCAGAAGGGTAGCAGTTGAAGAGATTTGCTTTTTCTCTTGGCAGAAGCTCATGTTGTTGTTCAGCTGTGTGTCTGTTTACAAAAAAAAAAGTTTTATTCAAGGGAAAGACCCAGAAAACTAAATTGTTAATTTTTTGGGTCAAAAGAGGGATTGCAGAGCCAGAGGGAGAGCTTTGTGGGGCTTGGGGTTGGGTTTTTGGGTGGACTATGGGAAAGGAATGGCAATGAAAACTGACTGAGAAATGTGGACCTCTGAGATATTGTGTTTACTGTGCTTGTTCTGTGGCATTCTATAAGGTTCAGGTTAAGATTTGAATGGCAAAACTGAGCAGTTTTAGTGAGCAAAAGTTGACCTGCTAAAAGCCTTCCCTACTGTTTCAATCAAGGCTGATCAGATTTATAAAATCAATCCAATGGTTCTCTGCCACATGGTAGCGCAGTAACCTGAGCAATTTCAATCACAGTTTTTGCTACAGAACAGTAGCAGTAATGTTTAGTGATTCTAAACTACTTGTCTTCATTTGAAACCCCGTAAAAACTTAACTTTTACATGTATTTTAACCTATCTGAGACTTCTTCATTAATCCAGACAGAACGCTTAATCCACCTTTCTCTGTTTTGAACTATTTTCTCCAAGCAGTTATTCTTGTTAAACAAATCTAAGTTGCTATGTATTGAACTTGACTTACTGATCATGTCAAATGCTAAGTATGGATCTTCACTATTTCACAAGCAGCTTGATGGTGTAATGTGTTGTTTCCCTCCCAAGATACATTGCATTACTCTTTTATACAATCTTTTTCAGGACTACATCGGTGTACAGCAATATAAAAATGATTGATTAATTTAGTGTTATAGTAGCTGATTTCCCCTGAAGCTGTGGATGAACTTGAACATGCTTTCTGTATTCATTGGTTGGTACGTGTAATAAGTTTCCATTTTTGTAGAAATCCTGTTGCAGGAACATATTTCATTTGTATCTAGACAATGAATTCCTAGAAATGTAGGGGTATGTCTCATGGTCTATGTAGGAAAAGGCCATATTACAACGTGAAAACTCTTTGACTTGAGCATTATAATAATTGACCATAACTATTCTGAGCATGACAGTTTTGAAATATCTGCTCCAGTCTACCACAGACTAGCACACACATAGACACGTACACATGGAAATATAGCTGTGTCGCTGTGTGTGGAGTATTTATGTCTGGCTTGAGAAAAGGAGGTCATCCAGGACTTCTGCAGTCTGTGTTCCTTTAAATATCCTCCCCACCCAACATCAGGACTAACTGAGTGCTGTGGTTATGACTGTCAGTTACATAACTCTATTGACAAACTTCAACAGCTTCAGCAAAGATGGATGGCGGAAGATACAAAACACCATACTGTAATTTTTGAACTGAATGAAGTATGTGTTCATGTTTCCCTTTTTTATTGCTAATTTAAGAAATTTAAGTCTTGAGGAATGGCATGTCATATTATGGTACTGTCTTCACCCTCAACAGGAAGCCACTCAAGTCCTCCAGTGCTCTACCATTGGAGAAACCATATTTCTTCATGCTGTCTTAGCAAGGGAATTTTGTGCAGTTCCGTGCAAATTCTGTGATTTCTGAAAAAAGGCAGGAACAGCTGAAAATCAAATCTGTTTTGTTTTACATGCACATCAATAAATGAGTATACTTAATAAATGCCAATATTACTTTAAGTAAATGTAATGTTCTTGGGAAATACAGCTAGCTTTTGGAAAGATGGACACAAGAAAATATTTTTTTTATGCTTATGATTTGAATTATTTTTAAATTGAAATATATCCTTTTTTATTAAAAATGCAGGGTAGATGTATAGATCAGTACTCTAAATAATGTACTTTTTTGGTTATAGTTCTGTTATCCTGTCTCTAGATTACACAGTACTTCAGGCTTGTGAGTTTGAATAATAAGTAATGAATTTTGTTCCTTTTTAAATGCTTATATTGTAAAAGATTACAAGGCTGCTTAGCAGAGAGATTGGTCAAATGTGGTGTGTTTGCTTCCATATATTATTTGCTCCCCTCCAGGGTTTGTTTGAATTCACACTGGAGCCTAAGGGCCCCCAAGAAGTCAAAGCTTCCTGGTTGCCTTTAATAAGATCCTGTTTGGCTCCTTCAAATCAGCAACACTTTAATTAAATTAGAATTAAGAAGCTCCATCGGTTCCACTGGTCAGCCCACCTTGTTGCTGGCACATGGGAAGGGCAGCATTTGCATTAGTTTCACCATCACGTGCAAAACCTAATCTTTACCACATTCTTTCAGATATTTACATCATTTTCGGGTCTGAGAAAGTCGGCTGGCGTGACCGAGGGAGAGTCTTGCCTAAAGAGAGCACAAGTAAGGTGAAAGGGACTTAGACCGACAGACTTTTACGTGAGCACAATATCAGTGATGCCTCAGCCTTGCATTGTTTCTTTCTATTTACATGCTTTGTTATGTCAGTGCAGTGGCGTTTTTTTAAGCACACGTTTACATTCTCACATTAACTGCCTCGTAAAGCATTTCTGCGTGACAGTTGGAAGCATCAGTTACTGAAGTGTCAACATTTTGTGGTTGGAAAAATTCTAGAGGAACAGAGCCAGTAGGCATTGTGTACTGCTGGATCAAAGGGTGGAGTAGATGTCGTGCAGGGAAAGGAGGCCGGTTGCCACGCAGACACACACCCAGCTTGGGTAACAGTGTTTGTGCTAAATGGGTCTGAAGAAAAAATATATCTTCTGCATGCCACTCTGGATCGGTGCAATTGTTTTTCAAGTTCTGAGCACTGAGGCAGCACTGCTGACACACTGCTTGAGTCATGACTTGGAACCGTAGGTTGTTCGTGCTTTTCTGCACACTGCGGGCTGGTTAAAGGCTTTAATGCTGTGAGTGGGAAAGGACCGTCTCCCTTGTGCTCCCTGTTGAAGACACAGACGGTCCCTGTTGAAGTCAGAATTAAATTTTGGAAAACCAGCAGGTGAACAAGAGGCACTAAATGTTTTGTTTTTGATAGAACAGAAGGTAGCATGCTTTGCTGTTTGACTGACATGCTCCTCATTGATCTTTCTATAAGACTTTATGTCAAGTCTAACATACAGTGGCTCAGTATGACAGCAGAGGTTAGCCCAAATGTGGTGATACTTTCAAGTTCTGAGGCAGTTAGTTTTAGGCAGTTTGTTCCTTAAGCCCTCCTCTTTGTTGATCTGTGCCTCATTGCTTTCCTTATTGTTAACAAGTCTGCTTGTCATGAAATACATGGAATGCATGTGACTCCAGTGGGGTGAGCGATGTTGAAGGAGCTGTTCAGAGAAACATGCAATTTCATCTCTGATGCAGCCGATGAAATTGCATTTGACTTTACAGGAAAACCATTTCGTAAGTCTGCAAACTTGCCACTTGACCTTGCAATTCTGATTCATCCAGTAGAAAAAGGTGGCAAACAAAGACAACGTTTTGTTTTCCACAAAATTCATTCATTCATTCATCCATTGTCAATAACCCCTTCTCCAGTGCAGGGTTACTGTGGTTCAGGGCTGCTTCCAGGAGCATAGGACATAAGGAAAGGTACTAACCTGATGAGAAGCCAGTCCAGCATAAGAAAATCTTTCTCTATCTCACTCACACACACACACACACACACACACACACACACACACACACACACACACACACACACACACACACACACACACACACACGGAAAACAAATCAGAGTAACAAGTTCACCTGAAACACGGTTCTGGACTGTGGGAGGAAACCCACATGAATATCAGAACCCAGAAGCTGTGAGGCAGAAGAAGTACCTATTTCTACAAAATGTAGCGCAGTATAAGCAACATTTTCTACTTTACATGTTGCAGGTGACAAACAGACTAGTGTTGTCACCCCTTTAGCCTCTTGGCTCGTTATCATTCACAGTACGGTCACTCTGAGGCTTGTCACTGTGTTGTTGTGAATGACATGTGGTCACAGTATGAAATGAATGTTGCCAACCCAAGGCAACCTCCATGGGAACCAGGCTTCTTGCACCATCCAGAAATAACCTGGCACCAGCATGGATTTTTCCATCGCTTTTCAGGGAACTCTGTCCAAATATGCTGCTATATACTTTAACATTCCTGTCAATTCTGAAATATAAATATCAAAACAGGGTTACGTTATTGTTAAAGGATTGTGACAGTTCTGAACAGTTTGCTATGACAAGCCATATACAAATAACATTTTGGGTTTATTGATCTATTTATTTTTATTTCTTTCTTTGGCAATATAATATACATACTTTGAAAAAGATCTCACTGTGTTATATACACACACACACACACACATTTTCAGAACCGCTTGTCCCAGACGGGGTCACGGGGAACCGGAGCCTACCCGGTAACACAGGGCGTCTGTGTTATATATTTTTTTTTTTATTTTTATGAACCTGGATGCAGAGAAAGGTAACTTTTAAATTGTCTGTTAAAAGACATTATCAAAGTTGCTGCTGGTGTTAGGTTTTCGAGATACTTTCACTGGAGTACATGCTTTTTTTATATAAACTTATAAAAAATCTACTTCTGTATGTAACAACACCAGGGAATGCAAAATATGCAGTACATTTCTTAGTAGTTAGAATCTGGAGAGCTGTAATAACTTTATTAGCCTTTCTTAACTTTACTCTTGAGAAATTTAATTGTTTAGAAGGTTTGCATGCTACTGTACTTTTCTTGGCTTGCTAAATACCTTTTGTTAATTTTTGTTTTGGTTATCAGTCTCTTTAGACACTTATTTTGCATGTTTCTAGAGATCTTACAGTATGTCTAGTTTGTGGAATTATTTATGTAGAAGTTCCATTTACAATTTTAAAGGTGTAAATATTCATACTGGGTAATATCATTTAGACACAGCAATAATTTCTCACTGACTTTTTCTGTGGATTGCATATTGAAGAAAGGTAGAAACATTTGGAATTTTCATTGTGTTGTACCACATGCAGATTGAGAGACTGGCAGCCTCCAGAGTCATTGGTAAAGGCAACATTTTCCTTCGAGACCAGTTCACATGGTAATCATTACTTAACATTAATTTCCTTCTGTATTTCATACCAAGTTTAACCTTAACACACACACACACACACACACACACACTTTCAGAACCGCTTGGCCCATACAGGGTCACGGGGAACCGGAGCCTACCTGGCAACACAGGGCGTAAGGCCGGAGGGGGAGGGGACACACCCAGAACAGGACGCCAGTCCGTCGCAAGGCACCCCAAGCGGGACTCGAACCCCAGACCCATGGGAGAGCAGAACTGTGGTCCAACCCACTGCGCCACCACACCCCCTTAACCTTAATATTTCACAATATAATTTTAATGTGTTGGTTTTCTGTCTAGCTCTGTGTAAAAACAAAGCCAGCTGCAATCAGTGTTATCTAGCACAGGGATTTTTGTGCATAGTATAAACCAATGTATACATATGGATCAAAGCAGGAGCAGCTTCCTTGAGTGTGTAGCCCCTCCTGGGACTGTGGAAAACATTTTGATGCAAGTTCATGATGTTACCTGGTGCTTGAAGTCACTGGCTTCTGAGTATGGCCGACAAAACAGAGAGAATCTGAGTAATCTAGTGTGCCAGTGGGTGTTTTGGGTTAATTAGAGATTTGGCTCGTCAGTAGAGCTTCAGCCACTTCTCCAGAGCCGTTGTGCTGGACTGCTAACACCTAGCAACAGCTTTCCTCTTGAGTGTGTTTTATACACAATAAGGTCATGTAGATTGGTTTTTCCTGTAGATCCCTCTTGGGTTTGTACACAAAAGTATAATGTTCTACTTTTAGAAACGTCTGTGTGCATGCAAAATCGGCACTAATGTGCTTACTGTGCCTTGGCAAATGTATAGTTATGATGTATGGGATTGCAGAGTGTGAGTTGGCAGGAGGCAGAAACTTGGAGCAGGGAAGGGTTACATCAGTTGGATGCTACTCCAGGACTTAGCCCATTGCTTAACTCATGCCAGTTGTTAGTGCATGAACTCTAGCTGCCAATAATTTAATAATTATGGCTTCCGTATGAGGCAAGCTGCTCAAAAGCTGCCTATGAGAGCAAAAACTCAGAGGAGAAAAGTGGGTAAAGATGGGTTTCCTAACTTTTGCTATGGTATGGGACTTCTGTTGGATTTTGTTCGTATTATGGTAAATTAATATCTGTGAGTTCCCTGGACTAACCTCTGTAAGTAAATGGAGTGAATAAAGAGTGATGCTAAAATGTTCTGCCCTCTGAATCAGTTTGAAAAAAGGCTGATTTATCTTGTCTCTGGTCTAGCAGGACTCTTTTACTTTCTTTATCTCTCTTCCTCTCCCCTCTCTCCATTATCATCACAGGTCTCTTCACTCCATGTGCTTTTCACAGGAACGGTAGTTCTACACCACACTCATCCAGGTACTGTGGTGTGAGCATGCTCTGTCAGGTGTTCCTAAGCTTGGGGTGTCCAGTAATGACAGACTGTCCTGTGGCGACACAGAATGTAGTCACCCAGCCCAAGATAATGCCAAAATGTAGAGGGGTGGTATCTCTCACACACACACACACACACACACACACACACACACACACACACACACACACAGGTATCGTCTGAACCGCTTGTCCCATCTCTTTACGCAATATCCAATATATGGACCGCGGGGGGGGCAGTGGGTTTGACCAGGGCCGCTGTGTGTTGGGTCTGGGGTTCAAGTCCCGCTGGGGGTGCCTTGTGGTGGACTGGCATCCTGTCCGGGGTGTGTCCCCTCTAGCCTTGCATCCTGTGTTGCCGGGTTAGGCTCCAGCTCGCCTCGGGACAAGTGGTTGTGGACATTGTGTGTGTGTGTGTGTGTGTGTGTGTGTGTGTGTGTGTGTGTGTGTGTGTGGACCACAGCCTCTGAAATTTTCACTATTTCCAAAAATGGATCTTTTACTTGGAGTTTTGGCATTTGTGCCAGTGTACTAGGGGATCGAGATGGACGCAGCTGCCCGTGTCTTCTTTAGCCCACATGGTCGAGAAATGGGGGATGAAGAAAAGTGGCCATGTGGATGCTGGACTGCAAGTGGGAAGGCCCTAGGGACTCGGGCAGTGTGCCATCCCTTTTGCTCCATTTAGTAGACTGGCTTCTCAGTGTTTTGACAGAGGGCTCTACTGACCGAGGGACTCCCCATTAGCTGTATGAGAGAGTCGATGCTCTAACAGGCAGCTTCACAACTTTAACTGTTGCTATACGTTCTTGGAGTATCTGATCTCTGTCTGAAAGACTGAAATATATTCAACTTTACAGCTGAAAGACAGTCCTAGAGGATATAGAGTGCGCTTTTAATCGTGCTTTTACTGATACGTGTCACAGAAGCATGAAATACGTGCTCTTAGTGAGGTCAGCACGGGAGCGCCTCCAAGCTTGGTACCAGCCCCAGTCCCCTGGCCTACAGACCCTCAAGGCCCCCTTTTCACCCAGGCACCGTTGCCATGCTACTCCCACTGGCACTATTTGAGTGTCGCCAAGGGGGCCAAAGGGCATAGCTTTCTCATGGCGCACAACTATGGTAACTATTGAAAGTGCGATTCCTAACTAGTGCAGGGAGGGAAGAATTGCAGAACCCTCCAATGCTGACAAAAATGTGAGAAAGCTGGTGATCTCTCCAATTGCTGACTGGGTAGGGTGGGAGTCATGCTGTTTTTCTCCTAAAAGTTCTATCTAGGCTGTCTTCTTTATTTAAAAAAAAAAAAAAAAAAAAAAGTCACTTGCCTTATCATTTTGGTTTGTCTTAGTGAGGATAGTTTCTATGCTGTTTAAGGGCTTGGCACAAAGCGATGCCTTGTTTTAATGCTAGGTGGTGCCTTGTCACTGTCTCTCTGAGAAAAAGACATGTGGCCAATGGACATTCCTCTAGCACATTTCATTAGCTCTGTTTGAAAAAAATCTGAACTGAGAAGTTTAGGAAGCGCTATGTTTCTGGGGTCCTGCCATTATACACTGGTAAGTTGCTGTCCTCTGTGTGGTGGGGACCCTAGTTTAAGTCTCTGCTGTGCCACACCATCATTTACTTACTTTTATTCATTTAGAAGATGCTTTTCTCCAAAGTGACTTACACTGGATACTATGTAGCGTTACTAGCCACACACCTTATTCCCTAAGGTGACTTACACTGCTAGATACACTACTTACAACAGGTCACTCATCCATACATCAGTAGAACACACTCTCTCTGTCACTCACACACAATCGGGGAACTTGAACAGCTTGTCTTAGAACAGTGGGAGAAAACCAGAGCACCCAGAGGAAACCCACACAGACATGGGGAGAACATGCAAACTCCACACAGACTGAGCATGGATCAAACCCATGTCCTCTCACGCCACCCAGGTGCTGTGAGACACCAGCACTACTCGCTGTGCCACCGTGTCATCAGTCTCTGATAAGGAAGCCAGGGTAACACAAATTGGCCAATGGGTCCAATGTTTAGTCTCAGATCCTGAGGAGCACAGAACCAATTAAATCCAGCAATTATGATCTTGTGAATGTCACATAATTCCTACCCGGTGGGCTGAGGAAGGCCAACAGGTATCTTAAGTCCCCTCCAGCAAAGCAGCCCAGAACTTAACCTTAGAATACACACACACACACATTTTCGGAACCGCTTGTCCCATACGGGGTCAAGGGGAACCGGAGCCTACCCGGTAACACAGGGCGTAAGGCCGGAGAGGGAGGGGACACACCCAGGATGGGACGCCAGTTCGCCGCAAGGCACCCCCAGCGGGACTCGAACCCCAGACCCACTGGAGAGCAGGACCTTAGAATAACTATTTAAATTTCTCCAATAAAGATTCACCAGTCTTTATAATACGCTGCAATGTAATGTATGCAAGAGCAATTGTAACACGAGATGATCTCTTAAATGACTGTCTTACGTGGCTTTCTGAGCTTTATGGTTCAGAATCTAGCCACTGATCTCCTCTCACACTTTTTTAACCAAAGTGATTTCCTCAAGAACAATTTTTAGCTTTATTATTTATTCATATTAACCATGAGCAATACAGAGACCTACCAGTAGAGGACGCAAATGAAATTCCTAATTCCAAAGCCTGTGCTGTGACTCCAGCAGACTTTCAACATCTCAGCAGCTCACCTCTGAGACAAGGCCAGACTGACTTTTTCTTGTATTTCTTGACAGCGGCACACAATGTGTAACATTTACTGAGGGCATCACAAATCATCAAGTATTGGAAGATCCAGAAAAGCAGCAGTAGTACTCAGGGGTTGTACACAAATCCTGGGAGGAGACAATTAGAGCTTAAGTACTTTGGGGACAGCTCTTCATATTATGCCTGTTTAAATTGACATTGGTCGCAATATTCCTGTGCAAAATTGTGAAAGTTTAGTAATTAATTTCAGAATTAATTTGAAAAAAATAAATATGAATTTCTACACAAAACAGGTAAATGTAAACTTCAGTCCATCTCTCTGTACTTAAGAACCATTTGTCCAGCACAGAGTAGCAGAGAAGGCTGTGCTGGAACCGTAAGGTGTGAGGCAGGTCACGCCTTGGACGGGACACCAGTCCCTCGCTGAACAATTACAAACACTCATTCGCTCACATGTACACACACTATGGGGACCTTTGAGTTACCAATATGTAAAATTCTGTGTATAGTATTATAGCTGTAAACTCCAGGATTGTTGGTCGGTACAGAGAATCGTGGTTAATGCCATGCTCTTTTAACATGAAGGCTGGCAGCTTGAATCCTAAAAGGTTCCCATTAGAGCAACAAGAAGTACGACTTAAACAAAATAGTTTTAAGATTAAGAGAAGAATAATAAAAGACGGCTGTAACCGAATGGCACCAGAGGTAAGCAGTTCACTTGGTTCTGCATCACTGTCATCCTACAGCCCCTTGTGCGCCACCACCAGGGCTCAGAAGGACAGAGCTGGTCTGCTGTTCTGTGCACCTTACAGCTTTGTTTTTGGGTTTCCTATCCAGAATTGGGCAGCTCATTATAATTGTTAATAAAGCATTTATAAAATATACATCATTACCTCATGTTGTCTTGCACCTTTAACTAACTTTGTTCCTAGTTATTATGGCAAGTTCTTCACTTTTGATGTGTGTATGGGGGGGTGCGCTCTTTGCTATAGCCTCACCATGATTCATTTTATTTATTTCCTAGTTCCAAACAGGTCTGACCGCATACATCGCAGATGTACAAAATTTGAGCAAAACGGGTAACGGTCAGTGATCCAGGTGATCATCATCAGTTGTGTCTGTTTGACTGGAACACAACCAGGGGGCTCAAGTGCCAAAAAAAAAAAAAAAACTCACTGCATCGAGTTCTGTATTTGTGTGCCTCGATGACGACGACGATGATGAAATATCGGGGGCGGCTATGTGTTTGTTTCGTGTACACAGTGAGTGTTTCACGTCGGAATCGCTGTTGCCTGGGATGCCTGTGTTCCGCCGCGTGCGCGCGTACGGTGTCATTCACTACTTCAGTGGGCTGGGTTGGAGACCGTGACGCAAAACTACAGAGGACTGCGTGGGGGCGCGAGTGGGAGGGGGGGATATCAGCTGGAAGAACAAAAACAAAAGCAGAAGCTCATTGAAATAAAAAGGCTGTGGGGCTTCGGTCGGAAAGAAACTTTGACCGCAGACACAGACTGCTCGCAGCAACGGAGAGCATCGGAGGTGCGGCCCAACTGCCGGGCAGCAGCAGCAGCAGCGCGGACTCGAGACCGGCGTGTCGTGTGTCCCTCCGCTCCGGGCGAAGGATGGACACGGAGACGCAGCCTGGGTCGTGACTCACTGAGCGACTGACGGCGCCGACTTTCTCTGTCTCGTTACACTCAACTTCCAGAGCCGCCAGGCTTCCTTCTCACTGCTCTCCTCGGATCCGCCCTCTCCTCTTGCCCAGCAGTCGGGCAGCGGGAGCCTGGAGCCACAGACAGTCCGCAGTGGCATGTGGGTCAATCCTGCAGCGGTCGGAAGGTACGTAGGCAGGCAGGCACCGATACTGTATACAACGACTGATGCCATGGCATGGCGAGTCACGTTGCTGGCAGCATGCTTTCATAGCCGACCCCCTGCGCGCACGCACGCACACCCTATTCACTAGATCTTCTTGTATACGTTAGACGGCTTCACAGGCGATGCTCTTCCCTCTCTTTCCGGACTCGCCGTTCACGCGTTCTGTTTTCACCACTGCGGTGACGCTCGCCCCACCCCCTCCCCGCGCACTGGATCGTATCGCATCGCGCCGCGCGGCACCGCAGGGCTTCAGGTACGATTAAAGCGCCCCTTCATTTATAAACGGCAGCGCTGCTTCCAAGTGGTTAAAACGCCTCAGAGCTTTATAATGCAATTATAGGCGGAGGACCAGTTGCGCGAAAAAGTGCCTTTTTTGCTTTTATGTGCCGCACCTCCCCGACCCATTTTAATCAGGACGGTGGGCATAACAGTACACGTGTCATTGCACGGAGGTTCTTAGCCCTGCTGTGTGTTTGTGAAGTCACTAGAACAAGGTACGCACACATGTTCCATTTTAGGTCACCCTAGTCTAGAGTTATCCATCAGAAGTAGCTCTTGTAAGGATTTAATGTCTTTTTACTTCTTTTATGCCCAGCTACAGAAATGATGGTGTGTATAGTCTGACAGCAGGTTACACAGTGGCTAAAACTGCACACTTGATGAGCTGCTCCCGTTCCAGATGCTCTTTTACAAGAAAACCTGCACTGTTTCAGCACGACCAGCTGTGTAAATAGATAAACCTCTTAAGTTATGTAAGTCCTCTACAGTAAGGGAAGTGTGCCTTCGATAGCTCAGGTGGTATAGTGTGGCAGACTGCAGAAGAAGCCCAGAGCTGACATCCTTAGGTTGCTGGTTTGGATCCAGCTCAAATGACACCCCTGCTTTTGGGGACCCTGGTAGTGTAGGGGTTAGAGTCGCTGCCTTTGAACCCAAAGGCTCAAACCTACTGCTGTAGTACCTTGAGCATGGTACTTTACCCCAAAATTGCTCCAGTAAAATTACCCAGCTGTTTAAATGACTAAATAATTGTAAGTAGCTTAACGTTGTAAGTCGCTTTGGAGAAAAGCATCAGCTAAATGAATAAATGTGAATAAGGTTATGTGCTACATTATGATGCCCATCTTAGAAGTGTTATGAGAAGCTGTCTGATGAAAAGGTGCATCACAGCTCTCTTGCTTGGAGATTTTACTAGTTTGAGCATTAGTACAAAAACAGGTTATAATAACCCTTTCTCTGTGTAAACTGGAGGTATTTCAGGAACAGTTGGAATTATTGGAAACAGTCGCTGGATTTTTATCAAACCCAGTTTATTTATTTATTTTCAGGGCATCCAGTTAGATTATGATACTGTAGTTGATTATACTGAACATCATTTTTTTCTTCTCAACTGTCGGAAGTATCACTTCAGGACTTCCAGTTGATCCTTGCATGGAGTGCCGAGCTCTTTTCTTTCCGATGAAAAATTATTTGTTCCTCTGGAGAAGTTCCATGTCGTTGTTACAAAAAAGTTTGAGGCGCAGCGGGTGTCTCAGAGCATGGCTTGTTTTAGCAGGCTACATTGTGCCAAACAGGTAAAATAAGTAAGAGGTTAAGAGCATTTACCAAAGCAACTGCCGGCACACATCACGTTCATGGCCTTGCACAAATTTTTACTGCTTTCTGAGAGATGGTATGAAGGCCAGCTGCTTCTTCAGCAACTAGACAAGCTTATGCTTGCATGATATCTGAGCTGACACTTAGACGATCAGATTTAAGATTTGGTGGTGGGTACATGTCCTTTGGATTGAATACGCAACTGATCCCCTATAGAATTGAGTATTTGGAACTCGGCACATCCCATGAGCACCTCATGAATATTTTAGGCATGCTAGGAGAAGACCTGTCGTTGAAGTTTGCATTTGACTGTGGCAAAATGGGTTTTTGAAAAGACGTAGATTCCCAGGATTGCTTTAGTTTGACTCATTCTCAAGTTGGCATGAGTGACCTAGTTACAATTCTTCTTTGCATGGCTTGTGTCTCAGCCAGAATGCCCACATAGATGTTAACATGTCTGAAACTATGCTGGACGCATTACTGTGGTTACCGTGCGCCTATTCTCCAGTGTGCTAGACTGCCTGAGGAAGGTGAGCATGCAAGTAGGCTCTTTCCTGGTGGGTTGTTGGCGCAAGCTGCAGTATTCTGTTAGTCTAGTAATTTGTATATAAAGACTCAGTGCTGGTATTCCAAATATTTGGACATTGTAAGCAGATTTTTCACAAGGTAAGCAACCTTGCACTGATGTCAGACTTTTAATAAGTTAGTTTTTACTAGCAGCACAACCTCATTACCAAGAGGTAGGAGTGGTCTTGATCATTATAAATCCAGGAGGGTATGTTGACTGTAAAATGTTGCCGGTGCATGGCAGCATTTATTTCAGTCGTGTTGTTAAATCTGTTTAATGCACCTGTGGGGCAGCTGAGGTCTTGTAAGCCGTTTCTCCCACTTTAGCTTTTTCCTTTCCCTCTGGACTACAGTCCTCCTCCCTGATTGCAGACGAGCATCAGCAAACACATTCCGACAACAAGCGCACTTCTTAACATTCCACGCTCATGCGGTCACATGAGTTTCTGAGCTGAAGCAGACCTAGAAGAAGGACCAGCTGGTGGAGATCCAGCAGACTTCCCACATGGCATGAGCATGAGACTCAGAATGAAGTCGAGGGAATATCAGGTCACACGAATCGGTTGCTGCTCCTGCATCTTTGCTGCAGCCTAACCTTTGGCATCATTAAGTCGTTCATTAGTGCCACTCTGAGAAGAGCAGCATGGGTACAGAGTAGATAGTCGATGGGAGCGAGGCGATGGCAGCGCTAAGCGAGCGGAAGCGCAGTGCTTCCTCCCGTTCCCCTGTGCTGCGCTTTCCCTGGACCTATTTATTTGCAGACTTGCTTACATAACGTGCCTGTGTGGTTGTAGTGCCTGAGGGGGCTGCTCCTCGCAAAGCTGCTCCGCGGTTCCAGGACAAATGGTACGGCACGCGCGGCTTGATCGCCCGTGCCCCACGCTATTGTGACACGTGTCTTGTGCGTTCCTGTCGCCAAATGGGGGGCAGCTGCACGGGCTGGCCAACGCGGCAAATGTGGGGCAATGTCGGAATGCTGGGGTGGAGGCACATGAGACATCAAAAATGAGTTGTGTATCAGGGCTGAGCTGCGGTCGCTGCTGCCAATGTCATTACATAATCAGAGGCGGGGTGGGGGGCTGTGGTGGGGATGGGAGTGTCGCTGAAAATCGCTTACTGTCCCTGTCCTGTCCTGTCTTTCCCCTAACAGCCTGAGCGAAGATGTTGCCTGGAGATAACGAAGATGAACGGCTGGAGATTTGTGCCCATTTATCAGTAAACGGGAGGATGTGCTGTAACAGTTGAGTACAGTGCGGGGATTGTAACATGGGCTGCGAATTACACGATAACTTTTGTGTGTTGTGTACGTTTAGCTTCATAAAGCACTTTACAGGCTGAACACTTGCAGACGTTTGCCTGCTTTGTCTGTAGTTAGTCCCTGAGTATTGTTTTACACGTTTAACTACACATACTGCCTGCACGCATGGGGATGCATGACTGCGTGTTCAGTGACTGACAGTCTATCGGCCAGTCTGACAGCAGGAGCATCCTTCCCATCCCGTGTGCTGGACCATGTGCGGGCGGAGCTGTCGTGTCTGGATCATGAATTAATGAATGGACCGGGTCACTTCCTTGCGTTTTCATTCAGAAAAGATCTTGTGAGATGCGCCACACTTTGCGTCAGACGGAGGGTTTCTCCAGGCATGCTATCAAATGCTGTTGATTGTGGCCCTTCAGTCTGTTCATGTAGACAGTCGTATGTTAAAATTTAATTAGCATCTAATTAGCCTGAGAATGATTGCTTATTCAAATTTCCAGCGGCATCACACATCCACCGCCACATTATTTGTGCGGAGCCGTTGTGTGTGAGCCTTTTGTATCACTACAAGCGACAAATTCTTACAGTGCCACCAAAGATCTGACAGCAGTTTGCTCCCTTAGTCATTAATTCTGGCAACTTTGCCATCATTTTTTTTTGAGCTTGCTGGAAACCAATTAGTCTCTCACGTCTGCGCAGTGTCTCACCGTGCAGCCACAGGGAAGCAAGCAAGGCTTTCGCTGGTCTTTTTTTCATAAAGAAGCTGTTGTATTTACATCCTGTAAAATACTGTTGCACGTGAGATTGAATTAGTTTTGTATGTAAGGCAGAATGGGGCGAACGTGGGGTAAAAGCAGGCTGTAACAGTGGCCTTAACCCCAGATCACACTAAAATGTGTACTGGCTGCTGCTTTCATCTGTTCATTATAACACTTCCTTGTCACTTTGAGTGATGTGATGTACTGTGTGGTGCTAAATGGTGAACTAGATTGGAACCTGTTGTAGAGCTTTTGGAACTTGCTGACATCCATACAGTTATATCGGGAATTGGGATGCACTAATAACACTAATATTAAAGCAATAAATTAATATGTGAATATGTGAATTTATAGTAAGTTAGTACCACGATCAAATGTTCAACAGTACCTTACTCAAGTGACCAGTACTGTAACATCCCGCCTGGACTGTGCTGTTGGGGGTGGGGAGACTGGAGTGTGGACAAAAAGGGAGAGCTGCTAGTATAGCGGATAACGCTGCAGCCTTTGGACCCAAAGGTCACAGTTTGAGTCCCAGCTGTAGTACCTTTGATCAAGGTACTTATAGTGAACTGATCTTGTGAAAATACCCAGCTGTACAAGTGGGTAAATAGCTTAAAATGCTGAGCTGCTTTAGAAAAAAGCATCAGTTAAATGTAAAAAATGCTTTGTTATGCCTTAGTAGCAAAACTTTACTACTCTGCGCTTACTGCACTACAGGACAATGACATTTCTCTGGCACTTTTTTTCGAAGAGGCAGTGTTAACTTTCAATATTTTCCCTGTTTTTCTGTACACAGCTGGGTAACTTTTACTGGAGCAACTCAGGGCAGTACTCTTGGCTTGCTCCAAACTTCATGGTTGATGAAGCTAACTGGTCTTAGGCAAGTACAAACATAAATATAGTATAAAAATGTCACGGTATTGTAGTGACACTTTTTTATTCATTTATATTTTGTTTAAAAACATGTTAATTTTCAAGGGACTCAAACGGCCGACAAATGAACAACACCGTCAGCACACAGCACTATAGGAGTAAAGGTGAATATAGCCACAATGACTTACAGTGCTATGAATAGTGCTCACCCACCCTGCTAGTCATTGTCTCTGCTGTTATGCAGAACTGATGTACAAAACCGGCCTACAGCAGGCGACATGAATCCTGTTCAGCCCACTGTATGAAACAAGTTGTTTGTTTCGCTGTATGAAACAAAGCTCTGGTTTACATCTTTGGACCCTATTTAAATGGAAATTTCTTTTGGGAGTCCATGTCTGTCTTGTATGATTTTTCTGTAGAATTTGTTGCGTTTCACCACCCTGACCTGTTAACAGATGTATCCATTAAGCAATTCGTACATTTAAGGTACCTCGTGATTTTACAAATCGTAGCAGTTCGTACTGCACTGAATGTCCAGGGCTAAACTTTTGGGAAGAGACTTTTGTTTCTGCATTTTAGTTGGAGATGGTGTGCTGTTAGGCAGAACAATCTCCTTGGATACTAAGCTGTCATCTGCTCTCTCAGCCTTAAAAAAAAAAAAAAAAAAAAAAAAGAAAAAGAATTACAATAATTTTAAAAGTGAAATCACGGATGGTAGGCAGTGATCGTGTAATAACTGGCCAGTAGAAGTTCATTGAGAAAAGGCACTCATCTGAAAGCCAAATGTGTAATTAAACAGTCTTGCCCCCTGTTGCCTAGTCAACAGAAATAGCCCTTTAGAGACCTGTGGGTGAGCCCTTGTTGTGTGATCCAAGTGTGACAGCTTGATTCTGTGAATCGTTGCAAGTGGGGACACTAGGACCACAGCCCCCTGCTGCAATCCTGTTATATTAAGGACCAATTTAAGTCGCATCAATCATTGATAAGTATATTAGGTTATTTATAATCTTTCTTTCCTCCGGGGTTCAGTTGCTCGATGTTTTCCAGTGTTCTAATGCATTTTGTGTCTGTGGAAAATGTTATATTGCTGCATCCTCTTGTTTCAGATTTTCCAAGGTACCAGTATTTGTTTCAGTTGATTTTTCTAAATTACATTTCTTTACTTACATTTTTTCTAAATTGTTTTGCGTGTTTGTAGCAGAGGGCACAGTTGTATGCATGTATGCAGCTGATGGATGTCAGTTAAATGTATCTAAACAGAGTAGAAGTGTAGGGCTGTGACAGTACAACTCGTTTCAGGGTTTACAACTCTTGTCTGATGTTCCTAGAGATCAGTAATGAGTATGAACGTTGCACATTTATGAGATGAAAAAGTCACCAATCTGGACTGAATAGAATTTTGTGGAGACAAATCATTTTTTATTTTCAGTATATTTTTTTAAGCGGAATGTAGCTGGAAATTAATAAAAATATTACAATGACTCTTTCAAAGTGTGTTTAACTTCTATTACTATATCTGAGAACCTAATAAATTGTGGAACATCTGTATTATCAACCTTTTCTTGAACATGATTTAGTAATGAACGTGACTTTGGAGTTATGAACAGAATTCCTATCTCGGTTGTATCCAGAAGCTGAGGAGCAATGTACTGGCAGCTCTCTGAGTAGTTAAACCCTTGGCCTCACACTCTCTGCGTCTCTCCCTTTCTTACCCTGGTAGGGCTCTCTCCATGGATATAGACACAGACTATGAGCGCCCTAATGTGGAGACCATAAAGTGTGTCGTGGTGGGGGACAATGCGGCAGGAAAAACCCGACTGATCTGCGCCCGTGCCTGCAATGCCACCCTCTCACAGTACCAGCTGCTGGCCACCCACGTGCCCACGGTCTGGGCTATCGACCAGTACCGTGTTTGCCAGGAGGTAAGGGGCAGGTCAGCAAATGTGCAAGCATGTGCTCTGCTTCCAACAGTGTGTCATGTCTGACTTTCATTACCATTAGTCGTACGTAAATATAATGTATAATTATAGGTCCTGGAGAGGTCACGGGATGTGGTGGATGAGGTCAGCGTCTCCCTACGACTGTGGGACACCTTTGGGGATCACCACAAAGACCGCCGGTTCGCATACGGAAGGTTAGTGCAAACCGAAGGCACGTTGCAGGCGCACGCGTGCCCAAAGAGCTGATAAATGAACAAGCCCTCTTTCACCTTCTCACGGCTAGCAAGCAGTGGGAATTCTCACAGAACTTCAGTCGGTTGAAACTTTGAATGCAACTCTGGCTCTAAAACTTGGCACATGTCAGCAGCTTGGACATTCAGCCGGGGCTTTGTCTGTAGCATAATCCATTTAACTATGTAAAACCCAGTGATAGAACTGCTAATGAAAATGATAACATTGTCAGCAGCAGGCAAGTTTTTACTCATAGTGGTTTTGATCATCCTGTCTGCGATTCTTCATTTTGCTACAACCAAAGTAGTTCATGGATTTTAACTTGAGAGCACAAAGGAGTATAGTTAATAGGCAATGCTGTTACACACGCACAAACAAAAGAACTGGCTGTAGGTTGTGGAATGTGGTTAAGGGCACATGATGCATTCATGCACATTGTGAATTTTTACTTTTGTCAGTGCAAATGTGAGTAAATTATGTACTTAGTACCTTGATTAAAATGTATAACTGGTGATTAGGGTGGAGGTGTCACTCATTTGTTTTTACATATGTAATTATGCAATTTAATTTGAGGGTAATTTGTACAAGTTTTCATGCAATCAATCAAAATTTCACGGTGGTTCTGAAACAGCAACTTACAAAGGTAAGTACCGTTTTTTTAAAAATACCCTCTTAACTAATCTTAACAGGGAAAATAAAGGTGTTCCTTATTATCTTGAAATTGTAAAAAACAAAAATTGGTGAGTGTGCGCTATGAAAGCTGTGCACTGTGCTCTATACCTGGTCAGGTATTTCAGCAAGAAGTAGCCAGCAGTCCAACCTTAGGAACTGATTCAATCTCTGAGAAAGCAACAAACATTAATTCTTAGCATTAAATAGTTATTTTGGCCTTAATCATTTTCCTCTCTTTAATTGAGTTACACGCTCTCTTAAAAACTGCAACCAGCATTATTTTACTTTTATGAAAGCAAAACTCAATTTGTGACGGACTCTGATCCTCCCAGAGTGAAGAGTTTGTGTTTTTTTTTCTTTTTAAGTTTCTGTGAGCTGTGAAGCTGTCTTTGTGACATGAGGCATTCAAAGCATCTGACAGCTTAAACCACTAAGCTTGGTGCAAAGTGTTTTACTGGTAATATTATTTATTTGAACCAGTAACCTGCTCTCATTCCCTTTTGGTTTATTAGTCTTTAAAACTACTCTCATAAAATATTAAGAATGGGATAATGTGTGTATATGTATGTCATATTCCTGCTAGTTTCTCTATGAAATATATTTTAATTTCCTTGTGCCCTTTCTTCTACATCTGATTACCGTGTGACCTGTAACTCTCACTATTTCTCGTGTGTCTTTTGCAGGTCTGATGTTGTTGTGCTGTGTTTCTCACTGGCCAACCCAAACTCCCTGCACCACGTTCGTACCATGTGGTTCCCAGAGATCAAACATTTCTGCCCCCGAACCCCCATCATCCTGGTGGGCTGCCAGCTGGACCTCCGATATGCCGACCTGGATGCTGTCAACCGTGCCAGACGCCCTTTAGCCAAGTATGTTCTAGAGCTTTGAAGCTTTCAAACACTACAAACCCTCACTCATAATGGTGCTGGTTATGTGAGATGTGTAGTGATACAGAAGCTCAGTTTAGAGTCATTTCAAACCATGCTTATGTCCAAACCCCCACATTCCCACACTCATTCCTGTAAATCATGGAAGGGCCGCAATTTACTTGAAGGTCTGCATTGTTTTCTAGTAAATACTGTATGTTAAAATTTTACTTTTCTAAATGTAACTATTTGACAATGGATGATAATTTTCAAGGTGTCTTGATCAAGGGTAACTCTCAGAACTGCACTACGGTGTGCTTCTGGTGTGCCGGTCAATATGTTGTGAAAATTGTCTGTGCGAATTCACATCTCATTGCTTATTGGTGATGCAGAGGTCCTTACACAATGGCAACAGTTCCATTAGCAACTTCATAGAGTTTTTCCTGTGTGTATAGTGGAAGAATGTCTTCCTTGAAACTGGGTTACTTGCACTGAATATATTGACCATTTTGGCAAACTCATAAAATACTGTCAGCTGGTTGCTCAGTACATTTCAGTTTAAAATGGCTTAAGTCACTGAGTTGCTGCACATGAGGATACTTGGCAGATTACCAATAGAACTTTGGTTGCTTCTGAGAAAAGCAACAGAATTAATTACTTAAAAGTAGATATTGTGCTATAACTAAGCAATTGCTAAAAATCACTGCTATGACTGGTCTTTCAGCTACAGTATATACGGATAGACATGCAGTGCATTCAGAGGGTACTGTTTGCAAAAATTTCTAAAATTCTGTATTTGCTTTGTCATTTTGAGATATTGAGTGTAGATTGATGAGGGGGAAAATGAATTTAAATGATTTTAACATAAGGCTCTCTGGACATGATATGAACACGGAGTATTTTACTGTAATGTCCAGACACGGCCATAAAGAGTGAGGATTCGAACAGAGTGTAAATAAAAGTGCGCAGTGCGGATTAACAAGTGAAATGCACAGGTGAGACCACGATCGTGAAACAAAGAGACCGACAAAGTGCTCTTAGGAGGACAGTAAGTGGAACAATTAACCTGATAGTACTCCTTCATACCTTCTATAGGTTGGTAGGTAGCCTGGTCAGTAATTTGGGATCAGGTGCACTTGGGGGGGCTGGGTGGAGCTGGAGTGGCGTCCCTCGTAATCATTTGAATAATTCTTCAGGGTCATCATGACAGCTGCAACATAAAAGGGGAAAAAGTGAAGGGGTCTGAATGCTTTCTGAATGCACTGTATGCTACACTAATAACTTTATTAATCCCAATAGAAATTGCACAAGGATATGGCAGCGAAAATACAACAACGTACTGACAGAAGGTACCAGTATACAACTAGAGAAAATGGACACCACATTTAGAAAAATATTCAAGAATGCAATATATATATACACACAACACACACACACACACACACACTAGCTGAAACCACTTGTCCCAAGTGGGGTCGCGGCAAGCCAGAGCCTAACCCAGCAACACAGGGCTCAGGGCCGGAGGGGAAGGGGACACACCCAGGATGGGACACCAGTCTGGCACAAGGCACCCCAAGAGGGAGTCAAACCCCAGACCCACCAGGGAGCATGCACAGGCCAAACCTGCTGCACCACTCCGCCCCCCTTTCAAGAGTGCAAATAAAAACAAAGTTTGCATATGATAGATAGGTAGGATCAACAGCTTAGTGCACCTTAGATAGTAAAAGGTCAGCACCACCCAGACAGTGGAGGACTCATTATAGAGTCATTAAAGAGTCTAGAATCTAATGGTTGTTGGCAGGAATGACCTCAGGTGGCGCTTTTCGGTACAGAGCAGCTGGACCAGTCTGTCTCTCAAGGTGCTTCTCTGTTTATCCAGGGCAGTGTGCAGAGGGTGAGAGTCACTGTCTGTGGCTAATAGTTACTTTAGTGTCCTTCTTTGTACTGTCGCCTCCTGCCTTACTTTCAGGACTCAGCCGGACAGTATGTGCAGTGTATATCTAGCTATGTAAATCAGTCATTCATTAACTTCAGTCAGTTATCTAGTTCTATTTTATCAGAATCAGAATCAGAATCAGAACGAGCTTTATTGCCAAGTATGTTCGCACATACAAGGAATTTGTCTTGGTGACAGGAACTACCACAGCACAGACAGAATGACAGTGACAAGACAGGTGAGAAGATAGAGTATGTGAGCAAGGGATAAAAAATATTTAAAAATACACACACACACATTTTCAGAACCGCTTGTCCCTTACGGGGTCACGGGGAACCGGAGCCTACCCGGCAACACAGGGCGCAAGGCCGGAGGGGGAGGGGACACACCCAGGACGGGACGCCAGTCCGTCGCAAGGCACCCCAAGCGGGACTCGAACCCCAGACCCACCAGAGAGCAGGACTGCGGTCCAACCCACTGTGCCACCGCACCCCCTATTTAAAAATATAAAGTACCCAATATACAAAAATAGTCACTAGATACAAATGCAAGGGAGTGTGAGTAAGAGATATGTGATAAATAGTTATAAATATAAATAGCATTATGTATTGCACGGTTTACTCTCTAGGGGAGAGATTTAGGTGTTCATGAGGTAGATGGCCTGAGGAAAGAAACTTTTCTTATGCCTGGCTGTCCTGGTGCACAGTGCTCTGTAGCGCTGGCCAGATGGCAAGGGTTCGAAGAGGAAGTGGCCTGGATGTGAGGGGTCTAGAATGATTTTGCTAGCCCTTTTACTGACTCTGGACGAGTGCAGTTCTTGGAGAGCTGGGGGGGATGTGCCGATGATTCTTCCAGCAGTCCGAACTATCCGCTGCAGTCTTCTGATGTCTGACTTCGTAGCTGAGCCGAACCAGACAGTTATAGAGGTGCAGAGGACGGACTCAATGACTGCGGAGTAGAATTGCATCAGTAGCTCCTGTGGCAGGTTGAACTTCCTCAGCTGGCGAAGGAAGTACAATCTCTGCTGGGCCTTCTTCACAATGGAGTCTATGTGGGGCTCCCACTTGAGGTCCTGTGAGATGGTGGTGCCCAGGAACCTGAATGACTCCACTGTTGCCACAGTGTTGTTCATGATGGTGAGTGGGGATAATGCTGAGGTGTTTCTCCTGAAGTCTACGATCATCTCCACTGTTTTGGGCGTGTTCAGCTCAAGGTTGTTATGACTGCACCAGACAGCCAGCTCTTGGACCTCCTGTCTGTAAGCAGACTCGTCGCCATTCCGGATGAGGCCGATGAGTGTGGTGTCGTCCGCAAACTTCAGGAGTTTGACAGAGGGGTCTTTTGCGGTGCAGTCGTTGGTGTACAGGGAGAAGAGCAGTGGGGAGAGCACACATCCCTGGGGGGCTCCAGTACTCATTGTGCGAGTTTTGGATGAGAATTTTCCCAGCCTCACTATCTGCTGCCTGTCTGTCAGAAAGTTGGTGATCCACTGACAGATGGAGGTGGGCACGGAGAGTTGGGTTAATTTGGACAGGAGGAGGTGTGGGATGATGGTGTTGAAGGCTGAGCTGAAGTCCACGAACAGGATTCTCGCATAAGTCCCTGGTTTGTCCAGATGTTGTAGAATGTAGTGCAGTCCCATGTTGACTGCATCATCCACAGACCTGTTTGCTCGATAAGCAAACTGCAGGGGGTCCAGCAAGGGTCCAGTGATGTCCTTCAGGTAGTCCAACACCAGTTTTTCAAGTGACTTCATGACCACAGACGTTAAGGCGACAGGTCTGTAGTCATTAAGTCCTGTGATTTTGGGTTTCTTTGGGATGGGGATGATGGTGGAGCGTTTGAAGCAGGAAGGAACTTTGCACATCTCCAGTGATCTGTTGAAGATCTTTGTGAAGATAGGGGCCAGCTGGTCAGCACAGGTTTTTAGGCAGGCCGGTGAGACACCGTCTGGGCCTGGTGCTTTCCTTGTCTTCTGTTTGACGAAGACCCGACGCACCTCCTCTTCACAGATCAAAGGTGCAGGAGGGGGGAAGGTGGGGGTTACTGAAGGTGTTAATTGATTCGTGGAGAGAGGGTTTGAATGGGTGTAGGGTGTGAGACAGGGTTTATCAAACCTGCAATAAAACTCATTCAGATCGTCGGCTAGTTGTTGAGTTGACACGGTGCCGGGGGGTGGTGTCTTGTAATTTGTGATGTCTTTCATGCCTTTCCACACCGATGCAGGATCGTTGGCTGAAAACTGTTTCTTCAGCTTTTCAGAGTAGTTTCTCTTAGCCACTCTGATCTCTTTTGCCAGTGTGTTTTTGGCCTGTTTATACAAGACTCCGTCCCCGTTCTTGTAGGCGTCTTCTTTGGCCTGACCAAGCTGTCTGAGTTTTGCAGTGAACCACTGTTTGTCATTGTTGTATGTTAAACGCGTCCTGGTAGGGATGCACATATCCTCGCAGAAACTAACATATGATGTTACAGAGTCTGTGAGCTCATCTAGATCGCTAGCAGCAGCCTCAAAAACACTCCAATCAGTGCACTCGAAGCAGGCTTGTAAGTCCTGCTCTGCTTCCTCAGTCCATCTTTTAACAGTCCTTATTACAGGTTTAGCTGATTTCAGTTTCTGCCTGTAGGTCGGTATAAGATGAACCAGACAGTGATCAGAGAGCCCCAAAGCTGCCCGTGGAACAGAGTGATATGCATCCTTTACTGTGGTGTAGCAGTGGTCCAAAATATTACTGTCTCTGGTGGGACATGTAATATGCTGTCTGTATTTTGGCAGTTCACGGGAGAGATTTGCTTTATTACAGTCCCCGAGAATGATTATAACAGAGTCCGGGTGTTGTTGCTCTGTGTCAGTGATCTGGTCGCCCAGCTGTTGCAGCGCTGCGTTCACGCACGCTTGCGGTGGAATGTAAACACTTACGAGGATGAACGAGGAAAACTCTCGCGGCGAGTAGAAAGGCTTGCAGTTGATGAAGAGCACTTCTAGGTCGGGACAGCACATCTTCTTCAACGCTGTCACATCTGTACACCACCTTTCGTTGATGTAGAAGCATGTCCCACCGCCATGTGATTTCCCCGCTGATTCCGCGTCGCGATCCGCTCTGAACAGCTGGAAGCCCGGCAGATGTAGCGCGCTGTCTGGGATGGCTTCATTCAGCCAGGTTTCCGTGAAACACAGAGCAGCAGAGTTTAAGAAATCCTTGTTTCTTTGGGACAGGAGGAAAAGTTTGTCCATTTTGTTGGGTAAGGAGCGGAGGTTCGCCAGATGGATACTAGGCAGCGCTGTTCTAAAGCCGCGCTTTCGGAGCTTGACAAGCACGCCGGCTCGCTTTCCACGCTTGCGCGTCTTGGAGCGCTTGAGCAGCGCCGCTGCACCTCCGACTACAATGTCCAGCAAAACGTCAGAATAGTCGAAAACGGGTAAAATGTCAGGTGGTGTGTACTGCCGAATGTTCAGCAGTTCTTCCCTGGTAAAACTGATTGTCGGAGTATAACTAAAGACAGGGCAAACTAACAAAAACAGTAAAACAACTGTGGAGCTCCACACCGAGGCAGCCGTTCGCGGCGCCATCATGACAGTTGTATATTATTATTATTATTATTATTATTATTATTATTATTATTATTGACTATTTTTCCTTAAAAAAATTCCTTCACTGAATGTCTTCACTTTGAGCTGTTAAAGATGCTACTCTTTTGCAGTTGAATGAGGAAGGAACTGCATAAACTGCAGTACTTCTTCTTTTCATAGAAACTTTTGCCATGTTTTCAACTTAATTTACAACACATTCACACGTACACTGACAGTTCTTCGGCTAGTTGCATGACATTCTCAGTCGGTACTCTGTTCCACAGCTTTCTCAATTTTTTCCTTCCTCTGTTTTCATAGGCCCATCAAGCCCTCAGATATTCTCAATCCTGAGCGGGGTCATGAAGTTGCCAAGGAACTGGGGGTGCCATACTATGAGACCAGTATTGTGGCACAGTACGGGGTGAAGGATGTCTTTGACAATGCTATTCGCGCTGCCCTCATTTCACGTCGCCATCTTCAATTCTGGAAATCCCACCTGAAAAAAGTTCAGCGCCCTCTACTCCAGGCACCCTTTCTGCCCCCGCGTCCTCCTCGTCCGATAGTAAGCATCCCTGATCCCCCCGTGATTGATGGAGAGGGCCCTGACTCCCTCTTCTGCCAGCCCCTGTGTGCTGACGTGCTCTTTCTCCTGGAGGGTGGCACCACACGTGTGTTTGCCCACAAGGTCTACCTGGCCACCTCCTGCTCCAAATTCTATGATCTCTTTACCATGGACTTTGGGGTTATGGGGTCCGCTCAAGGTAACTTTGAGGTCAAAGATGGAGAGGAGGAGGAGGAAGAGGAGGAACAGATGCGGAGGGGTGCAAAGGAGCAGGCTGGACGCACCAAGAGCCTTGATATTGACAAGGATGCAGAGGATGACTTTCGTGAGCCTAGGCGCCCTTTCCTGCTTCAGCAGGCATCGTTGAGGCCCTCCCAGAGTGATAACGCTATTCCATCCCGGAGCCATTGTGGAGCGGGGTCCTTTGGAGCAAGCCGCACCCTTTTAGGATGGGGACGGGGCTTTCTCAGTGTGTCCATGGAACATGTGCTGGACCCTAAGACTGGGCGACCGAGACTCATGACTGTGGTGTCTATGGATGGCTTGATTCAGAAAGAGCCCTTCCAGGTAATCATAATCAAAAGTAGTTATTTTCCACTCCTCTTTTGTGTAGATATGTGTTTCAACTTTCCTATCCTCCATGCTGTGCTGGCTTTTGATTTTTTTTATCTATTAATGTTTTTTTGAATAGCATGTTTGCATTGTAAATTTGGGCATTCAGTGCAGATCTGTAGACTTTTCTAGGCTATCGTAATACAATGAATTGCAACAAAGCAGTCCATTTATGGCCATTGAGCGGCTTTTTTCATTCTTAGTATCTGTATCTCCACTCACACCCCCACTTATACACACACCTAGGCGGTCCTCCAGTACCTGTACACAGGGAACCTTGATGAAAACCGGGGGGATCTGAAGCAGGTGGCCACCATTGCGGAGCTGTTGGAGGTGTTTGACCTACGCATGATGGTGGCTAACGTGCTCAATCGTGAGAGCTTCATGAACCAAGAAATCACCAAGGCTTTTCATGTTCGACGGGCCAACCGTATCAAGGAGTGCCTCAACAAGGGCACATTTGCTGGTACGACCTGGTGCACGTTGTTGCCCCTTTCCACTCCTCTCTCCACTCATAATACACATGTTAATTGTTCATGTATTGCACTTGTTGCATTTATTTGATTTGTCTTTCCCTTTTCTCCATGTGAATAGTCATTACTTTCCATTATTTAGTAGTCTTTATTGCTTTCCTGCATGCTGAACTTCCAGTGTGCCTATGAGCCTCCTGCATGGTTACATACTTTTCATTAATAATGTTTTTCGTAGAGTAGCTGTCAAATTATTAAAAATACATATTTTAATAACTAAAAGCCATATGCCCTTTCATAGATAATTACCAAATTAGCCATTTAAAGGGAAACATTTACATTTTGTTTTGCTCACAATGTATCAAAAGTGGGTGGTTGCATCACACAGTTTTTTTTCTCGTGTTTGTCAGAGAATATTGTGCCACAAAGCAAAGACTTAAACTTCTTCAATTAGCAAATGCTTTCCTCCGAAGCAAATTCCAGTGAATACTACGTAGGGGTACCAGCCCACACCTTATTTACCCAAGGTGACTTACAATGCTAGATATAATACTTACAATAAATAACTCATACATCTACCAGTGAAGCACACTTGTGACTCACACACTCAGTGGGTGATTTAAAGTCACCAATCCATCTGAACTGCATGTCTTTGAAATGTGGGAAGAAACCTATGCAGACACAGGGAGAACATTCAAACCTCATACAGACTGAGTAGGGATCAAACCCATGTCCTCATACATCACCCAAGCACTGTGAAACAGCAGCGCTACTCATTGTGCCACCGTGCTGCCAGCTTGTTTTGGAACTTGTATTCTACCTTGTATTGGAAGTCGTGTAAATTCAGTTCTCAGTTTAAGCAAGCTTGAAACTACAATATTTTGATGTTGTTACTCATTTGAAAGTTTTCTGTCTCTTGTCTCTAGTTCTCTCCACTATGAAATGATCATATGACACGATTACTAACAGTATCCATCTGAGGAAATCCTGTTGTGGATTTTTACATCTGTTTCAACCACAGAGTTGCAAATCTGGAATTAAGCTTCGCCACAGTGAAATACGGTGGCGAGATGGCCAGCCAAGTTCCTAGTCCAGAACAAAAAAAAACGGTTCGATCATGGTCAAAATTCAGTCAAACATTTCAATTACGTAGCTGTCTAGAACTAAACCTGGCATACAGCGGGAGTCCCGAAGTTCAGGGTCCTGGCTTAATCTAATCTCAAGGGCAGAGTTTTCCAAACATAAATGAAGATAATCAATGTACTCTTGTACAAAATTATTCAGCCTCGCTTCTTGTGTGGTTCTGTAAGATAGGTCTGTGCTTCTAGACAGATTCAGAAGTCTGTCTCTGGATAGCTTAGTGATTATGGCCAAGTGATGCTTAGTAAATGATTTGTGAAACATAAATAAGACATTACAGGCTATACTGTGACTTTCAGCAAACTACGCAGGATAGGATGAGTGCAGTTTTTGAATTTGTATACCCCTTGTCATATATTATACTGTATCTGATTTCCCATATACTAATGCACATAGTGGGTCAAGATGTCTCTTAGTTTGTACTTCCCCAATCGTCCCCTTTCCGTCACTTCTGTTCTGTGTCTATTTTATAACTTTTCTACGTCTGTCTGTTTATTCATTTGTCTGTCTGTGTCTCTCTGTTTTGTCTGTTTTCTTTTCTATAGCCGCAACTCTGTGACACACATCGAGATGTGTGACTTTCCCCCCTTCCCCCGGTTGTTTTAGATGTTGTTTTTCGATTGGATGATGGATATCTCCCCGCCCATAAACCCCTGCTGATCTCCAGCTGTGATTGGATGGCAGCCATGTTTCGTGGGTCCTTCATGGAGAGCTACAGCAAGGAGGTGAGTTTTTATGTAAGAAAATGGATTGTGGATTAATTTCCTTCAGATCTGTGTCTTCCTGAGATGCAGTGCCTCAGACTATCTTCTCTGTAAAATAATGCTAGTAAATCATTTGGTCCTGAATCTGATGGTACAAAAATCAGATGTGCCATGTTGGCCGTAGAACAGCTCTGCAGAGAGGTAGATGATATGCTCATTCGTATCATCCAGTATATCATTAGCTCTTGCTATTTTTTTTTCTTTATGAATAACTGAATACCTGCAGTAAAATTTTCCATGTGCAGCATGAGTGCATCCACTGCGTAGCATTATGTAGTTTACATTGGGAGGATGTTGAGGATGCTGAGGTTTGCTTGTTTGGAGTTGGGGAGCTAGAGAGTGGCCCATCATCAGTACCTCTGTTTCCCACACTTAGCCTGCAATAATGATTACAGTTGATTGTTCAGAGGAATTCTGTGAAAGAATGAACGCAGAAACAAGTCCTGACGGGTGATTTTGATGGGTTATGCTCACCCTGCCATGGATGCACCACTGGGTAATGTGATACTATCACCATTCATCCACCCCCAACAGGTTATATAGATAGTATTTCAACCTTGTGAACTGTTACATTAAAATTTATACAGTATTTAGAACCAGTGTCTCTTTTAAAAATATTATATTTCAAAAACTAATTAACAAGCCATTAGTTTTTAAAAGTTTCCATGAATTATATGATCTACTTCACAATTCACAAAAGCATGCTGTTCCCTCTCAAAAGAGACAGCAGAGCTATCATTAGTTGCACAAAGATGTGGTGTTTTAAGAATATGATTAAGAACTTAATTACAAGAACAACATTTGATCTTTGTCTTGTTTTGGATCATATTTTAGCAAGGAGCTCAAAAAGATCAGTAAGAAGACTGATAAGATTCACATGAGTGTACTCATATGTACTCCTCAAAATCAAAATGGGTAGTGCCTCCAAACCTTTTGCTCTTTGATTTAGAGGCGGTCCACGCATACATGGTTATGATACAGAATGGTTTGCGCTGCCAACATATAATAAATCACTTGACCTTTCAAAGCTAATTAAATGTGACATTCTGCTAATAGGCAAGTTTAGAGGCAGGTGAAGGGCACCCCTTGGGACTTCTGAAGGACACCTCTGTGCTTCTGCTCTGGAACTAGTATCCATGACCTTTCACTAGTGACCAGCAGTGGGATTGGAGCTGGGGGTGGTGACAGCAGTTGCCAAAGCAAGATCTGACACTCTAGCACTTTCCATTGTGTCCTCAAAAACCCCCTTAATTCCTTGGCTGGAGCTCGTAGCAGCGAGAATAAGCACGCCATTGTTTCAATGAGTTTCAGACTGAGCCGGAAGGTGCCCAGCATGCAGACAGGCTCTTGGAGAGGAGTGGGCTTGGATACCAAGTGGCAGTACAACGCAGTCCTTCCTGTTTGGGGGGACTATGTTAGAGACCGTAGAGGTGGTCCGCTCTCTCCTAGGGATTGGTTATTCTTGGCCCGCTGTGCTTTGTGAAATTCTGCATGCCAGAAACCCTAAGCCGTGGAACCTGGCCACTAAAGGTTGTACGTCGTGGGCCCTTTTCTGTCACACCCATTGTGCCTGCTGTGCTTTTATCTGATGGGGATGAAAGCTTGCCCTGCATTTCAGACTGCCACACTGCCACTGTCCTTCTCTGTGACGTCATTTTCCTCATATTACCCTCATAATAAAGCTTTTAAATTTTGTTCATTTCAGTTTTTCTGGGGGTTTTAGTTCTACTTGCCATGAGTTCTGGGCCTTGATTAGTACAAGAGATAGGATACATGTCATTAACAAGGTTTCAGAATCCCAGGAGGTTTCCCAGGAATACTTTGATATAATTTTTGTGCACCTGATGTTTTGATTTGCTTATACCTGCTAGTGGGGAGTAGTGATTAGGTTCTAATCTAATTTTACAGCTGTGCTCTAGAAAGCTGGAAAAGGTATGTTGATTATTTATTTTATTTATTTATATGCTAACTGAGGAGGGGTGCGGTGGCGCAGTGGGTTGGACCACAGTCCTGCTCTTCGGTGGGTCTGGGGTTCAAGTCCCGCTTGAGGTGCCTTGCGACGGACTGGCGTCCCGTCCTGGGTGTGTCCCCTCCCCCTCCAGCCTTACGCTCTGAGTTGCCGGGTTAGGCTCCGGTTCCCCGTGACCCCGTATGGGACAAGCGGTTCTGAAAATGTGTGTGTGTGTGTGTGCTAACTGAGCATGCATCAAACGACAGCATAATCGCTTCAGTGTATTTCTTGTATTTTTGTGCGAATTTGTTTTGTCTGTTACCACAGATCACCCATGAAGACGAGGGATGTGTGTTTTGTGAAGTTATTTGTCATTTAATGTAATTAATTGTAACATTTTTCTAACCTCGTAATATGGCAGGGGATGCGGTGGCGCAGTGGGTTGGACCACAGTCCTGCTCTCCGGTGGGTCTGGGGTTCGAGTCCCGCTTGGGGTGCCTTGCGACGGACTGGCGTCCTGTCCTGGGTGTGTCCCCTCCCCCTCCAGCCTTACGCCCTGAGTTGCCGGCTTAGGCTCCGGTTCCCCGTGACCCCGTATGGGATAAGCGGTTCTGAAAATGTGTGTGTGTGTGTGTGTAATATGGCTGGTTAGTCTTTCCCAGTTTATTTCTGTTCCCCCATGACATACCATTAGATTCAATGGGAATCAGCAGTCTGGCTATGTATGGATTATCTAGCCCAAAAGGTATACTGGCTCTACATCCACTTCTGTTCATGAATTTAATTTATGTTAACAGTGGTAGTGATTTATTAAAAAGCCTAATTTGAATTAAAGTAACTTTATACTTGCTAGATTTTTTACCTGATTTGTGTTCACTCAAGTAGATTTTTGGACAAATACTGTAATTGTGATTTTTTTTTTTTTTTTTTTTTTTTTTTTTTTAACTTTTGAATATTGTTTTTGACTACTCCACCCACCTCATCTACAGCTGAAACAAGAGGTGTCAACCCTTACTGTTGAAGTAAAAAACTTCAGTTGACCTGTTAAGAGTATAGAGAAAATGTGACGCTACCTTGGATCTCTCCGTGACTAAGGCTGGGCTGCCCTATACTACATTAAAACCAATTGCAAGCAAAAGGCGAACACTTCTGGAAAACTAGTCGAGCTGCTGCTTATCACACAATGGTTTCTTTCTACCATTTTAAACCCGTGTTTTACCCCCGAAGTAGAGCCAGTTGTATCTTCATCATACAGCCCTATGCTTGTTTTTTTTCTCTTGCCAAGGTGTCCATCCCTAACACCAGCAGTGCCTGCATGCGTGCCGTGTTGGAGTACCTGTACTGTGGCCTGCTCATGCCCAGCCCTGACCTGCAGCCTGTGGAGCTCATTGTGCTGGCCAACCGACTTTGCCTGCCCCGTCTTGTGGCCCTTACAGGTGAGAGTTGTGAAACCTGCCACATAGTGTTTGTGAAACACTGGAAATGTTAACGTTTTGTCTTACCACTCACCTATACATTTGTGTCTGTGTTTCACAGAGCAGCACGCAGTTGAGGAGCTGCTGCAGTGGGCAGCCGGTGAAGAGGACATTGATGGACAGGTGCTCACCTACTTGGAAATGGCTCAGGTAAGTCACCATTTGCACAGCAGCACTTTGCAATGAAAAAATACAAAGAAAAGCTATTCATAACCCTTAAAAAAATCTCAACATTAAAGTCATTGGCTTTGGTGTGGCTTGTTGCATTTCCTTTTATTTCTTTCCTTTTTTTGTATGTCATTTTTATTTGCCCAGTTCCACAATGCCAAACAGCTGTCCTCATGGTGTCTCCACCATATCTGTACTAACTACAACAGTGTTTGTCGCAAGTTCCCCAAAGAAATGAAGGCCATGTCTGCAGGTACACCACTTTTACTAACGTTTAAATTTTCTTAGGGAGTTTGACTGTTTGAGATGATATCTATGGCATACTTATGTACAGATAAATTCATAAACACATTTCAGAGAAAAGCTGTGTATTATGTAGACTAATTTGTCTTTTAGTAATGTTTCTGTTAAGTAACTAAAGACAAGAAAATTTAATTTGGTGTTTGGTTTTGGAAAAAATATGCAACAGCATTTTAAAAAGTCTATAAGAAGGTGTGGAGTTCTATGTATTTGGCACTGCGTATGTGCCACATGAGGTTATTTTGATGGGGAAGAAAATGCTTGTGAAGAAGTTTAAAATTCAGTCACTCGCTTTCACTTCCTCGTGTTGTCTCTAATGTTGCCTCTGGGTCTGTTTTTCACTTTGTGCTCCTGTCCTGTAGACAACCAGAGGCATTTTGAGAAGCACCGCTGGCCCCCTGTGTGGTTCCTGAAGGAGGAGGACCGCTACCTGCGCTCCCTAAAGGAGAGGGAGCGAGAGGAGGAGATGCTACGCAAGCAACACACCAAGCGTGGCTGGTGTTTCTGGAGACGCTCGTCGTCCTCCTCACCCCACGTGTCCTGACACTCTGGCCCTCTCATTCCGGAGAGTCTCCCTCATTCTTCCTGCTCTGAGCCTCTTTCTTTTGGCCTGAGCATACCCTGTCCCACATCTGAATTCATGTGGGTGCCCAGGTTGCCATCAGAAACCATGCTGTGTCTAGATCAGCCCAAGGGGCTACTCGCTAATCCAGTCTTCTCTTCACGACAGCTGCCCAGCAGTGCCCAGCAGAATCCTGGGAGTCTGTCGCAAGGTTTGGGCTTAAAAGCCACAGATCGATGGAGTGATGTGAAGATGCTGTTGCGATTTTATGTCATCTCACACCAAGGTTTTTGGAATTCATAACCAGGGATGAAACACATTTTTTAAAACCTTTTTGTAGTGACAATGACTCTATTCACATCCTTTTCCTACCTGCAGTATTCCTGATTGGTTTTCCCTCCTTCATATTTTCTTAATGTTTTGTTTTTCAGATACAAAATGCCTGAAATACTTTAGCCAGGGCCTGCATGTCAGTTTCTGAGTGGACCTCCGAGAGCAAGGGCTCATGGTATTGAAGTTGATGACGGTGTAAAAAGACTGAGAGGTTAAGGGGGATGGCACAAACTTGGCCTGTAGCAGCAACATGATAGGTTGCCAGTATGTGGCAATCCAGAGAATACACCAAAGGACTCCCTACAGAAGGGGGTAAAAAACAGTACTATTAATATACCAGCTAACCTAATGAGATTTTAAAGATTGGCAGTGTTTGCAGAAAGTGTGAAGACAGTCTACCCTTGCACTCTACTTCCACCATATTCTCCAGAGAAGCTGCCATTCTGGGGAAGATGCAGACTTCCAGGAACTGTCTGCCTTAATTTTGTGTTGAGAATTCTGTTTTCATTCTTGAGTGTTGGAATCAGTTTAAATCAGCTAGCAAAAAGAGTCTATCGACTACAGACAGCTAACACTTTGGGGCTGATTTTTGTTGTATTTCCATCAAATAATATTTTTTGCCGCCATGCATTTCTGTGCAGCCACAGGAAAAAAGCTGCAAGGGTTTTCTCTAACAAAGCACAATGAAACAGTTAACATGTAATCCTGCTCCTCATCGACATTGCCGCCCTTCACTTTTCTTTTTCTCTCAGCTGGAAAAAGCACAGGAGATGTGGTGACAGATGGAAGCAGGGGACAAGTTCTATAGACAGCCTTACTCTGGCAAACATAGCTGAGATGAACTGGCTGTTTTACACGGATGGATTCCCATTTCTTAGCATCTAGTAAAGCAGCTTGTTGTTTTTTAAATGCAGCTTTGGGATGGGCCATTTGAAGCTAACACAGGTCAAATCCCTCCTCACAGCCCAAAATTTAGAAATGTTACATTAGCATATCAGAATTGATATAGTAGGTGCACACCACTAAGACAAGAGTAATTTTTTCGTACGTATCGGCTTACCACCAATTTGTACAAGGTCATTATCTTCACAGTGGTCAGTATTGTTGTATAAGTACTAGTAGTAAATGTCTCATTTTGGTAAAGACATGCTTTTACTAAGTCCTGGTGATATTGTAGTGTCTTGAGTATGAAATGACTATGAGAACTTCAGTATTTGTAGTGAAGGTATTAAATGCCTAGTAATGTGTGGAGTTTGACAGTGCAAGGTGACCAGTGAAATGTAGTAAGTCATTTCAGTGTGCTGGCTGTGCTTCCAGCATGAAGTAGATGTTGAAAAATCTAATCTAAAACCTACATTTATCAGAGGTTGGAAAGGGTTTTCGGAACGTAATTGTTGGTCTTGTCCAGTGTTTTCTCAGCTTTTGGAAAATGTTCAAAGAAAAATTACACAGAAGCAAAGGATGACAGTCAGTCTTTACAAGATTGGGATGATATTCATTTGGTGTAAACGGCAATATCTAGAAATGCAATACAATGCAAATAAACAATCACTGGGGCTATGCTGAAATACAGCAAACATTTTAAACTTGTGCTCTGTTATCCTCTAGCAAGGGCATGGGGCACTTCAGTTAAAATTTCATAAGTTTAATTTTATAATAGGTCCATTACAGATGCCTTGAAATTGAGCACTTGTAATGTTATAGAATTTCTTATTATTTTTTGTGCAATACATCAAAGGTGGTGTCACGCATGCAGTGTGATAAGTGTTTTCAGAGCTTTAAAAAAGTTGCAGTCTTTGATGGAATTGATGGCGTTTACTCAGTGTGGGTTTTGCATTTGTGCTGGCAGTTTTACACTGTTTTACTCCAGGTCAGGCAGAGATGGTTTAGCAGGTGAAATGTATGGTTTGACCGGTTTCAGTTAAGGGGTGTTTGTGGCATGACCTTGGATTGTGGCTCTTAACATAGCACTCCCATCTTTTTCATGTGTTATTCCCAGTTGGAAAGTGCATTTGCTAGCTTTTGAATTCAAGTAATAACTTATCATACCAATGGCAGTTTTCTGGAGGTGATATGTCAAGAGCATAATTTACACTTTATACATGGTATATAACAGTCTATGGACTTATTTTGTCCATTTATTGTCCTGCTATTTAGAATTAATGATAATTGTAATGTGGGCCTTCTTTTGAGATATATGCATAGAAGGTAGCAGAACAGGATACATAAACAGTCCCATTATTTTAATAGTTCTTTGTGTCATTTGCTGAAGTGGCAGAGGGTCAAGTTTTAAGAAGGAATATTAATTCTGGTTAGTTGTTAATGAAGTAGATGTCTTTGTGAAGCCCAGATCCAGCTGTAATGAGAACAAAAGATGGACATAGATTAGATTAGAATTTTGAGTTTATGGTCTGCTGTTTGGGCTCAAGGAGCATGCATCTGGCATGAGAGTCAGCTTTGCTTCAGACTGTGTTGAAGTGAGTGTTATGGCTAAGAGTATCTGGGATGTTGTCTGGAATAAGTTGGCAACTGACGGTGTTATCAATCACAGCCTTTTCTGGTTAATCTATGTCAGTCTTTCTGTTGTTGGTCTTCTAGAAACTTTCAGATTCTATTTATTAATTTAACAAGCACTTTAACAGTTGGTTGTCTCTTTCTACAATTTTGGATTAGCAACAAATTCACCTTTTCTTCCTGGTCTATCTGATTCAAAGACAGGGGATGCAGCACGTGTTAATGTATTCAGAAAACATTTTGAATGTGACCTTTTTTCTCCAGTCCATGGACATTGAAGGGCTCCCTTTGGGTTCAAGCGCCATTATATCAAAGGTAATGTGGGATAATAATTAAGTCTTGTACTTTAGAAAAGACTAAACAATCTGTTCCAATAAAATAAGTCAGTGAAATATCCCTGTATAATTTTCAACCAGCTACACTAGTGAGAAGATTAGCTATCTTTTTTTCTGCTGTGAGAACATTTCTTTTTGAGGATTTGTTTTATATCTTCATATATGTTTACATTGTGTTTATATATACGTATACATTGGTTGTAGTTTATTATTCTTGAATTGCTTATGAAGGGGGACCCTGCCCTTTCCTGTAGCAGTGAGTACTGCTATGTACATCAGCTGTGATTTTCCCAAGTATCTCTTGTGCCTTGTCTCTCACACTGTTGCCTGTCTCTCTGTTGTCCTTCTAGCCCAGAGTTGAAGGAAGGGCCATGTCCCAACTGCACCATCTCACCTCCCTCCACACACACACACACACACACACACACACACACACACACACACACACACACACACACACACAAACTGCAACTACTGATACACATGACTGGCCCTCTATCCTCAGTCTCTGTTTGTGGGCGTGTAGCAGCCTGCATCATGTGGTCGGTTTGGATTTGAACGGCCTGCGGAAACCTGTTTCCATGTGAGCTATGGTTCTGCTGCCCTCTAAGGGTCAGAGCTGCTCAGGCATGAACGTACCGCCTGCCTCTGGACTCCGTGCCTGAGCTATATGGACTTACACACAAAGTCACAGGCTGTTTCCAACTGTCATCCTTAAATCTAGGGTCGTTTCTAGGGTTAGCTCTGTAGTTAAAACCAAGCTACACAATAGCCGGACACTTAACAGCCTGCATCATAACATTCGGGGCAGGGACAGTGAAGTAACATGGAGATGGAGAAACGGGATGAAGAAACAGAAACCAGTAGACTTAAGGACATCTTTGATCAGTGTACAAAAACTTAACCCTATTCCCTTGGCTTGAATATCAATAATACCATACATGTGTTTGGTTATGTACAGTGTAAAATATAAGCTAAGATACAGTACTGCCTTAACATTTACAGGACCATTGTACTACAATCTTTCTTCCACTTGTGGATTCCAGACCAGAATACACCTTATTAACAGCAAATCGAGGGTGTGAATGTGCGCTTGTTACAGTGCAAACTGATTAATCATTCTTATTGCGTAGTTATGGGCAAAACATTGTTTTTATATAACAGTGAAGCCCATTAGTGGTTTTTTTTTTTTTTTTTTTTTTTTTCTTATAGTGATTTGTGAAACGTCTGGACACTGAGTGCCGTGATCTGGACAGTACATGTTCGGTTAGGAAACAGTATATGCTAATTGTGGGGTGGCTGAGCTCATTTTCCTGGTGTAACCTCTGCATACTTGTGCATCTTGGATTTCTCGTTCAGATGTTGTGTCCATGTGCGTCGTCCACATTAATAAACTGCAACCATTTTTAAACTGACTGTAGACAATGAGAAAAATCACTTTTCCAAGGGCTTTTTGTAGAGTGATCTGGTGCTTTTGCAAAAGAAAACTTGAAAGTGAAACAGTTGATATTTTTTGAACCACTGTGATTTCTAAAACAAAGGAACAACAATGTAGAAACAAAGTGTTGCATTTTCAGTATTTTGATGTTTGACTCTAATTAAACTTTTGCTGAAGTTTTTGACTCTTGTTTTATTGAACATCTTAGTTTCACCAAGAAACATTTTTCTTTTCAAGGTTATGAACAGTTTTCACCTTCCCATTTAAGCATTTTTTTTCCCACTGCAGTTATAATGATGCTTTCTTTCCAAGCATTTGGTGTGCAATACATAATTGCATGTCCATTCTCAAGATAATAGTAAGTTTTTGTTAAATTTATAAATAATCTTCTGAAATCCGTAAGATAAATGAACATTTGTTTCAGAATAAAAGATGAATTACTCTGTAATCAACCAAGAGGTGGGGCCAAAGTTGTTGTATTTCATTGGTTGATTCTGCTTCCCCCCCCCCCCCCCCCCCCCCCCCATGTACTGTGCATTGTTGTACACTGACACACCCATCTGGAGAGAAGCAGAATGTAGAAGGAATATAGCACAACTACATTTCTCTGATACTTTTCTCCAAAGCAACTTACAGTGTCGAGTTCCTCACAATTACTTCCTCATTGTATACTGGCTTAAGGGTAGTACAGCTGAAGGTGAGATTTAAACCTGTGACCTGTGAGTCCAAAGAAAGGGAGCAGCTCCAACCACTATGCTACCACCTTCCCTGCTGTATTCATATTCAAAGTAAGTTTTAAGAGGGTGTGTAGTTCCATAGAGAGGGCTTTAGAATTTTAGGTACACATATGACAGATTCCATGCCCTGAGTTCATTAAAGTGGGCATTGTATTCACATGAAAGGCAAATTCCAAAGGTTGTTCCTAAGTTGTTTTAATGTAAGTAGAAGAGTACCTCATGTAGAAGAGAAATGTTCAGATTCATGCTCAATGTGACATCTTTCATTTCAAAGATTATTGCAACCACAAGCTTTATTGCTCTTAGTGTTTAGCGTAGAGTTCAGCTGCAGTCAAACCCAGCTGAGAAAAACCATGTGTTGGTCCAGTCTGTATGCAGTGGACCACTAAACCGTGGAGTAGTTCTCCAAGTGGTTTGGACATTTTTTGTATTGTTAATAAGCACTGTCAAAGAGCTGCTACTGTCTGCAGAATTCATTATGCACCTGAAGAAGTCCGATATATCACTTGAAGTGTAACAAACACACACATTGTCTGAACCGCTTGTCCCATACGGGGTCGCAGGGAGCCGGAGCCTAACCCAGCAACGCAGGGTGTAAGGCTGGAGGGGGGAGGAGACACACCCAGGGCGGGACGCCAGTCCATTGCAAGGCACCCCAAGTGGGACTTGAACTCCAGACCCACCGGAGAGCAGGACCCGATCCAACCCACTGCACCACTACGCCCCCTGCTGTAACAAACCTCATGTTATTTTTTCAACATCATGCCTGCGGTTGTAGGTATCTGCTACCCCGGGTTACCGATCGGAACCATGACCTCACCTCTGGAAAAAGTACCTGAGCTGCTGCCGTTGCCTAAACTAGTTAAAAATCCTACTGTTAATACTAGAAGCCACATACTTTTTCCTAAAGCTCTAACTCTAATATATATTTGCCAAGGATAACATTCAGTGGATTGTGAAGAGCTGTCCAACACTTAGGATAGTTCTGAGATTAAGATCTATGGGTACAGCTGGCAGAAAACCAACGGCTCGTAAGGAATGTCAACATCCTCTCCACAGGCAACGAGGAATCACAAAAGATCCGTACTTTGATCCAGTCCTAGTCCACTCTTTCCATTTCACTCATTACCCTGAACTATTAAAGCATTCATTTTATTTCTGCATACATTGAAGGCACACAATTCTGTTTTTCCCGTGAACACAAACCTTGAGTGAGTTTTCTTCAGGAGACCCTCAACCCCAGTGGGCAATTTTAGCCTTGTGAAATACTATAAAAGCTCCACTTAGAAATAATTCAAGAACAGAATGATTGGAAACTGGAGAGCCTGATGCAGTAACATCATCCTCCCAGGTAATACAGTGGATTTGATGGCTCAAAATGTGAGAATTAGACGTTTGGTATGAGGATGTGCTGCGGTACATAGTTAAACCCGTGTGGCACAAAGCCCCATTGCCGTGGGTGTCAAAACAGTTTACCAGCATATGAATTTAAAACACAGATGACACATCTGACAAGTCATCGTTCTCTTCCGTCTGATGGAAGCCAAGATAAAACTACAGAACACGGAATGCATTTCATGCTAAAATAAACTTTTCCTTTTATTTCCTTTATGTGACACTGAGTGCCTGCTGTGGGCATGAAGCAAATACTAATGTCAACCTTTGTTTTTAGTACTCTTCTCACTGTGATTTCCAAACACACAAGGCCCAGGCAGATACTCCATGTGTACAACATCATCTGTTTCCAATACATTCTGATGCCTCTAGGCAACAAGGAATGTCTCTTGGTAACACATTTGTTTAGCGCATGGGAAGAAAGAGAAGGCCTCCACACTATAGCACTATAGCACAGAAGTGCCTGTGTGTGAGACTGCTCATCCGACTGCACACACAAATCAGCACAGTCTATAACCAGTGGTAACACCTAAAGCCACACCTGCATGGTTGGTTGACACTTCTGTCTAAGAGAATTTAGAATGCCTGCATGACAAACTTGAGAATAATTTATAAATCTGGTTTATACATTTATACAGTAGGGTATTCTTAGTGCAGGAATTTAGGGTAAGTACCTCCCTCAAGGCTACTGCAGCAGAGTGACAATTCAAACCTGACACCTTCAGGATACAGGCAGACTGCCCATCCACAGCACTACCTGCTCTCATTAAACTTAGCTGGACAAGCTGCAGATTAGTGAATAAACACACACACACACTTTCAGAGCCACTTGTCCCAGACGGGGTCACGGGGAACCGGAGCCTACCCGGCAACACAGGGCATAAGGCCAGAGGGGGAGGGGACACACCCAGGACGGGATACCAGTCCACCGCAAGGCACCCCAAGCGGGACTCAAACCCCAGACCCACTGGAGAACAGGACCCAGTCCAACCCACTGCGCCCCCCTAAACGCATTACATTTACATTTATTTATTTATTCACAGCGGTGTTGTTGGCATAAAATCAAATACATGCTCATCTTGTGTGTGTGAGTGCCACTCTTTACTCATGTGTACATTTAAAGCGTCATGAAATCAATTCAAGTACAGTTAACATACTAGTGGGTAAAGACATGAACTTGTGTATTGAAAGTAACAAAAATTATTATTATTATCATTCAGAATTTTTGTAATTTACTAATTATACTTTTAATAATAAAAATACCATTACAATGTATAATTATAGCTTTGAACAGAAGCTTTAAACATGAAGAAATAGAATATAATACAAATTAAGAAGCCCAAGAAGCTTAAAGTGTATTAGGCGGTAACGTAGTGATTACATCTACCACTTTCGGACCCCACGGTCGCAGGTTCAATCCCCCTCTCTGGTACCCTTGCCCTAAATTGCTCTAGTAAATTTACCCAGCTGTAAACGGGTAAATAAATCGTAACCTTAATACTAGAACTCGTTTTGGAGAAAAGCGCGAGTTAAATGAATAAACGTAATTTCATCCTCCAGTTACATGACGGACTATATAAACAGAATAAAATATTACAGTACTTCTAGTTTCAAGGACCACAAAAGGGAAGGAATAAGTGTTTCGTCGGGAGTTCAGATGAGCGCTACGGAAACTAAGCATCGATCAGGTGGGCGGGAATCCCCTCTACTCTGCGGTGCTGTTTAGCGCCTTCGCACCAGAACATTCGCGCTTCGAATCCCATTTCAGATGAAGTAGGATTCATGAGGGGCACTCATCGGATGTATACACTGGTAAATCCGCGTAAACTTCATAATCCGACACCATGAATGATCGTAGACAAAGGGCGTCGGCTACGTAAAGGTTAAGAATAGGCGACATGGGAGGTCCCGTCCCCGGCGGGGGGGCGGGTCCTGCGGCCGCGGGGACCTGGAGCTGGACGCGGGAGCGCGACAGCGCAGAGCGTCTGACGACGTGGAGCACGAGGCAGCGGCGGCGCGATGCGAGCGGTCAACCTGGACACGTACAGCCTGTCTCTGCTCACGGCCAAGGAGGACATCGTGAATCCGCGCTGCTCCACCAACTGGTCAGTCCGCAGTCCAGTCCCACACTGCTTCTCCCCCCCCCCCCCCCCCGCGCTCGTATGCTAATGAGCTGTTTCTTACTCTGCGCCTTTGAGGACAGCGCGTTTAACACTGTGTATTTCTTCAGACTTTTCAGCCTCTGCTTGTCATGAAAGACCGACATCCTCTTACATTTGCGTTTTGTGCCGTTTACCAGGTGCGCAGGACGCCTGGACCTGTCTGTGCTGAATTTACAATTTACATTCATTCATTTTTTTTTCTCCAAAGCAACTTACTTCTAGCTACTAACCCTTATAGAGCTGGATAATTTTTACTAGAGTAAAGTAGGGTAAGTACCTTGCTCAAGGCTACTACAGCTGAAGGTGAGATTCGAACCGGCAAATTTCAGATCCAAAAGCAACCCCCCTAACCACTATACCACCAGCTGCCCTGTAAGCACAAGCTCCTCTAATTATGAGCCCCTATAATTAACAGTGTCATTGCTTATAATTAGCAGTCTTATTGCTCTCTCCCATAAGATGCACTGACCCCATTCTAACCCTTTGTTGTTACTGTACTTCGAATTACTCTTTGTCCAGTGTAGAAAACACAGCATACTATCTGTGTGTGACCCGAGTGCTACTTCCAGAATTTTTGCGGACCCCCAAATTCGGCATTTAGATTGCAAACGTTTCATCACCAGTTGAGGTGACATCATCATTTTGCAGACCCCCAAATTCCTAACAAGCTGTTACACCCACAGGATAATATATGTTAATGTATCTCCTCCCGATTACTCTACTTCCTTAAATTCAGGGTTCATTTTTATTGTTTTGCAGTCTTTAACATGACAGCATTAAGCTGGTGTTACAGTGGTTAAGACACTGTGCTTTTGCTCAAAAGGTTGCAGGGAGAGTGTGTTCATCCTTAAGCGTGTACATTACTGCTGCTCCATGTTTCATCAGTTTCATGTGTGGGTGACAGTGTCTGCCAGGTTCCTCTCCCCTTTTTACATTACATTCATTCACTTCGCAGATGCTTTTCTCCAAAGTGACATACATCTCAGAGAACAGTACAAAAGTGCACAATTACATCAACAGAAGGAGAGATTTGGATGGAGACACGTGATTCTAGAGTACAGTTCATTTGTCACATTCCACCATATGAACCAGTATACATTACAGAAGTAAAGCACGGAGGTTCTCGGTTTTGGCTTCGTTGTGGTGGAATGACCTTCCCCTTTCACTCCAAGCTGCTGAAACACTGTCTACATTCAAGAAGGGTCTGAAAACTCACCTTTTCTGGACTCGCTTCGCCCAAGATCTCTCCAGCTTGTGTGATGTAAATGTTCATGCACCATAACTTCATGATCATCCCCAGATAAGCCTTTACACAGCCGCTACTCCGGCATTGTATGTGAATGTTTGCTTGTGTACCTAAAAAAAAAAAAAAAAAAATGTAGGAAGGGTATCAGGATTCATCTATCCTGCGTTTTAGGCACCTACTCGAGCAATAAACATCAGTGCATCAAGTGGATAGTAACAAACTAGGTTTACTTAAGAATCACATGTCTGCAGCCATGTCTCTTTCTCTTAATATAATGCACAAATTGTATTTTTGCTGAGATGTACGTCGCTTTGGAGAAAAGTGTCTGCTAAATGAATAAATGTAAATGTAAACATAAATGTAAGTAGGGGCATAAAGGTGTTTTTTTCACTGCTAACCTCAACAGTCAGAAAGATGGCAAAACTATTTCAGCAAATCTGCAAATATGAAACATAGGACCATCGATAAGCACTGTTAGTGTTATACTTGAGAAATTGCCATAAACGCTCTATATGTTTGAACTCAATTTCTCATTGGATTCAAGACCGGATTAAAAGGTTCAGCACAAGGATCGTGATCCTCCCCCTGCAAAAATGTTTGTGAGTGAGTTCATCTGTGGAGGCCGTAGATGAAAATTCAAGGTTCGAGCTGCAAGCAGTTTGTGAGAAGGCTAAATCTAGAAAGTTTCCCCCTCTTTAGCTCTGGCCTTGAGAAACTGCAGTCCATTGTCAGGTGACCTTGTGTGCAGTGCTGTTCATATGTTTACTTTACAAACTACTTCAATCATTCTGAAGGTCCAGTTCCTATTCTCCCTGCTCATATAGCATAGTTGCTCCTAATTAGTGTTTAATTAGGACTATATACTTAAATCAGCCAGTGTTAAATCATCTCTTAGAAATGTCACTGAGTCTAACGTGAGTCCTCATTCAGCTCCCCCAATTCTACAATGTAAAACTTGAAATTTCTGTTTTAGTTATTTCTCCCTGCATTGATCTGAGAACTATTTGACTCCAGCCATTTAATACTCCTGTTTATCCACTATAGTTTAAATAGTCTATTGACTTTTTATGTGTTCCTTTATGCAGCAGCTGGCATTTCAAATCCATAGAAAATCTAAATATAGCGCATGCTTCCATTTAGCATGCAGTGTTTGTAATATAAATAATTTGTGACTCAGATGACTGAAAGCAATGCATGCAATTTTCAGCAGATGTTGAAAGTGATATAGTAGGCATCTCAATGTCTGCTTTCTGTACCCAATTTCATGGTTACTTGTCCACATCTGTCCCATTTTCCGATCTATACAAAATAATGTTTTTAAAATGTAACCAGGAGCAAATGGAAGCGGTTAATAAATTCTGTAGTAATTTCATTTAATATTTCCTTAGTGGTAAAGCAGGTACTGTATTTGAATATAATTCTATAAGTAACAATGATTGTAATATTATTTCAGTAAACTGCCAGCAAAGTAACAAACAGCAAATAAAAGTCTAAGGTTGCAGTGATGCAAGCAAATACTCCAAAACTTCAGTGAAAACTCCAAAACCAGAAGACAGAACAGAGTACAGTACAGGGTATATGACACGTAATACCTTAAGTGCCAAATAAAAACTGTAAGCTAAGGAAAAAGTGTAATACTGCACACAGAATGACCCAGGTGCCCATCCATTGCAACATTTTCTCCTTTTCTTGACTTTCTTACCATTCTTTAAGGCGTTGAGATGAGGTGTGAGAAACTTGAGATCCCTGTTAGAAGGAAATTTGTTGTCACAACAAGCATGAAGTAAGGGTTTGCGTGGGCTGTTGCTGGCTGCACACTCTGTTATCAAATCTCCACTTAATTGTACCAACATTTCCTTGTTAGACCTCTAATGAAAGTGATTTTGCCACAAGATATAATTATCTATTTGAGCAGGCAAAATTAGGCCTTTTCACTGCTGGTAAAATATAAGGACTCATTGTCACGTTGATGCCGTCATGGTCAGTGTCTTGCAGAAGGTTTCTGCTCAGGATTTAGTCCTAGGGCCACGTTCATGTTTGTGGGACAGAGAGTTCAGATGAAAAAGGACACGCAAGTGTACATAACTGTGCACCGGTCAGAAATCATTCCATCCAGTTAAATAGCTACTTTCTTAGAGATTGACATATATTCATTTAGCTGATGCTTTTCTTCAAAGTGACTTACTATGTTAACATTACAACTACACACACGCACTGGCTGAAGCTACTTGTCCTGAGCAGGGTCACAGTGAGCCAGAGCCTAATCCAGCAACACAGGACAAAAGGCTGGAAGAGGGTCACACCCAAGATAGGATGCCAGTCCATCACAAGGCACCCCAAGCAGGACTTAAACCCCAGACCTGCCAGAGAGCAGGACCTAGCCAATCCTGTTGTGCCACCACACCCCCTACATTATAACTATTTACTCATTTATACTGCTGGATATTTTAACTGGCACAACTTAGGATAAGTACATTACTCAAAGGTATTACAGCCAGAGGTAGGGATCAAACCTGTAACCTTTGCATGCAAAGGGCATAGCTGTAACCCCTACACTACCAGCTGTCCCAGTTATTGGTTTAGTAGACACTTACTGTATTTCCAAAGTTACCTACAACGCAGGATAAACAAAAGTGCATTTGAAAACAAACAGCTTCAGATACAGGCGCACGATTACTGACGCACAGTTTTTGAAACAGTTTTGATACCACCGTTTTTGTTGGTGTACATCACTCGAATATCTGCCTGTAGGACTGAGTCAGACAAGAAACCCTTATGTGATCATGACAGATGGTGTGATACAAATTTATGTTGGTGATCAGAAGGGAAGTGCAGCCAAGAGATGTGTTTTGAGACCCTTTTATGAATGTTGGAAAGGATTCAGCAGTTCTGAGAGAGGGAGCTCATTCCACTACACTGGAGTCAAGAGCAGGATGAAAATGAAACACCTTCTTAAGGGTACAACAGCAGGACCCCTGACATTTGAACCAACAACCTTTTGATTCAGGCCACATCCTTAATCACTATGCCACCTGTTGATATGCATTTGATATGCATGTTCAGGTTCCCCCATAGTGTGTGAGTGACACAGGGAGAGTGTGTTCCACTGACGTATGGATGAGTGACCCATTATAAGTAGTGTATCTAGCAGTGTAAGACACCACGGTGAATAAGGTGTGTGGGCTGATAACACTACATAGTATCCATTGTAAGTCGCTTTGGAGAAAAGCATCTGCTAAGTGAATAAATGTAAAAAAAACCTGATTCAGCATTGAACGGTGTGTCAAAAACAAACTAGAATAAGTGAAAAAGCAAGCTGCATAAAAGCAGGATAAAAGATGAGAAGTGGAGGAAGCAGGACAGTGAGACCAAGGAAGAGGGCTTGTGAGAGAAAAAGAAGAAGAGAGACTGGAAAGCATGGTGCTGGGCGAAGGAGAAATCACAGTGGCTATTGGGGACAGGAAATACCGGAGGCGTCCCCGAGGAGCGCTCATTTTGCGTGTGCCCACTGGTTGAAGCAGGAAGCTATTTTTTAATATGCCTCATGCCCTTGTTCATCTACCTACTCATGTTAGGGACGGAGTGCCTTCCTGATCCCTTATCTCAGCCTCGTGCCTTTAAATCTGTTTTCCCAATAACTACACAGTTCATTCTATCACTTCTTGCTAGCTTTTGTAAATGTTTACGTTTGACCGATTCACCATGTTTGCTATATTGCTAATAACTTTTTAAGGCTTTTCAGGGGTAGTTCATTGCTGTGATGAGCTTGGATCACAGCCATTCATTTCTGTTGAAATTTCCATTTCTAGCATCAAGGGCCATGGTGGAGATGTTGGTGGAGATGTTGGTTGGGAGCAGAGCGGAGAGTACTAATACACATAGCCACCGTAAGAATGTTTTATCTGTGGTCCATGTACTATCAATGCAAATGGTGAGTAGGGCCAAACCATTTTGCATTGAAATTTTAACTCTTACACAATGTCTGTTTTTATTTACTATAATTACTATTACTTTTTGTCCTTCAACTTGGCCTCTGGTTTTTTTTTTTTTTTTTTTTTTTTTTTTTTTGCTGTGTAGATTCCTTTTATGGTGGTGCATATCCTGCATCACATTGTGATATTGTTAACTTTTGTTGTGAACATTTGCTTATTGAATTTCAGACTAGCCTTCATCACCTCCTGTTTACAAAGGAAGGATTGGAAACCATGGTAGAATAGAGGCATTTTTATTTTAGAAGCGGATGTGGGCGAAGGGAACAGAGTCGTAGAAGTAGGGACAGTGGGTGAAGTTGGAAGGGTGGGTGGACTGAGAAATTATATGTCTTAATTGTTGTGCTGAAATTGACCAAGGATCCTGTTCCTCTGTTTAACGCCACAAAAGCATTGTTAATGCAGTAGAAAATGACACAGCATTGCATAACCACAACGCCATTGCAGATGTGCAGTTTTTAACAAAGATTCTGCAGTGAAATTTTTCTATTGTCTGTATGCGACTCACCACACATAACTGATTTATTCTAAAAACTTAATCATCAGAGAACCTGTCTGCAAGTCATAAAATCCACCTTCCCCATCATCTCCACTGTTCCTACGCGATTGTGTCTTCTGTTGGGTAGATTAATATCTTCACCCAGTTGATCTGGTAACATCCCTCCAGAGAGCTGAGAGCCGAAGACTGTGCGTGATGCCACCTTACAGCATCGCACACATACTCCATGTGCAAATGATCTAAAAGCTGAGATCTACTGAGCATGAATTGCTTCCATCCCTCCACAGATTTAAGCATAGTTTGATAACTGAATTAGGCAGTCCCAGGTGTAAGCCTGAAGGATTCTTGGGGCTCTCAGTTTAAATTGCATGGCAGTAAAACTCATGAAGCAAGATGCCATTCTTGTTTCTAAAGCTTGGCTGATGTAAGGCACGATTAAGCTATCAGAACAGGGAATGTAAAAGTACAGTAAATTGCAGGAACACAATATCAGGGTAAGATCAAGTAACAGGCTTCTGGTTCAGGGATTTGAGCCTGATTGATTTTATGTTGCCAGTGGTCGACTGTATCACCACTGAAGACATTCCTTAACGGAACAGCCATATGGCCCGCAGCACGTGGTCTACAGACCAGTAAATTAGCTCTTGGAATGACAGTTCTTGCTCTGCCTACATGCATCTTTACACCGGGCAGCAGTGAGGAAGACCATACCACTCCCACTCATCAGCGATCTAATGTGCGGTCTACCGTGAGCCGGTATTAGTCATGAGCGTGACAGTGAGCGCTACAAGATGCAACAAAAAGGCATGCGGTTGAGCAGCACGCTCACACAGCATGCATTTGTTCTCAGGATTCTTTACATCTACCCACTCCCAAACTTGCCCGCACGCTGCATTTCCACTTGAAGTTCAATCATTCATCATTTGTCTGCTTTCGTGTCCCCAAACTTGTTTCTGTTCACCTTTTTTTAGCTGTGCTGTTCCCACCCGTTCCTGTCATTCTCCCCCTACCCCAATATCCCTCTTTTAACCTTTTTTCTTTGTACTCCTGTTAATTCCCTCTCTCCCTTTCTCTGTGCTGTTTGCATCCTGCCCACCCCCTCTCTCATTCTCTCCCTCTTCCTCACGGGAAATTCATAAAAAATGGTTTCCTCTCCCTGTCCACAAATAGCGGGCGATCTGTGGTAATGCTAATGCTAATGGGCGCCCAGGGGAACCGTATCTCGCGCTGAAACATCTCCTCTGACCGATACTCTTAACTGTACACTTACTGGAGCATTTTGGAGGAATTGTGTTTTTTGATCCCGATCTGTGCTTGGATCATTTCTGTTAACATCCCATGTATTTGTCTTATGGCACAACTGTCGCTTATCTGGTTGCGAGTAATGCCGTTATGAAAATCTGTCTATCCACTGCGTTGAAGAGAAACAGGGAGGTTCAATATCTCTTCTGTGAAACGTATCAGGGCCTCCACGTGACCGTATTTGGCATACATGCAACGGTCGCAGGAAATGGACACAGCACAACGTAACGTCTGTTGCGGTCAGACTCTTGTTAATGGCCGGAAGCCGCACTCAGGAGCAGGCCTGGCGGCTAACAGCGAGCGCTAACACATAGTAGAGCTACGGTAAGGTGGGGAAAGAGGCGTCCTGCTCTGTGCTGTACTGTGCAGTCTATACACTCTGCATTGTAGTGAGTGTCTCTCGCAAGGGCCACAATCCCACAGCTAAAGTGCACCGTGGTAAGAGTATTTACGACCATTGAATTTTAGCAGCAGAGCCTCTTACTGCGGTGATACGTTATTAAACTTTTGTCCCTTACTGCATTCGCGGTACACTAGTAGAAGTTACACATACCCAAGTTCTCTGGAGTAATTAACTGTTTTAGTTGGAAATACTGTAAAATTCTATGTGCTGTGACACAGTACAGTACAGTGTGTTTACTGAAGGAGTTTAGGTTAAGTACTGTGCTCGGGGGGAAGCAGCAGGCTACCATCTGAGACTTAAACCTGCAAAGTTTTGGGTACCCCAGGCACTGACCAAAGCCACTATGTGTTTTCCTAACTCTACAGTGACAGAGGAGTTTTGTTTTCCAGCACATTTGGAGCTGATATTTCAAAGTCGTCCGTTTGTCTGAAGATTTAAAATAAGAGTGATAACTGTATTTACTGTGTATTGTGCTGGGGGTCTAGGAGCACAATGGGTCGTATTATACCGTCATTACATGTAGTCTTCCATTCTGCATCAGTTGTTCTCTTCTTGATGACTTTGCTTAGTTATATAAAAGCAGCGCTTTAATTCGATTTAAAAACTGGGGTTGGCTAACAAGCAGCCGAACAACAAGGGGAAGATGTAGTATGAGAGAAGTCTGCAGCTTGCTATTTATTAAATTATTTTTAACTAACTAACAACAGTAATGGACCAGAGTTGTCTGTAAACCTTTCATTTTTTATATCAATACAACTTTGCATAATTTTTGCTTCATTTGCATGCATTGCTCTGCCCATGACTGGAAACTCTTATCAAAAAACGAATATTTGTGGATGACTGCAATACTTAATGAAACTATAAATTTTTAAATATGTACTTTCCAGTGGCCAGTATTATAAGTGTTAGTTTATTGCCAGCAGTATCTGCCATAGGATTTATATGATCAGTAATGTCCTCTCCTCACATCTCCAGGTTTGTGCATCAGGACCATTACTCTTTCTGTGGGGTTTGTTTTTTTCCCTGTGTTTGCATGGATTTACTTTTTTCTCAGTGTCTCCCAAACCTGAGAATCAAGGTATTGAAGTGAATGTATAACTCTAATGGTGCCTAATATTGTGAGTGCTATTCAGTGCATTGCTGTTCCATCCAGGCCACTCCACCCCTGTGACATTTACCTTAACTGGATAATCATTTTTGGCAAGGGAAGCATTTCACTGGAAAAGGAACACTTTTCGAAAGCAATTTTATGAGGCATAATCTTTAACTTAATTTATTAAATTCTTTTATCTTGTTTGATATTTATAGACATTAAAAGTGCTCAGCCGCTCAATGACAGATTGAACGATATTACAGCTTTCAGTGCCTACATGGATTATCTTGGTGACTGTCACGTGATAAAGTTGGGAATATGAGACTTTATTTCATGGCTTTCATGCTGTTAAACACGTGGTTTCTTTGATGATGATATTAGTATTATACAATGTTTCATGCCATTTTCCAAATGATCCTAATTAACTTAAAGTTAGAAAACAGTTTACACAGGGGCATATACAGTATTTAGTCAATAATATTAAGTACTTTTCTCAAGGGAACAGAACGGTCTCTCCCTTTAGGTACAGAAGTAATGACCTTTTGGTCATAGGTCTAATTTCGTAGTTGTCTGTGAAAGCTTACAGCATATTTCATAAATGGGAACAAAAACAATGTTAGGGAGCAGTCATTTTTGGCCACTTTCAATGGGATTGCGGAACTGTGACATTTAGACATTCACAGTGAACCATGTGTGTTTCTTAAACAGTGTTCAGAATGTAAATATGTTGCTCACAGCATGTTTTATGGTGTTGCTGGCTTTTGCAATTATACTATAAGATAATGCACACACATACACGCTGCTGTAGATCATGGAGCTAAACTCTATAATGTCTGAGAGGAGGTCTATGCTGCTAGCTGTGAGGAAGCAGAGATTTTCCCTGATGATGTATACAGGAAGAAACTATGAGATAAAGAAGCTCATCCAATGCCATTCCAACAACCATCTACGGTTTGGTCTCAGAAGAAGTGTTACATTTACATTTGTGAGCTTTACCTCTTAGGCTGTTGACAGATTTGTGTACATGTAGAGAAAGAAAGTGAAAGAGGGTTTTTTGTCACATGCAGCAGTTTTTATGATGTGATTCATGTGCGGTCCATTTAACTCTTGCGCGTTAAAGACGTTGTGTTACAGTGCGTCAGCTCAAGGTTTACAGTGGTGCAAGAGCAAAACAGCACCTCATCAGTCAGCTAGGAACATAACATTATTTCCTTTAGGCAGTTGAGTTTGTAGCTGTGTGACTTCCATTTACTCATTCAGCTGATGCTTTTCTCCAAAGTGACTTACAATGTTAAGCTTACAATTATATACCAATTTATACAGCTGGGTAATTTTACTGGAGCAATTTAGGGTAAGTACATTGCTCAAGGGTACTACAGCCAGAGGTGGGGACCAAACCTACGACCTTTGGATCCAAAGGCAGTAGCTACCAGCTGTCCCTCATGTTTACATACTTTACAGTACTTTATTTAGCAGTCACTTTTCGCCACTTGATTTTCACAACTTTCAGCGAACACAATTCAGTGTTATCAGCCCACTCCTTATCACCCAAGGTGACTTACAGTGCTAGATACACTACTTACTACTTACACTTTCTTGCTTTCACTCTCTCTCACACACACACACACACACACACACACACATACACACACACAATGGGTGAATTTCGGAGTCATCAATCCATCTGACCATCACGTCTTTGGATTGTGGGAGAAAACCGACACAGATACAGGGAGAACATAAAAATTCCACAAAGACTGAGCAGGGTTCAAACCCACATCCTCTCGCACCATCCAGATGCTGTGAGACAGCAGCGCTAATCACTGTGCCACCATGCAGCGTAATGTAATGCAAACATAACTTAATGAAATATAATGTGTGATGTACAGTTTCCCTCTTCTGTCCTTCTAGGGCATTATTCAGATATGATGGCATTACCAACAACCTCAGACTGTCAGATTCAGGAGGTAAGATCAAATGAAATAGAATCATTTAAAACGAATACAGTTGGTTGTGAATCATGTGTTTTTACCCATCATGGTGTTTACATACATGGCCATTGTATATTTCTGCACTCAGCCCATCTTGCAAACCTCAGATAATGTGGCACTAGGACAGGCAGCAGCTGTTGCGACCACAGGGTTATGATTACAAATCTCAAAAAAGAGATCTGTGCTTGTATCCTGGAACAAATAGCTCAATTTCAATTGTTACTGTAAATATCCTTTTAAAACAGATATATCCACATTAGCTTTGGATTGAAATGTTCTTAGCAAGTTCTCTGCATGGACAATTTGCAAAGAATGCTAATGTATTAATTCGGCCTGGTTTCTCTTCTTTCATGCCAAATGTATAGGGGTTGTGGAACCCTGACTTTTACGAGATTGCGATAACTCATGAACTGCTCTATTTCAGAGGAGGTGGAACGAAATTGTGGAAACTAATCAACAGGATGTCACAATTTTACTCCTTAATCCAAGCAGTTTACTGTTTCATTAAATAAATATGTGAAATTAACTGTTAGGTAATGTTCAAAATGAGTTCCCCCCCGAGAGTTTAACTCTTTTAAAACAATTTTTTAGTCTGAGATCTAAACCTCCTGATGACTGTGTCATTATCCTGTTTGCCCCCACCACACTGTTGTTTCCTCCATCCCCTCTGTTCCTCATGGCCATCTGTGCCACATTACAGTGGGTGGACTGGTGGAGTTGGTTCAGAAGTTTCACCCCAACCGGGCATACTATGGGCTGTGCCAGGTGGGCACGGATGGACCAGGGCATCCCCATGTCGTTCTGATCGCATGGGTGAGTTTGCATATTTCTGTCATGTATTACTCAGTGTTTATCCTGTGCTTTTAGAGCTGTCTGATGTGTCTTTATAATCAAATAATCTCATAGGAGGCAAGTGGTTTCTGCTTTGAGGTATTAGAGAAGAGCTACGAAAAACCCATAATTATGAGTTTTAGCATGTTGGGGAAGGGGAGGGGGCCTTGGTCTTTTAGGAATGTGCATGAAATGTTTCCTATGGCAGTGTGCTGATCAGATGTGTCACATGATGTACTGGATGCAGGTGGGCGAAGGGGTGGATGAGTACAGTAGGATTGAATATGCCAGCCACCTTCCTGCCATCAAGGAATTCTTCAAGGTAAAAGAATCTTACTCTTGTTCTGTTTCTTATGCTATCTTTCTTATTTTCATATTTGTGTCTTATTTCTTTAAAATGTTTGGTGCTTCTTTTTTAAAAGAAATTTGACAAGTTTTAAATGTCCATCAAAATTGTCTTCATGCCTCAACTTGTGCTAATGAAGCATGTGGCAATCAGCTGCTCAGAAAGTTAAAAAAAAAAAAAAAAAAAAAAGACTACAACTATGTTTGCCAATCACAGCAAGGCTGTTGGTCTCTCAAAGGCATTACCCGAAGTTACTGTATAATTGCATTTCTTTTGCATCTACGAATCACCTAATTTCGAATGGATATGGTGTAAATGTTCATGAACCGTAACTTCATGAGCATCCCCAGATAAGCCTTAATACAGCCGCTACTTCGGCATTGTATGTGATTGTTTGTGTATCTTATTATCACAAAAAAAAATGATAGGAGGTTATCAGGATTCATCTATCCTGCGTTTTATGTGCTTGCTTGAGCGATGAACATCGTTGCATCAAGTGGAAGGTAACAAACTAGGTTTACTTAAGAGTCACACATCTGCAGCCATGTCTCTTTCTCTTAATGTAATGCACAAATTGTATTTTCACTGAGATGTATGTCGCTTTGGACAAAGGCTTCTGCTAAATGAATAAATGTTAATGTAAATGGATAAAGTTTTTATTGGCCGATTTTCTGACATTACACTCGTGTCATCCACTTTAAGGTAACACAGCATCAGTTTTGACAGTAGCGTAGTGCTTCATAACAAATAAAAGTAATGCACTTTGATATTAGCAGAGCTCCTAACTGGAGAGGAAAAACATGTCAAAGTAAAGTATGCTTCTGCATAGGAACGTTTTCCACTTGGCGGGAAGATTGTGGGCGTCTTCTTTTTCTGTGCTACCCGCAGGGTACGGGTGCAATGTATCCGCAGGGAAAGAAGCACCCTTGGCCTCCTATCACTGACAGCACCCTCTGTCTCTCTCGCTTAGGAAGCTCACATATATGTCAGTGCGAAGACCCTGGACGACGTGACGGAGGAGCGAATCAATGCCAAATTCAGCAAGACAGACACCTCAGCATCAAATGCAAAGCTGGTTTCCCGCTTTGTGGAGAAGACAGAGTCTGTGGTGCGAGTCTGAACTGCAGTATTACCCGTCCCAGTTGAGGCCACCTTCTGCTCCAAAGGCTGACTGTTCTTCTATTGGTCGAAGTCTAAATGTACTGGAGCGTTCTGTATTTAGCTAACAGCTGCTATGTGAGCCTTTGTCATGTATCATCTGTACTGTTGAGTGTGAACATATCCAAGATCTTGGAGGTTGGTCACATTGAACTGTGGGCCACCAAGTCCCCCCAGTAAACAAAGGTTGTTTTTCTTATTCTGTCTCTCCTTCCAGGGAACTAACTACAGGAGGACAATTGCTGCCATGGAGATGCGAAGAATCAATAGGGATTCATTCTGGGCACGCTCAGAGGTGCCACCCACCAACCCTTACCATGGCAAAATCAGCGGTCAAGTCCTTTCTGTGCAGTAGATGTTTATGAAAAATCCAGCATATAAGTTTTGCCTGGCAGAGCTCCACTACAGTAATGTGGCTTTTTCCAGCTAAGCTTACTAGTGTGTTTCTCCTCTCTTCTTCTTTTCTTTCTTTAGAGAGACGAGGAGAAGAGGAAAGAGGAGGAGAGACGACGAGCAGCAGAGGAAAGGAGGCGTTGGGAATGGGAGAGGATACAGCAGGAGCTCAGGGAGGCTGAGGAGAGGGAGAGGAAGATGGAGGAGAAAGAGCAGATGCTACAGGAACAGAGGTCAGCCTCACACACTTAATGAACTAGACTGTATTTGAAGGTCTGTAGCGAATCACGACAGCCCCTCCCACCCCCTCAGTCATGATCAGCGGGGCATCTCGGACAAAATGTTTAACTGCCCTTTCCAGAAGTAGTTCCTTTCTTATTTTAGTGGCAAGTTTCCATACATCGTACTCGCTTCTCCCTCACTCACTTGTTCCAATGAGGGTTTTGACAGTCCGGAATTTAACCTGGAAACATGGGCTGCAAGTTCAGTTATGACATTGCAGGGGTAGTCACATGCACATCGGTACACTACTGGCAATTTACAGGCACCAGTTCCCGACTCCCACACCTTTGAGTGTGGGAGGAAACCAACATAAACTCCACACAGACTAAGCTGGAAAACCTATGCCCAAGCAGCGCTGGCACAGTGCAGCAGCAGATCCACCCTATTATTATTATTATTATTATTATTATGTATATAGGTCAAGTCTAAAGAGATCTTTAATTTCATACATCAACATTTACTTTTTCCCTCAGATGTATTCAGGGCATTGAGTCAACAAGTATGTTGCCTTACATTACCTAAATGCTTAAAAGATTCCTGAAACACCACTGATTTGCCATATGAAGCTATTGTTGGCAAGTTTTTTGCATTTTAATGTTTTTTTTTTTTTTAAAGATATAAGACAGTACTTTTCATACTGTATTATTTGACACTGAAGTTTTTTTTTCCCCTGGTTCTCTTTTGTCAGGAGGTTGCAGGCAAAAATGGAAGCAGAAGCACGAAAACAGGAGATACTGAGATGGGTGAGCAAAAGTACAACACACCTAGATTATGAGTGTGGAGCTGAAGCAGGACTTGTGCGGCTGAGGTTGCTAGAAGCAGAAGTTTCAGAGCTTAACATGTGCATTAACTCCTTTGCACTAATTTACTAATGTAGTTTGTAATGAATAAATATATTTCTTGCAGATACAGTTACAAAATAGCATCAGACTGTGAACTGTTCCAGTGTAACCATATGGTGCATTTTATACTCTTCCATTCTCTCTGGCCTGCAGCTGTTGTATCTTATAGGCAGTTTAAGCCAAATGAATAAAATATGTGATGCTATGGAGCTTGTCTGTTATTTAATTCTTAATGTATAAATGAGATGGGAGGAGTTGGCTGAATTTTCCATGACTGGGGCATATTTATATAGAATATGTTGTTTGTTTGGATTGCATAATGCAGGAGCAACAACAAAGAGAACAAGAGGAGGACATGAGGACAGGGCTCACACAGAGTCAATATGTAGACCAGGCAGCAGTGAGCTCAAAACCTTCTCTTTTTCTTGAAATCTCTTCTTTCTTTGAAGTCCCTTTTTTTTGCTTTAAATTATTTTTGTGGATCAGGGCTCACTGTTCCGTCGCACACCATCATTCCAAAGTAGACAAACTGAGGAAAGCAGGAGTGTAATACCGCTCCCGTCCCACAGGAGGCAGCAGCACTTGTGTCTCAGCGCTCTGCCAATCCAAGGGAGTTTTTCCGGCAGCTGTCCTCATCGTCCACCGCTCAGCCTGCATCCACACATCCAGGTGAGGGGGAGGTGAACAAGGAAAATGACACTATATCAACCAGTAAGGGATGGTTGGTAGTGCTGCTGCCTTTGGACCCAAAGGTCATACGCTTGCGCCCCACCTCCAGCTGTAGTACCCCTGAGCAAGGTACTTACCCTAAATTGCTCCACTAAAATTTCCCAGCTGTATAAATGGCTAAATAATTGTAGGGAGACTACCATTGTAAGTCACTTTAGAGAAAAGCGTCAGCTCAATGAATTAATGTGGGAACAGTGTTTGTTCTTATGTATTACATTGCCTACAACTGTGCACGCATTTATACAGCTGAGTGATTTTTTTTGGGGAAGTATCTCGCTCAGAGCTACTATATTAGGAGGTGGAATTCAAACCTGCAACGTCTGAGTCTGAAGGCAGCGGCGCCAAACACCACACCACCTGCTGGTACTAAATTATGATAGAAGACCTAGATATAAGATGTTGTTCAGGAGTGTGAAAGCATCTTGTGTAGCTATGTACAGAGAGTGGACAAGAGGTTCTGTATGTGTATTTCTGTGCAGGCAGGCCTCCATTCCGCCACTACAGTCACAGCCTGACTGAGTCAGCTTTCATCTTTGGGAGGGCGGCTGACCCCCAAAGTCCCACTCTGGACCCTGGTATCACCCCGGCGTCCTCTCAAGTACAAGATGTCAGAGATACCAGCCTTCAGTGCATCATCGCACCGGCATCACCTCCTGCCTCCACCCTGCCCCCCTCCAGATCATTCCCTGTTTCAGTCCCTCAGCTTGAGCAGTTCCCCCCGCTGCATGGTGCAGGTGATCTGGAGCTACTGTCCCCTTCCCAAAGTGCAACCACTGGCCCAGATCCTGCATACCTATGTGCCAGGCATTTTGAGAACCCATCCTCATCTGAGGATGCACCTTCTGCAGAGGAAGATACTCTGGCTCCCCCTGGGAGCCCTGATATCACCCAGCCCCTGCATGCTGTCTGTCCAGAAGGTAGGCATGTGTTACAACCCGCCAGTTATATCACAACACTAAGGGTGCTTTGACTCCGAAACGCTGATGTACTGTTACTATGATTTGAGATCATCAAAATAAATATTTTTTTCAGTCTGCATGACAAATGAATTTATCTGGAAAGGGGCATGAGAGCATTTGCCAGCTTGGAACTGTGGACATTCCCTGTGTGAGGATGAGACAAAGCTCCTGCTTACGTTCTGTAGCTAAGGTCACACACACACACACACACACACACACATTTTCAGAACCGCTTGTCCCATAGGGTCACGGGGAACCGGAGCCAACCCGGTAACACAGGGCGTAAGGCCGGAAGGGGAGGAGACACACCCAGGACGGGACGCCAGTCCGTCGCAAGGCACCCCAAGCGGGACTCGAACCCCAGACCCACCGGAGAGCAGGACTGTGGTCCAACCCACTGCGCCACTGCACCCCCTGCAGCTAAGGTCACATTTTATATAAACTACTGTGAATACCGTTACGGGGGGGTGCTGTGGTGCTGTGGCAGGTCCTGCTCTCCGGTGGGTCTGGGGTTCAAGTCCCGCATGGGGTGCCTTGTGATGTACTGGTGTCCCGTCCTGGGTGTGTCCCCTCAGCCCTATGCCCTGAGGTGCTGGGTTAGGCTCTGTGACCCTGTATGGGACAAGCGGTTCAGAAGGGGTGTGTGCAAGAATACCATTATGCTTGCTGAATACTTAAGAATCCTTTCAAGGTATGAAAACCTTGTTTCTTGGAAAGCTAGCAGGGTAATACAGCTGGTAGAGCAGTGGTTAGCGCTACTGCCTTTGAATCCAGAGGTTGCAGGTTTGATTCCCCACCTCTGGCTGTAGTACCCTTGACTAAGGTACTTACCCTAAAGTGTTCCAGTGAAGTTACTTAGCTGTATAAATGGGTAAATAATTGTAACCTTAACAATGTAGGTTCTTTTGGAGGAAAGCATCAGGAAATATTCAGATATGAGATTAGTTCAGTCTGGGTGGATTTTTACATGTTCTGCCCATGTTTGTGTGCATTTCCTCCAACAGTCCAGAGACATGTGTTTCAGGCCAAATATTGGCACTAGCTTGATCATAGCGCACGTGTGTGTCATAGTGAACAAATGCATATGTGGCTACCCTGGTGTACCATGCCTCATGAGGAGTGCTTCCAGGATAGGCTCTGGATCACTGTGGCTCTAAGTTGAGCAAATAGTTACTGGCAATGAGTGACAGATGCTGTAAATGCACAGCAATCTGTTCTATCACATTCTTACTTTTTTATACCCCCCCCACTTTGTTACATGAACACACGACTGCATGCAGATGGTGACTTGCACTGTTTAATAACACAAGGCTGCTCATCTTACATAGGGGGGATGTGGTGGTGCTCTTCAGTGGGTCTGGGGTTCAAGTCCTGCTTAGGGTGCCTTATGACAGACTGTCATCCTGTCCTGTCCTGGGTGTGTCTCCTCCCCCTCCAGCCTTTCGCCCTATGTTGCCAGGTTAGGTTCTGGCTCCCTGTGACCCCATATGGGACAAGCGGTTTCAGATGGTGTGTGTGTGTGTATATGTGTGTGCTCATCTTACCTGCAGCTTCCTACCTATACAGAGTACCCAGTCCAACTGTTATAAGGCTCTCATAAATTGGTAGAACATCAGCTTTGCATTTTTCCAGTTCTTGTACAGAACATAGGACTGTGCCCAGGTGCAGCCACATCACACAACCAGCATAACTGTCTTCCAGTGTCTTAAATTCAGAAGACTTTGGACAGCAATGTGGCAGGCAGACATGCCATAAAATAAAACCACTTAAAAAGTGTCTGAGCTGAATAGATATGCACAATGATTATTAACTAGTTTTTAGAAGGCACCTTTTATGCTAGGCACTTTACAAAGCTCCATAGACTGTAGTACAAACCCTACAGTCATTCACGCACTTGCACAGCAGAGCAGTGTTACATGCACTCACACACACTGACGGCAGTTTAGTGTCACCATTTCACCTGAGACGGGAAGAAATGCAAACTTTGCATACACTGAGCTGGAGTCGAACCCGTGTCGGGATGCACAGACCAGGTACCGTGAGGGTCTGGTGCCACCTGCTGTGCCACCATGCCGCTACACTGCATTATTCAACGTAATTAAAGTAAATAAGGGAGCAGGGAAGAGCTCTGTATTCTAACTAAGCCCTGCTAAGTGCTTCTCCCATTTTTCGCATTTTGGACTGTTTTGTGGTGAGTTCCTGGGCGATAAATTCAGTGCTGCAAGGCTTTTTGGAGGACATGAAAGCACCTGCCCAGTAGAGAGCACTACAGCATAGCAAACCCCTAATTAGCAGAACATCTGCAGAAAGGTAGAGGGCTAGAGCAAATCCTAAAGGTGTTGTGAAGAGAGAATATGTTGGCGACACAATAAACAGTTTATTTGAGCAAAATGTGACAGAGTTTTGTGCAAAAAATGTATATAAAAGAAAGCCTGTAAGCATCGGTACGTTTAACAGGTGCAAAGTCTTGGAATGCCTTTGTTTTGCACACAAAGACACTATTAATCCACACACACGTTTTTGCATTTTTTTTGGTATGGCATACCTATTCTTAATTTCCTTTGATTGTGAGCTCTGCAAGCATATTTACACAAGTATTTTGCCAGAGGGACTGTTCTTTCCTATTTCAGAACAGCTGTTCCTCGGTTTCTGAAGAAGCCTCACCTTCACTGCTTCGACTGCCTCACCTTTTCAAAGCATTTAATAAGAGTAATAAGGATATTAATATTACTTTTAATATTTGTCATTGCCCTACTTGTAGTGTTAATGTGGACAGTCTCTGGGCTCTACTTCAATCAATCATATACAGGGGAGTACTGCAGGGGTCTGTACTAGGTCCGTCGTTTTCACCTGAAAGAGCATTTTAGCTCATTTTTTACATTAATTGCCGATTTCTCAACCTGTTTCTTCTCCAGACCCTGTGGCCACACAGATGGGAAGTGAGGTGGATGTGGATTCAGTCCTCAAGGAGCAGCCCACATTTGTGTATTCAAGTGCCCTCCCACTGACTGACTGCAGTACACCGGTCTGGACCTATATGCAAGATTAACAACATTATCATAGCAACATTATTTCTTTTCTGATGGAGATGCCAACCTTTATAGCTTTACTGAGTTATAGCCTTTAATATTTACTGAAGCATGTTAAAGTGAAGTCATTGTTGCAATGGAGTTGATTCTACCAGAATTCTTTCAGTTACTGGTCCAGTTCGCTTGTCATTGTAGCCCTTCTATACACATCATACTCCATCAGCAAAATTCCAAAGCCATATATTCATAAAACTTCTGGGCAATACATGTGTAAACCTCAATTTTAAGGCACATCCTACCAAGGAATTTCCTGCTGATATACTTGCACAAGTATCTGGTATATTTTCAAATGGCCATTTGACTCCTCTTTTGAGACTGCTGTTATTAGTCCTTTATGATAAAACTCAAAATTAATGGCTCAACTTTAGACCAATTTCAGAGCTATTCTTCATTATATTCACAAAGTTCCTGAAGAAACTGGTCCTCAAACATCGGGGTAACAAATAAGCTCTTCTAAAGTTACTTTTTGGGTAATGTTCAAGTAACAATGATCATGCTGATCACTCTGAGCTCTGCTACCTCAGTCAAATGTAGAGCTCTACAGGGACCCATCCTGGGTTCCATAATTTTTCATGTTTGCATTTCGAATCTGGTTCAAATGACCTTTACATCCCATTTCTGTTTTCATTTTTACATCATTCACAACAAGTAAATAAAACCACCACTGTTTTAACTTTCTACCAATTTTGCTTTGAAATTCTGTCCTTCAAATGTTCAATTTAAAATTGATTTCTCCACAGAAACTTAGTATTTCCACAAGACATATAGCAATACAGATATCATTTCATGCACAGATTTAAGATGGAAAACAAATGAAAAGCACACCTTTATCCCTTATAATACAAACAAATAAAATGTGCTTCATGATTTCAATGACGTGTTACTTTTTCTCACTGGAATTCTCTTTATTTCCTGAAACAGCAGGTCATGGATACTGATCCAAACATCATTCTGGTAGCAAAAGGAAAAGACCATGACAAGCAGGAACAAGATGGTACCAGTGTTGTTCATGTGAAGGCATGTGATGACAACCAGATCCCAGCACGCAGAACAGAGACAGGTGCAGCTTCAGTGAAGGAGGAGAAAGTGCCTGTCTTTGCCGTTTCACTCGATAGCTCAAGGTCTGCCCCAGCCACTGAGGTGGAGGACAAGGAGGAAGAGAAAGAGAGCACTGTTACACTGGATTTGGTCTCAGAAGCTTCTCAGTGTAATCAAGAAAGTACTGAGAGCAAAGAGTCTGTGGAAGTTTTAGATGAGGTTAGCATAGAAGAAGAGGCTTTGCAGAGATCTGAGTCTCTAGCTTGTACTCCTTATCAATCAGGGAAGCCATCAGTGCAAGAACATGTGGTGATGGAGGAGACTCCTGTGGCCATCAGTGACCCATGCCATGGATCAGATACAGAAGGTAAGTAGGCAAAAGTGTTTGTGGTGGGCAGCTAGAGGCAATTGCGACTAGTGTCACTACATTATTTTATCTCTGCAGGTACTATTTTGGACAACCTAGATCAACCCACAGCACAGGTACCAACATTAGAATCAAAAATTTGGATAATGGATGATCTGAAGAGTGAGGCTGAAAATAGACTCTTGGTGGACAACAATGGTGCAGGTATCCTGAGTTCCAGTTTGGTTTGGTTGCAATTCTTTTGGTATCCAGTTGAGGTTGGGGCTGAAACATTTGTTTCTATTTAGAGCAAATTTATGAGTCCATGAAGGATGGCCAGCACTCAAATTTGATGTCCTCCACCACGAAGACTGACGAGACGAGGGAAGATTTTCTTTTAGAGGAACACAAAGGGGTGAGAGCAAAGGATGGAGAGGAGGTATTCAGTGCAGTTCTCATCTTCCCTTTCACAATATTGTGCTATCAAAAGTTTAAAGAACCATTTAAGTTGACAGAGTGCTCCCATCCCTCACATGGCATGGTTTATATTTATTCATTTAGCTGACGCTTTTCTCCACCTTACAATTATTTACTCATTTTTACAGCTGGGTAGTTAAACTGGAACAATTTAGGGTAAGTACCTTGCTCAAAGGTACTATAGCTGGAGGTGGGATTCAAACCTGCAACCTGTCGGTTCAAAGGTAGCTCTAACCACTTTGCCACCAGCTGCCCCATAATTAATTAATTAATTATTAATTAATTAATGGAAAATTCCAGCTTCCAATATTAGCTTGACTTTTAATGTTATATTTTGATAAATTCTTTATTAATAAACACATTTGTTTAACTATGCACACATGGCAATTAATTATGAGTGCTATCTGAGCCAGGGTCAACAGTGTGGTGTACACTTTTAACACTGTGGGTAGCACAAGCTATCTTAATCTTATTAATATATCTTTTTCACGCATCTGACAAAAAAATTGGTGTGACATATCAGCACTCTAGCAAGTATGTATTATAAAGAGCCCCGATGTAGAAAATTGCAAACTTCCTCTCTAGCTCTCAAGTACCATGGCCCAAAACAAAGAAAAAAGCAGCTCTAAATTTTCCACCCCCATTGCACAATTACGTGGCAGTGTATATTCTACAAGGGGGTGCGGTGGTGCAGTGGGTTGGACCGGGTCCTGTTCTTCAGTGGGTCTGCGGTTCGAGTCCCGCTTGGGGTGCCTTGCGACGGACTGGCGTCCCGTCCTGGGTGTGTCCCCTCCCCCTCCGGCCTTACGCCCTGTGTTGCCGGGTGGGCTCCGTGACCCCGTATGGGACAAGCGGTTCTGAAAATGTGTGTGTGTATATTCTACAGCAGCTATTTCTGTGAACCCTTCAGCAGACCATTTTTCAGGTGCATTAATTCTATGTGATTAGTATATAAGCTGAAATTATTATTTATCATTCATGAATCTAACTGAATGTGTCCTATGATTTAATTTTTTTCTAGACTGTACTACTGAAGGAAGAAATTAACTTTAAGAAACATTTTTTTCTTTTACAGTGTGTGAACAATAAAAATGGACAGAGATTTGATGCTGACCATCCAACAGGTCAGAATGTTGTATTTATGGGTTGGGGTGGGATATTTACTATTATCCACTTATTCATTTGACACCATTCATGTCGTGACAGTAAGGCTCAAAATTTAATCTTCAGGTTGATAAGCACATGTTGGTATTCAGCTACATGCACAATACACATGTACTCACTCACCAACAGATAAAAACCGGTCTATATAGCTGCCCTGTCTTCATGGGAACTTTGTTCTGCCTTCTGTTTTTGAGTTCCTAACATTCCGTGCATTTTCTGATCTAGTATAGAACTGTTGGTTTAATCTGTTTATCCCATCTTGTGATCAAGCCAAACAAAAACTGCTCGTCATTGTTTACCTTGATATCTATGCCCTATAACTAAGGTGTTACTAAAGGCTGTCCTTTCTTTGATATTATCTTTGTTCATTGGTGTCCTCTACTGGTTTTTCTTTCTGTTCTTATGTAAAATGCACACATTTAAAACAGTCATTCACGCAAGGTGAGAATGATATTGTTTCATAGCCAACAGTTAGCCTTTTAAATGAATAGGCGTCAGTACAAAAACCTTGATAGTTAGCCATATGAGATTAGGGGGGTCATTACCAGGCTAATCACAACAGACCACATGCATTGAAGTCAAGCACTGCTGCTTCTTAAAATGTTAACCCTCATCTGCTAGTATCTGCTCCTATATCTAAAACCAGTTGTTCTCTGCGGTGTACTGCCTTTTGTTTAGACAATATGTACACTTAATCAAGCACTTCCAGAAAATTCAACAATCAGTCCATGCACACAAGAGGACAAAATGTTCTGATTTTCCGCATCAGTAACTTTGATAGCTGTCACTTCATGCATTACTCACCTGGGGCAGCAGGTAGCGCAGTGATTACAGCTGTCACCCGGGTTTCCCCTTGCTTCGAATCCTTGATCCTACTGCATTTTTCCCTGCTCAAGGTCCTTGTCCTGAATTACTCTAGCAAAAATTACCATCTGTAAAAAATAATAAATAACTGTACCATACTAAGCTAACACTGTAAGTCACTTTGGAGAAAGACATCAGCTAGATAAATAAACAATAATTTAGCCTTTGTAAAAAGTGACGCACCCAAATGCTTCCTAAATAAATATTTCTTAAATAATTTTTCTATTAGGGGCCACCTTCTCTGATCTGTAAGATGGGAAAGTGCAAGCAACAGGGTGAGAGCATATGTAAGTGACTAAATATATCTGCAGTTGTCTGAAAACGTTTATTTACAAGGACCTTGGTCTACTTCGTATACAATGGTTCAAAACAGTGAAACTACTTTCTGAGAATTAAGGTGTGCTTGAAAAACCGCAAGTGTAATCCATGAAGTGTTGCATTTTTGTCTCTGTACCAAAACACATCAAGTAACAATTTCGGAGGATAAGACACTAATGTGACACATATCCGCTAACAAGGTAACACACAAAGCTGGTAACTGGGTACTGAGATCATTTCCTTTCATTTTTACAATACGGTCACAGGCTCTCTTTTACGGTACAAAAACAGAAGACACTTGTATATGTGATGATTCATGACCCAGAGACAGGATGCTCTCAATGCTTTCACTTGTGCTACAAAAGTATTTGGACAGCAATGGAGCTGTTGTTGTTCTGGCTCAGATCTCTAGCACATTGGATTTCAAAGAAACCATTATGAGGTTAAAGGGCAAATTGTCTGCTTAATTTTGAGGGGATTTATATCTAAAATGGGTGAAATCTGTAGGGATTTCAGACCTTTTTATATATAGGACTTCATTGTTAGGGACCAAAGATAACTGGATAGTTGGGTACTTTGGTGATTCTTGGCCAACTGGTAAAAATTGTGCTGCAGCTGGGCGTATGGACAAGTCATATCAGAGATCCCTGGTACAAGCAAGTTTAGTAGTACTGGACCATACAAACTTTAATGAAGCTGAGGCTTTTACACTCTTAATATAGCACTGTATTTTTTATGAAATGCCTAATCGCAGCGGCTTCGGCCAGTACCCACTGTATGGCGGGTCTGAGGTTCGAGCCCTTCTTGGGGTGCCTTACGATGAACTAGCGTCTCATCCAGGGTGTGTCCCCTCCCCCTTCGCCCTTGCACTCCATGTTGCCAGGTCAGGCAAGCAGTTGTTGCCGATGGATGGATGGATGGATGGATGGAAATGCATAATGAATACGATCCATGAAATTACCTACCCCTAAAATGCATTTTTACTGTGAGTGGTATTTTGCTTTGAAGAAAAAATGTCTGCTAAATGAATCAAGGAATAAGTTGGGGTGAATACTTTGATCAAGGGTGCCTTAGCAGTGGAGTCACAAGAAGGGTTTACACTGGTTACAGTGATACCACAAATCCATGGCCCTAACTGCTACATTACCTGCTACTGCTGTGACTGGCTGATTTAAATGCAGACTGTACATTAGGTTAAAGCATTATTTGGTAAACTTTATTTCAGACACTGTGCTGTGTAGTCTTTAGGCCCCAGTCACGAACAGGCTGTGTGATGTAAACACTCATGTACAGCAGCAGGTGTATGGCCTTCTTGCCCTATCTGGGAATACTCACTCAGCTGTACAAATCAGAACAAATGACAGATTCACCTTTTTTAAACCTGGATCATGAGGGTGAAAGAATTCAAGTCCAAAGTTGAAGAATTCACTTTTTTAAAAAAAAAAACACTACCTCTACATCAGTGACTACAGATAGCATGTGGAAAATTACAAGAACACTTATAAAAAATGTCACCTGAAGAGAAAGAGAACAAAGAGATTTGAACTTGGATTTGGACCTACAATCCTTAATTCCATTATACTCAGTGCCTTTTTCCTTTCAAAGTGTATCCGTATTGTTGGACTTCAAATGCATGTCTAAATCTGTGGTAATCTTGTGTTTAATGTTACTTCTGCTCTCAATGTATGTATTGTACTTTCCCAAAAGCAAGCTCTTTCATGCCATCTTCCATGTCTGTGAAATATCAGTGGTGTGAGAAAGTCATGCTATATATCATGGTACAGTAAGGAGTTGTTTTGGCCCTAGTTGAATGCATCCTTTGTCTCACTCTTGCTGGCTACACAGCAGAGGCATGCTGGGAAAGAAGGCATTTATGGAGAACTGGTTAGACTTATATTTATAGGAGATGAGCAATCATACAAATATTTCACAAATGCAGTGCCACTAAATCTTTCTGCTCAACTTATTGTTTATGCTGGCAACAGACATGATTAGTACCTTTTTTTCAGTCTCCAATGGAAATATTTAGATGTGACGTATTATAAAATTTGTGAATTTCAGGGCTTCCCCTACCATAGGCAGGGCAGGGCAGGGCAGCGCAACCCATTGTATTTGTTTGTTTAGCTGATAATAGTTTTTTCTTCAATTAACTTACTCATTTATACAGCAGAATAATTTTTTACTGCAGCACTTTGCTCAAGGGTATTACAGCAGGAGAAAGTATTTGAACCTGCAGTCTCTTAGTGCAGAGCTAGTGGTTCTAATTGCTACACTACCTGCTGGCTTGGGAGCATAATGACTGGAACTATGCTATAAAATGCAGTTTCCAGAAGTTATCACAAAGGAATCCACAGTCATATCTTGCGCCCTTAAGACCCCGTAGAAGAGCTCCTTAAGTGACCCGTTTTGTTGCGTTTCCTCTTAGCAGCTGCCAAACTCATCCATACAACCTCCAAAGTTATCGCCATACACAACACACAGAGACTGCTTTTCAAGCAGAACAGAGAGTAACTGAAAATGAATTCTCTTTATTTACAGTATACTGTGATCAATGTTTTGCAGTCCGTTTTTGTGTTAGGGCCCAGGTGGTGATTCTGATTGCTTCTCCATGTCTGTATCAGATACCTTATGTCATTGATGGCAACCCTAATCCCTACAGAGCCATGCTGATGCTTTTTTTGTTGCATGTGAGCTCAGAGGCCGTAAGGTTTTTTAATCAACAAACATGCACCACACTATGCACCACTCCTAGCCCAAACTTCTTCTCACACTCACACAACGTGCCTTCCGCAAAGAGACATACCCCACATTGCAGCGGTTGAGTATTTGCCCGATGGCCTCAAATAGAATAGGTCCTGTTTAGAAGATTTGACTTGCAAATTTTCAACGATCACTTTGAAAAAGTAATCAGCTTTCCAGTATATTTATTTCAAATTTTTATGTGTTTTCAAAAAATTTGTCGCGGAGAAGCCTCAACCTGTGTTTCGGCAGCCAGCCGTTAAGTACCAGTAAAATGCGCCAAAATAGAGCACAGTCATGAGGTGGATTAATTCAGTTCACTTCTATTGTTCATGTTTACATTTATTCAGATTATTATTTAGCAGACACACCCCTCCAAAGTGACGTACAATGACTATCAAGCCGTACGCTTTGTTCCAAGGCAAGATACATGGTGGCCAGAAACACTGGAGTTCCTGACAATCATTCACACATTTATATTAGGGGTTGCACGACTTTTAGATTTTTTAAAGTCGACAGTTAATGAGTTATGTGATGAAAGTCGAGTCGACGACACTGACTAATCACTGATGACGTCATGAATAAAACACGGGAGAATGGAATGCTTTGCAACAACCGACAATCTGTATTCTAAATCTGAACGCATATGCTCATAACAGACAGCTCATACAAGTTATATATATACTGTGTGTGTATATATATACACACACACACATATATAACAGATGGGACATTGTTGCAGTACTTAGTCGGGTTCGAAAAAGACGCAGTTTTTTTTTCCCATTTTATGTTTTATAAAATGGAAAACAAATTAAAAAAACATTTTTTGCTCAAAATGTAAAATATTTAATATATGCCTCATTTACAGTTTCTTCTGGCCGTCTTATTTTTTGACTTTGAGTTATTTCGTTTTGTGGTATTCTAGAACAACTCGCATGTAGACGAACTGAAACTGCGCATAATCCATCAGTGGCTTCAGCGAACATGCTGGCTTTGCTCCAGGTTATTGATTATAAGTTAATATAGATCACTAGGTGCTTTTCAAAAGTAGCGAGTGTCCTCTTTTGTGTCGCGCACAAAATCTTCGGACACTCGTAGAAGAACCCACGCAGCATGTTGTACTAGACTGTCTGCGATCTCTGAATATGTTATGTTGTTCTAGTAAGTTTGTATCATATTATTTATCATTTGCCCAAATGGCTTTCAGAGTGGACATTTTCTTCCGAAGAAAAGATCGCCAGTGAAGCTCACGTCCAGGTTAGGTTACTTGTTATACGTTTACATTTATTTATTTAGCAGACGCTTTTCAGCAAAATGACTTCCAGTGAACTCTAGCGTTACCAGCCAACACACTTTATTCACCGTGGTGACTTACACTGGGTCATTCCTCCACACATCGGTGGAATACACTCTCTTGTCACTCGCACACTAGCCTAGGGAGAACCTGACCAGCAGGTCTTTGGAGTGTGGGAGGAAACCAGAGCACCGGGAGGAAACCCACACAGACACGGGGAGAACATGCAAAGCCGACGCAGAGTGAGCAGGGATCGAACCCACATTTTCACACACCACGCAGGCACTGAGACAGCAGCACTACTTGCTGTGCCCCGCTGCCGTTAGATTGGAAATACTGCGCACTTTAGTCCATTCATCATGTCATGGTACTGAGATTTTGATTTCTACACATGATCAAACGAAAAGAGAAAACAGTCTGAGTCTTTTGTGTGTGTGCTCAGAAACATAAAAGTAATTTTTCTGGTAGTTATTTAATTCATAATTTGTTTTTCAATTTAAACAAAAAACGAAGGCAGCGTAATTCCCATTTTTGTTTTTCAATTTCTAATCATTCAAAAACGCATGAACGCAAACTGTACACAGACCGATTTGGATCGTTCCTCTTAGCCGCGGATAACTTTTCTTTCAGATGAGTGCATTGCACTTGTACTTTGTTGTACTTGCATATTTTGCAAGTAACAGTAGCACAGGATTCATCTTTAGTGAAGTATTTCCACACACTTGGCGATCCGCTGCAGGTTTGCTGCAATGAACGACCCACCACGCTCCTCACCTGTTCTCGTCTAGTTGGCGTCCAGCTTGTTGTCGTCATAATCACGTGATCGGCGACTAGTCGACGCGTCTGCGCAACCGCTAAATTAGGGGTTATAAATGAGGGCCTAATTTATACAGCAGAGCAGTGTAACGCACTAACCCAAACACCACTTCAGCGATATGGGGACATCAGGCTAACTGAAACACACATCTTTGGACTGTGGGAGGAAACTAGAGAACCGCTGTTTTCAAATCCTTGCAGCACAGTGGCAGATCTATACCCCGGTGTTATTTTTTTTCATTGTATTAAACAAAAAATCAGTGATTTGCATATGTAAGCACTGTCCAGCCTGGTCACTCTCCATCCTTTTTATAAGATCTACAAGACTCTTGAAAACTACTTGCATTTACAAGTATATTTCATTATTTCAAAAATGCTGCTTATATAGCATTTACAATATACAATAAATGTAAACTTATAAAATATGGTATTTCTTCAAATACATTTTCCATATTTTTGCATTTTATATATAGCAAATACAAATAATCCAAAAATATAATACAATAGATTTTTCATTACTCTAATTATAATAATCTGTGCATACAATCACATGATTATGCAGCTAAAATGATTGTATGGATCACTTGTTTGGGTGACACCACATTTTGTTTTCATTCATTTGTCAGTGTTTTTAAATGTCTTATTTATTATCGTTCAGTGGAATCAAAATGCTGAATATCATTTACTCAAAAATATTTTATGACAAAGGGGGCGTGGTGGTACAGTGGGCTTGACCAGGTTCTACTCCCAGGTGGGTCTGGGGTTGAGTCCTGCTCGGGGTGCCTTTTGCCGGACTGGCATCCTGTCCTGGGTGTGTGCCCCTCCCCCGCCAGCCTTATGCCCTGTGTTGCCAGGTTAGGCTCCGGCTCACCACGACCCCACTTGGGACAAGCGGTTTCAGACAGTGTATGTGTATATTTTATGACACGAATATAAGAGGTTTTGTACATATAGGATTTTATTGTTAAAGTTTCAACTGTTGTGTTATCTCTGTGGATGTCCCACAGGGGATGCTGTCTCAGAAGATCTTACAGAACATCAGCCATGTGGTGGAAAAGCCTTAGTAGTACAGCAAAGTGAAGATGGCCACCAGCAGACCTACCCAGCCAGTTATGTGGAGTCACTTCCTCAGGAGGTTGTAGCCCAGCCATGGGCTGAGAGAGAAAAATGAATGAACATTCATAAATGCAGGTGCAACTGGATACACTTCCACATAAATCCTTCAAAGACTTTTCTACCAAGCAACACAAGCAATATGTCATTATGAGACAAGTGAAGAGCAGGAGAGCACTCCAGTATACTATATCCAAAATGACAAAAAGTCTCATACTCCCAAGCTAAATTCCTATCCAGACCACACACCTGGACATGAATCAACTATTCCACCTTGTAGACGCTAACCTTCAGTGTTACAACAGCCTCAGTGCAGTTGGAATGGAATCAATAGTTCTGGGAAGTACTTACCCAAGTACGTTTCTATAACAGTTTGACCAATTTTTGTTGTATGGTGGACCATGAAAGTACTTGATATCTTTTGCTTTGATATTTTCTTTTATTCCATTTGTCTGTACAGTAGGTTGTTTTCCCCAACCTTTCATACTGCAGTTTTAGCACTCAATAAGTTGATCAGATAGCTGTTTTCAGAAGAAGACAGTTTTTCGGTGTTGCAAGCAAGAGAATGAGGATATTATCTTGACACAATGTCTTGACAATGCTACACTTTTATCCAGACGAACTTTGCAAAGATACTAATTAAATTAGTCAGCTAATTGAATAATGTGAGAACACAACTGTTGCTTTCATTATTGCACAGGCTTGCCTTGCACACTTTTATTTCTGCATAAATATCGTTAACATTCTTCATGTTTTTGTTACATTTATTCACTTAGCAGACACTTTTCTCCAAAGCAACTTCCAATGGATACTATGTAGAGTTCTCAGCCCACACACCTTACTCACCAAGGTGACTTACACTGCTAGATACATTACTTCCAATGGGTCACTCATCCATACATCAGTGGAACACACTCTCTCTGTGTCACTCACACACTATGGGGGAACCTGAAGAGCATGTCTTTGGACTGTGGGAGGAAACCAGAGCACCCGGAGGAAACCCACACAGACACAACAAGAACATGCAAACTCCACACAGACTAAGCAGGGATCACACCCACATTCTCACACACCACCCAGGCACTGTGAGGCAGCAGAGCTACTCACTGTGCCACCGTACTGCCCACAATGCACTTCCAACTATTAAGAAAATTAAAGTAAAATTTAAAATAAAATTTTCCTTCTATCTATAGCACACAGTACTAGTTTGGTGTGTAGTTTTCTGGAACCTATAATGGCATGTTTTATTCGTTACATAGCATATTTATCCTCATTTAAAAGAATTTTGACATGGTTGTGAATAAAATCTGTACGTCTTACAGAACAAAAATGTCTGTTCTTCATTCTACTGCCATTATACAAGCACATAGTTCTGGCCTGAAATGTGAGAATACCTGACTCATTTCCCATCTCACCTCATGTTTTTCCAGTAACCTTAGCGTTCCTGTCTTGTATTCTTTGTTTGTTGGTTTATCCGGTGTTAAAATATACTATTTTACTGCTTAGTGAAGACCTGCTATATACTGTGATGTGCATCAACAGATTATAATTTATAATTTGATGCTTTATTTTGGGTGACACTGCTTGAAAGAGCATTGATGGACAGTCAGCAATTGCTGTGTGACAGATTGTCAAATCAAATTGATATTCATGATCAGATCAGTACTTGCATACTTTGGTGTCCAGAACTAAGGAGGAATGTTTCTCATGCGCTTGACTGCCTTTCGCACCGATTTCAATTGACAACCTGTAAAAATTGTTTTCCTTTCACTTACATGATCTCTGATTAACATGAGTTCTCCTTATAACTGCTGTCAGACAATGGTTTAATTATTCCCTAACTTTTCAGCTCAAGGACAAAGCTAGTATTTTGTTAACCTTTATTCAGCTGACTCATTTGTTCATGTTAACAGTACAGGCAGTCCCTGGATTACAAGCGTCGACTACTGTAACGACTTACGTACAACCCGTAGTTATGAAACATTCCCCGTGAAGCCCATTATATTAAAAATTAAAGTTGCATACAATGGTTTGTAATAACAAACAGGCGCTGCTTTGCAACGCGCATCAAAACATTGTGCGTCTACAGCGATTCATCTGCTCCTGGGTGGGGCGCGTGAGCCCAGGGTAGAATAAAGACTTCCTTCTTTTCAGTCGACCCATGTTGTTGTTAACAGTGTCTCATGTGTCACTGTATTTGGCTTTAATTTTTTTGTTTTTACCCTCCTAACCATGGGACCAAAGCATAAATGTGATCCAAGTGATGGTGATGTATCAAAGAAAAGTAAAACGATCACAACTGAAATTAAAGTGGAAATAATAACGCGAAAGGTGAAACGCCAACGAACACTGGAAAAGTGAACTTTAAAGTTTTGCACGTGCACACACTCTCTCTCTCTGTCTGAGAGAGCACTCGGCTATAAAAGACACTTCTCAACCCCTTCCCAGTTGTGGGATCTCACTCGAGACAACCGTCCCCTCTGTGTTCTCAAACCTACCTCACTTTGTTCTTCCAAGTCCTGCCCCTCATCGTTTCCCAGTCCCGTTCCATGTCTCTTTGATAACGACTGACTGTCTTGTTCCTCAATCACGACTTCAGATCCTCGCCTCTGTTCAGTGCACTAATCAACCGACCATTCGCCTGTCACCGACCACAAGAACATGTCTAGTCCTTTGATTCTGAATAAAAGATCCTGCACTTGGATCCAGCCTCCTCCGTTCATCATGACAGTAGTAACATTTATTATCTCTATAGCTCTCTCTATTATGAATACTGCAATTACATTTCTTATTATTACTATCATGACATCACTACATAGTATTATTATAGTACACAGCACTCTAGGTTCAGAGGGAGCAAAGAAGGACATACAGACAGCGTTCATAACAAACATTTATTGGAACACCGATACACAAGGAGGACCCCTTTTCCTCAAGAACCTGTCCCTCTAGCCACTCTTCCCAGCTTTTCAAGCACCCCCAGGCTTCCTTTCCTTTTCTGGTGGCAAACATGGTCACCCCCTTATTTTCCCCGTAAGTCCCGCCAGCGGTTGAACACTTTTTTACATTTTTCCCATAATTCAACTATTTACAATAGACTCGTTTCCCACTCAGACTCTCGGTAACGTGGGTTGCTACATTATTATTACCATATTATTATATTAAAGGTGTTTTACTGTATTCGGAAGTGTTTTTATGGATAGAAAGGTACACGATATACTATATATTAATACAAACATTTGACAAACTGACATTAGATACCCACCGTACCTAACTGTTCCGACTTACGTACAAATCCAACTTAAAGACAAACTGAGGAACAGAACTCATTTGTAATCCGGGGACTGCCTGTACAATATTATACAATGTTAAAAAAGCTAATTTTAGTGATTTACTAATTTATACAGGGTGTGCATTCTTACTTTATCAATTCAGGGAAAGTATCTTCACCCAGAGAACAGCAAAAACATGATTTGAAATGGAAACCCTCAGGCTGCAAGGGGGAAGGCTTAACCATAAATCCACCTGTTGTTCAAGTTCCCATCTGCTTTAGGAGCAAAAACCTGTTTGAATTCAGATGATCTCCTTCTGCATCAAGTTCTGCAATAATCACATAGATGAGGAAGAAATGTTTTAAATATCACCTTGTCAGTCAAAACCACTGTTTTCCTATTCTCTGCTCTTCTATGTTTCCTCTGTCAAACCTAATGTGCATTCTTGCCAAAAGTCAAAGCACATTGCTGGAATATCCGAGCTGTCACATTGTCAAGTGAGCAGGCCGTTTGGTGTCGTGACAAACAAGCTCTTGTGGTTTTTCATGGAAGTCTGTCGTGCCACGGCGTGTCTGCACTTTCTTGAGCCTCCACGTGCTGAGTCAATGGCTCTTGGCCAGTTACTAGTAAGTAGAGCTCACAGGAGCTCATGCAGACTAAACAGCCAGAGGGTTTCCGCATTATTTTTAAAACATGGTCATTCTATTGCGACTTATTCTTGAGCTACCCAATGGAATTGTACTTTTTTTTTTTACAATTACCGCTTGTTAACAATTTATTTTTTTGGTTTCATGATTTCATGAATTGAATAGAAATGAAGGGGGTGCGGGGGGTGCGGTGGCGCAGTGGGTTGGACCACAGTCCTGCTCTCCGGTGGGTCTGGGGTTTGAGTCCCGCTTGGGGTGCCTTGCGACGGACTGGCGTCCCGTCCTGGGTGTGTCCCCTCCCCCTCCAGCCTTACGCCCTGAGTTGCCGGGTTAGGCTCCGGTTCCCCGTGACCCCGTATGGGACAAGCGGTTCTGAAAATGTGTGTGTGTGTGTGAAGGGGGTGCAGTGGCGCAGTGGGTTGGACCAGGTCCTGCTTTCTGGTGGGTCTGGGGTTTGAGTCCCGCTTGGGGTGCCTTGCGGCGGACTGGCGTCCCATCCTGGGTGTGTCCCCTCCCCCTCCAGCCTTACGCCCCGTGTTGCCGGGTAGGCTCCGGTTCCCCGCAACCCCGTATGGGACAAGCAGTTCAGAAAGTGTGTGTGTGTGAATAGAAATGTACGTGTTTATGTCAAAACTCTAAATGACATCTAGTCAGAAATGTAATGCACTCTCCTCGTGATAAAAATCTGTGCTTGCTGCTTCCAAATTCTTTAAGCTATGAGGAAACAATGGCACACCAGAGGTGTGACAGTCAATTATAGTATTTCTTACAGTAAGGAAAACAATGATCCACATTAATTAATGTATTGCAATACTTATTCCTCTAAACTATTAATCCATCTAATTCAAAACAGCAAAAATTTACAACAAGACCCATTAAGAGTCTTTCATATGTGCTTGGTCTTGTCTTACATTTTTGGAGAATTATCTTTGTTTTTCTTATCAGTTCTACAGTAAATGCTGTACAACATTAACAGTAACATTACAGGGGTGGCAACATATAGGAGTGATAAGAAAAACAAAGATAGTTGTGACAGATAATGTAATGCAAATGAATGAAGTAGACAGAAAATCTGGCAAGAAGTTCTTCTGAAGGAGATGTGTTTTAAAACCCCCATGACTGCATGGGTTTCCTTCTTTGTATTGCCTTTAGTGCGTTTTTCTGCCTGTGACTGCCCTGCAGTGGACTGTGGTTTATGAATGAATGACATTTATTTTAAATTTCTTCACTTTAGGGCTGTAACCTATGTTTTTTTTTCATTGTAAAGCTCTATGAGAAGCTGCTTTTAAATGCAATAAAATATAACAATGATGGTTACTATCCTGACAACACTACCTAATGAGAGAGTTCCCATAATGTAATAAATGCGGTTTCATACGGCTTATAACTCGTGTCTGCTGATCTATTCACACACACATTTTCAGAACCCCTCATCCCATACAGGGTCACAGAGCCAACCCGGTAATACAGGGCATAAGGCCAGAGAGGGAGGGGACACACCCAGGACAGGACGCCAGTCCGTCGCAAGGCACCCCAAGCGGGACTCGAACCCCAGACCCACCGCAAAGCAGGACTGCAGTCCATCCCACTGCACCACCACATCCCCCTATCTGATCTATTCATTTGCACCTTTATTATTTGTGCTAAATCAAACCACAGAAAGTCAGTGGTAATGATAATACAGTACCATTAAGGAGAATGCTTTGGAAAGAATCATATGCTTCAAATGTTGAAAGAGGTCCCCGTGACCCCGTATGGGACGAGTGGTTCAGAAAATGTGTGTGTATGTGAATTGAATTTGGGGGGCGCGGTGGTGCAGTGGGATGGACTGGGTCCTCCCCTCTGGTGGGTCTGGGGTTCGAGTCACGCTTGGGGTGCCTTGCGGCGGACTGGTGTCCCATCCTGGGTGTGTCTCCTCCCCCTCCGGCCTTACGCCCTGTGTTGCCGGGTTAGGCTCTGGTTCCCCGCGACCCCGTATGGAACAAGCGGTTCAGAAAATGTGTGTGTGTGAATTGAATTTGCTTAAACTGTAAGGTCACTGCCATTTTTGTTACATCTCTTTTGTGAATGTGATGAGATACAGGTTTCAAAAGACAGGTATTGATTCACACACACATTTTCAGAACCGCTTGTCCCATATGGGGTCGCAGGGAACCGGAGCCTACCCGGTAACACAGGGCGTAAGGGACACACCCAGAACGGGACGCCAGTCCGTCGCAAGGCACCCCAAGGGGGACTCGAACCCCCGACCCACCGGAGAGCAGGACTGTGGTCCAACCCACTGCACCACCACACCCCCCAGGTATTGATTCATCACCCTCTATATACTTGTTAAATAACCACCCAAATTTAGTTGTTTTGATAAAAATATAGAATTTATGTATAAACTGAACCAAATCACACCAGCTGCAGGAAATTGTCCAGGCACACCAGCAGCACAGCACTAACAATTCCCTGCAACCAAGAAAGCATGAAACAAAAACAAAGCAGCTTCCTCTAAATCCCCAAACAATCAAAAACGGTACATTTACTACAAGCTGTATCACGTAGTTTACGCCACCTCATCCGGGAGGGTCAGCCTCCTCCAAAATGTTCAAGAGGCCAGCCGCCTGGCCCTGCAGCCCTCATCTCTGTATGAGACTTCCAGGTGATTTACCATAACAGGAAACATCTACATTAAAAGAAACTAAACACACCCACAGTTTGACATACTCATGTACACACCAAAACAAACAAACCCTTAAGCAAACAGAAACACTTCCAAAAAAACTTTAGTCAATGTGAGAAACATGCCTAAAATCCCAAGAGAATCCACTATGCATAAAAAAAAAAATCTAACCAACCTCCAATACTGTACATCATCAAAACCTTAAGGCACTGTCGCTGCCAGGCACTGTGCCACCACACCTACCAGAACCTGGCTGTCATGGACATGTCCCCACATGAGACAGCCATTCAGTTTTGCCAGTTTGCCTAATCCCATTACCAAACTGAAGGAGGTCGCAATATACACCCACTCCCTACCCTTTCACGTTCCCTCACTACAGAGCTGTGCAGTCTAACACTAGTTCTTTGGTCAAGAGGATGGGGACCCATTCAATTTACCCAGCGCAATTCTCTGCTCCTCTGAGGGTGGAGTCATGCTGGTCCAGAGTCTATCCCAGAACCATAGAGCATGATACAGGATAGACTTTCTATAAGACAGTACTTTGTTGCAGGGCAACCACACTGACAGGTTTATTCACATGCAAGCACATACCGTAGGCAATTTAGAGTCACCAATTCACCTGAAACATGTTGCCTTTGGACTGCGGGAAGAAACCAGAGAACTTGGAAGAAACCCACATGAACACAGGGAGAAAATACAAACTCTGCACAAATTGGGCTGGATTGTAACATACATCACAACCCAGAGGCTGGGAGCAATACCACCATGCCACCCCATCACCAAATGGCCCTCAAAAAACTGAAACATGTATCAGCTATATCCACTTTAAAATTAAAAACTTGTGAATGAAGTGTCCAGTTAGAGAAACAAGTGAGGCAACCTTCACTTTCCTTTCAAGATTAGAAGGTACAGAATTTGTTTTTGGACTGCATGTTTCCCTATTATCAGGCAGGTAACACCTACCATAATTACAGGTGGTCCCCGACTTACGATGGGGTTACGACCCGCAAAACCCATCGTAAGCCGAAAATGCATTTAATGCACCTAATACACACCTCTGCGTGACAACTATAAATTCTATTGTGCCAGTATCTGGACAATCAGGAATATGTACCACATTCCTGCACAAGAGCAAAGGGACCTTTCCAGTAGCCTCCCTCTCTCTTCAAGAATGCCTGAAGCATTTTACACTAACGGGGTGCCACGATAACAGATCTGAACCAAGTAAACACGGACCTCATTGACATCTGACAACTTATACATTAAGATATTTTATGTTGTGGTGTTCCCTCGGAACGGATGCGTCGGACCCAAGTGCGGAGCACAGGAAGCATTCTCATGAGACAATCCAAAAGACATGGTCGTGAAACAGGCCAAAGGTCACCGATGTGCGAGCGAAATTCAATGAGAGAATCCAAGAGTCGGAATCTAGTGTACAGGCGAAGAGTCGTGGTAAACCAGCAAGTCGAGGACGAGGAGCAGGAATGAGGAGCAGGAATGATGAATGAGGGAGGTCAGGAGATCGATAACAAGAATCGCGAGTGAGTAGCAGGGCTGAACAAGGTTCCGCAAATGTGCGTGTTCCGCGCTTTCCTTTTATATGTTCGTCCCCAGATGTGTTGCAGGTGCGCCTCATTGCGCTGAGGTGGAGGATGTGACATTTTACTTGGTTTATGTATGAATATTGTTTACTTTTATGCTACATTTCCACTGTTATTAAGTAATTGCAAAACCTCCCCAGGAAAGATTTTTCTCATTCAGCACCAGCTGGGAATGTGCACCATAGAAACAGGGAATATAAAAGGCCACCAGAACCTAACCTGGGTCTTTTACCAGGCCTAAAGGTAAATAATGCTCATGGGTGAGTAATCCACAAATAACATCTACACCTTACAGTTATTCAACACATAATCAGGGGCGTAGCCAGAACTTTTTTTCAGGGGTGGCCAAGTAAGACTCAGTAATTTGACTGGGGTGTCCAAAAAAAAAAAAAAAATCACAACTGACTGTGACATGCTGTATAAAAGCAAATTCTACAGACAGAAATTCTGTGAATTGTACAGAATTTATTACAAATGTACACAAGAAATTACAGTGGCAGTACTTAGAAGTGTCTGTAAAAAAATTATAATATCATTTAATACAATCCTTATTCTAAATTATTTATATATTTAGGTGCTAATGATACAAACTGGGTATTGGATTTTTTTTTTTTTTTAATGTTTGCAGGTACAGTTGATGTAACCTACATACCTGGTGGGCAACGACTGACCACATGAGTGTTTTTGCTCATCTCTGATTCTAGTCTGATGTGTGTTGTGTCTGTAGAGCTTCTCCACAAGCTCCCTCTCGGACTGTATCTCTGCTTCCTCCTTGTCTCTCTTAGCAGCAAATATTTTCCCTGCTCCTCCCCTCTCTGTAGCATTCATTTCCCTGCCTCTTCATCATTTTCAGTTCTACTGTTACTAGTCCTCAGTTTGTAAAAAAAAAAAAGGAAAGTATCTTCAGCTTCCTAATCTTCCCCTGCTTTCCTTTTGCTCTCTTTAGTGTCAGAAACACTTTTATTATTATTAAATTTGAATAGCTAAAAAACAGCGACAGACTCATGCAAGCGTATAATGATGTGGTAGTGTTACGTGCGGTAACGTTATTTTTAAAAAATAGCTAGCTAGCAGCGGCAGTAGCTAACATTAGCCTGTTAGCTAAGTTATACGATATTTTATTTAATGGTAATCTAACATTTGTTTGTCATGATGAAACATCGCAGTACCTCAGCTTTAACAAACTTTCACGAAATGGTAGTGAAATGTAGATAAATAACACTGATTTTACTCTCCCGATCACTGTATCTTCTTGCGTTGCTCACTTGCGCTGGACTTGACTGCAGTAAGGGTACCGAAGTTGAATTTTCCCGCTCCTACTCCTCCCAGAGGCCCACAGAGGGTGTTTGTGCCGTGCGGGCGGTTCGCGGCTCTTCAGCCTAATAGAGCCGCACGGAACACTATGTTCGTAATACAAGTTTGAGCAGCGAAAAAAAATCACCTGTCAGTGTGGTCAGAGTGCTTTGTACAACAGGGGTGGCCAGAGGGTTGGCCAGAGAGGTGGCCGAGCTTCAGTCAGGGGTGGCACTGGCCACCCACAGCCACCACATAGCTACGCCCCTGCACATAGGGGAAAGTGAATATTTTTATAGGTGTTGAAAGTATGACATAACAACAAAAGTAGCTAAGCCTATCACCTGCTAAACTGGCTTAACTGTCTGGAATGAATTAATGAGTGTCCTGCAGACATGTCGCTGACACAAAGCTGCTCTGTCACAACACCCATGGCATAGCTCATGGTAAACTTTAGTGCAGCAATCCATGTTTTGCCTTAAACTCACATTGTTCCTTAGGCATACCCTGTGAAAGGGCTGCTCCCTCAAAGCTGTAGTTTTATTGGCACCACAAAGTCTACCTCAACTAGGTAGACTGAGGGACGATGAGTTTACCATGATGTCGTCCTGATTTCATGTCTTGGGCTCCTAAACATATGTGTCACCAAGGCAGAATTGTGTGAACTAGAGTCCTTGAAGTAATCCTAAGGGAGATTCCATGTGAAATTGTATCTTAGTGAAGTTAGCTGAGAATAACCCATTGTTTCAGAATTGGAATAAACTTTAAGTATCGACAGTAATTGACTACTTATTCATTTATTAATGAAAATGGAAAGTTTGAGGGTGGAGTTTTGTGGATATAACTGACTTCGTTTCAGATGCAAGGAAAAATGGCTGACGACATTATGTGGCTGGACTGGTTTTTTTTTTTAAATTTTCTTCTCTGAGCTCTTTCATAGATGGGTTTTAGGTTAAATAGTTCACTGACACGTGTGACTATGGATCTTAGACAAAAAGGATTAGGTGGGGATTCAGTGGGTAGTAGAGAGGTTTGAGGTGTTGCCTTACAATTCAAGTTTGTAGCACAAGTCTCACTCTTGTGGTGGTACTTTTGGTTAAAATACTTATTTAGAGAGCTATATAAAAGTGCAAGATGCTGTGTTATGTACAAACCTAACATTATAAGTCACCTTGGGCAAATAGATCATCTAACTAATAAACAGTGCACACTCCTTGCATGTTCATCTCTTTGTCTGACAATCTTGTCAAACACTTTCCTGTGTGTACACAGGCACATATTTGGTTTGCAAGACCTTGAGCGCCTCATGCAAACACGGAACCATGATCTCTAACAAATTAAGTAATTACAACAAAGTGAAGAGTGATGACAACTTCAGCTGGCAGGTGAAGAAGCTTAACAAACAAAAATGGCGGTCTAGTCCAGACTTTTTAGATGGAATCTACTTTTGCTCCAAAGCCATCGCAAATGGCATGATACAGTACCTGTGCTCAGTGCCAAGAGATGAGTACATTCATATGCAGCATGTGACTGCAGGGTTGTCTCTAGGACACCCGTGTCTCGTAGATCAGCCACACCTGCAGGAAAAAAAAACACAAACAACAATAAGAATCTCAGTGTCTACCGTAACAAGAGCCAGGTGCCAGCTATGTGAGATTTGCCGGTTTTTCAACACGTCAAGGAGACCATCAGACAATGTCTGTCATGCACAAACACACAAAGGATTATCTTTTCACACCTTCTACAACAAGGCTTGTTTTTAGTACGAATTAGCCAGAGCAACCTTCACACATTAAAAATTTGTTGAGAAATATTCATGTCTCTAATTTGCAGCTTTCAAAATATTGATTTCCCTATTATCATATTGTGTCCTACATAACATTATGGACCTTTTTCTGTGCTATTTTTCTAGATTATTCACAGGTGGACAATACAAATCACTGCTGTACGCAGATTTTTTTAAGATGCCATGAATTGGTTATAATAATAGCCCATCTTTGTATCTCTCTTAAACCCTGAGAAAGTGGGATGACTTAACACCCAGCATGCATCCTGTCTCATTTGATGATGGTTACTTTTACCCCAGCGTGTTTGGAATTAAACTGTGTCCTAAATTGTCTTATATAACTGTGGTGTTTTGGGCTAAGCACGCACGCACGCACGCACATTTTCAGAACCACGTGTCCCATACGGGGTCGTGGGGAACTGGAGCCTACCCGGTAACAGAGGGCGTAAGGCCAGAGGGGGAGGGGACACACCCAGGATGGGACGCCAGTCCGTCGCAAGGCACCCCAAGCAGGACTCGAACCCCAGACCCACTGGAGAGCAGGCCTGTGGTCCAACCCATTGCGCCACCGCACCCCCTTGGGCTAAGCAATTATTAGCCATATGTTACTACATACAAAGTTTTCAGCAAATGTGTCAGTAAGTTAAGGCACCTAATAGAATAATTGCATTAATATTGAAATTGCTAGAGCTTCCCAGTATTTTATTGCTTATTACATGAGCTGCAACGCGTTTGTATAATAGTTTATATACTAAGCTATTATAAATGTAATGCACAAATCGTATTTTCTCTGAGATGTACATCGCTTTGGAGGAAAGTGTCTGCTAACTGAATAAATGTAAATGTATTTCAGTACCCGTCCTGGGTGTGTCCCCTTCCCCCTCCGGCCTTACGCCCTGTGTTACCGGGTAGGCTCCGGTTCCCCGTGACCCCGTAAGGGACAAGCGGTTCTGAAAATGTGTGTGTGTGTGTATTTCAGTACTACAGTTGCAAGAATTGTGCATCTGATTCATCTGAAGTATTTCTGCTTTTCTGCAGCCATAACACATGCCAATAAGTGGAAGTCAAGTTTTGAGAAGTCAGGTGAAATGACAGGCAAGAGCAGCATGTAAATCTTGTTCTATTATACAGCACACATTTTCTTACTTATTTCAGCATATACAGTTCCTCTTTTCATCACCTTAATAGCAGAATCAATTTAAGCTTCATCCTTCTATTGTCCATCTATTAATCAGAGTACATTGGCCTAAACCTAGAAATCAATTTATCAATGTTTTCATTAGGAAAGTGACTTTGCTATGTCCAATATCCAATACTTCAAATTTTTCCTCATTATGTGAAATACCCTATTGTTCTGACTTGGCTTCAGTCTCATGAGCAGGAAAAACCTGTTGATGTCAAACACACATGTGGGCTGGGCACAGGAGACAGGCCACTAGGAGAAGACAAAGGTGTCACCCAGCTAAGAGACACAGGTGTGACAGGTAAAACCATTGTCTCACTCTTGACACTGCGAGAAAGAAAGCATACTCTTCTCTGCGTCTTCCAGCAAAAGGGCTTTTACGTTATTCTGGAGTTCCTCTAATTCCACACGTAAGTGACTCTTGCCCTGTCTTTACACTCTATTAAAAATTTTACTGAAATATTTTACTATTTTTATAAGTTTTCACTTTAATCATGCAGGATTTGTTCCAAGGTGTCAAGTGGAAGAATGTTATTGCAACAAATGAACTTTTTTTGTTGATATATATTCTTTATAAAGCATACATAACAAAAAGCATTGCATTTTCTTTGTCTTTTTTTTTTTACAGATTAGCTTTAGGATGACTTTTAAAGTGTCTTAGTGTTTTAAGGAAGGTACTACAGTTCAGCAGCTATTACTGATGCTTCATAAGTTGCATGTTCAGATTTCCTTTCCTTTCCTTCCGTCTGGGCATCTGCATGCTCACATTTTTTCCTCATATCGCACTTGTTGGGCAGGGGTATTGCCTGTATATAATTATACAGGTAATACACGGTACATAATTGTATAAACCTTATCTATTATAACTGTAGGGTTACATGTATGAGATGGGCGTATGTGCTATTCAGGGAATTACTGAAAGCTATTGTGTTTTATTAATTAATCAGAAAGGTCACTAATTTCAATAACAGATGTAGGAGAGCAGGTAGCATACTGGTTTGGGCATTCATTCACCTTCTAGTGGAAGGACCTGCATTTGAGTACTTACATCTACTCTTAGAACCCTTAAGTAAAATATTTACCCTGAATATCTTCAGTAAAAAATACCTACCTGTATAAAGGGGCAAATAATTATAAATCTCTTACAGTACAAACCTAACATTGCAAGCTATATATGAGATGTGTCAGCTAAATTAATAAATAATAACGTAATTGAGCAAGACTAGGTATTAGGGTATTTCATGTACAGATGAATTAAATGAGCATATTTTTACTTAAAGAAATGTAAAAATATAAATTACATTGTGTAGGATCAGATTTAATGAATTGGAATAATATTTGGTTTCTTGTGCACATTGCCATTAGGTTACTTCAAATTTTGGAAACACAAAGTGAATATATAAATAGTTACAGTGGTAATAGGAACATCCCATAAGCTGAACACTCCAATAATAATGTTTTCTTGATAGTTCTGGTGATTTAAGATGGTAGAAAATTTTCATTTTGTTGTAAAATTACATTATTCTTATGTTTGTATTATTTTTTAAAGTTGGCTTTAAGTTCACCCAATGTTGCTTCACACAAGTTCGTTTCACCAAACCAGAAATGCTGCAGTTTGTCATATTGAATTTATTCTTAGGATTTTATTGTACTGACTATTAGATCAGTCACTGTTTGTATCATAAAATGATTACTTCATGTCCTGATTTCTTTTAACAACTTAATATGTTCACTAAAAATGCAGTATGTTCAATAAAAGTAATTTCTATTTAGATTGTTCTTGAAATCCTCTGATTTCAAAAGTGAAGCTGCAGCAATATTCTTAAAGAGCCTATCTATAAAAATATTTGAAAAGGTTTCCATATATCAGTATTCCTGTAAGTATTTTTCAACATATGTTTAATCATCTATGTTTTATTCTATGACTAAAATATTATGTACCGGCTGACAGCGCTTTTACAAGACAGCAACAATGGCTTTGGTGAGCTGAACACGTATGAATTTGTTGAGGTTTGAGTGTGGTTACTTCTTTTGTACAATTATTTTATTTTACTCCATGCAATCTTCACCCAGACCTTCAGATTTCCTTAAATGCTACATCTGTTTTAATATTATTTCAATGAAAACAGGAAACTTTAATATTCTGCCTTTTTAACCTTTTCTCACCATGCAATTTAAATTTTATTTTGCTGTCCCAAAACATAAAGTAATCAGAAATTTAAAAACTAATAGTTTTATGAAAATTAAAATAATAACATTGTCAAATTTTTCTTCTTTTTAAATCAATGACACCTTTCTGGAAGAAGTTGCAGCACTGGTTACTGGAAGTGTTGCTGGTATAGCCACATCTTGATTGAAGTTCCCTGTAAAGGGGTGCGTACGATGGTATGCAGAAAGTCCTGAAATAACGTAATTTATGGAGCTATGGATATGTTGCTGCAGTTTTGGTATTATGTAACAGCTGCTTCAATACAGACATGAGTCAGTTAAAATTTTCTGATGTTTTTCCTGGAAAAAGATCACTTACATCACACTGAAGCACAAATTACACCATGAAATGTCTTTCTTGGTAGAAAGAGAAAAGCATGGTAACACATGCATGCGTCCCATAGAATTCGAGTTGGATAAATCTATCCTGCAATTCAAGATATTGAGTCAAGAGCTATTGACTGTCACAAGTCAGTACAACAGGTATGACTAAGACACAGGAGAACATTTAATTTGGCAGAGGCGTTCCCTTATACATCTAAAATTAACTAAAGATTAAAATGCTATAAAATGATGTACATATTAATATAATACATATATATTCACACACACCACTCATTCACCTATTATCCTTAACCACTTGATTAAGTTAGGTTTGTGGCGATCCAGAATTTCTCCTGTAAGCACAGAATGCAAGCTTAGAGTATACCTTATATAGAGTATTATCTAAATTTATTTTATATAAAACGGCATAATTCTTTATGAAGACTTTCATGCTCACATAGTAAATGTTTTCATACAACAATCTCTACTAACTCACACATCGTCCGAAACCGCTTGTCTCAAGTGGGGCTGCAGCAAACCGGAGTCTAACCTGGCAACACAGGGCGTAAGGCTAGAGGGGGAGGGGGACACACCCAGGATGGGATGCCAGTCTGTCACAAGGTACCCCAAGCTGGACTTGAACCCCAGACCCACCAGAGAGCAGGACCCAGCCAAACCCGCGCCCTTTCTCTACTAACTAAAATGTCTAAATTTTAGTTATGTAACTTCATTTAGAGGTATGTAAAGATTGTTGAGTCCATATTTTATATAAATGACAGTATTTATCTCACATATTTCTCCAAACCAACTTGTACTAAACTACTTACAAAGGCAGGTGGGTAAAATTTGATAGGAGCAATTTAGGATAAATACATTACTCACGGGCACCAGAAAGTAACATCGAAATATGGGTTCTTCAAAGGCAAAGGAGCAGTTCTTACCATTGCATTACCTGCTGGTCTGATACTCACAGTCAAATGCATTTTTAAATGAGCTTATTCTAAAATTTCAACTTTCTGTACAATCAGTTTATATTTATTATATAGAAAATATTCAGGAAAACTTAAAACTGAACTAAATGTTCCATTTTAAATAAATTGGTATAAATACTGGAAACAAACAAGTGATTCTCAGATTAGGACACATGGAATCTATGACCACCTGGACTTTTTGTGCACATCAGTATTTGACTAAAATATATACTTTATGGCTTTAATGGTGGTTGTCCATTAAGACTATTATATCATTTTCATGTCCTGACATTTGGTGACTGCTCTATTTGCTGTGTGTTGACGCTGGCTGCGCTGAGACAAGGCACCATTTCTTATTGTTTGGGTCTTAGTCATTGTACTGGTGTAGCAACCTTTCCATTTTGTTTACAAAACTTTTCATATGTGATTCCCTTCAATATCTGTCTCATTTAAAATGGCTAACAAATGAATAAATGAGGATTCTTGTGGTCCTGGAAAAAAAAAAACCGAAATAGATAAACTGGCAGTAGTTTTAGAAATAATAATAAAAATAGTGGAGTATGAAAATATAATACTGTACCCTATATAGATTATTATTATTTTATATTAGTTTTTAACATGAGTAATGTATCAGATTAGCAAATAAATATAACAGTTCCTTATTAAACAATGTGCCATTCACACATATTAATTAATTTATGTATCCTTATGGTTCCGATAATATCAGGAGATTTTGTACTTGTAATCTTCAGAAAGTCAACTTACAACAGGGTCATTTGAATGGAACCTCATCATAAGTAGAGGACAACCTGTAGTCACTAGAATGATTTGTGGTAGAGAGTTAACATAGAAATCAGCAAATAAAGTCATTCAGGGCCTATATGCTGGAAAGATACCTTTGGAGCTCTTGAAATTAATTTTTACTTTTTGCTTAAACCAGAATCGAAAGATGGCCATGCAAACCGTTCTGATCTTAACGTTTATCCAAAATCCACCCGGATAACACAACACTCTCTGAACACGGCTAAAACATTCTTTGGCTTCAGAAGTTTGACTGCGTGACATCCTCGTTCAGCATGTTTGCTTGAAGTATTTAACAGGAATGCAAGCATTTGGAGAAGAACCAGATTCCGGTGTATTATGGCCTACAAAGACGATTGGAGAGCCTTTGTCCCATTTAGAAAGTCACTGCTCCTGCATCACACTGGGTGCAATTTGGCATCTTTTTCTAGTTTGTCCACTCAGTAGGGAAACAAGGTCATATGTAATGACCTAACATTTGTGGTCATTGTGACTAAAAAACATATTCACAGATAATATATTTCACAGATGGCATTTTTTCTTATAGGAGGAAAGTTGGTGTAACGTGAACATAAGCCCTTATTTGATGACATAATGCTATTTACGTATGGGGGGGCGCGGTGGCGCAGTGGGTTGGACCACAGTTCTACTCTCCGGTGGGTCTGTGGTTTGAGTCCCACTTGGGGTGCCTTGTGACGGACTGGCGTCCTGTCCTGGCTGTGTCCCCTCCCCCTCCGGCCTTACGCCCTGTGTTACCGGGTAGGCTCCGGTTCCCCCGCGACCCCGTATGGGACAAGCGGTTCTGAAAGTGTGTGTGTGTGTGTGTGTGTGTGTGTGTGTGTGTGTGTGTGTGTGTGTGTGTGTGCTATTTATGTATACGACTGACAGATCCATGTATGTTCAGCTTGGAACAAACCATCTGAAGAGCCACTTAAATGATAAAATCTTTCATCCACACTTTGTCGGGGCAGTCCACAAAACACAAGGGCAGGGATGAAAAGGAATCCTTTCTGTTGATAGGTTGTGAACCATGTCCCAGGAGGGAGTTTGCGAAGGTCCATCTTCAGAGCAGAAGGACTTAAATGAAGAGAACTTCCTCAAGGAGCTGTACCTCTTCATGAGGAACAGGGATACACCCATCGAAAGAATCCCACACTTGGGTTTCAAGCAAAGTGAGTTTGAAGTATCCACACTGGCAAAAACTTACTTATTGTAAGCAAGATCCTCAAACGTTCTGCAGAAATGACTTTATAGCAAAGAAATGGGTTGAACCTTTTTGTGAAATATTGCTGTTCCTCACAGGTTTCTTGTTTGTGTATTTTTCCACAGTTGATCTCTTTCTGATGTACAAGACAGTGCAGAAGCTAGGAGGATATAGTCAGGTAAAATGTTATATATAACTTAAATAAATAATACAACATATACATAATTAATTAGGCTAAGTACTGTCCGATTCTGTACATCATGTACGTGCTGAACCCAGTCATTTCATTGGATATGGATTTAGCTTTCACCTGTACAGATTACATTAAAATCTGTATGAATCCACCGAACCACCCTGTCCCACTCCTCCTTTGGTCAGCTTTGTTACACAAATAAATGATTCAGAGAATGATACCCTGACAACGTGCTGAATGTGTAGTCAGTCTATCCGACAAACATGCTTCACTGAAAATGCATGCAAAGAATTTTTTTAACATATCAGAAGTGCTTAAATGAACAATACATTTCAGTTTGTGTTTGTGATTTCTGTTTTGTGTTATATTCATTAAGCTGCTATTTCATGTAAATGGCCATCATGCAAATATGGTGTCCATACCTCAGTTTCCATTATAGGTTGGACATGGAGACTAGAATGTAACCTGCTGAAGTGGAGAAACAAGGGTTTGTCACTAGGAAAAGAAAATTCACTGAACTTAAGCTTTGCCTCTTCTAGGTTACAGCCCACCAGCTATGGAAACAGGTCTATAATGAGCTAGGTGGGAACCCCCGCAGCACCAGTGCGGCCACCTGCACACGCCGTCATTATGAGAAGTGAGTCCCATCCTTTTGAACGTTCTGGGGGACAGGAATAACCTCTCGCAATAACATAATTTCTACCCCTGCAATAAGTAATGAGCTTCCCAAACGGTGTGTGCAATAAAGGTCTTGCAGTGTTTATCAGCCAAGTGTTGTAGTTCTCTGGTGCTCATTGTGCTCGTTGACCTGTTCAGGTTGATACTGCCTTTTGAGTGGCACCTGAGGGGGAAAGATGACAAGGATTTGCCACTTCCACGTCAGCAGAAGCGGTCAAGATACAGCAGCTTCCTTAATGAGGAAGAGGAGATCCTGAGGGGTGGCAAACGTGCTGTGGGTTATGGGCTCCAGCCTATGTCACTTCCTCAGGTATGTTGTGCTATGGCTCCATCAAAACACGATCAGTATGTTGAATTGTTTTTTCATAACTAGTCTAATCTGTTATGTATCCCAAAAGACTGATGCTGCAACTGAGGGTCCTACTAGCCTGAACTCTTCCACATAATCTTTATATAGATGTGAACTGCACCACTCTCTACCTTGGGTTTAATGGGACTCGATGTTCTGATGAACTCCTTTTGTTGTTACTATAGGACCATCGTGACTTTCTGCCAGACACTCGAATGAGGATCATCCCAGTACCTATGCATTACAGATACTTCCACAGTGGTCATCATCCACTACCCAACTATTCTCCAATTTCCCCAACCATGCATTCACCCCATTCCCATCCTCACTGCCCTATCCAACGCATGCCACCCCACCAGGAGCTGAGTGAGTGGCCCGAGCAGCGATTGGCTCTGCTCCGAAGTCTTGCAAAGGAATTCACTTCAGGGTGGGCTGAGCCACTTAACCTCAGCTGTAAAGAAGGAAGAATGGATACCCTTAAGCAGCAGCCATCTTCCTTCACTCCAACCAGTAGCAGCAATAAAACTCCCAGATTTTTAAACAAAGCCTCTCCTCTGTATGCAGCCTGGAAATTGTCCAGTGAAGAAGTCGAGTTATCTGAGAAAGAAAGAGATGGTACAATGCAAAGCCCACCCCAGAGTCCATTTCTAGCTAAAGATCCCCATATCGTTGATCTTACTTTATGGAACCACTGTTCTACGGTCACGGCTCCTGCTATTCCTCTGAACACTGGTAGTTCTCCAACACACAGATGTACTCTGGACAACTCAGCTGCTAAGACTCCAGAGAGAAGCTGCTCACAACAAAAGGAAGATGAGGAGGCATATAGTCCTACACCATTTCCCCTTGATCTCAGTGGCGTATTGCCAACTTCACCCAAGAATTCTATGGGAAGGATGGAGATCCAGATTCCACTAGGAGTGCTGCAGGACCTGCTGAAAGGCAGGTTCCAGATGGCCTCTATCCTGCAGTCTGACAGAGATCTAAAGGATGTTGGTGATGGTAGGATCGAGTGTCAGTCAAATGCAGAGACAGTCACACTTGGAGAAGACCCAGCAGACCTTAGTATCAAGGAAAATGCAAGAGAGAGAAAGACCACTGTGGAGGTCAGCCACAGGGCAAGTAACCTAGAGAGGATGAGAAGCTCAACAAGTTCTTCTTCCAAAGACAGCCATGACCAATGCCATGAAAGTATGAGCACTTGCCAGGAGTCAATGGACTCAAAAACTCACAAAGTGGAGTCTCTGTCTGAGTATAGAGGAGGCACTAAATTTTCTAAGCTAATCATGGCAGACAGCAGTACCACAGGCAATGTTTCACATCCACAGATGTACTCACAGTTCAAGGAATATGAAGTGTGGAAGGAGCGTGCCACGAGGAACATGCAAATCCAGGACTCGATGTTGGACAGAAGGTGTGTTCAGGCTCCCTCGAGCCCCGTGTGGTTGTATCCAGAGTCCCGCGTACGGGAACATGAGATTAAGGTTCATCCAGCACCAGGCTTCACAGCCAATCTGCCACAAAGCATGGCCTCTCAGTTTAGGGCAGCACAAGGTGTGTCATTAGGGCTACCTGAAAGGCGTTCTGTGTCAGATGTGCCCACAATGGTCATGGCTAATCATTCCTCCCCTTCCGTGCTGTCCCTTACCCCAGAGGAATACTTTAAGCTTAGACAGCTTATCTCTAGTTCTCCATAAGGACATTGTTTGAATGTTACTAGAATGGGCACTTGCAAAGCATAAAGCAGAGATAAGCATGTACAGTAGTTTTCTGTCTTCAATTTTTTAGACTAAAAGAAACCACCAAGAACCATTGTAGCATTGTAGCACTGTTGTATTTTTTTTAAACTGGTCTTCTTACATTTTGGTTAAACTTCTTGAATTTTGATTTTTTAAAAAAATATTTTATACTTGTAAACCTTTCTTTAGTAGTGCTGTTATGAAATGTCTGCTCTGTTATATATTTTTTGTCGCTTGAATTGGTTTTGTAAGTGTGACCCACAATGAAGTTTTCATACCACACAGATTTTTGTTTGACAAGTTTGTAGATATGTTGTTTTAAGGTAATGTTTGTCTGAGAGTGTTTGTCATGTAAAAGTATTTTTAAATTACTATAAGGCTATAAATATGAATTTAAACTCCAAACTCCGACACTCTCTTTTGCCCTAAGTGCCTTTAGACTAAAACATGTTTAGCTGTTATGAGGGTCTGTGAAATACCTAATAAATGTAAAATTTTATAATACAAGAACATCTGTTCATCTGTATATATAGAGCTTGTTTTCTTAAAGTATACAAAACCAAGGAATGTACTAATTTCTGCAAAATAAACTGCTGGACATTTGTTAAATCACCAGGTATTTAGGATTACATATTTGTTAAATACCAACCGAATTTGGTCAGCAGTAACATTAGTTTTTATAATAGTTTTAACAGTTATCCAAGTGTTAAAACTATTCAAATGTCTCTGTATGAAATATGAAATACAATGTATTAGTTTTCTGTAAAAGCTGTATATTATTCCTGATATATTCATATTGTGTAAATATTCTTCTAAGTAACGTTAACTTAAATATACTGTTTCCTCATGAATATGAAGTCATACGGAATAAATTCTTAAGTGTAACAGTGTAATCCTGTGTCAGTACAACTGAGTTTAATGCACGCTGTAGGCTGGGCAGACAACAGCAGAGGAAAAAGAAGTTCTACCCAGCTGACATATTTTGTGAAAGTCATTTTCATGTGTCAGAGAAGAAACATGCATTAATTAGCCTAGTATATAAATATGTTTAATAGATTTGTGTTTTAGCAGTTGTCTTGAGGAGACCTTATAATATTGATCTCTTTGCATGAGTACCACTTGCAACTGCCAAACACGTAACCGACACATTTATTTTAGCTCTAGTTACATTTGGCATAGTTAAACAGGATACTGATGCAAACAGCAGATAAACTGGAAGGCTGAAGGGGAATTCCATATCTCGGACACTGGTTTGTTTTCCCAACCAAAGAACCCAGAAGAAAACCATTAACTAACATTATGCAAATCTATGAGCGAAATAAAATCGCCTATTTGACATCCTTCAAAGACTAATTCTATTGTAGTTGCACAATTTTGAATTTTTAGAAACTTGAGCACACATGCCTCGTTGCTAGCATTTTCTTCGCAAGCCCATTTACTTTAACCAACTTCGAAGTATCATTGCATGTCACTTAAGATAAGTCAAGCAAATTCCCTTTTGGTTTCACAATGGTTGTCATATAGTTAAGATTAAAACACTTTTCTCTAATATGAGTGTTAGAGAGCATTTGCATCTGAGAGATTTAGGAAACGGGAAAAGGTATTATAGAGGGAAACAGACATGTTCACTGTGACAACGGTAGTAGTGTAATCTGTGGCAATTTTTAATTCTGTGGGGTTTGGCGAGATCAGCAATGCAAACCAAACTGTCCAATTTACAATTACAATTACAATTACAATTTCTCCCAACCACCATACATTCGTATGGTATTAAACTGACAGCTTTGTCCAAGGTAAATGACAACATTAGCCACGCAACACTAAACTCCCTACAATAATTTGTCCTTCATACAGCATACACACCCACACATTCACCATAGGCAGTTTTTTAAAATTTTCCACTTCAGCTGAAACATATGTCTTTGGACTGTTGGAGGAAACCCACAGGAACATAAAGTGAACCTGCAAACCTCGCATAGAGGAAACCAGATTCAGATCCACATCTAACCACCAATTTGAGTCCGCAATATTGTCATTTAGGTACTTGGACGTTGCAAGATGCCACGATCATCTGAGTTTTTTTTCAACTTTTTGGAGATGTGAGCTTGTTGCATGTTACATTCACCAGCATGTGTCGTGCCCAGCAGAACATAAGGAGCAAGAAACAATATGTTGTATTTAACTGAACTGTGTGTATACGTGACACAGGTTTGGCGTACAACTAGGATGTATACCTGTAACAAGGTTATTAAATGGTTATATACCATGGAACATGCAACAACACCACATTCCTAAGGCAGTAACACAATCTTGATCTCTTAAATTCCCACATGCATTCTGTGCTTACAGTATATCATCAAATTACTGTGTCAAGTTTCAAGAAGTCTGGAATCCAGCTTTAAAAAGGAGAATTACAGCAAAACACAATGGTGACACATACAAGTAAGTTAATCAAAATAAGAATAAGGTACTGACATTAAAAAAAGCAAAAAAAAAAAAAAACTCCATGACACGTATTCTGCTGAGACCTTTTGCTGGAAGAGCAGGTTTTGCTGCTTATTTCTTGAATTTGTTTTCATTAAATTAACATGTCATTTGCAATTTGTTGATTTATACTTTAGCTCTCCACGTCATTGTTGTTTGTTCGGTTTATAGCACTTCCATTACAGTAATCTATACTGAGTGCTTGTGTTAAAAGTGTCTGAAGATACTAATATGTTCTCTGTATTTATTTTTAACTCTTTTCCTTGTTTCTCTTTTTGGCAAAATTTACTGCAGAGTGAACGCAACCTGAATTTTCCACACCCAGCTATTAGTTGCAAGTTAAAGTAGGAATGTAGAACCAGATTAATTCAGCTTGTTTCCAGTTTTTACAGTTCCTCTCTGCTCTTGTAGAGTGTTTGATGACAAGACAAATGTTGCACATTTGTGTGACAACTCAATAAACTCAAAGTGAGTAAGTTTGTGAAGACAACAGATTTTATTTCACATTTATTCAGCCCATAACACCTTTTTCACCAAGGTGACTTACACTGCTAGATACACTACTTACCCTGGGTCACTCATCCATACATCAGTGGAACACACTCTCTCTGTCACTCACACACTATGGGGGAACCTGAACAGCATGTCTTTGGACTGTGGGAGGAAACCCACAGAGACTAAATGTGGATCGAACCCACAATATCTCACACCACCCCACTGCTGTGAGACAGCAGCACTACTCACTGTGCCACCATGCCACCCATTTTAAAATGGTTTCATTTTAATGTAGTGCAAAACTAATAAAAATCTTTTTTAAAAAGTCAGCATATTTTTATATTTATTTTAGCTGAGTATTTAGAGACTTTTATAGAATTTGATGAATCAGTCAACAATCAGCACTGAATAGTAGTGTATGGAAATGAGGTATTTTTATTTATTATTATTTATTAATTATTTATTATAGTTATCATTTAGCTCAAATTGAATATTACAAGTGTTACAGCTTACAGAGCTGTGAAAAAGTTTTTCCCAATTATTGGTTTTTCCACTTTTTCCTGTTTGCTTGTAGTAGACCCTGAGTCTGACAGAAAATCTGACACCTTGCTTTTATAGTTATTCTGTCACATCTTTGATATGGAAGATAATGAAATGTGCAAGAATGTGTGTGGAAAAGTTTGTACCCCTTAACACTGATCAGTTTAACTAAGGGGATAGTTAGGAATCAGGTGTTTCAATGCAATCTGGGTTGATTTGGGCTATCTATCTATCTATCTATCTAAATTGGTTATTCAGTAGTCAGTAACCTGCTGTCACTTTATTTTATGTTTTCACAAAAGCTAGTGTGAGAATAAATCAAGGTATGTCTGTATTATAAAGCTTTTATATACTTGTTCGATTTATCGACAATTCAAGTTATAAAAAGGCTTCCGGTCCCAGTTTCTTTGTGAGTTGAGATATACCCACTGTATATCAGCATTCTGTTAAACAAACCTGGGAGACAGTGAAAAAACTGAATTTCAGACTTCTTTTGCAATGCATTGTTTTATTTCACGTTAGTCTTGCATATACAAACTTTAAAGTTATTCACACGAACTGGAGTGTAGAGAGAAATTGTTTAGAAAAAAATGTACAAAGTGGCAGTTTGGTGATTCACACTGCAATGCATGTCTCACTTCTGTCATTATACATGCATTTTCTCTTGTGTAGTGTTTCAGAGATCTAATTGCTCCTTGAGGTATGACTAATAACATGACTTCTCCCCCAAATGTTTTACTTGATGGTTCACCAACAAGTCAACATATAGTTGTGTGCTTGCCAAAAAATAAATACATTTTCAGTTACAGGTAATACAAACCAAAAAACCTGTGCCAACGTGGCACAAATTGCAATTATGAATCTCAGGACCTCATTAAATCAATGTTTGAGGATGATGCCAACAGTTACTAATCATTCTGCATTTTCTGGATCAGCAGAGCACAGAGAAATATGTTGAACATGTGTAAAATCTTTCTCATATACTTGTTAAAACATACAAATGGTTTTCTAGGTGCACGCTGAGATACAACAGGTGACAACATGAAAACTATTTTTTCATAGACTGTGAAGTATTTTTCCACATGAAGGAGGATGTGCTTAAAAGGCTCCTCACAACTTAAACATCATCAGTTCCTGGTGTAAGAGTGAGCTTATTTATATGACACTTTTATTGTGATGTACCTAGGCACATCATTAATGATGTATCCTGGGGTCGGGGGTGTTTTGGTTCTTTCAGCATTAGCACCCTTGTCCAGTTGACCTGACCAGAACTGATCAGATACTGGCCTGTGGTCATGTAGTGCTGCCTTAAATTTGCGGTTCACCACTCCTGATACACAACCATTGATTTTCTCTCTACATACTCAGTATCAACTCTCCTGACCCTTCTCCTCCGACTGCCCATGATACCCAACATACTATAGGCCAAATACAAAGAGCTCCCTGCCAGTTTCCTGCAGCCAACTCCAGTGGACACACACCTTGTCTTGCAATGTTTTGGGTGGCACTGCTCCAACAGTTCCTCATACCTCACCATTGTTTTTCATTTGCCTCTTCCATCCATTCTTCCAAAGCATGTTATAATGTTATTCAGCATGTAATCATTTTATAACATATATTTCCATATGAAGGAGGGAGTACTTAAATAGGTTCCTCATAACTTAAACATAAGTTGCTGGCATAAGAGTGACTATAACTGGTATAAGAAAATGTAATCTCTCTACTATCTATCACTGTTGTCCAGCGTATCAATTGTTGCTTTTGTTTAAACTAGATATGGAGATCAATGTACCATGACTAGAACATACTGCACCAGTGGCGCAGCAGACGGTAAGGCTTCATTAAAATGTTTCACTGCTATGTCACCAGTGTGTTTATACTCATATCTTAAGAAGTTGTAGGAAAAAAAGTTCTTGTTTCATGTTTTCCATTGATCTACCTGTCATAGATACATTCAGATGGATAAACTAAAATTCACTGAAAATTATTTTGCTATAAAGTCACTAGCACAGAAATAGACTTAATTTCAGTTCCACTTCCAAAGAAGCCATGTACAGTTAAGCAATTTATTTTTAATTATATAAATTCTCATAATATTTAGATGTCTTAAAGAAACTGAACAATTAATTGTTAATTGAAGAGGATGTATTGTCAAAACAAAAAACAAAAAAAACAAATGGTACCACTGCTCCAGGGAGAAACAGGTCAAAGCATTTAATAATCACATGTGTATACTAGATTTTATACTGTTTTTCATGTATTGACAGGCATTTAGTAATAAACTTTAATGAATACAAAACATGTAGCCTTATTTACAATACAGTTCAGATGTATTTGAGTTTAGGAGGCCTGATTTAAGGTAAATTACTGAAGGCTTTTGGGCATTGTACTGCAGCTATGTCTGATAACCACCTAAATATATACAACACCAAATTCTGTGTTGAAAATAGGCTTCCAGTACAGCAAGGTAGATGGCTTTACAGAGAATCTCATCTCCGATGAACTCGAAGGCTACTGTGCAAACACAAACAGTCATGAAGAAAAATGGTACAATTTTAGATATTTCACTTTTCACAGCTAATATTATATCTCTGTTGATTTGAAATTCAGGATGTTGTTTGTTTGGTTTGAAAGTTCCTCCCATTTCCGTTACCGTCATAGTTCATGAACAAAATAAGTTCTGGAATATTAAAACAAGGTCTTGTCAAAGCATATGGTGCACTGGTCCTTACTGTCTCCGAGTGAAACATGTCATGTAAAATATAGACCGTGCAGCTGGTAAATTAATGGTTCTAGGACCAGCCCATCCGCGCGTGGCAACAATTCCAGTGCATCCCAGGAGAATTTCCTCTACAAGGAAAGGGTACGAGGTGGGGGGTTACACCTGACTCTGTAACCAGTTACGAGGGTCCAGCTTAGCACGCAAATTCCTCAGGCTACGGCGTCCCGTGACGGCACGAGGGAAGGGGTTGCCATCTGATTCTGAAGTGGTGCTGCCCTCGCTAGAGCTGTGACTGGAAGTACTGGAGCAGGACGGAGCAGGGAGGAGTTCCTGGGGAAGATGACTGCAAGGAGAAGCCACATACCCCCGGCCTCGCAGACTGCTGAGCTTGGCGTCCAGAGAGAGGGTGCGGGGTCGAGAGTGGGGGCGCGGGGAATCTGGCCACCTGCGGGGGGAGCTGGGACTGGTGCTGAGGGGGCTACTGCTATCAGAGGCCAGGCTGGCGCTGGAGGAGGGGTGGCCGGGCCGGGCAACGCGGGGGCTGCGAGGAACACGGCTGTGGAGGCGGGGGCTAAGCCCAGCGGCAGCCCGTGAAGGATGAGAGTGGGTTGGAGGCGCCGCCGCAAACAAGGATGCCCAGGGAAAGCGTCCCACCATCTGACTGGAAAACTGCACCTCTTGCATGCGCTTTGTCAGAATGTCGGTCACCGTTCCAATATCATCTGACGTGTCAATAACTAGGGAATGAGAGAGAAAGACTTAGTAAGCTGATAGATTCAATATAACTGAGGCCAATTCTCCACGCTGACAAATAAAGAATGAAAAATAAAATGCTAAATGAAGCACAGCAGTTCAAGACTATCTTTCACAGAAAACCAAGCTTGTGCACATAAAACAGGAGAGATACGGTGTAAATGAGAAGAAATGAAAAACGCATTCCACAAATTGCATCTTAGCCTGATGGCAGATTACAGGAGATGTCACATGCTACTTGAGGAAATGCATTTTGTGGGGTGGACACCGCCATGAGTGACACATCACACTGAGTATAAAATGAATATATTTTAATCGCAATCGAAGAGTTACATAGACTAACTAGAAAAACATTTTGGGCAAGCAGTTTTAACAATGAGGTCAGAAAAATTATAAAATCATTTAAACAAAGAAAACGGTAGTGCAGTTTGCTACAGCTAGTTCATAGTTGACTTCTATTATTACAGCGAATGATCACTGTAATGCGCATTTCCATAATGATATATTCCATTAATGCTACAGAACACATCAAATCCTACTTTGAGTATGGCTGTAGTACATTCAGTACATTCCCATCTAATAACACGTCTACAGGTATGAAACAGGACAATTGTTACTCTGTTTTCACCATCATAATTCACTGTTCATGCCATAGTTCTATTGTTCCTGTCATACGGACAAACCTGCATGATGTCTATGGGCCGTGATCTCGTCAGAAAAAACATTCTTCACCTTTACATTTTTAACAGCACCCAGGATCAGGAAAGGAGGCACTGTGGTTTTGTGAACACTGCTCTGGTTAACAGAGTAACAGGATGCACTGAGGCCTTGCACTGGCGGTTCCCGCATGCCATGCTTCAAGGCAAACACACACATTGTGAGGGCTTTCCGCTAGTTGCGCAAGCAGAAACCGGTGACAGGAGATCCGGACAGCAGTAAATGTGTACATGTCTAAGACTTGTGCTTTGCAGCCTTTCACTATGTTTTTTTTTTTTTTTTTTTTTGCAGGTGTTGTTATGGTCAGGGTAGTGATAACGTATGACAGGGTAAAGTGGTGCCTCAAATGACAAACAACAATAACCTGCATTATCAGGGAATCCGATGCAGAAATGTTTTTTTCATTTCCATCCAAAGGAAGTTCCATTACATGTACCATGTAACAACTTCCCCTGAAATTATGAAGACCTGTCACTGCTGTTGCTATTAATTGTTGCTACTCCATCCATCCATCCATCCATCCATCCAGCCATCCATCCAATTTCAATAACCGCTTGTCAGCAGGGTGCAGGGAACCGGAGCCAATCCCAGAAGTATTGGGTGCAAGGCTGGAGGGCACTCTTGATGGGATCCCAGTCCATTCTAGGGCAGCCACACAAAGACAAACAGACACACACAGACAGGCAAACAGACACACACACTATGTGCAATTTGGAGTCACCAATTCACCTAAACTGCATGTCTTTGGACTGGGGGAGGAACCCGGAGCACCTAGAGGAAATCCATGCAGACTGAGCAGGGATCGAACCCACCAAGAAAAGAAAGAAATCTGTTTGAATATTGATATAACTGATGTTGATCATACTGCAGTGTATTTCTTCTTTAATTCACAGTTTAATGGAATTGCTTTTGACTTATGGACTTTAAGCTTTAATATACACCTTTTTTTTGCTAATATAGAAGTTACTTAATGAGCCTACAATGCATTAAATGGTTTATTTTACAATTATTACAAATAGGAAATATTCAATGACATGGAGGACAAGTTCATTAGAAGTATTTGTACAATATTTTTACTGGAAGTTCTTATTGAAAGCAAAGCACATGGTACTCTTAATACTTCAGATGTGTTTTTATTCAGATGCCTAAATTTAAATACAGTTCTAGTCCTGGGATTGTGGAAATAATAGCGATTAGACACTGTGCTTGCAGAACAGGGGTTTGTTCTGCCATGCTTACACAGACACCAAAGTTAAATTAAGGTTGCGTGTAGAACTATGCAGCCAGGGGTTCTGAGTGAAGGCTGCAAGCATGGTATGAAAATTATTTCATACCTATATTATTGATTTTTTTTTTTTCCCCCCCCCCCCACAATGTTTCCTGGGGGGGTGCAGTGGCGCAGTGGGTTGGACTGCAGTCCTGCTCTCCGGTGGGTCTGGGGTTCGAGTCCTGCTTGGGGTGCCTTGCGATGGACTGGCGTCCCGTCCTGGGTGTGTCCCCTTCCCCCTCTGGCCTTACGCCCTGTGTTGCCGGGTAGGCTCCGGTTCCCCGTGACCCCGTAAGGGACAAGCGGTTCTGAAAATGTGTGTGTGCGTGTGTGTTTCCTGGTCTTCAACAAAATATAATATTACAGAAGGAACATCTTAGTGAACATACATTTTTTACTTATTTAATTTACTGAGTGAATTGGTTACACCACCTTTAGCTGAAATGACCGCAACCAAACGCTTCCTATAATTCAGTATCAGTCCATTGAATCACTATGGACAAATTTTAGCTAACTTTTCTTTGCAAAACTGCTTTAATTCAGAAACGCTAGTCAGTTTTATACATGTACCAATACATCTCACTTCTGTTGGCTAACAAATGCATAAGAACTTTTACCACTGAAACTAGTAGTGATTACCGATGATCGAGTTATGAATGTTTGCTTGTCCAAAAGAACACAGTGACTGCAGAACTAATATCTATTACATAAAGATGAAATATATTGTTCTAACATGAACACAGATTTGGCAACGTGCTAAAAGTAGTTTTAGGTGTGGTGAAGTGTGTTTCGTACTGCTGCAACATCTTTCTCATTAAGGCCAAGTTTCCTTGGGCAGTAGAGGTGGAAATTTCTCATAGGACTTACACTTACATTTACATTTATTAATTTAGTGCAGGCTTTCACCAAAGTGATGCACATCTTGTAGAAAATACAATGTGTGCATTACATTAGCAGGAAGAGAAACTTAGATACAGACACATGATTAAGTGCAGTTTGTTTGTTTCTTTCCACCATATGAACCAATGTTCATCCCATGAGAAGCTGGATAAAATTTTATCAGAATAACCACAATTCACGATCACCTTCCTAGTTTTTTTTTGGAGATACATATAAACAAGGTGTCCTGTGTACCATTTGAACTTGAAAAATGTCAGAGAAATCTCAATAACACATTCCATTCAGTAACATCATAACTGCACTGACATTTGCACAACATGAATCGTGCTCACCTCATCCTTCTCAAAATATGCTACTAAAATCAAATGTCTCAAAATCAAAGACTGAGTAATTTTGTTCTCTGTTTCGGATCCCAAGAGTTACCAATACCCTTTCAGTGTATCACCTTTTATAACAGTGCATGTGAAAGTACTGCCCCAATAGCTGCATTACAAATTCTCAAAAAACAATGCAGTCCTGGGTGTAATGAAACTCAGCTGCTCAACATATACACTTAGTGGCCACTTTGTTAGGTACCCCTGCCAGGTTACACGATCTTCACGCCCCCAGAACGAAATATAAAGTCTAGAAAAAGCCGAGCAATCTAGTTATTTATTGAGTGGATGCTAGAATGTATATGAAGGACAGCCTAAACAACTCTGAACATGGCATAACATTGGTGCCAGACCCTAATTTTACCCTTATGGAAACTGACTTCAGATTTATCCAAGCAATAGGGTCAAGAATTTACTGATGAAATTGAAGCAAACCAAAAAAATCCAGTTTAGAAGCAGTCTTTTGGCTAAAAATATCTTTGTTAATGAGAAAGGTCAAAGGAGAATGGTCATATTCATGCAAACAAACAGGTGAGCAGCAAGGAAGCAAATATAACAGCTCAGTGAAATAGCGCAAAAGGACATCTTACAACACTACTTGTTAAAACCACAAAGCACATGGGCTACAGCAGCAAAAGCCCATGCTGGGTTCTACTCCTGTCTGCTCACAAGAAGATGTAGGCAAGTTTTGTACGGTTCAGCTAATTCAAGTTTTTCTTACCACATGCGGATTTACAACTTGGAGTGAACAGAATGAATTCATTTATCTGATTTGTTATCTGCATGTTGAAAAAGGAATCCTTTGTTATTATTTTGTAGTTTGTCCAAGGCCACCTACAGTGCCAGATAAAATGCACTAAGGTACCCAAAAGTGTGTACCCATCCACACAACGGAGTAATGAAACCCACAAATTGAGTGTCAACACTAAAAATAACGGCCATGACAACACAAGGCAGTGAAAATGTACTTGTGATCACACCTATCAACAATCAATCAAACCAACCTAATAAATGACCAGTTTGTCATTGCTATTCACACTGTTGAGAATGAAAGTGAGAGGAGAGGATAACAAGGCCCCCTCAAATGAGGAACAAGGACTATCACTGAAGACTGACAAGGGACTCACAGATTTCATCATTTTTTTTTAAAACTTTTTTAAAAAAAATGATACCTTTTTTTAGTACAGATTTTGACCTTTTCTTCCCCCTTTTCCTTGATTTTAATTAAGAGGTTGAACATCCCTGGGGACTGTATGCTAGCCTGAGTCTCCATAACAATAAAACACCTTTTTATTAGCTCTTTAAACTGTGTTGTGCATGCCATCAATTTCAGCTGCTACACATACAACACCTCACCATTACCAGATGCGGAAAGAAAGTCTTCTGTGTTATGGAACTTCTGCTTTCTTTGGGAGTCTTTAAGACTAATTGAAATTACATCTGTCAAAGCTTATACCGAATTGACTACAAATCACTGTTGTTAGCTAAAATCAAACTATTTACCATAAAATCCATAGTTACTGTTTGCTGTGTTTATATACTACATGTCTAGATTGAACAAATTGTATGTATACTTTGTGTGGGCTCTGTTTTCGATATTGCAGCGTGGCAGTCAAAGACAAAAATTGCTACTGGGGGCAATACATTTTTTCTTAACATGAACACTGGAGGTTTGAACACTTGTTGAAAGTAAAAAGGCAACGTAAGAGCATTTTGATGCCTTTTTTGGTGTTGGTCCTGACAACTTGCTGTCTCTTACAAGTGAACAAACCTGCAAGACTACTATGAGCAGTGATGTCCATCAGAGCAAAGAAAGTCCTGAACTTTCTCCATCACTTATGAGTTAAACAACAAGCTGCATCAGAGAGAGGTGCACTGAGGTCAAATTATTACCATGCTGGTTAACGGTGCAGTCCCAGGTAACAATAAAGCCCAGTACCTGTGGCTCCCGTATGCCATGCTTCAGAGCAAACATGCACATGAGGGGGGGTCAACCCCTTTTGCAGGAGATCTTGACAGCACAGCAGGAAGTATCTACGTGTCTGAAATCTGTGCTCTGCAGCATTCCAGTGCTTTTTTTGCAGTTGTTGTTACGGTAAAAGTAATGTGTTCATGACAGGAGTGAATCAGCACGAGTTTCAACTGTTGTACCCGAGAGATAAAAACAGTAATCTGAAAAGGGGTATTGGAAGCAGGAATTATGTTTTTTTATATTCACACACACACACACACACACACACACACACATTTTCGGAACCGCTTGTCCCTTACGGGGTCACGGGGAACCGGAGCCTACCCGGCAACACAGGGCGTAAGGCCGGAGGGGGAAGGGGACACACCCAGGACGGGACGCCAGTCCGCCGCAAGGTACCCCAAGCGGGACTTGAACCCCAGACCCACCGGAGAGCAGGACTGCGGTCCAACCCACTGCGCCACCGCACCCCCTTTTTTTATATTCATTCAAATCAAATCATTTGTTTTCCAGCATGTACAGGAAGTCTAGAATTGAATGCAAAGTGAAAACAAAGTGCCACAATTTTACTGATCTCAGTAAGATTTGATGTGTAAATTCTTGGTTCCTTTAGCCAATCTTGTATGTGTACATGCTTGTAGAATCATTCACATGTTCTGGTGTTCACATTAAATGAGGAATTTCCCCAAAGCTATTGTTTCTAAGGGGGGGGGCGTGGTGGCGCAGTGGAGTAGTGGGTTGGACCGGGTCCTGTTTTCCAGTAGGTCTAGGGTTTGAGTCCTGCTTGGAGTGCCTTGCGATGGACTGGCGTCCTGTCCTAGGTGTGTCCCCTCCTCCTCCAGCCTTTCGCCCTATGTTGCTGGGTTAGGGTCCGGCTCCCTGCGACCCCATATGAGACAAGCGGTTTCTGATGATGATGACAATATTGTTTCTAAGTCTCTGTTGGAACTGATCATACGTCACCAAATCCAAAAAGAAAGGGACTGCATTTATTCAGATTCTGCCATTCAAACATAGTATCAGTCCTGAAATTACTGTGGTTAAATTACAGGGAGACCAAGGCTGGACTAAGTTCATTACTGGATGTCTGTGTGCACATGGTGGGGTGAGCTGAGAGAAGGCTACAAGTATGTCCCAGTAGGAGATTCTCATTGCCTCGCTATCATGGATTGTGCCATATTCACCCTGTTACATTTGCCGACATATTTGTGCAGTAAGAACTAAACACATTAAAGGATTTTAAAGATCCCTGGCTTACTGACTGCAAGCAAAGTCTTTTTTTTGACTGCATATAACCTGAATTACACATGGTCATTTTTCTCAGTATGAACTCTCACAGTGTCAACATCATCCATCACAGAACAAGCTTCTAATGCATGAACCAAAGAAAACCAGAACAAAAGGCCAGTTGGTAAGCCCTTCCACGAGCTCTCCCCCATGTTGTTTTTCCTCTTCTGTACCACCAGAGAACAAGTATCATCTGTTCTCAGGTCTGCAAAAAATGTAGGCAAGTCTTAATGGATAAACAAGGAACCTTTTTGTCAAAAATCCTGAGTTACAATGCAGTCATTATTGAAAATCCAAGTCATTTCACACCAGAGCTGTGTTCAGAGAAACTTAAGTTGCAAAGGCCGTGCAAGTTATACAGCAGTACTGCAGGGTAGAGTGTATTGGTTTGGCTGAGAACACAGCTTGGACCTTTGCACAGCTTGAAAAGGTCACGGAAGTGTAACACACGGAAAAATACTTGTATTATTGCACTATTAATGTCAAATCTGATCATCTCAAGTAACTGAAAGAAGTCGCAAAGTAAAACAGGATAGATTCTGCAACACAGTATGGAATTATTAAAAAGCCTATGCTGATTTGTCTGTGGTTGAGTTCAAGTGAAAACAACAAAAGAAAATAGGGTATGTTCCATTGTGCATGGTCATTTATGGCAGAGGGGCACATTATGCTAGCCAGTCGAGCGCTTTGTTGTTCTAACATAATTTATGCACCATACACCGACTCATAAAGTCCGCTTCAAAGTCAATGCTAAACAAATAAATAAATACATATTATGCATCTAGTAATGATTATACATGGTCTAATACAGCTAATACAAGCTTTTTGAATAAAACATGGCATTATAACTATGCTGTATATAGGCTGTGGTGCTGGAGGACAGTTATAAGGACACCAAGGGCAGCCAAGAAAACACATAGAGCGATAATGGATCAAATGAGGTCCAAACTCTCATTACAAGCAAAAATGCCAAGAATGAGGTCTGAACATATCATGAGAAGATTGGATTTGCACAAAAATACTGTAATGGTTGGGAAAATTAAAGAAAGGGAAAACAGAATGACCACTGATCAGATGAATGGACTCAACTATATAACAATGAACACGTGTGTTTCAACACCAAAGACACAAGTGGAGGACCAAAGTTTCGTTTGACATTCCATTGATGTGGTGTGCAAGAGTTCACATTGACTCAATAGCACTTAACAATAGGGTGTAGTAATATTATTAATTATTTGACACTTTATCTGGAGCGTAGTATTTGACCCATTTATAGTGTCGGGTGTGCTGTGGGAGTGGTCAGAGAGGTAAAGCAGGAGGTGCTACTGTTACTTCACCTGTCGCTGTAATAGGAGGAGAGCAGAGCACGGACCTCAGATGACACAGCGTTATCCTGCAGCAGCAGACCCTCACAGGACTGCACAGGGAGGGGTTTGGCTGGGGCATAGGGAAGGGTGGGATTTGGACGGGGGGTGGGGGGTTATTTTTGCGGTTGGTGGGACGACCGAGACGGGTGAGAAAACACACCATGGTTGGAAAATCAAGTGTTTGGGTTAAGAGGATGGGGCAAGGTCAGGTGGAATGAACAATGGAAGCAGAGAGAAGGGTAACAGTTCATGTTAATTCATCCCAAAATCAAAAATGAGATCATGAGATTATTTAACGGAAGCAGTTAGGATAAAAGAAGACATCACACAAAACATCGGAAACCATTACATAGGTAAATACATTTATGATTAAAAAATGAAAGGGATTAAGATGGAATGGCAGGATGGAACAACAGTTGAGAGAGAAAACGGGAGGAGGAAGACCGTACATGTGCAAAGGGGTCGAAACCAGGTTGTAGGCAACAAAGGAAAGGGGAAAGACACAAAAATGAGTTTCAGTGTGTTACACAGAAAAGGAAATATTTACATCCACATGCCATATCACCGCTGGAATGACCAAAGTTTAGTGTAAGCTAGCAGAGGCTTGAGTCCAAACGCATTGTTAAAGAGCTGCTCGTACAACAAACAAACGAAAAAGCTTAAGAATGAGAACAGATAGCTTTGTGATGTGTACTCCTTCATCACAGTTACAGAAGTGTTTATTGTTCTCCTCGTCCGATTCCTTGCATGCTGAAGCAACGTAGGTAATGTGTTTGAGCTCTCGGATGTACAGCAGGGAGGGCCTACAGTTAGACAGGTATTCATGCAGACAGCATGATGAATGACCTAAGACAGATCTCTGTCACTGCAGAATGTGTCTATGATTGTTTGCTTTAAAGCTGGCTTTTCTTCTTCACTGCTGCCTGAGATTCAGTGTCTGACAGTTATCAAATGAAAACTGCTGGAAGGCACTATCTGTCTGCTGCAAATCTAGATTTTTTTTTTTTTTAAACACAGAAAATGAACCAGATTTAGCACAGAACTGAAAGGCTTAATAATTACTACATCTTGGTTAGAATTTAAAAAATATTTGCATAGCCCAGTTAAACTCACCGTTATAATTATTTAATTATAAGTGAAAATTTTAAAGAAATGAAAAGGAAAAATAACTCATTACACATAAGAGAAAAATCAACGACTGACAAAATAACACACAAACTGAGAGATAAACACATCTATGTCTGTCCTATCAATTAAATGACTAAAATGATACCTTCTGGTTTGTGCATTCACATATGAATTTGAAAATCAACAGTGTAATCAAATGTAAATCAGCCACTTGCTTTGAACAAGAGTTTTTGAAAAGGAATGATTCCAAAACAAGAGCGGGTGCTGTCTGGGTTTGGAACGTGAGTGCACACATAGGACTTGCGAATCTTACTCATCTCGTGGTACAGAGAGCCTTGCTTCGCCACAGTGGGAGTGGGTTTCCGTGGAGATGGCATCTCAATTTTCATGAGGTCGTCACAGCACTGCTTCCACTGGCCTACGGGGAAAGAAGATGACACAGATGAAGCAATGTTTCTGAACGGGAGATAAAGATGTCCTCGACTAAGTTGAACTTGCAGGTACTACCTCCAGAAGGCTATGAACTTTACCTTGGCTTCATGAACACTGTAAAAAACGGCAGTAGAAATTGAACAAATTTTCAGTGTTACCACAGGGGAATGTGTACGATTTTTGTGGCTAGTTACGTGCAGTCACTGAAATGACAAAAAAAAGCCTAAGAGCACATCAACAAGTTTATAACACATCACGTTTATGGCATAAATGTGAATCATTTCCTGGAACATACCTGTTACAGCATTACATATTCCTGTGCATGTTTTGACAAAAAATATGGACATCATTTCATTTCTAAGATTACAAACTCTGAGATATTGTCACACAGTCAGAGAAAAATAGTAAAAACATTGTCTTTTATGTTAAGTGATACCAGGAAAATATGAATAAAATTCTGTTTACTGCAAACAAAATAGAATGAAAAAACAGTAGAATGACTAAAATGAATCAGCAAATTGTGAACTATGTTCCTTTTGAAAGAAAATTTGAATGTATTATGCAATATCTATTGGGCAGGTTGGTTGTTTTATGGTACATTTTCAAATTTTGGACTACAAAACACTGGTCTGCTGGTAGCATAGTGGTTTGAGCCACTGCCTTTAGACCCAAAGGTTGCAAGTTTGAGCCTTACCTCTGGCTGTAATACCCTTGAGCAACGGACTTACCTTAAACTACTCCAATAAAGTTACCCTGCTGTATAAATAATTGTAACCTCAACACTACAAGCTGCTTTTGAGAAAAGTGTCAAATAAAAGTATTATACATATATATTTAAGGAAGTCATTAACATTTATCTTCAGATAATTTAAACAGAATACTGCAGTCTCTTATGCAAAATACACAGAAAAGAAATAAAAACAAGCAGGTCTTGATTTTTTTAAAATTAACATCTGCAAATTCCTACAAATATCAACTCAATTATTAGACAAAATTCTGTTCTTTTTAGGTGTGTGCCACACTTGAATGTGTCATCCAAACAAATCTTGATCTCGGAATGACTGACGTCAATTTGTCTTTCTCATCAACTATGCAGATAATAGAATGCTGACTGAAAGCTATGTAAAACCAGACAGGTGAGACTTGACTTTCACCTCCTAAACCATACTCTGATATTACTGACCTTGACATATTTGAAAAAGATATAATTTTTCAGTGTGAGCCCTCATAAGTGTTATCTGTTCTAATGAACACTTTATGTTAAGCAGTGTGCCTTTACATTTCCTTTTCATTTATTCATCAGATAGATGCTTTTGTCCAAAGCGATGTAAAACTCAAGAGTAAACCTTAAAAGTCCTTTCACGTTCCTGCACAAGAAACAGTCAGTATCAGCCAAGCGCAATGAGCTTAACCCTCAATGTATAGAAATGCAAATGCTCTGTTAACCTTAAACCAAGTTCATTTTAAATGTATCCTGAATTTTGAGCCTTATCACCTACATTTTGAACAAAAACTTGAATTGGTAGCTACATCCTAATTTGAGAAAGGCATTAAGAAGAGCCTTTGTCTTTAGTGGCTCATTTGTCCATATCAGTGGTGTCTTTCACAGCTGGAGACAGTAATGCATGGCCATGTGTACTGCAGCATGGCCATTATTTATTCCATAAAGGAAACATTATTAACTATTTCACCGCTGTCCAAAGCAAATTACAATTAGGTTTAATTTACCCATTTTTACAGCTGGGACTGTCTCGACTGGGGGTATGGCAGCAGGAGCAAGGATTCATATTCCAGACTTTATGATTCTGAGGTAACAGGTCCCAGCTCTGACATTACACCATCCAGCTGTAAAAAACTTCCTTACAAATCTCATCATAACCCATACTTTTCACACACACACACACACACACACACACACACACACACACACAAACACACACACACACACATTTTCAGAACCGCTTGTCCCATATGGGGTCGCGGGGAACCAGAGCCTACCTGGCAACACAGGGCGTAAGGCCAGAGGGGGAGGGGACACACCCAGGACAGGATGCCAGTCCGTCGCAAGGCACCCCAAGCGGGACTCGAACCCCAGACCCACCAGAGAGCAAGACTGTGGTCCAACCCACTGCGTCACTGCGTCACTGCACCACTGCACCCCCCGCATTTATCTTTTTTTTTTTTAACATGTACTTTCATCTTCATCTTTCCTGTAAGTTTTTTGCTCTTCTTTCCGCATATTCAAAACCACCTCTTGTTTTCCTCCCCAAGACAAATTGAATAAAACCAGGAACAGCAGGTGTGTTTGAAAAATGAGGAAGTGTTTGTGCAAGACTGCCGCAGTGGTACACTGATGCAACATAACGTACAGCCAACTTCAGAGAGAGCAACTCAGAGAGCAGAAAATTTTTCTGACAATTAATTACTCTAATGTACTGTGAAAAAAGCAACCAAACCCATATGAAGAAATGGAAGGAAGCAACATCCTTCTGTTCAAGCATCTAACACGTGCCAAAATTTGACAGACACATGGGTTCAAGCTTATACACACAGATCATGCAAAACACCCAAAGCTCAACTGACAACTTTGAGCATTTCTGAAAAACCTCAAAATGTCACGTTTTCATGGTATTTTGCTGTGTTGTGGTATGTTGACATGCACACCGATATGTTGAGGTCTGTTGATAAAAAACAGCAAAGTACTGAGCAGAAAACAGAAACTTTTTGCATACTACACATTAGAGATCATAGCAGCCCCGTGTAGGTTTATACACAAGTTATACACTAATTATGGCAACCGATAAGTTACATTTTCTGTCCATTGTGTTGTGATCATTGGGTTCTGTTCTGAATACACAAAATATTTCACATAATGTATTTGTAACAGTGCAGTCAAGGAGTGTAAATTTTTAATTAAAATGCAAGTAGTTAAAAGAACTTGTTTCCCTTATTTATTGACTAAATTGTTCTATATTTATTAAAAACAAAATATGCATGTGAGAAGTTGCCATCCAAACAGTTGTGCAAACAGAGAGAAACTCACTGACCTGAGCAGCCTGCCAAACCTAACCTGGTATGACCCTCATGGGCAATAGTCTTGGAGAAGGACTTTTAAGAAGAATGCCACTGTAAGGAATCAGTGTTCCTTAACTGATGTCTATCAACAGACTCACTTGTCAAGATGTCAACTAGCATTCATCTGGTACTTTCCAAGTGTAGATGTCACTGTCACTGAAAACTCTTATCTCCCTGTGGCCTCGGTTGATGTCTTCCCACCTTAGACTGTAGACGTCATGAACATTTTTCACAACTTTAGTGTCTCACAACAAATCAATTATCAGACACACGAAAAAGGAAACTCTAGAGCCAAGAAAATTTAAGACCCTGGTTATTGTCTACAAATGCGTCAATAGAACTGCTCCCAGCTATTTACAGGTCTTGATCAACCACTACACCCCAACTAGACCCCTTAGCTCGTCTACTTCTGCTCACTTGGTGGTCCTGTGCACGAAAGGTAAAGCAGGGAGGTTCTTGGTTCTGGCTCCGTTGTAGTGAAACGACCTTCCCCTTTCACTCAGAACTGTGGAAACTCTGTCTACATTTAAGAAGGGTCTGAAAACTCACCTTTTCTGGACCCATTTCGCCCAAGATCTCTCCAGCTCATGTACGGTGTAAATGTTCATGTACCGTAACTCCAGCATTGTTTTTGTTTACTTGTATATCTTATAATGTTATTTAAAAAAAAAAAAAAAAAAAAAAAAAAAATTGGTAGGAGGGTATCAGGATTTGTCTATCCTGTGTTTTATGCACCTACTTGAATGATGAACCTCGGTGCAGCAAGTGGAAGGTAACAAACTAGGCTTACTTGAGTCATATGTCTGCAGCTGTGTCTCTTTCTCTTAATGTAATGCATAAATTGTACTTTTGCTGAGATATACTTCGCTTTGGACAAAAGCGTCTGCTAAATGAATAAATGTAAATGTAATGTAAGAAAAAGAACTTTCTGGAAACATCCTCAGAATTCACATAACTTCAATTGTTTTCTATATAAAGAAGAAAGGTAAGCATAATACAATGAGGATATGTAGTTATATCCTATAAGAGAATATAAAGTTATATCTCAGTATCAGTAAAAAGTTTGAGTATACCTGGACACCTTGGGTAACACCTCTCTGAGGTGATCTGGAAAGAAGAGTCAAAGCAAAGCAACTCACAAGTGTTTTACACCTCTAGGAATTGCTGCAGAAGAGTTGGGAAGATATGCCAGCTGATTTCCTGTTCAATTTTATTTAATCAAATGCTTTGTGTAAACAAACAACTTTGCAGCAACTGCACTCATACTTCTGAATGACACTGCATATAGCATATAAGCAAGCAATAACTTTTCTCAAAGTTGTCATAAAGCTTCTGAAAGTTTCTAAATTGACTGTTGCATAAACTAAGAAATCTAAATTCCACAGTAGGCTTGGCCAGTCCTTGCAGTGCCAGCGGTGTGTGAATGCAAATCATTATGGGGACTGATATTGTGACTAACAGGATGTCTCATGACATGTTTAAAAGATGCACACTTGGCATCCCAATATTATGAGCTCACTGATAAAATTACCTTTACCTGTGCAAATATCTCAACTTGTCTGCCTGCTTTCTAAATGATGTTTATCTTCGTAAACAGAACCGGTTTACAGAAAAATGGTTGTATAATACTGTAATAGGTAAAAAGAATATGTACATTGTTGCTCCATTTATTAACATGTGATCCTCTTTGCTAAAGCTTAAATTTAAAGTTCAATTTAAAGTTAATTTCATACATTTGTAAACCTGAATATTTTACAGGTGTACAAGTGTTCCCTATTCAAACCCTCATTCCTGCTGCATTACCCTCAAATAAGGTACTTACCTTGAATTTTCCTAAATTAAAAGTCACCTTGAACAATTTAAATGGCTAATAATTTTCACTGTTAGTTTTTACTTATTATCAGTCAATAGGTAGAATATAAGGATATTTTTGAGATACTGGACAATGTCAACTTACAACAGAGTTTTGTCTGCATAAACTTTGCATGTGCACCGTGTATTTGCGTGAGCTTCCTCCAAGCACAGCTCATCCCCTACTTACAACCTTAATTGGGACTGAGAGTTGGTTTGTTAGTTAAAAAGAATGCAAGATGAACACAAAACAGAGCGAACAAGGGCTCCTCATCAGTCCTATATGCAGGTATTCGTGTATGTGTGGTTTTAGACAAACTGAGCCGTGCTATAAGAACTGTGGGTCTGCATCTAACTCTTCATCTGCTATGAAATGCACTTTTGTTTACTCCGCGTTGTACGTTGGTTCTGAGAAACCCATCTGTCAAATGAATAAATGTATATGAATAAATGTACTAAAAATGTCAGCAATTCAGAGACAGCTCTGTGGGGTAGAAGGCAACAGTGGACTTGCTCTGTCTGAGGAGGCCTACAGAGCCTACGTCTGCTGAGCCGTACTGCTCTGGAGCGAGAGCAAAGTTACACCGAAATATCCTGGGAATAAAATTCTTACAATATGTGTGACAAAAACAATATAGATATACTATGCATCGTTCAAAACATTTTTCAGAAAATGTCAATATTTTTTTATTTTTCAACGTAGGTCTGTGTTGTACTACCGTAAAATCCCTATTTAATGCTCGGAGCGATACATTTTGATTTTCCAAAAGGGGGGCGTTTATCAGAGGTCATATGGTAGTGAAATCGATCATCATTTCTCTCCCTAAAAAGTTCATGCAAATACCACAAGTACATCGGGTATTACCCCCTAGCATCCTGAGTGAAAATGTGCTTGAGAATGTTGCCGGGGGTAGTACTGGCCTTGCTGGGTGTGAAATTTCGGACTCTGAATCTGACCACGCGCGTGTGACTGTCGGGGGAGGCGACGTCGGATTACGGTCCAGGACATTAATTAATAAACCAGTGCAGTGGATTATCTTTACACACTGTGTAAAATGTGTTAATACAGTGTCTGACTAACAGTTGTCAGTGTGTGTCAGTGTTTTTCACGGAAGTTTGACGTGTTCACATACATAGTTATTAATGTTGGTGGATTGTTTCATGTTACGCGGACTACGGAAAGAGAATGGGATTTAAAACTTGGTACTGGTAAGTTTTTTTTTTCCATTCTTTTCTGATTACTCGAAAAAAAATATACCGGGTATTTTCAAAAATGGGTGGGGCGTTAAATAGGGACTTTACGGTAATCGCTATAACTTTTCGACTTTGGGGAATTTGTTTGGGAACCATGGGGGGTGCGATGGCGCAGTGGGTTGGACCAGGTCCTTCTCTCTGGTGGGTCTGGGGTTCAAGTCCCGCTTGGGGTGCCTTCCGACGGACTGGCGTCCCGTCCTGGGTGTGTCCCCTCCCCCTCCGGCCTTACGCCCTGTGTTGCCGGGTACTAGGCTCCGGTTTCCCCGTGACCCCATATGGGACAAGCGGTTCTGAAAATGTGTGTGTGTGTGTGTGTGTGTGTGTGTTTGGGAACCACCCAGATAGAAACACGTGGAAAGGAACTGATTGAAAAAAATGTTGGTTCCAAGATCTAATCGCCTTATGCGACTCCGCGTTGTCTTGAGTCCCGTTATCGGGTCTATAATGTATTATCATTCTTCACTTTAACTTCCTACATTAGTTCAGTGTAAAAAAAACAAAAAAAGTATTTTATTCTAACATTTTTGAAAATCAGAAAATAAGAAAATATGAAAGATTCCTTAGTTCAAGTTCAAGTTCAACTTGTTTTTATTGTCATTCCTCCATACAGTTTGTGTACAGTGGAACGAAATGTCCTTTCTCCGGAGACCATGATGGTGCAACACACAAGATGGCACGAGACAATAAATAAATACACAGGACAGCAGGTAGAGGCAGGTATGAGGCTGTGAGCTGTAGGCAGTTGTAGAGTAGTGTGGTGCTGAGTTAAAATGATTGGGGGGATTTAAGGGTTTAAAATTGCTCTGCAACAGAGAGACCACAGGTGCCAGGTAACTCGTGGGTAAGTTTTTGGTGGTCTTTCAGCCAGGCCACAGGTTTGATTGCACCGATGTACCGAAAACACTCACTCATGTCATAGAACTGCTGCCAGAAGGCCTCCATCCAGCGCTGCGCATCCTCACGACTCTCCACAGCCACTGTGTGCGTCACCTCCTCCCCACCGTACCGGTTGCTGATGGAGATGCTCTGTGCTTTGCTACAGGGCTCTTTCTCTGTGGCCCGGATCCTTGTTTCCTGGGATGGGATGCACGGGAGTGTTAGAGCATCTCCTAAATTCTGTTTCAAAACAGTGGAACAGTACACATCTGCAAATACATGGATTCAAAGAACTGCATATGAAACAGTATGATTACCAGGTGATAAATATCAAAGTAAAAATAAAAAAGTCAAAATTTGTTTCTGATATTGAGGAAAAGACTTATTCAGTAGCGAGTGATGTATTGTTTTGGCATGGTGACTTGCAGCCTGAAGATTCCAGATTTGAACCCCTGCTCTATTACCCTTCATAAAGGTACCTGCACTGGATTTAAACAGTAAGAATACCTTGCTGTATAAATAGGTAAATCACAATAAAGTTGATTATCGATCCATTATCAGTTGTGTTGGACAAAGCTATCGGCTAAATAAAAAGTTAAAAACTGCAATAACTGATTTGTAGAGACCGCTGCCAGTAAAAGCATCAATAGGCAACTCCTGTCTTTTAAGACATTCATGAGCTGCCATTTGATTTGCTCAGATTATTAACGAGGCCTCAAACTGCCCAGAGAGACACATCTGCACACACGACATCCCCAGCAGATGGCAGCACCTGAAAGGAAACCATGAAGCCACCTGTACAAAAAACTGGGGGATGCATCTCATTTTACTGTGTGTATCGCAAGCCTGCAGTCCGACTCCCTCCTGGGACAACAGCAATGCCCTGTGTCAGGGGAGATGGCCCGTGGCAGTGTTGGCCCAGACATACAGGTCGATTGCCAGGCAGGAAAGGGATCGACGTGTCGCCCGTTAGGCGGATGGGACGTCCCGTGGCCTCAGAGCTAATTGGGTGACTGTCACACGTGGCCTGTCCCAAACTGTGACCACATCCGTGCTCCACATCATTGCTGGGTGGGACAGTAAAGCGTTTACTGCAACAAAAAATCTACAACTTTCTGGAAATGCAACAATTTAAATGAAGGCTTTTGAGTCTACAGAGGTTTTTATGGAACAGTATAGTAGGTCTTTTTATAATCCACTAATTTTCTTTTAGTGGGGTGCGGTGGTGCAGTGGGTTTGACTGGGTCCTGCTCTCCGGTGGGTCTGGGGTTTGAGTCCCGCTTGGAGTGCCTTGTGATGGACTGGCGTCCCGTCCCATCCCGGGTGTGTCCTCCCCCTCCAGCCCTACACCCTGTGATGCCAGGTTAGGCTCTGGCTCCCTGCGACTCTGTATGAGACAAGTGGTTTCAGATGGTGTGTGTGTGTGTGTGTGTTTAATTTTAACTTAAACTTAACTTTATGATCATGTCCAGATGAGCCTTTACACAGCCACTACTCATGTATTGTATGTAAATGTTTATGTACCTTCTCTTTAAAAAAAAAATTGTAGAAAGGTGATCAGGAATCATCTATTCTGAGTTTTATGCACCTACTCATACGATGAATGTCAGTGCATAAAGTGGAAAGAAACAAACTAAGTTTACTTAAGAATCACGTCTGCAGCCATGTCTCTTTCTCCTAATGTATTTTCTCTAAGATGAACGTCGCTTTGGGCAAAAGCGTCTGCTAAATGAATAAATGTAAATGCAACGTGTAATTGCCCAGTGAGGAACTGGTGTGCCATCCAAGGTGGGCCCTGCCTCACACCGTATGCTTCCAGGACAGGCTCCAGATCACCTCAACCCCGCACTGATCAACAGGTTATTGATGATAACAGATTGATCATTTACTGTTATTTCACCCCACTGTGTGTCAGCTCAGGTCCTTGTGCCATAGTGTCGGAGAGCAACAAGCAGACTGGACAAACCTGCTGCCATTAACTGGACATTTGACAGTTAATGCCTTTTGTAACTATCACACTTTAGCTGAGTTTAAAACCAAGGCTTTCTCCGTAAATAGTGCTCTGTAAACACGGGTAATGCAACAGCCACAAACATCTTCCACATGTGAGCACATTCAGCTCCTACAGTATAGCAGTATTTAGCACAGAAAGTTCAGGAGATGCCACGGTCGTGCTCTAAAAGTCTGAGCCGTCTCTCTCTTGGCTGACCTTGTTAATGGCGATCGTGAAAGCTGGCTCCACCTTGGCGTCGACATCCTCCTCCCGGTGGTAGCAGAAGAGGTTTGTCCCCTTCAGGACACCGTAGACGTCTGTCCAGCTTTGATTATCGCTCCCGAGGTGCTGCGGGACACATTAAGACAGGCTGATGGAAGGAAGAGGACGATTCGCAAGATGCGAAGAGGAGCGGTTCGCTTTCAGCCCCATCGAGCTGCCCTCTCACCTTGACCGTGAGGCGGCCGCTCATCATCTGGTCAGTCATGCAGCGCGGCTGAGCCACCAGGCGGCAACACATGCTGCCGTACAAGGGCAGCCAGTAGGAGCACTCCTCTGGAAGGCAGAGAAACAAGAAGACAGTCACAGAGGATGGCAAGGACCGGTCTCGCTGTAGCCCTTTCTCTAAGGTGTCCAATTCTGGTATAATTCAGGGACGGGAGACTCAAAGCTCCGAGGGTCACATGGCAGCTGTTTTTGCTCTTCTTCTTCTTCTTCTCTTCATTAAGTCATCACTTAGAACCATACTAACCTGGTCTTTCATCAGGAAATGGACAAACTCAACAGAGAATTCCCTTGACTACCAGACTAACACCCCATGATGTGTAAATTCAAAGCTGATGAATTTAAAGGAGCATGATACTAAAGAAAAAAATTAATAAGCCTAATAAACAAGAAATGTTTAAAAAATTAAACAGCAGTCATACACTCTGGAGACAGTTTAAGCAGATTTTTATAAAAGTTTGTTTTAAAGTTTACTTTGAAAGAAAATTCACCCTACTCAGAATATTCACAGGTCTATCTACTGGCTCTGATGTGGTGGAATGAGCGCCTTCTTGAATGTTGAATCCCTTTCAACATTCAATGAGGGTCTCAAAACACATCTCTTTTGAACCTACTGGTCTCCTGATTTCATATGTGCTTTATAAACTTGCTTTAAATCATCTGTGACACTCACTTTCGAACACACCCATACACACAGTCTGAAACCGCTTATCCCAAGTGGGGTTGCGGTGAACCGGAGCCTAACCCGGCAACACAGGGCGTAAGGCTGGAGGGGGAGGGGACACACCCGGGACGGGACGCCAGTCTGCCGCAAGGCACCCCAAGTAGGACTCGAACCCCAAACCTGCCAGAGAACGGGACCCGGCCAAGCCCACTGTGCCCCTGCACCCCTGCCTCACTTTAGTACTTCCCATGAATTCTCATGTGATGCGTGCCAGCAAAAACAGTGGAATTGGACAGACTGTACATGAAATGTTGGGTTTTTAAATGCAGGAGTAGTAAGCAGACAAGTGAGGCTCAAGAGCAGATGAAAAAAGAGGAAGAGGAGGGTTAAGGAGGAGAGAATGGAAGGCTCACCATTTCCTGTGATGGACAGGTCATGTGTGCGGAAGCCGTCCTGCACGTGCGCCAAGGTCAGCGAGGTGTGGGCCAGCAGGTGGTACTTGGGTCCCCTGCAGACAGACCCACAACGGGCAAGAGGTGACATGAAGGATCAGTGTTTGTTAGAAACAGTGTGTGTTTGCCACTGTCACAAAGGCTGATGGAACATGTCTGTGTGAGATCGTGCTGATGCTGAACTGTTAAAAACTGAGGTAAACTCTTGGAGGGGCAACTGGTAGCATAGTGGTTAGCCTGACTGCCTTTAGACCCAAAGGTTAGAGGCAAGCCTTACCTCTGGCTGTAATACCCTTGAGCAAGGTACTTACCCTGAATTGCTCTAGTAAAATTACCCACCTGTATAAATAGGTAAATAATTGTAACCTCAACATTGTAAGTTGCTTGGGGAAAAAAGCATCAGCTAAATGAATAGATGTAAATGGATACCCACCATGTACAATTTCCTGCAGAATGATCAATGAGCAGTTTCATGAGTTGCTGTACTTTCCATAAATTTGAAAATCCATTAAAAAATAATGTTACTGGGAAAATTGTATTTGGTCCTAGAGGCAAAAAGGTTACAGTCCTAGTTTTATGACACCAAGCATGCCATGTGCCTTCAGAGTTTGTAAATTAAATTTATTTTGGCAGTTCTAGATTCATAAAGGGGCTCTTTAGGAAAAACACTTCCAATAATAAGAGAGTGAAAAGTTATGTAAAGAAGGTACAATTGGACTAAAAATAACCAGAGGGTCGTCTAGACCCCTAATTATAATAACCGAGTCCACAGAGCGTTGTGGGAATGAGATCTGTCGCTCGGCTTTTCGGAGACACACTTACGGAGTGGAGGGGACAGACAGAAGTAGGGGGGTCCCACCCCCATTGCCCACCGGGCTCCCTCCTCCCGGAGACTCCAGCCCCGTGCGGACCTTCCTCCCCGAGGAGCGGCCCAAGGAGCTTCCTAGTCGGCTGGCCAGTTTACGGGGCGCACCGCCCGTGGAACTCTCGTCCTCTGTGCAGCAGCTGTAGAGTTCCACGCGCAGCTCGAACCCGGGTTCGGCCTCGTTGCTGAGCACACAAACGCAGCCCATTACATCCAGGAGCAAACACACCTCCAGGTCTCGAGAAGCGGTGTCAAGTACCACCCTCAACATTCACTTCGTATCCTGTTATGTGTAAATCCAGCACACCACCAGCAATACAGCCCATGTAAACCCAGTGTACTGTCTGGCTGAAATCTCACTGTCATGATCAGATTAACTGTATTTAAAACTCGGAATTAAATGATTTTCATAGGAAGGAGAGGCACACAAGGAGGAGGGGTTATGTAGGACCTGGCAGAAGCCAGCTGAAAGTGCCCAGGGAGCACTGCAAGCGAATGTAAGGAGGGGGCTCACAACACGATGGTGCTGTCAAAGCAGATGTCCGTCATGGTCCGGTCCACCATCACCATGTCCGTGTCGTGGATCTCGCCGCCCAGCTGAAGCAGGCAGAAGACAGCGTAGCGGTGCAGCTCTGACAGAATGACAGAGAGAGCGGGAACAAATGAATTTGACTGTATTTCAATTCACTCTCATGTACATTTTACATACATTCATTTAGCTGAGACTTTTCTCCAAAGTAACTTACAATGTTAAGGTACTTACAACTATTCACCCATTTATATAGCTGGGTATTTTTTTTTAAAAAAACTGCAGCAACTCAGGGTAAGTATCTCACCCAAACATACTACAGCCAGGGGTGGGAATCAAACGTGCAACTTTCGGGTCCAAAGGCAGTAGCTCTCAGGACTACACTACCACCTGTCCTAACATACAAGAGTCTTTACAGATCAGAGCAGACAGTAGACACTGACAGCAGAGTGCGGTGAAACGGGCCTCTATTTGTGCGTTTACAGTTGTAGGCATCCGTATAGATTGTGCGTTTCGTGTGTGAATATACACCATATATGCATCACTAGCGTCTGTGGATGTGTATGAATATGCATGGTGCACGCACAGCACACACGTGCCTTCTCACTGCAATCCATACTAGATCTCAGAGTTACGCTGCCCTGAGCTATTTGGAAACAGCACATTACAAACTTGAGCAACAGCAACGCCAAACCCTCAAGGAAGGGACTACCTGTTCTTCCCGCTTTTGATACATATCAGTTCCATGATATCAGGTGGGATGGACTCTAGTGGCTCGGTATCTTTTCCTCGTTTCCAGTATCTGACCATCTGACTGGTTAAACTGGATCCCTGCGCCACTTCAAGCACAAGGCATGTACTGTGAGATTAAACTATGGCATTCACTAATTTTATTTTAATTCTGATTTTTATTTTATTTTCAAATTTATTTGCTTTGCTTTGACTCCTCTGTGCAGTTTGTCCAATGCAAAAATCGTCAAGGGTGGCCAGGTGCACTCACACTTTCGAGTCTGCGCTCGAACCGAGACCTGCCAGGACAGGGGGTCAAATCACACTTATGGGTTAATAAACTGAGGACCTCAGATGCAGGGTTTTGCTGCTCTGTCGCCATAAGGTTGAGGTGAACGGTGACATCCTCTGGCTCACCTCCTTTGTTCTTGAAGTATTCTGTGTCTTTCCACATGAGCGGGATGCGCAGATCTGCAACACAAAAAGACAGCGTGTCCGAAGGGCCCAGCTCCAGGGCACGCGTGCCTGTTGGCAGCCGCGACTCCCTGAGCACGTCCGCAATGGCGTCACACGTCACGTACGGTAATTTACGCACGTTGCTGGCTGAGACGGCTGCTGGTCATGATACGCGTGCTCTTAGCGTGCGTCACAGGATCGTACAAGACGAACCGATTGGCGGTATCTGTTCTTCCATCATTCCAAACACCGCAAGAAACAAATTCAAGAAAAACCTGCAGCGGGACATGTGCACCAGCCAAGTTCTCAGAAATGACCTCGGATAATCCCACAATGTTCTTTTAGAGCAATACGGTCCCAGGCCCAGTGGAAAAAAAACAAGGTACAAAGTGAGGCCATCCGCAGAATAGGAATCATTCATTTCTTTTGGAAATGTGTGAGTTGTTGCGATGGGCCCTACGGCAAGGACAGTCGGAGCCCTGTTCAAGCACTCCGTCTGCCTTCATTTACGCCTCGGGAGAGGCAGCTGTGACACTCTCCATAGATACAGGAGGACTGAATTAAAAGGGGAGGAAATGATTGCACTGCATGCACGTTCTGCTGTGAACGGCATGTAGGGGCATGTATGTCTGCCCGTAAATTCGTGCCTTTATGTCCACACACGAGGATGTGCTGTATTCTTCTTTTTCAGCAACACTTGAAGATAAACTGGAAAACCACTATAGAATAGTTTACCATAGTCGTTCCTTATTACAATGTACAGTGCAAACTTAACCCCACGGAGAATGCCATTATTTTTTAGTAGGCAAATTAACCAATAATTGCATGTTGGATGGAAATGTGTACGAATGTGTAGCATAACATAGGGGTGTGGTGGCGCAGTGGGTTGGACCACAGTCCTGCTCTCCGGTGGGTCTAGGGTTCAAGTCCCACTTGGGGTGCCTTGCGACGGACTGGCGTCCCGTCTTGGGTGTGTCCCCTCCCCCTCCGGCCTTATGCCCTGTGTTACCGGGTAGGCTCCGGTTCCCCGCAACCCCGTTTGGGACAAGCGGTTCTGAAAATGTGTGTGGCATAACTGGTTGCTTTAACTATAATTACATTTATTTAGTTTATTATTATTTACTATTATTATTTTGTTATTCATTTATTATATTTAGTATAAGATGAATCACATGTCTGTAGCCATCTGGTGGTGCAGTGGGTTGAACCAGGTCCTGTTCTCTAGTGGGTCTGGGGTTCGAGTCCTGCTTGGGGTGCCTTGTGGCAGACTGGCGTCCTGTCCTGGGTGTGTCCCCTTGGCCTTACGCCCTGTGTTGCCAGGTTAGGCTCTGGCTCCCCATGACCCTGTATGGGACAAGTGGTTCAGACTGTGTATGTGTCTGCAGCCATGCCTCTTTCTCTTAATGTAATGCACAAATTGTATTTTTGCTGAGATGTACGACGCTTTAGACAAAAGTGTCTGCTAAATGAATAAATGTAAATGTAAATGTAATTATTCAGGTATCTGACCACAGGTGGTGTGGTGGCGCAGCGGGTTCGGCCAGTGTCCACTGTGTGCGTGGTGGGTCTGGGCTTTGAGCCCTGATTGAGGTGCCCTGGAGCAGACTAGTATCCCGTCCAGAGAGCGCCCTTTCGGCCTTGCGCCCCGTGTTGGCGGGTAGGCTCCGTCTTGCTGTGATGACCCTGCTTAGGACAAGCAGTTGTGGAGGTTGGTGGGTTGGTAGGTATCTGACTATGCTAATACTTAATGTTAACAACAGTATCTCCATTTCTAGACATAATGAAGGACTCCCCTGAAGTCACAATAACACAAGGTGTTTTCATCCCTGCATAACAAGCTGTTTCCAAAAATCTGTAAGTATGAACAACATGTACCGGTGAGAAAAGGACTATGGTAGCAATACAAAATGGCTATAACCACTAGTCTGAAGAAAAAGGCCCTAATTTAATAAGGTGTAAGTTATGCTTTGTTTCATTAGCTGGAACTCTAGGTTTACACATGCACAGTAAATATCTGCCCGAAGCTAGAAATATACATGTATATTTCGGAATACAATCTAACACCGACTACCGTGCTGTGCGGAGGCTTCTAAGGGAATATTTTGTTCTGTTAGTTCTAAGTCCAATTTTTTTCTGCAAACTCTAAATCCATCTTCAATGCTTCTGGAAAGGTCTTCAAAATAATACCACTTGCCGACTCTGACGGATCACAAAAAAGATGATATTTTGACTTTGATTCTAAAATTCACAAAGCTCTTGGGAGGCTGTGGATGTGTTGCACTAGATACTTTATATAGAAGATCAGTTTCTAGGAAATCTATTTTAGACGAAAGCACAAATCAGGGCATGTTGGAAGATGACAGAACCCACCTGAGATGGCCACTTTGCCCTTGCAGGGGAGTCGTTCGTCCAAAGGATCAGCATCTGATGGCCTGCAGAAGAGACCAGGCTTACTTTATCTCTACTGAAGGGTAGTTGGCAATAGACCAAAATCCTCCTGGACTCTCCAGTAAAGTATCTGAATAACCCCATCGCTTTGTTCCCCAAGCTAAACACCTTCCCATACACAGGTCTTCACAACTACTGATCATGTCTATGGTCTGCCTTAGATCACAAATCAAATTTGTGGTATTCGTGCTCCATATTGCACTGTATCCAGAGAAACACCTGACCCCTCCATCACCCAAACCTCCCTTCAATGCCTCCAGGCCTGACCTGCGTGCTGCTCTCTGCAGGATCTGGGCCTCTTTCATGCGCTGAAGCTCTGACATGTAGGCCAGGATGCGGGCGTTGCATGTGAGCAGGCTCTTGGCGGCCTCCAGCGCCTGGTCCCTCTGGGAACAGGCCCCCAGCAGTTTGCAGGTTCCCTCCCGCATCCGGATCTCATAGTCAATCTTCTTCTGGATATCACTGTCCTGGAAGTGACATAAGAAGCAAATTAGACACAGCAGGCAGTTTTGGGATATTTTATTTTTTATTTATTCATTTAGCTGATGCTTTCATCCAAAGTGACATGCAAGCTTAGGTTTGTATAACTGCACTTACAATTATTTTCCCATTCATAAGACCAAATCAGGGTAATTGCTGTGATCAAGGGCACTAAGTGGGATAGGGGTTCAAAAACCAGTCCCAGTTCTAGACTTATGTGACACATAAAGCAAAGCAACCATTGGTGATTTGGTGGTACAAATCTCATCTGTCATGTGGGAGACCTAGGTTCGAGTCCCAGCCAGTGCAGGTTCTCAACTTCAGCAGCCTGAGTACTTGTGTAAATGACTGCTAATCAATTACCTGAGTCTGTTACTAGTTGGGGGGGGGGTGGTGCAGTGGATTTGGCCAGGGCCTGCTCTCTAGTGGGTCTGGGGTTTGAGCCCTGTTGGGGGGTGCCCTGTGATGGAATGGCACCCCATCCTGGGTGTGTCCTCTACCCCCATAGCCTTGTGCCCTGTGTTGCTGGGTCAGGCTCTGGTTCGCTGTGGCTTCAGACAATGTGTGTGTGTTACTTGTTGATTTGATTCCCAGGCAATGGAGGCTCTTTATGCAGCTACTCATGTGATGTACATTGGTTTATATGGTGGAAAGAAACAAACTAACTGTACTTAAGAATCATGCATCTGCATCTAACTTCCTCTTCTCTAATGCACACATTGTATTTTCTATGAGATGTACATTGCTTTGGAAAAAAGAATCTGCTACATGAATAAATTTAAATGTAAAGGAATGACATACCTTTAGTTAGTCAGATGCTGAAAGACTGTACTTGTACTTAGATGAGGGGGGCAAAATCTGGGGGGGATGCCCACTCCAGCCCCCCTCTAGCGCCAACTCTTATTATGAGCACAAGCACGTGACAGTGGAAGATGCAGGCTACAGGAAAGTTCTGAGGAAGCTCGGAGGAACCTGCACCTAAGACAACATCTACAGTCCTATAGCTCATCTTCCTGCTGCTGCACAGTGGAACAATATTCAAGGCCTCTGGTAAACAAAAAGAAAGTCCGGAGCCTGACGCCCAAGCGCATTTTTTTCTAGTATGCCCAAAATACATGGCTGTCACATCTTAGGTCTCCAACTCGGCAAAAAACAACCGTGAACCTAAGATATAATTCAAACGGGTGGTTTCTCTGGGTCACTTGATTATACATAAGCATAGCTGTTAGCGCAACCCTTTTCAAGAATGCGTACAAGAATTTAACCGAGAATGAGCAACAGAAGCCCGTTTGGTCCATGAGGTTCAGTGACACAACTTTATAATAATATGGGCCATGTGCAAAAAAGGCTGAACTGGCTCAGACATCAGATACATTCTAAGTACAACCCTGCAGAACTCTCGCACCACGGCTCCCCCTGGTGGTCAATGGGAAAATAACTGCAAAACTATTCATAGCACTTTTTCCCTTTGAGCTGATTAGAGGGAGACCAGTTTGATATAAATCACACACACACACACACACACACACAGTCTGAGACCGCCTGTCCCAAGCGGGGTCGCGGCAAGCCGGAGCCTAACCCGACAACACAGGGCGCAAGGCTGGAGGGGGAGGGGACACACCCAGGATGGGATGCTAGTCTGCCGCAAGGCACCCCAAGCAGGACTCGAGCCCCAGACCCGCCAGAGAGTGGGACTCCGCCAAGCCCGCTGTGCCACTGCACCCCCAGTTGATTCAAAGATTAATGCATGCAAAATCACAGCCGCTTTGCCAATCTCATGCTGACGGCCGTACGGCGCTGATTTCACTCGTGACAAATGTAACCTCCTTACTCAGGATTCGTTCCTGAAGACGTCAGCCACCAGAACGCTTGCACATCATTTTCCCAAATGTTGGGAATGCGCCCTTGTAAAGCACAGCATCATAATACAGTACAGCGTCACGTACGGCTTGTAAACAGTTACAGAAAAGCCCAAGAAGGCAAGGTGAAGTCGGCACACATCAGCACACCAATGCACCGAAACACACACACTGGCGCAAACAAACACACAGCTGGGTCTCTAATTAGCAAGCCACAAAAATGTGCCATGTCGTTACACTAGTAGTCTCACAGGGACAGTTTGGCCACAACGGTTATAATCCCGAAAGCAAGCAGAACACCCATCAGCACACTGCGATAAAAACACGACCCAAAGACACTCCGGCGCACTTTCAAAATAACCAGCGTAGAACGCAGTTCCACATCTCCCACAGCCGGAAACAGGGTATTTACACTGCCCCGGGAAGCTGAAGAGAAAGGACCTTCCTGCAGGTTACTGGCGGTTGACGCACCTTCACATTGTTCTGGAATAGAGGGTATGTCTGCGATCGTTCGTTATCACACGCTGCGCAGCGCCGGATCCATTTCAGAAGCGGGCCAAATGTTTTATGTCGATTTAAAGAGCTCCTTTTCAGGTCGCACAGCAGTCAAAGTGCATCTTTTATCTGCGAACAACGGAGCCCCGAGGTCGTGGGTGAGTCTCGGTTGGCACGGGGCACTGCTGCGTTTGACTGCGACTTCATACAGCGTGCGTGCCTCCGGACCCCCTCCGCCAGCTGTTCCCACACAAAGGCGCTGAGTGTTTCCCAGCCTGCTCTGTGGCACGATGGGGGTGGCCAGCGGGCGCTGCAGAATGTAGGCTGAGCCCCCCAGAGTGTGCGCTCTGCAGCGGACACATGATTATGCCTCTCTTGGGATGTTGCCCCAACACACACACACTGAGATGGGCGCAGGGGTGGTGGCACTAAGTGGCCCTTTAATACCAGGTATGAGGACAATGTGTAGAAAACAGTCCCAAGAGTAACCAGATCCAGTGCAATGAAGTTCGGCGAACTGATTTAGCAGGGCAGCCTTTCGGAACCAGAGCACCCCGGATCGCACCCTAGGTGTGAGTTTGTAAACGGGAGCCGCAATTATTGTTTTCCTTCATTTGCCGGACGGCCGCTGCTAATGAACTGCACTCAAGTCAGCCATCTGGTAACAAAGTGCACACTTCATAGCAAACACACTGATTTTTGGGCAGGAAAGCTTTTTTTTTTAACGCCAGAAGAATTTGCTAAGGCCTTGTAACAAAGTCCGTCCATTGTCAAGAGCCAGGGTCCAACGCAGGGTGTCAGAGCCTATCCTGGAGGCAGAGGGAGAGAGGAAAGGTACACGCTGGACAGGACATCATGTGAAGTGCATGTCTTTGGGGCACCCAGAGAAAACCCGCGTGAACATAGAAAGAACATGCAAATTCCACACGGGAACGGGGATGGAACCTGTGTCGGAATGCACGCGGTAGATGCTGCGAGGCAGCAGCCCTGTAACTGAGCTCTGATTCTGAAAGTGTGAATGCTCTCTTGACTCCCAAGGAGGTGGAGTAGCCCACGTCCAACTGAGCCCACGAGCCAAACTGGTCCCACGCCCATTCAGAACCGCGCTGCCCCAAAACCAGTTCAAGTCAGTTATTCGAACCTTAGGAAGAGCAGCACCAGCAGCGATCGCAAGCCGGATTTGGTGCGCCCCAGTTTCGACCCACTGAGTAGTGTACTAGTTTCTCTTGACCCAGCCAGTTATTAATACTTTGAGGATATTAAAGGCACTGACTAGAGGAGTCCTGCCAGCCGGCCAGGCCTGGGACCGGGAACACACATCTTCTCGGTGTGGCCCGTACATCTAGCTATCCAAGCACAAAGTAACAGATACAGCGGAACACGCCGGAGTCTATGCCAAAAGTGAATCTTTCCATTATCCAACGTTCTCTTTCTGTCTTCACCGTGAATCATTTCGTAACATTTCTGATCACTAGTAGGTAGGTAATCTGTGCCAGAAAAATGACTGGGTGTTCAGTGAAAAAATGCTGGCGTTAATGCTCATCTTGATTAAAGGCACAGAAGACAGTATACCAAGCTATAATACAACATTAATATACCGACCAATGTCGACGACCACTGGTCCCGAGTGGGGTCGCGGTGAGCCGGAGCCTTACCCAGCAACATGGGGCGCAGGGCCGAAGGGGGAGGGGACACACCCAGGACGAGACGTCAGTCTGTCGCAAGGCACCCCAAGCAGGGCTCGAACCCCAGACCCGCCCCACAGCAGGCACTGGCCAAACCCTGTCATGCCACCACGCCCCCCCCATTAATATACCGTCATTATAATACTCTTTGGAAAAAGCTGAACAAACTGCATGGGAGAATAATGGGGTTGCAGGGGCTGAGAAAACAGAGCCTTTCCCGACCAATTCCATGACGACTGATCAAAAATGATGAAGGGTCAAGACCGACCTACATACCTGTGCACTAGATAACTGTCAAATTTTCTATGCTTGTTAACTCGTCCTATAAAAAGTACGAAGCAGGAACTCTTTTGCATTTGTGTGTCTCTAAACAACGCTTTCAAGAGACAGACAGAGCGACATGGCTATGGAATAAATACTCCCGACTACTGAACGCTGTTCAGGATGACTAACGGTGTTAAGTGTACGGTGAGACCCGCGCTTCTTCCGTCGGGATTTAGCACTCTTTTTTCACCGTGACATGAGAAATACCGTTTATTGCCACTGAGCACCGAATGACTGGAACCGATGACTAATTCATCTCATGCACCTATTCAAACCCTCGGAAAGAAATACAGTGGTAGAGGATTTCAGAGTTACCCCTGCGGCACATCACAGGGTCCGATGCTTCCAACAATAGCAGGGTGCTTAAAAGTTTCAGAACGAAACAAGGTCCTCTTCCCCTCCCACAGGAAAATTTTCCAGGAATACGTCATTGACACAGAAATGTTATTTCTCTCCTCTCATCTCTCCTATACCTCTGAGCTAACGTCTCTAATCTCAACCTTTCCAGATAAAATAAGTGGAAATCCCTGTGAGGGCAGTATGTCTATTATATGCAGGACTGCAGAAAACTCTGAAAAATGGATCAAGGATCCTCATGTTGCCAACGCTGTTTCATGAATATAGCTTTGTTCCCATGCCAAAGAAAAATAAACCCTGCGAAAAAGAAAAAGTTTGGCCATCGTAGGTTATTCGTTCATTCATCATTTATTATCTATAGGCACATGTCCGCAGCAGGGTGGTGGAGGCGCGGAGACTATCCTAGAAGCATAAGGAGCGAGTTAGGGTCCATCACAGGGCAATCACACAGACTTCAGTCACAAAAGTCACCAACTGGCCTAAAACATGTGTTTTTGGACTATTGGAGGAAACCAGAGCACCCCGACGAAACCCACGAAAACATGGGGAGAACATACCGACTCCACACTGATCGAGCCCCATTCAAAGCCACATTAGAACCCATGGCCCAGGAGTTGTGACCCACCGCACCATCTTGCCATCCAGCTGTATGTTATGCGAATTATGAACCTCTGGTTCTTCCGAAAACTGCACTATCCCTGTTTTGGTGCCTCCCTGGTATCTGCGACCCGCAACGCTACGTCATGCGTAACACCAAACGGCAGCAATCTCTGCTGCAGTCCTGCTCGGAACTCATTTACATTCTGGACATGCGTAGGCAGCTAACCTGCGCTCGTCCCTTAGGTACTCGCTCTCCCACTCAGTCCGCCCTACACGCAAGCCTGTGCTGTGGGCACATAATGCGATCATATCGCCCACAGAGAAGACACACACATTCCCTACCATGCACCTTCATGAGCTCAGCTCTATCTCAACTTCAGAACTGAGAATTCTGGCTCAAAAATACTTTTCTCAAGTATTTTATAGCCTCCAACATCGCCTTCATTTCAGCATTATTATGCAATTTTAATGGCAGTCATTGAGTTTTCGACTCTAGGACTCTGTGAAAAGACAAGAACAAGCAGTATGCTGTGATAAAACGCTTAGTTTTATAATAAATAAATAAATAAATAAAATAAATAAAATTACCCCCATTAATTATTACGGCAGGAAACCAAGCAAAACAATGTCTCCAATACTGCAGTACAATAAAATGCATTAAAGATTTTTACATATTGGATCAACGTCAGTCACTCATGTAATTTTGCCTGTATTAATACCGACTGACTCAAGGCACACAGCGATCCTTTCCAGTGTGAAGAAATGAGCGTAAGTTAATTTTCATTAAAGTATCTCATCATTCGGTTGGCTTTTAGTCAAAATGTTATTAGAGGCATTGTTTTGTGGATGTTCAAACATTCTCCACTGTTTCTGTGCAGTTGCTATGGATACAGCATTCCAGAAATATGCATGCTGCAGAGCATTGGATGAGAATATTAAATTAACTGAAAGTGGTATAATAATGATTTATAGTACTGCTAATAAAGAACAGCATTCTCTTACTCCTTATGCTTTAAATCATTTACCAGCAGTTAGTCCTGTGGTTGGTAACGACATATAGCCAATTAAATCAGTGATCCATGGAAGAGCTAATGCAGATGTTAGGCACTTGGAATTACAACCTGGAGGTTGTTGGTTTGAGCCCCACAACCCTTGTGACTGCTACAGGGTACTTGTGCAAGGTTGTTACTATAAAATTCTCCACTGAAATACCCAGCTGTGTAAATGAGTCAGATATTGACTAATGACTGGGATAAAAGTGTCTGCCAAAGAACAAATCAAAATATGCTGATTACTCACAATTTAAAGTGTCATAATTTCGAACACAGCAATTTTTATCATTTGGTAGTGTTAGTAACTGGACAGTTAGGACATTTTCTAAATAGTCTCTAAATCTGTCACATTCAAATGAATGGTTTCTTAAGAAGCCTACTATTAGAGTCGTTGCTTTTGTCATACAACAATACGGTAACAAAGGGTGATGGTGGATACAGGTGCAGAGCTTATTTATAGTGAAAGGTGACACATAAACTAAGATAATGATGAGGGAATACAAAGGCTGGAAAAAACAACGGTAGTTGTGAGGCTAACTCCCAGCAGCCAGCAGCATAGTAACTGGAGCTGCTATCTCTGAACTTGAAACACCCACATTTCATTCCCTGCTCCAGCTGTGGTACCCTAACCCTAGTTAAGTTACCTTACTGTATAAATGGGTCATTCGTAGTAAGCAACTCTATGTTGTGTGCTGCTTTGAAGAAACGCATCGATTAAACGAATAAATATCAGCATAAGGGGGTCACACGAGACCCGGTTAGCAAGTGTACACTGAGCATAATTGCACAAAGGTAGAGAGGATCGGGGGGGTGCGGTGGCGCAGTGGGTTGGACCGGGTCCTGCTCTCCGGTGGGTATGGGGTTCGAATCCTGCTTGAAGTGCCTTGCGACGGACTGGTGTCCTGTCCTGGGTGTGTCCCCTCCCCCTCCGGCCTTATGCCCTGTGCTGCTGGGTTAGGCTCCGGTCCCCCGCGACCCTGTATGGGACGAGTGGTTCAGGCTGTGTGCGTGTGTGTAGAGAGGATCAGGCCTTATTTTTAAAGACCCCATGACTGCCATCATGGAACTGCAGTGTGCAGAATAGAGTCAAGACTTGGTGGATGAAGGGTCCTGCTTTGTCACTGTGACACACCTTCCAGGGCTCGTGACAGCTCTGCACCTGGAACGTGTCAGGTTTGAATCCCTGCTCCTGCCCTTAAACAAGGTACTAACCCTGAAATAACAGTAAAAATCACCTAGCAGTACCACAGTGAATAATTCTAAGTAGCTTAGTGTAATGTGTCTAACACTGGAAGATGTCAGTTACATAAATAATAATAATAATAATAATAATAATAATAATAAGAGCTATGCTGTATGTTTTTCTTCTCCACAGGCTGATGAACCTCAAAAGCAGGTGCTGTGCTCTGAGCACATGATCAGTTCCCTTTCCCCCCAGGCTAATTTGTACAGTGTGAATAGAGGCCAAACATATCACATGTACAGCTTACAATAAAAGCACATTCACAGCATGGAGGGAACTTTTCAGCTTGCTGGTGTGAGAAACAGCAGCTGGCAAACATCAGAAGTATTACAGGCAAACTGTTGCTCCAGAAACAAAAATAAGACCCCTGTTTCCCGTCACTTTCAGAAAGACGCGGCAATGCACCCCGTCCAGCGGCAACATCCGGAGGAAAATGCAGAGGCTGTGCGACGCAAGCCGCATGACAAAGCCAATCTCTCTAATACTTTTGTGTTTTTATGCTGTTAAGTGGCTTAGCTCTGCAATCCTGCCCTAAAACCCAATTACCGACAAGAATGAATAATGAGCTTGGTTCAAAAAGGGCAAAGGCAGCTTTACTGATTGCAAAAGATGCAGAGCCCTGGCGATGCACCCTCACACACTTGACTGCCCCTTCAGCCCTAAACGCATGTCCCTGCCAAAGCAGCAAGACCAGCCTGCACCCAGGTCCACCTCTTTAGGATTTCTTCAGTATACGGGTAGCATACTGTGTACTGTTTAGAGCTGCAGGCCCCTCTGGACTCCGAAGTAGCAGGTTCGAATCCACCTTCATTTTTAGTACCCTTGAGGAAGGTAACCTATCTTAAAATTGCTCCAGTAAAAATTACCCAGCTGCAAGAGTGGGTAAACAATTGTAGAGTGCTGGAGGAAAAGCATCAGCTGAATGAATGAACGAATGAATGAATGAATGAATGAATATTGTTATCAAAAGTGATGTCAACATCAAACTGTCCGCAAAGCTGGATATTCACCATAAGACAATGTCCTGGACGTCTCCACTGCACACATAGTTGAAGACCCCTGTTTCTTGTTGCCACCCACCCGTCTTTGCTTCGCAGAGTGAATGTGAGCATCGCGACGCACGTCGCTCTCATCATCATCATCATCATGTCACGCGTTAATAACTGAACTGAACTAGTCTAAACCGTTCGCCGGCCGATCGATCGCTGCGCGCGGTGGAGCTGAGACTCGTAAGAGATGCGGGAAAGAGCAGCAGCGGCGGCAGCGGCACTTACTTCCAGCTGTGAGTTGCTCATCATGTTTCCAGCGAGCGACCGCCGAGCGCGAATCAACGACTGTCCGCTGAGCGCGCGCGCGCACGCGCGCGCCACCGTGTCACATCGCGCGCGGGTCACCCCCCGTGATGCGGCACCGCGCGGAGCACTGAGGAGCGAGGCGCGTGCCCGCCCGGTGAGCTCCTTCGAGTGCCTCGACCCCCTTTTCGGCTCGGCTGGAACGATCAGGAGCGAACCGGACCCTGGCACCGGCAGACTGAACCCCCGGGATTGGAAGCCCCGCGAGAGAAGACGCGCTGCCTGCGTTCTTAAAACGCTGTGATTCGTGTCCACTTTTTTTACGTTTCCGTGTAGGTCCGTCTCAGGAAACAGGGTAGAACAGACATGGTAAACGAGCAGCGCGCGCGACGGGAGCAGCGTGTAGCCCGGAGGCTCGGAGCCCCGGAGTCCCGTCGATAACCGCGGTTCTTACTGCGCGGCGCTCTAATTCCCCACCGTGTGCTCCGAACGGCCGTAATAAATAATCCTTCTTCTGTGTGTGTGTGTGTGAGAAAAGCAGCCGCTCAACAATGTGCCCTGTCCCAAATTAGCCCGTTTCCCACTGGTTCTTCCTCACATCTAGGGCAGGACTGGAACAAACTTCGCTGGTCATCCTTGCAGGGAAATTATTAAACTAGTATTAAATAATAAACATAAAAATATCTCATATTGTACGACCGCAAAACAAACACTTGATGGGACACATTCAAAGACCACTACGTTTATAACAGTAGCAAAACATATAATAGTAATAATAATAATAATAATAATAATAATAATAATAATAATAATAGCAGTATGGCAACGGACGTGGGTGTCAGTCACTCAGTCACGCAGCGGCTGTAACACAAACTGCGAAGATGATCCGTCTGACATTCGTTCCACCGAGTGCTGGATTAATATTAGTCCAAATGAAAGACGTCAATACAATCGGTCTGACCAGGGGAGGCCGATGTACAGCAAAGGACTGTACATTTACATTACATTTACAGTTATTCATTTAGCAGATGCTTTCCTCCAAAGTGACGCACGATCCCGCAGAAAAAAAATACAAGGAGCGCATTATTACATGGACAGAAAGAGAGACCAGGCTGGATGCAGACACGTGCTCCTGAACACAGTTACACCTTTATAGAACAATAATATCTATAACGAATGGGCATGGAAAAAGCTTTACTCTGCTGACTTTGTGGCCTTTCTACTGTTCATAGAGGCATACAGACTGCATTGTGTCACATCAATGAAAGTTGGGATGGTGTGAATCATTTAGTACAGTATTTGGGGTGAAAGCAGTGTACAGGGGCTCCTCCAGGTACCTGGTGCCCTCCGTACTGCGCGGGGACCACGAGCGGTGACACAATAAAGGCCTTGAACAAACGCAATCATGCATGAAGCACAGAAATATAAGATCAGTGGACTATTTGACAGATGTAGTGAACCAGGAAGACTCCCCCCCCCCCCCCCAATTACATGATGCAAGGAGAAAGATTGCCTCCATCAAGGTTTATATGAGGAAGAGGAAGCCGGGCCTCCGGCAATGAGGGTATGCTGTGTGGTTTTTATATGATAATAACACACAGCAAGCAATTTGCTGCACTTAGGCAGTACTTGCCAATTAGCCTGTGAGGGCCTGGCTCTGTGTGTGTGTGTGTGTGTGTGTGTGTGTGTGTGTGTGTGTGTGTGTGTGTGTGTGCGCGTGCGCGCACGGTACTGGCAAGGGTCCAAGCTAAAACTGCAGTTTTCATGTCATTCTTCCTAGATGGCTTTTCTGAACGAAGGGAAGCATCGGAAAATTACAGCTTCCCTGCTACGTTTTAATACAGGTGCCCAGATTATAATTCATCGTATTTTTAAACATCCCCTCTCCAAAAGCAACATGATGAACTACGTTGGTGTTATTGCAGCATGGCTGTATTTACCATCTATCATAAGCATGTGTGTGAGTGACAATATTCTATGTGGAAGAACACAGAAATACACATGCGCACACACAACACGCATAAATACGCATGCTGAGATTACACACACACACACACACATTGTCTGAAACCGCTTGTCCCATGCGAGGTCGCAGGGAGCTGGAGCCTAACCCGGCAACACAGGGTGCAAGGCTGGAGGGGGAGAAGACATACCCAGGACGGGACGCCAGTCCATCGCAAGGCACCCCAAGCAGGACTTGAAACCCAGACCCACCAGAGAGCAGGACACAGTCAAACCCACTGTACCACTGCACCCCCCTCCATATTGAGATTAAGAAATAATAACAACGCAATGATGGACTGCGAGAATTTTCATGATCTTTTCCTCACCTGTGGAGCAGTAATAATACTCTGAAACCCTTCTGCTCAGCTCTGCCTTCATTTATGCATACAATACATGGGAGCAGGCAGCACGGTGACGAAGGAGTTACAGTTGTTGCCTCTTGTTTCAATAGTACATCTGCTTTGATGAGATCTTAGTACTATTTGTTTAATTAAAATTAAAAGTACATACCCCAGAGCATGCAAAGCAACTACAAATAATGTTCTCAAAAGCAAATAATTCCAGGAGGTTATTTCTAACGCGTTATTCGCTCCAGCGACGTTGGGTTTCCACCGACAGCTTTACTTTATTCAAGACTTAACCACGTTTTTGTGCCTTTTCACCTGCATACATTACACACATTTCAAGAAATGTTTTCACAAACCTCACAATACTTCTGACATCGCTTAACCCAAATAAAGTTACTGGGGAATGAGCCCATTGTCCTTCCTGGTAGAGCGCAGTAGATAATGGCGTCTCTCCCGATTGTTTTCGCTCAAGCTTCGTTTGTGCTTCACATTAAACGCAGGAAGCGCAGTGTTAATTAACGGCACCTCTTTTCCCACTGTGCTCCAAATTCCTGCGTGCAGTGCGATCGCACACGAGGAAATCCCTTCTTTTGGAGGAAGTGTGCCGCACAGGCAGGAAACAGACTAAATGGTCCTGATCGGAGTGCTGCCCGAGAGCTGAGGTCACGACACTGCAGGCTTGCGGGCTTGATTGTGAATAAACAACACTTAACTACCAGCGTGGGAGACGGCGAACCCGCCGCTGTGCCACGGGAGCACGGAAGGCCCTCGCAATTTATACCGTTGAAAAAGGTCAGGCTGATTTGTAGGTGCGTTCAAATAAACGCGTCTGGTCTCCGCTCAGTGCACGTGCTGCTTTGCGTCACCAGCAGCCAGCATCCGGCACGCGTGTCTGCGAGGGACTGTCCTTGGGCCTGCGCTGCGCGATCACGTCGTAACCTTTACGCTTCAAAGCAAGGGCAAGATTAGAAGCCTGTGCAGGTGACAGCTTTTCCCCGATCTTCTCCGCATGGTTTCTGGGATAAGCACACCTATCGTATTGCACCTCCTTCATGCATGTCTACAAAGAGCCCAATCTCTGGCTGCCATCAGAAAGGACCGCGGCACATATTTTCACAGCTCCTTTGCATCCTTCTGCAGCTCCGTGACACACCCTTTTGGGCACGACCGAATCTTTAAAATCTCGGTTGAAATTAGAGCCAACGCTAGAATTGAAGGAAACAACCCCCCCAGTTAAGGTGCCTTCACTTACAGCAGCTGCTTCTGAATGTAGCATATGCTACTCATTTTATTCAAATATTAAAACCTTAACAGTAAATGATTCTTCTCCAGCTTTTGCAAATATCATCCTTCGCATTCTTCATGGTACAGCTGGTAGGAAAGTGGTTAGAGCTGTTGCTTTTGGACCCGCATGTTGTAGGTTTAAGTCTCACCTCCAGCTGTGGTGCCCTTGAGCAAGGTACTTACGCTGAATTTCTCTAGTAAAACTACCCATCTGAATAAATGGACAAATTATTGTAAGCAGCTTAACATTACAAGGCACTTGGGAGAAAAGCATCAGATAAATGAGGAAATGTAGATCACACACACATTTTCAGAACCGCTCGTCCTATACGGGGTCACGGGGAACCAGAGCCAACCCGGTAACACAGGGCATAAGGCCGGAGGGGGAGGGGACGCCAGTCTGTCGCAAGGCACCCCAAGCGGGACTCAAACCCCAGACCCACCAGAGAGCAGGACTGTGGTCCAACCCACTGCACCACTGCACCCCCAAATGTAGATCATCCAGCCATATTTGTTAATAAGATAAAAACCATGCACAAATCCAAGTTATTAGACTTTTTCCTTTTTTACTTGCAACAACATAACACTACCACTTTATATTTGTTGACCACAATTATGGAAGAACCTGTCAGAATTGACTATATACCAGCTAGCCAACCAACCACTTGTCCCAAACAGGGTCACAGCATGCCAGAGTCTAACCCAGCAACACAGGGCTCCAGGGGGAGGAGACACACCCAGAATGGGACAGCAGTCCACCGCAAGGCACCCCAAGCAGGACTCAAACCCCAGACCCACCACACGGTGGGCACCAGCTAAACCCACCACTCCACCATGCCCCTTTCATCAGCAGCCCCCAATTATTCATTTTTTTTACCAAAACTTTGCAGGTTCCAGTTTCATAGTTCTGAACTCTTAAGAAAAAGTACTTAAACTGAATTGCTTTAACCGATATGCAGCTGCGTAAACTAGTAAAACAGTCACTTACACAGCATGGCTGTAAGAAAGCAGTAAAATGAAGTCAGTCGTTTCCTACAGTTAAACAGACAGCCAGTAGCGAGGCAAACATTTTTATTTCCATAACACATCTTACTTAACTGCCTCAATTCTTTAAAAAGTAAAAATTGTTCTTGACAGAGAACCTTCATTGTTCTCAGCACTGGATGGGTCACCAAGACTTTGAACTGGCTCCGGAATGTATGTTTTACTGTCAGCAGAATAAGCAAACACCTTGATCACCAAAAAATAATCCTACGTGTGTGTTTTTGAGAAGGCTTTGAACTTCAGAGGCACTCCTCCACAGATGCAGGTACTGATGTACCAGTCTGTCCAGTCAGTCGTCATGGGTGTAACTGATGAGCCCACTAAGCATTGTTTCCTTTCAATAAGCATAAGGAGTGATGAGGTCTCTGGTTGTTATTGGAAACGTTTGGTTGCTGTTCGGGGGGTGTGGTGGCGCAGTGGGTTGTACCAGGTCCTGCTCTCTGGTGGGTCTGGGGTATAAGTCCTGCTTGGGGTGCCTTGTGATGGACTGGCGTCCCGTCCTGGGTGTGTCCCCACCCCCTCCAGCCTTCCGCTCTGTGTTGCCGGGTTAGACTCCGGCTGCCCGCGACCCCGTATGGGACAAGCGGTTCAGACAATGTGTGTGAGTGTGTGGTTGCTGTTCTTGGACGACAACAGCTATACTACTGCACCGAACCTCAGTTCAGCTGGATGCTTTACATGGCAGAACAACATGTGAGCACTGCCATCTGGCCATTAGAACACCCCTTCAAATATGCGCTGCTGGCCGCACACGTTCCTTATGCTTTAAGCACCTAAACTGTGGCCCAATTAAGGGCAGACTTACATAACAAGAAAGCAAGAGATATGACTGTGGCAAAAGCACAATTTTTTTTTTTCTAAATCTGTCTTTTCTTTTTATATGCAACCAGACAAGTTCCCTCATTCTGGGGTCTCAGCAGCGATCCGGCGGCGGAAAAAGCAAAGGCATTTCCAAATGAAAAGCCAAGATTCCCACCTCTGCTCAAGCTTCCTGGAGATACAGCATGGCAATTACAGCCACATGTGCACCTCAAGTAAGCAGAGCTGGGTCAGTTCTCCAGCGAACACACGCCCCTCTGCAGTCAGTGCCAAGCCAGAGGCCCGCTCCACACATAAGGACCTCAGTGTTCTGGTCTCCACACGGTCCATGGAGAAATATTGCACCGTCATAACACATTTTAGCAAAGAGCCCTAAGAAGGGTGCGCAGAGCGTTCTTCGTTTTAGCCCATATTCACATATCATGATGTGACTCCTTACCCTGATTTATATGCTGAAAACATCAAAAATTGCTTTATCCACAACAATCCAGTCCTCCGTTTACAAAAATCCAAGTCATTTTCCTGGATATGCATATTTGTAATAATGGGCATGGCCCTTCGCCTTTTGCTTGAGTTTGGCACCGAGGGCGTGAGTTGTGGAGGTGGACCTTGGAGCAGTCGTCACAAACGCTGAGATGTTTCTCCTAACGCCCAGAATCCCTTGTGATATTTTCAAGAGGAAGCAGGCTGAGGCTTAGGAATTTTACTGTCTCCTTGTAAACAAAGTAGCTATTCAGTCCCACGGTCTTATCAGGACATGGAAATAAACAAATATTCCTTTCTCCAACATGCCATGCACCGCACAAAACTGAGTGCTGCGACTAGGCGCTACAAGGGAACCGCATTTGATGGAAAACACATGGACCACACCCTATCAGAACTGATCAGTTAGCTCACACTTACAGCAACACTTTGAATACCAAAAAAAACCAGCGGAGGCAACAATAAGACATGATATTGCGTATGTGGAGATCAACCACTAGCACTCATTTTTAATCCATATATTAGCACACACAGGGAGTAGCTCAGGGGATACGACAACTGTTAATGTCCACCTTGTGTTCTTGGGTGTTACACTTAAGACTGCCAAAAACTGTCAACTGACATAGTGAAACTATAGACTAGGTGCCATCGGTTGCTCACTACGAATAAATCGCTTTCGCTTGGTGTGCATTGCCCATCTTTCCCATCATTTTCCCGCTTGAAGAATACTGCATGTCACTTCTGTAACAATGGTCACGGAGAGGAATATCAGAGAAATCAATGTCTGACTTTACAAGCAGACCTTTGGTTTAGGGCAGTTGCTGACAGCTTCTCAGCGGCCGGCCCGCAATGGGAGGGCATGCCAGAACCCCGGCATCCACCAGCCATGTGACCCCCAACGCCCCCACTTACCCCGGGCATGTGTATTTATAGTAGCATGTCACAGCTCAGCTATGAGTCAGCTGAATGTACCGCTCAGGTTTAAAGATCCTGTCAATCCCTCCTCCTGAAACAGCTGTGCTCCCCCATGACTCACCAGCGATGGTGGGATTCAGGGAGACTGCTGTGTGTTTGGACATGTGTCCCTCTTGTTCTAGTACAGCGTTCATCAGAAGGATACCTTTTCCCTAAATGGTTCTTGTCCCTGTTGCTCTGCAGTTGCACACATGGACACACGTGCTCATACCATCAGAGGTTATGACCGCAAATAGGTCCTGATCAGACTACCTGGATGTACCAGATGGCCAAGTGACTCTGCAGTCCTTGACTGATTAACAATATTGGCGAGACCATGTGCTCCAGCGTGCTAGACAGGCTGGCTTGCTGGTGTCAACCTTACTAGGAGCTCATCTTGGTACCACTACTTGCTGGGAATGGGAACCTTAAATCTCTACGTGACACCAGTTCACCAGGGCTTTCAAGTGTTGGATCGCTCATCATTCACCAGCAGAAACTAAAGAGCCAAGTGGGGTAGTTCAAAGAATATCCTCACTCAGTAGACACACGCTAGATGTATAGTCTGTGATACATCCCAGAATTCGGTGCTGAGATATGTTTGATGTTTGGACCAGATAGCTGAAATTCCACACTTCCAAGATTCAAGAGTTACCTCTGATGTAGCAATTCATGTAAAAACTACAACACCAAGGGGCTTAAATAAATAATGGCAATATATGAGAAACGTAGGGGCACGGTGGCGCAGTGGGTTGGACCGGGTCCTGCTCTCCAGTGGGTCTGGGGTTTGAGTCCCGCTTGGGGTGCCTTGCGACGGACTGGCGTCCTGTCCTGGGTGTGTCCCCTGCCCCTCCAGCCTTATGCCCTGAGTTGCCGGGTTAGGCTCCGGTTCCCCGCGACCCCGTATGGGACAAGCGGTTCAGAAAGTGTGTGTGTCTGAAACCAGAAGACCATAACTTGCTGCCTGCTGGTGCCTTGCTCCTCTGGGGCTGTGGGTACGGATGTGAGTTCAAACCTGACTCAGTCAGTGTGGAATTTGTATGGTCTTCCCGTTTTCACATGGGTTTCCTACAGGTGTCCAAAGACGTGTGTTTCTGGTGAATTTGTAACTCTAAACTGGCTACAGTCTGCAAATTTCTGTTTTGTGGATTGGTATATACTTGCAAGTTGTTTATCCAGCTTTTACAAAGGCACCAGCTAAGTATTAATTAATAACAACAATATTAATAACAGTACTTGTTCAGGTAATAACAACACACTGTAAACTAAGATCTTAGACACTGTGAAGAAACGTCAACAGACAAAAAAAAAGATCATGTGTATTGTCAAAAACAACAGTAACATTCAGATAAAAAAATAGAAGTACTGTTAGTGCAATAAAATCAGTGAAAGTTAATCGTTGTCAAGCTAACAAGCCAATAAAAATGTAATAAAGATTATTCTTGGTCAAACTCCTCATAATTGCTCTGTCAGGGAACCACACTGACCACCATTTATGAAAGTAAGCAGCAGAGCTTGAAATTTTTGATACCATTCATGATTCATCTTACAAAACAATATCAAGGAGTTTTTAGAGCAGACAGTCCAGCACAGACCTTCTGTAATTCATTAATCACTTCCGCTTCTAAATGCTTGCAGTGACACATTCCCACTGGGAATTACAATTTAATAACAAATACACTGTTTTCAAATGTCAGGCAGCACGGACATGCTCATATTATTAAATTTTTCTTGAATTAAGCATTCAGCTTGTATGGTGGTGCTGTGACTAAAAAAGCAAAACAGCTGAGAAATTGAATTTTAAAACCTCTACCCTGAGGTGGACTGGCATCCCATCCAGAGTGTACCCCCCTCAGCCTTGCACCCAGTGGTTTTTGGAAAGTCTCCTGACCCCTGCAACCCTGAACGGGACAAGCGGTTCATGAAAATAAATGGATGGATGGATCGACGGATTTTTAAACTTAATGGAGCACGATTTACATATGAAAAGATAAAACACAATTCTAGTTCTTGTCTTTCACCACACCAAAGAATTTCAGTCTCTTTTAAGATGACTGCACAGTAAGATTGCGCTTAACCCACATGAATAATGCTGATGCAAATACAGAAGCAACTGTCATACTAAACACTCCTTGAAAACATGGGAATGTACAGGCTGATAAGGCTGTAAGCCCACTGGAGACATATTGTGCCTTAAACTAGCATGTGACATCACTGTACTTAACAAAGTCATGTACACAACTCTGGCAACACAGTGTTAGATCCAGGCCAGCTGGCTTAAGATCTGAGAGACAGCACATTTGTACATGTGTACATGATGACACCATGGGCTCCGAGTTAACCTTTCTAATTGGGAGCATCCAGCATCCCCACCCAGCAAAAATTCCTCCAAGGGACATTGTAGGCTGAGACCATACCATGGAGCACAATAAGTCACTGTTGGAGTAACATACCAGAGGGGACACGCCATGACATCAAGCCTACTGCTTTGCACAATTAGAGGGATAAATAAGAGGCATAAATGGCAACTCAGAGCACAACAAAGTCATTTAGAGAGAAAAGGCACAGAGTTCGGCACAAAGACTTTGCAATTTTGTCCGAGAATAGAAAGGGCGAAGATCACGGAAGAGGAAATTCTGTGGTGGGCGCATCAAACAGCTGTCATGGTTCACTCTGTGCAGTTCAGAACAAGTCTTCTCTCCACTGAAAGTCCTTTCATTTTTCCAAAAAAGCCTGACCCTCTACACACAGTATTACCACACTGCAGTACCATGCCATACACCAAATGATAGAATCATACTGCTAGCCCTCAGTCCTTGTATCCGGACAAAAATATGACTTTTATTGTTCTGTACATGTCAGTCTGAAAGACTTTAAAAATTATGCAAAATATTAAATGTACTGCTATGGCCCGTAACCAATGTTACGAAGGTTATGTTACGTAACACTTACAAATGATACAAAGAAAATGTGATATAAATTTGCTACCTGAACTACTTAAAAACAAACTCATTGTTTTACAGACAATTATGAATGAAAATCTGATAGTAACACATGCACAACATATACTTGCGATCCCAAAAAGTTTTATTATGGCTTAGTGTAAGGAGAAAATGTGAAAGAAACACAAGACTTCTGCTGCACAGCTTGTCAGTGTGAGAAGGCAGAATAACTAATCATTAATGGTTACACTTAAACAGAATCTTCACTCAGTCTGATCTCAAGTACATAGTATCATGAAGGAGGTTGCGAACAACACAGCTAAGGGAGCAGCTCTGGAGACAGATAGGAGTCATGTCCTTGCTGCCATGTGGGGCATCTTTATCTGTTACACAGCAGTGGACATGGAGACCCAACCTGATCTGTCAGTCACACAAATTCTTCTATACATAAATACAGTTTTTGTGTGTGTGTGTGTTTTGGGCAGTGGCTACAATGCAGCAGGGCAAGAAATAATCAGTGTGAAATTAAATCCAGCCTCTAACCTCCCCTTCTCTGTGCCCCCTGTCTACCTAGTATGAGTGCTAACATTGTTCCTTAGAATAAATGTTATTTAGGAATGTCGTTCTGGCGTAATTATCATTCATGAAGACTTATTTTCATACTAATGTTCCCATTTTTTTTTTTTTCCGCACCAGTGAGCGGCTGTAGGCTCTGAACTCTTTGACAGAGGCTCTCCTCACCCTGGTACAAGAGCCAAGGCTCATCGAGCACATGCCATGGTCTCCAGCGCCCGCTTACCTGCAGACTCAGGGCAATCTGCCTGATGTAGATCATGTTGAGATCCTCCAGGATTCGCATTTTCTCCTCCATTGCTGCCGATCTGTCCACTGGCATTTCGCTGAACAAGTTTCCCTGGAGCCCCTCACCACCCGGTTTCAACCGCTGCAGCCGCTCGGACTCGGGAGAGCGTTAGAAAAAGGTGCCGATGCGCGGCTTTCAGAGCCCGAAGAGCTTCCGCACGGCGTGGCTCGGAGCAAAGCCTGGCTCCAGGGACCGAGGCATCTCACCCGGGTCAGCGGGACACGAGGGTCTCGGGAACACCGCACTCGGATCTTCTAACAAGCAACAGCGGGACTCCAGGAGTTTCGAATACTCAGTCCGAGCGACCGCCGATTCTACGTTCAACTTCTCGCTATGCGAATAAGTGCAGCGCGCGCGGGACGCGGCGATGCGGCGCAACAGCAAAAGCCGCCCCGTTGTTCTCCTGCGCTGCCGTCGATCGCTCTAGTCTACAGTGTACTGCACTGTGCCGGAGCCGGCGCGGGGGGGGGGTCTGACGTGTTGCCTTCCCCGAACCCACGGACAGCCTCCCACGTCTCGAGACGGAGCCACGGGGTAGAGAGCTGAGTCGCGGTGGTAAAGGGACGACACAAAGAACGTGTAGGACTGATCCTGTTAGCACATTTTATTTGCGTGACTGTCACACCAAACATCCGCCCAGCTTCCGATAATAAGCTTTACCAAAATTTCATACCCTAACTATCAATTTTGGGGAAGCACCAAGCTGCTGCCATGGGCGTGGGAATCGAACCACCAACCTTCAGATTAGAACAGGGCGGTTCTGAACACGACAGTAGCTGCAGCTTCTGACTGGTCGTTTTAGTACAACTTGCTTCATACTGAGAATCGCATAACACCCCCTAAAGGAATCGGATGTATCTCATGCATTTGTTTAAAGTTAAGTTAAAGCCCTTAAATTAAAACTGTCAGTTTAACGAATTCCTATAGAGTTTTAGCGAAGTAAGAATGAACTTTCCGTCCTAAGAATTCAACAAAATTCAATCTGAATCATAATCCTTAAACATGTATTTCAACCTTTGTGTTTCTTAAACAGCTTTCAAACCGGACTGGATGATTTTTATCTTCAAGTCTGAATGGGTGAAGAAAGGAGCCCTGCAGGCTGTGTGTTGAGTCGTCCCACGGTCATCCGCGCGTTGAAAACACAGCCTGCGCCGGCACGAGTGTGTCTCAACCCAACAACCACCAGTATTTTCTGGAAAACCGTTCGGCACTGTATAAGGGGGCGCAGTGGGTTGGACCGGGTCCTGCTCTCCAGTGGGTCTGGGGTTCAAGTCCTGCTTGGGGTGCCTTGCAACGGACTGGCGTCCCGTCCTGGGTGTGTCCCCTCCCCCTGCAGCCTTGCGCCCTGAGTTGCCGGGTTAGGCTCCGGCTTCCCGCGACCCCCTATAGGACAAGCACTTCAGACAGTGTGTGTGCGTTCGGCACTGCTACAGTACAGCGCGTATTTGTGGTTTATCAGTACCTGACAACTTCTTACCCAACACAACGTTCTGACAACTTTAAATCATAGAAGCACAGACTTTTTTTGTTGTAACTGCGTGTTTTCCAAGATCTAGTAAATCTCAGGTTTATCATGCAGTAAGAGTGCTAAATTCGTAGGGCTGCTTAGGCGGAGTGGGAGTTTTATGAACACGGTTCTCACACCAGTTACATTCACTCCTCCTTTGAATATCGTGGATTACACAGTGCTTCAAAGCGTGCTGTTTATAAACCAATACCAGTATAATATATTCTTTTCAAAGTTTTCATGCGGTAAACTGGCAGGGGGGAGGGGGTCAGTGTAGACATCATTGTGTCAGGTGTTGTCTTTAAACAGCGTTTAGGGTAATTTAAAGTCGTTTTGTGCTTTCGGGTTTATAACATTATTTGACTATAAAAACGCATGCTTTTCTAAGATAATTCTTCTTCTAAAAATGTAACTGATAGAACATTTTTCACTTTGGGGGGAGTTTGCTTTCCTACTGTCAGTGACGGAATAAATTTGTTCCGAAAAAAAGCTTTCTCACTACGTAAAAATGACTACTTAAAGGACACTCCATTTACCATAAACGCCTTATCATAAAAATCACATTCCTAGGGAATAACGAACATTATTCCGCTTTTTTACAACCTTTCTTTCGTCTGACGAAGAAAAATGGCGGCACACACCCGACACGAGAGCGCGAACAGCATAGAGAAAGCACACAAATCCCAGACAAATATCCTTAAACAAACATGTACCAAAAATACATACATAAGACACATTTCATAATTTGTATTTTCTTCCACAACAAAGATTAAGATGTTAAGGCATTCAGCGAAAATGCCAGGTATTGTATTTAGGCCATAAGAGTTTCTCAAGAGGCAAAGAACACACTGAAAATGGCCGCTCATAATTGTAGGAAACCCGTTCTTTCATCCTCGGTAAGGACTGTGAACTATTTGGCAGCACCCTGTTCTTATCTGGGTGTCTAATGAATGGCTTTCACCCTGTTTCCTACAGGGTGGGATCACACCAAAGGGAAAGGAGTCTGCCCACAGTAAGCATTACACATGGCCTGCCTGAAGACACACAGAAATAATTACATAAAGTAAAAACCAGACAGCTTTACTAACACGATATAATGGCAATCTGTGATCTCTAAACAGAAACACTGATGGAGCTCCAAGAGAAAATAACATTTCAGTGCTGAGATTCTCGCATGTCCCTAAATGAGCTGCATGTTACTGTACTGCACATCTCCGGCCGAAATCCTTTAGTGAAGCACACAAGACCAAAGCTTTATCCACAATTAACTTAGTAATAGAAACACTTTTTTATGCATTTAACAATAGAAAAAAAAACAGGTCACAGCTTTATAGAGATAATTACTGTATTGAAAATAATGGGAATACATAGATTTATAATACTAAGCAAGTGGAACTGGTTACAATATTTAGCATGGGTGGCCATGCATTATTACGCTAGTACGTCCAAAAGTGTGATGAGATGTTCCAGTATTCATTGAATGAGTTACCCTTCAGATCAAGTGTTAATTTTCCACGCGGAAGAAATTTAGACGCCTGCATTAACTACACATTTGTGGAGGGAGATTCTGGTGTCGGCCATTGCGATGCGTAAGAATATTCCACTTCCCAACTCTTCATCAGAAACAGAATTTGGGTTGCAGGTCAAAAGGAATACAGAAGAAAAATGTTCAAGAGCTTTTGAACGGTTGAATGAGCACAATTCCAGTTATGTTGTATCCTATCACATTCGTGCAATAAAAGTATCTAGTGCATGGAATGACCTTACATTTCAGACCTACATTTTTGCTGCTCTGCTTCGTCTTTCGTATGCGTTTCTGATCGTTTCGCTCACAATTAACATGATATGAGGTCTGACTACTGAAACAAGAACGCTGCAGGAGGAGTCAAATTGCATTTGCTGGAGAAAGAAGCATTGTTAGCCCTGCTCCTGCGGATTTTAATGACCAGTGGGTCGCTGAAAGGACGTGCAGAATTGCTCCGGTCTACGTAGATCTTTTGTGCCACAGTGCAGCGTGCTTACAACTTTATACTGTTGTTATGTAAGAGATCCTTAAAGGTTTGGCTTTTCTAACAATGCCTGGCAGAATTTTTGTCCCTGTGAAGGACTTACAATAGCACAATGTATGGAAACATTTCCTGTGCCAAGCACAGCGCGTACGGAAACCGGGATACGCAGAATAATAGAAGCGAATTAGAAGTATTTTGCTGAACTCAAAGATCTGCCACCGTCGTAGTTTGAAGAGTTAAAGAACAGATTCTCAGTGGTGGGAGATTAAACGCCAAGCAAGAAAATATACAGTGTGACCACAGACGCCAACCTCGGGCCTCCGACTGTAACCTAAATGTGACACAAACATCATTAAGTCGGGGCTGCAATACACCAAATGCCACAACAAAGGGGAGACCTGTAAACAGCAGCAAAGCCGCAGGAAGGAGTGACCCTGTGATGTCAATAAACAGAGGAGATTAAGATCTATAGCTTGCTGCAAACACCCCTTTTCCCTGAACGCCCCCCATCCCTGTGAAAACGCCTGTCTTGCCATTGAACTAGAGCCGGAAGGGAATCAGCTGTGGCTGCTGCTGACCTACCAGCAAGGCTGGGATCACAGTTTCATGGCTTGGAACCGGTCATGTGTGAAATCACCACCTCTACGCATCACAGTTTGACACTGAAGAGGGTCAGGCTTTTGTTTTAGTGTTGTCTGCGGCTACGAAGACCGATTCTTACCAAACTTTGTATACATCTGGGTCTCCTCTGATTACATCGCATGTAGGATATATCATTTAGCTGTCACTTTTTCTCTGCAAAGCAACTTATGCTGTTAATTAGACTGATTTATCCATTTATACCTGTGGGTAATTTTTAACTAGAGTAACTTCGTGCAGGGAGCATGGTGGTGCAGTGGGTTTGGCCGGGGCCTACTTCCTGGTGGGTCTGGGGTTCAAGTACTGATTGGGGTGCCTTGTGACTGATTGGCATCCCATCTGGAGCGTGTCCCCTCCAGCCTTGTGCCCTGTGCTGCTGGGTTGGGCCCCGGTTTGCCGCGACCCCACTTGGGATGAGCGGTTTCAAACAGTGTGTGTGTAACTTAGTGTAAATACCTTGATCGGGGTACAAATGGAGAAGGTGAGATTTGAATTCAGGCCCTTCAAATGGAAGGGCACAGGTCTGACCAGTATGCTGCCCATACAGGATGGTGCGTAGGCAACAGGTGAAGAGTTTCTTTATCTATTCTTTGTGTATTGTTCCAATAATGAAATAAATAAGTAATTGTAAGGATTTTTCATCAACCACCTGGTCCAGCAGCAGACTCTTAGTTGAGACAGGTCTGACAGAATCGAGAGACGGGATGAGTCTGTGGGAATCGCAGACATGCCGGAGTTTTCTAGTTGGCATGAGGCCACATTCTCGCTGTGCTGCTGTGACACACAGGAAGACGACGCAAAGGAGGAAATGAGCGTAGCGGTACAGGCTGACCCAAACATCTGGCACTGGGAATAGAGTAGGAACCATTCCAGTCTGCTAATACGTAGCATGAGTGATGAGGGAAATGCTGTCCCAATCATACCCTCCCCGGGGCCGGTTCCTTGGAGTCATCAGCAACAGGAACAATGAATTCACACTGAAATTAAATTAACGGCTAATTGTCTCAATGTGAAAAGTGTCCTCACTTTTGGAGAATGTATGTCAGATGTCACTGGACTAAATTCACAATTAGTCTCAGTCACTAAAACACAGCCTTTTCCTATTCTCTGAATCAATAATATTCTGTAATTACTATCCAAGGGTCTGTCATCTAAAAGTTTCTCAATTTTTTTCTTTTTCCAGTCAGTCAAAAGGGGCTTTTTATACTAAAATGCATTTTCACTACATTCTATAATTTCTTCAAACAGTAGCACATGTTCTCAAACTACATAGATTGGAGCACAAGTCAAGCTTTATTAAAGCGGAAGCTGAAGTTTTTACACAATAGCCACTGTAATATATGAAAGCCCTGATCACACTTGAAGTGATCAAGGTATGGACTACACTTTTGACTTCACTGCACTCTACATACAGTATATTTATGGGAACATACTACATGTAAGGAACATAATACTATTTTAAAAGAAAAGAATGGTCACACACTAAAGTTTTATATTGAAAATATTAGCACAGCCTAGAAAATGCAAAGGCTTCTGTATTCAAGGTCTTTGAGTTGAAGAAAAAAAATGCTGAATTGAAAAGCCATAATAACTAAAAAAAAAAACAAAAAAAAAAAAAAAACAGTAATCAGGAAAGTACCCAACTACACAATATAACTAAGAGATATGAATATCCACCTCCTTAAAATTACATATCAAGCAGATCCTCCAAACACAGAATTATTTTATGAAACCCTTGTGCAATTTTTATTGTAAGATTACACACTCCTTAAGAATGTCCTGTTATTGCCCTTTTCTGGCGGCCCTGCTGGTAGTGCTGCCTCTAGCCGCCACTGGAGGGCGCCCTCGCGTCGTTCGTTATATTGAGTTATTGAAAAACACCAGACCCAAAGAAATAGCAAAATAAATATGAGACAAAATAAAAGTAGAGAATAACAAAAGGGAATGAAAGGAAATAAATGCAAGATTTCAAATGCAGCAAATCCTAAAAAACAACTCACAAAAAGTAAATCAAATAACAAGGCTTGACTGTGTGCGCTGCACCATGGTGCAGGGTACAGGTCTGGTGTCTGTCTCACGGTGCCTGATTGGTGTGGTTGGACATGGGTTTGACCCCTGCCCAGTCTGGAGTTTGCATGTTCTCTCTGTGTTTGTGTGGCTTTCCTCTGGGTGCTCCTGTTTCCTCCCACAGTCCAAAGATATGCATTGCCGAATAATTCACTGTCGTATGTCCTTCCAATGTTGGTCACTTTCTCAGAGCTCCAGGGTGTCTGTCCAGAGGGCCGTGGGGTTACAACATCATCGAGGGCAGAAACCCGACTAGGTACTTTTTGTAAAAGTGCACAGTTTGAACGACTCTCAATGTGATGTCGATGCCCCCGCTGTGGTTCCCATTGTACCGCAAACAATGTGTAATGCGGCAATGCTATTTTCGCAGAGGATCATCTGAACGGCCTCGTGGCCTCGTGGCAGGAGGAGACTAAGTTAGGCGTGTGCCGTCTTGTGAAAGAAGGGTCAGTCGGGGGTGAGCGCCGGGAACATCAAGTCATCGTTAACAGAATGAGACAAGCGGTGGGAAGCTGAGTCGAGACAGAGAGACTTTGAACGGCTGGGAGATACAGAACATTTCTGATTAAGACCCAGATGAAGGAAGGAGTGGCCAAAAGTAGGAATGAAAGCAATGAGACAAAAACAGAGCAGGCAAATGATGTGCGATGCGGCGTAGAACCCAGACAGAGGTGCGAGGGGGGGGGTAAATTCCACACAGCACCACTGCGTCATTGCTTCGTCACACACTCTGCCCCCCCTGAAGGTATAAGTTACCCTGTCTGCTGGGACTTGTCTCCAGTCAGCATGTGACACAGAATAAGGTCAGAGGCAGCTGGCTGATTTACCACGGTAGGAGCCAAGCAGCTCCGTGTCTGAGCTTGTCGCGCTTGTGCTGGGATTGCACCCCGGGGGCTTGTGCGTTGGGGCGAGCCAGGCCTTCGCTTACAGAAACAGGGCGACATGGGATAGGGCCCAACGGAGAGGGGTCAGGTGCCGGGGGTCCAGCAATCCGGGTGGAAAACCGGCAAGCCAAGCGGTGAGCATCTTCTGTGGCGAAGAGGACGGAGCAGCAGAACACGTGTGAAGCGGCACTCCGACACCACCGACAACTTTAGAGACCCTGTGAAGTTCCCACTGAGGTGTGGATGGCGGGTCTGCTGGGAGATCTGGCGCTGTGTACAGAACTGTTAGGAATCACACGACATCCGGTGCTGGCTGAACACGGCCCAACGCGTGGCGGCGTCAGCAGGTGCCCTGCTGTTAAACGCCACTCATACACCCCTGAGGGAAAGGGAAGGACCCAAGACTGCCTTCTTTTATGACTTTACAGCCTGTAACTTTACAGCGTCTATCAGTGATGGAGAGAGAGAGAGAGAGTGTGTGTGTGTGTGTGTGTGTGTGTGTGTGTGTGTGTGTGTGTGTGTGTGTGTGTGTGTGTGTGTGTGTGTGTGTTGCAGAGCCATGTGTGTCTCCTGGGTAAACCCCAGACTTCCTGCATCCTCCGCGTGTGAGCCTGGGCCTGGCCTGGGGCTCCCCGGACATCACGCTTTACTGCGCCCTTCCAGTTCAAGTAAGCCATCGGCCACAGCGCTCCGTTAGGCATTAATGAACACTAGGCATCCATAACGAAGAGTCACACACACTCTCGGGGTGTGTCTCCTGGGGCGAGCGTCTTGCACAACTCAGCCTTCTGCAAACACCTTTGCTTGCAGGTACAGGCAGCACAGCGACAGAAACCAAACAAAGACATAGCAAAGGCTTCCGGAGAGCTGGGCTCTGGTTGTACAAGACACACACACACACACACACACACACGTATGGGCATTTACCAAGCATTTAAATAAACATTTCCCAAAATGTAAACCTTTGAAAAGCTCACCAGTTAAAACGAGTTCCTTTTAGTTAAAAATTATATTTTCTTATTGGATGTTATTAAAAGTCACGTTATTAACAGGGGCTTAATAACATCCGGTTATTCATCACGGACGCACGCAAATACTCGCAAAAGACAAACTCCCGCGCTTGTGTTCACAGGAGCCGAGTGTCTCATGCATCTCCGTTCTGTCTTTTAATACAGCCTGGAATTTACTTATTTATTTGTTACTGAAAAGAAGAACCATCCAAGTCCTTTTAGTCTCCCATCCTTGCTTGTGCAGAGGTACTCACCAGTAAGAGAGGGGCTTGTATTCTAGAACTTTCAATGACATGCAGTTGACAGTAATACATGCATTAAAGGAAAGGAAAAGGACACAAACGATACAGTGGGGTAATATGATAAAAGACCTACATTTATTCACTTAGCAGATGCTTTTCTCCAAAGTGATTTCCCATGATGGGGGTGCGGTGGCGCAGACCACAGTCCTGCTCTCCAGTGGGTCTGGGGTTCGAGTCCCACTTGGGGTGCCTTGCAACGGACTGGCGTCCCGTCCTGGGTGTGTCCCCTCCCCCTCCGGCCTTACGCCCTGTGTTACCGGGTTGGCTCCGGTTCCCCGCGACCCCGTATGGGACAAGCGGTTCTGAAAATGTGTATGTGATTTCCCATGAACTCTATATAGGGTTATCAGCCCACACACCTTATTCCCCAAGGTGACTTACACTGCTAGATACACTACTTACACTGGGTCCCTCATCCATACATCAGTGGAACACCCTCTCCTGTCACTCTCACACTACAGGGAACCTGAACAGCTTGTCTTTAGACTGTGGAAGGAAACCAGAGCACCTGGAGGAAACCCACAGAGACACAGGGAGAACATGCAAACTCCACACAGACTGAGTGGGGATCAAACCCACATTCTCTCGCACCACCCAGGCATTGTGAGACACCAGCGCTACTCGCTGTGCCACCGTGCTGCCCCAGAAGACCTACCGAATAATATGATGAAGAAGCTATAATAGATAAATAAGAGTGAATAAAGAGGATAAGAAAAAGGGAGTAGAACCCATCCTAGCTGATGTGCCACCTACAGAAAAGCCCAAGACAGATATCACTGATGGCCTGTCACACAGACCATAGTGTACACTGCCCAGGATTCGTGGCCCCAGGTATTTCTCCGAGCGCATCCAAGTGGCTCCTAACTCGGTGCAGAGCGGATGCCGCTCAAAGCGCCCATCCTTCCTTCCTGAGAAACTCAAGATCAGCACACCGACTCCACCTGAACCATCAGGCTTCTGAACCAGAACCCGAGCAGAAGTCGTGCGTGGAGTGCACCTCTAAGCACCGATCCCAGCAGGAGTGTAAATATTCCCCCCAGAGCCGACGTGACACACAAAGCTCCTCCACTGCAGCCCAAATAACACAGCGACTATGTCCCACCTAGAGAAATAACAAACAAAGAAATAATGAGAACAGTTACCGGTGCAGTTATCAAATTATATTCTAAGTGATTGTATTGTATGATAAACTATAAGTCCTGTACCTCTGAGGTCAAAGTACAAAAGTTGAGTGGTAGTAGAAAAAATAAAGAGGGCGGCAATCGTCTCTCCCCCTTCCGAGATGTCACACACACACACACACACACACACACACACGCACGCCGACAACAACTCTTTCAGCGGAACGGAAGCGAATCCTTTGTCTGCACCAGATTTGTGAATAATTGTACCACCAAATGTTCATATCTACTATATTCCTAACTCACTTGATCATCGTGCGCAGGATGTGCTGAAGCAGAGTGTTTATTATCGACTTTTTTTTTTGTTACATATCCATTGTGTAAGATCGTTTATGTCACTTGCTTATCGAAGGCGAGTTTAGATTAGGTTGCGTAACATTTAAGAGATGTAGCGAGTGTCAGATACTCATTGGCTCTTCGGGATGAGGGTTAGGACCCCATTACCGCCATCATTATCAGCTCCAAACTATACGGTTAACGCACTGTTTTCAATCAATGAGCAGGGTTCACAGTTGGTCAAGGTGCTGCTGAACAAAGTAAGAGTGAAGAGGGAAGAAAGTTTAGCCCTGTTCTGAAAAAACTAACACCGCTCAGGAAAGAACACACACACACACACACACACACACACACACACACACACGCTGTCTGAAACCGTTTATCCCAAGCGGGGTCATGGCGAACTGGAGCCTATCCCGGCAACACAGGGCAGAAGGCTGGAGGGGGAGGGGACACACCCAGGATGGGACACCAGTCCATCGCAAGGCACCCAAAGCAGGACTTGAACCCCAGACCCACTGGAGAGCAGGACCCGGCCAAACCCGCTGCACCACCGCGCCCCCCTCAGGAAAGAACTTTTATGCTGTTTGTGTTTATCTACAGTACATCATTTCTGGATTAAAATAATTATAGGGTCTTACAACGTCAGTTTCCACGACCTGTAACACAGTACATTTACAGCAGGTTTTGGAGCTGGAAGACGCCGGGAGGCATCCAGTGTGCTGCTGTGTTTGTGTAAGGAATTACTCACCGCAGCCTGTGCTGGATCGGAGCACTTGTGTGTGTAAAGTTAATAAATGGTATGAAAGCAAACGGCCTGAATGAAGGTTAGGTGGGAAAGTTACTTATTCAGAGAGAGAATTTCCGCCGCAAGAACACTGGGAGCTGCAATATGCTTATTTACATAGGCGCAACCTAGGGGGTGGGGTGGGACGTGTCCCCAGCACTGTTCGGGCCTGTCGAAGACGTTGTGCATGACTCCACTGCTACCCTGAACTATCGACAATATTGTTGATCCCACCAATAGCTAACAAGTTGCTCCACACACACACAGCTGCTCTGCCCATTCCATTAGCAGTTTTTCTGCCTGTTGCTACAGCAAATCACTGACATATCCCTCACAGCAATTAAAACTAACCCCTTTAATATGAACAATTTTATGATCTTACTGAAGAAAAAACATCTCCTCTTCCTCGTTGGGAAGCCGGCAGTGTGACAGCGCAGAATGTCGACTCATAACCTGAATGCATACAGTATGTACAATATGCTTTATTATCTGTACGCCACAATTTAATGCCTACAAATGCACTGCTGGTGTGTAATATCAACATTTTTTGTGACCATTTTCAAAAAACATTTTTCAATACATGTTTTTCCCGTACAGAAAGCAGTGAAAAGTGTTTATCGCCCTAATTTCCCACACATGCAGGAACTGAGTACTTTCTAACTTCTGTAGTTAATGTGACTTCTATGAAAGCGTCATCGCTGGGTAATTGCGAACAAAAAAATCTCAATGCTACAACAAACTCCTTGAAATACTTTGCACAGAATTATGATCCTCTCCAAAGAAAGAACTATAAAAGAGCAGCGCTGATCACTTCCACACATGAGGCTGGGCATCACGTGCAGGAAGCATCTTGTTTTTGGAACATGTGTTTGTCTTCCACTTTATTTAGGAAGGTACTACACAGAATGCAGCGCATGAAAAATAAGGTAATAAAACATGTTGGGTAAATCATTTCTTCCATTTACTCACACACTGGAGCGGAGTTGTTGCAGACACTAATTGAGGTTCATCCAGTGGCATATTTTTGTTATGGGTCTCCATGGCGACAAAAGCCTCATGGAGCTCTGGCCACAGACGGCAACAGTCAGGCAATTTATTATAAAGATGTAAAATATTACTCTGAGGAAAAAGCGATTCGGTGGCTATATAAAAATCACATAAACATGAGGATGGTGGTATTTTTTCTGGTCATTCCTTATTGTCCTGGTTGTTATGGATGCATCACTGCAACTCTTTCAAGGCCTTTGGTGCAAAGGATTCCCAAAATATTACTCTGATTTCATCTGTTCTGTACATTTTCACCCATATTAATTTCTCGGTTTTTTTTCTGTGTAAATTAGTTCAAATCAGTTTTGGGAAAAAACATGCAGTTCATCTTATGAGAAACTGCTTATGAATTCTGAATTCTTACAAATCATGACAAAACATGTATACATTTTCTAATTTTCCATTTTTTGGGGTTTTGAAATTATAAAGCTCTATTGCACTATTTTTTGGAAGTACAGCATAACTGGAAATGTTAATATTTTAAAACAAAAATACTTCAATTCAAATGTTTGTTTTTAATATTTATGAAAAATGCATAGATAAGTACAAATAATAAATATGTTAATGAAAAATCATACTCTTTCACAGTTGTCTTTGTGTTTTTCTTTCGGAAATGCCCCTTCGGCATCTTTTGTGATTTTTTTCATTACGTTATGAGGTACAGAAAATAGACAGCTAGCCCCTAATTAAGTACAATCAATGAGCTCCATGCTTTAACAAGTATCCGACCTTTCTACTCCGAGCAATGCTATTTGGACTATAAAATATTCCCATGGTGAGACAATATAAACTATGGATACAACTAATAAATGGGTGAATATGGCATTTTCGCAGGGGGTTCCATTCATTTTCTTTATCCCTCTCCGTACAACTGGGTGCTGGCATTGATGAGGTACTCTTGTGAAATATAAAATATGTATGATTCCAGTTACAAAAATGATCCACAGCCCAGGAAAGCAGAGTTTTATCTATCTATCTATCTGAAATTATTTACAGAGTTAAATCTCTGTGCATTCTTTCTTTGACCTACTCTAATACCCACAACTGTGACAATGAAGAGAAGGATGAGTATGACCATGGTGCTGCTGTTAACAATGATGCTGATGTTATATTTATATACTATAGTATATAACAGGATACAGTGATTTAGGCAGAAAAGTGACACTCAGTGAAAAAGTGACCCACGGCACTGAAAAAAACACACATTAAATGTATTTGTACTGATGTATGGATGAGTGACCCATTGTAAGCAGTGTATCTAGCAGTGTAAGTCACCTTGGTGTGCGGTGTCAGGATGCTGACTGATGTGTCCACCTCACTCACTGACAGTACCAACTGACTAGGGCTGCTGTAGTGTAGCATACATAGTTGGTGCCTTTTGAACGCATGCATAGGTTGTAGGTTCAAATCTCTCTCACCTCCAGCTGTAGAACCTGTGAGCAAAGCACTAACCCTAAATAGCTCCAGTAAAAACTAGCCAGCTGTATTTGTCGGCATCTTAACGTTCTAAGTGTGGCTCTGAGAAAAGCAGCTACGTGTAAAATTCGTAATGCGCGTGACGCGTGTGAGCGCACGGCGAGCTCCTCCGTACCTGCGGGGCGTCCAAAAGGACGCTGAGCCTGAACTTGCCGCGGCGGATCTCCATCTCGAGCGCGGAGCCGCGCGCCACCGTCGCGCGCGTGGCCTGATTGCGGCAAAACATCGCCTTCTTCTTCTGCGCTGGATGACTCTGACTTTTAGCACAAACCGGCGTCGCTGATGACCGCTACATGGCAAATCAAATGATGATCCTCCTGCCAGCTAAGTTCGTGGGGAGACGCTTGCAGTCGAGCGCAGCAGCCAGTTCAGCTGAACTGGACAATGAATCCAAAGCGCGAGTGCGGCGGTGCTCGCTGACGGCTCCAGAGAACACACTCTTTCCCACTGTCCCGTCTGACAGCACGGGCGTGACTCAGCGCCCATGTGAGCGCGGGCTCGAGCCCCTGAGCAGTGGGGGTGGGGGTGGGGGTGGGGGTGGGGGTGGGGGCGGGGTCTTCGCTTCGCACGCTGCTCCGCGGCCGCTCTCGGTGCGCTCAGTGCCCCCTGCCGGCGGAGCGCGGAACTGCCGGCCGCCAGCAGTAGCGACCCAATCCACCCAGCGCGGCCCCGCTGCGGTGCCTGAACACTAAACCCGCCTATATTCCAGAAGTTTGTTTCAACTCATACTTAAGTTACAGAGCATATGCTGCCCTGGTGTTCTCTTTATTCGTCTGCTCCGCCCCATTGCTTTCCAGGATCAGATTTGAAGCTGCCATCTCAAAGACCACCTGTTCGTGGAGTCACATGGAGGCCAGAGAGCCAGAAGATCCTGAAATTAACAAAACATCCTGCTCCAGTCCTCACTTATAAGGGAACGCAGTTCCACCATTAATCATGTTCATTTTACTTATTAACAAAAACGGTCAAATATACAGCACTCAGAAACTTCGCTGAACGCTGACTTGTCCACCTAGGATGGCCCACAACGACCAAATTCTTTTTTCACCACATCACTCTGTCAAATCATCCTTTGTGTTTGAATGAAGGTTAATTATTAGAAATAAGGTTATTATTACTAGGCTGATTACAATATACTTTATTATGAGACGGTTTACACAAACGGTTGAAATATTGCCTTGACCAAATGGAAAATGAATGCATTTGCATTTAAGAAAGGGTTAATGGTGCCTTCTGCAGCTGTTTGTTCCTGAGCAGTGGTTCTCACACACTTCATCCCAAATCTCGATTACAATGACCGTGAATGTGAAACAGAAAGCCGAGTGCTTGCAAAAGCCACAAAAAGTCTGGTGCTGCTGTGCTCCGAAATAAATGACTTTCACAGCTCACAGACATGCTGGAATGTGTAGACTATAAAACACACACAGTTGTCCTCAGACAAGCTCATGGCATTTTACAACATTTAATTTAAGGCATGGAAAAACAGAAATTAAACAAAAGTGTCTTGGGTTTCTGGAGTAGGAGAAACAGCAGACACAAATGGGAGGATGACCAACAAGGATATGCTCCAATCTGTATAGAGTATTAAAGAAAAGATATGACCGCAGACATGGATGTTAAATGTACCCTGTAGGCTTTAGAAAAGAGCTCATGCCTTATGTTATTAGTTCTTAAAACAAGTGTACTGTAAATAAATCCATATAAATATACAGATTAGTTGGTCGCGTACATTGATTCTCATGAACACACATTAACAGCCAAGTTTATCTGTACAAATTTTTTATTTTCATTTTACATGAGTATATCACGTGTACTTCATAACACTAAAATGACTAAAACAAATGTATTGTATGGTTGAATAGAACAGTTTCTAAGTCTGGCCTTTCAGCTCAGTTGGTTCAGTTGGTCACACTGAGTTTCTAAGTACCAGGCAGTACTGAGAAAACAGAACACAAACTCCTACCATGGATTCAAGCACTGACACTCGTGTCTCACTTTAGTAGAAAAATATATCCAAAACAATTTGTATGACGTGAAAGGCTAATTCTAAATGTCAAATTGAATAGGATACACAGTACAAGTGCTGCTCTTAAGACGGGTCATCCCTGCTTTCAGGTCTTCCATAGTTTCAGTACAATAAAATAACAGTTATTACATTTACATCACACTGTACATATACACAAAAAAAACAAATGTTGCAAATGGGTTACATTTCTTATATGACAGTAATAACAAATACCAGTTTTTGATTTTTTCACTGGCCTATTCTATAATACTATCTACTGTCGTAATCTTAGCGGAGTGGGTAGCTGAAATTAGACGCATGACCTTCTCAATCTCAACATGGCCATGATCTGCACAATGCCCTTGTGTCTTCACAAAGCATTTATCCAGCCCAAAAAAGTTATTTACTTAAAGCTATTCAAAGATGCAAATTTTACCCTTGACAGGCACCGATAAGAAACAATGCATCTAACCTTCCAAAAAAGACAAAGTATAAAAAACTAAAATTAACACAACATCCTGAGACAACTGTCAAATATATTTGGTATACATAGCATACAAGTGGTACATTTCATAGAGCTAAGCCCCCTTTCAAAAATCAGTTGAATTCCTCTAAAAACCATTCACATTGTAATAAGAAGTTATAAAATCTTGAAATAGGGATACAAGAAACACAAATTGAGAAGTAGTTAAAGAGGAAATGGTATCAAAATACTGCTGTATACTGAAATGACCATGCTGAACAACACAAGAAAAACCGTATGACAGAAAAAAAAAAAAAAAAAAAAAAAAAAAAAACAAATAAATACAACTGAAATTACTTTGACTACACTCATGATGCAGTTGTTAGTATGTCTTCATCCTAAAAGTTTCAGTCTTTAAACAAAAAGCAATAAGCCAATAGTATTACATTTTTGAAGTGCATAGCGATATTACATCAGCTTTTTAACATTCAGAGTTGACTCACGTTCAGTTTGAGACAGGCTCAATCTGAAAAATGGGATTAAGAAACATTTAACCAAATAATTTTACACAACCTAATTTACTTTTTTCCCCCCCAAATAGTTTTCTTATTCTTCCCTTTTGTGCACATCGTTGAAAGCTTTCAATTCAACTACTAAATGCAGAAATTGACCAGTCAATTATTCCATTTTTGTATGAGACTGATCAGCTTCCTTGCAGTTTTTATTTTTCTGATAAAAAGGTAAATCAACAAAATGTCCAGAATTTATTAAAGCATTATTGTAAATGAATACTGAATGATAAAGGAAAATGTTTTGATAAATATTAGAAACACTGATAAGTAAAAAATTGTGTAATATAACTAATGGATGTACAAGTGCACAAAAGATGGTATAACCCACTGTTCTAATTATCCTAATATCCAAAAGCAAAGCACGTAACTGAAAAGGACAAAAACTGGTTTCTCGACAAAATCAGATTTAAAAATTATCTTCCAAAAGGCTGTATTATGATGTGATGAGGGTTGAATTCCAGGACTGTCAGGGTTCGATTAGGACGAAACACAGCCTTTCTAGGAACACAGAGACTACATGGTTCTTTAAACTGGCTCATTTTTGTGAGCAAGAACATTTAGGTTCAAAGCTGTTCCTCAAGCATCTGTCAGGATCCTCTTGTCTTCTCACGGCTGGTGTCCATCTTGGTACTCGACTTCTGTGAAGATATCACTGAAGAAGTACTCTGTCACCTTCGTGGGTTCCTTACCGTCAGCCTTATGTACCATTGGTTTGGCACAGGAAACCTCACTGGGTGGAGATTCTGAGTCTTGAGGGGATGCAATCTAAAAGAAAATAAGTCAAAATATATAACAAACAAATCATCTTAATCAAGCCCACAACTCACAAATGTTGCAATGCTGAAAAATTTCTAATTGTTAAATACATTTTATGCCAAGTAACAGGCCTTTTGATTCATATAGTCTGTTGAATCAAATCAAGTGTTCATATACACTTGTTTTCAAATTTTTCATTGGCATTTTTAAAACCACTCCTTGTATGTTACCCTATAGTTTCAGCACTTTTCTCTGTAAAGCATGCTAAAGCAAAATCCCAAAAAGGGTCCTATGTAGAACTAAATACTAACCAAATGTATTTCTACAGCAGACTAAGTCTAAAGATAATTTGTGCAATAAAAGTTGAGCATGGTTACATTATGTGTGTGTACGCCCTGGGACGAAGCGACCATGACTTTGGAACAGGTGTCATTTATCGCAGGGGTCTCTGTGGCTGTTCCCATGGATGCTGCTGAGGATCTTCTTCTCTCTACGCGAGCAGTGTTCACCAAAGGCCTCTGAGATATGGATCTGCTCATCCTCGCAATGCCGGCAGAGCCAGTGGAAGTTTTGTTGGAGATAAAAGACAGGAATCCTCGGGGCTTTCTTCCAGGCCTCCTAATCGGAAGCAAGAAAAAAGTTCATTGGAATCATGAGCACATACAAAAATCCAAGTGCTTATCTAACAAAAAATGAATAACACCCATGGCTCCTAAAATACTTTACTTGATGTGAACCATTATTTTGTGCATATAAATTATCTTGAGAGCACCAGAGGTTTGCTGTTAATTTTGTACTATAAACCACAAATCTAATTTCAGGTAATTGAAAGAAAGTTGCCCTCTGAACACAAAGACTCCTCCTCACCTGGTGAGTGGCCCATCTGAGGTCAGGGGTGGGATCTGATAGTTTGGCTCTGACTCCTCCTCTTTACTGCTGTTCACTTTCTCTACTCTAACAGTTGTATCCGTGTTCTGCTGCAGAGGGTCAGTATGGCCCACAGCACCTCGTTGCAGCTCTGCAGCAGCTGGCATTTGAGGCTCTGTGAGGCTCTGCCAGGCAGAGGTTGTGGCTACTGTGGGAAGTTCTTCCTGGAAAGACATCTGGAAGGAAATAGGTGCTGCAGGTTCGTCTCCAAGATCCACCCGTTCCCTTTCTCTGGGATTTACTGGTGCACTCTCGGAAGGGCTTGGACTGGATTTACCTGGTTGTAAAAATAACGTTTTATTTGAATGAAAAACAACAGAGCTGAAAAAGAACAGTCACTGTACAATAAAAATTAATAAGGCTCTGAGATGTGTGCAAAACATTTGCTACACTTAGATTAAGAAGGGAAAAAAATAGTTCAAGGGTCAAATATCAATTGAAAAAAATATTTTTCCCCTACCTCTTCTTGTCTTGATGGCTATTCTTCTCTTTTTCAGAGGATGGACAGCATCCACACCTGCCTCCTCAGATCCAGTATCCAATGGACCACATGACTCCTCCACTGGTACCAGTGAAAGGGTGATATCTTCCTCTTCTTCAACAAAACACAAAATGAACTTTTAGATATCAGTTTAAATCTGTTCAACTTTTCCATTAATGAGGAATAAAAACAAGCTCAGAATGAATGGACAATGTTTTACATGCCTTTATAAATCAAACAACTCACCAAACAGGAATAAAACAGACTTGGCTTTCACTTAAAACTATAATCTTCACATTAAGACTAATTCGGACAACATGATCTACTGGGATCTTACCGCATAAGTCGTCAGGTCTTTCAGCATGACATTTCTGAAAACATGAAGAAGAACACATTAACTAGCTAAAGAGACATTGTACTAAGGAAATGTCCCTCTTTTCTCACATTTTATATGAATCTCAGATGCTCATGATGCAAAATCTAGAAGATGACTCTCCATCCCTTGTAAAAGATGGGACCCACCTCGCCTCCATGCTCTTCCAAGGGGTTGCTGACCATGAAGTGAGAGATGCTGCTGCAACCTCCTGCCATCTGTACTTCTGATGCAGTCAGGGGATCTCTGCTGTACACACACACACACACACACACACACACACACGTAAAAATAACATTTATATGTCCTTTAAGGTCTGTTCAGTACTTTACATATATAAAAGACAAGGAAGTTGTGAATTTTTCCATATGTTAACTTTGCTATGCATTTTTGCTTAGCTGACACATTTATCCAGATTTTACATTTTCCCAAATATATTTAGTCAAATAACTTGTTTTAACATGCTGTATTACCGTGGCTCAGGAACATCATCCATCCACAACTAGAGTAGCTCTGTGGAATATGGCAATTTTGAGGATAACCTTTACCTCTGAGGTTCAGACTGTGCATCCACAAACATTAGAGGAGAGAGGAGCTCAGCGGTGACTGTCCCAACTGGAACAGAGCTGGACTCGTACTCATCAGCTGGCGATGATGGAATTTGGAACAGAGTCAGGATAATAGTGGGCTCCCGGTGGTTGAACTCATCTGAAAGAGATCACGAGAATGAGGACTCGATACGTATGTCCAGTCAATAACCGTTAGAAGAAGCACTTTGTTAGGTGATTATGCAGCCATCGATGAGAGAGTATTACAGAATTTAAAACAATAAATCACAGATCCACCATACCTTCTGTTGTGCCACTGGGGGTAAAGACAAGCTCCTTGTCAGTGTGGAGATTTGTGGCTTGTTGCTAAGCCAGAAAGAGAATCATAATTGTGAGCCATTATCCAGACTCTGTTCAACTTAAAAAAGTATGAAAGAGGTACAATAAATAAATCAATCATCTTTATTTTATACAGTACTTTTAAAAGCAGCTTTTCAAAGTCCTTTGCAATGAGGATTTAGTATAACTCTAAAGCAATCGCTGAAGAAATTTACAAAAATAACAGGACTTAAGAAATTACAACAATAAAACAACAAAAAGAGAAAATCACAGTGAGATAAATGGAGGGGAAAGGGAAACCAAAAAAGGCAGCTTACAAGTATATTTTGCAAAAGTGATTTTGAGCATGTGTTAAGCCCAAAATAGGTATTGATTTTCAATCTTAGCATGTTTCTTCATTTTATCTGTATGACTAGATATAAAGTCTAGTTTAGTAAGAATAATGAACACATCATAACCGAATTAGAAATCCTTCAGCATCTGTAAACATTTAAAGTGCTTTCAAATAGATAATTTTTCTACAGCAGAGGTCCTTAAGGTACTTTAGTACCTTACTAAAGTAGATAAAGGAAGTATAAAGGACAAAGATCCTCCAGTAATTTAAGCTGACACTTATATATGCTGTGCTTCTATGCCACCCACTGACACACATTATACATTTCCTCAAGTGCAATCCATTTGGACTTGTTACCTAACACATGCTGCACTTTGCCCAGTAAACCTTCCCCTTTATGTGTTCACTGATTGTTGCAGTGTCTCACCTGTTCAATTGTTGCTTTGCATCCGGGCCTTTCACCTTCCTTTAACTGAGCTTCACTCATAGATGTCCTACAGGAAAAGAGAGAGTTACACTAACAGAACACCAAAAAAATAAGCTGAACCTCACAGTCATCTATAACTGTGCAACAAAGTACAGCCATGAATTTGGACAAAATCCAACCCCCACATACTTGACTGCTTCTGCGTCTGCACTTTTTGCCTTAGCCGGGGTCTCTTCAGTCGGCCGCCCAGTGACTAGCAAAAGAATTCAAAGCACATGACTTCCTTGCTTTACCGACAATTTTTAGCAAAAACAGAAAAGTGAACATTTTTACACTTGTACTCTTTATACATGTAGAGGTTCAAGTGAAGTCTTTCTGAACAAGTTGCCTATGGGTACGATAGATTTCTTTTTATGGACTTTTACCTACCTAAATTGAACCATGAAGCTAAATTAGATATCTGTAGGCATTTACAGGCAATCCCCGAGTTACAAACGTCCGACTTACGTAGAACCTGTACTTATGAACCATCCCCTTACCCACCGAAAGCTGAATTTATTCTTGTCACCCTTAAGTAGCAATCAAATGAAAACTTCATAATTCAGCCTATTATATTAAAAATTTGAGTTACTGTATATACAATTGTTTTTAATAATAGATGGGGGCTACTTTGCAAAGCCCATCTAAACGTTGGGCGTCTACAGCGGTTTGCTGGCTTGTATGCGAGGTGCATGAGCCCGAGTTAGGAAAAGAACGAAGTCTGTTCTAAGTGTCTCATATTACTGTATTTGACTTAAAATTTTTTTGTTTTTACAGTCCTAACATGCACCAAAGTGTAAATGTGATGCAAATGATAGTGATGCATCCAAGAAAAAGGAAACTATCACGATTGAAACTAAGAGTAAATAATAAAGTGAAAGGTGAAATGCCACCGAACAATGGAAAAAGTGGACATTAAAGTTTCTTTAATGTTTTGCACATGCACACAATCTCGCTCTCTCTCTGAGAGAGCACTCAGCTACAAAAGACACTTCTTCTCAGTTGCGGAATCTCACTCCAGACAACCCCGCCTCCTGTGTTCTCAAATCTACCTCACTTTGCTCAAGTCCTTGTCCCTCGACCCCGTTTTCGGATCTTCGCCTGTGTTCAGTTCGCCGACCGACCATTCGCCCATCCCTGACCACAAGAACATTCCTAGCCGTTTGATTTTGAATAAACGATCCGGTACTTGGGTCCAGTCTCCTCCGTGTACTCTGTTCATCATCACAGTCTAAACATTTATTATTGTCTCTTTCCATGTTTCTCTCTATTATTAATACTATAGTTACATTATTATTATTATTATTACGTTTACATTTATTCATTTAGCAGCTGCTTTTCTCCAAAGTGACATAAATCTCGTTATATTATTATTACATCATTACATTGTATTATCATACTGTATTGTTATATTACAGATGTTTTAGTGTATCCAAAGTGTTTCCTTAATGTTTTTTATGCACAGAAAGATACACGAAAGATACACTAAGTCAAACATTTGACAAACTGACATCAGATACCCACTATACCTAACTGTTCCAACTCACATTAAAATCCGACTTAAAGACAAACTGAGGACACGGAACTCTTTCGTAATTCGGGGATTGCCCGTATTTAGAAAACTCACGCAGACCCATACACACGTGTGTTTTTGGAAACCTGCAGGACTACATAGTACATCATCAAGAGAGTAGTAAAATAGATTGCATTTTGCTTGGAGCGGAGGTCAGCACAAAAGAAAGCACTAAAGCCACTTTTAAGAAATTGCTTATCCCAAAGCGAACTCTGATTCAGCAGCCCCTTCCCTGTGTCTTTTTGCCCTCACCTGTGTTAGGTGCTGAGTGTGTCTGGGATGTTGCCCTCTGTGGATTTCGAGTGGCACGATCCAGGTTGGGTTTGGGCTTGGGGAATCGACTTCTCCGGCTCTGAGGCTCTCTGGTCCTCGGAGGTAATGCATCAGAGCTCTGGGCCCCTTCCTGAGAATTACTAACACACACGATGCACACTAACTTAATAAAAGCAATGTCAGATAATCACTATTAGTGATAAACAGAAAAACGGAAATAGATCTATCATGATCCATCCTCCAATTCAATAATGAGACATGCTGACAAGGAGAGATTAGTCTTGAGCTCCTTACGCTGAGTCTTCCAACCTTTCATTCATTTTTTTCACACTTGCTCCTTCATCCTTGCTTTCTTCCAAAACTTTACCCTTGGCAATATTCTCAGCATTACTCTTTTCTTCTTCAAAAGGCTTCAGAAAAACTGGGCTTGAAGCAAAGTCAGCAGCATCTTCTAAACAAAAAAAAAAAAAACCAACATGAAAACAGGTAACTGACAACAGAAAACCTGTGCTATACCAGTATAGTACCAATAACTGGGTAAGGACACAACAGCAGCAAAAAAAAAAAAAAAAAAAAAAACACACACACACACACACACACACACACACACACACACACACAACACCAGCTTAACCACTCCATCTCCAAAAGTCCACCAGAGGTCTCACCTGAGCTGGTGGGTACACTACTCCGGCTCAGCTGAACTTGACATTTTTGGGTTATTCCTCCCAAATTTGGTCTGGGTTTTGCAAACCGGCTTTTTCTGATCTGTGTGGCTTTAAGAAATGAGCTCAAGTCAGACGAGGGGTCCTCTGCATCTCTTGAACTGAAACAAAGCCGATCACAAAGTTCAGGATGTATTTAAACAACACTTCCACACTAATGTGTATGTTTACTCTTCATGATGTGGCATTACCTGGCACAGATGTTACTCTCTTGACACGATGGAGACGGGCAAGAGGTCTCTATCCGTTGATTGTCGGATCCATAGGTTTCCTGTACCATGTCTAAGTGTGCTGCAGATTCAGGCTGTGGGTGATTAGCCCTGTCTAAAGAGCTGGGGTCAGAGAAGTCACAGGTCTTGGTATGAGAAGGCTCTGCAACACACAGTGTTTGCTCAATATGTTCCGGCTTGTTCTCCGTCCCAGTTGCATCCTCTTTTTCGGGCTTCTTTAAGGTGGGCTCCTCAGGAATGGAAGCTTCTGCTCAAACAAAACACCATGGCATTTTCCTTTATTTACTCAATAATAGTTGCATTCACACCTTACTTTTCAGCAAAGCTTGTATTCCAGCTGCAGACAAAACATTTGCTCACCAGTGTGGCATGTGGAGGTAGCTAGGGAGAAGAGTTCTGGGTTTCTTATTGTCAGGAGTGTCCGGGCCGCCTCATTAGAGCTCTCTTCAGAGTTTGTTACCACTACAGAATGGTTAAAGACAGCAACATTCTTACAGTAACATTTTACTAAGGCGGCCATCACCTTTACTGCTTTCGTTTACATTTACATTTATTCATTTAGCAGATGCATTTCTCCAAAGAGACATATCGCAGAAAAAAAAAATACAATTTGTGCATTAAATTAAGAGAAAAAGACATGGCTGCAGACATGTGATTCTTAAGTAAGCCTAGTTTGCTACTTTCCACTTGATGTACCACTGTTCATCAAGAATAAGGTACGCAAACAATCACACACAATGCCTGAGTAGCGGCTGTGTAAAGGCCTATCTGGGGAAGATCATGAAGTTACGATGTATGAACTTTTACACTGTACATGAGCTGGAAAGATCTTCGGAGAAATGGGTCCGGAAAAGGTGAGTTTTCAGACCCTTCTTGAATGTAGACAGAGTTTCTGCAGTTCTGAGTAAGAGTGGAAGGTCATTCCCCTTACAGCAGAGCCAGAACTGAGGACCTCTACCTTTTGTGCGTGGGACCACCAATCGAGCACAAGTAGACGAGCGAAGGGGTCTGGCTGGGGTGTAGTGGGTGATCAAATCTTGTAAATAGCTGGGAGCAGTTCTATTGATACATTTGTAGACAATAACCATGGTCTTGAATTTAATTTGGGCAGCTATAGGAAGCCAGTGCAGAGAAATAAGTAGAGGAGATGCATGGGAACGCTTTGGCAAATCAAACACAACTAGTGCAGCAGTGTTCTGTATCAGCTGCAGAGGTTTGATGGCAGTAGCAGGAAGGAAACACAGGAGGGAGTTGCAGTAGTCCAGATGGGAAGTCACCATGGCCTGGACAAGTAGTTGGGCAGAGTCCGTTGTGAGGTAGGGATGGATCCTATGAATACTATGCAGGATGTATCGGCAGGACTGGGTTGTGGCTTTGATGTGCCGAGAGAAAGACAGACTCGAGTCAATCATCACTCCCACACTCTTGGCCAAGGAGGTAGGCAAAATGAGTGAGCCGTCCAGTTTGATCGAAAGATCGCGATAGGAGGACAAGACAGCTGGGAGGTGAAGAATCTCTGTTTTAGAGATGTTGAGCTGGAGGTGGTGGTCAGGCATCCATGCAGAGATGTCTGACAGGCAGGCAGCAATGCGTGCGGAAATGTCTGATGCTCCAGGTGGAAAGGAGAGGAAGAGCTGGGTATCATCAGCATAGCAGTGACATTTGAATCCATGGGAGACTATGACCAGGCTGAGGGAGGAGGTGTAGACTGGGAAAAGGAGAGGACCCAATACCGAGCCCTGCAGGACACTGATTGAGAGAGGCAGAGGAAAAGAACGAGAGCTCTGCCAGACCACTTGACAGAATCTGTCAGATAAACCATCTTAGTGCTGCTCCTTTGATCCCAAGCTGACTAAGAGAGGAGAGTAGAAATCGGTGGTTGACAGTGTCGAATGCTGCAGACAGATCGAGGAGGATGAGGATCGAGGAGAGGGAGGCGGCTCTAGCAGCTTGGAGAGCATCAGACATGGCCAGAAAGGCTGTCTCAGTGGAGTGACCAACTTTGAAACCAGACTGATATCCATTGAGGAGATGGTTCCGGGTGAGGAAATCAGACAGTTGATCACAGGTCACCCGCTCTAGAGTTTTAGACAGGAAGGAGGGAGACCGATCTGTCTTTCAAACATACCTTCTTCATGTTCTGGGGACAAATACTCCATCACATCCTAAAAACAGGAAAATAACTATCAGTACAAAATAAAGAAAAGTCAGATTAGGTCACTTGGTGTAAAAAACAAAGGAGGAACTGATGCAATACATTACTTACAACAAGTAGATCTAACTGATGTTCTGTAGTCACAGTCACCTCCTCCTGCACCCCTGGGCACTCTGACTGAGAACAGAGGCTATCCTGAGTTTCAGACACGTCCAGGACATCAGGGACATTGACCGAAATCTCAAGCTGAGTAGAGAGGGGATATAAAGGAAGATAACTATATGCAAAAGTACGTGCTGCACTTGCACAATATACATTCATTACCCATTATCAATGACCGTTTGTCCAATGCAGAGATGCTGTGGTCTGAAGCTTATGTGATCATAGGGTTTGAGTTAAGGTGCATACTGGATAAGGCACCAGGCAACAACATGCACATTCATTCACTCACTCACTACACACTATGAGCAACTGAGTGCCATCTAAAACTGAAACACATGCCCTTGGACTTTGTAAACAAACACAAGGAGAGCATGTAAACTCAACACAGTATGAAACCATACCTGAACCCACAGGCAAGTTACTGTGAGGCATCGGCACTATCCGCTACGCCACTATGCCATTCAGCACACAATATGGCCCAATTCTGCTCATTTCAGTTCATCTTTATAGTGTGCTCTTCTCAGCAGAGTGACGCAGAGTACTGAACAATTCTGAACAGAATAATCATTTCCAAAATCAAGACAGTAACAGAAACAGTGATAACGTCTGAAAAAGTTGGACAAATAAACTAGTTGGGAGCTGAGGAGAGGAAAATGGAAGAAAAAAATATATGATGAAGGGGAGAAGAAATAAATCATCTGGGGGGTTCAAGTGCCAGTGGTTACCCACCCCCCCAGGCAAAACGACACAGCAGTAAAGTTCAGTTTTACTGGATTTCCACACACACCTCCTCCATGCTTTCCTCAACCTCCAGCCTCACAGGTTCTGGAGAACGTAGGCTCAAGGGCACAAAGGCAGGTGCCTGGTTCTGCTCCTCAGGGTTGATGGGAAAACTGTAGGTCTCCTCGGGCCGGGCCTCACTCTGTTCCTCTTCCTCGCAGTCCTCTGGAAGTGGGGCTCGCAAGGTGACCAGCTTGGACCTCAAGCCTCCCTTGCTCCTCTTGCTCATGTCCAAGTTGGGCTTAGGTTTGGCTCTCCTGCGCTGCTGTTTGGGGGAGGCCTTTGGTTGTGGTGGAGGAGAGGTGGATGAAGCCTCATCAGGGGAGTCTTCCTCTCCAGCCTGTTGCAAGACCTGGGATATCTTCGGGATTCTTCCTGACCTGTCACAGGCAGACAGGCACAATATATAATTTTCAGGGTTAAATCGCTGATTGAACATGTGTATGTGTGAACAGCAAACTGTGCATTGCTGCACCTGGTGGGCTTGTTGAGCATCTGTTCCTGCATGGCCATTAGGTCCAGCTCATCCTCTGTATCCTCGTCCTTATCATCGTCAAGAGAGGTGACGCCTCCAGCTTGCCTCTTACTTTGCTGAGGCTTGTTCTCCACGTATCCTTCAGCTTCAGCACCAGCCTTAGTGACAGTAAAGCAGCTGTTAAAAAAAATAACCTGGCACTGGAAATAAAGCCCAGTTCAAAAGCTTGTACTTCTGGTTCTGATAACTGCTGTTAAGACAGTAGCTGAAAAATATTAAATAAAACTAACAATTCGAAAAAACTGTCAATCTTTTAAGACAGCTTTGTTAAAGCTTTACTTTTTGTGACTTTAACTGCATTGTATTTTATATTCTGTGTTTGCTTAAGACTTTGTATTCCAGATGTCCACAAGAGAGCTGTAATACATCATGATTATTGTTATAAAGGAATAATAATCAGCACAATAATCTTCATTCTTCAGATATGACCATACTGTATATATAAAATACATGCATGTTACATTCTGTACCTCTATGACACCAATTTCCTGATCTTGCTCACATCCTGCTTTAGCTTTATTACAAGGCTTTTCTTTCATCCCCAGAAGCTTCTTGGCCCAGTGCCTTTCAAAGTTTGGGATAGGTTTTTGGAGGCGTCCCCTTGACAGCTGGGCTGGCTTGATCACTGGCCCCTTTCTGGCTACCTCAGGATGATCAGGTGTCTCCAACCTGATTTTAACAAACACAGAATACATGTTACAGAGCCCAAGCTCCCAATTCTGGATCTTGGTGAGCTTTGCAGTCATCCTTAATCTGTTAAAAATGACTGTGATGAGAGAAAAGGCATATTATCAACTTCAGTGCATACAATTTTCATTGTAAAGCATTCTCCTAGACTAATAGGTCCAGCTGGAAGTGAATTATCAAGAGTGTTCTCTTGAAAATGCAGTGCTGAACTGAGGAAGTTCCATTATTGGCTTTCTCATTTTTTAAATTCAGTATATTTTTAAAAGCACCCATTCCAACAAAGCAGCCTCAAAGCATTTAAAGGGTACAATGTATACAGACACACAAAACAAATATATCCCACAATAAATATATGTATATCAGGTGAATTGTTGACTCTCCCCATAGTGTGTGAATGTGTGCATGAAATTTTCCTATGGTTACACTGCGTTGGACTGGTGTCCAGTCTGGGGTGTATGCTGTCTCGCCTAGTGCTTTATGCTTCCCCGATAGGCTCTGGATCACTGTATCCCTGGTTTGGACAACAAGGAGTGAGTGACTAAATAAGTATACGTTAACAAAATTATGTGGGTAAAATGACAATGTAGCAAAAACATCCCATCAATAATGTATGTTAAATGTTAATCCACTTATTTTTACCTTTTCGCATCAGCATGAGATGCTGGAGTGTCTGTAACTAAATCACTGACTACAGCATCATCTGTCAAGAGCAGAAAAAAACAAGTTACCACAGCGTAAGAAAAATTCATGACTTTAAATGATATAACTCATGTCCCTGTTCAGCGTTGTTGTGACTTTAGCATTACCATCATTACTACAGTTAATTGGCCTCCTTCCATTTGTGTGCTTTTCAGAGGATGAATCTTCCAGTTCCTCAAGTTTAGATTTGTGTTTCCTTTGGAAAGAGGCATCTTCGTTTGCAGCCTCAATGACATTAGTGCAGTCCTCATTCTCTTTCTCAGCTGTCTCAGAGTCCACCTCAGCCACTTCGTTGTCCATTTCCTCCTCAGCAGTTTGGTCATTAGGGCTAAGGACCTTACCTAAAGTTAGAAATGGAGTGACCAAGCACAAATGTTTTGGGAAACAAAGAAAAAAGCTGTGGCCTTAAACCCTTGAGCAAAGTGGCTAAAAATATAATTGGTGTAAAAGACAAGTGTTGTGTAAAGCAGGGGAGTCAAACATACAATCTGTTATCCAGCCTACATGATTAGTGGGCAAGTTTTTGCCTGCAGCTGAACACTGTTATTATAGACTTTATGAAATAGCACTAATAATACACAAATGACTAAATCTGCCTATCAAAAGTTATGTAACTAAATCTATTATACCATCATACCACCAAATGGCCAGCAATACTTTGCCCACAGTGACAGCATATTCCAGTGGAGAACAGATAAGTGCATGTTAATGTGCGCATAACTAATACACCCAAGTAAACACAGCTTTGCCAGTATAAGCCTTTCAAAAAAATACAGCTGTATAGGATATTGATTTAACACATTTTTTGAAAATCAGCTTTCCAACAAAGTCAACATTTTGGTAAACTTGTGACTAGCAACTGATGAAAGCATGCTATAATTAATGTGGTTGACTTTGCAGTTTTCATCTGTGGTGCTGATAGACATATGCACATCAGGTAAAAATATGAATATAACATTTCACTGCTACACAGGTTCAAAATAACCCAGCGTGACAACTTTATCTGCAAGAATTATGTCCCCACTCGGAACAATTTCCATCTGTGAACAGCTATTTTCTGTAATGAATAATCCACACAGCCAATTACAGTAACACTTTGTTCTGGGTTGTGAAAAAAAAAATCGGAGCCCATGCCGGAAGCACTGGAAACAAGGCGGAAGGGGTACACTCTAGATGGGATGCCAGTCCATCGCAGGGTAGCCCTACACACACACACACACACACACACACACACACACACACACACACACACACACACACACACACACGATCAACCATTCACATACAATGGCCAAATTGGTGTTAGGAATTCACCTGAACTAAATGTCTTGGACTGTGGAAGAAAACCAGAGCACCTGGAGGAAACCCATTCAGACAACAAGAGAACATGCAAACTCCACACAGATAGCGTGGGATTCATTCCTGCACAATCTCACACCACCCCTAACCCTACCTCCAGCCATAGCCCAGGCTCCAGCCTTAACCCGACCTCCAGACGTAACCGTAGCTCCCAGCTGAAATCCGGCTGCTGCGCAAGCCACAGCGCCGGCCCCGCAAAAAGCCGAAACCCATAGGCGGGCTCCAGCAATTACCCTAGCTCGAACCCTAACCCTAGTTCCAGCCTTAACCCTACCTCCAGCCATAGCCCAGGCTCCAGCCTTAACCCGACCTCCAGCCCAAACCGTAGCTCCCAGCTGAAATCCGGCTGGTGCGCAAGCCACGGCGCCGGCCCCGCAAAAAGCCGAAACCCTTAGGCGGGCTCCAGCACTACCATTCTCTAACCCTAACCCTAGCTCCAGCCTTAACCCTACCTCCAGCCATAGCCCAGGCTCCGGCCTAACCCTTCCTCCAGCCCAAACCGTAGCTCCCGGCTGCAATCCGGCTGCTGCGCAAGCCACAGCGCCGGCCCCGCAAAAAGCCGAAACCCTTAGGCGGGCTCCAGCACATACCATTCTCTAACCCTAACCTAGCTCCAGCCTTAACCCTACCTCCAGCCATAGCCCAGGCTCCGGCCTTAACCCGACCTCCAGACGGAACCGTAGCTCCCAGCTGAAATCCGGCTGCTGCGCAAGCCACAGCGCCGGCCCCGCAAAAAGCCGAAACCCTTAGGCGGGCTCCAGCACTTGCCCCAGCCCGAACCCTAACCCTAGCTCCAGCCTTAACCCTACCTCCAGCCATAGCCCAGGCTCCAGCCTTAACCCGACCTCCAGCCCAAACTGTAGCTCCCAGCTGACATCCGGCTGCTGCGCAAGCCACAGCGCCGGCCCCGCAAAAAGCCGAAACCCTTAGGCGGGCTCCAGCACATACCATTCTCTAACCCTAACCCTAGCTCGAGCCTTAACCCTACCTCCAGCCATAGCCCAGGCTCCGGCCTTAACCCGACCTCCAGCCCAAACCGTAGCTCCCAGCTGAAATCCGGCTGCTGCGCAAGCCACAGCGCCGGCCCCGCAATAAGCAGAAACCCTTAGGCGGGCTCCAGCACATACCATTCTCTAACCCTAACCCTAGCTCCAGCCTTAACCCTACCTCCAGCCATAGCCCAGGCTCAGCCTTAACCCGACCTCCAGCCCAAACCGTAGCTCCCAGCTGAAATCCGGCTGCTGCGCAAGCCACAGCGCCGGCCCCGCAAAAAGCCGAAACCCTTAGGCGGGCTCCAGCACTTGCCCCAGCCCGAACCCTAACCCTAGCTCCAGCCTTAACCCTACCTCCAGCCATAGCCCAGGCTCCGGCCTTAACCCGACCTCCAGCCCAAACCGTAGCTCCCAGCTGAAATCCGGCTGCTGCGCAAGCCACAGCGCCGGCCCCGCAATAAGCAGAAACCCTTAGGCGGGCTCGAGCACATACCATTCTCTAACCCTAACCCTAGCTCCAGCCTTAACCCTACCTCCAGCCATAGCCCAGGCTTCAGCCTTAACCCGACCTCCAGCCCAAACCGTAGCTCCCAGCTGAAATCCGGCTGCTGCGCAAGCCACAGCGCCGGCCCCGCAAAAAGCCGAAACCCTTAGGCGGGCTCCAGCACTTGCCCCAGCCCGAACCCTAACCCTAGCTCCAGCCTTAACCCTACCTCCAGCCATAGCCCAGGCTCCAGCCTTAACCCGACCTCCAGCCCAAACCGTAGCTCCCAGCTGAAATCCGGCTGCTGCGCAAGCCACAGCGCCGGCCCCGCAAAAAGCCGAAACCCTTAGGCGGGCTCCAGCACATACCATTCTCTAACCCTAACCCTAGCTCCAGCCTTAACCCTACCTCCAGCCATAGCCCAGGCTCCAGCCTTAACCCGACCTCCAGCCCAAACCGTAGCTCCCAGCTGAAATCCGGCTGCTGCGCAAGCCACAGCGCCGGCCCCGCAATAAGCCGAAACCCTTAGGCGGGCTCCAGCACTTGCCCCAGCCCGAACCCTAACCCTAGCTCCAGCCTTAACCCTACCTCCAGCCATAGCCCAGGCTCCAGCCTTAACCCGACCTCCAGCCCAAACCGTAGCTCCCAGCTGAAATCCGGCTGCTGCGCAAGCCACAGCGCCGGCCCCGCAAAAAGCCGAAACCCTTAGCCGGGCTCCAGCACATACCATTCTCTAACCCTAACCCTAGCTCCAGCCTTAACCCTACCTCCAGCCATAGCCCAGGCTCCAGCCTTAACCCGACCTCCAGCCCAAACCGTAGCTCCCAGCTGAAATCCGGCTGCTGCGCAAGCCACAGCGCCGGCCCCGCAAAAAGCCGAAACCCTTAGGCGGGCTCCAGCACTTGCCCCAGCCCGAACCCTAACCCTAGCTCCAGCCTTAACCCTACCTCCAGCCATAGCCCAGGCTCCAGCCTTAACCCGACCTCCAGCCCAAACCGTAGCTCCCAGCTGAAATCCGGCTGCTGCGCAAGCCACAGCGCCGGCCCCGCAATAAGCAGAAACCCTTAGGCGGGCTCCAGCACATACCATTCTCTAACCCTAACCCTAGCTCCAGCCTTAACCCTACCTCCAGCCATAGCCCAGGCTCCAGCCTTAACCCGACCTCCAGCCCAAACCGTAGCTCCCAGCTGAAATCCGGCTGCTGCGCAAGCCACAGCGCCGGCCCCGCAATAAGCCGAAACCCTTAGGCGGGCTCCAGCACATACCATTCTCTAACCCTAACCCTAGCTCCAGCCTTAACCCTACCTCCAGCCATAGCCCAGGCTCCAGCCTTAACCCGACCTCCAGCCCAAACCGTAGCTCCCAGCTGAAATCCGGCTGCTGCGCAAGCCACAGCGCCGGCCCCGCAAAAAGCCGAAACCCTTAGGCGGGCTCCAGCACTTGCCCCAGCCCGAACCCTAACCCTAGCTCCAGCCTTAACCCTACCTCCAGCCATAGCCCAGGCTCCAGCCTTAACCCGACCTCCAGCCCAAACCGTAGCTCCCAGCTGAAATCCGGCTGCTGCGCAAGCCACAGCGCCGGCCCCGCAATAAGCCGAAACCCTTAGGCGGGCTCCAGCACATACCATTCTCTAACCCTAACCCTAGCTCCAGCCTTAACCCTACCTCCAGCCATAGCCCAGGCTCCAGCCTTAACCCGACCTCCAGCCCAAACCGTAGCTCCCAGCTGAAATCCGGCTGCTGCGCAAGCCACAGCGCCGGCCCCGCAAAAAGCCGAAACCCTTAGGCGGGCTCCAGCACTTGCCCCAGCCCGAACCCTAACCCTAGCTCCAGCCTTAACCCTACCTCCAGCCATAGCCCAGGCTCCAGCCTTAACCCGACCTCCAGCCCAAACCGTAGCTCCCAGCTGAAATCCGGCTGCTGCGCAAGCCACAGCGCCGGCCCCGCAAAAAGCCGAAACCCTTAGCCGGGCTCCAGCACTTGCCCCAGCCCGAACCCTAACCCTAGCTCCAGCCTTAACCCTACCTCCAGCCATAGCCCAGGCTCCAGCCTTAACCCGACCTCCAGCCCAAACCGTAGCTCCCAGCTGAAATCCGGCTGCTGCGCAAGCCACAGCGCCGGCCCCGCAAAAAGCAGAAACCCTTAGGCGGGCTCCAGCACATACCATTCTCTAACCCTAACCCTAGCTCCAGCCTTAACCCTACCTCCAGCCATAGCCCAGGCTCCAGCCTTAACCCGACCTCCAGCCCAAACCGTAGCTCCCAGCTGAAATCCGGCTGCTGCGCAAGCCACAGCGCCGGCCCCGCAAAAAGCCGAAACCCTTAGGCGGGCTCCAGCACTTGCCCCAGCCCGAACCCTAACCCTAGCTCCAGCCTTAACCCTACCTCCAGCCATAGCCCAGGCTCCAGCCTTAACCCGACCTCCAGCCCAAACCGTAGCTCCCAGCTGAAATCCGGCTGCTGCGCAAGCCACAGCGCCGGCCCCGCAAAAAGCAGAAACCCTTAGGCGGGCTCCAGCACATACCATTCTCTAACCCTAACCCTAGCTCCAGCCTTAACCCTACCTCCAGCCATAGCCCAGGCTCCAGCCTTAACCCGACCTCCAGCCCAAACCGTAGCTCCCAGCTGAAATCCGGCTGCTGCGCAAGCCACAGCGCCGGCCCCGCAAAAAGCCGAAACCCTTAGGCGGGCTCCAGCACATACCATTCTCTAACCCTAACCCTAGCTCCAGCCTTAACCCTACCTCCAGCCATAGCCCAGGCTCCAGCCTTAACCCGACCTCCAGCCCAAACCGTAGCTCCCAGCTGAAATCCGGCTGCTGCGCAAGCCACAGCGCCGGCCCCGCAATAAGCCGAAACCCTTAGGCGGGCTCCAGCACATACCATTCTCTAACCCTAACCCTAGCTCCAGCCTTAACCCTACCTCCAGCCATAGCCCAGGCTCCAGCCTTAACCCGACCTCCAGCCCAAACCGTAGCTCCCAGCTGAAATCCGGCTGCTGCGCAAGCCACAGCGCCGGCCCCGCAAAAAGCCGAAACCCTTAGGCGGGCTCCAGCACTTGCCCCATCTCTAACCCTAACCCTAGCTCCAGCCTTAACCCTACCTCCAGCCATAGCCCAGGCTCCAGCCTTAACCCGACCTCCAGCCCAAACCGTAGCTCCCAGCTGAAATCCGGCTGCTGCGCAAGCCACAGCGCCGGCCCCGCAAAAAGCAGAAACCCTTAGGCGGGCTCCAGCACATACCATTCTCTAACCCTAACCCTAGCTCCAGCCTTAACCCTACCTCCAGCCATAGCCCAGGCTCCAGCCTTAACCCGACCTCCAGCCCAAACCGTAGCTCCCAGCTGAAATCCGGCTGCTGCGCAAGCCACAGCGCCGGCCCCGCAAAAAGCCGAAACCCTTAGGCGGGCTCCAGCACATACCATTCTCTAACCCTAACCCTAGCTCCAGCCTTAACCCTACCTCCAGCCATAGCCCAGGCTCCAGCCTTAACCCGACCTCCAGCCCAAACCGTAGCTCCCAGCTGAAATCCGGCTGCTGCGCAAGCCACAGCGCCGGCCCCGCAAAAAGCCGAAACCCTTAGGCGGGCTCCAGCACTTGCCCCATCCCTAACCCTAACCCTAGCTCCAGCCTTAACCCTACCTCCAGCCATAGCCCAGGCTCCAGCCTTAACCCGACCTCCAGCCCAAACCGTAGCTCCCAGCTGAAATCCGGCTGCTGCGCAAGCCACAGCGCCGGCCCCGCAAAAAGCCGAAACCCTTAGGCGGGCTCCAGCACATCCCATTCTCTAACCCTAACCCTAGCTCCAGCCTTAACCCTACCTCCAGCCATAGCCCAGGCTCCGGCCTTAACCCGACCTCCAGCCCAAACCGTAGCTCCCAGCTGAAATCCGGCTGCTGCGCAAGCCACAGCGCCGGCCCCGCAAAAAGCCGAAACCCTTAGGCGGGCTCCAGCACTTGCCCCAGCCCGAACCCTAACCCTAGCTCCAGCCTTAACCCTACCTCCAGCCATAGCCCAGGCTCCAGCCTTAACCCGACCTCCAGCCCAAACCGTAGCTCCCAGCTGAAATCCGGCTGCTGCGCAAGCCACAGCGCCGGCCCCGCAAAAAGCCGAAACCCTTAGGCAGGCTCCAGCACTTGCCCCAGCCCGAACCCTAACCCTAGCTCCAGCCTTAACCCTACCTCCAGCCATAGCCCAGGCTCCAGCCTTAACCCGACCTCCAGCCCAACCGTAGCTCCCAGCTGAAATCCGGCTGCTGCGCAAGCCACAGCGCCGGCCCCGCAATAAGCCGAAACCCTTAGCCGGGCTCCAGCACATACCATTCTCTAACCCTAACCCTAGCTCCAGCCTTAACCCTACCTCCAGCCATAGCCCAGGCTCCAGCCTTAACCCGACCTCCAGCCCAAACCGTAGCTCCCAGCTGAAATCCGGCTGCTGCGCAAGCCACAGCGCCGGCCCCGCAAAAAGCCGAAACCCTTAGGCGGGCTCCAGCACTTGCCCCAGCCCGAACCCTAACCCTAGCTCCAGCCTTAACCCTACCTCCAGCCATAGCCCAGGCTCCAGCCTTAACCCGACCTCCAGCCCAAACCGTAGCTCCCAGCTGAAATCCGGCTGCTGCGCAAGCCACAGCGCCGGCCCCGCAAAAAGCCGAAACCCTTAGCCGGGCTCCAGCACTTGTCCCAGCCCGAACCCTAACCCTAGCTCCAGCCTTAACCCTACCTACAGCCATAGCCCAGGCTCCAGCCTTAACCCGACCTCCAGCCCAAACCGTAGCTCCCAGCTGAAATCCGGCTGCTGCGCAAGCCACAGCGCCGGCCCCGCAAAAAGCCGAAACCCTTAGGCGGGCTCCAGCACATACCATTCTCTAACCCTAACCCTAGCTCCAGCCTTAACCCTACCTCCAGCCATAGCCCAGGCTCCAGCCTTAACCCGACCTCCAGCCCAAACCGTAGCTCCCAGCTGAAATCCGGCTGCTGCGCAAGCCACAGCGCCGGCCCCAGCAAAAGCCGAAACCCTTAGCCGGGCTCCAGCACTTGCCCCAGCCCGAACCCTAACCCTAGCTCCAGCCTTAACCCTACCTCCAGCCATAGCCCAGGCTCCAGCCTTAACCCGACCTCCAGCCCAAACCGTAGCTCCCAGCTGAAATCCGGCTGCTGCGCAAGCCACAGCGCCGGCCCCGCAAAAAGCCGAAACCCTTAGGCGGGCTCCAGCACATACCATTCTCTAACCCTAACCCTAGCTCCAGCCTTAACCCTACCTCCAGCCATAGCCCAGGCTCCAGCCTTAACCCGACCTCCAGCCCAAACCGTAGCTCCCAGCTGAAATCCGGCTGCTGCGCAAGCCACAGCGCCGGCCCCGCAATAAGCCGAAACCCTTAGGCGGGCTCCAGCACTTGCCCCAGCCCGAACCCTAACCCTAGCTCCAGCTTAACCTACCTCCAGCCATTATCCCAGGCTCCGGCCTTCCCCCAACCCGACTCCAGCCCAAACCGTTAGCTCCCAGCTGAAATCCGGCTGCTGCGCAAGCCACAGCGCCGGCCCCGCAAAAAGCCGAAACCCTTAGGCGGGCTCCAGCACATACCATTCTCTAACCCTAACCCTAGCTCCAGCCTTAACCCTACCTCCAGCCATAGCCCAGGCTCCAGCCTTAACCCGACCTCCAGCCCAAACCGTAGCTCCCAGCTGAAATCCGGCTGCTGCGCAAGCCACAGCGCCGGCCCCGCAAAAGCCGAAACCCTTAGGCGGGCTCCAGCACATACCATTCTCTAACCCTAACCCTAGCTCCAGCCTTAACCCTACCTCCAGCCATAGCCCAGGCTCCAGCCTTAACCCGACCTCCAGCCCAAACCGTAGCTCCCAGCTGAAATCCGGCTGCTGCGCAAGCCACAGCGCCGGCCCCGCAAAAGCCGAAACCCTTAGGCGGGCTCCAGCACATACCATTCTCTAACCCTAACCCTAGCTCCAGCCTTAACCCTACCTCCAGCCATAGCCCAGGCTCCAGCCTTAACCCGACCTCCAGCCCAAACCGTAGCTCCCAGCTGAAATCCGGCTGCTGCGCAAGCCACAGCGCCGGCCCCGCAATAAGCCGAAACCCTTAGGCGGGCTCCAGCACTTGCCCCAGCCCGAACCCTAACCCTAGCTCCAGCCTTAACCCTACCTCCAGCCATAGCCCAGGCTCCAGCCTTAACCCGACCTCCAGCCCAAACCGTAGCTCCCAGCTGAAATCCGGCTGCTGCGCAAGCCACAGCGCCGGCCCCGCAATAAGCCGAAACCCTTAGGCGGGCTCCAGCACATACCATTCTCTAACCCTAACCCTAGCTCCAGCCTTAACCCTACCTCCAGCCATAGCCCAGGCTCCGGCCTTAACCCGACCTCCAGACGGAACCGTAGCTCCCAGCTGAAATCCGGCTGCTGCGCAAGCCACAGCGCCGGCCCCGCAATAAGCTGAAACCCTTAGCCGGGCTCCAGCACTTGCCCCAGCCCGAACCCTAACCCTAGCTCCAGCCTTAACCCTACCTCCAGCCATAGCCCAGGCTCCAGCCTTAACCCGACCTCCAGCCCAAACCGTAGCTCCCAGCTGAAATCCGGCTGCTGCGCAAGCCACAGCGCCGGCCCCGCAATAAGCCGAAACCCTTAGGCGGGCTCCAGCACATACCATTCTCTAACCCTAACCCTAGCTCCAGCCTTAACCCTACCTCCAGCCATAGCCCAGGCTCCAGCCTTAACCCGACCTCCAGCCCAAACCGTAGCTCCCAGCTGAAATCCGGCTGCTGCGCAAGCCACAGCGCCGGCCCCGCAAATAAGCAGAAACCCTTAGGCGGGCTCCAGCACTTGCCCCAGCCCGAACCCTAACCCTAGCTCCAGCCTTAACCCTACCTCCAGCCATAGCCCAGGCTCCAGCCTTAACCCGACCTCCAGCCCAAACCGTAGCTCCCAGCTGAAATCCGGCTGCTGCGCAAGCCACAGCGCCGGCCCCGCAAAAAGCAGAAACCCTTAGGCGGGCTCCAGCACATGCCCCATCCCGAACCCTAACCCTAGCTCCAGCCTTAACCCTACCTCCAGCCATAGCCCAGGCTCCAGCCTTAACCCGACCTCCAGCCCAAACCGTAGCTCCCAGCTGAAATCTGGCTGCTGCGCAAGCCACAGCGCCGGCCCCGCAAAAAGCCGATACCCTTAGGCGGGCTCCAGCACTTGCCCCAGCCCGAACCCTAACCCTAGCTCCAGCCTTAACCCTACCTCCAGCCATAGCCCAGGCTCCGGCCTTAACCCGACCTCCAGTCTAAACCGTAGCTCCCAGCTGAAATCCGGCTGCTGCGCAAGCCACAGCGCCGGCCCCGCTAAAGCCGAAACCCTTAGGCGGGCTCCAGCACTTGCCCCAGCCCGAACCCTAACCCTAGCTCCAGCCTTAACCCTACCTCCAGCCATAGCCCAGGCTCCGGCCTTAATCCGACCTCCAGCCCAAACCGTAGCTCCCAGCTGAAATCCGGCTGCTGCGCAAGCCACAGCGCCGGCCCCGCAAAAAGCCGAAACCCTTAGGCGGGCTCCAGCACATACCATTCTCTAACCCTAACCCTAGCTCCAGCCTTAACCCTACCTCCAGCCATAGCCCAGGCTCCAGCCTTAACCCGACCTCCAGCCCAAACCGTAGCTCCCAGCTGAAATCCGGCTGCTGCGCAAGCCACAGCGCCGGCCCCGCAAAAAGCCGAAACCCTTAGGCGGGCTCCAGCACATGCCCCATCCCGAACCCTAACCCTAGCTCCAGCCTTAACCCTACCTCCAGCCATAGCCCAGGCTCCAGCCTTAACCCGACCTCCAGCCCAAACCGTAGCTCCCAGCTGAAATCCGGCTGCTGCGCAAGCCACAGCGCCGGCCCCGCAAAAAGCCGAAACCCTTAGGCGGGCTCCAGCACATACCATTCTCTAACCCTAACCCTAGCTCCAGCCTTAACCCTACCTCCAGCCATAGCCCAGGCTCCAGCCTTAACCCGACCTCCAGCCCAAACCGTAGCTCCCAGCTGAAATCCGGCTGCTGCGCAAGCCACAGCGCCGGCCCCGCAAAAAGCCGAAACCCTTAGGCGGGCTCCAGCACTTACCATTCTCGAACCCTAACCCTAGCTCCAGCCTTAACCCTACCTCCAGCCATAGCCCAGGCTCCAGCCTTAACCCGACCTCCAGCCCAAACCGTAGCTCCCAGCTGAAATCCGGCTGCTGCGCAAGCCACAGCGCCGGCCCCGCAAAAAGCCGAAACCCTTAGGCGGGCTCCAGCACTTGCCCAGCCCGAACCCTAACCCTAGCTCCAGCCTTAACCCTACCTCCAGCCATAGCCCAGGCTCCAGCCTTAACCCGACCTCCAGCCCAAACCGTAGCTCCCAGCTGAAATCCGGCTGCTGCGCAAGCCACAGCGCCGGCCCCGCAAAAGCCGAAACCCTTAGCCGGGCTCAGCACATTACCATTCTCTAACCCTAACCCTAGCTCCAGCCTTAACCCTACCTCCAGCCATAGCCCAGGCTCCAGCCTTAACCCGACCTCCAGCCCAAACCGTAGCTCCCAGCTGAAATCCGGCTGCTGCGCAAGCCACAGCGCCGGCCCCGCAATAAGCCGAAACCCTTAGGCGGGCTCCAGCACTTACCCATTCTCTAACCCTAACCCTAGCTCCAGCCTTAACCCTACCTCCAGCCATAGCCCAGGCTCCGGCCTAAATCCGACCTCCAGCCCAAACCCTAGCTCCCAGCTGAAATCCGGCTGCTGCGCAAGCCACAGCGCCGGCCCCGCAATAAGCCGATATCCTTAGGCGGGCTCCAGCACATACCATTCTCTAACCCTAACCCTAGCTCCAGCCTTAACCCTACCTCCAGCCATAGCCCAGGCTCCGGCCTTAACCCGACCTCCAGACGGAACTGTAGCTCCCAGCTGAAATCCGGCTGCTGCGCAAGCCACAGCGCCGGCCCCGCAAAAAGCAGAAACCCTTAGCAGAGCTCCAGCACTTTCCATTCTCTAACCCTAACCCAAGCTCCAGCCGTAACCCCACCTCCAGCCATAGCCCAGGCTCCGGCCTTAACCCGACCTCCAGCCCAAACCGTAGCTCCCAGCTGAAATCCGGCTGCTGCGCAAGCCACAGCGCCGGCCCCGCAATAAGCCGAAACCCTTAGGCGGGCTCCAGCACTTGCCCCATCTCTAACCCTAACCCTAGCTCCAGCCTTAACCCTACCTCCAGCCATAGCCCAGGCTCCGGCCTAAATCCGACCTCCAGCCCAAACCGTAGCTCCCAGCTGAAATCCGGCTGCTGCGCAAGCCACAGCGCCGGCCCCGCAATAAGCAGAAACCCTTAGCCGGGCTCCAGCACTTGCCCCAGCCCGAACCCTAACCCTAGCTCCAGCCTTAACCCTACCTCCAGAAATAGCCCAGGCTCCGGCCTTAATCCGACCTCCAGCCCAAACCGTAGCTCCCAGCTGAAATCCGGCTGCTGCGCAAGCCACAGCGCCGGCCCCGCAATAAGCCGATATCCTTAGGCGGGCTCCAGCACATACCATTCTCTAACCCTAACCCTAGCTCCAGCCTTAACCCTACCTCCAGCCATAGCCCAGGCTCCGGCCTTAACCCGACCTCCAGACGTAATGGTAGCTCCCAGCTGAAATCCGGCTGCTGCGCAAGCCACAGCGCCGGCCCCGCAACAAGCCGAAACCCTTAGGCGGGCTCCAGCACTTACCATTCTCTAACCCTAACCCTAGCTCCAGCCTTAACCCTACCTCCAGCATAGCCCAGGCTCCGGCCTTAACCCGACTCCAGCCCAAACCGTAGCTCCCAGCTGAAATCCGGCTGCTGCGCAAGCCACAGCGCCGGCCCCGCAAAAGCAGAAACCCTTAGCCGGGCTCCAGCACTTGCCCTAGCCCGAACCCTAACCCTAGCTCCAGCCTTAACCCTACCTCCAGCCATAGCCCAGGCTCCGGCCTTAACCCGACCTCCAGCCCGAAACCCGTAGCTCCCAGCTGAAATCCGGCTGCTGCGCAAGCCACAGCGCCGGCCCCGCAAAAAGCCGAAACCCTTAGGCGGGCTCCAGCACTTACCAGTCTCTAACCCTAACCCTAGCTCCAGCCTTAACCCTACCTCCAGCCATAGCCCAGGCTCCGGCCTTAACCCGACCTCCAGCCGTAATGGTAGCTCCCAGCTGAAATCCGGCTGCTGCGCAAGCCACAGCGCCGGCCCCGCAAAAAGCAGAAACCCTTAGCCGAGCTCCAGCACTTTGCATTCTCTAACCCTAACCCAAGCTCCAGCCGTAACCCCACCTCCAGCCATAGCCCAGGCTCCGGCCTTAACCCGACCTCCAGCCCAAACCGTAGCTCCCAGCTGAAATCCGGCTGCTGCGCAAGCCACAGCGCCGGCCCCGCAAAAAGCAGAAACCCTTAGCCGGGCTCCAGCACTTGCCCCAGCCCGAACCCTAACCCTAGCTCCAGCCTTAACCCTACCTCCAGCCATAGCCCAGGCTCCGGCCTTAACCCGACCTCCAGCCCAAACCGTAGCTCCCAGCTGAAATCCGGCTGCTGCGCAAGCCACAGCGCCGGCCCCGCAAAAAGCCGATACCCTTAGGCGGGCTCCAGCACATACCATTCTCTAACCCTAACCCTAGCTCCAGCCTTAACCCTACCTCCAGCCATAGCCCAGGCTCCAGGCCTTAACCCGACCTCCAGCCCAAACCGTAGCTCCCAGCTGAAATCCGGCTGCTGCGCAAGCCACAGCGCCGGCCCCGCAAAAAGCCGAAACCCTTAGGCGGGCTCCAGCACTTGCCCCAGCCCTAACCCTAACCCTAGCTCCAGCCTTAACCCTACCTCCAGCCATAGCCCAGGCTCCGGCCTTAACCCGACCTCCAGCCCAAACCGTAGCTCCCAGCTGAAATCCGGCTGCTGCGCAAGCCACAGCGCCGGCCCCGCAAAAAGCCGAAACCCTTAGCCGGGCTCCAGCACTTTCCATTCTCTAACCCTAACCCTAGCTCCAGCCTTAACCCTACCTCCAGCCATAGCCCAGGCTCCGGCCTTAACCCGACCTCCAGCCCAAACCGTAGCTCCCAGCTGAAATCCGGCTGCTGCGCAAGCCACAGCGCCGGCCCCGCAAAAAGCCGAAACCCTTAGGCGGGCTCCAGCACTTGCCCCAGCCCGAACCCTAACCCTAGCTCCAGCCTTAACCCTACCTCCAGCCATAGCCCAGGCTCCAGGCCTTAACCCGACCTCCAGCCCAAACCGTAGCTCCCAGCTGAAATCCGGCTGCTGCGCAAGCCACAGCGCCGGCCCCGCAATAAGCCGAAACCCTTAGCCGGGCTCCAGCACTTGCCCCAGCTCGAACCCTAACCCTAGCTCCAGCCTTAACCCTACCTCCAGCCATAGCCCAGGCTCCAGCCTTAACCCGACCTCCAGCCCAAACCGTAGCTCCCAGCTGAAATCCGGCTGCTGCGCAAGCCACAGCGCCGGCCCCGCAAAAGCCGAAACCCTTAGGCCGGCTCCAGCACTTGCCCCAGCCCGAACCCTAACCCTAGCTCCAGCCTTAACCCTACCTCCAGCCATAGCCCAGGCTCCAGCCTTAACCCGACCTCCAGCCAAACCGTAGCTCCCAGCTGAAATCCGGCTGCTGCGCAAGCCACAGCGCCGGCCCCGCAAAAAGCCGAAACCCTTAGCCGGGCTCCAGCACTTGCCCATCCTCGAACCCTAACCCTAGCTCCAGCCTTAACCCTACCTCCAGCCATAGCCCAGGCTCCAGCCTTAACCCGACCTCCAGCCCAAACCGTAGCTCCCAGCTGAAATCCGGCTGCTGCGCAAGCCACAGCGCCGGCCCCGCAAAAGCCGAAACCCTTAGGCGGGCTCCAGCACATACCATTCTCTAACCCTAACCCTAGCTCCAGCCTTAACCCTACCTCCAGCCATAGCCCAGGCTCCAGCCTTAACCCGACCTCCAGCCCAAACCGTAGCTCCCAGCTGAAATCCGGCTGCTGCGCAAGCCACAGCGCCGGCCCCGCAAAAGCCGAAACCCTTAGCCGGGCTCCAGCACTTGACCCATCTCCTAACCCTAACCCTAGCTCCAGCCTTAACCCTACCTCCAGCCATAGCCCAGGCTCCAGCCTTAACCCGACCTCCAGCCCAAACCGTAGCTCCCAGCTGAAATCCGGCTGCTGCGCAAGCCACAGCGCCGGCCCCGCAATAAGCCGAAACCCTTAGCCGGGCTCCAGCACTTACCCTCCTCTAACCCTAACCCTAGCTCCAGCCTTAACCCTACCTCCAGCCATAGCCCAGGCTCCAGGCCTTAACTCCGACCTCCAGCCCAAACCGTAGCTCCCAGCTGAAATCCGGCTGCTGCGCAAGCCACAGCGCCGGCCCCGCAATAAGCCGAAACCCTTAGGCGGGCTCCAGCACATACCATTCTCTAACCCTAACCCTAGCTCCAGCCTTAACCCTACCTCCAGCCATAGCCCAGGCTCCAGCCTTAACCCGACCTCCAGCCTAAACCGTAGCTCCCAGCTGAAATCCGGCTGCTGCGCAAGCCACAGCGCCGGCCCCGCAAAAAGCCGAAACCCTTAGCCGGGCTCCAGCACTTACCATTCTCTAACCCTAACCCTAGCTCCAGCCTTAACCCTACCTCCAGCCATAGCCCAGGCTCCAGCCTTAACCCGACCTCCAGCCCAAACCGTAGCTCCCAGCTGAAATCCGGCTGCTGCGCAAGCCACAGCGCCGGCCCCCGCAAAAAGCCGAAACCCTTAGCCGGGCTCCAGCACATACCATCTCTAACCCTAACCCTAGCTCCAGCCTTAACCCTACCTCCAGCCATAGCCCAGGCTCCAGCCTTAACCCGACCTCCAGCCCAAACCGTAGCTCCCAGCTGAAATCCGGCTGCTGCGCAAGCCACAGCGCCGGCCCCGCAAAAAGCCGAAACCCTTAGCGGGCTCCAGCACTTGCCCCATCCCGAACCCTAACCCTAGCTCCAGCCTTAACCCTACCTCCAGCCATAGCCCAGGCTCCGGCCTTAACCCGACCTCCAGCCCAAACCGTAGCTCCCAGCTGAAATCCGGCTGCTGCGCAAGCCACAGCGCCGGCCCCGCAATAAAGCCGAAACCCTTAGGCGGGCTCCAGCACTTGCCCCAGCCCGAACCCTAACCCTAGCTCCAGCCTTAACCCTACCTCCAGCCATAGCCCAGGCTCCGGCCTTAACCCGACCTCCAGTCTAAACCGTAGCTCCCAGCTGAAATCCGGCTGCTGCGCAAGCCACAGCGCCGGCCCCGCTAAATGCCAAAACCCTTAGGCGGGCTCCAGCACTTGCCCCAGCCCGAACCCTAACCCTAGCTCCAGCCTTAACCCTACCTCCAGCCATAGCCCAGGCTCCGGCCTTAACCCGACCTCCAGCCCAAACCGTAGCTCCCAGCTGAAATCCGGCTGCTGCGCAAGCCACAGCGCCGGCCCCGCAATAAGCCGATACCCTTAGGCGGGCTCCAGCACATACCATTCTCTAATCCCTAACCCTAGCTCCAGCCTTAACCCTACCTCCAGCCATAGCCCAGGCTCCGGCCTTAACCCGACCTCCAGCCCAAACCGTAGCTCCCAGCTGAAATCCGGCTGCTGCGCAAGCCACAGCGCCGGCCCCGCAATAAGCCGAAACCCTTAGGCGGGCTCCAGCACTTGCCCCAGCCCGAACCCTAACCCTAGCTCCAGCCTTAACCCTACCTCCAGCCATAGCCCAGGCTCCGGCCTTAACCCGACCTCCAGCCCAAACCGTAGCTCCCAGCTGAAATCCGGCTGCTGCGCAAGCCACAGCGCCGGCCCCGCAATAAGCCGAAACCCTTAGGCGGGCTCCAGCACATACCATTCTCTAACCCTAACCCTAGCTCCAGCCTTAACCCTACCTCCAGCCATAGCCCAGGCTCCGGCCTTAACCCGACCTCCAGCCCAAACCGTAGCTCCCAGCTGAAATCCGGCTGCTGCGCAAGCCACAGCGCCGGCCCCGCAATAAGCCGAAACCCTTAGCCGGGCTCCAGCACTTGCCCCAGCCCGAACCCTAACCCTAGCTCCAGCCTTAACCCTACCTCCAGCCATAGCCCAGGCTCCAGCCTTAACCCGACCTCCAGCCCAAACCGTAGCTCCCAGCTGAAATCCGGCTGCTGCGCAAGCCACAGCGCCGGCCCCGCAATAAGCCGAAACCCTTAGGCGGGCTCCAGCACATACCATTCTCTAACCCTAACCCTAGCTCCAGCCTTAACCCTACCTCCAGCCATAGCCCAGGCTCCAGCCTTAACCCGACCTCCAGCCCAAACCGTAGCTCCCAGCTGAAATCCGGCTGCTGCGCAAGCCACAGCGCCGGCCCCGCTAATAAGCCGAAACCCTTAGGCGGGCTCCAGCACTTGCCCCAGCCCGAACCCTAACCCTAGCTCCAGCCTTAACCCTACCTCCAGCCATAGCCCAGGCTCCAGCCTTAACCCGACCTCCAGCCCAAACCGTAGCTCCCAGCTGAAATCCTGGCTGCTGCGCAAGCCACAGCGCCGGCCCCGCAAAAAGCAGAAACCCTTAGGCGGGCTCCAGCACATGCCCCATCCCGAACCCTAACCCTAGCTCCAGCCTTAACCCTACCTCCAGCCATAGCCCAGGCTCCAGCCTTAACCCGACCTCCAGCCCAAACCGTAGCTCCCAGCTGAAATCCGGCTGCTGCGCAAGCCACAGCGCCGGCCCCGCAAAAAGCCGAAACCCTTAGGCGGGCTCCAGCACTTGCCCCATCCCGAACCCTAACCCTAGCTCCAGCCTTAACCCTACCTCCAGCCATAGCCCAGGCTCCAGCCTTAACCCGACCTCCAGCCCAAACCGTAGCTCCCAGCTGAAATCCGGCTGCTGCGCAAGCCACAGCGCCGGCCCCGCAATAAGCCGAAACCCTTAGGCGGGCTCCAGCACATGCCCCATCCCGAACCCTAACCCTAGCTCCAGCCTTAACCCTACCTCCAGCCATAGCCCAGGCTCCAGCCTTAACCCGACCTCCAGCCCAAACCGTAGCTCCCAGCTGAAATCCGGCTGCTGCGCAAGCCACAGCGCCGGCCCCGCAATAAAGCCGAAACCCTTAGGCGGGCTCCAGCACATGCCCATCTCTAACCCTAACCCTAGCTCCAGCCTTAACCCTACCTCCAGCCATAGCCCAGGCTCCAGCCTTAACCCGACCTCCAGCCCAAACCGTAGCTCCCAGCTGAAATCCGGCTGCTGCGCAAGCCACAGCGCCGGCCCCGCAATAAGCCGAAACCCTTAGGCCGGGCTCCAGCACATACCATTCTCTAACCCTAACCCTAGCTCCAGCCTTAACCCTACCTCCAGCCATAGCCCAGGCTCCAGCCTTAACCCGACCTCCAGCCCAAACCGTAGCTCCCAGCTGAAATCCGGCTGCTGCGCAAGCCACAGCGCCGGCCCCGCAAAAAGCCGAAACCCTTAGGCGGGCTCCAGCACATGCCCCAGCCCGAACCCTAACCCTAGCTCCAGCCTTAACCCTACCTCCAGCCATAGCCCAGGCTCCAGCCTTAACCCGACCTCCAGCCCAAACCGTAGCTCCCAGCTGAAATCCTGGCTGCTGCGCAAGCCACAGCGCCGGCCCCGCAATAAGCCGAAACCCTTAGCCGGGCTCCAGCACTTGCCCCAGCCCGAACCCTAACCCTAGCTCCAGCCTTAACCCTACCTCCAGCCATAGCCCAGGCTCCGGCCTAAATCCGACCTCCAGCCCAAACCGTAGCTCCCAGCTGAAATCTGGCTGCTGCGCAAGCCACAGCGCCGGCCCCGCAATAAGCAGAAACCCTTAGCCGGGCTCCAGCACTTGCCCCAGCGGGAACCCTAACCCTAGCTCCAGCCTTAACCCTACCTCCAGAAATAGCCCAGGCTCCGGCCTTAATCCGACCTCCAGCCCAAACCGTAGCTCCCAGCTGAAATCCGGCTGCTGCGCAAGCCACAGCGCCGGCCCCGCAATAAGCCGAAACCCTTAGGCGGGCTCCAGCACATACCATTCTCTAACCCTAACCCTAGCTCCAGCCTTAACCCTACCTCCAGCCATAGCCCAGGCTCCGGCCTTAACCCGACCTCCAGACGGAACCGTAGCTCCCAGCTGAAATCCGGCTGCTGCGCAAGCCACAGCGCTGGCCCCGCAATAAGCTGAAACCCTTATCCGGGCTCCAGCACTTGCCCCAGCCCGAACCCTAACCCTAGCTCCAGCCTTCACCCTACCTCCAGCCATAGCCCAGGCTCCGGCCTTAACCCGACCTCCAGCCAAACCGTAGCTCCCAGCTGAAATCCGGCTGCTGCGCAAGCCACAGCGCCGGCCCCGCAATAAGCCGAAACCCTTAGGCGGGCTCCAGCACATACCATTCTCTAACCCTAACCCTAGCTCCAGCCTTAACCCTACCTCCAGCCATAGCCCAGGCTCCAGCATTAACCCGACCTCCAGCCCAAACTGTAGCTCCCAGCTGAAATCCGGCTGCTGCGCAAGCCACAGCGCCGGCCCCGTAATAAGCCGAAACCCTTAGGCGGGCTCCAGCACTTGCCCCATCCCGAACCCTAACCCTAGCTCCAGCCTTAACCCTACCTCCAGCCATAGCCCAGGCTCCAGCCTTAACCCGACCTCCAGCCCAAACCGTAGCTCCCAGCTGAAATCTGGCTGCTGCGCAAGCCACAGCGCCGGCCCCGCAATAAGCCGATATCCTTAGGCGGGCTCCAGCACATGCCCCAGCCCGAACCCTAACCCTAGCTCCAGCCTTAACCCTACCTCCAGCCATAGCCCAGGCTCCAGCCTTAACCCGACCTCCAGCCCAAACCGTAGCTCCCAGCTGAAATCTGGCTGCTGCGCAAGCCACAGCGCCGGCCCCGCAAAAAGCCGATACCCTTAGGCGGGCTCCAGCACTTGCCCCAGCCCGAACCCTAACCCTAGCTCCAGCCTTAACCCTACCTCCAGCCATAGCCCAGGTTCCAGCCTTAACCCAACCTCCAGCCCAAACCGTATCTCCCAGCTGAAATCCGGCTGCTGCGCAAGCCACAGCGCCGGCCGCGCAAAAAGCCGAAACCCTTAGCCGGGCTCCAGCACTTGCCCCAGCCCGAACCCTAACCCTAGCTCCAGCCTTAACCCTACCTCCAGCCATAGCCCAGGCTCCGGCCTTAACCCGACCTCCAGCCCAAACCGTAGCTCCCAGCTGAAATCCGGCTGCTGCGCAAGCCACAGCGCCGGCCCCGCAAAAAGCCGAAACCCTGAGGCAGGCTCCAGCACATAACATTCTCTAACCCTAACCCTAGCTCCAGCCCTAACCCTACCTCCAGCCATTGCCCAGGCTCCGGCCCTAACCCTGACATATTACTTGCTGCTCCACTGTGCCACCGCTGTTGTGAATAATATATAATAATAATTGTAATATGAATATGTCAAAGCATGGTTGTCAACTCACACACACACACACATTTTCAGAACCGCTTGTCCCACACAGGGTCACGGGGAACCGGAGCCTACCCGGCAACACAGGGCGTAAGGCCGGAGGGGGAGGGGACACACCCAGGACGGGACGCCAGTCCATCGCAAGGCACCCCAAGCGGGACTCGAACCCCAGACCCACCGGAGAGCAGGACTGTGGTCCAACCCACTGCGCCACCGCACCCCCTGGTTGTCAACTCAATGACAGCAATTTGAACACTGTTCTGATGCTTGCCATTGCTCCATTGCATACTCCATAATTTGCGACTGTTGTATAAGCTAAGCAGTATCAGGCAGTAACAACATAAACAAACAGCAAGTATGTCATGGTACCTTAGTGATACTTCATTATTGATTTATATTTTTTCATCTGGAAACTGCTTACTTTTCAGTAACAGTAGCACAGGGGTACTGAATCAGCATACAGCAATATAGAGTACAGGTGAATCAAGCATTAATAACTTACTGCGGCTATGAATAGTGTTCATCCGCACTGCTAATCATCATCTCTGCTGTTACAGAAATATGATGTACAAGACTGGCCCACTGCAGGCGGCACAAATCCTACTTGGCTTGCTCTATGAAACAAGTACGACACCCTGATGTAAAGTTACCTTTTTGTTTACTAGACGGTTTTCTTGCTACCTTTCTCTTGATCTGACTATCAGGTTTAGATTTCTCCCGCTTCATGTTCTCCTCAGCCAGAGTCTTCTTCAGGAGTGTGTTAAAGTAGTTAAGGTCAAGTCGGCGCTTCTCTCCTGTGAAGTAGACAATTTCTGTTAAACAAGGGTTTGGACGGTTTATACCTAGAATTCACTTTCTGACTTAACCAAAGTTACAGCAGTAAGGTTCAGATTGCATTCAATTTAGAGGAGTAAAACAGAAAGACCAAAAAAAAAAAAAAAATCTCAGTTCATATGGCTTTTTGCACTTACTGAAAGCCTTATCAATCCTCCAAGAATTAGTTCGCTCTTCTTTTTTGAATTTGTTCTGTGAGAAACACAATGGAACAACATTTTTAAATAATGCAAAAATGTATTTATAAATATATAATCTAAAACATAGTCTTTGTTTGTAAACTATATGCTTATAAATTTATTTTTGCCTCATAATGGGTACTTGCACAGTTTCCGTAACTACATATTTTTACAGGAATGGAAAAACCTCGTTCCCCTCTAGAACCTGTGAAAATTCTACATAAACCTCCCCCCCCCCATGTTTTCTATTTTTATCTGTTGTCCAAAGATTACTGGACCTAAATTTTACCAATGCTTTGCTTTCCTGCAAGGCAATACACAGATGCACAAAGACTAACTTGATAACGCTGACACGTGTCTTTAAAGCGTATTCATGACTTCTGAAGTGGTCTGTACCTTAATCTCTGCCCTTTCACGGTGAGGAAAAAGCTGGCCAATCATGGAGAAGTCAGTCCCTACCATGCTGATGGCCAAGAAGAACATGTCTGTCTCTGCAGACACAAGAAAACATAAGGAGGATGAATCCGTCTACTGACCAGTATTTTAGACTGGACACACAGTATATACTATGCCAAGCTGTATACTATACGTGTCTTTTTTTTATTTATTTATTTTTTTTTTACTACTAAATCATGCTTTTCCTGTCAATTACATTCATGCATTTAGCACACATTTTTCTCCAGAGTGACACACAATTCAGAATACAGGTGGTCCTCGATTTACGATGCTTCGACTTACAATTTTTTTGACTTTACGATGGTGAGCTGGCAATAGACATTCAGTAGAAACTGTACTTCGAATTTTGAATTTTGATTTTTTTCCCCCCCCCGGGCAAGAAATATGCGGTGGGATACTCTCTCACGATGCTGGGCGGCGGCAGCTATTGGCATCTCTCAGTCTGCCATGCAGTCGCTATACAAATACCCCCCTGTACCTAGGCTGTGTTTTCTGCATCCGTAATGTCACAGAAACACCCATCTGTCTCTCCTGTTACTGGTGGGAAGAACAAGAGGAGGGCAATTACTCTTGAGGAGAAACTCAAGATAACAATCAGCATGAAGGTAGCAAGCCCGTGATGGCCACTGCACGTATGTTAGGCTATGATGTTTGGTAGGTGAGGTGTATTAAACGCATTTTTGACCTACAATATTTCTGACTTATGATGGCTTTTGCAGACCATAACCCCATCATAAATCGGGGACCACCTGTATACAAATGTGTACCGAACCTTATACAATTTCTTTGCTATTATATAGGTAAGGTTAATGAAAAGAAAATGTTTATAATTAAGATAATCTTTGTTAATTTTTTTTATTTTTACCTTTGTCAGACCAGGGCTTAGTGTAGCTGGTTTTCCGGAAGCTCGAGTAAGTCGTTGAAGATCCACGTTCAAAAATGGGGTCATTCTCCTCCACTGTGTTAGGGCCTTTAACCCTCGAGACCTCAACAGTTAAACTGAAATGTACAAAAAGTGATGTGCTGGGAAAAACGCTGGAGGATTCAACTTGTCTTAAGTACGTACACTTTCTTGCCATAATTCACGGAGCTTGTAATGTGGCAGAAAAGAATGTAGCAAAAAGTTACAAAACAAGGATGTTACCTTTCCTCATCGATAATCAAGGAACCGTCTTCTGCCACTTTTACCCTAGGCACTGCCAGCTGAGCATCCTGGGCAGGATCATTATCAGTATCCTCCACATGCCTGTCATCCTCTACTTCATTTTTTCGTGGGTCCTCATGCAGACTTTAAAAAAAATAAAGGAAGAGCATGATCAGATTCTTTTTCAGAAGGGCTTAGTAATCTACAATCACACAAAAAGAAATGATAGATGCTGTCAAACATGTATTCCACATCAAGAACCACACAGAGGCTCTTACTTTTTGCACGGTGATGACGGAACAACTTTTTCAGTGTGTTTCATCTCCTCCACGAGGTAGGATCTGTTTGATATCAAATGATTTTTAACTCTTCAAACATCAAATATAAATTTATAAAGCTTGGAAAAACACAAAATTACAATGAAACGTGAATAGCAAGAATCTCAGAAAATAGCTAAAACAATGTTGAAATGAAAAGGTAATATTACTTCATTGGATTGGTGTCTGGAAGATAGTGGATAAGGTCTGCCATTGTCATCTTGTTACGGTCCTGTGGTGTGTTGCATTCAGAAACGATGGATTTGCTTTTCTTGTGCTTCTACAGGAACACATTTTTTATTAATCACTACTGCAATATTGTTAAATATACTGAGAAAGTTACAATATTTAACAAACTTTTAAAGAAGCATCATACAAAAAAATACATGAAAAGCTATAACATAAATCTAAGTATAGTTTTTACACCATGTCTAGTGGTGGTGGCATTATAAAAACAAAAATTAAATTTGGCATACCACAAAAAAAAAAAAAAAAAAAAAAAAAAAACAAAAGCAAGGTGTACAAAATGAAATATGGTCAGTAACTGTAGAACACAAAACAGGAATTGGTAAGTTTGGCATTTTAAGCAAAGGGATATTATTTCAACACATCTTGAAAAGGCAACAGTTACCAGGACTAATCAGAATCATACTAACCCTCTCTTTTTTCCATTCTCGCTTTAGAAGCTCCCTCAGCTTGTTGGCCTTCACAATCCTCTCGCGTTCAAAGGAGATACTCTGGTTCCTTGAGGTCAAGGTGGACAGAGGTGGATGGACCTTTGTAAATGACACAATGCCCTGTAATAACTTTGGAGCCACTGGAGAGGGTTCACTTGTGAAGGCCCTGCTGTGGCTGGGGGCTGCCTCCTGCTGTCGCTCCAACACTTCCGCAGGCAAACATGGCGTTGTTTTAGATACAAGTTTCCTCGCTTGAGAAGAATCACTCTGGTTTTTGGAGGCTGATGACAAGGGTGCAGGTCTGCTTTGAATTTTGGGCTGTTTTCCACAGCTAGAAGCCCTCTGTCTGCTTGGAGATCTGAGAGCATGTGAGGAATTGCTGTTCAACTGCAGCTGGCCTTCAGATTCAGCTACTGTGACCTCAGCTGGGGGACTTCCTACTGCCTTTGCGGCAGGAGACCTGGGAGTCCTGTGAAATGAGCGGGTTGGTGCTGCAATCATCCTGGTCTTGGTAAGAATTTAGGCATGACACAAAATCGATTTCTTCTTTGCCAGGAAGGAACTGGGGGGTTGCTACAAGCAGTGGTCTCTCCATTCTGGTGTTTTCCATCCCTTCATCAGACAGCAGGAAAAAGTATATAACAAAAAGTAAGTTACAGTGCAGATAATTAATATGTCCTGGTAAACCATTACAGAAAAAAAAAAAAAAAAAACAGTAATTACATTTCATACTGAACTCTTATAGTTGGTCACATATTGGCTAAAGATTCAGACTTAGGACCAGAATGCTGCCAGATCAAGACCAACGATGGGTCAAGCTATGGTACCCTCATGCAGGCCCTAGCTAGTTTAAGAAAATTTTTAGCAGTGTAATGGTAAATTACAAGAAATGTTTAATAAAAATATCACCAAAGAAATAAGACTTACAAGTGAAAAGAAGCTTTTTCCGGCTGTGAACAACGGGTACTATGTGTTGAATGATCGCTGCATTCTTTTTCATCAGGTTGGTCTGCTGCCCCCTTCTGCACTCCAGCTCCACCAGCTTCCGTCCCAGAGCTCTGAGGTGCTTCATCACAGTCCCGAGCATCATTTGTGCTGCTCCACACAGGCTGTGCATCCTGTGTGGCGGTCAGCCCTCGGCTTCCAGGCCTTACATTGGGCCGTACAGCAATCCGTGATCTCCGCATCATCCTGTCAGTAAAGAGTTCAGCACAATTTAACACCAGCAATAAACATGATACTAATCTAAATGAGAACAGGAAAATATAACCTAATTATAATGTTAACCAAAGTAACAGAAGTAATACTCAGGTGTACCTATGGCCAAAGGAGCGCGCGCACACACACACACACACACACATTTTCAGAACCGCTTGTCCCATACGGGGTGGCGGGGAACCGGAGCCTACCCGGTAACACAGGGCGTAAGGCCAGAGGGGGAGGGGACACACCCAGGACGGGACGCCAGTCCGTCGCAAGGCACCCCAAGCGGGATTCAAACCCCAGACCCACCGGAGAGCAGGACCCGGTCCAACCCACTGCACCACCGCGCCCCCTTCGCCAAAGGAGCAAATGAATCTAATTTGATCTGCTTAGGGAATCCACCTGTCTATTTTAAAGTACGTGCCAAAACCAATATACAGACAAAGGACAAAAAACTGACACTGTTCTGATCACAAACGCCTTACTATACTTACTACTCGATTCTATGACAAGCCAGTGGTAAAAATGACTGCATCTTGCTACTACTATGATTTTATCTCAATGGCATAACCTAGTTTTTTTTTAGACATAGTCTTTTAAAATGACTCCGGTATTAATTAACTTCACAGTTCCTACACTCTGTTGTATAAATTTATATAATGGCTAAATCACTGTGAAGTGAATCTATCACTGTAAGTCGCCTCGGTCTTACTCGATCTGTTAAATAAAGGTTATTATTATTATGACAGGTGGCCCCCGATTTACGATGGGGTTATGTTCCGCGAGACCTATTGTAAGTCAAAAATATGGTAAAAAGCCGAAACCCTTAGCCTGACACCAGCACTTACCCTTCTCATACCCATGTGAACGCGGGCTTGAGCCCCTGAGCAGTAGGGAGAGGGGTGGGGGCAGGGTCTTCGCTTCGCATGCTGCTCCGCAACCGCTCTCGGTGCGCTCAGTGCCCCCTGCCGGCGGAGCGCGGAACTGCCGGCCACCAGCAGTAGCGACCCAATCCACCCAGCACGGCCCCGCTGCGGTACCTGAACACTAGCACTAGCACTAAACCCGCCTATATTCCAGAAGTTTGTTTCCACTCATACTTAAGTTACAGAGCATATCCTGCCCTGATGTTCTCTTTATTCGTCTGCTCCGCCCCATTGCTTTCCAGAATCAGATTTGAAGCTGCCATCTCAAAGACCACCTGTTCATGGAGTCACATGGAGGCCAGAGAGCCAGAAGATCCTGAAATTAACAAAACATCCTGCTCCAGTCCTCACTTATAATGGAACGCAGTTCCACCATTAATCATGTTCATTTTACTTATTAACAAAAATGGTCAAATATACAGCACTCAGAAACTTTGCTGAATGCTGACTTGTCCACCTAGGGTGTCCCACAGCGACCAAATTCTTTTTTTACCATGTCACTCTGTCAAATCATCCTTTGTGTTTGAATGAAGGTTATTAGAAATAAGGTTATTATTACTAGGCTGATTACAATATACTTTATTATGAGACGGTTTACACAAACGGTTGAAATATTGCCTTGACCAAATGGAAAATGAATGCATTTGCATTTAAGAAAGGGTTAATGGTGCCTTCTGCAGCTGTTTGTTCCTGAGCAGTGGTTCTCACACACTTCATCCCAAATCTCGATTACAATGACCGTGACTGTGAAACAGAAAGCCGAGTGCTTGCAAAAGCCACAAAAAGTCTGGTGCTGCTGTGCTCCGAAATAAATGACTTTCACAGCTCACAGACATGCTGGAATGTGTAGACTATAAGACACACACAGTTGTCCTCAGACAAGCTCATCGCATTTTACAACATTTAATTTAAGGCATGGAAAAACAGAAATTAAACAAAAGTGTCTTGGGTTTCTGGAGTAGGAGAAACAGCAGACACAAATGGGAGGATGACCAACAAGGATATGCTCCAATCTGTATAGAGTATTAAAGAAAAGATATGACCGCAGACATGGATGTTAAATGTACCCTGTAGGCTTTAGAAAAGAGCTCATGCCTTATGTTATTAGTTCTTAAAACAAGTGTACTGTAAATAAATCCATATAAATATACAGATTAGTTGGTCGCGTACATTGATTCTCATTAACACACATTAACAGCCAAGTTTATCTGTACAAATTTTTTATTTTCATTTTACATGAGTATATCACGTGTACTTCATAACACTAAAATGACTAAAACAAATGTATTGTATGGTTGAATAGAACAGTTTCTAAGTCTGGCCTTTCAGCTCAGTTGGTTCAGTTGGTCACACTGAGTTTCTAAGTACCAGGCAGTACTGAGAAAACAGAACACAAACTCCTACCATGGATTCAAGCACTGACACTCGTGTCTCACTTTAGTAGAAAAATATATCCAAAACAATTTGTATGACGTGAAAGGCTAATTCTAAATGTCAAATTGAATAGGATACACAGTACAAGTGCTGCTCTTAAGACGGGTCATCCCTGCTTTCACGTCTTCCATAGTTTCAGTACAATAAAATAACAGTTATTACATTTACATCACACTGTACATATACACAAAAAAAACCAAATGTTGCAAATGGGTTACATTTCTTATATGACAGTAATAACAAATACCAGTTTTTGATTTTTTCACTGGCCTATTCTATAATACTATCTACTGTCGTAATCTTAGCGGAGTGGGTAGCTGAAATTAGACGCATGACCTTCTCAATCTCAACATGGCCATGATCTGCACAATGCCCTTGTGTCTTCACAAAGCATTTATCCAGCCCAAAAAAGTTATTTACTTAAAGCTATTCAAAGATGCAAATTTTACCCTTGACAGGCACCGATAAGAAACAATGCATCTAACCTTCCAAAAAAGACAAAGTATAAAAAACTAAAATTAACACAACATCCTGAGACAACTGTCAAATATATTTGGTATACATAGCATACAAGTGGTACATTTCATAGAGCTAAGCCCCCTTTCAAAAATCAGTTGAATTCCTCTAAAAACCATTCACATTGTAATAAGAAGTTATAAAATCTTGAAATAGGGATACAAGAAACACAAATTGAGAAGTAGTTAAAGAGGAAATGGTATCAAAATACTGCTGTATACTGAAATGACCATGCTGAACAACACAAGAAAAACCGTATGACAGAAAAAAAAAAAAACAAATAAATACAACTGAAATTACTTTGACTACACTCATGATGCAGTTGTTAGTATGTCTTCATCCTAAAAGTTTCAGTCTTTAAACAAAAAGCAATAAGCCAATAGTATTACATTTTTGAAGTGCATAGCAATATTACATCAGCTTTTTAACATTCAGAGTTGACTCACGTTCAGTTTGAGACAGGCTCAATCTGAAAAATGGGATTAAGAAACATTTAACCAAATAATTTTACACAACCTAATTTACTTTTTTCCCCCCCAAATAGTTTTCTTATTCTTCCCTTTTGTGCACATCGTTGAAAGCTTTCAATTCAACTACTAAATGCAGAAATTGACCAATGTCAATTATTCCATTTTTGTATGAGACTGATCAGCTTCCTTGCAGTTTTTATTTTTCTGATAAAAAGGTAAATCAACAAAATGTCCAGAATTTATTAAAGCATTATTGTAAATGAATACTGAATGATAAAGGAAAATGTTTTGATAAATATTAGAAACACTGATAAGTAAAAAATTGTGTAATATAACTAATGGATGTACAAGTGCACAAAAGATGGTATAACCCACTGTTCTAATTATCCTAATATCCAAAAGCAAAGCACGTAACTGAAAAGGACAAAAACTGGTTTCTCGACAAAATCAGATTTAAAAATTATCTTCCAAAAGGCTGTATTATGATGTGATGAGGGTTGAATTCCAGGACTGTCAGGGTTCGATTAGGACGAAACACAGCCTTTCTAGGAACACAGAGACTACATGGTTCTTTAAACTGGCTCATTTTTGTGAGCAAGAACATTTAGGTTCAAAGCTGTTCCTCAAGCATCTGTCAGGATCCTCTTGTCTTCTCACGGCTGGTGTCCATCTTGGTACTCGACTTCTGTGAAGATATCACTGAAGAAGTACTCTGTCACCTTCGTGGGTTCCTTACCGTCAGCCTTATGTACCATTGGTTTGGCACAGGAAACCTCACTGGGTGGAGATTCTGAGTCTTGAGGGGATGCAATCTAAAAGAAAATAAGTCAAAATATATAACAAACAAATCATCTTAATCAAGCCCACAACTCACAAATGTTGCAATGCTTAAAAATTTCTAATTGTTAAATACATTTTATGCCAAGTAACAGGCCTTTTGATTCATATAGTCTGTTGAATCAAATCAAGTGTTCATATACACTTGTTTTCAAATTTTTCATTGGCATTTTTAAAACCACTCCTTGTATGTTACCCTATAGTTTCAGCACTTTTCTCTGTAAAGCATGCTAAAGCAAAATCCCAAAAAGGGTCCTATGTAGAACTAAATACTAACCAAATGTATTTCTACAGCAGACTAAGTCTAAAGATAATTTGTGCAATAAAAGTTGAGCATGGTTACATTATGTGTGTGTACGCCCTGGGACGAAGCGACCATGACTTTGGAACAGGTGTCATTTATCGCAGGGGTCTCTGTGGCTGTTCCCATGGATGCTGCTGAGGATCTTCTTCTCTCTACGCGAGCAGTGTTCACCAAAGGCCTCTGAGATATGGATCTGCTCATCCTCGCAATGCCGGCAGAGCCAGTGGAAGTTTTGTTGGAGATAAAAGACAGGAATCCTCGGGGCTTTCTTCCAGGCCTCCTAATCGGAAGCAAGAAAAAAGTTCATTGGAATCATGAGCACATACAAAAATCCAAGTGCTTATCTAACAAAAAATGAACAACACCCATGGCTCCTAAAATACTTTACTTGATGTGAACCATTATTTTGTGCATATAAATTATCTTGAGAGCACCAGAGGTTTGCTGTTAATTTTGTACTATAAACCACAAATCTAATTTCAGGTAATTGAAAGAAAGTTGCCCTCTGAACACAAAGACTCCTCCTCACCTGGTGAGTGGCCCATCTGAGGCCAGGGGTGGGATCTGATAGTTTGGCTCTGACTCCTCCTCTTTACTGCTGTTCACTTTCTCTACTCTAACAGTTGTATCCGTGTTCTGCTGCAGAGGGTCAGTATGGCCCACAGCACCTCGTTGCAGCTCTGCAGCAGCTGGCATTTGAGGCTCTGTGAGGCTCTGCCAGGCAGAGATTGTGGCTACTGTGGGAAGTTCTTCCTGGAAAGACATCTGGAAGGAAATAGGTGCTGCAGGTTCGTCTCCAAGATCCACCCGTTCCCTTTCTCTGGGATTTACTGGTGCACTCTCGGAAGGGCTTGGACTGGATTTACCTGGTTGTAAAATAACGTTTTATTTGAATGAAAAACAACAGAGCTGAAAAAGAACAGTCACTGTACAATAAAAATTAATAAGGCTCTGAGATGTGTGCAAAACATTTGCTACACTTAGATTAAGAAGGGAAAAAAATAGTTCAAGGGTCAAATATCAATTGAAAAAAATATTTTTCCCCCTACCTCTTCTTGTCTTGATGGCTATTCTTCTCTTTTTCAGAGGATGGACAGCATCCACACCTGCCTCCTCAGATCCAGTATCCAATGGACCACATGACTCCTCCACTGGTACCAGTGAAAGGGTGATATCTTCCTCTTCTTCAACAAAACACAAAATGAACTTTTAGATATCAGTTTAAATCTGTTCAACTTTTCCATTAATGAGGAATAAAAACAAGCTCAGAATGAATGGACAATGTTTTACATGCCTTTATAAATCAAACAACTCACCAAACAGGAATAAAACAGACTTGGCTTTCACTTAAAACTATAATCTTCACATTAAGACTAATTCGGACAACATGATCTACTGGGATCTTACCGCATAAGTCGTCAGGTCTTTCAGCATGACATTTCTGAAAACATGAAGAAGAACACATTAACTAGCTAAAGAGACATTGAACTAAGGAAATGTCCCTCTTTTCTCACATTTTATATGAATCTCAGATGCTCATGATGCAAAATCTAGAAGATGACTCTCCATCCCTTGTAAAAGATGGGACCCACCTCGCCTCCATGCTCTTCCAAGGGGTTGCTGACCATGAAGTGAGAGATGCTGCTGCAACCTCCTGCCATCTGTACTTCTGATGCAGTCAGGGGATCTCTGCTGTACACACACACACACACACACACACACACACACACACACACGTAAAAATAACATTTATATGTCCTTTAAGGTCTGTTCAGTACTTTACATATATAAAAGACAAGGAAGTTGTGAATTTTTCCATATGTTAACTTTGCTATGCATTTTTGCTTAGCTGACACATTTATCCAGATTTTACATTTTCCCAAATATATTTAGTCAAATAACTTGTTTTAACATGCTGTATTACCGTGGCTCAGGAACATCATCCATCCACAACTAGAGTAGCTCTGTGGAATATGGCAATTTTGAGGATAACCTTTACCTCTGAGGTTCAGACTGTGCATCCACAAACATTAGAGGAGAGAGGAGCTCAGCGGTGACTGTCCCAACTGGAACAGAGCTGGACTCGTACTCATCAGCTGGCGATGATGGAATTTGGAACAGAGTCAGGATAATAGTGGGCTCCCGGTGGTTGAACTCATCTGAAAGAGATCACGAGAATGAGGACTCGATACGTATGTCCAGTCAATAACTGTTAGAAGAAGCACTTTGTTAGGTGATTATGCAGCCATCGATGAGAGAGTATTACAGAATTTAAAACAATAAATCACAGATCCACCATACCTTCTGTTGTGCCACTGGGGGTAAAGACAAGCTCCTTGTCAGTGTGGAGATTTGTGGCTTGTTGCTAAGCCAGAAAGAGAATCATAATTGTGAGCCATTATCCAGACTCTGTTCAACTTAAAAAAGTATGAAAGAGGTACAATAAATAAATCAATCATCTTTATTTTATACAGTACTTTTAAAAGCAGCTTTTCAAAGTCCTTTGCCATGAGGATTTAGTATAACTCTAAAGCAATCGCTGAAGAAATTTACAAAAATAACAGGACTTAAGAAATTACAACAATAAAACAACAAAAAGAGAAAATCACAGTGAGATAAATGGAGGGGAAAGGGAAACCAAAAAAGGCAGCTTACAAGTATATTTTGCAAAAGTGATTTTGAGCATGTGTTAAGCCCAAAATAGGTATTGATTTTCAATCTTAGCATGTTTCTTCATTTTATCTGTATGACTAGATATAAAGTCTAGTTTAGTAAGAATAATGAACACATCATAACCGAATTAGAAATCCTTCAGCATCTGTAAACATTTAAAGTGCTTTCAAATAGATAATTTTTCTACAGCAGAGGTCCTTAAGGTACTTTAGTACCTTACTAAAGTAGATAAAGGAAGTATAAAGGACAAAGATCCTCCAGTAATTTAAGCTGACACTTATATATGCTGTGCTTCTATGCCACCCACTGACACACATTATACATTTCCTCAAGTGCAATCCATTTGGACTTGTTACCTAACACATGCTGCACTTTGCCCAGTAAACCTTCCCCTTTATGTGTTCACTGATTGTTGCAGTGTCTCACCTGTTCAATTGTTGCTTTGCATCCGGGCCTTTCACCTTCCTTTAACTGAGCTTCACTCATAGATGTCCTACAGGAAAAGAGAGAGTTACACTAACAGAACACCAAAAAAATAAGCTGAACCTCACAGTCATCTATAACTGTGCAACAAAGTACAGCCATGAATTTGGACAAAATCCAACCCCCACATACTTGACTGCTTCTGCGTCTGCACTTTTTGCCTTAGCTGGGGTCTCTTCAGTCGGCCGCCCAGTAACTAGCAAAAGAATTCAAAGCACATGACTTCCTTGCTTTACCGACAATTTTTAGCAAAAACAGAAAAGTGAACATTTTTACACTTGTACTCTTTATACATGTAGAGGTTCAAGTGAAGTCTTTCTGAACAAGTTGCCTATGGGTACGATAGATTTCTTTTTATGGACTTTTACCTACCTAAATTGAACCATGAAGCTAAATTAGATATCTGTAGGCATTTACAGGCAATCCCCGAGTTACAAACGTCCGACTTACGTAGAACCTGTACTTATGAACCATCCCCTTACCCACCGAAAGCTGAATTTATTCTTGTCACCCTTAAGTAGCAATCAAATGAAAACTTCATAATTCAGCCTATTATATTAAAAATTTGAGTTACTGTATATACAATTGTTTTTAATAATAAATGGGGGCTACTTTGCAAAGCCCATCTAAACGTTGGGCGTCTACAGCGGTTTGCTGGCTTGTATGCGAGGTGCATGAGCCCGAGTTAGGAAAAGAACGAAGTCTGTTCTAAGTGTCTCATATTACTGTATTTGACTTAAAATTTTTTTGTTTTTACAGTCCTAACATGCACCAAAGTGTAAATGTGATGCAAATGATAGTGATGCATCCAAGAAAAAGGAAACTATCACGATTGAAACTAAGAGTAAATAATAAAGTGAAAGGTGAAATGCCACCGAACAATGGAAAAAGTGGACATTAAAGTTTCTTTAATGTTTTGCACATGCACACAATCTCGCTCTCTCTCTGAGAGAGCACTCAGCTACAAAAGACACTTCTTCTCAGTTGCGGAATCTCACTCCAGACAACCCCGCCTCCTGTGTTCTCAAATCTACCTCACTTTGCTCAAGTCCTTGTCCCTCGACCCCGTTTTCGGATCTTCGCCTGTGTTCAGTTCGCCGACCGACCATTCGCCCATCCCTGACCACAAGAACATTCCTAGCCGTTTGATTTTGAATAAACGATCCGGTACTTGGGTCCAGTCTCCTCCGTGTACTCTGTTCATCATCACAGTCTAAACATTTATTATTGTCTCTTTCCATGTTTCTCTCTATTATTAATACTATAGTTACATTATTATTATTATTACGTTTACATTTATTCATTTAGCAGCTGCTTTTCTCCAAAGTGACATAAATCTCGTTATATTATTATTACATCATTACATTGTATTATCATACTGTATTGTTATATTACAGATGTTTTAGTGTATCCAAAGTGTTTCCTTAATGTTTTTTATGCACAGAAAGATACACGAAAGATACACTAAGTCAAACATTTGACAAACTGACATCAGATACCCACTATACCTAACTGTTCCAACTCACATTAAAATCCGACTTAAAGACAAACTGAGGACACGGAACTCTTTCGTAATTCGGGGATTGCCCGTATTTAGAAAACTCACGCAGACCCATACACACGTGTGTTTTTGGAAACCTGCAGAACTACATAGTACGTCATCAAGAGAGTAGTAAAATAGATTGCATTTTGCTTGGAGCGGAGGTCAGCACAAAAGAAAGCACTAAAGCCACTTTTAAGAAATTGCTTATCCCAAAGCGAACTCTGATTCAGCAGCCCCTTCCCTGTGTCTTTTTGCCCTCACCTGTGTTAGGTGCTGAGTGTGTCTGGGATGTTGCCCTCTGTGGATTTCGAGTGGCACGATCCAGGTTGGGTTTGGGCTTGGGGAATCGACTTCTCCGGCTCTGAGGCTCTCTGGTCCTCGGAGGTAATGCATCAGAGCTCTGGGCCCCTTCCTGAGAATTACTAACACACACGATGCACACTAACTTAATAAAAGCAATGTCAGATAATCACTATTAGTGATAAACAGAAAAACGGAAATAGATCTATCATGATCCATCCTCCAATTCAATAATGAGACATGCTGACAAGGAGAGATTAGTCTTGAGCTCCTTACGCTGAGTCTTCCAACCTTTCATTCATTTTTTTCACACTTGCTCCTTCATCCTTGCTTTCTTCCAAAACTTTACCCTTGGCAATATTCTCAGCATTACTCTTTTCTTCTTCAAAAGGCTTCAGAAAAACTGGGCTTGAAGCAAAGTCAGCAGCATCTTCTAAACAAAAAAAAAAAAAAACCAACATGAAAACAGGTAACTGACAACAGAAAACCTGTGCTATACCAGTATAGTACCAATAACTGGGTAAGGACACAACAGCAGCAAAAAAAAAAAAAAAAAAAAAAAAAAAAAAAAAAAAAAAAACACACACACACACACACACACACAACACCAGCTTAACCACTCCATCTCCAAAAGTCCACCAGAGGTCTCACCTGAGCTGGTGGGTACACTACTCCGGCTCAGCTGAACTTGACATTTTTGGGTTATTCCTCCCAAATTTGGTCTGGGTTTTGCAAACCGGCTTTTTCTGATCTGTGTGGCTTTAAGAAATGAGCTCAAGTCAGACGAGGGGTCCTCTGCATCTCTTGAACTGAAACAAAGCCGATCACAAAGTTCAGGATGTATTTAAACAACACTTCCACACTAATGTGTATGTTTACTCTTCATGATGTGGCATTACCTGGCACAGATGTTACTCTCTTGACACGATGGAGACGGGCAAGAGGTCTCTATCCGTTGATTGTCGGATCCATAGGTTTCCTGTACCATGTCTAAGTGTGCTGCAGATTCAGGCTGTGGGTGATTAGCCCTGTCTAAAGAGCTGGGGTCAGAGAAGTCACAGGTCTTGGTATGAGAAGGCTCTGCAACACACAGTGTTTGCTCAATATGTTCCGGCTTGTTCTCCGTCCCAGTTGCATCCTCTTTTTCGGGCTTCTTTAAGGTGGGCTCCTCAGGAATGGAAGCTTCTGCTCAAACAAAACACCATGGCATTTTCCTTTATTTACTCAATAATAGTTGCATTCACACCTTACTTTTCAGCAAAGCTTGTATTCCAGCTGCAGACAAAACATTTGCTCACCAGTGTGGCATGTGGAGGTAGCTAGGGAGAAGAGTTCTGGGTTTCTTATTGTCAGGAGTGTCCGGGCCGCCTCATTAGAGCTCTCTTCAGAGTTTGTTACCACTACAGAACGGTTAAAGACAGCAACATTCTTACAGTAACATTTTACTAAGGCGGCCATCACCTTTACTGCTTTCGTTTACATTTACATTTATTCATTTAGCAGATGCATTTCTCCAAAGAGACATATCGCAGAAAAAAAAAAAAAAAAATACAATTTGTGCATTAAATTAAGAGAAAAAGACATGGCTGCAGACATGTGATTCTTAAGTAAGCCTAGTTTGCTACTTTCCACTTGATGTACCACTGTTCATCAAGAATAAGGTACGCAAACAATCACACACAATGCCTGAGTAGCGGCTGTGTAAAGGCCTATCTGGGGAAGATCATGAAGTTACGATGTATGAACTTTTACACTGTACATGAGCTGGAAAGATCTTCGGAGAAATGGGTCCGGAAAAGGTGAGTTTTCAGACCCTTCTTGAATGTAGACAGAGTTTCTGCAGTTCTGAGTAAGAGTGGAAGGTCATTCCCCTTACAGCGGAGCCAGAACTGAGGACCTCTACCTTTTGTGCGTGGGACCACCAATCGAGCACAAGTAGACGAGCAAAGGGGTCTGGCTGGGGTGTAGTGGGTGATCAAATCTTGTAAATAGCTGGGAGCAGTTCTATTGATACATTTGTAGACAATAACCATGGTCTTGAATTTGATTTGGGCAGCTATAGGAAGCCAGTGCAGAGAAATAAGTAGAGGAGATGCATGGGAATGCTTTGGCAAATCAAACACAACTAGTGCAGCAGTGTTCTGTATCAGCTGCAGAGGTTTGATGGCAGTAGCAGGAAGGAAACACAGGAGAGAGTTGCAGTAGTCCAGATGGGAAGTCACCATGGCCTGGACAAGTAGTTGGGCAGAGTCCGTTGTGAGGTAGGGATGGATCCTACGAATACTATGCAGGATGTATCGGCAGGACTGGGTTGTGGCTTTGATGTGCCGAGAGAAAGACAGACTCGAGTCAATCATCACTCCCACACTCTTGGCCAAGGAGGTAGGCAAAATGAGTGAGCCGTCCAGTTTGATCGAAAGATCGCGATAGGAGGACAAGACAGCTAGGAGGTGAAGAATCTCTGTTTTAGAGATGTTGAGCTGGAGGTGGTGGTCAGGCATCCATGCAGAGATGTCTGACAGGCAGGCAGCAATGCGTGCGGAAATGTCTGATGCTCCAGGTGGAAAGGAGAGGAAGAGCTGGGTATCATCAGCATAGCAGTGACATTTGAATCCATGGGAGACTATGACCAGGCTGAGGGAGGAGGTGTAGACTGGGAAAAGGAGAGGACCCAATACCGAGCCCTGCAGGACACTGATTGAGAGAGGCAGAGGAAAAGAACGAGAGCTCTGCCAGACCACTTGACAGAATCTGTCAGATAAACCATCTTAGTGCTGCTCCTTTGATCCCAAGCTGACTAAGAGAGGAAAGTAGAAATCGGTGGTTGACAGTGTCGAATGCTGCAGACAGATCGAGGAGGATGAGGATCGAGGAGAGGGAGGCGGCTCTAGCAGCTTGGAGAGCATCAGACATGGCCAGAAAGGCTGTCTCAGTGGAGTGACCAACTTTGAAACCAGACTGATATCCATTGAGGAGATGGTTCCGGGTGAGGAAATCAGACAGTTGATCACAGGTCACCCGCTCTAGAGTTTTAGACAGGAAGGAGGGAGACCGATCTGTCTTTCAAACATACCTTCTTCATGTTCTGGGGACAAATACTCCATCACATCCTAAAAACAGGAAAATAACTATCAGTACAAAATAAAGAAAAGTCAGATTAGGTCACTTGGTGTAAAAAACAAAGGAGGAACTGATGCAATACATTACTTACAACAAGTAGATCTAACTGATGTTCTGTAGTCACAGTCACCTCCTCCTGCACCCCTGGGCACTCTGACTGAGAACAGAGGCTATCCTGAGTTTCAGACACGTCCAGGACATCAGGGACATTGACCGAAATCTCAAGCTGAGTAGAGAGGGGATATAAAGGAAGATAACTATATGCAAAAGTACGTGCTGCACTTGCACAATATACATTCATTACCCATTATCAATGACCGTTTGTCCAATGCAGAGATGCTGTGGTCTGAAGCTTATGTGATCATAGGGTTTGAGTTAAGGTGCATACTGGATAAGGCACCAGGCAACAACATGCACATTCATTCACTCACTCACTACACACTATGAGCAACTGAGTGCCATCTAAAACTGAAACACATGCCCTTGGACTTTGTAAACAAACACAAGGAGAGCATGTAAACTCAACACAGTATGAAACCATACCTGAACCCACAGGCAAGTTACTGTGAGGCATCGGCACTATCCGCTACGCCACTATGTCATTCAGCACACAATATGGCCCAATTCTGCTCATTTCAGTTCATCTTTATAGTGTGCTCTTCTCAGCAGAGTGACGCAGAGTACTGAACAATTCTGAACAGAATAATCATTTCCAAAATCAAGACAGTAACAGAAACAGTGATAACGTCTGAAAAAGTTGGACAAATAAACTAGTTGGGAGCTGAGGAGAGGAAAATGGAAGAAAAAAAATATATGATGAAGGGGAGAAGAAATAAATCATCTGGGGGGTTCAAGTGCCAGTGGTTACCCACCCCCCCCAGGCAAAACGACACAGCAGTAAAGTTCAGTTTTACTGGATTTCCACACACACCTCCTCCATGCTTTCCTCAACCTCCAGCCTCACAGGTTCTGGAGAACGTAGGCTCAAGGGCACAAAGGCAGGTGCCTGGTTCTGCTCCTCAGGGTTGATGGGAAAACTGTAGGTCTCCTCGGGCCGGGCCTCACTCTGTTCCTCTTCCTCGCAGTCCTCTGGAAGTGGGGCTCGCAAGGTGACCAGCTTGGACCTCAAGCCTCCCTTGCTCCTCTTGCTCATGTCCAAGTTGGGCTTAGGTTTGGCTCTCCTGCGCTGCTGTTTGGGGGAGGCCTTTGGTTGTGGTGGAGGAGAGGTGGATGAAGCCTCATCAGGGGAGTCTTCCTCTCCAGCCTGTTGCAAGACCTGGGATATCTTCGGGATTCTTCCTGACCTGTCACAGGCAGACAGGCACAATATATAATTTTCAGGGTTAAATCGCTGATTGAACATGTGTATGTGTGAACAGCAAACTGTGCATTGCTGCACCTGGTGGGCTTGTTGAGCATCTGTTCCTGCATGGCCATTAGGTCCAGCTCATCCTCTGTATCCTCGTCCTTATCATCGTCAAGAGAGGTGACGCCTCCAGCTTGCCTCTTACTTTGCTGAGGCTTGTTCTCCACGTATCCTTCAGCTTCAGCACCAGCCTTAGTGACAGTAAAGCAGCTGTTAAAAAAAATAACCTGGCACTGGAAATAAAGCCCAGTTCAAAAGCTTGTACTTCTGGTTCTGATAACTGCTGTTAAGACAGTAGCTGAAAAATATTAAATAAAACTAACAATTCGAAAAAACTGTCAATCTTTTAAGACAGCTTTGTTAAAGCTTTACTTTTTGTGACTTTAACTGCATTGTATTTTATATTCTGTGTTTGCTTAAGACTTTGTATTCCAGATGTCCACAAGAGAGCTGTAATACATCATGATTATTGTTATAAAGGAATAATAATCAGCACAATAATCTTCATTCTTCAGATATGACCATACTGTATATATAAAATACATGCATGTTACATTCTGTACCTCTATGACACCAATTTCCTGATCTTGCTCACATCCTGCTTTAGCTTTATTACAAGGCTTTTCTTTCATCCCCAGAAGCTTCTTGGCCCAGTGCCTTTCAAAGTTTGGGATAGGTTTTTGGAGGCGTCCCCTTGACAGCTGGGCTGGCTTGATCACTGGCCCCTTTCTGGCTACCTCAGGATGATCAGGTGTCTCCAACCTGATTTTAACAAACACAGAATACATGTTACAGAGCCCAAGCTCCCAATTCTGGATCTTGGTGAGCTTTGCAGTCATCCTTAATCTGTTAAAAATGACTGTGATGAGAGAAAAGGCATATTATCAACTTCAGTGCATACAATTTTCATTGTAAAGCATTCTCCTAGACTAATAGCTCCAGCTGGAAGTGAATTATCAAGAGTGTTCTCTTGAAAATGCAGTGCTGAACTGAGGAAGTTCCATTATTGGCTTTCTCATTTTTTAAATTCAGTATATTTTTAAAAGCACCCATTCCAACAAAGCAGCCTCAAAGCATTTAAAGGGTACAATGTATACAGACACACAAAACAAATATATCCCACAATAAATATATGTATATCAGGTGAATTGTTGACTCTCCCCATAGTGTGTGAATGTGTGCATGAAATTTTCCTATGGTTACACTGCGTTGGACTGGTGTCCAGTCTGGGGTGTATGCTGTCTCGCCTAGTGCTTTATGCTTCCCCGATAGGCTCTGGATCACTGTATCCCTGGTTTGGACAACAAGGAGTGAGTGACTAAATAAGTATACGTTAACAAAATTATGTGGGTAAAATGACAATGTAGCAAAAACATCCCATCAATAATGTATGTTAAATGTTAATCCACTTATTTTTACCTTTTCGCATCAGCATGAGATGCTGGAGTGTCTGTAACTAAATCACTGACTACAGCATCATCTGTCAAGAGCAGAAAAAAACAAGTTACCACAGCGTAAGAAAAATTCATGACTTTAAATGATATAACTCATGTCCCTGTTCAGCGTTGTTGTGACTTTAGCATTACCATCATTACTACAGTTAATTGGCCTCCTTCCATTTGTGTGCTTTTCAGAGGATGAATCTTCCAGTTCCTCAAGTTTAGATTTGTGTTTCCTTTGGAAAGAGGCATCTTCGTTTGCAGACCCAATGACATTAGTGCAGTCCTCATTCTCTTTCTCAGCTGTCTCAGAGTCCACCTCAGCCACTTCGTTGTCCATTTCCTCCTCAGCAGTTTGGTCATTAGGGCTAAGGACCTTACCTAAAGTTAGAAATGGAGTGACCAAGCACAAATGTTTTGGGAAACAAAGAAAAAAGCTGTGGCCTTAAACCCTTGAGCAAAGTGGCTAAAAATATAATTGGTGTAAAAGACAAGTGTTGTGTAAAGCAGGGGAGTCAAACATACAATCTGTTATCCAGCCTACATGATTAGTGGGCAAGTTTTTGCCTGCAGCTGAACACTGTTATTATAGACTTTATGAAATAGCACTAATAATACACAAATGACTAAATCTGCCTATCAAAAGTTATGTAACTAAATCTATTATACCATCATACCACCAAATGGCCAGCAATACTTTGCCCACAGTGACAGCATATTCCAGTGGAGAACAGATAAGTGCATGTTAATGTGCGCATAACTAATACACCCAAGTAAACACAGCTTTGCCAGTATAAGCCTTTCAAAAAAATACAGCTGTATAGGATATTGATTTAACACATTTTTTGAAAATCAGCTTTCCAACAAAGTCAACATTTTGGTAAACTTGTGACTAGCAACTGATGAAAGCATGCTATAATTAATGTGGTTGACTTCGCAGTTTTCATCTGTGGTGCTGATAGACATATGCACATCAGGTAAAAATATGAATATAACATTTCACTGCTACACAGGTTCAAAATAACCCAGCGTTGACAACTTTTTCTGCAAGAATTATGTCCCCACTCGGAACAATTTCCGTCTGTGAACAGCTATTTTCTGTAATGAATAATCCACACAGCCAATTACAGTAACACTTTGTTCTGGGTTGTGGGGGGGGGGGGGGAAAAAAAAAAAAAAAAAAAAAAAAAAAAAAAAAAAAAAAAAAAAATCGGAGCCCATGCCGGAAGCACTGGAAACAAGGCGGAAGGGGTACACTCTAGATGGGATGCCAGTCCATCGCAGGGTAGCCACACACACACACACACACACACACACACACACACACACACACACACACACACACACACACACACACACACACACACACGATCAACCATTCACATACAATGGCCAAATTGGTGTTAGGAATTCACCTGAACTAAATGTCTTGGACTGTGGAAGAAAACCAGAGCACCTGGAGGAAACCCATTCAGACAACAAGAGAACATGCAAACTCCACACAGATAGCGTGGGTTTCATTCCTGCACAATCTCACACCACCCCTAACCCTACCTCCAGCCATAGCCCAGGCTCCAGCCTTAACCCGACCTCCAGCCCAAACCGTAGCTCCCAGCTGAAATCTGGCTGCTGCGCAAGCCACAGCGCCAGCCCCGCAAAAAGCCGAAACCCTTAGGCGGGCTCCAGCACATGCCCCAGCCCGAACCCTAACCCTAGATCCAGCCTTAACCCTACCTCCAGCCATAGCCCAGGCTCCAGCCTTAACCCGACCTCCAGCCCAAACCGTAGCTCCCAGCTGAAATCCGGCTGCTGCGCAAGCCACAGCGCCGGCCCCGCAAAAAGCCGAAACCCTTAGGCGGGCTCCAGCACATGCCCAGCCCGAACCCTAACCCTAGCTCCAGCCTTAACCCTACCTCCAGCCCAAACCGTAGCTCCCAGCTGAAATCTGGCTGCTGCGCAAGCCACAGCGCCGGCCCCGCAAAAAGCCGATACCCTTAGGCGGGCTCCAGCACTTGCCCCAGCCCGAACCCTAACCCTAGCTCCAGCCTTAACCCTACCTCCAGCCATAGCCCAGGTTCCAGCCTTAACCCAACCTCCAGCCCAAACCGTATCTCCCAGCTGAAATCCGGCTGCTGTGCAAGCCACAGCGCCGGCCCCGCAAAAAGCCGAAACCCTTAGGCGGGCTCCAGCAATTACCCTAGCTCGAACCCTAACCCTAGCTCCAGCCTTCACCCTACCTCCAGCCATTGCCCAGGCTCCGGCCCTAACCCTGACATATTACTTGCTGCTCCACTGTGCCACCGCTGTTGTGAATAATATATAATAATAATTGTAATATGAATATGTCAAAGCATGGTTGTCAACTCAATGACAGCAATTTGAACACTGTTCTGATGCTTGCCATTGCTCCATTGCATACTCCATAATTTGCGACTGTTGTATAAGCTAAGCAGTATCAGGCAGTAACAACATAAACAAACAGCAAGTATGTCATGGTACCTTAGTGATACTTCATTATTGATTTATATTTTTTCATCTGGAAACTGCTTACTTTTCAGTAACAGTAGCACAGGGGTACTGAATCAGCATACAGCAATATAGAGTACAGGTGAATCAAGCATTAATAACTTACTGCGGCTATGAATAGTGTTCATCCGCACTGCTAATCATCATCTCTGCTGTTACAGAAATATGATGTACAAGACTGGCCCACTGCAGGCGGCACAAATCCTACTTGGCTTGCTCTATGAAACAAGTACGACACCCTGATGTAAAGTTACCTTTTTGTTTACTAGACGGTTTTCTTGCTACCTTTCTCTTGATCTGACTATCAGGTTTAGATTTCTCCCGCTTCATGTTCTCCTCAGCCAGAGTCTTCTTCAGGAGTGTGTTAAAGTAGTTAAGGTCAAGTCGGCGCTTCTCTCCTGTGAAGTAGACAATTTCTGTTAAACAAGGGTTTGGACGGTTTATACCTAGAATTCACTTTCTGACTTAACCAAAGTTACAGCAGTAAGGTTCAGATTGCATTCAATTTAGAGGAGTAAAACAGAAAGACCAAAAAAAAAAAAAAAATCTCAGTTCATATGGCTTTTGCACTTACTGAAAGCCTTATCAATCCTCCAAGAATTAGTTCGCTCTTCTTTTTGAATTTGTTCTGTGAGAAACACAATGGAACAACATTTTTAAATAATGCAAAAATGTATTTATAAATATATAATCTAAAACATAGTCTTTGTTTGTAAACTATATGCTTATAAATTTATTTTTGCCTCATAATGGGTACTTGCATAGTTTCCGTAACTACATATTTTTACAGGAATGGAAAAACCTCGTTCCCCTCTAGAACCTGTGAAAATTCTACATAAACCTCCCCCCCCCCATGTTTTCTATTTTTATCTGTTGTCCAAAGATTACTGGACCTAAATTTTACCAATGCTTTGCTTTCCTGCAAGGCAATACACAGATGCACAAAGACTAACTTGATAACGCTGACACGTGTCTTTAAAGCGTATTCATGACTTCTGAAGTGGTCTGTACCTTAATCTCTGCCCTTTCACGGTGAGGAAAAAGCTGGCCAATCATGGAGAAGTCAGTCCCTACCATGCTGATGGCCAAGAAGAACATGTCTGTCTCTGCAGACACAAGAAAACATAAGGAGGATGAATCCGTCTACTGACCAGTATTTTAGACTGGACACACAGTATATACTATGCCAAGCTGTATACTATACGTGTCTTTTTTTTATTTATTTATTTTTTTTTTACTACTAAATCATGCTTTTCCTGTCAATTACATTCATGCATTTAGCACACATTTTTCTCCAGAGTGACACACAATTCAGAATACAGGTGGTCCTCGATTTACGATGCTTCGACTTACAATTTTTTTGACTTTACGATGGTGAGCTGGCAATAGACATTCAGTAGAAACTGTACTTCGAATTTTGAATTTTGATTTTTTTCCCCCCCCCCGGGCAAGAAATATGCGGTGGGATACTCTCTCACGATGCTGGGCGGCGGCAGCTATTGGCATCTCTCAGTCTGCCATGCAGTCGCTATACAAATACCCCCCTGTACCTAGGCTGTGTTTTCTGCATCCGTAATGTCACAGAAACACCCATCTGTCTCTCCTGTTACTGGTGGGAAGAACAAGAGGAGGGCAATTACTCTTGAGGAGAAACTCAAGATAACAATCAGCATGAAGGTAGCAAGCCCGTGATGGCCACTGCACGTATGTTAGGCTATGATGTTTGGTAGGTGAGGTGTATTAAACGCATTTTTGACCTACAATATTTCTGACTTATGATGGCTTTTGCAGACCATAACCCCATCATAAATCGGGGACCACCTGTATACAAATGTGTACCGAACCTTATACAATTTCTTTGCTATTATATAGGTAAGGTTAATGAAAAGAAAATGTTTATAATTAAGATAATCTTTGTTAATTTTTTTTATTTTTACCTTTGTCAGACCAGGGCTTAGTGTAGCTGGTTTTCCGGAAGCTCGAGTAAGTCGTTGAAGATCCACGTTCAAAAATGGGGTCATTCTCCTCCACTGTGTTAGGGCCTTTAACCCTCGAGACCTCAACAGTTAAACTGAAATGTACAAAAAGTGATGTGCTGGGAAAAACGCTGGAGGATTCAACTTGTCTTAAGTACGTACACTTTCTTGCCATAATTCACGGAGCTTGTAATGTGGCAGAAAAGAATGTAGCAAAAAGTTACAAAACAAGGATGTTACCTTTCCTCATCGATAATCAAGGAACCGTCTTCTGCCACTTTTACCCTAGGCACTGCCAGCTGAGCATCCTGGGCAGGATCATTATCAGTATCCTCCACATGCCTGTCATCCTCTACTTCATTTTTTCGTGGGTCCTCATGCAGACTTTAAAAAAAATAAAAGGAAGAGCATGATCAGATTCTTTTTCAGAAGGGCTTAGTAATCTACAATCACACAAAAAGAAATGATAGATGCTGTCAAACATGTATTCCACATCAAGAACCACACAGAGGCTCTTACTTTTTGCACGGTGATGACGGAACAACTTTTTCAGTGTGTTTCATCTCCTCCACGAGGTAGGATCTGTTTGATATCAAATGATTTTTAACTCTTCAAACATCAAATATAAATTTATAAAGCTTGGAAAAACACAAAATTACAATGAAACGTGAATAGCAAGAATCTCAGAAAATAGCTAAAACAATGTTGAAATGAAAAGGTAATATTACTTCATTGGATTGGTGTCTGGAAGATAGTGGATAAGGTCTGCCATTGTCATCTTGTTACGGTCCTGTGGTGTGTTGCATTCAGAAACGATGGATTTGCTTTTCTTGTGCTTCTACAGGAACACATTTTTTATTAATCACTACTGCAATATTGTTAAATATACTGAGAAAGTTACAATATTTAACAAACTTTTAAAGAAGCATCATACAAAAAAATACATGAAAAGCTATAACATAAATCTAAGTATAGTTTTTACACCATGTCTAGTGGTGGTGGCATTATAAAAACAAAAATTAAATTTGGCATACCACAAAAAAAAAAAAAAAAAAAAAAAAAAAAACAAAAGCAAGGTGTACAAAATGAAATATGGTCAGTAACTGTAGAACACAAAACAGGAATTGGTAAGTTTGGCATTTTAAGCAAAGGGATATTATTTCAACACATCTTGAAAAGGCAACAGTTACCAGGACTAATCAGAATCATACTAACCCTCTCTTTTTTCCATTCTCGCTTTAGAAGCTCCCTCAGCTTGTTGGCCTTCACAATCCTCTCGCGTTCAAAGGAGATACTCTGGTTCCTTGAGGTCAAGGTGGACAGAGGTGGATGGACCTTTGTAAATGACACAATGCCCTGTAATAACTTTGGAGCCACTGGAGAGGGTTCACTTGTGAAGGCCCTGCTGTGGCTGGGGGCTGCCTCCTGCTGTCGCTCCAACACTTCCGCAGGCAAACATGGCGTTGTTTTAGATACAAGTTTCCTCGCTTGAGAAGAATCACTCTGGTTTTTGGAGGCTGATGACAAGGGTGCAGGTCTGCTTTGAATTTTGGGCTGTTTTCCACAGCTAGAAGCCCTCTGTCTGCTTGGAGATCTGAGAGCATGTGAGGAATTGCTGTTCAACTGCAGCTGGCCTTCAGATTCAGCTACTGTGACCTCAGCTGGGGGACTTCCTACTGCCTTTGCGGCAGGAGACCTGGGAGTCCTGTGAAATGAGCGGGTTGGTGCTGCAATCATCCTGGTCTTGGTAAGATTAGGCATGACACAAAATCGATTTCTTCTTTGCCAGGAAGGAACTGGGGGGTTGCTACAAGCAGTGGTCTCTCCATTCTGGTGTTTTCCATCCCTTCATCAGACAGCAGGAAAAAGTATATAACAAAAAGTAAGTTACAGTGCAGATAATTAATATGTCCTGGTAAACCATTACAGAAAAAAAAAAAAAAAAAAAACAGTAATTACATTTCATACTGAACTCTTATAGTTGGTCACATATTGGCTAAAGATTCAGACTTAGGACCAGAATGCTGCCAGATCAAGACCAACGATGGGTCAAGCTATGGTACCCTCATGCAGGCCCTAGCTAGTTTAAGAAAATTTTTAGCAGTGTAATGGTAAATTACAAGAAATGTTTAATAAAAATATCACCAAAGAAATAAGACTTACAAGTGAAAAGAAGCTTTTTCCGGCTGTGAACAACGGGTACTATGTGTTGAATGATCGCTGCATTCTTTTTCATCAGGTTGGTCTGCTGCCCCCTTCTGCACTCCAGCTCCACCAGCTTCCGTCCCAGAGCTCTGAGGTGCTTCATCACAGTCCCGAGCATCATTTGTGCTGCTCCACACAGGCTGTGCATCCTGTGTGGCGGTCAGCCCTCGGCTTCCAGGCCTTACATTGGGCCGTACAGCAATCCGTGATCTCCGCATCATCCTGTCAGTAAAGAGTTCAGCACAATTTAACACCAGCAATAAACATGATACTAATCTAAATGAGAACAGGAAAATATAACCTAATTATAATGTTAACCAAAGTAACAGAAGTAATACTCAGGTGTACCTATGGCCAAAGGAGCGCGCGCGCGCGCGCGCGCACACACACACACACACACACACACACACACACACACACACATTTTCAGAACCGCTTGTCCCATACGGGGTGGCGGGGAACCGGAGCCTACCCGGTAACACAGGGCGTAAGGCCAGAGGGGGAGGGGACACACCCAGGACGGGACGCCAGTCCGTCGCAAGGCACCCCAAGCGGGATTCAAACCCCAGACCCACTGGAGAGCAGGACCCGGTCCAACCCACTGCACCACCGCGCCCCCTTCGCCAAAGGAGCAAATGAATCTAATTTGATCTGCTTAGGGAATCCACCTGTCTATTTTAAAGTACGTGCCAAAACCAATATACAGACAAAGGACAAAAAACTGACACTGTTCTGATCACAAACGCCTTACTATACTTACTACTCGATTCTATGACAAGCCAGTGGTAAAAATGACTGCATCTTGCTACTACTATGATTTTATCTCAATGGCATAACCTAGTTTTTTTTTAGACATAGTCTTTTAAAATGACTCCGGTATTAATTAACTTCACAGTTCCTACACTCTGTTGTATAAATTTATATAATGGCTAAATCACTGTGAAGTGAATCTATCACTGTAAGTCGCCTCGGTCTTATTCGATCTGCTAAAGGTTATTATTATTATGACAGGTGGCCCCCGATAATCGATTTACGATGGGGTTATGTTCCGCGAGACCTATTGTAAGTCAAAAATATGGTAAGTGGAAAAATTCATTTAATACACCTATATAATTATACACCTCTGTGCGACAGACCGGGAGATACGGATCGCTGTCGCTGCCCAGCATCGCGAGAGAGTATCGCGCTGCAATATTGCTTGCCGGGGGGAGGGGGAGTCAAAATTTGAAGTACACTACAGTTTCTACTGAATATCTATCGCCAGCTCACCATCGTAAAGTCGAAAAAAATCGTAATCCCAATCATCGAAAGTCGGGGACCACCTGTATTATAATAATAGTGTGGGTTTCCTCCAGGTGCTCTGGTTTCCTCCCACAGTCCAAAGACTTGCTGTTCGGGTACCCCCACAGTGTGTGTGACAAGAAAGTGTGCTTCACAGGTGAATTGATGAGTGACCCAGTCGTATCTAGCAGTAAGTCACCTGGTGAATATAATATAATTTATGGTGTGTGGTGGGCTAGTTGATCCTGTTGAAAGTCGCTAAGCGTCTGCTCAATAATAATAATAATAATAATAATAATAATAATAATAATAAGGATATCATGCCTCTCTCCAGCGTGTCAGCCTAATGAGAAGTGAGATTGCATTTGTCTGCAAGTGGGGAAATGCTGTCAGGTTGAAAGAAGCACCACTAGACTTAGTAGTAGTACTAATTATAACAACTCACTCGGTCCAGCCAGGCTTAAGCTTAGGCGTAACAGACAAAAATGCTTTATAGTTAGAGAGCTACTTTTAATACGTTAAATAAGTAGGTGTACTTAACTCCAAAATATATGAAGTTCACATAAAATACTCACTTTGACGATGTTTCATTTTTCTACCAGACATTATTTTTCCGTTTCGTGCTTTTCAATGTCCTCCGCCATGTTGATATAGGTGACGTCATGAAAAATGCGCCGTTGGTTTAGCAAAGGATTGTTGGAGCTGTAGTTCTTAACACTTTGGCAACCGCTACTTTTATGCTCAAAGTAATACATTTCCCAGTACTCAACGGCAGCATGATGTAACGCAACAAATTTTGTTCAGCTGCAGAACGTAGTATGAATGTCGGCGTAGCGAATGTTCGCATTGTTATGTAAATACAATCTGAATCTGTGTATATTACATTAGCATAAGTTTTTTCAAGTTTTTTTTGTGAGTTTGTGTGAATTCAGTGATGTGACGTCGACTGGCTCATAACATGTTAACCACAGTTGAAAAGCTACGAACATTTATTTAGGCTATTTATTTTTAATTGTATGTGTTTCTATTTAATAACATTTCTGTTTTTTTTAGGAGTGAACAGGTGATATGGGTGTAGGGCAGAGCGGTACTGTAGTGGTTAGCGCTGCTGCCTTTGGATCCATAGGCTCGATTCCCACCTCTGGCTTTTGAGCAGCAAGGTACTTACCTCAAATTCCTCCAGTGAAAATATCCAAGTGTATAAATTATAAATGGGTAAACAGTTGAGTTGTAAATACCTTTATGTTATAACTCACTTTGGAGAAGAGCGTCAGCTAAACTAATGGATTTGATGTTGCAAGCAATAGGTGGCAGTGAATACCATTTGAGCATAGCTTGAAGGCAGGTGGTTTCTATGAAAATATTTTAAAAAGTCCTTTTAACACATTTGTATTTATTACAGCTAAATCAAAGATTTTTACAGAAGGAAAGTTCTGATGCCAACTGAAGAATGAGTTTTTCAAATAGAACTCCATGACACTTCAGTTTATGTTAAAAGACTTTCAAGATATAATTACTTCTCTTAATATGCAACAAAACCTTGCTGTGTGGTCTACCAACTCAGGTAAGAAGATGTATGGGATTCATGCTAGGTGTCAGACATATGGGCTTTTTTATGAAGAAACATCCCATATGAGATTTCACCTTTTGCCTTCCTAGGGTTAGGTGACACATGACCTGCGTTCAGGGGGTGCTGTGGTGCAGAGGGTTTGGCCAGGACCTGCTCCCTGATGGATCTGGGGTTTGAGCCCTGCTTGGGGTGCCTTGTGATGGACTGGTGTCCTGTCCTGGGTGTGTCCCCTCCACCCTTGCACCCTGTGTTAGGCTTTGGTTTGCTGCAACCACTACTTGGGACAAGCAGTTTCAGCCAGCGTGTGTGACCTGTGTTCAAGGTAAATGTTGAACAGGTTTGTGTCAAATTCTCTAGTAATTCTTCTCAAGTCAAAGTATCAACTTGGAGATCAGTTCTTTTTTTAAAGAGAAATGGATCTGTGTGGCACTCAGTTGGGAAGATCTCATAACCTCCTTGAGTTTGTGATGGTAAAAGTACCCTGGAAGTTGAACCCTCCCATTAAAAGGAAGAGAACTCCAGTGGCTCTGACACTTTTTTTTTTGTGAATGCTGCACACAAGAGGAGCAGACTGATGCTAGTTTTGGACAAAGTGGCCATGCATCTTACGGACTGCTAGTATGCTGACATTGTGTTCATGGATCTGTCTGATGCTTTCCTTACAGATGAGTGATGTATTGCAATTAGAAGAACAAACATGTTTTAGGCATGCAGCTGGAGATATTTTCAGACTTTTGTTCTTGATGCTCTAACAGTTCAGGGCTACTGTGTCAATGTGTGGACAAAAGTTTACTTTGTAGAATGAGGAAGATTCTCTGGGAATGAGGGTGTTCTGGGCCTTGTTCTAGCAGACCCTTAATCTCTGCATGTTAGTATACACACACACACTATAGTGTTTTGGGAATTCAAAAGCAAAATGTTTTCATGCAGAAGGTTGCTTTATAAGGCATAAATGATTAGAACAAATTGTGAAAGAGTGCATTAACCAGGCTTGTACTCAGTTGAAAGTCAATTTATGGAGGAGGTATACTACATGGAAAGGTTAGTTCTAAAGACCCACAACTAAAATGTAGCATAATCAGTTTCTGAAGGAGTTCCACCATTATGTGGAACTCCATCACTAATGCAGGACTTCTAACTTGAAGCACATACTGGTTGCAAGTTTGACTGAACTCAAAGCATATCCATATAGGATTGGTGGTTTCCTACCACTATTGGTGAGTATTAACAGGATAACAGCTGCTGAACAAAGTATTGGGAAGCCCCCCTACTTCCACTGTAAGAAAAAAGTTGAATATGAATTTTGCATCAGGGAAAATAAAGCAATAGGAACAGGTACCCTTACAGAAACTAAGGCAGTGATACAAAGTGGTAGGTAGTTTTAGTCCAGTCCTGTACCAAAGTGTTGTATAGCACTGAGTGAGCCATGGCATTTGAGTGGATGTTTGCCTTCGGGTTGCTTGCCAAATCAGTTTTGCATCTGAAGAGTTTCCTGTAACTTGAAGGCTTGCATAACAGTCTCAGGAACTTAAATCCAAAATGGTTAAGACTCAAGACTGCAGTACAACTCATAGCCAATGCTCTTGGCATATTGCACACAAACATTTGCATGTTGGAATTAACTGCACACTGAAAGCCAGTGTTCAGTAGTAACTATCCATTAAGGAGTTCACACATATGATCACTAGACCCATGTATGAACTTGAAATAGGGTACAATTTATTAGCTTTTTTGTAAACAATCTGGAAAGAACACATGAAAAGTGCAGGATTTGAACAGTGTTGGGGCAAGTGAAGTTAGTGGAAGGTGGTTTGGAGAAGTTGCATCAGCTGGCTATGCTCTGTAGATCAGCTGGTTTTCTGTGACAGCAGAATAGCTTATTGGGTCAACTTCAGGTCATCAAGTCCTGGAAAGAGAGAAGTTGTTACATTTTGCCATATGACTAGTTTGAAATTAGTTGCATTGCACTGAAATTACTGATCTCTCACCTGGGGGTGAATATGGTGAAAGTTGTGGTGCTCAGGCAAAGGGATCACCAAAGGGGTCTCCAAAAGGGTCAGAAGCACTTGGCTGGGGCATTGGTGAGCTCTGAGACACATTGGAAGAGTACAAGGTTGTACATGAATATTCTTGATCAGATGTACAATGCAATATATTGCATTTAATTGGGCTCAGCATGATGGACTTTGGCAGGGAAGAGAATTGCCATCATTTTGTTCTGTAGAGCTTGCATAATGAACTAGCTTGCCATAATTGAAGGAGCAGGTTCAAAGGGATCAGCCCCAAAAGGGTCAGCAAACAGATCCTGGGCTGAGGCAGTGGTTGCAGGTGTCTGTCGGGGTGCAGGTTTGGGTGGCTCTACAGAAGAACACAGCAGAAATTAAGTTCCCACTGAAGAGGGGGGGAGGAGGAAAAAAAAAAAAAAAATCTAGGTAAACCCATGTCTTGAAAGGTCCATATTATACATTAAACTACCATACCAGTAATTTTAGTATACAAAATTACTTTGCTATTGTTACCTGTACATTAGCCAGAACTGATTCTATCAGGAAACCAATCATTACCACTGATTTTGCTTGATAGCTGATCAATGTCAAAGTCATCATGATCTGCTGCCTCTTGGGCAAGTCCCACTTTGCTGGAGAAGTACTCTGCAAAGGGACCACTATTTGAGCTAGGGACAGTCCCCTGCTCATTCTTTTTTGCTGGTTGTGATGGGGGTTTAGCCATTTGGAAGTTCTTGAACATGTCTTTCACATTCTTCTGCTCTTTCTCCCCTAGAGGGTCCAAGGCAGTAAAGGCACTTTCAACCTTAGGAGGATCTGCTGGTGCTGGACGAGGAGGGGGCTGACGCTGAGGGGTTGAAGCCTGCTGCATTCCCATCATAGCTCCCAGCATGGAGGGGGGCACCATGCTGGTTTGAAGAGAACCAGCCATGGGAGGCTGAGGCCAGACTACAGGGGCTACAGGGCCTCTGACCTGACCCCAGGGTGGGGACTGAGAGTGAGCTGCACCAAAAGGTGGTGCTATATGCACCCATGCAGGCATGGATGGGGTGCCAAAAGCTGACTGGGGAACAGGCCCTGTGACCTGAGAAATACCACTAGGTGATGGAAACATGGTGGGGCCTGGTGGTCTCCATGCTGATGTCCCTGAGGTAAGGTTTGTAGAAGGACCTCCCAGTGGCAGTGTTCCTATGGGAAATAGGAATAACTCAAACAGCATACCAGTAGTACTTCTACATAAGCAAGATTGCCCTGCTTAAAGTACACCATCATACAATACCTAGTCCCTGTAGAGAAGTGGCATTTCCCACACCTGAGGCTGTGGTACCAGTGGTTATGGGACCACTGCTGAAGAGATCCATAGTGTTACACTGGGCAGGGTCAGAAAGGGGAGAGACTTCTGGCTGGCCAGCTGAACCAAACAAGTCTGATCCAAAAACATTTGTAGGAGACTGTTGGGAACAAAGCAGCAAGAATGAACTTTCATAAAGTTACTGAAACATTGTTTTAGGCTTTTTCCAGAGTACTGAAAGTCATTGGATGCTTCTAAAGACTTAGAACTACAAAGAAATCATGCCTTCTCAAATGGAGGCTTACCTTTAAGGTTATCACTGATGCATGAAAGGAAATAAGACATTAGGTATGGCTTACTAGATGAAAGCAGTGTTAAATGGTTTGGAAATTGCTATAACCAAATGTTTTAGCTGTCAAAATCTCAACCTCTTAAAGTACTCTTTTCCAAGTGCAGTAAGCATTAAATGAGACATGCACAATTAAAAATCAAGGCAGAGTTTTCCAACCATGATCTGAGAGAAACCCATTCTATTAGCTGAAGAACCTAAACTACCCATTACTGGATTATTCATCTAGAGATGAACTGATTAAATTTCAACTCTGCCTCTGGGAGGCATCTTGATATGCACATGTATATTTCTAGAAAACCAGTCTCCAAGACCAGGTTTGACACCCTTAGTCTACAAGGAACTGACAAGTAAAGTGTCTGGCTTCACCTTAACACTCCTCCTTCCTCGTCCAGCCTTTGTGTTGGGTGGAGGTGGACTAATGAGCATAGACTCCTTTGGTGGTACAGAGACCTCTGAAAACCCCACCAGATCACCATTTACTCCATTTTGCAGCTGTGTGCTCTTGCAAGTACTCTCAAGAAATGGGTTCAGAGAGGACTTCGACATGCTGTTCTGCTCCTTGACTAGGAGCCCATCCTTTATCCAGGTTGCTGGTAATGTTTGTGTAGGCCAGTGGTCATTCACTAATGACTGAATCATAGCTCTACTGGATAACTGATCAAATTGCTGACCAAAACAGTCAGAGTCACCATTCTGATGACTGCCATTCAGCTTTGGCTGATTTGTGTCTTGCCAAGTTTCTCCATGGCCAAATGAGCCTGGAATGTCCATGGAGGCTGGTTGGTTGCTTTTGGAGAAAAGTTTGTCACTGAAAGGATCAGGGATCAAGTCTGATGTAGAAGTGTTCTCAGCTATAATACTGGGCTGAGATTTGGACCAAAAGACAGAGGAAGTGAAAGGATTTCCCTTCACAAAGTTCTGATTGTCATCAACCTCAGAGGACAGATCCAACAAGAGGGTATCGTTTGCTTCCTGATTATTGGGAAGGGGGAGAAAAAAGAAAAATCAGTTTTGAAGCCAGAGAAATGCTCATTTACAAAAGTGAAAGTTTCATGCCATGAAGAATTTAAGCATTTATGATCTCAACATGCAAATTGTTATACAAGTTATACTGGGATGAGCAAGCAAGAAGATTGTGCTGAGCTGAATAGGGGTGTACACCACTGGAACATGCTGATTTGTCATTCTGTGGATTGTGCATACAATACCATTTGTAATGTGATTACCTTAGATTTCAATCATGGCCATTTTATCAAGGCCCAGTGAAATGCCAACTTTCTTAATCTTTAAAATATCCTGCTGCAAAACCATCATGCTTGATATGAGGGCTTAACACCAAATCATAGTACTCAACCTTTTAACAGTACAGATGGGAGATTGCTACCTATAGCAAGTAGAACTGATGGCTTCTGTACTGTCTTAATTACTAGTTTAATAATTTTCAGAATAGCCAGGTTGATGTTATACTTGCTCCACTGGAATTGCTTCTGTGGTATGTTGTTTCTGTACATAGACCAAAAACTGCTAAAATTTATACTTCAGTAGACATTACAGTATCATACATTAAGTTCAACCTGTTTTACAACTTACTGAGGGAGAGTGCAAATCTGGAGGAGTTGACATGTCACCAAACAGGTCCAGCTGGTCAACAGCCTACAACATGGAGAGTCAGTTCTGACCACAATTTATATAAGTGGTGACTCATTACATGTCCCATCTATTGGGATACTAGATGAATGTCAGTCATTTTTTTTTGGATAAAGTCAGCTGGATGAACTGTCAAGGAACTGTTTAGCAGAGGGCTACCTTTCAGCAACTAATGCTGACAGAATGAGACAAAGCAGTCACAGTACATAACCTGCTAGATGTAAAGACTAGCATTTGTTAGAGAACAGTGACCACCAAGTACAGCTCAGAAATCCAGGGGTTCTTAGAGTGGTCTATCCAGCTTGGTTTGTAATATTCCAAATCTAAGATACCTGAACACATTTATCTGCATACTCACTTTTAAGTTCTCTCCTTGGCCTTCAGTATTAAGCAAGGCATCACTCCCATTCTGTAAATTCAGTTTATGTTACTCATTGTAAAGTACACAGCTTTCAAAGCAGACTGCATTGTTGCAGCCATTTATACATTTGGGTTAGACCCCCCCAACCTGGAATTATTCCCCATTTCAATGGGGAATTTATACTTACCAGTACAACCTTGTTATCCATTTCATCCTAAGAAAAAAAGATGCATAAGCTGACTTAAGTACAATAAAAGCTTAAACAAGCAGCATTTAATAGTACAACCAAGTCAAATACTTCACAATGATACTTTTTCATTGATCAGTTGATCATTTTCTCCTGACTCATGATTTAGTACATGAGGATTATGACCCCAAATTTCAACTTTGGAAGTTTAGTAAAGAATCAAGATTCTGCAACAGATGAGGAAACTTGTACCATTATACTACTTAACTCCAGTAATGCTATGGTGCCTTATGCACTTACTGTCTTTGGACCTTCTGCTTCTTTCTTCTTCATGTTAAAAATTAACTGAAAGAGATCCTTCAGGTCCATCACCAATGGCTCAGCCTGTGAGAATAAGTACTAACACATCAGGACATTGTGCTGAAAGGAAATACAAATTTAAACAAGTCAAACATTGTGTAGTAGTATAAAATAACCTGTCCAAGCCATTCAGGACTGGGTCCTGGCATGAGCTAGGACCTTTCCAATTGCTTCTTCAAGATCATTCTTTGTTGCAATAGAAGTGAGGACCTCAGAGCCAAATAGTTTTCAGAGCTGAAATCAGTATGCTAATGTGTCCTTTGGGCTTCTGTGTACCTGCTGGGCAGTCTTTATGGCAAAAAACTGGTGCTGTCCCTCCGCGCCACACACATAGCCGAAGGCCCTGTTGTCTGTCACATCCCGTGCAATGAAGGAAATCTTACTCACAGCATGTTCATGCTCTATTACCTGGGAGAGATCCAGAGCAAGGAGGGAAGAATTCATTGCCTAAGTAACATGCTTAAATGTCACCATGAATAGTTTCCCCATTAGCATATCCACCACAAGCTGAACTCTACAGCAGTATTTGTAACAGCAATGTTAACATGTAGCTACATGTGCAGCAGCTAACATCCAACTGAATGGACTTACCCCCATTTTCTCATCAATAATTTTAATCCCAGATAAAGATATGGTGACCCAGATTCTTTGTTTGTGCTTTCCCTGGGATCGAGCGGCTACTGCCATGCCCTATGGAAGAAAGAATATAAACAAGGGCAACCGCATCTCCGCCCTCTCCTGAACACAAGGGGGAAGACATGCCTTTAGTTTCATCATGGAGTCCTGGCTCATTTTATCCCCTCTGGCTTCAGGTACATCATCCACACCAATTAGCTTGGCTTTGTATCGTACCCCATCTCCTTTGAATCTAGCCAGCAAAAATTCATCATTTTTCTCTGGACCTGCAAGGCAAAAAACCAGCAACAAATTTCAGAAGACTGAGTTATGGGTTTGTCATGTATCCTATGGTTGCCACCAAGCACCATAATCTTAAGTTACTCATGTCTAAACAGCCACAATACTAAAACAAGCACTTGTTTCCCCCCCCCTTTACTGGTCTTGTGAATCCTTACATCAGGACACATTTGAAATACCTTCTGGTATTTAAAGGACTCAGACATGGTACATTCTTTCACACCATTCTGGTGAAGGACAACCATACTTTGAAATTAGCACTTTTCCATTCCACTAGTTGTTAATGGGAACAGAACTCAATTTAAAGTGCAGCCTGTGATAAGTAGGAATCTAACCAATGAGAACAATGCCATTCCTTGAGTTGTGGGGGGAAAGTGCCACTTCCTCTAGCACATTAAAGGAGCACTTGCCAAAATGTCATGCAAACCTTTAGTTTGCAATCTTGCATTGCACAGCACTGTTCTTCATCCTTGATACTGTGCCCAAGGTAACCAAGCAAAGCAATTCAGTGATGGATGCTATGTTAGACCTGATCAGCAGTGAATACCTCTGTTCAGATAGCAGCAAGTCAGCAAAAATTGACGTTATACCCATAAGGATTTAGAGGCAATATAATATACAGCAAGTATAAAGGCCGAGTCATTGATATAAATAGATTGGGGTGAAACTTTCCCTACTTCTGGCTTCTCATTGTGTCAACTACAGCAACATTTTACCTCCATCTGGGACTTCAGAAATCCTACTGCAAAGAATTTACTGAATACCAAATTTATAAAGGGTATGAATAACTTCTATGAAATCAATTTGGTCTGCAAAATCAAGTGGCTATGAAGTCCTGAGTACACAGAGCATTTGAATGTTCCAATAGTTACTTGGAGCACAGTGCAGAGCCACAAGGTTGAAATCTGTTAATTCATGCCAAGAATTTCTAGTCATAAACCTATAATAGTTCATGCATTCAAGGCCACAAGGGGCCTGACAAAACCTGATGGTTACTTTTGCAAACCCATGCACTTAAATGATAAACTGGATTGCCACAACTGTCACATGTGACCTGTTACTCATTGTGAGAAGTTTAGCTCCAAGTTACCTGGAAGTAGCTTGGGAAAAGTGAAGCCTTGATCAAACCACCACTTCACACAAAACTGTAAGGCCAAGTACAGCTTAGCAAAATAAGTCTCGCCAAACATTAGGTTAAAGAGCTCTGGAATGTTTGACAGGCTTGGTATTTCATTGGGGAACATAACCTGCTTAAAGTTGAGAAAAATCAGCAATGTGAAACCCTTCAACCAGTTAGCCCATTAATGGAATACTCAGGTTCTTCTTTCAGTGATCGCTCTGTCAATATTCTCCATATACATAGGGTGTGGTGAAAGTTTAGTTTCTACACTGCTCAAAGTTCTCCACTAAGATCCGAGGAAGCCTTGCATAAACATCTTTACATCAGAGGCTGAATGGGAACAAACCCTGAACATGCTGGGGGGGGAGGGGGAAAAAAATTTCCTAGATAAACTTTAACTAGAAGCATCATGGGCTGTTAATGTTTTTACTTGATCTGCTTAACCAAAGCAGACTCACTACCAGTTGTATAGCTTGTAATGATAGTGTCCAAAACACCTACCATGCAAGTCAAAGCCATACAAGTTGCTTGACTGAACTTCTAGACTATGAAAGTATTTAATAAAAGCTGTAAGCATGCAAGTAAACTGCTATAGGGGATCTTTCCAAATAGCCTACCTTTTTTCTTTTCCCTCTTGGAAGCAGTCTTGGCAGTGCCTAGGTCAGCTTGGTTGTTCACAGTGGTGTCTACTTCTGTTGACATGATGGAAGGCCAGCCCCACTGGATTTCTGGGAGTGTCAGGATAGGCAGCTCCTTCGTGTCAAGTTCTGAGCAGCTCGTTTGCTCAATAGTCAGTCAGTAGCACCTGCAGAGACAGAAAATGCTATTCCACACTGATTAACAGACCTCTAAATCCAGCTGGAGGCTGTAGACTTTGACCATAGCTTTTGAGGCCAGCTGGACTGGCTCAGTCTATATGGGCTATAGCATTTGTAGGTAAGCAGTTGCAAGGTACATGCATTACATTAGTGAGCCCTGTACATCAGATACCATTTGGTCATTAACATTGAATTAATGATTAGTCACAAGCACCTTGATTACATTTTAATCAACTGCATTTCAATTGTTTTTACAGACAGAATGAAAAATTCAGGAATCTGGTCAGTTGGTCAAGACAAGTCTAGTACTGCCACTAACCCCCCCCATCCTAAAAATGTTTCCTTATCACAGCCTTTGGCATATGGAACCTAAGGATTAATGGAAGTGATTTGGGTGTTACTCCATGATTAGGCTGAAAATGCCTTCATCTCACTATATGCAGATGTTTACATTTGCTTTCCAATAGTTCTGAAAAAGCCATTCGAGTTCTTTGGATGCACTTTTCTGCATTGTAATCAGAAAAAAATACCAGGAAGTTCACCAGAACTAGGAAATTCCTTTTGCAATTAGTGAAAAATTAAGACATATTGGATATTGTAACTTATGATCACCAAGTCAATCCCATTCCAGCAAGTAGTATGTATACAGCATGCATAAAATTAGTCATTTGTAATTGCAGAAAGTCCCTTAGTGTTGCAGCTCTCTGGCACCTACTAGAATCACTGATCTAGGCTAGGAGTATACCTTGGACAGGATGCCTATCCACCTCAGGGCAACAACATCAGACATGGCCAATTTCCCATCAGCCAGTTACCTGAAAGGCAGGTCTCTGGGCTGCAGGAAGAATCTTATAGGAACAGAAGATGTAGACTTTGCTAAACTAAGCTGGATTTAAACAGGTGCTGTGAATGCTACCTGCTCTGCCATAATAGAATTCCTACAATTAAAACCCAATTTACATGAAGTTTCTCCATGGGTCCTATCTGAACACTAGTTTGTCACCCCTGAACCAGAACTTAATGTTTCTATGGATGTGCCAAATTCCCCAAACAGTGATAAGGGCTCTAGCTACTATTAGACCAATATTCCTGCTAACTCCAGTTAATGCACTTCATGTTTAATATTGGGCTAATGGTTCTTCATTAGAGATTTCACCACTCTGCAGACCAACTTAAGGTAAGTTTAGCACTCAAGGGCAACAGGTGGTGGAATGTATTCAATTCCACTTAAATTTACACTTGGCACCACAGCACCTCCCAAACATGTCTTGTCTGAGAATGTTTCAAATAAGACTTCTTCCAAACGGTCCTGCAGTGAAAGTATACATCTGAGACTAACTCAAATGGAAGTGACCAAGCTGAGGACAATGCAGTTGTTTCAGATGAACATATATTGAGGAGAAAGTGCCACAGTGGCAGTTGTTTTTAATGTGTAGAAGTTATGTTGCACCCTTTCACAATAAAAGCAGTTAAGATCTCCTTTAAGTGTTGCATTTACTGCTAGATGTGTTTAAAGTTTAAACTGACATTCATTTCCTGCAGTGGAGTATGAACTGTCACCACCAAGTCATGCATGTTCCCTTGGAAAATCTCATGTGATGTCTAACAGGAAACAAATACCCAATTTTCAGAGCTAGACCTGAAACCACTGTACTGGAAGCCCATTGTCTTTACTTTCACAGCCTTCTCTCAAGAAGGAGAGAACTTCATAGATATTGCCATACCTTTGCCATGCAGTGCCAACTGGGAAATGGTGACACTGTACTGGGGATGATTGCTTTCCAATGTTACCCCCAATATTTGGGGGGAGTATTGTAAGCAAAATATTGAAAGAAATTAAGTTCATGTACAACAGGTCAACTAACTTGTTGCCAAGTTTAGAGTATAGTTGGAGCATTAGAAATATTTTAGGGAAATGCCAGAAAAATGCATCCAGCAGATCACTTTCAATTCCTCATCCTTTACTATAGTTCAGAACCATTGGGTCATACATTGAAGACCTAATGGACTAGTGCCATACCAACAAGTGTTTTCATGACCAAATTTCACCCCCCCAGGCTCATATGTGGAGCAGATTGCATTACCCATTTTATAAAATGCTGGAATCCACTTATAGCCCATCAAGTCACCGAACTCAGTATAGGAAGTTGATATTGATCTTTATCAAGTGGACTTAGACAGCTGACATGTTGCTAACTGACTAGCTAATAGAAAGTCAAGTTTTTATTTTGGGAATTCATTCATGAATTATTTCAAGCATGCCATCAGATAAAAGGAATTTAGCAGGATACCATTTCATGTCATCCCAGGGTTTCACATAGTATAGATGAGGGTACCCATTTAAACAAGGGTAAGTTAATTGGCACAACTGGACAAATTACTTGTCCAGTAGTACTGCAAGATGAGAAACTTGCAAGAGCTACATCCAACAGCAGCAGCTCTAACCCATACACTTACATTTCATGTGCAATATCAAAGTGGTTATGTCACTTGTCAAACCATCACAAGCTACATGGAGTCAACATTCCCACTATGGCAAAATAAACTGAACACACCATCTCAAACTAAGCCAACCCCTGTCAAGTGACATTTGAGTTGTTTAGTAACTAAATGATGCTGAGCCAGGCTGACTTTGCCCCATTTTAGGCCTTGGGTCAGCAACATTTCTTGTCCCAGTATAGTAGGGACTATAAATTAAGCATTTGGATGAGAAGCTTTAACCCTTTGTACTACTCTGACTTCTCCATGGCTAAATTAAGATGATCCTGGCTCTGCATGGAGGCAGAACAGAATGCCAATAATGGTAGCAGAGCTGGAGGTACAGTACTGTGCTCAAGTCACGGCTATTCAGTTCATGACTTGAAAGTCAGCCACCTACAAGGAGGAAGTCAGAACATTACAATAGATCACAGTAATGGAGGTGTCTGGGCACTTAAATTGTCTTGAACACAGAATGGAGAGAGTCAGAAAACATTCTGAATATATAGGAAAGCGCTGAGGTTCCATGATAAAGAGCGCATGCAGTCACGTCATTAAATAGATATTGTCCACCGCATCCAGTGCACAGCACAGTTTGGTCGTCACCGGTGTCACCACGTTCTGCATCCCGGGAGTTCAGCCTTAGCCGCCACCCCAACACGCATGCGCACTTTATCCCTCTGACAAGGGAGCTAGGCTCACGTGCGCGGCAGATCAAGAGGATACTCAGTTCGGGGAGCGAAAGTCCGTCACACGGGTAACAACTCGTACAGGTGGTGTACCATTTGCCTACCAATTTTTACTACTAGTTCCATGTCTCACCTGTCCTGAGAAAGCGCGCACACAGTCCGGATCTTCGCGATATATATATATATATATATATATATATATATATATATATATATATATATATATGATTCAGTCATGCATACGAAGCGTTACTGTGAAATAAGCGATAATATTGGCAACTTGTTTAACACAGTCGACACCTGCCTGGCTGACCACGTAATTCTCAAAGCATGCCAACCAGTACGATTATAACAATTGTATTTGTAACAGTGTGCCTCAAACATTTCTTTAGGCACTTGTCCGTGTGTTATTCATTTCAGGGGTCTATGATGTAGGAGTAAATTATACCAGTACGCAGAACAAGTCTGCGCAAAACCGAAACTCATGACATTCTTGCACAGCTCTTGAATTGCATGTGCAATTTAAAAACCCTTCAGCATAATGAAACATACCACGTATCACTTTTTTTTTTTTTAAAAAATGCTAACACTACTGAAGTATTAATTCATGATTAACATCTGAAACCGCTTTATAATGGCTGCAGAGAAATTAAGCGAACTGATTTTTAGTCTGGGTACGCAAAACGGCAAATACAACAAACGGAAAATTAGTTCCATGTTTGTGGTGCGTGCAAGTTTCAAAAAAAGACTCACTTAAAGGCCACTCGCCTTCGCGAAGTTAAGTTAAGTACCAAAGGACATCACACGTTCCTTACAATGCAAGAAGGTAAATGACCACACGGCAAGTCGTCAACACTCGTTCATCTAGTGATGAATATTAGAAGCTTCCCAAATTAAGTCATCGCTTCACCCCAGGGACCCTCAGGAACTAAACCCCGAACGAACACTGTGTGACTGTGCTGCAATAGATTCGCCGTCAGCTAAACAGCTTCTAGAGCCGAAGCGGTGGGTCTGCGGTCACGTCACACCGTTCCTCTGAAAGGAAACAAATATAACGAAACGAGCCGCACAGATGACATGTCATGAACCAGGAAAGTAGTGTAATGCGCAAACCGGGAAACTGAATTCACACAATTAAGAGTCACTTTAAGTAATTCCACTTCAGTTACAGGGACTTACCGCGCCGAACACCCCAAACTGCTCACGAGTGCACTGTGCGGTCTCCAAATAAAAAGAAAATATTTAAAAAAAAAAAAAAATTCACGCTCACCGTCAGAAAGGCCGCAGTGTCACACCGCACATGCTCCCGCAGGGTCACCGGGCCCGCGCGCGAAGAGACGGGTGAGTGAGCGAGCGAGCGAACTGCGCTCGAGCCCCTCGCAGTGGGTCCTGATCGGGAGGCGCCGCACCGAAGAGTGAGCGGAGCTGTGGTGAACTGTGCTGCCAGGGCCGGGTTACTCCCCCACCGCGCGGAATCCTTCCATCCCCCCCTCGTTCCACGCTTTTAACACCTCCACCCCCAGCAGCGCGATCACTGGCCCAGCAATGCCCGCTAATTGAAATGGGTATCCACCCCCTGCGGATCAGGACGGGACGCACAGCTGCAGGCCACTTTCCTGCTAGTAATGCGGGTTATAATACTTGTTATTTTAAATAAATTATAGGAAATGGGATAGTGAGGGGGGCGCGGTGGCGCAGTGGGTTGGACCACAGTCCTGCTCTCCGGTGGGTCTGGGGTTCGAGTCCCGCTTGGGGTGCCTTGCGACGGACTGGCGTCCCGTCCTGGGTGTGTCCCTTACGCCCTGAGTTGCCGGGTAGGCTCCGGTTCCCCGTGACCCCGTATGGGACAAGCGGTTCTGATAATGTGTGTGTGGGATAGTGTTGTGTGAAAACTTCACACCGTTAGTTGTATCAAATAAGACAGACAAGGTGTGTGCTTCAGACAGTGTTTTTTTTTTTTTTTTGGTCATTAAAGTAGCACTGCAAACGATGTATATTGCAAGTAATGTTATTATTTTGTTTGTTTGTTCCTGATGTGACCTCAACCCCAGAGGTGGTAGTACTATGTATATATTTGTTTATGTATTTATGGACACAGGACCCGACAAGCATCTTTTCCTCCTTATTCGCCTTCACCTTCATATCCTGTGATATTTTCTTAAAGGTGCTGCGGTGGAAGTACAAAACAGAAGAAACTGATTAAAGTTCTGTTCCTTTTTTCCTTTCTTTGACAACTTTATCCATATCGCATAGGTTTGTACAGTAACTAAGATGCAGTTGTTTAGCTTTTTATAGAACTGGGTACACTGTGTCCTCGTAATAGTAACATTTGAGTTACATTTTTCAAATATCTGTATTGTTTTCCAGTTTGAAATTCCACACACACATTGTCTGAAACAGCTTGTCCCAAGCAGGGGTCGTGCGAACCAGAGCAGAACCCGGCAGCACGGGGTAGGGAACACACCCAGGATGGGACATCAGTCCATCTCAAGACACCCCAAGCAGGACTCAAACCCCAGACCCACCAGAGAGCAGGTACAGGCCAAACCCGCTGCACCACCGCACCACTGCATCCCCCTTTTAAAATTCCATTATATTCCAAAATATATTTTCCTCACTGTTCTGTTTTCCAGAACTATTGTTTGTTGCAAAGGTAAAACAACTTGCACTTCCAAGGCCAGCTGCAAATTGCAAGTGAAATGCACTCAAGTATGAGAACATCTTAATTCAACTCACTTTCAGAGTGTTTACAGCTAGTGTCTGCTGTCCCTTGGTCACTTGCAATAATTGGTTAAGGTTCAAGCAGTCCAGAGCCTATCTAGGAATCACTGGTTTCAGGGCTGGGGAGGTGCACCCTGGATGGAGCCCTAGGCCATTGCAGGATGGCCACACACACACTATGAGCAATTTAGTGTCCAATTCAACTGATCTGTATGTTTTTGGACTGTAGGAGGAATCCCACACAGACATGGGGAGAGGATGCAAACTCCACACAGACACACACACACAGAGTCTGAAACCGTCTGTCCCAAGCGGGGTCATGGCGAGCCGGAGCCCAACCCAGCAACACAGGATGCAAGGCTGAGGGGGGAGGGGACGCACCCAGGACGGGATGCCAGTCCGTCACAAGGCACCCCAAGCGGGACTCGAACCCAAAACCCACCAGAGAGCAGGCACAAGCCAAGCCCGCCACGTCGCTGCGCTGCCATGCCCCCCCCATTTTGGAGAAAAGTGTCAGCTAAATTAATAAATATGTAGCTTTTATTGATTGTCACTTAGCAGTAAAAGTGATGGGAGTTCCAAACAATTTGAATTATGAACAGACCTCGTCTAGTCCTAATTGCGCTCATATGTTGAGGGACCAGTGTATTTTCCTGGAGTAATTCAGGGAAATAACCTTGATCAAGGGTACCACAGCGGGAGTGGAATTTCAATGTGGGGGACCGTCATATTGCACTACATAACTTGTTGAACTATTTATACTTACATTTACATTTATTCATTTAGCAGATGCTTTTCTCCAAAGCGACGTACATCTCAGAGAAAATACAATTTGTACATTACATTAGGAGAATGAGACACACTTGCAGACGTGTGATTCTTAAGTAAACTTAGTTTCTTTCCACTTTATGCACCGATGTTCACCGCATGAGTAGGTGCATAAAACTCCGGATGGACGTTTCCTGATCACCTTCCTACAATTTTTTTTTTTTTTTAAAGGTACACAGACATTTACATACAATACAGGAGTAGCAGCTGTGTAAAGGCTTATCTGGGGATGATCATAAAGTTACGATGCATCAATATTTACATCATACATGAGCTTGAGAAATCTTGGGCAAAGTGAGTCCGGAAAAGGTGAGTTTTCAGACCCTTCTTGAATGTAGACAGAGTTTCAGCAGTTCTGAGTGAGAGGGGAAGGTCATTCCACCACAACGGAGCCAGAAGTGAGAACCTCAGTGCTTTACCTTTCGTGTGCAGGACCACCAAGTGGGCAGAAGTAGATGAGCGAAGGGGTCTGGTTGGGGTGTAGCGGTTGATCAGGTCTTGTAAATAGCTGGGAGCAGTTCTATTGATGCTTTTATAGGCAATAACCAGGGTCTTAAACTTGATCTGGACAGCTATAGGAAACCAGTGCAGAGAAGTAAGTAGAGGAGATACATGGGAACGCAAGTCAAACACAACTCGTGCAGCAGCGTTCTGTATCAGCTGCAGAGGTTTGATAGCAGTAACAGGAAGGCCACACGAGAGAGCTGCAGTAGTCCAGACGGGATGTCATCATGGCCTGGACAAGTAGTTGGACAAAGTCAGTCAGTCAGTCAGTCACGATTAAAACTCGTTTGAATTAAAGAATATCATGGATATGTGTTTCTAGCCACAGATGTCTTCAAAAATCACCTGGAAAACCATTTGAGCTTTAACCATAAAAAAATGTGGTTGCCATGAATGAGTCTGTTTGCTGTTCTTGGTTGATGCCAGTGTACCGTGGTGAGCTTCATCCCCCTGACTAATTATGTGGTCAGCTGTCAATGAGCAATGTTTCATTTGTATACAAAAATGTAAAGATAAACCAAGCTGGAAACATTTTGTTAATTTGAACACAATGGCTTATCCGTGTAAGTTTTAGGGCAGTGACACAAATCTGGAGATCGTAGTCAAAATTTGGTGTAAAACCTTTTAGATGAGTAATCAAGACAAAAGGAAAAGAACATGCAATATTCCAGTGAGGTGGTAAAAAAAATCTCTCAATTCACTAAATGCCATGCACATACAAGTGTTCCTATATCATGAAGAAAGATAATCACTGTTGCTACTCTGTACAGAGCCCATTAACCATTTTCATGTCTAACCTGCACCACACCTGCAAGAAATATTGTAATGTTGCTCTAAAATGCATGGCAGCAGTTCTCTGGAATATTATGGTTGCATAATAAAAAAAAAAAAAACGAAAACACAGCCAGCTAGTGTTTGAAATAAAAAAAATGCTGTCATAGATGCATTTTTCCATAAATATTTTCTCCAGACCTTTTTATTAGCAATTAGTTTCTTTGCTTAACATGAAAGTTTTTCTGAGACTTGTTCCTCATTTCATTTTACAGTAAACTGCTGACAAACAACTTTGTAAGTGAAAAACAAAGGGTTCTTCACACTGACAGGTGCAAATAGTCATATGTGCTACACCATGGAGGGGGGGGCGCAGTGGGTTGGCTCAGGTCGTGCTCTCCAGTGGTTCTGGGGTTCAAGTCCCGCTTGGGGTGCCTTGCAACAAACTGGCGTCCTGTCCTGGATGTGTCCCCTCGCCCTCCAGCTTTATGCCCTGTGTTGCCAGGTTAGGCTCTGTGACCCTGACTGGGACAAGTGGTGCAGAAGAAGAAGATGGCTACACCATGGTTACACACAATCTCGTGAGAGATACACTTGGAATACACAGAGGTAAAGTGTGTTTTCAGATCTTAGTGACTGTTACACAAGGAAGCAGTGTTTTTCATTCCACAGCGACCCAAAAGGTGGACAGGATGTGTGAGCTTTGGAACAAAACTGGGCAGATGAGAGACTTCTTCCTTCCTTTTCACATTTTCTGCACTTTCTGTACTTTGCTGACGGTGCTCATTAAGCAGAAGGAAACAGCACAGCCCCGTGAGTTCAGGTCCTTTGGCATCTTCGTGTGTTACTTGTTGCAGCTCTCAGCAATCTTCTCAGAATAATACAAGCGTGAGTTCTGAACTCAGGATGGAGCAGTGGACAATTTGAGGGAGAAAAAAAATAAATGAAATTCTCTGTTATTTGTAAATTTTGTTTTCCGTTGCGGCACAAAAGGAATAGTGGAATCTTTATGGATCAAAGTGTTTTGTACCGTGTATATAAATGTTGAACCCACTACACATAAATTTTAATGACACAAGGAGATGAAATGAAGTAATACAACTTAATTTACTCACTCAGGGTTGTGGTGATCTGGAGTCTGTCTCGGAAGCACAAGGTTCTAGGGTAGGCAGGGTACACCATGTATGGGAGGCCATAACCACAAGCACGATCATACACATATGCACACAATATGGGCATACTATATTTTTTTTAAGTTGCTGCTGTGAACCTTTCTGTGGTTTCTTTCCAAATGTGGTCTCTACTGCATGATTACTAAGTGAGTGGGGAAAAAAGGCGCCATCTGTCTCAAAAATAGTGCTGATTATGGCACTTAGCAAAAGGAGATTTTAGAAATGTCATGTGATTTTTACAGAATATTTTGAAATTTTCTTTGGTTTGTACCACAAATATGTAAAGGTAGTTTATTGGGCAACGACACTGAAATGATACACACACTGGCTGAAGCTGTGGCGAGTTGGAACCTAACACGGCAACACAGGGTTTAAGGCTGGGGGGAGGGGACTCACCCAGGATGGGACGCAAGTCCATCACAGGGCACCCCAAGCAGGACTCAAACCCCAGAGCTGCTAGAGAGCAGGACCCTGCCAAGCCCACTGTGCCCCCGTGCCCCCTCTAAAATGATACAGAATGGAATAATATGCGTTATGACAGGTCTGCACTTTTCCAGAAAGACAAAGCAAATTAGTGGCGTTAATTCCATGGATGTCTGAAATTATTACAGTATAACTTTCCAATATTCCCTGGGTGTATGTAGAGCAAATACACACACACACACACACACACACACATTTTCTGAACCGCTTGTCCCATATGGGGTCGCGGTGAACCGGAGCCTACCCGGTAACGCAGGGCGTAGGGCTGGAGGGGGAGGGGACACACCCAGGACGGGACGCCAGTCCGTCGCAAGGCACCCCAAGCGGGACTTGAACCCCAGACCCACCGGAGAGCAGTACCCGATCTAACCCACTGCACCACCGTGCCCCCCCGTAAAGCAAATAATGACTTCAAATTCCATTTTTGCTGGTTTTCAATACTATTATTTTAATTTACTTGATGCCTTTCTTCAAGGCAGTTTACTGTGCAATGTTTGTACACTATGCTCCTTAAAATTATTTACCCACTTATACAGATAGTACATTTTTACTGGTGCAATTTAGAATAAGTACTGTAATTAGCTCAAGGGTACTAGAGCAGGACTGATGACTCAAGCTTAAGTTCCTCAAGCTGCAAGTAGACAATTTTAACCATTATGCCACCTGGTGGCTCCTGTCAACTAGGATCACTGAACTAGGATCACATGCCAGACTTTGAAAGTTGTGACTCTTTCTCTGAAGTAAGGAAGAAATGGACTTTTAAACCTTTTGTATTGTCTTCACAGAAGTTTTGTGAGGACTTCTGTTCTCAGTCACTATTTTAAGGTTCATTCCCATAAAAAAGTCAGCTTTAATGGAAGTTCTTGTGGGGGAAAGGTCATGTTCGCCAGGCAGCTTTGGTAAAGCTTTTCTCTGTTATGAGGTTCACAGTATATGCTCTGTGCTGGACCGAAGTCCACACTGAAGCCTCTTTGTTACATTGCTGGAGGAAACCGCATGTTTAATGTTATGGATAGATGAGGTCTTCAAAAGGAGCTGCTAAAGCACATGCTACAATCAGTGCTGCTTTTTGCCAGGTTGCATTTAGATGTTGTTTTTTTCATAAATTCACCCCACATTAGTAATTTATCTGGGATAGGATAAATGTAATTTCTTAGGTCATTTGTTCTGAGCTTAACCCAAAGGATGAGACAAAAAAAAAAACCCCAGGAACCCTTCTGGACTGCGGATGAGTCCATGAAATGTGTTTTTAAAATGGATTTATTTGCTCAGTTTTCAGGAGATCGTAGCAAACAAGAGCCTGTTCATCCTCTCTTGTCCTTCCTGTACAATGGATATCTTTGGGAAGCCAAGTTCTTCCACGGTGGACCTAAATTCCTGGCATTGAATCAGTCTCTGTGTCCCTGTAGGGAAGAAGCGAAGGTCATGACTTGGAGTGGAGCACAGCAAGTGAGCACTGTCAGTGACAGCTCGACAAGCATTCCACTTCCCGAAAAATGTGCTTAAAGCCACAAGTTTTAGAATGACTTTTCTACCAGGTTTGGGTCTAAATTTTATGCAGAAGGGACCTTCACTGAGACTTTTCAGTGGGAGAAAACCCACACAAACACAGGGAGAACATGCAGATTCTATGCCGACTGAGCTGCATCTGAATCCACACACAGCTCAGGGGCAGCAAAGTGCCACCCATTGTATGATCTCTCTAAAACCACCAATGAAAAATAATTCATTTCCCAAAGACCCTCTGTAGTCGTTTGAGAGGATCCCGAAAAGTAGTGTGTGGCAGTGAAAGGTATGGGGTTTGTATCCGTAGCTGGTGCAGAGGTAAGATTGTAGTAGTGAACAATTGTGTAATAAAATAGATCCAATCACCTAAATTATTGATTGGAGGCAATAATTCCCTCTTCATGTAGCAGGTCCTGCCTCTTTCAAGGTGGCTTCACTTTTTGTTTTAGAATAAGTGTTTCTATAATGTGAGAGCCTATTGAAAATGTTTAAGTTCACAGAGGCCTGGCAACATGTCAAATCCTGAAGGACAAAAAACATTAGCAGTCCTACTCACTGGATTTAAACCTATAAGCTAGGAGTGTATATTAGGCTTACTTGATGATCAGTGGGGGAAACGATCACCCGCTACACCTGTGCACATTGAATATGAATTAATTCTCTATATTCATTAATGCCCATTTTGACGCAATGTAAAGACACGCATGTGACATCGCTGGAAAAAGCTTACTGACCTTCGATACATACTGTGCGGGTTAAATTACTGATACATTCTGTATGGTGTCTAACCAAGTTTTGATGCGGACTTGGTACCTGAAAATTACTGGATCAGGTTTGTATGGATTACCTTTTACCATTGAGCTTTAAGCAACTGCATACACTTAAATAATATTAAACTAACAAATAAAATTAGTCCAGTAAAAAAAAGGTTCTGAGTTAAAGCTTTGGCTAAGAAAAAAACTAACTCATTTTAACCTTGTATTTCCATTAATTCTCATTTAAACCTTCAACATTGCTTGATGTAGTGAAAGTAACACAATTTTTGATGCTGAGGTATATGATTATAATTGTATGGTACAGAAAAACATCAATACTACTTTTTATATCAATGTCTAGTGTACAACTTCTTATGAAAGCTGGAAATTTGAAACTGAGAGAAGTCAGTAAAAAATAGCTGCTCTCTCCAGCTGATTTTAATCAATCTTAAGACTTAAGCAATCAAGCAACTTCTTAGAAGGCTTGCTTTTCCCTTCTTTTGGTAATTCTGTTAGATGTGCGCTTTTTAAAATCTCATTATTACACACCACTGCACTTGGTGTCTGTACTCCAAATAATAACAATACACATTTTTCTTTCATTAAGGCTAACTGTTCCTGTAAGTGGATGGAAAAGCTTGATGGATGGCTGCAAAATAACAACTGTTTCATTGTCAAAAGCTAAATGAGGCATATAACTTAATTGTTCCATGTATAAAATCAAGATCTGCAAAAAAGTTCTCTAGAAAACATTCTATTTGCTGAAGGTAAATCAACTAAGTACAGTACAAATGTATTAATGGAATGATAGTAATGAGGTCGTAGAAAAAAACTATAGAAATTTCAACCTGCACAGTTTTTACTTTCAGGTAAATTTAAAATAACTTGTTTAACAATTGGATCCGGCTAACTTCCATCGTGACTTATCTTTCGCAGTTGTTCAAAATGTTTCTGGTACACTTCATGGTTTTGGCAAACCACTCCTGTGTTTGACAGTAGCTTTCCATCATGGTATCAAGCATCAACATAGCTGGCAAAGAAACCATTCCACTTAGCAGGGATTTACTGAAAGCACACACTCCAGTTTTTGTACAAGAAAGCGAAACTTGGCCCTACTCGAAACTTTTCAGAGATGAGAAGCAGGAGTCAGTTTTTAAACTTGCCTTTACTGTGTAGAGAAAAATGGTTGTTGAGTAATCTATCCTTTACAATTCCATTAATCACAAAGTGATGCACTGGAATAAATAAAAATATAGATCATTTATTTAAAATCACATTTATTCATATAGCAGATACTTTTCTCTGAAGAGATGTGCAACTGTGAGCAAACGAAAAGTGAATTTCACCAACAGACAGAGAGAACAGATGAAGATATGAGATGTGAAGAGCAGAAGTTCAGTCAATACCATGGTTAAACCAGCTGGATGTGACATTAGTATATGTTTATGCAATGTTTACAAACCGATAATATAACGGAAGCCTATGGATAGACAGCAGATCAGGACAGAAGTGGATCCCCAAATGATATGTTTTCAGACTGTTCTTGAAAGTGGAGAGGGATTCAGCAGTTCTGAATGAGAGAGGTAGCTCACTCAATCACAGTGGGGCTATAACAGAGAACCTTTGACCTTTTCATTTGTTGTGCATGGGACCATCAACAATGAGGTCCTGTAGGTGTTAGGAAGCAGATCCATTGATGATCTCATGGGCTGTAAACAGAGTCTTGAACTCAATACTGGCTGCTACAGGCGACGAGATGGAAACATGTGGGAAAGCTTTAACAGTTCAAACACAACTCATGCAATGACATCCATTCATATATGCAGTCATTCACATGCATGTTCTCAGACATGTTAAGAAATACTGAAGTTTGCAGAAGCAGATATCATTGCACATTGTGTTACAGATATCAAATTTATAAATTTTTGAAGACATGAACATTTTACAAGTTTATTTATTTCTTGTTAATTGCATTTTTTTTTCACCATTTTATTTTCTAAAATGTTGCTGTTGCAGAAGACCTAACCCATGAATAAATTGAGGGATTAAGCAGTATTGTTAAACTTCCATGCAGTAGATTGTAAAGTAGTGGTTGCACTTCCAAACAACTGAAATCACGAACGTACTTCTGGTGCCAGTTGTGTTTATATACTGACGTACAAGTGTACAGATACATGGCCATTTCCTCTAAAGTTTGAAATTTAAATATAGCACACATAATTAGTATAATGAGTAGACCCTGAGTTACACGTCAGTCATCAGAACTTCTCTAACCTTAAAAGTCCTGTTGCATGGAACGATCCTCCAACAAGTCTTCCGAGTGGTCCTCTAACCAGCCTTCCAGCTGGTTCTCCCAGTTGGAAGCCATTCTAACAGGGAAAAGTAATTCTGACTCACAGGCTTCTGTGCTGTATCCCATTGCTCTCCATGAGCAATGTCTGCAGGAAACTGCACGTTGAAAAGAATGACATCAGCACTTCTTTTCCTCTTAGATGCAGGATTTACCAAGAATGTGTCAGTGGTATTTTTGTCATTTTGGCACTTTTCTGTACGGGACACAGTTAGGGTTAGGGGAAGGGCAATGCCTATATTGTTCATATTGCCAGTATAAAAAAACACATTTGACATATGATTTGTCTAAAGGAAAATTTACTGTTCATTCATCATAAATGCATGTTAGATTGAAAAATAACAACATTCTGCAGTGGAACAAATGAAAAATTGTACTCATTTCAGCAAACAAGGAAGACATTGTTATATTTATGAAGATTTCTGTGTACAAGAAAAATAGCCTGTGTAAAAGGTGTCAAAAGTAAGGATTCTGCTAAGCATTTTTCTAAAGGAATCATAAATTTCAGGCAGGCTGGTAATGGTGATTGATCTGTAAATACTGTGTTAATTAAATGCACAAATGTGTAAAATACAGCACAATATGAACATTGTTTAAAAATTCAGCAATGCAGCAAGCAGTAAGTTTCTGATGATAAATGAATAAACAAAAACTGGAAAAAAAAAAAATTTAATGAAAAAAAATCCTTTCCAGTTCTGTGGGTTGTATTTCTGTAATTTTTTTGGTTGTATCCAATATGATGAAAATAAAACTATGGTGTTTTTATTAGCTGTAACAAAAACAGGATACATGTTTTATGTTTCCTGGATGAATCAGTCTTTGTATGCTGCCAGCACTAATAAAACCATGGCTGCACTGATTTGTGGGACATTTCATTGATGGTTTTAAAAGACGCACTTGCGCAGATGCCTTCCAGAACAGCTCTTTGAGATTAAAGGAGTCTGTGGCAGGGATTGAGGAATGCACCAGGGGAAGCTGAAAGCCGGTCCAGCAACCACAAGCTGGCTGAGTTGGAGTACTCTGGTTTCACACACAAGGTGGCTTGCAGGAACAGAGCTGCAGTCATCAAACTGACAAGTTCATAAGAGTTTTTCGAAAGTTCCAGCTGAGGATCTACAGATCCTGCAGTACTTGCTGTTGCTAAGAAGCTGCATAATGATGTGAATTTTCTGAGGGATGAGACAGTTGAGACATGTTGACAATATGGAAAATGTATCTGCCAGGCCTGCTTTTGGTGGGGGGTCATATCTGTTCTACAGAAAAGGGTAAGGAAAATTATTGATAGGCTCAAAGGTTAGCAGTGTACTTTGAGTTGTTTGTTAGGTTTTATTCATTGAACTGATGGTTTTCTCCAGAACAGTTTTACATGTGAAACTATTTAAATTTATTTACCCATTTATATGGCTGGTCATTTTTACTGGTGTGATTTTAGGTAATCGGGAGGTGAGATGGGAATTACAAACAATTTTTTTTCTTTGAATAACCTGCTTTCTGTCTGATGATGAAGTATTAGATATGTGTTTTGGAAAACAGGTGGGTTCCTTGATTTATGACATTTTTGCTTCCTGAAAAACACTTGAATGTGTCATGTATGTTTAAATTTTATGCAATACCACTTAAACACATATATATATATATATATATATATATATATATATACTGTATGTAATAATTTAATAGAAACCGAAGTAATAAAAGGCAGAAATTAATGAGTTAACCTAAAACTTAGAAGATGTATTTTCCTTCCTTTTTTCCTTTCACCTCTGGAGTAAATCTGCCATTATTATTACCACCCAGATATAGTCCTAAACTGATGGAAGCAGTATGTATGCAGTATGTCAAATACTGTCCATTTAAGGCAGAAGAAAAGGTACAAAACTCAGACATTTGAGAGCAGGTTTTTCCCAGAGAACATACTGGCATCTGCTCCTGCTATGAGATGCTTAATTAAGGTACTAGAGTATATTTTATTGCCAACTAATGTCTGGTTGTTTTCCTCTGCAGTTTTAAATTCCTTAAGGTACACTGAGTGACTACATACATGTCCTACACTATGACACTCGCTGTGCTAAAAAATAAATTTTTGTTTTAATTTTTTATTTAATTGTTCGCTATTAGGGGGGCATGGTGGCGCAGTGGGTTGGATCGGGTCCTGCTCTCCAGTGGGTCTGGGGTTCGAGTCCCGCTTGGGGTGCCTTGCGACGGACTGGCGTCCCGTCCTGGGTGTGTCCCCTCCACCTCACGCCCTGTGTTGCCAGGTGGGCTCCGGTTCCCCGTGACCCCATATGGGACAAGCGGTTCAGAAAATGTGTGTCTGGTTGTTAGAACATTAGTAGGTTTAGTTGACACTTTACTCTAAAGCAGCTTACAATGTTAAGGTACTCATATTTGTTTACCCATTTGTATAGTGGGGTAATTTTTTTCCATCTGCTGTAGTAATCTGAGAGTAAATACATTACTCAGCAGTACCACAGCCAAAGGGGGAATTAAACCTGTAACCTTCAGGGCCAAAGGTAGTAGTACTAGCCACTGTGCTACCAGATGTCTGTTGTCACTAGTAGGTTTGAGGGGGACATGTATTTAGCAAAACAAATCAGTGAGGAAAATAAAAAGAATTAAATAAAGTGGATGCGGCACAGTGGCACAGCTAGTAGTCCTGCTGTCTCACACCACCTGGGTGGTGTAAGAGGACAGGGATTTGATCCCTGCTCAGTCTGTATGGAGTTTGTATGTTCTCCTCATGTCTGTGTGGGTTTCCTCCACAGTCCAAAGACATTCTGTTAGAGAGGAGGGTGTGGTGTCGCAGTGGGCTTGGTCAGGTCCTGCTCCCTGGTAGGTCTGGGGTTTGAGTCCTCCTTGGGGTTCCCTGTGATGGACTGGTGGCTCCTCCAGCCTTGCACCCTGTGTTGCTAGGTTAGGCTCTGACCCTGCTTGAGCCCAGCGGTTTCAGACAGTATGTGTAAATAAAGCAGGAAATGTTTATATATTCAGAAATTCATAGTGGACAGACTGCAGACACCCTGGTGCTACAGTGAACACTGGGGGGCACCAACCACTAAATTCAGGACTGCGCATGGTCTGTTTTGCTGCATTTCATGTATTTCTTAAGATTGAGTTCACTTTTTAAAACTCTGCACTGTCACAAGGCACCCCAAGCAGGACTCAAACCCCAGCTCTGCCAGAGAGCAGGACCTGGCCAAACCCACTGCACCGCCATGCCCCCAATACCATCTTGAAATATGGTCAAAATCTAAAGAAAGAGAAAGAAAAAGAGACCAACCAGATCCGATTACCAATGTAGCTGAAGGCCTACCCATGACCATGTATACAAAATGGGGTACCTTTAGAATGATTCTGTATGTAAACATGGACCCAGGCAGTGATAGAGAAGGGGCTGACAGCAGAAGCATCAACACAAACAGAGGGGATACATTTATTTAGGAGACACTTTTCTCCAAAGCAACTTCCAGTGGATACTATGTGGTGTTATCAGCCCACACACCTTACATATTTTTGGAATTTTGTTTTCTTTAAGACACATGTTATAGAAAATCCTAAGCCAATTGATGGTCTGTTTGTTAATACACACACACACTTTCAGAACCGCTTGTCCCATACAGGATCGCAGGGAACCAGAGCCTACCCAGTAACAGAGGGCGTAAGGCCAGAGGGGACACACCCAGGACAGGACACACCCAGGACAGGACGCCAGTCCGTCGCAAGGCACCCCAAGCAAGACTCGAACCCCCAGACCCACCGGGGAGCAGGACTGTGGTCCAACCCCCTGCACCACCGCACCCCTGTTTGTTAATATTTATGATGAATTCTGGGTGTATGTCATCCAGCCCTGGAGCTTTATCAGGTCTGAGGCATTTAATTGCTGCATCCATTTCTTGAGGTGAAAATTCTTGATATAGACCCATGTCTGCTGAAGGTTTCTGTTGCTCTTCTTTCAGTTCATTGAGCACTTTATAAGTAAACATTTTATTGTATTCTGCAAATTTGCCATTTCTGATGAAATATGTAGCCACATCTGCAGCTTTGACAGATGTGTTATTAGTTTTTGTTTTTTTTCTTGTGCCAGCAAGTCTGTGGATGGCTATCCATGCTTTCCTACTAGAATATACCAAGCATCTTCCAGGGGCCTAGCTATGTGGCGGCCACGGGTGGCCAGTGCCACCCCTCACTGAAGCCTGGTCACCCCTCTGGCCACCCCTGTTGTACAAAGCACTCTGACAACACTGACAGGTGACTTTTTTTTGCCGCTCAAACTTGTATGACGCACATAGTGTGTGGCATTATTAGGGTGAAGAGCTGCGAACCGCCCGCACGGCACAAACCTCTGTGTGTAGCAAGGAGGAGTAGGAGCAGTAAAATTTAATTTCGGTACCATTACTCTAGCCAAATTTCTGTCTGTAGAATTTCCTTTTGGTACAGCACGTCACAGTCAGTTGTGAGTTTTTTTTTTTGGCCACCCCAATGAAATCACTGGGTCTTACTTGGCCACCCCTGAAAAAAAGTTCTGACTACACCCCTGATCTTGTCTAATCTTATCTAGCTATCCTTACTACCCAAACCTCTTCACAGTACCTCTGCACACCAGCACAGAGTAGCCATGGATGCTACCCACCTCACTTGGGTTCATTCTGAGCACTTCACTGGGGTTGTTAAGTGGGCACCTTTGTCGGTGTTTCGCTGAACTGAGCCCAAGACACCTGCAGAAGGCTCAACCATGAGGTCTGGCATCCCAGACCCACTCCATTCCATGCTTATAGCACTGTCCTAGTGGCTCAGTCTGTTAGAAGTCTCACTTGTCCTGCCACAGGGGACTCAGTGCCTCTAGTTCCTTATGAGACCCAACCACACTTCAACCACCATACATTTCTATCACCTATTGCCACTCATTCCATGCCACCCACTGACCACCCTTTGACCAGCATGCAACCAACTTACAATATTCGTGGCAACAACAACACTAGTGAATATCCACAAGCTTAGGTCTGCTTCCCCCAAACATTCTGCTGCCTCCTAAGCCACAACCACTGGCTAGATCTTTCTCCTAGTAATATGTAATCTCCTTATCAGGTAAACCTCATGGACTTTGACCTTAGGAAAAAATATTACACAAGCGATTTACCCAAACACATATTTAAATATTTATTCTGCCAACCTAGTCGTGGGGAATTTTTTCCCCTTCCCACAAATTACTGAAAGTGGTTACAGTAAAAGTAAATTAAAACACAATAAAAGTACTGGGATTGGGAAATGTTAGAAATGATCCAAGAAGAAAGAATTTCACAAACCACCTCCCATTAGTGATTTCTAATTTACATTCCCTTGTAATTTTTTTTTTTGTTTTAAGTGAGAACTTATTATTGAGGAACAGGAGCAAATTCCATTAAAACCAATTGCTGCTATTAACTTTGATTCTTTACCAGTTGAACATACAGTATACATCTATTAACTATTTTAAAGACAGAAAATTGTGCATCTAATCATGGTAAAGAAATTAATAATTTCACTGATAGTCATTTGATCACATCCTGAAGAACAAGTTATGTTACCATAAACTGCCCTTAGAGCTGACTTTATACACGAAGCAAGAGTCGCAATAGCTGTGTATATTCCTTCACAATGCAGTTGTTCCACACAGTGCTGGGGCAGCACGTAATACGGAGAGCAGTGCCACTGTCCTTGGAGCCAAAAGCTGTATGTTCAATTGTCACCTCCTGATGTAGTGTCTCTGTACAACGTACTTGCCAAAAAATTGCTCCACTCAGACTGCCCAGCTGTATAATGACTGTAAATCACTTAAGATTGGGGAAAAGTGTCAGCTCAGGAAATAAAAGGTCCATTGACACAAGATGTGCAAGGCAAAGCAAGCAATTAGTAATACAATTTTCTAATAATCAAAGCACTCTGTGTCCATTATAGTAAATTATGGGACTTCATTCATGGTCACTGGAATGTGTTCTTAAAGTTATTGCTTCATTTTTACTGACTGAAATTAAATAAAAAAACGATTTTTTTAATGGAGGAATTATGCAATTTAGTTTTTTCAGAATTTGATTTCAAAAGAGACATGAGGGTGCATGATGTGTGTCTAAGATTATCAAATCTGACCTTTGTGAGCTTCCTTTCAGACAATCATTAATAGACAACTTTATTTAAGTAGGGAAACAAGCTGGTTTTTGTGCACATCTCCACAACGCCACTATGAGGACTACAGCTGCTCTATGTGCTGCTTTTTGCATTTACTACCAAATACTTTTTGTTGGTGGGAATGAACACAAGTATGTATAAGGGTCACATTGTGGCACATTTGTTATAACAATCTAATAAATACCATTACTGTAATGCAATTAGAAATTGTTATACTATTATTCTGTTTAGGAGCTTTAATGATTATGATGCTGCTAGAATTTGAAACACAATTTTACCATGGTGCTATCCTATTTTAAATAAAAATCAAAGCTGAAATAAAGTCAAACTTTCTTTCCTTGTCTTTTTAGTTTCTTCAGGAAATTTTATATTTGTGTTTCAGTGTGCAGTAAATATTATATGGTCAATCCCTTCTGTCTCATCCAGAGATGGGAGTGACAGCAAGCAATTCAGAAGGACAGTGAGGGAAGTTGGTGCCCCAGCAGCTGTGGACTGCAAAATGAGCCCCTGGTCCGAGTGGAGCCCCTGTGACCCCTGTTCCAAACTCATGGTGAGGTTGATTGATCCCATTGAAGCTGCTGAAGTCACCAGAAAATCACTTGGTGATTCCCACAGGTGTTTTTGGATATGGGCAAAAAATATGTACAGAAAAGGAGTGCAGGGGGTTTTGGACTTCAGCTTATAACCAATAAATGATGAAAAGCTGTGTAATGTTGGATAAAAGTAGAGTCTACCTTATAGAAAACACACACACACACGTCCCATACGGGGTCGCAGGGAACCGGAGCCTACCCGGTAACACAGGGCGTAAGGCCAGAGGGGGAGGGGACACACCCAGGACAGGACGCCAGTCTGTCACAAGGCACCCCAAGCGGGACTCGAACCCCAGACCCACCGGAGAGCAGGACTGTGGTCCAACCCACTGCGCCACCACACCCCTGCCCTTATAGAATACACACACACACACATTTTCAGAACCGCTTGTCCCTTACGGGGTCACGGGGAACCGGAGCCTACCCGGCAACACAGGGCGTAAGGCCGGAGGGGGAAGGGGACGCACCCAGGACGGGACGCCAGTCCGTCACAAGGCACCCCAAGCGGGACTCGAACCCCAGACCCACCGGAGAGTAGGACTGCGGTCCAACCCACTGCGCCACCGCACCCCCGTTCCTTATAGAATAATTATACTAAAAAAGAAAATGTATGACTTTTGGATGTGAAGATAGACCATCCATATAAAATTATATGAAGGGAAAATCAAAATATCTGAAAAGAAGCATGTAAGATTTACATTGCCTGGTTCATCATTTGCTGTGTTTCTTGTATGAAGTACCGCTCCAGGAGCGTGGAGGCCTTTGGACAATTCAAAGGCCTCGTGTGCAACCAGCCCCTGGGCGATCGCAGGGCCTGCCAGCCAGATCGTGTTTGTGAAGAGCAGATAAGACCCCAGTGCTCTAACACGGAGTTCCAGTGTGAATCAGGTACTGTGACTAAAGAAACATCTGATTCGAAATCATATTGGATAACACTGGAATAAACAAACTGGCAGAGATGTAGAGCATTCAATTGATTTTTTAAAAAAAACTGATCAGAACAGTACTGGGTCACAACAACTCAGATATCAGTTCACCACCTGAGTAACAGATATAGGTATTGGTAAATACAGCACATGGGCACAAGATTAAGCAGAAGAGATCATGCAACACTGCTTAAAAAGGTTCCAAAAAGATGACAAACAATTTAGAAATTCACTAGTACAATACATGTCAAATGTAATTTTTCTGATGGAAATAATTTAGTTGTTTGAGTCAACCACGTCTTTAAGTAGGCATGTTTTTTCTTGCCAACTTTCTAACATGAAAAACATAAAATCGTGAAAAACTTTTGGTTTTGAACACTACTCTTTATATATTGGTAATAGTTGCAACACCTGAGATTAAAATGGCGGTATAAGCTATATTATTTTATGCATACTATATTCAAAGCAAGAAGCACATGGCTAAATATAACTTTTTCAGAGAGCCCTCATTCAAATGTGTCATATATGTTTTGACTGCAGGCAACTGCATTAAGAAAAGACTGCAGTGCAATGGAGACAATGACTGTGGGGACTTCTCTGACGAGGATATCTGCGAGGATGTGAAGCGCACACCCTGTGGGAAACATGAGCTTGAGCTGTCCGAGCTGGGTAGGACAGCTGGATATGGGTGAGCTGAATGCCCCAGGACAGGGCACCCAACCATCTCCACCCAGTGCTTGATAAACACATAAATAACCACCAGCACTCAGGGAACACTCAAAAGGAAACAAAATCAGACCCTTTTTCATAGAAAATTGCTGATCTCTCTTTCTGTTTTCAGATCGTTTTTACTCTGTTCTTGTTTTGACAGCATCAACATCTTGGGTTCAGACCCCAGAAGCAATGCCTTCAACAATGAATTCTTTAATGGACTGTGCAACCGCGTACGGGACACCAACACTTTGGAATATCACCGCATCCCCTGGAATGTGGCAACTCTCAACTATGCAGTGCGTTTAACTATTCCAGTTACAGCCATTTAGTCTTAGACTTTTTTTCTGTTTGGTCTACTCAAGCAAATTCTATGAGATGTACGTCGATTTGGAGAAAAGCGTTCGCTAAATGAATAAAAGTAAATGTAAAACATAAATGTAAGTTAACGCCCCTGTAATTTTAAATAGTACAGACTTTGCTTTTTTCCATGAGTTATACTTTGCCAGTATTTTTTATTAACATTAATATAAGCTGATAGCTGTCTTTCTAGTCTTGATTTGGGAATTTTGCAAAACTCATAACTCAGAAATGTTCTTAGGTCTTCCTACATATCCCATTATGTCTTTAACTGAGTGGAAACTCTAAAGCTGCTGTGCTGATTGAAATTTCATGTGCTGTTTAGACTCTTGCTGATGAATCCTTCTCAAAGGAGCTTTATGATGACTCCAGTACTCTGCTGAAAGAAGTCTTGCAGGAAACAAAAGAATCTCTCAGTTTGGGTTTTTCTTTCAAATTCACTACAACTGAAGAGGTGACAAACGATGCAACTCCCAGCAATTTTAATCTGAAGTTTGGAAAACAAAAAACTGAAAATATCAAAAAACTGACGGAATACTCATCTGTGAAGGTAAGCAATGTTATAGAGAAAAACAATTTTAATGTTAATTACTGTTTTTCAGTTTAACAACATAAGGTGTGGGAATAATTTTTTTTGGTACTTTTTCCACATTTGCAATATGCAGCATCAATTCAGCTGAATGAGTTCTTAAATTCAGAGATTCAACACTACTGTTTTGTTTCAGTGCATTTTTCAGACACTTGGTCTTAGTGGGTAGTTACAGAGAATATTAAAAAAGAAAAGGAAATGTATGAAAATTTGAAACTCATTTGTATGAAACTCAGCCTTTTTATTATTAATGACACAGGTCATGTAAAAAAAAAAAAATTGTACAATAAAATGCTTAAAAGCTGGGCTTTATATGAATTAGTGGACAGCCCAGTTAAGTTTTGAACAAAATAAAACGCGATATTTCACAATTATAAATCAAGACTTTTCTCCTTATTACAGCATAAGACCTTCATGAGAGTTAAAGGGAAGGTTCAGCTGAGCACTTTCAGAATGAGGTCCAGAGATCTGATGTTGACCGAAACCTTCCAGAATGATGTGGCACATTTGCCTGTGGAATATATGAAAGGGGAATACTTCAGATTCCTGGAGGATTATGGAACACACTATGCCATATCTGGAAGATCAGGAGGCGAATATGAACTTGTTTACGTTATAAACAAAGAGACAATGACTAAAAAAGGTATTTTACTCATATATTTCTTGAAGAACTTATTATGTAAGTCTCCTATTGTCATTTCTGTCAAGTGCATAAGCAAAATAATTCTCAGTACTTGGTAGTACTTGGCTTGTAGGTAGAACCAGAAACATTTCTGTCTCATTAGTAATTATTAAATGCAAATTTTATTATTTTAAACTTGTAGCTATGCGCATTATGAAATAATGATAAAAAAATATCCTATGCCTTCCTGGTATGTAATCATAATGCTCCATATTTGCTCCCTCCAGAAATAACAGAGCAGAAAATCCATAGTTGCCTTAACCTTGATGCCAGCATAAACATCCAAGAGGAAGGTGACACTTCTGTGTTAGAGGGGGATATAAAGAAGGAAGGTTGTGAAGACGTCAGCGTTAATGAGAATGGTGTGTTACTTTTATTTTTACATTATGCTTTCACCATAGAACAAGTGTTGTGCTAGTGTTTTTGGAAGGCAAATAGGTCAACCCATGTAGATGAATTGCAATTCTGAGAGACGAGCTCCTGTGAAATGGTTTAAAATTTGCATGAGCCCAGGACGTATTTGTAATATGCTTGACTTCCCCAAACAGAAACTGGAGATAAAAAAGCACTCATCGACAAAGTGGTGACGTCTGTCAGTGGAGGCACAGCAGCAACAGCTGCTGCCCTGAAGATGAAGATTGAGAAGAGTGGGGTACTTGATGTGGGAGCCTATGTTGAGTGGGCCAAGTCGCTGATTAATGCTCCTGTGCTGTTGCACAGTCAAGTAAGAAGGCACAACATAAATATGGGTTTCCTTAACACTTTAATCATTCTGCTTACACACTTTCCTCATTCCTAAATATGAAATGTGCCTTTGAGCTAGGTTCACAAGGGCTTCTGAATGTAATGCTGACAGCATAGTAGCTAGAGCTGCTGCCTCTGGGCTGAAAAATGGTAGGTTCAAATCCCAGATGTGGTACCTGTGAGCATTGTGCTTGCCTTGAAATTTCTCCTGTTGAATTATCTAGCTATAAATAATTGTAAGCTGCTCTGGAAAAAAAGCTAACTGACTTTAACAGTTATTAGCATTAAATGACTTTCATTATTCCGCAGTTGCTGACAGTTTTATCAGAACTGAACCACTGAGCTTGTAGTTTTTCCTTCCTTCCTTTTTCACTGAAGCCAACCACATTAAGCACTTTTCTCAGCAGAATAATACCAGGACCTCTTGTAGCAATGTAACTGGCAACATATCAATTGCTAAAGCACACATCTAACCTTTGTACCGTATGCTGCCTTTTATTTTATCAGCCTGCTGAACAGCAGTTTGCTTTGTGACAATGGAAGAATCTTTATTCTTACCTGCAGCCTGAGGCCATACACTCCCTCATCCCTCTGAACATGCCCCATGGCAATGCCAAGAAAGAGAACCTGGAGAGAGCTACAAAAGACTATATTGCCGAGTACAGTGTCTGCAAGTGTCAGCCCTGCCAAAACGGGGGGACAGTCACCTTGGTGGACGGCCAGTGCCTGTGTCTCTGTCCGCCCCAGTTTGAGGGCCTGGCATGCCAGACGCTCAAGACTGACCTTCTGCGGGGTAAGTCAGTCTGTCCCCTGGCAGCACTGGAACAGCCTCCTGCAACATACCACTGTGCCTTTGCTGTTTTTCCACAAAAAATTAAATAGTTAATTCTTCTGTTATAAACTGAAGAATCTGTATTTTTTCCCAGATGTCAATATCATCCAAGAGGGAAACTGGAATTGCTGGTCTCCCTGGTCTACCTGCAGTGGAAGTCGACGATCTCGAACCCGCACCTGTAACACAAATGGCCTCACTGGTGCCTCCTGTAAAGGGGAGACAGAGAGCACTGATTATTGCTAATCAGTAAGGCCTTTCATGCTCACTTAAATAAGAAAAAACTAAGGATTTTTTCTGATGCAGCAAGTAGTAGTTCATATATGAATTAGGTGTATAAATTAGTTGGAACCAGTTTTAACTGTTTGTTTTTGTATTACATGTAAAAAAAAAAAATATTAACATGTCCCATGTTCCCAAGGTGTTTTCCCCAAGCACTGTGACAAATAAAAGATTAGAAACAATTTTGTGGCTTAATGTTTTTTAAAACTGGAAAAACCTTTTATCTTTGTTAATTTACAATTTTATATGGAAAAAATCATAAAACATGCTCAAGATAAAGCTTGGGTGCTCAAATCCCTCTAGTAAACATAAAATTATGGAAGAAAATGGGAGAGCACACAGAACTTATTGAAATCAGGTTTTTGATTTTCATATTTTTCATAATTTTCATTTAATTTTCAGTCCATTATCGGATTTATATTTAGGGGATGCAAATTAAGCTTGTTTGAACACTGGGAAGTTATACCCCCCTTGCAATGCCTATGCCAGATACCAAAGGTTAGCATAAGGGTACAATAAGAGAGGTGCAGAAATGAGTATTACATTTATTTTTATATTAATTTTGATATACATCAAAATACAACCCTTTAAACATTTAATCCAGATTCATCCAATAAAAAATGCAGCATTTGTTGTCTTACCCTCACTTTCAAATTTATCCACACATAATTTCTTTTTTATAGTCATGGTAACAGTTTACCTCTTCTTACTGGCAGTATTAGAAACACAAACTTACAAAGACCATGCACAACCTGTGGACACTGTGGAAGCAAAACAAACTCCCAGTTCTTCTTTGGAGGGTTTTACTGCCATCTCTGGGCTCAGCAAGTGAACAAATCACCAGCACTCAGCTGCAGGCAGAAATGATAGGAAAAGAGATAAATGAAGGAATTGCATTAAAAAAATTCGAGTCCCACTTGGGGTGCCTTGCGATGGACTGGCGTCCCGTCCTGGGTGTGTCCCCTCCCCCTCCGGCCTTGCGCCCTGTGTTGCCGGGTAGGCTCCGGTTCCCCGCGACCCCGTATGGGACGAGCGGTTCCAAAAAATCTATAGATAGACAGACAGACAGACAGACTGAAATGTTTTGATCTTCAAATATTGTAACGCGATCATTCGTAAGCTGAGGGTTTCGTGCACTTTTCCTTCAAAAGCTGTGTTTCCTATAATTTTCTAATATAGTTCCACTATCACAGCTCTTTCTTTGAGGCACCATACAGCTGGTGAGCATCTTGACTGTCTGACACAAAACACATTACAGAAAGCACCCAGAAAACTGAAGATTATTGTTCTGTCTGTGAAGCACTTGCTTTTTTTTTTTTTTAATAACCAGGACCTTTAGTTAGTGTTGCATAGTTAAAATATAACAGGTCCCCTATTTTGAACAGTACATCATGCACTACATTTTTAACTGTGTTTTGGCAGTTGCCTGTGATGGTATGTTACATAGGTCACATGTGGAGCAACTTGCGGTTCCAGGCTCTTTGTGTGTCTTCAGGTCTCACACACTCACACACACACACACACACACACACACACACAGTCTGAACCGCTTGTCCCATACAGGGTCGCGGGGAGCCGGAGTCTAACTCGGCAACACAGGGCATAGGCCTGAAGGGGACACACGCAGGATGGGATGGCAGTCCGTCGCAGGGCACCCCAAGCAGGACTTGAACACCAGACTCACGGGAGAGCAGGACCCGGGCCAACCAACTGCGCCACCACGCCCCCTCCCTCCTCATATAGCAGCATTGAATTCACATGTGTGATGAACACTCTCAGATTGGAGCACAGACTGAGCCTCCTGTTCCTCCACACTGGTCTGAGGGAAACAAAGGCATGGCGTGTTTTGTTGATCCTGGCTTTGACATCTTTGTCCGTCCCTCCTGTCTTACTGATATCACTGTCAAGGTAGGTGAAGCGATTAACGTCCTTGATAGCCTGTTTATCAATGGTGATGAGAACTTCCTGTGTGGAGTTTATTCACAGAGTCTTGGTCTTTGTTGTGCTGATCTCTAACCCTGCAGTCCTTGTAACATTTTTGAGCCTCACCACTTTCGCCTGCATGTGTTGAAAACTATGTGACAGCAGACCAGTATCATCTGCAAAATCCAGATCTTCCAGCTTCTGGGTAAGTGTCCACTGTATACCCCTTGGTTTGTCTAGCACTGTCTTCATCACCCAGTCAATAACCAGAAGGAAGATAATGGGAGACAGGAGGCAGCCTTGCCTGACTCCGGTGTTGACTGTGAAGGGTGCAGACAGTTTGGCACTGTGAATGACTCTGCAGCTGGTTTCTTCATAGGCTCTGGATCATCCTGACAATCTTATAGGGGATGCCATAATGTCTGAGGACTCTCCAGATCACTGTTCTGTCCATGTCGAATGCTTTCTTAAAGTCGATGAAGCAGACATACACCGGAGACTACTATTCCAGTGACTGTTCAATGGTGATAAGAAGAGTCGCTATCTGGTCTGCACAGGATCTACCGGCCCTGAATCCTGCCGGCTCTTCTTTTAGCTTGGCAACCGCAGCTATTTTGATCCTTTCTAGGATCACTCTTGTGAAGACTTTGCTTGGGAGAGATAGAAGCTGGATCCCTCTCCAGTTCTAACACTCAGTGCGGTCTCCTTTCTTCGGAAGCTTGACAATGTAGCCTGTCTTCCATTCCTGCGGTATTTCTTCTCTCTCCAAAGCCACTTGTAAAAGGTCAACCACGATGTCTGCTGTGATTCCAGGGTCTGCTTTCAGTGCTTCCAGGGGAATGCTGTCCGGTCCACGTGCTTTCCCATTCTTGATCATCTTAATGGCTTTGATAGTTTCTTCCTTTGAGACAGGACTAAGGTTCACACTCAGATCGTCTCCCTGTTCTATCAGAAGTGGTTTTTCCATGGATGTACCGTTAAGGCTGTTGAAGTGCTCCCTCTACCTATTAGCTGGTCCGATGGTTTTGCCAGAGAATGGTTCCATCTTCCTTTCACGGGTCTGTTGGTGTTGATCTTCCTTCCTGAAAGCTGGCGTGTGATTTTGTACAGTGTTTTCAAGTGGAGCGAAGAGGATTAAAGATAAGACATGCGGAACAAACAGGACACTCAGGAACAAAACTTGCTTTCACTTTTGCTATTGCCTCGCAGAGCACTGAACGGCGTAGGTACAGAGCGCAATATGCGGTAAAAAAAAAGTGTCATTTTTTCTTTTCATGCACCCATATTGGCAAATTTCTGATTCATTACAACTTGTGTCGAATACATGTCATCAACATTTCTCTGGACGGAAAGGTGAGTGAGGCGCACAGCGATGGTGTCAAGTGTGTGTGTGTGTGTGTGTGTGTGTGTGTGTGTGCGCGCGCGTAGGTGTGTGTTTACGTATATCTGCGGCAACGCGTATTCATATTATTGTCATGTATTTCGCTCAGATTCCTCAGCTTCTAAACTTGATTTGTGATACAGAAATCTATGTTTACACAACGATGAGTTAAACTTTCATTCCCAACTGCATGATTTGCCAGGGCGCTACTTTCACTTTTGTTACCAGAGGTTATTTTGTTATTTGTTGTCATGTCATGAATGTCTGTTCTCGTTATATTTATCTTTCTGGTAAAAAACCCTGTGTTTTCTCACAACAACATGTCCTGTTTTTACCACTTCGTCTGCTTCCAACATCTGATGTGGAGCCGCGATCTCCATTTCCCGCACATAATTAATTTCGGCTTCTGAAGCCCTCATGATTTCCAGGAAACACACTATGATTAGCCACGAGGATGTCCGCGAGGCTGCCTTCCCGTAGCATGTGCTGTCAGAGTACTCGCAGTGCATTACGGATCTGTCAGAATATTTTCAGTGTATTACAGACCCACTAGAATACTAACAATGTAAAACACACCAATCAAAATACTCACAGTGTACTATTACAGACCAATCAGAATACCTGCATTACAGATCTGTCAGAATACTTTTCAGTGTATTACAGACCCATCACGATACTCTGTGTATTACAGACCCACCAGAATACTAACACTGTAAAACAGACCAATTAACATACTCACAGTGTATCATAGACCAATCAGAATACTCTTAGTGTATTACAGACCAATCAGCATACTCTCAGTGTATTACAGACCAGTCAGAATACTCTCAGTGTATCACAGACCAATCAGAGTACACTCAGTGTATTACAGACCAACCACAATACTCTCAGTGTATTACAGACCATGGACCACATTTACTGCATCCACAGACAAACAAATTGAAGTGGAACATGTTTTAAAATATTTTACAGTGCAGTAAAAATGTGTTAATTTATCTACTTTTTGTTCACTAGAGGACCAGAAAGTCCATAATGGAATTCAGTGAAGAAGAAAAGATATGGTTGGCAAAAATAGCCTCTGAGGTAATACACATTTTGTCTCACTTTTTAAAATGATTTGGAATTAATAAAGAACTGTTGATATTGAAATATAAATGTATGCATTTCTTTTAGTTACTTATCTCTGGTGGAGGGTCATGCTCACTCTAAACCAAGTGTAAGTGATGCATTACATAAGCCAGGGTTCAATTTATATGATGCCTCGACAGAGACACAGAGACTCACTTTTACATTTACATTTATTCATTTAGCCGACGCTTTTCTCCAAAGCAACGTACATATCATAGAAAATACAATGTGTGCATTCCATTAGGAGAAAGAGACATAGCTACAGATGTGTGACTCTTAAGTACAGTTAGTTTTCTTCACCATATGCACCAACGTTCATCGCACAAGTAGCTGCGTAATAACTTAACCAGAATATTACTGATTCCTAATCACCTTCCTAGTAATTTTTTTGAGATACATATAAACTTTTTATGAGGTGTGGTGGCACAGTGGGTTGGACCGCAGTCCTGCTTTCCGGTGGGTCTGGGGTTCGAGTCCCGCTTGGGGTGTCTTGTGATGGACGTGTGTCCTGTCCTGGGTGTGTCCTCTCCCCCTCCGGCCTTACACCCTCTGTTACCGGGTAGGCTCCGGTTCCCTGCGACCACGTATGGGACAAGCGGTTCTGAAAGTGTGTGTGTGTGTGTGTGTGTGTGTCTATAAGTGTAAACTTTTTATTTTCTTTAGTTTCACTTGTGCAGTCACAATCTACAGCGAATGAAGATCTTGCATAATACACAAACAACATACCTTTTGAAAGTGGAAGGAAACCAGAATATCCCAAGGAGAAAGGCTCAGACAGATCAAACACACACTGCTGTATTGTGCTCTTGTAGTAAACTAACGATAAGACAGTTGGTATGCTGGTGCTCAGGGCCTTTTTGTCCTGCAATCTGACTGCTGGTTTTAATTGAGTTCCTGTTCAAGTATCTTTGATCAAAGTACAGTACTTACCAAGAATTCCCCAAAGTGCATGAATGAGTAAATAATTTTATGTACCACAGCATACAAATCTACCATTGTAAGCTGTCCTTTATAAATGAAGATTAATGTTAATTAAGATTCATAGTGATATTTGATATTTCTGTTAAGATGCAAAGCTGCTGGACATCAGTTCCTAAATTACTGGTTCTGACATTGTATTGAAAGACATACTAAACCTTGTGACTATGAAAGAACTATTGGCAATTCTGTATGTGAATAACATATGAAAAACCCTGGTAAAAAAAAATGATAGGAAGGAAAAAAATCTGGTGTATATTCAGTTTGATAAAAGCAATGCTAAAATGTTTGCATACATTATTTGTGATTTTTTTTTATATTTATGTAGTATGGTAAGTTGGGGCAATGTATCACAAAAATAAGTTACTTTTACTGTTTTTGTTTAAATTTGTTTTCATTATACACTTGGTGTAATCATGGGTATTAATACTGTGCCCATATCCAAATTTACTATAATACATAATAATTAAGTATAAATACAGGAAATTACTTTCCATCTGCATAACAAAAGTAAGTTTTTTAACCATTGTTTCTCTTACAGGTCCCTGAAAAGAGTGAGCTGACTTTACATGAACAGCACCTTTGTGATCTGGCTAAACCAAAGAACTTGCTTGAAGAGTTAATCTTTGAGTTCATGGCTTGCATCAGATTTGGAATATTCAAAGACTGGCAGAGTTTTGGTCTGTACAAAAAATGTTCTCCAGAGCCCTGATCCTGGACGTGAGCACTCTGGAAAGAAAGAATATGATTTGTACTGCATTCCAACCTTCAAGGTGAACAGCCTTCGTGGACAGTGAAAAAGGTTGAACAATAAAGCTTCACTTAAATGAAGAGGAGAACACATCTTGAGAAGAAAACATCTTGAGAAAATTGCAGGGTTTCCTATTTTATCTCTTATTGAACATTTACACATCTATGGTGCCAATTTTGCATAAAAAGGTTTTCAGAGTTCTGAATGTTCTTTTAAGTGCTCAGTGATTTGTAGATGTGTCAGTGTAATAACGTCCTCACTTGCCTGTTTCAGAGAAAGAGCAGCAGTGAATGTAAATTTCCTGGTTTATAGTTCAGGACTTAGTTGACACTTTTGTATAGGTTCATGAGTTTACACAGTGGAACATTTTAATGGAGTAATTAAGATGCATTCCCTAAGGGTAAGTTGATTTTAGAAATTTACTTCATGTGTTGATGCCCTTAATCACCATGCTGCCTGCCAGTGTCTACAGCACTACCAGATTGAGCCCTCAACTGAAGTATTGATAATTTAACAGCCATTCCATATTTAATTTGCAATTCACTTATCGTTAAAATGATCATTCTGTCATCCTGAAGCATACTGAAAAACCTTGAACATAAGGACAACAGAAAATTTTGGTGTCACTATCACACCGCAACCCTAAAGTTGTGAAGTGACACCAGTGTTTCATGTGCACCACTCTTCATACACCCCATTCTGTTTTTTAGTAGTCTGGAGGGGGAGGGACATGCCCAGGATGGGATGCTGGTCCATCACAAGACACCCTAAGGGGGACTTGAACCCAGACCCACCAGAAAGCAGGACCCAATCAAACCCACTGCACCACCACACCACCGCACCCCCCTGAGTATGGGCAACACATTTGTATTTCTCTGGGTTAGGGAAACACAAATGATCAGATGACACTGAATGTGTTACAGTGTGGCCTGTTTGAAAAAGTGCAGCATGCCCCATTTCCTCATAAAATCCTGTATCATCCCATAAATTCCCCTTCTCAGGTAAAACTCTACTTAGTTTAACTCTATTTAGATTTACAAGTGTCTGATTTCTTCCAGTTTTGAAGGTCCATTACTAAATAGTATTAACAGCACTATTACCACATTTCGGATACAAATATGCTTAAAGTTGCATCCTTGGTAATGCCAGGTAACCTAAGCAATTTTTGAACTCCACTTTGTTCAACATTATTTTAAACCTGTTTCAGGTGTGCAAATGGGTTTGTAGGTTTTTAAACCTGTTTTTGTAGTGCAAATAACTACCTGTGTTGCTTTGCACTGCTGCTCATGTCTGCAATCCTGTTGTTTATTTATTACATTTCAATTTTACATTTACATTTATTCATTTTGCAGATGCTTTTGTCCATAGAGACATATATCTCATACTTCCACATGTTGGCTGTTTTGTATATTGTTATTGCCTTGTCGTTCATCATCTGTATGTTGTTATATTGTGTTTCATGTGCGTTGCCTAACCACAACCAATTCCAGGGTCTTATACACTGGCATTAAAAGGTTCAGAGTTCAGAGTTCTGCGTTGTACAAGAATTTTGCATTACATTCCCACTTACTTCCACAAGATGGAGAAAGACTTCCGAAGTGCATGAAAAAAGCACATGAACCTTTCCCATCTTTAGCTGCAACCACAACTGATGTAGTTTCAGTTCAGAAAAGAACCTCATAGCAAGTGAATCTAAGTAACACTCTTATAGACTACTCATTCTGGAGTATAGCTAATGCACATATTTATTTGCCCTGTTGCCATCGTTCCCATCCAGGGTGTACCCAACCTAGCCTAGTGCCCTATGATTCTGGGACAGTCTCAAGACATCCAGGACCCAGACTTGGACAAGAGGTTATCCATAGAAAGTGAGTGATCATGTTTTTAGGTAAAAATATTAGTATACTGCATATACTGTGAATGTGGTAATTTTAAAACCCCATAAATTATGAGATGTGAACTTAATCCAGAGACCTCAACAGCAAAGAAATGAGCCACCGTTGCCCCTTGATGTTGCAGTGTTTGTTCAGCCCACTGGCCGAGGTTGTTCTGGCCAGTGAAGATGAGGGGAGGTTCAGTCACCATTCAGTCATTCTGAAAGGGGGAGGGGGGGGAATCTATCCACAGAGCAAAAAGACACTTTTCAGACTTTTCCCAGACTGAAAACAGAGAGGGGGTAAAACAGCTGCACACGCAGTGATGTACTTTATTTCACTTATCTCAGTACTTTTTCTCTTTTGGTGCAAACCATTGTATTTGAAGAAAAATAATGTTGTAAAGTAAAATTATGTAAACCTGAGCCATGCAGCTGTTTCCACTTTAGATTCTCTATATCATTAACAGGCACGTTTCTACAAGTCAGTGTGCTCTGTCATATTTGTGAAAATATAATGTTGCCAATTTATTAATGGTGTTGCAAAAAGTACAATAAACTATCATTTTTGTCATTATGAAGCGCATCAGTGACCTCTCTCTATGTTTGATGACCGCACACATACTTCTTAGAAATTAACTGTTAAAATGCAGTATTTCTTTTGAAATATCCACCTTTTCTTCTAATTTCCCCAAGGACAAATGAAGCTCTGGAAGAGGTGTTAATGCTAATTTTCCAATGACGTCTGTTTTCTTTCTCTTCATTACCTCCCAGCTGACTTTGGCCAGCCGAAGAGCTGCGTTCATGTTGGTTTTTGGTGTTATTACATTGTGGTTGCGGAGCAACTCAGTTAAATAAAGTTCCTGCCAGTGGTCATGCAGCACTTGAGGGGAAAAACAAATCTTGTGGTATTACTCCAACCATAGCAACTGCGGGATGAAATGTGATCTTTTCATTAAAGTATTCAAATTTGGACAATAAGTTCTTTTCACATTAACTATATCTGGGGAGGTACTTTTCTGTCACAGGTCATTTCAGTTGAAAGACTACAGTTGGAAATTTCTAAATCATGCTCTGCATATTCTTTTGTTGTCAGAAGCAGTGTTAAATACAGAACAGAGGGCACAAATATTTTTGTAAAGAGGTGCTGACCATAAGGAATTTTTATTGGCATTAAAAATCGTTCCCACAGTGTGCAGTATGCACAGAGGTACTTATCCATGCATAATTTATAAAAAACTAAATAACCAAAGCCTTTTTTAAAAAAAAAATAAAAAGCTACATTGCATCTGAAACATTAATTCACCTAATTTTCTAGATTTCATTATTATGGATGGGACTGATAACATGATATACTTTTATGATTTTACACATTATCTGTACTGCCTTGAATACATGTACACATGTGACCTCAATATACACGGGTTCAGGTAACCAATGGTTGAGCTATATTTTCCCACTTTATTTTTAATTCATGTGGTTTACATTTACAAACATTTATTCATTTAGCAGACGCTTTTCTCCAAAGCGACGAACATCTCAGAGAAAATGCAATTTGTACATCACATTAGGAGAATGAGACATAGTTGCGGAGGTGTGATTCTTAAGTAAACTTAGTTTGTTTCTTTCCACTTTATGCACTCATGCTCATCTCACGAGTACACACACACACACATTTTCAGAACCGCTTGTCCTATACAGGGTCACGGGGAACCGGAGCCTAACCCGGCAACACAGGGCGTAAGGCCGGAGGGGGAGGGGACACACCCAGGACGGGACGCCAGTCCGTCGCAAGGCACCCCAAGCGGGATTCGAACCCCAGACCCACCGGAGAGCAGGACTGCGGTCCAACCCGCTGCGCCACCACGTCCCCCCTATCTCACGAGTAGCTGCATAAAACTCAGGATAGACGATTCCTGATTGCCTTCCTACAATTTTTTTAAAGGTACACAAACAACACATCTGCTTCGTAAAAGTTTAGCTTATAAATGTAGACAGTGTTGCCCAACAGTCCAATAGATACAGATGTTTTTATTCATGTAACTGATGCTTTTCTGCAAAGCGGACTGGCGTCCAATCCTGGGTGCGTGCCCTTCCCTTTCAGCCTTGCACCCTGTGTTGCCGGGTTAGGCTCTGGCTCACCAGGACCCTGCTCAGGGCAAGCTGTCGTAGACATTCTGTATGTCTGTGTGTGTGTGTGTGTTTCCTCCAAAGCAACTTACAATTATTTACCCATTTGTACAGCCTGATCATTTTTACTGAAGCAACTTGCTCAAGGGTACTACAGACAGAAGTGGGAATTAAACCTGTGACCTTCAGGTCCGAAGATAGCAGCTCTTTTCACTACACTACCCGCTGCACCAGTTGATGACTGCAAAGCTCACTCAAACAAGAAAGGGGCAATCTTTTTCTCTTTCGCAGTGATTGTATTCCATGTCTGGTGTTCCTGAGTGTTGAGTGAAGAGACATATTGCTGTCAGTTTTTATTTTGTATATAGAAGTTAAAGAATAAAATCACAATGATAAAAAGTCTTAGAGAGTATTTTTTCATTCATTTTATCAAAACCCAAGGTTTTGAAGGAAGCTAAGATGCAAATAAATTGAGGGGTGTCTGTATGATTAAGCCTTTACTTATTGTGGTGTAGGGGTGAAAGGGACTTTGGAGTTACCAGCAAATAAGTTAAAAACAGCCTGCTGCGTTCATGAGCAGAGCAGCCAATGTACTAAATACAATGAAAAATGAGTATGTATTAAATTTTTACATACTAAAAATGTGTTTCTGATGTCCTTCTCACATGAGTAAATATTGAACTTGTTACAAAGTTTGACTCAACCTTTTAGTTCATCATATCTCTAGGTTAGCACAACCTCTTACTCTCCAGCCACCAAATCCTGCAGGCAAAGTCTGTTTTTCCCAGGCCTTGGCCCCAGACCGACAGGTCCCTCTGTCAAAGCTCCCAGCAGGAAGGCCAAGGGGCTGCCAAGGGCACAGCCAGGGACTCGCAGCCATTGCGGCACCGTGCCGAAACCCTGAATGACAGCCTGTGTTGAACAGCAGCCTGCCACCATCAGGCCTTTTGTCCATGTGTGTCTGGATCAGGGCAAGAAAAATTGCAGCAGCTGTTGTGTTAGAACAGCAGATAGTGCTCCACTGCAAAAACCAAACACACGTTAGTTGTCTCATAGACTTGGAGGAGAGAAATTAGTTCTTGTTTGGTGTTTTTTTTTTTTTTTTTTTTTTTGCTGTATTTGTTTATTTGCTTACTCTCTTCCTTGTTCTTGGTGTTTTAGCTTGTCGTGTATGCTTTTAAACAGTTTGTACAATATGATTTGATATTAATTTCATAGTGACAAAGTAAGCAGCTTTAGTACTATGATTTTCATACTTGTTTGGTGTGAAACCAAATCACTTCAGTATGCTAATGTTTGTTTCATTTAGTGTTTAATAATTTAATTTTTATTATATGCATCGAATAGTATTAATCGTTTATGGATTGCTTGGTCGTAAACTGCAATATATAAAGTAATTTCGTATGAGCAGTTTTTTTTTAAAGCCAGTCCCCTATTTAAAGTCTCCTTGTACCATGGTATTATTAAATCAGTACAGAAATAGTGGCTGTGCCATTGAATGTGTTGGAGACTGATTAGCCTTGAATACCACAGTACAGCCTTTCAGTGACCAGATGAATGCTCTCACCAGTCTCTTCAGCTTTCGTCTTGCTGTGACCTTTTGTTGGTGTTGTTGTCCCTCGTGCCAGATCCATTAAGTGTGACTCTTAGCAGACTTTAGTGTGCCATTACTCAGTGTTGAGAGCATAAGTACAGTGAATGAACAGTCCAGTTCAATGTGCGGAGGCAATTAAAGGTGGAATGCCCCCTCCAAAAGATGGCAAAACAAATGACCTCTTAGTTCAACTCTTGGCACAAGCAAAGACCTGTGGAGTGGTATAGCTGGCATAGTTTGTTTTGCAAGAATTCCTAAGTCTGTCCATGACAAATTCCTCCAAAGAAATGTACTGTGTTAAATTATAAGGATTAACTCTTTGAGTGGATTGTCATTAACAAAGGGAATGCTAAAAACCATCATGGCAGAGAGAAGAAAGGGTTTCTTGTTTTTCTGAAGTGGTATTAGACTTGTTATGCCAGATATTTTTATATATACAGTACTGTGAAAAAGTATTTGTCCCCATCCTGATTTCTTCTGTTTTTGTGTATATCTCATACTAAATTGTTTCAGAAATTAAACAAAATCTAACATAAAACAAAAGCAACCTGAGTAAACACAAAATACAGTTTTTAAATGAAAATGTTATTTACTGAAGCAAAAAAGTTATCCAGTACCAACTGGGCCTGTGTGAAAAATTTATGAAGCTGCATTAATAATGGGGTTCAGCTGGACTAGACAACACCAGGCCTGATTATTGCCAGCCCTGCTCAATCAAATCAACACTTAAATAGAACTTTTTCAACAGCATGAAGTTGGTTAAAAGGTCTTATTCCATGACACACTATGCCAAAGTTGAAAGAAATTCCAGAAAAGATGAGGAAGAAGGTGATTGAAATACATCACTCTGGAAAGGGTTACAAAGCTATTTCAAAGGCTCTGGGACTCCAAAGTACCAGAGTGAGAGCCATTATCTCCAAATGGAAACAAACTCGGCACGAACCTTCCCAGAAGTGGCCAACCTCCCAAAATTCTACCAGGAGCACAGAGATGACTCATTTAAGAAGTCACAAAAGAGCCAAGGAACTACAAGCCTATCTTGCATCAATAAAGGTCACTGTTCATGACTTCACTATGAGAAAGGCACTGGGCAAAAATGGCTTCCATAGAAGAGTAGCGAGGTAAAAAACACTGCAAACCTAGAAGAACATTAAGGCTCCTCTGAATTTTGCCAAAAGACATCTTGATGATCCTCAAACCTTTTAGGAGAATGTTCTGTGGACTGATGAATTAAAACTGGAGTTTTTTGGAAGACAGAGGTTCTGTTACATGTGGAGTAAACCAAACACCGAATTCCACAAAAAGAACATCATACCTACGGTCAAGCATGGTGGTGGCAGTGTGATGGTGTGGGGATGCTTTGCTGCTTCAGGGCCTGGGCAGCTTGCAGTAACTGAGGGAAATATGAATTCTGCTCTCTACCAGAAAATCCTAAAGGAGAATGTCCTATCTTCAGTCCGTAAGTTGAAACTCAAGCGCAAATTAAAGTTTTGGAGTGGCCTAGTCAAAGTCCTGACTTGAACCCAATTGAGATGGTGTGGCAGGACCTGAAACATGCTGCAGTTCATGCTCGAAAACCCTCCAACATGGCTGAACTAAAGCAGTTCTGCAAAAAAGAGTGGGCCAAAATTCCACCACAGCTCTGTGAAAAACTGATCTCCAGTTATCAGAAGCATTTTGTTGCAGTTATTGCTGCTGAAGGTGGCACAACGAGATTTTAAGTTTAAAGGGGCAATTAGTTTTTCACATGGGTAATAGGTGTTGGATAACTCTTTTTTTGCTTCAATAAAAAAAAATTCAAAACTGTATGCTGTGTTTACTCAGGCTGCCTTTGTTTTATGTTGTATTTCACCTGAAGCTCTAAAACCACACACACACACACACACACACATTATCAGAACCACTTGTCCCATACGGGGTCGCGGGGAGCCGGAGCCTACCCGGCAACTCAGGGCGTAAGGCCGGAGGGGGAGGGGACACACCCCGGACAGGACGCCAGTCCGCCGCAAGGCACCCCAAGCGGGACTCGAACCCCACCGGAGAGGAGGACCCGGTCCAACCCACTGCACCACCACGCCCCCGCTCTAAAACCATTTAGTATGAAATATACACAAAAACAGAAGAAATCAGGATGGGGGCAAATACTTTTTCACATCATTGTAGTTCCAAAAATAAGTGGAGAAGCAAAATTTAATAGCCTGACAGTCACTTAAAATTTTTTTCAAGACCGATATTTGCAGGAAAGAGTGGAGAGAAAAAAACAAATGTTGGTGTATGTTATTAAGGTGACCCAAGATCGTGCTTTTCATGTCTGCTGGGATCCCCCGCAGGGAAATGGTACAGAAAAGGCCCAGATACTGACTTCGGAGTTAACATTCCACATATCAGAGTCACTGGAAGTTTGTCTCACAAAATTAATTCATATATTTCCCACCAGTCCTGACACAATCAATCTGCCGCCACATTTCATCAAAGGTATATTGTCTGCGCTCCAAACAGAGCCATGGAAGAGGGCAGGAGTTCAATGCGTAATTGGAAACATTTCTTTTTTTTTTGTAAAGGGAAATTATTAGCAGCCCTCGAAAACCAAAGAAGAATGAACTTAAAATGCTTTCTGACAGTGTGTTGCTGATAGGAATGATATCTTGAAAACTTTCAACCTTTCAGCTAAGGTGCTATAAACAAATGTGCCACATACTGTATATGTAAAACACTGTCAGCTCTGACGATAACAGCTGAAATTACGACCTACATAAAAGGGAAAAGCGTTTCCTTTTCCTGGTATTTTATTTAACTCTTTGAATAATGGACTTGTTTCAGCAAAATCTTTTTTTAATACAAAATCTGGTGAAGAAACACAGGTAATAATACACACAAATGCGATTTTGATGGCCATACCTTTTGACGCAATTATAATGACACCAGATTCTTTAATGTTAAGAAACTTATCAGCCATTCTAGTTAAATTGGATCATATTTTTCTGTCATGTGCCTTGAAACAATAAAACTGAAAATCGGAGTAACCTGAGCAAGTTTCCCCCCATATCAGAAAGTATTTGAAATAAGAACAGACATGTAAGCGGACTTTTGACTCATTGTTTGGTCTACAGGGACAAACAGCCTCATTTAATATGGCTAGGTATCAAGGGAAAATGTACTCTCTTAATTTAAATTAAGGGTTAGAACCATGTCCTAAAGAATGCCCTTCCCAATGTGCTGTTTCCCAGGGGGGTCACAGTTGGTCTCCTGGAATAAAGCATTGGAAGTGTGTGCCCTGATTTGCTCTCCTACTCCATCCATCCATCCATCCATCCATCCATCCATCCATCCATCCATCCATCTATCCATCCATCCATCCATTCATTTTCTTTCCCGCTTGTCCTAGTAGGGTCGTGGTGGCAACAGTGAGAGGAGAGAGGCCCAACCGCCCCTGTCCTTCGCAACTTCCTCCAGCTCAGCCAGCAGGTCCTGGGCCAACTTCGGGGCCACGTTCCAGTTGACCGTGCCTAGAACACCTCCAAAAGGAGGTGCCCAGGGGGTATCCTTATCAGATGCACGAACCGCCTCAATTGGCTCCTCTCATTGTGGTGGAGTAGCAGCTCTACTGAGCTCCTCCCAGATGTCCAAACTCCTCACCCTATCATGGAGAGTGAGTCCCAACACCCTATAGAGAAAACTCATTTCAGCCCCTTGTATCCGCGATCATATTCTTCAGTCATTATGCAAAGTTCATGACCATAGGTGAGGGTAGGGGCGTAGAACGACCGGTAAATGGGAAGCTTTGCCTAATGGCTCAGCTCCCCCTTCACTCAGCCCTGCAATTAGTAATGCTATGGGCTCACATCTCTTATTAGTCAAGAAGTGGGAGGAGGCTAAATACCTCTGAGGTAAAGTCAACACAGAGCTGTTTGCCTTGGCACTCACGTAGACACATGTTATATGAGAAAAAAAATTAGCTGTGCCTTCAGATGCATTTCATAGAATTTCACACCTTTTCCATGTTTGTGTGTCTTGCTGTCATTGAGCGAGTGTTCCAACAAGGTGTGGAGAAGCTCATTTAAAACAAACAATGATCCAGTTCTTTGCATGTATGCATCATCAGTTTGTTTTCTTTCTTTATCTTTCATTATCTGAGATCAAATCCAGAGGTCATTAGTGTCCCATGCTAGAGAAACATTATATTCTTGAATGCAGTGGTTTCCTCTTTGGTATTAGGTCCACTGCTATGCATTTCGAATATTAAGGTGCATAACTCTAAGGGTCGGGTAAGGAATTGCTGACACTGAAATTAACAGTTGCAAAATAATGACATGGACTGAAAAGTGTGTGTGTGTGTGTGTGTGTGTGTGTGTGTGTGTGTGTGTGTGTGTGTGTGTGTGTGTGTAAGTGAAAGAAAGATTCTATGTACAACTTTATCACAAAATTCTGCAAAAGTTACTTTGACTCACATAAGTCTGTATGCGGTACCTTTGTAGAAGGCAATATTTTTGTTATACATGCATCTTTGTATCTTCTCCTTCAATGACAATATTGATATCTGCAAATTTAAAATCAGGCCACAGACAAAAATATTACCCATACCTTTAAAAGCAGGCGCAATGAAAGAATATATGTATTTATGGTAAACTGTATGATATGCCATATGAAATATTACACTGTGGAGGAAGTGACCCTTCCTTGGGGCAGCAGGTGGTGCAGTGGTTAGTCTCGCTACCTTCCACTGTAGAGACTAATGTTAGATAGTACTAACAAATCCCATTGTAGGGCCCCTGAGAAAGGTGGTTAGGCTAAATCACTCTAGTAAAAATTAGACTTTTGCATGAGCTGGTAAATCATTGCAAGTTGCTTTCAAAAAAGAATCAGCTAAACAAATAAATGTATGTGAACATGTTACAAATTCTGGTTGCCACCCTGATCATTAGCAGAACCTTTTTCCAGTTTTGTGCTTGAGACATGTCCAAGGAAATATAGTGTATCTCCCTACTGGCATGAAATTAGGCAAATTCATTCCATCTCATATGTCCAGAGCATTCTCACAGATATCCCCAAAGCAAACACAATTTACCCTGGGTATTTAGTGTGGAAACTGGTTGGCCCCAAGAGAGTCTTGATACTGCACTGGTCTTCACCCTGGGTATGTGGTAACTGGGGGTGGGTAAGGGATCTGTCACTCCCACATGCACCTTTCTTGTTCATGAGCGTGAAATGGATCAGCAAAACTCTGAGTCATGCCATGGCAGAACCACAAGAATTCCCCCAGAGAGAAAACAAGATATTCTCTTCATGCCGCTGACACTGGCAGCCCCTCTGGGTTACATCTGTTTTACGGGACAGAGACACAATTCATGTCAAATTTGTATAGTTACAGGTTTCTCAGTTTTTAATATCATGTGAGCTCTTCAAAACTTTTTTTTTGGTGACATCCAGGTTACCTCTACCAAAGCGGTTCTTTCGATTCAAGTAAATTGTAAGTGTAAAATGGATTGACTTCTTCATAAATGCAAATTAGTTTTGTACAACCTCCTCCGTGAACCGCCACCTTACCGTGGTGGAGGGGTTTGAGTGCCTGAATGAGTCCAGGAGCTATGTTGTCTGGGGCTATATGCCCCTGGTAGGGTCTCCCATGGCAGACAGGTCCTGGATGACAGACGAGACAAAGCGCGATTCAAAAACCCCTTATGAAGAAAAAAATCAAGGCTTTCGTTTACCCTGCCCGGTATGGGGTCACCGGGGCCCCACCCTGGAGCCAGGCCGGGGAGGGGGGCTCGCATGCGAGCGCCTGGTGGCCAGGTCTATGCCCACAGGGCCTGGCCGGGCTCAGCCCGAAGCCATGACGTGGAGCCGCTCTTCAGTGGGCTCACCACCTGCCGGAGAAACCGTAAGGGGCCGGTGCATTGTGATTTGGGCAGTGGTCGGGGCCGAGTGCCCGGCTGACCCAAACCTCGGGCGCCAACTCTGGTTTTTGGGACTTGGAATGTCACCTCACTGGCGGGGAAGGAGCCTGAGCTGGTGAGGGAAGTTGAGAGATACCGTCTAGATATAGTTGGGCTCACTTCCACTCACAGCTTGGGTTCTAGAACCACTCTTCTCGATCGAGGGTGGACTCTCCACTATTCTGGCGTTGCCCAAGGTGAGAGGCGGCGGGCTGGTGTGTGCTTATTAATAGCCCCCCAGTTCAGCCGCCATGTGCTGGAGTCTACCCCGGTGAATGAGAGGGTCGTCTCCCTACGCCTTCGGGTCAGGGAACGGTCTCTCACTGTCGTTTGTGCTTATGCGCCTAGTGGCAGTGTAGAGTACCCGGCCTTTTTAGAGTCCCTGGGGGGCGTGCTGGAAAGCGCTCCCACTGGGGACTCTGTCATTCTACTGGGGGACTTTAATGCCCACGTGGGCAGCGACAGTGATACCTGGAGGGGCGTGATTGGGAGGAACGGCCTCCCTGATCTGAACCCGAGCGGTGAGTTGTTATTGGATTTCTGTGCTAGTCGCGGTTTATCCATAACGAACACCATGTTCATGCATAAGGGTGTCCATCAGTGCACTTGGCACCAGGACACCCTCGGTCGGAGGTCGATGATCGACTTTGTAGTCGTTTCTTCTGACCTTCGGCCATGTGTCTTGGACACTCGGGTGAAGAGAGGGGCTGAGCTGTCAACTGATCACCACCTGGTGGTGAGTTGGATTCGATGGCGGGGGAAAAAGCTGGACAGACCTGGCAGGCCCAAACGCATAGTGAGGGTCTGTTGGGAACGTTTGGCGGAGGCCCCTGTCAGAGAGGTCTTCAACTCCCACCTCTGACAGAGCTTCAACCAGGTCCCGAGGGAGGTGGGGGACATCGAGTCTGAATGGTCTATGTTCCGCGCCTCCATTGTCGGGGCGGCGGTTCGGAGCTGCGGCCATAAGGTCTCCGGCGCCTGTCGCGGCGGCAATCCCCGAACACGGTGGTGGACACCGGAAGTAAGGGATGCCGTCAAGCTGAAGATGGAGTTCTATCGGGCCTGGCTGGCTCATGGGACTCCTGAAGCAGCTGACAGGTACCGACGGGCCAAACGGAACGCGGCTCTGGCAGTCGCCACGGAAAAAACTCGGGCTTGGGAGGAGTTCGGTGAGGCCATGGAGGAAGACTTTCGGTCGGCCTCAAAGAGATTCTGGCAAACCGTCCGGCGACTCAGAGGGGGGAAGCGGTGTTCCACGAACACTGTTTACAGTGGAAGTGGTGCGCTGCTGACCTCAGCTGAGGATGTTCTCGGGCGGTGGAAGGAGTACTTTGAGGATCTCCTCAATCCCTCCGACGTGCCTTCCGCAGAGGAAGCTGAGGCTGGGGACTTGGAGGGGGACTCGTCCATTACCCTGGCTGAAGTTGCTGAGGTGGTCAAAAAACTCCTCGGTGGCAAGGCTCCGGGGGTGGATGAGATCCGCCCCGAGTTTCTCAAGTCTCTGGATGTTGTGGGGCTGTCTTGGCTGACACGCCTCTGCAGCATCGCGTGGAGTTCGGGAACGGTGCCTCTGGACTGGCAGACTGGGGTGGTGGTCCCTCTTTTTAAGAAGGGGGACCGGAGATTGTGTTCCAGCTACAGGGGGATCACACTCCTTAGCCTCCCTGGGAAAGTCTATGCCAGGGTACTGGAAAGGAGAATCCGACCGATAGTCGAACCTCGGATTCAGGAGGAGCAATGCGGTTTTCGCCCTGGCAGTGGAACACTGGACCAGCTCTATACCCTCACTAGGGTGCTGGAGGGTTCGTGGGAGTTTGCCCAACCAGTCCATATGTGTTTTGTGGACCTGGAGAAGGCATTCGACCGTGTCCCTCGTGGCATCCTGTGGGGGTACTTCGGGATTATGGGGTTCGGGGCTCGTTGCTACCGGCTGTTCGTTCCCTGTATGACCGGAGCAGGAGCTTGGTTCGCATTGCCGGCAGTAAGTCAGACCTGTTCCCGGTGCATGTTGGACTCCGCCAGGGCTGCCCTTTGTCACCGATTCTGTTCATTATCTTTATGGACAGAATTTCTAGGCGCAGTCAGGGAAAGGAGGGTGTCTGTTTTGGTGGCCGCGAGATCTCGTCTCTGCTTTTTGCGGACGATGTGGTCCTGTTGGCTTCATCAAGTCAAGACTTGCAACGTGCACTGGGGAGGTTTGCAGCCGAGTGCGAAGCGGCGGGGATGAGAATCAGCACCTCCAAATCCGAGGCCATGGTTCTCAGTCGGAAAAAGGTGGATTGCCCCCTCCGGGTTAGGGGGGAGTTGCTCCCTCAAGTGGAGGAGTTTAAGTATCTCGGGGTCTTGTTCACGAGTGAGGGAAAAATGGAGCGGCAGGTCGACAGACGGATCGGTGCAGCGTCCGCAGTAATGCGGTCATTGTACCGGTCTGTTGTGGTGAAGAGGGAGCTGAGTCGTAAGGCGAAGCTCTCAATTTACCGGTCGATCTACGTTCCTACCCTCACCTATGGTCATGAACTCTGGATCATGACCGAAAGAATGAGATCGCGGATACAAGCGGCAGAAATGAGTTTCCTCCGCAGAGTGGCTGGGCGCACCCTTAGGGATAGGGTGAGGAGCTCAGTCACCCGGGAGGAGCTCGGAGTAGAGCCGCTGCTCCTCCGCATCGAGAGGAGCCAGTTGAGGTGGCTCGGGCATCTGTTCCGGATGCCTCCTGGACGCCTCCCTGGGGAAGTGTTCCGGGCTTGTCCCACTGGGAGGAGGCCTCAGGGCAGACCCAGGACACGTTGGAGAGACTATGTCTCCCGGCTGGCCTGGGAACGCCTTGGGGTTCCCCCAGAGGAACTGGAGAAGGTGTGCGGGGAGAGGGAAGTCTGGAGGACTCTGCTCGGACTGCTGCCCCTGCGACCCGGCCCCGGATAAAAACGGAGGAAGATGGATGGATGGATAGTTTTGTACAACTGATTATGATTTGGTATGCAGATTTAAACAAAAATCATCTCCATGTCCAAGAATAAAATATGGCAAAGGTTTTGCTGTGCAAGACAAAAATGAAGGGCTTAAATAGTAAGAGTGTACTGCCAAATGATTTATTTTTTTTTTTTTTTTAAAAATCATAGATAAAATACCTTTCTTTCAAATGGATTTGCCAGTAACTAATGTTTTATGCAGGCAATCCTAGTAAAAAATTCAACAGTTCTTATGTAGGACATAAGGACAAATTGCTCTTTTACTACCTTTAAAAACATATTAGTAGTATTGCATATCTATGCTGTATACACTAAATTCATCTAAGATAAATTGTTACATTAAAAAATTACTCATTTTTAATCTCTAAGTAAACAGTTGTGCAGTCCTGCTGGGAAATGTTGAAAAAGGCTGTGGTGCTGAGACCTTTAACAGTGTTCCTAAATCTCCTCAGCACAAAGAATGTTAAGGTCACATGGAGCTCACTCAGGAGCCAAATTTATGTCAGACCTAAACCATATGGTTTTTATTATAAATGCATAGTATGGTAGTGTCTTCGTTACATGCTTCAGGCAAACATTATTTCAAGCTGACATCATAAGTTTCAGTTTCATTAAATGCACACTTAAGGTTTAGGTTTGCATTTCTAGATGTGTTTCCTTTTCCCCCACATTTAATCTTTAATTCATTTCGGGGTCCGTCAGGAAGCAGAATATTTAAGGAGTAATAATGCCTTTGGCTTTTCGTGCAAAGTTGGGGATGTTCTGAATTTTAAAATCACCCAAGACATGTATGGTAGGATGGAAATATTTCAGAAAAGAACAAACTCCAAAACATGTCCCCTTAATGGAATACATTAATAACCCCCCAAGTAAATATAATTATATAATTTCTATAAACCACATGGGTTTAAAATCAACATATATTAGAGGACTTGAATCTATCTATCTATCTATCTATCTATATGTTTGTTCATCTTTCTTTCTTTCTTTCTAGAATTTTTGTGCTTTTAGGATTTTGAACTTTTGATGTTTTCTAATGTTTTTACAATTATTACATCTTTTCAGCAGTATATAAAATCAGCCAAGTATGAATCTGTGAAGCATCTGAAGTAAAAATCTGACGTGCGTGAATAACTGAACTTATAGTTTGCATTTACGTACTTGATTTATTTTACAGAAGCATTGCACAATAAAATTTGTAATTATCCTCAAGGGTTTAACTTTTCTGCAGACAAAAAGTTCAAAATGTCAAACAAACATGCTTGCTTGCACTAACATACATGGTGAAAGACACACAAACTTGGAAGCAATTTTCACATTTCCTTTCTGTTGTAGCATATAGTTCATGCTGAGCTAATTATCTGAAATGCTCTGTCAAGATAAAATAACAGGAAGTTAAAAATATACTGACTCTCAGTATCTTAGCTTTCCTGCACTTTGACCCATTAATTAACTAAGTCATCAAGGATAATTACAAAATGCAGAAAAAAAAATGTAGAAGGTTAAACACACTCACACACACACACACACACACACACACACACACACACACACACACACACACACACACGCATACACACACAGAAATCAAATTGCTCTAATGTGCTCAATTTAGGGTTTCACTAATTAAGTAAAATCAAACACATTAAATTTGTAACTGGAAATCACACTAAAACATTACACATATATGGATCCTAATAAAGTGAATTACTTGTGAGGAGGTAAAATTACAACCCCAAAGAGTAACGAGTTTGGTGCTCTAGGTTTTCCTCCGTTTTGTTTATTCATTCCTGAAAGGAAACCTGAACTTAATGTTGTGAAAATTTATGAGTGAGTCTATAGGAGTTGTATGGCCTCGGGGGGACTAGTTTGAAGGTATATTCCAAAGGGATATCTCTAAGTCTCATAACACAAAAAACAACCAGTCCTGTGGAATTTGGCTGTCTTAATTATGGTGATCCGCAAGCCACTGATGAGCAAAGAGCTACAGAATACAAAATACGTGTAGGACACACTTGCCAATCAGCATGGTGAGCAAATCCAAAGTTTTCGGTATGTGGGAGGGGTTAACACTGCTTTCTTTCTTCATCTTCACCTACTTGGCCCCAGACATTTCTTGAAAGCACTCTTACAGATTGAACCCCCTGAATTCCAGTAATTAGTTCGCAAAAATTGCAATAATTATATAATAAGTCTTAAAATCAAGTTCCTTTATGCATAGTTATATTTGGGAAAAGACTATAAACGCTGTAAGCAAGGCAGTGTCCATTTATCACTCTAAATTAGCTTAAAAGATCACAAATATTCACTATTTAAACTTTGAAGGGATGAAACCTTACAAAACGTATACATACGGAAGAGTCTTAATTATTCAATTCTTTTCAGCTATAGAATGAGCATTTCTCAGAAGTATCCAATGCTCTTCAATGTTTCAGGCAATGAAGAGAAATTACCCCAGTGCTCGGCTCCCCACATAATCTTAAACTTTCAGCGTTGTCCATTGCATATTTAAGCAGGACAAAAATTCTATCTTTTTGCTCTTTTCTTTCCACAGACTTCATTTGAATGGAGCAGTACTGTCACACCTCGCATCTTGGTGAGGGGTCAAAATTTTTTCTGCGTCTTTTCGTCACTAATCCTGCATTGGGTGAGTAATTTTTGATAATGGATGTTCATGTTTTTCTCTGCATTCTGTCTGCACTTTACTGCTTTTTGCACTTTCTTTTGCTTTAGCGCATATCATTTTGACAGATGATGGTTGTGTGATCCAGGGGGTGTGGTGGTGCAGTGGGTTGGACCGGGTCCTCCTCTCTGGTGGGTCTGGGGTTCAAGTCCTGCTTGGGGTGCCTTGCGGTGAACTGGCATCCCGTCCTGGGTGTGTCCCCTCCCCCTCCGGCCTTAAGCCCTGAGTTGCCAGGTAGGCTCCGGTTCCCCGCGACCCCGTATGGGGCAAGCGGTTCAGAAAGTGTGTGTGTGTGTGTGGTTGTATGATAAAAGCAACAATGTTTCTGAGAGATGCTCAAGTGATGGCACATAGCTACAAGATGACAGAGGTCACACTCCATGTGGAGAGTGGGGGCTGTTCATGTTATGTAGTGTTTGACATCGTGAAGGATCCTATTTTGAACTGAAATTTTTTATATTACACTTTTTTGCTTGAAGCTTTGAATTGTTCCATGCTTTTCTGGTTGTTGGTGGTATTTCTGACTTTGTGGAGGCCCTATCAAAGTTCACAGCAAAAGTGCACACTTGGCCTGACTTTGATTCTCCCATAGAGACCCTCCCTAGAATAGATCATGTAGAAGAACATGCCGGTCCCTTGGAGTGGGCGCAGTTGCCTGGACAAGATCTATCTCTTGCTCATTTATTACATGTTGCCCAGAAGTTTATAGAAAACATGCTAGATGTGGGATGAAGAAAATTTAGAAACGGGACAGGAAGTACATCTCCCACCTGAATTTCAGAAAAAGCAGAAAGGCTTTAGCAACTGTACAAGGCGTTATTATTTGACCCCGCTAATAAAAAATGATAAAGGTATCTAAATGCCATAAAAAGAAAACATTAATATGAAACAAAATTAATAACACTTCTGAAATTTCATAAGACACTTTTCAAAACTTGTATTAGAACATTCTCATCATCATGTATAACTCACACAGCACAACATAGATGATAACTAACTTATGGCACTTAAACAACCATTAGTACTGATCATTTGTATGCACCTTTAGCAAGAAACCTGAGAAGGATCCTGCAAGGATCTTTGTCACAATCCAACCACTTTATGTCGCCTTAAAAATGTTAGGCTTCTTAAACTTGTAAATTATTTCAAGGTAACATAAATGAGAAATGTTACAAAATCATCATATTTTTAAAGCAATTTAGTCAGTAACACAGTTGTGGGGGAAAATAAATAAATAAATAAATAAACTTTTAGTTTAATACATTATGAAACATATTTGAAAGTGATTCTTGTTGATGCACTGCAACCTGGTTCTTACCTTCCACAATCCAAACATATGTTTCAAGTAGAGTGTTGAATGTAAATTAATGTGTGTATGAGTGAGTGACTGAGTGTGTACGATTGCCTTGCGATGGACTGGATCAGCAGTTATTGATAATGAATTAATTAATTTAGCTTAAGTTGGATCACAGTCACAATCATTCGGTTAGTAATCAAAATCATGATCAAAATGGGTAATTATTAATTTAAGCTACTTAAAGTATCTAATTGAAGGTACACAGTTTTCCTACTAATCTTGTGCTGCAACTTGATTGAAAGTCTAGATCCTACATACCGGGTTTATTGTAACATAACATGGCAAGCCCCATGACAAGAGTACTAAAGCAAGGGGGGGGGGGGGGATGAAACCTGCAACCTGAGTCCACAGATGAATGCTCTAACCACTTACACCACATTCTGCCCTTATTCAGTTTGTAACATTACACTTGGAATAAAAACTGAGTCAACTTCCCGTTGAAATTATAACTGAAAATATGTGAAGCATAAACGGAACAGACAGAATAATGAGCTTTGTTAATAATGGCTTTGTTAAAATAGGTGTCTTCAGACATTCTTCATACAATAAACCATAATGTGTGGTTAAAAATATTATTACAAGCTGAAAATATGATACTATATTAGACTTTTGTACTTACACAGAAATTTTCACTGCATGTTTCATATTTTTATTGTCACTTAGTACCTACAGATAATGCCATAATGGAATTGTGCTGAAGTATAAAAATTACCAATGTCTCATGGAAAGATTTTTCATTCTGCTGAACAATGGTTTTTATGGCTTATATTGAGTTTGGTATCTGAAAAGATGGAGGTTAAGGGCAGGAAAGTGAATTACAATAGATTTGCATACAGTATTCTTTCTGTATCCTGAAATGAAAACTGTAATTACTGATAAAGTATAAAAAGAAATAATATTGCATGACTTAGTTTTCACAGTTGAACAAATGAAATTAAGAATGGATGCATTTGTATTGCACCCTTTGTTGTTTTTTTTATTCTTTTGTTTAACTAAAGCAGTTAGTCAATGCAACTCCGTCATGATTTTTTTTACACTTAACTGGACACTTCCAAAAGCAAAGGTATTCAGACTTGAGAAGAAAACATGAAATACCACAAAGAGACATTGTCTTCCTAACCTCATTATCTCTTTTGACTGGAATTCAGAGGGGGCAAATGCATGGAGAAAATGAAAAGTGGGGGAACAAAATAAGGAAAAGACAGATCTTCAACATTTTTTCCATCTTTTGTATGACTGTGACCCTATCACTCCTTGCTTTTGACCTTTGCACCTATCTGGTGTTTTTGAAGAACACTGAGGTGTTTTGTATGTTTGGGAATGTCAAAAGGCAGTGTTCTTCTTTTATAACTCACAATGAGCATTATGAAATCTACCTCCCACAAGATCTCAAGCTACAGCTCCATTAATGAGAGGTACCCACATGTATGAGAGACATGAAAGTCCGTATGAAAGAACCTGATTGATAGAATTCCTGTCTGCACCTTGTATTAATTCACCGATTTGAAGTGTCCTAATCGGTTTACTTTTGAGTGTTCACTTTTTGGTCTTGGATAAGGTCTTTTAATCAAATCAATGCATTTCCTAGTTGCATGTAAATTTTCATGTATTCATTTCCATGGAAAATTCATGCCATTTCAGAAATTTGACCACGCCTATGTATTATAGCTGACATTAAGAGAATACGCAGTGTTAACTTAGTTAGTGCACTAACTCCATATTTGGGGTGTTGTAATACTTTCCTTCTTTTTCTTCCCTAAAACAAATATTTAAAATCAGGAATATTCTGCCTTAAAACAGAAAGTTCATCTGTCAAATGTCATTGTAATTCACTGCTTCTCTGTTCTCTTTCCACTCTAGTGTCATAACAGTTTTGGCTGTAAAAGAGAAAGGACAACACCAGGGTCCTCCAGCAAGTGGGAGAGCTCTTCTAACACTTCCAAACCAACCAACCAAACATGCTTCATGTCATCCTGCAAATTTTAGAAATTAGAAAAACCATGTTGAAAGCAAGTTGAAAAATTGCTCTAAATTTTACTGTGGGGAAAAAAAAAAACATAGTCAGTGTTAGCACAGCTCACATAAAATGATCTTCAGTACTTCAGAAAAGTCCATTTTGTATCTTTGTGCATGTGTTGGTCTATAACTTTTTCCAAACACAAACACAGAACAGAAGTGTTTTGATTACTTAGTTGTAACTTGTGTTTTTTTCCCCTACTAATGAATTAAAGAAACTGAAAACATTTTTGAAATGTTATCAGAATCAGAATCAGAATCAGAATCAGAACGAGCTTTATTGCCAAGTATGTTCGCACATACAAGGAATTTGTCTTGGTGACAGGAACTACCACAGCACAGACAGAATGACAGTGACAAGACACAGATGAGAAGATAGAGTATGTGAGCAAGGGATAAAAAATATTTAAAAAATATAAAGTACCCAATATACAAAAATAGTACAAAAATAGTCGCTAGATACAAATGCAAGGGAGTGTAAGAGAAATGTGATAAATAGTTATAAATATAAATAGCATTATGTATTGGACGGTTTACTCTCTAGGGGAGAGATTTAGGTGTTCATGAGGTAGATGGCCTGAGGAAAGAAACTTTTCTTATGCCTGGCTGTCCTGGTGCACAGTGCTCTGTAGCGCCGGCCAGATGGCAAGGGTTCGAAGAGGAAGTGGCCTGGATGTGAGGGGTCTAGAATGATTTTGCTCGCCCTTTTACTGACTCTGGACGAGTGCAGTTCTTGGAGAGCTGGGGGGGATGTGCCGATGATTCTTCCAGCAGTCCGAACTATCCGCTGCAGTCTTCTGATGTCTGACTTCGTAGCTGAGCCGAACCAGACAGTTATAGAGGTGCAGAGGACGGACTCAATGACTGCGGAGTAGAATTGCAGCAGTAGCTCCTGTGGCAGGTTGAACTTCCTCAGCTGACGAAGGAAGTACAACCTCTGCTGGGCCTTCTTCACAATGGAGTCTATGTGGGGCTCCCACTTCAGGTCCTGTGAGATGGTGGTGCCCAGGAACCTGAATGACTCCACTGTTGCCACAGTGCTGTTCATGATGGTGAGTGGGGATAATGCTGAGGTGTTTCTCCTGAAGTCTACGATCATCTCCACTGTTTTGAAGTTCTTCAATGGTCAGGTCAGAGATAAATCCATCTATCCATCCACACACACATTTTCAGAACCGCTTGTCCCTTACGGGGTCACGGGGAACCGGAGCCTACCCGGCAACACAGGGCGTAAGGCCGGAGGGGGAGGGGACACACCCAGGACGGGACGCCAGTCCGCCGCAAGGCACCCCAAGCAGGATTCGAACCCCAGACCCACCGGAGAGCAGGACTGTGGTCCAACCCACTCCATCCATCCATTCAATTGCAATAAGAGCTTGTCCTGATCAGGGTGATGGTGAACCGGAGCCTATCCCTAAAGCATTGGGCAGAAGGCTTGGAGAGAGGAGTGAAACCCTAGATGAGATGCCAGTTCAGCAGACCAGAGATGTGAACCTTTAAAAAGGGAGAGTGACAAAAGAACAGAAAAGCTGAAAATTGATTCAGTAGTACTTTGATAGTTATAACTTGTGCATTTTATGTCTTGGCAAAATTAAATATAAAAACAGACTTTGGTTTTTAAAGCAGTTTTATGTTATTTAAATAATAGATTTCAAGGATTTCAGACAGATATAAAATTGATATCTTGGCCGTGTGTCCACTGATATTTATTTCATGAGATGCTCATCATTTAACTGGTCAAATTGTGGAAAATTAAAGTTATCTGTACTATTCGTACTTTTTGTACATCCTGAAAAAAAGAAAATAGCTCTGCAATCTTAGAGTGTGCTTTATCATTCTTTATGAATGATTAATGAAGGGAAGACGTTGCAGAAAGTTACAAGTGCATACATAACTCTGGACTCAAGAACTGAGGTTTGCATGAGTCCAGGAGCTGAGTGCGACACTCCTGGTGCCCAGCAACAGAGGGACAGTAAAGAGGTAGTGCGTACACTGCTGGGAGGGACAGTTACCAATGGCATGAATGGAAACCCCCCCAGGCCGGTGAGAAATTATCAGTAAAGTTTTTGTCACCAAGACAAATTCCTTGTATGTGTGAACATACTTGGCAATAAAGCTCGTTCTGATTCTAATTCTGATTCTAAAGAATGAGTGCAATACAGGGGGTGTGGTGGTGCAGTGGGTTGGACTGGATCCTGCTCTTTGGTGGGTCTGGGGTTCGAGCCCTGCTTGGGGTGCCTTGTGACAGACTGGCATCCTGTCCTCGGTGTGTCCCCTCCCCCTCCAGCCTTATGCCCTGTGTTGCCGGGTTAGATTTTGGCTCCCTGCGACCCCAAATGGGACAAGCGGTTCAGACAGTGTGTGTGTGAATGAGTGCAATAGGCCTGGTTTCTCTGGCTCCCGAGAGAGTGAAAACCCACTCCAGTTATGACGAGGGGGTGGCGTGGGTGGAAGGTTGTCTCCATGACAATGCTCCTCTTTTCATCTTTGATGCTATAAGGTTAAAGGTTCTTATGGAAGCAACAGCTGTTCCGTCCTGCTTTACCCTTTCAGGGCTCATGGAAAGGAAGCTGAATTACTACAGAACGGATGGCAAGTAGGAAAATATATTTTGTTGTATTTGATCATGCCCAGAAAAGAGATTTTTGATATTTCAGGCAGATAAAAGTCGTTTTTATCATATTTTGGATCAAATCATAAGGAAAATAAAGTTAAACCTAACCACACACAAAAATGCTAACTATAAATCAGTGATGTTGACTTTATTTTATCGCTGCACTGAGGTGGACCTTATGTTCAGTCCTGCAAAACAGACAACTCAGCAGGTAAAAAGCACAACAGAAACAGGGCTCAGATAAGTAATTTTGTTTTGCTCCAGCTACCCAGTGTGCCTCCTTCATGTATTAATTTAGCAGACAATTTAAAATTTTCTATAAAGGAATGCACAATGAGTAGTATGAAGTATTCAGCACACACCTCAGTCAAGGTGACTGGCAGACTACACTAAAGTCCCTATAAATCTATACACCAGAGTAATATAACACATTTTATACATATTATAGAAGCACCATTGAGTGACAAGTTCATCAGAAGCATGTGTCTTTAAACTGTGGTGGGAAACGAGAGCACCAGGAGGAAACTCATGAAAACATGAGTAGAACATGTAAACTACCCATAAATTGAGCAGGAATCAAACCTAAATCCAGTCACACGGCCCAGGCTCCATGGGGCACCAACGGCATCTACTGCTCTTCTGGGCTGCCTTTCCTTCCACATCCTCTCCACCAAAGGTTTAATCGTTGCTGACATCTGTATAACTTCATGTCAGCATTTTCGTCAGAGGTAAGTCAAAATGCATCAAGAGGAATCAGCCTTACAGATGGGTTGAGCTGGTTATGAGCTCTGTTAAGAGCTAAAATTTCTCTATGATGGCACCACATAAAAAGGTAGCTATATAGATTCACTCAATCACGTGTCCACATTCCTTCTCAGAACAAAACACAAGAAGATCCGCAGCCAATAAAATGTAGCAAAAAACACTGAAAATTTACATTCTTAAGCTGGGAGAGAAATATTTTACATGCCTGAGGCAGATGGAAGGAATAAGTCTTCCATATGGAGACTGATTTGAAAGCAACATTTGTTGACTCTCCACTATTTAGGTAACACCCTTTTCCATGATGCCTCACAATCTTAGGGTACTGAGCAGCACACAATGATTTACCCATTTATATGGTAAATTTTACCGTAAAAATTCAGGGAACATGCCTTGTCCAAGGGTACTATGGCAGAACTGGAGATTCAAACCTGGGGCATGAAATAATGCCAGCGTTTAATTTTATAGACCCTGCAGATTTATGTAAAAAAAAGTAGAAGCAGCATGATGCAATCTGAAATGTTTAGTAAAACATCTGGAACAGCCTTCCCACTGATTTCTTAGGACGGCTGAATGTGGGCCCGTTCCCTGGGCAGCCTTCTGGGTTCCCCCCCCCCCACTGCTGCCAAGCCAGACTGAGCTCTGTTCCCTGGTCTGAGTCGCCTTAATCCCAGCCCTTCCCCCTCGGCCTTGCTCATAGCCCCCACCCCAAACGGTTCTCTTATTTATAGGAAAGGGTCAATCAGCTTTTTATGGCTTCCTTCAAATAATACAGAAGAGTATCATTAACTAGGTGTTGTGGTAGAACAAATGTTGCGTTTCTAACAATGTTGAGGATCACTTGGAATGGGTCGCTCTATACGCTGGTGCGGTCGTGACAAATGTACAACATTGAGTCATTCTTTGGAAGAGAAAAATACAAGGATTTGACTTCAAATTTTAATTCTCATGTTTAAATTCATAGTGCAGATTTCTTGAGGAAAATTTTATTTTTACGTGTATTTGTAACAAAGGTTGCGTAATAAACTTTAACTGCTACGCCGAGTTATTAAATTAAACTGAATCATATCATTGTTTTATGGTACTCTGGAACATTTTTAAAATGTAAATAGAGAAACAAAGACGTGTTTTCAGAGTGAAGTAATGACATTTGTTCAATAGTATAAACCACAATGTCTGGCAAGTTTTTTTTAATAACTTTTGAATTGCATTTCTGGTTCTGGATTTAAATGGTAGCACTTTCCAACATAACTGAAAATGCTCCAAGAATTACCACTACAAACCACTCACTACACAAATTCCACTGCAAAAATTGTCGACGTTTTGGCAAACAAAAATGACTAAGGCAAGAGCTGATGAATATCAATCAATACTTGACCTCAAAACTGTTTTTATTCGTTTCTTTCGAGTGAAACCACACACACTGAAAAATCACAAAACATAAGTGTAGCAACAATCTTTAAATCCTTTTTTAATGTATTTATTGTGTATCGAAGCAATATACATCATCGTCACTAAACACATGCCGAACCTGATATTTGTATCGATTGCACTTGATAATAGTTGTACTAATCATAAATGTCCCTCAGGAATCTCAGACTTGATTTTGAGAATGCTGGAATGTGTTTTGTTAAATGTAAAAAAAGCACCCCTCTGCAGGAGGTATCTCTTTGCTTCATATTCATTAATTGCTCTCAAGGTCCATTTGTGCTTCTTTTACAAAGCCACTTAAACTCCCTTGCCAGTTTAACATATTTATGACCCTGGCTCTCTTTCTTTTCTCAGAGACTGTACAGAGACTGTTCCCCGAACCCGGATTCCCCGGCAAATCTTCCCCAGATGAAAAGGGGGGTGTGGGAGGGGCGGGTGGGATAACATAAAGGAGGAAATGAATGTGTGAAGGATGAATACCTTCAAGACAACAACTGGGTGCAATTTGGCCCATGCCCCCAGGGGTCAGCTTAATGGAGTGAAGGCCCGGCCCTTATTGAGTCCATGGGAGACAATTAACTCCTAACAACTCCCCAGCTTTGCGTCATTATTCTCGCTGAGGGCTTTGTTGGAGCTGCACTTGCACCATACGATGACCAAACTGCCCTGGCAGCTTTACTATTGTGCCTGTAGCAAACCTTACTAGAACGACCCATAAGATGTTCTTCTGTGGCCCACCCTTAAACTCAATGTTGTTTTATTATTTTAAATGTTATTATGCAAATTTAGCTCAACTCAGTATCTTCATACAAGGAAATCACTGCAATGCCTTGTACTTAAATTAAAATATATGTATAACAACAATAACTTTTTATATTATTATTATTATTATTATTATTATTGTTGTTGTTATTATAATGAGTTGATCTGTCTATCTATTTATTCACTTATTTACGTATTTGTTTATCTGTAATCTTTTTCCAAGCTCACTTACAGGGAGTGCTCCCGTATACATACAGTATTATTGGTGTAAATGTAAATTTTATTTTGAGAATACAGTGGACAATTAAATACAGACCATAAATCACATAATAATAAATCAAAAATCCAAAAAATGTATTTTATTTGTAACTTTTATTTACTTTTAAAACTTTATGTATACATACACCAAAGTTTAAACATTTACTAAAATAGCTTGCCCCCAACATTACTTAAATAAAATAATTTCAACGTAAGTTTGCATTGATGCATTTAAGTATGTATTTAAAGCTGAAAAAACAGTGAACATTTCTTAAAATGTCTAAATAAATATCTGAGTGAAATGTTTGCCCAAATAATTTCCGACTGTAATGCTTTAATACTTTATACATGTACAATGATTTTCCACAGTTTCCCTGTCGATGACACTCGATCGCATAGGCAAGATCAAGGTGACCGCCAAACACTCGAGTAGCTTGGCAATAAGAAGTGGAGTGTGTTTCTTTAAGACAAGCACATAAATTGCGCGGATCACCTCCCGCTTTGAAATGGCTCTCTGCGGCCTGAGTTTCCCTTCTGGGTCAGTGAAGGCATTGAAGTTTTAATGGCCTGCCACGGCAGATTACTCCACACAGCTGCCGCGGCACCGTGGAAATTAAGTTATGCCCCGTGTCAGCAAGTTTTGTGCTTTTCTCTCCCCCATCTCCTTCTCTCAGCTCCTGGAATTATTGCACCACGCTCCTATTTTTCCAGCAAACCCCTGTCTGAAGAGGTGGCTGGGGAGTGGCGGGAGGACGGCCCAGTGGCAGCCCTGTCCCAGCCAGCAAAATGATGCAGAGGAGCTGATATAGATCATAAAGGTGGAGTTAGTTTTGCGCTCGCTGACAGATCCTCTCCTCTCCTTCTTGCACTGTCCATCCCTGGTCCCAGTGCGTTGCGCAACACCACACCATAGACATAGACGACCCCCACCATCCGACCCCCAGCCTGTTCCGCTTACCGCACTGACAGCGTTATGGCCTGCAGTGTAAAGAGGCTTAGAAACAGTTTTGCAAGGCTGTGGGCAGGTTTGTTTGTATTGCGGTCAGAGGTCATGCAAGTGTTTCTGCCTGAACTACCCTAGCAGCATAAATCACTTTTGCATGATGTTGACCGCACCGCATTCACAAACTCTGGATCCATGCATATATTGGTTCTGCATTTTTAAGAAGAGGGTTAGGGAACAGGACATAAGGATGCACAAAAACTGGCTCAGTGTCATTTAAGTGCATAAACAACAGAGGGGAAGCAGTTTGCGGTACTTAACATGCTGATACACTTTTACAGTGTGTATAAACAATGTGGTTATCATACTGTACATTGTCACATTTGGTCATTATACAGCTACATGCCACCTGGAAATAAACAGAGCACCTAGCAGAGCCCCTGTGTAACAAAATATTTTTCTACATTTGACTTTAGAGGCATTTGACTTTATAGGCATTTTGAGAGCATCTGTTTCCAATTTTCACTGGTTGTAGAGCTTAAATTAAAAGGACTGATTAGCTATTGCAAGTGATCTTCACGTTTGAAATATTAAAAATATGCATGATGATGTAAACACGTGCATTTCACTTGAAGTTATCTCTCCTTGGCTGATCAGGATCCAGTGAACATCCTGATACTGAGAAATATTAAAGTCTTTTACTTGTCCCTGATAGCTATTTCTATTTAAAGCAATAAAACTACTTTTTAAAAAATCACCTTTATTTATGTCATATAGCTGTAACACAGTTTCTGGGTGCATGTTAAGTGTGAAAATAGAAAGCCTAGGATTTTAATTCTAATATGCTTTTTTCCAGACTGTAAAGTTTCCAATAAGCAGTGGTTAAGGATTTTCTTTGAGTGCATTTTAATCCCGGTGTTCCTCCCAAGGCCCTGAGCAGTGAAACCCAGCTGTTATAACTGGATTAGGAACATTTTTTTTATTACAAAGGGCTGTGATCTCAACAGGAGCCTAACGTGATGAAATCAAAGTGGCAGCTTGAATCTGAAAGAAATATTTGGGATTGGAAGCATCAGGGCTTAGACCCGGAGAGAAAGTAAAAGAAACTCAAGGGATAATTTGATTACTTCCATTATTGTCAATTCAATGAATATCACCAGTTCTCGATACAGATATAAAGGGTTGCAGATATATGGAGCTCTGGTCCTACCATGGTTTGCACAAGAAGAGGCTGTTCTGAAGCTAAAATGATTAAAATGTGCTGGAAAGCAAAAGTGAAAGAAGAGTGTTTCTGCATCTCAACTGGACAGCAAAAAAAAAAAAAAGTAACGTCCATTAAAATTTATAATTTATTTAGTTTGATCAGACATTACAGTTGTTATGTAAGGCTCTTCACCACTTCTGGGACATAACTATACACTCTAATTATATAGAAGTTGTTGGAAAACCTGCAATATTATGCTTATGAAAGAAAGGTCCAGTGATTTGTTATATGGAGAACTTCCATGGGACAATGAAATATGTCAAAGAGCTATGCCTCGCTACAAAGTGGTTGATACTCAGTCATTCCTTTCTCTTTTTACACAAAGACTGACTCTTGAGAACAACAGGAGTAATTAAATTCTATTTTCTCTGCTCTTCCAGCTATAGACTGTATTTTCATTTTGTGAAGCACAACTTAGCACAGAGATACCTCGCTGGCTAAAAGCAGGGGGAAATTACTTCTCTCGCTGGCTGACAGCCATGAAGGATGCAAACAAAAGACTCCCTAGAGCCCTTTCCTGAAGCCAAGAACCAAACTTGACAGCTGAGAACCTCCTATACAATCCGGGGATCCAAGTGCCACTCAGACTCTTATTTGTTAATTAAGGGTCCTTGTTTGCTGTCGCAGTACACATTACCTGTCGTGGCAATCCATGTTCGCAACATATAGACTAAAATGGTTATAAATGTTCTCAGGTTGGAATTGTGTTCATAGGCGTGATCAAAAATTGTGCTACAATGTATTATATTTAAATTTGCACTTTATTCCTCCTTCTGAATAACTTACAGAACAAATTATAGCTTTCTGTTTCACAGCAAAGTCTGGATCTGTATTGTAGGAACTAGGAGAATTATCTTCTTTTGAACAACATATTCACAGGGCAAGTGAAGAAAAAGCATTAATCCTATAATATCTTATGTCCCATGGTAGTATTTCATGAAATATATCTGAAGGTAGTTCACAGATTTGATCCTTTGCTTATAGGTTGCTTTGAACGTCATGTAAATCGTTTCAAAATAATGGTGATATGATGAGACTAGTAAATGAACGTAAAGTTCGGCTCACCCTCCTGGACAACAGGTAATAAGTCATACAGTAAATTAAACCCTCTTTTACATTTTTGCAAATATGAAACTATGGAGTTGTGTGGTTTGGCATTTTAGAGCTTCATGTTTACAAAAGTGTGTGCATTACAGTTTAATTGTAGACATAATGTTTTTCAATTGACAAGCCACTTAAATAGACCGCTTGGCAAAGCCTGTAATTACATTACAAATATGCTGGAAAAAAAGCTGGCACTCCGCTTGGAGGTTTAAAAAGTATTTATTCATAGGGCATAATCAGAATGTTTTGTATTGATTTATTACAGAATATAAAACATGTAAGTGCACTATTGTTTATGCAGTGTACTTGCTAATTTGAGACCTGTTTTTGCCCAACGTTTTACTAATGAAATCTGAACCCGAGCTGTCTAAAGCAGCATCCATTAAACTGTCTTGTTAAATTATGTCACGACAGTCAATGTGTTTACAGTATTTTGCACTGAAAGGCGAAAGGGACTACTTGAAACGTGACAAAGAGCAAAACTAAATGCACTTTTGATCTAAGTCCCCAGTTTTGCTCTCAGTCAGGTTTCGTTTCTGAATGTTGCTTAAATCGGCAGTTTTTTTTTTTTTTTTTTCAATTTACAGCCTCTGAAAACATAAGCAGTTAAGAAAAATAAAGTACTTTGGCCTTTTGTCCTGGCGTCATCTCATCTCAAATGCCCTTAGGGAAAAGCGCTTTTCTTTCTTTGTTTATACATTTACAAACGCCTTAGCTTATTCCTTCAGCAAACATGTCTGTTTGCAAGGTCAAGTGTGCCAGTGCCCTATAACATTTGAATATTTGCATTAGACGGGAGGTATCTGCCAACAGAAGTTAAACTAATCTGGCCCACAAGTATATTTATCCACAAGTAAACATTTTCTATGCGCAAAACAAGTTGCAGTACATAATAAAAGATGTAGTAATCCATTGCTAAACAAATAACCATCAGTCAAGAATTTCTTTAAGAAGACTCTTTTATGCCATCTGTACAAATACAAGATCAGAACCGTATACATTGGACGCTGATGCTTCTTGAGAGTGAACAAACCATCTCAGCAAAGCACAATCTAAATAATTTTATAGAAAACACTATACAGTTAAGTATTGAGCTTTTCATACAAGTATCTCTGAAAAACTGAAATACTGACATCTTGACTGGGCTTAATTTGACAGCTGGCAAATAAATTAATTTCAGGTTCATAAAATTGTGATTTTTTTTAAGCTATGTAGGCCCGTAATCTCCAATTGCATAATTAAACCGGACACAAAATTGAAATTCTGACAACCGGAGACAATATTTAAAAATCCCAGTATGTTTTAGACACTTGTGTGTTTGCTAGTGCACTTTTTGCATTTTTTTTTTTTTCGGTTTCAAGGACAAAATGAAGCATACAGTGAGCAGAAGAGTCACACTTCTCACAGTGGGGTTACAGTAAGCTGAGTCAAGCTTTCCGAGGCAAAGCTTGTGAGGCACGGCAAAAAAACTCATTTCGGTATTGACGGAAGATACGGTGAACAGACACTGTACATTCAGAGCATCACTCTTAAAAAGACAAAGAGAAACAAAAAAAAAACAAAGAACAACAACCTGAAAGCCAGGGACCAAAAGGGGTAAATCTCCCTGTGTGCAACTCATCGGGGTGCATTGCATAGGAAACCCACACGCAGTGGGAAACATGACCTTGGATGCAAAAGCCAGTGGGGAACCCAAGCGTACTGTGAGCTGGTGTCACGGTGGGGGCAGCAGGTAGTTCTGGGCTGCGGGTGTGGACACTGGTTTGAATCCGGCTCCGTGTGGAGTTTGCGCGTTCTTCCCATGTTTGCATGGGTTTGCTCCAGGTGCCCCGGTTTGGTCCCCCAGTCCGGACGCGTGCCCTTAGTGTGTGTGTGATGAGTGTGCAAATGCCCTGTGACGGTCTGGAGCCGAGCCCTATGCTTGCAGGACGGACTCTGGACCACAGGGCCCTACCCTGGACAAGCAGCTATTGATGACGGATGGAAACGAATCATGTATTGCGAGTTACATCCACGCTCTTTAGGGTCATTTTTAGGCACATCCTCCCAACCCAATGCTTAACTCTCCCTCCCGACTCCTGATAAGAGCGGAATCCCAGGCATGAAGGTTCAGGCACACGCCGGTGACCCCCGCCTTTTAAAGATGAGACAGCATGGCCAAAATGAGTGCCAGTGCAGTCAGGGCGTGCGGGGGTCTGGAGGGAGCACCCGCGCTGTCCTCATCCCAGGGGTCTTCGGGTACATCTCCCTCTTCGGAGTCGTCCTCCAGGTGGGAGAACCCGCTCCCCGTGTACTCGTCCCGCGCGTCGAAGCACAGCGTCTTCATGCTGACTTTGACAAACTCGCAGATGGTCCGCTCACTGCCGTCGCACACGCACGTGTCCAGCAGCTCCGCTTTGGGGATCTTGCGCATATTGGCGATCACGTCGCGACACGCGTCCGTGCAGCGCACGCCGCTGAAGAGCTTCCCGCAGTGCAGCAGGTAGTCGCGCATGGCGCCGCCGCAGCGCGCGTCCGTCTCGCACTGGCGCCGCGCGTCCGTGCAGCCCGTGCTGCGCGTCCGCGGCAGGCACGGCTCGATGGCGCGCTTCGTGTCCCGACACAAGCGATCGGACGCGCAGTCGCAGTCCTCCAGGGCCGGCCCGTTCGCCGTCAGGTTGAGCTGTACCAGGGACGAGATGCAGTGACTCGGGCACTTCTTCCTGGCGCCGTTCAGCACGGGCGCGCACGCGTGCACGTACTGCTCGTACGCGTAGTGGCAGTCGGGCTCTCCGTGGCACTTCATGATGGCCTGCCAGCAGACCAGGCGGCGGCCGTGGGACGGAGACGCGCCAGAGACGCAGCCCAGAAGCACGAGCGCGCATCCGAGCGGCCAGAAGAGGCGCGGGCAGCAGCGCGTCGGAGCGGCACGAGCTGCCATTTCAGAGCGCGCGCTTCCGCAGGAGCATAGAGTCGCCGGGAGCGCGCAGCGCGGCGGAGAACGCGCCGATTCCGCCCCCCACCCCCTCTCCCGACCGCCCGAGATGAGTCGCACAACACTGCGATGATCGGCGCTCCAACGCGGATTTGAACGAGTGCGAAGGACGAGCTCGACCCACGCAGGCAGCGATCGCTCAGCGGAGGAGGGTGATGCCTTCGCGACGTTCAGTTACCGGCGGGTCGCTCTTTTCCGAGTGTGCAGATAAATCGGCCGGAGTTCGTCCGCCTGCTTCGACTTCTGGCCGCACATCGCACTCCTCGTGTACTTTCTGAGAAGGTCGAGTACAGTACAGCACAGCGCAGCGCAGCACAGACCTCCTAAAGCAGCATCCCTGCGCTCTCGACTTTTGTCTCAGCAGCAGCGGCAAGAGCTCCGCGCGTCTTGTTTCTCTCATCGGTCTCCTGCAGAGTCTCGTCGCACTAACGCGGGTCCGAACGCCCTTCCTTCGTCCGGCCGCGCGCTGCAAAGAAAACCCGCGTGCCGAGGAAGGAGCTGCTCTTCCACAGCCTCTGCGCTTCTCCTTGTGGGCCTTCCACTCGGGACCTGGACTGCACATGAATCTCATTGGTCCGAAGTGCTCTGCTCCGTGGGCGGCCTTGGGTGGGGGGATGGGGGGGGGTGGCGTGTGTGGGGGCGGGAGGGGGAATCTGACAGCAGCGCCGACTGTGTATGTGCATCCGCCGATATTCACTCCGTCCTCGTAAATTACACCACTTCTTACATTTATTTACCGAAGCTTGATCACTGCGCGCCGACAGACTCGTTTCTATTATGACTTTTTTTGGGACTTGTTTGCTCGACTTTCTGCACGTGAACCATGTTTCGTGTTCTTCATGGATGTGAAAAGTGTGTGATGTCTGTAAATGGGAACAGCAGGGCAGGCACCCCTTCCACTTCTGTCTCGCAGTTAATATAGACACACACACACAATTATAACTGTGTGTGTGTCTGACATGAGTATTATTTTGGCTATAGATTATGTATTATTCTCTGCACAGACTAACAATTCATATGACATAGGGCAGCGCCGCATCACATGTAGCATATAAGACAGCAAATCTCCAGTTTTCTCATAAAACTGTCAATTATTACACACACATACACACACACACACACAGTCTGAAATCACTTGTCCCATGCAGGGTTGCAGCAAGTTGGAGTCAAACCTGGCAGCACAGGGCACACGGCTGGAGGGGGAGGGGACACACCCAGGACGGGATGCCAGTCTGCCACAAGGCACCCCAAGTGGGACTCAAACCCCAGACCCACTAGAGAGCAGGCACAGGGCAAACCTGCTGCACCACCGCACCCCCCGATAATTATTATTATTTTAAATTATTCTTTCTAAGATTACTTAAAAATTACTAGCAAGATTTGGCACCCACACATGATTTTGGCACCCTTTGGTGATTCCCTGCATTCCAGGCCCTGAAAGTGTGTGGTGTCTAGTGGTAACGATGCCATGTGTTTGTCTGGATCAGTACCACCTTTGTGCTTCCAGTGAAATGTATTCACAGTAAACACATTTGGTAGACCTGTAATTGTTACTGTTGCAAGTGTTAGTTTTTTGTCCCTTCCGGTGCACAGTATTCACCAGTTTTACCAGCTATACGAGTCTTTGTGCCGCTGCAACCCCAATCCACAACCCAGTCACACATTAGAAGACTAAAATTTTCCTCTTCGACAAGTGTAACAATCTAAGATTCTTTTCTGCATGTTGTTCTCTTTAGGAGTTACTTAAAATCTATGTACAGTGTCTCCAGGATGAAAAAAGCTGGATTCCCTATAGATGAAAGCATCACACGAATGTGCCTAAAACACATAACTGGCAAATGTATTTATTACACAAATACTTATGATTGAAGAATGGTGTTCCAGCGGCCTTGTGCATCTTAAAAATATCATGCAGTGTAGGCTGTAGGGGTGTGTCTTAACTTCACATACAGTGTAGACTATATACTACAGAGTAAAAGACATACAAATAAAATTAAAGAATTAAACAGAATTAGCAAGGTTTCTCTTTTTAAAGTAGTATTTGTGAGTATGGTAAAAATGAGGTTATACATACTGTAGAGTGTCTTTTTTTGTAAGTCTTTACAGCTTCCCTACAAACTGAACAATTTAGGAGCCAAATAATAATCCTGACCACAATAAAAAGGACTGGATTATTGTTATGTTACATACATTATTATTATATTATTATAATACATAGTAATGAAAAACACAGCAATATAATATATATATTATATTGCTGTGTTTTTCATTACTATGTGTTGTTTGGGAAGCAATATTTTGATATATTACATTTACTTATGTAATAAGAATCAAAATGGTATACACTGGAACTTACAAAGAAAATTGGGACTATGATGAACTTTTTTTAAGTTTGTAGCCACAAAATCAATTTGACCCCTTAGTCAAAATGAATAAAAGCTCATTATCATAAATAATTTTCATAATAATAACAGTTTACTTACTGATTGTAAGTTATGGATCTTTGTTCAGCGCTATGTGTCACTAACTCTTTAAAAACCTTGGAGACGTATAAATATATCAATACAGTCCTGTTTTATTTTCATCTCTCATATTTATTTTAGTATCCACAAAAATTTCATACAACAGACATGTGAAGTGATTGCTTTTTGTAAAAGTATTATTGTTTTTTGAAAAAAATAAATGCTTGTAACCAAACTTTGATGTGATGAGTGTCTTCTAAGTGAATATGCTTGTATTTACAATATTAGTGAACTCACAGATTTGTCTCTTACAATATTCTCAGTGAAATGTTTTATTTAGTTGTATTGAAAGGCTAGTAATTAGGACAACACTACAGCTATCAGACTAGAGCTATAGCACATTCATGGACAGCATCCTGATTCTATCTGGTTATGTGTCCTTTCTCCTGCTTCTGTCAATCTGGGCTGATAATGAGTGGGAGTAAAATGATCTTGTGCAAGTTCACACATGAATGCTCTCCTCAGTCTTGAAAAAAGGGAGGTCTGCGGATACAGGCGAAGAGAGGGGACCAGGCCACAAAGGCCTCTTGTGTTTCCAGCTCCTCTCCACACTTTGGAATTTACCTTTAGGCCAGCCACTGAGCCTCTGCAAAAAACAATGTTCTCAATGTCACTCATAGATGGCCAGAACAGCATTACTGTCAGCCTTCCTGACATGGCAGCAACACAAAATAATGGCATGGAAACATTATCCCGTTGAGTGGAGCCATATGGCCCTTGGAACTAACTGAAAAAAAATCAAATAAACTTTATTGTGTTTACTATACAAAAGACACAATGCTACCAGACCATCATGTGAATACACTCATTTGCCCATTTTAAAACTATGATTTGTGATGACAGCAAGAGTCAAAAAAGGTGTAGTATCCAGACTCTGATATGTCATTGCACAGTTACAGAGCGTAATAATTAATTTTTTTAATCTGTGTTACTTTGTAACCTTATCTGATCAGCATGTTCTCAACAGCTTAGTACAGAATTTATATCAAAAAAGCATACAAAGGCTGGTAATTAAAAGGGTTGCTCAACATGGACATTTGCCATGAGCACATGTGGACCATCATGTAAAACAGCCCTGGGTACATTCTCTAAAAGCATGACAAGGTCTACATAATATATTTAGCTTCATGACATAACTTTCCTAAAAAGTTCATGTATGCTTGCAGTTTTTGTTACATTTTGCTGCTTTAGGTTCATTATATTTCAGACAAACTACAGAAGCTCATCACACTGCAGCTGCATTGTGCAGGAGTACTTGGTTTGTCCAAGGGACTTGGAGGTGTAGCTTATTTCCTCATTAGGATTTGCAGGGGGACCCTGCCAGAGCAGGGACTTACAACAGAACCTAGTAAGACAAAAGGCAAGGCTAATGTTTGTTGAGATTGGGTGGTTTAAAAGTCCGGCAATAAGTTCATTTCAAGAAAGTGCTTTGTTCGGGGCTATCAAATCTATAACAAGCGCGAGTTTTCGATTTTTTCTCTACATAATTTGCAGAAAACAAAGTAAACGTCTCCTTCTCTCAGTGTCTCCTTCTCTTAGTGTAATGCATAAATTGTACTTTTGCTGAGATGCACATCGCTTTGGACAAAAGCATCTGCTAAGTGAATAAATGTAAATGAATAATTGTAAATGTAAATGTAAATGTAAACGTATGGAAGTCCCAGATGCAACAAGTCAGTTTACAGCAGTATAATAAATTGTATCAAATTTTTAATTTTTACTATAACAAAGCAAAAACTTCAATTGGTGGCACATGATATCTCCCAGTTTCAGTGACATAAAATAATACTTTTCACAAGATATCCTTTTAAATTAGAAAGCACACACACACACACACACACACACACACACACACACACACACGTAAAAGAATCACTATAGATATATGTAAATGTTTGTACCTTATAAAAAAATTGTAGGAAGGTTATCAGGATTCATCTATCCTGCGTTTTATGTATCTGTTCAAGTGATGAACATTGGTGCATCAAGTGGAAAGTAACAAACTAGGTTTACTTAAGAATCATGTCTGTATGTAACTGTCTCTCTTAATGTAAGTACAAATTCTATTTTCTCTGAGATGTACATTCCTTTGGAGAAAAGTCTCTGCTGAATGAATAAATGTAAATGTAGATGTGTGAATCTGTACTGGACAACACAACAGCCAGTCATGAATTACCCTCATATTTTCCACTGGCAAAGATGTCTGAAGGTATTGGCATGGGACAAGGCTTAATCAACTCCCCCTCCCCCAGCCCATCACTGGTACATATTTTGGACAAACGATGAAAACCAAGGGAGACAGCTTAAAACCTTAAATAAAAAATCAAGCGCACACTCAACTATTAATACAAATTACACAGTAACAGCAGCAATAATAATAATAATAATAATAATAATAATAATAATAATAATGGGAAAATTAAGTTATTGAAATTCTATTCTAGCATGTACAATGTTATGTTTGAAAAATATGTTATGCTGTACTTTCACTAATGCAAAAGGAAAACTACCTGTGCAAAACAATGCAGAGATACTTCTCTAATTTCCAAGTTAGCCAGCACTGGCCTCAATGCTCCGAACTACATGACCAAAGCTTACAAAATAATGCAAATCACACTATAATTTTAGGATCAGCAGTGATAGCGAATCATATATTCTAAATTGTGATTATATTAAAACTCAGTCAACACTGTGAGCAAAATGTATTAGGTGTAGTATATCAATCGCAGGGGGTGTGGTGGTGCAGCAGGCTTGGCCTCTGCCAGCTGTCTGGCAGCTTTGGGGTTCGAGTCCAGCTTGGGGTGCCTTGTGATGGACTGGTGTCTCGTCCTGGGTGTGTCCCATCCACCTCTTGTGTTGCCCAGCTTGCCTCGGGGCAAGTGGCTTCAGCCAGCGTGTGTGTGCATATCAATTGCTGGAACTATTTAATTTAATGTTGCAAACACAGAGGCTGTACTGCTTTACACTTCTTTCACTTAACTCCAAACATGCAAGAGAAATTCTGTTAATTTATGCCCTTCTGCAGAGCAACAGACTGTTTTTAATCAAATCAATAGAGACCCAGCAGTCCTCAGTAACTTGAAACTATGCGCACAGGGTGGCCACTGCTCTGAGGTACAGCCTAGCAGACACCCCGGTCCGGTGGTCTTCTTGACGCTCTACTCAGTCCCTGGTGACACAGACCACCCACAAAAATAATGTAAATATGACTTCCACAACACAGATAGGGAGATGATGAAACCACACTGTATCAAATATGCTCTTCGCTGCACTTTGCCAATAACTGGTTCCAAAATGAATATTTTAGATCAGAGTTGCAGGACAGGGAAATAAAACCATATGTGAAGCAGGTACACGGGAAACAGTCCCGTCCTTCGCGGAGACATTTAAGCACTCGTGCAGTGTTTGTTTAAATGTTCGACGCAGCAGGAGTGAGTGCAGCCTAAACAATGCGTGTCTGCACAGCCTAACGATGAGCTACTTGCACCCGGAGGATGGCGTTCAGCACAGGAAGGGCTTTTTTCGAGTGCGGTTCAATTCCAAGACTTCCAGTGGTTTGTGGTTGCTGTGCGGCTGTGAAAATGCTCTTTGGGGGACATCTCTGCGAGTGTTTGAGTTTCCAAACAGCCCATTCTCTGGATGTCATTGCAAGGCCATCATACAGAAGCACGAGCGCCTAATGAAAACATGGCTCAGGCTGTCTCTTGTACACTATTGATTTGGGGCTCTGTGGCACAGAATGAGAGAAGAGTTTGCACTATGCTTTATACATATAGCCTTTTGAAGTTGAAAGATGAAACTATATACAATCTGTGTGTTGTACATATTACAGTAGTGTGACGCGAAGATACTGAACATAATCATTTTGCAAGAAAAGTACTTTTTTGGTGGTCGTTTGGTGCATTATTTTACGCCATCCCTGAAATCATAGCTGATGAAATGTCTTATGCTGTGTTTCACATTAGCAGAAAAGAAGGCTATTTGCTTCCCTTTTCATAGTCCGTTAAAGAATCACACAAATTAATGTTTTAAATTCTTTTACTCTTTGACATTTTAGAATCGCACAATGATTTTTTCACGTCTTTTCACGTTTTTCACGTTTCACTCCTGTGCCAGTCGCCCTGATGCAGTTACTGCTGTTTATGCAGCTTTATTAGACAGGTTCCTCTGCAGTGAAACAGAATCAAATGGCAAAGCTCAGACATTGCACCTCCCTCTTAACCTTCACGCTGTTTTCATTCCTCTCAGAAGGACAGCTTAGCACTGCAACCCTTTGTAGAGCAGAGTTATTCTTTTTTTGTATCCAGAGACCTTACAGTACAAAACTGATCCCTAGCACTCATATATTGTACAAATCTTCCTCCAAAGCCACCCACAATGTAAATCTTCTTACAGTGATTTACCCATTTATAAACATGCATTATATTTTTACAGCAATTACGGATAAATACAGTACAGGGGGAAGTAGGATCCAAACCTGACTGCTTTGAGTGAAATGCAGCAGTTTTAGCCACTACGCCACTGTCCACTATGATCAGAGTCAACACATGTGGGTGACATTAGTGAATCCAAGGGGTCAAACCCATATGGTGTCTGCATGTGTGCTGCACTGCTGTGTACTGGTCACAGTACAATATACAGCTGTATTCTTGTCCCCTAACGCACCTTGACTTGTTGTCTGTGTAGAAGCCCAGCAGTGCAGCCACTTGACTGCCAGAGCTAAAAAACATTTTCTGCTTTAAAGAGTCTAAAGTTTGCCGGCGCTGTGTTTTTGCGAGTAACTGGATCCATTGGTGCTGTGATTTCTCTTTGTTATTGTTATTTCTCCTTGTTATTTTGCTGTGAAACATCACAAATGGGCTGTGTCAAGAGTGTGAGGAAGAGGAAATAAAACCCACTCCTGTCTCTTATGACACACAGCTCAAAGTGGGATTGTTGTTCTTAACTCTGAGAGGTTGTCGATGTCACGATTCCCCCAGAAGGGAGATAGATGTGAACATCTGCCAACAGTGAGTGATCACAGCTTACAGGTCAGATAAGAGAAAATTTCATTTATGTGAGCGTCTCAGTTTCTGCCATACAATTGAACAGGTGGGGGTCATGATGATATGGTGAAGAAGAAATTGCTGTAAGAAGTAAAGAGGAAAAAACTGTTCAACAAACAGTATTTATATTTAATGCAGTAATGGGGACATAGTAAAACAGATGGGTGCACCACAACAATTATAACAAAATCGTATATTGAATAAAAGATTAACATAATTTCACTAGAGATCACATATTTTAATGTGGCACAAAAGTTATGGTAAGCGGTGCAATGTCCAAGGGTGCGAAACAGCGAAATCCACAGTGATTGTTTATATTGTTCCCACATGTTCCAAATTAAATTCTTCTAAAAGCAGATTTAAAGCTAATAATTGTACATTTGTTGACATGCATCATTCTTGGCTCTGTAACTTTTCACTGATATGGTCAAGCGCTTAATCAAATTCCATTTTAAAAATACTGTACATCTTTGGCTGAAGATTGATAACAGGAGAGGTTTAAATCGATTTGTGCAATTGCCAAAAATGAGCGCAAGGCTTTGTGCGGTGAAACCGAAGTGATAAATTGCGACAGTGGAGTAATGTGATCCCAACTATGCTCTCATCTGGATTTTGAACTTCATGATCTCATCACTTTGAAGACGACGGCATCTGGTGCAAAATCCTCTGATTTTCAACAGTTCAAAATTATCCATTGTACTGTTATCAGAAAGGCCTTTTCAAGGACACCAGATATTCACAGGCAGGAGTATAACTCAGCCAAAAATACGAAAAACTATGCTTTGAACATAAGATGACGGCCACATAATGGCCTTGTGTCTGTCTTTGTATTGGGATCAATTGCACGGAACCCTTTGAAACCCCTCTTAACATCCAGTGCTTTGAGCTTATAGTTTTGGGTCTAATAGCCAGTCAAATCAGAGAACTTTGCTAGTCAAATAAAAGCATGGCTGTTAAAACCGACACATCATCTGTGAGATACTTGACCAAACACTACCCATCCAGTAGGATACAATAAATCTTGACAACCATCATCATACTTGTATTTTAATAAAAAGTTCTGACACCAGTCAAAAGTTTGCAACAAATCTGAACAGATGAGGAAGAGACTGCTTATACTGAGAGGATGACAGCCACAGAAACTTTCCTTTGTGGACTGTTAAGGGATAGATAATTACTGATATCTATCTGTAAATAACTTGCATTATTATTTGCAATACAATTATATATTATGTTATTTGTATGGCCATATATTAATTGTATTATTAAATGATCTATAAAAGTTATTATAATTTATCAAAATTTATTATATTGCATTGTAGTAATATTAGGGGGGTGCAGCGGTGCAGCGGGTTTGGCCGCAGCCTGCTCTATGGTGGAGCTGGGGTTCGAGTCCTGCTTGGGATGCCCTGTAGCGGACTGGTGTCCCATCCTGGGTGTGTCCCCTGCGCCCTGTGCTGCCAGGCTACACTCCGGCTTGCTGTGACCCCACTTGGGACAAGCGGTTGTGGCCATTGTGTGTGTCTGTATAATAATATCTGTAAAAATGATAAAATCTGTATCTGTAAATTCTGCAAAATTATAAATTATTGGTAAACAGCCCTGTGAATAGGGTTAGCTGGTAGCATAATGGTCAAAGCTGCTGCCTTTGGACCAAAATGTTGCAAGATTGAATCCCACCTCCAGCTGTAGTGACCTTTTGAAAGGCACTTGCCCTGAACTGCTTCAGTAAAATTACCCAGCTGTACAAACAGGTAAATAACAGTCAGTAGCTTTACATTGTTAGTGGCTTTGGAGAAAAGCATCAGCTACATAAATAAATAAATAACTGAATGAAAATTAAACTACATGAACCACCGCCAACTCAGAGCTTTGAGAGGGGTCCATATCCACACACACTGGCTGAAGCTACTTATCTCAAGTGGGGGTCACAGCAAACCAGAGCCTAACCCAGCAGCACAGGGCACAAAACTTGGGAGGGAGGGGACACACCCAGGACCGGACGTCAATCTATTGCAAGGCACCCCAAGCAGGACTCGAACCCCAGACCCACCAAAGAGGAGGCACAGGCCAAACCCACTGCACCATCCCCCCTTCGGGTCCATATCCATCTGAATATAATCAATACGATTAACTGCAACCCCTCCGCTAATAGTGAGGAGCAAAAAGATCACAAAGCAGTGGTGTTGGATCAGTTCTGCTGTTTGGAGGATAGCAATGAGGTGGTCAAGTTGAAGGCTTACAAGAACAAAGTAAGTCTAAATGTCAGTTTGAGGAAATGTTAGTGGGACATGACAGCGGCTTAGTGCTTGAGAAGCAATATACTGTAATGCAGACTTGATGAGTTTGTGTGGTTGGATAAGCCAGCAAGTGACTGCCCAAGAATTGAAAGAAATGAAATAGGAAAGGGCAAATTCAACCATATAGGCATCAGTCCAGGTGTTGTGTAACATTAAGGAGGAGAATGTGGAGAGGAAAGCAACTGAAAGAATTCAGTTTAAAAGGCTGAGGAAAAAGCCTGAATGCTGAGGAGCAGGGAGCTGGTGGAACGGCCCACAAGAAGAAGCTGTGTTTGTGGAAAAGAAGGCTCTTATGCATCTGTCCAGCAAAGAGACAGACAATGACAAATGAGTCAAAGAATGCAAGAAAACTACCCAGCACATTTATAACTATGATTTTTAGCTGCTTCTTGAATTATGCCACATCCGAAGCTGACATTTGTGCTGTATACCCATAAGATGCTGGAGAAGAGATAATCCACCCCGGATTTGCCGTTGGGTCCCACATTTAGATTCAGCACCTGCTTTAAGATTGGGCGACAGAAATTAATCTTTCACTCGATCTGCTTGATGAAACTTTATTCTGGGATGCACAATCTCGTAAAGCATGACTTAAACCCCTGCTGACCTGGAAAGGTTGCATAACCTTTTCAAAACACAAAGTCTCTCTAAATATCGATCCCATAACAGTAAAAAAACAAAAGTTGTAATTTTTCAGGCAGCAATGCATCTGTGAAATAACTAAACAAATAAAATATAAAGAAATGGGGATCTCTTGAGTTTTTTCCTTAGTTTCTTCTCTTTTTTATAGCTAAACCTCCGTGTTTTTGTCCAGTACATTTCACAGCAGTAGGACTCAGCAAAACCACCTTTTCGATTTAGCATCAGAGTGAAAAAGAAACACTGGTAAGGCATGTTATATCTTGGAAGATCCCTCAGTTGGGGAATGATAAAATATGTGATTTGGTAAACTACTCTTTCCGATGTATTGCGCAACCTCACAACCTTGAAACCTTAAACTACCAGCAACAGATAGCCCGTATTGTTCCAAGGTTTTGCTGCTGCATGTGCCCTCATTGTTGCCAGAATACCTGCAGCCTGCATGTGACTACAACCCAGCCATGTTTAATATATAGACCCTTCTCTAGAAATGAGCTTTCATTCGGAATTGGGAGTCAGTTCTCCTGAAAGGAAAAGCCTCCATATATATAGGAAACGTGACACTCCTCAGCTATGATAATGTCCTCTTCCCTCAGGAAATACCTGTCTCGAGGAAAAGACCCTCAACAGACAGAGTATTGTTCCTGCAAATAAAGGCGGTAAGAAAAGTATAGCGTAAGTGTATCTTTCAAAATCAAGGTAAAAACACGAGAGGGAGAAATTCTGTTTGACTGAACACATAGGTAATTTGTGTGATTAGTTTTTTTCGCACACCATCTTTTTCATATGAAAGAAGTTGAGTTGCATTGAAACTTTGACGAGTCCAGTATTTTTAAGGTTTCATTTCAGTGTAAGGTCAAATTATACGTTTGAGTAACATGTGTTTTTGATTATTACTTAGGGTATTATTTATGTACTTAACACTGAGTATAAGTTGTACAACTATCGGTTTGTAAGATGTAGAAATTTCATTTCAAACCATTGTTATGACTGCATAGTATAGTTTGTCCCTTGAAGAGAAATGTAGGCAGCTGTGTAAAAATAAGAAAACCAGGTAAAGAAAGTGGGTGAGAATATTACTTGGTTTTGTTCTGATTGTGCACTGACTTAGAGTATGAGCACAAGGAGCTTGCTATTCCGAGGAGGTGGAGCACAATCAGTCCTCTCCTGGTTGCAACATCTGGAACAGGAACAAGTTGTTGAGGGTTCAGTCCACGCAAATGGTGGTGGGATTTGAAGGCCAAATGTTGGTTGCAAGACTCCTGGACAGGTGTGAGGTGCTGTGATGGGGATACAATTAGAGAGATAGGCCATTATGATTCTTGGAATATTTGTTTTAAATACTGCAGTTTTGCCTTTGCAGGATAAACTGAGAGAAATGTTAAAAAGTTAACCTTTATCAAAAATGGCCTAGAGCCAAGCATATTATAAGTCTGTCTTATCTTAATCATTTCTGCAACCTATTTATAGAAATGCAATTTCGTTGTGGAATTTGTCATTTCCTTTAAATGTTTTTCAGCCCTCTAGCTGTTTTGAGGCCGGAACAGATGGAGTTTATCTTAGTTATTTGGTAGACGACAATCCCGGAAAGATTCGAAATTCGTAAAAAGGAGATTATTGTATATTATAGGGAAGAAAGAAAATAATACTGTGCAATCTGGAGTGTATTGTATCCTTCTGGACCAAACTCTGAAATTGTGTAATTTTCAAACTTAGTTTTAATGTTCACAAAGGTATTTTATCCTTGGTTTAAAATATAACCTTCTGTTTTTCCATTTGAATGTGGAAAGGAGAGGATTGAGGATGGAGACTGGGGGGTTTAAACAGCACTGTTGTTTTAAACAGTAATCCCACCCGTCGCACTTGGGTCTTCCTGAGACGCAAAACAGAAAGGAATTTTGTGACTTTCCAGGGAGTGTAACTCAAGCCGGTGTCGGATCGAAACCTGGCGGCCTGCCCCTGTGAGCCCTGGTAATTTACGTTGTTAGGCTATTGTTCTGACCCAGAGCCTTCTCATGAGTCTGTAACTGTACACGGGAAGTCACGGGGGGAATGCAAGTGAAATCAAAGATAGTAAGATAGATGGGTAGAGCCCTGGGGGTGGGGGTTTGGGGTGATGAACAGCAGGTAATAACATTACTGTGAGAGCATTTTGATGTTAAGCTGTGCACAGAATTCATTGTTTCCTGCTCTGAATCAGGGACTCCACAGTATGGTAATAACTCTCTGGAAATTCTATCTACATGGAAATGTTCTCGGAAAATTATTTCTCTCACCACCAAGAAAACATCAGCCATTACAATGCTTACACTTTAAAACTTTGCTGTACTTTTTTGATAGATGAAGGCAAGAGGCTTTCTTGGGAAGGCTATGCCTGCATTCTAGTCTCATCCAAAACTTGCTCTCAGTTCACTTATTAATGTCAAGAATTTGTATGAATAAACATTTTGTGACAACCGTGGTCAACAGAGAGGCATGCTGCTTTGTGAGTTAGCTTTCCACCCCACAGTCTGGTGATTCTTGGACGAGAATGTGCAATTTGCGAAGGCAGTGGGAACAAAACAGTCTTAACACCTGTATGGCTTACAGTAAAGATTTGTTTCAAAAAAGATCCCAGTTTTGCAGCTGGGTTGTTGGTCAGTGGAAGAAAGGAGCTGTCAGGATGGGAAATTATTTGAAGCCATTATTTATCTGCATGCCTATTTTAGCACCTCAACAGTTTTGTTTATTATCAAAGTTACAGAAAGAGCTTATATTGTGTAAATGGTGTTAATATATCCGTATACATAGCGAAAACATAGAAATATACATAATTTTTGCATCTAGAATCTGTTCGAACAACCACCTTAGTGCAGCAGCTCAAAATCAAAACAGTTCTGGCTTTTTCAATTACTTTGTAACAGGACATTATGGACACAATATATTACTGTGGCAAAGCTGGTTAGTGTATCACCATTTATAAGGATGCAAAACAGACTGAAACATAAAACAGAAAAAGTAATGAAATATTTTTCAAATGAAAACTGGAATACAACAGACAGCAATGTCAAAGTTCTCACAGCAAGAAATGGCATTCAGATGTTAGAGTTGTAGACTCTATAGAATACTACTAGCTGTGTATTTTAGAGTGTGGAAAAAGACATTGAAGGGGTAGTTCATAAAACAGCTGAAGGAAACAATACTTTGTGGTGACATTGTAAAGCTTTTTATTGCCATCATTTAATTTCCATCCATAGAATGGACTGGCCCGCTGCTTGCCTTTTTCATAAAGTCATTAAAGCTCTATGTTTTGTCTTTTCAAGTTACAGTACGGGGCTAGAAGAGTATGCTTAAAAGAATGTGGAAAAAGTGCATTTTATGAAGCGCTTGTGTCACTCCAGGGGAAAAAGTTATGAAGTTTATTTCAGTGACCAGATCATTAAAGATCAAGAAGCAGCTCTCTGGATCAGCAGGGGAGTCATTTGAGAACTGTGGTGAAGGTCATTTTCATACACAGAGGGAGTCCTTCCATGGCATTGTGCCTACAAAAGCCAGCTCAAGACACGTGAAGTCAGGCTCTTTCTTATGAAAGCGTTCTTTATAAGACACTTGAGTCATGGGTAAGGTTGGTAATCTAAAGAAAGCATATTTTTCTGCACTGTCACCAAAGAGGGGCAGGAGCGCACTGTGCTCTCCGGAGAGATGAGTACAAGGAGACGAGCCCATGTTGTGCTCCTTTGACTGTCCGGATTAATGGAGCTATGCTGATCTTTTGAAAGAACAATACACGAAATGAGTGTGGGGCGCAGTGGGTTGGACCAGGTCCTGCTCCCCAGTGGGTCTAGGGTTCAAGTCCCGCTTGGGGCGCCTTGCGATGGAGTGGCGTCCTGTCCTGGGTGTGTCCCCTCCCCCTCCGGCCTTACGCCCTGTGTTGCCGGGTAGGCTCTGGTTCCCCGTATAGGACAAGCGGTTCCGAAATACATGAAATGAAAAACGAGTTGTTTTCAAAACCTAAGACAAAAAAACTGAGTCTGTACCAGAGATTTTGTATTCCATTCACGAGCTTTCATTTTGTTTACATAAATGTAATACTACAAACTGGATTTTTTTTTTCTTTGGATCTAGAAGAGGGCCTTTCCAGAGCAAATAGCTGGGCTTTTTTTTCAAAAGCCTTCTACACCAAACCTTCTTGGCTCGGCTACAGAAATCATCGTAGCTGTACTGAAGGAGAATGGAGAAAGGAGGCACAAGCAGGAGGTCAAGATGATGGAAATGAAAACAGCACAGTGTGGGAGGCCCTTTTGGGTTTCAGTTTTAATTACATTTACAGTTGTGTAATCCCAAATCCTTAGTGATTTTGCACGATAAACACCCTCTGGCATGTCCAGGTACCGAAGTTCAGTCTATGATGGCACTGGTATGGTACAGATTGAAAATTCATATAACTGCTAAAAACTCAACAGAGGAGTGCAATAGCAGAATAAAGTATCAACGAGCTGCTTCTTTACGATAAGTGCACAATAGCCTACTGGCTCAGTTGGTTTAACTGCTCACACTTATTACTCTGGCTTGGAAAACGTATCCTTGTATTAAGTCAATGAGTAACAAAATTTAACTTCAGCCTTATAACTTCCAGCTCCAACTGAGCTACATTTTTATTCATAACATTAATGTTGATTTATGACACAGAGTTTTCCTGGGAACAATTAAATAAATTAGCATTTTCCTGCTTGAGGTAGTCTTTCCATTCAGGAAACATTTAAATGTGTTGGTGGGGGGAGTTTACTTGGATTGCTCTATTAGGCTCCATTGAGTTATTTGAACTTATTCACCAGACAGTCTGAAGGAAACTTTCAAAACTGTTTTTACTGATACTTATAGTCTTACATTGTAAGGACAGTGCATTTTAGACAGAGAAATCTTACAGATACAATTTAAACATAATATATAAATCTGAAATATGGCAACAAAATCCATTTATGCAAAATAAAACTCAGAAGCACATACTGAGCCTGTTAAATAACTAAATAACTGGAAGTGGTTCATATTCCAATAGGATGCTATCATTATACATAACTAAACACACACACTGTCTGAAGCTGGTTGTCCCGAGCAGGGTAACAGGGAACCAGAGCCTAACCCAGCAATACAGGACGCAAGGAGAGGGGACACACCCAGGACGGGATGCCAGTCCATTGCAGGGCATCTCAAGCAGGACTCGAGCCCCAGACCTGCCAGAGAACGGGACCCGGCCAAGCCCGCTGTGCCACTTCACCCCTGCACCTCCCCCCCTTGTACATAACTAGTATGTGTGATATGTCAAATAGTCAAACATTCTGTAGCTGTTACATGATAGTATGTTTACTGTAGTAAAATGTGCGCCAAAGTATTCTTGGGCAGAGAGAGCACTCCTAGTCCCAAATATAGGTACATTATTGGGAAGTGGAGCAGAGAGAGCTGGGAACAGCAGGCTTTGGATGGTTTTATGTTTGATTCTGAGCAGGGTGGTCTCAGCCATTTGCTTACATCGTATTTTAAAGTGCCATCACTCTCTCCAGAAATGACCGTCAGTTTTGCCCTGCCACTGCAATACACTGTTAACTATTTATGGGATGAGAACAGAATTACCACTTGGAATGATGACAATATTTTGAACAATGCAATTAATGTTTCCTGAAGGTGCGTTTTGTTTTGTTTTTAAATAAAGAAAAAAACAAAAAGATTCAGTTTGAATAGCAGAAACTGAAATTGCAGAACAACTTAAACTCAAGGTAGAAAAGTGAAATGAGAAATGGAAACAAAATGTGCAATGGCAAGTACAGGAGGTCAAGAAAATAATCTCTATCCTCTTTCCTTCATGTTTCTCCATGTCCTGGGACACAAAGTTCATTGAGTATGTGTTATATAAAACTGTCTGCCTCTTAATGGTCTCATGAAAAGGCTAGTATTTCATTCATATGAACCACTTACACAGATGATAATAATGGATAAAATGATGACAAAAGGATGAGTGACAGGTTGTTTCAGCATTTCCTTTCACTGCTCATGGAATGTGTCATAATAAAATCTGTTGATGTTTCTTCTGTGTTGCAGGTACATATCCTGTTTGAAGTGAAATCATAACATTTATATCATAAAAAATAGTTTTCAGATCTAGAAACACTTGCCATGACCATGGGTCACAATAACTTAACTATACTTTGATTTAAGTTTGTGCTCAAATGCAGCTGTTGGACTGAATGTTACAGATTATCAGCAAGACAATATACTAGTCATAATTCAATTTCTCGTCAAACGTGCAGACTCATTTAGTGTACACAATCTATGGTGCTGTTGCTAAGGTGTGACACTGGTATGCTCATCTTGACATGTCAGGTTCATGATGTATTTTGTAACCTGAAATGTTTTTAGGATTCACTAGTTCTAATAAGGCAAATATCAACCTAAAACTAAACATTATGAAGTACAACTAAAACAAAAATAAAGTTACTGTGTCATAATTTGCAGTAAATTTACATTGACTGTTTGTAAGTGGAATGCCATTGTAATTATTTTTCAACGAAATAAACACTCACGCATTCTAATTGATTTTTTAAATTAATTTTGCTCTGGCATACATCTGAATAAGTTTTAATATGGGTCAGTTTGTGCGGAGTTTGCATATTCTCCCTGTGTCTACGTGAATTTCCTCTCGGTGCTCCAGTTTCCACCCACAGTCCACAGACACGCAATTCAGACAACACTAAAATTGCCCATAGTGTGTGTAAGTGAATGAGTAAGTGTGTGTGTGGCTACTCTGCAATGGACTGGCATTCTGTCTTGGGTGTAACCCCTCAGCACTCAGTGATTTTGAGACAGGCTCCGGACTGCCGTAACTCCAATCAAGTCAAGTGGTTACTGAAAATGGATGGATGGATAACTTCCAGTATCATGAGCAGTGAGGTAACAAATTTCATTTATTTACTTTAATCGAGATGTTTCATACAGGATATGTGCTTTGTGACATGGTACGTTATGCTACTGGGAGTATCCATTTGAAAATCAACACTTCCGGATTTACTTTGCCCATGATCTCTTAAGTTCATGTAAGGTGTAAATGTTCATGCACCAGAACTTTAAGACCACGCCCGGCTGAACCTTTACACAGCTACTCCTGTGATGTAACTTAAATGTTCATATGTATTTCAAAAAAAAAAAATTACTAGGAAGGTGATTAGGAATTGTCAATATTCGGATAAACCTTTATGCAGCTACTCGTGTGATGAACATTGGTTCATATGGTGGAACAAAACAAACTGTATTTAAGAATCACGCGTCTGCATCTATGTCTCTGTGCATGCTAATGTGGGCGGCATGGTGGCACAGCGAGTAGCACTGGTGTCTCACAGCACGTGGGTAGTGCTAGAGGATGTGGGTTTGATCTCTCCTCAGTCTGTGTGGAGTTTGCATGTTTTCCCCATGTCTACATGGTTTTCCTCTGGGTGCTCTGGTTTCCTCCTACAGTCCAAAGACACCTTGTCTAGGGTCTCCCATGGTGTGTGAGTGAGAGAGAGTGTGTTCCACTGATGTATGGATGAGTGACCCATTTTAAGTAGTGTATGTGGCAGTGTAAGTCACTGCAATGAATAAAGTGTGTGGGCTGATAACACTACATAGAGTTCATTGGAAGTTGCTTTGGATAAAAGCATCTGCTAAATGAATAAATGAAAGTGTATTGTGTACACTGGCCTTGGAAGCAACAATGTTGCATATGAAGTAATTCATCTGGCCAGCAACAACAAAAAACCCATTGTATACAAAGAAAACATTCCCCATGACATTACACCACCACCACCAGTGTTTCAGAACTGACACAATTTGTCCATGGGTTCATGCTGCTGTTGTCAAATGCTGACCTTACAATTAGCATGTCACAAATATTGAGATTTGTCAGACCAGGCAATGTTTTCCCACTCTTCTGTTATCCAGTTGTGTATCACATGCCTACTGATCACAGGGCTCATTTTCTTCTTAGCTGACAGGAAGAGAAATTAGTTTAATTTTTTGCTGCTGTAGCTCATCCACTTCAAGGTTTTGGCAAGCTGTGCATTTAGAGGTGTTGTTTTTTGCACTTGTGGCCTTCCTGTTAGCTTTAACAAATCTGGCCGTTCTCCTTTGACCTACCTCATTAAAAAGGTGTATTTGCACAACAAAAGCACCATCAAGTGGATGTTTTTTATTGCACCATTCTGTGTAAACTGTACACTGTTGTGTGCAAAAATCCAAGATGTTGTGGCTGTGTATGGCATGTTGCATTCACCATGTCTGTCACCAACATTCATACCATGTTCAAAGTCACTTATATTACATATTTTGTCTATTCTAATATTCATTTAAACAATAGCTGGAACACTTGATCCTCTTTGCATTCTCTATACACAGAGTGATCACCATGTGACTACCAGACTGTGTGTGTGAACAGCCAGGTATCACTAATAAAGTCACCACCGAGAGAGAGAGAGAGAGAGAGAGAGAGAGAGAGAGAGAGAGAGAGAGTGTGTGTGTGTGTGTGTGTGTGTGTTCATTTGGAGGAGGTGAGAATAGACTCAATGATGTCACTGTAGAACTGGGTCAACACTGACTGTGGCAGGTTGAATTTTTTCTAAGAAATCCTCTGTTGGCCTTTCTTTTTTGTTATCTTCTGCACCAGCTTGTTGCCCAAATGCAATTTATAATAATTATTACAGTTGATGCTAAATTATATAAAAAGATGCAAAAATTCTACAAATTGCATCTTTGGTTTTCAATATTTATGATCTGTCGCTGATTTACAGTAACCAGTTAATTTGAAACACTTGTCCTTAGACTGTGGCAGAAAGTTCATGCAAGTACAGGGTGAACATGCAAACTCCACAGAGACAGGTACAATTTTGAAACTGCAGCTCAGGAGGTAAAAGGTACTCACACTGCCTGCTGTGCCACCCTACTTGTGAATAATAAAATTTAGTTCAGTGACATGTTCAATATAATGTAATTCTTTACATGTCTGGCAGAACCAGGTAACAACTAAAACTCAATCATTCATGAGAAAATTGTATAAATCTGTATGAACTCCGGGAGGTGCAGTGGCGCAGTGGGTTGGACCACGGTCCTGCTTTCCGGTAGGTCTGGGGTTCGAGTCCCGCTTGGGGTGCCTTGCGACGGACTGGCGTCCTGTCCGGGGTGTGTCCCTTCCCCCTCCGGCCTTACACCCTGTGTTACCGGGTTGGCTCCGGTTCCCCGTGACCCTGTATGGGACAAGCGGTTCTGAAAATGTGTGTGTATGAACTCCTATATGGAAGTGGCTGCAGCTGTTTAACTTCGAGGTACTGTAAAAGCATTACCTTTTCAGAGCTGTGAAGGAAAAGGAGAAAAACGGTACTGTAACAGTCAGCTCGCTGAGCACTGATGAGTAATCAAATCTCACTGAATTTTTCCAAGTCATTTAAGTGAAACCTGATGGCTCTGATTTTGGGATCATCTGAACTGCCAAAAACTATTCAGAACTTGAATCCAAGTACATTCCTTCAGTGACCTGCCCTATATATTTGTGTTACATATGTTAATAATTACAGCACTGTTCTTTTGACATTATTTAGCATAAATGGTAATAATTATTGTAATGCAGTAAACATTTTCATTCAGTTACCTGACATTTTTCCCCAAAGCTACTTGCTGGGTTAAGTTACTTAACTTATTTACTTACTTCTACAGCCAGGTAATTTTACTGGTGCAATTAAGGGTAAGTAGAACGGTCAAGGCTACTACAGCCAGAGGTGGGATTCAAACCTATCACCTTTGGGGCCAATGGCAGCAGCAATAATCCCTATGCTACTAGCTGCCTCCGACAACCCCCAAGACATTAAATTGGATATTTACTCTAGAGGCCCTTTAAAAAAACCACTCATGCTTTTTGCATGAACTTTGTTTGTTTGTTTTTGAAAGGTATTCATCATACTATTCCATCTTGTTTATGATTTTATGCTGCATATGTTTCCATTTTTAATACATTTGTCATTTTTAAATGGTAATTAACAGTTTTGCCTTTTTCAGTAACAGCCCTACTATGAAACTAATTTATAGCAGTGCCTTTAAGAGAAAAACACATATGTCACACATGCCACCTTCTCTTACACTTTGCTGATTCATGTTTGTTTACATTTGTAGTCCATTTAAAACTGCTCTGTGCTCTGTCTGTTTAAATTCTGCCTTCAGACCCAAAAGGGACAATGTAAACATATATTTTTTCCAGTGCAGTTTTTGTAAACATTTCCGCAGTTGAGCTTTTGTCAGGCGCTCCTGTCTGGGGTCACCGATTTTTCAGCATTGTGTAGACTGCTTTCATAATAACAGGGTGCTGTCAGTGCTGTACTGGGATCTGCTGTGACCTTTGTGTGACACATGCCTACACACACCCAGCAGCTACCATGACGGGCTCTGCAGTGCATCCTTCACACTAAATTCTATTGGTCCCTGCTAAGAATATATTGATGGGATTATGTACACCTGGATATTCCACTCATTTCAGAGGGTTTTCCAGTTTGTCTGCGTCACTGGGACCTGCGAACATGGTTAAATAGACATATGATGACTTCAAGGGATGCGCTTAAAAGCACAAGGGACAAAACAAGTCCAGCAATGACTAACCAGCTGGATCATCAGAAATATTATAAATAATGCAAATACACATTTAGAAGCACACATAAACGTTTTCAAAGAGTCTGCTTGCTTTCTCAGGACTTCAGAGGGTGCTCAAGGTTGTCCGTGCCAAGTGATGCAATAAGGGTGTGCTGCTTGAGTCAGGGTGAAGTCACTCTCCTGAGACCCTGTAGAGAGCAGGCCCACACCCTCCAGACCCTCTCATGTGGGCCTCATGACTTTAAAAAAAACTGGTGTCGGAGTTTAAACCGGGTTTCACTCCTTGTGGTTCAGAGGATGAAGAACAGCAGCAGTGCTGGCACATCTCCAGCCCTCACCAGTGATGAAACACAGTTACTTTACACTATTTACAGCAGCTATTGCAGACTCCTAACCACTCTGACATTCAAAGCTTCGCATTCCATTTTAACGTTCACACTTTTCATAAAAGTGGAAATTTCACTGAAGCAGCTTTGAATTAAAAATCCTTCAGTCCTTGATTACTACCTTACCTTCTTATTCAGCAAAGTACAAAAAATAAGAAATCAAGTACAATATGATGCAGGTATTACATAGTAATTAGTCCTAGTTTAATCCACAAAAAAAAATTCACAACATTTGCTAAAATTACATATATTTAATTGTCAAAACTTGTAGTGGAGTCCTCAGATGCTTTAACCTCTGATTTGTATACTTTCCTATGTCTCTGAGAGACAAAAATGGACATTTTTAGTTTAGCTGTTGCATGTTTTCAAAGCTCAACCACCACTGCTTTGTATTTTACATCGACAGGGATCTTATGTTCTTTACACCAGATAGAAAAGATGTCAACGCTATTAAAAAGATCGTGATAAGCATCACTACACCACACTTAGTGTTTTCTAAAAATCATAGGACAAGGACTAAGATTTCAGAGAGATGGCATAATGTCTTGCACTAGCTAGCAAATATAATTACAATTTGCTGGCAAGAAAACATGACTAGGGACAGCATAGTGTTCCACCAAGGGTTTCTGGTTTTTGTTAGACTCGGATCCCTTGTTTGGCACATTATATTGCCAAATGAATGCAGGGAATCATATGCTCCAGCAGCTGAAGAGCTGTGTTATATTGGGAAATGTAGGAAGCGAACAGGATCACAGTACTGTGGGTTTTATACTCTTAAACCAATACTCAAGGTTTGTTACAATAATCTGGTGCTAAGTGAATTGTGGCTGTGGAACTGTACTCACTGCTGTGTAGAGCAGTCTCTGTCTGAGTTTCCCAGCTTTGTGCATTTGCTGCAGATGCCCAGCTGGTTTTTGTTTGCAGAAGCAGTTAGAGACAATGTTTAACCTCCCAGCTGAAGCTTTGGAGAGAATACTTTAAAGCAATGAAGGAAAATGTTATCTTGTAAAAAAAATTATGTCCTGTAGCACTGGAAGAGAGGATGGTCATTGTAGCAAGAGAACATTGTAAAAATACATTTTCACCTACTGCTGAGCATTTATGATGACTAGTACGAGAAGCCCAGAAAAGGAGTTAGATGCTTTCAGCCAGTACAGTAATTTGAAGCAGGTGGTTCACTGGTTTAAATTAATAGCATGTAATTTAAATTATTTATTTGTTCTTATTTCTTAAGGATGTGAAAGCCTTACTAGGCACATTTAAAAACCACATGTGAAGAACAATATAGACTTATCATTGCACCTGAAGAAGGCAAAGTTGGACTGATGGCAAAAACCAAGGATCTCAAGGCTCAAAAAATATTTAGAGAAACAAACAAATATTTGTGTGTCGTAGGAGTACAGATTACACCGAGGTAACACTAGCTGATCCATGGCTGTGAAAGCAGTGGAGGTCTTTTTCATGATCAGTTAAATATAGCAGAAATATGAGCATTAAAGCATGGAAGAAAAAAAGATCTGCTATAATCTATGATGTAATTAATACCTGTTGCAATTCCTCCAGCAACATTACAGATAGTGATTAATCAAAGCTGAAAGAAACAATCAAGCACTTGTCTGTCTGTTTCTGGTTATACAGATGGAAATAAGTCATGCATGCTGGATGCTGTCATGAATATATCAGTGTTTGAGTGTAAGTATACGCCATCAATAGTAAAACAGAACTCACAGAGGATACAGTAAGACATTGCACTAGTACTGAAACTTGATATTTTTCAGCACTCTGGTCTACTGGATTTTGAATTCCCTGAAGATCGACTGCTTTTTAAACTGTTTTAATTTCTATAAAGAAATATATCTGTCCCTCATTTAAAAATTACTGCATTCTTTATAACTGATAATTGTTTCCACCACAAGCGGTTGTTGACGATGGATGGGTTTTCTTGATACATCACTTTTTATTTCATGCGTCATGTGGCAAAAAAAATCTGTTTCATTGAACAATTTTAAAGACATTTTTTTAAAATAATAGTAAGCGTAATAGCAGCAATAATACCCAAAAGCAAACTATTTGGAAAGCTTGAGTCATGCAACACTTCTGGGTCTGTGATATAACATCACATGCTACACATATATTATTTTTGAAAATGTGAACACAGAGGACCCAGATCTTTTTGCCCCATGATGTTATCTTGTCATTGAAAGTCATTTTACTGAATATCTGTTAAGGGACTGAACTCTTGCTTTTTATTCATGTTTCATTCCTCCCAGCAATGACTTCCAGATGTGTTCCAGCACTGTACAACTAATTCAGTATGCAATAAATGTATTTTCTGTCCTCTGTTCCTTGATCGATCGCTCAGGATACAATGCTGGCAAGAAACAGAGCCAGACTCCTGCAGACAAGCTCGGAGTTTGTGATTGTACAAAAGCAGATATGGAGGTACGTTCCTTCTAAAATAATCTGTACAATCTGCACAGCCAGCAGGAAAGACATTCATGGTTAGAGTGTGAGATGTTGACCAACATCAGTCTTCTTCTTTCATATCTTAAATTGTTAAGATTCAAAGGAAAACTGGAGAATACACAATGAAAACATTGAATGTTCAATCCAACTTTTAACTCAGCCTGTTTAACCACAAAACAGACAAAAACAACAAAAATATGAATATTAAATGACAACAAAAAGCAAGTAGCCCAAGCAGTACTGCAATCAGCCAGAAATGATGCAAATGTTTCATAGCATGATATGCAGCAGATGTACTTTGATAGAAAACAACAAGAAAAGTTCCCAGCTGCAGTATATCCTGAAAAGCTGAACAATCGAATAATGTTCATTAATCTGCTTCACACACATTATGGGGTGTAAAAAACCATCATCACGTTTGCTATGCCAGGATTTCTAAAAGGGCCACAATCTAACTAAGAGCCACAGGTACTCGATGAAAAAGCTTGAGGAAAAACATCTGTAGCTGTCCGCAGGTTTAATCTAGTAACTGAGTCGCTGAAACATTTCTCAGTAATTGTAAAACTGGAGGAATATAGAAGGCTGTGTCACTTATCTTAGATCTGAATTATGTTTGGTTCTGTTATTCCAAATGCAAAGCCTGGGAAGAATTTGTGTTTCAGTGCTTCACTTGACTTCTTACCCTTTCTTATTCAGGAGAGCAGGAAAGTAATTTTTGGAACGTGAACAAGAAGTGTACAAACATCAGTCTTCACTATTCTGTGAAAACTGATGTTGTGTTTATTTAGAATATACAGTTTGTATATATATGTATATAAACTATGTGTTATGCATTTTCAATGAAAAAAACACAGACATCAGAAAAAGTACACAAAATAACAGGATTTCTTAAAGGATGCTAATGTTCAGAAGAGCCTAACTACATCTCCCTCATAGCAAGAAAATCCCTCCTCCTAAGGGACTACATGGCATTCATCTTTCCATTTGTTTATTGTTTAATACCTGTTATGTATCCCATATGTTATCCTTACTGGATGCCTCAGTAAGTTGAGGAGTAGGTAACTCACACAGAGTCCAAAACTGCTTGTCCAGAGCAGGCTTGCAGCAAACCAGAGCCTAATCCAGCAACACAGGGTGCAAGACTGGAGGGGGAGGGGACACACTCAGGACAGGACACCAGTCTGCCACAAAGCACCCCAAACAGGACTTGAACCCCAGACCCCCCACACAACAAGGCCCTGGCCAATCCTGCTGCACCACCGCACTCCCCACACAAAATATAATGAAATGAAAATAAAATTAATTGTTTTTACCTAAAAATCTAGAGTTGGAAAAATTTTTTTGCAGAAGGCTGAAGAAGTTTTTTGTGCACAGGTCCATGTTTGTTACTACAGTTGTATGTAATTCTAAAAACCTTTACATATGCAATTGAAATGTTAAAGAATATATATGTAGTTTCCAGGAGCAAACTGTCACACTCATGACCACACCTCAGACACAAGCATCTGGCCACAATCAACACTGCAAAGTATGCAGGGCACCAAACTGCCTTCTAGTTGTGGAATCTCGTCAGAGACAACTGTCCTTCTACTGCTTTCCAATCATCCTGATGACCTTACCTTTTCCTGTTCCTTCGCCCTCTCCTCCTCGCTCCCCTACCCCACTCCAAGTCTCCCATGGCTACAACCTCTTGCTTTGTCCTTCTAACCATGTCTCTGGATCCTCCCCACAACGTTTGCTGAACTACAAGACCCTTGGCCTGTCTCCGTCTACGAAACCTGCCTTGTCCCTCCTGTGCGAACTAAAAGATCCTGCACTTGGGTCCTACATCCAGTGTGTTGACTTTGTGCCGTAACACGAAGAGGGAAAATCTAAAACCATGTACAAAACATTCGGACATTAAGAGGTGAGTGTATGTTGTTAGTGTTATTTATTCTATTCAATTTGTTACACTGCTTTTTCTTTCTGATATTAGAAACCATTCAGGGTGATTCTGCGGTAAACTTGGGAAGGACAACAAACCGGAATTTGTCCCCATAAGACGTAATGGAATCAGAAATTTCCTTCTCTGACTTTTTGATACTGGGTCCGTTTTTAAAAACAAATTAGGACTGGTTAATGATGGATAAGTGTGCTAAGAAAGAACATGCCTGCCATGTTCCGCGTCCGGAAGTGAGAGGACAAACCCAAGTGCAGGGCAAACAGGAAGTTTATTAGAGTAATCCAATAACCATGGTCTCAGACAGGCAAGGGTCACCGAGGGACAATCGTTGTCAAGGGGAAGATCCAGAAGAAGGCGTGGGTCCAGGAACACAAGAAAGCGGGGCGAGGGGCGAGGGGCGAGGGGCGAGGGGCGAGGGGCGAGGGGCGAGGGGCGAGGGGCGAGGGGCGAGGGGCGAGGGGCGAGGGGCGAGGGGCGAGGGGCAGTAGTAAGGTGTGTCGTGGGAAGCTTGGGCACAAGGCAAACAAGGTTCCGCATCAGCCTTGGTCCTGTCGCCACCTTTTATGCTCCCATCCTCAATGGTTCCCAGGTGTAGCTCGTACTGGTAGCATGGGCGTGGCAGTGCCACTCAGTGTTTCCTGCTGAGTTGGTTTTGTTCAAAATTCAAAGTGGTAATTCCTTAATTAATTAAGTACATTCATTTGTTACCATTTGTGCAGGGTCACAGGGCATGAGGCAGTGTACACCATGGACGGGATGCCAGTCCATCACAGGGCAAGCACACACAGTCTTTCACTCACACATGCTCACACTACAGGCAGTTCAGAGGTATCAATCCACCTGAAACACATCTTTGAATTGTGGAAGGAAACCAACACACACAGTGGAAGAACATTTAAATCCTGAGGAAGACTGAAGCCATATCCAAAAACATTTAAGATTTCAAAGTGATACTTATTTCAGACACTGATGGACAGTGTAAGGTTCTATAACATAACTAGGGATTATGTTGTGAAATGACAAAAATTTTGAGAAAAGCAACAATTCTGGGATAAATAACTAAACGCTCAGGAGTGGTTTTTGTGTTGCTAAAAATCTGCATGTAATAAGTGTGTATTTATTATTATTACTTCTACATTTAACTGATGCTTCTCTCCAAAGTGGCTTACAGTGTTAAGCTACTTACAATTATTTATCCTTTTATACATCAGGGTAAATTTACTGGAGAAATTTAGAGTAAGTACTTCGCTCAAATTTACAACAGCACACACACACACATTTTCTGAACCGCAGCATTACGTGAGATTTGAAATGGCAATCTTCAGATCAAAATGTAGCAGTTCTAATCACTACACTATCAGCTGCCCTCTAACAAACAATAAAATTTATGAAAGAGTCTGCTGTTCTGAGTGAAGACGAAGCCATTTTTGCATTAAGTGGGGAAAAAAGACAATACAGTATCTGGTGGTTTGCAGGACTTTGCTAACAGTGGAAAAATAAAATCCCTATTGTCAATACTCCCACCAAAATATGCAAATTAGGACTGCAAATTTGCAAAAGAGGCAGATTAGCTGTCCCTGATACTGCTGTGACACTTTTCAGGTTACTGAGGGGGTGCAGTGGCGCAGTGGGTTGGACCGCAGTCCTGCTCTCCGGTGGGTCTGGGGTTCAAGTCCCGCTTGGGGTGCCTTGCGGCGGACTGGCGTCCCGTCCTGGGTGTGTCCCCTTCCCCCTCTGGCCTTACGCCCTGTGTTGCCGGGTAGGCTCCGGTTCCCCGTGACCCCGTAAGGGACAAGCGGTTCTGAAAATGTGTGTGTGTGTGTGTGTGTGTGAGTTCAGATGCTTACCTTGAAGGAGACTGGAACAAGGAGTCACATCTGCTTTTAACATCAGTGAAAGGTAACAGTCAGGATGCTATTGTCCTGAGCCCCATACGGTTCTCGTTTGCACTGTATCATTTCCTGTAATGTAAATCAATGGAAAATGGTAAACTCAAAAACATTATTTGGGATACAGAGTATTTCACACTGATACAGTGTATTTTTGCATAAGTGCTGTTTTTATACTTCTGTGGCAGTCTACAATAAATATACTGTATACACTTTAGGGATGCTGAATTTAACATTCACTTTATGCTGACACTGTAGAATATGTTTTGTAGTAGAGGCACAGAAAATCAGAATTTAAACATTTGTCATTCAATGTAAATCAGTGCATGCTCCCCTTCTAACCATCCTAGGTTTTACAAAGTAGGTAAAACCTGGTGACACAGGCATTTTTCTCAGGTTTCTGAGAGTTTTCCAGTAAGTACTGTAAGAAGAATCACAGCTTTTTAATAAAAAATGTGGCCACTGTGCCTGTCTGCGCAAGCTCATTTAGACGCATGAAGCTGTCACATGTAAATTAAATTCTCTTTGCTGCTTTAGCGCCACCTCCAGACATGACTAGATGTCTCCTGCATCTCAATCACGGGTTAATAGCACATCTTCGATATCTCAATTGTTTACAGAGCTGGAAATCTATACAGTGCTTTCTTGACAACCCTGAAATTAATGCACTCATTATCATTGTCCACCTGTCCACGTCAGGGCCATGTGGTCTGGAGCCTTGTTCTAGATACACTGGGTGCAAAGCAAAGCACAGTGCCCCCCCCAGAGGATGCCTGTCCATTGCAGAGTAGCCAGACACACACACTCACTTATGCACTAAGAGCCATTTAGAGTCACCACTCAATATAACCTATAAGAGGAACATGTGAATATGTGAACTTGGGGAGAAGATGCAAACTCCACACAGACTGAACCCATTCGAAACTATGGCCTAACAGTCCATGGAGTAACCATGCCACCTGAAATTATCTTCAAAAATTAAATATTTTTCATTACAAAGAACCATAAAAGCTATTCAAAATTTAAGAGAAAAAAAATACACGGGAGAAAAGTTTTATAATAGAACAAATGGAATATATTTTAGTTTCTCCTCTTAGAAATTCATAATTAAAAAAAAATGGTTTGTGGCAAATCAGCACACATTTTACACATGTTCAAGTTTGTTAAATAAGGTAAAACACATAGTGACTTTGGAATGCTATTTGGTGCTATATGTAGTCTTACATCACATTTTTAATTTGTGTTTTTATATGATTTAGATAATTTAATTGCAAAACAGCTCTTAAAATGGTGCATGTTAGTGTTTCTTTGGATGATAGGTCTCCACTTATGATCAGAAAGAGTCGAGGTACAGCTGATTGCATGTAATACTTTATATTACATGCTCACAGAGGTAATAAATGCTGAAAACTCCTCATAGAAGCTAAAGTTAAAGGTGAGCTCAATACATGATACCACCTACTTTGAGTTACTCACCCAATTTGAGTGATTTTTGACTGGTTGCTTTACATTTGTACTTGAATGTAGGCCTGTGGCCTCACAAACACAATATCTTAAACTAATATCCCCTCTGGTGGCTCACAAAGGTCTTACAGTTCCACATATTGCAATAACTGTACTTTAGAACATCAAATCCAATACATCTTTTTAAAAAAGTTACAGTTTTTTTCATAAATTGCATGGTTGTGAGACTGAAAATATTAGGTATTATAATACTTGATTCAGGTAGTATTAAAAAATTATTTAGTTTGGACTTCAATTTTCTGTAGTAAATGAATTGCGTTTGTGAGGAGCTAAATACCTTCCTTCCTGTTTTCCTTGCTTTGTCAGTGCAAAAAGTATGATGGTTACAAATGCCTTTCAAAACGTTACCTTCTTCTTTCAATTTATCCTTTGTACTTATTTCAATAATCTCGAAACGAAATATTCAAGACCATTTCACTTAATATGATATTCGTTAACACAAAATCATCATGTGTATTCAAAAGAGTAAATGAATATTTAGTCACAGTTGTGATAAGTCCATTTGTTTTTTGCTCACAAATAAAAAGCTGGATAAGTTCATTTCAGTTTAGTTCTATTTATGTTTTTTTAAGCCCTGTTATATTTATTCATTTAACAGGCACTTTTTTCCAAATGACAATCAGTCAGTAGTATGTAATATTTAGCTGACACTTATTCATCCAGCATAAATAATGGAAGGATGGAACACTTACCGTGTTAGGTAAATTATTTAAGAATGTTCATAAATTGTAGCGCAATGGATGCAAAAGAAGCAACAACATATGTATCTCCCATTAGTGTAGAAAACATACAGTGAAATACTGCAACATACTGTATATGCATTGGATTTTCCTCAACATGCATTTTATCACCATAAGAGACAGACACACACACACACACACTTTCAGAACCGCCTGTCCCATATGGGGTCCCGGGAAACCGGAGCCTACCCGGTAACACAGGGTGTAAGGCCAGAGGGGGAGGGAACACACCCAGGACAGGACGCCAGTCCGTCACAAGGCACCCCAAGCAGGACTCGAACCCCAGACCCACCAGAGAGCAAAACCATGGTCCAACCCACTGCGCCACCATACCCCCTAGTACCATGAAAGACATTTATTTTAAATAAAAATGTAAAAAAAAAAAAAATCCACTTTCAATTAGGAGTTAAAATTCTTGCGAAAATATGTCTCACCGTGAGACTAGCAAGTGTCTGATACTGAGACATGGGCACAAAGAGAACAAAAATAAAAAATAATAAAAAAACACTAAACAGCATATTAGTCTGGATCTTCCTCCAGACCTATTCGCCTTGGGAGACCCTACCAGGAGCATACCGCTCTCGACGACATAGCTCTGGAGATCCCTAGATCACGCAAGCCCTTCCTGGATCGGGGCCTTGGTGTGGCAGAAGGGCTTGCGTGATCTAGGGATCTCCAGAGCTATGTCATCAGGAGCAGTATGCTCCTGGTAGGGTCCCCCAAGGCGAACAGGTCTGGAGTGAAGATCCAGACTGACACAATCCTAAAAATCCCTATGGCAAATGGGAACAAAAGAACGTTTACCCTGCTCGGAATAGGGTCACCGAGACCTACCCCTAGAGCCAGGCCTGGCGGTAGTGTTCCTAGGCGAGCGCCTGGTGGCTGGGCAGCCCACGTAACCCAGCCGGGCTCAGCCCGAAAAGGCATCGTTGGGGGGCCATGTTAGCCCACCACCTGCAAGGTCCATCATGGGGGTCAGGTGCAACGTGTACTAGGCAGCGAGAGGGGGCGGCCCCTCGCAATAGAAACTGGCTCTTGGCACGTGGAATGTAACTTCACTGGGGGGGCAAGGAGCCGGAACTGGTGCGGGAGGTTGAGAGATACCAACTAGATATAGTTGGGCTCACCTCCACTCACAATTTTGGCTCTGGAACCAAACTCCTCGATAGGGGGTGGTCCCTCTCTTACTCAGGAGTTGCACAGGGTGAGAGGCGCCGGGCAGGTGTGGAGATACTCACAAGCCCCCGGCTGGCTTCCCATACAGTTAGAGCTTATCCCGGTGGATGTGAGGGTTACCTCAATGCAACTGAGGGTCGCAGAGAGGAAAACTTTGACTGTTGTCTGTGCTTATGCACCAAACAGCAGTTCAGAATATTCCACATTCTTGGAGAGAGTGGGTGGGGTTCTGGACAGGGCCCCACCTACAGACTCCATAGTCCTGCTGGGAGACTTCAATGCTCATGTTGGCAGTGACTGGGAAATCTGGCGGAGGGTGACTGGGAAGAATGGCTTGCCCGATCTGAACCAGAATGGTGAAATGTTACTGGACTTCTGTGCTAGTCATGGAATGTTCGAACACAAGGATGCTCATAAGTGTACTTGGTACCAGGGCTCCTAGGGTCAAAGGTCAATGATTGACTTTGTAGTCGTTTCATCTGACTTGAGGCCACATGTTCTGGACACTCGGGTGAAGAAAGGTGCTGAGCTGTCAACCGATGGTGAGTTGGATCAAATAGCAAGGAAAACTCAGGGACAGACCCAGTAGGCCCAGGCGTTTAACAAGGGTGTGCTGGGAACGACTGTCGGAGGACCTTGTCCAGAATGATTTTAAGTCGCACCTCTGGGAGAGCTTCTTCCATGTCCCGGAGGAGGTAGGGCACATGGAGTCTGAATGGACCCTGTTCAAAACCTCCATTGTGGAAGCAGCCAGGCACAGCTATGGCCAAAATCTTGTTGGTGCCAGCCAGGGCGGCAACCCAAGAACCCGCTGGTGGACACCGGTGATGAGGGAAGCCGTCAAGCTGAAGAAGGAGGCCTTTAGGGCCTGGTTGGCTCTGGGGACCCCTGACTCAGCAGACAGGTACCGGCAGGTGGAAAAGGAAGCAGCGGCTGCGGTTGCAGAAGCAAAATCCGAGGCACGGGAGGAGTTTGGAGAGGTCTTGGAAAACGACTATCGGTCACCTTCAAAGAGGTTCTGAAGAACCATCCGGCAGCTGAGAAGGGGTCGGAGGAGTTTCGTTCAGGTTGTGCTCAACAAGAGTGGAGAGACTCTGACCTCTGATGAAGACATTGTCGGGAGCTGGAAGGAGCAATTTGAGGAATTCTTAAACCCGAGTGATATGCCTCCCTTACAGGAGTCAGGGCCAGAGGTTTCCGGGCTGTCAGAGTCCATTTCCCTGGTGGAAGTCCCTGAGATAGTTGGTAAGCTCCACGATGGCAAAGCACCAGTGGTGGATGAGATATGCCTGGAACTGATTAAGGCCCTAGATGTTGCAGGGCTGTCATGGCTGACACGCCTCTGCAATGTTGCATGGACCTTGGGACAGTGCCTTTGGATTGGTAAACTGGGGTGGTGGTCCCTATTTTTAAGAAAGGGGGCAGGAGAGTGTGTGCCAGCTATCGGGGTATCACACTTCTCAGCCTCTCTGGGAGATTCTATGCCAGAGTGCTGGAAAGTAGGCTCCGACCAATGGTTGAACCTCAGATTGAAGAGGAACAATGCGGATTCCGCCCCAGCCGAGGAATGGTAGATCATCTTTTTACCCTCTTACAGACATTTGAAGGGGCATGGGAGTTCGCTAATCCAGCCTACATGTGTTTTGTGGACTTGGAGAAGGCCTATGACCGTGTTCCCCGGGAAATTATGTGGGAGGTCCTTAGGGAGTATGGGATACCGGGGCCACTACTGCAGGCCATTCGGTCTCTGTAGATACGAAGCGAAAGCTGTGTCTGCATACTCGGCATTAAGTCAAGCCTGTTCAATGTGGGTGTTGGACTCATCACAGGATTGCCTCCAACACGCACTGGAATGGTTTGCAGCCGAGTGTGAAGTGGTTGGGATGAGGATCAGCATCTCAAAGTCTGAGTCCATGCTTCTCTCATGGAAAAGGATGGCATGCCCCTCCATGTAAGGGGAGAGAATTTGCCCCAGGTCGAGGAGTTCAAGTATCTTGGGGTCTTGTTCACAAGTGAGGGGAGAAGGGAGCGTGAGATCGGCTGCAGACTGGGAGCAGCGGCAGCAGTAATGCGGTCGCTGTACCAGACTGTAGTGGTGAAGGGGGAGCTGAGCCATAAGGCAAAGCTCTCCATTTACCGGTCGATCTATGTCCCTAAACCTCACCTATGGTCATTAACTTTGGGTAATGACCGAAAGAATAAGATCGCAGATACAAGTGGCTGAAATGAGTTTTCTCCGCAGGGTGTTGGGACTCACTCTCCATGATAAGGTGAGAAGTTCAGACATCCGGGAGGAACTCAGAGGAGAGCCACTCCTCCTCCACAATGAGAGGATCCAGTTGAGGTGGTTCGGGCATCTGATAAGGATGCCCCCTGAGCGCCTCCCTTTGGAGGTATATCAGGCATGGCCAACTGGGATGAGGCCCCGAGGTCGGCCCAGGACCTGCTAGAGGGATTATATCTCACGGTTGTCCTGGGAACAACTAGGGATCCTCCAGGCTGAGCTGGAGGAAGTTGCGGGTGACAGGGGCAGTTAGGCCTCTCTGCTCTCCCTGTTGCCACCACGACCCTACTAGGACAAGCAGGATAGAAAATGGATGGATGGATGGATGGATGGATGGATGGATGGATGGATGGATGGATAAACAGCGTATAGCTGAGATAATCTGTACAGTTAGTCCCTAACCGATGAACTTTCAATTGACAAACTTTTTGTCCTTACAGACTTATTTCTGAACTTATTTCTTTAGCATTTATTTTTACTTTATTTTTTTCCTCAGAGAGAAGTTGTGGTGATGCGGTGGTGCAGTGGTGTGGTGGATTTGGCCTGTGACTGCTGTCTGGTGGGTTTGGGGTTTGAGTCCCATATGGGGTGCTTTGTGATAGACTGGTGTTCTGTCCTGGGTGTGTTCCCTCTCCCTCCATCCCTATGCTGCTGGGTTAGACTCCTGCTCAGGACAAGCAATTTCAGTCAGCATGTATGTTTTTCCCAGAGAGAGCTTGCAAACCAATTGAAAGGGTGCACCAAAGCTTTACCCGATGCACTAACAGATAATAACTGTGAATAGTAAGCGCTGCCTTCAGTTTTTCAACACCCTGCTTTAGCTCTTGCCAGGATTCTTTATTGTGCTTTGTTTACATGGCATAAAAACCCCATCTTTGGCTCTCAGAATGTGCAGGCATGTGCACGAGGCACCCTGGCTCACCAGAGCAATGTGCTGGTCTGTCAGCCTGGTACCTGTGAGCTGCTCAGTTCTGTCAACAGCTGAACAGTAACACTGTCATCTCCCCTCCCACAGAGCTGTCATGGTGATGACACTTACATTCAATCACTTAGCTGATGCTTTTCGTCACACTGACTTACCATGTTAAGGTACTTTACAACTATTCACCCAGTAATACACCTGGGTAGGGGGATGAGGTGGTGCAGTGAGTTTGGTTTTTACCTGCTGTGTGGTGGGTCTGGGGTTTGAGCCCTGCTTGGGGTGCCTTGCGGTGGACTGGCATCCTATCCTGGGTGTGTCCCCTCAGCCTTGCACCCTGTTTTGCTGGGTAAGGCTCCGTGACCCTGCTCGGGACAAGCAGTTGTAGACATTGCATTGCAACAGCTGGGTAATTTTACTGCAGCAGTTTAGGCTAAGTACATTGCTCAAGGGTACTACAGCTGGAGGTGGGAATTGAACCTGCAACCTTTAGGGACAAATGCAGCAGTTTTAACAGCAACACCTCCAGCTGCCCCCAGATGTAACGAGCGAGAACCAATATCATCATTTTTGCCAGCGTACATTGCACAAGCAGCATATAGTTGCCTAAATAGCATATTATCGACGAAGAGCCCTTGGCCTGCTGCGCACTGCAATCAGTTAAGAAACTTTTTGAGTAGTGCATCAACTGTAGGTCACATTTAAATTGATAAGTAGGGGACAACTGTACAGTATTTACATTGCCTACGTTTGTCCTCGTACCTGCCACCAGGGGGCGGTATGTTTTAATAACGGTTCAAATTAAATTATAAAAAAAGGTATTATTAAATAAAGGCATCTTATCAATTTAAATGAAAAGTCCCTCACTGGCATGCCAACTTTAAAATATGAAAAAATGACCAGACAATCACGATACTTATTCTGACTACATATTATTGATGGGGATAGAATTTATTAATCAAAAAACCAGTTTTTTCACACCGCATCGGCACGTTTGAGATTGTGCACTGAGTGTAAATCCTCGTGAGAGGGGAGGAACTTCCGGTGTGCCGGCACGCTACGCCAGCTGTGCGGTTCCTATGGCAACGCTCGCTTTCAGACCGGAAGTCTCTACTGCCTCCTTCGGACTCGCCTGTTACTGCACTTATTTTAGCGGCTATCTCTCCTTCTCACTCTGTCACTCACACACACAGTTTTAGTCACACGCGTGCACACACACACGGGGAGATGGTCGTGCATAGTTCTTCAGACGAATGCTGCAAAATTCTTCGTTTTACACGCGCCTGAATGTAACTTTTTAACGCCGTCCCGCTAATTTGAATTCGGCAGCGACGATTAAGAGAGGTATTCGGCTTAATTTTCTTTCCTTGTACACATTTTAGCAGTGAAATTTTAAAGTTTGTATTACCATACTCGTGTTGTACAGATAACACCATGATTTTTAAGCATTTTTGTGTAGCGCTGTGTTTGTTCTGTGTTTCTCCAGTAATGTGTAACGCACCTGAACTGAAGGACTAGAATGCTGTTAATTTGGATGTTACACCTTTTGGACTGAGAGTCACGATTCTGTGTGCTGAGGGGCAAAAACGCGTAGCAGCGTCTTATAAGCTCTCTGAAAGACCAGCCTTTCTTCCTAAAATGATGTCCCCCCCAACCGGCTAAAAAAAAAAGAAATAAAAGAAATGAGGAATTGATTCGTTGATTAATTGCAATTGACGGAGCGCCGAGGCGAGGCGCGCTGTCAGTGCGGGTCCCTAACGCGATGTCTTGTCTGCGCTCTCTCGTCCGTCGCAGCCTTGACCGTCGGTGAGGTTCGGTGCTTCGGAGACGAGCGTGTAGCGTTCCCAAGGGGGTAAAGGTTAACACGCGCCTCTTGGCGTCTGTGCTCCTCCTCAGGGACCGAACGGAGGTGCTGTTCCCAACCCCCCCACCCCAACGCGGACGCGCGCTCACTCCGCGGAGATGCGGCGCTGACAGCCGCGCACGTTCTCGGCTCCTCATCGGCGGCGCGCGCCTTCATCACCATGTTCATATTCAACCAGGAGGACGTGGAGCAGTGCTATGACATCGGCGAGGAGCTCGGCAGGTAACGATTATCTTCGTATTTCCTCATCACGCGCTGTCGATGCCTGTGTGTGTGTTTGTTGTTGTTGGCGAAAAGCCGCGCGCGCGTCGACACCCCTGACTGTCACCCGCACTCGAGATCGATACGATCGTACGTGTCGAGGTTTGAACGACCCAGTCACTCCTTGACATTTTTTTAGAAAAACATCAGTTGCGTAAAGAAGGGGGGAAAAAGAGGCAGGTGATTCTATGTTGGTTGATACATTTTCAGAAACAGCCTCGTGTGTCCAAACTGAACATGAAATCTGGGTAAAACTGACTCCAGCATCATGTTTTGGAGGCTGTTCTGCAGTTTCCTTATGAAATGCGAACCTTGTGTGTCATTAAAGATGTTATGAAAGAAGTGCCATGTTAGTAGTGTGTGCTGTGATTTAATGGTTACTACAGTACACTTGTGACCAGAAGATTAAGGGTGTAGAAATATTGTACATTGAAAAACACTTCCAAAAGCATTGCATTGATGTTAAAATACATTTCTAAAACCTCTAAGGTAAAATAGCTTGCTGGTAGGTTATTTTATGTCTGTGCCTATTTGCAGTCCCACTGGGTCCCCAGGGACTTGCAGCTGATGCTCATGTGCAGCATCTTTCCTGCTCACACACTTGGTTGTACCTGTTGAGCGGTATTCATGTTAGGAGAAGCACAGGCAGTGCACTATTAAGTGTGTTTCTGATCTTACCATTTATTTGTCCCAGGAATGTGCATGTTGCCGGGTAGCTGTGACACTGCTTTACCCTGTTACTGTTTACTTGGTGGCATGGTGGTGCAGCGTTTAACCCAGTGCCCGAGCTGCACGTTTAAGTATAGGTTTGAATCCAGCTCACAGTGTGGAGTTTGCATGTTCTCCCATGTTTGCAGTCCAAAGCCACACAAGATGCGACAATGGTAAAGCACTTCCATACCCAGTTTAATCGTACTTTTAGGTGTGATTTTACTTGAACTTCACAGTGCAATCGATACAGTTGATCTCTTTCTGAATGGGCACCATAATTTTTTATTTTACATTTGTTTCTGTATTTAACACGTGGTCAGCTGGTTTGGGGACTTTTCTTTGAGCTGATATATTTCTCCACTGAGCAGTGGAAAAACTGTGGGTGAAATTGTTTGTGGCTGTATTTCCTTGTAATACTGGACAGTGGAGATGTACTGTACCTTACCTGCTGTGCCCTCTATGCTTTGAGTGAAGGCATTTGATTTCAGTAGTGCTGTGTTGTCTAAATGAGGTCTTATATCTAACACCTAGATAATTGTCTAGTTTACACAACTTTTCTGGACCTCCTTTCTTAGATTAATGTAAGCACTGTTTATCATTCTGAATTGAACAAATCTCAATCAACCTACTTTCTTTAAGGTCTAAGTAGCATCTTTTCAGGACATAAACATTTTATAGCAAGCTGACCTCCCAAAAAAGGAAAACATTTCCCTTGACTTTATTAAGCTAGAAAAGAGCAGCATATGTAAATTTGTGAGTTCATTCATTGGAAAGTAGGCAAGTGGAAAAAATAAGTGCTACTATTCTAAGTCTTTAATTCCCCTGTTGACTAGGAGCAACAGATTTCCTCTGTATTGAGTCAGAGGTCTGCCAAATTTCAGTTTATTTCTTCTTGAAACCAAAAGAGAATTTCATATAAGGTTGTAATTTAAGGTCCATCAGCAACTAAGCATGAAAGTTTCAACAAGTTATCAAATATGGTATGATGTGCTTTGAGTTCTCACCAGTTGAAGGTCCGCAATGAGAACGGCCTAAAAGGCATTTTACTAAGAGCCAGAATCATTCCCTGAGAAAAATAACACCAAATATTCTGAATTATCCACATATTGGTATGAATGACTCTAAATATTTATTAATATTTATTCATTTTGCTGATGCTTTTCTCCAGTTACTGACAGTGTTAGAGTGGTATGCTCTACTACCTTTCTTACAGCTTATCCTTTAATATAGCTTCCCTCGTATAGAAATATACATTATATATAGATGTGTATTTTTTTATGATTCCATGTGAAGAATGTAGTTAAAAAAGTGCTTTGTGAGGTGACACAAGAGGTAAAGTTGTTGCTTCGTAACTCCTGAGCTGCATAGTGGGTGTGGAGATCGATTCTCCCCATGTTTGCACCCCCCACAGATATGCGTGGAAGACAACCGTGGCAGACCACTTCCGTTTCTCTCTTTCCTTGGAAACCACACAAGTGACCGCTATGAGTTGAATTTGACTCAATTGCCCTTCCATCCATCCATCCATCCATCCATCCATATAAAATACATATTTTTGCATAACCTGAATTTTATTTTTTTTTTATAACTCACTTACTAAATGTGGACTCTGAATGCAGGCCATGAATGTTATTCGGGACAGCAGAAATAGTAAATGCTGGTGGTGGAGCATGGTTGTTCTCTCTCTGCTGAGAGCTGAATTGTAAGCACTAGTATATATTACAATGTAATGAATAATTCACATTGGTTAAAAAAAAAAAAATTAAATCCTTGTTTAAGACATAAAAATCTGTGCAGCTTCCCTGGGAGAGTAAATGTTAGGAATTAATAAGTGCTCCCATACTGGAAGTGAAAGAGCTTTGAACGGGGCAGATAAGACTTGTGGAAATGTGAAATAAACATTCCTGAGGCAGAAAATGGGAATATTCATGGCAATGAATGCATTGTATCTGTGCCGGCTCTGCTTGATTTAGTAATAATGTGATGTTTTAATGATCAAGAGTAAATTGACTCTTCTGACCTTCATGGCTCAAACATTTGACATCCACTGCATCATTCTTTCAGTGTTGCAAAAAGAAAATCTAATTCGGAGTGGATAATGTTCAGAATGTTCTTGGTAAAAGTGCAGTTGCACTTCGGTGGTAGATGTTTTTAGCATAACCTGGACGGAGACAGATGTACCAAATTGGATGCCAGTACAAATCTTTGTACAGGTGACCTTGAAATTTGTGTTTAAGATCTGAAGGAAAATTCTGAAAAGGGTAGCTTAAGAACAAGGTGAGATAATTTCCACAGGACTGATATGTTGACCCTTCTAAGAAACATTTAGCATCACACTGTATGAGTGTGAACTTGACTCAAAATGAAAGCCACATTGGTCAATGTCAGAATGGCTTTGGAAAGCTGTCTCTTGAGAATGTCTGTGAAGTTTCTCAGTTATCCAGGTCATGGTGTATCTAAAAACAAAGGCAACTGGGCTTGCTTGAGTTTTCTTGAAGATGTTTCAAGTTTGAAGCCACTTGGATGAGTGGAGAAAGTAAAGTCCAGTTGCCTTTGTTTTAGCTTTGGTTTTAGATACTCTCTTGAGAATGAACCAGAATTTTAGGTTCTTCTCCAGAGGATTTGGGAATAAGCTTACTTGAGGTCAGCTGGACTTTTATCCATTCCTTTTATTTAAGGGCCATTTTTGATTGGACACATCTGGAAAGCGTATTAAGTTCAACAGAGAAATGAAATTGTTGTGACAGACTAAGCTGTCCCAGTATGACCACTTACAGACCCTTTCAGAAACACAACCATTCCCAGCAGGTTAGCAACAAGATCACAACATTTTGTTTGTAGGTGAACACACAAAGTGTTAGACCATGTTCCATTATTCCATTACTCAATACTTGGGTAAAAAGTTCAGTTGCTGGATCAGTAACCATGTACATTTCCAATATAGTTTTATAGTTCATTATGGAAAGTGTCCACAGTTTCTGGGGAACGTACTGTTATAGCAGGGGTGTTCAAATGTAATTGTGGTTTCAAATATATATGCGTCTCTTTTATGTTTCTAATGAATGTCTACATGTGTTGGGTTTTTAGGTATTCTGTGCTTTCATATTTCTTTGATAGCTGATTTTGATTCATAGGCGGTCTGGTCTAAGAGTGACAGGTATTGAGGCGTATAAGGTGGTCCTGAGTACATTGAGAGAGGCCAGAGAGGTGAGGGACTGATGTTGAAGGCAAGGAGTTGGACAGCCCCTGTCCATTGTGTAGGACTATGTTGTGTGGTGTTTGTTTGTACTTGTCAATAGCCTGCACATCTCACACGAACTTTGAGGTCTCTTCCTGGCATTGCTCTTCTGTATCTGTGACTTTGGCATCCCAGAAATGAGTGAACCCAACGCTCTCTCTTTCTATTAACCGCACCCTCACCGAGGAACGTTGGTGTGACAGTTGTTCGGCTTGTGGAATAGCGTATCCATTATGTGATGTTCCAAATATTTGTCATCAGGCATGTTTTCGTAACAGTGCTGTGATGCTCAAGCCTTCACAATAGCACTGGCATTCATGTAAAAATGGTAAAACTGTTAAATGGAGATGCATTTCATTGTAAAGAAGTAATTGTGAGAATTTAAATGACATACACTAGAAGAAAATGGAGCAGTTACTCAAAAGTTCCCCAGCGAATGTCTTGCATTAGATGCAGTTTTTGTACTTTGTTCTTGAGAGAACTTCACTTGAGAAGAGCTCTTGAGCAGTGTGGCAGGGGTGATAATTAGCATTATGATTTTTTTTTTTTTTGGTTGAATTTTCTTCAGCATTGCAGGGCTTGGACGTTCATTGTCATACTAATGTGAAGAACACCACATTTGTTTAAATGTGAACAATTGAGCCTGAGGTTTGTCATATGGGTGAAGATTTCTTGATAACTATTAAACTCCTCTACGAATGGCTGCTTAGAATTTATGTTCTTTGGTGAAAACAACCTTGTAATGGTTGCTTTTCTTATCGCTCAAACAACACGTGAACCTCCTGACTTGGTGTTTGTGAGCTACAGTCCTTCTGCAGCAGACATGCTTCATAACCTTGACATAGTGAAGGCTGACAGCTTTACTCTCTCAAATGAAGTGATGTTGCTGTTACAGTTCATCACTATTCCTTTATGGTTAAAAGTCCATTAGTTTTAAGACCAAAGAAAGCTGTTATTGATTCCTCCTCCCCCCGTCATGCATCCAGATATTAACTATTAAATTAAATTTTTTAGAAAGACGCTGAATATCTTTCCAGCACTGCCGGCAGTATTAGCCATTTTAGTTTTGTTCTTTTTTGGTTCTCAAATAAACGGCAGCGGTACTGTATAGTTAAAGTGCCCAAGAAATGTATTTGTGTAATATTAGACTATATTTATTTACATTTATTTAACACTCTTCTCCAAAGCAACTTCCAATGAACTCTATGTAGTGTTATCAGCCCACACACCTTATTCACCAAGGTGACTTATGCTGCTAGATACACTACTCACACTGGGTCACTCATCCATACATCACTGGAACACACTGTCTCTGTCACTCACACACTAGGGGGAACCTGAACAGCATGTCTTTGGACTGTGGGAGGAAACCAGAACACCAAGAGGAAACCTACACAGACATGGGGAGAACATGCAAACTCCACACAGACTGAGCGGGGGATTGAACTCATGTCCTCTCGTACCACCCAGGCGCTGTGAGACACCAGCACTGTTCACTGTACCACCGTGCTGCCCAAAAGTTTTTTTTTTTTTTTTTTTTTGTTTTTTTTTTTTTTTTTTATTTATTTATTTATTTAAAAAACTGAAATGCAGAAAATGGAAGAGCCATAGATAGACTGTCTTGGGACTAGATTACAGAATCTAAAACAGGTATCAAGGCTGTAATGCTGCACAATTCAGATGAGTCCAGAAATTACAGAGTTGCTGACAGCTTGTCTGTGCTGCGCCAGAGGTATCTGAGATTTCAGTATTAATTATACTTATCACTCAGACCTTAAACCCTGAGTATGGAAAATGTGTGGATGATGATGATGTTGTGTGATGGCCCCAGTATCCAAACACTGAGACGTATCTCCAGTTGTGAGAATGCCGTTTCCTTGGTTACAGCAGTACTGTCCAACAGGAAAACTGTTGCGTAATATGTGTGGTTTGTGTGATACAGGCAACTGGGTTGGATCTCACTGGATCTGTCACTGTCCTCCCACATGTATTTCCACAGATGAATAATGTGACTCACTTGGGAAATGTTCTGTTACATAGCTTGCATTAATGTTGATTAACATAATTATTTTTCAATCCATTTCATACTATGAAAACTACAGGCCCCTCTATACTACCATTTAAATTGTCTGAGTAGCTCAGGTAGACAAAGTTAATTCTTTCTGTTCTTAGAATGAGGGGAAAAACAATAATGATTTGGTGTTGCACGTGTATGGACTTGCACTTTATCTGTAGACAAAAATAAAATTGTTTAAATAAGTGTCACCGTAATGGTTATCACACATTTTAAATTTCTTCATTACAATAACTTGTGAATTTGTGCCATACGGACATGCCAGAACTGAACAGCAATAGTCTTTTGAGAATTGATGACAAAATTGAGCAGTTTTATGATCAATTTCTGAATTGTGATTTATCCGCTACTTAGTTTGGTCTGAGTGGAATGACTTTGTTTTATCCATATGTACTCTTACCACATAGAAGTTTCTCCAAGAAAGCTGATACAAGTATTTGTGACCTGACATGACACAAGCAATCTGTATCTCAAATGGACCTTCCATTTAGACGTAGGGTAACACTTTTCTTATTCCTGTGTTTGCAAAGAAACTGACGCTTTTTCTTTCAGCTCCAAGATCTGTGCCTTTGTTTTTCTTTTCGTTTGTCCAAACAAGAAATCTTTCATTACTCGCATACTTGTATGAGTTCCACTTTTGCTTTACTATTACCTTTAACAGCAGATTGCTCCCATATCAGCTTTGTAATAAAGTTCCCAGAAGGACTTACTGCTCTCTTCCGTTTCCACTGCTCACATGAGCATAACAAAATTCCTTTGCGCAGAATCTCTTTTTGTTCTTAATTTCCATCAGATCTCTTACAAGTATGTATGAAATATTGAGGGGCTGTGACAAAATACCACACCTTGTGGCTTATTGGTCTTTGACTGCCTTCTGTAATTTATTGAATGAAAAGGCAAAAAAAAAAAAAAATAAACACTGTCACACAATGCATTATGAGTAAATTAGACGCACCTTGCATTAAGCAACTTTGCTTCTACATCTTAAAACAGTTTGACCCTGGCTTCTTCTTCATCTCTGCTCCAAACTGAGTTCTAAATGAGCTCCAAGTGAAGTTAAATACATATTAATAGAGCAGAAAGGGTAACTGATGGGGCAACGTTTAGCCCTCGTCTCCATAGCAACAGAGACGCAGGCCAGCCCAGGTCCTTGGGCAAAGAACAGTAGATAGGGATGAATCATTAGCGCTGCTCGAGCCTTGGCCCGCTTTTCATCTGCAGTCCATTAACCTGCCTGTTTGATCTCTTCTGGGGAAATGTGGCAGACCCAGTCCTCCCTCTGCACGTATCCTGGAGAATTAATGATAAACAAGGTGCGCTGGTCTCCTGCATTTCTTATTAGCCCGTACACTGCCTAGGACTTTCTTCTGTTTCTCACAACCTTTTCTGATATGCACTATGGGGAGGTGCACAACTGTACGTTACTGACCCTCAGCAGCCATTGTTCCCTCTCTGAAATGCAGCGTAACCTTTTGGCAAATTTTTGCTTGCAAGACAGTTGCGTTATATCTGAAACGTTCAAAAAAAAAGAAATGTAATTTTTATCTTATTTTGGAAAAATGCTTGTTTTCCAGTATTGTTTTGTTTTCATGTTTTTTACCAACATAGGTTTATCCAATTTTTGACAAAGTAATAAGTTTAAAACATGGAAATGTCTGAAAAGTCTTGGAGAAAAGCTCTTTACTTCTGTATGTTTCGCAGTTCTCCTCCACGCATTGCCAGTTCAATATTTTAACAGTTAAATTATTTATTTAGGAATCTCAACATCATATACCAGTATTTCACAAGTCCAACTCTCTAGTGCACATCCAACTTCTGATATATATATAACTGAATTTTTTTTGTTTGTCATTTTTTCACCACTCTTTAGCTCCAGCTACGTACATGAAAACATTCGTAAACACTTTAGATTTACATATAAATATTAATTTATGTGGACTTGAATTGTTTTGACTTAGACTCAGTGTCTTGAGGACCTTTTATAAAAATATGAAATGCTGTGGCCTGTAAAATTGCTTTTGACTAAGATGAATTCAACAAGCAGCGCAAGCTATGTAAATGAATTACTATGTGCAATGACCAAAAATGACCAAAAAAAAGTGATTCTTCAGGCTTTTGTTTAAATGCACTTCTTTCAAAACAAAAATTCATACCTGAGGACAAGTAATACAGTGTTATCTTCAGAAATACACGTTTCAAAAACACTGGATCACCTGTTTCTAGTGTAGAGCAACCTATTCTGGCATGAACAATCCTTTTCCACGAAGTTACATACACACACACTCACTGGCTGAGGCCGCTTCTGTAGGTTAAATGAGTAACTAAGTTTGTTTTGGATTCATGTTGACTCAGTTCAGTCAAGCATTCCATTAAACTTTAGGTAAGTGTGATGAGATACTACAGTAACTCCAGTAACTCCTCACTGGTAGCTAGCCCTGCATTCAGGACACAAACTACTGTATTAATCTAAGTGAATTACAATTAGATTAGTTTGAACATTAAAATGGTGTTCAGAGCCAGGTTTTTTTTCACAATGCAGGCTTTCTCTCATTTAGATTGTTGCCCTAGTTGGTGACCAAAAAATATGACAAGTAAACCCTCGCTACAGGACGGCTTCTCAGAAATATCTCATCGTTTTAAAAATCCTCTTTTTTCAGGTCACTTGGGTTTACTTGCCATGTTTATTTTATGCTTACCATTAGTAATGTAACGTGCTAGTGTATGAAATATTTCAGAGTTAATTGCATCAGAATGGCGCACACGATATTTGACAAAGGTTTATACTAATATAGTATATTAGCATTTTTCTATTAATTTGCGCATTTTTGCAGTGAGTATTTATTTAATGTTTGTTACCAGCCAAATGGAAATGGTGCCTGCAGCCTGTTTGATTTCTTGCATCACAACTTGCCTCTCGGACATCAAGCTCAACAGAGATCCTTCCTTCACATACCAGCTGGTCTGTCCTGCTGTCAAACTCTGTCAAATTGGACAACTTGCTCATTTTACCTACTTCGTCAGCTAAGAGCCTGGGACTAATGATCAACTTAAGTCTGTCCTCCTCTCAACATATCAAAGCCACGTCATGGTCCTGCAGATATATCCTGCATAACATTTGCAGGGTCTGCCCTCATCTCACAGCAAACACTGTGCAGCTTCTGGTCTATACCATGGTAATATCCTGCCTGGACTTCTGGCCTCTGCCATCAGACCTCTTTAGTTGATACAGAGTGCTGCTACGCAAGTTGTTTGACTTACCAAAGCACTCCCATATATATTTCGCCCTTTCTCGTCTTTATTGGATTCCTATAGCTGTCTGCATCAAGGTCAAGGCTCTAGTTATGGCCTACAAAACCATCAATGGATCTCCTCCCTAATACCAAAAAGACCGGATCACGCGCTACACCCCAATCACACTGCTATTCTTCTCACCTCTGGCTGCTTGATGGTCCCATGCAGAAGAGGCCTGAAGGTTTTCTCTTCCAGCTCCAATATGCTGGAAGGATGTAACTCTCTCACTCAGAACTGCTGAATCCTTCTCAGCGTTCAAGAATTGCCTCTAAACATGTCTTGAACACTCACTTCTCCCCTCATTTTTTATGTGTTTGATAAATGTCTACTACTTATATTTTGCTAAAAGGGGGTTCGCGGTAGTGTGGCAGATTCAGCCGGTGCTGGCTGTGTGGCAGGTCTGGGGTTCGAGTCCTACTTGGGGTACCTTGCAACGTACTGGTGTCATGTCCTGGGTGTGTCCCCTCCTCCTTCAGCCTCATGCCCTGTGTTGCTGGAAGAGGCTCCATCTCCTTGCCACCCCGCTTGGAACAAGCAGTTGTTGACGATGGATGGAAAACCCTATATGCAGTTACTCATGTATATGTATATATAGTTTATGTAGTAGTGTGAGGCAAATTGGCTGTTCTCAAGAGTTATGTGTCTGCATCTAGATCTCCGTGTCTGTTGTTGTAATAAATTTTTCTCAGCTCTAGATTCTTTTGTAGAAAAGAATTTGCTAAATGAATAAATCTAAATGTAAATGGAGCAGCAAAGTGTTTAAGTGAAGGTTCTGCTTGTTTCGGTCTCTTACCAGACAGTTGTTTCAGGCAGGAGCTTACTGTTGTACCCTTAAAGGTATGTCATTTGAACCGTTCCATTAAAATTCCGGACTCTCTTCACCCATGATGTTCATGCACTATAACTTTGAGATCATGTGCATTGAACAATGGATAAACCCTTACGCAGCTACTCCTTTAATGTAACATAAATGTTTATACAGGTTGTCCCCAACTTATGATGATTCTACTTAAGATTTTTTTCAAGTTTGCAATGGTGAGCTGGTGATAGACATTCAATAGAAACCATACTTTGAGTTTTCAATTGTTCCCCTCCCGGGCAAGCAATATGTGATGCGATACTCTTTTGCGATGCTGGGCAGCTGCAGCGATCTGCATCTCCCAGCTTGTCACACAGAGATGTGTATTAGGTCTGCTAATTGTATTTTTGATTTACAATGGGTTTCATGAAACATAACCCCATTGTAAGTTGGGGACCACCTGTGTATAGATTTAAAAAAAAATTACTATGAAGGTGATTAGGAATCATTGATATTTGGGGAAAAAAAAAAAAATATGCAGCTACTCACATGATGTATGTTGGTTCATATGGTGGGAAAAACCTGTACTTAATCATGTCTCCATCTAAGTTTCTCTTCCTGCTAATGTAATGTACACATAGTATTTTCTGAGATGTATGTCGCTTTGGAGAAAAGCGTCAGCTAAATGAATAAATGTAAATTAGAAGGAATAATGTGTGATTTTATATATATGCGTATATATGCGTTTTGAAAAAAATTTTATATAAAATAGAAAGATGTGATATCAGTAAACTTGAGGGCATTTATATGAGTTATACAAAAAGGACAGATTGTTACACATAGAACCACTTCACATGGAGATGACATTCACATTTTAAATACCTCCTACTTTTGACATCTAAGAAATAAGAATTTGATAGATCCCATTATGAGCAACCTTTTTGTCTTTTGCAGATCAGCTTTGCTTGCAAAGTGTCGAAATATTCATTTTGATCCCAAAGCCCACAGTAATCTTCATGTTGCCCTTATAATAGTAGCATATGAGCAGCTCTGTCTGGAGATGTGTGTAAGCTGGGGCTGTGCACATGAATGGTACTGCTGAAGAACAGTAAACTCAAAGTGGTGTTTGCAGTCTACTGAAAGCTTGGATGTCAAGTGCATTTTGTGTTTTTAAGGCCGCGTTCAGCTTAGAAGGAGGCAAAAGCAGGAGGCAGGCTTTGTAAGCTATTAAGCAGGCTTTCAATAAAAGCGTTCCCTGAGCATTCGATTAACAAACGGGGATTAATTTTCAAGCTTTCAAATTAACTCTGTGAAAGTGCCCTGTTCATGAGAGGAGTAGCACCATGGTAGACTTGGACAACGTTAGGGTACCTCTGTGACCCCCAGCTTGCTAGTTTGTACAGCAATATCTGCTGTTTTCTAAAGCGAGAAAGACAAAGTTATGAAAGTAGGCTACAAAATGGCAGAAGAAGCCGTGGTGTATCCCAGATGGTGAAAAATCAGATTGAAAGGTTTGTGGCCTAAAAACATACTTCATGGAGGGCAACATACTTTGCAAGAATCAGTATCACTTATACCCTGTATGCATGCATGCAAGGTGCCAAGTCAAACCTGACCCACAGCGACCAATTGCGTGGTTTACAAGGCAAGTCAACGGAGGAACAGAGGTGGGTTGCCTGGTCCTTCCTCTGCATGGTGTGTGGGGGGGTGGGGCACATCAAATGCAGGGAGAAACACAGAGCTGCCATGCACCCCCAGCAGGACTTGAACCCCAAAATATATAACCAGTATATATAACCAAAATTTGGTTTAATTGCCTAAATCTTGTGGGATGTGGGAGTTCAGAGTTTAACAGTGGTTAAGGATCTGGACTTTTAAGTCTGTGTCGGCCCTACTGTTTGACACCTAAGGATGGCAAACATTAATTTGCTGGACATATGCAGTTAAAATATAGAAGATCTTTTAAAAGAAAAGCCACTGCTACAGGTAGTGACTGGGATATGTGCGGTACTATGACAATTCCAGTATCAAACAAACTAGCTGAGCTTCAGTGATTGTGTTTGTCTCTGACCTCTAACTCTCTTCTGTTGTGGAATGAATTTTTTGTTTACTCTGAGTGGTGGGACGCTTTGGTAAACATCTACCAAGTGGATACATGTAAATGAAACTGCAAGGTCTGTGAGTAGCTTTGGATGAAACATGGTGCTGAACGGTTAACAAAGGATTTTGAATTAGCTTGCGTTAATTTAAGGCACTTGATGGGGAAAGAAACACTACCCTGGATGTGAATTTAGTGACCGAGAACTCCTGTCCAGTACGTTGTCTTTTGACCATGTGTCCGTTACAATACAGGGTAATTTTTCTCTCGCCTGCAGTATATACAGCTGCCTCCTTCACCTTTTTTGGATCCTTGCAGCCAATGTTGTGACATTGTTGGACAGTTTGCTCTCGCATGTCTCGGCTGGCCGCCGTCTGCCACCTCTTGAGGAACACATTTCCCACGTGGGAGGCTTCCGATGCTCCTTACATAAGCGCTGGTGTAATTAACTGCTTAACATCTCTGTTATGAATTTCCTTTTTATGTTGTAGCTCCCCCCCCAAAGAGCCTCCGAAGAAAATGCTGACTTTGTACTACAGGGCTTTTCTTCTGCTAGATTATCGAATATGTAAGAGATGTGATGGCTTCACATGCAGTGTGCTTAGACATCTTAGAACTGGGTGGACTGAAACTCTCAGTAAGTATTATTATAGATTAGTTTTAAATGGGCACTGCGCCAGTGTCTGTATGTGTGGTAAGGCACTTATTCGGTTACATGTCTGGCACTGCAAGAAAAGTGTAATGCATCTGAATAAGTCAAATATCTTTCTGGTACTGGGACAACATTATTAAGTTTCCATTAAACCTGAAATCAGATGAAAAGATTTGTGTATGTTATGCATAAATTAGTTTCTTGAAATCGCCCTTCGTACTCACAGCCGGAATGTGCTAGATGTTTATCTTGGTGTGCTTCATGTCATTGAGGGACATGTTGGCAGCCCGATATCTTTAAAGGTCTGAGAAGTAGATGTAGTGTAGTAGAAAGTGGCAATTAATTTATAAGGGGAGCTAAGTAAATTGGCTGCCAACTTTACGCAAGCATTGAAGAGTCAGCCTTTTTTGCCTTGGAGTCACATTATTCAATTTCAAGCTATTTACATATGAACTGAAGTTGTTCCCTGCAGAGGATTAAAGTCATAAATAACTTTTGGATTTCAAAATAGCATGAATAAGAGTAAACCGAAAGGGGGAGGATGATGATGACTATTATTATTATAAGCATCACTGACACATTGTGTACAGGTATATTGGTATTTGTAAACGTGAGCAAGAAAGCAAATAAAAAAAAAATGAACTCTCATTGCAATATTAGTGTTAAAATTCCTAAAAGGATGCTGTACGTTATGCTTACGTGACATTTACTGTTTTCATAGGTCACCTACAAAATCTGTAATGTGGTGTTAAGGATGGAGCACAGTATGGTCTGTTAGAGTCCAGGTAAATACAAACCACTGTGGCCACATAGCATGAAACCTTTTTTTTTTTTTTTTTTTCCCCCCCCTTTCTTAACTTCTTGGCTGTCATCTTAACTAATAGTGTAGGGCTTCACTGCTGAATTCCAACATGCTTGGAAAGGGTTAGCCATTGTTACAGTGTGGGTGTTGCCTCTAACCTGGATTGTTCTGGGAAAATAACTCTTTCCTGGAGTAAAGCACTAGTCTGTATGTGCTTTGAAGTAGGGCTGCTTCGGTCTAAATGTAATGACATCTCTATTGCCAATCCCAAAAGTCAAACTTGAGTTCAGTTGATGGCTTCACATTCAATGGATGATCTTGCTTGTTCACGTAGACCAACTAGCAGTCCCATACATCCTTGACATTTAACTGTAAAACTAAGCAAAAATACTCTTTATACTCTGTAAAAGCACTATTACTCTGTTGTCCTACACATTACACTTTGATCCTAAAGTGGAAGTTTATATGTCAGGTTGTTAGTTGTTGCTTTTTTACTTTGTTTGCAACAATGTTTCCTAATCAGGGCTGTTAAATATCTACTGTAAATCCTTGATTTGTAGTGTAGAAATTGAAGAATAGGATATCTCAGTTAAGTCTTTGCTGGGTTTAAGACTTCATAGTTCAGAAGTTAATGTGAAATTTGGAAAAGCAGGAGGACATTTACACTTGAGTCCTCTGTTGCAAGGCTCACAGTTTTCATCAGTAATAGTTGCTAGAATAGACAGCAGGTACAAGTGCCACAAACCAAAGCAGCAGCACACGCTCACCCCCATGTGAAATTTAGGTTTGTGTGGGCAGCAGCTCAGTTGTTTCTTGTTCCCTTTGGTAGGTGTGATTGTTTGGGTTCTCTGTCTCTCTTTCTGTTGCCCAGAATAACACCAGCGGTCAAGCAGGCGCCTAAAGGGCTGTGGGTGGAATCGAGCAAATAGGCTCCTTTGCGGAGTGTGTTATGGCATCCAGTGAAGCCCAAAGTGTGTCCTTGTGTGCTCTTTGTTCTGAGTTGGTATGGGTGTAGTGGTTCAAGGACTCAAGAGCTAGATGTAACAATGGTGTAATTGGCTACAGTTAAATTTGGATGGATGGATGGATGGATGGATGGGGCAGCTAGTAGAATAGTGGCTAAAGCTGCTGCCTTTGGACCCAAAAGTCAGAGGTTCACACCTCATCTCCAGCTGTACTTCTCTTGAAGACTTACCCTTAATTGCTCCAGTAAAATTACCCACCTGTGTAAATGGGCAAATAACTGTAACTTTGCTGTAGCTTTGGAGGAAAGCATCACTTAAATGAATGTATTTCTGAGCTTCTTGATTGATCTGAACATTTTGTTGAAAACGCTGGGCAGCTCATAGTGTAGTGGTTAGAGCTGCTGCCTTGGAATCCAAAGTAATGCTCCTATAATACCCTTGAGCAAGGTACTTACCCTGAATTGCTCCAGTGAAATTACCCAGCTCTATAAAAGCCAAATAACTGTAAGTAGTTTAACATTGTAAGTCACTTTGGAGAAAAGGGTCAGATAAATGTAAATGGATAGATAAAAGGTTTTGCTGGTTCACTCTAGCATGAAGCCAGTTTGAATTAGGCCTCCCTCCTGCAGCTGAAAAACCGTCCCCGGCGTTGTCTTCAGTTCACTGAGTGATTGGCAAGGCCTGGATATATGTGCAGTTAAAACATCCCTAAAGGCAACATTTTTTTTCCCTTCCCCACCGTAAGTATATTCCATCACAAACAAATTTATTCATTTGGCAGGCACTTGATGTGGCACTGTGGAACAGAATGGTAATCATGAGATTGCTGCAGCATTCTGATCACATTCCAACTTCCTCAACTGTATGAGCGCTAGCCCTGAAAACGTGGAATTTTGTTCCTCAGATTTTAAGGGGTCTATTACATACCCGTCACTCAAAATGTTCTGATTCGTGGTGAGTCACATCACCGCAGGACTGCAGCACAGAAATGTGTTCCAAGTGGGGACACGCTTCACAAAAGGAAATGTGTGTTTCGTCTGTATCATCGTGCACTGTGCACAGTATCTATCTGAGAGACAAGTAATGGTGTGAGAGGCTGTTTCTTTTCTATTTATTAACACGTTTGGCAGTTCTTACAACAGTTCTTCATATGGTTTTGGGCTTTCTTCTCATAGCTGGCATGATTATTTTTTGTTACAGACACCCTTGGGGAGAAAACGCTTTCAAAGCATGCATATATATATTTTTTTAAAAAAAAAAACCACTATACATGTGTGGAAAAACAAAAGTTACAACAGCAGGTGGTGAATTTTGTGGCCATAAGATCAACAAGCTGTAAACTACAAACAAGCCCCTACAGTTTGTAGCAAATTACAGAATAAAACTTTATCTACAATTAAATAGCCCTAAGTGGTTTATTATGGGGGGTGCGCAGTGGGTTTGACCGGGTCCTGCTCTCTGGTGGCTTTGGGGTTCGAGTCTCGCTTGGGGTGCCTTGCGACGGACTGGCATCCCATCCTGGGTGTGTCCCCTCCCCCTCCAGCCCTACGCCCTGTGTTGCCGGGTTAGGCTCAGTCTCCCTGCGACCCTGTATGGGACAAGCAGTTCAGACAGTGTGTGTGTGTGTGTGTGTGTGTGTGTGTGTGTGTGTGTGTGTGTGTGTGTGGTTTATTCTGATACTCATTAGCCCTGATATACATAAAATTGGAATAGTACAGTAGAATGTCACAATGAACACAACTATTGAAGTAACGGTAAATAGCTGTGATGTTAGGGTCAAAGAAGTAAAATGCACTCAAGATGCTCAGAAAAATATTAAAAATACTTCACACATTCATTACCAAACTAGATCCAGGGTGTTAATCTCAGTCCCCAGGGGGCCATCTATATGCAGATTTTTGCACCAGCCACTCGTCTTAATTGTTCATATAATTTCATATATAAACTACATTTGATGGTTGCAGTTTTTTTTTCTGCATCATTCCTAATATCCTTTTTTTTTTTTTTCCCCCCCTTTCTGAAAGGCATAGGTTTGGTACGTATATTTAATATCCAATAGATTAATCGGACCACAGCTGGAATAAAAACTGTTATATGCATGGTTCTCCACTGACAGTTTGGCCTAGATCAGGGATGAACGTTCCTGCCAGCTACAGTGTTTTGGGGTTTGTGTTGGTACCAGTGTCCTTGTTAAATCTGAATTTTGCCAGCTTTACAACAAGAATATGTATCCAATTGCAAACATAAGTTGAAAACATCATAATCAAAAAAATGCAGATTTATTTTAGATTTATTTTTGACACTTTTTTTTTTTTTTTAAAATGCATCTTATTAATAAATGCTAGGGCAACCAGGACTAAAATAAAAAGCAAGTATGCTGAAGTCTGTTATGCACTCTAGATACTGCGTGCATTTTTTCAGTGTGGCTCCAGAGTGGGCGCGTTAACTTTAAGTGTCTTTTTTGCCGGCAGCGGACAGTTCGCGGTAGTGCGGAAATGTCAGGAAAAGAGCACGGGCACGGAATACGCTGCCAAATTCATTAGGAAGAGACGGAGCAAGTCGAGCCGACGTGGAGTGTCCAAAGAGGACATAGAGCGAGAGGTCAGCATCCTCAAAGAGATCCGCCACCCCAATATCGTCGCCCTGCACGAGGTCTTCGAGAACAAGGTGGAAGTCATCTTGATTCTAGAACTGTGAGTACCTAAATTAATGTTACACCTTTAGCAACGTTATTGTCACAGTGTTTGTCGATATCCTATATAGGAAAATATCAGCGTTGGTTAACTTGACTGAACTCAATCACATGTCTGCATCCCAGTCTCTCCTTCTGTTGATATAATGCCTCTTAAATGGATGTAAATGTCATATTAGCCAGGAGTTCAAACCTTTATTTCAAGAGTTTCTCTTCCAGCCTTTATAAGACTCTTCTTGGCATGTGACTTATCGCCTAAGAGAGGAGAGAATGCACAGACCTCGTGTTTGAGTTGTGTTGTTCATGGTTATCCAAAGTGACCGTTGAGGAGAAAATTTTGGACTGTTTGCTGTAGCTCTTCTTGTTGAAGTGTGTGGCAGAGGTGGTGAAAGCCGTTTAAGGAGTCACGTTAGGCAGAAGTCGCTCTTCAGAATACAGTGTGATGTTTCTCTGTTTCTTTTCTGTAAACATTTGATAAACTCGTCTTTTATTTATTACCGCGTATGTTGAATGTGACACGGTGGGTTTAGGACATTTGGTTTATGCCTTTGTGTACTACAGCTGTTTTTCAGTAACATCTTGTCACTCACAAAGCACTGTGTTTTCTTGTTTTGCACGGTTGTAAACTGAAGGAAGCACATTTCCTCATGTCTGCCCTACATGGTTTTTTTTTTTTTTTTTGAGGGCTGAGATTTGCACTTTTGCGTATTTTCCTGCCTTACAGCTCTACTCATATAGCAGTCATGGTGAAATACCGACGTAACGTTCTCCCTCTGTGCATCCCAGTGTGGCCGGAGGGGAGCTTTTTGACTTCCTGGCAGAGAAGGAGTCCCTGACAGAGGAGGAGGCGACAGAGTTCCTCCGACAGATCCTGGACGGGGTCTCCTACCTCCACTCCAAGCAGATCGCCCACTTTGACCTGAAGGTACAGCACACGCCGCTCTGTGCCTGGCAGCGTGGCGGATTGTCGGCAGCCCGTGGCCCCTGCTGTTGCGTTTCCCTGTTTGTGATTGTTCTCCCAGCCGTCCCTGGCCCCGAGACGTCTTTGAGCAAAGCACTTACCTACCCGCAAAAGTATTAGTGAAGAGCCTTCGCTAATTGTGTGCATTGCTGTGCTCTTGCTTTGGCTCTTGACGTAGCGCCTCTCTCTTTTCTAATGAGTTTATTTTTAATAGTATGCGTTTTACATTTGTATTGTAATAAGTGGTACAACTCGAGTATTATTACGCCTGGGGAAGAGTTAAGGATTTAAAATTTTGTACGTGGGAAAAAAATGCATCGAGGTCAAAATATGTTTTAAATCATTCACAGGTTCATTCAGGTATAAAACCTGCTGATATTTCAAGATTATGAGGAATGTTATTGCTTTAAATATTACGTAAGGGTTATGGCAGTTCAGATGCTGTAAAACGTGAAAGATTAATTTTGCAAATGAATGCGGAAATAAGAATTTCCGAAAACACGCTTTTTCAGATTTGTGCTCATATTTGATTTCTTGTTTGACACTCTGCTGTTCCAGTCCCCAGTAAGTGCCAGTGTGCATCAAGGACAAAGTGTCTGTTCCTCCAGTACACGGCTTTGTCAGCCAAAAGGCTGTTTGTCACACAGCAAGCCAGCAGTGATTGGAGCAGAGGTCCACCTTTCGGTCCGGGCAGCCAGTACTTTGTAGTCGTTCGCTGCTCCTCTTGGACGCACTTATACGGCGGTCAGTGAGAGTGCTCAAACCACCTTCCCTTAGCGTAGCCATCACAGTTCTGTGTGGGTCACATTCAGGTGAGAGGACTCGTAATGAGTCAAGCCACCGTTTGACTGGCTGAGTCATCGGTGAGCCTTCGAACAGTGCAGTCCTTTAGAACGCCATTTCCGGTCGCAGCTCTGTTCAGGTTATCGTAGCCGGAAAGCATTTGCGTGAAAATGAACACTTGCTTTAAATTCATATATGGGTTATCAACTTCAGTTTTATTAGTCTGTTGAATTATGGAACAACTTCCTATGAAAGTTAATTTGAGCTGCTGTAATAGCTCTGTCACCACTAGATGACTGCTGAAGCTGTCTTCCTGATATCTGTGTAGATCGAGGCCTGGTGGTGCAAAGCTCTAACGTACATGGCACAAAACACTTATCTGCCCACATGCCTGAACGTTTTATATGAGAGCGCTGTCCAGACTTTGTCTTGGATTTTTGACTAGGACTACCTAGTATATCTGCCCCCCCCCCCCCCCCCGCCCCATTCACTGGACTATAACTACCTTGTAAACTAAAGTTATGTATTATGGACTTCACTCATTTTTGCACTGTTCTGATGCATCACTTTGAATTTGAGTCTAGACCATTTCTTTTGGAGGATTATGGACTGGTTTTAATTAAACAAGGATTTCACAGCAGTAGTGTGACATTTACAGAACCACGTTAGAGGTTCACGCACTTTCGGACAGCTGTAAATGTGCTGAAGTAGCAGCTTCAGTAAAGAGAGTAAGTCAAAATGAAATATTTCTTATTGCCGGTCAAGCTTTATGAATTTCAAAGTGGTCATCCTGTGCATTTGGTTTGGGTTACTTATAAGTGCCGATAAGTGTTTGTTCCTCTCTTTCCCTTCCTCAGCCGGAGAACATCATGCTGCTGGACAGCACAGTGCCTCACCCACGGATCAAGATCATCGACTTTGGCCTGGCACACAAGATTGACTTTGGCCATGATTTCAAAAACATCTTTGGGACTCCAGAATTTGTAGGTCAGTGTGTCAGAGTTTTCTTTTTACCTCTTTCAACCAATGGTGAGTTACCACTTCCTCTTCCATCTGCTTTACCTGGAAAAGCCAGCAGGCAAGAATGTGGAGCGTTGGTTCCTTTTTATCTGCAAAGCACCTTCCGACTTCAGCGCCATCTGTTTTCTTTTGTTGAGCAGCCAGTGGTACCAAAGAAAATTGTTCATCAAAATGAAACTGATGGTTAGAAGAAACTAGGATCTGTTGACAGATGTTGCTGCAGTTGCCTTGCAAATATGTCCTGTTTTTATTTTATTTATTTTGTGTCAGGAGCACTAAAATTAGACAGTTTCTATGGCACAGAACTCCACGAGGGACCCGCAACCAAAACTGAAATAGCTGCCGCGTTGCCAAAGAAAGACTAGTATAAACTACCATATAAACAGTGACAACATGTCAAGGGCTGGTTAGAGTTGTTGCCTGTGGACTCAGAGGTCGCAGGTTCAAAACCCACCTTCTTTTGCATCCTTGAGCAAGGTACTTAACCTAAATTGCTCCAGTACAACATTGCAAGTCACTTGAGAGAAAGCATCAGCTAAATTAATAAATGCAAATAAATGTAAACACTGAAGGATTACACTTCCTGCTGTAAACATGGGGCTCAGATGAGGTGCGTCATTCATCATGAGTCAATGTATATAGGAGATTAAAATAAGTTGTCTAACACCTGATGAACCTTCACTTTTATGCTGTATAATTTTCATGATTTTTTTTTTTTTTTTTTTATTAGCTCCAGAAGTTGTGAATTATGAGCCCATTGGCCTGGAGGCAGACATGTGGTGAGGTTTTTGTTCACTGTATCTTTATGTGATGGTAAGGGTCCTACATTTCAGCTGTGTAATTTTTTCTTTTTTTCTTCTTACTGCAGGAGTATTGGCGTCATTACATATATACTGTAAGTACAAGTGCAAATTTTGGCATTTTTCCCTTTATATTCAACCTTGTTCAGTCCAGTTCTGCACCAGTTCCAATTTTGTAGTAGTTAGATCCCCTGCTTTGTAATCCAAGCAACCTGTCTCAAATCCCTGCACCTGCTATAGCACCTTGAGCAAGGTACTTTTCCCAGATTGCTCCAGTAAAATTACCCTACTTTATAAATGGATAAATGATTGTCAGTAGTTGAGCATTGTACATTTTTGCTTTCAATGAAAGCATCAGCCAAATGAATAAATAATAACAAATAAACAACCCCTGTCAAAGGGACCTTAGACGGTTGCAATGTTTGTACTGTGGTGCACGTCCCCTAGCCACGCGATTGTCATTACACACAGCAGGTCACATGATGGCAAGAGACCCAAAACCACTTTGAACATCTGTCACTAATGGCAACCAGCATCTTACAGGTGTCTGACAGGTCTGCTGGAACAGCTCATTCACTGCAGAGCTCTTACTGTAATTATGTCAGGTTTACTGTAATTATCCGGTTCAGTCCAATTACCATAATTATGTCTTGCCGCTGAATAATGGCATGGCCTGTCTGATAATACAGCTCAGACTTTGACCAGTATCATCTGAGTTACATGGCTCATGATGAGCACGATAGATTTAAGTGTAACAAATGATCAGGCTTTAAAGTTTGCAGAAGTTTGGTAGCGGGGCATAATGCATTTAGTATCAAAATCCATAATAACAATGTCTTAATGCATTATAAAAGTATTGATATTGAATACCTGTATTATGCATTAGCTTCAGCTTTGAGACTTTAACTTGGTAAGTGTAAGAGCCTAATGTTAGACTTCCATTAGCACAACTACGTATTAACTCACTTAAAAGATGTTGTTCGAGGGTACGACGGAATTACTCTGTTTCCGCAAACTTGTTTCGAAACTGCTTTGTAGACCTGTGCAGCTTTATTGGAATGTCAATAGGTTTTAGTACTATAGTTTTAAACATTGTTAATCTTTTTCTAAGCGCTCATAATGCTTGCTGCATTTTCTTGGTGTAGAGTTCCTGCCTGTGCGTCTCCTGTGTGTCCTCTTACATAATGAGAACTTGAAATATTTTTTTGTTGCAGCTGTGACAATAACAGAGTATAAGCTGAAATGCAAATTGTGAGCTGAAGTTGAAACCCTGTGCATCCTCTTGTGTGTTGTGGGCTGTGTGAGTCAGGGGCCACAGCTCTGCTCCCTGTCGGCGTGCGCTTAAACCATTATGCTCTCTTCTGTGATTCGATAAAACGTGTTGCTTTTCTCGTTAGGAATTCTCTAAATCACCCTCCTACGCAGCTACCACTGCTGTGTAAAAATACAGACAACCTCTCTCTATTACCATAACACGAACGTGAACCCTGATCTGCTTCTTTTTTGAGAGCTGCCTTGCAGAGGCATATTCTTCAGGGGGGAGGAAAAAAAAAACTTCCTAATAAGAAATTATGCTTTTATTCTAACCATGCTAAATTAACTCAGACGATTATAGGATTAACAAAACAAGATTGAACACAACTTATCTCGTTTTGTTGTTTTTGATTAATTTTTTTTTTTTTCTTTTACTGTGGGCCAGATGTACTAGCAATTAATAGCAAAAACCTTGTTTTGGAGAGAGAAAGCAGCTCCTGTGATTTACTGTAAAAGCACTGTGGATCTTCAGCGCATATAAAATGGAAGGACAGGAGTGCTACGTGTTGTACCGTCATACCTTTTGGTATTATCGTTAGCCTTACTACATATGCATTTGTAGGAGTTTCTCCTTCCAGAATATTAGACAGAGATAATTTAACACGTTTCAGTTTATTTATAATGTTGGAAGGAAACATCCAAGCATGTGAACTGTCAAGTTATACTCGACTGGCTGGATGAAGTCAAAGATTACCTGGAACCACAGAGCAGAAGTCATCACACAAACCCTGCAGTAACAAAGTTTCTAGCCACCATTCATTTCTTGGCCTTAACAAATGAAACCTTCAACACATTATCAAAAGCATAAGTCACTTTAACCCTTCATTATAATCATGCTTTGAATGGGCTTACAAATTAGACAGCTTAAAAAAAATAATAGTCTTGAATATGAAACTTTTTGTTTTGTTTAATAGGGCTTTTTTTGGGGGGGGGGGGGGTGTTTGAGAAATGCTCATGCATTTGGAGTAGAAGGGCTTGCTGTGTCAGGGGCTTTTTGGATCATTCGGTCCGCCATACGCACCATAGCGTCGTCGTAGGACTGCTGAGCTCAGACAGAAGTAGGTCCCCCTCAGTCAGTCTTTGGAATCTCAAAAACCATTTTCTGCTGTTCCTTAATACTAATGTGTACTTTTCTTTGTGTCATAAAATTTTCACACTGGAAACATTCATGGCACAGATAATTTCTGACCCTAGGCGATTCTCAGGCTTTATTTGCAATTAAATGAAATTTGTTTTATGCTGATCAGTGTGAGTTATACAGGTGTTTATAATTCCCATATAAACACTTAACTTATGGAGTGTTTGAGCAACCTCAATCCAAAGTTGCAGGAAACGGAGCGTTCCTGACTCGAAGGCTCTGAATCATATCCCTACAGCTCATTTTTTTTCAACCTGAGATGTTCACAGGGTGTCAGGGATAGAGCTAGAACAAACTGAAGGAGAGGCACAATTTTTAAGACTATTATTCACCATAACCTCCTTTTCTCTCAGATGAATTGTAGCACAAAATGCACATCTTGCATCTCCCTTTGAAGGTGAGACAGTCCCATCAAGCTGGGCTGCAGTATTCATCTGGCCTTGTTACATGTCAGAAGGAGAGTGCTGTTCTCAGGCTGGTTTGTATGTCTTTGGCCACCTCACCACTTGCATCAAGTGTGGCGCAGCAGGGATTTTAACCCGGCACCTTTGTGTCCAGGAAAAATCGGCAGCCTGCAGAGACAGCATCATGTCGGCTTAAACTCCCTCTCGTGCCAGGACTTTGCATTCCATCGGTCTGGAACATGAAGTTGAAATCCACAGAATATGCAGGTTGGATTTAAGACTGAAAGGATTTGTTTGACATTCTCCCTTCTCCTGAGACATTGCAGTTATAAGCATCAAATGGCCAATCCTGGCTTTTTGCATTCGTTTTTCTCCCTTTGGTCATATTCTTAGTTTAATATCAGCAAATGTTTCTTTTTTTTTTTTTTTTTAATAGTTCCATCTTCTTAATTTTTCCCAGGTTTGTTGTTACCAGTCTTTATTACAGATGAGTGTTTTCGTACCCCCACTAGTAGGGAAAGAAATTATCATAGTCCTCCTGACAGAAGGGGAGACAGAATGGCTGGAGCATCTCATCTCAGCTGGTAGCTAAACAGCGGCTATGTTGACCTGTCACACACCTCTGAGCTGAGGGTTGCTAATGGAGAGATGCTTGTTCAGTGCATTGTTTGTTCTCCTCTGTGTTGGATTTTTTTTTCCCCCTTTGGCTGAGTGAGAAAGGAGCAGAGCCGTTGCAGAGAGAGAATAAGAGGAGCACACACCAGCTGCCATCTGCTTCCCTGGGTGGTGTTTGCCAACCATTGTGGCTCATACACAATTTGATACAGCTAACGTTGGGGAGAAAATTGGTACAAAAGCATTCAAAAATGACACATCTCCTGCCTTTGGTAAATCTTCCTTCACAGATTGAGTGGAGCTTCGCCTTTCCTGGGTGACAGCAAGCAGGAAACCCTGGCCAACGTCTCCGCAGTGAACTACAGCTTTGAAGAGGATTTCTTCAGTAACACCAGTTGCCTTGCTAAAGACTTCATTTCCAAACTCTTAGTCAAAGATCCAAAGTATGCAGCCTTTCGAATCTCTTCTTCCCTTTGCAGCTTCAGAATTTGTTAAAAACGTTACCGTGTTGGAAAAGTTTGCTTACTCTCTTTTAAAGACATGGTTAGGTTAATGGTTAACTCTGAAGTTAGGAGTTGTGAAGTACAGTACTAAAGGTAGAAGGTTAGCATACCTGTTTAGATGTTTGGCCTTGCACTCGAAGGACCCAAGTTTGAATTTGCTCTACTGCTTTAGTACCCTTGACTGAGGTGTTTACCATAACTGGCTCAAGTATAATTACCTTGCTCTATACATGGGCAAAATGAATATAAGTAGCTAGTTATTGTAAACCGCTTTGGCAAAAAGCATCAGATAAATAAATGACTACTTTCGTCATACTTTCATGCGATTACATCCAATACGCTTTGAAGACGAGAAGGTACAGCATATTTAAAAAATTTGATATGTTGCAGTTCAGTGGAGGGAGAGATTTGTTTAGAAATGAAATAGTATGACTTTTTGGACACTTTAAGTCAAGAAACATTATTAAACCCAAAGACCAACGCTACCCCCCAAAACTCATTTTATTGCATTTCACCAATGTTTAACGGTCATGTACTGCATGCTGATTTGAATGTGCTACATATTAAAATTCTCGTATTAAAGTGTCCTTTGAACATTCGGGATAAGGTAAATGCAAAAAGACATAATTTACATACTTTGATCCTTCAGCAAACAAACCCTAACCCTGTAGTCTGCAGAAGTGTGTGGCGTGGCACTGCTTTGCACATGTGTGATTGTTAGCTCAGACATGAGAATAGTGATGATGGAGGACATGTTGCTAGTCTGTCAGCCAATAGCTATGCTGCTCATACACTCTACACTGAGTTCTTATGGGAATATTCAAATATGAATTTGGCTCTGAGAATTTCTTTTCTTGATTTGTTACAGGAAAAGAATGACCATTTGGGATAGTTTGCAGCACCCTTGGATCAAGGTTGGGATATTGGTCTATCAGGATTAGCTATTCATCACTGTGATATATTAAGTAGAAGGTCAGAGAACTAAAACATTGAAAGCATTTAAATGCATTGCAGTATCATGGGTAGCGCATAAGGAAAAGGACATGCAATCAAAAGTTTTTGAAGCTCAGACTTTTTAGAAAGATCTGTTATCCTTGAGCAAGTTGTCCTCAGATGCTTCAATAAAATATTTAGCTATTGAAATGGTTAAAAGTGCTGTTTTTTTTTTTTTATTATTATTATTATTTGAGACATTTTGTACAATAGAAGCATCTTTGGAGCAAACAAATTCACATTTGTGAACAATACAAAACAATAAGATGTTCCTCTCTTTCTTGTCAGCCAAAAGACAAAGAGCAAGCGCTCAGTAGAAAGGAATCTGCTGTAAATATGGAGAAATTTAAGAGGTTTGCAGCCCGAAGAAAATGGAAGGTAACCCTTCTTCCATCTCTTGTTGTTCACATGCCTTTTTTTTTTTTTTTTTTTTTTTGCAATAGTAGTTTTTGTTGTTCAAATAAGGTCATAGATTTTTTTTTTTTTTTTTTAGATTTTGCTCAGACTGTTCACCTTGATGTTGACAAAGTCTTATATGCTGAAAGTTCAGCCTAAGGAACATCAAGCCCTTAATAGGGACTTGTCTGCTGTCATGTCTGACACCCCTTTACTATGATAATAGGACTTTGGATTCCAAAAGACGTTGCTGTACATTAAAAATGTTAATTAACATATTGAAATAACATTATTCACAGTTATCACACAGTGTCACAGAAAAACAATATGAAACCTTGCCAGTGCACATTTTTAACTGAAGTGTATAAGCCAAATACCGATGACATTCTTTCTTTGTATGTTATCTCAAGTTATTTGAAATATGCATCCCCTTTTTTCCTGGTCTCATGCAGCAGTCAGTGCGTCTCATCTCTCTGTGTAATCGTCTTTCAAGATCATTTCTGTCCAGGAGCAGCGGTAGCGTGGCACGCAGTGATGATACCCTGGTAAAAACAACTGATGGTTTACAAAAAAACTGCACAACATGACAAAAGAAGCATCAGATAGCAGCTCTGTTTTCAAGAGAAAAACTTGGCAGAGCATACCTTAGTGCTGATATTTTATTAGTAACATGAACCTCCCCTTTATGATAAAGAATGACGTAAATGAATACTGAAGATATGTACCTTATGTTTAACAGCTGACTGAACATAACTGGAAAACACCTGGTAACTTGATTGGAAGAGAAATCGAGGCTGATACTGTCTCACTTTTGTTGGAGAAAACACAAATCAGAGAAAAATCTATGAATTCTATTTAAGTCACCTATAAAGGCCTTACATTTCCTATGTTTTGCCAGCAGTCCATGTAAAATAAGAGAAATATTGATCTGTGGCAATGATCTTGATTTGAATTTGATTTATTTTCTTAATTCAACTTTTGAAATCAGATATTTCTTTATAACATTTAAACGTTCACGGATAATATTTATTGTTGTTCGATTATTCCTCTGATAACGTACTCAAGAGTTTAAGGATTAAATAATATAATTTTTTTCTTTTGAGTCCAGTGGCACACATCCAGATGGTGCCTTTACACCACTTAAATAATGCTTAGTAGAGGATATTTTGAATTGTTTTCAGTTAGTACAAGTTTCACAAATATTACAGTTTTTAGGCTTTACATCATGTGAAAAAATTCTCAAAAAATTTCTTTGCAGTATAATAAAATAGGACCATAAAATATTAGTATTCTGACTGTGCAAAGTACACAAGGGTAAACCCATAGTGTAAACTGTACTGTGACTTGCTGACTACTTTAACAATCATTAATATTAACAAATGATTATTTGAAAAATTAATACCATAATGAATAAATACATTTTATATCGGTTTTACAGTATAATCTGGAGCTTAGTCAGAGCTGAATGTGTTTCTGATTACGTTCCCCCCCCCAGGATGAAGAGGATTCCATTGTGATGAAAGCAATCATCCATGCTATTAATGACAACAACCTTTCAGGCCTCCAAAATCTCCTTCAGTCCCTGGCAGGATATGATGTAAATCAAACCAACAAGGTAATCAAGTTCAGAAGAAGGCCCAGGAAGGACCTAGGGGTTTCTCCTTTTGCCTGGTATTGGAGTTACATTAATTAGTAATTAGTAATATTAGTTAAAGATGTGCAACCCGTAGATTCCTGTGTCAGGAGGCCCTGCTCTTATGCTCTAGAGTAACGTTCATACCTAGAATTTGTATCTGCAACTGCATGAAAACTTTTGTAATTTGTGAGATATACTTTGTCAAGTTAAAACTTTTCGTAATTCTGAGCTTATGATGATGATGACGAAATGAGTAACTATACAGAAAATGGAAACATTCTGCAGGACTTCTTAAGTTGACCAAACACTTCTGTAAAGGGAATGTTCACAAATTTGTATTCAGTTGGTGGGACAGGAGAAGAAATGTTGAAACTCAGACTGAATGCATCACATTGAATATGAACAAATTGAGGTCTTTTTAAAATAACTGTGTGTGGTTTTGTTTTTCTTTTCGTACAGTTTTGTCATGTTTTTTCATGACGTATATAAACATGCAAATTGACAGCGTAGAATTTTTTTTTTTTTTTTTTATAAATCTGTCTATGGGTTTTTAAAAAAAAAAAAAGAAAAAAAACCTACAGAGACTGCATAGAAAACATTAAGTGAGAATCCCATTTGCTGTGATGCCTCCTAGCGATTGTCACCTTACAGGAAAATGGCATGGATCCTGATGCACATACATTTTGTAGAGGAGGAGCTGGAATGTGCTATGAGTGAGTGGGAGGGAGGTGCTGATGAAGCCTTGGTTTGTGTCCTGCTGTAAAGTGCCTGTGGTGTTGATTGCTTCAAGGTGTCAAGCATGATTTTTCCATTAGAGAAAGTTCTTCAAACATTCTTTATTGCAATCAATGCAAAAAGGTCAATCTCTTACGAGAAGGGATTAAGGTATAGAAAAGTATGACTGGGTTTGTTAGGAAAATGAAATTGCACTTTTTTTACAGACATTAAATGGTAAATCAGAGGTGAAGGCTTCAGAAAGTGGAGCACTGACTCTTAAAGGCCTTTGAGTGGAAAGAAGGCTGTGTGGGCTGAACACCTGCTGAGCGCTGTGTTCCTCTCTCCTGCATCCGCAGCATGGGACACCCCCTCTCCTGATTGCCGCAGGCTGCGGAAGTGTCCGGATCATCGAGGCACTGCTGCGAAAAGGCGCTGACATCCAGGCTCGTGACAAGGTCTGCCGCAACCAGCGCGTTTAATACACGCACGCACGCACGCACGCACGCACGCACGCACGCACGCACGCACGCACGCACGCACACTTTCAGAACCGCTCGTCCCATACGGGGTCACGGGGAACCGGAGCCTACCCGGTAACACAGGGCGTAAGGCCGGAGGGGGAGGGGACACACCCAGGACGGGACGCCAGTCTAATATAACCACCCCAAATTCTAACATGTACCAGGCAATACTTGGGCATGACTCGGACCTACAGAGAGAAATGGCGTTGTTGCTGGTTATTAATGGACCAGCGGGGGGCGTAGTGCTTAGAGCTGCTGCAGTTGGACTTGAAGTTACAGGTTGAAATGCCACCCCCTACTGTCACTCCACTGAGCAAGGTACTTACCTTAATTTGATCCATTAAAAATTACCCAGCTGTATAAATGGGTAATTGATTGTAAGTAGCTTAACATTGTAAGCTGCTTTGGAGAAAAGCATCAGCTAAATGAATAAATGTAATGTCATTGTAATTATTAAGAACTCCCGAGAACCCCCTGTGGGATTTCTTTCATTCGCAGTCTGGGGCCAACGCAGCCTATTATGCAGCACGGAACGGACATGTGGAAACCCTGAAGTTCCTCCACGACAAAAACTGTCCTTTGGACGTTCAGGATAAGGTAACACTGTGACGTGCACAAGCACACGCACCTTACAAGCATTCATCTGGGAAAAACTCAGCATGTGTCACTATATTTTGTGGTAAACTATACTTACCTACCATTTTGTTTTTCTGACTACCTCGAAGGGTTGATTTATGTAATTGCCCCCCCCATTATTTGCTGTTTCCATGGAGATAAGGTTCCATTGAAATTATCTGTAATTTGTGTGACTCATTCACAGTGCACCGGGTGAATATAATGAACATATGTCACATTGATAGAGGATTCGTTGAATTTCTGAAGATTCTAATTCTAATTTAGTGGTCTTGCCAGTTTATGGCTTGCATCAGAGAGGTGAGATGAAATTAATTTTTGATTTTGTTTTTGGTACTGCATGCATGAAATTACCCCTGGGAACCTTCTTCAAATGATTTCTTCATTGTTTACCAGCCCTTTGGACGTGGTGTATTATCAACTGGAATAATGTCACTTTTCCGAAAACATGATTACAGTACATACGGATCACTAAAATTAATTAATTTTGCCCTCTAGTCTGGAGAGACATCTCTGCATGTGGCAGCGAGATATGGCAACGTGGACGTGGTCCAGTACCTCTGCAGTGTTCATGCCAATCCAGACTTAAAAGACCGGGTAGGTGCCATGTTTTACACGATCGGTGTACCACTGCTGTCGGTACGTTTACCACAATCCATAGGAAACTTCCAAAATATGACACTGTAAACATATTGGGTGAATTGCTTCTGTCTGAATGGTATTCACTGAATTATCCACCTATAAACAATATAATGTATGCTAGTTATGATATTGTACATGTCTTGTTATTTATTTGTTGATGCTTTAGTCCTCATAGCTGAACTAACGTTTCGGTAATTTACGGAAAGGAGCAGCAGTTCAGTACCTCGTTCAGGGGCAAAACTGCAGAGCTTATTCTGGGTACTGAACCATCCAGACCTTTTGTCCCTAGAGGCCACCTTCTTAATCACTGCGCTACCTGGCTGCTCCGCACGTTTGTGTACCATGAGGTGCTTCTGTGTGCAGGAACAGGAGACGCCGCTGCACTGTGCAGCCTGGCACGGCTACTACGCAGTGGCAAGGGTGCTGTGCAAGGCCAGCTGTGACGTGAATGCCAGGAATGGCGAGGGTGAGAGTCCCCTCCTGACGGCCTCCGCCAGGGGCTTCCGGGACATTGCGGAGTGTCTGGTGGAGCACGGAGCTGACCTGGATGCCGCAGACAAGGTCAGCTTTTTCCAGCAGGTTTCAGAAAATACCGTTCTGTCGATGCTCGGTCGAGGCAGCAGCAAACGCCTACGATAGCACCGTATCAAGACAAGGTAGATAAGATTCGTAGCAACCAAACCAGGCTGTTTACCTAAAAGTCAGATGTGGAAGATCTGTTATCTGCACTCCAGAGAAATACAGAGAAATGTGCGGTTTGGAATGCACCTGGTGCGCCATGGAGGCACAGCAAGTGGCTGCTGTCTCACAGCGTCTGGGTGATGCGAAAGGACGTGGGTTCGTTCCCCACTCAGTCTGTGTGGAGTTTGCATGTTCTCCCTGTGTCTGTGTAGGTTTCCTCCAGGTGCTCTGGTTTCCTCCCACAGTCCAAAGACATGTTGTTCAGGTTCTCAGTAGTGTGTGTGTTTGTGTTCCACTGATGTATGGATGAGTAGCAATGTAAGTAGTGTATCTAGCAGTGTAAGTCACCATGGCGAATAAAGTGTGTGGACTGATAACACTACACAGAGTTCATTGGAAGTCATTTTGGAGAAAAATATCTCCTAAATAAATCTAAGATTTGATTTTTATCCACCTGGCCTGGCATCCCTGATTTTTCCCGACCTAACTCTAAAAAGAGGCCGGCTTATGATTGAAAATAATTCTTTCAAAATATATTGCACACAATTTTTAATTATATTTAAGTTATATATATATATAATATTTGTAGATTATAGTTTGCTTGCACTGGATCAGAGGGCAAGCAGCACATTCTGACAGAGTGGAGCTGAGATGGCTCATTCTGGAAGCTTCTGTTTCAGGATGGCCGCACTGCCCTGCATTTGGCCGTGCGCAGGTGTCAGGTGGAGGTAGCCAAGTGGCTTTTGGCATGTCACTGCCGTGTAGACCACCAGGATCACCACGGTAATACCCCCTTGCATGTGGCATGTGAGGACTCCAACCTCCCCATCGTGTGGGCCCTCTGCAATGCCAAGGCCAATCTGGATATCCCCGACAAGGTGAGTGCAAGCTTTCATTGTGCTCAGTGTGTTCGGATTTGCTCTTGGCTTCACGTTGGAACTAAAAGGTGCAATCAATCACACTACATGATGGCCAGAGTCCTAATGGGCTTTACTGGAACTGCTCCATCCATAAATGAATGGGACTTCCTTTGTTTAGTAGATGCTTCCATCCATGATGCCCTGTACAGCCTTAAAATTTTCCACTATTTCTCCATCAGTGTGAACTTTGATGCTTGCAGACACTTGTTGTTTTTTCATGAGCAGACATAGATTTCTCCCATCATTCATTCATTCTTCATTTCCCATCTTATATACTTCCCAGTAATTTAGTTATTTTTCATGAGTAACATGATATACTTCTGCATATTGCTACACTTTTTTTTTTTTTTTTTTTTTCTTCTTCCCATTTGAAAGCAGCATCCACATCTATAGAGTCTTGCCGTCATTATGGAGTCTTTGTGCTTCAGATGCCTCGTGATTAAAAGTGATGATTAATTACCTGTGTAGCTGGTTATGTTCTTTCCTGTTTGCACTTTCGTAGTATGGCAGAACTCCTCTGCACCTGGCTGCCAGCAATGGGGGCCTTGAAGTGGTCCGTCACCTGTGTTTCGCGGGGGCCAATACGGATGCTGTCACCAATGTAAGTGAAGAGCGCTACGGGATGATGCTGATCTGAATCTCTGAGAGCAACTCAAGATCTCGCTTATTTAAGTGGTGCAGTTTTGATTTACTTATGTTCTCAGAAAGCGTTTCAGTGCAATACTCTTCTTTTTTTTTTTTTTTTTTTTTTTGCACCGACGTTTTATACGCGTTCCTCTCAAGGGGGTGCCACGGTGCTGCGGCAGGTTGTACGGCCGGCGCACAGCTCCAGCTCAGCCTGTGTTGCGTTTCCATGTTCTTCCCACGTTTGCTCGGGTGCCCTCTTGGTGCTCCAATTTATTCCTACAGTCGAAGGACGTGCGTGTGTTTGTGCACTCAGGTGAATTGGTGACTCTGAATTTCTCGTAGTGTGTCTCATCCTATCCAGGTTGTACTCTGCCTCATGACCTGTGCTTCTGGGATAGGCTGTGAACCCCCATGGCCTGGCACTGCACAAGTGATTACTGATGACGGGTAGATCAACACCGCCCCACCACTAGGCAGCACAGATAGATAGATAGTGTCCCACTGATGTATGGATGAGTGACCCATTGTAAAGAGCGTATCTAGCAGTGTAAGTCACCTTGGTGAATAAGGTGTGTGGGCTGGTAACACTATATACGTAGACTTCATTGGAAGTTGCTTTGGAGAAAAGCATCTGCTAAATAAATAAATATAAATGTAGATGATGAATGGATGGATGGATTTATAGGGCATAATGAGAAACTTGTCAAGTTGTTTTTTTTTTTTTTTTTTTTTCTTTTTCTCCAAAGAGCAGTGTGAACAAAATGACTAAACTTTTGCATTTACAAAAATCAATTAAAAACGATTTAATCAACTCCAAATTCTGAATCAGGAGCTAAGCAGTTGTCACTTGTGTGTCAGAACTGCAGGGTTGTAGGTGCGAAAACAGGACTGTTGCATGCGTGTGGACTTGGCATGTTCACATGTTCATTTGTTTTTCTTCCTGTGCTCTGCTTCCCTCCCACTTGTAAAAGACATGTCATTCTAGTGATGGGATCACAGCAAATTGGCCTTGCTGTGTTTGTGTGTGCGTGAGAGAGAGCAATTGCCCTAGGCGGGAGTGTACGTTGACGTTAGATTTCAGTGCGTGATACAGTGGTGGTGATGCTGTGTTGATACACAGTGACTCTAGGCCTTATTCATCAGCCTTCACATGGAGATTTCAGCCCACACCAGCCAAGTGCACTTAATCAGAGAGCCTGCATTTCTGCGCCTCTCGGTGAGGGTGGAGGGATTGCGGAGGACGTGGGTGTCATTCAAACTCCTGCCGCTGGAGCTCAACTCAAGGTCGACGTGCCCTGTAAGGGTAATTGTCAAAAAAAGAGCATTCTCCTCATTTGGGCTGAGACGCCAGCCACTTCAGACCCTGCAATGCAAAACAATAAGAACAGTTGGCATGGCTTGAGAAACTAAGCAAGAGCAATGCTGGAATTCTGCTGGGACGGCTGCATTTCACAGTATTAGCGCCGCTCATATGGTACAGGACAGTAGTCCTACTTGTTGGTCGTTGAGAGGCTCATTTCGAGTGTCTCTTGGTTCCAGCAAAGCGCACAACCTGATAGCAGATAGTGTTGCTACATCCACACTGATTCATTTAAAAGAAGTGGCTTACACACACACACACATTTTCAGAACCGCTTGTCCCATACGGGGTCGCGGGGAGCCGAAGCCTAACCCGGCAACACAGGGCGTAAGGCTGGAGGGGAAGGGGACACATCCAGGACGGGACTCCAGTCTGTCGCAAGGCACCCCAAGCGGGACTCGAACCCCAGACCCACCAGAGAGCAGGACCTGGTCCAACCCACTGCGCCCCCCTGAGGTGGCTTACAGCTCAAGGTAAACAAAGCAGACGCATAGTTATGGAAACCCATCATCTTTGTCCAGTTCCATGGTTTTGGTGGTGCACGTGACTGAAGTTGCTGCCTGTACAGTTGAATCTGATTTTTATCTTTGTTAGGAGAGGAGAAGAGAAATGGGTCAGAAAGAGATGTCTTGAGACCTTACTGGAATGCTGAAAGGGACTCAGCAGTTCTGAGGAGAGGGGGAGCTCATCACGCTACACTGGAGCCAAAACCGAGAGCATGCAGACATTTGATGTTAGACCCTTTGTGTGTGACCAGCAAGATGCTAGACTTGGAGGCACACAGATTCCTTGTTGGGGTGTAGTGAGTGATCAGGTCCTGCAGGTATCATCGTGTAGATCTTCTGACTATCTGTAGACTACAACCAGAGTCTTGATCTTGATGTAGGCAGTAGGCAACAAGAGGAAGCCAGTGGGAGAGACTTACCAGCTCAGATTTACATTTATTCATTTAGCAGACACTTTTATCCAAAGAAACGTACATCTCATAAAAAGATCTTGAACCAATGAAGACAACGGAAAACTTTTGAAAACTAAAATGATACCAAGTCTCATTTTCTTAAATACTAATCCTCCCCCTCTTGGGCCCTTGTCTACCAACATTACATTTATTCATTTAGCTCATGCTTTTCTCCAAAGCTACTTACAATTATTTACCCATTTGTAGAGCTTGGTAACTACCTTGCTCAAGGGTCCTACAGCTGGAGGTTCCAGTCGCACCTGCAACCTTGGATTCCAGAGGCAGTAGCTTAACATTGTAAGTCGCTTTGGAGAAAAGCGTCAGCTACATGAGTAAATGTAAAGCTCAAATCTGAATCATCCATTGCATATAGGTTCACTTAAGTCAGCATATTTTATCTTTTGGGATGAATGTACCAAGATTCAAGTGGAGTACCTTTGCTTCAAGCTCAAGACCTGATTGTAGGATTTTAGCATAATCATTATTTAGTGGGAGAACAACTCGAAGCATCCAGCCTTTGATATCCATGAGACAGCCGTGTGAAACAGCAGGTATCGCTCATCGCCAGTTTTAACTGGCAAATAGACCAGAGTGTCATCTGCATAAAAATTAAGAGATGTTACGCTTTTGCATGAAGTGGCTGTGAGCACAGAGAACGAAGTGTGCGTGCGTGCGTGCGTGCGGGGAGTTTCCTGTTTTTTAAGAAAGTGGCAGAAGAGATTATTTCTGCCATTAAATTTCTTTCTGGCGGTGGGGTTACAGTGCAATTATTAAATGTCACAGTGAAGTCCCAGTAATTATAGGCGTGTGTGTGTGTGTGTTTCTTTTCTTATGAAAGTGGCAGCAGAGACACAAATTCAATTTCTTTTTTTTTTTTTCTCCGCTCCGTTTTTCGGTCGGGGGGTTACGGAGCAATTAATTAATATCAGTCTGTATGAAGTCCCAGTAATTATAGACTTGTGCCTGTGTGTGAGAGAGCTTAAAAACATGAAATGAAATCAAGCTGCACGTTGTAAATGTCACAGATTCAACGTGCTGTACGAGCACCAGAGCAGCATGAGACGTCTGTGTTCCAGCGAGAGCTGTGATGCAGAGCAGATGTTATCGGTGACGTTTCTGATCCTGTTGAAAGCAACGAAAAGGGGTGATGGCTCAGGGTTGCCATTTGATGATGGTATATGATATCGGTGATGGGAAAACATTCAAGACTTTCAAACTGGAGGGGGGAAAAAAAAACATTTGCCTTTGCCACGATTAGCTGTTTCGGTATTCTCCCGCAACATTTCTGCCAGACGAATAGTTTGTTCTGCTTTTCTCCTGCGGTCTCTTGCATTGGTGTGGCATTGCAGGGTCTGTATGCGTTGCAGTTCGGAAAATACATCAGCAACCGACTGCAGCTCACGCCAAAGGACTCGTTCCCTCGTTGGAGAGGATACTGCGGTTCGAAGGAACGCTCCGTTGCATGCGGACGAGCTCAACCGCTCCCCCCTTGCTTCTCGGCCTCTACGCACTCCAGCTCGGTTTCCAGCGGTTTCTGCAGCGCAGTCTGGAGAAGGACTTCACCTCTGTCCATGCAATGGCGAACTGCAGGAATTGCTTTGGGGCGACTGGAGCCAAATGCCTACAGAAGAGCGCGAGCTACCAGCGGACTCGGCGCCTCCTCGTATCCAAGGCATTATGGCTTCGCATGGCAGCCCAGCATCCAGCCCGGGGATCGTTTCTCACATCGGGTTAGATGTATAAGGCTAAACTGCTAAACTAATTAGGACCGAGAGAGTTCCGGTCCGCTCCTGCCAGCGGAGAGCGCCTACGTACACCACACTTCCATTTGGGACGAGAAAGAGAGGGCTGAGCAGAAAAACTGGCAGCTTCCTTTAAACCCGTTCTCTCACGTTGTCACTCAAACCGACACCAGAACGTCTTTTAAAGACAGGCAGAGGGACCATTTGTCATGGTAATGGTTTATTTCCCTCTCCGGGTGAATCCTGCACTCACTGTTTGTCAACCTGTAAACTAGCGTTTGACGTTTTAGCTTCACCACGTCTCGATATTTTGTTTTCAGATGTTATTTACGTTTGTTTATTTTTCATTCCTTCTCAAGCACGTGGAATTCAAGCACTCGAGGCTTTATGTATTGTTACATGTGGTGGTGGTCATAGTAATCGGTATGGGACACATGACTGTTTTTTTTTACTTTTAATGTGCGAAACGTCACCTAGCACTACCTCACGTGTGAGTTTTATATAAACGAAACGTATTGCTTTATCAGCAACAGTTATTAAAATCCTACTTGTCTGATGCAGGGCCATGGTGGTCTGGATCCTATCTTGGCATGAGGTGGGATGCACCCTGGACTGGACACTAACCCTTCACAGGACACGCGCACACTTCACACATACTCATGGCAATTTCATCTGAAATATATGTAATTTTTGACTGTGGGAGGAAACCGGAGCACCCAGAGGAAACATGAGGAGAACATGCAAGCTCCACACAGAGTGAGCTAGATTCAAACCCAAGTTTGAACCCACAACCCAGGAGCTGTGAGGCACCAGTGCTACTCATTGCATAACCCTTCTACCCTAAACAGTAATTAATACCGAAATGACACCCCAGTTCCTTCACAGCCGTGTTGGGTGTTTGTGAGTCGTCTTTACACTAAACACGTGCTGGACACCATCCAGGACATGTTGATGCAAAAGTTGTTCGCTGAAGTTCTTTGCAGATTTTGGCTAAATTGCACATTATCTTCCATACCAGAATGATGCTTTGTACGTTTCGTTCGGTTCTCGGCTCCCGGCCGTTGTCCCAGCTACGCTTTAGCGCTCCGCTGCCAGGGTGCCAAAGGGCAAGGGCACCTCTAGTGACTGGCTGTCGAGGGCTGCCCCCCAGTGGGCACTTGGCGTTGTTCATGAGCTGCTCCGAACCCAGCTGAAACACACTCGCGTTTTCGTCACGGGGTTGGCAGCTTACTGTATGCTTATCTCCCGGTGCTCTGCCCGACACTCCCGACAGGAGGGGAAATCGGCGGAGGACCTCGCCAGGACAGGGAAACACGAGCAGATCGTGGTTCTCCTGATGAAGCTTAAAAAGGTAAGAGGCCAACTATCACAACTCTAAAGGTCCTGAAACTGCCCTACAGTACTTTGCTTGTGGTGGTGTCAAATGGTACATTTGTGGCTGACTCCACCCCCCACCGTGGTGCCTCCAAGGACTCGCACCGGGGCAGCTTCCTGCAGCAGCTGCGGCCTGGCCAGACCCCTCAGCATCGCGTCAAGCTCAAGCTGTTCGGTCACTCCGGCTCAGGGAAGAGTACGCTGCTGGAGTCGCTCAAGTGTGGCCTCCTGAGGAGCTTCTTCCGGAGGAAGAGACCGCGATCCTCGACGGCCAACACCCCACGCTTCCTCCTCACCCCCGCGCCCCCTGAACCCTCAGGTGCGGATTCATCAGTGCTTTGTCCCTTTAAACTCGATGCAGTCGTTTCCGTACGTATGAAGGAGAGATGTAAAATATACTAAATGCACATGTCTCAGAATGGCAATGATGATGGACTTGCCGTCATGTCGACCCCAATCTCTCAGAATACAGGTACCAATTAACACAATTCGTTAATGTGAATTCGGCGGTGTGGTTTATGCTCTGCTGCTGTAGATTTTCGAAGAGATGCGTAGCAGTGTGGGACAGCAGCAGCGTGTGTGTGTGTGTGTGTGTGTGTGTGTGTGTGTGTGTGTGTGTGTGTGTGTGAGAGACAGTTTGATGAACAGGTGTGAATGGCTTTGACAGGAAGTCCTCTCTCCTGCCCACCTCCCCCCGTAACTGGCATTTTCATAATACTCTGAGAACTGCTCATTTTCTCCAAAATGATAGTTTGGGGATAAATGAGGCGCTATGAGCCTTGTGACTGTCAGTATGTGGTGTGACACTTATTAGGGAGCTGACTCGACACACTCCATCACTTAGTCATACAGTGCAGAATACACACTGAAGCATTTTTTCGTGCTTCCTTCTGGTTATATTAAATAATATCTACAGAAAGGTAATGTATGATTTTACATTTTTTTTCTAGTATGGACCTCTACACTTTCTATTAGCAGAAGCACAACACTTACATTTACATTTATTTAACAGATGCTTTTCTCCAAAGTGACGTACATCTCAGAGAAAATACAATTTGTACATTACATTAGGAGAAAGAGACATAGATGCAGATGTGTGATCTTTAAATCTGGTTTGTTTCTTTCCACTTTATGCACCGATGTTCATCGCACGAGTAGGTGCATAAAACTCAGACGAATCCTGATCACCTTCCTACAATTTTTCTTTTTATATAAGGTACACAAACGTTTACATACCATACAGGAGTAGCAGCTGTGTAAAGGCTTATCTGGGAAAGATCATGACGTTAGTGCATGAACATTTACACTATACATGAGCTTCAGAGATCTTGAGTGAAGTGAGTCTGGAAAAGTTGAGTTTTCAGACCCTTCTTGAATGTAGACAGAGTTTCAGCAGTTCTGAGTGAGAGGGGAAGGTCATTCCACCACAACAGAGCCAGAAGTGAGAACCTCTGTGCTTTACCTTTTGTGCGCGGGACCACCAAGCGGGCAGAAGTAGACGAGCGAAGGGGTCTGGTTGTGCTGTGGTTGATCAAGTCTTGTAAATAGCTAGGAGCAGTTCTATTAATGAATTTGATTAAATAGTGCCTAGATATACACAAATCCCAGTGTAATTTACCCCTATTATTTTATTATGCTGTTATCACCATTCTTTTTGTAGTACTGCAGTGTTTAATTTCTCACTTGGGTGAGGAGTGGAGGAATTAAATGTTGGCCTGTGTTCAGTGTCCATGAGCGTCTCCAACCTGTATCCTGGATGTGAGAACGTGAACGTTCGCCGGCGCAGCATGATGTTTGAGCCCAGCCTCGCCAAGGGGGTCTTGGCGGTCTTCTCTCCCATGCACATCACGCCATCCACGGTGGACGAGCAGTCCACCAAGGCCATCGAGATCCAGAACGTCAATCTGAGCGGTGAGCGGCTCCCTCAGCAGTCCCATTTAGGGCAGTTACGCTGTCTCTTCGGATTGTTACGTATCACGTGCTAATTATTATTTATCCCTGCGTCCACACTGTGTAACTCTGACACGTCTTGGAGTCTCTTTCTAGCAGGTCAGGCAGTGAAGCAGGAGAAACCCCCAACATTTCAAGAAGTCCAGTCCCAGAGCACTCGTAGACACTCAAGTTAATTTACATATCATAGGGGCAGCTGGCAGCGTATTGGTTAGAGCTGCTGCCTTTGGACTCAAAGATCACAGGTTCAAGCCTCACCTCCAGCTGTTTTACCCTTGAGCAGGGTACTTATCCTAAACTGCTCCAGTAAAACAATTATCCAGCTGTATAAATGGGTAAATAGTTGTAAGTAGCTTAATGTTGTAAGTCATTTTGGACAAAGGAGTCAGCTGAGTGAACAAGTGTAAATATTCTCAGACCTGACGACATCTCACTTTACTGCAGTAAATTCTTCCTAATACCTTGCCTTGCCAGTACAAATTCTTGAGAAGCAAAATGTTTAAACTTTTTTGTTTTTTTTTGTTTTTTTTATTTAAAAACTTAAATGCATTTAGCGTTGTTGGAACATCTCCATAAGACTTTTCAGAGCTTGTTGTCCTTGGAGGGCTTGTTCTTTGAAAAATTTCTTCACTAGGTCTCACACACACACACACACACACACACACACACACACACATATATATATATACTAATGACGAGCAGATTAGAACCATTTATTCACCTCAGTGGCATGTAGAAGCCGGGGAAAACCCACAAGTGCATGAAGAACATGCATATGGATGATAATTGTGTATATATTCCGTTTTAAACATTGTACTTGAGATGACAGCCGTAACCTGGCATCCTTTCCAGGAGTGGGTGACTTCAGCGTGTGGGAGTTTTCCGGTAACCCCGTGTACTACTGCTTCTATGACTACTTTGCCGCCAACGACCGCACAGCCATCCACCTGGTGCTCTTCAGCCTGGACGAGCCGTACGAGACACAGCTCAACCAGGTTACCTTCTGGCTCAACCTGCTCAAATCACTCATCACACCAGAAGACTGCATCGGTGTGTTTCACCTCTTCCTGCATTTCGTGTGACGTGTCGCTGTCTGTAGCCAACAGGACCTTTTTGACTATTTGAAAAACTGCTTTTGTTACACGTGTGTTTGTCACAATACATAATTTCTGGTTCAACTGGTCATGCCAGTGTTCTCCTTGAATTATACTTAAAGGTTTGCTAGTGAGGGGGGTGCAGTGACATAGTGGGTTTGACTGGGTCCTGATCTCCGGTGGGTCTGGGGTTCGAGCCCCGCTTGAGCCCCGCTTGGGGTGCCTTGCGATGGACTGGCGTCCCGTCCTGGGTGTGTCCCCTCCCCATCCGGCCTTACGCCCTGTGTTGCCGGGTTAGGCTCCGGCTCCCCACGACCCTGCATGGGACAAGCGGTTTCAGACTGTGTGTGTGTGTGTGTGTGTGTGTGTGTGTGTGTGTGTGTGTGTGTGTGTGTGTGTGCGTGTGTGTGTGGGTTTGCTAGTGTCAGCTGACAGGATTCAACTTTGATAGAGAAATTAAAGTAAGGTAAATGTGAAACTGCACCACAGGTATATTAATTCAAGTCTCATAATGTCATGTTGTAGAAGCACAATAGCAAGATACCTGCTATATGTTAATACCATTGACTGCTCCACGGTACAATTGTCCAAGTAGTGGCTCTTGGTGGCCTGGAGCCTATTCCAGAAGCACAGGACACTAGGCTAGTGAGGATTCGCCCTGTACAGAGTTATCAGAAGAAGTGCGCTGTTCATCTTATTTAACTGGTTGGTCAGTAATCCTTGTTTTGTCATCTATGGTACAAAGGTGACTTTCCACTACTGTCCAATGTGTGAAACACCGCAGTAGGTCAGAGTGGCTGGGTGACCATGTTTCAGAAGGGGGTCTGCCTCTTGTCTCGTGTCATCTAGTTTAATCCAGCTGGTTCTTTTCTTTGAGATGTAATGTACATTTACAGTTAGAGCCTCTCTGAAACCCATAGGCAGAAAATATTGTGAGCTCATTTCCTGATCCCGTACTCAAATGTAGGGAATTTTTCATGTTCTTTGTTTTTCACAGCATCTGTAGTCATTTCCTGGTGTAAATCTTCTTAATTTAAATGCAGTGTGACCCAAAAAGATTGTGCTTGAATAAATATCCAGTAGTGGTCCAGTAGTTTCACCAGCATCACTTTAAATCTAATATAAATTAGATGTGCCTTGTCTCTCCTGCTGGTGTTGCTCTGTTGTTTCTCCAGCCTTTGGTGGGAAGGTGAAGAACCCATTGCACGTTGTGTTGGTGGCCACACATGCAGATGTAGTGAACCTGCCTCACCACGGCGGAGGGGAGTTTGTCTACGACAAGGAGAAAACACTGCTCAAGGAAGTCAGGAGCAGGTAGTGAATCCCGTCAAATACAACGTTAGCAGGTGCCATGCAAAAGTCACAGTTCAAACGAAATTGTACACAAGTCATTAAGGCAAGTTGTACTGGATGTAAAAATACTAAATACAGGGCTAAATTCCCATTTCATACAAGAATTTTTGTTTGTGTCCTTATTTAGAAAAAGGGTTTTTTTTTTTCTTTTTTTTTTTAAAAAAAAAAAAGAAAACTGGGGTGAGCAAACAAACACCATACCTTATAGAATATCATATCTAGTATAACTGACATTGAAGTATCAATTTAATTTGTTTTTGTAAATGTTGCCTGATGCTGTTGTTTCAAGGTTTGCGAATGATTTGCAAATCTCCGAGAAACTCTTTGTCATGGATGCCGGGGCATCGAGCTCCAAAGACATGAAGCTGCTCAGGCATCACCTGCAGGAGATGCGAAATTCCATTATCTCAGTAAGTGGCCTCAACACCTGCTGTTTAAATGGTATTGCTCTGAACACCGTAACGGCTGAAATATCTGAAAGCGAGGATGCCGAACGCCACGATTGCTGGCTTGTAAGGACTTGTCTCATGCATACGAGGACAACGTGTTCATTTGATTACTAGCAGGGGTTAGTTAGTGCAAACTCAGCAAGAGGGAGCAAACTCTTCTAAGAAATAGGATCTGAAATTTATTCGCTCATTACTTCGTTCATCTCCATCTCTCTGCTGATTTGATTTTCTGCACCATTATGGTCTTTACAGCATTCGGTCAAATTTGCAGTACGAATTTCTGAGTCAAAGCAAAATCTGCCAGTGCACCGAGTGACAACTGCGTAATGTGAGAGTTCACAGTTTATCTCAATCACGTCGCCAAAGGCATTCTCTCCTAGAAGCCCCCGATTCAGCCCTCTCGGTTCCTCCCCAGACCTGCGCTCCCATGACACCACTGTGCGAGAAGATCCTTTGTGCCCTGCCCTCCTGGCGGAAACTTCATCGGCCCAACCAGCTCATGTCCTGGCAGCAGTTTGTGCTGGCCGTTCAGGAGCAGATGAACCCCCTGGCCAGTGAGAAGAACCTGAAACACGTGGTCTTGCAGCTGCACAGCATGGGGGAGGTGAGAGAACTCCCAAGAAAGAACTACATTTACACCTGTGATACGGGCCCAACCTGTTCGACACAACCAGAGTATGACTTGCTTATTGCGCCACTTAGGAAACATAATAGCTAGTAGATGTCAGTGAAATGTACCCAAATGGAGTAGGAGTGTGGGACCGCGCTAATTCACGTGGCTTTCACATGTCCGCAGCTCGTCTCGCGTTCGCCGGTGATCAAAAAACAGAAGTGGGAAGCAGTCGCAATGTTAACAGCTGCAACGTACAACTCGTGGAAAGATGTATTGACATCACTTTTAAGTAAATGTGCAGTTCCACTAAAATTAGAGATTGCCAATTAGACCGACTAAATTACAAGTTACGGTGTTTGTTCCGTTCCATAAACTTGCATTGGTCTTGATTTCATCGGTATCTAGTGAGGCAATTAACGAGGAAGTAGTAAGTGTTGGCTTCGATAGAAGTTGTATAGGTAGCAACAATAAACTAGCTAAATGTTGCCTTCACTTAAGCGATAGTCTTGTTGAGTAGCAAAGTGATATTTTATTGTTAATATTTATTCGAAAGCTACATTCTGTATTATTACAATAAATAGCAAATAGGTTCAGATTTATTACCTAAAGCCTTTTAGTGTCACAAGTTTAACATAACTCTAGCTTCTTTAACCTGACTTTTTTTTTTTTTTTTTAAAACACTATCTGCAACTTTGCTTAGTAAAGGAAATGCGTAATTTTGCCAAATTAAGTGAACCTCCAAAAAAAAAAACAATGTCTGCCTGTAGTCATTGTTCACATCACACTCTTCTTTCTCCACTTACAGAAGAGTGGTGGAGTAAATGTAACACTTTACTACCCACCTCAGCCTCTAAGCAGATGAGGACAATCGCATGTTTGTAGAATGAATTGGTCAGTAATAAGCGTTAATCAGAGTACGTGGAGACAATATATTTTCAGGCCTTTAAAATTACATTTATTTCCAACAGACATAGAAGTCCAAAAAAATTAAATGTTACTACAGGTTTTTTAATTATAGCTATAGGTGAAATTTTTAGAACCAGTCCTATCAACAAATCAAACACTTTTATTAATAAATTTATATTGATTGCCATAAAAGTGATTTTTTTTTTTTTACAAGCACGTCAAATTATGAACAAATTTCCTGTCGCAGTTGTGATCATAAGATGAGCCAGTGTATAAATGTGTACAGTCTGAAATATACATACAGCAGAAAGCAAAACACAAAAAAGCTACATTTTTACCTTGTAGCACTATAATACTGTGATCTTGACAGCCATCTGGCCATTAATATCATGACCTTTTATCACACAGATAAACCTAATGCAGAGTGACATGATTCAGGACGTGGTGCTCTTGGACCCACGCTGGCTCTGCAGCAGCATCTTGGCTAAGATGCTGTCCACAGAGACACCAAAAGCCATACATCACTACAGGGGGCGCTATAGCATGGAGGAGCTCCAAAACCTGCTGGCAGATCGTAATGTGGACGAGCTGCTGCAGGTGCTGGACGCCATGGATGTGTGCGCGCGTGACCCCCGTAATCCGGGCATGGTGGACATCCCAGCCCTTGTCCGCACCAACGGGTTGCACCACCCCTGGACAGACGATGACGATGGAGGACTGGCGTATGGTGGGGTGCGCGTGGTGCCTGGAGAGCACCTTGCCCCGTTCCCCTGTGGAATCTTCCACAAGCTCCAGGTCAGCCTGTGCCGCTGGGGCCACCTGCAGCAGCCAGAGGATGGCGCCATCCGACTGTGGACTAATGGGGCCAAGGCCTCGCACGGGGGTGCAGAGGCCGTTCTGCTGCTGGTGAACCATGGCCAGGGCGTGGAGATCCAGGTGAGGGGCCCAGATGCAGGAAAGTGCTACATCCTGCTGGACCTGATGTGCAGCCTCGTGGACAACCTGCTGGCGACTTCGCTGCCTGGCCTGCTAACCGTCAGGCACTACCTGAGTCCACAGCAGCTAAGAGAACACCATGAGCCCATCATGGTCTACCAGCCAAGGGACTTCTTTCGCGCCCAGGCGCATAAGGAGACCACCCTCACCAATACCATGGGAGGCTACAAGGAAAGCTTTAGTAGTGTCCTCAGCTTTGGCTGTGCAGAGGTCTACCAGCAGGCTAGCCTAGGGATGGATGTCCACATATCAGAGGTCTCCTTCCTGGCCAGGAGGAAGCTCTGCCGGCTCCTCGACCCGCCAGATGCCTTGGGCAAGGACTGGTGCCTTCTGGCCATGAACTTGGGCTTATCAGATCTGGTGGACAAATACAGCCCAGCAAGTGGGGGCAATGAGGAAGGTGTGCCCCAGCCCAGCCCCACAGCCTTGCTCTTACGGGCATGGAGCAGACGCCCCGAGAGCACGGTGGGTACCCTCATAGCCAAGCTGAGGGCGCTGGGGCGCAGGGACGCCGCTGACTTCCTCCTCAAGGTGTCCCCGGTGTTCAGGGTGAACCTGGAGGTTGCCACGCTGGACAGTTGTGGCCCCAGCTGCAATGGGGGAACCTCCCACAACTCCATCAGCTCTGTCATATCCCGGTAAATGAACAGTCGGGTGCATAACGGGAAGTGCAATCAAAGTGGGATCCGGCCCTTACTGTACTAATCTTCTGCTAAGTGGAACCGCTGATATGTGTCCCACCCGGGCTAATGCACATCGGACGCATTACGAACGAGTTCTTCGTTAATGAAGCATAGCCTCCAATTTCCAGTGATTAAAAATGACTAAAACTTACTGACACTAGTTTACCACTGGTTTTTCATGTTTAAACATGCATATTTAAAATCAGCTTCTACTTGAAAATAAGTTGACTGTGTGTGTTCAGAATTATTTTTTGTGGGGTAATAGCGGTATTTTAATTTAGCAGCCAATCTCACACAATCGAAAAAGCTCCCAAGTGTTTATCCTTTACCTCTCAGTTCTGTCATCTGAAAGGAAGGTGATGACGCAGTGCAAATTTGTGCTGGATTTTGTATGACATATTTCTTTTTACCCTATGTAGAACTGAGAACATGTGGGAGTTTAAAACCAGGGAAAGACCTGGGGAACAAAAATAAAATCAAAGCATTTCCAGTAGCAATCATTCAGCAACTATTACTGCTGCAACCAGCTATCCGTTATACATGTCTTTTGTGTTCTAATCGGTAAAAAAAAAAAAAAAAAAGCATACCTGTTATGTGTAATGTCTTAGTTTTTTCCATTTTAACTATTGAAACTTTTACAATTCTTATCTTGCTGGCGAATGACTAACTTGTTTGTTATTATAAAGTATTACATCATTATCCAAGGTAACTTATTGTAGCCTGATCTCGTGGCTTCAGCATCAGCGCAGACGCTTGACCAATTAAAAATGCTTGACCACATTGATATTTTTTTCATCCTCTCAGACAGGTGACCGACTGTGCGTAAGCTGTGTAACAGGGGTTGAGGACGCCGAAGTGCCTGATTCTGTTTTGTCATAGTAAATGTTCAGCACTGCGTAAATGAACAACAGATTTACAATTGTTTTTTGTCTTTTTTTTTCTTTCCTCCCCCCTTCTTGTACATGGTATCTGCAAAAACAGAATAGACAGGTTTTACATATGTTCCAGAGGGTGATTTTGGTTGAATGAGTTGGAATTTGGCTACACTCTTTCTCCTAGTGTTGTCCTGTGCATGAGTGTGTGCTCTAGATACTTTGTTGTACTTCCACAATCCTGAGACGTGCTTTCGAGTAAAACGCTCCCAGTTTCCCGCAATGATTATGAGAGCTATGTATGCAGTGGTAAATACGTCTGACCTGTAGGGCCTATGATTCTCAGTTCCATGGGGTGCACTCAGGATCACCACTGCCTTGACTGGATAAGCAATTATTGAAAACTGTGATTGAATCAGGATGTCAAAATAAGTAAAGAAACATGGTAGTAATTAAAGTGAAAATTACCTTTTCCTTGAGCACATCAGTCCTTTGTGAAAATGAAGCAAATTCGTCCCACGCTGGAAACCAGTTAAAACAATCACTGGTTAACGGCACACTGTCTGGAAGAGTGATTTTTTACACCCTAGCAACTGTATTAAGACAGCTCCCACTGAGTGACCCATCAAGTTTTTTGTTTTTGGGTCTTTCAGAAAGTAGTGGCGTCCGTGTTCTCGCAAAAAGGGAATTTTGGTGCAATAAAGTATGACCCAGTTTTAACATGAGGTAAAACGTGAAGAAGCTGCACACACTGCGGTAGCGTGTGTCTGAGCCCGACCAGGTCCAATGCAGAAACGTGGAAGGATAAACTGTTTTTTTTTTTTTTTTCCCCCCCCTCTATGCCACAAAGTGGAAATTGAAGATTTAGTTCTTTCCTAGAAGTTGTTGTTACAGAAAACTGATTTTGGAGTTTGCTTCCCCCCTTCCTCAATTTGGATTCTTGAATGTCCCTAATCTTGTCTTTGTAGTTTCATACCTGCACTTAGCTCTTTTCTTGTTTACTTTTGCAATAACACTGCCTTTGTACAGCACATTAGGCTTTTGTTGAGTTCTCAATCCTAACCCTCCCCAAAAGAAATGAAAGGAAAAAATAGGTGCCTGAAATTTGCAACCTTTTACTTGTCTTTACCTGCAGCCATAAATGAATTAAACACCTATTAATATTAGCAACATTTTACTATATTTACTAAAATTGTGGAGACTGAAATACGACAAAATCTTTAATGTAGGAATGTGTAGAACGTTACAAAGTTGAAAAACAGCATTAAAATGTTTTCAGACCCATTTTTACAACTAAATTGAATTAAAAAATGAGGTGATAAGCACTTTTCTAGTGTTTTAATAAATGTGTAAAGCTGTGGATACATACATACATACAATACATGCAATGTAGTGTGTTTTAAAGTACGTATGAGTGTTTTGTGAGAGCAGGAGACAAATAAAATAACGAAATCAAAACAATTTGTTCCTGCTCTCTACCGGGCGCCTTATATAGGATGTACTAAGAGGGAAGTCCTTAATTTTGAAAGGCACTTTAAAATTGAATGTTTTTTGGATGTTTGAAGCTTGACCTATACATTCTTTACCTAAAGAAAACCTGTTCTTTGACCTTGATGTTACATTTTGGGAACAGGAGTAGAACAAGTTAAGTAACTTCAACAGTACTTTTTTGCTTTTTTTTTTTTTTTTTTTTTTTTTTTTTTTGCACACAACTTTCTGTATATAATATGTATTGTATTCTTAAAGCATGCATTGGTATTTTCTTAAATGTTGTGTTGTGGTTTTATAATAAAGTAAGCCTAATTATCTAAACTTGTATGTTTTCTCTGACTTGCTTTTATACCTTATCACTGACACTGCATATGAACTGTTCAAGGGTACTGGGCAACGATTTGATCATCTGAATGGCGATTTAGGCATTGTGTGAGGCTTTCTTTGGGTGCTGTCTTTAGCTACTGTATCTTTGTTTAGTTTGATGTATTTCAAGTTGAAAAACTTACCGTTGGCAGTATTGATGGAGTGTAATCGATATGCTGCAGGCTGGTTTTTCTAACTTCATTGTGTTGACAGGCAAAAAGGACAAGATAACTTTCCGTGAAACAATGTCCTTGTGTTCTTTTACCTTGAAAGATTGACTTTGAGATATTTTTGTGAGAACTTAGTCAGCAAAAGATGTACACTCACGTTTCTTCTGTATGTATGTACAAAATTCTGGCACGTACTTCACAGATGGGGTTTAAAAAAAAAAAAAAAAAAAAAAGGCCTGAACTGGGCTTAGACAGTGCGTAGACTCCAATTTTCAACTTGTACTTACCAGCAATCATTATTTACTGTCAAAGGTGTTCACATGTCCACACAAGACAAGCACAGGCACACTGATGGGTTCTCACTTTTGCAGCGTTGAGATGGGCCAATCAGCCAAAACACGTTGCTAGGAATTTTCCAGACCCTGACGAAGTCTCCGAAAATGCACCTAAGCCCTTTACTCATCATTTCTGTCACTTGATGCCAGCACTTTGATGGGTGAACCTGACAGTGGCCCCATCACTCCAGCCGCCGTGGTGAGGAATGTACCACTTGCAGGTACGAAGAGTAACAACAAGTAATGACTCTTGACAGGTTCACTGTCAATGATGCTTATATTCCTCTGACCAGTGAAGTAGTTTTTACCAGGCCAAGAATGCCTTAAAATACCTATACCACCTGTTAGTGTGCTGCATCCTATTTCTGCCCATCTGCCACATATAGTTCAGATAAATAGACGAACGAATAGTCTGAATATGATCAACACGGGCATCATCAGCCAGAGGGCTAAACAATTTTTTTTAATGGCTGCTGGTGGTAAGGTTCCACAGGAAAACCATCCATCTCCAATAAGAGCTGTTTCCTAGAGGAGACAAACTGTAAATCAGCTCCCTGAGTTCACCCTGCAATGTGAGACATGCTCCGGTTGGTGCAGTGTAGCTTACTCCTATATATATTTATTCATTAGCAGACACTTTTCTCCAAAGTGACTTCCAATGAACACTAGGTAGTGTTACCAACCCACATCTTATTCACCCAAGGTCACTTTCACTGCTAGATACACTACTTACAATGGGTCACTCATCCACATAGCAGCAAAACACATGTCCTCTGTCATTCACACACAGTGGGTGGTTTTATTGCCGCAATCCATGTGAACATGCATCATGTTCGTGGAAGGAAACGCCACAGACTGAGCGGGGATCGAACCCACAACCTCTCGCACCACTTCTGAGTCACGTGCTGCCCAGTTAAACCAGTTACCTTAGTCTATATTTCAGAATTAAACGTTAGAAAAATATTCTGCTCACAAACGTTGTCGCAAATCGTTTCAGGATTCTTAGGTGCACTCAGTCCATCCATCTGTCTGGTATCTTCTCTGGAGACACAGCAGTCGTGTGTAATGAAAAGGAACCGTCACCGTGTGACACAGAAAAACAAACAAGCTGACCTTTTAAATAAGTTAATTAAGCAGCTTTATTCACAGATTCGGCATTATATTCTGAAGAAAAAGTTACTGCAAAGGCTCCAAAACTGAGATGTGCGAAGGACAAGAAAGAGGAATGTGAAGCTGATCTGCATTTACTCGGAATGTTGCGCTCGGGTCGCAGGTTTCGAGATGCACGCGTCCCTCCACTGTGGGACAGTGACGTCACGTAAGGAGTCGTAGGGTGCCCACTGAGTGCACGTGGAGGCGGACCGGCTCGTATGCCGAGCTCTATAAAGACAATCGGGAACAGGGGCTTGCTGCCTTTGTTTTTTTTTTTTTTCTTTTATTTGTCACACAGACGAGCAGCAAGGAGAACTTTTTTTAGAACCTTTATCGCTCTCCTGAAAGACTTAGTATTTTTCAGCTGGAGGTATGTCTGTTTTAGCTTTTTTATTTTCAGGGTCAAGCGAGTTGGCTGAGTAATAATGTTTTTCTCCATGATCCCGCGGCATCATCATGTGCTTAGTTATTATTATATAATATTATATACTTAGTTATATACTGTATTTCCCACACTTTAGTCACCCACTAGCACATTTACTAGGGCTGGGTGACCAACATTCGTTTGCGTTTTCTTTTCTATATGATATCATCGTTTGTGTTCAGATGGGGTTTTCAGTCGGGGTTTAATTCGGAGTAACTGCTCCCGGCTGTCGCGCTGCTCTTTGGAAGCGCGTTTCGGCTGCACGGGATTTGCGCGCGCTTCCAGTTTCGGTTTTCGCGCTCAGTCGCCGGTCCGACTCAGTCCGTGTCCTTCCCTCTGGCATCATTCGTTCATCGTCGGCCGAGCAAAACGCCCCGTTTTCTCCCTCGAAGGGGATCTATGGCTTTTTCTAAGTCTTTGGGTACCCGTCCTGGGTGTTTTCCCTTCCCCCTCCAGCCCTGCGCCCTGTGTTGCCGGCGCCTGCGGCTCGCCGCGACCTCGGGTTTCAGCCACTGTGTGTGTGCGTGTGTGTGCGTGTGTGTGCGCGTGTGTGCGTGTCACCTCTGAGACTTGAGCTTTCTGCATAAACTTTAAATTGAGACATGACCAAAATTACACAGCAAGTACTGCCAGCGGTTTTTATATATTTGTTTTTCGACCTCTTAATCTAGCCACCTTTTTTTCCAGAGTCTAGAGATTACAGAATTTTTAGAAACTGATCACTACCGAGGGGGTAGCTAAAAGATGTCTAAATGTTCCGAAACTCACGTAAATTATTATCTTATAGATCAAAAATATGTATTTTTTTTAATCTTTGGGAGAAGCTAAACGCCTCGGTCATCCATTCTCTGTATTTAATGAACGGGATTGGTTAACTATTACAAAATCCATTTCTCTGTGAGGTTATCACATTCCACATTCTCTGTTTTTGCTCGAAACGCACAACTAAGATCACGTCAGCATCGTAATGAAAGCCGCATTGCATTATTGTAGTTTTTCTGACAATTGAAAGTTATTCCTGCTGTCTTTCAAAATACAGGTAAAGTCCTATTAATGTTGGGCTTTATAAATCTGTTTCCAACAAGCGGAAAGCATGATTGTCTTTTTTTTTTTTTTTCCCCCAGCTGTGCCACCATGAGATGTTTAGCAGTGTTTGCAGTGTGTGTGAGTGCAGCTGTAGCTGTTCCTCTACTGGATGCTCAGCTGGATAAGCACTGGCATTTGTGGAAACAATGGCATAGTAAGAAATACTATGAGGTATGTACACAGTCTACTAGGTACTGAGTTTAAGGAGTTCATTTTATATCTTAAGGCTATGGTTTGTATTGTGCTTTTCAAAGTCTGTGTCTATGTATAAAAGCCCCTGTTGTGAGTATCAGTGGGCCTAATATTTTCAGTAATTTCTGCAAGTAATGTCATTAGATGCTTCTGCAATGAAGCTGTGTAATGTTTCACATTTAAACTTGCTTTCTTATGTAGACGGAAGAGAGCTGGAGGAGAGTGGTTTGGGAGAAGAATTTAAAAAAGATTGAGTTGCACAACCTGGAGCATTCCCTTGGAAAACGTTTGTTTCGCCTTGGGATGAACCAGTTTGGTGACATGGTAGGTGGTTTGTGTGCTCTTTGGTTTCTTGCAACAGTAGACAGTGCTGTGTATGTGGAGGCATGCTCCTAATGATTTGCCCTCCTTCAGACAAATGAAGAGTTCAAACAGCTTATTAATGGTTACAAGCACAAGGCTGAGAAGAAGGTCAAGGGGTCACTGTTCCTTGAACCTAACTTCCTGATGCCACCAGACCAGGTTGACTGGCGGAAGCATGGCTATGTCACTCCTGTGAAGGACCAGGTAAGAGCTATGAAATGAACAGCAACTTGAAGAGAATTTTTTTTTAGTGTTTTGCAGCACTAGTATTTGAAATTGAACATATTATTCTGTAGGTAGAAATATAAGAGGAAGCAGATACTGTAGTGGTTAGGACTATCATCTTTCAGTCTGTAGGCTTCAAATCCCATTTCCTTCTGCAATACCCTCAAGCAAGGTACTTGACCTAAATTGTCCCTTAAAATTCACCAGTTGTGTAACTGGATAAATAATGCAGTAGTTTATACACAAACGTGACATTTTCACGTTGCTTTGGAGAAAAGCATCATACTTTGGAAGTGGTGGTGGGAGTTTGAATAGAACAACATTGCTTGTACTGTGCAGCTTCTCATTTGCATGTTCAAACTTGGTTCATTATGTGCATGTCTCCCCTACTGAACTAAATTCCTCCCTATTCTCTGTTCCACAGCGTCAGTGTGGCTCTTGCTGGGCGTTCAGCTCCACAGGTGCCATAGAGGGTCAGATGTTCAGGAAAACTGGTAAGCTGGTGTCCCTGAGTGAGCAGAACTTGATGGACTGCTCTCAGCCAGAGGGGAACCACGGCTGTGATGGTGGGATAATGGACCAAGCCTTCCAGTACGTTCAGGACAACAATGGCTTGGATACAGAGGCATTTTACCCATATCAAGCAACGGTAAGCCCTTCTGAGCAGGGAAGTGAAACTAATTCATATTTGAAGAGAATTTTCATAAAAGCAGTGATGCAAAATGTGCTTATTTGCTTCATTGTTTTCCTTTTGTAGGACAACCAGCCCTGCCAGTATGATCCTAATTACAGTGCTGCCAATGGTACTGGCTTTGTGGACATTCCCAGTGGGAATGAACAAGCGCTGATGCGGGCAGTGGCTGCCATTGGTCCAATTTCCGTTGCCATTGATGCTTCTCATGAGTCCTTCCAGTTTTATCAGTCTGGTAAGTTTTGTTCTGATCATGTCAAGGTTGACATTTGAGCCAATATAACTTTCACTGCAAACACAATACTTAGTTCACTTGTCACATTACTCTAAGTGACTATTCTAATTACTACTCTTAGGAATCTACTATGAAGAAGCCTGCAGCAGTGTGAATTTGGACCATGGTGTCTTGGTTGTTGGTTATGGTTATGAGGGCCAAAATGTTGATGGAAATAAGTACTGGATCATCAAGAACAGGTACTGATAATGACCTTATAGCCATCAGTTCTTGCGTAAAACAACCCACTTTCCATGTACTGTGGCTGACAAAATGCTAACCGTTGCTTTGGTTCTTTCCTCAGCTGGACTGAGAGGTGGGGTAAGAAAGGCTACATCTACATGGCCAAGGACAGGAACAATAACTGTGGAATTGCAACTGCTGCAAGCTATCCTCTAGTGTAGCTTGACTGAAAATGGCCTTGTTACAATAATCTTAATGGTGTTGAGAGCTTGCCTAACTATAGGTCAGGGGACAAAACCACATTTGATTTGTGGTTTATCAATTCCGTTGGTGTCAACTTCTTTTTAGCTTTTTAAAAAAATTGTGTCCTTGTAAATATTCTGGTTACTTGAATGTCTTGTACAGTCCTGGATTGTTTATGCTCATGGGCAAAAGGTGGCTTTTACAGCAGTGATCAATTAAATACCATAAAATTTCACCTCTATTCAGTCCATTGTCATTTTTCCAAAGCAAATTTACACTTAACTGTACACTAGAAGCCATGCTGATAATTTCTCCCACCCATTCTCAAACTCTACAGGCTTGATGAAACGTGCTGTGATTTTGTACTTTGCAAATTTGTGCCCTGCTCCAAACTGTACTTTTCCTGGAGCGTTACATGCTCTAAGTTCTGCTTGATCTTAATGTGGCAGAAATTAATTGAGGAAAACCAAGGATTGAGATGGAAGTTCAGAAGAACCCAAGGCATTTCCATGGATTTAGTGTTGAAGCAATAAAGGGTTGGTTTCCTGGGAATCTTGAACAAATCAAATTTAGAAGGTGGAATTTGAGATTAACGTTTGACTTGTCTTCAAGCCTAGTAGCTTGTAGCAAAGTTTTGTGATGCTACATGATAATGCGGGATGTCTTGTTAGGAAACTACAAGCTTCGGTTTGGACAATACTGCTGTACTGACAAGACTAAGTAACTCCTTTCAGAAAGTCATCTAGTTAACTAAGCTATCATTGTCACAATGCAGACCTCATTTTATGTAGTTTCAGAAGCTAGGAAATTTAACACACCATCCCCCATAGAGAAGTCATGTGACCAGTTTCAAAACAATGTGAAGCAGGTCACTTCTGCTTCTCAAGAATGTTTGAATACAATTCCTCGAGGGCCCTGTGCAAGGATTTCCTCCTACCTCTTTATTCTCACTATTACTGGTCTGTATTAATGATGCAGGTTTAAAAGATGGGATTTTATGGAGATATTTTTCCCTCAATATTGTAGATTCAAACTGGTACTACTTTTGATATTTCAGACTGGTTCAAAGGTATATATAGAATGTTTCTCATGCACATCCATTGCTGTATTGTCAGGAAAAAAGACAGCCACAAAATAGAGCGACAGTGTACTTAATCATCTTAAGCAAACATTTCAGTTTCAGGCGAACAAGAGAGCAGCATGTGACAGAAGAGAAACCCTCAGTGTCAAAGGTCCTGCAGGTGTTAAAACGTGAACATTTTATTGCCTGTTAATAGCTATTATGAGCTCTCCAGGCCAACCTTCTGCACCACAAACACCATGAATGTGACTTGTACAATTTACATTAGAGCTGAGTAAAGGCCAAAACAAGTGTGCGTGGCCAAGACGGTACACTTTTGGTATGGTTTTCAGTCCTGTTCTATAGTCTGCTCTGTAGGTGCATCACAACCCCTGAATTATACTTTGGATGTGGGTTTGAGTCTAACTCTATCTGTTCAATGTTTGTGTGGGCTTCAGCTGTGCACTCCAGTTTCTTCCCACCATTCAAAGACATGTTTCAGATGAACTGGTGACTTTAAATTGCCCATATTGTCTGAATGTGTGTGACTGTGCTACAATGGACATACACCCTTTCATTCGTGTACCTTGTACAATTTGTGCTTTTGGGATAGGCTCTGGATCGTTGTGACCCTGCAGTGAACCACTGATGATGGATAGTCAAAAAAAAAACAAACAATAAAACACATTAATAGTGAACACTCAGTTCACTATCAGTTAATGGTGAAAATGTACTGTATTTATTTCTTACAGTAAAATACACAGTGTTTATTAGGTCAGTTAAACCCTTATTGCTCGGTTTTCAGACTTTCACCAATTCAGTTAACAGCTGGATTAATCCAGGTAAGAGCCAATACAGATTTACTGAGATTTGCAGGAATTTCAGGAAATTGTTAAGCATTTTTGTTAAATTATTGGGTGGCGTGGTGGCGCGGCAGGTTTGGCCTTTGCCCGCTCTCTGGTGGGTCAAGGGCTCAAGTCCTGCTTGGAGTGCCTTGCGACAGACTGGCGTCCCATCCTGGGTGTATCCCCTCCCCATCCAGCCTTGCTCTGGTTCGCCACGACCCTGCTCGGGGCAAGCGGCTTCAGACGGTATGTGTGTGTGTGTGTGTGTGTGTGTGTGTGTGTGTGTATTTGTTAAATTATATACAGTAGCAATGATTAGACTTGTACTGACACAGATGTGAATGCTGACATTGACCTCATCTTGTCAAAAAGCGAAAGCAATGTTCAGTACTCACTTTTTTCTTACTTAAATGATGCTTTAAATCTGAATTTTGAGACACAAATCCTGCGTCCATAACATCTTGATATAACCATTTCCTTCATGCTATAAACTTATGTCTCATTTTCCCATCTACTTCCACTGTATGAAATGTCCTATAATTATCAAAGAAAGAAAGTAAAACAGCGTGAGTACAACAATGTAAAACTGAAATATAACAATTTTACACCAATGTCAGATGTCAGGCTTGTAACTTAATATGCATGCAGCTCACAAGCAGTGGCAGTATACTCTGTCTTAAAGACTTTTCAAAGCCTAAGGGTCATAAGGAGGAAGGTCATCAGCTGCAACTGGAATCACATAAAAGACTAAATTTTAAGTTACTATTAACATGGTGTTTTCAAAAAGTTATCACTCCCTTGAACATTTATTTTGGTTATTTTGGAGTTCTTTAAAAAATAAATAAATAAATAAATAAATAAATAAATAAAGAACTAGAATGTTTTATTTACAAAAGCACCCAGTGCTTTTAATGCAGAATACTGGCACCACGTAGAGCTCAGAATTTTTGGGGTATGCCTGTATGAGGGGTCTGACATATACACATATCTTCAATGAAACAGTAGGTGTGATGTCATGACCTAAATGTTGGCAGTTCCATATTCTTCACAGCAGTCTTCTTCTTCTTCTTCTTCTTCTTCTTCTTCTTCTTCTTCTTATTATTATTATTATTATTATTATTATTTTGCACCTTTGTCCAAGGCAACTGACAGTCCTATGCAAACTGATTTTACAGTTTACACACAAAGGTATTTTTACTGTATCAGTTCAAGGCAAGCACCTTGATCAAGGGTCCTGCAGCTGGAGTGACATACTGAACAGGTACCAGTGGTCAGACTGCAAGACAACAGCTCAGACCAGGACGTGACCTGCTGCCAAAGCGTATGATAAGTTGTTTTCTTTGTAAGAATCCTTCAAACTCAGTCATTTTCATTCTTAACACTGACCAGAGGAGGATTTATAATCAGTACAGGTGGACCTAATTTCCCTTTCAATACGATCTCTCAAGAAAAAGGGAAACAACTTATGCAGCTTATGCTGTTCATGGAAAATGTTTGAATTAAGTAACTGTCTTTTTTTTTTTTAATCCAAAAAATTTCAATGTTTAAGTCATTTAAAATGATTTACCAGTAAATAGAAAAACTATCCTATTTGTACTGACTTTGCAATACAACCTAGAAAATAATCAGGGAGGGGCGAATACTTTCTGAATGAACCTTGTAAATTAAGTAAAGTAAAATAAACAAGTAAATTGTTTATACAAAGGAATTCTTTGGCTCTTTTTACAAGTCTTACAATTACCTAAATGTTGTTTTAAGTCTATTATTTAGTAGCAGAATCTTAAAATAGACTGTTAAACTGCATGGTAATGAAAAAGGCACAAAAACCACTAAGTCATGTGTTATTTACTGCTGAGTCAAAAACTGATCAGAGACATGTTTCTGCAATGTCATATTCCTCAGTTTTTGAACTTAATGAGTTGAAGACATTCATTTATACTAATTCATGAACCCTCAGCAGCTTTTTAAAAGTTTATAAGAGGATCTCAGTTTTGGCAAAATATTTCTTTTGCTATCAACTTGTCACGACTCCACCCTTATCTGCGGTGGCTGCAGAAGGGTTTCCATGTATTCCAAGACCAAACCATGGCCCCTCTTTTTGCTGTTGACTCATCACAATTTGTAATCCATGACTGACACGGAAATGTGATACTTGCATTCCGGCTAGGTCCAGCTGAAGGTCTCCGGAAAGAGCTAATACAGCAAACTCAACAGCATGAAGCCATGGATGTCATGGTCTAGCTGAGGCACTGATAGTTAGGTAACACGTAAACAATAACAACAATGTCCTTAAATTTCCTTGAACAGGTTTTATTTGTTTGGTTTTGGTCAGTCTGTAGCTTGGCAATTTTTCCAGGAGACTTCTTTTGCATAATTTACCCACCTTTTAGAATTAAATTGTTTAACTTTACCTGCATGTTACTGCCTAATGTTCAAATATGGGGGAGCACAGAGGCACTGGGGCTTCACACTTCGGCTGTAGATTTCAAAGTGGGTTCAAATACAGCCCAGTCTCTGTTGGTTTCTCGAATTTGTTCCTACCATCAAAAAACATATCTTTCAGATTTACATTTATTCGCTTAGCAAATGCTTTTCTCCAAAGCAACTTACAATGGATACTATGTAGTGTTATTAGCCCACATACCTTATTCACCACGGTGACTTACACTGCTAGATACACTACTTACCCTGGGTCACTCATCCATACATCAGTGGAACACACTCTCCTGTCACTCACACACTATGGGGGAACCTGAACAGCATGTCTTTGGACTGTGGGAGGAAACCCACACAGACTGAGTGGGGATCAAACCCACCTCCTCTTGTACCACCCAGATGCTGTCAGACAGCAGTGCTACTCACTGTGCCACCATGCCTTATGTTTGAACTGCTTGTGTCTGTGCGACTGAATCAGTGTGTGTAATTTCCCTATGATGGACTGGCATCTGGGATGTGTCCTCCCTCACACACTGTATTTATAGAGTAAGCTCCCAATGACAATGACCTTGCACAGAAAAACTGGTTGTGGATGGATGGATGGATGGATTGATTTAAACACATATGTAAATAAAATTGTAAACAGTGATAAATGTGGATGCAGTTTACTATAGTTCAAAATTGCATTTGAACACATTGACACTAGATACCTGACTGATTTTTTGTGGTCCATTTTATTTTGAGATGCCTCATGGTTTTGTCTCAGATGACTTTCAATGTATTCAAGCACCCACTTTCTTGCTGGAGCACTCACTCACTTTTCCCTCACTTTCATTTACTGCGTGTCGTGGTGACGATCACGGCAGTTTGAAGCCAGTCTCACAGTTACTAGGATCAGGCAATGGGCGATACAGGGCAGCAGTCCTTACCACTAAGCTATTCATTACCGCATCGCAATTTACATATATCTATATTTACACTAGGGGGGTGTGGTGGCGCAGTGGGTTGGACCACGGTCCTGCTGTCCGGTGGGTCTAGGGTTCGAGTCCCGCTTGGGGTGCCTTGCGACAGACTGGTGTCCTGTCCCGGGTGTGTCCCCTCCCCCTCTGGCCTTACGCCCTGTGTTGCTGGGTAGGCTCCGGTTCCCCGTGACCCCGTATGGGACAAGCGGTTCTGAAAATGTGTGTGTGTGTATATTTACACACGCACCTTCAAACTCTTTGCATCTCTGATTCAAACAAACAAGTGTTGCTCCAGACGTAGCACCCTATGTGATCTGAATGCTGAGGTAGGTAGAGCAGACCCTGTTTCCTATGTGCCTTATTATAAGCCCAATACTTTGGAAGTCAGCATTTATGAGAACATGTCTTATATGTGTCAGAAATCCACTCCAGTGCCATGACATGGAAGACTGATACAGACTGAATGTTTACAGAAGCTTAACCAGAGCACAGCAGATGACTGTATACCCTTCACATCTCCTATTAGACACAATGTAACTGTGTCCAAAAAACACAGTCAGCTCTTCTCAGCATGCAGGTAACTGCATGACGTATGGGATTCAGCAGAGTCATGGTGATCAAAAGTAAAGCAAAACACGCACACACACTCTCTCTCTCTCTCTCTCTCAGAACTGCTTGTCCCATACAGGGTCGCGGGGAACCGGAGCCTACCCGGCAACTCAGGGCATAAGGCCGGAGAGGGAGGGGACACACCCAGGACGGGACGCCAGTCCGTCGCAAGGCACCCCAAGCGGGACTTGAACCCCAGACCCACCCGAGAGCAGGACCGCGCCACCGCGCCCCCGCGCCCCCGCGCTCCCCCCAAAGCAAAACAAAATAATGAAATAATCAGAATCAGAATCAGAACGAGCTTTATTGCCAAGTATGTTCACACATACAAGGAATTTGTCTTGGTGACAGAAACTTCCACAGCACAGACAGAATGACAGTGACAAGACACAGATGAGAAGACAGAATATGTGAATAAAGGATAAAAAATATATAAAAAAATATAAAGTACACAATATACAAAAAATAGTCACAAGACATTATATGTATATACAGGTATGTTCTATACAAATGCAGGGGAGTGTGAGTAAGTTCTGATGTGATAAATAGTTATAAGTATAAATAGCGTTGTGTATTGCACTGGTTTACTCTCTAGGGGGAATTTAGCTGTTCATAAGGTAGATGGCCTGAGGAAAGAAACTTTTCTTGTGCCTGGCTGTTCTGGTGCTCAGTGCTCTGTAGCGCCGGCCAGATGGCAAAGGACCCTGAACAGCATGTCTTGGAATGTCAACTACAGTAATGTGAATATTCTTTCTTAATTTCATCATAAACTGAGATGTATAGGCCAGATTTTATTAGAAAGCATGGCAAGCTTTCAAAATGTGAATTTCATCCTTTAATGCATACAATAAAATTTGCACTGACATACTGAGCAAGTAAGCAGGGATACACAAGTGTGCTGACATGTTACTGTGTAACTCAAGTTCCCAAACCCCTTCAAAATGTTCATCACGTCTCTTGTACATTTACTTTCTTACAGCGCCTCTCAATGGTAGAAAGAGATCCCTGCATGTCTTTGTAGATGTATGCTGTTTATGCTTATACCCATAAACAGTATCTGTATGTTTATTTCTTGATAACGTTTTTCATATTTTTCCATGAAATCTTTTGTTATGTCATTTATTTTTTAATACAAAAACTGAAAATAATGACATTTTATAGATGTATTATGGTATAACTTCATACAGTAACCCTGGCAGTGTTGATTTTTAAAAGATTTTATGGCCTGTTTTGCATGGTCATTTCATTAAATTAAATTAAAACTTTAATTTCTATGAATCTTAGGGACCACTTCAGAAATTCAGCATTGCTAGTTTACCTGAACTGCATGTCTTTGGACTGTTACAGGAAACCAGAGCACCCAGGGGAAACCCATGCAGATACAGGGACAACATGCAAATTCCATATGTACTAAGCTGGGTTTAAACCTACACCTCAACAGCCCAACCAGTGTGAGACAACAGCATTACTCAATGTGACATAATTCCACCCTACCAGTCACACATTCCTTATTGAAAATATGGTGTAAAACTCTTGTTAAAATAAAACTCAATTGCAGCTTTTGGAGCATCAAAGATCTTCTTGAAACGTCCAAAAATTTTTTTTGTTCATCCGTGTCCAGATTTTAAATTGCTCATGTGTCTCTACATTTTTTTCATTTTTATGTAACTTTTATTTTAATTTTCATTTTATTGAGAATAGTTAGCAAAGTATATAGAAATATCAGCTGGTTTTTTTAATTTTAATTTGCAATATGCAAGTGCATATTAAGAAGCAGATTTAGACCATATATATGCCACTCAAGAGTTATGATTGGAATAGGAAAAAATGAATCGGGGGGAAGGCAGAGTTTTCAGGATGTCAAGTGTCAGTATCATAACCGGTACCAGTATCATGTTTTTCATCCATGCCAAAATTTCACTGGAAATCTACTGAAAGAAGAAATGAAATGTCTCGTGTCTCTGCCAGTACTGTGGTTGACTGGGTAGAGCTGAAATTCGGCTATTGTGCTCAGAATTCTGCTTTTTCCTATTAGCGTTACTATTTAAGTGATACAGCAGCTGTGACATCTCTACCGTCTCTACAGAATGCGCCAGCGACAAAAGAGCTGTTATGAACAGAAAGGCTTTCAGGGTGGACTTCCATTTCTGTCTCATAATTCTGTAGAAACGAAAGCTGAAACCATTAACACATTTTCACAATAGTTCTCATAACAATCAGAATACCTGTTTCAAAACACATCATTGCTGGTGAACAGCATTCTCTCAGCATTATGAATTCATTCTTGACCTCAACAATTACATACGGACTACAGATTGCATTGCTTTGCAGAGAAGGAAGGAAACACTGAGAACAGACTTAAAAATGTTTTATTCAGAGTGACATTTAAGGTCAACCATGTGTGCCAATATAACTATTATAAAGTCATTTGACATGTTCACTGAGGAAGACCCATTGCATACACAGCTGAGTATCAGACAAAGACAGATGAAAATGTTATAAAAAGGTGTCCCTGCATGCAGTCTGATCTAAAGCGTCCCTTTCTGTGGGACGTATCCTGTGCTGCGACCAGTCCTGAGTCAGCTGCTTCTCAGGCTGCAGTGCCTTCCCTTGAGGGTAGCTCTCACTTGGCACACTTCTGGAAGATGGAGATGTACTCCCGCACATCATCAGGGGAACCCAGCACCACAGGGACCCTCTGGTGGATGCTCTCGGGTTGGATGTCCAAGACGTTCATGATGCCGGTGGTTGCCATTCCACCAGCCTGCTCCATGATGTAAGCCATGGGGTTGCACTCGTACAACAATCTCAGCTGGAAATCAAAGCAATTTAGTTTGTTTGTGCTCATCTCGCAAACTATGTCAAAAGCCCACCCAGACTAGCTCTGTCTTTCCCCGAGGCTTGCCCCGTGGTCGAGGAAAGGCACGTCAACAAACTGCAGGTGTCTGAGCAGTGCAGGTCTGTATAAGGATCTTATCCTCATAAATCTTTCAGTAAATATAAATAAATAAATGTCAATGCCATAGAAATAATTCAGCAGCAGTTGTCCCAGCTTTTTTGCACAGGTTCCAGCTGTGACTTATTAGTTGGTTATAACAACAACAAACAACAACAATAAACAAAAAGGGTTATTTCCCACAACTTCCTGATTTTGATGAGCGGTTCTGATTTAAGTTTATTTTTAAATATATGAAAATCATGAAAATGATGAAAATCAAGAAAATTTTAAAGAAGTGCAATTATTGGGACAGTCCTAAGCAAATAGCTGAGCACAATGGACTATTTTAAAAGGGTTTTCTGATACTTTCAGTTCAGTTGATTTGAAATGGACAAACAAGAAGCCGTAAAAATAATTTGTTGTGAGCAAGTTGCTTTCTTACCTTTCCTTTAGGGCTCTTCACATTGGCAGGGTATAGGAAGATGCCTCCATATACAAGGGTTCGATGTACATCAGCCACCATGGAGCCCACATACCTTCCCCCGTAAGGGGCACTGCCATCCTGCATATCAGAAGAAATGTTTCCTGCTCTGTTAACCAGGTTACATTATGCTTAATTATGCCCATTTATTCATAAAATTAATCCTTCTATACAGTGATGCACCAACAAACAATGAAACATACCTCTGGGAACTTTTTCTTTTTCAAGTATTCTGTGACCGCAGGGTCAAAGTACTGGGCATAGCCTTCGTTGAGACTGTAGATCTTACCCTTCTTCTTTATCTTGACATCCCTGTCCACCAGTATGAACTCCCCTATTGCCTGAAGAAACAGGCTGTCATTTCAGACACACATTCTTCATATTGTCATCAGACTGAAGAAAAGATTGAACGACACAGAGGTAGACCTCCTCTAAAACAAGACAGACACTGAAGGTGGAGTAATGATTGATCAATGACAGCGAGGTAAAATAATATCACGAGGGTTCCTACCTACACATGTCAATGAGATTGTGATAACAGATTTTGTTCCACCTGAAGCATATTAAGAAGGGGGGCTCACAGGGTCCAGCATGAAGCAGTTGACTCCCTGGCCAGTGGAAAGCACCATCATGGTAGCACTGCCATAGAGCGCATAGCCTGCCGCCACAATATTCCGACCTGATTGCAGGGTGTCCTTCTCGCTGGGCTCATCATCCGTCGCCTTGGGAACAAATGCATCATTCTAGGAACTTTATTTTTAATGCCTCTGTATAACCACTGCTACATTCACTAATATCTGTAAAAGCTATGCATGTGGATCCATTTATTGCGAATATAGTAACAGCGTATTGATGTCAATGCGCGTTGAGTATGCAGCGAGTAAGTCCAAGTCCACATAACAGCAATAACTATAGTTCATACTTGTTTTGCTGCAGAGTTTGAGAATTGCATCGCAAGGTTCAAGGACTAAATTTGTGGAAATGTGATTGGTGGGAAAACAATATGTCAGACCTTTTTGTAGATGGCAAAGATTGTTCCGATAGATGCGAGGCAGTCAATATTTGAAGAACCATCCAGGGGGTCAAAGCAAACAATGTATTTGCCCTGGTAAAGAGCAACGACAAAAATATCAAAGCAATGAAAAATGTGAAATCAATGCAAATGATATTAGGAAGGTGATATTGGACAAGGTCTTGAAACTAGAAGGTTGGTAGTTCATGTACCATAAAGGAATCTGCTTGGAAGCTAAGAAAGGAATATTACCTAAACTTCTCCCGTAAAAAGTCAGCCATATAAATGGGTAAAATCTGATGCTGGTCTACTGAAATTGAGAAAATTTCCTTCCATATAAATCAAGCTACACTGCATTTAATTCCTTTCACAAAACAGAAATGGATGAAATGTTTTAAAGTAAAGTGCTTGGCCCCTCTTCTGGGAGCTGAACCTATATGATCTAACTGCATAAGTACTATTCTGCTCAACTTGGAACCATAATGTCTGTCAATGCAATGTGTTCCTGGAACAAGTCCCAGCAGAACTATGGCATCCTTGTCTCTGTCTCTGCACAGACTCTCCACAGCTCCAATGCAAGGAAGGGCTAAGAACTGCACCTACCCTTCGTTCAGGCTCCACGATGATGGCCTTCTCATTCTCTTCCGAAACCAGAACACAGGAGGTGAAGGATGATTTGATCATGTTGATGACTAGGTCATTGGAGAGGATGTCCAGTTTCTTTACCTGGTCCCCAGTCACGTTGGTGCTCCCAGCGATGCCATATCTTACAGGGAAAAGGGAGAATTAGCAGGACCGATACACTAAGTACATCAATGCTCCATTGGGTGGTCATGAATGCACATTATATGAACGGGGTTGGCAATAAAAGAAACAATTGTCAGGATAATGAAAACTTTAGTAACGTGACTGTGGTTTCTAAATTTCTCTGTCGGGAATTAGATGACCCATGTACTTAAATCCTGAAATATTAGGCAAGTAAACACCGAACTGTGTAGCACAGCATCCTTTCACCACATCAGAAAGGGAAACGTGAAACTCCACAAACCTCAGATGTCAGAAAAAGTAACTCTGCTGCGCTGCAGCTGAAATGAATTCTGCTGTTAACACACATAACAAGAGCAACAGGTAGGGCAGAAATCGTCCCGTAACAGAGCATGCAGTCATTCCAAGAAAGAAATGAATCCAGAAAAAAGACGCCACATATCATGCAAGCAAGGTCCCATCTCAAGACTGCTAGAAAGGTAGCTCATAACAGGTTCATCTTGAGGGCATAAGATATCCCTTTTTTGGAAGGATACCTATATGGGAAATTTTCTGAATACCCATTTTTTGCATAATTGGAGACAAGACTGTAAAAGCTGCATGACTGGAGTCATTCAGCTACTTGTTGTTTTTTCTAAGTTCAAAACTGAGTTTCTATTACAGAAATTAATTATTTCAGTGGCCCATACATTTTGAGTGCTGATACAACCAAATTTTCTCATGTTTTTTTCAACGTATGCCATCAAAAAAAAAGTGCTAAGGAAACATCACACACACTGTCTGAAACCGCTTTTCCCAATCAGGGTCATAACAAACCGGAGCCTAACCCAGCAACACAGGGTGCAAGGGCCACACCCTGGACAGGATGCCAGTCCATTGCAAGGCACCCAACCCCAAGCGGAACTCAAACCCCAGACCCGCCAGAGAGCGGGCACAGGCCAAACCCGCCGCACCACCGCACCCCCTATGCTAGGGAAACATTTTATTGTAAAATATAATTGCATGTTTACACGTTGCATATGCTGACATAACTAGCAGGCGATTCAGATTGTATTTTTCATTAGTAAATATTGTCACGAGTACTGTACTTACAGGTTTGCAATGCCTGCTTTCCTTACGGCTGAGGAAATGGCCTTTACGGCCGTGCACATAGAATTGAGCAGGGTGGTGAGCTCTCCTGTCCCCTTGGCCTTCCTACCCTCCTCCAGTACAAAGCGTGTGAGGGTGATGACATTGGTGTCGAAGGCGCCCTTGTCCGACATGATGGTTCACGTGAGAATGCGGCCCTGCCGAGGTCTCCTGCTCCAGGTGGGACAGGTGGAGGTGAGCCTGGGTCTTAACAGGACTTTGATGGAGAGAGGGCACAAAAAGGGGGTGTTCCGGACCTGAGAGCCAATCCAGAGTGACGACAGGGAGGAGTGGTGAATGCAAACACTTCTGGCTTTGCCGAGTACAGGGGGAGCAAAGATCATGGATCAGGAGATAACTGCAGGCAGAGTGGAACGAGGTGCACGGAATAATGGGCTCTCTCAGGCTTGTAATCAGGTGGACAGCTGACCTGTGCGTTTATACGGCTTCGTCAGCACGTGTGTTGCTTGTACAACCTTGCGCACGTTTTGTAACGCGGACGTTAACAAAATGGCACGATTTTGCCGGAACAAAAAAAATTGTTTTTATTTTATTTTTCACCTTTGCATGATCTTGGAAGGATAAAATACTGTGCAGAGACCCAGCTGAATCTTGACCGCATATCACTCTCACAGGGTGGGTTTATTCATTGAACGAATATTTCCTTGAATTGAGCTGTTTCTGCTTCTTCAATGTACTACATAACAGCATAAATACATTTTTACTGCGCTTTGCCGATACGACTCTCATACTTGCTTTGTTCAGGTGACTTTTGGAAAGTAAACCGTTGCCAATTCTTACATACCATATATGCATTATGCTATTAATATTCAAGTATATTTTGAGTAAGTCTTTCTCCTAAATCGCCCACATTACAGTCATACTCGAATGGCAAGGATTTGACTTTTTGGTAAAGAAAGTCAAGCCACAGAAACTTGTAAGTCATTAAAATTTGTCATTTGAACGACTGTCTTGCAAATAAATTCTGTCTTCATAGCTTTTTTTCACTTCTGCCTTGTGAGTGCATTTTAACTTTGTGACATTTTAGAGGTCTGTATACTCCTACTCAGTATAATCTGTTGTAATACAGTTTTTTCCTTGCCCCCTTCGTCCACCTTTCATTCTTTATTTTCAGTATATACCCCTACCATCTGACCACATAGAGTGGAATGAAGTTTTGCAGTTTACAGACACCGAAGTGTGTTTAGAGTGTATTGCTGACCTTTGATCTGGACTGCTGGAGGAAGCAAGCAGCTGATATCACAATATGTCCTGTGTGAGAAAGAAGGAGATGTTTGGTGACTGGGTGAAATGTGCACAGCAGTCTCTCTTCCGAACCGAAGCACAGCTTGGGCCAAGCGAGCGCCCCTAACCCTAACCCACACACACACTGTCTGAAACCGCTTGTCCCATGCGAGGTCGCAGGGAGCTGGAGCCTAACCCGGCAACACAGGGCGCAAGGCTGGAGGGGGAGGGGACACACCTAGGACGGGACACCAGTCCATCGCAAGGCACCCCAAGCAGGACTCAAACCCCAGACCCACCAGAGAGCAGGACCCAGCCAAACCCGCTGCGCCACTGCACCCTCCGACCCTAACCCTAAGCAACTATTCTTCCCACATATGCAGCAGGACATTCTGAACTAGGGTAAAGAACCTTGCTCCAGCAGAGTCCAGCAACCTTTACATTAAAAGTACATCTCTTTCGCTGCTTAACTTTTGCAGGTAAAGGGCAAAATTTAGTGAAAATATGCAACAAATTGTACCTCGTGACTTCTCAAGTATTTGTTCCTAAGATTATTATATGTACTTCTTATGTAATTTCTGATAAAATACAATCTCCATTATTGCATCTGCATGGGACAAAATTTTGCAAATGGCCTCAGTTGTTTATTTTGAGTCAGGGGACCTAGTTACTTACTGACCTAAAATTTTTGGCTTAGGCCACTGATTAACCAGTGTGGGCTAAATGATCAAACTGGTCTGTGATCAGTTGGTTAGGGAATCCACTCAGGAGTACAGCATTAGGTAGAAGCTTAGAAAACGCAGGGTGCTAGTACAGCAGTGTCATTACACAGCTATTATATTTATTAATATTTTTTGTTATCATCACAAAGCAATGATATTTTTAGTCATAATTTAAAAGTATGATTGTTAATTTCAAATTTAAAAAAAATATATATGCACAGGAGGAGTCAAAGCTTTGGGTAACTGGCCATCACTGAACTGGGTAGAAAAAATACAAAGAAGTCACTCTGTGAAGCTACATTGTGGTACAGAGGGTAGTGCTGGTACCTAACAGCCTCTTGGCTGTTTGGGTATAGGTGCAAATCCGCCTCAGTCTGTATGGAGTTTGTATGTTCTCTTCGTTTCCGCTTGAGTTTCCTCTGGGTGCTCAGGTTACCTCTCACAGTCCAATGACATGCAGTTCAAGTAGTGCTGAATTTCCTGTAGCGGGTCAATGAGTGAGTCAGTGTGTCCATGTCTGGCTACCCTGCAATGGGCTGGCATCTGGTCCAGAGTGAACTCCCCCAGCCTTTTGCCCAGTGTTTCTGGGAGACCCTCCAGACTGCTGCAGCCTTTACTTGGACAAGCAGACTCCCTCACTTACTTTGTCCTACTACTTAGAATAAGCAAGTGAGCTAGTCAATCTGGGCAAATTTCCATAGGTTGTATTTCTCCATTGCAGAATATTCAGTAAAGGTGTATAGAAAATTGCACATATTTTGTCTGGAAACACATAATTGGGTGCCGTGGCGGTGTACTAGGTAGCACTCAGTCTGTGTGGGTCTGTTCCCAATCCAAAGACATGTGTCCCAGAGGGACTGTGTGTCGGTGAAAGATTGTGTGTAATTGCTCTGGGATAGACTGGCTTCCCATCCAGAATGTGTCCTGCTTACCCTCACACCCTGCGTTTCCAGGACAGGCTGCAGAGCACAGCGACCTTGCACAAGACAAACTTATTGATAATAAATTATATGAATATACAAACATAATTTTTAAAAAAATATCAGTAAATGGAATGTGTGTTATTTATTCTACATACATGCTAAATTTTAATAGAATGACACTGGACCAAAAAAAACTACTACAATTCCAGCAATACTGGTGTTGTACCCTTCAAAAACATTATAAGTACTTAACCTGAACTGCTAAAGTACAAAATGCTATTTTGTATAGTGGAACAAATACTGTAATGTGTTTTGGATAAAAACGTTTGCAAAAGAATGAATTAATAAAAGGAAACACTTTTGTTAAATGACTGCAGAAATGTGTAGCACAGGTTACACAACTACAGCCCTTTTGAACTTTGGAACGAAATGTTATCTGAGTTAATTGTCAATGAAGAACACAGGGCAATATCTAAGATATTCATTTAATTTTTCACTTCTCTGGTCAGGGAGATAAGCAGTTTCCCCTGAAGTCCACACCAGTTGTGCTTCACATCCTGCTTACAATGTTAAGATGTGCACGGCACTATAGAAAGACATGTATTAAAGGCACTTATTATATTTACACATGTATTTGATCTCCGCATATATGGTAAGTTTTGCACAAGATCAGAGATTCTCATACAAAAATGAATGTAATGAATGTGCTGTACTATAGTGCTTACAATAAGTATATTTACATTACATTTTACATTTATTTATTTAGCAGATGCTTTTCTCCAAAGCGACTTCCAATGAACTCTATATAGGGTTATCAACCCACACACCTTATTCACCATGGTGACTTACACTGCTAGATACACTACTTACAATGAGTCACACATCCATTCATCAGTGGAACACACTCTCTCTGTCACTCACACACAGGAAGTATATAAAGACAGTAAGTATAAAGAAGTAAGTATATAAAGATTAAAGAAAATTATTTTCATTGGTGAAAGTAAAAATTAGTGGGAATGAAAATGATTCATAGTTTCCATTTTTTTGGCAAACTTGAAAAAGTTTTAAATTAAAAGTTTTAAAAGTTTGTGCACATTTGGGTAATGCTGCCATCTGCTGTTCACAAGGGGTGTAACAATCGTTTACGTCAGTACAGAGAGAAAAAAACACGTTTAACTCAGACTGAATTTTGGCTCAGTCTACTGATTCAGTTAGAAAGAAGACGGCGGTTGTTACTGAAAAATAAGGAAAAAGTACAAATAATATTTTAAAATATCATTCTTATATAAATATCATTAAAATATTATTCTTAAATCCAAGATAACCTCGGATTAACAGTATCACAACAAGCAATTTGGGAAAATGAGCATCTTGTTGTTTATAAGAGATCGATTTTATGAGCCCCGTTACTCAGCGTCGCGTTCGAGATGTTCACTGTAAAAAGCTGGGATAAATAACTGGGATCAATAACTATTTACTCTGAAAGTGGCTATTTTATAATTGTTTTTAGCCTCTGATGTTTTCACTTTCTGTATTTGAAAAGTTAAATTCATGTGACGAGCGAATCATACCGTGTTTATGCTGGTAAAGATTTTATATTAATGTATGATGTGGGTGTGATGTGTTTTTCTGAAATTTCCAGTGTTTTCAATTCATTTTATGTAAGAAAGTTTGGAGATTAAAAAATATAAATAGTTGGGAATAACGGGAATTCTGTGGGAAAAAAAGGGCCCTGGAGGTGCAGGTGTTTGAGGAAAAGGGTCTTCGGACCAAGAGCGTTATTTCCATTGGTTGGCGCCGAACCCTGTCGCTGTGTGCCGGCGGTGTCCCCATAGACGTTCATGATGAGCGGTGCCCGCGCGCCCCTCTGTCCCCATCCGAAGGCCGAGCGCCGCGCGCTACAGCATTTCTCCACAACTGAAATGTCAAGCGAGAGTTTTCCAGCTTTCCGGGTGGGGAGCGGAGGAACGAGAGACCGTGCAGCGCTCCGCAAGTTAAAGGTTACCGGGAGAAAAGTTTCCGACCCGAACACACAGCGTCACGTCCTGTGCTTCTGCAATAAGACCCGAAGCACCTCGACCCAGTACTCTCATTTATCCGTTTTGAATATCGGATAAATGAGTGAATTAAACCGTTTAACGTTTCGCATTTCTTCTTATCTGCCCGCAACTTTTTTTTTTTTTTTGCAAATATGTTCTTTTAAACCCAAAGGTTAAGCCTTATGTGAGTTGTTACGAACGAATAACTAATTCCGGTGTTTTTAGATAGATGGACTAATATTTGTGCTGTGCCTTAGCGCTTTTTTCCGATCGCGAGGGGTTCAGCGCCTGTGTGAAGATACACCCGGACCTGACCGCAAATTGTGCCCTCTGTCACCCGGCCTAACCCTAACTTAAAGCACCGTCTGCAGGCAGGTGAAGACTTCATCAGAACCGCTCTCACGGCGCACCGCACAGCAGACCACCAACGCGCTGTCAGTCCTCCCCCTCCCGCCTTCGGACGCGTTCGTGCCGCGCGCAGCCACCGCGACGCGTCACCTGTGACGGTACCCGCGCAGTGACGTCACGCCTCACCTGTGACAGTCCCCGCGGTGTGACGTCATGCCCCACCCCCTCGGTCTGCTGCCCTGAGAGGTGAAGCAGGACGTGCGCGCGCGCACGCTACGAACTACAAGGACTCGTTCAAGAACTAGTTTGTGTTAAAAAATTAAAAATAAATTAAAAAAAAAACGCAAAACAAACACAATAACGCCGGCGTCTGCAGTTAGAAGTCAGTGCAGATGAAGGAAAAACAGAGTGGAGCGGACTTCACCGCGTTCCCGCTGGTTTCGGAGGGGAGCAGTTCTGAGAAGTGAGGCAACACGAGCCGAGGGAGATTTCGACCTGTGTCCGCCGGTGAGCCGCCTACCTACCTAGTTTATTTTTCACGTCGCAACGGGAGTGGTTTACATTACATTAAATATTGCAAGAAAACAGTTGAACTAATTGAACTACTAGGTAAAATCCTGCCGGCTCTTCGACGACATTTGTTTGTTTGTTTGCCTCAGACTGACTCAGCCACGCGACACACGTCCGAACAGGAACGGTAAGAGAAGCTGTCCGAACACGAGAGACGGGATCGTTTTTCTCTTATTCTCCGCACTCTTCTTCCACAAACAGCGAGTGAGCGAAGAAGACGGACCGCCACTCGCATCTAAAGTTTAGGCTAAACTTGTCCTTTCCCAGTCCAAGTTAGTTTATTTAGACTTTAGTTAGTTCAGTTTTAGCTCCGTTTGTTTTTGCGTGACTCACTCACTGCCGTGAGGAACCGCGCCGCACCGGGACTTGGGGCTTATTAAAAAAAAAAAAAAAAAAATATGTATTATGATATATTTAAAAATTCTGATTAAAAAGAAAGCAGTGAGCTGTATGTTTGTGGTTCTCAGCGCCAGACGCCGCTGTTGCTACATGTTGAGTGTTTTTATAAATTTATAACTTTGCGTTACGGAATCGGATCACGAAAGCCTTGGTATAGCCTTAGCACTGTACTGTACTGTACTGAGTACTCAGTATCGGGGCCTTCGAGTCGCATCCCTCCATGTGTGACATTACCGCGGTAAAGCGCTATCTTCTTGACTCTCAGTACTACACACACTGTCGTTCTGCCGCACAAAACCTTCTCTGTTTTGGCAATATATATATATATATATGTGCCACAATCCGTCCGAATGAGGAGGAAAGTTATTGGTTTTTTGTATATAAAAGTGTTCTGTTCAAAATGCGTACCTTGGACTTAGTCACAGCTGCTGTTACTGTGTGTCCCTTTTTTCCTTCTCTTTTCAGTTGTCTTATTCCTTGCAATAATAGTGTTTTCTTGCATATTACATCCCTGTCCCAAAACTGTCAGCTCTCAATCCCCATTTTGACTGTTAACATTATTTGTTTTGTGATAGCAGTCACCGTATAATCTGCTTATGAGTAACCATTGTATGGCTTCTTACTATGAAATACATGTAAATTTCATACTTCAGTAACAGATCAGATCTTAGATCACACCTGATCTGTGTCTCATGGAACATCTTTGTTACAGTTTTGATGTTTACACACATTGTTTCTGTCCTCTGTCTAAAAATGGTTGTAAACAGATACATCATAGAATGGATGCATGGCTTGATTTCTCTTTGCATTCTGTAAATAATTAACTGTAATTAGATATTCATTACATAAATGCACACAGCTCCCTTCAGAAACAAATTAAAGATATTCTTCGTGAACTGTGTAATCAGCAGGACGGTTTCATGACCAGGGGTTTCTCTTTCAGACTGACTTGTTTCTGGGATGTTATCTTTGTGCATAAAAAGCTCTGATTCTCTGACCGGCAGACGCCACCATTGATATCATGATTCTGACTTGGAGATCGTACCTGTGCTTACCTTGGTGGCATGGCCCAGATACACTGTGCTGGGCACTGACAAAAGCCTCATTCTTTGCTGGTGAAAGGAATTGTCTACAGCGTACGAATGTTGTGCTGTGTGTAAATGAAGCCTCTGTGGGGAGTAATAGGGGGGAGACGGCCACTGGTCCCTTTTCAGATATGCTGCTTTGGATGCATTCGCCTGAACCTTTCAACGCGGAATAATATTTTATTTTGGTCCAACCAATCTTTCTTCTCCTTTTCTTTTAAGACAGCCTTTGAGAACCCAGACGAGCCTGTGAGGCCGTGGATTATGAGGTAAATTGTCTGCGGGATGTCAAAGGTATCAATTGTGCACAGCTTAGATTTGAATAGTTCAGAGGCTGGAGACTTTCCCAGCTGCACAAAAAGGTCCTTTGAAACTCTTGGTGTGAGCTCAGCTTTTTGAAGACTTTGACAGTTGGGTAATGAAAGGAAATATGTAAGAATATGAGTTTCAGGCCCATACACTTTTCTCTTTGCAGGAAATCCAACATGAAAAATCTGGTTTGCAAGATATAGACATTCTACCAATTCCTGAATCTGCTTTTTACTGCAGCGACACAGCTGTGTGGTTCTTGCTGGTTTCTGCTGTTTTCTTGCTGCCAGACAGTTTGCATATTATCGTTTTCTTCAGTGTATTTGCTCTTTGCTTGGCTAATAATTTATTGAAAGGGACTTTTTTTCCAGTGTGTACATTTTACTGGATCTTTTCAGGCTAGCTACCTTGCTTTAGGGTTGTACAGCATGGCCTTTTGTGGGAGTGGAATGGATTGACATTACAAGTGTCTGTCTTTTATGGCTCTACTACCTTTTGTCCATAAATCTTGTCAGTGTGAGCCTTACACTGTCCATCTGATTTTTCTAATTGTGTTGGGCATTATTCCACATTTGGTTTCAGGTCTCTATCTTTTTTTACCGCTACCAAATTCTCCTATTTGCTCATTTCCTTTGAGGTTGGATGTGTGTACATGTCACGTGACTTGTTTGAAGCTAATATATTGGCATGGCAAAGTTGAATTTGCATTATAATTCAGCAAGATATTACTAGTTCAAAGGACTCTACTGGCTGCAGCTGTTTGCTTTGCCTTGCACACATGTTTAAATTGATCCCCCCTTTTGACCTCTTTGGATGCAGGACCAGATTTTACATCTTGCAGTGAGGCCCAAGCATCAAAGGTTTTTCCCTGCTGTCAGCACTGTGTGTCACCTCCAGTGGGGGGCTGTTAAATGGCCCCATCCTGTGGTGTTTGTTAAAGGCCAGATTACTTCCACTTTGCTGATTGCTGTTTGACTGCTTAATTTGTCTTTGGTGTGAGAGGTGCATTCAGAGGAGGGTGCAAAGAAGCACTTCTTCCTTATGTGCCAGATGATTATGTGCTAGTCATCTAAAATTTTCTGAAGGAGAAAAAGGCAATTAATGGAAATGGTGATGGAAACAAAGATCAGTAAGAAGTAATATTTAATGTGATATTACAGTGGTGAGTTCTTAGTGTGCTTGTTTGTCATCACTAAATGGAAGGATACTAATCAGTTCTGTAGTTTTGTATACTTTATATAGTATCCAGTCCTTAGATTGGAGTTTAATGTCCATGAGAGGTACTTTTCATATAGAAAGGTTTTGTCATGGCATCATCCTGTTAAAATGTGGGATTTACACCTGCATGGTAGAACATGGTGACTTTGTCCTTTCCCTCAAACTGGGTGCTCTGCAGTACAGATGGCAGCTTGGAAAGAAATATCAGCTGGTGCAAGTCCTCATGATTGTACCTCTCAGTGGAAAAACGCAAAATATTCAGGTTTGTTCTTTCCTTTTAAAGATACGCTCTTTGATTAAATGAAAGTGAAGCATACATTAAGATTAAAGTGGATGAGGAGCAGTGGGCGGTAATGGGTGCATTTGAAGAAAGTGGCAACATGTGAGCTATGTGGATGTACTTGTGGTGTCTGTAGTCACTAAGCCACTGGTCTCAGTTTTGGGTTTTCAGTAATTGTAAGAGGAAGTTATATGGATTATCAAGAACCTTGGCAGGACTTGAGAGCATCTTGTTTAAGGTAGACAGGCTGGGTTTATGAATTTGAAAATGGGCGGCTTGGCACCAAGCAGGCAATCTGCATCAACTTAGCTGCCTGATTTAAAAGTGAGTTTGCAGCCACCTGAACACCCCTCCAGAGTTCACTTGGCCTGTGGAGAGGGTATTCAAGCCCTTGAATTGTGTAGAAATCTTCATTAAATCAGAGCAGACTGTAAGCTGTGCCGCTCAGCTATGTTAAGACTCAAGGACAGTGGAGATTTGAAGAACTCTGTACAATTTTATATATATATATATATACACACACACACACACACACACATATATATATATATATATAGTTTTTATCTGCAAAATCCTTCTATCAAAGGAAATGAGTGTAAAACCATTTTAATATTCACTTTTGTTTTTTACTGTTCATGTCCGCTTGCTACCTTTCATATTTAAACTTCAGTAGCCCAGAACGAACATAGGGTTTTCATCTCTAACTTATTTTACTTGAATGTTTTCCAAGGTAACCGTATTCATGTTATTCAGGCTTGACTGGTTGGGCTTGGAATGAAGCATTGTCACAACCGACTTTGATTCATTTAATATAAGCTTCAGAGTACTGCTATTTTGAAGGTCTCCCCCCAGAAATGCTTCTTAGGTATGGTTTTACGTGTGCTTGTACATTTATCAAAAATAAAACAATATCTTATTTTCATAAATATATTCCTTTTTTAGCTGAGTTTTTTTTTTTTTTTTTTTTTTTTTTTTTTTATAAAAGGTCATTTGGTCTGCAACTTAATTTCTCCCAGATGCTTATTGAGGTGTTATATTTATACACTTTTTCTTGATCTTTTTCTGTAAAATTACTTACAATGGTTAACCCATGTTTGCAGCAAGGCAACTTACTGGTGCAATTTAAGCTAAGTACCTTGCTCATTTTTACCACAGTGGGAGATGGGATTTCAGCCCTCGTCCTTTGTTAGCAAGACAAAGGCTCTAACCATATTTGCTGCATATCTACCTGTGGCTGCAAGTATGCAGTATGGCTTGTCTGGAAATATTAAATCTTCTTTGTATATCTTATTTGTTCCTCCAGTGTGTAAATGTGCATTATTTTACAATGAGTTACGTAACATTGTTATATTGGGGAACAGCAAGGACTGGGAAAAAAAATATTTTATATCGAGTAATTCTCTGTTTGGTTGTTACAGGTTAAACTCCAGTCCTCACTAGAGGACTTTAAGACCTTGAAATCAGATGACTGCAGCAACCAGTGGAGAAATATGTAGTGTCCCTTTATTCATAGAACTGTTTCAGGTTACTTTTGCACTCTTTCAAGTGGCCTTCGCAGATTTGCAAGGAAGAAATAAGTTCACTTTGTTTCCATTACCTCTCTGTAGTTTCATCCCCTTAAAGATAAGTTTATAGGCTAAAATGGTGATGGACAAATTGAAAATATGGGCAAAGTAATTTGTACCGGTAAAGTGTGTGGTAATCCGAGTATCATGCTTTAAACAAGCCTCAAGCTAAATTCTGGGCTTGCAGTATTATCTTGTGGTTCTTCAGTTGAACAGCTTAGGAGCTCGTGTGTATTGTTTTATGTGCTGTCAATTGTTTGAGATTGTTGTACAGAAATTTGAGAGGAATGTACCAATTTAGACACTTCTACATACCAGATTCCACTGCAATTTTAGCCCCCTTTCATTCATATTGACCGCATGATGTTTAAGGAGTACATTACTGCATGTAAGTTACCCCTGAGGTTTTGAGTCTGGAATGAAAACATGACCTGGTGGAAAAACCGTTAAAACAGATCCCCTTCCTTTCCATTATCTATAGGAAGTGTTCAGTTGGAGAAAAAAAAAATTAACTGGCTCTTTAAACTGCATTGGTAGCTGTTTTTGTATCTTATATATTGATCAACATATCATTGAAAATGAACTGGCTGTGTAGCAACAGTATTTGCTTTTTTCCATAAATAAGCCTTCTACAACTGAAAATGTGAATTTTTCAGATTTTTACTTAACCTGTGAAATTATAAGCATGCTATTCTGCCAAGTTTACTGTTTAAATAAGTAGCTTTATTGAAAAATTCAAATTTTAAGGGAAATGGGAATGAGGAGTAAATGGCACTGTACATTTCCAGTAACTATGTAGTCTTGTGTGCTCTACCTTTTCTAAATTCTCATTTCATTTGCAAGTTGTTTGTACACAATGCAGTATGGCAAGGCACTCATGGCACCAAAGAGGATTTTAAAAATGCAGTTAAAAGACTGTTAAAATGCTAATGTTTTTTGACTTGCCCAGATAAATGGCCATTTGTCTGTGCATTGTTATCAAAGGCATGTCCTGCATTACTGTGAAATTACAGTGCAAAGATGTCATTACCCGTAATTTTCTAATCTTTTGTGCTGTCATGATTTACTGGATGATTTGCTCTTCCTGGCTTGTTAGTTGTTTTCAGTAATCAGAAAAAATGTGAAATGACTGCGGTTGGCATGTATAGACATGAGGCAGGTTGTTGGTGAAGGTCTGCTATGTGAGAAGGAATTAACCACTTTCACTCTCTCTTGCACTTATTCCTCTAAAGGTATTGGGGGGGGGGGGGGGTGTTAAAACCTGTCATAACCACTAATTACTAGGTGTCCTCTTTTGTCCTACTTTTCCTTATTTCTTATTGGTTAAAAGTAATATTTTAATCTTCTGGTCAGGCTTTCAGCAGAAAATGCATTTTGTATCTCAACTTTCCTGGCTTGATGTTACCATGTGTCCAAGGTAATGAAGTGTGAGGTGAGTTTAGATTGGCACACACTTCACCTTGGTTCTTCTATGAGACCTACAATAAGAACCCCACGGTGAAACCATTGTTGTTTGCTCTAGTCGGTCAGTGAACAGACCTCACTGTGACCACCTTGTGAAAACATGGTCTTCGTGAAAGTGCCTTGTGTGCTGTATCTGGAATTCCTGCTGTTTCCAAAACACCACCTATGTATTCATCTATATGATAGGTTAGGCTGATAGTTAACTTGGCACTTTTTCTACTATTGCTTGGTTCTGAACTTGCATGTCTGTTATGTTTCATCTAATGATTTGCTGTCACTTTAATTCACAAGGAGACTATGCTGAAAAACGGTAAATGTCACACAGAATATACTTGTTACTTTCACACCCAAATTTAATGACATTGGGGTCTGTACTAGGGAGCATGTGTTTCTGCCCTTTAAATCGATTCATGTGCTGTAGTGTAGTTGTGGTCCACATTCAGGCAATGTGCAGAGCAAGTAACGGCTCTCTCAGTGGAAATATGGAACCTGCATTCTTCAGAAAGACGGATGTTTATTAAGGGGGAGATCTGTTACATGTATATGGATTTTTCCCTTGTTTGTGAAGAGTTGCTCCTTTCTTGGTCCATATGGGGTTGTTCCCAGAAAGAATATACATGCATAGACCCTGAAAACAGCTGGGGGTAGCACATTACATTTTTGAATCTCATTGTAGGTTGTTTGTGTAAAATTAAAAGCCCAAGTACAATAATATATTCTAAAAAAGTTATCGCTGTGTCAAAATTGAACTGTAAAACTAGTAATTTGACAGAAATAAGCCTAAGTAAGCTGTAATCATTCTTGGTAACTAAGGGTAGCATAGTATGTAGAGCTGTCACATGTCATGGCAAAGGTCTCCAGTTAAAATCCCCTTTTGCTGTTAAGGTACCCTAATCCATCCACTAAGAATACTTTGCTGTGAAAACTAATAAATCATTGTAAAGCTGATTATTCTGTAGTGTAAGGTCTATCAGTTTTTACTGTAAATGTTTACACTGATGTTACTTTGAACTTTTATTCTAACAAATGAAAGTTTTTGAACTTGATCTTAAGGTTATATTGCTTGGTAATATTTCGCACTACTGTTGTGCAGAGACTTGTTTTTATTTTGTTAAAATTCTGGTTAACGAGCATTTTATTTGGTAGACACTTGAGTTTGATGAAATGTGCCATGTGGTTGTTTACACGTTAGCTGTTGTAGGTCTTTACTCTTCGAACCACCCTGTAATTCTGGACTTTGTCACCCTTCCAACCTTAACATTGTGTGATACTTTCACACACATTACAAAACTGTTTTCATGCAGGGGTTCTCATATTCAACAACCTATTGTTTTCAGTTTTAACAAGGCACAGAATGTAATTTCATATTGGTTCCTTTTCTGTAGCAACAACTCCGTGACAAGATGCATTTCATATTTACCCAGATGCTAAAAGGATCTTAATTGCATGACAAATTGTACAAATTTGCAGCGGTTGCTGAAGTAGGTTGTGTCGTTCCTTTTCATGTTTGCACATTACCACGTATGCATGTCTACATGCGTTTCAATGGCTGACCTTTTTGTCTTTGAAGCTGTACAAGTAATGACCTTCTCAAGTTTCTGCATTCACAAAGAAGGCATTCGAATGTCTCACCCTGGAAACTGCAGAGGTTTCCATGCTGAACGGATTCCTAACATATTCCTTAAATTTAGGGTTGAAAGAGTATGTTTGTCAGGTAAATTATGACTGGGACTGTTTTTGAAGTTGTTTTACAATGCCAGTTTATAACATGCTTCATGTGCATTTAAGATCCCCAAGAAGGATATACTGTTGCTCTAGGTTCATAACTTAGGTTTAATGTCAGCTGGGGGTGAGAAGTTTCAGATTGCACAAAGACATAAAGTGGTTTATTAATATTTACAAGAGTATCTTGTTACTTTCAAGTAGTTAAGAAGGCAGAATAAAACATACAGTTGCTACATACATAGAGGTTTCCTAAAGGTTCTCCAGTTTAGTCTGTTTAGATGTCCTGATTTCATGGAGTGCCCTTGAGCTAATCCATTTTGTCTGCTTGTTTAGGAGATATAGGTTCCTGTATGCTGAAAAACACATGACCTCTAGCTCTCACCATCGAGACACATTTACAGGTGGCAATTTTGCTTGTCCTCTAGCTTTGTCTGTTTGGGTGCAAAACTTCCTCCTTCACAAACAACTTATTCCTTTGTCTGATCTTAGAAACTGATCCATGGTTAAAAGCTATTTGCTTTAATATTGATTTTTTTAATGTTGTGGATTTTATCTTTGCGGAGTTAAGATATTTCTACAGGTACAAGGTTGTAAAACTCAAATGTCCACCAGAAAGCTTCCTTTTGGTCTCCAATTTTTGTACTTAAATTAGCTTTCGATATTTGTTGTCTGGGTAGGTCTGTCATTAATTTGCATCCTTGGCTAAAGAATGCCAAATGCTTTCGGTTCCCGTCCATTCAGAGCGTAGGCTGTGGTAAATAGCACTTCACAAAGTAAAGTGGGGTACTGAAAGAGCCCCTCAGCATGATGTCCTAATTAAACATTCCTTGTCCATGGAGGTGGCATGATTAGGAACTAACCAAATTTTAAGAACTGACCTAAACGATCCCTTACAACAAGTAGTAAAAATTTTCACCAGTCTAATGCAGTATTTTTGTTTTTGCAGCTTTTGCCCCTCTAGATTTTAAGATGAAGTTTTTTTGTTTTATTTTCTGTGTAGACATGTTTATTATGTATACATCGTCTGTTGACCTATTTTTAAATGAAAATGATTTCTTGCTTTTGTATAACTTTTTGAATGTTTCTTGTGAGGCTCCTAAAATAATTTAGTTGCACTGTTTTTGGATGTATTACAAGGATATATAAGCCTGGGATTTTTGTGTACTTTCACATTTTGTATTTTTTTTTTATATCCAGTAAATCTTTTGTACGTTTGTGACTATGTGAGTGCATTTTTAAATCAGCTTATATTACCCAGTTCTAACATGAATATCTAACTTGAACTATAATATGATTTAAAAAATAAATCACATCTTTTGATGCGAGATTAAACTCAGAATCCAGAATCTTGGAGTCCTTTCTCTGTCATCATTGCAACGTTCAGTACTGTCTCCTTTTGGCTCTTTACACAAGAGTGAAAGGGTCCTCATAGCTCGGAGGGCATTGTTTGTTGGGTGTGTAAGTTTTAGACAATGAGTTGCCTAATTTGTTCAGTGTTCATTGATTTGTTAAGCCTGACACAACCACAGTTTTCATTCCCATGCATTCCTTGGCCATCAACAAGCCTTTCTTAATGACTCTATTCTGAAGAGAATGAAGTCTGGGGGGGAAAAAAGGCACAAAAAGGTGTCGTACATGGTTACATAATATTACCAGTTAATGCAGCAGCCCTGTGTTGGCACAGTGGCGAAGCCTATTCTTTCAGAGCACAGAGAAATGTTGTTTGTCACCTTACACACACACACATTTTCTGAACCACTTGTCCCAGACGGGATCACGGGTAACCGGAGCCTAACCCGGCAACTCAAGGCGTAAGGCCGGAGGGGGAGGGGCCGCACCCAGGACAGGATGCCAGTCTGTCGCAAGGCACCCCAAGCGGGACTCGAACCCCAGACCCACCGGAGAGCAGGACCTGGTCCAACCCACTGCGCCACCGCACCCCCTCACCTTACACAGCAAGACTCATTTACTTTTACATTTATTTATCTATCAGACACCTTTTCTCCAAAGCGACTTCCAGTGAACTCCATGTAGTGTAATGAGCCCACAAACCTTATTCACCAAGGTGACCTGCACTGCTAGATACACTACTTACACTGGGTCACTCATCCATACATCAGTGGAACACATCATATTGGCTGTATTAAGAACCTATGTACTGGCTGCAAGGTCATGTTCAGGGAAAATGCCAGCATGGGTTAAAGTGAATTTCAGGCATGCGTCTTATGACTGACCTGTGTTTATTTTTCCCATGCTGAAGAGAGAAAGGGTTGGTTTTAACACTCTTTGACCCCACGAGAGCCTGCTGCTTGCTAAGCTCTTGTTATTTCAGTGTTACTCCTGCAAGAGTGGATTCTTCCTCTGCATCCATTTACTAGTGAATTCCATGCTGTTGATGGAATGTTAGTATTATTATAGATATAAGGCCATTTTTGACCTCTGGTATTGTCTTGAGTATTCAGTAGCACTGACACAAGGATTCACTGTTAGGGCATCCTTTGTGCAAGAAATCACCTTTCCTATGATGGCTTCTTTACGCATAACATTGTCGGCTGCTGCTTTTGTGTTCCTTCTGTTTCTACTGTTTTGTATAACCAGACATATGTTTTCTTTTTCTCAGAAATGAACGAAGTGAACAATTTGTCAATAAATTCTAAGGGTGGCCTTTCTGTAACACTGCTGTGGTTGCAGACTGTCAGCATGTGTGTTATATGTAATGTGTAATAATTCTTTTGTAACCATAGCAGCGTCCAGTGGCCAGTCTTTGAACGTAACTTTTATTATTACTTGGTATGTTACTGTACCAAATATTTTATGTGTTGGTTAATAGCTCTCGTGCTTTATAAAATCTAAATGTTGTATAGATTAGGTGAATTTTATTCATCAGCTTTTGATTTTGTTTGCTGCACTTTCAAGGTATGTATTGTAGACTGAATTGATGCTCTTGAATGCTTTTTCTGCTTTTTCATATTGATAAATGTGTGTAGAGCTTATATCACATATGAATTAAGGGTATCTTTTGATTATTTTGCTACCCAATCAAAAGAAATTAATTGATGAGATGGACACTCAATTTTGAAATTGTCATCAAGATCTGACACCAGACACATTGTAGACTTCGAGTGAAATGAAATTTAGTGAATGCAGTTTTCAAAAATTGCTGTTTATTTTAAACTTTGCTTTACTTTTTTTTTATCATTTATTGCACTGTTACTACAGGGGGGTGCAGTGGCGCAGTGGGTTGGACTGCGGTCTTGCTCTCTAGTGGGTCTGGGGTTCGAGTCCCGCTTGGGGTGCCTTGCGATGGACTGGCGTCCCGTCCTGGGTGTGTCCCCTCCCCCTCCGGCCTTACGCCCTGTGTTGCCGGGTAGGCTCCGGTTCCCCATGACCCTGTATGGGACAAGCGGTTCTGAAAATGTGTGTGTGTGTGTGCGGGCACTGTTACTTCCATCTTACTACCATGAGGTGGCCACTTTTTTCGTGGGCTGCGGCTCATGTTGGGCGGAAACATTACTATAATATGTTTATTCATAAAAAGAAGAGGTTTTTGTTTATTTCATGGGTCACTGCCTCTGTGGTATTGTTTACGATAAACAGTAAATGCCCCTCACTGGTGTCTTTTGTGTGTTATGGTATAGTACAGTACAGAGTGTAGTACATGTACACACCTCTACTGTACAGTTATAGTACAGAGGTGTGTACATGTCACAGGAAAATAAACTGTTATGCTCAGTAATGTGGATTTTATTCCAGTTCTCATAGGCTTTTCTTGCATGTACCGCAATATCTGTAAAACAAGAACTTGATTCTTAATGTAATTTCCTTTTGGTGTAATATTGTACTTGGATCAGACTGAAACAGTTCAAACACAGTAGAAATTTTTTGTCTATTTTTATCCTCTGCTTGGCAGACTTGATCTCTAAATACAAAAATGTCTGAGTTAGGTGCCAGTTTTAAAGCATTCCCAAAATGCCACAAGCAGTACAAACCAGCTCTGAGAGTATTTGGCACATGATGTCTTGAGCCCGTCTGCTTGCCGTAGCCACACCGCCTACTCTTTTTTTGTTGTAACACCTGTGCACGTTGCCTGACTCTTCTCTTTTATTTTATTACAGGAACTAATTAAAATTTCATGTGTTTTTTTGGTGCAGAATTCAATTGCCCCCACTTCAGGCACTAGCAAGTGAGCCGGGGGGCTCGACTGGGGGTGATGTCAAGGCAAACAAGAGGCTCCTGTTCAGACAGCAAGGGTGCACATATGTGCCTGACAAGTCCTGTACACTGGGTTTCGGACTACTTCAACTGCATGGTCCGCCCTCAAACTGGTCCCATACAACCGTGCCCCTCTTGCAAGGAGTGGGACAAATCAGATTAGTTCTTTCTTTCCCTTTTTTCGTAGAAGTGCCGGCACCATTTCTCAAGTGGCATTTCTGTACTGCAAGATATATTCAAGTAAATACAGCTAAAGGTTACAATATTTGGCATGGGTAGTCATTTGGTGCTATTTAACAAATTTCAAAAAACGAGGACAAATCTTTTAAAATTCATTGGAATTGTGGTGCATGTTGATAGTTAACTTGTTGGAAATAAGTTAGACGCCTGAGTCCACGACACATTTGCAGTTGAAGGTTTTGGTGTGGACTAGCGCAATAACATACATTTCTGTTTCGGTCACTATTAAGTGAGATCAGTAGGCTTGTGCTTGGGCCTCTGTGCAAGTTCATGGTCATTAGATTATTTTTCAGCAATCCCGGGTTTCACCTTGAGAACTGTTCCTGTTTGGATACTGGATGCAACTAATTGTGGTGAAATATCCTGTTTGAAAATGAACTGGAGTTACTGCACCTTCTATGGGAGGGATCAGTGTGTATTTATTATCTTTCACTTTTGGAAACAGACTAAGAAATAATGATTGCTAATGTGAGGTAGAATAAATTCTCTGGGGACTTAAGTAAGCTTAAAGAAATATCAGTAACCTACACATACTAAATCATGTTGGATCATTTAAAAAAAAAAAAATGGTCATGATAAAGACTTTGGTACTATTTCACATCTGAGGTTTATACTAAAGAGAAAATTGCTATGGAGCACCACAGTTCAGACTTTACTCTTGTTACGCTGGCAAACTTTGTTAATGCTGAAAAGTTTGTTGTGATTGCAGTGTTTTGGCTACATTATTGATATTCATGTATTTAAGGTTTTGTTTCCTGGCTGACATTAAACATCTCTTACATAAAGTGGTAGAAAAGTATTTGGGTTTTTAAGCCAGCACAGAAGTGTTAAACATACTTTGAAATATGGGGATTATCTGTTATTTTGGGACTGTGTGTACAAATTAAGGTCACATAATTCCCCAAACTGTCAAACCAATTTTCTTTTGTTCTCCTGATAAGCCTATTGACATTGTATTCTAGAAGCCACAAAGTCCTTTAACATTCTGTTTTAGTAATACAATGCATTAACATCATGGATTTTAAATTTGATTTATGGTGATCAGCGGAGTTGTTTCAGACATCCTGATCTATATAGCTTTCTATATGACCAGAAGAAAGAGGAAACGGTGAGGGGAATTGACATGAGTATTGAATTTGCCAATTAATTTGATTCAAGGCCTGTGTATCGGATATGAGGATAAATTTCAATGAATTGACACCTCAGAGGTGTGAAACTGAAGGATAGCATTTCAGCGCTCTGTTCAAATGTAAAAATTGTTAAACTGTTGGCTGAAATGTTGACTAGAACAGATGAGGAAATGTCTAGCATGAACCAGGTTGCATCATTTACCAAAATATTGAAATGATCATCAATAAAAGCTAATCCTGTTGCAGGGTTACAGTGTCCAGAGCTTATTCTGGAAGCATAGGGCACAAGGTACGATCCATTTCAGGGCAGTCGCTCACATGCTCATACACTCACTGAGAGCAAGTGAGTGCCACTGCTTCACCTGAAACTTTTTTTTTTATTTATTAAAATTTTCTATATAACTGTGGGCAGAAACCAGAGAACCTAGAAGAAGCAGTTGATTTGGCTTAAATGTTTTCTGTCAAGAAGTGACTTAGTACACTTGGAACAATGTGGTGTATGGATATGAGCCTCTTTCTACTGGTATTCCTCCAGAGTTAAAACTAGTCCACTTTTTTTTTTTTTTTTTTTTTTTTTTAATCTTACATATACAGCTTTTTTTAATTCCAAAGTATGTAACAGCTACTGACATGCCTTTGAAATAGACTACTCCCTGCACTGTATCATAATAGAGGTGATGTAAAACTGTAGCTAGGTGCAACCACCCAGTCCTGTTCTTTGTGTGGGGGAGAAAAAAATGCACAAATCATCTCCACATATAGACTTGGTGATGCTCAGCTGTAATAACTGCCAAGATTGTTTGCGTGAGGAGCTCCACTTCTCCATTGCTTACATATAACCACAGATATAATTGCAGGTCTTAGCTCTGGCAAAAGCTGTAGCACATTGAGTTATTCATGTGACTAACCCCTTTATAGGCCATTCTGGAAAGGTGTACTCTGTATAGTGGTTAATTGGATGACTTTTGCTTTTTGATAATTGTGCATGTTTAAGTCCCTTTGCAGCATTTCTTCTTGTAAATGATTCTTTCTTATGGTGTGTAGTGAGTGAGTATGTTCACATTTTACCGGTCAGTAATTGTAGTTTGCAGATCGTGTCCCTGTTCCGAAGTTCAGATTTAGAAAATATTTACACAGGGTCAATTTAACTTTGTTAGCCTGTAGTCCTTACTAAAACTAACATGTGAATAGGTAAGAAGACCAAGCGCAAAGCCTGCATTTATCTTAAGCAAAGAAAACAGAATATGTTTGTGTATGATGACTCACCTCAAACCTGCAGCTTCTGAATTTGAGCCTTTTTAAGTTCAATACTTTAACCATGAGCAGCACAGTTGTGCAACGGGTAAAACTGGTGCATCATAGTGCCCGAGCTGTTCAGGTGTAGGTTCAAGTCTGACTTGGGGTGTGTAGAGTTCTTCCAGTGTTCGCAGTCCCAAGATGTTCTTGGATGGGGGCTGTGTTAAACTAATTATTTACCCTCCCTTACCATGAAAACCATGCAAGTGGTCACCATGAGTCAGGTTTGACTCTACAGCACTTGCCCTACATTACCTTAACCACTGCTTGCTACACCAGTAACAGTGACATGATGTGCCAGGTATGTTTTCCTGGAGGTTTCTCACTGGGGGCTGCATGCTGTGCTGCTCTATCACTCCTCTCCTTTTCAAGAACATTTTCCATCTCCAGCAGCCATGTGTTTAGCCATAACTGCAGAGCTTTCACTGGTGGACAGAATGTATTTCCAAATTTATCAGCATTTTATTCATCTGTATGCAGAAGTTTTATTGTGTTTTGATGTCCTCCAAAAGACCCTGAGCGTGTTTCAGATTTCTGCTCGTTGACACAATAGACCTCTAGAGGGCAGTGTTGCTGGATGGAACTTGAACAACCCATGGCGTAAACCTGGATTGTGGATTTTCTTGCTGTAGCCATTGCAATACAATAAATGTAGTGTATTTAGTCATCTTGCTAACTTTTGCTTCATTTTGAATGAGTCTTATAGAACTGTGAGGTGTTATGTTTACTGAACTGGAATGTTTTAGTAAGGAGTTCCACTGAAGAGATAGAAATAAGTTCTCTGGTGGCTGACTCTGCTTCGTAGGGGAACATGACAGCAGTCATCAATGCCAAATCTGTTGAATAGGGCAGTAGTCATTAGAACCCATGCTACTGAAGGGCACTGCCTTGAACATTGCTCCTGCTGCAATACCCTTAAGCAAGGTACTCACCCTGAGTTGATACAGTAAAAATAACATGTATAAATGATTAAAAAGAAAAGGTGTAGTATACCAATCTAACACTAAGAGACAGACTTCTGCTAAATTAATAAATGTAATATTCAGAACCATGTAGTCTAGTATGTTTAATTAAATATAGCCAGTGAAGGAGACAGTAACAGTGAACAGGCCATAAGAATAGCTTTCCATTTCACCGGAATTGTTTATACATCGAGGCAGTGTTTGCTGTGTGTAAATAACAGTCTTTGCCAGTTCTGCTTTCAAACAAAACAGTCCTTTAAATGCAACACTACCCACCCCCGCCATGGTATGGAGAACACAATTCTTTGTTTTGCAAGGGCGTTGTTTGTGCCTCAATTAGTTAAATCCAGCGAGGTGAAAATAGCCCGCTGCTGCACACTTCCTGGAAGTAATTGAAGGTTTGCATTCTTGATTTGGCTCTGCTCTTTCGTGTGGAAGAGGAATGTTTCTGGGCCGTGTGTGTGTGTGTGTGTGTGTGTGTGTGTGTGTGTGTGTGTGTGTGTGAGTGTGAGACTTGTTGAGCTGCTGGTTGATGTTCCAGAACTCCAGCGGATAAACCCATTTCCTAAAATAGAGAAGTGACAGTGCCAAGCCAGCATTCCAAACCAATGGCCCTGAATTGCCCACTTTCAGTCCTGGTTAGGAGAGAGTGCATACTGAAATGGGTTATTTTTGCTGGACACAGGGGCATTGTCTTTTTTTTCTTCTAAATGTGAGGTTCAGGTGTTTTCAAACCCCCCCATTAATATTTGTGCTGTTGTGTGTTTCCTACTGTACTGAAAGTCTGCACGTATGTGTAGTGCTGCTCTGACCCCAAGGGACTTGTCTGAGTTTTAATTTTTTTGGTACATCTTTTTTTGCTGTTGTGCACCCTAATGAAAAACTCTTGATTTAATGTAAAAACACAGGAAGGTCTAAAAGTGCTGTGGTTAGCTCAGTGATAAAGGCTGAAGAATCTTGTAAGAACATCTCATCTCATCCTGTTTTATTGCCAACTTGGCATTAATATTTCGTTCTTCCAGAAGAAGAAATATAATTATTTCCGATGGCTTGAGAGGCTTATGCGAGTTTCTTTTTGCTGTAGTGCACAAATGTAAACTCTTTCATTCCTTGAAGGTTACTTACTTTTTAGATACTGGCCTGGCTTTGGTATTAGGAGTATGATTCCTCAGATTCCAGTCATGAGTAAAGAAGCAGAATGACTTATGACCCACATCTGTGATGATCTGCCATGTGTTTAAAACCATAAAAATGTCCTTTTCCACTTAAAGAAGAGCCCCAAGTGTAATTTGGCCTGTCCACAAGGCCTCCTCTGTAATCTCTGCAGTTCTGCCATGGCCGAGTCGCTCTACAGGCTTCCAGCTGCTCTGGCTGTTCTGTGTCGCTGAATTGGGTGGAACTGGAAGCTGTTCTGGCACCCTTTCTGCCCGCCTGGTGAAGGTTGCCCTGGAGCATCCTTCAAACATGTTGCCATGTGGATCCCTTGTCTGTTTAAACACTTCGTAGCTTGTTAATGAAGACCAAATAGCAGAGTACAGGGGTTATGTTAGTGATTCTGTGGACCTGTATTCTTTAAGAAAGTTTGTGCTAAATGGAGTGAAGCTGCTTATTTTAAATAAAGTGGGTAGTTGGTGGCATGGTGGCACAGAAGGTAATGTAGGTGTCTTACAGTGCCTCGGCTATGCGATCAGGCTTGGGTTTAGTTCTTGTTCAGTCTCTATAGAGTATGTCTCCATCTGGGCTGTATCCCGCTTAGCCTTGTACTCTCTGATTTCAGGATGTGTTCTGACCTACTGCAACCTTGCCTAGGAAAAGTGGTTATTAAGTTTCATTGGGAGTGTACCTACATCTTAACACCTGCACTTTTTTTAAACCCAGTACTCAGTATTTTTCTTTCATATTTTGGCCAGCCTACCATATTGATTAATGGAGTTTGTCTGTACGGCTGTGGAACTTCCTTTGTCCATTTGTAATTAAAATGCAAGTTAACACAGAGCTAGTGAAATACTGAGTAAGAGCTACATTAAAACTCACAGAAAAGCAGTCCTGTAACTAGTATGTATTGTGTAAATTCAGCATTTTGGGTTCTGAAAAAGAGTCACCTTAAAATTTCACTTGGTAGAAAACAACATGTTTGTATGTTATTGAAGAGAACAAGTCCTGCTTTGTTCAACAGTGTGTACTGAACGTGCACATTTGTCATTTTATTGATTGGGCAATTGAGCTGTCTGATGTAACTCTAAGAGCAGAACCCAGCTTCCATAACTCTTCAGTTATTGTGTCCTCTGGTTTACCCTGGAGCTGTTTCTTCAAGCACAGTTACTCAGATTAGCTGGATAACATTTGTTAGGCATACTTGCATCTTGGTTACTTAAATCCAGCACTGTGAAAATGATCTGCAATTAGTGAACGTTTTCCATAAGAATCTGTTGTAATTTTTTTATTGTAAAATTCTGTTGTTTACGAATGTTTTCTCTCTCTGACACCCTCACTATACTCACCCGCTTGTCCAAGTCAGTGTCGCAGTGGTCTGGAGCTCATCCAGGAAGCATGGGGGCCTAGTCAGGGTACACCGTGGACAAGTTTACAAATGTTATTGCTATGAAATGTTGCTTTCTGAAATGATGCCCTGCTCCATTAGTTTGTTTCTATTTGATAATTTACTTCATCTGATAAACTGAGTAAAGTCACAACATCTTACATAAGATATCATGAAGCAAATTTAATGGAATTTGCTGTTTTAGCACAGGGTCCTGCCATACACTGTGCATTAATGTTTCCTACCAGTGCAAAACCTTTTGCACTTCAGCTTATGTTTTGTGGTGTTAGGGGGTAAATTATTGGATGAACGGAGCTCTATAAGCTCACATACCCTCCACCCCTCCTTCCATACCTGGAAGCAATCATATCAAGGCCCCTACTCTGGGGTAAAGGACTAGTTACCCCTATAAGACCCCTGTCATGGAAGGAACTTAGCTAAACTTAGCTGTAACTCATACCTCTTTTAGCATGATGAGAGTATGGCTAATTCTGTCTGGTAACAGCTCTAGTCACCCTTGCTGCCCATGGTGTGTGTGGTCATGAAGGATTCAGGTAAGCACCTGTGGTTTTTGAATGCGGTTTTTACAGTGAACTGAACAGGCTCTGGCGGAATTTGAAAGTCCTAATCCTCTGTTATTGCTGGTTTGGTATTGCCACTAAATATTCCCAGGTAGGACAGGTACTTTTGAATCTGGAAGTGATCATTGTAACAGTTTCTGGGATTTAATTGGTTTGACCAGGTTGTCTTGTATTCAGTTTTCAATAAAGGATGGCCTCATTCCAAGGAAAAGGGAGCTTGTCTAAGATATAATATTATACAGCTTGGTGTTTACATTATATACTTTTGTCTCTTCAGTGACATTTTTCTCTGTTAGAACTGTGAAAAGGTTAGACATGTTTGTTTAGATATTTCTAGACTTTGTAGAATTCCTGCTTAATGCAAGGCCTTGTGGTTGATTCCTAACTATATGTACATGACAATTTTTGTTCTCAGTATGAAATCTCTAATTTATACAGTGCAACACAGGCTCAATGTGACTTGGGGTGCTGGAGAAATATTCTTAGACATCTTAGTTTTTGTTCCATTTATTGGAAAGTTTGGTGTGGTTTGTGGTTGAGCCTTTCTCAAAGTGCTTTTTCATATGCAGAATTTCTGAAATTTTGGTCTACAGAAATGAGTTTCTTTCCACCCCATGTACGCACTTGAAGTATTCATTGATGTACATCTGCATCTTTTCATTAAATGTTCCAGTATAAAAGCAAACTAATATTTTAGAGATTTAATTTCTCATTTAACAAACCCTTTAATAATGTGCTATTGGAATCTCCAAATTAACTGTTTCTGACTGCTGTAATGCATGTTTAATTAGTGGCAGGTCTTTCCATATATGGTAAACATGAACTGATAACTTTGTAGTAGTTTGTCTCTGTTGTTGACGATGCTTGCATCTGGTCTCCACAAGGCTATAAATGATTATTTTCATTATAGCTAAACGTGGGTAAACTTTAACACTTAAAAGAATGAATTACCAGTTGCTGTTTCCATTAGCTGCATAGTTATAAAATGATATTTTTAGATGCTTTTGTTTCAAATCCATTCAATGTTTATTATTATAGCCACATTTGTTTGTATCAAATATAAATTGTGATTAAAATAACAATGACTTAAATTTTCACTGATAGAAGACCAAACATGTATATAGGGACAAGACTGAGTGAGACCCATATATTGTATGTTTAAAAATTCTTTTTAAGGAGTCTGCATCAGGGGGCTTCATTCTGGAGACATGTCAAGTAGCAACAATAATAAGTAGTAACAATTAACATTAGTACTAAAATATAGTTAATTTATATGGGGCAAAAAGTCAAAGTAGTAGGGAAAAGAAAACTCCAAAGTTTGTACAGGTGAGGTTTTTTTTTCCTTTTTTTTTTTTTTTTTTTTGAGGGGCCATGGCCACCAATCTGGGATTCTCTAACTTTACATAGGTAGAGAAAAGTAGTACTATTGCATAAGCATTTAACTGATTGACCATTTTGCCCTCCAGAAGCTCCTTATCCAGGTAGCTGTGATCTTCACCATGTTCTCTGAAAACCCGTATGTCCAGCCTGAACATGCGCTATAGTAAATATGTGGTTATTTGAAATTTGATCATAAATGAACAATAAGAGCATATTTTGATCATAAGCCTTCAGGCAGCTGTGCTTTCGTGAAGCTCCACTGCACTAGCAACTACAACAATGGGAAGCATAGTGTAAAGTTACCTACTTTTGATATTCAGACTTTGGCTGACTCCGTCACATGTAAATTTCACAAGTCTACGCTGTTTTCACTTTCTCAGTGTGCAGTGTATGTCACAAATTCCTTTCTGGATTTGTTACATACAATTAATTTATTTAGGACAAATCTATTCTCAAGTGGTGTAACTTTTCAGTTATGCTTGAGGTTGAAAATTACTAGTAGTAATCAAGGAAGACTGGAAAAGGATGGGAACAGAGAAATGACCAAAGGGTGAAATGGTTTTGTCTAAACAGACATTGGCCTATACATCTGTTTCAAGCATGTTTGTTTACAGTAATAATGGAATATTGCATGAATTCTAAGGTAATAGTACTGTTTTGTAAGTAAAAACAAAAATGTTAAATGCCTCATGCTATTTGTGGTGGCACTGTTAATCCAACAAATGTTTAACATCCTGTTTCCCTTAGTTTACAGGTTGCATGGAAAGCAGTGAACAGGACTTGATGCATGACATTTGCATGACTTTGTATTGCATTCCAGCGTGGAAGTTGCAGTGATCAGCAGCACCCATGGCTCAAATGACACACCATAATGGAAGTTCATCAGGTAATCTTTCTGCTGTGTTACTCTTTTTTTTTTTTTTTTTTTGGGAAAGTTCAAAGCCACACCTGATGGCTTGTAGTCCGGGAATGCATGTATTTATAATTCAGCAAAGGCAGCATCATGTCAGCCAAGCAAGAGAATTTGTCCTGGAGTGTCTTCCTTTTCACTGATTTCCCCCCCCCCCTTTCCAAGTCACTTGTTGGCTGAGCTATGCATGCACTCATACAGAGGGAGTCTAGAACACTGATGAATGCCCCAGCCACACCTTATTATTAATTACTACAAATGTGTCCACAACGCAAAAAAAAAAAAAAATCACCACTGTTGTCCGTGGATATGTTTGTAGTAATTAATAATAAGGTGTGGCTCACTGCAGTTCAGAAAGTTGGACCTGAAAATGGGCCTTCACATGCATGCAGGACAAGAGCTCTCTGTGCGGTGTACTCATGTAGCTAGTTGCCTGGCAACCAGGGTGCTGGGGTTTGGCCTAGGCAGTAGTGGAAGAGCCAAATGACCCTACAGACCACTAGAGTGATTTAGAGCGAGCACAGTTATTTGCATTCTCTGGCATCCAAGCTACCCCTTTCTGCATTGCTGGTGTCCTCATCATCAGATTTCTATGGCTTTTTTATTTTGCAACGTTGCCTTAATTCCCTCATACAAGACCTAATTTACAGTTTTAAACTTTTGTAAGCTATTATGTTTGAATGACAGGTGTGCAATGGCCATGATCATTCAACAAGTCACTGTGAAACTGTAAGCCAGATTGTTACATAAAGTTACACATTTTTGTGAATAAGAATTTTATGAAACTGAGCTATTGATTTGGATTGATAGATGAAAATGGCATCGGTTTTTGTGTCATAGGCTATTAGTATTTAGCTGATGCCTTTACTCAAACCAACTTGAAATCCTTGATACACTAGGCTACTCCTTAGAATCATTGACCCATCAACATATTACAGGTCAATGTAACAAACACATATGTGCACACTCACTGCAGGCTCACTAAAGTCACCTAAAACAAATGTCCTTAGGCTGTGCAAGGAAACCAAAACAAACAGAGCATGCAGACACCACATAAACTGAGTGGGTATTGAGCCTACGCCCACACTCCAGGGACTGCAAGGCAGCAGCACTGTTGCGGTGCCCCTGTGACATCTCCATGAAGCTCAAGCATTTTAAAAAACATTAAAATGCTTACCCTTTTCCATGTGTGACTTTGACATCTTTTAAAACCAAAATTTTGACCAGTTCAGGAAGTCTTAAATGCTTTATGGAAACACTGGTGGTTATAAACAAGGCTATTAAGTAATTCTGTGAATGGTATTGATAATTGACAGTGGAAAATTCTTTAAATGAACATATGGCTTTCATTACGGTTGTAAACATTTGTCCATTACTTATTTTTTCCACTAAAAATGTTAAAACATTACATTGTCAGCAGAAAGGTTTCTAAGAAATTTGGTTGCCCGTGTTTTGGTACCCTTTGTACTACAGTCCCTTGGCTAGCAGTAATGTTCAAATATGTTTTTAGGCAGCCTGATGTTAAGTATGGTGCAAGTGTGTCTGTTCTGGAATTTCATGATAAAACGGGAGAGATCCCCACGAGAAAAAGCTGTCTCTCTCTCCCCCCCCCCCCCCCCCCCCCTTTTCTTTTTTGTCCATTCCCCTTTTTGTAGGGGATGGGGAGCAAACAGAGTATATGTAACACTTAATGTAATTGCGAGTCTGTCTAATGTGCACATTTGTGTTGGGCAATATACTGTGGCGTGCAGTGCTCTGGGTTCGGATGGAGCGAAGGACACACAGGCAGCGTTCATTGGGAACGTTTATTGGAACACCAGCACACAAAGGAAATATAATGCTCTCAGTCCGAGAACCCCCTCTTTGCCAGAAAACACAGTTGCCCCATATATTCCCCGTAAGTCCCCCACTCCCAGCGGTTCAACATTTTATTCATATTTTACTCACAATCCAACTATTTAGAATAGACACATTTTCCCACTCAAACTCATGGTAACACGGGTCGTTACAATACGATAATATCCTTCATGTCTCGGTGAAGATGTCTATATCCAAATCTTTTTGTGTCTGCTGTGTTAAGGTGTGAGGAAGGAGAGAGCAGTCTGCAGGCTGTTCACCGTCAGCATAGCTGCTGTGTAAATGGAACACAGGGAAACTGTGCTGCCTGCTGTTTTGGCCAATGGCCACAGAAAACAAGCTGCCCCGACCAGTAGAGGGCTTATATTCCATGTTGTGAACAAGCTGGCTCAGCTGCGACTTTGCCAAAGTTTGTAAAAAGAACCCTTTACATTTTAGCAGAACAGTGGCAGAAATGACTCTTTCAGAAGGTGGTTGCTTACTGTTCTGTTGTGGGCAGGTTCCAGGATGTTAGGTGTCTGCATCCTTATTGATGAACTATAATACACAATGGTTCAAAATATCTTCACTTCTGAAGTATTCTTCACACAGATTAATACACAAATGTTTACTTTGTTACACCTTCTTGAAATTTATTTCACTTTACTGAAAGTGTAGCATTTTCAAGCTTTTTTTGGACTTTTACCTGTCACTTCCAAGAGGGCATTCTCCAGAATGTAGGGTTTATGTCTCACAGTAAACAGGCTTTTTCAGAGCCAAGTTACCTGGGTAAAATTTTAAAAAGATCTTCAACATTTGTTGGCTTCTGTTTCCTCAGTCTTTTTTATTGAACTGTCTTTATGGGCTGTGCACAAAATGAACTCTGATTGCTGTCGACTTCCTTAGAGTTGAAATGGGCATTTAGGTTAGTCATGGAGTGTAAATGTTCAGGAAATGAACCTGCTACTCCAGACACAGCAGTCTGGTATTAAGGTGTTAGTTGTGTATTTGCTGCATTGTGTTAATTTTTCAAATTCCGTTTACTTCGGCGCTTTAAACAGGAAATGATATAGTTAAGTTGGGTAGGTGGTTTCATATTGTATTTTGTACAAAGCACCAGGGAACAAAGGAAAGGGAATTGCTTTCCTGTGCCTTGTTCATGGCAGTGTTGAGCCAGGTTTCTCTTACCACTGGAAGGCGTTTCCCTCCTTCGCTCTGCGCATAGGTTACTGTTTAATTAAGGCCTCTGTTTATTTCCTCTGTGAGAGAGAGGCCTGTAAAAGTGATGTCGCTGTGGCGTGTTTTGCACAGACCTTTTTATCAGCGTCAAAAGCAGTAGCAGGAGCGTCACAAGTGCCTAGGGGCGGGGTGATCAAGCGCCGTCCGGCAAACGGGGGCTCCGGAGGGCTGGGTCAGGAAATTCCAGGGGCGCGCGCATGAGAAAGGGCCCTCCCAGCAGACAGAGGACGGTGGCGTGCTGATGTGTCAGGATGTGCAGATGGCTCCCTTGCACCCAGCCCAGAGTCATTCCCAAGGGCGGCAAGCTTTCAGCACTTCCCACAGACCTCAGTTAACCCCGTAAGGGCGCAAGTGGGCTGTAGTGGGGCGTCTTCTTCAAGTGAGGGCTATGAGTTCTTAAGGAGACAAAAAAAATTTATAGTGCTTCTGTATAAACCTCAGGTAAGTGTTTTATTTATGCAAATAATATTGTATCTTACACAGATTTTAACTGCCTTATTTCAGAATGTGATAAAGATGTTTTTTTTTGTTTACAATGAACAGCCAGTTCCTATTACACAGCAGTCTGATTCTAGTCCTATACCAGCTGGCAAAGGCTTGTCACCTTTGTTACAGTCCATCTATGCCTGTCTCTTCTACCTTCTGCTGCTGTAAAGTGCAATGAAAATCAGTCAGAAACTGACATTATTTTGTTGCGATTTATGTTATCTAGTTTAGAATCCTGCCGTAACATCTCTTAAATGTACCAAAAAATGTCTCTATATTATTAGGTTTAAACTGGTGCAGTTTCTAGTGTTCTAAGAAAGCATTGTTTACTTTTTCATGAAAACATTACTTATAGAATGTGCTGAAATTTAATTGACCACTTCTATTAGTTTTGTCTAGTTTTGGTCTGATTTTATTATGAAAAAGCAAGTTAATAGTTTAGTTGACAACTCAAGAATTTGTCAAACAAGCACTCTGTTAAATTAGTGTAGATGACTTGCACTGATTTATCCTTACAGTATTTACGTAAATGGTATGTGTGTTTTTTTAAGTATTGGATCAGCTGTATTTTATCGCTTGAGGCAGATTTAAAATGAAATGACCACTGTGAATGATGAAAAACTTCAGAGGCATCCAGACCTGCCAGGCAAATTAAGGGGATTAATCCTGACTTTACTCTGATAGCAATTTATTAATTCAAGATATTTTAAAACATGAGTATTTTTTTTTTGAGTCAAACTGACTCAGTCTGTATTGTCTGGCAATATGTACTCTATGGAAAATTTATACAGATATAATACAACCTAGCAGTTTTCCTTACTGGCATAGCAGTTTTCTCTAGTGGACACTGCATTCACTGACACCTGTTCTGTTATGTTAGATTTTTAATGTTTAAATTTAGTTACTAAAAGCTATTATGATTAATCTAGGAAGAGACTAAAAACAGCTGCTTTGTTTTTGTCTGTTCCCATTTTCCATTATTAGAAAAATCCATGTTTTTTTTCTCCCCCCATATGATCTGAGCAAGTAGTTTATTTACTGCATCTCTTCAATAATGTCTCTGGTGAAGAGCTAGATAATCCTTGTTGTTTAAACTTCATTGCTGTTGGTGTTGAACAGTGACCTGGTTTTGTATGTAAGCTAAGGTCATTGCTTTGAGTGCATGCGATAGATACACGTTTTAGCTTCACTACATTGCTGCTGAAAAGAGGTTTGGTTCAGGGTACAGGAGGGAATGATGGATGGCACAGTTTGATTGGACTTCCAGATCAGCCTATCACAGATCGTGTTTTGCTCAACCAAGTTTACACCAGTAGTGGATTTTTTTCCCCATTATGGATTGAAGAGGCTGAGATAGACCAGGGCAAGAGTTGGTTTTTGCTCTCCTTGCAGCAACAGATGATAGTGTGCAGACAGACTGGGACCGAGGGGCGCCGTTAAGGCTTGGGTAAGTAAGGACTGAAAAACAAGAGTGAACAGGTTTCCCTAAGCTGTTTTGCTATGCTCCTGCCTCATTGAATAGTCTGACTGAAAGAGCCATGCTGTGCAAGATCCACTGAAGTGAATCTGTAGTTTGTTTTTAGTAAATGCCTACAGTCAGAAGTTCCTGACATTCCAGGATTTCTGAACTTTTGAGAAGGGGGCTGCAGTCCAAGTATATTATTCTGTGCTGCAGTTTTCACCTTATGGGGAGCTTGTTTAAGACATGGTTACAAAATTTTGGAAATGAAATTTGGAATTTGTGTAAAGTAGCTGTGATCCTGCTCTTTCCATAAACAAGTGAATAAGTGAATTTGAATAATACTCCCATTTTTGCCTGTGTGCCTTGCTATTGCCTGTTTACCCTGTGCCTGTGGTGTAAACATTTACTCAGTAAATTAACACTCTTCATCCCCACCATACCTTTCGATTTAAAAAAAAAAAAAAAAAAAAAAAAAAATTCAGCCTGGCTTTACGTACTGCTTTTAACTTGTATTAGCAAAGATACTGTATGTATACTGATTCAGTGCTTGAAAAAAAAAGGGGGGGGGGAACGTGCTGGTAGTTAAAGAACTACCAGGGAAATAATTTAAGGTAATGTTCAGATAAAAATTCTGATATTCCATCAGTATAATTAAAATGGATGGTATTGTACTAATGAGCACCAAGAAAACTTCAGGAGCAATGGTTTTCTGTTCTGTACATATACTTACAAACTTGACTTCCTCTGTCACTCTGTACTTGAAGTTCAGGTACACATTTTAATCTCATATTCATTGAAACTCATAAAAGTTTGTGTTTGATATGAGAATGAAATAGGAAAATGTCAATTTGTAATCCTGACATTGCTTTGGGAATTTTGAAAAAAAAAGAATTTAAATCTTGGTTACTTTTGCAATGCTTCTTTTTTTTATTTTGAATTCATAAACCTTTTTCTCTGTACTTCTCAACCCCTTTAACCTTTTTGAGTAACTCAGCTTTTGAATCTGTTGCTCCTATAGAAAAATGTGAGAGTATTGCTGAAGATAAGGACTCTGTGGCATCCTACTCCCTGGAGACCCCCTATGGTTATCAGCTAGACCTCGACTTCCTCAAGTATGTGGACGACATAGAGAGGGGCAATACAATCAAGAAGCTAAAGATTCAGAGGAAGTCCAAAGTGGTCCAGCCTCGGGCAGCACAGAGGAACAGCAGCACCCGGTCTGAGTGGGCATCGACTGACTCGCTGTCCTCTTCTAGCAGCGATGAGAGCAAACGGTTTTCACTTTTTAGTGCAACCCAGAAGCACCTCCCCCTCAGTCATCCGAGGCCCTACCAGACTCACGAAGTTCCTGTAGCCTTTTTGAGCAACCTGGAAGGCAAGCCTTTACCACCATCCCCCAGCATACTGAGACACAATCCACAAGTGGAGAAGACGCTGATGGAGACGCGCCGACGTCTGGAGCAGGAGAGACTGCTCCTTGAGCCCCATTTCAAAGAGCCTCCCCGTCGCCGACTTGCTAGCTTCGGAGGGATGGGCTCCAACAGTTCACTTTCTTCTTTCACTGGGTCAAGTGGTCCAAATCAGATCATCCACAATGGGTACCAGCCTAATGGGGATTACAGCCTTAGTTTCAACCCATCATTTGGAAGTTCGATTCGCCACAGTCCCGTGAGCTCAGGAATGACCACACCAGTCACTGGCATCAGCCCCATGCACCTGCAGCAAATCCGGGAGCAAATGGTGGTGGCGCTGAAGAGGCTTAAAGAACTGGAGGAGCAAGTCAAGACCATACCCATCCTTCAAGTTAAGATCTCAGTCCTGCAGGAGGAGAAGAGGCAGCTTACTTTGCAGCTAAAGGACCAAAAACCCTGTGGCCAGAATTCAGCGAGTGTTTTCCGGAAGCGGTCATACAGCGTTGGCAGTGTAGACCACTTTGAACAGCTGTCCCAGGTTGGAAAGGGTTCAGAGCTGCACATTGATTCTGAGGACGAGCTGCAGAGTACCAAGCACAACTCCCAGAGGGTTGAGGAGTTCAGACAGCTGACAGCAGAAATGCAAGAGCTGGGGAGAAAAATACAGGAAAATGGCTGTGAAGGACAGCAGAGCCTTACCGTTCAGCATCCAGTGGAGAGGGAGGAGAGCACGAAAGAGCATAAGTCTGTTGGTGCGGGTGAGAACATGAGCAATGTTCTTTGTCGCAAGTCATCACAACACTGTCGAGATATTGCTGTGGCGACTGAGCTGGAGGTGAGAACTGTAGCAGTTGGTGTGACAGAGGCTATGCTGGGTGTGACCATGGAGGCAGAGCTGGAGATTGAAATGCAGCATCAGACTATTGAGGCCCTGAAAGAGAAGATCTACAGACTAGAAGTCCAACTGAAGGAAACCACACATGAGATGGAAATGGGCAAGCTGAAACTTGAACTTCAGGCAGCAGGGTTGAGGAAGAAAGTTGATAAAGGGTCTATGGCCAAACCAGCTATGTACAGCACTACTGTAGAAGCCAAAGTGCAAATGCTAAGTCAAGGTGTGGGAAACCATGTGGATTTCAGTGATGCTTGCACTGGAAACTTTACTGAGTCACGTTCGGTGGGTTTTTCATGCAAGCCAGAGCTGGAGCATGTTGCTGTAGGTCCAGATGTACTTATGAACCAGTGGATGGTGAAGAAAAGATTTGAAACCCATGATCAGTGTGTTGGGAGCCATGTTGAAATGTGTAACCAAAATGTAGGAGTGGAACTGTTTGTTTGTGAAACTGGAGTTAATACAGAGGAGGCTGAGGACAGTTTAAGTCTGTGCAAGTTAGGTCATGAAAAGATGAAGAACTGCAGGTCATTAGGATGTGGCGATTGTTCTGTGGATGTGACGGTTTGTCCTAGAAAAGATATGGTTTCTCTTGGCACAAATACAGATTTGGTGTGTACAATAGATTCTGAAATGATGGCCATACCTGAAACCATTTCCCAAGAAGCAAATACTGATTTTGGGGGCATAACCAAGTTCACCAACACTGAAAGCACCAGTATTGCAAATTGTAGTGCAGAGACAAGGGTGAACACTCAAGAGAAGCATACCAGTACAACACCAACAGAAACCAGAACAGTTTCTGTAGGAGACGGCCTTATCAGAGATGTTGAAAAGGTGGGAAAAATGCGTTCTGTTGCCGTGGGTACCTCTGTAAGCGAAGAAGCCTCTGACAAGCCATCATTCATTAAAACCAAAGATTGCGGAGTTGGCCTGGCCAACATAAACGACAACTTTCTGGTGGGCATAAAGACAAGAAACATTGCTTGTGGTCCCTCTGTGCTCCCTGATCCTACCAAAACCAGAAGCATTGGAGTGGGAGAAGAACGAGTGACTGACCCACTACCTGTCCAACAGCCTTGGCAGCCAAGGGCTGAAATGTCAACCGAGTTGGATCACTACATCGAGAGAGTGCAAAAGCTCCTTCAGGAGCAGCAGATGCTACTGGCAGAGAACTACAGTGAGCTGGCAGATGCCTTCGGTCAGCCCCACAGTCAGATTGGTTCTATCAATAACCAGTTGGTCAGTACTTTATCATCTATCAACTCTGTGATGAAGGGTGGCAGCTCAGAGGACATCCTGAACCTCTGCACAAGCTCCACAATCGCAGTGAGGGGTAAGAGACATGTAAACAAAACTGGTGCATTTATTCAAAATGTTGTACTAGCATGTATACTTTACTGTTTCACTCATCGTACCTACTTACTGTTGTGGAATAATTTTAGAATAAGACACTTATTCCCCAAATATTCCAGGACTCCTTTCCTGGAGGTTTTAATTTGGGCTAGTTGAATATTCTCAAAGTGAATAAGATTTTTATGCTGTTACCTGTCTCCATTTCCCTTTGCTCACTGTATGCTTTGCCATGTTTAAAATTTATTGAAGCAAATCAAAACTGAGATACTATCCTAGATTAGAAGATGCCTAGATAGTTGCATTACTGGACTGCATACTCTCAGTATTCTCAAACATGTTGTTTTAAAATCAATCTATTTCAGAAAATATGTTTAACAACCAATGAAGGATGTAGTTGTTACCTAATAGCCCTTTGGGAATAAACAAAGAACTTCATTTGAGTTTACAAAAAACGTACCACACCTTTGTGTTCTAACACAAGCGTGTTTTTAAAATCTTATGAAATTGTTTTCCTGTCAGATGCAATTGTTATACTTTATCACATTTCTGAAAACAAATAGTTCTTGTGTTTGTATTAATTCAATGAAATGTAATGTTGCAATTCAGTGGAATGTATAAGCTATTCATGGCAGCTCACAGGGAGAGTTTAAGAAGTACTAAATTTGTTTCAATATTTTCCCAGATAAATCACTCTAACACTTTGCATCAATCCAAACATACAGTGTGAACAAGAATGTAAATGTGGTAACTAGAAGAAAGTTTTAAATTAGTCCCTTTGTCTTGACTTTGACTGCGGTCGGCATTGTCAGTCTGTGGTGTTTCAACTTTGGACTTGGGATTTTTCTGTCTGGAACAGACCAGGATCAGGCAGAGGTCACCCAGACACAAGCCACAGAGTCCCTGTCATCTCTGTCACAGCAGCAGGAGCAGAAGAGCCTGATGGGTCAGCAGATGACCTCTGCACTACATGGTATCCCTGTGTATTTCTGTATGAACGCCTCACAACTTATCTAGTTCTTTGGATTCTTGCAAATAGGAAGGGGAGGAGCCTTGCTGGCTGTTCTGTTACTCCCTGTCTGCCCTTCTTCATTTAGACTGCTGGTGCAAGTTGAACAGAGGAAGAGATCCCTTTTATGGTGTATTATTGGCCTTGTAAGACCTGTACTTAACATTTTTGAGAGTGTTTGGCTTTGTAAACGTCTCATTTTGAGAATAATTTTTGGCCTGTGGTGGACTTCACCGAAAATGCTCTCAATATGCTCCAGCTTCAGAACTTGGAGACTTTGAGTTGAAAGGACTTTTATTCAAGTAAAAACCATGTTCATTTCAGTGCTGTGATGCAGAACCTTTCCACAGTTGCGACTTCACAATGCTTTGTAAGAAAAGAAAGCAGTAGCTAAAAGAAAAAAAGATATTTGCACTTTTCAGCTTTTTGAAATTGTCTGGAAAAATCTAGAACATCTTACTTGTACATTAATGCACATTAGTACAATCTCAAAGGTATAAGTACAAGACGCCACCTGGGACGTGAACCATTTTCACTTGCAAATCTTACATTTTATGCTTTTAAAATTGTGTTAAAGCGATGATTAAGTTAAACATAAATACAGTAACTGCAGGGCAGTAAAAAAAAAAAAACTCACTTTATTCATGCTTAAGTAATTCCACTCCCCCCCCCCCACACTTATGATTGATATTCAAAGTTTATTTTTGGTAACGACTCATCAAATTGTTGTAGTAGTTTTTTTATATCATACCGATAGACTACTGTAGGAAACGGATCAATTAAGAAATTAACCAAATTTCATTGCGTAAATATAGCTTACATGTTAATGTGATTTACGGTACTGTTAGGTCTGTGCTAGAAGCCTTTAGTCAGGCAGTTTACACAGCTGTGATACATTTAAGGGCTGCCCTTTGCTGTTGATTGTGTAAAAGTGCTGTTTGTCCTACCTACTTTTCACCCCCTTACTTGCTCCAGGACAGCTGTGCAGTCAGAACACTCTGAAGTCCATCATGAAGAAGAAAGATGGAGGGCAGGGCCCAAGTGGCACTAAAAAGAACCTGCAGTTTGTGGGCGTCAATGGAGGGTGGGTGTTTTTGGATGGGGGGTTTTGTTGGCAGTGCAATAATCCTTGCTGTCTACCATAAATCCACCAAGGGTTTTGCAGTGTATTAGTCACGCATAAAAAAAATGATTCTCAATGTCATAGAGAAACTTCAAAACGACAATTAACCACTGTGTCTAATCCACATTATTCCTGTGAAACTCATTTTTGTATATGGCTCAATTGCAAACTGTTGTTTTTCTTTCTCCAACTGAATGATAAAAGCAGTCAAGAACTGTAAATTAACACTGTCCAAAACCACAGCAGTGAGGCACATGAAATAGATGTGTTGGATCATAACGTGTATATGTCACATTGTTTGAGTTTGGTGTATATAACATTTAATTTGGTCTTAGTTTTGTATTTAGTGATTTGTCTGGGTAATTTTTTTTTTTTTTTTTTTTTTAAAAGTTACCTTCAAATTTGTAGTTTTGCAAAATATGTTGTTCAGTGAAGAATTTTTATGCATGACCTTAATATGGTACAGGTACGAAACAACATCAAGTGAGGACTCGAGCTCTGAGGACAGCAGCTCAGAGGAGTCTGAAAGTGACGGGTGCGCTTACAAAGAAGATGGGAGCGTGCCGGGAGGTGTGGTAGACGAGCTCTGTCACAAAGCAGTGGCACAAAAACATATTGGTGATGAACAGAAGGATCTGCAGAAGATGGAAATTAGAGAGAGGTGGGTGGTTCTGCTCTGAGTCCAAATGGAGTTCAGTCCAAATCATCTCTTAACGACACTTAATTTTTGTGCATGTTTCTGCTGTGTAATTCGGACAGATGAGTGGACCATTCTCTTCCCCTAGGTACGAGATAAGTGAGAAAATGATGTCGGCGTGCAATATGTTGAAAAACCACCTGAATGACTCAAAAACTTGCAGCAGCAAGGACATGGTGAGCAATGTGCCCCCGAATGAACTTTGTGGTACAAGAAATTTTTTTTTTTTTTAAAACTCCTTTTGTTTGTCTGTTATGGAACCTTTTGCAGTGGAAACACTGGGATTGATAAGAGCGAGTACAGTTTTTATATTACAACTGTAGGTAATTCAGGCTAGTATCCTCAAGGGTGAAAGTTCTTATTTATAACCAACAGCTAACAGTGGAATGTACAGCATCTCTTAATTACTTCCACACAATCTTTCTTTTTCTGGGAACTGACTGGTGAAATATCTTTGTATGTTTACTGGGTGTTTTTTGGTCCATGCCGTATCCTGGTGTTCCACACTATTTTCAACAACAAAAAAGCCAAGCTTTTTAACCAGAAACCCCTTTTTGTCAAGACTTACCACTGTGGTTTGTAAGGAGCAGGATGATTTGATATTTTTTTTTGGATGTGGTACAGAAGAATTTTGGCCTTGTACGGTGGCTCTTGAGGGAAGTATTTTCAGACAAGCCCAGCTATGGTACTGATACGGCACTATACTACAACCTTTGTTTTTGCTTCTCAAAATGTCTTCTAGATGACTGGATGAAACAGCCCTCTTTGGTGTTTATGGAAACATTTGGAAAGTGGCAGTTAAAATCAAGGCTCTTTGCTTGCTTTGTGTATGTGTGTGTGTGTGAGAGACAGTGTGAGGGAGAGATTACAAAATAGCTTTCCACAGTTCAAGTATTTTTATTGACCATAGTGTCCCACTGACTGAAGTTCTCTATGTGGCCTGCAGAGGGCATGCATGAACACCCTCCAGCACGAGTGGTTCAGGGTGTCCAGTCAGAAGTCTGCAGTGCCAGCCATGGTGGAGGACTATCTTGCTGCATTCAGAGCAGTGTCATTTTCAGTGCTGAAGCACATCGTCAACATGGCTGACGGCAATGGCAACACAGCCCTGCACTACAGCGTGTCTCACTCGAACTTTGAGATTGTCAAGAAACTACTGGATGCTGGTACTGTATAGCTCATCTGTTGCTATGATTTATGCATGGTATGAGAAGGCCAATTTTACACCTTTCACTTGTCTATACATAAGACATGCTGCTGTATGTTTATGAACTAAAATATAAATGTACAAATTGCCACTAGAATATTACTGTTACTTAATTATATTTCATCATTCCTCAAATATTTCAACTGGTTGTTGATGAATGCAGTTCTCAACAAGAAACCAAAGGAGTTTATCCAAGTATCTTGAGTAGGATTTCTGTGGTTTCTATCAGTGTGATCTTCCGAACTTCAGAGGCATTTGTTTGGCCTAGGAGCATTTCCAAGTTGTTATAGAGGTCGTCTTGAGTGTTTCCAATGCTCTCACCACTACTGCTACCACCCTGGTTTTGATGTTCCACATTCTATTGAACTCAATTTCTAGGGCCTTATATTTGCAGTTTTTCAGCCTCTTTCAGGAAATGTATGCATCATGGCTAGGTGAATGGGCAGGTCTTCTCTTTCCCTGTGTTAAGCATGTGCCTGACTTGACGATGGTACTCTTCCTTTATCTTGTTTTTCATTGGGGTATGCTGTGTTGCTCTCTTCCGTACCAAAATACTTGGATGTCTCTTCTGGATCGATGTTTCCGGAAAGTCTTGCAATTCAGTTGGATATTATGGCTTTTGACCAGCTTCTTGTGCTTGATGATTATTATTATTAATTACCTGATGCTTTTCTTCATAGCAGCTTAGTTTGTATACAATTTTGAGTTTGCATACAAAGCTGTTTAATACAAATGAGTAAATTCCTTTTTCTTATTCATTACTGCCCTATGTTTATGGAGTAGAATTTCAAATTATAAGCAAATACCAGTTTCAAGGTCACATTGAAGAGTCTGAGTCAATGCATAACCTTATGGAGCTGAATGTGTGATACATCCGTTGCAGCCTACTTGTCAGTAACTTTTGTTTGGTGGACATATGAAGTGCAGTAAATGTGGTGTAAAACATGGTGATGTGTAAGGCACACAGGAGGACTAAAACTTGTTGTCTTAGGCCTTGGTTTGATTGTGTTCTGACCTTGCGTGATATTGCTTCATTGTGCAGGAAGGGCTGGCCTTTGTGTGCTTCGTTCATCACCGCCAACGCAGAGCTTCATTTCCGGAAGTAGCTTTTGAAATGGTTTAGATGTTGGGCCTTCCTACTCTCTTTGGAAAGGCACCCACTTGCTTTAGTGCCCCCCCAACACACACACACGGAACATTGTGTCTGAGCTCTCTCATGGTGCTGGGTCTGAAAGGAACTGCTGCTGCTGCTTTTGTTGCAGATGTTTGCAACGTCAATCAGCAGAACAAGGCTGGGTACACTCCCATCATGCTCGCTGCCCTGGCTGCAGTAGATGCTCCAAAGGACATGAGAGTGGTTGAAGAGCTCTTCAGCAAAGGGGACGTCAATGCCAAAGCCAGCCAGGTTAGCACACCATTCGTCTTTCTCTGATGGTGAGAAGCAAGAAAAGCTTTTTGAAGACTGAGGCTTTTAAAGGCTTATTATGACAGGGGATTTTTTTTTTTGTTGTTGCTCTTGCTGGGTTTTATTCTGTCAGTTTTGACACCTTAAATTGTAAACCTCTGTTTGGATAAGAAAGACATTTGTCAAGTGCCAAAGTTTTCTGTACTCATCTAGGGCTAAAGACTGAGATACAAAATTGCTTTGTAATAGAATGTTAGACTTTACTTCACCTTCCCTTGGGGGAGAATTACATGTTGCACTGTTGAATGCTGAAAGGCTTAAATTACTTCAGATAGCATCCTGGAGTAATTCTTTAAACAGATCTGTATGTGGATAATTGCGAGACTCACTTGTAACATGTGAGCTGCCTGCTGGGGCCCCTAGGCAGGCCAGACGGCCCTCATGCTGGCTGTCAGTCACGGGAGGATGGATATGGTGAAGGCTCTGCTGGTGTGCGGTGCTGACATCAATGTGCAGGATGATGAGGGTTCCACTGCCCTCATGTGTGCCAGCGAGCATGGCCACGTGGAGATCGTCAAGTTGCTGCTAGCCCAGCCCGGGTGTGACGCCACCTTGAGCGACAATGTGAGTTCCCTCAAATCTCACCTCCTCCATCCTCACAGTCAGCCATTACCACATCATCACCCTTCAGCAGTGTCCCAGCAGTATGTTCAGTTGGGCTTTACTTAAAATTTAGGGTAGTTAAAATGTATTGCATTTACATGATTTGAATTTGGGGGGGGTGCAGTGGCGCAGTGGGTTGGACCGGGTCCTGCTCTTCAGTGGGTCTGCGGTTCGAGTCCCGCTTGGGGTGCCTTGCGATGGACTGGCGTCCCCTCCTGGGTGTGTCCCCTCCCCCTCCGGCCTTACGCCCTGTGTTACCGGGTAGGCTCCGGTTCCCCCGCGACCCCGTATGGGACAAGCGGTTCTGAAAGTGTGTGTGTGTGTGTGTGTGTGTGTGTGTGTGTGTGTGTGTGTGTGTGTGTGTGTGTGTGTGTGTGTGATTTGAATTTGTTACAAGGTTTTTATAAGTGTAATCTTAATTTTTTGGAGCAGAGGTGATTTTCTGTATGTATAAGCTGATTAAAATGAATATAACATTTTAATTTTAAATATCTCTCCTTGGATGTCTAGGATGAAAGTAATGCCCTGTCCATAGCTCTGGAAGCAGGACACAAAGACATTGCTGTGCTGCTCTATGCCCACGTCAACTTCTCCAAAGCCCAGTCTCCAGTATGTCTGTCATTTCCCACTTTTACAGTGTGCAGTCCTCAGTGGACGGACAGGCTACTTGACATTACAAACCTCTTCTGACCTTGAGGTTCTTCAAAAACAAGCTGTACAAATGAACACAATTCAACGCCCTTTTGCATTTAACTTCAGTATGTCTGAATATGCCCTGTATTCACAGGGGACGCCCCGTCTCGGGAGGAAGACATCCCCAAGTACCAGTGGGAGAAGCATGTTTGATTAGTGCCACGGCTGCTCTCTTCCCCCGTTCCCTCGCTGCTATTGGTGCACGTTGCCTTGAACAGATGCTGAATGTATTGTCACGTATTTTCATTTTGTGCCTGATTTCACCAGCAACGATAAGCAGTAAAATGAGTTACTGAAAACTGGAAATTTTTTGTAGATTGAAAATATTTTCCATGAAATTTAGACTTAAACTTAGGTCGCCTGACTTGTGCCTATTACATTTAATTCCTGGTTATTAGTCCAGCAGAGAAGGATTTTAATTTTTTAAAGCATGTATCACTGTTAATTGAATTGCTTTCTATACTGATTGCTGTCATTTTGTATGTTTACAGTATTAGCTTGATTTCCGCATTTCTTTTCCTTCTTATGTTGGATGATAGTGTTTGTAAGGTGGCAATTTATGTAGAGCCTGTAGACATTTTATATGTCAAAATGTACATTGAACATGCATATTAAGCTTTACTGTAACACTTATTGCAAAATCCAAATTTTTACCAGTTTAATTTTTTTCTATGAATTTCAGTTTTAAATGTATCTTATCTTAAATGCATATATATATATTATGTCACTGTATATAATATATTTTGGGGAAGAATTAGAATCAATAAATAGCCTTTTATATACATTCAACATTTGTAGAATATTTAAAGTGATTTAAATTAAGTGCCTCATTTGCAGCCTTTCAATAAACATATTTTACACTTGGGTTGAATCTTTATTTAAAATTTATGTTTGGAAATGTAAGATATTTATGTCCGTTCATATACTTCTCAAATGTGTGCTGCTAAGTTCATACAACTGTGGCTCCCTCTGCTGACATATAATTCATCTTAGAAGCTTTGACCATTTAATACAGTTGATCCTTGAACAACATGGGTTGGAACCGTGCAGGTGCACTTATACTCAAATTTTTTTTCAAAAAATATTTTGGAAAATTTTGTGGAGATTTGCAACAATTTGAAAACTCACACATGAACTGCTTAGCCTAGAAGTATTGAAAAAAAAAAAAAGTTAGGTATGTCATGAATGCATAAAATATATGTAGATACTAGACTATTTTATCATTTACTACCATAAAATATATATCTAATACAAAACACTGTAGATCTTATATGTATCATATAAGACAATATTGATGTAGTACTGACAGATGATTCATCTTGTAAACAGATGTAAACTTACAGTATTGATATATACAGTACTGTAAATATTTTTTTCTCTAGCTTATTGTAAGAATTCAGTCTATAATACATATAGAAAATGTGTTAATCCACTAATTGGTAAGGCTTCCGGTCAACAGTAGGATATTCAGTTTTTGGGGAGTCAAAAGTTATACACAGATTTTTGACTGCGTGGGGGGGGGGGGGGGGTTGGTGCCCCTAACCAGTGTGTTGTTTAAGGGTCAGCTGTATGTTATAGGGGTTATTGGGGCAGCAGCTACCAGTGGTTAGAGCTGCTGTCTTTGAATTAAGAGGTCGAGATTCAAACTTGCCTCCTGCTGTAGTATCCTTAAGTACTGCTGTAGTATCCTTCAGTAAGATAGTCTAACGTATATGGTTTGAAGAAAAGCTAGATGAATAAATGTTGTCATTGCGCTCTCTTTTTTTAATTTAAATTCTGCTTGTTTTACTGCAAGTCTACTGCATTATCACTTTGCTGTACTTCATCAGCTTTCAACAGAGCAGCAGTTTTGAGTTTGCCCATTATTTTATTGATTTTGTTTTTGTCTTCATATTATAAATTGCAAGGTAATATGGTGTTACAGTAAAATGGCTATATTGTAATGGTGGTCATATTATGGTTATATTGTAAAGAATTAGTTTTGTAGAGACTGAAAAGATTAAACATTTCTAACATTCCACATATAACTGGCCAGTAAAGTGGCCTTGTTTAATTCTAGCTTTTTTAAAAGTTTTTGTAAAGCTGGTCTGTGAGGAATGCCAAAAATTTTTATTGGGAGTTGTGTTGTGTGTGAAAAGTACCAGAAATTCATCAAAACTACAAAGTGCATTCACTGATGGAAGAGAAATTTGGGTATCATTGGCTTCCACACAGATGAGTTATGGCATGTAGAATAAATGTTTATCCACATTCACAACATAGCCATGTAATATATTTACAGGTTAAGAACATACCTTTCAATCTTAAATGCAAGTGACTTATGTAACAACCTATTCCTTTATTAGGATGCATGCCTACTAAGTTTCTTGTGGTTTGACTCCTATATTTACATTTGTTCATTTAGCAAATACTTTTCTCCAACGTGACATACATCTCAGAACAATACAAATGTGCATTACATCAACGGAAGGAGAGATTTAGATGCAGACGTGATTGTACAGTACAGTTAATTTGTCACATTCCACCTTATGAACCAGTATACAATACAGAAGAAGGAGTATAGAGGCTTCTACATTATTAAATTAAGTCTAACAAACGCATACATGTTTGAGTAGTTACAAAATCGGGAGAAAGTTGGGAGTGCTGTTACATCAGGAAGTTTTATATAGGCAGTAAGTAATTGGATGTCAAACATTTCTGTATTAACATTTAAGTCAAAGTGAAAGTCAATGTCAGTTTGTGTCAGCTATTCTGCAAAACAACTTGTACCTTTACCCATTTTTACAGCTGGGTAAGTTTTAGTTGAGCAATTCAGAGTTAAGTACCTTGCCCCAGGGTACAACAGGAATGGGTTTCAAACCTATCTTCTGAATGGAAGGCGGCAGCTCTCAAACCTCATATAAGAACATCTGGACCCCATGCAGTTTGCTCATCAGGCCTATATTAGTGTGGATGATGTAATAATCTGCATGCTCTGCAGGGCTTATTCCCACCTGTAAAAATCTGGTAGCACAGTCTGTGGTTTTTTTTTTTGTTTTTTTTTTTCCCCACTTCTCTAGTACCTTTAATACTATCCAGCTGTTGAGGAACAAGCTCATCAAAATGACTCCTGGATGTATTTCTGAGATGATGGGGCAACACAGGTGTCCCTCAGGGAACAGTACTGTCTTTATTTTTCTTCACCCTCTACATCTCCAACTTCAAGTGCAAGTCTGGACCACTGTGGCATTTGTAGAAGTTCTCCAATTACCCCCAATAGTTGAGTGTGGAGAGGAATGTGGTTAAATGGTGTACAGGTGACAAACTGATGACTTTGTTTCATGGTGTAAAGTAAACCATTTCAAGTTCAGCTCAGCATGCAGACGAAGAAGCTGGTGGTTGATTTTCACCATTAGAGAGCTCTTGCACCCAGATACCGTTGAGGGTACAGCTGCAGAGGTTGTTCATTCCAACCTGGGGTCCATATCAACAACAACCTGGACTGGTCTCACAATACAGATGTAACCCGACTGTATTTTTTTAGAAGGCTTAGGCTGATAAATGTTTGTAGCAAAATTCTGCACATGATCTATCAGGCTGTAGTTGCCGGTGTCATATGCTGCGGTGTGCTGGGGGGCATCTCTTCTGGCAAGAGCCACAGACTCAACAAGCTTGTGAAGAAGCGGGTTCTATCATGGGTCTGACCCCCAACTCAGTGGAGGCAGTGGCAGAAGCCAGAATGAGGAGGAAGTTACTGTCCATTTTGGACAATGGCTCACATCCCTTGTGCAAAGAGCTCCTTTAGTCACCAGATTATTCAGATACAGTGTTAAAACACATGCTTTTGAGGGTCCTTCTTACCAACAGCCATCCGGTCCCATAAAGCCACTCAAGGGCCTGTTTGCTCTTCAACACAAAGAAGCAGGGAAGTACCTGGTGACCTTAGAGCTGTTTCACATGTTTAAGTGTCTAGTGTAACTGTAATTGTCTATTTTGTTATTTTTATTTATTTTGTTTCTGAATAACTGTACACCTTGTTAAGTGTCATGTGTAAAACTGCTGTGTGTGTGAATTTATCTAGGGATGAATAAAGTACCTATCCTATCCAATCCCAACCACCAGTCCACCTAGGAAGTGAACATTTCTATGAAACACCTTTTTTCATCCAGCAAAGAAATAGGTACCTTCTGAAAAACCTTCATGTTGTTCTAAAGGTTCTTCTTGCAGGGCAGGAACACAAAAGAGGTCACATTGAATCCAACAGCCCACACTTGTGCAAAATCTGTCTGCATCATAAAATTGACGACGCAACACAATAATCTACGTCAAATTCCAAATTCTATATGCTATTTCTATGCAAGAGGCGAAACGCTCCTGGTTATGCAGGGAATTATATGTAGAGAATACGTATAGAGAATATGTGTATATATATAAAATAAAATGAGTATATACTGCAAGTTGTTGTGTCAGGTGCTGTGTTCCATGTCGTAAATCGCTTTGGACCAAAGTGCGTGCTACACACACAATAATTTGTAGTTTAATGGATTGAAGAGAGCAGCGGCCTTCGCTCCGTCCCGAAGCGCGCCCCCGCGCTGCACAAGCGCGCCAAAATGGAGCGTGCGGATTGACTGAGGAGTGACCCGTGAGGAGTGAGCGGGCCACGAGCTCGATGCCACAAGCGCAGCTTTGTTGCATTTCCAAGGACAGCCCGTTTTTCCATCTTTTATAATAAAAAGACAAAAAAAAAAAAAAAAAAAAGAGAGAGAGATCATTCGACGACGCCGAGCGATAGCGAGCCAGTAGCCGCTGCTCGCTTAAATCGCCGGGTTCGTGATTTTTGCCCGTCATTTCTGGGCCGCCGCGTGCCGTCCCACGAGGTGCCTCGTTCTCGTTCTTTCTTTCCCCCGCGCTCGAGATGAGTGACGACGAACAAAGCAAGCAGCCGTTGGGCTGCGGTCGCCTCAGCCCGCCATGGCCGCCCGGGAGGAAGGCGCACCGCACGCCCAGGTGTTCGCGCTGTCGCAACCACGGCTTCGTGTCGCCGCTCAAGGGCCACAAGCGCTTCTGTAACTGGAGGGACTGTCAGTGCGCCAAGTGCCGCCTCATCTCCGAGCGCCAGCGCGTCATGGCGGCCCAGGTACCATGCGGCCTCCTCCGCTCCGGCTCGCCCCCCGACACCTCTACAGCTTCGGTTTTAAACAGTAGGCTGACTAGGCAGAAAAACGACGAATGGCGTTTCGGCCATACAGTATAGTTACCGACCTGGTGCTCACGCGCTAATCATAGCTTGTTTTGTCTCGTGCGACATTCGTTTCGCGCGCATTTTATTTTTTACACGCTGCCTGACCTCGCTAGTTTAGCCCGAAACACCACTGTGTTTCAGTCTTTTCTGCGTTTCCACTTACTGACTGTGTGTGCGGGGAGGCCGTCCTTGAGAGGCGATCTTAACTTTGTCTGTAAAGTCCAACTTCGACAAATCATGACGATCGTCCCTCCTTTGCCAACGTTTAACGTTGATTTCAAAGCAGATACTCGATACTTTGTGTTCAGCAGTTTGTATCACTGCTGTTTTTCTCCTTTAATCAGTTTTTTTTTTTTTTTTTTTTATAAATTTCCTCAGTGTTGTTTTTCTTTTTTTTTTTTTTTTTAAACCGGGGAAACTCATCGCATTTCTCATCTCAACAGGCACGAGACGAACGTCACGTTTTTCCCACTAGTACAGACTTCTCACTACGTGTTAGTCAACGTATTGGTTCTATGTGTTTTAACAGGTTAAATGTTCGCAAACCATCCACGAGGAGCTACTGTTCTGCGACAAAAAAAATGCTTTGGTTCACCTAAATTTTTAAACATCCGAAATACATCTTTTATACAAGAGTACACCTGCAGATAGGGTGTGTGTACTGGCGCCCTGTCGCACCACTTTTTCCCTGCCGCCAGGTGGCGCTCCGCAGGCAGCAGGCGCAGGAGGAGGAGTTGGGCATCTGCAGTCCAGTGGCGCTGCCTGACCCTGAGGCTGTGGTGAAGAACGAAGTGATGGTGCAGGACAGGACCCCAACCATGTCCACATCCAGCATGGGTGTGTCCTCCTCTGCCTCAGGTATGAGGAATACTTTAGATGTTGCACCAGCTTAAAGACTAGTGTTTCCACCTTCCTGTTTTTGACTGACAATATTAATGAAATGTTCTTAGGTATTTCCCTCATCCTGATAATGCGTAACAGATATTAATCATGTTGAGATGGCTTCCTCCAGGTGCTCTGGTCTCCTCACATAGTCCAAATGCATGCGGTACAGCTGGTAGTGCAGTGGTAGGAGCTACTTCTTTTTAGTACCAAAGGTCGCAGGTTCGAATCCTACCTCCAGCTGTAGTACACTTCAGCAAGGTAATTACCCTAAATTGCTCCAGTAAAATTACCCAGCTGTATAAATAGGTTAATAATTGTGAGCTTGTAACTGTAATAATTGTAACCTTAACATTGTAAGTTGCTTTGGAGAAAAGCGTCAGCCAAATGAATAAATGTGATGCGGTTCAGGGGAATTGGTGACGCTAAGTTGGCTACTGTGCAACGGACTGGTGTTCCGTGTACTGAATGCGAACACTTCCTCATCTGTGACTGCCAATGGGAATTAGTATGACAAGTTTTTCCATCTCTTCCCAATATTTTATCCATCCCTTGTTACATTTATTCATGTAGCACTTTTCTCCAAAGCAACTTACAGTGTTAATCTACCTACAATTTTTTACCCATTTATAGAGCTGGTTAATTTTACTGGAACAATTTAGGGTAAGTATATTGCTCAAGGGTACTATAGCTGGAGGTGAGATTTGAACCTGCAATCTTTAGGTCCAAAGGCAAGAGTTCTGACCACTTTGCTACCAACTCTCCCTTGTATCTATAAAACACCCTGTCTTTTATTATTGAACCAACAAGTGCATTAGAGCTCATGTAAAGATAAGGGACACTGTAGGAGTTTTACAGTATAAAACACAGTTTCATATTTTAAGAAAAGCAAGGTAACACTGTCTAATATTTTTCCCTCATTATTTTAGGATTGGGGGACTTAAAAGAATTACAGTACAAGCAATGGTATTTTGTGCAATTATATTCATACAAGAATAAATAGGATATTCAGGTTTGTAATGTTTGCAAAGCTACTTGCAGTACAGTCCATGTACATTTTATCACTTTTTTCCCTTGTTTTACAGTAAGTGTTCTCTTTTAGGGTATTAAAACTTTTACTGAAAAGTACAGCAAAACTGTCACATTAAAAAAAAATATTAATTATACTTCTGAGAGGCAAGTTGGATACCAGTCAACCTTTTACCAAGTCATTTTAATAGAGTGTACTCCCTGAGCTCAGATGGTGATTTTTGGGACTGGGAGGCTCTGAAATTTATTTGATAAATATTTCTTTGGTACAGGTTAAGAGGTGTGTGTGTGTGTGTGTGTGTGTGTGTGTGTGTGTGTGTGTCTCTCCCCTGAGTGTTCTGAACCATCATTGTCCTGCACAGCAAATAGAATATTAATAATGGGGCTGAACCTACTTGTCAGTGGAGATAGTGCAGTCACTGAAAATTAAGCACAGTTTGATCCCTTTATTGTAACATGTTGTTTGACTTTCTAGCCCTATGACTGACTAGAGGTAAAATGAACTTTTAAACTCAAAGGTAAGTCACAAGGATGTCTAAAAGAAGGATCATGGTGAATTTCATTCGGCTTGCGTGGGATTGGTATACAGTATGTTTCGGGGCAGCAGCTGTGTGGTGCCAAGGGCGCCTGTCTCTTCAGGCCATCAAAAACACTCTGTTCCTGCTTTTCTGATAGTGGTCTCGGGAGAGGAAATCCAGATGGGTGAAGGCCACCCCGCTCTGCTGAGGTCACACTTGGATTTGGTAACAGAACAAGAACATTGCAGAAAGGAGTTCAGCACTGACTGACGTCTGCTGACAGAACTGCAGGGCAGCAGTTCGGGGAAATTCTTTCCTTCTGAACACAAAAAGTACTGAAGTCAGAACAGATGAACACTGAAAAATTATTTATATCACTACATTTTTACCGAGAAGGCACACGCTTGTATTATATTCAAGAATTTTGCTCTTTTTTTCCCCCCTGAAGAAACAGAAAACAAGGCTGTCTGGTGTTTACTACTTACAGCATGGTTACCTGGAATAACAGTTCAGTGGGTTATGTTGATAAAATACATCAATGTGCAGAAAAGTTTTCTGTGTGCATCAGCATTTTTACTACCAGGTGGTGGCAGAAGAATTTTATACATGGATATTATTAAAAATGCTGCTCTCCCTTGACTACATGATACATGTTTTCTCTTTCAGCTCATGAAGCAGAAATACTGGGTATTTTTTGAATACTGACAAAGGTTTCTTGAGAATTGTACACAGGCGGATGCAGTGAGAATGAGTTTGTATTTATGACTTCGTGTGACCTTTATGCAGTAATGTTATTTAGATTTTAGTTCCATGTTCTCATGATGGGTAGTACCGTTGCGACAGCTGATAGCGGAGTGGTCAGAGTTGCTGCCTTTGGGTCCAGAGGTCACAGGTTTGATTCCCTACCTCCAGCTGTAGTACCCTTGAGCAAGGTACTTACCCTAAATTGCTCTAGTAAAATTACCCAGCTGTGTAAATAATTGTAACTATAATACTGTAAGTCACTTTAGAAAAAAGCAATAGCTAAATGAATCAATGTCATATTCTCTCCCTGGCTCAGTTTGTAACGGAATATCAATTACATCCATATACATAATTGAAGCTATCAACCTTTTTAGGTGGTAGTTTGAAAGTTGAATCTGTCTTGCTTAAGTAGTACTGAAATTATCACCATATTAGTGCATACACTGCATAGTTATTCAATCTTTGTGTGCCACTCTGTTGCTATTCAAAGAAAAACCCACTGTATTACCATGCTAAGTCACGAAGCAGGCATTTTCCAGCACGCATCATACGTAATGGGGCTGTACAGTAACTTTGTTTTCCTGCTTGGAGGTTATGTGTTCTGTGCTTCGTGCTCCAGGAAGTCAGTCTGCTCTGCCGCCCAGCCCCAGCAGGGGGTGCTTTGAGGGATCCTCTGACCTTGTGATGGATGCATCCTACTACAACTTCTACCAGTCCTCCTGCTACCCAGCATACTACAGCAACATCTACAACTACCAGCAGTACCAGGTGACTGCAGCAGCTGTTATTAACTGTGGTCCTGGAATAGACTGTTCAGGATTTGATGTTATATTAGTGATTTTAAAGACTGGGCTCTGATTGCTCCAGTGTTTACCGCTCTCCCTTCTACTGAGCACTGTCCCTCCAAATAATGCCAAATGATGTGTGTTCTTTTGATGATAAAGGCTGGTATGTTTCTGCAGTAGCCTATTTCACTATATCTAGAATTAGTCAGTGACATCACAAGCAGGGTGATTGTCCTTGAGCAGAGCAGATGTTGATTCATATAGCGTGTGCTGCTGCTGAGCATGCCATTGCCTGCAGGAGCATTTCTTCACATGCACACGCATGTGCGCACGCACACACACACGGGTCATAGCCTGGTTAGTGCTGTACGCCAACGATCAGGTAAGTATGCAGAGGTGGGTTGTTCGTGGAGTTTTCTGTTAGTCTGCTGCCACCCAAGTTATTGTTGGCAACCTCTGGGTGGAAGGGGGTGGTGCACCGTGATGACAGTTTTGCTGCTGTTACGACTGACTGGCAGAGCACAGCGGGAAGGTGTGCTGTTGTTACGCTGCACTGCCTGTGTGAACACTGTTTACATTTCTTCACTCCCCCTGACTGGAACTGCAACTAATTCTGCCACAGGGAGTTCTTTAACCCTTATCCTGGAGAAGCAATTAGCCCCTGTTTGCTCTGTGAGGGTTCATCCTCCAGTGCTTCAACACAAGGTCCTCCATCAGCCCTTTTCCTTCAAGTTCTGCTTGCCCAGTAGTGAACCTTAAATAATACTTATACACAGCATTCCTATTGAAAGCACTACATTTCTTAATGAAGTAATATTTACTAAGCTAATAATAATCTTTTATTTATCTGTTAATCTCTTTGCACCTACACGAGTATCAACACATTGTGGAATTTCTCTTTAAATCAATGCTGATCGTGACTACTTCAGTGGAAACCTCAGACAAATCTCTGTGGTCATTTTGTTATTGTTTAAAAATCATATAAAATATGCATAAATGTGTCAAGGTGTGTGGGGGGGTGCGGTGGTGCAGTGGGTTGAACCGGGTCCTCCTCTCTGGTGGGTCTGGGGTTCGAGTCTCGCTTGGGGCGCCTTGTGGCGGACTGGTGTCCCATCCTGGGTGTGTCCCCTCCATCCTTATGCCCTGTGTTGCCAGGTTACTCTCTGGCTCCCTGCGACCCCATATGGGACGAGCAGTTCAGACTGTGTGTGTGTGTAAATGTGTCAAGGTGAACTATAAATTTAAATATGTTTATTGCTTTAAAGCTCTCGTCGTCATTAAATACTGAGTAGTAGTATTTGGAGAGCACAGGTGTATGTATAGGATTTTACATATTTGTCGTACTATCATGGGTTGTCAGCGCTTGTAATATGAAGTATTGAGATGAAAGCTGAAATAGAGGAAATATCTATACGTACATTCCAAACTAATTTCCCGTATTAAATTACAAGTGCCCCATTTTAAAGGAGGTCATGTGTCACACATTAGGTGTGTGTGTGTGTTTTTTTTTTTTTTCCTTCCCCCTTTTTCATCACTCCATTTGTTGTTACTCCAAAGTCACTCCACTTATTCAAAATACAAAGAATTTATAGCTATCATTCAATTTATGTGTCAGCTTCTGTAAAAGTCTTGGATAGTGATGTAATGAATGAAAGTACTTGTTTCTCTTTATGCTGCAAATATATATGTAATTTGTTTTGTGGGTAAATAGGCAGATATGACTTACTGTTTTTTTGTTAAAATGATGGTTGAAAGAATTAAAGTTCTCAATCTGACTACACTTTACAGAAAGATCATCACAATGAATATACTTAAAAAGATGGGCAAATGTGCTATGTAATAATGTGAGTTCACTACTCTGGTCAGGGATGTTTATCACAATTGTATGTGATGATGTATTTTATTCTAAGTAACTTTTCTGAGTTAATGAAAATTGTCCTTATGGCAGTAGTACTGTTCTTGAATAATATATTTGAAAGTCTGTTTTATAAAAGTAATTTTCAAGTATTGTCTGCTAAGTGCACCTCTGGCTGTAATTATTTTGCAATTTGATTTGTCTTAACACGAAGCTCTTTTTCACGCTAAATTTCTCTGGATTGCGTTGTTTCCGAATAGTCTTTGCCCTCCCCCCTGTGATTGCACCAGTTAACCTTGTGAATCTGAACCCCCATTCCTCCTCCTCTTCCCCTTGATGCTAAACCTCCAATGGCAGAGGAGAAAGAAACAGATGGCAGGTGCAGACACATAGCTTGCCCATCCATGTGTTTAACGCATTCAAAGGCGATGCAAAGGCGGAGGTGATGGAGCACAGGATAGGAGATGAGTCCTTAAGCATCCTGGGCAGAACTTTATCAGCACTTGAATCTCCCCCTTTCCAACACAGGGAGGGCCCTGCTGCAATGCAGGTAGAGAATGAAAATATCAGGGTGCTGTAGATAATCCAGACATCTGATGGTGCCAGATAAGAGCCTTTCGGGTAGGTAGAAAAGTGAAGCGGCACATTAATAATGATGGTATGTACTGATCAGTGCCTCAGATTGGCAGCCTGGAAAATATTAGAAAAGTGTGAATAGAGATGCGTAATGAATGATGAGTCCAGCTTTTTCCTGCACTTTTGTTTTTTCTTACGTACACATTGGAAGAAGTCAACTTTTTAGCTATGAGACATTTAATTAATTAAATCCATAATTCTATTCATTGTTTAAGGTCCATGGTATGCTTTATTATACCTCGGTATTTGGAATTAGATCATTATTTCTCATGCCTTTGTTTGTTCCAAATATTGAAAGTGTCAGGTTTGATTTCTGCAGTATTGGTCACTATTAGTCTGGCAATACTGTAGATGTCAAAGATGTTTAAATAACCATTTATTACCCTGTCAATGAAGAAATTGATGAAGTGGATTATAAATGGTGACATATTAGTGACTGACAAAAATCAATTTTTGTTTTTATTTTAATCTCTCCGGCTTGTCGCAGTATACCTCACCTATGTTTTCACATTAAACCTCTGCTTTTTTTTTTTTAGAATTGCTTTCTAAAATTTCACTGTGACTGTATACTCAGCGTGAGTGCGGTGTGTCTGCAACACTACCGTTTTCAGGCTTTGGAGTTATGGTATCTGTTCTTTCTTAACATGCAAAGTTGGCATGGGAACTGTAGAGTCTTTTTGTGTAGTGTCAGTTCATTTAATTTATTCATTTAGCAGATTCTTGTCATCAACTCATTTTACAGCGTTAAGCTGCTTACGTGAATTTACCCAGTTTATACAGCTGGGTGATTTTTACTGGAGTAATACAGGTTTAGTAAATTTACATTTAATCATTTTGCTGATCCTTTTCTCTAAAGTGACTTACGCTTTTATACTATTGACAGTGATGTACTCATTTGTACAGCTATTTTATTTTAGGATAAGTATCTTGCAAAACGGCTCTTGGCATTAGAGGGGATTTCACATCTGCACACTTTGAATTAAAAGGCAGTAGCATTTAAATTTGCATTTATTCATTTACCAGACTCTTCTCCGCAGTGATGTACATATTACAGAAAAATACAGTGAGTGCATTACATCAACAGAACCAGAGACCTGGATGCAAACCCATGCTTCTAAAGTACAGTTAATTTGTCACATTCCACCATACATATGAACCAATGAACATCACAAGAGTATCTGCGTAAAGCTTTATCCATTATTCTGCAATTTCTAGTAACAAGATCATAACAAACGTTTACACTAACATTTAGCACTAACCGCTATGCTGCCTGGTGCCCCTGTCTTGCTAGTACTTTTGGAATGAGGATGCAAACCCCTTTCTAATGCTAGTTCCGTTAGAGATGTAAAAATATCCTAACCATATACACTGTCTGTGTCTGGTATTTTTTTTAAGATCTGGGGTCTGTAAATTGCATTTGTGTCTCGTGCTGTTGCCACATATTCTATCAAAATTGTAATTAATTGAGAATGCTTGTTTCAATGGCTGCTCAGACAATCACAATAATGCCTGAACTGCTGAATGCATCCAGTGTTAAGTTTAAGTTTAACTACAGCCTGGTGTACTATGAAGTTTTTACATTCTAAATTGGATGGGATGTATTGGGAAGATATTTACATTTTCTTGTCTCTTACTCAAACTTTGAAAACGGGGATCCGAGTGAATGTCACTCTTTGTGCGCCTTTGTTGCAGGTGCCAAGGACCGAGGGCCTCTTGTCTGGTCACAGCATGCCTCCACCGTACAGCATGCGTTCTTACTACTCAGCAGCTTCGTACCTGAGCCAGGGCCTTGGCGCAGCATCACGTGTGTCCCCCATCTTTACCCTGGATGATAATGCTGGCTTCCCAGAGCCCAAGGCAGCCAGTGAGTACCACACTGCAGGCATCAGTACACAACCATACAGTTTTGTCAGGAGCAACTCCAGTAAAAGTTGTGTACCAGTAAAAGCTGTGGATTTATCATGTGAAGGTTGCTGATTAAAGAAAGTCTTTCAGCGTTCAGTAATGGTCATGAATTCAGGTGTTTGTGAATAAAATATATTTAATAATAATTGCTTAATGTGGTGCAATGAGACCACTTTTTGGACGGGCAAACCATAACGGCAGTGTTTCACATGCGGCTGGAGTACTGCGGACAACAAATCAGCAATTTTGACAGAACTTGGCTTTTGCTGCATTTGAATACTTATATACAGGAAATTCTCTCAGGGCTTTTGGAGGTGGCTTGACGTGTGGCCCTTGTTGGGTGGGATTGGAGCCACAGGTCCTTTCACTTGCCGGTGGCTGTTTATTCATTTCCCCCTGTCAGTTCTTGTTGTTTCCCCATGAGGGTCCCTTTCCCTGAGCTAGGAGGCCTGGTCACGCATCGTTACGAGGAGAGAAAACGTTTGTAGGGCTGGGTGGTCTTGTGTGTGACTGGCCTGTTTCTCTCAAGCTCGAGCTGCTGGTATGCTTTGGAGTATCAGTTCTGATGCGTGTTACTTGTGGTGTACAATATACCTTGATAGTTTCAGGTTTTAAAAACCACCTTGGTCTGAAACAAATTGAAGTTGGCAAATAACTCCTCCTCCTTATATATTAGTATTTATGTTGTTTGTGTGGAATTTATGAATGTGAAAGAAAATCAAGTTTTCAGTTGTATTTCATTATGGTATGGTTACTTTAATTTCTAATACATTGTGAAATAAGCATTTTGCATTTTAATAAGTTCTGTTTGTCTGTGAAGGTGACAGAATTGGTACTACTATTGCTTAGTTTACATATTTGTCCCAGTGTAACTTGTATACAACAGCAGATAGAAAATGATTAGAAGTACAGAAATTAATTCTTGTACACAAGAAATGTGGGGGTGGGGGGAGGAGATGCAGTGTGAGAATGTAACTTACGTTCTTGGCTGTACACCCTTAGCCTGGTATGAGGACATGGAAGAGTGACCTTCTGGAGCTGCGCAGCCCATAACTGATGCAGTTTAGCTCCTGTCTTGCATTGTTCTGTCACAACTGTGGAACTGGCAGTACAAGCATAGCAGATAATCTCTCACACTGCACTATGTTCCATGCAGCTGTGGGAGTATATCGGTATATTGCAAAACGTCTCTCCCTGTATCACATTGGCTGTTGAGAAGTTACCACTTTTGGTTATTTATTTTGTTGCCTTTTTGATTGGCTATGCCTGTTGGTTATATTGTTCTTTTTTGAATTAATAGGGATGTCTTTGCTAAAAGTTTTTTTTTTTTTTTTTTTTTTTAAAAAAAGGTTATCAAGAGTATTTCAGCTGAACCCCTTCTGAGACTTATACAGACACCCTGCAGGCATCAAGTTTAACTACTGTGCAACATATGCACAGATGCATATAACTTGTTTAATGTTACACAGAGGGTTATTCTTTTGTGTTTTATTCTGGAATTTTTGGGAATCCTTATTCCAGAAGGGTTTGTGAAGGATATGTTTTATCTCAATTAACTGTGTTTTTCTGTTTGTTTTTGGCATGGTATGTGAATATCTGTGGGTAAAACTGAGTGAAAGGGGATTAAGTATTCAACTGGGTACAGTATATTTTATTTTTGTGTAATCTTTTCCTACTTCTTGTTACTTTTAAAAAAAAAAAAAAAAAAATTATAATGTTTATCATGTACAAGATAGTTATATTTGATTTTGTTTACACAGTATCTTATGAGAGGTGTCGTGGATAAGTTTATTCAGCTTTGCCTTGAATTGTTTGTATGTTGTAGAATGAGTAATTGCATTGTGCCTGTACACCTTCCTAGATATGCAGATAACATCCTGAATATTCCCTTGTTAACGTCCCCCCTGGCTGTTTTTTTTTTGGGGGGGGGGAATCACTCACCCGTTATGACTAAGTTCATCACTGTTTTATTGTATCCATATAAGTGAAGGCAAATATAAACTTTAAAACTTTTTACAAGTCTTTCAAACTTTTAAACACCATCCTTCAAAACTAACTAAATACGCATGCATGTGTATACAGTTCAGTGTCCGGGGCTATCGTAAGCAGAGCACATGTCCTCAGAACCACTGTCAATATCACTGTGTTCCAACAAAATGACCTTGTTTCCTGCCACCACATTTTCTAACACTTGCTGCCCAATGTCAACATCGTCCTGAGAAAACCCTTCGAACTCGGAATCCTCTTCTTCTTCTTTGCCCAACTGCAGGAATAAATGGTCTACAGAGCCATCGAGCGCCAACGTAATGCCGCGCTTCTTAAACAATTTGCATATAATTTCTGGTGTTATACATTCACAGGATTCCTTTATCCATTGTAATATTAGCGATTTTCCGGGCAGCTTGCGGTTACCCTTGGTCATGTCAACCTTGCCGAAAATTCTAGCAAGCGCTTGCAAGTTTCGATGACTTAGTTGGCTTAGATGAAAGGCTTCAGGCATCACAGGAATGATGAGACTTTTACCATACATGCTCTAATAAAGTGATTTGGGAATAAATGTTACTGTACAGAACTAAAACTGAAGACCGATTTTTGACCCGTATTTAAACCCCTCCCAAAATGTAACGCCCCCAGGGGCGTTAATTAGGAAATATTCGGTAACTTATTCCTGCTTTTCTTTTTATTAACTGATCAGTTCTTTGCAACAAAGCAGGGAGCCACTGAGTACAAAAACTTTCTAAAACTGCACGCCGTTGCCAAAAGGTGCATACATAACCCAAAAAACCATCAGCTAAACTTTTCCTGATAATTCCTCTGCTGTTTCCACAATCATTCTATTAAATAACGCATCTAACACCTAATATTGCCGACAGACACTCCTGTGGAATTTCTTACACTTCCCCTAATGCCCTGTTCTCTTAAAGCAGCACTCACATTCTGAACACACCAATAGATGGAGAAGTCTGGATGCAGACGTGCCAACTACAGTACATTACTGCACTGCTGCTTCACTTGTACAGTGGGTAACTTTAAAAAATTTTTGGACAAATTTGAATAAATTTTGTTACACTAGTTTTTTCTTACGGGGGTGTGGTGGCGCAGCGGGCTTGGCCAGGGCCTGCTCTCAGGTGGGGCTGGGGTTTGAGTTCTGCTTGGGGTTTCTTGTGGCAGACTGGCATCCTGTCCTGGGTGTGCCTCCTCCGCCTCCTCCTCCAGCCTTATGCCCTGTGTTGCTGGGTTAGGCTCCGGTTCACCATGACCCCACTTGCGATAAGCTGTTTCAGCCTGTGTGTAGTTTTTCTTTTTGGTCTGTGATTGAAAATAGGATGTCAAAAGTCAAGAGCCATTTTATCGAGATTTCATAAATAGATAGATGCTTGTGTAACATTTTTTTCAGAAATAATATGGCATTGCCTTGTAAAAACTTTGTCTAATTAATATCTGCTTTCTGTGGAAGAGTCTTTTATACTTAAGATTAAGATGTCTAAGTTATGAAGCATGTATAACAGAGTATGTAGCCTACTTGAGTTTGAACTTAGTGTAAGTGTATTCATTGTTTATTTCATATCAATAAATAGGCTTATCACAGAACGGCCTATTTACAAGTAAGATGGTAGCTTATACAGGTGCGAAGGGACAGGTATCCTTGTAATTAATCATCTTTAATTACATCTCGTGTCGCAGTATGAGAACAGCACTGTATGATTTTACACAATGTTTATTGGAAGATCAAATATACACTATGAAAGCAGTTTGTGATTCTTTTTTCTACTCATAAATTAGTGGGTTAATGCTTTTTATGCATCCCTCAGAAGCTTATACCTGGTGAAAGAGCTCCGATGTTGCCAGAACATGCAATTAGCATCTTGGTGACATAGTGGGCATAGAAAGAATTGGAAGCCATCAGTTCTGCAGTAATGCAAAAAAAATTAAGTCGAGGTATCACATTATAGTATTCGCTCTTATTTTAAAATCCATTTTCTGCACAAAAGGTACAAATTTCAAAAGGAGCAGAACATACAGTACTATGCAAAAGTTTTAGGCACTTTGGGCAAAAAAGCTGTAAGGTGAGAATGCTTCCAAAGTGATGCCCTTAATAAACTTCCTACAAAGCTTAGTAACCAATCATTGTCAACAACCGCTTGGCCAGGTCCTGCTCTCTGCCAGGTCTGGTGTTTGAGTCCTGCTTGGGGTGCCTTGCAATGGGCTGGTGTCCTGTTCTGGGTGTCCCCTCCTGTCTTGCGCCCTGTGTTGCTGGGTTAGGCTCCAGTTTGCTGCGACCCCACTCAGCACAAGCAGTTTCTGACTGTGTTTGTGTGTGTACTTTCTTTAACAATATACAAAACCTTTACTGTAATACTATTCCTTTTTGCAAAAGGAATGCTTGGAAATCTAAAATATGCTCTTTCCCAGTGACACTAATGTATGAGACATTAACTGTCTAAAACAAATATTTTTGTAAAATATCTAACTGCCTAAGACTTCTGCACAGTACTGTAGGTCTGTGAAATAGATTAGTGAAGAGAGCAAGGCAGCATTGTGGCACAGCGGGTACCACTAGTGCCTCAAAATTTCTGGCCTGTGGCTTTGGATGTGAATTCAAATCGCGCTCCGTCTGTATTGTGTTTACATGTTCTCCCCATGTTCATTTGAGTTTCCTTCCGTAGAAGTGTTTTAGGTGAACTGATAACTCTGAATTGCATGTTGTGTGTCAGTGACTGACTGGTCTTGGCTTGAATCTTTCAGTCTGAAGAACAAGGTTTAAATCCCATGTCCTGCTATAGTACCCTTGTGCAAAGTGCTTACTCTGTTTTACTAGAGCTGACAATTAACCAGTGCTATTAATGTGCAAAGAATTGCTTGCACCTTAGTGTACACGTTGAGGAAAAGTGTCAGTTAAATGAATTAATAAAAGTAAAGGCATCGCTGACCCAATAAACCACAGAATGAAGAATAAAATACTGTCTTCTCTAGAAGATAAGAGCCCACAGGCAGCTAATGTAAATCTTGATGTTGAAGAAAACTCCTGACATTTGCCAGGCTCTAAGCACCCAACCTATTAGTGTTGTTCCTACCCAAACCTCTTTTTCACTAAGTGCCCCACTCACCTTCTATGCGTCGGTCACATACCATTGTAAGCACCACATTCTGCAGTACTTGTGCACTGTAGTGTACAACATTTTATGTCACATCTTGCCTTAGGCTGTGTAAATATCTTAAGGTACCGCATGGCTGCCTGTGTTTGTCGTACCTGCAAAAACGAAGGGATCAAAGGTAAATGGTTTCATTTTCCAACTCATGTAGGTAGAATCTTTAATATCCCGGATTGCGCTGTAATTGGTTTACTTTGTGTAATAAAGAATGCTGCAGCAGAGCTAATTTCCAGTTTTTTTTTTAAATTTAGGAAACATGTAAATGTTAAATATCTCTACAGTGTTCTCACAGTAAAAAGTGGGTGCGGTGGTGCAGTGGGTTTGACTGGTTCCTGCGCTTTGGTGAGTCTGGGGTTTGAGTCCCGCTTGGGGTGCCTTGTGACGGACTGGCGTCACGTCCTGGGTGCATCCCCACCCCCTCCAGCCTTATGCCCTTTGTTGCCGGGTTGGGCTCTGGCTTGCCGTGACCCCGCTTGGGACAGGCAGTTTCAGACAGTGTGTGTGTGTGTGTGTGTTTGTGTTTGTTTGTTTTGTTTTGTTTGTTTGTTTGTTTGTTTTTATAGTTCAGGTTGAAGATCTGTACCAAAATATAACAATCATTGAGCAGTATTTTTTCAGATGGATGGGATCATTGGCTGAGAGAGTAATTCAACATTGGCACATGTTCATCTAGAATAGATTAGTTAACGCATGGTTAAAGTTCAATATGTTTTAATTAGCCTCTGACCCCATGGTTATTCTCTCTCAGGCCACTGGACACACCTCCTGAAGATGCAGTAATGACAGTTAAAGCACTCTCTTTTTACTTCAGGAGGACAAGGACAAAGTCAAGAAAAACGCAGGAATTTGGTCATGTAACGAAATGTGCATCTTCAGGTATAGAATTTGAAGTTCTCAGGTTAAAAAGTACCAACTCTTGAGTTATTCTTGCTAATGTCCTCTAGATGATGCCTTCTTTTTTTAGTTGTTTCCAGCCTTGCAGTGTGAATGTGGAAATGTGTTTCGTCCTGGGAGACCATCAGTCTCTGCCAGCAGTGTTGTGTGCGTTTGAAGAGCTGTCCCCTGCCGTTCGACAGGTTTCTGCACCATTAGGTCCTGCCACTGCTCTACTGACCAAGCTACATAATGAGGCCATTGTTTAAGGCAGCTCCGCTGTCCTCATGTTCTTTCTCCATCTTGTAGTCTTAGTGCTGTTTTTTCCATACACTCACTATGAATGTCAAGACCGACTCTAATGTATGTACAAAGTTTGTTTTAGCAACAAATAAAAATGAAAAATGTTAAGTGTTTATGAAAGTATTAATAAGGAGGTATTCTTTATACAATACCTGGAAAATATTTGTGATACAAGTTAATAGCTTTGCAGTGTTTATTTTGTAATACTTCTATATTTACTTCCATTTTAATCCAGTGTTTGGCAGGAAGAAATTTGTTCAGGTTAATTTTCTCACTTGTCTTTTTTCCCTTGGCTATGAAACATATGTTTATAGTAATCTGAATATTAATGTTAGTGGTGTTCACGTTATTATAGCTGGCTAGTACCCAGTTGTATTATTTAATTTTTGTTTATATGTTGGCATGAATGCATGTGTGCCCATGTGAGGATTTTCTTATGTAAGTTGAAGTGTTTGTGTGTATTGCCTGTCTGATGCACCAAGGAGATCTAAAACTGAAAGCTGTAATCCAGAAAGATCTCGCTGGACCTCCATGGGGTTTCCCATCTGGCCTTTTGTTAATGTGGTGTTATTGCAGAACTATTGAGCGTTTTGCAGACTGAAGAAACCACACACACCTCTTATAATGTGGACTTGGGAGATACTGATCAGCAGACAAAGGGAAAATTAAGATCTCCTTTCGCCTTGTTTTTAACACTTCTTGTAAACTCTGGGGTAGAACAGTGTCAGCTCTTGATAGGTGCCCTTTTTACCAGATTTCATTTGTTTTTTTCAGGAACTATAAAAGGATGTTTACGTTGTATAACATCCCGGTATATCCTGTGAAACTCCAAAAAGACAAATTGTATAGTTAAATACACTGTTACAAGTTTAACATGTGGTAAAATGCACTGTATTTTAAATAAGTAGCTTTTTATGTGTGGCTGTTAGAAATTGGTACTACTCTGTGTAAATTTTTTTAATGCCATGGAGTGTGTTTTGACTTTTGGTAGCTGGAAATAGTTGTGTACAATGCATTTCTTTCTCTCCGTAAGCATTAAATCGCTTGAAAGAAATAATTGACCACAAGTTAGACATGACTGTGGTCCTTTTATTTTAAATTCTATATTCTTCTGATTCAGCTTATTGAGAATACTTTCTTTCAGAATGTTGTGTATCTTATTTTTTAGATAATCGATTCCTTTGCAGGAAATTAAGATGAGTTGGCATAAGAATACAACAAGGCAATTGGTAAAAGGATCAAATATTGAGTTGAACAGTCTTAACAACAGTACTGTTCTGTAGTCCTTTGTTTCCTCTGATCTTCAGTTTAATTCAAATAACAAGAAGATGTCAGTTTCTCTGCTTCTACTACCCATTTTCCCACATGGATTCTTCTTGAAGGTACTTAACCCAAATTCCCACAATTTTCCTTTCGCTATCTTGGACATTGTTTACTTAAGTGTGTACTTTTTTTGATAATCTTAAACACCAACACTTATTCACTGCTTTAACGTACATCTTATTATAAACAAAATTCCATTACATTTTTCATGAACATTACCTATTGCCGTATAGGTTTTTTTTTTTTTTTTTTTTTCCTTTCTTTAACAAACAATATGTCCATTTGTATGTGTGGAGCAACTGCTGCGCAAGTTTTGGTGGCAAAAGCAATAAAATAGCAAAGAACGAAGCGGGGTGATTATGGCTTCTTTTCAGTAATCCCCAAAAAACACAAATGAGTTTCACTTTTGCACATGAAAGTCTAAGGTGTATTAAATCTAGTTGAGAGCCAGCAGACGATGCTGTGTCAGTATTGTGGTTATCATCAGTAGTGTCATGAGGGCTGTCGGATGAAAAATTGCTGTGGTGCTGTCGCTTGCAAATTTGTGGTACGAATGATCCGTGCAGATTAAAGTAATTCCTCTTAAACCGATGCTGAAACCGCTCACTTGATCTGTACCACCTTTTTATAGGATACATACAGTAGTCCACCTGCCTTGATGAAACATTTCTTACATTATTGACATTTGACATTTAGCTCACTCTTATAATGACTTGCAATGTTAAGCTACCAGTTCTTATGCCATTCATATCGTTGTCTGCACTTTGAATTGTGAGCTTCCACGAATAGCAAACATTCCCATGTGGTTTTATTCTCTCAGTGTTCCCCAGTGGCACAGGGCACGACGCAAACCTGGCCAGCATGTCCATGAACTCCCTGGTGACCCACGGGATCAAACAGGAGCACAGCACCACTGCCGAGACAGCAGCCTTTCCTTTGGACCTCGTGATCGAGAGGGCAAGTGACTGAGTGTCCTCAAGGGCCGCTTCCCGGCTGCTCCCCAACCATTTCCGTTCAATGTGCTGCTTGAGCTCAGGCATCAAATCAGTTCAGTGTCCTAGACTGGAAGTGGTTTTTCTGTTATGTTCCTGCCGTTTTGTCAGGTATCAGTGCCAGTTTGAACTGCAACGCGACCTTTTAAATTAGTGTCCTTCACTAAGCCGCAGATGCTCATTGTTGCATTTTCCAGAATTGTTTGAGTTTTTCAGCGAAGGTTTAAAAAGCTTTACACTTCACTGTAATTTGTAGTTCTAAAGCACCGTTAACAAATTTTTGTGACAAAGTCGGATGCTTTGTACTTGTTCATGCATTTCTTACTGTCTTATACGTCTTACTGCTCGAACAACTGAAATGTTTTTAGTATTTTGGAAAAGATTTTCACTGTTTGCTGAGTTGTTAATAGTTGACAACTGTTTTATGCTTGTTAATTCTCGTAATTTACATGTTTTTTTTTTTTCTTTGCTATTAACATTTTGTTAATGTGTGTGCAGTTTCTTCTTTCATTTATTAGAAATATTACGAAATAAACACCACTAAATATTGGTTATGGTATGTTAATACTAGTATGTTTTGCTTAACATTTTAAACTAAGATTTCTTGCATTATTTCTATAACACACCTGTAAAATATCATATTCCCAAAAGAGGCCATGCTTTCTTGTCTATTAAAGGGCTTTTAAGATCATTGTGGTCTTTTTAGACTTCTTAAAGCGGACTTTTGCAGTAGAACCCCTGACAAGTTTGTGGTATTCCGCAGTTCAGTGGAAATATGTTCAGCAAATATTCTTAGCATGTAAATGCATGAAATTTAACCATCAGCTGTTTTCTATGTTTGTTACTATTAGGCTTGCTTTGTAAACTGCAGTGATTCAACTGAATTATCACTTATTTTTTGGTTGGGACAGATTTTTTTTTTTTTTAAACTTTTTGATAATAGAAAGGCATATGTTTAATTTGAAAGTACTTTGCTCTATGAAGTTTATGGAAATAAAAAAAAAATCTCAATTTCACGTTTCACATTTCTTATGCGAACTATAAAGAAACTCACTTGCACTTTTTTGTTCTGTGCTTGTAAAACATCCATGTTTTAATCAATATCCTTGCTGTTTTTAGCTGCAGTTATTTTAATTTCATCCACCACTGGTTTTAGAGATAAAAATGTAAAGTTACCTATACATGTTTGACATTATAAATGATTTTTTGAAACCTGACTGTACAGCAGTATTGATTTGATCGTGATGTATCACCAGACTTTGCAGTCACTTCTGGCTTCAGTTGAAGACATAATCAGTGTGATAATGATTTAATGTGATTTTACGGAAGATTTAGTTTTATCATGCAGGGTTTTAACTGTCTGGACATGTTAGAGTTGTTTGGTCCTTCTCTGGCAGAATTCAACTTTCCATTTGCTCCATATCTGCAACAGTGGAGGGCAATGTGTCTACAATTTTTCCTTCTTACTGTACACTGATCCGTGAGTCATGTTTTTCTCTGTTCAGCTGTATGCTGTTTAAACCATACTTGCATGTCTCTCTATGATAAAGTAATTTTAAAAGTAAAAATGCTGTAAAAAAAAAAAAAAAAAGAGATCTGAGACTGAAATGTTAAACATAAAATTGTTCATCAAGAGAAACTACCAAGTAGCAGTGTTCAGAATAATGTTGTACTGAACAGTTAATGTTTACAAATTACATGAAGCTGTCTGTGTTTTCATTTTAACTTTTAATCTGGGTTCTTTATTAAAACATACTGGTATTGTAATGGTTGCTGTGGCATGAAAGTCAATATGCATACAGTGCAGACAAGATATCTTGTACTTGATTTTAATTGATGCTTAATGCTATTTCCAGCTTAGGTAAGTGATTTCATCAAGAATGACAAATCGTAAAACAGTTTACTTGTCAAGCATTAAAAGCTTTCCTTGAAACCCTTTCTAAAAATGTGTATTTGATGAGGCTAATGTAGTGAATTCTGACTGACAAAAACCATTAAATTAAACTGAAAGCCTGCATGATATGTTTGGCTTCCAGTCATTCTCTTCATATTTTATCGAATTTACCAAGTTTATATACGTGAAGAAATTATTACTAGGAAAGTGATTAGGAATTGTCACTATTCAGATGAAGTTTTATGCAGCTGCCTACTCGTGTGATGTACATTGGTTCATATCGTGGAAAGGAACTAACTGCACTTAATCACCCGTCTGCATCTACGTCTCTCTTTCTGCTAATGTAATGCACACATTGTGTTTTGTATGAGATGTACATAGCTTTGGAAAAAAGCATCTGCTAAATGAATAGATGTAATTTTTTTTTTTTTTTTTAATATGTTATTCACAGTTTTAGTCTCATAACTACTGTTGCCCATGTTAACAGTTTCATATTCTATAGGTTGAAAACTAATGAGAATTGAAGTGCATTACTCTAAATGCAGCTGTTTTAAATGGGTTATAATTGGTTATTATAATGGTTAATAACCTAATAGGTTCACTTTATTTATACATTTAAACAGCATAAACAGAGTATGTAGAGTTCCACTATGATATTTCAAATGTATTTTAGTATTTGTCAGCACACAACAGACCTAGTAGAGGTACAGTAAATCATCAACATAATAAAAAAAAAAAAAAACTCTTCCAGTGACAATTCAAAATATCAGTAAAAAAAGGATGAAAACCTTGTGGACAGTATAAAAGGTGTGGATTTTAATACATTTTTTTTAATCTTATAGTTTGAAGGTTAATCAACATGTTGCTACCCTGTAAATACTGTATGCATGATCCATTTTATAGGATGCGGGTTACTTATAGCGAAAACATATACAGGGCCATCTTCTAGTACCACTTTGACCAAATTTACTGGAGCTGTGGAAAATGCGAACGACTTTATTCACATTAATATTCCTCTGCCATTTTCCAATTAAAAGATTAACAGCCCTGGAAACGGAGTTCATGTGGTGAAGTTTTTTGCTGCTGCTCTGTGTTCTTCAAGGCTCTCTTCTGGGACCACATTATTTGCTTGAATAAACCCTTTCAATGGGTGACGCAGGACTTAACGTGTTATTAACTCTGTTCAAATGTACTGAGCACATTTCAGCATCAAACACTTCTCCGCTGTGAAAACGTGCTGTCGAATGAGAGAAAGCTTGAGCTCAGCATCTCATCTCATCATGTCCTGGTTCAGCAGGACCCGGGGTTACACATAGTAGCTTTTCATATTAAATGTTCCTACCACTTTGTATGTATATTGTGATATGTACAAGGTACAGAGCTATTCCTTAGCTCTCAGAAAAGTCTTATTCCGTATAAATTCTTATAAGCTCGTATTTATCATTTTAAATATTTAAGTATTTTTCAGCAAAAATATCTCAGTAAGTGGTTAACTACATCAGCATTTGCAAAAATTATTAATCTGCTTTTTACACCTTAATTTAATGCAAGAAAATTATCTCTACTGGTAAAATTATCTCTACTGGTAAAACAAGAGGGTGGCATGGTGGCACAGCAAGTAACGCTGCTGTCTCACAGCACCAGGGTGGTGCGAGAGAACGTGGGTTTGATCCCCACTCAGTCTGTGTGGAGTTTGTATGTTCTCCCTGTGTCTGTGTGGGTTTCCTCCAGGTGCTCTGGTTTCCTCCCACAGTCTAGAGACATGCCGTTCAGGTTCCCAATTGTGTGTGTGTGTGTGTGTGAGACAGAGAGAGTGTGTTTCGCTGATGTATGGATGAGTAGTGTAAGTCACCTTGGTGAATAAGGTGTGTGTGGGCTAGTAACACTACATAGTATCCATATCCATTGTAAGTTGCTTTGGAGAAAAGTGTCTAAGGGAATAGATGTAAGTTGGTTACTTGGTCTTTAAAATGGATACTTTCCCACACTTGGGACTTTAAAAATAAAAACTAGTTCTCATGTAGACATTAGTAGCTAGTTGCAGTTCAATATCATATTAGCTTTAAACGTGTTATCATAAACCTGTGGCAATAACTATGGGTGACGTCAGAATGCCCTTTGACCCTTCACTCTTCGCGACTGCGGTTGTCTTCATGACCTCCCTGGGACAGTACAAGTACAGTACGTGAGCCAGTGAGCGAGCGCTGTGTTACTCGTACCCGAGTTCGTCCCCTAACTAAAGCGGGCTGAGGGGTGTCAGTGCAGGCACTACAGTGCGAGAGGCGAGTCTCGGGCTTAAACAAAAGGGGCTTCGAAGAGCTGCCCTTAACTCCCCTCAGTCGTTCAGCACACGGGCAAGAGGAGGGGCGACATGCCCGCTATATCAGCGCCATGATCTCCGTTGGCGGTGACACTGTGCGAGCGCGCGCACAGCTGTTAGAAGCCGACGGCTTCGCTCATCCCATCGGTCGCGCGATTGTATCGGGGGCAACCCGGTCATCTCCCTCCGTCCGTGATGGAGCCGCTCGCTGACAGCTAACAACGCTGCTGCGAGCCAAGAGGCAGCGCCGAGCTCTGCGGGAACTCAGCACCACCCCGGAGCGGAGCGGAGGAAGTAATCGCAGTCACAGTATATTATTTGAAAAAAAAAAAGGTGCCGTGACATGAGCGCGTTCGGCTCGCCCTATCTGTACCTGGGCGGCCCGGTGTCGCAGCCGAGACCGGCCGTGCAGAGGACCCCGAAGTGCGCGCGGTGCAGGAACCACGGCGTGCTCTCGTGGCTCAAAGGGCACAAGCGCTTCTGCCGCTTCAAGGACTGCACGTGCGACAAGTGCATCCTCATCATCGAGAGGCAGCGCGTCATGGCGGCCCAGGTGGCGCTGCGCAGGCACCAGGCGAGCGAAGCCCTGGAAGGGGTCATCCCGGAGGCTCTGCGCTCCTTTCCCGCCCGGCGGGGGCCCGGGACGGAGGAGAGCGGAGACGGGTCCGTGGCAGCGCCGCCCGCCGGGGTCACTGAGAGGAGCAACACCGCCGAGTCCGCCCTGGGTGAGCTGCGTGAGGCGCGTGATCAGCGTGAAGAGCGTGAGGAGTGTGAGCAGCGGGCTCGCGCTCGGATATTTCGTTCGTTACTAACATGGGGCAGCTTGTTCGCGTCATTTACTCTCTTACTTTACCTCAGCCTTCTTCTCTTTTATTACACGAATCTTAGTGCCTTATGCGTAGCGCCCTATTTTTTCTACTCTTGTCAACATACTGTATATAGGTACAAAAGTACAAAAAATATGTTTCTTGGTATATTTTCTTCTTCTAGCTTGTTGCCCTGCTTATCATCATGTTAAAAGTTCTACAGGCCTGTTATGTTCACATCCACATGACAAAAATGTAATCTACTTTTTTTGAAAGAATATAAGTGAAGAAAGCAGTGTACGACATTCTACAGTGAAGTGTGTGTGTGTGTGTGAGACATACAAGTGGATTAATATTTGCATGTTATTAATCCAATACTAAATGTAATACACTAACTACCTTCTGGAATATTTAGGATTGGAAACAGCTGTACATTTTGCTCATTTTTAGAAGCCTGAAAAATGAAAAAATGTGTAATTTTATAATATTCTGTCAATTCCCTCAGCCTCTATCATTTTCCAACTGTTTAGTGTCTTAAGGAAAAAAAAGGTTCCAGAAGGTTCCACTCCTGCTAAAACTGTAAACTACAGGAATAACCATATGTACCTAATTTCCCAGTAATTTGTGCAGTAAAATGCTTTTTTTCCAGCTTCATTCATACACATGTGTACTGGAAGCGAAGACTTTCATTCTTATTTAGTTTTTTATTCTTTATCTTTTACGAGAAAACATTTCTGTCAGCGGCAGATATAATATCTATTTTTATTTAATAATTTCCATGGCATAGATTTTAAAACATTCCTGCCAGGATAGGTTAATTACAATGTAATGTAAATATAATTTTGGAGTAATACAAATTCATAATATTTCCTAAGAAATATTACCAAGGAAAGACAATCCAAAAATTTCAAAACTCTTTTTTCAACAAAAAAACGTGGTTTCCTTTTGAAAATGTTAAGCAAATTAACTGTGAAATTTTGTAGCTCCATGGTGTACACTACCTTATATCTTATTCCATACACTCACTCACTCAAATACCATTCAGTTTTTTCAGTTTATAGCATATATGAACAAATTATGGTTCTTGTCTTGCATGATAAAACATTTATTTTCATTTGGGACAGCAGATGTTGCAGTGGTTACAACTGCTGCCTTGCACTCGGACACACACTTGTATCCTACCTCCTGCTGTTGTACCCTTGAGCACAGTACTTACCCTGAATTGATTGAGTGAAAAAGGTATCTAGCTATCTCCAGAGTTTCTTACGTTTAGCTAACACTTTTCTCCAGAGCGACTTACAATGTTAAGGTATTTACAGTTATTTACCCATTTATATAGCTGGGTACTGCAGTAATATTAGGGTAAGTACCTTGTTCAAGGGTACTACAGGTGAAGGGGGGAAATTGAATGTGTGACCTTTGGATTCAAAGGCAGTAGCTCTAACCACTATGCTACCAGCTGTCCCTGTGATCGCCCTGGGTAAATCAGCATGTAGCTTTAGAGGAAAGCATTTTTTAAACGAATAAGTTCGCTACATCTTCCTACCAGTGTTTTTAGATGAGGCAAGAAAACTACAAATTCAAATTAACCCTTGAGAATAACAATTACAAATATAAATTCACGACTATATTAATTATTTATTGCTTCGCTGACAGCTTTATTAAAAACAATTCAATCATTTTTAAAACCAGTTAAACAGCGGGACATTGCTGCTGGAACAAGTCAGATAAATTACCTTGCTCTGGGATACTACTGAAAAGCTGCTTATGGAATGTGATCTGGTGGGTTTTGTATTCCAGCCCTGTGTCCTTAAACAATGCTACAGACTTTCTCTTTCATATACGCATCTCCTCATTTCCATCAGATTCCACCATCATTGTTTCAGCTGTGGATATTCAATGGTTACTGGTGCTTTGATTCCTAGATCCCAGTGGAGATCAGTTGGAGGAGCTGTCAGAAGCAGACCATGGTGACAACAGCAGTGACAAGGAGCAGGACCGCTCAAGTTCCCCAGAGGTGTCAAAGACCAGCTTGTGCTACAGCGTAGACACTGCTGTGGGCTCTCTTGCACAGAAGGAACCACACTACAGTCCGCAGGAAGGTAGCACAGATACCGAGGCCCAAACAAACAGCCCCGGTTACCATGGAGAAGAAAGCCTGGTCATCGAGGGCCTCTCCGGCTCTGTAACCCTCCCTATGGATCTGAAGGCAAACCGTCCGCCGCTGGATGTGCTGAAAAACATTTTCCCCAGTCACAAAGTGACGGTTCTTGAGCTGATCCTCAAGGGGTGTGGAGGAGATCTGGTGGGAGCCATTGAGGTGCTTCTTTCCAGTAGACCCACCTCCAAAGTGGATAGGCCGCTCACCGAAACCACAGGCAACCTCCTTTTCCCGTCTAACAGGCATCTCTTTGAACACACCTTGGGCTCCTATCCCGTGTCCTCATCTAAATGGTCGGCGGACTCAGCTTTCAGTGTTCCTGACTCCTTGAAACTCCCAACAGAGTCCTCCAGCACACTTACCAGTCCTTTTGCTCTACCCCTGCAGCACGCCCTCTCACACACACCTCGGTATCCACTGATGCTAAGAAGCTCCATGTCCCGGAACCAGGCCAACCCATTTTTACCCAGTGACATGACCCTATGGAACACCATGACGCTCCAGCACCAGTATCAGCTCAGGTCCCAGTATGTGTCTCCTTTCTCCGGCGCTACCAGCAGCATCTTCGGTTCATCCATCCACCACCAACATTCCGGACTCTCCAACGAACACGGGATTACAGTGGAGGAGGAGGCCAGCCCCAGGGGACCCAAACACGCCACGTACATAGATGAGGACTATGAGGGAAGATCTGCCTCCTCCGAATCTCGAACTCTAAACTCTTCAGCGTGACCTGTGTGATGAACGAAAAACAGTGTTGTATCAAAACTCCTTAATAAATGAAAAACTGCAAATAAAAGCAACAATTTTGTATTAAAACAATGAAACATCTACCGCAGAAGACAACATATTAAACTTTGCTTAAGATCTTTTGTTGAGTGAATCACTGATGGTCCATAACCCTTCAGAATGTCTGGAAAATGAATTAGATAAATAATAAATACAAACATTACACACTCATTTTCTCTCAATTTTTGTTTCTCTCAAACAAGCATAAAATTTAATGTAAGTAAACCCTACGACTACAGTTGAGCACATGATGTAGCATGGCAAATGTATACCAAATAAAATTATGATATGTATTTTTTGTGTCAGTATTTTCACATAAGTTGGGTATTTAATTTTCTGTTTCTCATCATTTCTGTTTCTGACACTGTAGCCCTATAAATTTATTATCTTAGAACATGGAAAAATTGTGGAGGAAATAGCGCTTACAACATGGTGCTGCACCTGTTCACCTAAAATAGCTCTTTATTCCTTCACTATTATATGATCATGCTGAGAAGTTATTGTGCCCAATGACTCCCATGGGATGGCTGCCCATGGCAACAGACAATCTCACCGAAGGCATCCGTTGACTTCTTCAAGCATAACTCCTTCCAGATGTAGGAAAACGAGTAAAAGAGGACTCATCCGTCTATATTTCTTTTCCACGCTGCCCAGGGGTCCAGGTTTTGCTCCCGTTACTCTATGTCATGCATTTTTGTGCTCTCCCTTTGGACACAAGGACTTTCTGAATGGCAGCCGTGCCAGCAGACAGGTCCTTAACAGACTACTTACAAAAAACCATGTAATAACAGCTCCAAAAATTACCACAGAGTTCAGTTAATACTTCTGCCATTTTTTGTCTCTTTTTTTGCTGAAATGTGTTAAAATTTCATATTAAACTTAATCTGTCTTACATTTAATTTCTTCAGAATTAAAGTATTATATCCATCCCATGCCCACCCCTGAAATCACTATCACTCCCGACTGTGACAAGTGAACAGCGTTTTGGAATAATGCATGAATACATAAATCAGAACAATGCAGTACTCCATCTCCATGCAGCCTGTTTTAATGTGGAACCTGCAGATTTATTACATAATGGAAGTAAAGGCCTAAAGTCATCTGTTACAATCAATCACAAGTCATCATTCTTATTTTTCCAATAATGTAACCAGCTGTACACTGGAAATACTGGAAAACACTTAATGTTTTCGCCAGACATCTCGTAGTGACGAAGTAAAAGACATTGCTTTCAGTGTCCGGACACCTGTATTGTACTGAACATTCCGGTAAATAAGATCTGTTATCGCTGTAGAACCCATGAACAAAAGATATTAAAAAAAAAAAATACTTAGCCTGAGATGCAGAACTTCAGAACCTAGAATATAGCTGTATGCAGCAGTGTGGGCATCGCTGATCAAACGGAATTCACTTTTTTTCTGCCTGTTAAGTCGCACACACATTGTACAGTGCACAAAGACATGTTGAAATCTGTACCCTGGTGAGTTTTTCACTTTTTTTCACTTAGAGGTGCGGCAAAACATTTGACAGCAGCTTAACTAGGGGTTCTCAAAGTTTTGCATACTGTTTTAGTTTTTTCAGCATCTCTTAGCATTGACCTATGTTCAGTGTTATCCTTTCAGTAACATTTCTGGCATTTTTCCATTTTGTTCACTCAGCAAACGCTCGTGTCCAAAGCTACACATAGCACAAAAGTTAGAAAAAATTAAAAGTAAAAGCACAAAACCAAAGCAAAATAAGTAGCCTCATGGAAATGATCAATCTTCCCTTCTGCTCCTCAAAGCACTTGCCTCAATTGTGGGCAGCAGGTGGCGTAGTGGTTCGGGCTTTTCCCTTGCAGTCTGAAGGTCCCAACTTCAAGGCTCTCTCCTGTAAGCATGGTCACAGTGCCATGAATGGTGCAATGAATTACAGCAGTTATGAATACTTGACTGTACAGTACAAAATTCAGACAAGAGAGTGTAAAGTGGGACATCGCCATCCGGTGGCATCTATCCGTAATAGGTGCTGGGATGAGAATGGTGAGGGTGGATAGTGATGAAACAAGTGAGCAACACATACATCTACTAATGATTTGCGGTGCATTTTCAGACAAAATGTGTGCCATTCCTATGATTTTTATATATTACTATATTATTAACATTTCTATTATCTGTTAATATCCACTTGGAAGGTGAGATTAAAACAATCAAGCAGAATGCTTTAAGTTATAAGTTAATTATCAACATACATCAGTATAAAAATTTTTCACCTGCTTTTCATGTTTGGTCCTTACATGAGACAAATAAGTAGGTTCAGTGGTATAAAGTGAAATATGGAAGTGCATTTCATGTATACTTTGATTTAAAAAAAGTACCTCAAAAAACATTTGACTTATTGATTGTTTTTCCGGGAAAGAAATAAATAAATTTCCATATACCAAGAATTAGAAATGTTTAAATGCATATTTTTAAATATTAATTTCTTCATTAATTTCTGCTTGAACTTGAGGCAGTAGCTACTTGGCTTTACTTCTGTGAAACCAAAAGAAACCAGAATAGAATATTTTGAAAATTAATAAAACAAAGCTGTCTTAAAGATAATTCTCTGCTTTGGTATTTTTTTTCCAAAAGGTCTAGATTTCAATGGGCTGCTGCTCTTGGTGGGTAAAACAGTAGCAACCGAATATTTTACATTTAATTTAGTGTTATTCGTTCATATCACAAAACTATTTGCCTAAAAAGAGGGTTTATAAACTGAAGGATGGCTGCTTTTGTCCTCTTTGTTCATTCAAAAGTCTTTTTGTTTTGAAGGTGGGTTTTCCACTATAACATATGTGCTATAATTAATCACAATGTTTATGTGAGTTTATATTTACTGCCAGTTCTTTTTAAAATAAAGAAACTGAGGCGACAGACATCTGCTGTGATGTTTACATAGTGTGAGATCTGGTACCGCAGGTAAACTGAAAGCTCATTATTTGCATGAATATATTGGTATCACGACAGAGCAGTATTTCACCATTCCGTTTTCAATAAATATCCATTATTCACACAAGTAACTTTGCTGTTGACTTTGTATTTGAATACTTGTGAAAGACCTTGATGTGCCTTTGCATTTCTAAAGAGATATTTGAATATGAATCTATCATTCCTATTGACGAAAGGAAGACCTTGCATGCAACTGAAAGTTCTCTAAACAACATTTTTATTCATACAAGTAGACTCATCTCTTATATCCACTACATCTACTCTATATTGTATATATATATATATATATACATATCTATATATAAAGTTTGTCCCCTTTTCAAAGAAGTGTCTACTAAATTTATTTATATGTATATATAGACACACACACCATCTGAAACCACTTGTTCCATACGGGGTCGCAGGGAACCAGAGCCTAATCCGGCAACACAGGACAAAGGGCTGGAGGGGGGGAGGGGACACACCAGTCCATCCCAAGGTACCCCAAGTGGGACTTGAACCCTAGACCCACCCGAGAGCAGGACCCGGTCCAACCTACTGCGCCCCCCCTAAATATATATATACACACACACACACACACACACACACACACACACATTTTCAGAACTGCTCGTCCCCTACGGGGTCACAGGGAACCGGAGCCTACCCGGTAACACAGGGCGTAAGGCCAGAGGGGGAGGGGACACACCCAGAACAGGACGCCAGTCCATCGCAAGGCACCCCAAGCGGGACTCGAACCCCAGACCCACTGGAGAGGAGGACCGTGGTCCAACCCACTGCACCACCACCACCCCTAAATACATATATATTTATTTATTTATTACTACTACTACTGTATAGTAACATTGACCTAAATTTGACCACAATATTTGTATTTATTATGCTTATTGCTGGATTGATTAAAAAAAATACATTTACCTTTATTAATTTAGCAGACACTTGTTTGAAAAGGGACGCACATCTTAGGAAAACAGAAAGAAGACGAACCACACTGTAACTCATGAATATACAGCGGGATGTGGGCGGCCCGTTGAAGGGGTCCAGTGGCGAGTCAAGGTTCACATCCTCAGTTTGACTTGGAGACCAAACACTGTGACATGTTCCAGGGATAGCCTGAGGACGACGTACGGACACCTTCGCCAAGTCTCCATGGCAGAAGTGAGTCCATGTGCGTGTGTGGACACAAACACGCAGAACAGAGGACGCAGCCTGGAGTCCATTCACATTTCCGAAGAGAAAAATCTGGAACAACTCTTGGAAAGACACACGAAGGACTGACTCTACGTTATTTCTGGCTTTCAAAGCCACTTCTTTTGGAAGCCTTTAGGTAAGTTACTCTTTTTTCCAGTTTCATCATTCAGTAATAAAGCAAAGTTACGTGTATTCACAAGATTAGGAGCCTGGTTTTTCCACACTTGATTAAAATTAATAAACTTTTTTATACCACTCAATAAATATGGAAGCATACTGATTAATTTATTCTTGAAATCTACTTTTTGACGTATAAAGCGACATGTTTTCCAGTGGGAGGTAGGATACATGCGTGCTGTGCTATTAAACAACTTGTTCATGCATTTGGTACTTTTTTGTCAGACGGGGACCTTTTTGTGCATCTCGGACACCTTAGGAATTTCTTGACTTGAGCTATCATGACAGATATAGAAATAGATGTGGAGATGCAGCAGAGTGTGAGTGATGACCAAGCAGAGTGTCCCTCCTCCACAAAAACCGAGGAGGAAAACAGACTCGGGTGCGGGGATCAGAGGAAACTGGGTCGTACCCCAAAGTGCGCCCGCTGCAGGAACCACGGGGTGGTCTCATCCCTCAAAGGACACAAGAGATTCTGCAGATGGAAGGACTGCCAGTGTGCCAACTGTCTCCTAGTAGTGGAGAGACAGCGTGTGATGGCAGCTCAAGTGGCCCTCAGGAGACACCAGGCTACAGAGGTGTGTGTTCTGACTTCCACCTCAGTTCATTTGGCAGGAGTATTACCGTATAGTGAGAAAAAACACATCAATCTGGGCTCGTCGTCTCCACATGTGGAGAGCAAAACTGCATATTACTTTTCACCAGGCTATTTGTAATGGGATATAAATGTTGTGATATGGGTTTTTCAGATACACAGCTAAAGGATCTTTTTTTTTTTTTTTTACATGAATACAAACCAGGCTTTCATGACCTGTTTTCTTTCTTGCAGTTCTTACTTTCTGTTGGCCACATTACTTAAAGTTGACTTTGTGACATATTGCTTTAGGACAAGAAGGGAATTTTGGGAAAGTCGATGACCTCGGAAAGAAAGGCACTCTATCAGAGGTGTTTTCAACCCATATGCACGTTGGCATCAAGTATCCTCCGGGGTAAGATAATACCACACTCTTCACGGTAAACCAATGACATGACCTTCTTGCATCTTTATCCACAGCTTCTTCTTTTTAAAATTTTATGTTGTGGGACCTTGCTTTAATTACCAAATACCTTAAAATTCCACATTTGCGTTTATTATGTGACATTACATATTTTCCAATCTTGTTTTTGTTGGTATTTCTATATGAACATTTTTCCCTATTGAAATGTTTGTTAAATTCGAAAGATTCAAAATTCCATCTTTGCCGGTCCAAACAGACACGATTCTCGCTGATCATTTCTCTTATTTTTCAGGGTATCGCCCTGTCCCAGCAGACTCTTGCTTAGGAGGAAACCGCTTTACGTCTCCACTCCTGAGCGACCGTATGAGGAAGAGGAGGGCTTTTGCTGACAGGGAGCTCGAGGCAGTCATGATGGAGCGGGAGCACAGAGAGCGAGAGATGCTGGTATCGGCAGAGGGGGCTGCTCCCTCCCTCTGCTCTTCCAGCAGCGTGGGCCACGTGGCAGCAGCCTGCTATTCCTCCAGCGTAGACGTGCCTTTTAAAGGCCTTGGGGGTGCGCATCCCAGGTACCCGGGCCTGTCGGCGCAATGCAGCGCTGGGAGCAAAGAGCTGGTGACTTCCGGTGTGAGCATGGCCGCCTCTTGCCAGCAGTGCTCAGTCCCAGCCAGCTTTCTGATGTGGCCGAGCTGCACCAGAGAGGCTCTCCTTTACGGGCAGCACCTCCTGGACATTGCACCTCTCCAAGGGGCCAAACCCAGGGCCGTGCCTGACCTCAGAGCGCTCTCTGCTATGGAGAACCGCTCGGCACCCAGGGACTCACAAGTGACGCTGGGGACAGGCGACCTGTGGAAAGCACGGTTGCACACTCACAGAGGTCTTTCTCAAACCGCGAACGAGTGGTCACCCATGCCGATGTACAGGAGCTTCCTTGTACCAGTGTCGCCCAGTGTAGGTGTTCATGCATCAGAGAAGGTGAGGGAAGACAGTGCACAGGTTTCTGCGTACTCAAGTGCTTTCCGCCCTATGGTCCAGAAGAAGCTCCCTGATGTTTTGGATCCCAAATCTCAGACACTACACTACGAAAGGATTCCTGCAGAAGCGCCAAGAAAATACATCCAGAGCCCTCCTGGAACAATCCAGAGTAACAGATACACTGATAGAAATGGAAAAGGTCTGGAATTCAACAGAATGGAAACAAGACTTTCGTCCACGGAGACTTTAACTTTTTCTGTTGAATCAATCCTGAAACGACCTTCAGCACCAGCAAATGGGACCAGTCAGTAACATAGTTTCCAGTCCATTCCTCTAAACTGTACCACAGTTAAACTTAATACAAAAAATAATTATCAAAAATAACTTTCGAGAACCTTTTTTTTTTTCTCTTTCGCTAGTGGAGGTCATTTTATGTATGTCTCTATATCCTAAGTGTGAAAATATAATATATTATTTTTAAATATGTAATTTCTTAAGATTAAGATTAGCATACACCACATCATAAATGGGAAACCACAGTAAAGGTCATCCGCTGTTGAATTTTATCAGGATTGGACCTTGCCTTGAAATCTTAAGTGTACTTTCAGATTTTATTATGGAGAACACATTTTATTTCCATAATTTATGGAAAAAACGTCTTCTGGTGACATACAGTGGTTCATAGCCTCTAGATCAGACAATGATTGTTATCTGTTTTGTATTCAGTCTTACTATTTCCAGGGCCAAAGCATAAATTCCTAATAAACAAGAAAAAAACAGAAACACTGAAAATGCTATATTTTGGCCAAACTCAGTGCAACACTCATTACTTTAAATAACAGAGGACTGCCTGCCTAACGTTTGGAAATGTCATCTGGTTGTATTTTTGTACACCGTGTTTCTGGCTTTAATTCCTCCCTATTTTTAGGCCAATTAGAGGGGAAAATGTAGAAAGAAGGTATCAGTAAGCATTGTATTTAGTCTGTATTAATTTTTCTTATATATTCCATTTTAAACCATGATCTTAAAGCAAACATTCTACGCTCTAGACATTTGTGCTTCCTTTTTTACTCTGTAATATTTTAGTATTAACTATGGCTTTAAATTAAGACATATATACATACATATAGATATATATATATATAATTATAATTATATATATTTACACACAAACATATAGTTTTTCCTGGGCAAATTTTTTTGTTCATGTAACACTTCAACAATTAGCATACTTTAACATGCACAGAAATAAATAATCTGAACAGCAAAATTTGTTAACCCTGTTGAGCTACACATTTATTTTTGCATACTAATATGTGTTTAGCAAATTTGCATACAAGTATGTGCTTGGAAAGTCTGGCATTGTGGCAATATAATCTCCTTAAAGAGCTATGCAATGTACATTTAGAAACCCTCTTTTTAGTCTAACACAGAGAGTGAAACACAGCTCCACATCTAGATTTTGCGCTACTAAGAACACACACACACACATTTTCAGAACCGCTTGTCCCAGACAGGGTCACGGGGAACCGGAGCCCACCCGGTAACACAGGGCGTAAGGCCAGAGGGGGACGGGGACACACCCAGGACAGGACACCAGTCTGCCGCAAGGCACCCCAAGCGGGATTCAAACCTGAGACCCACTGGAGAGCAGGACTGTGGTCCAACCCACTGCACCACCGCACCCCCTTCTACTAAGAGCACATCTTGTAAAAAGTAAAGACAAGGAACAGGAATGTTTCTGCTTCATCTACTTGTTCTGGTGTCTTCGTTCTCAGCACTACACTCAACCCTTCCTTGGAAAGGAATCACTGGGTATGTTTTCTGTTTTTATCGTCTATTTATCTTTGGGATTAACCATCAGAAAATTCAAAAAAGTATTAATATCATTGTGTTATATCCACACCACATTGTAGCACCAAAAATTTCCCTGTTAAATCTCAGTGTTGCGCTATCATAGTAGCTTCATGTGGGGGATGTGCCTGCAAAGTCTACAGCTAGTAAGTGGTGAGGGAGCTGAAAATTTGGGAGTTTACAATGTAATTACTGTATGCTGAAATTCATATTATTATTAGTTATTGTAACAGGGGATGATGTGGTGGTGGGGTGGGGTTCGAGCCTCACTTGGGGTGCCTTGCGGTGGACTGCCATCCTGTCTGCGGTCCCTTGTACCCTGTGTTGTTGGGTAGGCTCTGGCTTGCCGTGACCTTGCTTGGGACAAGAAGTTGTGGGCAATGCAATTAGTTTTTTTTTTTGTTTGTTTTTTATAAACTGGCTTTTTTGTTCACCAGAATGTCTGCACTGTCAGCATGATGGTTTTGCCCAGTTTCCCCTGTTGCTGGAAGAATGTGAAATTCCACCTTAAGCCCAGAGAGTAGGATACATCGAACAATGATATGGTGATCCATTAATATGAGCTAATAGATCATCCATTGCGGCGCCATGGCAGTCCAGTGGATATCCTGAAAACACAGGAAGTCAGATGTTGGGTACATTTATTACACGTTCATTTACATTTATTTAATTAGCCAATGCTTTTCTCCAACGGAACTTCCAATGAACACTATGTAGTAATAACAGCTCGCCGCTGCTCACCCCGGATGGGATGCAGTCACTCACTCTTTTACACACTACAAGGAAATCGGTCATCAGTTCCCCGAAACATGTCTTTGTGAGGAAACCAGAGCATGCGGAGGAATCCCACATGAACACAGTGAGAAAATGCAAACAAAATCATACACACAGAGTCTGAAACTGCTTGTCCCGAGCAGGGTCACAGCAAACCAGAAGCTAACCAAGTAACAGAGGACACAAGGCTGAGGGTGGGAAGGGGACACACCTCAGATGGGACACCAGTCCACCACAAAGCACCCCAAGCAGGACTCGAACCCCAGACCTGCTATACAGCGGGATCCAGCCAAACCCGCTGCGTTACCGCACCCCCCTGCAAACAAAAGCAAAAATCAAAAACTGCTGAGAAGCACCAGCACTGCCTGCTGTGCAATCATTTCCCCCAGCAGGACCAACAGTTTAACACTTTTAAAAATTTGGTGAGGGATTCCGATGTACACTCAGGAAACCATCCCTACCTCCCCATGCTGTCCATGGTGCTCCAGGTCCCCAGTATTTCAAAGTCAAAATCAGCTTTATTGTCACTGCCACAATGTGTTTGGAACATACATCGGAATGAAATAGCATTTCTCCAGGATCACGGTGTGACATAGAGGACAACGCATACAACTATACTATTACTACAACAGTACAATTCACAATAACTAACTACTAAACTAAAAACACTATGGAATAAAGTGCAGTGGTGTCGTCGGTTCAGTAAATAGAAATGTAAAACAGATTTTAAAGTGGTAATGCAAAAAAGTGAGTTTTTCGTGAAATAATTGTTTGGAAACGAACGGTAATGTGACCTAATGTAGGTCTATGTGGAATTTACTAAAGAAATACAGCATATTTCAAGCTAAGGCTTAAAAGTATAAGTGACATTTATTTTCCACATGACCTGAACAGAACAGACCCCGACTGTCATTCCTCACTAGCACTGGTTTGGGTTTTTCACTGTAACACAACATACCGTATGACATGCTTTGCTGACATTCAGGATTATTGCTGAAATCACGTTAGGAGGAACCGCGAGAGGCACCAAACTGTGTAAAATTTGAGGTATGTAAGTACCTGTTTAAAACGTCCTTCAGGAGTTTATCAAAAGACTCTCTGACAAGCAGTAGGGGATCCCAACATATGTGTTTCAGATGCCATGTCCAAGTCCGCAGTCATACATCTTTTAAGAAGAGAGGCAAGAGGTTTAGAATTTACGAAAGATTTATAGTATATGCTGCAGGTAGTATATTACTACCCAAAGAAACATTTATGTTATATATATATATGTGGTAATAAGTGCCCTCTGGGAATTAATTTTAGAAGTCTTTTTTTTAAAGATTACATTTAAAAGCAAAGGTCTTCTACCTTCTTCAGTGTTCTTCAGGAATAATTAAACATGCTGTATACCGAACTCCAGATCCTTGTCAATGTGAAAAAGGAACAAAATGTTAACTTTAATGTAATAAATATTAATATTTTTCTACTGCCATGAATATAGTGCCATCTATCTTCACTATAATATTTATTTCAAATATTGGGTAATTCTGGCCAGCAAAAACATCTATACTTTATGTTTTTATCTTATAAGAAAAGGAATAATGAAACCATTAATAAAAAATGTATCTCAGCAAGAAGTGTTGAGGAAGCAAAAAGAATGTGCATTTATAGCTCGCTGAGAAATGTTTAACATTTATAGAAACTCAACCTAAGACAATACAGAAAGGGCAATTTCTAGAAAGAAGTACATTTTTCATGCTTTCCTACAAGTCACTTATAGAAATTTTAATGTGAGCTTTTAGGGTCGTATTTTTGCGTTATAGCAAAATATCACAAGAATTTTGTTATTTCTTTACTTAAGCATTCTTAAGCAGTTATTGATCAATCAGAAAAAATGTACCTTAATACTGTGGAGAAGGACTGCATCAAGTCCAAAAATAAGTAAAGGATAACAGTGATTTTTTTTATACTATTAAAAATGATGATGAAAGACTTTTTCATTCAAGGGCCTGTTCAGCCGATAGATATCTGACAGCTAACAGAGATATTGACCAGAAATGTAAGATGAAATCCCAAAAACGTGCACTTTTTACAGTACTCATATCTCCAGCTTCTTCTGCAAAATACCACTCTTCACATTCAGCACATACATTTCAGAAGGGAGTGAACAGAAAGGAGTTTTATGGTGGGAAACTGAAAAATGTAACTTGATACCAGTGCATTTTAGGTTTTACCTCTCGGAGTTCATGTTCAGCGGTAGAAAGCATCCTTATATTCTCCATATGAACTGACATCAGTTTTGCAGAGCAAATCATGTTTCTTTTTTTTTTTGCATTTAGGACATTACCAGTGGCTTCTTTCAAAGATAACTGTCAGTATTTGTTTCTATTATTATTACTTGATCTTGTCCTCCAAGCTCCCACCCAATGTGTTTTGACGCCTTTCATAACTCAGTATCAAATTTGACAAGATTGATCTCATTAAAATGGATATGTACAGTGTTGTTTTAATTCAGGTGCACAGTACTGCTCCCAGTCTGCTGCAGAATGTACTGGATTTCACTCAGTCTCAACTCAAAATTACTTTATTAAATGAATTCATTGAATAGTAAGTCATTTCAACTGTTATTTCATGTGTCAAACAAGCACTTTTCAAAACCTGCAAACTCCAAAACTAGAACTATGCATTTGGGATTTAGGTGAAACATAATCAAACTTTGCAGTTACTTCTTGTGAAAGTAATTTCTGTAATGAAGAAAACATTGCTCCAATATTCATCTAAAATTGTATTATGCTAATGCAGAGGTGATCTTTTCTTCAGGATCAGGTACTATGTTTTGTGACTAAAATTACTTTAATTGTAAACTGTGGTATGAACTATACATGCATGTAGCTACGTATTTTAATTGTCCCCCTTAGGCCAAGGTAATGCAATTAAATAATAACATTCAGACACACAACTGACCAGGGCAATAATTTGATGAGTAATGCACTTAAAATTACACGTACCTCAAAGTTTAAATAACATTAAATTATTCACATTTTTGCATGTTGCATTGTACATTTTAATAAAAACATAATTTTTTTGGACTGATATGAGATCGTATAATATTGGCATAGATAAAGTGCAGCGTGTCTCGTTTCCTGCCACATGAAAATGAAATATTCTGCATCTGTGGGAAATATCAAAGCCCAAATCCTCTTCGATCCTGCCAGGTTCGCAGTGGCCAGATGTTTACAGTCAGTCCATTGCGGGCCCCTCTTCCTTCCAGCATGCTTAAACAATGGCAGATGGGTTTTGGAATGGAGTGACAGGTGGGGTGATGGGTAGACGGCAAAGTCCTGGGAGATAGAGGGAAGAGCAGCCATCAGGACTCTCCACTGGCCCTAGGCAAGCATGCTTGGAGTCAGCCATCAAAAAAATGACTCTGAAGCCCATTTCAAATCCCAAGGAGGAACTAACCTCATCCAGAACATTCTGCATATTTCCATTGCTTGTTTGCATTAGTGTTGGTCCTGTGGCACATCGGGTCTGTTTGGTCAGTGCACCCACTATCGGGTCCAGGTGTGACTGAATGAGCCATAAGATAATTATTACAATGACCAAGCATTCCGTTAATTATCCAAATGAATTGTTTTTACAAAATGTGAGACTAAACTGACATCTTCAGTTTTGAGTAATTTAGCGACTGTCTACCTTCTGTAAAGACTGCGAGCCCACACGCAGGATGGTGGACCCAAATGCAGGATCAAAGTTTATTGCGATCAAGAGGGACAAGGCAAGTATCGCAGTCGGGGACAGACGAAGGGTCAGGTCAAGACGAATGTTGTTTGGGTTCGAGAATCCGGAGACGTAGTCGAGAGGGATGAAGCCGTGGGTCTTTACCACGCAAGTTGTGGAACTGGACATGGGAGCAGGGAGCAGAGGGACAAAGAGCAGGAACAGGTTCGGAGGACTAGTGAGCACAGAGAGGCCGGTTGTCTTGATTGAGATCCCGCAACTGGAAGACGTGGTTTGGTACCTTATTTTCCCATCCCACTTGGCACCAGGTGTCCTTGTTTGGGGTGTGATGGTGGGCGTGACAAAGGTTTCAACCTTCAAAAACATTATGATGTTAATAAATTACACATGAAAATAACCAAGCTAGAAATATATATTTATTATTTTACATTTTGTTATTTTTTGTTTTTATTATTTTTTAAATGCATTGTTCTTTATTTTCTTGTTAATTTATAGTTTGGCGAAATGTGTATTTATTTGAAATTAGAATGCTTCAAACTATAACCATCAGTGTCCGTTTTTTCAATTATAGATTTTTGGTTTTTTGGAGTGTTTCACACACACACACACACACACACATTTTCAGAACCGCTTGTCCCTTACGGGGTCACGGGGAACCGGAGCCTACCCGGCAACACAGGGCGTAAGGCCAGAGGGGGAAGGGGACACACCCAGGACGGGACGCCAGTCCGCCGCAAGGCACCCCAAGCGGGACTCGAACCCCAGACCCACCGGACAGCAGGACTGCGGTCCAACCCACTGCGCCACCGCACCCCCCTCGGAGTGTTTCAATAAATTCGAATTTAATATTTTTTCTTTTTATGCACTAAAAAGCAGAAGGTCGATGAAACTTATGCAACAAATATTGCTGACGCAGAGGACTTAAGATACACGAATCCGGTCAGGACAGCTCAGAAGCATAATGACGTGCAAATCAATAGGTCTCAGTATCTGCTGTTGTTTTAAGTTTAGCCAGCTTCTGTTTTATTCACTGACAGATTCTGCTTCTTGCATTTTAACTTTAGAGGCTTGCCGTTCACACCAAATATTTCGGATTACCTAGTGTGAAAATCTTCATTTACCTTGCAATTTTTCCCCCCAAATTAATACAACCATGGAAATATGATATTTTATATTCCATTCTGCTTTTCATAAATCTCTTTAAGATATGGCAGTTCACATGTAACCTGACGATGGAGCTTTTGATGAGCTGACTGTGACAAATTGCAGCTGGTGAACAAATGAAAGAAAATACCCTTAATTTCATGGGAATTCCAGCAAAGGGAGCTTCCCCAGAACCTCCTGAGCATCTAAATGTCCGTATTAAACAAACTGAAATGTTTGCAGTTCTTTTGCTGAAAGAAAATAAATAAATAAAAAGCTCCTTAAAGTCTGTGAGTGGAATAAAGGTTAGTTTTAAAAGTGAAAACATTCAGCAGTGAAGCAATGTTCTGAAATATCATTTTCCAAGCCCTGCAGCTGGGCCTTTCTGTCCTACACTGTTATATTCTCAGGTGCAGATCAAAAGCATTTATTAACTATATTATAAATATTACTCTATTCATTTGATTTTGAATGAACAACTCATTCATTGCATACATGATATCCTGCTGTAAGCTTTTCAACTTGCACTATTTATTTATTTATTTTCACTCCTCTGCTTTTACAAATCCCTACAATGGACAACAAAAGTATACTCATGCCGTTCCTTTAAATAATTACAAAATTCCTAATGATATTGTAGCTCAGTAGTACCGTCCTCTGGTGGAATGATTTTCATTGTATCACCGCATGCTACAGCAGCAAACTTCACAGAATGTAGAGAAGTAGACGCAAGGTTCCTCAGAACACAGAAGAGTATGGGGGAAGTAACTATAAGATTGTTCCCCTGGTCACTACACAAACGCACATGACTGAGTTCTTAACAATAAACTAGAATGTGCAAAGGACAAATATTCATAATTAATTGTAATGTAACGTCCACAATGGCCTGCCCCAAGCAGGGTGGTGGCGAGCCTTACCCGGCAACACTGGGCGCAAGGCCGAAGGGGGAGGGGACACACGCTGGACAGGACGCCAGTCTGCCGCAGAGCATCCCAAGCAGGGCTCGAACCCCAGGCCCACCACACAGCAGGCACAGGCCAAACCAGAAGGAGGGACTATCTTACCCTATCCGTGATCTCCTTAATGGGAGGCAGATAGTTCACAGTCCCACTCTGTTCCCCACTGTTACCTCCCTCTGGGTCATGTATCCAATCGATATATAATATATGACAAACTCACATGTAGCTGATGTGTAGTATTACAGTGGACTACAGCAAATATATCAGATAAACAGTTATTCTGATATAGTAGATGGTGGTATACACTCATGGGGTAACATTACTATTATTGGTATCACTGAAGAATATGGGCAGAACTGTTAATGGTCCTGTTGTACCTCAACAAGTGGAAAGGATCATGGGAACTTCTGTGCCCCAAACATAAAACAAAATTATTCTCAGTCAGTACTGAATGCTCTTGTTGACCTAGGCACATGCATGAGCCATCCCCCCAGTTGCCAGAAGCAGGGAATATCTTACCCTGTCTGTGATCTCCTTAATGGGAGGGAGACAATTCACAGTCCTGCTCTTTTCCCCACTGTTACCTCCCTCTGGGTCAGGTATCCAATCGATTAATAAGGGAATTTTTCTCTAGCGTGGCACTCTAAGACCCGGTTATTGACATTAACATTACATTTATTCATTCAGCAGATACATTTCTGCACAGCAATGAACAGCTCAGAGTAAACAGGACTGCAGCTTGTCAACAGAGAGAGAGATGCAGTTGGAGTCATTTAGTTCAATATCTCCTCTCACTGCACCACTACGCCACCTTAGTTTTGAATAAATAACAAAATATCTTTTTATGTGACATTTGTCACACAATGCCAAATTTATCTGCTGTTAAGGCTGGCTTAGCATCTATGGCGATGGCAACTTATAATTCATACAAATTTAAAAGCGATTTTTGTGTGACACGAACACAGATAAATGTAACCCTCATCCAAAACCTGGGAACCAAACCATTGCATTAGGGTTAAGTTTTGTGGTGTGAATGACCACTGGGCTTCTGTGGGCTCAATTCCAATTAATAAACTTTACTATTTGACCTCTGTAGAATTCCCATAAAGATGCTGTGTCCTTCACAACATCCCAAAAACATACCCCATGAAAAATTCAGTTACATTTATACATTCAGTATTGCCATTTTTGCATATGGCATGATGAGCATTCTGGTCACGATATCTTTGGTATTACATGCTAAGCAATAATGGGAAATAGTTTTTAGAAAATTCAGTGTTACAGGGAAGGTAGAACTGATGCATCTGTTAGGTTTTTAATTTAAAACTAGGTGGTTATAATTTACATACATTCTCAGACTACAAGTATATGATAATGACCCAGTGAAACGATGGCCTCTGAGCAAACTGCTTGGATTTTGCATTTGTTTGTGTCCAACTATGATGAGGTTTGCATAATCACCAGTGGGTTTTTCTACATGCAAATATAACACCCATTATAACTTGTCTATTTAAAATGCTATTACAGCCTGAAGAACTGGAATCTAAAATATTTCTGTAGTGTGCAGCCTTAAATGAAATATAAAGTATTTGTATAGTGTTTACAGACATTATACGTAAGTCCAGAAACTTGGCAAGTACATTACTGGTACATCACTATTTACATGTATTTGAACAGTTTTCAAAGATCAGCAATGATTCCACATAATAGTTCTTTCGGCACTAATTACAGATGTTTGCACTATCCCCATTTTGAAAATATTTCATCACCTGTTTCAATTTGAATTTTGAAAATCATTTGCATTGAGCTATACTTGTCATATCGCTTTTAAGGTCCCTGCTGCTGGATTTACGCTACCGTGGTGTGAAGTCAGTCCGAATGATAAACAATTAAAATGACAGAAAAATGTCCATCCAGTGTTTATTTATAGTTGGCTTGAGGTGTGTGGTAGATAGAAGAAACAGTAATATGTAACAAATCCATAAAAAAATAAAATCATGCTTAAGAAATTACATAGATATAATCAATGCTTTGAAACAAAACAACCAATTTTCAGTTTTAGTAATCTCATGAAGAATGTATTCAACCTGATTGTTATTGTTAATCACGGTTGCCTAATAAATAAATAAATAAATAAATTGGTAACTGGCACAGGCATTTTGATAACAACAACATAATAAATACATAATAATAGTTATTCTTACTATTATTTAATCATCAATACTATCGTCAACAACAACAACAAGAACAATAATAATAATAATAATAATAATAATAAGAAGAAGAAGAAGAAGAAGAAGAAGAAGAAAAAGAAGAAGAAGAAGAAGAAGAAGAAGAAGAAGAAGAAGAAGAAAACCTTATTTGCTTAGGAAAAGAAAATGTTGCTACTGCGTTGCATAGGAAGAGACTAGCTTAACAAGCCATAAGTTTTAATCTTTGCAGGACAGTTTTGGCAGCCTAATAACCATCATAATGTGTCTAGGAACTACTGAGCTGCTTGGTGGACACATGGCTCAACTCCTACTTGGGGTGTGTGGAGTTTGCCTGTTTCTCGTTGTGTTTTTACCCCACATACATGGGAGAACACAGCGGAAAACCACTTCCGTTCCTCCCAGGCGTGAGGAACCACACAAGCGGTTGCTATGACAAATTGATTGAACTGGACTTCCAGGATGGCTTTAAATATTGCAACGGTGCTGAGGGGGGCTCGCATGAATTAATGTAAATAGTTGATGTTAGTGTCTATTCTTGTACATAGTCCTGTGTTCCTTTCTGATTGGCTGTTATGTTGCTGACGCTTAGTTTGTAACAGGGGAATTCTGGGTGTTCAAGGGTTGACCTCCTAACCATTGTGTGGCGATAGGGGGGCTTAGAGTGAAATAGGAAGCTTTCAAAAAAAAAGCACTTTTGTAAAAACACTGCTATTCTATAGTATGTTAATTATACTTGCCCCAAGGTAAGGGGTATGTCTTTTAGTGTTTTAACGTTTTGCTATATGGTTCTTATATTAGTTGGTCTTATTGATTTTAGTATTATTTTAAATTTTATTGTTTGCAGGGCAGTTTTTAGGATTAATTTATTTATTGAATAAAGACTTAAATTATTGGAAATGATGAATAGAGAAATTTATTCCTGTCGAGTAATTCAGTTGAGTTTGTGGAGCCAGACACCTTGGGTGGGTTGGTGATCCATTACGATCCGTAGATGAAAAGAAATATATATATATATACTTTCCCCTCGTGTTACAAATTCTGAAGAATGTTGTCAGTTTGTATGGTATTTTTTAATTCCCATTTGCGTCACATTTTTGTTTTCTACAACTTCTCTGTGGAGTGGAATGTCTTGCATTCCCGCTTTCCTCCATTGGAGGGCGGCAAAACACACCTAGACACAGTAGAACGCCAAATGAATCTGTGGAAAAGGGGGCCGTGGGCTTGGATTCCACGTATTTTTTATTACTACTTAACCACAACTTTTGCAGATACTACCCAGTGAATAAATACAGGTACGTTTTTACTGTCACGATTTTTCCCACTGAGAAAGAGTTAACCAGATGCTGCCGAAATGTTTTATGTGATGCACTGGTCTTTCTGTCACTGGACGCGTTGTAGACAAGGTGAAACACTTAGTTCATTTCCCCAAACATGCCATGGTCCTCCATTACACACAGCAACTCGGTGTCCTTCCCGTCGCCACTCTGTTATACACCTGCGGCACCTCATGGAGGAACACGCCATGGCACAGTCTCCTGCGTGGAAGGATGACATAGGACGTTGAAAGAATTATTGTTTTCAAATTCTCAAACTGAAGAACATATTGCTTCAAATTCATAAAAGACAAGAAACTCACACTAGCCGCGCTCACGTTCCTTCCTCCTTCACAACCGACGTACCTCCATTGAACAAGAAGGAGTTGATGAAAATAGAATACAATAGTTTTACAGGGAATTTAAACTTTATTCTAGCTTATGCGATGTTTCAAATGGTACCTAATTCGTAAATAAATCGAAGAGTGAAGCCGAATTAGGATTGTATAGATAAGACAGAGTGGGTAGATAAGGAACAATTCCGAGCTATGAACCGACTTCCGGCCCCAGCAGCGTTGAGGTACAAGTGTGTTGAATTCATTCCTCATTTAGACGGGATTTGGTGATGGGTGTTAACTGTTAACGAGTATCAGTTTTTGTTTAAAAAAAAAAAAAAAAAAAATCGAAAGTTCAGTTTTCCTGGGCTTTGAATAGGATGCAAATAAGTCTACCCGTCACAGCGTCACTGTAAAACTTCACTCGCGCTTCTATGGGATTGGACGCGGTAAAGAAGACACAAGAAGATCAGCCTGTCCACACGTTCTCGCTGGGAAAGATTCGTTCTCTTGCTAAAAATGCTATTTTGACAGAGACTGACATTTTTTGCGCGCTGTGCTCTGGGTTCGAATGGGGCGAAGAAGCGTTCGTCACGAATGTTTATTGGCACGCAGGCACACAGCGAGGTTTTGGCGCGAACACAACGAATGCTCTCGATCGGTTCCGAGGACCCGTTTTCCCCAGCCGACTTAACGCTTGTCAAGCTTTTCGATATTTTTTTTTTTCCTTCAGCAGACACTCACGGCTTAAATTCCCCATGAGTCCCCATAGCGGTTGAACACTTAATTCACATTTTACCCACAATTCAGCTATGTACAATAATAACCCATTTTCCGACTCAAACATAACCCTCCCCAGTTACTTCGGTCGTTACAATATTATGCTGTATTTTTTTGACTAATTGCAGTGGTTCAACGGCTGCACACAAGGACCCAGTCCACCCACCACCCTAAAAACCACAGAGAACAACACCCAGCATGGCCGCCATACATCTTCATGCCCTGAAACCAGTTAGTCACAGGTGTTAGTTGTGTCAGTCTAGGCACGATTTCAGTGGACTTTGTGTGGTTTAAGGGGAAAGTATTTAGTGTGACAAGCTGAGACCACTTGAGAATAATGATAGCTTTTTTTTTTGACAAGTTTGCAGAGTTGGAAACACAGTGTTATGGGCTTCTAGTCTTTTTGTTAGGTATCTATCTAATGTTGTAACCTGAAAGGGAAAATTAGCTGAAATGGTGTTTTAAACGACACCAGAAAGGGTTTAAAAACATTTCAGCAGAACCTGTCACTGCTTCATGGTATTTAGGTTATAATGCACTTAGGGTACTGGGCAATGTTCAGAAAAGTGTATTCTTTCTTTTTTTTGACTTTGGAATGTAGTTTTTTTTGAGGTGCAGTATTTCAGCTGCTTGCTTGCACATTATCCTTACAGGAACAAAGTACAGTGCAGAATATTGCAATCTATTGCGACAGGAAAATAGCCATCAGTGCTATTTTTATGATCCTCATAAAAGCTTTAATGTTTCCATTATAGGGGAATAACAAACTGAGGTGTGTGTGTGTGTGTGTGTGTGTGTATGTAATTTTTCTAGTGCTACTTCCATAGCTTAGATAGACTACCAGATGTCAGGCCAGTTGTGATAATGAACCATCCAGGAGCTATAAAAATTACTGTCATGGCACCAGCAACAAAGAAATCTACAAAGAGCTTACCTTGACATCCTTTCCTTTAGTTTCATCAAGTACATGACCTCTCTGGATTCCTGCCCCATCTTGAAAAAACATTTTCTGCCCTGTTAAGTATTACGTCTTGGTTTGTTGAGACCACTTACAAAATTCTTGAAAATTCATCACCCATAAACAGTCAAGAAGTTGAGGTCAAGTAATTGAAAAACGGCTATGCTTGACATAACATCAAGAGTGTTGCCGCTTCATAGGCAATGAATGACACTGTAATTATTTATTATTAGTCTTGTCTAGCCATGCTAGTTTGTTACTTTTTAATGGATGGAAAAAAAAGTCCTGGCTCAAAAAATGTATTTTAGTGTACTTCATATTCTTTTTATGTAGTTTTTCTTAGCAAAGCTTTCAACGGAAGCATTTTAAAATCAAGCAGAGAATGTGAGTACTTGTACTTTTCTTTATTTCAGTACTAGAAATGTAATTTGGATTTGAAGATTACATTTTTCTGTTTAGTTGATGGCTTTTCTCCAAACAAACATACAATGTTAAGCTACTCACAATTATTTACCCGTTTACACAGCTAGGTGATTTTACTGGAGCAATTTAGGGTTAGTGTGTTGCTCAAGGGTACTACAGCTGGAATCCAAACCTGCAACCTCTGTGTCCCAAGGCAGCAGCTCTAACCACTGCTCTACCAGCTGTCCACGTAGGCAGTTGTTGGCTGTGCAACTTCGTGAGCAAGTGCTATATTCGGACATGGCTGAAAACCTGTTACTGTGTACTGTTCTTAATTTATAGAATGAATAGCTTTTAAGTGAATATGTAATCTTTTTCAAGTCGTACTGTAATCATCACCACAGCTGCTACTGCTGCTTCTACAACTTCAGCAACTTAAATTGTTAATACTACTAGTATTCCTAGTATTGATCAACTTAAGCGGCTATAACAACTTCTCCCCTTATTTATTAACATATTTCGCCTTCACGGTTTTATGATTTCCTTTTGTTCCACGACATAATCTCAAGGTCATGCTTGTTCTTCAGTAAGGCACAATATTACAATGCTCTTTTCTTAGTATACGGTCTGTGTGTGTTTTCTGTCTTTTTTGATGTTGTGAACCAGTTCTGTTATTAAAAATAACAATAGTAATGTCGTGTAGTTGCTCTTTATTTGGTCATTCAAATGCACAGGCCGCTGTTCGGACCGAGCACACCGCTGGCAGAAGGAAAATGAACCCCGCACCAGATGTCACATGCAAATACAGTGAGCAAGTACTAAATATAAAGCGCATAGGTAACTTTGTTGTTTTAGAAAACACCTGCAGTAAACAAAGCCGATGCAATCTGTCACCCGAGCAGCCGGTCGGCGTTATTAACACCGTGTCTGTACAAACAGTCCTGGGAGGGGGCGGGAGACGGGTGGCGTGGAGCAGGGCCCTCCCAGCTTGACTGTTATACCCGCAGGCAAATCATGAGACCAAAGTGCCTAATGGCTGAGTGGTAAAAGAAAATACTTTCAACGTTTTTCACGTATTTAAGGTATTACATGTAACTAAACATATTAATAACCAGTTTGAGGTAAGTATGTTGTTCAAGGGTAGTACAGCTAAAAGTAGGGTTTAGACCTGCAATCTTTGGATGTGAAGGCAGCAGCTCTAACCCCTACACTACCAACAGCTCCCTAATGTATGTATAACTTTTCTGAAATTTGCAGTATAATAACATTTTGAAAATGTAATATTATTGCTATTATTTTCATGTACTTAGAGCCTAGAATACAAATGTAAAAATGTACTTACATCTGTTGCGTGCACCAAAGCTATACTGTAAGCCAATCCTTCTCATAAATTAGGTTTACTTGTAATTTGTAAGTCAAAGCTTGTGTGAACAGCTGCTAATAAGATGCAAAAGAGGTTGTTACCCTGTAACAAAGAATTTCACAGATCTGAGAAAAATGTAATGTATGTAGCAATTTTTTTAATCTTTATATATCCCTCTTTGCATCTGCCACACTATAGGATATCCTTTCTGACAGAACCATGAAGACTCTTCTTAATAAGCAGTTCTGCCTTTTTTGTAAGACATTTGCAACATTTTCCTTAGTAAAACTGTTTAAAGTGTTATTAAACTCATAGATAACAATTTAAATGCAATGCGTCAATTTGCCCTATTTATAAAGACACAATACTGTATATATTCCTGAGGGTCCTGTTTGAAGGACGTACCAAATCATTTCCCGCCACTCTGATAAATTCAGTTTTCAGCACTGCTTTTCCTTAAAACCTGTTAGTAAGTGCTTATTTCTTATGCTTTTGATAATCTTTATCCTTAAATAGTAATTAATTTTTTTTCATAGTTGGATTCCAAGTGAAATTCTGATGGCTGATGACAGTATGATAACAGTAACAATAATCACCATTTAACTATCAACATTTAACATACTTGGAACAATTCTGCCAATTGTTTATGTAGTTTTTAGATAAAGTTTTGATTTATGTGTTTATGCAGCAGGTATGAAAGTGCTTAGAGCTGCTTCCCTATACTTGAGGGGCACAGGTAAAAATTTCACCTCTTGTTATAGTACCATTGGCCAGGGTATTCACCCAGAATTGCTGTTGAAAATTACCCTGCAGTATAATGAGATAAATCATTGTAGATGGCTTAACAGTGTAAGCTGCTTTGGAGATAAGCATCAGCTAAGTAAATTTAAATGTATTATGTCTTAATTATATTTCTGGAAAAGTAGGTCTCAATATTTGTGTAAAGCCCCAGAATTAAATTTGCATTTGTTTGTGAATTAATATTTGTGCTATTCAGTGCGACTTTAATATGCTGTCAGATTCAAGTTTTTGTTATTATTGGTTTGCACTTGATAATAGCAAATCAAATGTTTACTGTATAACAATCTTTGAATATATACATGTTGTAGATACCTTAATGGTTATACAAATGTAAATGCAAAAAACTGGAGCTTTGCAGCAGGGCAGTGAAATCTTGTAATGTCAGAGTATGAAAATATTGCCCATTCTGTTTCTTCTTGCCTTTCTAAACTTTTGGCAGCCTCAGGTATACAGTGCAGTTTGTTTTCACTGTACTGTATAACAATGCTGACATATTACCTTCCTCAGTGTTCATCTGATCATCTTGCCATGATGCAGAATTTCTTGCCTGGCGAAAGGCATGTCCTGCTCTATCTACATGTGGTCCACAGATGGTTCGAGGAGTGTAAGGGCCAACTTCTTTTTTGTAGGACTATGTGGTGACAGCATCAGTGGTATGTATTTTTGCTTTATTCAGGGTGGAATGGGTAGAATATAACTGAAGGAGTGTGCCTGCATAACCTGTCTCTTTTTTGGGATTTTGGCTGTACACATGTACGATGTACTGCGGAAGTCTGGAAAAGTTTGGAGATGCAGTAGAAATGATCCTGTGGAAATGAAGTCCAGCATTATGAATATAATGACTATTTTTTCAAAAAAACATTTTTCTTGCTGTTGCAAGGTATAACATTTTTTTTATGCAGGGATATTCTCTGAATTAAGATGGCTTTTTCCACTGTCATAATCATTGGAAATGTCTTGGCCTTACTGCCCTCATGCGGTCTCTCTAAATATTGCATCGTTAAAGTCACTTTCCAGCACAACCGAAACGAGCAATAAGATAGTTTACTAGAACATACTATATTTCAGGGTATTTCAGTATCACATTTTAATGGCTTCTCCTGAACAGAAATATCTCCTGAAGTATATGGATACACTTTCTTAAATGCTTTTTTTTTGATAATGAGTTTTAAAAAGCAGCGCGCGCGCACGGGGAACCGGAGCCTACACAGGGCGTAAGGCCAGAGGGGGAGGGGACACACCCAGGACAGGACGCCAGTCCGTCGCAAGGCACCCCAAGCGGGACTCGAACCCCAGACCCACTGGAAAGCAGGACCATGGTCCAACCCACTGCGCCACCGCACCCTCTAAAAAGCAGCAAAAGAAGCATATTTTTCATAAGATGAAAATACCTTCAACCCCAGCCTACTGACAAATCGGTTTAGTCAACTGAAAACATACATAATCTTACTCTCCACACAATAAGGCACTGCACTCAGTTGAGAAAAACTAACTGTAGAGAGAATAGAAGCGATGTCTCTGTACCTGGGCTGATTTTGAAAATGTATAAAATGAAGCATCTTAAGTGCTGCAAAGAGAGCAAAGACTTTTATTCTACACATGCATTGAGCTTTCAGTCTTAGGGGATGAATAAATTATGGTATTTATTTAAATATTCTTTTAAAGACAGTGTTTTTTCTTTCTAATGATACTGTGTGTATGGTGTATGCAGGTGAATTATTTTCAGAATGCTAGAAATGACTATGTATTATTTATTTGCTTTGATCTCCTAATGATTTATTATACCAGAGATGCTACTTTTATGAAACAGCATGTATGAAATATGCATAACCAAGGAATGGAAGATGCTTTTCAACCGACCAGTGAAAGAGTCACCTTGACAAACCCAGTGGGGAGACTTCTCGGAACAAGCAGGTTTTTACATATTTCCTGTAATCTATAATCAGAACACAACTCTCTTTAGTGTCCATTTTGTTTTAACAGACTGTGTCTTCAATTTTGGAAGAGATCTGGTTTATACCGGTCGATCAGTCACACCTCCTCCCCCACAAACTTGTAATACCCATTGCAGATTAAACAAATCTGACAAACAAAAATTCAAATTTAATACTAGTGGTAGAAGTGAGGTAGAGCTAGAGGTAAAGATAATGAATCAATTGTTTGTATTCATATTTCACGTTCAGATAAAGTACGTAACCATTATAGAACATGAATGCTCTGAGAATTTAATTATTCATGGTGACACGTTTTTGCAAACACATAAAATCTAGACATTTATTCAGTGCTTTAACTGTATGTGACAGGATATACCCCTGAAATAACACAGTTCTGGAGTTGCACATTTTTGTTTTCAGCCATTCTTGGTTCATGGCAATATGGGTGTGACTAGATAGCAAACCAGTTTATCTTGTGTTTGACAAGTTGCAGTACCACAGTCAGAGGGTGAAACAATAGATGTTGAGCCAAAAAATACATTAAGTCACATAAGAGTAAAACTGATACAATTTATTGAAGTCATAGCAGGGAAGAACGTGTCTTTCAATTATTTACTTATTTGGTCAAGTCATCCATTACATAATAACAAAAGCTGCAATGCGGTTGAGAGCCTTACAGTTTATTCTCCCTCAATGGTACTTTAGGATTATATAAAGCCTGGAGTTCATTAATTGTGTCTACGTGTAATTTCACACATACTGCAATACTCCTGGAATCACTCTCCTTTAAACAAGTAAAGAAATGATGGTAGATGTCTTGGTGAATACTGGTATTTTCCTTATGTGTTTGTAGTTTTAATAAATGTGCATCCTACAATGTCTTTTAAAGCGAGCTCCTCACCACAAGTAAGAAGCATGACGGAGAAGTTAATGAAGCAAAAGAAGCTGAGCCAGAAAGTGATGCAAGACACCAGGTAACAGGGTGAAAGTGACAAGCTGTTTTTTTTCACCTCCCATCAATAAGTCCTTGGAAACCTGTAGCACTGACTCTTAAAGCACAATTCCTGAAAAAACCCAAAAAATAAAACAATAATTAAAAAGTCCAGAATGATAAAGAAACAACCACACACACTAAGAACCCGTAATAGTCTAAAATAAAGTAAAAACTGGAATAAACACTGTCACTTTATGCTGTATTTGTGTCTGTAGTCAAGCTCGGGGCTTCAGATACAGTACAGTGGCTATAAAGTAGCAGAATCATCATAGCAGTTTCACAGCAGAAAGTGATAGTTCTCTGTAATTTGTTACACTGGGTGAAATCCACTACTAATTTACTGTTGTCATGGTAACAAACATCATTGGAATTACCACGGCTCACCAGACTGCAGTATGGAAATCAATGTAATGGTCACGTGTTCCCATCTCAGTGAGGGAAATACTAATACATGCTTCTGTATATAGTGTTATGATTTTCATATCATATAGTTACTATGGAGATTAAGTCACCCAACAATGCAAACTAAAAAAAGAAGAATATTTATGTTAAAAAAGGATTTAAAAAGTATAATGCCCTCATGAGGTATTTTATCCTAAAGATAACAGATTTATATTTTTCTTAACATTTAGTGACTAGTGATTATCACTGACGTAAATAAGGTCATACCGTGTTAAGTGTGGAGAATTTCTAGGAAGCCCTGTTAATAATGGCTATCATTTGTGTAATATAAATTATTATTTTTTTAGTTGTTATTTAGCGGATACCTTTGTGCAGTGTGTCTTGTTTGGTTTGTGCGCTCAGCTACTTACTATGATTTACCGATTTACACCGATGGGTAGTTTTACTTGAAGCAATTTAAGGTACCTGCTCGAGGGTATTATAGCAAGAGCAGGGGTTCAAACCCAAGTTCTTCAATTGCAAGGTGACAGGTCTAAATTCTACACTACCTACTGTCCCAAACATACGCACAAAACCCATACATAACTCAAGACCAGCATTTTTTTATTTTTTCCTTCTTTTGTTTCGTGTAACACGACTTGTAGGGGTATAGATGGTTGGTTGAGGTAATTCTGGTAATTTTCCATCATTTGGTCAATGTTCATTCACTGGCCCGGTGACCAATTACATTCTGGTATTTTATTAAAGTTGCTTTATAGGGTTTTAGCTGTTATTTAGAAGACCTTTTTAATTTAAATTTTTGTCCAATTAAGTTCAACACTCAAGTGTCACACTTGGAGATTATTGAGCCAATTTAAGATAGGAGAAAATGTTTATGAACACACTGAAAGGTATTGGACAACACTTGAAATGATCACTTTTCTGAGCAGCATAGTCTTAATAAACATGCTATCCCATTTTGTTGGGATGAGATGAAAAATACTCAAAATTGCATGAATAATTCTCTCTTTAAGAAGAGCTTCATTAATGTTAATGCTCCTCTGGGGGTCTTGTTTTGGTAGAAGAGAGAGGAAAAAGAAACATCAAGCATAATTTTGCAAAATTGGGTCTGTATATTCGCATACGTTTAATATTTGATTGATAACAATTATGAGTCATTTAGAATTGTGATGGGAGAAATAAAAGTTGAGCTCCAAAGCGGTAACAGTGATTAAAGGGCCAGCCAGGAAGAACTGCATCTCTGACGGGTGTGACAAGTTTGCAGGTTCTCTGTGTTCACGTGGACTTCTGTCCATAGTCCAAAGATGCGTGTTGCTTGAACTGATGACTCTAAATTACCTGTGAGTGTGCGATTGTCCTGCAATGGACTGGTGTCCCATTCAGGGTATACTCTACTTCACTTCCTAAGTGGTTACTACCAATTGCCAGATACTTGGAGGAATTCTTGTTGTGGGGTTGGGTTGCGTTTGCTATGTTACGTTTTAAAGAAGAATGTTTTAATAAAAACGTGCTGTTTGTTATTAAATGTGCTGAGATGATGTGCTGCTTTGGGTGCTGCTGATGATACAGTTGTCCTTTTTTCTCATTTCAGATTTTTTTTGAAGGATTGAAGTTCAGTTTTGCAGGGACAGAACAAAGGAGAAGGTAGGGAAAGGTTGAAATTAGTTCAAGACCCCTCCAACAACACTGGATCTGAAAAAGTACAGAAATAGAACTATAACGTGTAAATTGTGACGATAACTTAATGAGGAAGAATATATTTATGCTGAGGCACAGCAGTCCAGCAAAATGTAAGATATTTTAAGGATTAAACAGATGCTTTGAAAATTCATAAACTCCTTCCTAACTTATACATATGAATTGTAATTTAAACTGAAATAATGACATGTAAAGATTTAAAACTGTGACCATAAAATAACCCAGGTATGTAGCTCTGGAATAACTGGTACACTCAACTGTCAAAACAAACATATCCTGCCCATATCATACGCAGCGATGTTATGTACCAGAACACAAGCACCAATGATTGTGCCTTCTGTAGAATCACAAGTTTGGTAAATATTGACCGTTTTCTCCATGTACATCATCTCCATGCTCATGTGTAACTGTCACTGACATTATTTTTTTGCTACACCACATGTCTCATGAAAACAGCTTTTTTTTTGGTGCCAAAATTAAAAACATGTTTCAGCTGGAGCCTAATACCCACTGGCACCAGTGCTGTTTTCTTTCCTAAGCTCTCAGCCAGGCAGCCTCCTCTTTTGACCCACTGGGGCTGTATTGGTCACAGAATGGCAGGGAACACCACGGTAGTGTATTCATCTTTTATATTCCCGCTTTGTGCTTTTAAAAGGTAGTCCTACTTCCCGAAGGAACTTGATATCGGCTATTACTGCAACCAACCGGTAGCTTCTGAAGCCTTGTAGACGAGGAGGAGTTAGGAGTACAAGAGCCAGGAAGATGGCTGCCGCCTCGACGACATGATATTTTAACATCGAACATGAGATTGTAATTTTGATCCCAGCTGACCGCTGTGCTTCCTAGTGACTCCGCTGGGACTGCACCCACCAATTACAGTCCAGATTTCACAGGACAGAGGACCAAGTTGAGAAATGTTTTCTGGCACAAGTTGTTAAATCTCTCCAGAGAAACACGGAACGCAGTCTGATTAATTACTGAAACTACTTCAAGTGAACTTTTATTGCAAGGTTCATTTTACAAATGTTTACTTTTTTTGCAGTATGCGTAACTGTAGCTTTAAATACTTAATTCAGTAAATTATTATTTTGGATTGTTAGAGTTGGCTACTGAAGGAAAGGAACTGATAATGTAGTTCATTCTTTATAGGACTGATAACTTGCACTTATACAGTCCAGTAAAATATTTGCTTTTTTTATCCAATTATAACTCAACAAATGAAGCATGATTATAGGCACGGATTTGATCAACCATTACATCACTATTTGTTGCTGGGCTTGACAAATTGCCTGTGCAGTGATTGGATTTTAAGATGGGGCAGTGCTGAAGTGTGCATTAAAGCATGCATCTGTGTTTTGTCAAATGAAACCGTATGCACAGTGAAATAATAATAAAAAATAATAACAATAAGAAAAAAGAGATTCGACCGCTTAAACACGTGGAAAAAAAAAACTGGTAAGTGGTTGTCAATATTATAACAAGCCTAGGGAGAAAGATTTCAGGCCTTGCACTGAGAAGAATGAAATTGCAGAGCTGGAGCGGATAATTCATTCAGTATTAAATTTTCAAACAGAAAAGATAAAATTACTTGTATTTGAAAACATAGCATTCCCCCAGCTCTCTGACTGATCAGCTGATGAAGAGACTTGCTGCACGCTGCTTTGCTGGGTTGTTAATTTTATCCCCTCTAACTGTGATTTCTGATAGCCGGCCTACTGATTGCAGCCAGGTAAATATCCTCCTTTCTTTTCCATTTACCAGGATTTAGAGAGGCTACATCACAGGCACTATATTTAAGTGTGCAACAGATCAAACATATATTTGGCAGCAGAGGCAGCCTTGTATTTGCGGCGACTGTGCTGAGAAGAAACATGACAAAATGCATGCAGCATTTTTTTTTTTATTTTATAGATTATGCTTTATCCTCTGGAATTCAGCCAAAATAACTGCAGCTCTCTGAGGAGACGCTCGAAGCGTTTTAAACTTACCGCAGTCAACCAATTATTAACAGATTTTCCTTTCCCTGTCGTCTTCGCTGTGTTCGCTCGTCTCCCGTATTTGCGTTTGCCGTGTAATATTCTGCATTCTCTCAGAGAGTGATGGAGATTTTTGCTGTTGATTATTAGGCCTGCTCTCCCACAGGATCCCTGAGGATATGCATTTGTTGTTTGCCGGATTCGAGCGTCGGCAGGCTGCTCAGTCTTTTGAGTTAAACCACAATGCTCCGTCTTTTTTTTTTTCCTCCTTCGCTGCAGCCGAGTGGACTGGTCGTATTAGGTGCAGTTCTCTTAGAACACATCTCTGTCTGCATACTGTATTGTTGAAGCTAGCCCTACAAAATGCCTTTGTGTGGCTCTGCAATGGAGATGCACTAGCAGCATTTGCTGTGCTGCTGCAGTGTGAAAGATGGAAAAAAAGGCAAAGAGAGGAAAGCTTGTTCTGTGTGCGGAAAGGAACGAGGCAGAGCTCATGGTGCATCTCTTCCGTGAGAACAAAAGAAATAAGATTGAGAAGGAATTCCTGGCTGATTAATTTCATCTCCAGCACGTTTCCAGGGATGTTTGACATATTCAGTTCTGCAGCCGTGACGGACTCTCAGAGTACTTTATACTTTGGAAATGAAAACCACTTGAACTGGATTGTCTGTTTACTCTACAATAATATATCATAATTGTAATAAGCTGTATCATGCACCAAATATGATAGTCATTTTAAATGTGTTCTTGCTTATATTTGGTTCTTGGGAACGTTTAAGTGGAAAATGTTCTGCAAAATGTCTTTCATAGGGCTGTTACAGTGTTGCTGTGATTACTTTCTTTTTTAAGACAACAAAGAAGTAAAAAAAAATATTTCCAATAATCAAAATCTATTTTCATATACTCTGCTTTAGAAATGCAATAACTACAGTTTTGGTTGTTCTTATGCTGCATCTTGATACATCCACAGCCATTATCCATTTCAGGTGTTATATGTAGTATTTCCATTACAAAACAATGCACAATTGTAATCCAACTGTTTTTCCCACTTTCCAAAAATGAACATATGTATGCAGTTATCAGTTAGGATTTATTACCTAGTGAGTTGTAATTTTCAGGTGTGAGATGATCAAAAGGAATGTGGAAACTGTTAACCCAAAATTATGATATATTCCTGAAATAAATCTTGTCTTCTGTAAGGTTTCACTTGGAAAATGTGTATAATGGTGTACTCATACCTGGTTAAAGAACCTTGTGTTTTATAATGGTGGAGATATATTGTGTAGAATGTGCAAGGATGAATTATATATTTAACTCTTTAACTATTTAAGTATGTATTTATTAATCATGTATGGTACGTATTAGCTTTTCCTGTCTTATAGCTTGAAAATTATTTTGTTTAAACAAGGTGGTAGGTGATTGCCTTGGACATACCCCTATTTCCCTGACTTCCTGTAAGGACATTTATTAAGGTGTGGCTGCTTAAGAAACATTTAACAGGACTGAGTTTGTGCTCTCAAGGGGGACAGTTTTTAGGGTAGAAAAAGACACCAGAGTTGTGGGTTGTAATTGTAATTTTCCATTCATTTTCTCAGACACCTAGAAGTACTTTAATTTTCCTTTGATTTTCCTGACTTGGGTTGTTGTCATGTGCTGTTGTGTTGATGTTGACTCTTGGTGACTTCGTAGATGGAGCGGTTCCAGAATGAGCTGTTATTCACTTTGTCCCGAAGCTTCGAAGGGGTGTGTCCATTATTGCTGTGATTGAGTCCATGCGTTTTCTTGCTAGTTGTCCACTTATTATTTTTTCCCAACATCTTTCCAAACATTACTTTGTTTTCAAGAGTCCAATCTTCTCATGAAGATTGGTATGATAGCTCAGTGAAGTTATTTGTGCTTCCATTGAGAATTCTGGATTGATTTGATCCGAGATCCATCTGTTTGTTTTGCTGACTGTCTGTGGTATCCTTGAAAGTCTGTTCTATCATCACACTGTAGAAGAGTCTGTGTTGTTCCTGTCCTGCTTCTTTGCTGTCAAGGATTCTCATCCATATTGCTGCTGAGTTCATGTCGATTCTCAGTGACCACACAGATTCCCTCCTGAATGATCTGTCTTTTTGTGTCCTTTGGCTTGAAAGGGGCGTATCTGTTATTGAGCCCATCCATGTGTTCGCTGGTTTCTTCTTCTTTTCCTTCCAACTTCTTCAAACAAGTCTTGGATAACTGGGCTGAAAGTCTTTACTTTTCTAGTTTTTTGTTCGTTCATGGTTTCTTAGTAGTTGTTGAGTATTTTATTAAGGTTAATATAAAAACTGAAGTTCAAAGCCCAACAATGACTTCCTGAAGCCCTATAACCCCGAGACTGTATATTGACTGTTGTTAAAGTGGATTTTCTCTTTTGGATTATTTCTTATTCTCTTGAACAACATAATAAATATAACGTGTTATTTCCTTAGAATGTTGAGCGTTTTTCAGTGATGAACTTCTGTTACATCAAAATATTACAAAGGATTTGATGTGACTGAGCCAGTTCACAACCTCTGCAATGTTCTTCAGCTGTTTGCGGAATGTGGTTTTGACATTTTGAAACCCATGTAATGTAAATGACACTGCATCATTGTAGGTTTTAAATCATCCAGGGAATCTTGTCTGACCTCCATGCTGGTGCTTTTAAGAAAATTTTCAGGCACTTTGCCAGTTACTAATGTCTGAACTGTCTACACTCAGGTGGCTGGGGAAGGAAACGTGGAGGAAATGGAGGAAGTTCGTCTAAAGAAGCGCAAGCGCAGGAGGCATGTTGTGAAGGAACTGAGGACGGAGGACGGGGAAATTGTGAAAAAACGGCGTGGTCGACCACCCGCAGAGAAGTTTCCCCCAAACCCTCCTAAACTCACGAAACAGATGAATGCCATTGTGGAAACTGTCATTAACTACAAAGATGGGTAAGACTGGTGTTTGTTTTGCTGAAGTCATAACTGTCATACCCGAGTAAACTTAATGTTTAGCCTACCAGTATTTATTCAGTATTTTATAATTTTTGGTGAAATTATATAGTCATATAATGAAAAAAGTGCTACAGTGGCTTATAAAACCATGTGCCATTTTCTTATACAATTCACTAATAATTCAGTATAACAGGATTTTTGCATGTTGTGTATTGTTTTAATTTTTTTCAAGATCTTCATGCAGTCCTGTAAAAGATGCAACCAATAATTCAACCACACAGGTTGTGGTCAACCCCACATAGGCAACTCCCATTCCTGGCTATTGGTTCAGACTATCAACACAATACTCATGGAGACATTTAAGAAACTTAAAAATGCAATACAATACATTCATTTAACATTTATACATACAGCTGACTATTTTCTCCAGAACAACTTACAGCTTTAAGCTACCTACAACTATTTACTTATTTATATTGCTGGGTGAGTTTTGCTGGAGCAAATTAGGGTAAGTACCAAAAGGCAGCACTTCTAGCTGCTATCCAATCAGCTGCCCCCTTCACAATGTACAGAAACTTACTTATGCTGAGCGCAAGGCAATATGGGACAACAACAGCCTATCACACTGAGAACCAATCACAACTATCAATAAATGCCAATCTAATAATCACAATTGAAGCATCCAATTCACTGCTATTTTTCCTATTTATTTGTATAGTTGAGACTTTTCTCCAAACCAGCTTACAATGTTAAGGAACTTTTGTTAAATTAATTCCCTTTTACCTATTTATACAGCAGTATAATTTTTACTGGAGCAATTCATAAACAGTGAATAGTGAGGGATCTTTTTCATACATTAAGACAGTGAAAATATTACCCTGTTCATTTAAAAATGCATGTTTTTTTGAACTCCTTATTTTTGCTTCTCATGGCTAAATATGATAAAAGATTATAGTTTCTTGAAATAGCTTCCTTTGACTCATGAGCATAAAAGGTACATTGCTGTCAAAGGTACACTGTCACTCTCATTTCCAAAAAAAGAAATGTTTCCATTTATCTGATTCATTTTTCCATCATTTATAATTTTTTGCTTTATGAGTTGAAGCAGATCCCCTGGACTGAAAAATTGGTGAATTTTCTGCTCCAAAAGGCAGGTTTCTCTGGATGAGCTTGGGTTTTCTGTCATGACATGTGATGTACTATAGCATCTCCTAACACAAAAGCCTGATGGTTTTCATCTAGTTTGAATTCCTTCAACATAAAAGTTGACCAAGAAAACCAGGGACTTTTCTATGATGAGGATTCAATAAACACTACCACAGTGCTATTTAATATGGTTCTTAGTGGGATTGCTTTGCTGTGACACTGGTTAAACCCGCAACTATTGTATAACAACATTGACAGCTATGTTGTGCCCTACTGTTTCTGGGCTAAACTGATGCAAACACAGATGGCTGTCTTTGAATAAATGTGCTTGTAGCATCATGCTGCCACCACCTCCTGGGGGTAAGAAGGAGGGGTTGCATCAGCAGTTCAAAAACTGGCTTCCTAACCTTCAAGTTCCAAATTTGTTACAACAGGGGAGTACTCTCCTACTCTTTGACTCTTATTTGCATGTTTTGACCTGAATTACGTGGAATATAGGTGTTTTACCTTTTTAAAGGCATTTCTCAAAATTAAATACAGTTTGTGAACCCACTGGAATTATCTAGATTTCGGCAAAAATGGCTTCCAAAATGTGATCTGATTTTCTTCTTAGTCATAACGATGAATACTGTATTATTTAACACACACAGTATTTTATATTGCCATATCTTCATTGAAAATGGTTTACAAAGTCAATTCATTTATGGGAAAAAGTGTGAATTTCTAGGATAATTACTTCTTGAAAAGAGTAATTGGCGTCAACCAATGAGTCAAGTATTCCATTCAGTTCAGGCGTGGGTATGAGCTTCATGAAGTATAGAAATACCACACAATTTACCTGCTTTTCACAACAGAATTCTACTGAAGTACAATGTGGCTGATAGAAAAAAAAGATTTCATAGGACCTCATGAGAAGATGCGTATGTTTTCTGGTGAAACATAAAAGAAAATGTATACACGTACAGCAGGTAGTGTGTGGTGCAGTGGAACCAATTCTCAGTCATAAGTCGAGGACCAACAGTATTCAGTTCTGATTTATCACATAATTATATCTGACAGCTTGTAGTCACTTTTGTTGTTTTGTACATGGTCAAAAACAGGTCAACAATACAGGTTAAAAAAAAAAATTGGATAGGCTTTGTGAAACAAAAAAATTCGGTATAATAAATGAAATATATATTAAGTTTTTAATTTGAAATTTAAGAACTTTGAACTACAATTACAATTAAAAGATTTTAAGTAAATGGAAAGTACTCTCTCTTCTACTGAATGTTGATGGTACACTGACTCTTACCATAATTATGTGCAATGTTTGTCATATGGTTATTGATGCCCAATACCAATATGAATACCAGGCAAAAGCTATAAACTCTGTGGAAGTGGGTTGAATCACAGCAGTCGTTGTTCTGTTTGGGCTCCTTTAATTGTCACCTTCCATTCTGATTGTGTCTGGTTCACATCCCTCTCCTTGCGCTGTACCCTTGATTCAGGTACTTACCCTGAATCGATACAGTAAAAGTACCAGCTGCTGTATAAATTCATAAATCATTGTAAAGTTGTTTACCTTACATTACAGATCACTTTGAAAAAATGTGTTGGCAAAATAAATATTAACTAAAAAACAAAAGTAAATAAGAGGGGGAATACAGTATATTGACATGGTTGTTAGCTCAGTATCTGAGTCTTTAACAGGTTTGTTTTCTTATAAATTTGTCACTTTAAGTACTTTAAGTAGATTACTATTTTTACATTTGAATAGTGTCATGGTGCTAGTATTATGCTTATCTGCTATAATACAGTGATTTTTTTCCTATGACCTTTTTACTGTCATACTGTAAAACTTCAGTTTTGATGTATTCTCATGGGTATACAGTTAACAATGTTACTGGGGCTCAGAGTGCATATTTAATAGAAAGGTCAGTGATAATACATTCATCTCTGAGCACATTTGTTGCTGATTTCAGGTCAGGCCGAAAGCTCAGTGAAGTCTTCGTCCGATTGCCTTCAAGAAAAGAACTGCCAGAATATTATGAACTGATCAGAAAGCCGGTGGACTTCAGAAAGATCAAGGTGCACCCCGCTTAGTTGCCTTGTAGTATAGTATTATATTAATGTTACAGTTGGTAGTATTTTTTTATAGACTAAAGCTGAATCCTTTACTTTAATTGCAAACATATGATAAACCCTTGCCTCAGTACTTATGCTGCCACAAACTGTTCTTCATTGTCAGGAACGTGTTCGTAACCACAAGTACAGGAGTGTGGAAGATCTAGAAGAAGATGTTATGCTTCTCTGCCATAATGCACAGACTTTCAACCTCGAGGGATCTCAGGTCTGTGGGTGACATTGCCCTGAATACATTTTCCAAAAACCTTGTTTCCGATCTTGTTTTCACATTTTGTCTTTATGGCTAATACCAGCTTAACTAATTTCTTTAAAAAAAAAAATACAATACAATGCTGGAGTAATGATATTGGTGACAATTGATGGTTATTTGCATTAAAAATTACATTAGACTGCCTCTTGATCTTACAGACGCAGTTGGGACTGGAAGTATGTCTGGACTAAGTCACAATCAATAAAGTCTCTACTATTAAGATATCCCTCAGTTTTTAAAAATTATTCCTGTCTCCATTGGTCACATTTTGTAAAAAAAACTTAGAGCTGTAATAAATAAATACATATTTTGTATTAAATTCATACTACATGAAAACACACACAATGTCTATAACCGCTTGTCCCAAGAGGGGTCGTGGCAAGCTAGAGCCTAACCTGGCAACACAGGGCGCAAGGCTGCAGGGGGAGGGGACACACCCAGGACGGGAGGCCAGTCCATCGCAAGGTACCCCAAGCTGGACTTGAACTCCAGACCCACTACAGAGCAGGCCCCATCCAAACCTGCTGCACCACCGCACCCCCAACTACTTGAAAATGTGTTTGAAATTTCTGAAAATTAAGAAAGGCCTATGCTCACAACCTAGTACTAACTTTTTTTAGTTATGAACTTTTTTGAGGTGTATTTAACATGTATTTTTTTATGAATAGACCTAGTTTACCAAGTCAAATTGTTAAACAAATGTAAACCCAATAAGCTGACAAATAGTAAGTGTGTTTGTCAACACTCAGGTCTAATTGTGGCCAAGGTTCTTTATTGTGCTTTCTTTTTTTTTTCTTTCTTCACAATGTCTTATAAAAATCCCTCCCAGGGAACACAGAGGTGCATACAGGAGGTCTCTTGCAGATTTAATTTAATTTGAAAACAGACATTTTAGAAAACAGTTTATCGAAGAAAAAAAAAAAAAAAACTTAATCATCTATATCACTGGAAATTTGTAACAATATTGTTGGTAACAATAAGACTCAGCATAGATGTATAAGATGATGTTAGAGGTACAAAGCGATGAGGAGATAAAAATAATGATTTTGACATTTTTACCATATTGTTTGGTAATTATTACTAAAACGATTATTGATTATGAGTTAGCTAAGAGATGATGCACTTTTTTTTATTTGAGTGGTTTTATAAAAAAATGTAGCTATATGCAGGGAGTTGCAATTGTATTCGTGTGTAATATTTTTGAATGGGTAGGATTCATCCTTCACTGTATGTTACTTGCAGGTCTACGAGGACTCGATAGTGCTTCAGTCTGTGTTTAAGAGTGCCAGACAGAAAATTGCAAAAGAGGAGGAGAGTAAAGAAGAGAACGCTGGGAATGAAGTTGATGAAAAGGAGGCAGAATGTAAGAGGATGAGTTTGTTTAAAGAACGTATATAACTAATTTAAATGTATACAGCGACTTAATGTAAACAGAAAAATGGCTGACCAGGAATACTTATGAAAGAATTATTTTCTCCAGCAAAAATGAAAGTGAACATAAATACAGATGGAAGTGGGCACGAGAAGGGCAAAAAACATCAAAATAGGGGAAATGCAAAGGCAGTTGTCAGCGATGATGATAGCAATGGTGATCAAGATGATCAGGTAAGTCAGGGACAACTCTAGCAATGGTTGCAGAGTTGACGTAACATTTGAGTAAATTGCATGTCTACTTCAATGGGTGTGTAGATTTTCAGTAACTGTATTTTTAAGCCATGTGCATTTACAGAAAAACTGTAACCGGGTCTCTGTTTTTTTCTGCTGCAGTTTTAGAATGAGAAGTAAGTAGACACACCCATCTTATGATTTCAGAGAGAACATATATTTCACATTTCTTTCATTGCCCATCTGATTATTTTTTGATAAATATTAAGAAAATTCATGCATTATACTGATGCCTTCAGTTGTTCTTGGCTCATGGAAATGTTATTTCACATTCGGTTTGTGGCAGTCATGCATTGTGTTTTCACAGGACAAGTCTGAAGTCATTGTGAGCAGAGATGACTGAGGGAGACGAAAATCAATTCAGCTTTGTACTCCTTTTCTTTGGCTGTTTGATTTCCCTGTCTTTTTAAAATTTGCCCTCTAAGGCACACAGTTAGTGTTCAGGAGTGAAAATCACTGTGGAGGGGCTGAGGCCCACATCAGCCCATCTCATTATTAACACAAACAGAACAGGACAAGTTTGACTGAGTTTGATGCCGACATTCTCTGTCCATTTTGCCCAGTAAAAACAAAGTTAATTCTGAAGCTTTGGACTTTAATTGTAGAAATGGAAAAAGGATGAAGATCTGTGTTTTACAAAATGCAGAATTAAAACATCCATATTGTAATACATGGTGATACATTTAAACTGTTTATGATAGCTCAGTAAAAATAGAAATTCAATAAACCAGTTATCAGAATTAGTCTGATTTATCATAAATGAGGAAGTTAAATCCTATGCTGCAGTGGAAATATTTTGGCGAGGCTGCCAGTTTTCTATAATTCACTTAACACATCACAGTATATCCATGAACAAGGACTGTTGAAGTAAGACATTTAGAAGGTGATTTCATCTGCAAAAGTAAGAATATTGTCATTCTCAAGACACAAAGCACATTAAGATGTATTTCTTGCCAGATACTCACAGATCTCTCAGAATATGACTAATATGGCAGATCTGTTTTCATGAAATTGCTTTTTTGAGTTAAAGAAAAAGGTTAATAGTATCATATTCAAGAGTAGTGATTGTGTAACCATAAAGCCTTGCCACTACTGTATTTTTTATAAATTTTTAAAAGCTAGGCACCTCTAAAGTATAGTGAGTTTTGAATATCAATTCACAAAAATATGTAATTTCAGTTGATAGTTAATTTGTTAGTTTTCACTTGAGCAATCAGTGATTTATGCTTTATTTTCCTTGTTTTCACAGAATATAAAAAATAAAAAAATCATACTTTTACCTTGTGAGGCAGAGCCCTCAGGAATTTTTAGATTTTACTTATGGAAAATATTAAAACTTTATCATGTTTGACCAGTGGTAAAATACAGATTATGAGAGTTCATACACAGGTCATTTACTGATGAAGATGTTAAATTTGTTAAAAGTAAGAATGAGTATGAATACAATATAAATTTTCTCTTGCATTTTAAAGTTGCATCTTTAGCTTTAAATTGTATCATGCATTTGCCATTTATATATGCGTTTGTTAAATTTGTCTTTAATAGATTTTTAATGTAGGTCACATTTTGCCCTTTGCATTTAGTGTCTGTATATTTGAGAGATGTTCTTCCTAAAGGCACATCTGGTTATGTTATAAATATATTATACATGCAGTTGAACCAACTTGCAACATATCTTGTACAGTATGAGGGATAAGTCACCTTCTTCTGAAGTGTACTTAAGTAGTCTTAGGTGGTAACTTGTAGCCCAGGGCCAAAAAAGCATTATTGATATTGATTGCATGTCATATATGTATTTACAACTGTTACTTACATTTCAAGTAAAACTGTCTGAATTATGTGCAGGTATAGTATAATAAGCATCACTGTTTGTTTCTTTGCAACATTTTGTATGTGACATGTCAAACACGTGCAAGAACGGTTTTGCATTGTGTGATATTAAAAAAAAATTTCAATTGAATATGTAAGCAAATTTTCTTTGTTTTTTCTGTTAATGTAAATATGATGTAATAAGTTGTATTATGGTCCACATATTCCGTGCCATTTTGGGTATCAAAACTGGAGGTAACAGTGTTTTGAAAAAGCATTCAGCAATGTTTTTAAAAAGTTGCTACTTTGCAAATGAACTGACATTTCTGCTAATATCTGTTGGTCATATCTAGAACATATTTAAAACCAAAAATATTTCTCTGTAAGAAATAAAGAAAGGTTAAAATTATTAACACAAGGGGGTGATAGGTTATGTTTCAGCCACTCAAAGGATGGGGTCATCCATTTAAAAAAAAAAAAATGACAAGATATATGAAGTTTTAGCATAAATGAACTAAACTGTTTTTAAGTACTTATAAAACTCTCTTTTGCTTTAAAGTTTCAAACTTTAGATCGCAGTGGTAAGAATCTAAAGGGGAAGGAACACATTTGACCTTACTCCTCAATAGACTGCCAAGTATTGGATGAAAATATTAATATGCCAAGGGGGCGTGGTGGTGCAGCGGGTTTGGCCGGGTCCTGCTCTCTGGCGTGTCTGGGGTTCAAGTCCCGCTTGGGGTGCCTTGTGACGGCCTGGTGTCCCATCCTGGGTGTGTCCCCTCCCCCTCTAGCCTCACAGCCTGTGTTGCTGGGTTAGCCTCTGGCTTGCCACAGCTCTGCTTGGGACAAGCGGCTTCAGCAAGTGTGTGTGTGAGAGAGATTAATATTCCAGCACAAAGCTACCTTTGAGTTGATCTTATTGTAATTTTATGACAACAGAAACAAACATAATGTAAGTTACAATGTTTGAATAATGGGCCAAATTCATCCATGCATCAGTCCATCCATCTTTTACTAATAACCACTTCTCCTGTAGAGGGTCACAAAGTTACACTGGCAGGGTTCCTTACAGATGGAACTCCAGTACAAAAGGGGCTACCTATAATGAACAATTTAACTAAAGTGATTAGTAACTATAATGCAGAACATTGTCACAACAGGTAGCACAGGTGCCTCAAAGCACCAGGGTCATGCACTTGGGCTTAAATTTAATACCTGTTCAGTTTGTGTGCAGTTTGGATTTTCTTCCACAGTTGCATTTCATGTGGATTAATGACTAAAGTTGTCCATTGTGTACGAATATGCATGTTACCTCCCTCACGACAAGGTAAACCACAGATAGGGTGGCAGCCTGCCTAGCCTAGCAGTCCTACCACAGTAGGACCTGGGCCACCACATTCACATTTGATCATCTAGCAGATGGTTTTTGTCACACCAACATTCCTTGGTGAGGGTACAGTTGCAAAGAAGCAAGCACATTGGGTTCACCAATTTATTAGCAAAGTCACAGACACACAAGTTCAGTGCCACTGACAGACTTTAATATTCTTCTAAAGAATATTTACAAGTTCAGACAGATAATACAGTACAACACAATGTACAGGACCTGTACAAGAGCCCACCCACCCCAAACATCCAGGGGGTTGAGGTTGCCTCACCTCTCTCTGTACTTAAGGCTACCTTATACGCCACAAGCCCCACCCCTCTTAGTACATACTGCATTTGAAACATTAGATATCATAGCCATACCAAAACTCAAAACACAATACATGTAGATACTCAGTTGTTCCAAACAACATAAACAGATCCAGACAGATCCAGACAGATCCACTTATACACAATTCAGACCACAATTGCCAGCACATTTAAACACCCCTGTATAGTGGTATGTTCCTCAAGAAGGGTGCCCACTTCCCATGATGCACTATAAAGCCAGTCCAGAGAAGTTGACTTAGTTTGGCAGCGAAGAGACTCTACCAAGGTGGCTAATGAGGTAATTTAACAAAACCACAGGATTAACCAAAGGTAGGTTTTTTTTTTTTTAAAAATATAAGTAATATAAAAGTACAACAATTGTATATAGTTAGTAAAACAAGTGTTATTTTTTACCTCAAGTATGGAATGGAATAATTTAATCCGTTAACACTAGTAACATGGCTTAACACTTGACCCATAAGCACAATTTTGTGATCTTGTGGGAGTGGTTATGTTTCTAGAAGGGTCTCCTGTGACAGCTTAGTCTGTCATACGTTTCTGCAAAGCGATAAACAACTTGACATGTTAGCATAAGCGGTTATCAATAGTTGGTATTACAATGTTTTGCTCTTTTTCTTTCCACTACTAGTCAGACAGCTAGCTAGACATACAGAAATACATTGAAATGCATGGTGTATTTTGATTTTAAATATGGCTTAATTCAGTTTGCAAAAGATGAACACAAGACTGTTATGACCCCATGGTTGTCTAAGGATGTAGAGTTGTGTAACATAAAGGTGTTTGTACCGAGTTGTGAATTGACAAGAGGACAAACAGGAGTGTGTTTTTAATGCAGTTAGTGTACAAAAAGAACCAACAAGCAAACCTTACAAAACTGGATAGAAAGCAAAGGGTAATCAAAAAGCCAAGAAAAATCCTAGCTAACCTAACTCTTGTGAGCAAGCCACTGTCCAACTCCAACCCAGAAACAAAAAGGGGTCGAAACCCAGAAGTCTCCTGCCACCACCCTAACATCACTACTTTTACACTCTCTAAAGAAAATGAACAAAACCAACCAAGTGTACAAACAGAATACAGATGATACAAAAAAGCAAAATATCAAAGTACAAACAAAAAGGTGAACAAAGACCAAGAGCACCCTCAAATGAAAACATGAACACTCACTGTACATGTAACAGACAAATACTGTAGTTCAGTAATTTATGGTAGGCAAATTAGGGCAGGGAGCATAAATGTTAGAGCTATTGCCTAAGGATCCAAGTTTGCTTCCTAAATCCTGCAGCAGTACTCTTGAACAAGGTAATTGCTCTAAATTGTAATAAGTGACCCAGTTGTATAAATGGGTAAGTCATATGCAACTTAACAGTGAGGTTGCAAGTTATTAAACATTCACAAGAGTAGGGCTATGAAATATTTTGTTCATAATACATGTTTTTAACATCAAAGCTTATCTTTATGTAATTTCAGTGTAATTATACTTTTATTTACATCAGCTACAAAATACTTTACTCTTATAATGCTGTAGCTTCCTTGAATGACCAAATATCAAAGTAATTATTGTACTGAAGCTATAAACTTCTGCCCTAATAACATAATACGCAAGAGTCAAATTTGTGTTAAACATAAAACTTACTGAAATAGCAAAAGGTAAATCTGCAGTCCATTTAAGGGCATTTTGAAACTTTTAGCACTTAAAAAAAATGGTAAGTATGCATAACCAATCTTCCAGAACAGTAAAACTCAGGAATTAATTTAAATACAGGATTTTAGGCTCTGAAATCAGGCGCATCGTTATCCCAGAGACTCAATGAAAAAGTGCCTCAAGTCTTAATCTAATGTCACAACTGGACCATAGTGTTATAATGGAAACAGAACACAGTGAGTTCAATATTGTTTAAATAGATATATTTTACATTTAAATGAGATGTATGTTTGTTGTGATTATATTTTCATTTAAATCCTCATTTTAGTTTTTCGGTGCTTAATTTCTTGAACACAACCCTTGATGTGCATTGAAGAAAATATATAATGAAATGCATATCCATTCTAACCCAACAAAGACCACACACACGCCAGCTTTCTACTTTTGTCAAGAGTCATATCAGACCTGTAAAGATTGCTTTACGCTCTGTTTTGCCTCTTTTTCAACCAGAACATTGTCATGGAAATGCTTTTATAGTGAAACTAGTTTTCTTCGACAAATTGTACCAAAACTGCTCCAAGTGAAAATAGCCGAGCTCTTAGCAACATCCAAACAGCGGTGCTTCTGACAAAAGTTAACGTGCCCATTATGCTCGAGCTTCAGTCACAAAAACGGCATAACCATTTACATGTGATCCTGCTCATCTCTCAAATTTTCTTCAAAGCATCACTTTAAATGTTTTCTTTTTCAAAGAACTGAGGATTTCAGGTAGGTATGAAGTAGCGAGTTGGATCTTACCCAGAATTGCATCAACATTTCAAAGTGTACTGTCAAGAGATTCTCTAAAGTGGGTGTTCATGGTTTGACAAGGTATCCTGTTGTATACCAGTGTTTTACCCGTTCCAGCTGAAGTCAGAAAATTCAAAGCATGAATAGAGGAGAATGTTCTGGAATGTCCTAGGAAACAAGCTGTTCACAAGTGTCCCATCCTTATAAAAGTACCAGGCCTTTAATGGTACTTTGTTCCTTGAGACGTGGATGTTGTACTCATGAGTTTAAAGAAAAATTTACTTAATCAGGTGACACACAGAGGGTACCGGTGCTACTTTGTAGCTGCACATTTTATCCAGGAGCCAGATGCAGAAATGGTTAGGAGACTAAGGGTGTAGGTACAAACACATGGTTAGTTTGTTCGGTGCCACTCTTGTCCTAGCACACGAAGTAGCTGCCGACAGAAATAACACTGAAAATCCTTCTGCACATTTTCCCCTGTCCTCTTGCACTAATCGCTTACACCTTTGATCTTTCCTCTTCTTCACTTTCTATCTCTTCCTGTCGCATATTAAGTAATCTGAGCCATGAGAGCAAATCACCCAGTTGGTCACAGATCACAGGCAATCGTTCATCTCTCCGGTTACCAGACTACTTAAAGGCTTCACATTTGCATAACTTATTGATCCATTCTGTTTTCCAGTTGTCAACGATAGCCTTTATTCAATTAAACTGTTGAATGAGAAGTATTTCACATTTTGTTCATAACCCTTTTTTGTCCACTAAGGCTGAGTTCTGACAATCACTAAATGCCTGTGTTCATTTTGCAGGCAGTTATTGTTTTTAAGCTTAATTGCGCAAGGCAGGAGACCCATATTTAGCTGCAGTATTTTCTTTCACCACCTTCCTGGGAGACATCTGTCTCTTTTTAATGGAAAAACACAAGGGAAACATATTAGTCTTAATGAGGAGACTTGCAGTATCTCTGAAAGAGGTCCATCTCATCTGACCCACTGCAAGCAGAATACTGTTTGCCAAATAAAATCAGCAACAGCAGCAGCCTAGAAGTTCCAGTGAGCATATATGGAAAACATGATTCATGGAAAGATCTTATAATATATGTTTGACAGAAATCTGCAATCTTTTATAGTGGATTGTACTGTTTCTGTTTTTCACTGTAGGTTTTACTAGTGGCGCACACTCTGGTAACCAGCCTGGAAAGTTCTTCGAAAAGGCCCCTTTATTGTCAATGGAAATTTCTAGGTTTTGTAGGAGAGTTGCTGGTGGGCAAATGAAGTATGTCTGAGGTGGTTCAGGTTCTGAGTATTTGTGAAATTGATTCAGGAAGTGCAAAAAATTTGAAGACTCACTCTGACAGGAAGAGCAAAAGGGAGGAAAATTGACTAATATAATTTTTTATGCTGATAGTATTTGGAGTACAGAAGAGGGCCTTGAAGATTACCCTTTCAGAGGTTGTGGAGGGGAAGAGCAAAAAGGCCAAAATTCCACTAAAATGAGTGTCAGAGGTCCTGGATGAATGACCCTCAGTGAATCTAGAGAAAAGCATTGTGTCCATAGCAACACACTTATTCACTCACTATGGGCAATTTAGAGTTACTACTGTAATTTGCTTGAAATACGTGTCTGTACCGTGGGAAGAAATCAGAGCACCTGAAGAAAACCCACAAGAGCGGGGAAGAGCATCATACAAAAGACACGCCAACTGAACGGAGATCAACCCTAGGCCCCAGCTGCACAATCTAGGCTTGGAAACACCAGTGCCATCTGCAGTGTCACCAGGCTGCCTATGGTAACCACAACTATCAACTCAAATAATCTCAACAGCTCTAATAGAAATACTCTTACAAGATTGTAAATAAATGCTTAATTGTGATATGAAAGGATGATCTAGCACTAAGCATTTGTTAGTACTACCACACAGCAGCTCAGAAACTGTGCCTGTAAACACTAACTAGTCCTTGTAAACAGTGAAGCAAAATATCTCCATCCAAGGTGTACCCTATCAGACTCTATACTGCCCAGAAGGTACTTTCTTATCCACTGTTCCCCTGCACTGGACAAGTCATTAATGAAAATGACAAATTATAAAAGCAGAACATTGAAATAATATATTATAAAAACATTGAAATATTATAAAAAACAATATTTTTAAAAAGATTTTGTCTTCTTATTGTCATAGAAAAAGTACATATAGGCTTTTTCATGAATTTTAGACATATTCATCCATGTGCCAGGCCACTATTTGTACTGTTTAAAAACATTGGTAATTGTATCCTCTCTCAGCTAGAAGTTGCCTAACTGGGTGGTTTCACATGAATTAACCCCATTATCTCTATTCTGAATATTGCTGCAGTCTTGGGGAACTAAGGTGTGGAATAAAATGTGCAGTTTCATGGGGGCTGGATTTCTATTATTGAAATACCTTATGCAATGATGAATGTAGGGGCAACTAATAATGGGAAATGTTAGCATACATGTCACTTTTCAGTCCCTACACAAGTATTTCATTACTTCCGGCGTATGTTTTATCTTTTTCAGAAAAACAGAATTGGCTGTAATTCTGTAATCCAAGGCATCAAAGTGGAGACACTATTGGCCGCAAACCTTTTTCAGCCTCCATACCTTAGAGCAGCAGTGAAGTTGTATTTGCCATATATTCTCAATAGATGGCGCTATATTGTCATTTTTCAAGGATTAGTGGCGACAATTCGAAACCAAAACTAGCTGAATACACTCGCCACTACTAGTATTGATTAGAAAAAAAAAAAAAACCCACATTTTTTTTCAGAGAGAAAAAGACCACTCCATGAATATTCCTGTTCCAGCTAATCCAGTGGAAGTCCTCATGAATGCCAGCACGGAACAGACTGTGAAATTGTATTGCTGCGTGCCCTGTATGCCACATTTTGCTTTTTTAAATGTTCAGATGCGTGATTGTGAATACCTTTCAAAAGTAGTCCAAGGTTTTAGTACATCAAAGAACTCCAATGTCTTGTCTTTATGAACAATGCTTCACACACACACATTTGCCCTAAGGGTAGGAACTGAACTCTTACAGGAAAACCTCTTTGAAGAGAAGCGGTTTTCGGCAGCTTGCTTTTGTGAACTGTCAGAAGAAAGGTACACAAGGACAAATACAAGTGAAATATTTGTGTAGAAGCAAAACTTGGGTATGTGAGGGATAAAGAAAACATATTCCTTTGTAGAAAAACAGACTGAAAAGGCCTTGTGTTTAACCCTACATGGTTTTAAGCTTTTCACACCACTTTACCACAGTCCTGCACCTCATGTAAGTACCCAGCACTCCTTATTTTGAAAAAATGGCACTGTACCGTATTTCTTTCTTTTGATATTTGATCATTCAAGGAAGCTACAGCATTGCATTAAGAGCATAAGGTATTTTGCAGCTGATGTAAATAAAAGTATAATTATACTGAAATTACATAAAGATAAGTCATAACATGGACAAGTACAATGAATGAATACTTCATATTCATACTCTTCTGTATGTATAATAACTGGCAATCTGAAGTTTTGATTAATTTTATGAACGGCACTGGGTGACCATAACATAGATACAGAAAGTGCAGATTCTTCCACACACATTAAACAAAGGCAGAAGGTCAAAAAATTGTAATATGTCACAGGTATGATCACATAAGTCTGATCAGAGTCAGAAGGCAGTCCAGATATTACAGAACCACTTTGAACTGTCATGCAGAACAAATATATTTTTAGTTGGAAGTGGGAAAATTACACACTTTGGTTTTTGCTATATTTAGGGTATAGATCTAAGTATTAAAAGACATTTCTTTAGCAAGTATGTCAGAGCAGTCTGTGTGTTTTGTAGCGTGAGCAAAAAAGAGTGAATATAAGGAAATTCTCAGAAAAAGGTGAAATGTTTTGGAATTTCAGAGCTTTTCATCTTGGGTAGCACAAAGGTGTCTCCAGATGAAGTCACAGAGAATCCAGCCTAAATTGGAACCGATTAGTCAGTTGTTTATTTTGTGCAGCCTAATTGTAAAGCACATTTATTGCTGATGTCCCAGCAACTGGAAAAGTACACAGAATTTGATTCTGGGTCTTTTACTGTGTAAAAAACATCTTGAAATAATGGCATCTAACTTTATGAAAAATTTTGACAAGTAATAACATTCATTTTGGAAAAAAGTATAGCGAATAGAGTTAATCCTAAAAACATTAATTCTCACAAATATTTCTATAGGCAGAGAGCTCTGCATAGCCAGATCCTCTTTGACCTTTATAATTAGCGGTAAGTAGTTGTCTCTGATCAACTACGACCTACTCATGGTATTTTCAGTTTTTTTTTTTTTTTTTTTTAAACTTTTCATTTAACTTCTTTGTCGATGATGTTCATTATGTTATTCTTAGCTTAGGAGAAGTAGCAGGTCCACAAGAGACTAAATGTGCTGGAATGAGGCAACTATTTTTGTATTATGCTGGTCAGCAATCACACAGTACACATTTTTCATACCTGTAAATCATGTAAGCAGTCAACCTTATATAATTTCTCATGCCTAGACTGTCTGAAACACCTGTTCTCTGCGTGGGGTATACGTACTGACGATAACATTTCTCCATGGTAATAAAGCCAATCTGGTGCACTTCTCTATGCAGCATTTTACTGTTTCTGCCTAATAGGGATTTGTTGTTGTATTTATAATTTTGTAAAATGCAACTTTAAATGGAAATAGATGACCTCTTCCCTCTTCTGCCAGGGCTGAAATATTTGCTAGTCTGCAGTGTGTCTTATGAACTGCACATTATGGTGCTGAATGAATAGATGTAGTGTAATGTGTTGATTGTGAGAAACTTAGTCTTATAGTGCGAGTGAACTGTAAGTAACTGTCCTATTGCTTAACCACAGCACTCCCTGCTGCCTTAGTACATTCATTGATGCATGACCCATGTACACACTGTGTAAATGATATACTATACAGACTGTGCAAGTATACATCTTAACCATCTATTTGAATTTATATTTCACTAAGGTCTGTAAAAAATAATATTATAGCGGAGCTTGGTTAAAAAAAAAAAAAAAAGGTCAGGCCAGGTCAGGTCTGGTTGTCCTCAGTATCCTGCCCAGTCCACCAGAAGTGATGTGTAACCTTCGCACAAAGCCTTAATCCAAGAAAAACACTTGCTGAGCGAAATTCAGCAGGGGTTATATGAACAGTTCTCAAATTTAGCTCTCTAAGTCACTCTCTACAGCCTTGATAGAACAATTTTCCAAAGCACTCTCAAAAAGCCAGATTGTGACTCTGAACAAAGCAAGAACCTCTCCCCAAAAAACATTGCTGGTGTCTTTACCACTGTTTCAATATTACCGAAAAAGAATTCTGATAATATATTGAAAATCCTCCATCAGAGCAGAATCTAGTTTGCTACATACAGATAAAACAATAAAGGAAAACTTAGTTCCATACTATTTTAAATTTAGAGCAGCACATGTAATTCTTTTAACAGTGCTAGTCACAGCAGAAAAAAAAAACATTGTATGAGTCAGGTAAGTACTTAATGAGGCAGAACATTCATGATATTCATGACATAATTATAAAACAGCCTTTGTGTTGAGGAAAAATCTGTTTCTCAGTTCATCTGGGAAGAAAGCTAAGATCAACTTCTGCACTCAGCACCCATGGGTATAATTAATTTGCCTATAGAAAGCACTGCCCCCATTGAACCTAATACAAGTCATTCTGCAATTCAAAATAAAGGCAATAAAAATCTTTTCTGTGTTAAGATATGGGATTGCTAAAAGTCAATCTGTAGGTCAAGATTCAACAAAATTATTTTACCAGTTGGTGAAAGTGAATGAAAATTATTTACTCTCGAAGGATATTCATGAACTACTGACTGCAGTATATGTACTTTGTCCTCTTATTGTTGTACCTAATTAAGGTTGAAGAAGGCATGTACTAATTTCAGTGTCTTTTCACTTTGGTTTTGAACATGGTTTAAATTCTGAAAAAATGTTGAAATTAATATTTCCAGTTAGTGAAGAGCATCTAGATAGACTATAAAGCTGGATATTTTATTTCTTTTCATTTTTGCACAACTCGGAGGAAAACACACACACACATTTCCAGAACCGCTTGTCCCATACGGGGTCACGGGGAACCGGAGCCTACCCGGCAACACAGGGCGTAAGGCCGGAGGGGGAGGGGACACACCGAGGACGGGACGCCAGTCCGTCGCAAGGCACCCCAAGCGGGACTCGAACCCCAGACCCACGAGAGAGCAGGACCATGGTCCAACCCACTGCGCCACCGCACCCCTATTCAGAGGAAAACATTTTTATTAATAATTCGCCCACTGGTGAATCATCCCATCAAAATGTCACATGGAAGCAAATAAGGTGATGATGCATAACTGTCAAACAAAACCTTTCTTCTGTCTTTTCTTTGCACCTTCTGGCCTTAACATCTTTGCTGAATATTCTCTGTCCTGGGGGAATACAGTAACTTCTCGTCCTTGCCAGTGTGCTGCTTGACGTATTCAACCAAAAATACAAATAAGAGTGACACCATCAGAACTGCTTCAGATTTTGAGATAAACTCCCTGGGGCAACAGGTGGTGTAGTGGCCGGAGCTGCTGCCTTTGGACTTGGAGGTTGCAGCTTTGAATCCCACCTCCTGCTGTATTACCCCCAAGCGGGGTACTTTCTCTAAATTGCTCCAGGGGAAGAAAAAAAAAAAAGAGTGCATATTTGTATGGCCTTCTGTGTGTTTCGGCTAGAACCGTGGCAATGAAACCATCCCATTAATGTGGGTTCATAGTTCTTAGTATTCAGGGTGATCAGTTGCAGGAGACACAGTCTAGGACGCTGTTTGATGGGGAAAAACTCAACATGAATTATTTTAATAGTGCTGTTACATCTTTCCCTGCATTTCACTGGAATGCTTTATTCACTTTGTCCTCAGTACGAGCATATTGTAAGGAACTATAAAGTCTGTCACCTGTGTGACCTTAAGTTTAAAAAGGCACCACTAAATTTTTTAAAAAAAGTTTATTAATTTGTCCTTGTCAGCAAATCCCAAATTATGTTATCACAAGTATGTACCCCTGTGAGATCTGTGCAATTTGTCTTTGGGATCACTGAAGGCAGCAGAAACCTTGAGAAATACAATTCCAACGCACTGGTCCAACATCACAGCCAGTGTTTCTTTCTACACCACAAAAAGGTCTTTCTATAACTTACCCTGTAAACCATTAACTACTGAAGACTCCATAAAAAATTCATAAAACATCTACGAACCTCCACCGAGTTCACACGGAATAAAGACTCTGGAGATGGAGAATATAAAATTTGCATTTTATTCCAAGTGTAATTATATAATACCCTCAGCTGACTAGCTCCCAGATGCAACCTTGTTGCTTCCTGCTTGACATGAGTTCACAGTGGTATATGAGGAATGTGTAGGTATTAGCAAAAAATCTAAGTGAGTCATGAGGCTAGTGTCAGGTGCACTCTGAAATTGGAACCTTGCTACTCCAGATAAAATCCCACCTGGACTCCCTGCTGCCTGCCAGCTTTTCAAAGGCATCATCTCTCTTTTTCTCTCTCACACTTATACACACACACCCAGCACATTCTCCTTCGATGTTTTCCATACCTGGCTTCTTGCCACTCTGCCTCCCATTGCTGCCCAGCATGTATTATTGTAAGGTGTTCAATTGCCAAGTCCAGAGCCAGCAGAACAAACTGGAATTGATTTTCGGCTAGGCCCAGGTGGTACACATGCCCAGTGAACTCACTGGAGGCCGTTACGTATCATGCCACCATCGTCATGCCATTTTTAAATGTGCCGAAAACTACTGCACCACAGGTACAGTGGAGAGGGTGTTTCCATTTGTTTTCTCGACAGCTTCCTTTCCATGGAGCAGCCACTCGATAGGTGGTTTGGTGCAGACAACCTGTTCTCTCTACCAAGTCCAGATATCGCTTCTCTAACACAAGTTATTGGGCCTGCATGGATGAACATATGTAAGCATCCCTCCCATTCATCAGCAAGCACCAAAAGGAAATGGTTACTGTACATATGGGCCAGGTATCCAGAAATAACCTCAGCTTCTCATTTAATTGCTAATTAAGAGCTGCAGGACAGCTGGTCCCCAAACCTCCCACCAGACAGCAACATGGCTCCAACAGTTTTAACATTTTGTGCAATGTTAGGTCCTTTACCATAGCTAGGGGTGTTTGTGAAGGTCCACAAGTTAAATGTGAAAGTTGTGTCATAATGAAAGCTTACACAATGCAGCAGTCCGCAAGAGTGGATTCATGGGAGGGATTGTGTTATAGTTATACCTTTAACATCTTCAGAATGCCATATATGAAAATAGACTTTCCAAAACTCAACTTGAAATGCACATAGAATATTTATTATTTGCACAAAGCATAAACTTCTCCTGTTCTGTAATAGGCTTTTTGTATTGTTCTTAGAGATCACTTTGGAGAAAAGCATCTGCTAAATGAATGAATTTAAGTTGCAAAAAAAGACAGGTCGAATTGGCACTTCTTCAGAGAATCTCAGTACCAAAAGGAGAACTTCAGTGAAGAGCTTGCAGATAAACTGCACAATAAACAATATGTACTGTAACTCATGGGGCACATCTTGTTATGCCTGATATGTAATATTCATTGGAGTTCTAACTAGGGGAGTTTTCAGGCAACTCCTAATTAACCATGGAAAGGAAATTTTACTGAAGGCACAAAACCCCAAACTACCTTCATACCCAGATATTCAGATTTTCTTCAGTCCTGTCCCTGCTTAATGATGTCCTGTTGTTCAGTGGCGTCATTCAAAAGGCTATATACCTTTCAGTTCATGACATATATCCATAACTGTACTGACTTCAATATGAAGATTCACTTTGTCACTTTAATGCTGTTTAGAAGGACACATTTTTGAATATGTTCAACTATAAATCAAAAAAAAAAAATCAAAATCATACTAGTGAAAACACTGCTGAAATGCATTGTCAGTCCTAGCTTCTTGCTTACAAATTCCTCTGTTAAAATATTAAGAGCTAAAATGAGTTCAGATGTTGTTATGAAATGCAAACTTCTGCATAAGTGAATGTTTTGCCTTTTTTTTTTTTTTTAACACAAACGCTGTAAAATTATGGACAAGAGAACAATTTCCAACAAATAATAATGTTTTTATAACTTTCTACAGTGCTTGTTCCAGTCTGTTGTTTATTTGTTAATTTGTTCACTATTCATGTTATCTTTGAGTATAGCAATCGATTGCTTGTTATTTTCCACTGGAAAGGTCCTGAGTGCCCTTCACGAGCTGCCTGTCAACACAGGACAGGTGAAAGTGTCTGGTAGCACTGACATGATGGCAACACTGGCTATAACCTTGAGGCTTTCATGACTGGATGACTGCCAGAAGTATTTATTAAACCGTACGCCCCTTTCATGCATGCAGTCCACTTACACAAGGACACAAGGTTACATTGATGTAGCATTGCCACTTGGGTCATGAGTGCAGATTATTGTTTTCATGCAGTCTATAACAGTATTTAAAATAGTTTTCAGGTCTGATAATTCATTAAATGGGTTAACAAACATATTTACACAGAATGTGTAAAATATACCTGATGTTAAAATAGCAGCAAAAACATTATTTATCCTGGCTTAATAATGCAAAGACAAGAAAAGTAACAAGAAAATTGAAAAATAACAAGAAAGCAAGTGAAGTTTAAACACACGGTGATGTTGTTGGAAGCTTATGATTCCTTTTTAGCTGAAAAGGAGTGTTTCATATTGTCAGCCAGGTAACAAAAAGAATCGATCTGGTTGGTACCTAAAGGAGTGCAACAGTCATGATGCTCCATATGACACATCATTGCAATGCATGACGCCATGTTGCTTTTACATAAGACTTCTTTCTTTTTAGCCTGGGTCTGACATTTTTTCATATAGTATTTTTTTAGTTTCACATATGTAAATGTGTTTACTAATTCTGACATTTAAGTTAATTAATGCTACAACTCGTTTCTTGTATAAAAAACAAAGTCACCCAAACGGTGTGTTTTTATATTTTTATATTTTAAATTTTAAAAGCCTATAAACTTTTTTAAGTCAATGTTCTTCTTTAAATTCTTAAATTCTTAAAAATTGATGTAGTTAAAGGCAAACACAGGTTTGGGGATGTAATATTTTGAAGTCACATTGTAAACTAAAGTAATGCATAATTATATAAAAACAATCTCCATCTATATATCAGTTAATTTTAAAGCTGCAGGATACCGAACAAAATTTGAGAAGTTATAACTGGGTTTGAGGCTGAGAGTTATTGTTGATTGTCAGAAGAGCATTTTCAAGCATCTCACATTTATGTTAAGTGCTGATAAAAAGCAGCATTACCTCGCTGAGTTTGGCCAGCTCTTTTATCTTCACTGTGGAAAATTTCACACTCTTCAGATTTTTAGACTATAAAAGTTAACATTTTTAATTTCTGACCTTTTTAAACTGCTCTTCCAAAGACACTTAAAAGTAAATTTTGCATAGTAAATTATTTGCAAAGATGTAATGATGTCATGATGCCTTTCTAAATTGTCTCAACAACAAAAAAACTTCAGTGTGTTAGAACTACCAAACAGGAAAAGGACAACTGAACACCTTACAATAAATTCACATCATAGTCGTATCAATAGTGGCCATAATATAAAGACCAGTATGTACATATCATGAACTGTACAGAATGTGCATATAATGCAATGCATTATGTATGTTTATCTATACATGTCATTGATGTTTTAAGGCAAATAGCTTGCCCCATGTGGAAAGGATGGTGAAAATAACATTTAGTCCTAGAGGGGCTGTTATGCAAATTTTTCGCTTTCATCTTTTCAGCAATGGTGAGAGGACATGTCCACGAAGATCTCTAACATAATGGTTGGGATACATAAATCCAATTAAACATCTCCTTCTATGGGATTAAGTGTGCAAAAAAATATTATGAAAACAAGATATTTACAGTTAATTTATGTTGATATGTTAAACTGTCAAACGGTTCATGGGAAAAGGACTTTAGGTTTTGTCTTGACTTCAGAATCAGATCAGACGACACATGCAAGTGAAGACAAACCTATAAATAAATCACATCTTAAAATCTCAGTTTCTTTTGAAAAGAAGATTGTCAGTCACACCATCTGCTTGAGGGACACTAGGGATTATACATGTTAGACTTCTTCACATCCTGTTAACTTAGAATTCATCACACCCCTACTCATACTATACTTCATTAGATAGTATATTTCCATATCTACTGGGGTGGGCACAAGCATGTGAAACTGCATGCAATTTCCTTGCTACTGGTACTATGGATCTTAGGATTTCAAAATGTGTTCGTCAATATTATCCTTTTAATTTAAAAAATAATTGATGTATTATGTTGGCCCTTGCATTGCTTAAAAAATAAGCAATAAAAAATGTGGATGAAAATGTCCTGCATTAGGGTCAGATGGAAAAAATGTTCTGGAACGATGGTGGATTCTTGCTGTTCACTGTAAGATGAACATGGGCAATTTATCCCAGTCCATTAAATAATGGATCATCTCCTAGGTCCGCAAATGTTTCCTGCTTCATGAAAACTAACAATATACCTTTTTGTATATGTAGGAGTGTTTTTTTTAATTGTAAGGATATTTTCCAGTGGTTTTGGGATTATTTTTTTGCATAAATTATTATGGGTGCTAATTTATGTGTAAATCCTAGTGTTGATTCTTAATACAATCCAAAATGAAGTGCAAGAAAACAAATAGACAGATTTATTTAACATTGATTATTAACCAATACATTTTTTATTCTAGCACAGTTGGACCTCAATATTATGCTTCTGTATGTAACCAGATGAAAAATTAATTAAATATGTAATGTGAAATATGTTTGTAAATATGTTATTTTGGTTGTAATAATCTTTTTGGGCGGTGCGGTGGTGCTGTGGGTTTGGTCAGGGCCTGCTCTCTGAGTCTAGGGTTTGAGTCCTGCTTGGGGTGCCTTCTGATGGACTGGGGTCCTGTCCTGGGTGTGTCCCCTCCAGCCCTACACCCAGTGTTGCCGGGTTAGGCTCCAGTTTGTCGCGACTCTGTTTTAGACAAGCGGTTGTAGATGTATGTGTGTGGTATTTTTGAATCTACGTACATGTCATTATTGCGACAATGATTAAGTAGTAACACAATGACAAAATTAATTGTCAAATTGTGTATGTTATTGATTTTATCAAATATGCCAGTAAACCTGAAGATGTCATTGATATTATATTTCCCAAAAAAAAAGCTACATATGCATAGCATTTCATTGCAAACTACAATATCAAGTTATTGGTCTTGCGTGGAGATCCAGTTTCTGTTTTTATATGTAGAACTTAGACTCTTTGCACTATGTTACATTTTAAATAGTTGCAGCTGTCATTAACATTGATCAACATTACATTTTCATTTATTCATTCATTTACTAGATGTTCCCCACCTCAAAGTGAGAGACATCACTGAGAAAAAGTTGGATGCAGATATGACTGTGGTTTTAGCCACTGCTCCTTCTTATTATCCTTTGTGTCATAGCTGTGGCCTAGAGTTATTTAGTCTCAGTCTGTTGGCAGTACAGATAAAGCTCAGAGGTGTAGTGAAGTGCCAAGTGAATATTTGAACTGATGATGTAGTCTTACAAGGAGTTTATGCTTCTAGGGACTGGTTGAGAGACAGAAACAGCATGCTAATGCACCTAGGTTAGAGGACCATTATCAGGGAGAAGATTTATACTGGTGGGGGCTGCTTGGACATTTACATTTACCTTCATTCATTTAGCAGACACTTTTCTCCAAAGTGACACGCATCCACAGAACAATACAGTGCAGTCCATGGTGCTGGCAGGTCTGGGCTCATGTTTTTAAAGCCATGAAATAGTGATATTGCTCAACAGATAGAGAAATCAAATAGAAAGCAGTATTTTGTGGCCAGTTGATCTCCCTGCATTATTCAAAGGTCTCAGCATCAAACAATGGGGCAAAGACAGTAATCTCTGAAACATGTAAAAAACACAAAATATGAAAACAAAAAAAGCTCAAATTGATGATCATGGAGTTGAATGCAGTTTGTGTTGTTGGAATGGAATAGAAGCAAAAATCTATATAATCAAGAAGCAGTATGCTCCATATTAATGTCACTGTATAATTACTATTAGCCTTCCAGATTTTATGTAATGTAGCTGGACCTGAAGCAAAAAAACATGAAATTCCTAGTAAAATTAGACTAATCAATGTTGTGTTTTGGCTAAATTTCAGGAGGACAGCAGTATTCCCCTTAAGAACTGTTAGAAGATTTTTTGGTAGTGGGAAAGAAAGATTTTGAAGTAAATAGTCTAAATTTCATTTTAAGCATACCCCCTGATTTCAAGCGCAATGGGGCCTTCAGAAATAGCATTGCCCTAATGGTACTTGTAAATTCAAACCCTAGATTAATTTTGAGACACACTCTGAACATGATATGATGATGGCAACTGAATGCTGATGTCAAGATCAGACATTCATTTATATGGTTCAAGCAATAATGGGTTATGTCGAAGTCCTTGAAGTGTGACATGACTCCTTACAAACCAATTCAAACTTGTCTTAAAAACAACCAAAAATGGATGTGGGATTATGATTTATCCCCAAGAAAGATGGATGTAGGTTAAGTGTTTTTTTAGTCACTTTAGTTTATTGTTGTTTTTTATTAGAAAGAAATAGCCTGCTCTGTTGCATAACACACACCCGTAACAACACTGTGCCTGGCATAACAACAAAATATTTAGTCTTAAGAACAATTTTGTCCTCATCATAAAAGAAAAGTTGCTCTACTAAATTTAACCACAGCAAAAAAACAGAGGATATATTATTATATTGATTTGGTTTAGGTATTGGGGGTAAAGTTCTTCGATACTCTTGCTTAGGGAACATTTGCTAACTTGACTTGTAGGGGATAGATATTTTTGCTAACATATTTTTAGATATGTTCTATGGAAAATTTGCACTTGGATGTTAACACTGCAGAAAATTCTGGCCATCTGAAATTAAACAAAATGACATCTATTGGTAAGCATTTTGACAAATATGCAAATTTTAACAATGTTTCTCTGAACCGATATTAATGTGCTTACGACAAGGAGGTTGGTAACCAAAAGTAATTTATTAACAATAAATGTGCTCTTGCTGCTACTGGGAGCAGGACAGGACATGAATGTGATGTTTCATTGTGGTGAACCAGGACTAACATGTACCTGTATGCTACTTTCTCTGCTGCAGGTGCTGCTCACCCTCGTCGTTCATTCCACAGCTGTTCAGCTTAGGTTCCCCTGACATCGCTGTCAGATCTAGCTCACCATTAAACTGTTATTGCTGTAATGTTAGGGGATGCTGGAGTGTTTCCATGACTACAGCAGAGCAGCGGCACAAAGGCCTTTGTGTCTTAGTACCTTTTTGCGTTGTCAGACTTTTATTAAATCAACTCCTCATTGTCCTAACCTCTGAGACAGTGACTGTATTCAGAGCTATTGCTGCGGTCACATCAGGAAATGAAATGAGGACCTTACGGTCAGTCAAGGGTGATTTCATAACTTAAATGAATAATATGAATGTAACTGACAATATTATTGAAAGCAAGTCTAGAAAACATGTATATCCATTTGCTCATAATTCAGAGTCTGGCTTGCAAATGAAAAGTTTTGGACTCCAGGACTACAGCAGAAAAGAAATTTAGCTTTTAATAAGTCCATTATTTCACATTTTTCCTGTTCTTGCATTTATCGATTACTATTTATCCATTGGAAAGATGCGGTGGTCTGGTGCATTCCAGAATAGCACCCAAGGCAGAATAAACTCAAATAGTCTTGATCAACTTAAAGATTATATATTTTTTTTTTTTTTTTCTTAAAAAGTTAGATTTTTCAACAGCCAAATAACAGATCATGACCCGTCTTGACAGACTGACCATCATTTAATATTAGTCAACTTTGGGCAAATTTCTAATTGTTTAAGTTGTTTAATTCTTGATGAATATATATTATCTGTGAAAATATAGCACCTCAGCAGCTTCACAGATCATTTAATGCAGCTCAAGTATGTGAACCAGTACTGTTTTACAAATGACTACAACAGAACTGAAACTCATTGATGCACATATTAATTCGCACAAGTTTGAGTAAATAGCATGTCTGTTGATTTAGTGTTAGGAAAAAAAAAAAGCACTGACAACAAGATCTGTCGTTTTCACAGAGGCAGATGATGATCGGTTTTAATTTAATTAGAGTTGTAATTTTCCAGGTAGAATTTTAGCCAATAATTTGCTTTGCTATTGCTTTTAAATCATTTAAAATGTAACAAAGATACGAACTGCTCTATTCAATATCTGAAGACCCTCTCTGATGTATTTTAAAAATATTCACACTGTCTCTGAATCATCTGTAAACATCACTCATCTGTAATGTTGTGCATGTACAACTCAGAGTAATACAACTCATAAAAAATAAAAGATAAAAAAGAGATTAGATAAAAAGAGGTAAAAAATTTATATACAACTGGAAAGAAAGTAAAAAACATTAATATTTCCTGTGTTATGACTGAGGCTGAACTGATTGTTCCAGTACCTTGATTGTTCAAGGTTTCAGATTCACAACAAAAAAAAAAAATGCTGTTGTATATTTTGTTTTGAAAAATTGACACTGAACCCGAGGGGTGGGGTGGAGTGGGATGGGGTGGCGTGGTCCTGTTCTCTGGTGGCTCTGGGATTCCAGTCTTGCGGCAGACTGGCATCCCGTCCAGGGTGCGTCTCCCCCACCTTTGGCCTTGCGCCCTGTGTTGCTGAGCTAGGCTCCGGCTCACCGTGACCCCGCTCAGGACAAGCAGTTGTAGACATTGTGTGTGTGTGGGGGTGTGTGTGACGTTGAGCCCTTTTTGCTACTTTGGGGAAGCAACTCATTATCACATTCTGATTATTCTAAATGCTGCACTAAAAAAACATTATGGGAATATAATGCTTAAACTTGCATTTAGCATTAAGAATACTGAAAAGCATTTTCCTTGTTCTTTTGAATTACAAGTCCATTTGAAGAGACCTCTAAATGTGCAAATGCCATTGGTCACAAGCTGAAATCTGCAGTGGCTTTCCTATTGCTTAATTCTCACTCAGTGGCCCAGAGATGACTAATTGTCTTTTCTGCTGGCCATTGCCTACTTGGTAGTGCCAGACGCAGAAGAAAAAACTATAGCTTTGACACATCAAACATGTTCACCAAGCTGATATTCCCTGTAGGTAGTCTAGAGAACCAGAACTGCATGCCCGTTGGTCAAGCTTAATCTTCTAGGACAAATCTGTGTCGACTGTGTCACAGGCGCAGACAGCTGATTCAAAATCAAAAGCACAATAACACAGGGCTGTTCTTAAAGGTTTATTTGGTACAACAGCATTACTACGGCAACATTCAACCTTCAAAGAGCACGATGACAGAGAATCAGTGGTACTATAGTGGCATATTTGGGGGGACGGACTGAAGCAACAATCCCTGAGGTGTGACAAGATGTAGTGAAGCTGATGGGTGCCCCAGCAGTGCCCAGTACAACAGAAGGCCAAAGTTAGTGGAGAAAGCAGAGGACAACAGACAAAATCACACCATCTATAGTCAACCACGCTAGCAAAGCAGATCTTACAGATTCAGGAGAGATTTACCAACATGGTCCTGTTACATGGTCCCAACATGGTGATGGTCCTAGTCTTAGATGCCCAGCAAATGCAAAGCAAATCTTTTCTTCTTAATACCAGTTTGGTGAGAAGGAGCTGCATGGCTAAGTGTAAAAATTACGAGGTGCGCTATCAGAACAGCAGTTCTGAAGTCCGGGTATCCAGTTACAGCTGGTGAAGCTGCAGTTTTAAGAATGAAGTCACACAATCCAATTAGAATTTTTTTCAAGATAGCAGTTTTTAACAGAATCAGTTTATTTTCATTTTTTGTGTTTTTGAAATAGAAAGGAACTTGAGGAAACAGTCAGTGCTCAGTGAGATGAAATAAGTTTTTGAGTTTTTCCACAGTGATAATCCAAAAAGGGATAGCAGAGAACAAGGATAAATACCATACCTATAGTAGAACCATATCTATTTTCAACTTTATACCAGTGAGTAACATTGTGGTCACATTGAAAGACGCTGCACTTCTGCGTCTCATTAAACTGCTGAAATTTATGTAGGTTCGAATTTTATTTTCAATCTATACACATTACCAGTCAAAAGTATGAGTACACATGAGCAGTACTTGTAAGAGGTGAACTAGAGAGAAAAGTGAAAGCAAAGCTATCAGAAGTGTTTGACGTCTCTGGGAATTGTGCTAGAGGAGTGGGATGGCCAGCTGATTTTCTTGCTCAGACTTGTGAACCGAATGCCTTGTGAAAACAAACTAGTTTCCAGCAGTTTTACTCACAGCTTTCATTGTTTCAGTATGACAATTAGGAGATTAAACAGGTTACAATACAATACGTTTTTTTTTTTTTACATACAATTACATACCATACATATGTACAATTACGTAAAATTACATGCAAATACCTTGATGCAGCCTTGTTGTGGAACACACATATTGAGTATATCTGGGGTAAAGTAATGCATTTACTTCCTTTACAGGTTAAGATATTTATTGCTAGCAATCAAATTTTAGTTTAGTTTTTCACATCATTGGTTCAAAGTGGGTGGCGCAGTGGGTTGGACCACAGTCCTGCTGTCCGGTGGGTCTGGGGTTCGAGTCCTGCTTGGGGTGCCTTGCGATGGAGTGGCGTCCTGTCCTGGGTGTGTCCCCTCCCCCTCCGTCCTTATGCCCTGTATTGCCGGGTTAGGCTCCGGTTCCCCGTGACCCCATATGGGACAAGCGGTTCTGAAAATGTGTGTGTGTGTGTGGTTCAAAGTGTCATGCAGTACAACTTGGTATAGTTATTTTTCTGTTGAACTTAAGATCAGGTTATTCAAAGTACCTCAGAATTGTTCTAAGCTGTGAGTCATTTTCTTGAGCATCTTACCACAAAACCATGAAGAGGGTCACATGTAGGATCTCTTCTGACTCCTCACACATGCTACTCAGCAAATACCCGGTTATGCCTTCAATGAAACAGTACAGACTCCCAAGTAGTAGACTTAATAGGTTTTAAAATTCTTTAATTGCTGAACCATTAGGCTGGTCAACCAAAAGAGTGATGCTCAGGCAAGTGTAGTCAAGTCCACAATAACAACTGTGCAAGACAGAACAAAAGTGTAATGGTTGTGCAATATTCTTGGTAGAAAGTCTGGGTGTGTCACATACTGGACATTGTAATGTACATTGTGTGATATCTTCTGTATATTATTTGGAAAGCACCATGCATTATTTATTTATATATTTATTCATCTACTTGTCTTTTTTGCAAATTAATTTCTTATTTTCTTATATCCTATTGTTACATATTCTTTTTTCCGTTGCTCTAACATCATTGTGTGTTACCATGTTTTGGAATAAATCATTGTCCTAAAGGATAAAGCTGCTCCGATGGAGAGAAATCTGACAAAGTTCAATAGTATCATATTCTATACTTCTGAATAAATTTAGTTCATAATGAAAGAGCAGAAGGGGGTGCGGTGGCGCAGTGGGTTGGACCACAGTCCTGCTCTTTGGTGGGTCTGGGGTTTGAGTCCCGCTTGGGGTGCCTTGCGACGGACTGGCGTCCTGTCCTGGGTGTGTCCCCTCCCCTTCCAGCCTTACGCCCTGAGTTGCCGGGTTAGGCTCCGGTTCCCCGTGACCCCATATGGGACAAACGGTTCTGAAAATGTGTGTGTGTGTGTGTGTGTGTGTGTGTGTGTGTGTGTGTGTGAGAGTGTGAAAGAGCAGATACAGCAATTGCAAAATTAACAAAATACCTTGCACGAGAGCCGTAGCTGTTTTTTTCAAGACCAACAAGTATTCTCTATCACTTTTACTTAGTTTAACTGTGTTACTGGACACCACATCGTAACAGTTAAAGTTGGACAGCAGTGTTTCGTTCATATGCTGCTTACATCTGCTCTTCAGCCTGCTGAGTCAGGAGCTGCCGCCCATTTTATATGAAGGTTTATGTGTGATTTTGTCAGTAACTTTGAAGTGAAGAACAGTGGTGTTGCAGTGATTTCTATTTCAACAGTCTGCAATCATTATATTGTAAAGGATACTGACAGAACATGTATTGAGTCACTCGTTTTGTAAACACTATTCACGTCATACCATAACAAACGCACAAATGGAAAGTCTCACGTAACATGCAGACTATCAGGGACATGATCAATATTAATATAGAACTGTACAGGGACCGTTTTGGCAAATTATTTGAGACTCTTACCATTATTGTGTTCAAGAAAGAAGAAGAAAACCAAGTGTAGCAGCAAAAGAAAACCAAGAACAAATCCGGCTATCCCAATCCTTCATTTAGTGAACTTTGCAACTTCAACTGTTTAACTCCAAACCTAAAGCAAGAAGGGTGTCAACACCAAAATAGTCTTCAGAAACCTAACCATACTGGACTTACACAGTGTAAATGAAAAACAAACAAGCGGTATACAAGTACCACACAGACAAGTTTCAGAGATATCTCAGAGAAAACTTGAGTTTCGGGAAGTTATTTCACTTTAGAAAACTCTTGTTTCTCCGGTTCTCCAGCCAATTATTTTCATCTTCTTGGAATCAGCAATGATGGACAAGTGTCCTGTACATTCCCAGTAAGGGAAAGGAAATAGAAAAGGTCATATTAGATAGAGGCTGGCAGCAGTAATCCACACATGTGGATCAAATGTGAACCTAGGATCAAATACCACTTTACATTCCATCCTTAATTTAGTCAACCACCATAAATCATTTATGAATACAATACTTTCATCTTGAAATGGCAATTGGTTTGAGATATGGTTCTACTGGCATTTTCAGGTGGTGAAATACTCTGTTATAAATAATATTCTAGTGGAAATACTATACAGACTGCTTGCCATTGAAATACACGCAACCCCTACTACAAGAAATTCTTTAAATTGTAACAAATGGCCCTGCAATACATGTACATAGCATAATTTTCTTTTTTATAGAGTAAATGTTGTCTTCATATGTAGATGTGCATTGCAACAGTTCAAGCAAATGTTGAGGTATAAATATGCAGCTGCCCTTGCATAATGAAGCCTTTTTTTAACAAGAATTTGGAATTGCAAGCAAATTTGTATGAACTCACAGGACTCAGGAAATGTTTGAGTACAGAAATTTCAGTTTATAATATGCACCTTAGTGACATCAAGCACCATGCAACGTGAGCAGATTCTCACACACGGAGGTGAGGGTTCCTTCTGCAGCCGTCGACCATGCCGGCTCAGAAATGTTGTGGATCTTTATCATCTGCAGTAATCATGAGCTCTGATGTGGGAACCTTTTAAACTTACACTTGGAATGATAAAATGCATAGAATTCTCTTGAAAGGCAATATAGTTCTTAAAGAATCTTCACCTTCTTTATTATTCTTTTAACACACAGGCTTTACTAGTACCCCAACAGAAAGAAGTTATAAGCATTACCAAAGACTGGTTTCGGATGACAAGAATGGTTTGTTCAGGTGTCCTGGAGGAAAGGTTGTGGAGAACTTAGTACATTTATATTTATTAATTTACTTGACACTTCTGTGCAAAGCGACTTACAATGTTAAGGTTACAGTTATTACAAGCTTAGAATTATTTATCCATTTGTACAGCTGGGTAATTTTACTGGAGCGATTCAGGGTAAGGACCTTGCTGAAGGGTACTACAGCCAGAGGTGGGGATCAGACGTGTGACCTTTGGATCCAGAGGCACTAGCTCTGATCACTACATGACCAGCTGTCCCCTACTCAAACGTTAACACAAACTATTTCAAAGCAAACACAGCTGCCTTTAAACCCACATATAAACCTACACTCCAGGAGGCACCGCTGCTCCACTGTGCACGAAGAGAAGACATAATAAAGATTTACTTTACATAATGGTGTTTGCACCACAGGATGCTTTATCTTGGAGATTAAAATATCTTGCTCTTGAGCTTGAAATCACAGCAAAAACTGGGAGATTTAAATTACAAATAAAATCTTTGCTTTATCTGCTTAACCTGCATGGGGGACCTCCAAAGTACTAAGGATTTGGGAATGATGAAACCTCAGCTTTACTACAATTGCAGCAGAAATAGAAACTGTAAAACTGCAAAGTTTCCAGTGCTTCTCATTTGACTCACCATGCATCACATTTTGCTGGAGTGATTTGGATAAATATATGCTGTCTGAAAATAATAATGTGAAAAAAACCACAGCATACATGAAGAAAAACATGTATGATGAAAAACTACAACTTGGTATGTTATTTTGCAGCAGGTGAAAGTTAAATGATAATTGCTGTCTTGAACATTAGGATGCTAAACGGTATGATAAAACTGCAAAAATATTTCATTGCTTTTTTCAAAAACTTGGAAGTGAAGACATTTTATCATGTTACGCTCTTAATTTTAAGAGCAGTTGATGTAGGATTCATCATGTACAAACTGGTGCAATTTCAAATAATTAAACAATCTTTATCACATAGTGAATAATTAGAGGAAGAGGAACAGCGGGTCATGACTGGAATAGAAATAAAGGCAGAAGTAATTATCTTCTATATTTAACACCAAGCACTTTAACAGAAAATCATATGAGACATTTTTTAAAAAATAATATAATTTCTTCACATCTGGGACATTCTTCCTTTCACACAGACATATGTAGAATTTCTTCAAAGAACCCTTTTATACAGCTGGGTACTTTTTGCTGATGTAATTTCAGCTTTGTAATGCACCTAGCTTTTAGAACAACCCAGAAGCATGAACTTGTCCCCCAGCAGCTGTTTGATCAGTAAAATGATATGCAACCTCCATCCAGGACTGATACCATTATACCCTGATGCCTTTCTGTCCTGGAATGAACTGCAAAAAAATCAGCTCCGTGACAGAGGCGGCAGTCCCGGTCACTGCAGACGCTGCTGGGTAAGAAGAGCTCAACTGGCACTTTGTGTTCCAAGCAGTGAACTACCCCGGCTGCCCCACAAGCCCCTGGCTGGGAGCGTGTCGAGCCAACCCACCCTCCGCTAGAGCTGAACATGGTGAGAATGATGGGATCTGACTGAATAGACTGCACAACAAAACATTGTGAACAGGGGTTCAAGCTGAAAGTCTTTATTAGCCATAGAGTTAAACCCCAGAGATCTGTCTCTGGATGCACTGGGTGCACTTGTCTGACAGTCAGAGACTGATGCTGTTTAGCTTATATTCAGTTACACACAAATCTCAAACACACATTTTTAGATGCACATGGAATGCTCTGGAATGCACTATGCAATGTTTATATTACAGTTAAATACGTAGCAGAAAACTCATAAACATGAAAAATAAACTCACAATAGCTGTGCATATTGACTTGTTATTTATTCAAGTTTGGTGCAGTGAGAATGAAAGAAGAACCAGCATATGCTGTTGTGCATGTAATATGAAATGTTACATATATGCTATAAGCAATTGGAATGTGTGCAGCACTTCAAGTTGTTGCTTCCTCTATATATAAATGAACAGATATCAGCCTAGGAGGAAAAAACGTTTCTTGTTTTTCCTGACTATGTGGTATAGTCCTCATTCTGTTTTCTGCATTATGATTGCCTAAGGCCAGCTTAATGTCCCGGGAAGCCAAAATCTGCAGTGTTTATTCAGTTCTAAAACCAAACACAGACAGGCAGAAAGTATAAATGAATGCACGAAAGATAAATTCAAAATAAAGAGAACGAGTCGCATAATTATGCCGCCTGCAACTCATTTCTTTGTTGCACAAGGTTAAGCAGACAAATTTAAAGATATTTTTTTTAAAAATGTGTGCAATTAGAGAAGAAAGTAATAGAAAAGTGTTCAGTTTTTTTTAATTTTTAAAAAAGCACACACATACTACGCCAAAAAGCTGAGAAACATTCAAAAATAAGACAAAAATAAAAATATCTGTCGAGATCCTGTTTCATAGAGCAGCCAAGCAGATAATGTGCAGATAATATGAAAACGGAGGGATATGTACTTAAAAAAAAAATATGTACAGAGGAAATTACTGTTTAATTCATGCATAGAGTCAACCATCCCTGTTCAGTCCTCTGAAGATCTGGTTTTCTCACAGAATGACTCTACAATGGTTTTCAAATTCCTACAATGTCCTGAGTTATGAGATGGAAAAAATGACAGCTTTGACATGAAATCTTGGTTCAGCAGGATGTGTGTTTCCATCAGCAGAATCATAGGGACTCTCCTCCTGACAATGACAGCAACAGCGTTAATGTTTCCTCAGACATGGTGTCAGTGCGTCCTTACACAGAGCTCAGTTTACTCGTGTTCTGTTATCTATCTGTACAGGAATTAATTCAGTGTTAATAAAATTAATGCAGCCTTTAGACCTTCAATTCCAATTCTGGCCATCTAGGCATAGCCAGCTTAATTTAAAGGAGTGCTCCTTTGGGGTCAGTTGTATATATTTCACACACACACACACACACATTTTCAGAACCGCTTGTCCCATATGGGGTCACGGGGAACCGGAGCCAACCCGGTAACACAGGGCGTAAGGCCGGAGGGGGAGGGGACACACCCAGGACGGGACGCCAGTCCGTCGCAAGGCACCCCAAGCGGGACTCAAACCCCAGACCCACCGGAAAGCAGGACTGTGGTCCAACCCACTGCGCCACTGCACCCCCTCTATCAAACACCAAACTATTAATTACTGCTCTAGTAATTACTATTCAATTACTGCTCTATCAGTTACTGAACTGTTCTGAATTTTTGAAACAGTTGAAAGGCTATGTTCAGGTTTAATGCACAAAGAAATATGATTCTAAAAAGACAAAAATGGATATTAACCGAATGAAACGATCAAGCACACAAAAGAGCGTAATACCCATTTTGTTTAGCCCAATTAACCGCTCAACAGGCAACCCTATTAAAACAGCTACATTTTTTTCTCATGAAAGAACATAATGCGTTTACTAAACTGAAACAAATAGCATGTTATGCTAAAGAATTTATTTGAATCATTTGGAACTATTGCGCCTAATTTAAACAGAACAATTCACCTAGCAGTATAGCTGCTTTGCCATATATCTGTTTCATGGAACTTCAATGTCTCTTATAGGGACTATACTGTCAAAATAGAAATAAAGTATGAATTATACTCTGCAAGCACCAAAGTTACAGTCATAATATGAAAAATAGATGTGGTTCTATTGTATTTGTATTGCAAACTGCATCAAAGTTTTTCTGGTTGCAGGAATTATATAGCAGCAATTTCATTCCAAGGGTCGATGCCTGAGAAATATTTTTTCTGAGAATTCCTAGCCAACCAAATCAAGGGTTTAAGAACAGAAAATTTGCCTGTGCTATAGTGCTCATTTAAGGAACTAATGTTAACTTTTCATTTGGAGAAGTATCACTGAATAAAATTCCCAAATTCCTAGTTTCTATTATTATTTATTTTTTATGAACTTGCTGATGGGTTTTTTTTTCTGACCCAGAGATGCAAGCTGTTTAATACAGGAACAAAATAAAGGCGCATGAAATGGTCTTAAGGTAAAAAACATACATCTGAAATTATTACATAAGAATGGCCAGTGCCACATAACCTACTGACCTCTTTCTGCTTGGTGTAAAATCAATACATCTTCAGTTGTTTTCTATTTATTTTCGCTTTGCTCTTTGACCAACCTTTGGTTTTCTTCAATAGTTATGTAATATATTAAACACTCACAGTTTCCTGTGTTTAGAAAATTTTACTTTCACTCCTAGATTAATACAATAATTGTTTTCCAACTCAACCATAATGAATCTCAAAAACAAAATTGTTTAAGCAGTGATTTATAGACATGAGTGTACTTTGTTATTGTGTCTCTGACACTGTAAGTCTCAGGGTCTCTGAGTCTAAGCACTTTTAGAAAAATACACTTGATGAAATATCCCCAAAATGTCTGCGTTTCAAAGTTACCTATATTTGTGGGAATATTCATTTTCAGAAATGTCTCCTGATGATACTGGAAAAAACACACAAATTCTACGTGAACCAGAATCTGAGCTGGCCATTGGCACAGCGCTTCACATTGATTTTTATACGTCTCGCTGAGCCGATGAAGCCTGATCAAAAGAAATGCAAGTAATGATTGGTGAGTAATTACTCTTGCGTGTTAATGAAACTGATGGTGGGAAACACTGACAAGGAGAGCCATTACAGTTAAGTCAGGCAGAGTGCAGTCCTCTAACAGTCCTCTACAGTCAGAAACACACACTCCATTTCATATCCCTGAGTAGCATTTGTACAGTCTAAAGTGTTTGTTCCCCACAGTACGTCTGAGAAATGAACTACCCAAAATCATATCAGTCTACTAGGTTTTAAGGAGATTATAGTCGTAGGAGCAAGACTGTTTTAATCTAACTTGAATGTGTTCGTTACTTCTGTTATTACAAACTATGAACATAAAGGCAAGTCAGAAAAGAAATACCCTGAATCCTTTTTTTCAATGTTTTGCTGTGCATAGTCTGAAGGGTTCTGGATAGCCTGGTAGCTGGGTCTCTAGCTTACCCCACCACTTTCCACCTTAGTCCATACAATCTGTATTCTCCACATCACTATAGAGAAGGGACTAGATGCAACAAAGTAAGACATGTCCCTATAGGATTCAGGGGCATCCATAATAAGCAGGTATTGTGGCACAGCACAACTACCGCACCAGGCTCCACGCACTACTACTCCCTCTTTTCCTATGAATGTGCACATTCTTTTCACATCACTGTACCCCACCCACACAGTCACCCACCCATTTGTACTGTTACAATGTTTATCACATTATTTATGTTTATTACATTTATGTTTCTGTTTATTACAGGACATACATGTTCCATCACCATATTAAAAGAATAAATCTAAAAGCATTAGATTATAAAATAAGTGTATAAGAATCATAAATATGGATTCGGAAATTCGGATTCGAAGCTATTCCTGAACAGATTGCTACTCGCTATACCACTATGTCCCTATTCAAGATAGTAATAGACAGTATACACTCAAAAATGAAATATGTATTGAACAGGATCATCTTGGACTGAAATAACATTCTCTGACATAGTCACAACCAACCGCACATTAACTTGTTGCACTTTGTCCCATTTTCTATTATAACCTTGCCCATTTGAGTCTCTTACAGTTTTGTCTTATGTGACCTTTTCTCATGTTTTCAGTGACTGCTCAGGTGTCGCTGCTCTAAATCCACGCAGGGTTGACCGTGGCTGATTTCACTTCTTGGCTTCCTTGTTGCCACTGTGCTGTACAGGATACTTTCCTGAAATATGTATTAGGCAAGCATAAAGCCTTGACAATTCATGTAGGAAGTAACAGAATATTAAGTCACTTGAACTGGAATTAAGAGCTCACATATCCCAAATGAACACCTTTTGACCTGCTGACTAACCAAAATAAGACAAATTAATTCAGCTGAAGACATTTTTGGTATTCTCTGCACTTATGGAGGGTTGCCTTATTTAGACTTCTGGAAATACTGCAAGACACTATCTGTAAAACAACGTTCAGAATTTAGGTTATTTTGAGCAGAAAAGATTAATATTAATATTAACAGTGTAATAACAGACCATATTCAGAAAACAATGAAAATGAAAACAATGCATGTCTTGAATGGATGCAAGCTCTGTGTTAATCATTGATATAAAAGTTTACTAAGCATTTTTCAAATGCTTTCTAATAGCACTAGCTGGTGTTTGGCAATTCCACACAGGTAGTATATAAAAGATTCATATGTACAAGAGAAAACCGTAAAAAAGAAATAGAGCTATTAAAAATATCTGCATGAAAACTCATCTGCAAAAATTCATACAGCATCTCCAAAGCTATTCACTATGGGTCACCGAGAGGTCAAAGAGACAATTTTAGACTGGAGTCTGAGGCTTCAGAATGAAAACAAAATCAGTAATAAAATTTACTGATAAGTCTTTACAGCCAATTCACTGTTAATTACTGAATTAACTTCCTTTCTATCATCTGGTCACAAGGCCCTCTGTTATGCAAGACAGTCAATTTTTGTTGTGCTGTTTGTGACATTGAACTGAAAACTCACACCACAGCAACGATCTATGCACAGTGAACAAAACAAGATGCAGAAACCATTAACTAGACATTTATTATAACAGTGAAAAGTGGAAACAATCTGTTTTTAGAAGTATAACATAACAATTTACCTTGTGAGATTAATAAAGTATATCTATCTATCTATCTATCTATCTATCTATCTATCTATCTATCTATCTATCTATCTATCTATAATGACAATGCCTAAGGATACAAAAAAGTTTATATAAAGATAATCTGAAAAATATGTCTGTACCATCTTCTTTACCATCTTGGCCACCATGGGAGGAGTGGCACCTCCTGATGCAAATTTGTTCCTGTTGTCCTCAGAGTTCCCAGAGTGTGGCATTGAGAGGTGGTAGAAAGAGTTGGTTTGAATACTGATCCGTACAGCTCAGTCGATAACCAGCTCAGGGGAGAGGCGGGGGGTTAAGGTTAGGGAGTGACCAGTCACAGCCTCAACAAAGATGTGCTGTTGCTGTGTTCAACAGAGGGGTGACACAGTCACTCTCCCTGCAAGCTGCTGCACTGAGATCACTTTCCAGGATACTAGGAAAATAGTACAGCTTTCGACAGCTTTCATGGACTTGCAGTGTCTAAACACTTCAGATGACTGTACTCAACCAAAACAATTCAGGCAATATAAATGTGTGTTATAAACAGAGATTTACAGAGGAGACAGTGTCTTATACCCTCTCAAACTGTGGTGACCTGTTCTATAATGACAGAGCTCTTTGGGAGCTGCCACGGCTCAGTTTATAGCAGTGATACAAACAGAACAGTCTGGCCCTTCCGAGTGAAGCAACCACAGGGGCTCATCCAGAATAAAATGCTCAGACAGATAATCTGTGGAAATCCCACTGAAAGCCTTGTAATGTCAATAACGGTAATTAAAAGTCGGTCCCGAACAACACGGTGGAGCGTTAGAGGGTGACTCGTTCGAACTTCTTTGTGCATATGTGCATACACGTTGATGACTTTACCACAAGTTGTGGGACCTCAGACAAAATGAGCTGAATTGAATAACTCTAGCGTACTTCTCATTTTGCATTCGTAAATTAACGTTTACGCTACTTCTGAAGCTACGGCCTGATCTTTTGGGGATATTTTATACGATGTCTAAATTAATTTCTTCACAGGTTTGGAATTAAATTACCTGTAAGTATGCATCTAAATTAAGTTTAAAGTAACTCAAAAGTATACAAATATTTTTTCACTCAATAAATAAACAATACATGTCGATTTCTTGGAGCGAGGAATATACATACAGTGCTGTATGTATCTCTATGTGAACTCCTTGTGTCCTTTTATTTTGCCACAAAATTATTATTTAATGGGAAGCAATCTTTCTTATCTGAAATAATAGGTGTGAAAATACCAATTCCACATGTTAATTTAAAGGAAATCGTGTGCAGTAGAAAAGCAGAAGTAGTGCAGATGCAAAAGTAAGTGAACACGAAATTGCATTGGTTAAACTAAGTAGATAAGTAGAATCGGGTTTGTAAATACTAATCATTTTATAAGTTTATTTGCAAATTTAATATTTAGATTTCATCTTTAACATTTTATACAAAATAATGATCATCTCTATAGGGTTAACACTTTCAAGCAGCACTGTTTAAATCCATGTAGCCTTCCCTGAAAAACCCTTTGTAATGTGAATTCTCACAAACTGAAGACGTAATTATCGATTTCAAAGGAAAAAATTTTTTACACATTCCTGAGCCCCAAAACTGACAGCCATTTATGCTGAAATATTACCAAATCCAATTAAAATGGATAGTTGCCTTGCTAGTTAACAGGTTGTCAAGAGGAAGTTTCCCTTCATTAATGATTCTGTTGTACTGTATGACTTTCCACCTGTGCTTGTTTAGCCATTTTTAGCTCTTAGATACTATAAATATGAAGACCCAAAAAACCACGCATACATTTTGTGATGTGCCAAGGGGAAACTATAAATTAATTCCCTACGGGTGTCTTTGTACATACAGTACTGCACAAAAGTCTTAGGCACTTAGATGTTTCACAAAAATATTTGTTTTAGACAGTTCTTTAATGTATTCTGCATTAGTGTCGCTGGGAAAGAGCATCTTTTAGATTTCCAAGCATTCCTTTTGCAAAAAGTTACAGTATTACAGTAAAGGTTTTGTATATCGTAAAAGAAAGAAAATACAGACACACACTGTCTGAAACCGCTTGTCCTGAGCAGGGTCATGGCGAAACGGAGCCTTTTTAGGATAAGCACCTTTGGATGAGAGTTTGTATGGTTTGGAGCGGCTACAGCGGATTCAGCCATACTTTGAGTTAGTTCTCGCACTTTCTACTTTGCCTTTTTTCGCTGCATTTCACAAATGTACAGTGTTAATAAAGATCGGACCCACTCTGGATTAGTACTACAGAGAGTGCACTACAATACATATGATACTCAATGTTTATGCTGTCATTCAACCTGTAAAGAAAAAGAAAAAAGGCAGACTGGAAAACAGAGCAGAAATCTTTAAAAAGCAATGAAAATGATTTTGCACTGACCTAACTACTTGGCAAGCTGAATTCTCTTAACTCGAATAGGTGTACCTCAGAGTACGACTGTACACTGGCACCTCATGTTACAAACACAGCTAAGACTGGATGCTTCTTCATAACTCCAAAGTCAAATTTACCATTAAATCACAATCATTTACATTACATTTACATTTATTCACTTAGCAGATGCTTTTATTCAAAGCGACTTACAATGTTAAGATCAGAAGGCCATGTTAGCACAGTGGCTAAATTCGATGCCTGAGAATTTGAGTTGTGCCTTGTATCTTTTTTAAATACTCTAACACTTTCATACATTTTGTATCTGTAAGTGCTTGTCCAGTGAAGGGTCACAGTATCTCTAAGCCTGTACTGCAAGCACAGGGCATGTGGCAGGGTATACCCCAAATAGACACATCAGAATGTGGTGTTCTCTTACACAGTAATTTTCTTAACTAACTATAAGATACATTCAAATTCATTTCAAGTAATTTAAATTCATTTTAAGTCATTTAATTATCAAAATTAAAAATAAGTAATATACAACCTCCTATTCAATGCCAATGACCAATTTGTTACAAAAATATGTGATATAATAATATATGCTGTGTGGGTGGCACGGTGGCACAGCAGGTAGTGCTGCTGTCTCACAGCGCTTAAGTGATGCAAGAGGACATGGGTCTGATCCCTGCTCAGTCTGTGTGGCGTTTGCGTGTTCTCCCTGTGTCTGTGCGAGTTTCCTCCTCGTGCTCTGGTTTCCTCCCAGAGTCCAAAGACATTCTGATCAGGTTCACCCATAGTGTGTAAGTGACAGAGAAAGTGTGTTGCACTGATTTATAGATAAGTAACCCATTGTAAGTAATGTATCTAGCAGTGTAAGTCACCTTGGTGAATAAACGTGTGTGGGCTGATAACACCAACTTGTATCTTTTTTAAGTTGCTTTGGGGAAAAGTGTCTGCTAAATAAATAAATCTGCACAACTAGTAGAAGCTAAACAATGCAGCACAAATACCCATATCAAATTTTTGATAATCTTATTGGCAAACTCGAGGAATGCCATAAAGTAGCTTAACATTCTCTTTTGCTCATCATGCAAATTTAATAGAATGTGGGTTTTTTGTTAAATCTAAAATGCATCATAACTTCAAATTTACTGTTACTTAGTAAAATTGCTTAATTTTCTACATTATTTTCTTTTTTTCCACATGGCACCCATGATTGTTGCCTACAACAAAATTGGTTTAATTGAAAAGTTCTGTAATATCAATAAAAGATTTATTATTTAAAAGTTTAAAAGAAGTTCTTACGTGTTAAATAAGTATAAATATTAATGGCTCAATTTTCAAAACAAACTGAAGTTAAACATATTGATTGCTCCTGAGAGTCACCTGAGAGCTGTTATCTGCTGTACCTGAAATCACCACAGATAGTCTGTCTTTAATGAGGTGTGCCGACTGCATCGTAATATACCGCAACACATTTGTTTTAATAGCGTCAGTTTGTTGTTAAAGAACTTTGTGATGTCGGCTAAGTAATAAAATAATAGGAATATGACAAGCCACCAGTCCAAGTCTGTGTCATTCCTACCTGTGACACAAAGAAGGTCAAGGGTCACCCCCAACTTTGCACCTACATATAATTTTTCTGAAGTTTCTGATCTGCTGATAAAACCGGTTACTTATGTCAATGTGAATCCTATTTGCCTTCCATATCCTGGAAGTGCAACCCCTATTAAAACATTCAAAAGGTGTGTAATCCTTGCACAATGTAATAGTTTAATGTTGGACACAAACCATGTAATGCTTTTCTTGAAATAACCGTTTAGATGTTTTTTTGCGCAAGCATAATGAGGCATGAACAAACCTAAAACATTACATTACTTCTTTAAATATTTAATGGCATCCATCAACTCAATTACGGTCTCATCACTGGATGAAAGTGAATTTTTAATATTACTATCTTCATAATCCACAAAGGTGTTTGTGGGTAAATATATCACTGCTTAACATTGCACAATTGCAAGCCTTCTTAGAAAGATGATGAAGTAATGAAAAAGGACATCATAATACACAAGTCAGTGTCTTTTTTTTTTTGTATGAAAACATTAACAATAAATGTGATAAGACATACCATCTAATTGGTTTAGTGTTCAGACAAGAAAACTGAGTCAACAGAAAATAAAACATGGTTAGGGTGGGGTTGTTTTCTTTTAACCCGAAAAGTTCTGCATATATGCCACCCTCAGACACTTCAACTTTATAGATTATGAATAGGAAAATGTTTATTTGTGTTCAAATACAGGTTAACACTTCTTTTGATTTAGGATATATTTGAAAAAGATGTCCTAATTTTACATTTATTACTTTAAATTTTGTCATTTAGCAGATGCTTTTCTCCAAAATGACATACATCTCAGAGAAAAATACAAGGAGTGCATTACACCAACAGGAGAGACTTGTATGGAGACACATGATGCTAACATACTGTTCATTTGTTACATTCCACCATATGAAACAATATACATCACACAAGTTACTGTTAAGGTTTATCCATAATTCACCAATTTCTAATAATAAAATTATTAAACATAAATATTTACATGTTTATTATGCTTATAAGAGATCAGCAAAGAAATTAGTCCAAAGTAGGTAAATTTTTGATGCTTCTTAAATGTACAGAGAGATTCAGCAGCTCAGAATGAGAAGTCATTTCACCAAATCCGAGCTAGAACCAAAAACCTTTGTGCTTTTGATTTTGGACATTTTGTGCATGGGACCACCATGGGCAGAGGTGGAGGAGTGTAGCAGTTTCATTGGGGTGTAACGAATGATCAGGTTTTGTAGACATCGGGGGGCAGATCTGTTGATGGTTTTGTAAGCCGTAACCAAAGTCTTGAATTTGATCCGGGCAGCTACAGGAAGCTAATGCATATAGATCGGGGGATACACTGGAACGTTTCAAAAACTACTTATGCAGCAGCTTTCTGTATCAGCTGGAGAGGTTTGATGGCAGAAACTGGAAGGCCAGACAGAAGAAAGTTGTATCACCACACCCTGGACAAGGAGTTGCGTAGATTCTGTTGTGTGATGGGATGGATTCTGCGGATGTTAAGCAGGATGAATCTGCAGGTCAGGGTTGTAGCTTTGATGTGTTGAGAAGAAGACAGACTTGAGTCAATCATTACTCCCAGACTCTTAGGCAAGGAGGTAGGCAAAATCACTGAGTTTTCCTATTTGATGGAGAATTCTCGACAGGAAGACAGACCAGCTGGGAGGTGCAGGATCTCTGTTTTGGAGAGACTGAGTTGTAGGTGGTTATCAGACATCCAGGCAGAGATGTCCAAGAGGCAGGCAGCAATGCACAAAGAAATGTCTGCTGCTCCTGGCAGAAAGGAGAGGAAGAGCTGGGTATCTTCAGCGTAGCAGTGGTAGGAGAATCCATGGAAGGTGATGACAGGGTCGAGGGAAGAGGTGTAGATTAAGAAGAGTAGGGGGCCCATTATTGACCCTGGGGATGCCTGCAGAGAGAGACTGAGAGGATGATCAGGAGTCCTGTCAGACTGCTTAGCAGGATCAATCTGATAGGTAGGACTCAAACAATTTCAGTGCCATTCCTTTGATGTCAAGCTGTTCAAGAGAGGAGAGTAGAATCTAGTGGTTGACAATATCAAATGCTGCAGACAGGTTGAGGAGGATGGGGACTGAGGACTCACTCTAGCTGACTGGAGAGCATCTGAAACTGCCAGGAGAGCTATCTAGGTGCAACGTCCAGCTTTGAATCCAGACTGATAACTGTTTTTGGAAAGAAAAATGGTTTTGGGAAAGGTTTTGGAAAGAATACAACAAGGTAATTACAGATATTAAGACAGAACAGGTTGTTCCTTTGTTAAAATTCAGTGTTGTTTTGGTGTAAAAACTCTCTGCTCAAGAAGAAATGTTTTTGTTTTATGGAATCATATAATTTTGTTAAGAAACCATAATACTGAAATCAAGTTCATGTTCAAGTTGTTTTTATTGTCATTCCTCTATACAGCTTGTGTACGGTGGAACGAAATGTCGTTTCTTCGGAGACCATGGTGCAACACAAAACATGGCACAAGACAGTAAATAAATACACAGGACAGGGCGTGGATGCAAACATGGGATGTGAACTGTAGGCAGTTTGTAATGTATGGAGTCGTGCTAAGTTAGCTGTTTGACTGTGCCAGGTGAGCTTTGGGAGGCAGCAGGGTGTTGAGTAATCTGACTACCTCAGGGAAGAAACTGTTGCGGAGTCTGTTGGTGGTGGCGCAGATGCTCCTGTACCTCCTGCCAGATGGCAACAGGGCGAAGAATCTATGAGAGGGGTGAGAGGGGTCGTCCACAATGCCGGTGGCCTTGCGGATGCAGCGATTTTTGAATGTGGAGTCAATGGCGGGAAGAGGAACTCCGATGATCTTTTTAGCTGCTCTTACCACGTACTGTAGGGTCTTGCGGTCGGAGACTGTGCAGTTCCCGTACCACATGGTGAGACAGCTGGTCAAGATGCTCTCTGTCATCCCTCTGTAGAAAGTAGTGAGGATGGGAGGAGGGAGTTTGGCTCTCTTCAGCCTCCGTATGAAGTGAAGATGCTGCTGGGCCTTCTTGGCTAGACAGGTGGTGTTCAGGGTCCAAAAGAGGTCCTCCTTCATGTCCACACCAAGAAACTTGGAGCTTTTGACTCTCTCCACAGTTGTTCCGTTGATGTGCAGTGGTGAGTGGTCTACTTGGGTCCTCCTGAAGTCAGTAATTATCCCTTTAGTCTTATCAACATTTAGAGATAGATGATGTCTTTACACCATTTTGCGAGCTGGTTCACATCCTCTCTGTACGCTGACTCATCATTGTCGCTGATGAGGCCCACAACTGTAGTGTTGTCGGCAAACTTCATGATATGATTTGAACTGTACTTTGCAGCACAGTCATGAGTCAATAGGGTAAACAGCAGTAGACTGAGCACATAGCCCTGGGGAGCGCTGGTGTTTGGTGTGGTGGTGCTAGAGGTGGAGTTGCTGATCCTGATGGACTGTGGTCTCCCAGTCAAAAAGTCCAGGATCCAGTTGCAGAGGGAGGTAGTCAGACCCAGCAGGCTCAGATTAGTTATCAGTTTCTGAGGGGTGATTGTGTTGAATGCTGAACTGAAGTCCTCAGGGAAATGTTTCCACAGAAATAAAGTTCTGGGTGCATTTAATCTAGGTGTATTAATTTTGATTCATAGAAGCAAATAATTTTTTGGTTGTATAGGCTACATATATGTGTCGACTTTGAAGATTCATGTTAAAAAGCATTAAAAGAACAGTAATGTATATTTTCAGTTATGTAGTCCTTTCAATATTACAGTCAATCAGAACACCCTCAAAGCAAATTCCTATGGACAACTGAGCAGAATCATAAAAATAACAGAAAAATGGCATGCCCTTTTCTTGAAAACACAAAAAGAGGAAGTTTAGTTAATTTGCATTTTCTTCTGAAATGTTAAGGCACTACTTAATTATACATCAAATAATAGTTTACTAGAAAAAAATGGTACTAGAAAAAAAGAAATTGAACCCACTTTATGTTGGAGGAAACAAGTCAGGTTGGTGATTACTGTATGAACTGAAAGGTTGACAAAGACAATACACTCATCTAAAAATGGAATTATTCTCAAGAACTCTGTTGACATGCAATATAATCTATGTTAAATCATAAAAATATTTGTTAGTCTACATTGTATGCTACTAAAACATCTGTTCTCTGAACTTACAGTAGTACAGCCAGTGTTGTGATAGCTATTTAATATTACCAGATAGTTAAGTCACTGTTCAGTAGTTCTCTTCATCACAGCCATCCTTTTCAAGTCTGTGGTTCAACAGAAGATTCATTTAGTCAATTCTCAGTGTCACAGATAGTGTGTGACTGAAATCCTTGTGGTATTTCACCTAAGGCAATATAATCAAATCTCTGCAGTTCTCCAGGTTACCAGAACTATTCTAAATTTCACTATTAAGTTCTAATTTCCAGTTTTAATAGTATTACATGGATATAGACATGGGTTTTCTGCAAAGTAAATGGCAATGGAAATACTTTATTATTATTATTATTATTATTAGCTGGAGGAAGTTGTTAGGGACAGGGACATCTAAGCTTCTCTGCTCTCCCTGTTGCCACCGCGACCCTAGCTGGGCAAGCGGTCTGGAAAATGGAAAAAATGGAATGAAATTATTATTATTACTACTGTTGTTTTTGCTGTTGTTATCGTGTCATTGTTGCTCATAAAGATTCCGGAGTTCTTGTAAGACCTTATCGTGAAGATACATACATTTTAACTTTATCTGATTTTATTTTTTTTTAAATCTGTGATTCTCGCTACTCTATAACCCAGACCTTTTACTATCCAAATATAGTATATAGTATGTTGCAGAAGATAATTTTAACCTATGCTTTCTGTGGATTTCGAGTGCTATCTTTAAATAGGTTTTCATTTATGTGCACTGCTACAACTGTACTCAGCTTTTTCATAAAATGCAAAATCAGTTTGACGAGAAGACATTTTTGCAGCCATTCATCAGGCAAGGCCACCTTCCCAAGTGTGATAAAGGAAAAAAAAACTAATGGTACTTTAATCTTAATGGGAGTCAAAGAGATAATGCATAATCTTTATGAAGATAAGGTAGGACAGATGTTACTCCTCCATTAGAAGGAAGAGTGCCATGGGAGGTGGGGCTCTTAAGGCGATATGTATAATTGCAGTGATTCCCCCCCTCCCACTGGGTGAAGACCATGCTATAGAGATTAAAACAAACTTAATGGAAGGGTCACATCAACAGAAAGCTTCTGCAAAAGCAGGCCTTTAGAATGTAATTTATGCAACACCAAACCCCAGAATGGACTCCAAGTACTCACTTATTTTTATTCCTTTTGTAAAGCAAGCCCTTTTATCCAAAGTGACATGCAGGTTTTACCCTATTACAGACTATTCTGCTGAAGAATTTTCTCAAGTATTTCACTTAGCAAACCTCTACTGGGGACTGAACCACCAGCATGCAGTTTACCAGAGTCATCACATACGCACTTCCCATACGCAATCCATGCATTGAACTGGTTATGCATATGGATATTAGTTGTATTTAAATGAAAAAAACGTTTACCCATTCATTATCAGTGACCACTTGAATAATACAGGGTTATGGAAAAGCAGTCGACAGGATACCAGTCCATTGCCTAGCAGCCAAACACACACAGGGAAATTTTGAGTCACCAATTCACCTAAAATTTGTCTGCTGGAGGAAATAGAATTCCTGGAGGAACATTCCAAAAACATATTAACACAAGTTAATATGTTGTGCAGAAGTTGAGGCACCAGTGCTATCTGCTGTGCAACCCAAAAATTGTCCAAATTATATTGAAATTAACTTATTTTTAAGAAGAAAAAAAAAAAATGATCAAAGGTTGGGACAGAAACTAGCATACATTTCCAAAAAGACCCTGGCAATCCAAGAATGTCATTCCCATCTGTAGGAGTATAATTTCAATTGGCCTCCACAGACAGCAGATTGTACACTGAGGAACATACAGGAATTATTGTCTTGCTTAACAAAGGGAGAAATTTCATAATGAAACCCAGATTGCCAGAGCAGGTACAGATCTGTATGAACTGTTTCAGAGATTCTGGCTTCCACGAATAATGCCAAATTACGAATTTTCATAAGAACAGTTTTATGACATTTATTTCCATAACCATCAGAATTTTTTTTTTTATCCTATAGTATGCAGTTCAGTTCATCCAATGCAGTTAATTTTCCATTACTATATCTTGGGAGAAAATAGAAACATTTTTATGACTACATTTTGACATGACGGAGGAACGATTAATTTATGTTTCTGTTTGTACTTTACATTGCAGCATTACACCTTAACTTATGCCATTGCAGTCTATGGTTTTGCTCTCCTGCCACAGCAGAAGGAATAATCAGAATCAGAACAAGCTTTATTGCCAAGTATGTTTACACATACAAGGAATTTGTCTTGGTGACAGAAACTTCCACAGCACAGACAGGATGACAGTGACAAGACAAATTATTTTCTTATGTTTAACATTGAGGACATCCCCATCTGCCTGGTTGGTCATTTGACTGAATGCCTTCGATCTCAAGTGTGCAGCAAGCCCTGTACCACTGTGGCAAAAACATCAGAATTACATTTGGCTTAGACAAATGACTGAACCGTGAGCACAGCTGCCAGTGGGTGCCTCGTGCTCCATGGGCTTCGTCAGTGCTCATTACAGTGGTCTGTGCTCCTCTAGCATGTGCTCATTGCAATGGGTGAGGAAATTTGGAGCTCTAAATAAATTAATGCTTCACTGCTGTAATATCTTCAACTTTATGTGCTACCTGCTGACATCATCTGGAATAAAGTAAAATCTGCTTGGATGAAAAATTCTTCAGTGGATGTGAATTTGACCTTAAAACCTGCACTGGTATTTTTGGATCTGCGTGAAATGGATCACACACACACACATCTTCAGAACCGCTTGTCCCATACGGGGTCACGGGGAACCGGAGCCTACCCGGCAACACAGGGCGTAAGGCCAGAGGAGGAGGGGACACACCCAGGACGGGACGCCAGTCCGCCGCAAGGCACCCCAAGCGGGACTTGAACCCCAGACCCACCGGAGAGCAGGACTGCGGTCCAACCCACTGCGCCACTGCACCCCTCCTGAAATGGATCAAGGAAAACTAATTTATTTTAACATGGATTTACAGTACCAGTCATTTTTTTGTAAATACTATAATGAAAAAATTATCTCAGTCTCAAAAATTCTCAAAATACCCACCCTTTGGCTTAATATCAACTTTACAAACACAAGGCATTTGGTTAATAAGTAGATCTTTCTGTACTGAGTTAATAAAGCATTTGCTGGGAGGCTGGACAGCAGACTGCCATTTAGTGGAAATGTTACTGGCCAACCAGGACAAATTAAACACCAAGACTTTTTTTCTCAGGGCTATTTCCGAAAACGGAATTGCTTTCCATTATGTAAATAAGGATGGGGCCATCTCAGAAGAAAACATTGTACATAATACACATTACAATAGGACCTCTGTCCAAGTCTTTATGAGGTATATGAATACCAATGAGAAGAATATCAGTTCTGCACAGCCATTAATCCAAATCCATTTCTGTTATATGGGACTAAAAAGCCAGTAATGTGAAATATTAGTCTAATGAGCTTGAAAAACACATTTACACAGCTATCCATACAAACATTCATCCCTGTTATGGCATATGCTTCAATCAGGTCAAATCAAACCTATCTGCGATAATGTTTTAAGTTTTTTTTATGAATACGCTATGTATTACTTTTCAGTTTATCCTCATATTACTGAAGGAGGGAAAATACGTTGGCAATGTGAAATGCAAGTAACACAATGTGAACAGGGATACAGTTGGGATGAAGCAAAAGTTGCAGGAAGACAAATGGTACCCAGGATGTATGAAATTCAGTTAAGGTGTGTTTACAGAGTATGACACTGGTGTCAAACACAGGACCTACGAAAATCAGCAGGAGAACTAGAGAGGTGAGGTAAGAGGAGCTGCCCCCTTTACAGAACAAAATTGTATTCATGTTCTCTATGACTAATAAGCAATGCAATGTCCCAAGCGGGGTCGGGGTGAGCTGGAGCCTACCCAGCAACACAGGGCGCAAGGGACACACCTAGGACAGGATGCCAGTCCATCGCAAGGCACCCCAAGCAGGGCTCGAACCCCAGACCCACCGGTCAAAAACGCTGTGCCATCACGCCCCTCCCCTATGACTAATAACTATATTAAAATATTTTTTCATACTGGTTTCATATTAAAATATGCTGCAAACTGATGATCTTTATACCCGCAGATGAGCATGTGTAGCCCTATAGACTTACCTTCTCGTACACAAAGGAAGGATAAGCAATCAGACTGAACACATTCCAAGAACCCAGGATGACACACAGATTATAATACATAATATTAGAAGTGAACAATGTAACATTTGTTTCTATGTATAACATGGAATATAAAAAAGAATAGTGATAGTGTGTTATTGCTTTGTATTTTTATGTGAAAATATAAATTTTTGTATTGCCACTTGCATGGTAGAGGTGGGCACAAGGCCTGGATCAAGGTCTCGGATAGCAGGGTACTGGCCAAAAATAGTTGTTTACAGAAGTAAATAATAACTAAAATGGCAGCATGTTGTTCTTAACACAGGTTAACCAAACATATCATTTACAAACCAAAACCAACCAACAAACTACAAAGGAGCTACAAAAGCACCGGTAAGATGTGCAGGCCCAAGAGTGCAGCACAATATTCTCCCTCCATATTTCCACAGTCTTCTATCTCTTCTAATCTTAGATCAGCTACCTTAAATAGCAGCCATGATTATGCACTTAATAAAAGGCAACAAGTCATCATTATGATTTTTGAATTTGGGGGAGTGGTTATCAGGTGTAGTGCTGCTCTGTGCTGTGGATGCACCTGCCATAAAGTCAGACCTAACAAAGTTACTGAAAAATGTCTATGCTGCAATACATAGCAAATGACTAACATCTATTCAAGGAGTGTGTTATCCATGTGTGTTTGGAGATGGAAGGTTTATTTGCTTCTAGCAAATCTTTGGTATGTCATTGCTAACTCCGTGCTATGAGCTACCTTCTTCTTTTCACTTTGCTTTCTGCGGACTTTATTGACTGAACCCAGCTGGAGAACGGCGCTATTCACCTGTTTGCACCTGCAGCTCTCCAGGCACCAAATTGCCTATAAGTGTTTCTGAATAACAATGGGGAGAGGACCTCAGTCATCTCACATTTCCAAGAGAATACAGGCCAATGAACATTCCCTTATCATAGAGGTCTTGAAATGCCAATATCCTACTGTAAATGGAAAAGCACGTACACCTTTGGTGGCACTGGGAGTAACGCTGCTGTGTCACCTGTCACCTGAGTGACGCTACAGGGCATGCGTTCCCATCAGTCTGTGTGGAGAAGCATATTCTCCCTTGTCTGTGGGAGTTTTCTCTCACAGTCCAAAGACATGCTGTGCAGGTAGATTGGTGACTCCAAGTCACCCAGAGTGTGAGTGACAAAGAGAGAGTGTGTTTCACTGATATATGGATGAGTAACTCATTGTAAGGAGTGTAACTATCAGTCTAAGTCACCTTGGGTGAATAAGGTATGGACGGATAACACTACATAGTGTTCACTGGAAGTTGCTTTGGAAAAATGTGTGTGCTAAATAAAATAATGCAACTTTTATATTGCATCATGTACTGTCCCCAGTGCATAGTCTTGGCTTTTGCATTGCATGGAGCATGGAGCATGAGTTTATAAAGGAAAACAAAGTACTGTATCTTTATGATCAGAAGCACTTCCTGTGGGGTCCGTATGAATTTTTAGAGGTTACTCTAGAGAAACATAAAATATAAGCTCTTAAGAATCTCCAGATATACAAAAAAAGGTCAAAAAAGGACTCTAAGTATTTTAACCTCTGTCTCCAGAGGACTGATTGGTATTACAGGAGCAATATACAATTTCCCCAAATCTCACAGCAGTTAATGAACTTAAATTCCACTAAAAATTCTCCAAGGATTCCTCAAGTTTTTTTTTTTTTTTTTTTGGTCACAACATTGCTGGTACTGCTATGAGCTGAATGGCAACATTTTTCCTCCTGCAGAGAAGTTACCGCCCATCTGTGAATAAAAGTGTGTTAAAGAAGTGCGCCCTGGAGGGCCGAAACTGTTATTTTACTGTCTTTGAAGGAATCCCATTATCTAGCTGTTAAAATGTTAAACTTGGGTACTTTTTTTGCTGGAAGAAAAGAGACTGCACTGATTTTCAGGAGAGATCAAAGTCTTGGATTGCTGATAAGTGTTCATTTTGACTATTGTCATTGCTTTCTTTCCTGTTAATGGTGTTTTATGTGAGTCATTATCAAGACCACAGTTTTTAACAGTTAACTCTAACAGAAATAATGCTGCTCTGAGAATGTTCCATTGAACTTTCATATGTGTGTGGAAAAAGTAATTATTGTAGTGCTATATTGTCACTAATTATTTGAATGAAGTCAGTGAACTATAGACAAATGGTTACATGAATATTAAATGTGGGTAATCAATGACTGCTGCTGTCTTACTTAGTGGGGTAGTTGCTAGCATAGCAGTTAGAGCTGTTGCATTTGTACCTAAAAGTTACAGGTTCAATTCCCAACCCTCTGACTGTTGTACCCTTAAGCATGGTACTTACCTTCAATTGCCCCAGTAAAACTGCATACTTCTGTAAATAGTTGTAAGTACCTTAACATGGTAATTCCCTTTGGAGAAAATTGTCAACTAATGAATAAATGGGTTCTAATACCCTTAGAAAAAGGTTTTATGATGGTGCATGACAAAGTAATTCCCTTCAATATTTAGTTTTTAATGTATGCTAAGTAATGAAATCAGTTTTCTTTCTGTTCAAATATATTAAGTTATTGTTTATTAATCATACTATCATAAGTTCTTTTAATGTTTATACTGAAAGTAATCTGGTGTGATGTGTATGTGATGATAATAAGTGATACATTTTAATGTGATTAATTATGGGCATTAAGATTGTGACTCATTACCCTTAAAAATGTATCGATTGTCATGGCTGCAGCTGCATTTCCTTAGTTAATCTAAGTTCTGTTTTTGAAAACATTTTCAAAAATTAGTCAAATTGAATCAAGGGGGAAAAAAAATGATTTGATACTCTGAAATACATTTTTTGCAGATTTTAATGTTTCAGTTTCTGTTTTCCTGACTGGTAAATAATTATCCTAATGTATTTTACACTCACTTGGACGCATCCCTTTGCCATTCCTTTCATAGACGTGAAAAATAAATTTTCTGCTAAATCAAGGTTGGTCATAGTTTCAATGCTTTTTGAAAACTCATACAGATAATGAAAAGGTTATGTGCGCTAGTTCTGGTGTGGTATTGTGTCATTCAGAAAAGTAGAAGAAATTCAGATTTTCCTAATGTAAATCCAATGGAATGGATTATTCTGGTAGACTACTATAGCTTAGCACAGGCATGTAGTGTAGCCTAAAGGTTGCATGCTCAAGTTGAACAAGGAGCCCTCTTGTTGTATCTTTGTTGAATCCTGGTCTGTCTTGGTTATACATATGTCAAAGTGCCAGGTTGTCAGATCCGAAGGGATGTGACTACTCACATCGATTTTTAGGCAGAGGAGGAATGGAAGTGGTTCTTCAGTGTCTTCTTCTGTGCATGCGTATTGGGTGCAAGTATGATGAAAACCACGTAAACTACACCAACTCTCAGTTGAACTTGAACTCATGCCCACCAAGCAGCAGAGCACGAGCTGTACTTGTGTCACTGTGGCACCAGTTATGCATAAACAGACTCAAAATATGAATAAGAAAAACAGATTCCAAAAAATTACACAAGCCAACATAAAGGTCTAGTTAAAGCTTCCCCTTTCTGATGTTCTCAAAAAACATCCATTCTATTCCTCTCAATGTTCCATTAAAATATTTTAACTGATAGGACAAATAGAGAATTTAAATGTTAACACAGGACATTTATAAAAAGGCTTCTATGAAAATGTTCCAGCAACTGAGCTGGGAAGTTGAATAACTACATTCAAATGTTATGTTTCTTCACCTGGGGATCACGTCTTGAAGGACAATTCCAGGAGCAAAGGGTGACACTGTGATTTGAGTGAAAAAAAAGAGGAAAGTGCTTGTCTCTAATAAAGACTCTGTGATCTTTTTGAACTCACAGTCTGGCTCTCATATATTTGTTTTCCTTCAGACTGTCCATTTCCCACACTGATTTTTGCAATTCCTGCTTCATTCGGGGAAAATAATATTGACAGATGGATTCAGACAATTGGGAACAAATTTAATGCTGAGGATCATTGCAAACGAACATCGTTGGCAGGATACACAACAGCAGAATCATTAAATGCCCACCTTAACTCACTGCCATGCACATCCTGCACAGCAATTAGTGGGAGAAGCAGGGAAACATGCTGAAAAGGGTTTATTTCACAGCTTGTTTTTAACAGGAATAATAAATGTTTTTCAAGATTCCATTCAGTAGTGTTTTTTCAAACTTTTTAATTTCACTGACATGATTTGCCTTGCAATAAAAAAAGCCTGATTTCCAAGAAATGACAGAGGATGGACTGGAGATAATCCATATTTCTTATAAAAATGCTTTGTTTAAAAAATATGAGTAATTTGACAAAGAGGATATGCATCTAAGATAAACACAAAGGTTTGAAAAGCACCTGACAGGTAAAATTTGTGAAATAAATACAAAGTAATAAGAGTTCATCACTCCAAGTGTGACAAATGTATTTCTCCTGTGTTACTGAGAGCACAGCAGGACACCAGTCCAAGGCTGTCTGCGGTTTTACCCTATGGGGACAAGTTTTGCAACAGTGCAAAACATGCATTAAAATTTTAAATTGAGACGGAGACTGCTCAAGTTTATTTGTGCACTCAAACCATGAGAGGATTTTTCAGTAAAAATGGGTGTCTGTTGACCAAACTTCCTTTTTCAAAAAAACTTCTTTCTAGAATAGTCTGGCTGGCTGTTTCAAATGTCATGTCAGCCCTGGCAAACCAAGGGCAAATCAAAGGAAGTATCACACTGTAAATGGGACAATGTTCATGCCGCCCTCACACCCTGTAGGGTGGTCCCTTCCCGAATGACGAGTATATGAACTAGCACATGGTGAGGGCAATGGGTGCCTTCAGTCTGGATACCTCATCAGCTGCGTTGCGATGAATATGCATAGAAGCTAAACATATTTCTGCATGTTGCTTTTCTCCATACCAAACTGACAGCTTTTCTGATATGAGTTTCTTAAAAATTGATGTTGATAAAAATAAGCTAACTCATTTATCTGTTTCCAGTTTGTCTTAGAAGAGAATTTGTGAGTAATGTGAATGCAGTTCTATGAACACCAATACAGTGGCATACCCAAGTATTGGGAGAATAAAAATATTGCCAATGGTACTTAGTGGAGAACTCCGGGGGTACACCTCCCAGGATACATATGCTTTGAAGTCCAACAGACACTACAGTGGTAGAAAAGACTGGATAAACTATGTATTTATTTTAAATGTCACAGGACTGAAGCAAACACAAACTCCAGAAGTACCCAAGAATCGATACTTGTAGAGAACTGAATAATCATTAAACTCAGCACAGTCAGGGTTTATATTCCTTCTCTTTCCATTCTCCTTTCTTCTCTTCTGTTGTTCTAACTATCTACTGGCACAGCTGGTCCTTACAGAACACCTTCACAAAGAGCAGAGACTCTACTGTCACCTAGGAAACAAAACCTCATCTAAGCAGGCTTTTGTTGTTTCTTTACATGCACATGTGACACTTATAATCCACCTTCTTAACAATACAAATACATTAACAACATCACCACCATTTTTGAGACGATAAAATTCACCAGTCCACATCTTTCTCTCTGCATTACCTCAGTCAGTTCTGAGCAAGGCAAACTATAGAAATGCATGCCGATTTCTGAGCGCTCAGTGGTGCAAAGAGTGACTCGCAACAAAAACATGAGTGACCCAAAAAAAGAATAAGTACAGGCTGCACCACTATGCCACCCTCTATATACCAACTGTCATAACTGTGGTGGATTAGGTGAGCAGACTCAATCGCTGATGCTTATGTGCTTTATTCGTATCACACGGGATTGCACCCAGAGAACAGAACAGTCAGCCTTGGAAGATAGGTGAGGAGAACGTCTCTCAGTTGGAGGTTCCGCAGCCAGGTGCGTTGGGGCGGGTGCTTTGTACTGCATCCCTGGGGCTGTCAAGGGAGGGGGTCAGGGTAGTCGTGTTGTTGCTGGGTAAAGGGGGTCACGGTGGTCTTGTTGTTGGCGGGTACGCAGTCGTCAGGGGCAGGAATGCCAGCGACACCAAGAAATATAGAAAAATACACACTGCCTTGGCTAGTTCACATCTCCGTTCAAAAGAAAGTAGATGTGACAGGGTTTATAAACTATTTCACAATTTCCCTATTTTCACATGCCAGCAAGGTCATGTATAAGGCCATCCAGCACAGACTACAGTCATGCCTGATCTACAAGCTGGGTTCCGAAAGGGATGGGAAATAAGGGATATCATTGTTATTGTGAGATGGACAACTGAATAAAAGCTCTACATGTAACTTGTACACTGAACACATCACGAGATAAGCCAAATTAGACTGAAAGAAAAGAGCATTCAAAACTTGTTGAAAGAACTTCAGTGATGTTTGCGATGCGAATTTAAATGCACTGACAACAGAGGATTCAGAAAAGTTAAAATCCTGTTAAAAAAACTCAGGGTGAAGAGCCAAAACAGGACTACAATTAAATGTGAAGTAAACTAATATGGTGACAGCTGGAACAGCATGAAGTTTCAGTGCTGACTGTGAAGACAATGAAGTCAGTCAAATTCTTCCTCTTGGGATCGATAATGAATGCAAGGGATCTAGCAGTCAAGTGTTAAGCATAACACTTGTATTTGGCATGGCTACAATGCAAGATCTGGAAAAGGTTCTAAAATGTGCTGATTTCTCTATAAGAATTAGAATAGCAGTGTTGCTTTCTATAAGGCTATAGAGGATGTGACAGCAGGACTTTGAAAAACTGCTGCGACACATGGTAGTGTAGCAGTTAGAGCTGCTTCTTTTGGCTCTAAAGGCTGCAGGTTTGATTCCCCACCTCTGGCTGTAGTACTCTTGAGCAATGTACTTATCCTAAATTGCTCCAGTAATTTACCCTGCTGTACAAATGGGCAAATAATTATAAGTCGCTTTGGAGAAAAGCATCAGCTAAATGAATAAATGTAAAAACTGGATATAAGGAAAAAAACACCCGTTTGAACTGTGGTGCCAGAGGAAAGTTTTAAGGATACGTGGATAGCCAGAAAAACAAACAGTTGGAAAGTGGATCAAATTAGGATGGAGCTCTCATTAGAAGCACAAATAATGAGACTTGGGCTTACTGTGAATAGGACATATCATGTGAAGACCAGTTTCTCTTGAAAAGACTGTAATGCTTGCGAATGTTAGCAGAAGAAAGAACGGGACAACCAACAACCTGATGGATGGACACAGTCTCATTGATAATGGACACCATTCAACACTAAGGACAGATGTCTTTGGAGACACTGTATTTACGTGTTTTCCAAGAGATAATACTGACTTGATACCACAAAAAGCTAAGTATGAGTAAAAATGCTTAAAGGTAAGTCTTAATGTTTAATATTACTGATCAAATAACTGAAATTTGTCAGTATATTACAAGCATGTACATTTAGAGTACACAATGAAACTTGAATGCTTAGGAAATATTTTTAATAATTAATAATTTAAGAAGTTATCACCTGGAGTATAAATGACCAATTTATCATTTTTTGAAAAAAAAAAAAAAAAGACTACATAGGGAATAAAGTTTTTGATGTAACAGACAAATTACTAGGTCACAGTGGTCTACAGCCTATCCTGGAAGCATAGAGCATAACAAAGGATATACCCTGAAGAGCATGCCTGTCCCTCACAGGGTTCTTGACAGTCAAAAAAGCAACATAAAATTAAAAGTCAAGAACTGGAATGAAGCATAGAAGTAAATGAAATGAAATGTAATCAACAAAATGCCATCACAGCTCTGCTGACCCATCTAGGCAGTTTCTGCAGGAAAGCTATTTTCTATGTTCACTTTTTGCTTACATCCATCTCTTTGCTCAAGGACCTTCTCTTGCACCTGCTAGCAGAAAGGCTAATCATTTAGCAATAGAGTGTTACCCAAAGCTCAGCTCCCCTGTGCTGCAGGCCTTGCTCTTGCTGGCTTCACACACAGACAAGCGATGTCTCCCGCTTCACAGATCACAAGTATCGTTGTGCTGCATTATCAAGCTGCTATTTATGAGGGCTAAAAATCAGACCCAAGGGCAAAGAATGCCACAAAAATATGTTGTCAAGATAAATGTTTTTAAAGGACAAACTGACAGTCAAAAGAGCAGGGATGCTGTACAATAATATCAATGGAGAGCCAAGAACAGGCATTTTACATAAGCAGCTAATTGGTTTGGACAAGTAGCAGAAAACATTATCTGGTTGCAAATATTTATGTGGGGATATTTTTGCTTTGTTTCGCAAAAAAAATCACATTACTCTCAGCTTCTACCTTTATTGTTTTGTTATTGTTTTGATTCAATGTGAGTTCATTCCATGTATGCAGGAATTTCTCTGACTGAGAAGTGCTTTCCAGCATTCACAGCTGACTCATACTGAAATTCAAAGACTATGACTGAGTATGTCAAACGTTAAATTATTCTCTGTATCATAAAGTTTGAAAATAGTAGTCCTTGTAGTAGTAGTCCTTGTAATTATAAAAAGCAGAATACTTCATTTCCTTTTTCGGAATGATGCAAAGATAATGATAAGCAGGTCAATACTTCAGTTCTGACTTAAAGATGTTGCGAAGAACAAGTCTTCATATCAAAGGCAAAACTGTTTTTTTTTCCCCTCTCTTTGCTGTTTTTATAAAGTTGTTTAAAAATGTTATGAAGTTTAAGATGATTACTCCCATTGAGAAGTGTACAGCTGGTATCATTTTTCGAAAGTATATTTTGAAATAGTTTACGAACATATATATGTTGAACTGGTGTTTTTTTTCTGTTATGTTAATGAGTTACATCATGAATACTTAATGAGGTAATGCTATGAATTACTTTAAAAAATTGTTCATCTTGGGTTTGCTATAAAATATATAGGTACAGGGGGCTGCGGTGGCGCTGCAGGTTTGGCCAGATCCTGCTCTCTGATGGGTCTGGGGTTTGAGTCCTGCTTGGGGTGCCTTGTGATGGACTGGAGTCCTGTCCTGGGTGTGTCCCCTTCCCCTCCAGCCTTGCACCCTGTGTTGCTTAGGCTCTGGTTTGCTGGAACCCAGCTCAGGACAAGTGGTTTCAGTCAATGTGTGTGTGTGTGTGTGTTTATACAGATACATCAAAGGAAAAAATCTTACAAAAGGAGCCATTTCATTGAGAGGGGGAAAAAAAAAAAACTATAATAATTTACTGTGGACATTCTTCTCAGTACTTTCTGGAAATGCTCTATACAGTCTGTCCACAGCTGACTTGTTTTCGTGCTAAAATGTGCTTACATTACTTGAGAGCAGGGCAGATCTCTAGCTGGGTGAGTGCTCCAATTTACTGATGGGCCTCATCCCAGTATTTTTTTAATGTTCTGGAGCTTTCCTGTCCCTTTACTAGCTCTTTGCACACACAGCCTTAGTTTACAGATTATATGGACATGAAGAGTCAGAAAATGCAGTTCAATGAAATAGAGGATGACAACCTTTGCCATGCTGTTAAATGACACAATGTCAAGGGAAATAAAATGAGACAACAATGCAAATAGTGAGTGCCTCATTAAGGCTGCACAGAAAAGGTTTTCATTGTTCATTGCACAATTTATTGGTTCGCAAATAAACACCCTCACTTTCATGCTGCTATTACATACTGATTTCAGAACATAAATAGAATTTGCTGGTAATCTTTCTTTTTTTTAGACTTCCTGGACAATTAAGATCTTTTATGACATTCAGCGGAGTACCTTAGGATAAATACGTTAAAAATATAAATAAAGATGTAGAAAATATTGAAAGTGCAAACATCCATTAGCTTTTCAGAGATATAGATTTTCTGTGGCTGATTTTGATATTGCACTTCACTGATGACCACTGAAGATTTTACTTTATGCAACATCTTTTCTCAATGTACCATATTTGTGTTTGTTAGGAAACTATCTGAAAAAAATTTTAAAAAATGAGTACAAGCCCTTTTTTCCCCACTATATGACAGGTGAACACATCATTTTTGAGACTTTAAAATCATGAATTTTGGCAGTGTTGTACATTGTTATCCTCAGTGTTCTGTATTTGCAACAGGACTGAAGCTATGAAGACTTATATGACGTTCTTAGAAAACAATTTACTTCTTCAGCATGCATGGAGTTTATTTCTCCAGCATGTATGCTTGGGTTGATTAATTTCACTGCTGCATGTGGCAGATAGAATTTTTCAGTTGGGCAGAGATACCAAATGATATTTGAGTTGTTTTATCCTGCTGTGCTGTATTCTTTGTTGCAAAAATCATTATACAACAAATACAACATATGGTAAATTCTTGAAGGGAAGAAAAGCACTGTAAATTCTTATACCAGCATTCACCACACATCACAAAAGCACAGTACAATCAGATTTTTTGTGATTCAACAGACTTAAGTAAATTGGCCATTTCCAAATACTCTTCAGTGTTCAGTTCTTCTGGTTTCAAATTGATTTTTTGAATCAATTGAATACCTTCAGTCTGTGCTCGACCCAGTGGTCAGGACAGTGTCTGAAAAGAGAAATTTCAGTGAATTATCTTTCCCTGTAAGCAAGGTATTCTACCCCTTGTTGACTGGACAACCCTTGCAGGATAGATCATGTTTGGCGTACATGTATGTTGCATTACCCATCACACTACTGTATTTCTGTTATCTGGATTACAGACACGTGGGAATTCTAATGTGCAGAATCTCTTTCCATCGTCACTGTATATGTTCTTGCAATGTCTTGTTCTCCACTGTATCTTACTCTTTGTTTTGCAAGTCATGTTTGTTGAAAAATATTCTTTTGAAATATTTGACTTCGTATTTGGGCTAGTCAGAATATGAAAAATCATGTAGTTTGAATATTGTGGCATGTTTATCCATCTATGCAATGCAGAGAGTATAGAATTTACTTAAGTTCACTTAAACTGCTGTAGTAGAGCTGTATTTATGTTTTTGTCTGTTCGAAGGACTATATCTGAATTGAAGTCCATGTCTTTGTTTTTCTGGTTTAACAGTTTCACACTGCTTCTAGTAAACTTTTGGGAAAGACTTTAATTTGCTGTGTAGCTATGTGTAGGGATACATAGCAAGCACTAGAAACAAGGAATTAAGGAGTCACATTTAATTTTTTTTTTTTTATTATTATACTTGTGTCATTACTCAAAGCTCTTCTGCTGATCAAGGCAACTGACAATTACATTTATAATAAATTTTCTATCATGTGCTTCTCACCCTTTTATTACCTTATTGATTATACCGAGAATGTTTATGTGGAAGGTATTTCTATCTTTCTACAGATGAAGTAGAAAGAAGGTGTCACCTAGCTCAATTTTTTTATTACCATTGTAGGCTTGGAAGCCTATGTTACATGATCTGGTTGAACACAAACAAAATATAGAAATGAAAACAATGATGCAATTCTTTGCACATCAAAGGTAATTTTTGCTGTGCTCTTTCTAAATAATTTACTTATATACACTTTTATTCTGCCACATATACTGTGAATACATTCACCTTCAAGTATTATCCTGTGTACATACTGTCCACAATTTTATCCTTATTAAATTGCAGCATTAAAAAATATATATACACGCATAATTATTTGGCACAATTAGGGTTCATAACATTTTGTCACATATACAGCACAGGTCCTTAAAAAGATACAGCTTGATACTGCATTAAAAGAGTATTAATGTAAACATTTACAGTATATATTACTTGTCATTTACTTTTAAAATGCAAAGGCTATATTGAAAAATAAAATTTCACATCTTAGACTGAAATTGGTGTTAAGCTGTGTCATAAACAAAAGTTATTTAAAATTCAGATTACAGTTACAGCAGAGCAAAACACATTGTCAATAAATCATTCAGCTTCAGACAAAAAAAAAAAAAAACACATTTTGTGGTTACTGTTAGCAGGTAAAAAATGAATTTCACACAAAATTAGGAGTGAAGCAGATGTATAACCATTTCTTTAAAATGTAGAATTTTGTAACTGTGATAAATTCCCAGTGTCCATTACTGTCAATTACTTCCCATTACTGTCAATTAATCCTTTTCCCACATCAAAGAAAAAATGTAAGGGTTTTATTATTCCTAACATTGACATCATCTTCAGTTTGGAGATGAAGAGGGACTGGAACTTTTTTGGGCTTCCTTTTCAACTCAGAGGTCATAAACCACCTGAAAAAAACAAGATAAACATTATTTACCTTCACTGGGTAGTTAGTTACTCATTTTTGCTTGGAATTTAATTTCATGACTTCAAGGCTTCAATCATAATATTGAGGAAAACTACACATCAAAATATTTTAACAAATGAGCAAAGCTAGATGGAAAAACAAAAAGCAATAATAGAATTCACAGTTCCATCTATGATGAGGATCCTCTCAGAAAACAAACTGGTGTGTATATGGCTGGGAAATATGGCTGGATTTCTCTTCCTGTTGTTGCTCACATCAACTACATATTCTACATTCGACTAGGCATCGTAGGACTGTGGGAGGAATCGAATGAGTCGCACTCTCATCCAATATGTATTACATTGCCCAACGAAGCCTGCAACCAGCAGAGCTAAGCAGGGGATGGCTCACAGCTTGGACATCTGAGGAGGTGTGCGCATAAGTTCACCTTCCTGAAAGTGACCTGGATTTTGCACTTGACCACTGATGTGAAGTTGGGTAACTGGTTTCAGCTAAACTGAAAGAAAAAGGGTTTTTTGGAAAAAATTTAAAAAAAAAAAACAAAGATTGTTAAATACATAACAATAAATGGCATTTCTACATCAGAAGAGTTACTTTTTTTGTTAATTTTTTGCTGATGTTCTTTACAGGTTTTGAAAACCAGTTACCAAATTAATATTTTGCTGCATTGGGTTCCAATAGGAGAGTAGCATATTTTCGCTTGATTCTACCATATATTGTCTTAAAAGGTTGTGGTTTACCGCAATTGATTTTAATTGGACGTGCTATTTGCTACTTTCTGCCCTTGAAATATTATACAAGAAAAAAGAAAAAGCACTAATATATTTAAAAACATATGAAACAAGGAAAATTAAAACTGATTTTTTTTTTTGTCCCATTTCATTATAAATTTCTATTGAAAAGTAATTGAATTTGTAGTTGAATTTTTTTATTTTTTGATCTCCCTTGTGATATTTTTCCCAATAGTGTTGGAAGTCTAAGTAACTTGATTTATGGCATTTTTATATGAAGTTACAGTGAACTGAAAAAAATTACAATATTGCTTTTCTGACTTCATTACTTCTCTGACAGCCATAGCTCCTTTCGGTTCCCTGATGCTCTTACGATATATATCAGCAGATAAGCTTGAGTCACAGAGCAATATTTGTCATCCTGTTGTATTTCTGTGAAATCCACCTCAAGCAAGGTTGAAAAATTGTCATCTTCCATCACTGGTAAATGCTCTGGAGGCTTTGACTGTTTTTATCTATCCATGTGTACATTTTAAAACAGTGTTCCAATTAATGTTTTCTGTTTTTGTCTTTGAAACCTTAATACTTAATCTTGGGCTCTGTTCACTGAATTTTTAATAAGCCTTATGCTGTAATACATGTTGGGGTTATTTTTGCCAAGTGCTAAGACTGGAAATGCCAGTGATACAGTTCATACAGACACCCCTTGACTTATGCAAATAGACCGTTTTTCAAACCCTTATGTAAGTCAAAAATTACGTATGTGAGATTTCTCCTCCACCATTCAACCTAATAATAATTAATAATTTTTCCATCTCACTTATTGCACCTTGATGTTTATTTGTTATTGTTTTCATGCTAGCTGTTCATTTCAGGTGCTCCTTTATACATGCAGCATCCTTCACTAGTGTATTCAGAGTCGATATGGCTAAACCTAGATCAATTCATTTCAATTCAATTTATATTTATAGAACACTCTTCTCGCACAGTGACACAGAGCACTTGAACACGGGCATATGGTAAAGAAACAAATAGTTCCCATGCTACAGATGATAATCTTTGTCCACCTTCATACTTCCTTATTATTTTCAATTTCATTTACATTTACTCATTTAGCAGACACTTTCTCCAAAGTGACATCAATCTCATAGAAAATACAATTTGTGTACCATTTTTGTACCATTGTGCATTTCATCTCCAAATCAATTGCTGTACACTTGTGAATCATTTCTCGTTTTCCTTCAAGTACACGTTTTTCACCAAGCATTTTAACTAATGAAATGGGTAAAAAATATGCGAAACAAGCAATACACTAACGACAGGAGATGCATTCATGGCTCCAAACACATGGGAACTGGGAAGATGCAGCTTCCTGCCTTGTCTGGCTACACCAACTTGTGCTTAACGTATTTCAGATGTGTTGCGTAAGCGCTATCCGTAAATAATGTGTATGCTGGGAATTTTTTACGTAAGTCCGGATTTATGCAAGTCAAATTTACGGAAGTAGAGGGGTGTCTGTATTTTCTTCAGAGGCAGTCCAAGAAGTTGTGAACAGAGGGAGAACACTTCGAAAACATGCTCAGTTCTTTGTCTATTTTGTCAGTCTGACAGCAGGTGATGCAGTGGTTAGAGCACCCAGGTTCAATTCCAGCCTCTTGCTGTAGTACCCATGAGCATTTGCCCTGAATTGCTTCATTAAAAACTAAAGAGTATAAATGAGTAAATGATGGTAAGTAGCTCTAGGTTCTAAGCTGCTTTAGAGATAAGCATCAACTAAAAATATAAATATCTACACATATTTTATAAGAAAAAGGTATGAACACATAGTAAGTTTATACTTTTAATTATTTTTTTTTTTTAAGTTTTTGACTGAACCCTGTATACAGACAATTATATAATTATAATGGTAAAAACAGACTAAGATTTACATTGTCTTGAAATCAGTCAAATATTTGAAATACTGTTGAGGAAAAAGAAAATGGTAACTACAGAAAGATGAATTTTTTCAGTGGTACTCATCACCATATTGTCAAAATGAGAATAAAAAATAAAAGTACCCCATATGGAGTACAAGCTGGAGTTGTGCACCATAAGGACCTCGATTCTACCGAAAAATACTTGATTTGCTTGATGTCCTATGAAGATTACTTGGATTATTTGTTCCCAGTATTTAGCCCAGCACAGAACCAGTTTTGCTTTTCCAGCCAGACTCAGAAATGTGAATATCTTTGTTTCTTTTTCCATTTTTACTTTATTTTTAACTTATTGCGGTGGTTACTTTTACATTGTTTTCTTAAATTTATGGTGACTTCTGAGACATTAGTGCTGGAAGGGATTACAGGAAGAGACTAGGGTTATGCCATTGTATGACTAAAGTTATGTAAGTTTTCCACTTTAAATTATTACCTAGAATGTCAAAGTAATGAAGAAAAAGAGGATCTCAATATTCTTACAAAGAAAGTAAAGGACGTTCTTGCATTTCTAGAAGAAACAAATATTTACTTATCGGCACATTGAAAACTTTAAAGGACTGGGCTGGCCAAGTTTACTTTCCTTTGTTTAGCTTTAAAAAGAGAACTACTTCTATTAGAATTAAGATGATTATCCATTTTACCTCATTCACAAAATTTACCTCACCCCAGTACACAGAGTATTCCTAGGATATTTCAGCTGTGGTTTCAATGTAGACCTGTTCTGTGTACTTCATTTGGTAGAAGGACAATAACAACAACTGTATATTTATCGTGGAAATATTTCAGGGTCCAAACTTAATAGAATACCAAAAAGCTCCTTTCTTAAATACATGGTTGACTTCACAGTTTACAGTCTTGGTTGCTCCTGTTGATTTGCAAACAAAACAAAAAAAATGCACAATAATACTAAAACTTGTAACTCTAAATGATACTGTATTAATTCAGAAAGTGGTAAGGATCTGAACTACTTGGTAGACGACTGTAACAGTAAGATTTTCTTAATTATAATGAATACACACCTTTGAGTGACATGCTTCTTTCAAGAATGGTATTATTACATTTTTCACAGCGCTTGAAGAGTTTTATATGCAACTATAAAACTCCAGAGGTAGGCCATGAAAAGGAGACAAGGGGCTATAACCTTGGCAGTTAATGAAAACCCTCTAAATCAGATGTGTTTAGCATTAAGGCTTTGTGAAACATACATTCTAAAACAGAGAAACACCAAGGAAGTATTTCAGTATTAAGACTGATCCATAATAGGAAAGTGACATCCAATAAATTCTGGGCACAAAATAATTAATTTTGTCTGGAGCACTTATACTGTCTACTTTTTAAAGTTTTTTGTTGTGAAAAACAAAAGCGTTTCTTATAATCCGAGAAACATGGCTACAAATCTGCTACAGGTTTTTGTCATTATGAAGGCTTGTCTTACTGGTGGACTCTGCCTATGCCTGCTGCCAAATGAAATGAATGTCCATTTTAGGGGTTCAGTCCACAAAATGCACAAAGGTTCTCTCAAACAAGTGTATTTTGCTTAAATAATAGCAAGGTTGGTTTCTGTAATGAAAAAGATACTGCCTCTAAATATAAGCATCAAGAAAGAAATGCAGCTTCTCTCAAAATATAGCAGCCTTTCACCCAGTATATCAGTTTCCCTCATTTCATATGGAATTTTGATATTTGACATAAAGATTATTTGAGATCTTAGAAATATCACAAGCCAGGTTGATTTGTATTTAAGTGTCCTGAAATACACACTTAAAAAAATAAGTAATGCAAATTTACACATTATACTGTAAGCAAATATATCAAAAGGTCTTGCAAAGAAGTCTCAGCGAATACTTCTTGAAGCTTGAATTGACTTGACAGGTAAGACTTATTTAGTTGGGATAACAGACAATGTGAAATTGGCCAATCATGCGTGTCTTAACTGGAGATGCATTCATGATAAAAACTGAAAAATAATTTATTAAAGCAAGTGCTGCATGCAAAGCAAACACCAAACACTATTTTGGTTAGTGTTAATTTACAAGTTAATGTTTACCTGAAACAGATTGACAGATACTGATAAGGATAGTTGTTAGAAACCACAAAACAATGGTCTCAAATTACCACAGAGACTGAATCTTTTCTATTGTGATCCTGTATGGTTTAAAAAAAAAAAATTTAAAAAAATGTACACTAATTGTCACAAACCTTGCAGGACTGCCTTTCAGAAACCATTTGTTTCAAATGCCATTGTGAAAAGTGTGTAATCTGCAGTGATGTGCATACAATTTATCATGAAACTAATAAATTATCTTTTACCACAGGGCTTCATGGCTGCAGAAAACTAAAGAATCCCTTCATACCATATTGCCTGTTTCCAATCATAAAATTTTCTGTATATATAATGTTACAGGCAGCAATTTTATGGCACGCACCTGGTCTGGTCATTACTCGGACGGATGGATGGATGGATGGATGGATGGATGGATGGAAAGCCATATTAGATGGCCTTCTACATCCGTTGGTGTAAACAATGTTCCCTCAAAATGTTTCTGTACTCCAAGATGGTAATTCCCTTATACACTAATTCAAAAATACTTTCTTGAAAGCCAGGATGATGTAAAATGCCTAAAATGGATGCCCCATTCACCAGATTCAATCATTATTGATTTTATGAGATGCTATGTAGCTCACATTAACAAACAAAACTTATTTCGACCTCCATATGTCAAAAATGGAGGCTTTTTCCTTGATGAATGGTCCAATATCGCACCCCACTCAGTTCAGGACTTTCACAGCAGCATTCCAAAAATGACTCGAAATGTTCTGAAGCCCATGAATAGCCCTTGGAATAGTCCTACTCCCTATTCTTTTTTTTTTTTTTTTTACTTACTTTACAGTCATTTATTTTTGATGTCTAATATTTTTATACACACATATATATTTAAAGTATACTTCAAAACAAAACCACTTTTAAATGTTAATCTTATTATGTTAAGCTGCTTTCAACAGGTCTTCATTTCAAAGTGACAAACAACAATTACTAGTAGTGCATCAGCTAACAACCAGCTATAAAGAAAAGTATTTCCCAACCTCCGATTTTACAATTTCAGAACCAACAAACCACATCTCTAAAAAAATCCCTTCATATAATGATATTCTTAGCACTCTATATACAGGCGGTATACTTTTCCAACACTAGTTAAACCAAGTAGGTAAGTAGAATCGGGTATGTAGTTTCAGATTTGAGATTTAGATTTCAGAAGTTTATTTTAATATTTTATACAAGATAATGATCACCCTTATAGGGTTCACGTACTTCCAAACAAGTGTATACAGAACTCTAAAGCAGTCAGCAAAACTATGACTTGAATATGTTGCAGTTAAAAATGACTTTTCAGCATGATTCTCTGTACCTTTTCAAGGTCTTCCATGATTAGATCCTGGTCATTCAGGGTGGAGCTTACAGTGGAGCGGTTGTTGTCGTCACAGTTGACACTAGGAGCAGCGGCCCCTTTCGACACTTGCAAATTGGTGGGGAGGACAGAATTTGCTTGGACCCTGTGTGAGTAGGTCTCTTTCCGCCCAATGCTGGCCGAGCACAGTTGGAACTTGAACGCCGCCTGAAATCCCTTCCGGAAGTTTTCATTGAAGAAGCCGTAGATGATTGGGTTGACGCTGCTGTTGAAGAAGGCTAGCCAGTGTGCAAAAGGGTAGATGTAAATGTTTATCACCCTGTACTGGTGTTCGGTCAGGCTGGCGTAGTCACTCAGCATCATGAGTGTCCAGAGGGGCAGCCAGGAAAGGATGAAAAGCAAGGCTACGGTGAGCAGCATCTTGATGACCCGTTTTTTCTTCTTTGACACTGCTTGGCGATTTTCCTGGCCAGGCTTGCCCCCTGTGGGCATGGCTGTCTTGAACAGCGTAATGCCAATCCGGGCGTACATAATCACAATCAGGGTCAGGGGTGCGAGGTAGATGTTGGCAAACAGGACAGTGGTGTAAATTTTTCTCATCCCCTGGTTAGGCCAGTTTTCTCTGCACCAGTAGAAAGGGATTGTTTCATTTCCATCCCCAAGAAGTACCCGTACATTGTGCTCCTTGGTGACTTGTAGCATGACCCCAGATGGGCACATGATGGAAAGTGCCAAAACCCAAATAATCAGAATTATTAACATTGATGTTGATATTGTCAGTTTCTGTTTGAATGGGTAAACAATGCATCGAAACCTGAAATAAAAATTTTAAAGAAGTCTTGAAGAAACCTTTTAGTTAGTAGTACTTTGTATTACAGTTAAAATATTTCCATTACTGTGTAAACAATTACTTTGCTTATTTAAACTTAGCAGTGAAAGCATAGCATGGCTTTACCAGTTTGTTTACTCAATTTATTCAGTGTGACTGCATTAAATATGAGTTCACAACCAAGGTATATTTTTTTTAGAAGTCAAACAAACAAAAGAACAAGACCTGTCAACAGCGATGGCAACCAGTGTAAACACAGATGCTGACACTGACATTCCTTGAACCATCCCACTCAGTTTGCACACCAAACTTCCAAATGGCCACCCTGTTAAAAAGTTAGCATATTGGAAAGGGAACCTTAGGGAAAATAAACAATTAGTGTAGATATACTTTCAAAAAGATTACCTATGTAAATTTAACCAAAACTGTTATATTGCTTAACGTAAAAACTTTCTCTATATGCCAATAGCAGTTATGTGAAAAGACTATTGAAAAGCTATGTCAAAAGGCTATTAAGTGTGTATGAGATAAATCAGTCTCGACTAATGAGAAATGCTTCTGGATGAGGGTATTGATTTTCTGCTCCTACCTTAAGATGCAGCATTTATTCATATGTTAATCAGACTCAACAAGATTTATTAGAATGTAATTATGATATTTTATTCCATGCACGTAATCATTTCAGTTCCTCTAAGTTATCTTTACTTGTAAAACTTTTAAGCCTCAGAATAAGCTATTCTGAGACTGAATGCCTGAATGCCTAGTCAAGCGTAAAAGCTACTGTATGTTCCTCAGAAGCTATACTGTGTATATTTGTACCCAGCCTTTTAAGAGCAGCAGAATCTAACTAGGAAAATGTACCACTATTTCCTTGTCTACAGTAAATGTTATGGCAATTAGAAAAAGAATCAATAAATTAAATATGAACAGAGATTCATGAGTAACACCTAGGCACTCACTTAAGTGTCAGTGTTTCAATTCATAAGAGGCTGCATTCTCCTAAATGTAAGGTAGGTAACACATATCTGCACCTCGTTGTAACTTACTTAAACAACAGAGGCAGCTATTTTCCTGAAACTGCATAGACTGTTAATGACATTCCTGTATTAAACTCGCTATTCTTGAAAAATGATTTCCTTACTAACTGAAAACATCAAACCTTTGCTATCTAACTTATCAGAAGCAAGTGACACTTTGAAGGTTTTACAGTGGTACATTTGTTAGTTCTTGTAGATATCACCAGCACATGTATTAAGAATTTACAGAAGTCACACTCAAAAAAAACAGTATTCACTAAACTACACACAAGTTCATATACAGCAGTGACTGAATACAACACTTAGAGGGATGTTGACCATTGTACTCACCAGTAATAATATTATCCACAAGTGTTGTTGGCATACAAAAGATTCCCACAAGAAGGTCACTGATAGCGAGGTTCAAGATGAACACATTAGTGACGGTGCGCATGTTCTTGCTCCGAAGCACAATGAAACACACCGCTCCATTGCCGACCATACAGACCAGGAAAATGAGCAGGTAGGAGATGATGAAAATGGCAGCCACGGCTGGCTCGTGCAGGTAGTAAACGACATATGTGATGTTGTTCTGCGGGTAAGTGTCTTCCTGAGAGCTATTGGGAGAATACAAGTACTGATTTTCCACCAGTGTAAAGTTGGGGTCCAGCCTTTGATTCATTTTCAAACTGAAAAGAAAAGAGTATAGGTAACATTAATTCCATATGATCACTAATTAAAAAAAAAAAACTCTGGTATTAAAATATTCACCAGTAAAATATGTAACAAGCACACAGAATTCAACCTTAAACACTGATTTGAAATTCCTAGTATTGGGTGTAAAGTTAAAAAAAAAAAAAGACAAATCTGTTTCACCTGACTTTTTGAAGAGATTATTCTTTACTTCTCTAGTGTATGAAATGTTCAGCAAAATGTTTTATCAGGTGGTATTAGACATTCAACAGCACTTACTGTAGGTTTCAAGACACTCTACTGAACAGTACTGTAGCTAGTCACTTGTCACAGTGCAATGTGATTGTTCTCGGAAGATAAGGTTTCCCAAGGCATTGTACTCCATATAAGACAATATGCCTGATCAATTTCAAAACAAGCTGAAGATAAACAATGAATATAATAATGGCATATGATCGAACAGCTTTCTTGTTACGGTTGAACTTGTTGTTGAGTTGTTTTTCTACCCCTAGAAATTCTGCCCAGTGAATCTTCGGGGCGATAGTGGTATTCTGAATTGAGTTAGGGCTTCTGTAATTACTGGATCATTCATCTTAGTTTCTTTCCTGTGGTGTTTGAAATGGTAAACTTCAGTCAGTCAGTCAGCTGCCAAACACTTAACTGACATTAAAGTGTTTCAAGTGGAATTTCACAAAGCAGAAATAATGTACCAGTAGAATTTCCTTTTTCTTGTTCTGAAAAACTGAACAAAATGCAATTTTGCAAATTTCTTTGTTTTTTGCATGTTCCTCTGTCAAACAACATTTTCTCTTTCATTTCATCCCCTTACCTGGACATGAATATGATATATTTAATATAACTAAAATCAAAAAAAGAAGAAAGGACATATATTTGTATTTGCTAAGGCTTGCTATAACACCTTGTTCATAAACCAAAAGAGCTTCTGAAAGTCTAGTCAGAAGTGATGCCCCTCAGCACACTGTCAAGTTAAATTTTCATTTGCACAGGAAAGATAGACTGTAAGGTTAGCTTTCTTGAGACTTTGATGGAAATAAAATGTGAAGAGAAAGGCTGTCAAACAGTATGTGCAAAGTAAAGATACAACACAAAACAGAATATATGTACTGTACACCTTCCTTTATTTTGCAAATTTTGCTGTAGTAATACCATGCAGACCTAATGGAGGACACTTTGGCGCTATCTGTCGATCCACACTGAGGGCCCGCTTTATTTGGTAATGTCCCCTTTTCCTGAAACAAACTGCTCAGCCAGTGACAGTATCACATCAGTAACACATGTTCAGACTATGCTATTTAAAGCAGATAGGTAGGTGCCTGGGGATTCTGTTGTTTGTGCACAATTCAATTCAGGGCAATCAGGCAAGAACAAAAAAATTCACTGATCTTAAAAGGGGCACAGTAGTCGGTGCCAGATGTGCCAGAATAAGCATATCAGGAATGAAAACCCTACTGGAATTCTCAGGCACATCAATGTCACATGTGTAAAGAGAAAGGACCACCATATTCAGCCAACTGCAAACTTGTGGCCTGACACAGTTCATTGATTAAAGAGGTCGATGGATGTTGATGAAAGCGGTGAAATTAGTCAACTAACAGCTGAGTTCAACAGTGCAACTGAAAGATGCACATGAGAGGGCACAACTTGCCGTAACTTGTCCCGGATGGGGTATAGCAGCCTGCTGCCAGTTGAGCCAATCCCTTCATGGCAGCATCATAATCATCTGTGGATGAACTCTTTCAGCAGGATAAAGCCCCATGTTACAAGGCTAGAATTGTTCAAGAATGGCTTTGGGAACACGGCAGTGGATTCAGCTGACTGTGGTGGTCTGCTCAGTCAGTAGATCACAATCCAATACCCCATCTGTGGGATGAAATGGAATGAGCTATTCAGAAAAGAGATACACAGCCAGCCAACCTGTGACACATACAAGAAGCAAAGGAGTTGGCATGAGCTGTCATCCTTGTGTTGTGCTCTTAATGCCATTTAATTCATGTCCCAGCCATGGGCTCAGCTTTCTATTATGGAAGTTTACCTAATAAAATGGCCACTCTGTATTTAATGCAATGCCAGAATTTAAGCAAATGATAAAATATGTAAATAATGAGAATGAATGATATAGTAATAATATAAATTTCTTCCTTATATGATTGCATTGTTATATATTGTTTTGTTTCAGAGCAAAAAAGAAAAACAATCATGCAAACACAACAAACTTCTCTGTGTAATTTACAATAAAATGGTCTGAATGCACATTCATGTTCTAATAGAGAGGAATTATATTGCATTGTAATTATGACCAAAAAAAAAACATTTTAATTTCCTCTTTCAGTAATCTCACACACACACACACACACACACACACACACACACATCTACAACCGCTTGTCCTGAGCAGGGTCGCGGCAAGCCAGAGCCTAACCCGCCCACACAGGGTGCACGGCTGAAGGGGGAGGCGACACACCCCGGACGGGATGCCAGTCCGCCGCAAGGCACCCCAAGCAGGACTCAAACCCCAGACCCACCACAGAGCAGGCCCTACCACACCCCCCTTTCAGTAATCGCTTAGCAGTAAATGAGGGATGCTTCACCATGGGCCACACTGTTATATATCGATGTATTCTGAAATCTAGAGAACGGATGTAGGTTCTTCAGATAATGATTTGAACAGGCCCCTTCCTGTGTATTTAATCCAGTGTTACAATTTGTCAAGTTCACTGATTTGAAGTCAAACAGGTAAATATGTGCAGTACTTCTACTGCGGTAATTATCAGCCTGTAAGCTACACATGTTTCACTTAGGAACAAAACAAAGAAAAGTTATGGAAAAACTGTGTGGCTTTGAGGAGTACACCATAGCTTATCTGGTACAGTAGCTTCTGTCCTACTTGACCTTACAAGAATGAGATACAATTATTACATCAAGATACCAGAAATAATCAAAGCAAACAGTACAGGGAATGCATATGGATTTTTATGTTACATGCACCACCAGCTAATGGTGGCCTAGTTTTCACTGGGCTCTGGGATAGTTAACCTCACAAATTACTTTATTTAAAAGGAGCAGTGGGGCAGATGTCATGTCATTGTAGCGCTGTTTAGAAGCCCTTGCATCCATCTGCTTATGTCAGTTGGAAGGAAGAGAGTATTCAAGTGTGACACTGATTTTCTGCGGTGCTCATTCTCTGCAACGAACCAAATTAAAACGCACGTCTACCCTGCTGGGTTGGGTAAGTTTGAAGGTTCAACGTAAATGCAAACACATAAAACAAACTGACAATGATGTGAATATATTAACTATATATTGTCATTTTAGGGAAAAATTACCCTGTAAAAGCTTAACAAATATCACAAAATTAATTACATCCTACCGCTTAGTGTACTGAGACCAAGTGAAGACCATCCCCTTTTTCCACATCAATGATGTATTTTTTATTCAAACTATACATACACATACACAAAAAAAATTACACATTTTCCAATTCCTTCACATGCAAAACCTAGTATTGACCATGAGAGTATATCTGAGGTATTTGGATCCAATTAATTCTCCAGACAAACTCAAAGAAAGTCATAAACAATCTTTATAAAAAACATTTTTAGAATGACCAAACCTTCCTCCACCAACCTTTAGAAAGCTACCTCTCTCTTGTCCAATGTGTCTCACAAAAGATATTTAAACAAATTTACAATGATTCATTCATTTATACACCAGACGACTCTTACTGGAGCAACTCGAGGTAATAAACTTCCTCAAGCCTTGAGTCAAGGGTACAACATCTCATCTGGACTGGCATGATTTACACCACCCTTCAGATTACAGTAAAACAGCCCTTTAACATTTTTTAAAAACACAGTCTAGGAAAGAGGCATCTTCCTTCGATTCTTCGACTCAGTGACACCAGTAAGACGTGCACCACAACTGTACCGCGGTTTTACACTGAAGGCAGAGCAGGGGCTGCTGCCCCTACGCGTAACGGGTCGCCGGGTTCGCCGGAGCGCCTCATGTCTCAGCGAAGCACAACGACAGCAACCATTTAGTCTCGTACTTCTTAAATCTTTACTGTTCTACACATGTTTGAGTCTTTCAGAGAGGAGGCAAATTAAAAAGGATACGTGCGAAAGTTAAAATTAAAAAATGCGAAGGAAAGGATCGATCTGACTAGTACAGCGGAAAACACAGTAAGTATGCAAACGTAAATAAAATTGTAATTTCATGGCGTTCATTTTTGTAGCTCTATTCAGCACACAATTCAAATTCATACTTTTAGCACTTAATTTAAACGTGGAAACCACTTAAACCCGTATGACTTGAAATTAAAGGCTTGTTTTAAACAGAATGCGAATGCGCGCACAGCATCACAGTTCCGAGTTCAAATCTTACGCTTAGTTCAATGAAAGCGGAGTGAAGGACGTACCTGTAACACACACACAAACACACACACTTTTTCGAGCTCTTCTGGCCAACGGCAAAAAGAAGTATGGAAAACTGGAGGATGAAGGCGCATTAGAGAGATGCGTGTCGGTTCAGAGGCAGGACGAAAGAGAGGAAGCGCGGCAAGGCTGTGGTGGCGAAAGAGGGACGGACGTCCACAGGGCTGAATGTGTCAGTCGGAGCCCGTGAACGAGCTGAGCGCCTCTCGTCCGCTCAGCGCGCGCGCCCACCCCCCCGCGTATATGCTCGCGTGCGTGAGCGCGCGCGCGCGCGGCTGAGAGAGCCCTCGCACAAATCATCATGCACGCGCCATCACTGTTACTTGTTCAACTTGTACCAGTTTGCTAGACTGCTCGTTCAATTCATTGTTTGTTATCGGGTAATTTAGCGTGGTTTCTGCGCAACGTGTTGTTCGAGAGTCAGTCATGTACTGTGTAGTGTGTTACTACACACACATTGCAATGCCCCTAAAATAAAGGGGCTGTTTTCCACACAAACACAAGAAGATGAAGATTGCCTGTTAGTTTAAACAGCGCTGTTAAAAGAAATTCTTATCACTTGACATACGCGGTCCGGGTTTCACGTGAGCGAAATCACTTTTTTGTGGCCGACAGCCATAGAAATATGTGATCTCTGTCCGCACGTGAGGGCTGTGAAGTCCCGGTTCGCAAACTGAGGTAAATCCCCAGAGGAACCTTCTCGGACCGGATGACTCACGACACCCCAGGGCCGTCGTCGCTCACTGTCAGCGAGTGTGAAGAGTAAATGGGGCTGGCGGGGGGGGGGGGGTTAGGGGAGGGGTTATGGGAGGAAGGAGGGAGGGGTTAGGGGAGGGGTTATGTGAGGGGGAGGGGTTGGGGGAGGGGTTAGGGGACAGTTAGACCCGTGTTGGTGTTACGTACAGAGCTGCATACAGTTGTCTCTGCTGGAGTTGTTTGCCATTGTTTCTACCTGTTCCCGGCTTCTTTTACGTGTAATCACAATTCATTTTCATAAACATGACAATTATTAATTGCATTGTTGTCTCAGAACACGTCTGTTTCGGACCCAGTTCTCTCCTGACCTCCTACTGCCCCATGACCTTTCACTACATTACCTATTATAAAAATACTCCCTGTCAAATGTGCATATACAGCTATTCATGTAATGTATGCTGGTTAAACGCGGTACTGGGCCACCACTGCGTCTCTGCCTCTCCATCTGTTGGTGAAATGGTCTTCTGTTTACTATGATTTGTAAGCGTCTGCATTATATTTACATTTATTTAGCAGATGCTTTTCTCCAAAGCGACGTACATCTTAGAGAAAATACAATTTGTACATTACATTAGGAGAAAGATACATAGTTGCAGACATTTGATCCTTAGGTAAACTTTGCTTCTTTCCACTTTATGCACCGATGTTCATCGCAAAACTAGGTGCATAAAACTCAGAATAGATGACTCCTGACCACCTTCCTACATTTTTTTTTTAAAAGGTACACAAACATTTACATACCATACAGGAGTAGCGGCTGTGTAAAGGCTTATCTGGGGATTATCATAAAGTTATGGTGCATCAACATTTACGCCATACATGAGCTTGAGAGATCTTGGGCGAAGCGAGTCCGGAAAAGTTGAGTTTTCAGACCCTTCTTGAATGTAGACAGAGTTTCAGCAGTTCTGAGTGAGGGGGGGAGGTCATTCCACCACAACGGAGTCAGAACTGAGAACCTCCACACTTTACTTTTTGTGTGCGGGACCACCAAGCGGGCAGAAGTAGACAAACAAAGTGGTCTGGCTGGGGTGTGGCCCTTGATCAGGCCTTGTAAATAGCTGGGAGCAGTTCTATTGATGCATTTGTAGCCAATAACCAGGGTCTTAAATTTGGTCCTGGCAGCTATAGGAAACCAGTGCAGAGAAATGAGTAGAGGAGATACATGGGAACGCTTTGGCAAGTCAAACACAACTTGTGCAGCAGCGTTCTGTATCAGCTGCAGAGGTTTGATGGCAGAAGCGGGAAGGCCACACAAGAGAGAGTTGCAGTAGTCCAGACGGGATGTCAACATGGCCTGGACAAGTAGTTGGGCAGAGTCAGTAGTGAGGTAGGGACGGATCCTGCGGAGATTATGCGTAAATGAAGATGTAAAGTCTTGTTTACTGTGTCACGTGATACCATACCTGAAAAGGTTTATATGGTGAAGCAGATGTACTCGATTTTGACTTTAGGCCCAGATTGCACAATAACTAGAAAACGGAGACTCCAGTGTACAGCACTGCCTAGAGTACTATAGAAATGGGCAATGAAGCTGCTGTGGAGGGTGTTTTGAAAGCATTGCAAGGGAAAAGCGAGGTTCCTCTCCTTCAAATATAGCCAGTAAAGACCCCTGCTGTGCCACGATTTAAGATGAATACAGATGATAAATGTGCTTTTTGTGAAAGTGGCCCTGAAGCCACTTTCTACATTTTTACATTTTTTCTACATTTATTTTGGTCAAATCCCCCTGGTAAAAACTCTTTGGATTGAACTGCAATCTTATATTAAAAAAAGAGGCAAACATTAATATTAAAGTTAAAGACTGATGAACTTCTATCTCACTGAAAATAATATAAACATAACTTCTGTAACTGCCTTTATCGTATTGGTATGTTACTACATACACAAAGCAAAATGGTCAGGGGAGAGTCCTGCCTTTGAAAATTTTAAATTAGATGTAAAGGCCTATTTGCATGTAATTTCAAACTGTAAAAATATGAAAATGAGGCATACCTTATCTTTGTCAGTTTAGTCTTTTTTCATAATGTGCTTTTGTGTTGTAATATGTAAACCTGTTGTTGTTCTTTTCACTTTTTGATATAGTTGTGCAATGCTAGAAGTAGTCTTGATTGTAATGTGTTCTGTTTTCTTGTTGCTTAACTAAAAAAAAGAAAAAAATTGAAAAAACAAGTAAGTAAAGCTTGGGTTTGGCAGTGATAGGAAAAGGTAACCCATTACAGAGGTTCCTCCATTCACAAGTCATTCACCGTTACTGGGTTTAATTATAGTTAGTGTGTAGTACAAATAATAGTGAAATTGCAGTCAATGCATTACTTGGCATGCATTGTTTTGTAAAACAGAGGTAATTATTTGATCTTCCAGTAGTAAATTGGCTGAGGGTTTTATTATTCTGTATGAGAATTTAAAATATGACTGAAATACCACATTTACGTAAGGCTCGCTTGCAGACAAGTTACTACTACTGGACCATACTTTGCTGTAATGTACCAGCAATGCTTCCACTTTGTGATACTCCTACAGTACCTGAAAATAATGCTTTCCATAAGCTGTGTCACAAAAAAAGAACCAAGCAACAAAGAACATGGTCCACAGGAGAAATAGCTATGCAATTTGCCTCAAATTATTTAATAATTACACATGTACACATAAAGATAATTCATTATAAGAAACTGAAAATACAATGAAACATGAACATAAATACTGAAAGTAACTTCCAAATAAATGCATTTCCAGGAAATGTTTCTTTGGCAACATTTTAAAAAAAAAAATTGAAATCATGCATTTGTTTCCCCAGGACAAGCGGTTCAGAAAATGTGTGTGTGTGTGTGTTTACCCTTGAAATTACTTAATATTTATTTGACAGAGGTATGAGTTATTTTAACTTGAACTTGAAGTTTACCCTCATCTTGAAATAAATATATTTGAACATAATATATATGTGTCAGCACAAATAGGTATATGCATTTGGATACCATAGTAGCAATTAATGGAGCAAAACAGGGTTTCAGAGAAAAAAATTATTATCTGAATGATATCTCACCTACAGATGAAATCGAAACAGTCATTGAGTTGTCCTCACATAATTTGATGTTGTGTATCCTTGTCATATGACTTGTTTAGGAAGATATATTTCTGTTTCTCTATGGGCCACAGTAGTGACTAAACTAAGATTTCATGTTATTTCATAAGAGTGTATCGGGCATTTGTTTGTCCTAAAATTCATTGGACGAAAAATTTTTACTTGCATTTTTTCCCCTTGTCTAGACAAACAGTGATTCCAAACTGATGCTGCGACGAATTATGATTGATGTTTTCTGAGCTAGTTTTTGGCAGAGAGAAAATTTTTATTAGGGACGTTCAGTTAATACGGACAAGTCTTATCATGTCTTCTGAAAAAAACTTTATGATTTTGGTACAATTTGGTAGATTCGTATAACCTGCTCAACATTATATGTGACATGTTCTTCAGCAGAAAGTTAGCATCATCATTTGCCTCATTTATTTCCAAAATTTTATTAGCACTTCAGTGACAAGTTCAGAGTAATTTTGTGCCAGTAACAATTTAACCAGCTTACCGAAGTGACAGTTTTTTTTAATTGTACTGTTGGGTACATGGCAGGAAAAAGGACTGCAGAAAATTCCGCATGTGGTTCACCACTGTGGGAGATTAACAGTTTAGCACGTTCTGTAAATCTGAAAGTAGTAGTAACACATATTCGGTCATACCTCCTTAAAATTGCTTCTCTGCTGTCAGCTCTGGCAGTGCCATTTGAGGGCAGAGTGTGAAGTGGGTGTGATGGAAGGGAGGGTGGCTGAGCTACAGTTTATACACAACATTTAAAAAGCTTTATGTATCCAGCTGGCAAAGCTTCCTGTTGGCTCTAATTTGAAATGAAAATATTTAAATGCAATCAACAAAATAATAATTATCAGTAAACAAAATCAGTGTTTACTCATTGTCAATATTTCCTTGCATATGCAAGGCTGCTGTTACTTTATATCTGTATAGAAATATATATATGTAGATATTGTCATACCTAGACTGCACTCTAATATTCAATAATAAATTTCAATAATAACATTTAGTTATATGAAACTTCACTTTATTGGTGCATCACGTAATGCAGGGGTTGGAACTGATGTCTTGGACTTAAAAGACATCTTAATTTGAATTCCCACTCTCGCTGTAGTACCCTTGAGCAAGGTACCTGAAGAGCTGTAAAGATGGGTAAACAATTGTAAGCAGTATCTTAACACTGTATTTCACTTTGTAAAAAAGTGTTAGCAAAATAAATAAATTAGTAAATAATAATGTCATTCAGGATATGACTATATCATTTGTATTTAATATTTGCATTTATACATAAATCACAAATTGACAGATAAACTAAAACCAACACCCCTACACCCCACTTGTCATATTACAGTTTTTTCAGCTTGTGAAAATCTTGTTACTAGCCCTGGCCAGGTTTAATGAAGGATGCCAGGAGCTGTTGCTGTAGTGAAAAGTGTACAGAGAAACAAAGTAAATAAGAAATTCAGCAAATATTGTATAAAGCAATGTTATAGTGCAACAAAGGCATGGATCTGCATTGTGTGCCTGTCTTTTTCACAATGGTGATGATGAAATTTGTTCATTTTAGAAGGTAAGATTAAACCTAATAAAACCATTTTAGTTTTGTGTTGCTGCTACATGAGAATTCTTGTCTCGGACCAACAGATTTTACATTTGAATACCCAGGGACAAAGTTACGATATCTATAATGTTAAAAGCAGTTATCACCGTTTCTCCTATACTATGTTTTATGTGTCTGAAATGAATGAATGATTTGAACATTGTAGGTTGAGGTGACTTGTTCCACACCAGAGTCTGGATCATATATTTTCATGAACCAGTTGTTTTTATAAGTGTTTTTGCCTGGAACCAGACATCAGTCATGCCAGTACTGACCATTAAAATAAATGGAACTTTTCTTTAATGGGCCATGATGTGACCTTAAAGGATTATGCACAGCTGAAATCTTTAAACTGTCTTTGCTAGAATTTTCCAACATGAAACCGTGTTCTCCCAATCTTTAATACGGTGATGTAAAATAGGTGTTCACTTGTGATGCTTTTATTCATATTTTACTTCAATCCAGAGACTAGTCAGCATATGCTCAGTGTCTACTGTATTACATACACCAATTTGAAACATGCTGTTCCTTCAAACATCAAATCACTTGGCTGGACCTCAGCATAAAGTGAAGTATGTGGACAGGGTTAAAATGTTCAGTTAATGCTGGACTAAGCATTTCAATGGACAAGACATGTGATCTGAGCAATTTTGAAAGTGGTTGCTAAGTGTATTTTCTTTTTCTTTATTTGTAAAAAGTTTGGCTTGTAAAGGACAAACTGAATAATTACTAAAAATTAAAACATGGGCAGCACTACAGTTCTAAAATTTGTCTCTCATCACTTAACTTCTGCTCAGAAAGCAATTTTCAAAATGTGTCCCTCCATTGTCACTCATGAATCATTTTCTTTTCTTGAAATATCTGACACATCAGCACCCCTTAGAGTGTCTTTTAACTGATTAAAAAAGAAAATTGAGGAGAAAAATAGATTCCTATTTTGAAGGGATAGGAACACTTAATTTGACACTGTACAACTATCATTAACTATATATTATCTTTATTCCAGAAACAGTGGAATTCTCAGATTTCTTTCATTATAAAATCTCACTCACTCACTTTTGCTAATTACTTGTTTTGATCAGGGTTGTGGTTGCCCACAGCCTACAAGAATTACTGGGCACAAGGCTGGGGGATGGGGGTTTCAGGATTACATCCTGCATGGGATGCCAGGGAATTGCAGAGTAGCCATGCATGCACACCCTGCACAGCCTCACTCACCCATTGACACAGTACTTGCATTGTAGTATCGCCAGTTCATTTGAGCTACACGTCTTTGGATTGTGGGGGGAAAGTGGAGCACATGGAGGAAACCCTTGTAGACACTAGAAGAACATGCAAACTCCACACAGATTGAGCTGGATTCAAACCTATGCCCAAACAGCAGAGGTGCAGTGACATGGAAGCATTACCCACTTTGATGAAAAATATCTTCTTGCTATTTGGGGAGCTAAACATATTTTACAAGTTGTTTGACAGTAGGGGGGTGCGGTGGCGCAGTGGGTTGGACCGCAGTCCTGCTCTCCGGTGGGTCTGGGGTTCGAGTCCCGCTTGGGGTGCCTTGTGACGGACTGGCGTCCCGTCCTGGGTATGTCCCCTCCCCCTCCGGCCTTACGCCCTGTGTTGCTGGGTAGGCTCCGGTTCCCCGTGACCCCGTAAGGGACAAGCGGTTCTGAAAATGTGTGTGTGTGTGTGTGTTTGACAGTAAGTGTTAAAGGGTCACACAGCGAATACAATGTTAGCCCGACAAATTCTAACGTTTTCACTAGTTGAAAGTATCTATCGGATCCTAACCAGAGTGCTTCATATCTTGCCTTTCAATTCTTATGTTTTCTGGAGTCATAAAAAAATGCACTATTAAATCTAAAGGTATATTATGATCATTTATTTTTAAATGACATCTTATGTAGCTACAATGTTTCATGTTATGAGAAAATCTGGAAACCTGCCCATACAGTTTTCTTTTTTGTAGTAGTTATATTTATTTAGGAAAATACAGTGCATTGGTTATCATGCACCCTGGCTTTTACTCATTCCCTCATCCACCTTCATTAGCCTCTTCTCCTTCTCAGGGTCATAGCATAATGGAGCCTATCCCAAAATATTTGGGTGCTAGGATAAGAGGGGTATACCTTGAACGGGAGGCCTGTCCATCACAGTATCTGGTTAATTATTCACAGTGTATTCCACAATGTTTTCTTCTGTCAAACGTCTCTGATTTGCTAGCATACTCAGGGGGTTCTTCCACTTGCTAAGCAGCCCTCCCACTCAGGCTAACCACCCACTACATCTCTATTTGGCCAGACTTGCAGTAACTTACTGCAAAGTGTGGGCTAGTTCCCAAGATCCATGCCAAAGCCTAAGGTCCATGTCCATCACCAGTTCCTGCTAAGGAAAATTGTTACAGCTCCTTTACCTGAGACCAGTATCTTTTTGCCACACGATATCATGACAGCCCTCACCCCAATTCTATGCAATGCAGTGCTAAAATAAGGGAGATGAAAAAGAATCTAAAGAGGGCATATCACCATCTGTCAGCAGCATTGCTCCAGACTGGGTTCATGACAGGTAAGGTCTTTGTGAGTTCATGGTGATGCCCTTTGGCTTATGCAAGTATCCAAATACCTTCAAGAGGTCCTGCAGCTTATTCTCTATTGAATGAGCACTGTGTATTAACATTCTGGTACATGTGCCTGCCTTCAGTGAGTGGAACTTCTGCAATTATTATGACCATTGCATCTTCAAGATGTGTCCCATGTCTTTCTATGCTTACCCAGAAGCCATACACTGATGAAGAAGGCAGTATTGGTGCCCTTCCATGCCATCAAAAGAGCAATTGCCATATTCTGATAGCCAAACATTTCTTTGTGAAATTTTAAAAGCTACTGACTCATGAGTGACCCCAGTAGACAGGATTGAAACATGAACAATTAAGGACTCATTAATAGCCTACCCTACAGAGGAAACAGAACTAACACTGCCTTTGAGCTAACTATTCATCTTGCAAAATTAATCTACCACCCATTCCAAATGTACCTTAAGGGACCCTGTAAGTACAAGAGCATATTTCTTATATGATGTTGCATCTACAGCTGTTAACCTGTTGGTAATATGTAGTGGTTCACTGTAATCATTTGTACTCCTCATCTCAGAAGCACTGTTTGATTACTGCAACTCAATACAGACCACTCTGTCACCTTCTCTGGAAACTTCATCAATTTTTTGGAAGGTAAAGCCTTAAAACACTTATTGAATGTCTTGCTAAAATACAAATTAAGCAATGGGGACTGTACCTTTTGAAATTCAAGGGAAGAGTAAAGTTGATCTGGAAGCTATACCTTTTTTATTAAATACCATGAACTTTCATGAATTACACAAGAACACAGTGAAACATGAAACACAATGAGTTACATTTTTTTCAAATATTTGAACTTTTCTAGTTTATTTTTAATTGTATTTTCTTCACTTATTATTTATTGGTATTTTGTTAGCTGTGGAGTAAAGGAAACCTGCATTTCTGCAAACATAATTAGTTGGAAGTAAAATGTAAGTAGAATAGGAATGTAGGTCTCATTTTAACTTATTACACCAGTTCATAGCTTAAAACATGATTGTAATTTTGACAGTTAACTGGAACAGTCATGCATCATCTGCTCTGGGTCAGAAATTAGCACTGTGTGTTTCCAAATGAGGAGTACAATTAAAAAAGATGAAATTCCAAGGAAAACCTTAGGGATATCAAGCTGACCATGGGGATGGAAGTAAGAACATGTTTTTGTTAAAAAAAAAAAAAAAGAAAAAAAGTTGCCCTGTTATTGTATTGCTGTATTGTTCTCTTAAGAAAGATACTAATCATCATCTGTTAAGTATAATATCCAACTGTACTGATTTTTAAAATGGTGTTTTTGTTCTACCTTTTTTTTTAATATTTTCATATAAAAGCTAAGCAACAGTAATTAATTATGGAAAATTGGATGTGTTGTTTGTAGAATTATATTCCTGTTAAATAAATACAATCTTAGTGGTCTAAGATTAAAGATGAGGATGGTGTAGTGTCTCAGTGATTAAACGTAAGTAACATACCTTCTTCAACAGCCTGTTCAGATGGTATTATCATTTTTAAACCTGAAAAAAAAACCTGCCATAGGAGATAAAGGGGAAATGTCTATAAAAAATAAGTGCCACTGCTCCTAGACCAAATACTGACGAAAACAGCTAGTCTTTAAAGCACCTATAGAAAGCAAACTGTCAGCTTCCAGGAACCTCTATGTATCTTGATGTATAAAATATGCACCCAGGGAAAAACAAAGACTAAGCCATGTCAGACAATAGAATATAAATTATATCAGTTGTTAGCACCACTGACAAAACTTTGGGTTTTGGCGAAAAAGCTCTTTCTTGGTGTCGTGTGACCACAAACGTTTTCCCATACTGCAGCTAGATCATATTTTTCATGTTTTTTCATGCCCCAGACATGCTTTAAATTGATTATTTTTGAGTAATAGCTTCTTTTCTACCATCCTCCTACATACAGACCTAACACTGCCCATGCCTCAGGAGACAACATCTCTAGAACTAAATTTCATTATTAAATTTCAGTGTAGCATTTATGTGACAAAAATTAGAGAATTGGTTAAGGGTCAAAATACAAGGCATTTCATGGTTAATGAGTTTTTGCATCACTGTGTCTAAACATTAAATGTCAGTTAGTATAGGATAAGGTTAAGATTAAGGGTATTTTAAAGTCAATTTTTTAAGTGAAACTTCATCAACAACTTGTAATATTTCTTCCTCAGTAAAGATGATATAATAATCAATTTCATCAGAATGTGCAGTTGACAAGACAAAATAAAACATTTAGTTGGACATAGAAATCCAATGCAGAGAAACTTAATGCAGCAATGCAGTAACTTTAAACATACATATAGGGAGTGTGTACAGAGAGATGGCATAGATAAAGAGAGATCAAGTTCTACAAGCTAAACTATAGCAGTGTTATTTGGATTCCTTGAAAACTGCAAAGTTCAGTGCTGCCCAATCTAATGATTCTGTTAGCATGACCTCAGGGGAAAAAAAATATTCACAGAAAAAAATAACTTTGTCATCATAACTGTGCTTAAATGAACTCCCTCTGAGTATTTTTGTCATTCTGACTGCACTTAACCCCACCCTATACCTGTGAACCTTTTAAATCTGGCTCATGTTAGTATTCTGTGACCCTAACATCATAACTCCTTCATGGCTGCCATATTAGCTAATTTTGTTCCTTAACCAGTTTGGCACTGACAGTTTCACACCAGTGTGACCTCAAGGAAGAACAAAAGTATGTTTTAACGTCGACATTTTCAACCTACAGTGAGTCATCTCTGCTCGGAACCAATTCGAATGGCTTCATCCTTTGGTTGAGATTCTTATCCTCTAGTTAACAATGACGTGTGAAATGAACAGGGTTACATTCACCCTTGGATTTGTCACTAATAATTTTTTTTTTTTTCACCGCAGTTGCTACACCAATCTAAAAAATGTATTTTTGTCACCATTGGTACAGTACTGACAAACAAAAAATTGTCATTTTATACTCAGTAAACACTTTCCACATAACTTATCAATCAGATCGTATAGCTGTTTCAAAGGCAAAATTAATCACTGCATAATTATTATTACTGAAGTATGAAAGCTAATAATAATGAGACCAACCTTGATGTTGTTCAGCTACAGAACAAAGATAACTAAAACCCAGGTTCTAGCAGTATTGTATCAAAAAACTTTCCCTAACCCAGAGGAGAATTCAACTGAGAAAAAAATGCATCACATGGAAAGCAAGGCCAGTATAACAATGTGGAGTGATGAACATGAGGGCCACTGGCCTCAGGATAAAATATTTCTGTGTGAAAACATCTACTCTATGCAGTAGCTGTAATTCTGCACATTTCATGGACTAAGTTACAAAAAAAATGTTGCAAATATACTACAACTCATACATGAATTAAGCAAAAATGATCAACTTTTAAATATAGGTTTTATGCCTTTTCTCTTTTGTTTCAGACTGTGTAATTTTAATTACAGCTCTAATAATGTACTCATCAGCTAACTACAAGTTTTGAATAATGATTTAATCAGTCCCACATTTCCACCCATTCTATTATATTTTGATTGATCTCATTTAATATTTCAAATAGTGTGATTTTGTAGACCAGAATGGGCATTATAAAAGACTGAATAGAAGCTATTGTAATGATGAAAACTTTAGGATGGTGGGTGAATCCAGATGCAGAGTTTCTTTTTTAATTTTTTTGGGGGGGCAGTGATGTAAGTACCAATTTTCAAGTGAAATTAATCATCAGACAACACACAAGACAAAATACTGAGGAGCATGAGCTAGACCAGTGAGAACCTCAAGGACAAAAAACATCAGAGCATTTCTCCGACTGTTCAGCCACTATTACACACTCAAGACTTTACAAGAATAGTCTGTAATGGTTTCCTTTTCAACAGTTCCAATTACCTGATGAAAATAAGGTGTTCTACAAAGCTCCTAGAGTACTGCAAAGGGGGATCTCTGGTGTTCATGTAAGGTACTATTGCCTGGAGTCATCACAGTTATACACAGAAGAGAAGCTACAGAAACAGAATTTGTTTTGAACATAAATGATCATTTTACATGGGCATTTTAATGAAAGAAAAATCAAGCCATGCACAATCACAGTATTTTACACTGTTAAACTGTAACTATTGTGACATGAAAATACAATTCAGAATTTTTAGTAAAAGAATTTTTTTTGGTCTTGGTTCAATTTTAAACAAGTTGTACAAAATACAGTACTAAAAAAATTATGCCTGTCCATGAGAAAGCAACATCCCTTACTTCATTACAGTGACACATCCACCTCTATCATCATTTTGACTATGGATACACCTATGGTATTGATTTTGTTCATTAGCTGCAACAGCTGGATAGTATTGAAGGCACTAGAGAAGTTTTTTAAAAAAAATTCCAGGTGAGAATAAGCCCTGTGGAGCATGTAGATTATTGCATCATCTACAATAATATGGGCGTGATTAGCAAACTTCTGGAAGTCCAAATGGCCTTTCACAGGAGGCTGATGTTAAAATGTTCATTGGAAGTCGCTTTGGACAAAAGCATCTGCTAAATGGATAAACATGAATGTAAACGTAACACCACATTGGAGTCATTCAAACCACAGGCAGTGAGATGTAGCTGGATGTCTTCCAAGTAGTGGCACCATCTACACAGGTTTAAAAAGTGTGTGAAGACACCTAACAGCTGTTAGCACATGTTTTTGAGGACCCTGGGGCTCATTCTATCACAATCCACAGCTTTGCCAGTGCACAGTCTCCTTTGTCCTTTCTTCACCTTGTTGTCAGTGGTAGTCAGTAATGCTTGAACAAGAGTGGATGTCTCAGTGCTGTAATCAGGAGAAGCGGTAGACTGGAGAAACATAAAAGGTGCCCAGGTGAGGGTTTCCGAGTTTGCAGAAGAAGTAATTGATGGGAGGTCCATGCTCACAGTATGTGTTTTGGAGGAAGGAAGATGTGGTTAGATTGAGTAAAGTCAAATGAAATTTGTTGTAATACTGATTCAGCTCACTGGCTGGATCTAGAGTCCTTGATATTATTTCTGCCGCAGACTGCTTGTAGCCCATGATCTTCTCCGGACTTTACCATACCTCATTTATTTTTGTGGTGGAGCTCAAAAATTTCAAAGACTCCTTCCATTTTGTTGAGCAGAATTCTTACTTTCCTCATGATACTTGTGGGCAGGTACAATTTGTTCCTTTGCTTCTTCATCTGGGTTGCTCCTCCCATCCACTGACAGCGGTAGTAAGCATGGACGGTGCAATTGTTTAATGTACAGAAATTGCAGTTTCTCCATCTCAAGTTCTGCTGATGTCTCATTAGCAGTATCAGCCAGAAGCAGACTCAGTCAAGCATACATCTTACCCCCATGTTGTGATAATGTACCGTGAGTCATTTCCCTGACAAAAATAGACAACAAAAACAGAAACAAAGATGTTTCTAAAAATAAAATCAAAACAAAAGCAAGACGAAAAATGAAAGCGAGATTAAAAGCTAAAAAGTACAAAAAACAAAATCACACAGCTGCTTCTGTTGGCTGCTGCTCACTTGGAACCATTTTTAGTACTTATACTAATAAAAATACTACATAATGCAATATGAAAACATTTTAAATCATTTCTAAAATAGAATTGTAATTATTTTGGTAGTTTTGTATTATCTGTAGTTTTTTCCACTTTCAAATACCAAAAAATTGACTTGGGGGTACATTAGACTTGGGCTGGGTTATGTTTGTGCGCAAACATAAGAAGTTGCCTGCTTGAATTCATAAACTTTGTTGTGATTTTTAAAAATGAATTTTTGACAAATATTTTCATCAACACTGCATCATTATGAAACTCCAGAATTTTGCTCTTGGGTGTCACCACACAAGTCTGTGTCCATTAATCAAATACATGCTACTAGAAATTTTGACAAACTATTTGTCAACATCCTTCAAACCTTACATTCATCATCCATACTCCTGCACAAATCAATCTACAGTTGATTTTTTAAGGTACTACAATATTTATAACTATTTTGTAGGAGATCGATTCTTGTATTGCAAAAGCAGTTGTAACTCTTTTACAATTCTATTATTGCTCTCTTTAAATGCATAAAAGTAGATACAGTATACTAATTGTAAAACCCCCTTGCATGTACTATAACTATAAACATCAGATTTGCAATTCCTAGCACTCTTAATATTTTTTTCCCTATAGGAAGTCTGTCTGAAACCACTTGTCCAGAGTGGGGTTGCGGTGAGCTGGAGCCTAACCCGGCAACACAGGGCGCAAGGCTGGAGGGGGAGAGGACACACCCAGGACGGGACACCAGTCCATCACAAGACACCCCAAGCAGGGCCCATAGGAAATGGTTAGGTTAATTTTTATTTTGCAAAATTTTATCAATACGGGTTCAGTACCTGAATATGGAGGTGTGACAAAATACCGGACAGGAACAATGGACCTGGACCGGAGCACAAAAAGCAGGAGTAGACAGGACAGGCACTCAGAACTCGAAGATAAACACCTAGGAGACAAGACTTCGGAACTAAGTAACTACAGTTCACAAAAAAATGCTGATCAAGAATCCACAATCCTATTTCAGTGTTTGCTGCTTTTGTATGTATGTAGTGTGTGAGTAACAGAGAGAGTGTATTCCGCTGATGTATGAAGGAGTGACCCATTGTAAGTAGTGTATGTAGCAGTGTAAGTCACTGCAGTGAGTAAGGTGTGTGGGCTGATAACACTACATAGAGTTCATTGGAAGTAGTTTCTGGAGAAAAGTGTCTGCTAAATAAATAAATGTAAATGTAAATTTATGTGACAGATTATCAAACTGTGAACAGGTGTGCATTAGTGGAACTGAGTGGCACCTCTTTTGGTTGCTAGGGGTATTATCCCTGTGGATCATCACAGATATCACCTTTTTGAGGCAGATTTTAAAAAGTTATTGTTGAAACTGATTCACAGAGTTTCAGTTCAGTTAGGTAGTTCCTTTCCGTTTATTAAGGTTTTCAGCAGCTATCCTTTCAGGTGTCTGCACATAATTGTTAGGGAGCGTTGATTTACAAACGTTACTTATTTCTAGCAGTAGCTGGAGTACAGGTCACAGCTACCACCTGTGGACTTGGAAATTGCTGTAATACTCTTGTGCAAGGTACTTACTCTGCATTGCTCCAGTAAAAAATTAGTTGCCTCTATAAATGGGTAAATCATTGTTGCTAGCTAAACATAGCAAGCTGCTTTGGAGCAAAGTAATACCTAAATCAATATTTTTTTTCCTGATGCAATTTCTCTTTTTTTTTCTTGCCCATGCTGTTTTAACTCTGTAGATAAATAATTATTTTTGCAGATGTTGTGCCTGATGTACTTTCAATTCAGGTATTGACTGTTCTTTTGTGTGTGGTGGCTGTTCACATACTGAAGTGCTGATTGTTACCCTTTCTTTTATAGCTGAAAATATTGGTAAATTATTGAACTTAATATGACTCAACTGTGAGTGACTTTTACCTCTGATTTAGGTGCTTAAAACTTTTAGTCCTTCTTTGTGTGAGATTTTTACATTTTGGTCACCCCCTGAATAACTAAGAATCAAAACTGTGTATCATGTGTTGGAAAACTGTTAGAAAAGTGAAGGAAAACGATTTATAAGCCATAACTGCAATGTGTAAAGGAGAGTTTGACTAGGTCTCGGAGAGCCCTTACAGGACATCTATGCATTGCACAACTCCTGGGATAAACTGCATTCTCCTGCTTGCTGGTTTTCTGTTCTATAGTCAAAAAAAAGGCAGATATTCTCTAAAGTGCAATTTTCCAAAATAACATTTTTTCCTTTCTTAATGATTGTACCGACTTGCATCCACATCGGTAATGTGGAAAAAGAATATCAGCACCATAATATTATAGTAATACACTAATGCCTCATATAACAGGTCCCATACAATGAAAAACCACTAAAACAGCTTATAAAACATACATCCATAAAAACAAACATCCATTTTCATAAAATGGACTTATTAATCAATACAACAGCATTTTGTTCTATTAACACTGCCATTTTACTTCCATAATGGATATTTTTTTTTTCTGTACAACAGCTTGTATCAGATGTTTCTACCAGACATTCTGGGACAGCAATATACATCCATCCACCCATCCATCCATCTTCCATCCCTCTTGTCCTAATAGGGTCGCTGTGGCAGCAAGGAGAGTAGAGAGGCCCAGCCGCCCCTGTCCCCTGCAACTTCCTCCAGCTCAGCCTGGGGGATCCCCAGCCATTCCCAGGCCAACTGTGAGATATAATCCCTCCAGTGGGTCCTGGGCCGACCTCAGGGCCTCATCCCAGTTGACCGTGCCTGGTATACCTCCAAAGGGAGGCGCCCAGGGGGCATCCTTATCAGATGCCCGAACCACCACAACTGGCTCCTCTCAATGTGGAAGAGTAGCGGCTCTACTCTGAGTTCCTCCCGGATGTCCGAACTCCTCACCCTGTCACGGAGAGTGAGTCTCAACACCCTGTGGAGAAAACTCATTTCGGCTGCTTGTATCCGCGATCTTATTCTTTCGGTCATTACCCAAAGTTCATGACCATAGGTGAAGCTAGGGAAGTAAATCGACCAGTAAACAGAGAGTTCGCCTTATGACACAGCTCCCCCTTCACCACTACAGTCCGGTAAAGTGACCGCATTACTGCTGCCGCTGCTCCCAGTCTGCGGCCAATCTCACGCTTCCCTCTCCCCTCACTCGTGAACAAGACCCCAAGATACTTGAACACCTCCACCTGGGGCAAATTCTCTCCCCTTACGTGCAGGGGGCATGCCATCCTTTTCCGTGAGAGAACCATGGACTCAGACTTTGAGATGCTGATCCTCATCCCAACCGCTTCACACTCGGCTGCAAACCATTCCAGTGTGTGTTGGAGGCAACCCTGTGATAGTGCCAAAAGGACAACATCATCTGCAAAAAGCAGAGACGTCACTGTCACAGACTGAGCTGTGACAGGCAAGTTGGTTGCAAGGAATCAGTAAGATGCCAGCAAAGTACCATCAATGAAATGCTGAACCTTGTTGCTGTTGTTGCCTGTCACATGCATTTCACCTTGTACTGTTATATTGCTTGTTCTGGTTTAGTATTCAATGTAACACTTTTTGTTTGAACTAGACTGGGTGCCGGGAAAGGCCTACCGGTATCTGTCTGTTTGTCATTAACTAATAATATTTCTTTTATAAAGGTATGGCAGGTATATGTAACTGGTTGTGGAGAGTGAATGTATTTATTGTTTTTAGAAGATCATTTCTGTAGACTTTCCTTACCGTGCAGCTGTCTGGTATTCTGTTGTGTTTGGTGCCTTGTGTTGTAAACCAGATGGAGTGAACTATTTGGGGTATATCTAGGTGGGAGTCCTTGGGCACAACCAACTAGGCAGGGGTGTTTTATTGTGTAGTGTGATAAATGTTTTTATAAGTTGTAACGTAGGGATATTTATAGTAGAAAATGTTCTGTATTGTTTGTATGTTTTAGTATTTGTGTTGGATGGAATTTTTGGGGAAATGTACTTTGGAATACTTGAGGCTGTTATGGTAGAACTAGAAGGGCGGAGTTACTGCTATATAAGTTTGTATTAGGGCATTAGTGGAGAGGGTGAATTGATGCAAACTTATGTAGACACTCTCATGCAGTAAACAGGAGAGCTATGCATTAATGTTGATACAAGGGGTTAAGCCCATGGCTCATAGGCCTCATGTTCTTTGTAACTTAATGTTTGTTTTGTACTTGGTTGGGGGTTAATGTGTTTTGAGGAATACTTTTTAGTAAAAGAAAATAAACCTTTTTGGTCCAACTACTTCAATTCTCCACTGCTGCTTCCATCTGTCGTCCATACCCTCACAGTCACCTTCTGACTCCCACGCAGAATGCCCTCCTGGCCTCGACTATGCTTGATATCCTGTCCATGAAAACCACAAACAGGAGTGGAGACAAGGCACAACCTTGGCGGAGTCCAACACCCACGCTGAACAGGTCTGACTTAATGCCGAGTATGCGGACACAGCTTTCACGCCGTAGGTACAAGGACCGAATTTCCCACAGGAGTGGCCCCGGTACCCCATACTCCCTAAGCACCTCCCACAGAATTTCCCGGGGAACACGGTCATAGGCCTTCTCCAAGTCCACAAAACACATGTAGACTGGATTAGCAAACTCCCATGCCCCTTCAATTATCTGTGAGAGGGTAAAAAGCTGGTCCACTCTTCCATGGCCAGGGAGGAATCCGCATTGTTCCTCTTCAATCTGAGGTTCAGCTATTAGCCGGAGCCTCCTCTCCAGCACCCCGGCATAGATTTTCCAAGGGAGGCTGAGAAGTGTGATACCCCGATAGTTGGCACACACTTTCTGGTCCCCTTTCTTAAAAATAGGGACCACCACCCCAGTTTGCCAATCCAAAGGCACTGTCCCCGAGGTCCATGCAACATTGCAGAGGTGTGTCAACCATGACAGTCCTGCAACATCCAGGGCCTTAAGCAGTTTCGGATGAATCTTATCCTCCCCTGGTGTTTTGCCTCGGTGGAGCTTACCAACTACCTCAGTGACTTCCACCAGGGAAATGGACTCTGACAGTCCGAAAGCCTCAGGCCCTGACTCCTGTAAGCGAGGCATATCACTTGGGTTTAAGAGTTTTAAAAAGTGCTCCTTCCACCTTCCGACAATGTCCTCATCAGAGGTCAGAGTTTCTCCACTCCTGATGAACACAGCATGAGCAAAACTCCTCCGACCCCTTCTGAGCTGCCAGATGGTTCTCCAGAACCTCTTTGAAGCTGACCGATAGTCGTTTTCCATGGCATCTCCAAACTCCTACCATGCCCTGGATTTTGCTTCTGCAACCGCAGCTGCTGCTACCTTTTTTGCCTGCCGGTACCTGTCTGCTGAGTCAGGAGTCCCCAGAGCCAATCAGGCCCTAAAGGCCTCCTTCTTCAGCTTGACGGCTTCCCTCACCACCGGTGTCCACCAGCGGGTTCTTGGGTTGCCGCCCTGGCTGGCACCAACAAGCTTTTGGCCACAGCTGTGCCTGGCTGCTTCCACAATGGAGGTTTTGAACAGGGTCCATTCAGACTCCATGTCCCCTACCTCCTCCAGGACATGAGAAAAGCTCTCCCGGACGTGCAAGTTAAAATCATTCTGGACAAGGTCCTCTGACAGTCGTTCCCAGCACACCCTCGTTAAATATCTGGGCCTACCGGGTCTGTCCATCAGTTTTCCCCACCATCTGATCCAACTCACCACCAGATGGTGATCAGTTGACAGCTCAGCACGTCTCTTCACCCAAGCGTCCAGTACATGTGGCATCAAGTCAGATGAAACGACTACAAAGTCGATCATTGACCTTTGGCCCAAGAAGCTCTGGTACCAAGTACACTTATGAGCATCCTTGTGTTCGAACATGCTGTTTGTTATGGACAAACCATGGCTAGCACAGAAGTCCAATAACATTTCACCATTCGGGTTTAGATCGGGCAGGTCGTTCTTCCCAGTCACCCCCTGCTAGATTTCCCAGTCATTGCCAACGTGAGCATTGAAGTCCCTCAGCAGGACTATGGAGTCTGTAGGTGGAGCCATGTCCAGAACCCCACCCACCCTCTTCAAGAAGGCCGAATACTCTGAACTGCTGTTTGGCGCATAAGCACACACAACAGTCAAAGTTTTCCTCTCTGCGACCCCAAGTCGCATAGAGGCGACCCTCTTGTCCACCGGGGCAAACTCCAACTGTATGGCAGCCAGCCGGGGGCTTGTGAGTATCCCCACACCCGCCCGGCGCCTCACACCCCGTGCAATTCCTGAGTAGGAGAGAGACCACCCCCTATTGAAGAGTTTAGTTCCAGAGCCAACACTATGAGTGGAGGTGAGCCCAACTATATCTAGTTGGTATTTCTCAACCTCCCGCACCAGTTCCGGCTCCTCCCCCTCCAGTGAAGTGACATTCCAGGTACTAAGAGTGGGTCTGGGGTTCGAGTCCCACTTGGGGTGCCTTGCAACGGGCTGGCATCCCATCCTGAGTGTGTCCCCCCTCCAGCCTTATGCCCTGTTCTGCTGGGTTAGGCTCCGGCTCGCCGTGACCCCACTTAAGACAAGCGGTTTCAGACAATGTGTGTGTTCTGTCATCTGCAAAGTGTGCCAAGAGAGAATAGAAACTTAAACTGTTGAGAGAGAAGGGATGGGGAGCAGAAAGTTCACAGAGTGATTACAGTCAGCATGTTTTTAAATGTATTATTTCTATATCCTACTCAGCAAATAAACATACAGTAGGTATACAGTATTGTATTTCTATCATTGCATTTTATTGACTATAAAATTGAAATAACCAGATTTCGACAAAAAATATTTGTATTATGCATGCATGGGTTACTTGTTGCCAGTTTTGTGAAGTTGATGAGACACATGGTTTGCATTCAAGGTGAAACAGTTTTTGATTCACTCTCCCTTTGTAATCATTACAGGGTGAAACTCTGCTTTGTTTCAGTCTTATGATCTGCAGAAGTAACATGATTCTGTTTCACTTACGTAAAGCAGAGCTCAGCTCTTTGAATAGTATTAATGGTTGTGGAGGTGATGTATTTTTTATTTCTGGTTATTGTAAAGTAGAATTAACAATAATGCTGGTTAATGTTAATAAAATATAAAATATACTGATGTCCGGTCCATGTTGTATCCTGCCTCATATCAGGTTAATAAGGCTGATCAAAATAGAAGAAATAATTAAAAGTCTATGGTGAAAATTCTGTTCATTTTAGCTTTATATGCCATTTCTAACAGTACCTCATCCAGGAGTAAACCAAATTATTTTTATTTACTGCAACGTATAGGGTGGACTTACAAACAATTTCAAGTTACAGACTGAGTTCCAGTCCCAGTCACATTTGTAAGTTGAGGTACAACTGTATATACCAGCTGTTTCCTATCACACAGACAATCATACCTAATCACTACCATTTGTTAAGGAAAGTCTATCACAAGAGGAATAGCAGTTTTGTTGCTGTTATTATCAATTAGTTTAACTGATGCTTTTCTCCAAAGGGATTCACAATGTTAAGCTATGATTATTTGCCCAATTGGATAATTTTTACAAGAATAATCCCCGATAAATGCCTTTCTTAAGGGTAGTGCATCCATGAGCCAATTTATTAAAATCTATCCCTCCAGGGTGTACCCTGTCTCATGCCCTTTGCTTCCTGGATAGTCAGTGACCCTGCAATGGACTAGTGATTATTGGTAATAAAGTATGCATAAAAAGATAATATTCTAAGATTAAATGCAACACTAAAGATAATCTTACACAGTTCTGAAGGTTGTTTCTTATAGCCCTCTGGCAATGTTTATTTAGCCTTTTTACAACAAATGATTGACTGGAAGTTTTTTATGCATGAAATTTAAATTACTCCTCTTGTTTCCAAAACATGTCTTTCTGTAAAATGTGTAAGCAGAAAAATGTAGTCATTATTTGTCACAACAGCGAATGTGTCAAGTTGGCAGATAGCAATTTGGTAGAGATGCAAAAACACATCTTGAGTATCCATACTTCTGCATTAAGCACACTGTTTGATTAATTTTATTCACATATACATTTTCATTGAATTATTCGCACAGTGGAGATCAGTCTAAGGTCCCAGGTCACAACAAATTTACCATTTACAATGGCTTTGGTTTTCAACCTGAGTATATGGTTTGTAAATATTAAATTTTTCAGTAAAGCAGTGCATAATTTGCATAAAAATGTTAAAAAATGATAATTTCAGTAATTTAGGCAGGATTAAAATCAAAGCTGTGAACCAAAGACTGCTTCAAATGAGCTAAAAAGGAAAATACTTTCATTTGCTACCAAAGGATAGCAAATATTTGAAACACACACAGTCTGAAACTGCTTGCCCCACGTGGGGGTCCCAGTGAGCCAGAGCCTAATCCGGCAACATAGGGTGTGAGGCTGGAGGGGGAGGGGACACACCCAGGGCGGGACGCCAATCCGTCGCAAGGCATTCCAAGCGGGACTAGAATCCCAGACCCACCAGAGAGCAGGCACAGGCCAAACCCACTGCACCGCTACACCCTCATATTTGAAGCAGTCTCCTTCAAATTTTTCAGTCTATTAGACAGTCTGTCTGTTAGGTAATACTAATGTGACGTATGTATAAAAATTATACAAGGAAAAAAGTACAAACCTTTGTGCCAGTGCATGCTTTTATGTGCAAGTTCCATAAAAACACACTACATGATGAACTGAGATTTGAAAGCAATTTTGGGGAAAGGGGAGCCCTCAGTGATGTTGTCATTGGCTGTCATGCTTTATGAGTGTTGTCACAGTCCGCAGTTAGAAAGGGCACACACTCGTGTGAGAGAGAGCTGCCTTCACCTTGAATTTGGCTACGAAGAAGAATGAAATCTATATTCACTGCAAAACCACAATGTATTTTGACCCTAAAATGTATATAATTGCAGTTTAAAACCCAGAGGAACCTCACAGAAAATGTCGCCAGTATGTTTCTATATTCTAGCTGTATTTCTGAACAGTAGAAGAGTTATACAGCTGCTCTGAATTAGGATTTTGTCAAATTATCAGTTGTCACTTATAAGTTAAATTGTATTTATTGCTGCATTGTTGTAATTTGAATTATCCCCTAATTTGCCAAAAACAAACAAAAGAAGATTGTCCCCCTGTTTTTCCTGCTCTAGCTTTAAGATAGAAAATGCTTGACGTTGACGTTGATTTGACTGTAACACTTCAAGCAAAATTCACATTGGGAGCAAAGTCAAGATCACTTATTCATACTGCCATTCTGCTTTTATGAATTTTGTTTATGAGTAATGTGCCCAATAGCCATTTTCCTTTGTGAGAATAAATGCGGCTCAGGATTTTTTTAATACATATATTTACACATTTGTTTGGTGCTTTTGTGATGCACTATTCTCCTCTTTCCCTTTCACTTGAGAGTGAGACTGATTTAGATCACATTTATCACTGTTGTTTTTTTCAGTGGTTTTTGAATTATAAAGTGAAACTAATTGAAATTGCATAAATAATACCAATGTTTTGATTTATATATGGTTCTTCTACTTCACATTTACTTTTCACAATCAATGTTACTTATGTGAGATATATTGAAACTTTTATTAGCAGATATTCTTTTTTCACAATAATACAGGAAATGTATTTTCAATAGCACATTTCTTCCATATAATATAAAATGCATGTCATTAAACATGCATGTGCAAAAACAAAAAAAAGAATGAGCAATGGCTCATATATTTAAAATATATACAAATTTTGGCCATTGTAGTGGACTGATGAATAACATGTTTGCATACAAAAAACACTAAAGCAAATGACTGCCTCAACCAATAACGTTCCATGTAATAGTGCTGGAACTACTTACCTAAGTGAATGAGCGTGGAGACTGTTCATAATGATTTCAGTACCATCACCCTATGGCTTAGTTATCAAGAAATTCTAAAATAAAATTTTCTTCTAACAGAGGGTTGTAGGTCATTAGGTGGCATAGTGGTTAGTACCCTTACAATGTAATTAAGACATCCAAGGTGTGAATCTGTGCTGGTGCTGTAGTGCCTTGGATAAAGTGCTTTCTTCAACAATGGCACAATCTAAATTATGCTTTATAACAATGATTTGTTTTTTATGTGATAATACTCAGATCACATTTAATTAACACCGTGTTGCTTTTCTTTGTGTTGCTGACTTGGTCCATCCTTGTGTAGTAATGGCTATGGTGACTTCAGTAAGATGATACGGAATCCTTTCTAGGGTTTCACAGGGATTGGGGGATGTGTTCTTATGAGAGAAGAATTTCTATAACAATACTGTAATGGCAACCCTGGAGTGCATCTGAAATAGTTTCAGGATCTCTTTGCTCTAGACTATTTGTACAGAACTGAAAACACACTGTACTTAAACTCAACCCTGTCAAGTGATGTTCTTGAATAGGCAATATTTGATTTGTTGTTGAGTTGCATGAATTAATGCATTATATATTACATAAGTAGGATTTTTGGTCTAGTAATAAGGATCCTTGACTCTGAAAATGTGAATTTCACAGTTATGAGGATGGCTAGATGTCTGCTGCTGAATTGTTTGCACTACCAACATGCCTCGAGTTGTATGAGTCATGGAGGCCAGACATGATTGTTTCTTCATTAGCCTGCTCACATGATACTGTATGTCCATTTGAGCTTTAGAACCAGTTAAAGAAGTCACAGAAAGATAAGTCTGGTGTTCATTTGGGGTAGTTATTCCTGACTGGTGAATTGATCTTATGACCCACATCCCACCTAATGGTATGAACTGTTGCCCTGAAGAAATGTGGCAGGGCTGTAGGTTACTGTCATGACAGGCCGAGAGAACCACGATGGAAAGACCAAAGTGCGGAGTCGTTCCTCTGGAGTTAGAGGATAAAGCAAGTTCTCGGTATCGGGGACAGGCGGAGGGTCGGTCGATCGGCGGTCAGGGTCAGAGCGGGAATCCATGGGCGTGGTCAGGAGACGAAGCGAAGAGTCTCGGTCGAACGGCGATCGGAGTTGAAACGAAGATCCACGGACGCGGTCGAGAAACAAAGCTAGAGGTCAAAACCAGAGAACGTGAACTGAGAACTGGAGATGTGTATGAGAAAGGAGTCACAAGGAAGGGCGGTTGTCCCTGATGAGATTCCGCAAAGGGATGGGAGCTGAGGAGGGTCTTTTAAAGGGTGAGTGGTTAATCAGGTGCTGGAGCAGAGTCAGGTGTTGTCGCTTGAGTTGTGGGCATGGACATGACAGTTACCCCTCTCAGCTCATAATTTAAAATCTGCAAATTCTGCCTGTCCTAAAATTTAAGGAGTGTTTTAACAATCAACTGGAAAGGTATATTATGTACTCATTTTTAAAACGTATTTAATAATTCTGCTGAAACTGTGATAATGGCAACAAACATAGAGGATAGCACACCGAAAATGAAAAGGCTTCATTTTTTTTTTTTTTTTTCTGTTGTTTTAACAGAAGCACCTGAATCAAGAAAATTCATCTTTTTTCAAAATAAGTAATTGCATCTATCCTTCACACAACTGAATTAAATTGTTTCATAAAATCATGCCATGAGGCAAACTGCTTTCGTGAGGGGAGCAAATTACAGTGTTTTCTCTACTTAACAAACTTAACTGGCACTGAGAGTTTGTTTTTATCTGAAAAGTTTATTTGTGGAAGGAAATTAGCGGACAGGAAATGGGCCAGGGGCTCACGATCAGTTCTACAGTTCTATTCTGTTTCAGTGGTGGTGATAATATGCAAGTACTTGAATAATGTGTGCTGGTGAAAATGGTGCTATTGGACACTTCTGACTCTCTATCTGTATCTCGCTGTCTGTTAACAAAATGCTCTTTTTTGTCTGAGTTGTGAAGTACTAGCTCTACTCACTGCACCATCCTGCCACCCTGTAAAAACCGAAGAAAATATGTATTCAGGTGTCCGAAAACGTTTGTTAGTTTGTCTCATTTCACATTTTGCTGAGTTGTCACTGGGATTTGTCTTTGACCGATGGGAAGTAGCAACAATGAATGCAATAATTAATGGGAAGCTGGTAACGTGGTAGTTAGAGCTGTTCCCTCCAAAAGTCGCGGGTTTGAATCCCACCTCCACTTGTAGTATCCTTGAACAAGGTACTTACCCTAAATTGCTACAGTAAAATTACCCAGCTGTATAAATGGGAAAATAAATGTAGGTAGCTTAAGCAGCTTTGGAGAAAATCATCAGCTCAATAAATAAACGTAGTGCAACCCCAAAGGTTCTAATGAAACACATGGGGGATGAAAAGATACACACACACATCATCTGCAACTGCTTGTGCTGAGCAAGGTCGCAGCAAGCCGGAGCCTATCCCGGCAGCACAGGGCACAAGGCTGGAGGCGGGAGGTGACACACCCAGGATGGGACGCCAGTCCGTCGCAAGGCACCCCAAGTGGGACTCGAACCCCAGACCCACCGGAGAGCAGGACTCAGCCAAGCCCGCTGTGCCACTGTATAAAATATTTCTGTAAATTTATGAATGAATATTATTTACCTGGGGGTGCAGTGGCACAGTGGGTTAGACCACAGTCCTGCTCTCCGATGGGTCTGGGGTTCGAGTCCCACTTGGGGTGCCTTGCGACGGACCGGCGTCCCGTCCTGGGTGTGTCCCCTCCCCCTCCGGCCTTACGCCCTGTGTTGCCGGGTTAGGCTCCGGTTCCCCGCGACCCCGTGTGGGACAAGCGGTTCAGAAAATGTGTGTGTGTGTGTGTGTGTGTGTGTGTGTGTGTGTGTGTGTGTGTGTGTGTGTGTGTGTGTGTGTGTGTGTGTGTGTGTGTGTGTGTGTGTGTGTGTGTGTGTGTGTGTGTGTGTGTGTGTGTGTGTGTGTGTGTGTGTGTGTGTGTGTGTGTGTGTGTGTGTGTGTGTGTGTGTGTGTATTATTTACCTGGGGGTGCAGTGGCACAGTGGGTTAGACCACAGTCCTGCTCTCCGATGGGTCTGGGGTTCGAGTCCCGCTTGGGGTGCCTTGCGGCGGCCTGGTGTCCCGTCCTGGGTGTGTCCCCTTCCGCCCTGTGTTACCGGGTAGGCCCTGCGACCCCGTATGGGACGAGTGGTTCCGAAAGTGTGTGTGTGTGTGTATTATTTACCCCTATGTTACATTTCCACCTTTATTAAATAATTGTAAAACCACCCCAAGAAAGATTTTTCTTATTCAGCATCAGCTGGGCATGTGCACCATAGAAACAGGGGATATAAAAGTCCACCAGAACCTAACCTGGGTCTTTTACCAGGCCTAAAGGTAAATAATGGTCATGGGTGAGTAATCCACAAATAAGATCTAAACAGTACATGATGTGAGTGACAGAGATTTGTTTGTATATGCTCACTGTTATGTTTGACATGAAAATGAACCCGGCTAAGTGTGTCCCCTGCTAAGGTAACTCAGCCGTTTGGGAGGGACAAGTGAGGTTCCTATGGAAATTCAACAGCCGCAGACCTGCTTTGGCAAAGCAGCCGTATTGGTCAAGTCATTGTTTCCTGTTTGAACAGATGTCAGATTTTAGTTAACTGCAGCATTTTGCTGTTCTGTATGGAACTTTTTGTTTTTTTTTTTTTTCTTTTGTGTTAATCCTTAGTGTCTGGTGATGATATGTAATGGTATGTTGGCACTAAGCCATCCACAGTCAGACAAGTGTTTTTTTTTGTGACTTCCTTTTAGACTTTAGGAAAAAAAAGCATGGATATTGCTTTCAGCAACCAGACACCACTTGTCCCAAGTGGGGGGTCATGGCGGGTCAGAGCCTAACACAGGGCAGAGGGCTAAAGAGGGAGGGGACACACCCAGGACAGGACACCAATCCATTGCAAGACATCCCAAGCAGGACTTGAACCCCAGACCCACCACAGAGCATGCACAGGCCAAGCCCACTGCACCACTGCATCACCACACCCTTGCACCCCCACACCCCCCTCTGTAACCACAGCATAAGGTAAATTACACTGTCTAAGGGTAGTCTTGGCTCTAGCTTGACCTACTGATGGTATAATCTGCATGATGAATTGCATATATGCAATTTGTGAATATAATAGTCCTTTTTATAACAGCATAACAGATTTTATTTAATAAATTTATTTATCCTTATTCTATACCCTTCAGAGCAGCACAGTGGGCCAGTGAGTAGTGCTGTCTCCTCACAGCAACCGAGCTGTTCAGGCATAGGTTTGAATCTGGCTCTGTGTGGGGAGTTTTCTCCCTGTGTCTATGTGGGTTTCCTCTGGGTGCTCTGGTTTCCTTCCACAGTCCAAAGACATGCAGTTTAGGTGGACCAGTAATTCTAAATTCCCCTTAGTGTGTGTTTGTGTCTACCTTGTGATTCACTGGCGATGGACCCCTTCAACCCTGACCAGGACAAGTTGTTAATGAAACTGGATTGAAGGAATTTATCCGTTATTATATCAGCAATCGGGGGTGCGGTGGTGCTGTGGGTTGAACCGGGTCCTGCTCTCCAGTGGGTCTGGGGTTCGAGTCCACTTGGGGTGCCTTGCGATGGATTGGTGTCCCGTCCTGGGTGTGTCCCCTCCCCCTCCGGCCTTACGCCCTGTGTTGCCGGGTAGGCTGCGGTTCCCCACGACCCCGTATGGGGCAAATGGTTCAGATGATGTGTGTGTGTGTGTGTGTGTGTGTGTGTGTATCAGCAATTTTTTTTTTATGAGAAATTGTAGTGATTATCCTTTTTTACTGCATTTCAGTCACCCGTTTTTTGTTGACTATTAAAGACAATTGTTCTGTGTGAAATGTATTGTTTATAATATACCCATTCATTAACTGGAAATTTTTAACCATGGCTCTGAGTCAATGTTCGTGAATTTCCACCCACTATCGTTTATTTGGAATGCTCATTATATCTGAACAGTGGGTACAGAATCATTTTGATGGCTGGAATAGTCAGTCATTATCTGTGGTTGTCGACAGATATAAAAGAGGTAAAAAAAAAATCAAATTAGGACATAAAACATCCCCTTTTTTTTTGTTAAATAGAAATAGTTTAACAAAATTGTTTTGTTACATTGTAAAAAACTTTTAAACATGACAGAACAATACACAATCACATCAAAATATCTGGAGTAAATTAAGTTTTGAATAATTTAAAGTTCTTAAACAGATTTTCTCTGCAGTAACTGTTATGTAACAGTAAATTCTTTGAAATCATAGTATCCTGTTTATTTCTGTATTCATTAAACTGTCTGCTGGTTCCTTTTTTTTCTACTACTAACTTCAACTAATAGCTGACTCCTTGAAGAATAGCAAAACACCTGCTAAAATTAAGTGAAGCACAGTTATACTGTGCAATTTTTGCTTTTTTTTTCATCTGTTTTACAAAGTTTTGCACTATAAAGCTTGTGCAGCAGCTTTTTAAAATGTGTGCTTTTGGCTTTATACAAATGAAACCATTGAATTATGTGGTCTGAGTAGAAAAAAAAAACAACAGCTATAGCATTTTGCCATCTATCTATAATAAACTTTGTAATTTGCTGACTGTACTATGTGGGTGGTATGGAAAAAAAATGTCCGTGCTGCCTGAAAGCTGACCTGGGACATGGGTTTGTATGTCTGAAAATCGCCTGGACAGAACAAAACACACACACACACACACACACACACACACACACACACACACACACACACACACACACACACACACACACACACACACACACACACACACACACACACACACACACACACACACACACACACATTTTCAGAACCGCTTGTCCCATATGGGGTCACGGGGAACCGGAGCCTACCCGGCAACACAGGGCATAAGGCCAGAGGGGGAGGGGACACACCCAGGACAGGACGCCAGTCCGTCGCAAGGCACCCCAAGCAGGACTCGAACCCCAGACCCACCGGAGAGCAGGACTGCGGTCCAACCCACTGCGCCACCGCACCCCCGGGTCAGAACAAAACATCATATTAAAAAAAGTTACATTTTGGCCATTATGTAAGTCTTTTACCTTTTTCCTGAATAATGAAGGCAGAAACTAGAACAGGGGGGAGTACTGTTTCAGGGGGTGTGGTGGTGCAGTGCCGTAGTGGGTTTGACCGGGTCCTGCTCTCCGGTGGCTCTGGGGTTCAAGTCCCACTTGGGGTGCCTTGCGATGGACTGGCGTCCCATTCTGGGTGTGTCCCCTCCCCCTCCAGCCTTATGCCCTGTGCTGCTGAGTTAAGCTCCTGCGACCCTGCGTGGGACAAGCAGTTTCAGATGATGTGTGGAGTACTGTTTCTGTCAGCCTCCAAAATAAACAATTAGTAAATGCTGAACGGTAACACAGCTAGTAGAGCTGCCACCTCATAGCACTTGGGTGGTGCAGGTTTTATTCTTGCTCAGTTTGTGTGAAATTTTCATATTCTCTCCTTGTCTCTTTGGCTTTCCTCTGGGTGCTCTGGTTTCCTCCCACAGGCCAAAGACAGGCAGTTCCGCCGGATTGGTGACTCTAAATTGCCCTCAGTGTATGAGGCGTATCCCCCTCAGTATTGTGTCCAATGCTTCCAGAACAGATGCCGAATCACTGCGACCCTCATCAGGGTGGATGGCGGTACTGCACACAATATATAAAGCATCGTGTGTTCAAATAAAAGGACAACAAAATGAACAGTGTGCACATTATGCAACCGCTGAATGATATCGTAGTGTGATGTAAAGAACGTCTGTACATAAGGTGGTGGAACACTGCTGAGGACTGCAGAATCGTTTCTGGTATTAGAGGTGCAGGCTGTTCAAAGAAAGCGATTACATCATGATTGAGCGCTTATCCCACTTAAAGGATTTCCACGGTGGATGACAAGCAGATGAGACTGAATTTAAGCAGGGATTTACAGAACATATTCTGTCCAAAAAAGAGGAAACATTCTGCTTGATTTTAATGGCAGGATTAAAGCAATTAAAAGATTAACATTTGCAGCAATGGAAGTGTGCATCCTTAACACCATATGCAGGCTACTCTTCACTGTGTCCTGTGCCACTGGTAAACCTAAAGAACTGTGTGGCAGTATTAGATATGTCAAAGAATTTCTTAAATTGGAAGATCTGGTTTGGTCACCCTGAGTCTCTTGTCTTCCCCGTCATGTGGACTTTAAGACATACTGTATGGTTTCAGTACCTTGTAGTTACTCAAATCCTGTTTGCAGATGAGTGTTGACTGTGATTGTGTTGACTTATTCATGCCAACGAAGACTATGTGGCAAAATGTGTCTGTACATTCCTGTAATTTTTTGTGTTTGCTGAGCTACCGCAACGGGGGGGGGGGGGGGGGGGGGGGGGGTGCGGTGGTGCAGTGGGTTTGACTTGTGCCTGCTCTCTGGTGGGTCTGAGGTTTGAGTCCTGCTTAGGGTGTCTTGTGACAGACCGGTGTCCCATCCAAGGTGTGTCCCCTCCCCCTCCAGCCTTACACCCTGTGCTGCCAGGTTAGGCTCCGGCTCACCGCAACCCTGCTTAGGACAAGTGGTTTCAGACAATGTGTGTGTGTGTGTGTGTGTGTGAGCTACCACCTTTTATCGTTAATATTCTCTGCCTTTCCCAGTCTTGGTTCCTCTCTTTTCAAGTGTTGGTCACATTTAAACAATTAGCTGTGTGTGCTCCGGGACCATCAGATGGTATAATATTCAGTATGACAGAATTCAGTCCATTGTGACTGTAAATGCTATATATTTTATGCAGGTGTGAAGTGAAAGCCAGTAGAATTTGGCTGTGAATGTAACCTGTACACTGAACTCATTTAGATTTAATGAATAGTGTTTTTTTATGGGTACTGGCAGATATGAAGATCTTTCATTTATCTGTTTATTATTAACCAGCCATAACTTCACCAAATTGGTCCTTGCATGTGTGTAAATTTGTTTTCTCCTGGTTCTCCGTACTGCTGCTCAGACCTCTGGCTCCCAACGTTACATTTTGGATGCGGAGTTCAGGTTAGAATGAGTTTTGCTCTTCTGTTATGTGTCATGCATGCAAAATGTTTCTCTGCATGAGTCTGTCATGTAATGAAAATTCACAGATGTGTAGATTTCCTATATGTGTAGCTGTTTCAAACCACAGATGACTCCTGTTCCAGGTTTCTGCTGGTCAAATATATTGGGTCGCTCACAGATCTGCTGCATCAGATTGTATTGTAATTATTGTGATTGTAATTATTTGCTAAAGGTACACACACACACACACATTTTCAGAACCGCTTGTCCCGTACAGGGTCACAGGGAACCGGAGCCTACCCGGCAACACAGGGCATAAGGCCGGAGGGGGAGGGGACACACCCAGGACGAGACGCCAGACCATCGCAAGGTACCCCAAGCGGGACTCGAACCCCAGACCCACCGGACAGCAGGACTGTGGCCCAACCCACTGCGCCACCGCACCCCCTTGCTAAAGGTATATACGGTCAATTTCTTTTTTAATGTAGCATGCAGGCCAAAAGTGTGCCTTAGAAGAACATTCCTTCATAATTATATTTTATTCAGTGTATCAACAGTATATCAACATATTAAAGCAATGAAAACCATTAAGTTCAGTAGACAATTTATATTTACATTTATTAATTTTTCATACACTTATCTCCAAAGTAGGGGGTGCGGTGGCGCAGTGGGTTGGACCGCAGTCCTGCTGTCCGGTGGGTCTGGGGTTCGAGTCCCGCTTGGGGTACCTTGCGACGGACTGGCGTCCCGTCCTGGGTGTGTCCCCTTCCCCCTTAGGCCTTACGCCCTGTGTTGCCGGGTAGGCTCCGGTTCCCCGTGACCCCGTAAGGGACAAGCGGTTCTGAAGATGTGTGTGTGTGTGTGTATCTCCAAAGTGACATGTAGCTTAAAAAAAAAAAAAAACTATACAAAAATACAATACACCAACAGATGGAGAGATCTACATATAGGCACATGTTTCTTGAATAGTTACTTTGTCTCAAATCACCATAGAAACTAATTAAAGACATTAAACTGCAGAGAAAAATAAAGACAAGGAAAAAGAAATAGTTATACAAAGAGCCAGTTTTCTGGAATTAACGTAATAAGATCATTTGAACCTCTCCAGGAAATACAGTGATAAAACGTATCAGCGAGAATTTGTTGCCACATTGTTCAGTAGCACCTGAAGTGCAGTTGCCATTTCAGATTTACTATTTTTTCCTTCAGGTACAGTACTAGAAATCATGAAAGAGTGGGATGAAAAGGTTGAGATAAAAGTTATCTCAGAAGATCACTGACAGCTCTTAAAACTGCAACACTTTGCAGTTAGTTACCCTAAAACGACACCCCAGTGTTAGCTACAATACTTTACCTACGCCACGGTGGAACTGCAGTGTAACCATACATTTACCTGACTCTTTTCTCCAATGCAGCTTACACTGCTAAGCTTACAATTATTGAGCCATTTATACAGCTGGGTAATTTTTCTGGAGAAATTTAGGATAAGTTCCTTACTCAAGGGTACTACAGAGGTGGGGATTAAACCTGCAACCTTTGAGTCCAAAGGTAGTAACTCTAACAACTACCCTACCAGGTGTCCCGTGCAGCATCGTTCTGAAATATTTGCATGTTATTATTTGCCATGGAGTAGGGGATGCGGTGGCCAGTGGGTTGGACCAGGTCCTGCTCTCCAGTGGGTTTGGGGTTCGAGTCCCGCTTGGGGTGCCTTGCGATGGACTGGCGTCCCATCCTGGGTGTGTCCCCTCCCCCTCCAGCCTTACGCTCTGTGTTGCCGGGTTAGGCTCCGGCTCCCCGCGACCCTACATGGGAAAAGTGGTTTCAGACAATGTGTGTGTATTTGCCATGGACAGTATTCACCCCCAGTTGTGCCTCTCTCCTCAGCAAAGCCCCGTTCTCTGGTTTGACAGTTAACTGCATATTAAAACATGGGAATATGGAGCCTTCACTGCTTATTACTTCTATTCAAATGAACTTAAATTACATACAGCGTGCAGTTCTACACTCATTACTGAAGATTTTACTAAAACACAGTGAGAACCTCACACCAAGGTATAGTGGGAGTGCACCATTCTGCAGTTTCAGCTCCTTGATCACTGTTCTGCTCATTACTTTGCACAATTTGAAAATATTTTTCATATGAAAAATACCCCTCTCCTGATCATAACTCAGTAACCCCACCTTAAGACATTCATGAGGATATTGGCGCAGAATAAGGAGCCCAAGAAAGAGACTGGGATGGACATAAGACTCCAGACACTACATTGCAAAAAAGACAGATATATTCATACAGAGCAGTAAATCAGGTTAGATTTCTGCATCTGAATATAATCCCAAGTGTCTTATAATTTCCTTTTCGGGGCAGGGACTCAAAGGCAGCGTTCCAACAGTGTGACGTAATTTCAGCTCAGCAACAGCTGTGCTCTGACTCTAAGCTCTCTCAGACCACATTCGACTACAAAGGAGTCCTTATTTACCCCCTACAGCAGCTGACTACAGCGTGCTAATCTGTGCACTATGACATCTGATGTATCAGAGGTTTCCGAAGCAGGAGAAATCTTGCTTAAAAAGTACACAGTCTGTTGTCCGCTACCGCATGCTTGCCTGCCGTAATTCATGCCAGGAGGTTTTTTGGTACAAGTAAAATTCATTGTCTAACTAGCTACAGAAAGTGTTCAACATTAATAGTGCCAGTGTCTGGGAGGTTGCCCACCAGATTACAGTTATGTGACCTACATCTGAAATTAGGGAGTTCAGTGTGGCATATTCCAAAAGTAGGAAAAAGTGCACAAAAGCCAGTTTCAAGAAGATGTGTTTGAGCAATGTAGAAGCACAGATTGTTCTGGATGTTTTCTTGGATGTCGTTCTTTTTTCATTCTGCTATCAATTTTCCTGAGGTATCAAAACAGGAGAAATGCAAAGTGAAGTGTCATTTGTCAGCGGCAGGGGAGCGTATTCGTCGTACCGTACGCCAGCCTCCCCGTAGCCTCCCATCTTACCGGCACCTCGCATTCCCAGCAGGTCTGAGAACAAGATTCGTGCCGTTCCTGCGAACTCCGTTCAGATGTGGAAGATCAAACTTGACAGGTCACATGGGGAGGCAAAACTGCATTCTTTGGCCTTTTCTGATTTTTTTTTTAAAAACATTTGTTCTGAGATGTACCTCTCCTGAGGACACTTACAGTTCTTTATGAATGATGTAATTCCCATCTGGAACATGTAGATGTCACTTGACCTTTTCCAGGTAAGCCTTTGAAATGTGTTAGGGCTCGCTGACAGGGCCTCCTTCTATCCTCAGGCCGACAGACACGTATTACGATCCACTGCTAACAGCGTAGAAACATTTTAATTTTCAAAGTGCCTGAATTTCATGGAAAGGAGAAAGTTTCCTGTATCGCTGGTTGGCAGAATAGTAGAGCTTTTTTGGTTTGGTCTCTCAGTCTTGGTCACATCTTGACAGGGTTTAGAGATGAAACGCTGACAACTTTGTAAAAACCTGTTTTTCTCCTTAAGAGTAGCATATGGAAGTCGAACAACAGCATTTGTGATACCGTTGTTCACTTACAGCTACCTTCTAGAAGAATTTGCCTTGTTAAGCGCTTGAAATTGGTGCCCATCTCATACTGTCTAAACCAGGAGAAAATACTGAGAAAGTACTGTGAACAATATCTCACCGTCTGTGGCATCTTGGGGGATCATTGACTGGGCTGTAATGGACGTTTTCTTGTGTTGAGTGCAGCTTCCCGGAATCATGTCAGAGATTCTCCTGAAGCAGCATTACTTCGCTGTCGGTTGCTCCAATGACTCTGTTCCAGGGCCCATCGTTGAATTTGTTACCCTTAATAAAGCGGATTATTGTCATCAGCTTTCTTGCCAAATTAAACTTATTTTTGTAGTGCAAATGGCAGGATAGAATTTTCATTCAATGAATGACTACAGATACTCTGTTACCACAAACATAAGGGTTCATGTACCCATGTACTATAATGTATTATATTAATATATTGTGACAACAGATACTCGGAAATCATGGCTGTCCCTTTGTTCCTTTAATTCATGCTATAAATATACATGTAGTGTACAGCACCACAATATCTCAAGTCACTAGCACAAATAACATTAAAACAATAGACCAAAACAATAATGAAACATAACTGAAACATCATTTAAACCCCATGTGCCTAAGCTTAACAGGGAGGTTTCCTGACTCAATATGCTTAGCAAGAATCCTTTGTATGATTTCGTACAATATCATATGTTTATGCTCTACCTCTGCAGCCCTCAGCATGGTTCAATATGCAGCAGTTAGATAAAGAGGTTGTGTTGTGAGGAAGCAATAGACTCAGACATCCCATGTGATCTGTGCAATGGTGTGAAGATAATGGAAATAAGGCCAACAGACCAATCAGTTAAGTTTTAGTTCATTTAATTTTATCTGTAAAGTTCAACTTCTCGTAGGGTGAATAATCTCAGCAACTGATCTCGAGTATTCTTAAGTATGGCAAATACATCTAGTGTTAAAAAAATCAGTACACATTTTCCTGAACGTATACGTTCACCACTGGTGTGAATCATATTGAGCACATGAAGTGATCTGTCCATAGATCACTGCAGATTTCCATAAATATTAGATCACTGTCATAGGTCACTATTCCATACTGTTGCTTTAAGATAACGTGTACATAATTTCCCTGAAAAGTCTTGTAATGTTTTGTTTGCTTTAAATGGGTACTTTTAACTGACACCCTGTCTTCTCGCGGTGAAGGGTGAAGCCTGCTCTGTTCATCTAACCGCCTGTGCTGTTGGCCCTTCCACCCATATTCCTCTTCTTTTTGACGTAGAGCTACGTCTTTCACCTCACTAGGTATGGGGGTAACTTGGGAATTGACCGTCACATAAAAATGCAACTCCCTCTTGCTGCTACTGTTCGCAAATTAAAAGACACAGAGAGGTAGTGCATATACCATTGGATAGAGGAATGAACACCACATCGAATGAGATATGAATGGCCGCTGCCGGTTGAGCCTGAGCGAGCTGGCAACATTGGGAAATTGTCCCACATTTGGCTCGTTATCGAGTTGCCGCGTGTTGCGTTAGATGTCACCACGTTTGAACCCGAGATGGTGCTTGCTCATCGCCGTCTACATCAACCCGGGCGCGTTGCTTCGCGATGTGCAGTACTTCCTATCCTACTACCTCACCGTGTACAGCTCCAACATCGGCCACATCAACGCTTTCTAGCCACAGAAGGCTGCCACGACATTCCCATTGTGCTCGCCGGCGATTTCAACATAGAAGTATCCAGAAGCAAGAACGCCGCCTCCCTTGAATTCATGCATGACACGTTTGATTTAAGGCTCGCCTCGACAGCGACGCTTACGACACTCGGCAGCTCGTGCATCAACGTGGTCTTCGTAAGAAATTCGAAAGGCTTGCGATGCAGCAACTACATATAATACTTCTCATATCATCTCCCTATTCTTGTTGTGTACAATTCCACTGAATCTGTAGAGTGCCATGATTTGTTACCCAATAAATGATGATTGCATACACAACCTTGTTTCATTTCTCACACCATCCACACGTAGTTCTACGTAAAGATGTGCAGCATAGTAGAGCTATGCACCTAAGAATTTTTATTCCCCCAACATGCTGAACAGAGCTGCTTGTCTCCTTCATGCACCTTTTCCCCTCCACTGGTGGGTCTAGCCCTGCTGCCCATTCCTCCAGGGCTCCGGCCCCCGGTTGCAATGCTGCTGGTCCTGTTTCCGCAGCCCAGTGCCTTTATCCCACCTAACCATTTGCCTGGCATGCTTCCCACGTTGCTCTTGGCCACTTTATCAATTTTTATTTTTTTTCTCCACTCTCCTGTGCTGGTAACAGAAACTGACGGATCTTGTTGTCCTTTTGAGTGGGGCTTTCAGTTTTACTGTCATCACAGGCTTTTTCATGCCAGATCATCAGCAAGGGTCTTCCTGTGGAATCCACGTTTTTGCGAGAAAACGCGTCACGTGATGTCCTCAGTTCTGCTCTTAACTTCTTCGTCTCACTCCAAGACGGCCCTTCTTACCTTTTGTAAATTTCTCCCTTTACCAAAAGCCCTTGAAATTTTTAACATTGCCTTTTATGGATTCTTCTGCATGTTTCCTATTTCAATACACGGCATTTTAGAATGGAGACAAACTCCTTACAAATATTTTTAAAGAGAGATGAATAATTCTGTCATCAATGGCCTGTGCTCGTGTTGAGAGCCACTGCAGTTCTATCGGATCTATGGAGCTCTGCCTTAGTTGTTCACTCTGGAAATATTCCTATTCTGTCTCTTAAAGCATTGAACTCTAAGGTGACTTACCGCTGTACACTTGAACGATCAGCTCCAAAGTAATGAAACCTGCTGTCACTGTTCATGTTGATTTGTACTCCAAGGAGCAGGGTGATAAGAAGTAAAGCAATATTTCCTATGCTAGGCCTTATACAGTCGACCAGAGGCAGCAATGCTCATGAGGCCAACAATGAGTGTCTTTCATGCAATACGTGTGCAAAAGAAGAAAAGAAAAAACGTGTAACAAAAGTCCCACTAGGGTGAACTGGCCTGCTTTTATAAGTCATGGCTGTTGGCACCTGCAGTTCTCACCATTAGCAGGACTTGAAGGAAACCTCACCTTGTATTGTTTCCAGCTCCCTGACACACCATGCATCATGTCACTTTGTGAAGAAAGCAGGCTCTTGTGTACTTTGTGTTTTGGGAGACTACATGTTACACCTCCCTGGTACTCCACATAGTACCCAAGCACCTCACATACAACGCTGTTTCTGTCGTTGTTACAGACTATAAACATATTTATAGTCATTGTCATGACAGCAGATGCCACTTTCCCTTGTGTTGCTGATAGAGATGATACAGAAATTCAGACAGAAATCAATACTCCAAATGCAATGAAGAGCATCAGAGGTGTTGGTATTTGGTGTGACTTTTTCCAAGTTAAGATTTTTTCTTTTTGTCCCCTGGGCTAATTAAGTTTTTTTTTTTGATTGAATAACTCTTTGATTAAATGTGATTTGATTTTATTATAACGTGCCCTCCTTCATTATACTTCGTTAGAGGTCAAACATGCAGATCAAAGCCTGCTTTGCTTGACCCACTGCAATTTGCTTATAGTAATAACCGTTCCGCTGATGATGCCACTGCCATCACCCTACACACCGCTCTCTCCCACCTGGACAAAAAGAACAGATATGTGAGAATGTTGTTTGTGGACTACAGCTCAACATTCAATATCATTGTGCCCTCCAAGCTTGACTTGAAACTCTGGGCTCTGGGCCTGAACAGCTCCCTTTATAGCTGGATCCTGGACTTCTTGTCAGGCAGACCCTATCTGTTCAAAATTGACAGCGGCATCTCCTCTCCGTTGACCCTCAACATTGGAGCCCCGCAGGGCTGTGTTTTCAGCCCTCTCCTGTACTACTTATACGCCTCTGACTGCGTGGCCACATACAGCTCCAATGGCATCGTCAAATTGGCGGATGACACAATGGTGGCAGATCTGATCACCTATAACGATGAGACGACCTACAGAGAAGAGGTGTGCACTCTGACACAACAAGCTTATACTGGACTTTAGGAGACAGGACAGGGAGCACACTGCCATCACCATCGACGGGATGCCAGTAGAGCGGGTCGACACCTTCAAGTTCCTCAGTGTTCATATCACTGAGGACCTCACATGGTCCACTCACACTGAGGCAGTGGTGAAGAAAGCTCACCAGTGCCTCTTCTACCTCAGATGGCTGAGGAGTTCGGTATGAGTCCCAGCATCCTCAAATCATTTTACATTTGCACTGTGGAGAGCATCCTGACTGGCTGCATCACCGCCTGGTATTGACCACCCTCAACCGCAAAGCTCTGCAGACAGTGGTGCGGATAGCCCAGCACATGGTCAGAGGCGGCGAGTGAGAGAAGCACGGAGGATCATCAGAGACTCCAGCCACCTGAGCCATCAACTGCTCTTGCTGCTACCATCAGGCAGACAGTATCGCAGCATCAGATCCCACACCAGCAGGCTGTGGGAAAGCTTCTTCTTGCAGGCCATCAGACTGTTGAAGTCTAACTAATAATGTCATCACACGCCCAACCCACTCTAACTCCCACGTACCGCACTTTATCATTCTACTACATATTTGTATGTGTGTATATGTTTACTGTTTATGCTGCACATCCACGGAGAACGGACCAAAGATTTTCACCACCTGTACACTTGTGGTTATGGTGAAGTGACAATAAAGTGATTTCATTTGATTTCATTTCAACACATGGAACCATTGCATCGCACATGTATGGACAGAGAGAAAGCAGTCATATTCTGTCCCGTTACCCCTCTGACTCTTCTTCCAGCTTGAATTTGATAGTGTTGTATAAAAGCTTGTGTCATTCCTGCCAGTAATGAATGCAACCATCAAATTAGAATTTCACGTATTTTCCCCAGACAAATTGCGGCTTGCATAAATTGCAGGGATAGATTGTCGGGGAAGAGGGGAATGGTATCAAGTCCAAGCTCCAAACTTCCAACTGACATTGGTAACCAGCAAAAGACAGCGGAGTATTATTTATGGAGGTCAACAGGCCATAAAGGAATTTGTACTCACGGCATATTGATTATGACCAACCTCAGAACACAAAAACTCTCCCTCAGATGACCTGCTTGTTATTGTGGAGGCTTCTAAAAGACATGGTTATTGCAGACAATCAGAAATAAAATTCTTTTTATACCTTTAAATGGACTGGCGCCTGCAAAAATAGAAAGGAGAGAGCGAAAGCACCCATCAATGCAAGCGTGAGACATTCCACAGCAGATGTTCTATGATCCTCTCGGTAATTTAATATTTTTTTCATGGCCCTTTATTGAGCTCTGTTCTTCAAGATTCAAGATTCAAGAGTTCATTGTCATGTGTACAGTAAACAGTTTGTTACACCGCAAATCACAAATGACAAAAATTACTATTAGTGCAGAAAAATCCAAGAAACTAAGTTATATACGTATATAAAGTGTGCAGTGCACAATGTAAATATGGAAGTCATACATGTGCAAAGTCCTGCAGAGGTAGATTGGTCTATTCGCAGTCGAAAGGGGGGTGTATACTTGTGTGCGCAAGGTATGCGGAGGTAGTCTGTGGTCTCCGATGTTATTGATGTTGCGGATGTGTATGTGCGTGTAGGAGGGATGGGGGGTAGTTGACACCTCTCAGGCTCAGAGGGTGAACTGTGTCTGCTGTGATGGGTGTCGTTCACAAGCCTGATAGCCTGTGGGCAAAAACTGTTTTTCAGCCTTGAAGTTCTGGCTTTAACACCCCTGTAGCGTCTGCCTGATGGTAAGCATCTCTGATAAGAAACATCAGAAAGAACAAGTTCTTGAAATTAAGTAAGGTGCATCATGGGTTTGGCACTTCCAGTCATTTATTTACAGCTGAAATACAAGTTGCTGTCGAAGTATCACAAAATGAAAAAGACTACCTTGTGTAAATCATACACCGGCTAGTGCAAAGCAGAGGACTGTATTAGACAAAGCGCTACAAAACTTCAAAACAATCGTAGATATGCTTCTTTCCTTCGATTTTCACTGACGTTCTCTGCTAGTCCCAGGATGACTGTGGATGAGAAACTTCTGTTGCCATGCCGCAATAAACAAATCAAATATGAACTTCATTCAGACAATGACTCATAAAGGTTTATGAGCTATCAGTTAATGTAAGCTTAGAATTCAGGAGATCTGGGATGGAGGACCAAGGGCTCTTCACCTTCTGAACCTCTGGCCAGTGGATTGATTTATTTATTTTTTTAGAAATACCTGTGCAGTGGCTTCTAACTGCAGCTGTGGACCTTTGTGATGATCAGTTAGCTTCACTTTATTGTGAAAACATGTGATAGGGTTGAGAGGGGCAGGACCATGCAGAATCTTGGCTAGAAATCAGAACAGTAGAGAACTGTAATTTCCATAATGACAAAAAAAAAAAAAAATCCTCATTCATCATGATCCATTATCTTACTCATCTTTGGTAATACAGCTACTGTTTCAGCTTCGACAAAATTATATTCAGTGCATATTTTAGCATATATGAGCCCTCCAGTCAAAATATGCCAATCAACTTGAGGGCATAAAGGCTCCTTAACTAGGAAGTAACCCTTTCTACAGTTGTACCTCAGGACTTAACTTTCTTAATCAATGAAAAAAGTATTGGCAATTTAACAAACCCTCACTTAACAGTCCTTTTGAACTGAACCTAAAAATGTTCAAATCTTTAGTGTTTATGTATGGAAAGTATTAGTAAAGGAGGGACAGCGGGAATAGCAACTCATATGGTAACTCATGTGTAGTGGTTGGCTGCCCTTTAGACCCATAGGTGACAGGTTCAAATCCCAGCTGTAGTACCCTTAAGCAAGATTGTTACAGTTAAATAACCCAGCTCTATAAACGAGTAAATGATTGATGTTGGTGAAAACTTTCAGGTAAATGTAATGGTCACTTGGGGGCGCGGTGGCGCAGTGGGTTGGGCTGCAGTCCTGCTCTCCGGTGGGTCTGGGGTTTGAGTCCCACTTGGGGTGCCTTGCGGCGGACTGGCGTCCCGTCCTGGGTGTGTCCCCCTCCCCCTCTGGCCTTACGCCCTGTGTTACCGGGTAGGCTCCGGTTCCCCGCGACCCTGTATGGGACAAGCGGTTCTGAAAATGTGTGTAATGGTCACTTGGGATTCCGTCTGAGTGAGAATTAATGGGAGTCCGAGGGGTCTGAAATGAACAGCTCAGGACTGTCCTGAAGAGTGTTTTCTATAGTCTTGCTTACCTGCTATTTGTACTGATAATAAAGAAAATGTCGTGGAAGGGCTGCAATTCTGTGGAAGACACGATTTTCGCAGTTTCAGAAAACATGAGGGATCTTTAGACATTTTCAAAGTCCATGAGAGGTAGTAAGAAATCCTATAGAAGCAGCAGGGTTCATTAGTGGGTTGTCTTAGGCATGGGCTCACTTCTCTGTCCCAGCCACGGAGTGTTGTTCTGACACTGGCGTTAGAGTGAAAGGGAATGCGCCAAAATCTCGTATCAGGGCACAGCCCCAATTTCTGGCACATACCGCATCGATTTTTGATGATTCAGCACGGTGTTCAAGGCAGTAACATTTCATTCATACAACTATTCTCCATAGTTTTACATATAATTTTGCACAAGTTATCACAACACCACTTTGGTCAAAAAACTAGCAAACCGCCATCTACCACAGGGTTATGACAAAAAGACTATAATAAGTTGTACAGTTTTTATAAGGGAAATAGGGAAGACTTCAACAAAAGCCACCTGTGCACAAGTCATACATTGAGGGGAAATTAGAAAGATTTTATATGATTTTCAAGTCAGAAATGACTAGATACCTACATAAAATAATAGTACTCTTCCGATTACAAAAGTGGGGAGGTGGCAGTACCCCCTGTATAGCAGGTCTGGGGTTCGAGTCCTGCTTTGGGTTGCCTTGCGGTGGACTGGTGTCCCGTCCTGCACGTGTCCCCTCCCCCCTTGGCCCTGTGCCGTGTTGCCAGGTACGCTCCAACCGCGCTCGGGACAAGTGGTTGATGACATTGGATGGTGATGAAAGAGCAGTTTGGTTTTGGTCACTTAAGGCTGTAACCTTTGAGCATCATGATAGAACAGTGGGCAAACAAGCCTGCAACCAGTGCAAATGGTGGATGTCCCTTGAACCCCCAGCTACTAGCACAGAATTTGTCCCCGAAAGGCTGGCTTCACCTGTCCAGTAAACTGTATGCACTGTCAGCTATACACATCATGAAACATTTCATTAAATTGTACATGTTGGAGAAGCAGATAATGTAGCAGTTAGAACTGCTACCTTCCACTCAAAGGACATGGGTCCAAATGACACCTCTTGTTTCAATTCCTTTAGGCAAGGGTCTGACCCAGAGTTAACACAGTAAAAAGTATATAACTAAGCTGTATAAATGGGTAAATTACTGTAAGCCACTTTGGAGAAAAGCATCACCAAAAATATAAACGTACAAGTTGCCCCTAAGAATTACACGCGTACCAATAACTCTTTTTCCGAGGACTGCTGTGTCCTGGCAGACAGTTCTGGGACGCAAAGAGTAGCTTTTATGGAAACACTCAGTCAACGACAAAGCTTTTTAAATCAGACTCTTGTACTGTTGTTTTTAATCAGAAAGAAGTCGCCCTACACCCTGCATCTGATGCAGGGCAATCAAGTGGCGCCCCCTTCTGTCTGATGGGTGCAGGTTCGGCTATAAGGGGAAAAACTGGTGATTGAAGCAAAAAACTTCATAATTTTCTTGCTGTTTTTTTTTTTTGCGCATTTTTTATGTTTTGCTCGGTGAATTGATACATTCAAAGCCTGGCTTTTAAGACGCCAGTAACTGTGTGTATGTATTACAATTCTGAGACATCTCTGATTGTGAAAACCTTTTGACTGCTTGAGAAAATGTCCATTGCAGGGTACCCCAAGCAGCAGTCGAACCTCAGACCCGCCAAACAGGTGGCACTGGCTAAACATGCTGCGCCACCACATCCCCTCCAATTCTTACTAGTTCAGGCTCTTTATCAATATCAATAGCTATTAATACGATTTATTATCAATTCAGTGTATTCTTACCAATTATCAATTCAGGGCAAGTACCTTGATCAAGGATACGACAGCTGGAGGTGGATTTGAAGCCGAGCTACTCTGAGGCACCCACTGCACCGGAGTGTAATCCAAGGATGATGATAATAAAGTAATTAATAAAAAGAGAAAGAAGTAGGATGGGTGATGAGTGGGAAAGAGGATAAGAAAGAAACATGGAAAGGTACTACTGCTGATTTTGAACGTGTGGGACTTCAGCCTGAGTTCACAGGTGTCCAGGGTGGTTTTGATGTCCTGGACTTGGGCTTTAAATTTAATTTTCTTGGTGATGATTTGCAGCTACATTTACATTCATTCATTTAGCAGATGCTTTTCTCTAAAGGGACATACGTATCATAGAAATTACACTTTGTGCATTACATTAGCAGGAAGAGAGACATAGATGCAGACGTGTGATTCTTAAGTGACTCTGCCCAACTACTTGTCCAGGCCATGTTGACATCCCGTCTGGACTACTGCAACTCTCTCTTGTGTGGCCTTCCCGTTTCTGCCATCAAACCTCTGCAGCTGATACAGAACGCTGCTGTACGAGTTGTGCTTGATTTGCTAAAGCGTTCCCATGTATCTCCTCTACTCATTTCTCTGCACTGCCTTCCTATAGCTGCCCAAATCAAGTTTAAGACCTTGGTTATTGGCTACAAATGCATCAAAAGAACTGCTCCTAACTATTTATAAGACCTGATCAGCCTCTACACCCCAGCCAGACCCCTTCGTTCGTCTATATCTGCACGCTTGGTTGTCCTGTGCACAAAAGTTAAAGCACTGAGGTTCTCACTTCTGGCTCCGTTGTGGTGGAATGACCTCCCCCTCTCACTCAGAACTGCTGAAACTCTGTCTACATTCAAGAAGGGTCTGAAAACTCACCTTTTTCCGGACTCACTTTGCCCAAGATTTCTCAAGCTCATGTATGGGGTAAATGCTCATGCACCGTAACTTTATGATCAGATAAGCCTTTACACAGCTGCCACTCCTGTATCGTATGTAAATGTCTGTGTACCTTTTTTTTTTTTTTAAAAAAAAGGAAGATGATCAGGAAACATCTATCCGGAGTTTTATGCACCTACTCGTGCGGTGAACATCTGTGCATAAAGTGGAAAGAAACAAATTTTTTACTTAAGAATCACACGTCTGCAAGTATTTCTCATTTTCCTAATGTAATTACAGACGTTGCTGCGTTAAGGGTTATCCCTTGTTTAACAGGTATGATCTCTAAGTCACAGAGCATGAACATTTATACCTTACATGAACTTAAGAGATGATGGGCAAAGTGAGTCTGGAAGAGGTGACATATGTTGGTGGGAGTGTGAATATAAAGATCATATGGTTATTTTACAGGTTTGGAACAAAATGTGTGAACCTTCTGTGAACCAGGAACCTATTTATTTTGCCCCACTGAAATGACTGGTGATTAAGAACCCATTTTCCAAGAATTCACCTTATGATCAGGTTTTCAGGAATGAATCACACTCTTTATGTGAAGGAAAGATGTATGAAGCAACGCTGATTTAAATGCTCTTTTTTTTTCTTTTCTTCAGACACCTCTCTGTATGAAGCGGGAGAACGGATCATTTTTGGGTGGAATAACAACCTCAGGCAACAGGGTCCTGAATGCCATTGTGGCTTCTAGTGACCATGAGTGGAGCTCAGATGATGTTCCTACTAACGCTCTGCTTTCTTCTCGAATCCCACCTGACTATTATTGCGTCTTTGTTCTTGTCTTGGATGCAAAGTCCCGCTCACACTGGCATTGCACATGCCATGGGTTATGAAAAGGGCATAAGGTCTCCATAAATGTGGAAATACTGGAATAAGGTGTGGGGTAAAGAAAGGACGCTCAAAAAATCCAAATGCCTCTTACAAAATTTCCTGCGGGGGGAGAAAAAAAAAATTTTCGAAAATGTCGTTACTCGAAGGCGTGTGAGTCGGGGACTCGCCGCATTCCACAGCGATGCGATACGCACGACTGCCGGTAGATGGCGCGCGTGTAGCAGCTTTTTTTACAGCTCTGTCTCTCTCGCGTTCCTCGACGACAGCGAAGCGGCTGCGGGTCACAGTCTGACCTTCCCGCGTGACACATATCTGCGCGTGAGAGCTGGAGGTGGTTCAGTTGTTCTGTGGTGGTGGGGGGCAGGGGGGGTCCATTCCGTTACCCAGAAACCCTGATCCCCCAGTATGTGCTCCTGCTATGTTGGTGGGGGTGTAAATCTCAGGTTATTTACAGTTTCCATTATCATCACTTAGAGATTCCACACTGTAAATGAGCTGAGAAAGTGAGGCCTGCAGACTCTCTCTCTCTCTCTCTCTCTCTCTCACACACACACACCATTCAGAAAGTCATACTAAAGTCATCCTACTTGAGCGATGAACGTCAAGTGGAAAGTAACACACTAGGTTTACTTAAGAATCACATGTCTGCAGTCATGTCTCTTTCTCTTAATATGATGCACAAATTGTATTTTCGCTGAGATGTACGTCGCTTTGGAGAAAAGCGTCTGCTAAATGAATAAATGTAAATGTAAATATCAAAAAGTCTTTACAAGGACAACTGAATGTCATGAAGACTAAGGAAATGATTTACAGCTGCAAGTTTTCAAAAAGGAAACTGGACACACTGCAATGTCTGAGAGTAGATCATCTTGAGTTCTGTTCACTTATATATTTAGTTTGTTAATAAGTACTATGTTTTGGAGTTTTACGTCTTAAGAGTTTGTGTTTGCAAATGTTTAATGTTTGTTCATTGTGGCAAAAAATGAACAAGTCCGTAGTTCCAAACAATTTATAACCAAAGGAAGGAAATGTGAAAATCTGGTGATTGTTTATGAAATCATTTTTTTTTCCAACTTTAAAAACAGGAAATCTCAAAAGTCTGGATAAATTTATTTTAGTGCTAGTCTAACAGAATCCACAAAATACAGGACAGTTACCTCAATCAAAACTGGGCACAAAATTCATAGTAAAATAATGTGTCTAGTAAGGAAGGATTTTGTAGAGGCAGGTCATTCTTCATGAATCTAGTTTTATTTGCTTAATGGTTTCACATCAATCTTGCATATGACATTATTAATTTAAATGATCAAAATGCCAGGGGATGCGGTGGCGCAGTGGGTTGGACCGCAGTCCTGCTCTTTGGTGGGTCTGGGGTTCGAGTCCCGCTTGGGGTGCCTTGCGACGGACTGGCGTCCTGTCCTGGGTGTGTCCCCTCCCCCTCTGGCCTTATGCCCTGTGTTGCCGGGTAGGCTCCGGTTTCCTGTGACCCCGTGAGGGACAAGCGGTTCTGAAAATGTGTGTGTGTGTGATCAAAATGCCTTAGACGGGGCCATACGACCCATTTTAAAACCAGCTGCGGTAGGACCTAATGGGGCTGCCTCTCGATGGATTAAAAATGCACTTACACATGGTATACAAAGGTAATAACAAGGCTGGTGGTGGCTAAATAGGGCTGTATTAGAGAGTAAGTCCCTCAAGAATACATACTGGGGCCTTTGCTGTTTTTTTCCCTATTTATAAGTGACATAGATTATTGGAAGTAAAATTTGCCAATAACACCAAAATAGGACGAGGAGCCAACCGATACGAAGAAATACACGCAAACGACAGACATATTTGGTGAATATAAATCTTAGTGTGTATAAGGCTGTACCACAGCTGCTTAAATTATCACCGTTATATGTAGACAATGCAATTTTATCATTCCATGTAGAAAATATACTACGAAAACTTCACATTTGAATAAAGTTGAAACAAATTTAATTCTATGCTCATTCAAATGGATCCTTCATGTTGTTTAGTTTATCTAAAAAGTGTTAAAGATGCACAATGTACACAAGACAAAATATTTCAGTTTTAACATCCATCCATCATCAACAACTGCTTGTCCACTGCAGGTGTGCCGTGGTCCTGAGCCTGTCTCCAAAGCATTGCTGTTGATACAGGGTACACCCTGGATGGATTGCAGGTTCATTGCACGCACACATTGTTACAGTCACAGGCTGCAGGCAATTCCCAGCTAGATTACCGACTTCACCTGAAACAGTCAAGTTCAAGTAGTTTTTATTGTCATTCCTCTATAGAGCTTGTATACAGTGGAACAAAATGTTGTTTCTCCGGGGACCATGGCGCAACACAGAACAAAAACACCATATTTGGCCACTGCGTGCTACTGCGCCACTATATTGTCGAACATGTTCTTGGACCGCAGGAAGGAAATAAACATGAACACAGGGACAACATGTAAACTGCAGACTGAGCCACATTTAAGCCTACATCCAAACCCACAACCCAAGAAGCGTTGTGCACCAAGGCTTACCCACTGCATTACACTTCCACCACATTCCTTTGTATAATTAGGCTATTTTACAGTTATTATTAAGCCACTTCAAAGGACATATTTACAGCACCACAAATCCTAATAGAAATTTCCCAGTCTGGCAAATGTATCTGGGGAACTCTTGACTTGTACTGTACAGTTGGTCCCATTACCTAACTTTAAAAACCCTTGAGACTTCTCATAGTCCCAGAAGGTCCCCTGTCACCATTAATCAAAGATTTTCATGAGATGTGCATGGGAAACGAAAGATCAAAGTTAGAGCTAATATTTGATGATTAATTGTCTTTGCCTGGATACAGCACTGTGGTCTCAGATTAATGATGGTTCACCTTTAAAATGTCAGTCACATGATACCACTCAGCTCATTTTTGTCACTAGAGACCGTGGTTATCTTTCCTTTGCACTTCGCTCTGGAAACTTGTCTGGTACCTGCTTTTACTGTGGAGACTCCTGTCTAAGACATATGCATGACTAGTCAGGACAATAAAACAAGAAGTGCACAATTGCTCTAACATTTGTATCCAGCTCTTTGTGATCTCCCAGTGGGACTGGATGGAACGTGACTGAACTAATAAATATGACAATCTGCTCTTTCTAGTGTACTTACAGTATTTGGGGACATTCTGCAACACACCCACATTTACCTGATGCTTTTCTCCAAAGCAACTTCCAGTGTTAAGCTACTTACAATTGTTTACTTGTTTATACAGGTGGGCAATTTTCTTACAGCAATTCAAGGTAGGTACCATGCCGATGGGTACTGCAGCTGGCATTTGAACCTGTGATCCTTGGGTCCAAAGGCAGCAGCTGTAAACACTACACTACTGCTCGATATTTTTATTCACTTGGTACAGCTAGACTCCTCATGAGAATCAAACACATCCTTTAACACCCTTATGTTTTAAAACTACAGAATTTAAATGCACTGTGTTCCAAACACCGAATATTTAAGCACCCAAGGTGCTTGATCTGCTGTAAAACTCACATGACAGCAAAACTGACTATGAGAAGAAAACTGACTTTTATTAAATGTCAAATCTAAGGAAGAGCAAGGTCATCCTCGATGCCACCAGCGTGAAATTGTACAGTACATTTCCATATGTTACGAGCTCCTACAGTCACCCTTTGTGAAGGAATGTGCTGTAACAATTCATGATAAATCACATTCTGCCCACACCTAGAATAAAAATCATGTTTTCCCAACCTTCACATGTAAACTTTTTGGAAGATTATGCTGTGTATTTTTTTTTTTAACAGTGGCTTGTAGTGTTGGCAGCCACCAGGGTGGGATAACACTAAATGAAAGTGTTCACTGTAAAAAAAAAAAAATTAGTAAGAACCATTCAACCCTGGCAAAGATAATAGACACTGCATAGTTCTCCGGTGTTATAGCAGCCTTGAGCAGACAATGATTGTCAGAGTATACACAGTGTTCACAATTTCCGAGGCAACTGGACATCAGTTGTCAGAAAGTGTCATAACAAACCCTAATATTGCTTAAATTTACCATGACGACCGTAAGTTATATTTGTACTAGATAGTACACGTTATACAAAAGGTCAAAGAGGAGTAAAGGGTACAATCCCAGTTCTATAACCTCTTTTAAAAATAAAAAAAAAAACAGAATGCAAATGAGAGCTGAGGAGGGGCACAGTATGGTGCTTGTGCTACATATCCTGGACTGGCTCTGTGTGTCCTGAGGTCCATGTCATTTCTGTTGAATGAGTTTACACAGAGTACTCTTCCCTCTTCCCTCTTCCCCCCCCCATAGTCCAGAGACATGTCTCGAGCAAAACTGGATTTTTGCCTGTAGTGTGTGTGTGTTTCCCCTGTGATGACCTGGCATCCTGTCCAGTGGGTACACTGCTTCACACCCTGTGCTTCTGGGATAGACCAACCACCACCACAACCCTACAGATGGACAAGTGGTTAATGAAAAATATATACAGTACTGTGGAAAAGTTTTAGGCACTGGGGGGGGGGGGGCAACTGTAAAGTGAGAATGATTCCAAAAATAACACTCTTAATAAACTTCCTACAAAGCTCAGTAACCATCCATCATCAACGCTTGTCCCGAAGATGACCACCTTGTGTCTGTTGCTATACTCACTCTTACCATGGTGGAAGATCTGAAAGTTAAAACTCCCACATTTTATAAAACCTCACATTTCCAGTATGGTTGTCCCTTGCCCAGTGTTATTGCCTCTATACAGCTGTTTCTGCTTCAGTTTTTCGGTGTGCCATACAAAGACCTCAAGTTCTCTTTCTGAAAGTGGTTTTTTACTGTTTTACTTCTTTAACATACAAAACCCTTACTGTAATACTGTAACTTTTTGAAAAATGAATGCTTTGAAATCTAAAATATGCTCTTTCCCATTGACACTAATGCAGAAGACATTAAATAACTGTCTAAAACAAATATTTTTGTGAAACATCTAAGTGCCCAAGACTTCTGCATAGTACTGTGCATAGAGAATAACAAATCCTCCAACATCCCATTAAGCTTCTACATCACTACTATAGCCATTGTCAAAGAAAATGGGGGGGGAAAAAAATAGGATTAATGTCTTTATTCTCAATTTAATTTCATTTGAAAAATACAAATGCTAATTAATTTTTAAAAAAACCCCAAATTTTATTCAAAATAACCAAATAGACAAAACTGTATAAAGTCCTTAAACTATTATTCAGTATTGTGTTGTGTATTTGCATGTTACTGATTTTTTAAGTATGTTCAATAGTAAATACACCAGTTTCGAAAAACAGAAGCAAAAGTAACAACAATAATCATAACGAGAAAGAAGACAAAACATGATTTCAGCCTTAAGACATACATATGGTCTTTTTCGTTCTGAATGAACAAATTCAGCAGTGGAAGACTTCATAAATCTGTGGAATTATTAATATTTATAAACACTCTTACCAAAAGAGGAACCCTTTATGTAAAGTAAAATATTTCAGTGATATCTACATTGATATCTTCACAATAATTACATATAAACATTTAATAAAATGCAGGTAAATGTATCTACAACACTACCCTATGACATTCATATGTATTACAACTTAGGTATTAAACATTCTGCATCATGGTTTCTTTGATTTTAAGTTGATGTTATGATGTATTTAATTTGTTAAACAAAAATCAGACTGCATCCTTTAGTCACATTTTCATTAAAAAATCAAATACGTTTGCAGATAGTTTCGTTAATATGCCAATAATATAAACTGCTATAGGATATAGGTGGCGTCTGTCCATTCTGAATTGCATCAATAAAATCCTCTACAAGTAAAAAATCTACAACATGCAAAAAAAACCATGTTCTCTCTAGTTACATTGCCTACTTTAGTGATACTTTTAACTCGTTACATTAACCCATTAAAGTATAAGGAGCTCACTGAAAGATCACAAATACTGAAATCCTATGTCGTGCTCTTTACAAATTAGTCAACTTTTTTCTTCTTACAGAATGCTTGGGTACTTAGAGGTAGAGCTATACAGAAATACATTTTTCCTACTACAGGAAAACTTAATTACAGTAGTTTCACTGAGAAAATTAGAAGTTAAGATAAGGCCCACAATATCAGCAGGAAAATCCATTGTGCTGCTGAGCTACACTTTTACCATACATTAAGAGACAGAGAGGAGTTTGCATAGTAAGAATGCTGTGTGTACAACGGCAGTGCAAGAAAAGAGAGGGAGTTGAGACCATGTTTTTCCCACATCTACCATGCTTCTCTAAATGTTAGATATGGCATCCTATATAAATTAAAGTCTTAGTCTTTGTTCAGTCAACGTTCAGTTTGTTCTGTTAAAAGAAAGCAGCAGTAAGGAGAAATCCTTCAAGTTTTCATCCTTCCTAAATCTGTCACTGTAACAACACAATTTACTTTGTATTTATTGTGGAAGCAGGAGTCAGAGAAGAACTAACTGAACAGGGGAGGTCTTCAAAAGCTGGCAGGCCCAGTGGCCACAGTTGAGTGTTTTTTGGGTGAAGAGACAACTTGGACCCTCAGTTTCACTGCAAGAACCCGTTGTTTTCTCTCCCTGTTCAGGGTTTCATTCTCTTCTGAGGCACATCTTCTCTAAAGACTACAAAAAGACAAACACATTCATGGAAGGGGGCAATGACATTTAGATAAATTGCACAGCATAGTGCGCATTACCGGTCATGAAATGAAACTGCAGCAAAGCAAAAATTGACATTGGAAATAATTTCTGTGCAACACCATTTCTCTTCAGCACACACACACACACACACACACACACACACACACACACACACATATATATATATATATATTCTGAACCGCTTATCCCATACGGGGTCGCGGGGAACCGAAGCCTAACCCAGCAACTCGGGGCATAAGGCTCGGGACACACACACACACACACACACACACACACACACACACACACACACACACACACACAGGACGGGACGCCAGTCCGTCGCAGGGCACCCCAAGTGGGACTCGAACCCCAGACCCACCAGAGAGCAGGACCCGGTCCAACCCACTGCGCCACCATGCCCCCTTCTCTTCAGCATTTCTGGCTCAAAGTTCATAACTGGTAAACCACCATTCTCATTCCATAAATCATGTTGACACTACAGGAGTAGATGTGAATTCATAAAACTGAATACAGAATGTGTAAAATTTTGGGTTATATTATAGCTTTAACAGAAGCACTTTCATCACAATTATATCAAACCAGAATCATTTCCTGGTCCTGAACATTTCAAAATTACATTCATTATGCCAACACCTTGTTAGATAAGCCACTTTGCCAGTATTTACCTATCTGAACAGCATAGTTTTACATGTGTAATTCAGGGAAAGTACTTGAAAACACTACAGGAGTAGTGGGATTTCAATCTGGAACCTTCAGGTTACAAGGTAACCATTTCTATAAGTGCTGCTTTGCAGTGCAAATATCAAAAAGTCATTTATGTTACAGCAGAAAATAATATGAACCCCAATTTTGGATTGCTTGACAAGGCCCATCAGTGCAGACACACAAAACTGCATATTTCTTAACCAGTTTTAAGATGAATAGTGCTGGACATTTTTACTTTAGAAATAACAAATATAAGAATAACAAAATTGAACTGACCCGTTGCATCAATAAATTAACAACCTAAGGGGCTGTTTTTAAGGTATCATTATGGGGTCTACAAGCGTATGGATTAGGGTTGAAGAGTGAGCTGTAAAGGGTGATATCTTACCTCAGGACTAAACCTCCTGGAAATGATGTGGTCCCTCAGCAGGCTGAGTGTGGGTCAAGGTAAGAGGATGACTTTTCTCCTGTAGATGGGAGGACGTATGGCTTCTGATTACCACAAGCATGGATCCATGTCTGGACTTGCCCATATGCTGCACTGACTATTTCTGGGATATGGGTGCAGTTTTAAATTTAGCTTATACTGGTTTTTAAAATATCGCAGATCAATGACACTGATGTTTATGGACTTCTACAGTCAGAAAGAGATATTTGTAGATACAGATTATAAAAGCACCTACTGAGGAGTCAGATCATTAAACTGTTCCTTAAAAAAAAAGGTTTTTTTTTTTTTTTTTTAAAAAGGTTTTCATAAACATTCCTCATCCAAAAGCTTTCCCCCCAGGTTTAAGCTGCATTTGAAATGAAACTCAAATGATATTAGTAAAATGAACTGTAAATTAAAACATGAATCAAGGCAAAATTCTTCTTCAGTAGTCATTTAGTAGGTAGTGGAGTAGCAGTGAAATCTTTTCTTTGACACAGGTAATGCAATTAATTACCTCTGAGAAATTTAAGTATAAGGATTGTTTTCTGTAACATAGTGTTGAGTTAGTCTAATCAACAAAGCATCTGCTACATGTAACCCTGGTCTTGTTTAGAATCACAACAGTAGTAGTTACAACTTTTACAGTTTGATACCCAATGGTATATACATTTTCTAGAAAATGGAAGACAATGAATTCAAGAGTCTTCATTGCAGACTTTCACTGATCTAGAGTCAAGGGACATTGGGAGATATCAGTATGACTTTACTCACTGTTAGGTATTTTACCACCCAAGAAAGGCTCTTCTTCCATCATGTCCATGGGGATTTTAATACTGGGGATGTTTTCATGGAAAGGATAGTCAGACTGTGGATGAGAGGAAAACTGGTGTTATTTTTTGTGTCCCTTCCTTACAGATAATTCTTGCACATTGAGCATGAGCAGTATATTTTCTAGAACATCATGTTACTTATTAAATGAATTTGCAAACATTAAACTTGACAACTCATCCATCATGTAGATATAATCTTAGGCTCACATCATCAATGTCGCTGTCTATGCTTCCCTTCTTCTTCTTTTTCTTCTTCTCATCTTCTTTCTTCTTCTTGTCCTTCTCAGGAATTACATCATCCAAATAGCTGAGATCATGTTGAGAGAAAAGGTAATCCATGGCCTTCCTCACAGCCACCAGTGCCAGAATCTGCAGAAAGGTGACAGGGAGTTACAACAGGACCGGCCACAGTCCACCCCTACTGGCTACACAAAATGACATGATCAAGTTTGCTGGAAACAAAAGTGTACTTCTACCCTACCATAACTGGGAAGATGATTGCAGCCACAGTGGACTTGAGGATCCAGAGGAGAGCCAGACAGAGAACCTGGATGAAAGTGAAGAGGTGGACCCTACGCAGGGGCACATGCCGTAGGTAGATCAGGTCCGGCTGATGCTTTGCAGGCATGAGCAGCAGCTGGAGGCGATCCATAAACTGGATGAGACAAGAAAAAGAAATTTAAATGCTACTGTATGATTACAGTTTTAACATAAACCCTTGTGGTCAAATTCAACCAGCCCAACACCTGATTCCTAGTCTAAAAATCTTTCTCATCGTTGCTTGCATTATTGCTTATTAAAATTTGTTTTCTTGTGATGTAGTTTGCAGTTTGTAAAAATTCCAATGAAAAAAGTTCTTATTCTTACGTGTATTAGAACTAGACAGTCCATTACATTTAGAAATGCCAAATTCAGAAATTTATACATTTACATTTATTCATTTAGCTGACCATTTTCTCCAAAGCAACTTACATTGTTAACAGCAACTTAAATGTTCACAGATGGTTATTTCAGTTCCTCAATGACACGAAAATATATGGCATAATATGAACAGCTTCTCGTTGCTGCAAGCCTACCTGTACGCCATTGAGAGACGCCACTCCCATATAGAGAAATACTCCATACAACACTGGCATGGGAATGAACTGAAGGATAGGAAACAAAATGTTTTGTTAAGTGACACAGGCAGAGTCAGCATTTCAAGCACAAGTAAAATGCAAAGTACTCAAGGTCATGGTGCAAATCGTAAAATTATCCATCACATGCAGTAACATTTCTAAAGTTACTTCAGTAATTGACAAATTGCAGGGTTACATTCAATAACTGTTTTAAAAAGACTCTCAATCTCAGCTGACACTATTTATTTAGATTCCCCCAATTAGACTACATGAAGGCATACAAAACCACCGTCATCTTAAGTGTGTAACCCAATCAGCTTTATCTGATAACGGCATATGCTGCTATTGGACCATGTCTCTCAGCAAACAAATGTGGAGTTTTGTACATACATTTCTATGGTTTATAACTAACACAATGAGGAAAATGCAACCCCTAACCTTTATTCTATAAGATGAGAAAAATAAATAAAAGATAAAGATAATTAATGGCTGCATGCTTTTGTAGTGTTACAAATAGCTTATATATACTTACATAATACTCTTGCATTCTGTATGTTAACAAATCATGACGAACCAGGGAAACAGAGAGATGTCTGCAAGTCTAGAATTTAGATGTAAGCAAGCTCCCTTCAACGTCCACAAGGAGACGCTGATAAAACTACAGTTATGTTCTTTTAATTCCAGAAGGACTTCCAGAAAAGTGTGGGAAGAATCCCACGCAGGTGTAAGTGCACCACTGATGCTCTTACAGCCGTGAGAACTTGGCATTATTTCCACTGAATTTGCGTGTGGGGCAGATGAAGACATGTACCTTGAGGATTGGAGCCATGAAGACAGACAGCCCAGTAAGAATGAAAACAGATACACCTGTCACTCGTTGCTCCCTGCAAAAAAAAAAGTACGGTTTTATGCTCCTGTACTGTAATTAAGTTTAGCTCATACAGCTTAGACGTTAGGTGGTACTTTTGCACATTTAAGCACAACCTGTGTCCTCTTGCATTAGACGATACATTATCCTCCATTGAAACACACACCAAACTTTAAATTTCCATATACTGTATATGTGTAATTATTAGATGTATACAGGCAGAAAGCAATGCTTTATTAACACTGAATTTTGAGTTAAATGATGTTTCATGCATATTTGTGGAATTCAGCTCTCTCAAACAGGAAATGGTAATAGATGTTTACATTCCTTAAAATCAGATATTCAAAAACAGGTTGGACAACTAAGTTTGACACAAATATATCAATCACCATATAACAATCTCCCCCTCAAAAAATAAAATTGAAAAGCACAATATTTTCTGTACAGACCTTACACAGGTATATTTTACTCAGTACGAATACCCACCTGCATCAGCAAAATTTTCATTGACCCAAATTTTTTTCTTGTAAATACACATACTCTATTCATACATGAAATGAGTTATGTAATTTATGACGTACAGTGCGTCAACATGGCACTCCTGAAACTACAGCTTAAACCCAACTCAGTTCTGCTTACATCTATTAATAGTCAAAAGTCTAAAACTGTTACATGCCTCTTAACCCAGTGCATAACCAGCTCCAAGTTTAGAGCCTTGGCTCTAAGACTGGTTTTCACTTTAAGGCCATGATGTATACAACACCCTAAATTGTGTTCCACAACTTGTGCTAGAACATAAGCTACTTTCTTCACTTAAAGAGGGCGGTGCTTGAATCAACACACGCAAAATGAGTACTACTATAATATTACAATTATTTTAATGCTGTACCATTTTAAACCGAACAGGAGGCCAGACAAACTTCCCCAGTGGAGATCCATTTAGTTTCTCTCGTACTGCTGGCTTCAATGCTGACTGTCTGTGCAGAGTTACTGCCTACCTCACACCAAGGAACTTGGGTTGCTCGCCAGGGGCTGACGTCTCCGTTTCCATCTTCAAGCTGTCGATGTGGGCAATGGATATGACTGTAGCAGCAACATACCAGGGCAACCCCATGAAAGAGCACACTATCATGAGGATAGCCACCCAGAAGAGATCCAGGTGGTAACCAGCACCTTTCTATATGACAGAGGGGGAGAACCATCAGCGAACTCATCATGCTACACTGAACACCACCTGTTACAAAGCTGTTTAGTCAATATTATTTCTAATTTACTATAAAGTAATGCATCTTTTGCACACACTGTTAACATCTAACAGAGAACAAAGAACACCCATTATTTGAAACAAATATAGCCAGTCAGATGTTTTGTAATGTTACAGAACTATTTTCAGGGAAAATTTTACATGAAATGTAGGTATTTAATGGCACAATGTAGAGTTTTATTCCCTCCCTTTGTTGATAGAATTATCCTTCTCAACTACATAATTGTTTTTATGGGTTACTCAGCAGTTCAAGCGAAAAGATATTTATAGCTTCTGTATGAAGAAGCCAAATATGACAGTTTCAATGCATAGCAAGGACTGGCCTGTTATGCATTTGCGGCAGATGTGTTGCCTTAAGGGGGGTGCGGTGGCGCAGTGGGTTGAACCACAGTCCTGCTCTCCAGTGGGTCTGGGGTTCAAGTCCCCCTTGGGGTGCCTTGCGACGGACTGGCGTCCCATCCTGGGTGTGTCCCCTCCCCCTCCGGCCTTACGCCCTGTGTTGCCGGGTAGGCTCCGGTTCCCCGCAACCCCATATGGGACAAGCGGTTCTGAAAATGTGTGTGTGTGTGTGTGTGTGTGTGTGTGTGTTGCCTTAAACTGAGTGTTTGGTAAAATGTGGCTCAGCACATCCTCACCTTCAGCTTGTGCTCCTTCCTGTTCACAATGACAGCTGTGATTTGCTGGTCCATGAAGATCAGGATGGTGACAAGGAGAGCAGGGAGGGCTGCTGCAAGGTACACCCACCAGGGGTTACCTCCGAACGGGGGCACAAACCAGCCCCTGTGAGGGCTTGTAGGCTAGGGGTCAAGAACGCATTGCGAGTCAAATGCAGCCTTGAAAGATTAAGCATTTGCTATGACAAAAAGGGTTTCACTGTGGTTGTGGAAAGAATCATTTTTATAAGAAGTGCAAAAAAAAAAAAAAAAAAAAAAAGAAAAAGGAAAAAACAAAGACCCTAACAGATAAACTGAGACAAAGGTTCTTTTGACATCTCTAAGAAAGCATTCATTCAGACATCAGTTCTCTTATGGAAAAGAAGCCATTCAGAGACAGTCAAGCAGGCATCAAAGTGTTCCCAAATCTCAACTAATCACCATGTTATTTGATGCCAGCACTAAGTCCTATGTCCCACCAAGAAGATTAAGATCCCATTAAGATTAAAGTATTGTATGAAGGCTTGAATTTGTACCACAGCTTCAGGCTAATTCACTTTTGGTGAAGGATGCCAAAAACTGAGAACAGAGAGTTCAAGGTAGACATTTTGCCCATCCTACATTATAACTCAACAATTAGTAACTAAAAGCACACTGGCCAAGTCTAACCTGGAATGAATGTTATTCCATATATGATGAAAAGATAGTGTTACCTTGAATTCACTTGGTACAATGAGTTTAGGTGTGTCCACACCAACCAGGGCATCCACACCACAGAAAACAAAAATCGCCAAGATGATTGCAAAATCGCTGATAAGCTTCCTCACCTAAAGGGGGGAAAATATTTCAGTAATCACCACACTGAGGTTTCCAGCAATAATCACCATATTTCCCTGACATTTCATCCAGAAGTAAAAGTTTTCACAGAAAATATAAATTAAAAAATATTTTAGCACAGATTTTAAGCATTTAGGTCACTATTGCAATTCTCCATAGACATTGAAAGAAAGGAACTTGAATATTAATCCAAGGAAGTTCATACAAGTTACAAACCAAAACAGGGTATCTGATATGTTCACTGAGTGATGGCAAGATGAGAAATACAGCTGAGAGGATCTCCATTTACAGAGAGGTACACAATGACCTCTGGACTGAATCCAAACTTCAAACGAATCCTTGCAACTCCACGTTAAGACTTTACTAACCAAAGGTTTAGCCAATACTTCGAAGGCAATCTGTTAAGACAGCTAAAGCAAGAGTGCAACACAACTGACTCAAAATGTAGGAGCATCACAGCAATGACTTACAGTTGTGGGGAAGAAGCGGCTGGTCTTGAACTTCTTCAGACCCATGGAGCAGGAGTAGGTGCCAAAGAACAGGATGAAGGACATCAGGGTGATATCGGGGACAAAGTTACAGGCTTGGCCCACGAGCTGCCCTCCGTACTTCAAGCACTCCTTCTTGGTTAGGGATGACCAGGTGATATTGCGGGACTAGAGAGATCCACCATCACATTAACAAGTTAGACCAGAACAAGTATTCACATTCAAACACTGCAATAGCTAAAGACATGCTGCAAATCATGTCTGTATTCATGCTGCAAATCATTTGCAACTAATGAAGTGTCTCAGTAACTAATGGACAATGAAATTCTCTGTACTATATGTGTGGACACAGTGTAGACATAGAGATGGTTAATTATTTACTGTGGTTATGTTTTCAGAGAATACCATCCAAAGTTAATGCAGGGCAGAGTTACAGAAAGCTGGTGGAGAATTTGGACAAAAGGGATCTTCAGGAAATTATCTTTCCTGTTGTTCTCGTGGTGCCATGGTAACAAAAGGACAGAAAAAGTGGGAAACCGTAGTCTGTCCACACAGGTATGTCACTGTAGAGCTGCCAATATGAAATTTTTATAACAGTCAGAAGATTTAATTTAATTTAAAAAAAAAATCATAACCATTATTAGTTTAAGACATTGGCACATAATTTGAATGCCAGTTTACAGTCTTGGCCATACTTCACAAGGTTTGGAGATTAAATTCAATGTAGTTAGTATCCTGCTATGAACAAGAGATGTGGGACAAAGCCAGTTTCATGAAGGTCTTGTGCAGGAATCATGTTTATGAATAGTTTCTCAACACATCTGAACAGAGGAATAAAAAGCAGAAGGAACCCAAAATGTAGGCTTTTTTTTAAAAAAAGCTCTGAAGGAACAGTACCAGCAACAGTTTTGGTTATTAGTGATGGATATATGCAAATAAAGTTCACTTAGGCAATAAAATTAAACATTTTGGAAATACTTTCATATATACTGTAGTCATCATTAAGGGAACACTGATTAGTTCAGGAAACAGTTGACACAAGCTGGACTAATTACCAAATTTGTGCTGTTGATCATCATTGGACCATCCAAAAGACTGTCATAAAGCTCTGAGTCATTGCCTGTAGAACACACAATTGAAAATATTTCTCTTGAACACCATTTGTGCATTTTCTCAGCAATTCTTGCAAAATTTTACATGTATTTACATACATTCATTCAGTTACCTCATGCATCTTGAATCAGTTACAAAAGTTACAAGGAAGCAAGGCAAATGTAGAAAATTTTTAGTGGGGCTTGAAAAAGGTAGACAGTTTTTGCAGTCCACAGCATCTTACAATGCATGAAAACATGGCTGAGCCCCAGTTGACACATCCTAAGGAACATCACCTTGCAGCAAATCTTGAATTTCTGATTAGTCACGTTACATATATACTGTACAAAACCATGGCTTGAAAGCACACAGAATATTATGAAAATCTGCCAATGTCCGTCCACTTGACTGGTATAACGCTATTCAGTATTACGTATGATTCTTTAACAAGCAATTTTTTAAAATGTTTGCTGGAGGACATGTTCACCTTTTTCCACAGTATATCATCCTGAGGTCAGTCCATTGATATCTAGAAGTTGCCATTATCTAGGGAATTACCCAAATATACTGAATGAATTTAACTGTTTACTTCAGCAGGTCTGAATAAGTCTCATGTCTCTGGGTGTTTGATCCCTAGCTAGTCAGTCAACAAAGACTGCAATTACAATAAGGAATCCAAGTTAATAATGGTAAGTGTAGATCAGCTTAGTCAGCTGCTTAATAAATATCTTAACCATGTAAAGGGAGTTTGTCTACATTTTTGAGCTTTAACACCAAAAGTAAATGTTACATTTACATGAGCATGTTGGCAAACCATTTACTGCTCCAAAACAAAAAAGTTTTGTGTAACATGGAAGTGTTGTTTTTGACCATATATTCTTACCAATTCTAAATTCAACTAGTGAAAAGTTTTAGTAAATGTTCTGAGAGTGAACTGTCCACCAGGGCACTCAGCTATGAAAAGGGCTGGTAGGATTTGTGGAACATGGCTCTAGATTTAGACAGGGAATTGAAGAACCACTGGATATGTGATTTGTTTTTAAATTTTTTGTTGTCTAGGTAAGGTAGTAGGGAGAGCAAAGCAAAGTGGTCATTACCCAGAGAAGGAGTCACACAACGGCAGTCGTACTGCGTCACATAGTCCATGTTGAAACCCTGGTTGATAGGGTTGTGATGGGCCAGCTTGATCATCTTCTTGAAGGCATCATAAATGAAGATGAAGCTAATGAGTGAAGAGAAACCCTCCTCTGTGAAGCGGGTGAAATATTGCACCAGGAAGCTGGCATCTGTTGCAACCAGAACCAGGCAGAAGAATGCCGACCAGAGGCCGATCCACAGCCGGAACTCCAAGTAGTTAAAATCATTGTCCCTATAGAAGGAAAATACATACTTATTTTTGCATATTTAAGAATACATGGTACAAACTATTTTTTTAAATCATATTTGGACTGAAGCAAAAAATGCTATTAAATGTGGTTGTCTTGCTTAAAGGAATAAAACTCTACCAAAACCTTAGTAGAATACTAAATATGGAATAAAAACTATATGGCTTATGGGGCCATCACAACAGATAAGCAAGAAAAACACTGATAGTCTAATTATTGCTGGTATGCTGGATCAAGCTACAGCAAAACAAGAGTGATGAGCAGCACCATTAATGGAATGCTGTGTTTAAAACAGACAAATCATTCCATTTAATGAAGAGTAGTGTACTAGCAGTGGAAGCACAGTGCTATCTGGTATATTCAGGTTTGAAAAATAATGATTAATTATTCATAGTGGAACATACTGAGTTCAATGTGAGGTAATGTTAAACCGTCACAGTATCAGGTGAGAAAGGAGGCTCATGGCAAATGGAGACATCCAGCTATGGCATCTGAATGTGTAGCTTGATGTGATCATTTTTTTCAATGTAAAATTTGCTACTTGAAAATGTAGTTTATTTTCCATATTTTGACTTTCATACTTCCTTCTACTAGAGGTCTCACATTTGTGTTACATTTACCGTTTGTGTTATTTACTTCAAGATACTGTTTTTAACAGAGTTTGCTGACACATATGTGGGAAAGTTGACTTTGGTCACACGTAATTTCACCATACTAGCGACAGGACTTTAGTACACATTTCCTGAGAATGACAACTAGTCAGTGCTCTGAACTGTGAAAGAGCTTGTAGTATTTGGGATACAAGGCTGTGTGTCTGTTGAAGATTTAGACAGAAAATTAACAATTGTATCTTCTTACTTGTATATTTGAGGACAATATGCACAAACTGAATACAATTTCACATACATAGAAAAAGTAACTCAGAATTAGGTTTTCAAATGGAATGCTACTTTAACTCTGCTGCTGAACCAGAGATAAAATTCATACTATTCCCTCAAGCATAAGCAAAAGTACAAGGACACAATGCAAATCAAAAACCCACTTGCTGAAACTGAAGAGGAGTCTCTCAAATACCAGTACTGGGCCCGTGCTGCTGAGAATGGTGAGAGGTTGGCCGGCCAGCAGACAGTAAACAGCCCCGCTGACTGCTGTGCCCAGGAAGCTCTCCAGCACACCCTGAGGGGTGGACCGCGAGAGTTAAACTTGCACATTGTACAGCAGGATGTCATCTGTAGCTGAAATTGTCCAAAGTGGCATCATGTCCTATACATGGCAGGGTAGCTAAAGTATTCATGCTGTGGTGCTTTTGGCCAAGATGAGGAATAACATTTAACTAATATAAATGCTCAACATTTCCACACAAATTTTTGAATTGTTCCCTCAATAGAAGCTGCTGTGCTGTTACAAGAACACCTGCCTGACAAACTACTTGACATGCAATGACTTCAAGTGAACATAACTTTTTAAAATAGAGGAAAGTTATCTGAAATTAAGCCGCAATGAAGACATATAAATGGGTGTGTATGCGGATCAGAAGATTGATGGTGAAAAAATAGAAAAAAAGTGAATAAAAAAAGTTGTCCTACCTTGTTAGTCATGCATATTCATATGAATTCACTATCTAATTAGGTAAGACTTCTTACAACATGCCTATCATCTTATTCAAGACACTGATCATATCCACCTGATTAATTCCTAGAACAGCACTGAACAGGTTGTTCTAGGAATCATTTAAGTGTAAGGCACGTCACAGTGCAAGATAGTTCACATAAATTACTTGGAGACAAGAACAGTATACAGTGTAGTCAGTTCCTTAAGACATTAACTGTTGGCAGCAACCCCATACTGTTTCAACATCACATATCAGTTCTGGACAAGGAAGTGTTTTTCAACAAAAAGCCATTGATTCAAAGTTCATTTCATTGCGCACAGGACAGATGCGAGACATTAAATCATATCACCTCAGGAGAGATTTTTCAAAGATATCAAAATACACATATGCATTTGTGTTGCTTGCTCCATGGAAGGGCATTGCCAGTACAGGCCTGGGATATTGTGAACTCACCTGCATGTTGTCTGTAGCATCCCCCAACAACCCGCCAAATGTGATGGCGTTGGTCACTGTTCCCAGGTAGATGAAGAGAATGGCTGACAACGACTGAATGTGCAATGCATCGTAGAAGTCACTGACGAAGAAGGGAGCTTTCCTCTTTATGTCAAGCACAAGGCCACCACAAAATCTGGCAAATGAAGGAATGCAGATGAGTTTTAAGATTACTCTTAAACCTGCATTTTTTTTTTGTAGGGCTGCACTGACTCCCTTTCGCTTTAAAGATAAATGTTTAATCTTTGCTGAATGTTCATTGGTAATGGTTTTAAAAAACTTAAACTGGCCGAGTAGATTCTGTGCAAGTAGATAATGCTACTTCACCCTTCTGCCTTATTACAGCATGTTGGTATTTGCAGAGAAACTTTGAGAACCAATTTTATAAGCACTAGTGACTGGCTAACAGATGCCCTACCTTCCAGTTTTCTTAAGTTCTTCGCTGACATGGTGGCCTCCTCCTCCGCCTTGTCCACCGTCGTGTTGGGCATCCCCATTCATCTGTACATTGTCTCCAGTGGCATACATGTTCTTTCTAGACAAAAGGAGCACATGATTTTTTCTAAAGAGCAGTGACATTTTTTCAGTTACACAACCTCACAGAAAACAGAGGAAATGCTATTATATGTAGGTGTTCAAAAACATAGGAACAGATACAACACAGTAATGAGGTGTACAATACATGTTAAAAAGGTAATCTTGTGGGAAGAAAAATGGGGGGGGGGAATCTATATTTTTTACATCTGAGTACTTTTACATCATGTCATCATGTCCTAGGATCAACAATGCACTTTAGCTGAAAACATGGGACTATAAAAGAAGGTGTATATTGCATGAATGGACAGGTAGTTTCACAAACATCCTGGGCTTTCTGCATTAGAAAACTGGCAGTGATCCTGGGCAAAAATGAATCTCCAAATGAAAAGTTAACAAAAGCTAATGTCTACCAACTTGGGTGCTCAGTGCATTAACCTTTTCATGACAGACTAGTCCGCTACAATGTATAATTAAATGCTGCAGACTTATCACAGAAGTCCTAAAACAACATTGCAGCACAGTGCTCTGCTTGCCTTTACAGAAGAGCTTGTGAGACTGTGACAGTGTCTGGAATGCAATATCTCACAAATACTCCATTGTTTTCATCATCTTCTATGAAATCACCCACCCTATCATGAGTCAGCTTATCTCGACTGGCTGCAAATAAAGTTGTGTTCTGCGTTATCTACGGTCACATTTTATTTAAGATAACGTTTATTTTTGAACAAATACAATTCCATACTGTATTTTAAGTCAGTAGGGGGCAACGACACTTACAGTCACATTACAGACATCCTGCCAGTATGGGACTATACTCCACTACACTATAAAAGTATATATAGTACAGCTCTAGCCCTAGCTCCATGGAGCACTGCTAAACTAATGGTAAATTAGCATTTGTGACACAGCAATCATTAACTCTGCAAGGTGTTGTTTCCCCTACCTTTTGTCTGAGGATGGAAGTGACTTTGGAGGCTCTATCCTGATGTCTGGGTCCCATTCTCCAGGAGGGAGGACAATGACCTCATCCAAAAATTCCTGGATGCCAGCTAGAAGGTCCTGTCTGTTCTTGGCTTTGTATGCAATGTCATGAAAAACCTATGCACAAAAATAGAGTGGGCAGAAATAAGAATTCACAAAGCACCTACATATTTAGTATTTATTCAGAGATGCAGCGATAACACTAAAATGATTTCACATACTGCAGATTTATTTAGACACAGACACAGACACACGCCGCTTATTGCAAGCGGGATCGCAGCGTGCTGGAGCCTAACCCGGCAACACAGGGCACAAGGCTGGAGGGGGAGGGTACACACCCAGGATGGGACACCAGTCCGTCGCAAGGCACCCCAAATGGGACTCGAACCCCAGACCTACCAGAGAGCACGCACAGGCCAAAACCGCTGCTCCACCGCACCCCCAGATTTATTTAGTGCAAATAAATTTCCTATATAAATTTTAAATCCAGATTTTATTTTACAGTAGCTCTAAATCAAGCAGATTAAAATGGTAAGATGCAGCAAGACAGTATATCAGTAAACATTTGGGCACAGTCTGCACATGGCTTTAAGTTTTTAATATTAAACGTAAACTTCAGAATGCCACATTTCTATTTTAATCACCGTTTCTTGCTATACATACGGGTGAGTAAAACGAGAATGAACAATTAGTTTAGTTCAGCCTCTCAGAGTGTGTAAGGCTGTGGAAGAGTCATTGAGAATGTGTGCAACAAGCATAGGCTGGGAAACAGACACTCTGGCAGATGCCACTTGTTTGTAAACAACAGGCACAACTCAAGGGAAGTACACCAGATAGTTAGGCAGATAAAACATGAGGTTTCCGTAAGCTCCCGTGGAGGATCAGGTTCTGGTGAAGGATAGCCCTCAATAGGGAGTTTAAAACAACAAACCACATTAACCTTTGAAAGGCACGCATGTCATGCATCTCAGTTAGCTAGTGGAAGGGCAACCTTCAGCCCTGATCCTCCACGTCTATGCATTATGCAGGAACCTCAAACGAAGTTGATGTTAACCCACTGTGCCATTACTTGTTGTGACTATACAAAGGCCAAACAACCACTATACAGCCTTACTGCTTCTTCTGAAGTAAGGAGTGAATTCTAAAGTTTCATCCCAAAATACTCCCCCTCTTACCAAACTAAACTTCATCTATTTCACTTGTGTGCATTTGCTAGAATTTTGTATGAACCCACTAGAATTTTGTTAATTTCCCAAAATTTGTTTTCATTCATTAAATTTATCACATTTATTTTAGCAAGAATCCCATTTATGCTGCTTTATCAATCTGGCATATTCTCAGTCGTTCTGGATAACACAGTAATGTCTGCAACAGTGCACATTAATAGCAATACCTAATGTACAACCCCAATTCCAAAAAAGTTGGGACGCTGTGTAAAATGTAAATAAAAACAGAATGCAATGATTTGCAAATCTCATAAACCCATATGCTATTCACAGCAGCACATAGAAAACATATCAAATGTTTAAACTGAGGAAAGATACCATTTTAAGCAAAAAATAAGGTAATTTTGAATTTGATGGGAGCAACACGTCTCAAAAAAGTTGGTACGGGGCCATGTTTACCACTGTGTAGCATCCCCTCTTCTTTTAATAACCATCCATATGTCTGGGAACTGAGGAGGCCAGTTGCTGGAGTTTTGGGAGAGGAATGCTGTCCCATTCGTGTCTGATACAGGATTCTAACTGCTCAACAGTCCCTGGTCTTCTTTGTCGTATTTTTCGTTTCATGATGCGCCAAATGTTTTCAATTGGTGAAAGGTCTGGACTGCAGGCAGGCCAGTTCAGCACCCAGGCTCTTCTACTGTGAAGCCATGTTGTTGTAACAGATACAGTATGCGGTTTAGCATTGTCTTGCTGAAATATGTAAGGCCTTCCCTGAAAAAGACGTCGCCTGGATAGAAGCATATGTTGCTCTGAAAGGTATATACAGGTTTTAGCATTGATGGTGCCTTTCCAGATGTGCAAGCTGCCCATTCCATAGGCACTAATGCACCCCTATACCATCAAAGATGCAGGCTTTTGAACTGAGCGCTGATAACAAGCCGAGTGGTCCCTCTCCTCTTTAGTCCGGAGGATGCGACGTCCATGGTTTCCAAAAAGAATTTCAAATTTTGATTTGTCTGACCACAGAACAGTTTTCCACTTTGCCTCAGTCCTTTTTAAATGAGCTTTGGCCCAGAGAAGAAAGCAGCATTTCTGGAGCACGTTCACATATGGCTTCTTCTTTGCATGATAGAGCTTTAACCTACATTTGTGGATGGCATGGCAAACTGTGTTCACAGACAATGATTTCTGGAGGTGTTTCTGAGCCCATGCAGTGATTTACATTACAGAATCATGCCCGTTTTTAATGCAGTGCCGCCTGACAGCCCGAAGATCACGGGCATCCAATATTGATTTTTGCCCTTGTCCCTTGCGCACAGACATTTGTCCAGATTCTCTGAATCTTTTGATGATATTATGTACTGTAGATGATGAGATATTCAGTCTTCGCAATTTTATGTTGAGGAACATTATTCTGAAATTGTTTCAAAATTTGTAGAGGCAGTTTGTCACAGATTGGTGAACCTTTGCCCATCTTTACTTCTGAGAGACTCTGCCTCTAAAATATTCTTTTTTTATACCCAATCATGTTACTGACCTGTTGCCAATTAACCTAATTAGTTGCAAAATGTTCCTCCAGCTGTTTCTTTTTAGTAACACTTATTTTTGCAGCCTTTTGTTGCCCGGTCCCAACTTTGAGACATGTTGCAGCCATTAAATTCAAAATTACCTTATTTTCTCTTAAAATGGTACATTTCCTCAGTTTAAACATTTGATATGTTTTCCATGTTTTACTGTGAATAACATATGGGTTTATGAGATTTGCAAATCATTGCATTCTGTTTTATTTACATTTTACAGAGCATCCCAACTTTTTTGGAAATGGGGTTGTATAAGTACATAATGTCATATTCGCAACTCACCAATTGTGTTCAGTGCAATACACCATTTATGTAACATTTTAAAAAGTAAAAGATTACAAAATTAACGCATTTGTCCCTCTTGGGAAAAAAGCTAAGTATACCATTCTAACATGCAACATATAACATGGCAAACAATATCTGAAACATGTGCATATTAAAACATATAATTAATATAAAACATTATGTAATGAATGATACAATATATTCTATTAGTAGATCTAGGTGAAATCGAGTAAACAGAGTAACTCCTTACTTCATCGGACATGAGGGTGGCTATTGCTCTTCCTATTTCGTGGTAGGATTTGGCTTTGCCTTTGGGTCCAAGCAGGATAAACAGGAATCTGATAAAGGGAAGTAGTTTACTTTTGTAGAGAGAGGAATCTAGCATGACAATCTGAGCAGTTTTTAATTATCAGATATATTACATGTGAAGACCACTCTGTGGGCACATTTCATGAAATGTTTCACAACAAGCCTAGTGCAAAAGTATCAGTATCTTTCTAAGTTCTAAAATAAAACCCTGTACGTCAGGAATTTGACGTCAGCTTCAATCTTTGCTTATTAAGCTGGTCCTTGAGTAAGGCACGCTACAGCATATTTGTAAATAAGATTGTCCATGGGGCCTTGGAGCTTTGTGTGGTCCTTACCTCGTTGGTACTGGGACTTCAGTCAAGGCACCCAACATGACTGCTTGCTGCAGGCGTACAAAAGCCACGAAAGGACTGTCCAGGAAGTCTACTTCTCCGACAAGGACATTGGATGCCTCTGCATCTCGGGGCACCTTCTTCATGAACTTGTTTTTTAGCTGAAGATAAAAAGAGAGGGGCCAGAAGAAATCAGAGGAATTTAAAATGCTAAACCTAGAGGTGGGAATTAATCTCCCCTCTGATTTTAATTAAGTTACTCAGTTCAGGAGCATGAATTTATAGGTCCTGTAAAGTAATTAAGCTGTTACAAAAAAAAAAAAAAAAAAAGCCCAAGAATCCAAACAACAAAATTTCCCCATAAATTACAGGGAAAAAAATGGAAGACTTCCAGTGAATAGTGTTGTGATCATAGTGAGTTCGAGCCTCGCCTCATGAACATTCATTACCAGAAAGACTAAAACCCATGGTAACCATTGTAGGACACCTTTAGTTTCACCGCATTTGATTTTTGTGTTAAGTGAAATATTACAAAAGCTTCTTCCAAAGAGAGAACACTGATATTTAAGGTACCACAGCAGGCTATCAGCAGTCTAAAGATGAATTACCATCATTTACTGTATTTTATGGTTCACTACTTCTAACAGGGGGGACATGGTGGCGCAGCAGGTTTGACCAGGACCTGCTCTCCGGTGGGTCTGGGGTTCCAGTCCAGCTTGGGGTACCCTGCGACAACCAGGGCAGGATGCCAGTCTGTGTCCCCCTCCCCCTCTAACTTTACGCCCTGTGTTGCCAGTTTAGGCTCTGGCTTGCCGCGACCCCGCTTGGGACAAGCGGTTTCAGCCTGCGTGCGTGCGTACTTCTAACAGATCAGTGAGGAGCCTCAAAGAGGACATTCTTAAAAAGTCTATGGGTAGTTCACACACACACACACACACACACACACACACACACACTTTCTGAACCACTTGTCCCATACGGGGTCGCAGGGAACTGGAGCCTACCCGGCAACACAGGGCGTAAGGCCAGAGGGGGAGGGGACACACCCAGGACGGGACGCCAGTCGGCCGCAAGGCACCCCAAGCGGGACTCAAACCCCAGACCCACCGGAGAGCAGAACCCGGTCCAACCCACTGCGCCACCGCGCCCCCCTATGGGTAGTTCATAAAAAACTAAATTTGTCATTACTTCTCGGAAATAGAAAATGACTCAAGCAAATACGCCACATAAAAATATAAATGCACTGCAAATTACAGTAAATACAGGCAGTCCCCGGGTTACGAACATCCAACTTGTACAACCCATAGTGATGAGCAACCCCACCCGTTTTTTTAAAAAACTAGGAAGGTCATCAGGAATTGTGGATATTCTGATAGTTTTATGCAGCTACTCATGTGAACACTTTTTCCAATTTTATGGGGGAAAGTAACTACACTTTAGAATCACGCATCTGCATCTATATCTTTCTTTCTGCTAAGGTAATGCACAAATTGTAAAAAAAAAAAAAAAAAAAAAAACAGCATCTGATAAATGAATGAATACAGCCTATTATATAAAAAATTTGAATTACATACATAGTTTTAAAAAACAAACGAACGAGCGCTACGTTGCGAGGCACATCAAAACATCGCGCGTCTACAGCAGTTCGTCGGTTGGTAGGAGCCCGAGGTAGAACAAAGACTTCATTCTTTTCAGTCGGACTGTCACGCCCACGACCTCGCACTGAACGTCCGCACCTGCCTGAAAGCAAAGCAGCGGGGTATAAAGAAGCTGCACCAGCACACTCTGGTTGTGGAATTTCATTTGAGAAACTCGTCTCTCCAGCGCTCACAAGTGAACCGACGACATCCTACCCGGTTTTCCAAGTCCCTCGTCCTCGCTCCTGATGTCCACGGCTCCCAACACTTACTTGCATTGCCTCCTCAACGACATCGTATTCTCCCCAAGACCTATGTCTACACATTGGCCGACCCACACCTGTCCCTGACCATGAATCCCACAGACCACGTTGCTGTTAACAGTGTCTCGTGTGCATTACTGTATTGGCTGTATAAATTAAAGCCAAATAAAGTAACAGACAAAAACGATCACAATTGAGAATAAAGTGGAAATAATGAAGTGATCAGAAAAAGGTGAAAAGCCAATGAGCATTGGAAAAGCAAACATTTAAAGTTTCTTTTTTTATATATATATACACACACACACACACACACACACACACACACACACACACACACACACACACTCACTCTCGCTCTCTCCTCCTCATCTCTATTATATATACACCGCAGTAGCATTTATTATTACTGTAGCTATATTAAGATATATTTTTGGGTATCTGGAATAGTTACTGTTTTCTGTACAGAAAGGTACACGATATATTTATATACTAAGACAAACATTTGACTAACTGACAGACACGGACCATACCTAACTGTTCCGATTTACGTAAAAATCCGACTTAAGGACAGACTGAGGAACGGAACTTGTTCATAATCCAGGGATTGCCTGTATACTGCATTTAAAAACATAAATAAGCTCTTCCAGGACACTGAAGTTCAAGTAAGAATGTTACACAGGTTTAAAGCTGGTATCAGGTCTCTACTGAATGCAAGCAAAGGTCTTGAAAACAAAAGGGAGCTAGGCATTTACAGTTAAAAATCATCAATAAGGCAAAGTTCATACCACGATATGCAAAAAAGCAAATCAAGATAAACCATTTTTGCATTTCATTGATTTTCATTAATACTTGAGAATGAGCAATGCTGAAAACAAACAGAAATTTAACTTGTTCTTTTAAATGGAAAAAGGGACTGATACATAAATAAATGAGAGCAAAGCCTCATTCCTAACTGTTTTATAGTAGGGTTATTTACTAGACAGTTTTATTCAAAGTGAATCATTTGATCATAACCCAGTGCTCATCAAAATGTTTATGAATCTGCACTTTTTATAAAAAGTGCAAAGAAACAACAGCAGGATTCCCTTATGCAAGTCCCATGAAAAACATTCTGGTCAAGCATCATAGCTACTGTCATGATAAAAATTTGCTGCTTGTAAGAATCTCAGTATCAAATTGCAGTCTGTTTGGTTGCTATAATAATTCAAACTGTGTGAACCATTCAACCAAATGTTAGACAGAAGGTTTGTTTATGCCCAGAAAGTACTATTTACATGGTGTATACTAGTGTTTAGAGGTGTTTACCATAGACAAATGAAGGTTTCAGATGTAAACCTGTTATTAACTGAGGTTTTGATTTGGGGGTTACTATGCACAGGAGTTAAGGTTTTGTATGAAGGCAGTCCTGAAACGATTTTCACTGCAGTAAAAAATTCTGCATAATTGTTTTGCAAATCTACATTATAAAAAGTGCAGGCACCATTTTTTTAAAATTTCTACTTCTTTGCTACTCAAATTAAGGAGCATTCTAACATTTAATTCCCGAATCCAGATATTTAAATTTTTTGGAATTTGGACATGGGCTGGAATTTGTCTTTAATCGGTGGTGTTGCTTTAATTCCAGGCCTGACCTTAACTCAACTCTCCAGCACTGAAATACCAGTCATAAAATTTTCCCCCAGCAAATATTCAGTATTAATATTTTGTCAGCATGAACATTTTAAACACATGGAAATTATTCACACTATGCATTTTAGAGTGTTACACAAATTTCAGGCTGTAATATCCTTTACTATAACATAAAGGCTTTTTGTACTGAAATGGTAAACAGGTTAGAGGACCATGTGATGAAAGCGCTTTGGCGCTGAGGAAGAACCAGATAAGGAGTGAATGGTCTCATTCTGTCTCAATGACTACACAATTCAAAGGGTCAAGGTGAGCTGTTCCAGCCAGCGCAATTTTCCCACTGAGTCTCCTCCTGAAGAATGCAACACACTGAAGATGTCAAAAGTTAACAGCTCAACATGTGCTGAAGCCTTAAGAAAGAGGAGGCCCACTTTCTCACGTGTTCCTGGACTAGGCCCACTTTAATGAAAAGGGAAACATGGGATTGTTAAAGCTGGAGAGAGAACCTGCTGTAATCATTTCATTGCCTTAAGCTTCTAAAACAAAAGGCCTTGGGATTTCACTTATGAAATAATTACCTTCAAAAATTCAACTTCTCAGTGATGAAACCATGTTATTTTGCACAAGCTGTTAGCCATATAAGATACATGCATGTGGCTCATGAATTTCCAATCTGTTGTATTTATGAAAGATTCAAAGTTTTATACACTTACAAAGCACGTGTTCACACACAAACGTGTTAAGTAGAGGCAAAAAATTGAGTACACACAGTATTGCACTTAAGAAAAATTTTGCATGAGCAAATGAGAAAGTTTTATCCCACAGTATTTCTGTTTTACACTTAACCCTCCTCATTAACATATGACCAGAGGGTAAGACCTGGTCAAAGAATTTAGCTCTCTATATGTAATCATTACTTTCCTCACAGTATTAATGTACGCAAATTATAAAATAATGTATCATCCTTCTAAAATGCTGAGCAATTCATGCTTATAGCTTTGATAGGTTAAGTATGTCTATCAGATTAAGTCCAACATCTAATGTCACAAGCACTTTATCTACATTATGCAGTTGTTAAATAACTGGGTGAGGTGAACTTCTTCATAGCTTTCTATGGATACAAAAGGAGACAGGCTGTCTGACTATTATGAAGCTGATGAAATGTAGTATCACATGATATAATGAAACAACCATATTCTTTGGTCTCAGTAGAGGTGATGGACTGACTTTTCGTGTCAGTGCTCAAAACCTAAAACAGAAGTACTGCTCTGAGTATAGAACTTATGCCTTAGAACTTGTTTACACTGGTTTAAACCAATTCATCACATCCGCACCATTAACAGACAATTACACTTACAGGAGAAAAGCACTTACAGCAAAACTATATGGCATATGCCCAAAAACTATCAAAGCAAACTGACCTGGTCCTTCTCAGGTTTGTCAGAGAAGTCATTCAAGCTGGTTGAAGTCAAATTTCGGTGAGCAGTCATAGGGCTACCTGTACAAAGTATCAAAATAGATATCAATATAACTGATTTGTTACACATATCTCAGAAAACTGAAGCATCAAAAAAAACCATTTTGATTTTAGATGCAACTGAGAGACTTGAAAGGAATATGAACATCCAAGACTAATACAGAATAAAAGAATGTCATGAAGCTGATGTACATTATGTGATACCACATAACATTTTTCTTAAAACATTACTGTTATATTAACCTGCTGCATAATCTATGAACGGAGGATACTGTATGAACCTGAAATATACGCAAGTCTAAGCTTATTGTTTTGCGTCACAGAGATAAAAACTTTAGCCATGTAGTCAGCATGATTTCACCGGCTCATTCCCAAGAGCCCTGAACAAAGAAACGAAGTGCCTCATCTTTACTGAAAATCCCACGACTTAACTAGCTCCTTGTTCACAGGTTCCTATCCATAAATGACTGCTGTATTTACTTTGTTGAACAGTGACAAAGTACCTTTAAAAACATTATAGAAATGGGTTTCCTTCCTAGTTGATCCACAGCACACAGGTATCAAGATCTAACTCATTCTGACATCCATAATCAAGGATACCAGTGGGAATGTCATCCACCATCAAAATTTATCTATCACAGGCTGCCTGGTAACAGAATACTACGTCTTGGCTCTATATGCATATAGGTGCATGTGAGTTTGATCACGTGTTTGTGAGCGTGCCTCTTTGTCCCAGGTTCCTTGCGTCATGAAGCACGTTTGTTTGCTTTTAGGGGAAAGCCATTGTGACAGAACAAAACTGCTGATGGATGCGAGCAAACTATTCTTCAGTGAAGGACATAGCTTGCTGGCCATGGCCACAGGCAGCACTCCATGTAACATGTCGATAAAGTGTGAAGGTTAAATGGTCTGGCTGACTGCTCCACACAAATGGCTGCCAGCAAATCTACTGGGGCCCCATCGATAAATATCCAGTTTAATCATCACTAAACATACAATTCTTTCTGGGTTATTTCAAGCACAGAGCTTCAGTACAAAGAAAAAAATGGAAAATGTCAAGTGGCTGACAAATGTAATAAGTACCTTGAAATCATTTACAAAAATTAAACAGCAAAATATCTCAGATATTAAAAAAATCATTTATACAGCTGTGTAATTTTAATGGAGCAATTTAGGGCAAGTATCTTGCTCAAGGGTACTACAAGAGTGGGTGAGATTTAAACCAGTAACCTTGATATCCAAAGGCAGAAGCTCCAACTACTATGCTATCAGCTGCTCCATGTATTTATTCAATAGAGCTGCTTCACTGGTGAATTTCAAATAAAACACATTGTTAAAGTGTACCACAGTAAGAACCTAATCACAATGTTAACTGCTGCTGAATTTCAATGAATCACATGAAATTACACAGAGTGGTGCTGATTCTAGGCTGGTGGCCCAGACTGAACTCTTTCGTTTCTGGGAACTTACTGAGCCATTCCATACTCATACTCCTGTGGACTTGCAGCGACTCCTCTGAGCCTCGGGACGAAAGGCACGCCACAGGGTATTCAAGTGGATTACGTGCTTTAGTTGAAGGAAGAGGAACAGGAAGAAGAGGTTGCACACCAGGATGGAAAATTGTCAGGAAGGAAGGAGAGAGTGAGAGAATTGACAGAGCCCCCCAAAGACAAAGCCATGACAGACAGACAAGAACTGGGAGAGAAAGGAGCTGTAATGTCACTAAATCTCTAGGTTTTATGGTGCATGGAGAAAGTCAATAGTGTGAAGGCCATTATTTAATTTATCTTTCTTTAAAGTAGTTCTCATTTCAAATTCTGAATCATGATCATTTTGGAACCGTTGATTTTAAAGTTGGTTTAACATCTGTGATTATCAATCGGAATAAAACAAGACTTTCCGCAGTATCCCAAAAAGAATAAAGTGAACAACAGGAAGACAGGTTATTGACTTTGATGTACTGTTTTGAGTCCTTTAAATGTGTAGAATGGGTGGTGCTGTATATGAGATCCAATCTGACAGGACTCTTTTCCTCAAACAGGGGCATTTGGCTACAGGTAATCCCTGACTAAGATCTTTGAAAAATGTACTTTTCAATAAGTGTGGGGAATAAAAGTGAGGCAACCAAGAATAATCTGTGACATCTTGCAATGTACTATAGTTTTATGAAATATGAGCACTTAAAAGAAAAAGAAAAAAAAAAATCCTTAAAAACATGAGAAATCTTTGATGCAAGCAGTTTTAAGAAGAATGGCAGTGTTTCAAAGATTATGTGAATATGACTAACAAAATTATTTGGGAAAACTAGGGGCAGTACTGTATATTAAACAGGGATATTATTTCTTTTCCTAACTAAAGAAAAAAAAAAAAAAAAAAAAAAAAAAAAAAAAAATTGGAGTGTATCCATGGGAAAATCTCACAGCCCCTGCAATGCCAAGAAAACAAAAAGCCACTTTGCCCAGTGAAGGCTGCAGATTAACACATCTTCATCTCATACTCTCTGTAATAACAGGTCTTGGTAGCAGACTTTGTGATATATTAAAGGCAACTTTGTGTACTCTGAATCATGAGAACAATTTAAATAATATGTTGTGGGACACACTGATCTGTGGAATGAGCAAGAGTGAATTTAAAAGACTTGTATTTTGGTTACAGTCATACTTTCACACAGCACAGAAATGTGCAGCAAAGTTTCAAAATCACGAGCACCTAACAGACTGGAGACAAGTTGCACATACCAGATATTACCTATATATAGGGTTAGAAGTGCTACAATTAACTCAAAATTCTCAAACTAATGCAAGCCAAACACTGTTTGCAAGCATTATCACAATATGTATTGTAAAACTGATTTGTGTCAGGATAATATCCATATAAACTTCCTTATCTGCACCATAAAAACTGGTATTCGGCCAATTATAAATGAAATACACATCATATAAATGTCAGAGCAATAATATTAGGCACAATATCAAAGCTATGACAACTGATAAACTGAAACTCAATGAAAATGCCACTTGTGGGTCAAAATGCATATGAATTAGTACAGTAGGTTGACATTACAACCAGTTTTTAAAAAAATAATTAAATAATTTTACTACCAGAACCCCCCTTTACTTTTGGTTAACACACCATGAGTCAAAACATTAACTCTGCTCATTTGTCCTCATGTATGCCTTATGTCAGAAAGTATGTGGCCTAAGGTATTAAAATATTTTAAGTGTTATTATGTAGACTCTTGAATGGTGTACACAGTCATTTTAACAGAGATAAACCTGTTTATACTTGGAAACACCTTGCTTACTAATCACAATAAAAGGGATAGATGCAGCGCAAAATCAACATCAGGATTACCGTTGTCTGGGTTGGAAAACAGCCTGCTTGCACTGGAGACAGTCTTTCCAATGTCAGCCAGCGAGCGCAGGTTGGACTTCTTGGTCTGGTGGCGGTGCTTGCGCATCAAGGTGTATATCACCTTCTCTTTCAGGTCAGACTTCAGCTGACCACTCTCCACTTGGCTGTCAGTGATCATTTCTGCAAAACAAGTAGGACTGCAGTTTGTGACAAAGTTCTCCACTGCATTAATAGTGACTATTGCACAGGAAACGTGCAGTACAGAATGTTTATAATCAATCATTTCGCTGCTTTCAGCAGAGCATCGTAACATTTACTGTGGAATAATACACAAATACATTGAGGAACAATACCTTGTGGCACTAAACAGATATGAATGAGACCCTAAATGAATGTAACCTTCAAGAAGAAATTCCCAAAAAAGATGAAACTGTATATTTTTCTAAAAGCACAAAGTTTGTTAGAGTTGGTTCATCTCACTGCTATCAGCATTCCACCTGTATACCAAGAGCAAGATGTTCTACAGGTCTCAAAGCCCAGTTAATCACAACAGAACCTGTAGTGGTAAAAGTGCAGTGTTTCACTGTCACAGCCCAGGATGGACTTACCAACAACCTGGGGAAGTGTGGAGGCTTCCATATCCAGCATAATTGTGCCTTTCTCAATACAGGTTCTGAGCTCAAAGAGGCTATGCAAGGACAGCGTGGCCACATGAGGTTTACTCCACCGCTCACCACCCTTTTCCACCTTTTCTTCAAACTTGATCCATCTGTGGAAACACCAACCACTCACTCAGGTTAGTTTTAATCAGAAAACCCTAACGTGACCTAACATCAAATAATACATGATGCCCATGTCGTTCAGTACTCCATCTTTGTGGAACAATATTGTACAGTGACTCAGTTTCACAAAAATTTCATAAGACAAGATTACATAAGATACAACATATAACAAAAGAATCTTGTATTAACTTATGACACACACTCATAGCACCAGACAAACCAGAACTTTCTTGGGAATTCCACTTATAATTGTCAAGATATTCCAGACACTGTTTCTAACAATGCTGCATTTATGTTTTTAACAGGAAGTCTCCTAACCAAGGTGCTGTCTATCAAGACAGGTGTCATCATTCTTCTTAAAAAATAACATCCAAACTTTTAATTTGCTGAACCAGTAAATCACATTGCACATATGTTGAATAGTCTTCTCTGAATAATGATTTCACATTTGTAGAAGCTCAGTTGATGAAGTGTTTCATATTGTCTGACCATGGTGTCAACAGTAAATCAGAACTACTAGATTGTTGTTTTTGTTTTTTTTTTTTTTTTTTTAGGAAGGGGAACAGTCAATTCATTTGTAAATGGGAAGCCACACTGTTGGTTAGAATCAAACCCTAATATCACTGACAAAATGCAACAAAAACAAGACCCACAAGCCATCAATCTAAGCCTGCCTAGTAGGTCACGCAGTGAGGAAGCCAAGAAAAGTTTACCTGGCCGTCTCTTTCCACTCCAGCTCCTGTCCATCGACAGATAAGAGCTCATCCAGCTCAGTGAAGAGCTGAGGCGGCGGAGGACCATCATCCTCCTCACCCAAGATGAAGCGAATCCGCTCAGCAGCAGGGGATACTGGAAAACAGGGAAACACAATGGTTTTTGACCTTAGAATTCAATAAAAAGATGGTTCTCGAGATTTTCGTAGTGCAAGTGGCAGACTGCTAGCTAAGAATTCAAACTAAGAATCTCAGCAGGTTCCCAGAAGGTCTTACAAAATGCTGACAGTGTTCATTTTTTTCTACCATTAAAAAAGTAATTAGATATTTGGCAGGCACTGTTTCTGTAGGCACTCCTAGGATTCTCCTTTGTTACCCATATTTTCCATTCACAGACATAAAACTCTTCCAAAGCATCAATATTTTCACTGTGGGCAGAAGTGTGGAGGTGGTGTCAGGCTAAATAGTCTTCAATCCACTGGCTTCAACCTACTAAACTATTAACAATGATCTTGGCACGGTGGTACAGCAAGTAGCGCTGCTGTCTCACAAAGCCTGGGTGGTGGGAGAGGAGATGGGTTCAATCCCCGCTCTCTGTGGAGTTTGCATGTTCTCCCCGAGTCTGTGTAGGTGGCTTGGTAAATAAGGTGTGTGGGCTGATAACGCTACACAGTATCCACTGGAAGTCGCTTTGGAGAAAAGCTTCTGCTAAATAAATAAATGTAATCTCCTGACTAGATCTTGGAGAGGTTAAGCAAGCAGTCTTCTAACCTAACATTTTTTTACAAGATGAGGGGAAGCTTTCAAGCATGATTATATACAAATACTCCTCGGGATGGTTAATGCTAACTACATTTAAAATATTTTTAATTACAGAAAAGAATTTAGAACCGAACACAGCATTTAAACAATGCTGCTTTATATCCGCTGCTGGTTTATCGTACAACTCTGAAGAAAGATTAGGCTCTTCAACCAAATTAAACATTTACACTGTAGGGAGGAGAGAGAGGAAAGGAGAGAAAAAAAAAAAATCTTCAACCAGCTAAACAAAACTGATTTAGAAGGCATGGTTTTACCAAAGAAAAAAAACTGGAATTATGAGCTGAAGGGCATGGACTGAAATCATAAGAAATAAATTGCTTTTGTAACCTTGAGCAACATTCTGTGGAAAAGAATATAAAACAAAAACTGCAGAATGGCTGTTAAAGGATAACAGGTGACCAGTGAAAGGTGTGGTTTGTACATTAAGTACTAAAACACGTTAGCCAAAGCCAACACATTAACAGCTTAGGTAGAGCAATGACTAGGTTCACCTCCTCTAGACTGCAATGACAAGGAAATAGCTTGTGCTTCATTCTCATACGGTATACATAAATGACAAATCCCTCTTACAGTAAAATGGCTCTTGTCATAACTTTAGCCACAGACTTCCTTGAGTAAAAGTAGAGTGAACAGGAAAGGACACTAAGATTGCATAACAAAATTTCACAGTGAAAAAGTAGTAACATTTCCTTGTCAGTATACTGTCACAGCTCCTTCAGTTCCTCATGGCTATATTATTACTGAAACTGCTGAAGAAAATCAAAACCCAACAACACTTTGAGGATACACATATTAAAATCATAGTTAACACAGCAGGTAAATACTACCTACCTCCTCACACGATGTCAAAACAAACACACACACACACACACACACACACACACACACATGTGTGACAAATCAGCACATATCCAAATGGCTATGGACACAGACTTGTAACTGGGTCCTGCAGTATTACTGTAAGCAACATGCTTCATCTAAATTGTTATGGTGAAAATATACAGTTGTATAATACCCCCAAAATAGCTGCTGTGCATAAAAGCATTAGCTAAGCAACTTAAACTGACATAACAGTTGTAAAAAAAAAAAAATTATGAAGCGGCAAATACTTCCTTATAGTAAAAGATTTGCTCTAACATCTTAGATCCTTATGATAGAAATATTGTAAATGAAGTGGACAGTAACACTTCCGTGGACCCAGGTACTGGTTTGATATTGCTCTCAAAGTGGAGTTCCTAAACTGACCTACAGAGATTCCACCATTCAGCTTATTTAAGTTGCCTTTACGCACCAGGTAACAGACAGAGAGGTCTGCCAAGAGTTGGATATAAGTGAAGCTTCTTTTAGTATGTATTACCGTTTGAAATCCTCTTCTTGGAGCGAAGTACATGCAGAAAAGGACAGCCTAATTTCAGCTGTCTATATTGGCTGATACACTGAAAAGCTACAAATAAATAAATAGGCTAAATCCTAAGCCTTGATAAGCATTGAGTTAATAGGCTTATGTCTGATTTATTCTGCCTTAATGTCAACAAAATGTCAATCACTGTATAAAACATCAGTTTCAAATAAAATTCAACTGCTTTTAAAACATGTAAAAACAGGCAATAGATAAAAATCAGCCAAAATGCAGAACATCCCATTTCAAGTCAAAGAAGATTAAAAATCAAATTTAAAGGGGTTAAATATGGGTGGGAAAATGTATAGTGATTAGGAATTAGTAGGTTAAAACAAACGGACACAGTCGACAGTAAAGCAAGCTCTTAAGCGTGCTGTGCAGCTCATAGCCACATTGCTGTAGAGACTGCTTTGTCTGGGACACAGAGCACATGGGAATGTGAACCCTGGCAGCCTCAAAAAGGCTTAATGTAACTACCACTCCGAGTCAGTCACTTGGAGGAAGATTAGCCTCTCGCCTGAAACACAGAAATCTCCAAGTTAAACTATGTATCATAGAGACTGATGGTAAATTGTGGGGGAATTTTTTTTTCTTGGTTTTTCACAATGAAAAACTACATTTAATATTCCCCAAATTACCATACTTTCCAGACTTGATAAGAACTTTGTAGCTTCATACCAGAAAAACCTAAAAAGTAACATACTAACCCAAAACCATTATTCTAAAATATGCACACTTGAAAATTTTCCATCAGAATTAACCATTTTTGGAAAAAATAATCAAAATTAACCTAGCTTTCTGCTGGAGTTAACCAAACTGCACAAGAGGAACAGCCCCAGTGTCATCATGGAACTGTTAGGATGCCAATGGAACAGGTGGAATTAGGAACACCTTTCAGGTCACTGACAACCTTAAAGTGCCATTTCCCCTTTTGATTTAACTGTAAGCCACAAAATCTGTCAGAATTCCAGCTACTATCACATTCAGCATCAGGAAGAACACATGTTTTGTTGAAAGATGTAAAATTGTGCACTGTTAGAACCCCACACACACACACACACACACACACACACACACACACACACCTTCAGAACCGCTTGTCCCATATGGGGTCGCGGGGAACCGGAGCCTAACCCAGCAACTCAGGGCGTAAGGCTGGAGGGGGAGGGGACACACCCAGGACGGGACGCCAGTCCGTCGCAAGGCACCCCAAGCAGGACTCAAACCCCAGACCCACCGGAGAGCAGGACTGTGGTCCAACCCACTGCGCCACCGCACCCCCCCCCCTGTTACAACCACAGTTTGTGATAACTTTGACAATTGTTTTAATTAATGATTAGATACTGCATAAAACTATGTAGAAAGAAGTAGCAACATTAAACATTTCATGCCCATACTTTTTGAAAGAGGTGGTGCATGCATACAGTACTTAATGTCAAAAACCTTTACTTCTCCAAATACATGGTGTAACATGAATATTATCACCCAGAGCAATCATGAGAATTCTGGAAAATGTCTTATTAGAATGTTTTACCTATTGTTTTCTTATTATTGCAAATGCTAAATTTGCAGGAAGTGGATACTGCGTTGGCTAACATTGTTTAGTACCCATTTTCATAAAAGACAGCAAGGAATTGAAACTGTTCAAGATTCACACTCAGTCTAAACCTTGTTCTGTATGCAAAACCCACTGGGAAATTTCCTATATTATGCTGTTCATCTCAAACAGAGATTAAAATGGTCTCCAGACAACATCATAAAATGCAGCTATGTTCATCTTCTGCAATTCACTGCACCTACTGCCCTGTTGGATTAGAACTGGACAATACATATCTCTTGGGCAGCCCAACCAATAACTGGGCCATATCTTTCAACTTCCTACAAAGAATTGAATACACCTACGCCAATACATGAAATACATCCCCAGAATCTGAATAAACCTCGACTAAAGCAGGTGACAAGCACACAACTATTCACTGAGCTCATTCGCTTAAAAGTCCATGGACTCTTTAGATAATTTTTCTCTGCGTAACGGTTCATTTCTTGTCTTCCTTGCATCAGCAAGTCCGCAAAACTCTTCATTTTTGGTTGTCATAACAACTGGCAGAGTCGTATTTCAGTGACTTTTTCTTGCAATGTGGCTTGTTCAGTTTCTTTTGGATGTTTAACTGCACTGGTGAGCAGAAAGGAACCTCTGCCCAGTACTCAGCTTGCTGCACATTAAACTCAAAAAGCCTTTTTGTTAAAAGCTTGTTGAACAATCCTAGCAAAATGACATGGTTTTCACAGTAATAAGTTTAAGGCAAATAGCTGTGTCAAAAAATAAGAGACATTTGAACAAACACACGTCATTTCCTAAGCAATCCCATGTGTTAAGTTTATGTACTTCCGTACAATAAAGTTATCACTGATAAAGATTTATTACCATATGATGTTTATGTCTTTTATTAAGCTTTAGAGCAATGCACGTGAAACTGAGGTTTTCAACATGTCATCCCAGCTCTAACAAGAAGCACTTTTAAGCTCTGAATTTGGACAAGAACTTTAGAGCTCAGGCCCTATTGGATTAAAGGAAATTAAGTGTAAAGTTCCATCCTTCTTTTACAATGAAATATAAAGTAAGATTAAGACAGACAATATCCATATTTGCAATTGTTTCCAAAGAGATGCACCTCTAGTTACTGAACAGGAAATGTTGCATGTATGTGACTGCAGGGAGTATTAATATCATTACGAAATAAGAACAAACCCATCTAAACCTAACACAACGTATATTATTACACTGTAACTGGCTAAACTTCACAAAACAGTGTCATGGTACCTTAATTTTCTTGCAAAAGAAGAAAAAAAGACAATAAAATCATGACATAAGGAGATGGCTATAATGGAGAGGATAATTGCATTACGGCAAGATTAGCACTGTGCGCTTTGAGCAAGCAAGAGAAACATTCCATCCCGTGTTGGGCACATGATTATCCTTCTCTGGGGCTTTAAAAGTGAAGGTTACGACTGCTCTCTGACACCAAACCCTGGAAAAAAGATTATACAACCTCATAAGGCAACACTAACCCTAAATCACCTAATTCACTCAACACTTTGTACAGTTCCTGAAAAGTTAATTCTTTCAAGTCATATGGGTGCATCAGGTACTTATTTGCCAGTGACACAGATATCTGACCAAATAAGACATTCAGGCCGCAGTGCTTAAGGGCAGGATTAGTGTTGCTTGTGTATGAATTACCCAAGTAATCTTCTTTTACAAATTGCATAAATAGCAGCAGAGCTCTAGGCTAAGACCCGGCCCAGAAATAAAACAAGAGGCCAAACTAGTAGGAGTGCAGTCTCCTTTTAGACAGGGTCCATGCTAACCTATGAAAGAAGGAGTAGAAAGCAGATACTATCTCTCAAGGCACATCTCTTTAGGTTCACACTAACACATGAAGTATGTGTTCTATGAGATGGCACTGATCTCCTACAAACTGAAGATTACCATCATTCATTCTTTGCATGTAGCAGAATGTCCTGCTTGCAGTAGAGTTCTGGACTACTCAGTCTTAAAGCTGTGACAAGCACCTTTTTTCAGTTAAAATGTTTCACTCTATGCCATTTTTAAGATTTATAAAAATATAGTTTAAAATTTATGATCAGTCTTTAGTTAGAGACAGTGTTGGCAAATCTACCCAACGCACACTCTCAAAGCCTTACAGTGCAGATGACACACCCTTTTCTTTAAAAGTAAACTGCAATGAACTAAAAGTTCTTTTATGCATTTCATCTATATTGTCTATTGATAAGCATTACAAATGGCCACACTGCCATAATAGTAATGTCAGATGTATGCATGTAGCAAGCCCCATACAAGCCTATTCAAATCTATATATTTAAATAGTGTTTTACCAAACAAAAAAAAGAAAGAAAAAACTATTCAAAGAGTGAACACCTGACTGCATATCTTTATTATTTGCTGTATCTGCCATGTGTCAGGTTAAAAACACTCACTCATTTGTGGTAAGGAGCACAAGGGCACTCCCATCCTCCCACCCCCGAAGTCCACAAACTATCATCTGACCCCAAAACCCTGTCAGACTCCTTGCATCACTACTCAAGATCTCTGGCTGACCCCTCATTCTTCATGAGTTTGTTAAGTGCTGTTAAAGAAAATTCTCATTCCCACACCTACACTTTAATGGGCAATTAGATGTGCAGGACTGGTTCTACTGTCACATGCTAAACTGAGCTAACTGAACTCATTAGTGTGATGTTTCAAATATCCCTGTTCGGTAGGGTTCGCTAAGAATGGCAACAGAGATTCAGGGCAAATGCAGATAAACCACTGAAAAGCTATGAAAACCCAATCTAAATACTGAAAATATATATGGAAAGTTTAAAATATTAGTAAATTTGATCAATGTCACGGAGGAACACAAACAGGTCTTTAAAAAAAAAATACAATACTAATGCCGTTTCCATGCAAGTATGCATGAGCCAATATGACCATGTGAAGAAATCAAATAATAAAATCACATCTATACTAAATAAATAAATATTCATGCTATTTAATTACACTACATATGAACCAGGTACAAGAAAAAATGGCCATATTTATAAATACTGCACAGAGTACATTTCATGAAGTTCTATAAACATCAATCGCCAGCAATGATCACGTTTTCTACACAAAAACCATAAAGACAACAAATTATTCAGTACAGAAGGTAAATCTACTGATTGCAAATAAAAATTCTCTTAAAAAAGGACCTAACAAGATGGGTTTTAAAGTGAAATATGTGGGAAGCTCCAACATAATCCTTGAACCCTCTTAAGTAGGAGAATGCAGTAACCCTCGTGGCCGTAAAACAACCCCTCCTGCAGATGTTTCCAGCCCTGTGCTGTAAGCAAATCTCATTGGCAAATTCCACTTCTAAAATTATGCAAGAGCCTATCAGGGAAGGCAAAGGGAGGAGCATGTGAGCTAGATATCACATATCAGCTGCACTGAAATATATGTGCCCAATCTAGGAGTCAATTGTTGCTTTGAAACACTCAAGTATGTATTTAGATCTGAAACCCTTTCTGGTTTCTACATGTCAGATTTTGAGTCACATGAGTATACTCTTCATTTTCACACTAAACTTGACACCAATACATACGCATAACCCAACATACCACAAATTGTGGAGGGGGGGACTATTTGCCACACTTTTCAAAAAAGTTTAAGTAAAGCTATATATTATATAATTTACAAAAGTAATATAAGGGTATTTTCAGTCTTTACAATAAAGGTTTTTCAGAATAAGCTTGTTTTATTACTTCCTACAAATACAACCATGTTCTAAAACAGTTGCAAACATACCCTCATATGAATGCAAATATGAATAATGACTTGGCTCATAATGCCTCAGAATGGAAAGTAACTGAAGTGAAGCAAAGTCCGCACTTGCCACACAGCCAGGCACAAAAGTTACCAAACCAGTCCATCCTGTGACTATGGGGATGTGGAAGCCAATAGGATAGGCTGGAGCGAAGTCAGTAAACGAAACCTCAAATTAAAACCCACGGAAGGGATGTTGTGCCTAAATTTTATGATGCCAGATATTTTTTTTTTTTTTTTAAATTGTTAACACAATACCACTGCCTGAAAGCGTCAATTAGACTTCCTGAACTTCTCTTCTCAACCCAAGATAAACACAAGTATCAGTTGGAGGAAAAAAGCATTGTTCAGACATTTAGTTCTTGCATTGTGCAAAAAGCTTACATTATTTTTAGTTATTGATCAAAATCATTTCTGGTACAATTATGCAAGTGTTTAATACTCAGATCACCTAAGCAAGTTTATTTTATATACTGTATGCAATTTTTTCAACACATTTTATAAAGTACATAAAAAATACTTCCTGAGAAATTCATGGGCTGGAGGGAGAAATAACATTTGTGAAATGTGCTGTGTGAATCATTAAATAACAAGAACATGTATAAAATAGGTTCTGATTAACACTAGTGTAAAGAACCATTTTCAACCTTGCTGATAGCTTGTCCACACCTTTTCTAATAACCCTATGGAACTGACTGATGAGGTAGACCCAAAGAAATAGATACATCAACAGAAGTCACCCAAATGTGTCATCCCATTAATCCAAATGAACAGTTTACAACCTGTATGTGTTAGTTATATGATCTACAAGGGTTATGTTTAAAGCACTACATCCTGTAAATGAACAATCCCAAAGGCCTGTCGAGATTCCAGAGACAATGCAAAAGGTAAGGCCACATTAAATTGCAGTTAATGATTTTCTGAAAAGTATCTTTGAAGGCAGAATGCATCTCTTTTGTTCTCCAGTTTAATTATTGCTAATTTTGAAGTTCTTATATCTTCCATTCACAATGTGTCATCTATGAGAGGATGAGAGATGGGTTAACAGACACACAACTCCTCCAAAGCGCATACTGCAAAGCACCCATTTCTTTTCACTTGCTAGCAGCAGATTTCATTTGGCAATATAAACACACTTGGATGAGAGCATCATTCAGCAGGTTCCACCCATACATCTGCAAACACCCAGCTGTGAGCAGTTGTACACCTAATAGCTCCTGATGGATGTGGAGCACATGTACAGGCCTTAATACTCAAGGTTAATGGAATCTGTCAGCTTCCACACAGAAATTCAATAGTGGTCAGTTTCTCCTCCTAGACATTTTGTTGTTGAAGAGTTTGCTGACACAGGTGGAATAATGTGCAGTGTTTCTGGGTGACTGACATTAAAGAGAGGAGAGAGGAGGAGGAGGAAGAAGAGGGGGGGGAAAAAAAAAAAAAAAAAAAAAAAAAAAACTTACTGAGTGGTTTGAGGATGCTGGTACCAGCCTCCTCCACAGTCTCCCCATCAGATTTGTCATTGGCATTTTCCGTAACCTTCTCCTTTTTCTCCTTGTGGCCGGCCCGCCTGCGGTGGCGCCTCCGCCTCCTGTAGCTCTTGGGCACATGCACGCCAATGTAGACTGTGTGGTGACCTGCGGGGATGCAGCACAACAGTACAGCTTGGTGCACAGGATCTCAGTTTTTGCCAACAATCCTATGTAATCATGTCTAACATTGAAGCCGGTGGGTAGCCAAACGATTAACAATTTAATGGTTTGCTGATAATTTGGTAGATACCACATGATCACTAAAACACATACAGATAAAAACATGTTTTAAGGAGCTTATCTAGCAATGCTGACAGTTTTTCCATCTTGAAACCAAACCATTTTTGGTGCCAGGGTTAAATGACATCTTCAAAGAACCTGTTTTTTTTGTATTTATGCTTAAGCTGTTTGGAATGAATAGGGATAATTTTATAACGGAACAAAAACAGCTGTACAAATAATTGTTTCTGTTAAAGAAAGCATTAGCTAAGAAACTAGAGAGACATATCCCTCAGATACTCAGTTTGACACGCAAAATAAAACCTCAGCATATACATAGATTTTATCTGCAAAAACTCACTCAAGAGCTCGCTCACAAGCTCGCTCACAATGTCTGTCTTTCAAAGGCCACCAGACCACATCCTGTATGAATCCATTCAAGAAGTCACATTTTATTTATTCGAAAAACCTTCCAGCCTTTCAAGCTTAAAACTCTGCTTGTACCATGTTTATAGCTGTGCTACTACATTAAGCTTAGTCCTGTCAACAAATGTCACATTGAAAAATTTTGGTTAAGAAAACCTTAACTGTCAAAACATCCTTTGACTTCTGTCTTCCTCCAAGCACTGAACCCAGGGAGGTTTAATTGCACTGTGCTTGTGCAAAGTGACTTCACTGATCACTAGACAATACAGTGACAATGACTTGTACTTCACAGACAAAACTTTGTAACACAAATGCAGGCTTCTATTATCATCAAATATTGCTCTTATGTTTCAGAGACCATTAATACTTGTACAGATGTAATTATGTGTGCACATGTAGCAAATTTGGATTTAGGTATGTTCTTGCCTACTGAATTGTTTTATTGAAACCCGGTCTTCAACAATGATAGAGATAATGTCTTTAGTCTGAAATGCTATGTTGGTGCTATATGAATAAATGTCACCTGCTACATGGTGAACTAGCAGAGAGGACCTTTTTTTCTGGTCAAAAACTGAAGAACCTACAGTAAACATTTTGCACACAGTTAAAAAACAAGACATTTTAAATTAATGGAACCTGGCACAATTTGGAATGAAATCGTGGTTTTGTGTTTATTCCCCATTATTAATCCATGTATTTAGTCAATAATCGAAGACAAAACAACCATAAAATTTCAATTAAGTCTGATAAAGGAATTAGCTCCATTAATTTTATACCACGTTTATTAGAGTTTAATCTGGAAAAAAAATGGAAGAAAATAATTGAATGCACCTTGTTTTAATTTCAGGTGCAGTATTATATTACTACCACTGCTGATCGTAAACTGGCTGATACTTGGAATAGTACTGCTCATTCATAGCTTTTCATGTTTAATTCCTCTACTACAACATATCCTCTGAAAGAAGGGAATCCAGTGCGTTTCCAGAGCAGAGAGGGAACCCAATAAAGAAAATGGACATGTTTTTCCAGCGACTTGCTGGGTAACAAAAGTAAGATAAGGTCATGAGATAACACTGGTAAGACATTAAGCGTAATTTATAGAAGCATAGTTCAGCAGGTTTATATTAATACAAACTGAAATGCTTCTACAAGGGTTAGCCAAAAAGTCTTTTGAATACAAATGATACATACTTTTTGATTTACCCTTACATAATTGTTTTGTGGCAAAGTGACAAAACACACAGTATTTTAGATACTACTCAAAGTGTAATTATACTTGTCTGAAACGCAGTTTTTTTCCCCCACTTTGTGGATAATCAATGGAACTTTTGCAAGTCGTTTGCCGCCACCTCCTCGGCTATATTTCAGTGCTACTGTTATAAGTCAAGAGCCCAGACACCTGAAAAGCAAAAGGTTCCTGATCTTGAGCTAAACTGAACTCTACTAAACAAATTAGACAAAGTGCCAGATGATATAAAAAAAACATCATGGCATCAACTGTCTGGAATAAGAGTAAGTCTACATCTAAACAAAAAGGTATATTTTCATATTCCTGCAGAAGTGATGCAGTGTTTTGTGTGACAATGCTTGGTTTACATTTGTACCCTCTAATGTTTTTTTTTCACATTACAAATGAGGGCATCATCAATTTATAAGCTTCATTGTTAAAGAGAAGGCAGTCTAATAAAGCAGGGAATAAGGAACCTTTCACATGCAGTTGCAATCAGAAAACAACGAGGGATTCATGCCTTGTATTTGTATCCCTCGTCATTGAGACAAGACAACAGGGGTTAAATGTGGTGTGAAAACCATAACCCGTTTGCAGAGCTCTGGATCTGCTGTAAAAATGCAAGTTGCAGCTCATACAGCAATGCAATGTCCTTATAGTTTATATTATTGTTGGCAAGGAGGAACAGGGGCTACAGAGAAATCAGAGGCTGCCACTTACCGTGGAAGATGCACCCATTTATTTTTATTCATTTAGTGTCTTGATCAAGGGTACTACACTCTGAGGCAGGATTTGAACCTGTAATTGAGTCCAAAGGCAGTAGCTCTAACCACTATACTATCAACCGTCCCATTTACAGGAGTGTGAGTACAAGCATAGAAATGTACCTGCAAACATGAGGCATGACCCTAGCAACCCCACTGTCAACCAGCTGGACAGAGGGATTGTTGAAAGAAAAGGTCTTATGTCTGGATTGATTCTTTTCTCCCCTTGCCTCTATCGTATAACATTTGCTCATTTAGTTGATACTTTTCTTCAAAGCAACTTACAATGTTAGACTAATTACAATAATTTACCCATTTACACAGCTGAATAAGATTTTAGTGGAGCAATTTCAGGGCAAGAACCTTGCTGAAGGATACTACAGCTGGAGATTGCATTACAAACTGCAACTTTTTGGTCCAAAGACAGCAGTGCTAATCACTACGTAGCTTTCACCATAACTATATTAAGTGTTTTTACTTCAACAATAAAACAAAAGTTGTAATTAAAAATGACATGTAAAAGTACAACATGCCTGTACAGGGCTGACAGCAGGCACAGTCAGTTGTAGTGAAAGGGCCCAGCTTTACATTTATTCATTTAGCTGATGCTTTTAAGCTAATGTTAAGGTTACAATTATTTACCCGTTTATACAGCGGGGTAATTTTACTGGAGCAATTCAGGGTAAGTACCTTGCTCAAGGGTACTACAGCTGGAGGTGAGCCTCAAACCTGAAACCTTTGGGTCCAAAGGCAGTTGCTCTAACCACTGTGCTATCAGCTGTCCCCAGGTTCCAATCTCTATTCACACTGTATTACCTTTGATCAAGGAACTAACTTTCAGTTTATACAATAAAGATTACCCACCTGTATGAATGGGTAAATAACTAATTATTTTAGCATACAAATCTAACACCTAATCGCTTTGGAGAAAAGAAAAGAAGAGTTAAACAAAAGCACAGTTAAAGCATCCAAAGGTTTCACTGGCTGTAACAAACTCCTTCGAAAGATGAAAGGAATGTGTGCATCCTACCTTCCACCTCCTCCTCATCACAGATGTGCTTGATGAAGGATGCTCCTCTGTCCACCACTGCCTCATCCTCCACCCTAGGAAGGGGTGGGGGGGAGAAAAGGAGGAAAAAAAAAAAATTCACACTTCTTGCTGTAGCTGTGTCTGAGATTATAAATCTGCCTGGCTGATGGCATTAGCATTCACTGCTGACCGCCAAGGAATTTGGCTTGGCAAGGGCATTGAAGGGGCTCCAGCTAAGCAAATACTCGGGGGGGGTGTCTTCCTAACTGGGGGATGTAGCTACTGGAATGATGGAATGGAGCAAGGATGATGGGAGTAACAGATTCACATATGCTGGTGGTATCAGACTGCTGATGATATTCAGGAAAGGCAGGCAGCCTTGTGCAAAACTTCACATTATCAGAGGGAGTTCCATCACTGTGCACTGCATTCAATGACACACCTCTCCAACTGCAGGATATCCTCCACTCCTTGAGTTACTAATAAGTTACACATCACGTGGCAATCTAATAATGACCTGTCCTCTGAGGATTAGCCCAGCTTTACTCAAGAGAAACATACAAGAACACGAACAGTTCTTTATCTGAAAGGCAACTCTTTCAGGTAGGGACCACAAGTCAGCTCCCTGTGCAGAGAGACAAGTCAGTCCTTTGTGAAGTACTACCTCTGGTAGTCTTGGCGTATGTATGAGACATGCAGTACATGTGCAATCTGTATGTGCAAGACGTTCAATACAGTATATACTAAAAATTAAATCAAGTGGGGGAAAAAGTTATCACTGCAGGGTCAGAGAAAGTATGTAGCTATGTTGCCAGTATGAAATAAACTGAAATCAGACAACTATTTCTGTATATAATAGTGGAGAACCATTAACAAAGCCTAAGAGACTGGAATTTTGCAATCTCCCAAGTCCCTTTTTTGTAAAATAGGAAGCAAATATATGACCCATCTTTAAGACAAGAGGAAATAAGATTAACCACAAGATTGGAATCAGGAATGCAGAGGGAAGATATGTACAAAAATATTTAACTTTATGTGTCATCCGTTTCAGCTCAGGTATGGATTGTTAAAAATTGAAGGAAGATGTGATGGCAGGGAATAACTTAAGAGAAACAAGAAAAACTTCTTTGCTTCCACGTCAGCTCTTCCATTTTAATATCCTTCTTTATGATTTGGTGGCTCTACAGAAAGGGGAAAAAAAAAAAACTGGTGTGTGGGGTATGGGTTGTACGTTTTGCAGCTGGGGCACTACCTCTCCCACCACCACATAGTTGCAGTTACAGACATCCAGCAAGGCTGGTTGACTTGGGTAAGGTCCACCTGGCCGATGTGAAACCAGAGACTGCAGCTCTCCGAAAGGGGCGGGTGAACAGCTTGGGCAAAAGTAATCGGAGAAACACTGCAGTCCATCACATTTAGAAACCAAAGGTGCCCCTTGCTCTGAAATTTTTGCACGTGCAACACGTGGGCAAACTGATGCTTGGTGGTGTCATGTCCAGGCCTGTGTCTAATCCAGTCCACCTGCTCTTGAAAACCTGCTGCATAGCTTGGGGGACGGAGACCACACGTGCACTTTTCAGTCTCATTGGCACAGGTATATAGCAGGCCAGGCTGGCTAAAAAAGGTCCTGTTAAGTGTGGTCAATGCCACAAATGGCCCCCACCCCACAGAACACACTTTATATGTTGCCCTTAAGATATCGCCAACTGCTAGTTTGAATTTCATCGTATAAGTGGCTGCCTTCTTACGAGTAAGCACAAATTGAGACAACGGAGAAGCGTGGTCCACTAACCTCCCGTATGCCTAAAGCTGCCAAATATATGATTAAGAGACAGATCTAGGCCTATAACTCACAGGGGATATAAGCCTGTGCCATAAGAACAGGGAACATGGTAATGAATGACAGTTTAAGCCAGATGTGTCTATTGTAGTACAATGTGATATCGCATGCTGCGTCGCTCCTCCATTAAGAGGAAAATTAATTATTGATCATTCAGCTTTCATACACCCTTTCTCCACATCCATGTTGCCCATTATGTGTTCAGAGTTGAAAAGAGCTGGAGAAGCTGGAAAATAAACAGAGACAGGAAGGATACAAATCACTCTTCTGATAACACTGCTAAACTCATCTAAATTTCCTATGGGCACCCTCTATTACAGTCAACCCAGCTTGGAGTGGAGATACAGTAAGCTGATACAGTGGACTCCACACAAACTCTCCTGGCACACGCTTCAGCTTCAAAAAGAAACAGTGGCTGTTTTAGCCACATGAACCTCAATGAGCACTTTGTATCAAACATTTTTCTTTCTTCCACACTGAAAAAGCTTAAAACTTGTGAAGTTATATATCGCAGCAGTTTTAAAATTTTTATTCGTTAAATAGGACATTACAACATGTAGACTATTTTTCTCCATTAGTGAAGATTGCCACTACCTATGGAATGCAGGGAAATCACTTTCAAACACTGGAATCTGGTGATTACTGTCCTGGCCCCCGCAGGGCCTCACTGAGAAAGAGTCCTTTGTGAGGGCCAAAACCGAGATCCATTAAAACTGTGTCAGCACCGACCAACTGCAGAAAACCTCACATGGTGTGTGAGTGGTGGCAGCAACCTTCAGATGCCTATCTGTACCCTGAAGACATGAAGAATGGCCTTGCATCTACTGGCAACAAAACAGATGTAATTCGGCCCCATTATCAACAGTCACTTGTGCAAAGCTGGGTCATGGTGGTCCAACACCTCTCGTGGAAGCATAGGGAGCGAGGCAAATTATGTACTGAATGGGACACCAGTACATCATAGGGCATTAACATACTACAGACAATTCAGAGGCACCAGTTCACCTGAAACTAGTCTGTGGAAGGTGAGATGAAACCAGAACACAGATGAGACACACAAAAGGAGGACAAAAATAATTTAAAAATGGGAAAAGAACATTTTATCTGACATTTTTATAAAACATTTAATTTCAATTGGACTAAAATAACATCGACTAGTATTATTTTATTGTTGCTAGAACATCACAGATGTTAAAACTGTCACCAGCAGAGGCTCCCATGATAGTGAACAGTGGAGACGCCTTCAGATCCTGTACTCCTGAAGTCAGTTAATCACAAACTAAACTGTCTGTCAGAGAGCGTCCACCACTCCTGGCCATACTGCCGTGTAAGCAAATTTGGGGTTGATGACAGCTAGAAATAGACCTACACGGAAATGATTACATCAGAAAAGGGAAATGTGAAAAATAAAGACCTGGACAATCAAACCAGTTTGTACAGTCAATGCGTTCAAATTTTGTGGGCCTTTCTCATTGCACAAAGAAGAAGCCAGCCAAAGAACTTGTGTGGCTTCTATGTAAAGCCAGCTGAAGAAGGGGGAAGGAAAAAAGGTTCACGGCTGAAGTACCGTAAGGCTTTAAAGATAAAATAAAGTTTAAACAGCCTGTCTCATGTCAACTCTCCATTCCATTCCAAGGAAGGGCACTGTGAAGACCTGAGTAGGTAATGTCCTGCTGCGGTATTAGCAGCGCAGAAACTCCCTATCCTGTTTGACTAACTAAACTACTCTACCTTGTGCCAAGATAAATCACCAAATCTATCAGGTCTGCCAAGTCACCAACTGACACCAGTGACACCTCCTCTTAAACGAAGACCTAAAATTGGAATTACAAAGGAGGACAGCTTCCACTGAGCAGCTTCGGGAATGTTCACGTACCGTATTTGCACAGGTACCACCTGCAAGCCACACAGTTTCAGGTGTACTTATGCAAGGCTCACAGTTTTCACCTGTCACACAGTCCTGTAGAAGAAAATGACTACAACACTTCAAAGAGTTCAGAATAAAGCTGGCAGTTTAGGGCCATCATCTTACTATCTCAAGGTCTCAGGTTCAAATTACACACCTGCTGCTGTACTATGATCAAGGTCCTTACCTGAATTGAAACAGTAAGAATTACCCTGCTGTATAAGTAGGTAAATCATAGTAAAAGTATCAAACACTGAAAATCACCAGGGTACAATCCGGTACCTTGTCACCAATGTCAACAATGTGGGTAAAAAGAAAATCACCTCAGAGATGACAGTGAAGTTTCCTGGTAAAGTGTCTGGCTTTATTAGAACAATGAATGCGAAGAAAACACAGACTATTAAGTGGAATTACAGATCTCTTTGGGACAATTAAAATGTGGGAGGCTACCCATTTTTTTTTAAGTCAATGTAATTAGAAAAAAAATTATAATTGGAAAATGATCACAAGACGCTACCGTAAATTATGTAATACTTGCTTATAATATTCGTCTTCGCGATAATGAGATTGTGAACTGGATTCACCAGGCAAAGAATTTATTTTTTTCGCGTGGAAAAAATAAGGAAAATACTTTTTTCAAAAACTTAAAATAATTTCACCAACTGCCTAGCAGTCTAATTCAATGTGTCGTTTAATGCTGAAGAGAACGCCATAACATAGTAGTAGCTCAAGTCTAAAGGCTGCACTGTGACTGTGTGGTGCTTTAAACGAAAAAGAAAAAAGCAGAACTCCGTGGAAGATGGGGTACTTTATTGGAGCATTTAAACACCGTTCGACCGCGTCCGTGTCTTAATTAACCCCTGCGTGGTAAAACAGGGCCATTTATTGGTTTGCGAGGGGATTTTAACGGATCGTGACGACTTCTTCCTGGAAAACAGATTACCGTATTTACACAAAGAGTCGCGACGAAGAGGAGCGGAGCGGCGGTTGCTGCTGCTGCTCCTCCGCAGACACCGCCACGGCGGTCACAGCCAAGTAACACGTACCACATGTAAGACAATTTAAAGAGTCGTACGCATTGAAAAAGCTCCGCATGCGGAACACGCGAAGCAGCTGCGTTCAAGTCCCATGTACTGAGTTAGTGCTGAGCGCTCCACCAGCAGGAGCGTATTATGTTACCTTCCTCACTTGTGACCAGGGCTGAGTATTTGAAAAACGTGCGCCAACGCACCAGCACAGCAAACCGGCGCTATATAAAACCACACAAAAAGGCATTGACACAACTTTTAAACACTTACTTGCTCTTGTCGACGCTCATGCTGTTTTGTTGTGTCTTCAAGCGCACGGTTTTTCCTCCTCGTGACAGACAAGTTGTGTTCCGAAATCCGTTTCGCACTGCCACTCAAACTTTTTACTAACTTAGTTAGTACAAAATATTCTCCGCTTCCGAACGAAAACCACAAATTATGAGGCACAACGGTTAGTTATACTAGTTTAAAAAGAGAAAAGCCTGACCTCGCAAGGGAATAACTTCTTGCTTGGTCTGTTCTAAAACCCTAAATTTTAAAAGGGTTTCCGGGCGAACGTGCCCGGCGCTGGCGATGCCGCTGAGCTTTGCGTGAGCAGTGTTACCCTCGCGCTCCGCCCGCGTGCTGCAGCGTGTCTGACACCCGCTCGCGCGCCAAGCCTCTCCTTTCCATATTTAAAGCACCGTCCCTCCGCAACGTCACCTAGAAAGGGGGAGGTAGAGTCTCCTCCGTCTCTGAGTTACGGGGTCTTTGCGTCTCTGGGACTCTGTCTCTGAGTTACTGACGGACGTGCGTGTTTCGGAGTGTGAGCTGGACTCCCTGTCTCACCGTAAGAGGTTCTGAGACCTCGGGTCACTCGGTGACTGACTCTCTCAGAGTCTCTGGCTCGAGACAATCATGTCAGTCTTTCAGTCACCGGGACTCCCTCCGTCTCCAAGTCTTTCTGAGGGGCTGGTCTCTAACTCGCCGAGTTTCTTGGTCTGCACCACTGAATTTCCCGGTGTTTCGGCCTTAGAGTCCCAGATAGAGTGTCTCACTCGGAACTCTTCGTCTCTGATTTTGAGTGTCCGATTCTCCGAGTATCGGTGGCTCGTTCCGCCTGTCTCATCGGGGAGTCTGAGGAGAAACCGTTCGGCCAGGTGCTGCAGTTAACTAACTGTCAGTGTGCACAAATCCAGATGTTCATACACACAATGAACGAGCAGGTCGTGCGCGGTGAAGACGAAGTTTGCCGCTGTAAATTATATACGTGGGCGCACGAAAGCGTGTCCCGAAGAGTCGAGTCTCGGACAGCCGGCGCCAACTCACGTAGGGCGATTCAGACCCGCTCAGATCACGGCACGCGCTGTAAGGCGGGAAACGTAGGGCGAAGCGGGTTTATATGAGTACAACATTGAGAAGGACACATGTTTAAAGTTACAGTGAAATATTACCGTAACAATACTGTACAAAAATATCCCCAATAATATTGATTTAAAAAGTAACTAATTATATGAACCGTTATTGCGGGTACTTTCTAACTGAGTCTTGTGTATGGGAATGTATTCATAATCTTTCTGCGTTGCTGTTTGTTTCTTTCTTGCTATGACCCAGTGAGTGTTACTGCTAATCAATTAAAAATATTATTTAAAAAAAAAAACAGTATTGTATTTTAGAATACTCAGTTTGTAAAGAAGTGGAAAATAAATTCGAAGTGGACGGCGATTGTGATTATTTTAAAAATAAATCGTTTAGGCACATGAAAGAAATAACTGGAATTATACGTCTTACATTAACAGAAAAACATTTCTTATGAAAACCACGAAACTGAAGGTAACTTTTTGATTTCGGTGTTTTGAATTATCGCGACACCTGCTGGATGACAATGGGAAAAAAGGCCAATAAATACCTTAAGAGGTGCTGTTGGAAATTACACACATTACATGTATGATCATTATATGTGATATGGTATCTGGTTGAATGCTGTGTGTATTATAATGAGGGCAGACAACGTGTCACAATTTTGCAAAAACGTTTACAAAATCAGTAAGATGAATTCCAAAAGGTTTATTTTGCTTTTTTCTCTGAAAAAAAAAAAAAAAAAATGCTTAGATTATATATGTAGGGGAGGGGAGTGCGGTGGTGCAGTGGGTTGGACCGGGTCCTGCTCTCCGGTAGGTCTGGGGTTCGAGTCCCGTTTGGGGTGCCTTGCACAGACGGGCGTCCCATCCTGGGTGCGTCCTCTCCCCCTCCAGCTGTGTTGCTGGGTTAGGCTCTGGCTCCCCGTGACCCTGTATGGAAGAAGCAGTTTCAGCTGGTGTGTGTGTATATATATATGTAGGTTTAAACTGAGCAGGAAAACAATAAATGTACAAGAGTGACACATTTGAAGAGAACCAACCAACCAATTTGAACAACTGCTTGTCCCAAGCAGGGTTGTGGGGTGTCAGAGCTTATCCCAGAAACACAGGGCTCAGGTCTGAAGGGGGAGAGGGCTGCACTGCTACACCCCCTGTTTCAATAGAAATGTAATAGAAAATCCAAGAATGTGTTTTTGATTTCCTTGAATTTATCCTGCCTTTAGGAGGTTGCCAGTTTGAATTCTACCTCTCGCTGTAGTGCTCTTGAACAAGGTACTTACCTTAAATTGCTCTGGTAGAAATTGCATAGCTGTATAGATGGATAATGCATTGTAAATAGTTTTGAAGAAATGCATAAACTAAATAAATATATGTAAGTAGTGATGAACTCAAGCTTCTTCCATTTTAAAATAAAATGTGTACTACACATGTATACTAAGCACTGACATGAAAATAATCACATTGTCATATCACACACACACACACACACACATTTTCAGAACCGCTTGTCCCATACGGGGTCACGGGGAACCGGAGCCTACCCGGCAACACAGGGCGTAAGGCCGGAGGGGGAGGGGACACACCCAGGACGGGACGCCAGTCTGTCGCAAGGCACCCCAAGCGGGACTTGACCCCCAGACCCACTGGAGAGCAGGACTGTGGACCAACCCACTGCGCCACCGCACCCCCTTTCATTGTCATATCACTGATTGTTCAAAGTAGCAGAACTAACTATATTCATCATGAGTTCATCTTTCATACATGTATGCATTTATTAATGAGTTTATTCATATTTGGGGGAAGCTCAGTTGCTGTTTGTTCAGATTTATCTATTGTGTGACATGAGAAACTAATTTGGAGCTGTTGAAAAGAGAGACTTTTTGAACTTATAATTACTGAATGTGTGCAGAGTGAAGACGAAATGGGAGATGCCCTGAGGGAATGGCCAGTAATGCAGGCATCAATTTTGTCACAAGTCTTCTCTATTTACCCTTAGCATAAAAAGGTTACATTTGTTGTTTTCTCAACCCTCGCTTCACTGTTTTCTGAGCAAAAGCAGTTGTATCAACTTCACCGTTGAGTGCATGTTTGTGTGTCCTCTTCAGCTTATTTAAGATTTCAAATGATGAAAATCTGAATATGAAATGTAAATTTCAGATAATATGGTCACTGTGCTGATACAGCACTATTTTATGGGTCGAAAGAAAAAAAATTAAAGCACTAAAACACACCTAACAAAGATAAGGAAAGGGTTGGTACTTCCACCATCAACAATAAATCTTGTTTCAAATCAAAACAAAGAACATTTTCAGGCCTCCGTTCGTGTGACTTGTGATATATGATTTAGTCTTAAGTCTTTAGTGTTTGTCTTGATAGGCAGAACCCTACATTAGTCGGGAACCAAAGGGACAATATCTGAAGGACAACTGAGAGTAAAGCGTAAACACGGGATTAAACTACGCTTGAGCCAGCAAGGACACTAGTGCCTTTATGACAGCAGTTCACTGACGTTTGAAGTGTCCCATTTACCTGCGACGCCAGGAGAGCTTCCTGATCACACATCTCTGATTGCGTTGCTCTAGTGTGGATGCTCTGTGCATACATTGTTCTCCCGAAGGGTATCCACCACTACTGATGACTGAAGAAGGAAGGAGATGGTACCTGACCCAAAAAACTACCTGATGCAGCAGTTCAGTTCCCCCCCCCCCCCCCCCCCATTTGCCTGTTTGTGCCTCAATGACTGTGAATGTCAATGCTAATGAGAATATTATACACCCACAAATATCTGTTATTGTATTGGCATAAAGGGTGCTGGAGGTTTCTGTGTAAGGCCTGTTAATCAGTGACTCTGTGGAAAAGTACAATGAAGAAGGGCCCTTTGTCTGAGCAGAAGCAGAGTCACAAGATGAGGAACCTATGGCACAGCAAGGCAGTGGATTGAATATGGAACCTGAGCTCAGTGACATCACAGCTAGGAGTGGAGACTTTACCTGGAGATTGCAATGGGCAATTCAGGGGCAGTCACCTGCAAATGAAAGTTAATGAGTAACAGAAATAGGCCATAAAAAATCAAATTGTCTGAAAGTGGCACAAAGCAAGTGCATGTTGAATGCAGCCATCCAAAGGAAATTACAAACTGCTGAAGAATATGTTAAAACTCTAAAGCCTATTATTGCACTTCTGGATGCCATACGCAGCAACTTTACAAACAAAAAGCCAGGTCGGCTTGGACAGGCCCGTTTTAGGGTTATCCTACCTTTTTATAAAGAGCTTCTTCTTATGATAGTGTTACTTCTTTGTTTACTGCCATTATGTTCACAGGCAAAATAATTGATAGTCTATTCATGTTTAACCAGTCCAATCACTTTCTTTCACTGATAATTTGTTGTTAAGAACATGATTGCAGTTTCAGTGTCAGTAATTATACACGCTTGACTTGATCGGTTGTGTAAGGAATAATGAGACTGTATTAATTCTGCCCTAAGGCTAGAATAACTGTCTTGACTACAATGATGTCTGTCACTGGGTATGGACTTTCAAAAGGGCAGCACAGGTGTAGTATTTCTGTTTCTATTTTATTTTTGTAGACAGATATGATTTCAGCATTCACCTTGCATATGAACATTGCTCTGAAATGTTGAGACATTTTTTGGAATCCAATGGACAGTTTGTGTTTCTCTCAGGGTTCTAACCCACCACCTCCTCCGTAGATCCCAAATCTCTATCTGTCCATCTGACTATTTTTGCAAGACTCTGACCTCTTTAATGTCCATCAAGCTCACCTTCATTTTATGAGAGATGACAGGATTCCTTCTGCTTTACCCTCAATCTGTGGAATTCCCTTCCCAAGGGATTCTCATACTCTAAATGCCTGTAAATCCAGGCTTAACATTAACATGTTTAGCGTTTCCTTCAAGTAACACATTTGTGTGCTTTTTCCCTTTCTAATTATATTATTTTTACTATTAATATTGCTTTATATTAATTTGCTGTCTTTTGTTGATGTCTTGTATTTTTTTTTATTATACTGGTCTTTATCATACATTTTTTATGATTATTGTACCCTGCAAATCTTTCTTCTTTCTGCAAAATACTTTGAAAAGCTTTGAGAAGCTTATTTTAAAAGTGCTATATTAAGTAATATGTTTATTATTATTTTTATTATTTATGTGTAGTACAAAGTATGGCATGTCCAACCTCATGATTCATAATCTTTGAAAACAGGAAAAGTTGACAAAGGCTGATGTCAAAAAACAAGTCCATCTGTAACCTCTGCTGCTAGATGGACAAATAGAAAAATGTGTGGTTTTTTTTTTTTTTTTTTTTTTGGTGCTTTCAGTTCTTTTTTCTGTAATTTCGAAGTTCTCCTTCTGAAGTATGAATCAGGAAGGCTAGCTGAGCATTTTCTGTTTCATACTACTGCCTCATAGAGTCAGTGCACGTACATTGCCTTTATTTCCCTGGGTTGTGCTCTACCAACCATACAGTGGCCCGTGTTGGATGAGTATTTTCCACAGGTGAAGTTTGCCCACATAATGGCAAAGTGAATGCTGTACTAGCATTAGTCACTGCCACAGTAACCTGTCTGTTATCCGTCAGAGTCTTTCACTGTGTGAAATGAAAAGTAAAACAGACTAATTTCAATGGTCAGCTTTTTTTTTGCAGAACCGGAAATGTCATTGCCTTTGAGCTGTACTTTGATAATTACTTAACCTCTAGTATCTGATTATTAAGGTTTCATGCGTTATGCTTTCCTGTGCTATTCAACTTACAAAAAAACACTTAAAACTAAGTTAATTTATATTATACAGTACATAAGGAAAGTAAATGATAAGTGAGATGTCAGAGATAGAGATCTTTATCACTCAAGGTCTTCGGAGAGAGATATAATGCAGGTACCAAAGTGATGTCGGCAAGATTTTTTCTTTCTCTGTAATCCAATGTAGTCACGGTTTAAGGTTTTTCCATTGCGTAACAACAAATGCATTTGGAACCTGTTTTGTACAGCCTCACCAGATCTGAGCTAAATGCCTTGTTCTGTGTACTTACAGATCAGCTTTTCCTTGTTGCTGTGACCCAAATTGTTCCACCACAAGATTCACCTAAACCCCTTAACAAATTCAAACCTAATTCTACTAGTCTTCTTTTCCAAAAAATGTACAAATGTAAAAATATGAACTTAATTTGACAATTTTTTATTTATCTGGAACCAAATATATACAGTATTAGAGTAGTATTTAAGGCTGTTTTCTGAAGGCCCCACGTTAGAATCCCACTCCTGCCGTTTTAAAATATTAATTTTTACAGATTTCAAGTTATAGTCTATTGTCACATGTACTTGACAAATACAGTAAAATCATCATCATCTGAATCCACTTGTCCCAGGCAAGGTCGAGGGGAGCCGGAGCCTAACCTGGGAACACAGGGTGCAAGGCCGAAGGAGGAGGATACACACCCAGTCCGGCACAAGGCACCTCAAGCAGGACTCGAACCCCAGACCCACCAGAGAGCAGGACCCGGTCAAACCCACTGCTCCACCACACCTCCATACAGTAAAATTCTTGTACTAAACTTCTCTATTCTTATTTGTTAATCAAGGTACTTACTTTACAATTGACATTAAGAATACCCAGCTATATAAATCAGTATCAGCATTCTACCCTGTCAACCACCAGATTCTATTCTCCTCTCTTAGTCAGCTTTGGATCAAAGGAGTGGCACTAAGATGGTTTGAGTCCTACCTATCTGACAGATCCTATCAAGTGGTATGACAGAACTCTTGTTCTTCTCCTCTGCCTCTCTCAACTGGTGTCCCGCAGGGCTCGGTAGTGGGTCTTCTTCTCTTCTCAATCTACACCTCCTCCCTCGGTCCCGTCATTGCCTCCAATGGATTCAACTATCACTGCTACGTTGATGATACCCAGCTCTTCCTTTCATTTCCACGTGGAGCATCAGACATTCCCGCACGCATCACTGCCTACCTATCAGACATTTCTGCATGGATGTCTGATAACCACCTACAACTCAACCTCTCCAAAAGAGAGATCCTACACCTCCCAGCTGACCTGTCTTCCTGTCATGATCTGTCGATCAAACTGGACAACTCACTCATTTTGTCTATCTCCTCAACTAAGAGTCTGGGAGTGATGATTGACTCAAGTCTTTCTTTCTCTCAGCACATTGAAGCCGCAACCCGGACCTGCAGATATATCCTGCACAATAACCGCAGGATCCGTTCTTACCTCACAACAGACTCTGCCCAACTATTTGTCGAGGCCATGGAGACATCCCGTCTGGACTACTGCAACTTTCTCCTGTGTGGCCTTCCCGCTACTGCCATCAAACCTCTAGAGCTGATACAGAATGCTGCTGCGCTAGTTGTGCTTGACTTTCCAAAGGGTTCCCATGTATCTCCTCTACTCGTTTCTCTGCACTGGCTTCCTATAGCTGCCCGGATCAAGTTTAAGACCGTGGTTATTGTCTACAAATGCATCCCCCCTCCACAAATGTGTCCCCTCTCCCTCCAGCCTCGTGCCCTGTGTTGCCAGGTTAGGCTCTGGTTTGCTGTGACCCCACTTGGGACAGGTGGTTTCAGACTGTGTGTGTGTGTGTATGTTGCCTTGGAGTCTGCTAAATGAATAAATGTAAATGGGTGAATAATTGTAAAATGTGTAGTCTGATATTTTGAGCTCTCAGAGCTTTAGAGAAGCAAAGAGTCTAAGATTGTAGGTATTATTGTTAAAATTGAAAAATAATAAGATGCACTGTATACACCAGAGGGGGGTGCGGTGGTGCAGTGGGTTGGACCACAGTCCTGCTCTCCGGTGGGTCTGGGGTTCAAGTCCCGCTTGGGGTGCCTTGTGACGGACTGGCGTCCCGTCCTGGGTGTGTCCCCTCCCCCTCCGGCCTTACGCCCTGTGTTACCGGGTTGGCTCCGGTTCCCCGTGACCCCGTATGGGACAAGCGGTTCTGAAAATGTGTGTGTGTGTGTGTGTATACACCAGGACAACATACTGCTTGTAATTGCAAATTATAAATCCTCTGCATTAACCCGGAAGGTGAAAAGTAAACCACCATCACTATACATTCACTTAGGTCTTCACCATATATACACTTAAGAAAAAAGGGGGTAAAGTAAATGGATCATTCCACTCAGCAGACATTCTGCACAGCATTTGATCTTAACTCTACAGATTGTTTAGTGGTTCAGTTGTTCTGGACATGATGAGCAGATGCTACCACCTTGTGGCCAATTTGATCTCACACTTGCCTTTATTCATTTTTATTGAGCTGATGATTTTGTGACAGGTCATTTACAGTACATCTACTTAATAACCAGACATGGTAAGTAAGCAAATAAGTAAATTAAGGAATGAATAAAATACACCAAAAATACAGAACTTTGTGAAAATTAAACAGAACACCTAAGCAAATTCATCCTACAGATGTACAATGCACAGTGGAAATGTCCAGTAACCCCTCAAACATCAGACAGTAGAATTAATATGATGATGTGAAATACACCCAGGCTGGGAATAGAATCAGAAAACAGACAAACTAGATAACATCTAAACTTTCTTTCATTACATATAACTTACGATGCAGCTGGATGCATCATCCCAGATGCGACCTGAAGTCACTGGGTGTTTTGGATCAGTCAACAGTATCTATCACTCAAGCAACCCAGGCATGTTGATCAGACTCCAGCCTGCATCCTACAAATTCAGCTATGGAGTAATATTACCAGGAACATGATTAATGAGTGATTAAGTCATGATTATGATTAATAGAACATGATTAATGAGTGATTAAGTCCAATTAGATTTGTCCTTACTGCAGTAACAAGGTAATTCCACCTCTGTTCGGGGCAAAGCAGGAACATGTCAAATAACTTCTTTGCTGCTCTTTCAGCACTGGTCTGGCCAAGAGAACTGGGGATGCGAGGCTCTGCAGTCTCTGAGGATCTAATGCTGATCTTCACTCTAAAGCCTATGCAGACATAAACCTCATTCTTGTGTTCTTGTCTGCTTTTACTGCTGATAATGTTGTCACACAAAAACCCAATCATAATTATAGGCATTATTACCTCAAGAAGCATTTGTCAAAGGGGGCCACCAAATCATGAATCAATAACACCCTAAATTCACCATTCTGATTAAAAGATTTGATTGCAAGCATTTTTTTATTTTGATTGTAATTTTTATTGTTCAAAGTTGCTTTCAAGTTAACTGAGCTTATTTAACCTTAGAGGTTGTCAGTTAAAGAACTGGACATTTATTTACAGAGTCTTTGCATAATGTCCTGCACTGGCATCTTTAATTTAAGAACTCCTTTTAATAGTCAATCCTGGTGTTCTGATCGCAGTTACACTAGAGGAAATACCCGCCCATTCTCACAATCCACTTTGCCAGTACTGGGTCACGGTGTACTGGAGCTGATCCCATGAATCACGGAGCACATGGGTGGCACGCCCTGGGCAGATTTCCAATAAATGACATCAATCATGTATGCCAACCGAAGAAAAAAAATCTTCATTAATGAGTCATAGACAGCAGTTATTTTCCCACACAGTGCACAGTAGAAGTATTACAGTAATAAAAGTTGCAGCCCTTTGAGAATTTAATTGAGACAATATGAAATTTTTAAAAATATAGTCATTATTCCTGCTTCCTGATGAGCAACACCAGTTAAATAGAATTACTTAATATTTCCATATTATTAACATATATTCCACATTATTTCTAATATTTCCATTAAAGTTCAATCCAACTATCCATCCATTAACAATAATTACTATTGCAGTCCTGGCTTGTGGTGGTTCAGAGCCTATCCTGGAAGCATAATGTGTGGAGCAGGGAAAGCTGGATGGGACCATAAATGCTGCCATCCTGCAGATGATACATATTTTGCAAAATTTCTCATGTAATTACTTATTGAATGGTGGCAAATAAATTATGAGTGTAAGTCTGCACTACTTAAATCAAATGAGTTTCTTTGTTTAAAAAAAAAAAAAAATAGTTAAGGTGGGGCAGCTCTGGGGTTTGAGTCCTGCTTGGAGTGCCTTGCAATGGACTGGCGTCCCATCCAGGGTGTGTGTGTGTGTCCCAGCCTTGCACCCTGTGTTGCTGGGTTAGGCTCCGGTTCACCGCGAATCCGCTTGGGACAAGTAGTTGTATACATTGTGTGTATGTGTAGCTAAGGTGGAGGAGTAGCTGTAAATGGTGTAATTTGTGCATGCAGTGGAAAAACATACAGAATTTATCAGGGTGTACAGAGATTAACCGGAATTCTTTTAGCTAGAGGACACAACTTAATAAAAAAACAAAAAGGTGTTTTACCTTTATTATAACAGATTCTTACTGCATTCACCACTAAATGATATGCAGTTATAAAAGGATATTTGAAACTACATCAGAAAATTATAAGTAATCGGCTGCAAACTGTCTACAGTCTGGAGCTGTGTACTCATCTGCTGCCATGTAAATTATTATGAAAATTGATCATAGTATATTGTAAACACAGCTTCTGTGGCAACATTCATAGCACAGGAAAAAGGACACCTCAAGAGCTTTATATATTTTACTGTTAGGGTTTAAGCAATCTGGATGGATGGATGGATGGATGGATAGGACTGAGCTGTTGTGGCCAAGGTACAAAAACTTTGAAACACATATGTGTGTTTTCACTATATATTCAGTCTCAAGTGTCATAATGAAACTAAAAATGACCAAGATTTAAATCAATTTATATGAATTTCTTTTTAGAAAGATTTGAAGCTCTTCTGTCATACCATAAATATTAACTTTAATTTATCTAAAGCAACTTATATACATATTTGACTATTTATAGTCACCCATCAATCCATTTTCATTAACTACTTGCCCTGGTCAGGATCCAGAGTCTATTCTCAGATTACTGGGAGGGGGTACCAAGGGTGGGGTAGTGAAACACACCATGGGCAGTTTAGCCTCACCAAATCACCTGAACCACATGTCTTCGGATTGCGGTAGGACACCAGAGCACCCAGAACAAACCTGTACAGACACGGACAAAACATGCAAACTCCACAGAGACTTGAGCCGGATTCAAACCTACACCGGAACAGCTTGGGTGCTATTAATAACCATTTTTATTTAGCTGATCCCTTTTATCCAGCATAATTTGCAGTGCTGAGCGTATATGACAAGATATTTACAACTCTTTACCCATTTATGTGACAGTGTATTTTTATGGTATCAGTTCAGGGTAAGGAGCTTGGTCAAGGGTATTATAGTCGGTGGAAAGGGTCACTACCAGGACCCACAGTTTGCAGGGCAACAGCGCTTTAGGAATAATCAACAGATTCCATTTCTGCCTCCCACTGTAGCAGATGGGATTCCAGTGGCATGTTCCCACACCCCATAGAAGGAGCACTGATACTGTATGTATGTTCATGCTACAGAAATAGAAGCAGAAACTCCTGAGTGCTACTCATAATGGTGGCAGCTCTGCATAGTCGCTGCACGCTAACGCGCCAGCTGCTCTGAGGAGAGGGGAGTGCCATACACACACTCCTCTTCTCCCCTAAACTGTGAACATTCCATCCCAAATTCTTAATAACTGGGTTTCACCTCAGCCCTGAAAGCAGACCTAGAAACGTAGCCCTTCCTTGGCTACAACTCAAGGAATTCTATTTACATTAGCTTAGCTTCTTAGCCCAGAGGGCCTGGTTGCTTTCTTTATTACATTTCTGCCATAGGCATCTTTTTTTGTGCCATCTTTGACTACATTTCATCATCTGACCTCCTCTGTGGTTCACCTTCTAAACCACCTGAGGTGCATTATGAAAATGAATTATACCGAAACCGTTAGCGCTGGCCAGTGATGAACCAGGCACGGTGCGACACACCGTGACGACATCAGAAATGTACGAGGGCACAGCGTATACCGCATTGAAGCGGTCGAGTGGGTAAACGTGCAGGTGGGAGGCCAGGGTGCGGAGGAGGAGGAGTGCTGGCCTAAGGCTCAGCTGTCAGAGGCTGTGCCATCTGCCGCCCTCCCGTGCCGTGTCTAATCCGATTGTGTCAAGGCCTGGCCGCTGCTGTCATCGATCTACCCAGCAGATGGTGCCGAGACTCGCCGTGCAGTTTAGGAGCAGCAACCCCAAACCCCTTCCACTCCCTCCCCAGGACTGCGCACTCCCTGCTCGCTGTGAACAATCCAAGGAACCTGTGGCACTCTGTTAACCCTCTGTAGGCCTATTATTGATTTATTTAGGATTTTAGCATCATCTAAAGGGACTTAGTGTTATCCTACAACCGTATGCTGTGAACCATTTTTAGAGCTGCACAATATCTGAAGTAATCTGGGTTGTGTGTATTGTTTCCAGGTTCAAACCTGTAGCATCCTCCAGTGTCATCCAGCGTTCTGCAGATCCATGTGTCACACACTGGCCGTGATAGTAGGCCATACACGTGACACAAAAATGTACGTGACTGAAAATAACCTCTGTGCTGAATCTATGCTGATGTTTAAATGGACAGGAGTTCACACACACAGTCTGAAACCACTTGTCCCGAGTCGCGGGGAGCCAGAGCCTAACCCGGCAACATAGGGCACAGGGCTGGAAGGGGAGGGGACACACCAAGGACAAGTTGCCAGTCCATCGCAAGGTACCCCAAGCAGGACTCGAACCCCAGACCTACAGGAGAGCAGACCCCAGCCAAACCTGCTGCGCCACTGTACCCCCAACAGAAGTTCAATACAGCTTAATTAGAGCAATAAAAATTAAAAAATGTACATGGTGACAAACTGAAGTAGGTGAAAGAGTGGATGCAAGGCTGCAAGGGGTCATCTTGCTGTAGATGAAACACACGAAAATCTAAAAGTCAGCGGCATTCATGGTTCAAGGTGTGGCTGGTAAACCTTTCCATTTCTGTAATTAGCCTGGGGATGGAAGTAGTTGAGGTAACTAGTCTATATTCAGCTTGCACTTTTGACACAGAATCTCAGCATCGTCATTAATCTCCTGGGCCAGGTGTTCATTGAGATTTCCCAGAGCAGTGTAGCTGAGGGTGGTGCATCTAACAAACCAGTCAGTCACCTGTGTTGCTATTATGTAGTTGCTAAGCTACTGGTTTCATACAAAGCAACCTGCAATTTAATCTATGAAACAATTAAGTGTTGTGCACCAGGGCACCACTCTGGAGCCCCTGCTGGGGTCTGAACCGGCACACTACCCTTAACCACTTTATGTTGTGTTGACCTCAGAGAGCTGCTTTCCCCTGCTGTCCTAATGCCACTTATTTGCCACTTCTCCGAAAAGATGCATACCGAACTTAAGAGTTTTACTTAAACGATTAGGTTAACCTTTTTTAACATTCAACGTTTGCATGTTCTCCCCATTAATAAATGAATGAATTTTTTCATCTCACTCCCTCCTCTATTTTATTACGCTTGTGAAGGTTGCCTTTTCCCTTTACAGCAAAACTGGGACAGTACAGTCACTGCCCTCTAAGGACACAAGCTGTCCTCATGTGGATCTTTCCTCCAGGAGCAAAATGACAGTAGCAGTCACGGGTTTGACCTCACAAGGCCAGAGACGGCAGCAAACATTAATTGGCATAGACATTCCAAGAAATAAAAGTTTCAGGATGTGACTTGAATCTTGAATGAAGACATTCCTTAATTAACAAGTCAAGTACTCATGCAACAGCTGCTTCCATTATTTACCTGTACACATACATCAACTAAAATATCTATCATGGCATCCATACAGACATCAGCTGAGAGAGTTAAAATCATTCATGGTAAGTCACTGTGTAAATATTATCAATGTCACATTCCACAAGTTATATTTTGAAAGCAAAATTAGGTAACATAGTCAAGAGCAACGACAAGCAGACACTCATCTAGGTCTCAGACCCTTCAAAGCACATTTGTTGAGCTGGTTCTTTAACCACTGCACCGCGTGCTGCCCCACTGTTCATTTTTCAGTTCCAGAAGTGCAAGCTATCTGACAGAGAAGGCAAAATTCCCTCACAGGCCAATTAAGGTCAAAATCTGAGTCACAACAAGCCTCACAGGGAGGCCATAACCCTTAGGTCAGAGCTGAACGGTCAGCCACCTTCTTGAAATATGATCCTATGGTATTATGAGTGAGCCTTTTCCAGCATTGAAGCGGATGCTGCCTGTTGTACTTAGAGCTGGGATCATGGTCCCTGGGGGCAAAAAGTCTTGAAAGAACTGCAGCTGCTCCCAGAGCATGCCGAGGGCGCGGAAGGAAAGCTTTGGGTGGACGCAAGTGTCAGAAAGCAAAGATACTGGGCCCATCAGAGGCATGTAACAGGTGTCACATGCCTAACAGAGCTATCCAGGGGCAAAAGACTTATCTTTCTTGCTGCTGTCTTCACCTCTCAAATTAAGGGGCAAACTTTTGAGTTATTGTGGAATTTATCGAAAACTCCACTGGCAGAAAGTCAAATTGCTTAAATATCATTGTTAAATAATTCATGCATTTTTAACTAGAAATGAACTTATAACAGCATGGTAACTGCAGGAGGTGTTAGGGCACCGCATTTAAAGTTTCTAACAGGACTCAAGCTTCTTGGAGGTATGACATATTTTCAACAATTTACAAGTGATCTTACTAAAAAGCTATGTTCCTGTTGACGAAGACCATTTTCTATAGTATGGTTTCAGATTGAAGTAGAATATACATACATACTACACAAATACATTTAAAAACTAAAACATTTTAATGTGAACTATAAGAACATCTAAAGATAATTTGTGTCATTTAGCATCTTCAAACAGAACACTTTACATTTTGACCAAACATTGCAATTTTAAGTCTTAAGAAGTGATTAAACAAAGAATTTGGTCAAACAAACCTTTATTATCCTTATAAATGGCATTCAGTATTTTACCACAAAAATCCTGTAACTAATATCCTCCATCCCAGTGCATACCACATTTGTACAGATTATTTACAACATTCTCATCAAAATGTGGTTGTACATTACAACCAAAAAATATATTTAGTAGTGTTGAAAGGGAACTAATATAACCTACAAATCTTGCCTAATTACAACAGTTGGCACTGTGATTTTACAATACCATAAAGCACACTGCATGAGCTGCTGTGACCTTCAAGGTTATACTGTCACATTCCTGAAAACATCAATATTGGAGGGGAGGTGAAAAATACATCTCTTAAAATTAACATTTTAAATAACTGGACTCAAAACTTAATGTTTCTATAAACAATGTTTTATCACAAAATATGTCAGTTTAATGGAAAAGAAAACATCTGAGAAACTAATTATATTCAAACAGTGCAAATCACAAATATCAAAACAAACTAAAGGATTTCTAATGGTTAAAAATTCATACAATCAGTAATGACTTTTGAAACATTTTAATATCCTACCAAATCAGCTTCACAGTTTGCGGAGCAGGTTTTTGTAAAAATGTAATATGCATGCAGTATTGCCATAGATCACAATTCATGAAGTATGTTTCACATTTTTATACTTGTTTGTGGATTGATGAAAGAAAGAAAAAAAAAATTGACAGATTGGTCAACAAAGAAACAAACCACAGGGTTATGAGGAAATTGCATAGTAACTGAGCTTTTTTAAAATTTGGACATCCCTCAGCAGCCAGAACATCCCACCAATGACAACCTAGCAGGACAGTTCTAGCGCTGTGAGACAACACTGTGCTGATACAACAGATTGGGCATGCAAGTCTGCTAGTCTGGCACTTGGAAATAAGGTTCGATCCTGAGCGGGGAGGCGCTGAAGTATGGGTTCTGCTTCACGCTGGACACAGACACGGGACTGACGACATACCGCACGTTACCGCATTCTGGACATCGGCTAGGCAAGAGATTCCACATGCTCAACACACCACTGCTAAATGCTAGGGATTTTGTACTTTTAAAGAAGTGATTCTTGATGCTGCATAGTTTTATAAGTTTGGGCATTTTTTCCTTTAACTGCCCTGAGTCAATTGCTGGAATTAATCTGCGGCAAAATGAAAATCTGGATTAAAACACAAACACTTACTGACATTCTTCTGTGGTTCGAATTGTGCTATAATAGTCTATTTATATATCAATTCAATAAAAATGAGGGAAAAAAAAACCAAACTGGGATTCTGTGAAGTGTTAAACATGCTTCTTGAGGTTTTGTGCAAAAATATTTTGGTTTCAGTAAACCAGAAAGTACTTTCATCCAAGGGAGAAAAAAAAACAGCCACCCCTAAGAAACTACTTGAAAACTGGGAAACATAGTGTGTTATGTACAAATAAACTGTCCTGTAGTACAAATGCTCTCTTCAGACTATAAATTCTTAGGCCAAATAAACACATGCAGTAAACCTTAAGCAGCTACAAGGCCATCAGCCCACGTGAGCAGCAAGCTGCTATTTTTCTTCTGGTCACTAATTTAAACTATCCTCATACATATTGGTTTTACTGTAAAATGGCTCTATTAAATAAAAACTAATATTAAAATGAGTAGCAAGGTTTTAAACAAACAAATATATTTAAATATTAAGGACAGATGATGTGTCCACAGAGACTTAAAGATAAGAAAAGCTGTAGATGGTAATTAAGTCTTAAATATGACATTTACAGTCCTTTCAAACTATGTTGCACACAGTACGAGAATCTGATCTGTGGATAGCTGCTGTAATATAAAGTACTTTAATTTCATTTGAATACACATGTGCCCTTTAAGCAAAGCTGAAATGCTTTACGATAATTAAAAAAGGACCCCCTTAGACCAAAAGTGCAGTATCACCTCTTAGTGTATTAAATATATGTTGAAAAAAATGATAAATGTCTTAAGCACGAGCCTTCCGAATAATCTGTGGACATACTTTATTCTTAGTGGGTCTGTTACAGTGTTAAGGTGAACCATATTAGGCACTTGGTTTTCCATTTCTCTTTAAGGGGTTTAGGGCTTTTAGGGAATCATGGCGAAAATCGAAAGCATCCAGCCACCTATGTAAAAGGCTAACAAGTCGCATCTTGAACATAAGGCCTGCTAACGCTCTGCAACCCACCCTGCTCCGACCATTCTAAGTAAAGTACCCCAATGTTGCAACGTAGTGTAGCACAAAGACTAAAGCCTGTACAAAATTAAAGTGGGACCAGAAGAGATCTGTCAGGCAAATGAAGAGTTGTCTTTGCTTATCTGTCCTTTGAGGTCAGCTTTTCAATCAGCTCCTGTAGTGGGACCAGCTCTTTTCTGTCTATCAGGTTAAACTCCTGTTCAAAAGAAAAAAGAAAAAAAAAAAATTTTGGAAAAACAACTGGCTGGCTAAGGCAAGGTCACTCACCAGCTGATTTTTTTCCTCATGTTACTAGGAATAGACTAACCATATCACAGCAAGACAATAGGCCTTTTTGACCTTAAAGGAAATTACTACCAGGTCAGTATTAATGCTTTCAGAGTTTAAAAATTCCCTTTTACTGGCAACAGAGCTGAAGAGTTAGAGAAATAAATGTTCATTTACATTTATTCATTTAGCAGACTATTTTCTTATAAGTGACTTACAATTATTTGCCCATTTATACAGCTGGGTGATTTTAAGGGAGTAATTTAAGGTAAGGACCTTACTCAAAGGGAGTAGGATTTAAACATGCAAACTGTTCAATATCACAGAAAACATACCTGAACAAAGAAGATAAAATGCTTGAAAGAGGTGTTCAGATGAGCCTCCTCCTGCAGCTGAATAACGGCATCAAAGTGTTGGTGGTATATGTGGGCATAAACACGGAAGAGGCGCTTCAGGATGGTCTTTGCCACTGACATGAAGTTCTTCGGAAACGGAACACCTAGAAGCATGTGACATTATAGCCACTCAGAATTAAAACCATCACCTCATCATCTTAATAGGAAGGATGATACAAATAATTTCAAAACCCATTTTTTTTCTTTTTAACAATTTAAAGAATAAACAGGAGATGTTAAGACTATGGTATGCATGCAAAAATTGCAGGGTCCCCTGCTCACAAATTTAATTGTGACCAAGAGTTGGCTCATTTCTCAAAATCTGCGCTAGTTGAATGCAACTTGAAGCAGGCTGGGAGTTCCACAATTCTAAATGCTGCCGCCGGTTAAAAAAAGGTGGTACAGGACAAACACACTGCTACCAGAATCACGTATTTGCACGTACAACCCTGTGTGTGCTGTAAAAAACACTTTAGTCCAAGTTATAAGCTGCTTTGGAGAAAAAGCATCTGCTAAATGAATAAGTGTAAACATAAATCTCTGTGGGCTGGGAGACAACAACGTTGTTTTTTCAGACAGGAATAGAGGTGTGGACTGTGTCTCTCCCACTGAGCAAATCACAGAAACCAGGGTAGTAAAAAGCCCCTCCCTGTGGTTAGCTGTGATGCCTTGTGCACATGCCTGCATATTTTGAGTCTGATAGCTGGGTGTTAATGACATGTTGTTAATAAGGAAGCACAATGAAGAACCCCAGCCAAAGCTATAGCAATGTGTTCACAAATTTAAGGCAACGCGCATACTATTTATGACTTCTGGCTGTCGGTGCATCGGGTAAAGCTTTGGCTCAAGATCTGAATTCGTATGCAAGCTCTCCCTGTGAAAAATACATACTAAATACTTCACAAAAATGATGTAACGGTGATAAGTTTGTTGAACCAAAGGTTCGGAAGTTGGGGACCCACTGTACTAGAATTTATGAAAAGCAATTCATAATAGATTTATGGCAATTCTTAGAAAAAGATTCAAATGATAAAGAAAAAAGACTGTACCTATCTTTGATGGGAAGAGAGTCTCATCGTCAAGCTGATCCTGCACCCATGTCATTAAATAGTCAATATACTTTGGGGCTGAACACTTTATTGGTTTTTTTATATTGGTTCCATCAGCCCAATGGTACTCATATCTGCAAGAGAGCAAAATAAGGTGTTTTTTCTGCATTAATTATAAACTTGCATAAATTACAAACAGACCTATTTGGAAGAATTTTTTTTTTTAAATCACAATACTTACTTGGGTCCTGCAGACATAACAGGGCAGCTCTCCTCTGTACAGAAGTCAGTGATGGTGCCATACAGCATGTTAATCTGGTTGAAGAAATCTACAGCTAAACATTAAAAGGAAAAAGAGAGGGTGAGAGGCTGCATTTCAAAAGTTAATAGAATCCCACCATACCATACTTTGTCCTGAGTAAACCAGTACTGTTCAATGCAAGAATGTCAGTGGTTGGTTGGTTATAAAATTCATCCATCAAAAATCTTTCCCTGTACATTCAATTTTCAAAGTAATGAAACGTGAGATACTGTAATGCTTTCAGAGGGTCATACAGGAGATGTATGAAAACAGAAAAGATGTCGATTCTTTAATCAAAGACAACCATACTCAGCAGCATTTTGACCAACACAAAATTAAAGATGACAGCTAAAAGTTTGCATTTCATATGAAAATGGAAGCCACAAAGGATTTTTACTGTATGAAGTTTTCAACTGAATGGTTACAGGTCAGATATGTTTATGATATTCATTTTATCCACAGTAAATCTTAACAGGTGACTACAGATAACCACTGTTTCCTTCTAAAGTTCAAAGAGGAGCGAAGGTCTTCGCAGTCTCTTGGTAATGGTTAGAAATGCTTTCCAAATTTACTGCACAAGGCCACAGAGAAGCACACTTCGGTGGAGCCATTCAAATCATGCTTACACTGCAAGAACCTTGGCCAAACAGTGTACTTTTGATTTATGGATCAGAACAGGGGAGAAAATGGCTTTGTACAAAATCATTAACATGAAAGATATCTGCAGTACTTCCAGACAAGGGAAACAGATTAGACTGTGCCAGAAACATCACAGATGTAATAAATAAGTCTAGCATAGCTAATGAAAATCTTTTGACAATGGCTAAATATATAGAAAGCTAAACTGTTGCTTTTTGTTGACATACAAAAATGCCCAAAATTTCCCCCATCAAATTAAAAATGCAATGTTTTACTTTTTAGAAATACTGGTTGCAACAATTGGATAATTGGAAAACTCTTGTTGTAAAAAGTATGTTTTTGCAATGAAGGGGGGGAGCATAAAATCTGCCTGAAAACAATCATTACAAAATATATGCTTTACAACCCATGCATCAAAACACAAAAGTAGCTATAAACCAAGCAACTGAGCAACAAAATGCACGAAGCCTCGTTGAAGCAGTTCTTGCATAATCCCCGACTTCCGACACCGATCCCCATCTACCGTTTCGGAGAAATGTCTGGCACTACCAAACAATAGAAACTAAGCAGTACTTTGAAAGCCAGGCCACTTTCACCTTTTCTCCCATTTTATATGACCATTGTTAAAGCATTAATATGTGTCATACATACAAGCATTCACACTTTCACACATTGTGTTCTGTAATGTCTCATGCCGGATGGGGCACTGCATGGTCAAGTGCACCCTGGGGAAATTAGACGAGCCAACGTGTTCCCTCAGCCTCATTTGTCTCGGAACGAAAAGGCCAGCGAAGCGTTGACATTGCTGGGAAAGGGGGACAAAGGTGGGGGTGGGGGGGGGACTTTAAATGCACGTTTGTTCATTGAGGGGAGAAAACGTCATCTCCAGTCTGCGTGCCAATTCTGCTCCATCACAATTAACGCTCCTCTTTCCTTTGCAAATGCAAAGACAAAGTGGACAAACTTCTACACTAATCTTCACTTTTTAAAAATTATCTTTTCAAAGATAATTGAAATATCACATTGCTAGTTCAACTACAAGGATGCTCCCCTGCAGCAGAACTTAAAGTCAACCCAAGTCACTCCAATAAACAATCCAGCTGTGTACATAAGTGTTCAGGAGCGCTGACTAAAAATAAAATGATGAAATCTAGAAATAAAAGGTTTCTTTAGAGATTCAAATCCTGAAACTCGTAATACGAGTAACATCTGCCATATAGTAATGTTTTACACAATTAAAAACTGTGTATAGCTTCTTATCAACATGCTCAGGGCACCATACAGTAACACAAACTGCTGCTGTTCTATCAGAGGCTGCAATGAGTTCACATGGGGACAAACAGAAAAGCTATATAGCATGGGGGGAAATAATTGGCTCCATTTGAGAAGATCAATGCCAGCGCAATTGTGCCCTGGCCTTACTGACAAGATCTTAGATTACCACCGAGCATGTGTCCACGATGTCCTTTCGTCTAGCGGGACATTATCCCCCAGTTGTGAGCTCAGCAGTATACAGCAGCTCACACATGCTGTTTGAATTATGCCTTAATTATCCAGCTGAACCCAAGGGAAATGTGGGGTCCCTTTCTGTAATCAAAGACATAGATTATGTGTCCTCTAAATGAAGATGTGACAAAGTCTGAAGAAAGCACATAGTAGGCTAGTGCTGTATTAGCATGTTACCAAAAGTAGCAGGAGAGAGCATTCTCCTCAAAGGACTGTCGGCAAGAGCGCTCTCCAGGAAGGAAACGTCACTGCTGTCCCCTTGTGACTTTGAGCATTGAACAATAATCTGAGATCTCTAACACACATTTCAGAATGCAGAGATCTAGTTTTAGATTCTTTCAGTTAAAGGCTTGTGGATAATACAGTGGTTAGTGGCCATTACCCTCATGCTGCAGTACACTTGATCAAAGTACTTACTGTGTCAGTTCATGGTAAGAACACCCTGTTGTATAATTAAGTAACTGTCAGTAGCTTGGGGGGGGTCAATCACTTTGGAGAAATGTTTGAGCAAAATCAATAAGTAAGTAAGTAAGTAAATAAATAAAGAATAGTAATAAGTATTTAAGGGGAGACTTGCTGTAGGTCTAACATATCTCCACAACCAAAACAAAGGAGATCCAGTTAAGCGTGATGCAAACTAATCACCAGCCACTTCAGCTCTATCACTACTGTTCAGAGGCTTGACTCCAGCAACACAGACTAAACATGTATGCCATCAACTGGCTATAATTACCACACAAACAAACAAATGACAAAGAACAGAGTTACTTTATAACAAACATCACAATGTATACTTTATTTATATGCAGATACATTTAACATGTATGTAAGGGTTACAGTATATAAAATATACACTTCAACATTTTTTTTTTTTTTTTTTAAAAACCTCCATGAATCTCCAGCATCCAAAACAGGTTTCTTTCCAGTTTCCAGAGGATTAAGAAAACAAAAGACTTCATGCCTTGCGAATAAAAAATTGCACTCCAAAGCAGGCTAGCTTGGAAGCTGTGATTAATAAGAAAATTGTTGCTCTTTTGTCAAAGTCTTTCCAACTAATGTTAAAACACAAGAGACACCATGTGCTGCAACACCCATCAAAGATAAAGAATTTAAACAGACATTTTCTGGTATAGAAAAGGTACAATACAGGTTTGACCAGTCTGATACACAATTCAGGTTGGGCAAGTACTGCCTTTTGCTATGAAGATCAAGGGGGCACGGTTAACTGGAACAGGGACTAAAACATCAGCTAGGTTTGACCCAAACCTTTGTTTTGCTTCCTATACCTGGAAATGTTTATCTTAACACATTGAAAGCTATGCATAATTTGCATTACACATGTTTATTTGGTGCAACATCACAGCGACCAACTTATGTGCACATGGTATGCACCACAACACTGTCAGTGCGCCGTATCAAATCTGTGATGAACCAGATAAAACATAGCTTTTCTCGATCGCAATCACTGCAACATCTTACTTATATGCTGCATCAGCTAATGCAAACAAAGCATCGCCAATTGCCCATTTCAATTTTGACCATGTAGGTGGCTGAAAGTCAGTAAACAAAAAGGATGCCAGCGGCCTGCTTCTCTACTTACTGTTGACAGCTACCCACTCGTTGAGGTCCTCCCCTTCGGGGAGCATGACAGCCATACGCAGATTACCGCTGCCCAGTGTGGCTTCTGCATGCTTCAGCAACTCGTACTGGTGGGAACCTTCCGGAATGTTCTTCTTCGGCTTGAAAGTCTTAGACGACCGGCTTCCGCTTTGGAAACAGTGGGAGAGGTGTGGACGTCAGTTAATGTGCTAACTTTAAGGACTTCTAGGGACAGTGTTTTGCACAATTTTATCACAACCTCGAGTGATTCAAATTCAGTTTGCAGTTAGTACCTTCAATTTACAAAAGCAGCTAACTTTAAAATCCTGATACTTATTGAAAATATACTGAATGTGGTATAAAGATGAGTCCACTTCTATAACATGTGGTAGGACAGTTAGCAATCCTAATCCAGTACTTTCTCCATCATTAAATTCACCCCACCCACCAAGAAAACGTAAGATTTGGCATGCGAGACATTTTACCACCCTCAATCCACTTTAGAAACTACTCCATCTTGATTGACTTCTGACAGTTATTTAAACTACTGAATGAAATTCAGATTTCAGGGCTGGGGACTACTATAATCTTACAATGATGCAGACATAGCCAAATGTACACTCCCTAGTGTTAAACTGTATCTGTTAGAGCGAAATTTGAAAAGTGCAAATGAAGCGTAGCAACTCATTGGTTCAGAAAAACTGCTGTAGGATATGCATATGAGAATCTTGAGATACTTTACTTAATGGGAAATGAGGTATGAGTGTTGTGCTCTCTCCGTGTATGATGTTCCATAAATCCACACGTTCCATTACAGGTAAGCTGTTTAAAACCAACTAATGCAAAGACCTACCTTCAACAAATTTAACAGGGGTTTCACAAGACAAAACTTTCTGAAGATAGTCTCAACTGTAAAAAACACATTGCAGTTTGTTTTCATTGCAATGTTTCCTTTAGGTATTGACACAAAAAGTCTAAAAACATGGATGTATGACAAATTTCATAAAACTGACTTGAATTTTAACCTTGTAATACACTTACGGACTTGAGATCAATTAATTCATTTAAGAGTCATTGATCATGAGTACTTGTGAGAAATATTTTATTACAAGTTACGGGGAAAGCTAGTGGTGTTTTTAAATCAATTTCAGGGCGTCTATACCACCCAGGGTATGCTCCTTGTGCTCTGTGTTTCCAGGATAGGGTCTGGACCACCAGAACCCTGCACTGGACAAGCATATGGTTAAAATGAAGAGGAGATCTTCCACCTAGAGTATCAAAAACTCTTTCTGTAATGAATACCTCAATTAAAGAGAAAGAAAATCCTGGAAGCAGCAGGTGATGCAAAACATTGGACAGACACCGTGTGTAGCAGTCCAACAAATGAGCTGCAAAAAGAGTGCTTCATTGTTACATCTAGTTGACATGAGAGCTCACCAGTGACTGCCAAATACCCGAGAAGTCCAGAGCAACGAAAATCTGGCTGAGGGTCTAGGCTTCAAACAACACCAGCTTTCAGCCCACTGCTGAGATCTTCGCTTTAACTTGCCGGTGCTCTCACAAGGCTGCAACAGAATGCAGTCTTGTGTGTACAAATCATGACCCTGCAAACAAGGCTTACAAAAATAGTCCTCTGAACACAGACCATAGTTCTGTGCAGTTTTATATTTAATTTTAAAATGAAATGTGCTCTTCTATATTACACCAGAAAAGACAGACCATGCCACAGTTTCAAAAATACTCCAACCAAAACATTTAAAAATAACACTCAAAACTGGTATTTTTCAATTGCCTACAAAGTGCCGACCGCTTAATTATGAACAAACGTGCCAATTGCTACAATAATTTATATTTAGCGGATGCCTTTGGCCACAGTGGCTTACAGTGTTAGCACCAAGTGACTTACAAGTGGAGCATCCATACAACAGAACAAGGACACACACATCCACCACAAGGGCAAATCTAGAGTCACCAAATCACCCGAAAGATATATTTGAATTGTGGGAGGAAACCAGAGCACTTGCAGGAAAGCCAGATGAACATGATAACAGGCAAACTACACAGACTGAGCCAATATGTAGTATACAGGAGACAGGAGGAAACAGACACACTGCGTGTGACACCACCCATCCTCTGACAGGTGCATAATTACAGCAAGATACTGCTGAAAAGCAGAGGAGTGGTTAAGGGTTTGTTTCAAGGCAACCCAGAGTACGCAGTCATGTTACATTCTACATAAACCAAGCCCTCCAGAAGCAAAGACGAACACACCTAGATACCGTGGGAGCCAATACAACAGACTGAGACTGATGGACAGACTCATTCTCTTGCATCAATATAAAAACAAAATCTTGGCAATATGTGTAACAAATTATGACACATTGTGCTAAAACAGCCTGGTCATTCTTACTGGCTCACACAAACACTAGTTCAAGAACACTTCTCAAAAAAAAGACACTTCACTAGCTTTCATCATGATCAAATCTCCTCTATGCTTCTTATACTTTCAGGAACAAGCATAACTTAAGCAGCTTAATCTAGATAAATTATTACACTGTCACTACACTAAGGCATGATGCAAGTTGTGAAAATTACTGCTCCACTAAAACCAACTTTATCATTCCAAATAAACCCCTAAAAAGAATTAAATACACTAAATGGAATTTTATGTTTTTTTTTTTGTGTGTGGGGGGGGTTCCATTTTTCTGAGGATCTTTTTCTTCATCTGCTGCAATTACTAACCAGTTACATGTATGAAAAGAAATCTGTCAACTACATGGAAACATGCTGGATCAGTAACTCGTTTTCCCACGTTTCAGTCTTTCCGATATTTGATCATAATGTGCCTCATGTGTTCAATTATTATAGGTCTGATATATTCATGCTAGGACACATTTTAAGAATACACAGTCCTGCATGAAAATGAGTAGAAAATGCAAGTTCAGACATATCAGAAATTTGCAGCAGCCAACAATATCAAAAAGTAACATGAATAAATTAAGGTAAACATTTAAACATGGTAAGGAAAAGCTAAGGCAAGAACTTAGGATAACTGGCTGTGACATGAAGATTATTAAACACCATCAGAAGCTTAGTACTAGTTCTAATGAATTTATTTACAAATTAGTGTTTAAAGCGGCCAAACCTACAGCACGTTGTTTAAAAAGAGTCTGATTTACCAATAAAATTCCATTCTTTAAGTTAATAAAACTTGACAGTAGTAGCAGCATAAATATATTTTAACTTTGCAAAAAAAAAAAAAAAAAAAGTTTCACATCTCCAAGATATGTTAGTTCTGAAAGACAAATGAAGGAAATAAATGAAAGTTGGAAATGTTGAAAGTTAACATTCCTACAGTTACATGGGAATGTAATGCTCCTGTTACAGGGGCTCGTTTACTCTTTTTTTTTTTTAAAATCATCATTATTAGAATTAAAATTTCAAAAGTATTGGTAGCAGGGATCATTGAGAAGAAACTAACTTTCAATCTGCTTTGCAAAAAACTTCCTAACAAGTTCCAAAATACCATGTTAAACAAAAGACTAAAAATTTTTAAAAATCTTGTAAAAATATATACTCAACATGTATGTAAATAAATTTGAAACAGTATTAAACAAACCACACAAGAGCTTGCGAAATAATAGCTTATACATTTTTAGTCAAACGGTACTTTTAATAAATTAATATTTCAAACCCTGTGTTTTGGACATGGCTGATGGTTTCTCCAAAGCGACTTGGATATTACATCTGCTAAGTGAGTAATGTAAATGTAAATTCCAGATAGAAACAAATTCCATAACATCATCATAACTCAGGGGAACAACGCATCATTACGACATCAACATCTAATGGAAAATTTATTTTAAAGCAACGAGAGAAAGACGTTCCTCCCCACGAAACCAGACACCTCTAGCACTCCCCAGCACATTGAAACACAAAGTCTTTCAAGAACAACGAAGGATGACCCTCCGAGCCTCACGTACGTCACTTCCGCAACACCAAGGAGCCACTTACCTGCACTGTTGCATCACTGGTTCCTTGTCAGTAACGCTTTTGTTTTACTACTGATTGTTTCAAAAACTGTATACCTGTTTACCCATGTACTTTACTACTGACATTTGTAACAGCGCCTCATTCCCCCCCCCCCCACCACCAAATTCATCATTTTGTTTTAAGTCATTACATGATCGCCGAACTTTAAACCGTTTCAAAGTTCGAGAGCGAAGGATGGACATTTCGGAGTCAACTTCGGATTTCTCGCAGCGGAACGGAATTGCAACGTTTTGGAATACTTGGTGTCATAAGTACATTTTAAAAGGACACAACAGCATTGAGCGACTCCTCCGTGCACATTATTATAATAATTCTCATCTGACTGCCGGCTGCACCTGCTGTCCCCAAACCCCCATCGTGCTCATGAAGATCTCCAAAACCACTCATCACCTTCCACGTTCATTTTCCGCACACTTTGTTTGTCACACAACCGCCAGGCTTTCGTGCGCCGAACAATCACACCCCGCAAAAGCTGACACATCCCTAAATCACCAGCCACATTACACTTTGAGAGCTGGTCTGGAAGAGCATCTTATACGCAGCAGCACCAATTAAGTTAAATAAGTAAATAAATAAATCCTTATCTATGAGATGTATATCACTTTCAAGAAACAAATAAGGGTAAATCTAAATTTATTTTCTGGGATGGTGATGGTGGGGAGCAGGGCTCTGTCTGTTTATTTTGATGTCACAACATAATCATCATTATGTGGCACATACTTTAAACTCACCTTGACCCCTTGTATCCCTTTTTGTAAGGCAGGCAGGGCCCCAAGAACAAAGCGTCAGCAAATGTGGGGGAAAAGCACCGACACAAAGCTCACCCAGACACGGAAAGCTGACCTTTCCACCCACAAAAATATACAAATGTCTAACCACCCATCCACCGGGGTACCAGCAGCAGCAGCAGACACGCAGCTGTCCAGTCTCATATCTGGACTCAGTAACTGGAAGACAGAGGTGACCCAGCTCAACACTTAATTCGGCACATAAACAAACCAATCAGTCGTCAGTTTCACGCTTAACAAAACAAGATCAAACGCCGCCGGTGCGTTTATCGCTAAGGCGACTAGTTGTACCCGTCGCCGACACACTCTCTCTCTCTGCAGCAATGAATGACACCGGGCTCCTTCCGCCGTCCTCCTCCTGTAGCTAGTCGCTTAAAATATGATTTCGGATATAGCATAGCGATTTCTCTACTAGGAAACTAGATCAGTCAGTTATTTAACTATTCTGACAGAAACACGAAGGGACAGCGCTGCGCTGTTACGCAGACAATGCAATGGCACCAAGTTGCTACACAAAAAAAGCCCAAACCAAAGAGCGTAGCTATACTCACAATAAAAAGCTCATTTTCCTTTGCGACAAGGCTCCTCAGAAACACGGAACAGCGGAGAGGAAGCGACGATCCTAACAAGTGTCCGTGTTGGGAGAAAATGACTGTTTTATAGGCTGCAGAACAAGGTGAAGGACGCGGAGACAGAGCGATATTGCGGCTTGTCGGATCCCGGACAAAACTTCTTCCTCCTCTCAAAGTCTCAGCTTTGGATGCCGCGGATCTCGCGATAGTGGCGAGCGGTCCGTGATTTGACGGGAAGAGAGTCGGAAGTGACGTCTCCTTAGTCTGATCCGGAATGGTCCAAAGCAAAAATGTGTCATTGTTGATTACGTTTTTGTCAGTACTTTGGAGTTTTTTAAATTACCCCAAATAAATGTTCAATTATTATTATTAGCACGGGGGCGCGGTGGAGCAGCGGCCAGGTCCTGCTCTCACTCACTGGGTCTGGGGTTCGAGTCCTGCTTGTGTGCGTGTTTCCTCCCCCCTCCCTTGCGCCCTGTGTTGCCGAGTTAGGCTCCGGCTCGCCGCAACCCCGTGGGACAAGCGGTTTCAGATGGTGTGTGTGTGTGTGTGTTATTGGCACAGTCGCGCTGCCGCCTCACAGCGTCAGGGTGGTGCGAGACAAACAGCCCTCGTTTGATCCCCGTTCAGTTCATCTCCCCTGTCTGCTTAAGTTTCCTCCTCCTGGTGCTCTGGTTTCCTCTTATAGTTACGGTGGATTGACGACTCCAAATGGTTCTTACACAGTTTACGTGTGGCTGCCTTGCGATGGACTGGCGTCCTGTTCGGTGTGTACCCACTTCAGCCCTGGACAGTTTTCATTTCACCGTGACCCTACTCGGGAAGGGTTATTGAAGGTGTATTATTATTATTATTATATTATTATACCGAAACTATCTTAAATGTTACTACTGCTAATAACAAATAATAATTTTATCATGTACAGTGATAAAAACAAGGAACAAAAACATTATTGCCAAATTGACCAAAATATCAAAATTGTGTGTCTGTTGATATTTAATCTTATTTTTGTACAAAAGTAATTTTTATTTGGTCCTAGGCGACATTAAAACGTTAAGGTTTCGGCTAAGCAGTAGGACTTATTATGCAACATTTCTTAACCTACATAATAATTAGTGGAAAATGTTTGGTAATATCTAGCAGTTTGAAAGGATTTTGTTTTCTGATGTCGAGAGCATTGTTTGTGTAGCGCATGAAAACTGCTGAATATAATACTTAGAAGCAAAAATGTTAAATGTTGTGGAAATTAACAGTTGTGTACTGTAGTAAAGTTTGTTTTTACTGATTTCATCACACATACAGTGTCTATATGTGCAAAAGCGAATTTCAGAATTCTGTGACTCGTGCACTTAATGTGGTAAATAAACTTTATAAGAATAAGAAGTTGAAGAATTAGCCACCAGTCCGTTTATATTGCCCAGCATTACAAGCTAGGTCAGTGTGTTTTGATTGCTTCTTAAACACTGGTTTTAAACTTTTTAGTTAGTAAAAAGTTCTATAGTTCACATGAAATGAAGCATGCACATGTTTGATCTGTTACGTATGTTCAAAGCAATGTTTTTTGTGAACATTTACATAAATGTGAACATAAATAATCACAGAGAAATGTGCTTCCAAGTTATTTGAATTTATAATCCAAAAAAAAGGTATAAATCAAGATAAGAAAAGCTTGTTTAAAAGTTCAAACACTCGTTTATGACACCATTTATTTGTTTACCCCATCAAAAAATTAAATTAAGGGTTAAATTCAATTAAATTAAATATGCACATAAATATATTAAGTTTGGTTAATACAATAAAAATTATAATATTTCAGTCAGTCAATTTTATGATTAAATATAATACTTTGCAGTTATATTCTGCTGCAAATTCTAAATAATGCTTACATGTTGTTTTGGTAATGCACAAACAATATAGTGGGCTGAGTTTAATGCATTTTTTTTTCCCAAGTCTGAGGTGATATTTGAAATGGTGTCCGAAGTAGGTCACTGAATAAGTCACTTTTTTGTCTGAATCTAATATTTTGTAACTGAAGATATGTTCATTCATTATACTGTACAGTCCTTGTTTTTGGCAAAGATCCTTGGCCTTAATAAGCTGGGGCTGTATTGCTGCTGCAAATCTAAAAGGCACACATTACACACTTGTACGGTGTAGTTCATTCACAAGGCAGTTCAGAAAGAATTGTCTTGTTCAGGTCATGTTTCTGTAACAGAAAAAGAGACATGCATCATTTACGTTTATATTTCCAGAGAGTGAGGACTTAAAAGCATGCATTATTCTCAGTCCAGGTATAGGATGTACAAAATCCTCTATAATGAAATACTCATACCAGCTGTAAAAGAAAGAATAACTTTCTACTTTCTAATTTGTTACATTGCATCAGACTGATCGGTATGCTATTATAAGCAAGGTTCAGAAACTCTATTGTTTTTGCATCATATTTAGCACCACCTGGTGACAGTTTCTAGATGTCATAAGTCTCACACAGGGTTCAATTCTTGCATGCTAAAAATAATACCCACCTTGTCAGGGAATCTTCTCTTTGAGGATTTCAAATTGAATGCTACAGGTTATCAATAATTGACTGATCCTTGACGTAAAAGCAAAAAAAAGTCATATGAGACACAAAGTAAAACATTCAAAATTCAGCACGATAATTAAAACTCTGCAAGCGAAATTAAGTCACATAACAAAAGGCCAGAAATAGATTATGTTGTCAAATATTGATAAAAAAAATTATCAGGAAATAACTGAATACATATATAATTTTTTAAAATTTATTTAATGTTGCACAAAACAGTTTTTTTTTTTAATTTCATGCACTATCAAAGGTATTTTAAAAATTAAAGATGGCAAATGACTTACTTGTTCATTCACATCTTGACGTAGACACCTTAAACCAGAAAAACACAACATTGTATAGGAGAAACTGGGGTGATGCGTAAAACCAGTAATACTAAAATAGATTAACTGTACACTCTGTAGTTATGTTTATTTCTGATGTAGCAATAAGGTGGGATGCATAGGCAACGTGGTCATAATAACAATAATGTACAATGTGATTGCAATTTCATTCATTATTGTCCAAAACTGTATTTCACTTTAACGAACTTGCAACATTATAGGGCACACCCCCAGATAATTTTGAAGATTATTTTTATTGTTTACTTCTACCATTACATATACTTGATATCCAAATGGCTTTAAAGTTTTACATTTATTTTATTGTCTTTTGTATTAAATGATGCACAAGTGAAAAACAATGTCAGTAATTTGCCTTATCATAGTTTAACACCGACTGGGCATCCGAGTCAAAGTAGTAACCTTGGGAATAAGGGAAGAGTACTTGGATAGGTAAGGATTAAAACAAACTGGCCAATGACTCACACACAAGAACACGTGTTCCGTTTTTCCAGCAATTTTCGTAGAAGAATGTTTTCTTTTCTTACTTCCTCCAGCTCCTGTTTTAAAGAAAAGCTTTGAAAAGAACCCATATTCTCAGTAGAACATTTCCTTCAAATAGCAAATAGCTCGACTTTTTCATTAGTAATGATTATCACTTTCAGATAACATTAATTTTGCAGGCACGTTTCTCCAAAGCAATCTACAATTCATTATTTCTGAACCTATTTTTCTTTCACTAGAGAAAAGCACATAGATAATTAATGAATTCAGAATCTGTGTTCAGCATTCAGTAAAACTACTGTTGTACAGATACCTCCTGTATGTTGTGTACTGTTTGTATTGTCACATACAATATATTTTAAATACAATACCTTTTTCATCTCCTCTATTTCGAATCTCACTTCTCTTTGTGTCGTGAAATTCCTTTTCTCCTCTGGCAGAGAATCTGGGTAAAAGCCACTCTTTCGCTCTTTCTCCTTCCTCAGTTCCATCTCCAGGTGAGACCTGGGTCATAATTTACACTTGTAATGTCATATCATATGATGCTTCTGTAGAAATAATGTACATCTTGTGAGTTACAAAGTGAACAACCTATTGCAGCCCTATGGATGATTTTTGTTCTTCCATTCTATTTCACACAGGGCAAAAAGTTGGCATAGCATCAAATGTTGATGGTGGAACAGGCCAGCAAAATCACCACATTTTTTCCAACCAGTTTACTGTCAGTTAAAAATCCCTCATTTCAGATGGTGCATCACAACTGATGGTGCCCATTCGTTGTCCTCCGAGGATCTAATTGCCCTGCTCGGGGGTCAAGGACCATGGTGACCCACCCATGCAGTACCTCTGCCTCTTCAGTTTCTCCACCTCCAGGTACAGGCTTTCAATCTTGTCCCCAAACTCCTGCTTAAAGAGGCGGTTGGCCTCATTAGCCAGGTCCCGTTCCCTCTCGGCCTGTCGGGATCTGGGTTTGAGCCAAATGAACTCATGACAGAACGAAAGTCGGGCAAAAATGTTTTTAAAAATAATAAATTAGAAATGAAGGAACATGAGAAATGAAAAGTAAATTATAAAAGGTGACAGGGATGGATTTCTTTCCAAAGAAAGTGAACCAGGCCATGTTTATTTCTTTTTATTGTGGTATTTTACTACAGTTTACATCTATGTTAAATGACCAAACATTTTCCACATCTCCCTTACGCTGTCAATACATTAGGAGGCCAACAACAGCTTTCTTACAAACGGTAAAACATATTGATTTTGATTGTTCGAGTGTACGTTCTGCAGCTATCGGGTTTCTTGTGTTCTGAACACCAGGTCTAAGACACAGTAGCAGTTGATATTGGTTAGTAATGTAATTCAGGCACATGATTCATTAGCAAACAGGAAACTGAAACCAAGATCTGAGTAGTTCACTTTGCTTTTGTTAGTTAAACACTAAAATTCACTTTCTGATGAACCTCCCTATTCACGCATACGCTTTAGCTGAAGAGACATCAGTCTAACCAGCCACGCTGCACATGGGATCAGCAATAAAAGCAACAGTCTTTGAAACAGGGAAGTTAAGAACGTTTGCTGCAAAGCAAGAAATTATGAACTTATATACATAAGTTCAAGTAAGCATCGGACTATAAAATGTATTCAAAATGCTCCCAAACAGAGAGTGTGACATTTATTTTTGGTATCAGTTCTCCCAAAGTACCTTTACTTAGGACTCAGCTGAGATATCTATTGCCAAATGAATGTTTAGAAAGGACTATTGTGTTTAACCAGAAAATATCTTGTCCGAATATGAAGCTCTGTCTTTGTTTTTTTTTTTTTTTTTTTTTTTTTTCCCTTTTTAAATAAACAAATAAAAATAAAACTGCTATTTTCTGGACAAAAAAAAAAAATCTATGCAGTGCATACACACCCAACAAATTGCATCTAGCTCAGTTTATATCTTGGTATTTGATGGCACGTATATTCTTTTATTACTCAGAAACCTCCCAGAATGCCCCTCAGTAGCAGTCTGCAAGACATTGTCTTTTCCAGGGTGACGTCGGAGAAAAGCAAGGTGAGTTGCCATAAATTGAAACAGAGCCACATCCATTTTTACATTAGCTGGACTGTTGTGAAAAAAGCAACAAATGAATGTCCAGGAGAAATGACCAGAAACTAAACTATTCACAACAGTAGGAAGTACTGTCTCTCCATGACTTAAGTTGTGAAATGGATTCATTCCTTTGCCACTGTGTATAGAACTAATGGGGCAACCAGGGAAAGAGTGTGGTTTCATAGCTAATAATCAAAGCAGATGCCAAAGAGCTCTTGGGAGACCAGGAAACATATTCTACGATAAAAGAAATCAAGAGAGAAATTTTACTTAAAAATAAATATTATAATTTAAACCTATCTATATTGCACTATAATTCAAAAACAAATTTAGTACTGAAGTTATGAAACTGTTCAGTTTCTTTCTGGCCTAATGCTGCTTCTGGATGAGTTTTTCTGCTGCAGAATTAAGGCTTCTGGCCTGTTTCACCATATCTTTTTCACTGAGTGTGAAATGTTTGGGGAGGAGAGTGATGGCAGTAGTAAAAATATGACAATAAAATAATGAAAGCAGAAGAGGACAGAAAATTTTTTTGATTAAAAACAAACCAGTCAGCCTGCAAAGCTCCCAATTGTTCCCAGTAGAGAAGAAAATAACACAAATCATATCACCGGTAGTGGACTCAAAGTGATAAATTAAAGTGTTTACATAATCTTTTCAAATTCAAAATCATGCAAAAAGTACAAAGACTTTGGCACACCCTCGACTCTTATATAAGCAACAAGCATTTTTTTTTTTTAATTAAACCAGACTATGCGGGCTTTGAAATTGAATGTCCTGGTATGTAACACTCTTCTTTAGGACTATTTCTTTCAGTAGTACTGTCTCTATCACATAGGGGGGTGCGGTAGCACAGCGTGCTTGGTTGAGTCCTGCTCTCAGGCAGGTCTGGGGTTTGAATCCTGCTTGGGGTGCCTTGTGACGGACTGGAGTCCTGTCCTGGGTGTGTCCCCAGCCCCTTCACCCCTATGCCCTGTGTTGCCGGGTTAGGCTCCGGCTTGCCACGACTGCACTTAGGACAAGTGGTTTCAGTCGGTGTGTGTCTCTACCACTTGAAATATTAATTAAAAACTACTGTAAGTACTAACTGGCATATAAAAAATAGCCCTTACTGAAACTCAGATTCTACCCCATGTGTGAACATGGAAAGTGACACAAATAGTACAGGAAGCTGCTACCTCAGTTCCAGTTGCTTAATGGTCCCCACCATCTGGTTTGCTGTCTCATCCAAGCGACTGATGATCTCACTCTTCTGTTTCATTGCTGCATCAGAGTTCTGCACTCACATCAAAGCACAAAAAAATTTTAATAGATCTCATTTTCAGAGGATACACTCCTGAGAGAAGTCTTTCTATAGTGAACAAACACTTCCCTTACATTACAGAAAATAATTGGTTCCATGATGTCACTACTTTAGGTGAATTCCCTTTGTGAAGGAGTCAAATTATGTTTCATAGAAAATGGTAAATTTATTCATTTAGCTGATGCTTTATTCCAAAGCAGCGTACAATGTTAAGGTTATAGTTGTTTACCCATTTACATAGCTGAGTAATTTTACTGGAGCAACTCAAGGTAAGTACCTTCTCAAGGGTACTACAGCTGGAGGTGAAACTCAAACCTGTAACTTCTGGGTCTAAAGACAGTCACGCTAACCACTACACTACCAGCTGTCCCTACATTGGCGTTTATGTGAAAAATCGGATTTTAGTCGGCTTTTATGTGAAAAATGTTATTGAAAGTTCCTTAAAATACCAAAATAAAAATTATGTTATGCATGACAATGGTATCACCAACATATCATAAAGCTGGTAGAAAACTGGTAGCAAAAATATTTAATGCTATATTTTCATTCATTCGTTATCATTGTTTACCTTAATATATTGTTGTGATTGGTTCACACCGCCAACGTGATAGAGAAAATTAGGAAGTGTATATTTGATTTCATTACAGAACTGTGACCATGTTCAGAAATCATGTTGACTGACTTAAGCAATGTTTGTCACCGCACAGTGTATATATACTGAAAGAGAGGAATCCAAACACCATCATTTATACCCAACTTGTACACCAATGCAGTGTAATTTAAAGACTAAAACAGTACATTTCGGCAGACCCTTCCTGGATCGGGGCCTTGGCGTGGCAGAAGGGCTTATGTGATCTAAGAATCTCCAGAACTATGTCATCGGGAGCAGTATGCTCCTGATAGGGTCCCCCAAGGCGAACAGGTCTGGAGTAAAGATCCAGACTAACATGATCCGAAAAACCCCTATGGAAAATGGGAACAAAATAACGTTTACCCTGCCCAGAATAGGGTCACCAGGACCTACCCCTGGAGCCAGGCCTGGGGGTAGTGTTCCTAGGCGAGCGCCTAGTGGCCGGACAGCTCATGTAAGCTGGCTGGGCTCAACCCGAAAAGGCATCACTGGGCGGCCATGTGGGCCCATCACCTGCAAGGTGCAACATGGGGATCGGGTGCAATGTGTACCAGGTGGTTGGAGGGGGCGGGGTGGCGCATGGCGTAGCAGCATCTCGCGACAGAAACTGGCTCTTGGTACAGGGAATGTTACCTCACCGGGAGAGAAGAAGCCAGAACTGGTACAGGAGGTTGAGAAATACCAACTAGATATAGTTGGGCTCACCTCCACTCACAGTGTAGGCTCTGGAACCAAACTCCTCGATAGGGGGTGGTCCCTCTCCTACTCAGGAGTTGCACGGGGTGTGAGGCGCCGGGTGGGTGTGGGGATACTCACAAGCCCCCGGCTGGCTGCCATACAGTTGGAGTTTGTCCCGCTGGACGAGAGGGTCACCTCAATGTGACTTAGGGTTGCAGAGAGGAAAACTTTGACTGTTGTGTGTGCTTATGCACCAAATTGCAGTTCAGAGTATTCAGCCTTTTTGGAGTGGGTGGGTGGGGTTCTGGACAGGGCCCCATGTACAGACTCCATAGTGCTGCTCACATCGGCAAAGACTAGGAAATCTTACGGGGGGGGTGATTGGGAAGAATGGCTTGCCTGATCTGAACCCGAATGGTGAAATGTTATTGGACTTCTGTGCTAGCCATGGTTTGTTCATAACAAACACCATGTTCGAACACAAGGATGCTCATAAGTGTACTTGGTACCAGAGCTTCTTGGGCCAAAGGTCAATGATCGACTTTGTAGTCGTTTCAACTGACTTGAGGCCACATGTTCTGGACACTCAGGTGAAGAGAGGTGCCAAGCTGTCAACCGATCACCATCTGGTGGTGAATGGGATCAGATGGCAGGGAAAACTGATGGACAGACCTGGTAGGCCCAGACATTTAATGAAGGTGTGCTGGGAACGACTGTCAGAGGACCTTGTCCAGAACGATATTAACTCACACCTCTGGGAGATCTTCTCCCATGTCCCGGAGGAGGTGGGGGCATGGAGTCTGAATGAACCCTGTTCAAAACCTCCATTGTGGAAGCAGCCAGGCACAGCTGTGGCCAAAAGCTTGTTGGTACCAGCCAGGGCGGCAACCCGAGAACCTGCTGGTGGACACCGGTGGTGAGGGAAGCCATCAAGCTGAAGAAGGAGGCCTTTAGGGCCTGGTTGGCTCTGGGGACTCCTGACTCAGCAGACAGGTACCGGCAGGCAAAAAAGGCAGCAGTGGTTGTGGTTGGAGAAGCAAAATCCAGGGCATGGGAGGAGTTTGGAGAGGCCATGGAAAACAACTATCGGTCAGCTTCAAAGAGGTTCTGGAGAACCATCCGGCAGCTCAGAAGGGGTCGGAGGAGTTTCGCTCAGGCTGTGTTCAGCAGGAGTGGAGAAACTCTGACCTCTGATGAGGACATTGTCGGGAGGTGGAAGGAGCACTTTGAAGAACTATTAAATGCAAGTGATTTTCCTCCCTTACAGGAGTCAGGGCCTGAGGCTTTCGGACTGTCAGAGTCCATTTCCCTGGTGGAAGTCACTGAAGTAGTTGGTAAACTCCACAGTAGCAAAGCACCAGGGATGGATGAGATCTGCCTGGAACTACTTAAGGCCCTGGATGTTGCAGGGCTGTCATGGTTGACACGCCTCTGCAGTGTTGCATGGAACATGGGGACAGTGCCTTTGGATTGGCAAACTGGGGTGGTAGTCCCTATTTTTGAGAAAGGGGACCGGAGACTGTGTGCCAGCTATCGGGGTATCACACTTCTCAGCCTCCCTGGGAAAGTCTATGCCAGGGTGCTGGAGAGGAGGCTCCGGCCAATAGCTAAACCTCAGATTGAAGAGGAACAATGCGGATTCCGCCCCAGCCGTGGAACAGTGGACCATCTTTTTACCCTCTCACAGATATTTGAAGGGGCATGGGAGTTCGCTAATCCAGTCTACATGTGTTCTGCGGACTTGGAGAAGGCCTATAACCGTGTTCCCTGGGAAATTCTGTGGGAGGTGCTTAGGGAGTATGGGGTACCGGGCCATTACTGTGGGCCATTCGGTCTCTGTACATACGGAGCGAAAGCTGTGTCCGCATACTTGGCATAAAGTCAAGCCTGTTCAATGTGGGTGTTGGACTCTGCCAAGGTTGTTCCTTGTCTCTACTCCTGTTTGTGGTTTTCATGGACAGAATATCAAGGCGCAGTCGAGGCCAGGAGGGCATTCTGTGAGAGTCGGAAGGTGACGTCTCTGCTTTTTGCAGATGATGTTGTCCTTTTGGCACCGTCACATGGTTGCCTCCAATACGCACTGGAATAGTTTGCAGACGAGTGTGAAGCGGTTGGGATGAGGATCAGCTTCTCAAAGTCTGAGTCCATGGTTCTCTCATGGAAAAAGATGGCATGTCCCCTCCCAGGTGGAGGTGTTCAAGTATCTTGGGGTCTTGCTCACGAGTGAGGGAAGAAGGGAGCGTGAGATTGGCTGCAGACTGGGAGCAGCGGCAGCAGTAATGCGGTTGCTGTACCGGACTGTAGTGGTGAAGGGGGAGCTGAGCCATGAGGCGAAACTCTCCATTTTCTGGTTGATCTACATCCCTAGCCTCACCTATGGTTATGAACTCTGGGTAATGACCGAAAGAATAAGATCGGGGATACAAGCGGCCAAAATGAGTTTTCTCCGCAGGGTGTTGGGACAGAGTGAGGAGTTCGGACATCTGGGAAGAACTCAGAGTAGAGCCACTACTCCTCCACATTGAGAGGAGCTAGTTCAGGCATCTGATAAGGATGCCCCCTGGGTGCCTCCCTTTGGAGGTATACCAGGCACAGCCAACTGGGACAAGGCCCCGAGGTCAGCCCAGAACCCACTGGAGGGATTATATCTCGCAGTTGGCCTGGGAATGGCTAAGGATCCCCCGGGCTGAGCTGGAGGAAGTTGCAGAGGACAGGGGCAGCTGAGCCCCTCTGCTCTCCCTGCCACCACCCCAACCCTATTAGGACAAGCGGGATGGAAGATGGATGGAGGGATAGCATTTCAACAGAAGATAGTCACAATGACACACACACACACACACACACACACACACACACACACACACACACACACACACACACACACACACACACACACACTTTCTGAACTGCTTGTCCCATACGGGGTCACGGGGAACCGGAGCCTACCCGGCAACACAGGGCATAAGGCCGGAGGGGGAGGGGACACACCCAGGACGGGACGCCAGTTCGCCGCAAGGCACCCCAAGTGGGACTCGAACCCCAGACCCACTGGAAAGCAGGACCCGGTCCAACCCACTGCACCACCACGCCCCCCTACAAATCTAAATCTTAAATCTTAAACTTCTAAAACAAATAAGTGAGTGTGATTTACACACCTGATTTTACTTACCTACTTAGTTTAACCAATGCAACTTGGGGTTTTCTAATTTTTGCACCTGCACTACTTCTGTTTTTGTACTATATGCATGATTTCCTCTAAATGAACATGTAGAATTGGTGATTACACATCTATTATATTAGATGAGAAAGACTGCTTCTTATCAAATAACCATTTTATGGGATATCTAAGGGACACAAGGGGTTCACATACTTTCAAGCAGCATTGAATATCATATCAGTGTAAATTTGGAGGTTTTGTAGAGTGATGCTTACATAACCTCTTCAGTAAGAAGAAATGACCGCTATCAAAATTTGTTTGTTAAAATACTCCTGTGCTTTCTCCTTGAAAAATTGTTTCATGCGTCTGGCACAAAAAAAAAAAAAAAATTAAAATTAAATTAAAATTCATATTCATTTAGGGGGGTGCAGTGGTGTAGCAGGTTGGCCCGAGTCCTGCTCTCCAGTGGGTCTAGGGTTCGAGTCCCGCTTGGGGTGCCTTGTGATGGACTGTGTGTGTCCCCTCCCCCTCCAGCCTTGCGCCCTGTGTTGCTGGGTTAGGCTCTGGCTTCCTGTGACCCTGTATGGGTCAAGCGGTTCAGACGGTGTGTGTGTATGTATGTATTCATTTAATGGAATTAAATAAACCCTTCCATGAGTTCAGGTAGGGAGCACAGATTTGGATTTTCATTCAGGAACTTCAGAATTAATTTAACCCTTCCATGAGTTCAAGTAGGAAACACAGATTTAGGTCATCATTCATGAACTTCTGTTGCCTTGGCGGGGGGGGGGGGGGGGGGGGGGGGGGTGTTAGGTGACACTACCTGCGACTTGACTGAGAGCTCCTGGTTGAGCTTCCGTAGCTCCTCTAACTGCTGCCGCAGAGCCAGCAGGGCATCCTGCTTCTCACAGATATCCTTCTCCAGCATCTTCATGGACACCTCCATCTCCTGCTTCATACCAATGTGCAACTCCAGCTCTTTCTCTGCATCCTGGGTAGAGAGCACAAAGCTTTGAGCCTCACAGTCATCCAGTGTTAAAATTCAAATATTTTATTTATTTTTTGTGTTCAGTATTATTATAAACAAATATTTCATTTGTTGTGTTCAGTATTATCTAACAATGTAATTTTTCACAGCAACTGAGACATTGAAAAAAAACTTAACTACAGATTTTGAGTAACATGACAAACATTCGTGTGACATTACGAAGAGATTCATTTGAGAGACTTATGCAACAAATCTTACAGATGTTGAGAAAAGAAGAAACTTACCAAACGCAATCGAGTTTCTTCCTTTAGTTGCTTTCTGGCTTCACCAAGTATCTGCCCATCTGCACTCAGGTCTGCTTTCACCACCTGCACACAATGATGTTGCACTCTAACTCTTTTCATTTATTGCCCTGCCAGGCTGGCTTTGGCACCAGAAGTTTCATACAATACACAAAAGCATAGTTAAATCCAGTTATTGTTCAGACTGCATTGCAGTCTCTGCAAAATTCTGCGTCTAACAAATATTTGTTCCCCAAGCTGGCACATTTCTGGTGTAAGATTTTCAGAAATTTAAGTGTCTAAAATTTCCTACACCTAAAAACATAAGTATAATTTGAGAGCATGAAAATATTTGAAGACCTTGCAAGTGGATTCCAGAAGCTGAGAGCTTTCTTCCTTTACTCGTTCTACATCTTCCTGGAGAGTTATGATCCTATTGTTTGCAACTGCAAGCTAAACAGGACAAACACACAGATACAAGGTTCATATTTCATACAACACACGCATATCCACGGACAGATGTGTGAATGTGTACATACTTCTTCTGTTAGCTTTGTGTTTGATTTTTCTAGCGCATCCACTTTTGCCTGGAGATTGTTCACGGAAGCACTGGCAGTTGAAAAAGAAGGGAAAATTTTTTTAGGAGAAGTTAATTTTAACAAACTAAATAAATCTGGAATTAAGCTAAATAAAACAAAAATTTAACTTAAACTTTTAATGAAGTTTAATTAAAACTTAAAGTTTATATTTGAGTACAAAATAGCATTTTTGCTACGCATTCTGGAAAATTATCACAAATGTATTGGACAGTCAATGACACAGGTTGGATTAAGGCAACAGAAAATACCTCAAATGTCTGTTCAGTTCCTCAACATAATTCTTCTGGTCAAGTATTGCGGTGATCTGTCCATCACTAGAACACATAAGAGACAGCAAGAGAAAACACAAACAAAATTTCTTCTTACTTTGCAATGCCAACAGAAAATTCAGTCATCATTTTGGCAAAATCCAGAATTACATTAACTTACCCCTCTGTGCTCTTGACACTAGGGCCGCCGTCCTTTAGATACATAGAGAAATCTATGACTCCAACCTAAAAGGAAATAATGAAAGCATACCGTTTGAAAACCTTTACTCTGAATGTATGAACGCAATGAACTTGGGTTCCATCCAGGGAATAGCCTGCGCCTTATAGCCTATGCTTCAGATCATGGTTGCATCGCATGCTGTTTTGTTAATTCTTTTCTTTGTCGAGGTATCCAGATAGTACCTGTGATCCAATTACGCAATAATAATGATTGTGCACAGACACACAGGTTGTTTCAGCTTGTCTTGTACTGGTTTAATGGAGAACAGATTCACCTGAGAGTCCAGATCTTCTCCCTTCATGCAGAGATTTGCATCGATGACATTCAGGCCCACCAGAAGCCCGGCGATCACAGCCCCCTCCTCCTCCATCATCAGAGCATTCGCTTCATAGAATTCACTGGGGAAATACGTGAACTTTATTCATGGTACACTTTTAGAAAAAGCACTGGTCATGTGCAGGGCACAACAACCACAAGGGTTTTTGGAGGGACAATCAATCCATCTGCGAGGTGAATCTTTAAAATTTCAGCTAATTCTTTAATTTGGTTGCTGCATTTTTTTTCATTTTTTAAAATTTGATATGGAATGACAGCACAAATTTATATTATTTAAAAAAGGGGGCAAGCAGTATTCTTCTGGGGCCCAGAACTGCTTATGTACATTAAGAATAATGAATTTTGAAAAGGGCGATTCTCTGGCAATAAGTGCTGCAGCAGTCAAGATCACACCTGAGCAGGTCCTTTCTGTTTATCAGAGTCTTCATGTAATCTGACAGCTTCTTCTGCATCAAAGCCAGACGAAGCCAGGCTCGACCACGTCCTATTGGTGTTCTAGAGAGAAATCGCTAGTCAGTTTTAAAAAAATCGAATTGTGACAACATCAGCATTTTAGCTGAACACAAACAAAATTTTGGAGAGATTAGGAAAAGAAGGAAAAGAATCAAGACAATGTGGAGACCAAGTGATGACACTATACAAAGCATACTTGAGTAAACCGTATAAGCAAAATTTAAGTATCTATGTGAAACTACTGCTTTAAACCATGTTTCTTAAATGTGGTGAGAATCATGCCACAGATATGAATGTGTGACACATTGTCAAGTCTCATGAACATTCCTCCATGAGATGTATCAACCAATCCCACAGAGGAAATTTGCTTACTTTAGACCAGGGAGGTCCTTCACGCTAGCCGTAATTTCACCTGCTTCAGGGGTTAGTTTCTCCACCAGTTCCAAAGGGCCCCAGAAGGACTTGTTCTGTCCAAGGAACGTCTTCTTGGCTGTCAGAGAAATACAGGTCTTTATATTTACATACATTTCTATGACTTACATTTGCAATATTTGCATTTAAATGACTTTGCATTTACACAGTCTTTAAGATAGCCGTACCAGGGTAGCAGCTGTAAAATATGCTATTGTGGTTGAATTCTTTGCTGAAATCATTAAAAACAAATCCTGCCAACAAAATAAAAAATTTTACCTATTTTAAACACTAAATTCTTTATTGATTGATTGATTGAAAACAAAGACTTCACGTTATTTAATTACAAGCTTCAGAAGTCATGCGACTCATTCTGAAAGCGGAAAAATGTGCAACTTTTTCCATTCCAGCATAATGAACGTCACATCATTTTTCATTGAAAAGCTGTCATTTTTATTCTTAGCTCTTATAACAGCACCTTATACCAGAGTCACCCTACTGCAAAATAAAACTGGAGAACAAAACCACATACTTTTCAGCCCATGTTTCAGACAGTGCTCCATGACGACAAAGAACTGCTGGAGAGGGGCATAGTCCGAGTCCAGAGTCCGGCCCAAGTTGAGAGCAGATTCAATGAGTCCCTTAATGCTAAGCTTGGCCATGTTCATAAGGTTGAGCCTTTCAATGGCGATGGGATCCTTGGGATCTAAGGCAAGCAGAACAGTGAGAAAAGACATCCAAGAGTAAACAAACATGTCACTGATCATACATACACTCTCTCGCAACATTATTTTGAGGATGGGGCAATGTGTATAGAAATGGAAAAAACATTGCCTAGTCTGATGAATTTTGCTTTATGTTATTTCACACCAATGGGGTGACCAGGATATGGTAAGAAACACATGAGTCTATGGGTGCATTTGTCTAGATGTAAAAACATGCGAGCTGGTCGTGGCAGCAAGATGTGAGGTGTGATTTCATGACTCATGTTGGGTCCCTGGTATGAATGAAGCAAAGTCTGAATGTGACAGTATAAAAAAATATCAGCTGGGCACATTCTTACATGGCCGCAGCATATCCATCTAAACACAATTCTGCAGTTCTGGATAACAGTTCAGGAAAGCTCTGGAAACACTACAGTGAATTTAGCCTACTATAGTAACCTGCAGCCTTAGTCCTAACAAGCAGAGGTGCACAATTAGTCACTTGGGTTTGCAGGCTGGGCTGTATTTTTGTACTGTTATTAAACCACATTAATTAAATTCATAGCATAACCACATCACCTAAACATAATAAATATGCAATGTATATTTTTCAGTATTTTAAGTTTAAATTATTTTGTATTTTTTATGTTGTAAAACAAATTTCATAACATCTAATTCAGTATAAACAACACTAATTTAAATGGAAACAAAGCTTAAGTTCTGTAAGTTCTTTGCAAGTGAAATTAATATATCTGGTTTTAGTCACTGCAAATTCCAAAAGTACTGGTTTATGATAAAAATGTTACCCTATGTGAAAAAAAAAAAAAACTTTTTAAATAACAATTTAGACTTATTACAGCTGCACCAATAGCACGAACTAAAAAGCCCTTTTTGAAGTGGGAACCATTTTTAATAATTGAGATGGGCATGGCACATTTACAGAATGAATTTCAACAGTAAGACAGTCTGAAGGGGGCATTTGTGTCACCTAAAGAAAGATGAAGCATACCGAAGACATAGTGCAGTCCCATTAATTTCTTTGACACAAAGTCACTACAGAAGGACTGAGCGGGTGGTTACTCATTTTTCACTAATGGCACAGAAAGACAAATCTCCCGCAGTAGAAAGGGAAAAAAGGAAAAATGGATCTCTGTTTCAGTTTGCTCAGTCCCAATCATCTCTGTTAACCCACCCTTTTGAAAGGATATGTTTTCAATCCATCTACCCTGATCCCATAGTACTTTTAATTATTTATGCAAATTTTACTTTGTTTCAATAACTTCTGAGTTACAATAATAGACTAAAACAGCAACTTAAAAGATAGACCAGCATAGGAGATAATCTCCCTGCTTGTTGCTCAAACCATCGACTGACCTGCCCAAACGTCATTATAACTCAGGCACAAGTTATTAAATAAATGTCTAACTAAACAAAGCAATGCCATTTATTCATACGCCAGCCATTTTCAGGTGCAACTGGAATGTTTGACAATTTTCATTAACTTGGGAGAAAAGATTAATTTATTTTATAGAAATAAATATTGCACAAAAGTCTACTTTTTATAATATTTGGATTTAGAAGGTGTAAAAAAAGTATTAATAAAAAGGCACCTTTAAAATAGCAAAAAAAAAAAAATCTGTTTACGTCAAGCTCTATGTTGCCATGTCACACTTCATAAAACAAATTCTGTCAGCAACAAACACAAAGGAAGATCAGAATAGATGCACTTGTAATTGACATGTAATTTTTATTTGTTGGCTTGGCAGTGCCCACACTACCTTCATCCTCAAGAGGCTCCTGGAGAGATGTAAGAAGCTGTGGTGTCAACAACAGTGACGGGGTAGCAACACTCATGTTCTCCTGGGGTTGCCTGCTCTGCTGCCACTTTCCTCTCACAAACTGTGAGCATGAGGTGTTCCTGAGACATCCTCCACTTTATGAAGCCATCTCCTAATGGAAGTTGTAGATACTCGCTGCTATGTCCAATCAATGGCAAAACAAGCACTTGCTCTACTATATGCACTTCTTTAAATCTCTAAAATACTTAAGGATGGTGTACAACATGAGCTCCCCTCATGGACTTATTGTAGCCCTGGACCAGGTCATATTATAGTTCTTGATATAGCTACACACTTTCTACTTACAGTACACCTTGTGGATTAAAGAGCAGAATTTCATCTTCAGTGTCGATCCACATGATGTTGACACAGACATGATATCCACCCAGCTTGATCAAAGGCAGTTAAATGCAACTCCTTGCAAAAGGTCACCACTGTAACTCAGTGTCAATTTGAAAATTTAAATTACTGAAAATGGAGAAAAAAAACATGAATAAATGTCCGATAATTACAAAACTTCCATATAGTAACATTCGGAAATGTAAATGGAACTGAATGATGGACCCCAATTGTGGCAAATAGTTCACAGAATGTTGTCCATACAAGTATTTTCATTATATTGCAGGCCTGACCCTGACCCTTTTTGTATGAAACAAGTAGAATATGTTATAAACATCAGCAGTAATGTACCCACCCAATATATTCCCAAATTAATTACTGTAGATTCAAAACAGACATTTTATTAATCTTTCCTTCAGTCCCAGTTCTTCTTCTTTGAATCAGAATCCATCTATAACTGCCTTGAAGCATTTTTCTTTCACGTGATATTATCAAATTCAGAATCCAAATTTTTTTTAAGAAAAATATTCTAAATGGTACTGCTTTTTGAACCGTAATTGAATAGTTAGCTGTCATACGGAACCGAGGACGCTGGGACGGCTGGGCCCAAGCGCAGAATTGTTCGTCTGGAATCAAGGGGTCAGGAGAGTTCTCATCATCGGGGACAGGTGAAGTGTCGGTTGATCGGCGGTCAGAGTGAGAGCAAGGATCCAAGGATTATAGTAAGGGGACAAAGCGAAGAGTCGAAAACCGGAGAACGGATACAGGAAACAAGGGATGTGGAAGAGCAGGACATAGCGTAGGAGGACGGTTGTCTCAAATGAGATTCTGCGAGTGTATGGGAGCTGAGGAGGGTATTTTAAAGGTGAATGGTCAGTCAGGTGCTTGATTGGTGTCAGGTGCTGTCGATTGTGGTGCAGGCGTGGATGTGACATTAGCAGTCTTCACCAAAAATTTCATACTGGTAATTAAAAAAAACCGTTCAGTTTGTAAGTCTTCCACATTGATAAGGAATCTTTAAAATTGATAAGAAACTCATTAAACTCCATTCACAGTTGAATTTTGTCATGACAAGGCAGTCATGTACAGTAAACTGGATGTCTGTATTATGACTGTATTGTGATGCATCATGGGACACCAGGACTGTTCGCCATTCTGCCTGTCAGCTCACATACTTTACTGAGTTTATAAAGTTATAAACAACATTATAGCCATACAATAAAATATATTTTTCTGTGTAAGCCCCCAGGAAAAAGTAATGTGTAGGCTTGGGTTTAACTGGATGAGTTTAGAGGAGGGATTGATGGTGATACGTTTTTTTTTGATCAGATGAACTGAGTGCAAATTTACAGGTATATGAAAAGAAAATTAGGACAATTTCAGCAAATCAGATTACATTTCTTGTAAGCGCAAAAATGCCAGAAAATAGAATATTTGGTAAATATACTGTCTTGTGCAGTTTCTTGGTTCTGGCTTCATAGTGTTGGAATGAGCTCCTTATCTAACTCACAACTGCTGAATCCCTTTCAAAATTCACAGAATCTCAGAACGCATCTTTCGGACACACTTTTCTCTCTCCTATCTGCTCCATAAACCTTCACTACTTGTCTGCAAAAATAATCATAATAAAAAAAACGTACTCCTGTCAATTTTTAAATAAAGCTATTTACTGTATGTCACGTATGTTGGTGGTACTGAATTGTACATTGTGAATCATGTGACTGCATCTGTATCTCTCCATCTGTTGGTGAAATGCACTTTGTTCATTCTGAGTTTTAAGTCACTTTGGAGAAAAGCATTTACCAAATGATAAAACTTAATGCACAAAATAAATGTAAAAGACAAAGAGAGCTGATAAATTAGGTCACCTCAGGTCCCTGGTTGATAATTATTATGTTCAGAGCTGTTTAGCAAAAAATATGTATTTCAATCCCAGATGTCAATATGTTCATTTGAAGGACATTTTGAGATGTTTGAGTTCTTAGTATCTTTTCTAAAACATGCTCAACATCTGAAGTGTAACTGTTTATATGATACAAAGTTTTAAGAAGACAGCCAATTCATTGGCAGGACGATAATGTGTTTACTATGCAGGCAAGCAGGAAACAGAATTTCATTCAATATAGGTACAATTTTATAATTGAGAATTTCAAAGACGAGAGTCTGTGTTAAAAATCTGGTCGGCATTTAATGAGGAAGTAACTTTGAAACACAGTATACATAAAGTTGGCAATTTTCGCACTAAAAAAAAAAAAATCCCTGTAGCACTAAACCATTGAAAACAGCTGCTACAACTGTGTCAACTGGATTGGAAAGTAACTTTTCAACCATAAATGCAATAAAACACAAAGGGGAAATAAAAAGAAAAGAGTTCTTAATTAAGAAAGAAGTTGTAATGAGAAAAGAGAAAGTACTCTCACACTCCTTTTTTTGGGGGGAAAGGTTGGGTTCCTTACTATGGAGTTTAAAGGTGTTTACTGCATAGAGGGCCTTTTCCATATGATTTCAAGACATTGCCCATTATATAAAAACATAAACATTAAAATTTCAAATGCCCATGCAGAAAAAAGTCGAATTCATAGGAGAGTGAGGGTGAGAGCAAAATGGGGCGAAGTGGGAATGCTGCAGAGACAAGTGCAACTCAGGGGCAAAGATGGCATCTAGACAAGTTGTTGGGAATGGAAGGAGCTTGACGATGATGCTGCAATACGCACCTTCAAACTCATCAAGCATTTGCATTTGCTCCACCAAATCTGTGAAATCCTCCCATGAGTCTTAGCCAAGGGAAATGGAAAGGGGAAAGAAAAGAACATATAATGTCATGCATATTATGACTCGGAAATTAACCTGGAACCATTAATGTTATACGTGGAGTGCTGGAATGTTTACTGAAGCACCTGAGGCTATGGAAGAATTAAAAATTGTCTCAGAGTTATTCAAGTACCTTTAATTTGAGATGCATTGATGTTCAGTATTTTTAATGCAAGCAGGCCTCTCATTTCAAAACATGAAATGTAGTATATCATTCAAACTGATCCACAGCACCTTGGCTATACAAAGTGGTGGAGCAGTATGGTGGAGTCTCAGCCACCCTTTTTATAAGGAGTTGCCATCATGTAATTGCAGCAAAATTAATATAATCATACGTATGCCACTTCTTCATGGGCCGTTCTGAAAACGCACTGTCTGAATGAAGTACTTGTGATTGTTATGCCGAGCTACGTACTTTAAAATATGATTCTTTAAACTGAAAATACCAAAGAATAATGGTGCAAACAATGTTTTAAGTGGCAATGTTATTAGACTGAAACTTCTTTATTAGGTTTGTATACATAAAATGTGAACAAATATTACTTTTGTGGCATAATTAAGGCTAAACAAACATACACTGAACAAAAATGTCATTGAATTGATTTAGTTACAGAAAACAAGATGTGCTTAATTAATTCTTAATTATTTCCCTTGAAATGGGGGGCGCGGTGGCGCAGTGAGTTGGACCGGGTCCTGCTCTCCAGTGGGTCTGGGGTTCAAGTCCCGCTTGGGGCGCCTTGCGATGGACTGGCGTCCCGTCCTGGGTGTGTCTCCTCCCCCTCCGGCCTTACGCCCTGTGTTGCCGGGTAGGCTCCGGTTCCCCGCGACCCCGTATGGGACAAGCGGTTCAGAAATGTATTTCTCTTGAGGGGGGCACGGTGATGCAGTGGGTTGGACTGGGTCCTGCCCTCCGGTGGATCTGGGGTTTGAGTCCCGCTTGGGGTGCCCTGTGACAGACTGGCATCCTGTCCTGGGTGTGTCCCCTCCCCCTCCTGTGTTGCCAGGTTAGGCTCTGGCTCCCCACGACCCTGAATGGGACAAGCGGTTCAGAAAATGTGTGTGTGTGTGTGTATTTCCCTTGAAAAAAAAATCAAATAACCAAAATGACTTGTAGATACACACACACACACACACACACACACACACACACATTTTCTGAACCGCCTGTATGCCTTATAAATTATGCTACAAAATAAAGTTGATGCCTTCCTTGTGTTTGCACTATTGCCATGATTTTAAGAAAAACCAAAAGGAGCAGGACCTATGGGCAAGGCAATTGCAAGGGCACCAGTTTTATTTCCATTTCTTCAGATTTTTAACAAATGTTAGATAAATATAAAATATAGTGAACTAATTGGAAAAAAATAATCCAGTTTTTGTAGACATTAAATCTATTTTATGCGTATTTTTACTCAAGAGTTAAAATGAGACAATTTTTATCTGAAAACTAAAATTTATCTTTGTAATACCAGAGGTCTAATAGTATTCCTTAAATTAAAATATACTCAACTTAAAACAGCTTGTTATTAACATTTTCCTCTATCCATTATCACTCATTTACTGAAAAAATTCTAGAGCAAGGAATCCTTAAACTCCCAAATGTGTATTATCAGTTGGTAGTTTGATGGGATTAAGTAACAGATCTGAAGTTGTGTTCAACATGTTTTTGCAGTTGCATTTAATTTCTTGTCTGCAAAGACTTCTGGGCTCTAAATTAATGGCACTGCAGAAGAGAACATTGTAGCTTTTTTCCAACTGGAGAAAATGTTCCAAAGAGTTGTATTTCCTTTTATTGTTCTTGACGGGAATGTTTTGTAAGCATATTTATTGTTAATGAAAAAAATCAAAATTGACAAGTATTTACATTCAATTCTCATGCTTCATACAAAACAGAGAGATGATGGAACTATTAATAATAAACTATCAAACAATCTTAATGATTGAAAGTTAAACAAAATGGGCAGTTGCTATCAGTCTTTTTTTTTTTTTTTTTTTTTTTTTAGAAAGACACTGGTGTCTTTCTAGGCAATGGAAAGAGATATTAATTTATTCTTGTCATATGACCAATACAATACAAGTAATGACCAGTCCAATAAAGTTTTTAAAGACAGTGTTATTGTTATTTAGATTAATATTTTCCTGCAGCTTGAATTATTAAAAAAAAAAAAAAAGACACCATGCAGCACATATCTGTCCAGAAGTCCTTTCTAACATCTCACATCATGGATTTGCTGACTGGATTACTGGAATCAAATCACAATAAAATTTCCACATAAAACTGTAATATTCTATGTTTTCTAAACTGATGCAAAAATATTTCCCCCAGCTGAAAAATGCAGATAATTTACAAGCTGTGACCCCCATACTCATCTGGATGTAAACATCTCAGGCTCCTGCCAATCTTAAGAGTGCTGGCGCTGATACAATTCTATCTTCGTGAGCAATACCAATAATGAGGCGTGAGAAAAGAAAAATGACAGCCTTGCTCACATTGTTACTATAGAAACAACTATGCCCTGTGCAATTACTCATGAAAATGTCAGACGAGCGAGCGCCTAGCGCAGCTAAGTACAAATGTGACACTGTGAAGCACTACCTGTGGGTTGTTATGCAACCCTGAGAAAGGGCCACAGAATAACTGCAGATCTGGTAATTAAAGAGGCACGTCGTCTTTCGTTGCTGTTCCTCACGTTCGTACTCGGACTGAGAGCTGCAGTATTTGGAAATAATTTTCGTTCAAAATTGAAGAATGAAAAGTTAAATGTCATACTGATTCATAAAGACTAGAGGAATATTTCACACTAGCAGTGTCCTGACCAAACACAATGATACTTTTATAATAAATCATAGTTCAAACGAGTTACGTGACTTAAATTATTAAATTATTGGTACAAGCTGAAGACATAACAGATTATACTGTTTCTGTAAGACTTCATTAAAGTAAATGTTAATTTTTTTTCTATTTTATTAGTATAGACTTCATAGTAGAGTGATGTTTAAACATTTATATTGGCCCTTGCTTCGGCTTTCATACATTTGTCTGCCAGTGAATGGTAAACAGTTTGTAGCATGACACAAACCTATTAATGCATGGGGGCAGCGGCAATTGAAATGCTGGCCAAGGCTCTTTATAAATCATTTTGACGGCAATTTATGCTTAACAAAACCCTTTCACTCTTTTCAGTGGCCTATATCCAAGTGCTAATTTGCATGACAATGGGATACTATTCTAGTGGAGTGGAATGGAGCCCAGGGTAAAACCTTTGGGGTGGGGGGGGGGGGGGGGGGGGGGGGGGGGTTGCCGGGCCCGACATGGTAGATTTGCTGAGTTTAAAGTAAAATTTTCAAATTCTGTATAATTAGTTCCATCTGCTTTAGAGCAAAACAGCCACACTTTCCACCTTTTGCCTAAAAAAAAAAAAAACTAATTACAGAAGTAGACACCTCAGTTGTCTTATTTTAATATGAATCTGCCTGAAATTGCCCTTACCAAACACAGTATTAGTGATAATTTAATAAATATTCATAATGGTAATGACAATGATCATTATGTCACAACCGATTACCTTCGTGCCAGATTAATCTTCATCTTTTGCACTTTATTGCATTACTTAATGAAGCTACACTGAAAGCAAATTACTCATAGTTATACTGTGCTATGATTTAGAATTCCATGGAAACAACGCACACATATTGAAAGTCATAAACCCATGATTTGTGTCAAAATCCTCATTTCTGATGTAAAATGAAACTTTCACTACAGCTAATAATGACCAACTTTCTGTTCTTCTCTAAAGACGCAATTAAAATATTATTAGCGCTCACAAATACAGTATACAAAACATTTACCTAATGGTTACACTGTACTGTATTGATCCTGTAAAAGCACTTTAGCATTTATGGTCAGACTATTAAATCTGTACCCCTTTACAGTGTTACTTTTTGTTTCTATTTAACTCTGCACTGAATTCTTTTGTATGTCAGATTGTACTGTTCACTGTAGTACAGGTACTGTGTTTTCAGTGTTTATATGGGTTTGGATGTTAAATAATCAAACTAAATGCTATATCTTAATTATTACTATACAATAACTATAATACAATAGTTATTTTCATGTTTTTTTAAAAAAAATTCACAAATGATAACATTGGACATACATGAAGTACACAATAAAAACATAAGCATTCAGCAATAGCATGCTGTTGCACCAGTTCAATCTCCCCTTTTCCTAAAATAAAAGCCTTAAAATATAGACCAGCCGCAGCATTCCCATCACCAAATCCCCAAAACTAACAGTACCAACACTAATCCATTTTTAAACACAGCCGGGGGGTGGGGGGTACTGGGGACCATATTATGGTGGAAAATCCTTTTGATGAAAAGCAAAAATTTTAGGCAAGAGCCAAAACAAACTAGAAATTCCTCAAACCACCAAGCATAAAAACAGACCCGTGGATGTTTGAATGCTGTTATGTGTACATGGGATGAAATTAATGAAACAGACAGATAATCTAAGCTATCTGGGAAAAGAGTAAGGTCATAAAAACCAACGCTGTTTAATGCAGCCATTCCGCGAACTGGGGCCTGCAAACCTACGTCCGTTAACTGGACTGTATCTATAAAATACGCGCAGACATTTCCTGTTCCTGCAAAACAAAACCGGCAGCAATTAGCTCCTTCTACTCAAAACTGTACAGTCTGAATGTGATTTAAATATCATCCTGTGAAGGAATATGGTTTAAATATTGCTGTGTGTTGAGTGATACTGCGCACAGCGACCGTCCTGCCGATGCTGTTTCTGGCCAGCTGGCCTCTCCCAATACACACGCGCACGCGCACGCGCACCTACCCTCATGGGCCGGCTCCGGGTCGGGTGTGAGGGAGATGTCGTTGAGCTCCCGCAGGCACAGCCACTCCCCGTCCACAGAGACACGAAAGTTGCACAGGTAGATGGTCTCCCTGGCGGCCTGCGTGATCTTGTCCGTGGTGGGGGTGGGGGCATCGCTCTGAGGCGTCAGATCAGACATGATGATGATGACTCAGCGGGTACCACGGCGCACTCACGCTCACCTTCGCACGACGCGCGCATAAAAACAATCCGGCACAAAACTCCGTCCGCTCGGCCAAGCGCAGAAGAAGGAAGAAGAAAAAAAAACGGACAACTTCTGCGGTGCGTGATGTCCCGGGTGCCCCGGAGCTGGAGGAAAACAACGGGGAGGGGACGGAGGAGAGCGCTGACGGCGACCTCCCTCCCAAGCAGTGCAGCAGGACAAAAAGGATGCTGTTCTTTGCTCTGCCCCTCTGGGTCCTCCCCTTCTCTTCTCCCCCGCAGACCAGGGAGGGGTTCAAGTCACCGCTGCGATGACAAAGAGCTCCCCGGGCCCCCTCGACGCTCGACTCGCCGCTCCCGAGCGCCCGGCAGCCGGAAGGCTTTCGGAGCCTGCCACCCGCACGGAAGGGAGTGCCTTCCACCACGCTGGTCAACCTGGGCGCGCACTGGAGAGACCGGCCGTGCGCACTGCGTTGGGCGTAAACCAAAATGGCCGTCCGATGGGCTGTGCTCGCGGGTCACGTGAACAGATGGCCTGGGTGGGGAATGAAAGGAAAAGTGCTCCCAAGATGCCTCTGTGAGGGCTGGTGATGCAGACGCAGCAGATCCATCTTTCAGGCCGCAAACGCATTCTCTGGCAGGCTGTATTAATCACACAATGAACGGCCGCGAGGTCCTTGCTTTCTAATTCGTAAGGAGCTGAAATGACAAAGCAAGCAAATTTATAACCCTCATCGAAAGCGATAAATTAAACAACGCGGTGAATTACAACCGAGTGAGTGTTCTTCGCTCTATAAATTGCAACTATATTCCTCTCGAAATCTAACAGTCGTTTCTAAATTGTTCACACCTGGGGCAAGAGATAACATAATGGGTTACCATGGGTTACCTGCTACCTGTTACCATGGAACCTGAAGGTTTGAATCTCACTCCTGCTGGAGTACCCTTAATCATGGTGCTTTCTCTGAATTGATACAGTAAGAATACGCTGTGTATAAAATGTGTAAATAATAAGTGATAAGTTCATTATCTAACACCGGCAGTCACTTTGGACAAAGGCCTCGGATCAATAAAGGTAAATTATAATTAGAAAGATAATAATTAAAAACAGATCATATTCTAGGTGGACAGGGGGTGCGGTGGCGCAGTGGGTTGGACCGCAGTCCTACTCTCTAGTGGGTCTGGGGTTCGAATCCCGCTTGGGGTGCCTTGCGGCGGACTGGCGTCCCGTCCTGGGTGTGTCCCCTCCCCCTCCGGCCTTATGCCCTGTGTTGCCGGGTTAGGCTCCGGTTCCCCGTGACCCCGTAAGGGACAAGCGGTTCTGAAAATGTGTGTGTGTGTGTGTATTCTAGGTGTAAGTCCAAAATGGAGTGTTACTTTGAATTTAATTCACTAGGTGGCAGTCACTCAACAGGCACAAAATTATGTCTGGGTTGGTTCTGTTCTTTCCAGTCTAGTCCAGATGTTGTTAACCTTTTCTAGGAAATAGACCCCTTTAAGAATTTGATGAAACACAAGGACAACTCGTAAAAATGAGATAATGGAAAGAATATTGCTCTGAACAATTTCAACAATGTTTCATATATATATGTATATAACATGTTTAGTCAGAAAGTGTTTCATAACACACCCTGTGCTTCACAGACCCTTTGAAGTCCATCTTTGGATCTCAGGTTAAGAACCCATAACCTAATACAAAAAAAAAATGTGATTAATATAACTTTTCATAAATGTAACAGAAAATTCACATTTGCTGCGCAGAAAATTGGTCTTCAATCAAAGAGTAATTAATCTGAATTTCATTTAGACAGTAACTGTCTAATCACAAGGAAACTTGGCAAACTAAATACTGCATTGATTAATTAGCAATCATAAACTTTTTTGTTATTTACAAATGGTTAACAACTGTGTATATATTATGCAAAGATTTATGTGAATTTAACAAAAAACAATACAAGTGTACAAATTATTCTCAGCACCGTGAGACAGCGTATGACAGCACTTGATGTCTCAGACCCAAAAGGGTTTTGTCTGTCAGTGATGTTAGACTGGTTATTTTTTTACTAAATCTAATGTATGAACCTCTACATTACCTTGGAAACAATTGCTACTAGTGTAAATAAAGTCTTATTCTAGTGCTCAAATGAAAATGTTTTAGCATCAAACATTTGTTAGTAATGATGCAGCGCCTCTCATAACACCGCATCTGTATGCTTTACCATGTTATTACTAGGTAGTAATGACATGAGTGAATTTTTTCATCATAAATATACACCAGCTAAATTATCAAAATGTGTCAAAGAAAATGCAAAAAGCGGTGGGAAAGGCTGCAAGGCAGAAACACATAATAAAATATATATTTAATGTTAAAAGGAGAGCATGGGATAGAATAATATTTTATTAATACCTACAGGGAAATTCACACCCAGGCAGAAATTAAAAGACAAAGAAGCTGGTGAAACAATGGAAGTGCCTACAACTTTGGAACCGAGTGTTGCAGTGCCGTACTGGAGAATCCGGGGGAGGAGAAGAGCGGTAGCTGGTGGTGTCAGATGCTATGGCTCCAGATTCACAGAGATCAGTGTGACCATGGAGGCCATTTGGGTGAAAAAAGTACACTGAAAACAATGAGGAAGAGATATTAGTGGCATAAGAGATGTCCAGAGCTGCCAGTGCAGGTGCACTTTGGTGAGGGAAGCATGAACATGAACATCAGTACATGTTATGGGAGGGAAGGACCTGGATGATAGCTATACAAACAGCCTAGATGACTGGAACAGTTACATAGGAAGCACAGCCCCTGCGTGGCAAATAAACAAAATTCAAAAAATTAAATTTATTTCAAATTTAAACGGACACTGACACTATTCTCATAATGTCTCTATTTGAAAGCATTTTGAAAAATCTAACACACACACACACACACACACACACACACTGTTTGAAACCGCTTGCCCCAAGTGGGGTCGCGGCGAGCCGGAGCCTAGCCCAGCAACGCAGGGCGTAGGGCTGGAGGGGGAGGGGACATACCCAGGATGGGACGCAAGTCCATCGCAAGGCACCCCAAGCAGGACTCGAGCCCCAGACCAGCCAGAGCGCAGGACCCGGTCAAACTCGCTGCACCACCGCACCCCCTATTTTAAAAATTCTTTTTTGTGTTAATTACCATATTATTGTAGAAAAATTTAAAAACATTTCGCTCCCTACAGTAAGCGTGAACTCGCACTTATACATCCGAAATTTGTGCCATAATAGTAAACCGGTTAAAAAAAAAATGCTTTTTTGTGGCCGCAGCTTATGAGTTAATGAATAAAACCCAAAGACACTGAAGTCCCCCAAGGCAATGCCAAGCATAGTTTGTTTTAAACTCTTTATTGCAAACTTTATTCTTTCACAATAATTCACCATTTTAAATATGAATTTACTACGTTTATCTCAAAGGTATTTAAAACACAAAATAAGATTTTTTATTATATTATAATTAAGATTGACCTTGCTTTTATTTTCTCTCAAATAAAACATGTAATTTTAAGTATTACGTCCCGAACGGTAATGTCTTGGACATGTTGCTGGTAGTGGGGAGAACAGGAATGGTGGGGGGTAGTAACTGAAGAGAAGATTTAAAGAATCTAAGCAAGTGATCTTTGAAGGCACAAAAACTCATGTAGAAAATCTAAAAAAAATGTGTTTGTACTATCATTCCATGGTCTGAGGCTATCAAAATGGTTGAAATCAGTAATGCAAAAGCTTGATTTAAATACCACCATTGTTAGTGGCAAATGCTCGTATCTCGAAAAGAATCATGACTTTGTTCACCATTTGTTCAAATGTCACACAATCATTCTGGCGTTCATTTCGGATGTGTTTCGTGGGGGGACAATGAGCTCGTTGAATTTCTGCACAGCAAAAACAAAGTAATATCAGAGGAAAACACCGCACTCCCTCTTGCCAAAAATGTCACTCATTATTCATCGAGAACACAGACATTATTGTCATTATCTGAGCTCGTCTTGAAATGCAAGCAGAAAGAGAGGAAATCATCAAAAAACATGGAACCAGATATCAATTACGCAATGAGACAATCCAGAAATTCTTATCAAGTGAATCCACAGCCATGACATTTGAAATGTATTCAGATTCACACGTACTGTGAAACACACACACACTTTCAGAACCGCTCGTCCCATACGGGGTCGCGGGGAACCGGAGCCTACCCGGCAACACAGGGCATAAGGCTGGAGGGGGAGAGGACACACCCAGGACGGGACACCAGTCCATCGCAAGGCACCCCAAGCGGGACTCAAACCCCAGACCCACCGGAGAGCAGGACCCGGTCCAAACCACTGCACCACCGCGCCCCCATACACAGAAAACACAGTTAACAAAATGTTTGGAAGCAATGTCATAAACATGCAGCATTCGGAGGGCTGTAGCAGCCAAACCTAAAGGCTGGTTCATGCTCAACTATACTGCAGGTAGAGACAGGAAACAAACCTATTACCTTCTGGGCTCAAAGCCAGGAGCGCTAATCACTATGCTACCTGCTGCCCCAATTAAGACTGTGTTGAAATTAGGGTTGAAAAATAAATGATACCAAAATAAAAGGTAACGTTTTATAATCAGGCAGAAATAATTTAATAGGAAATGAAAGGTATGTACAGTATCTTCCTATCTATCAGAAATTTATTAAGTTTATACTATTTTAAGAATCGGGGGTGCAGTGGCGCGGTGGGTTGGACCACAGTCCTCCTCTCCGGTGGGTCTGGGGTTCGAGTCCTGCTTGGGGTGCCTTGCGACGGACTGGTATCCCGTCCTGGGTATGTCCCCCCCCCCTCCAGCCTTACGCCCTGTGTTATCGGGTAGGCTCCGGTTCCCCGTGACCCTGTATGGGACAAGCGGTTCTGAAAATGTGTGTGTGTATATTTTAAGAATTCACATTTATTTAATACATCTTGCAATTATTTACCAATTTAAGCTGGGTAGTTTTTAAACTGAAATGAATTTAGGGTTAACACCCTGCAACTGTACAACTGGAGGTTAGAGTCAACCCTAGAACCTCTGGGTCCAAAAGCCTTGTCCAGCAGCTGTAACCCTAACGCGGGAACTTCCCTGTTGTTTCATTTTTATATCTCAGTTTCATAATTACATTCATTTAGCAGACGCGTTTCTCCAAAGCGACTTACATCTCATAGGAAATAGATACAATCATGTGTGCATTACATTAATGCCTCAGTTCCCAGTGGAAGAGGCCTATTTTTACCCGCCGCAGTGCTTCCGCCTCTGGGACTTTCCTTCGGAACTGAAGCGTGTGAAGGCCCTTCTGTTTCACACCCTGCTTGTTTCGCTTTCAATTTCCTTTCAGGCCCCGAAATCCGACTGCAAACAAAGCGCCTTTTGAGGATGACCTAAGTCTAAGGACCGCTCGGCCCGCGCGCCTTTTCAGCTGATGAAGTCACCGCGTGTCCACTTCGCGAAATTTCCGATTTCGTTGCTTTCGCTGCAAACTCATGATTTATATGCAATATTGCCGAGTAAAATGTACGATATTAGACGATGACTTTGAAAAATAAAAAGTCGAATACAGCCGACCGATAATAAAGCAAAAAATATATAATTAAATAATATTTAATTCATTTTTCTTAAGTTAATATTTAAGATTTTTATTTTTTTTTTTAATTCCTGGGTTACCTGTAGTCTACACACTGTGGGAAAAAAACTGTTCTAGCATCGTAAGACCAAGTTAATGGATAAAATTTAAAAATTATTAAAAAGAAACAACAGCAAAAAAAAAAAGAAAAAAGAAAAAAATAGGAAATGCAGTCACATGAAACACACTGATTTTTACATTGTGTTTTTAATTCAGTTAATTAATTTGTAATTAATTCTTGCAAATATTGAAAGAATTATGTGTCTTTGCTTGTCCTAATATGCAAGACAATGTTTCCATGACAATGCTGAGGAATGTTTCCAGCACCTCGTTGAATCTATGCCACGAAGAATTAAGGCAGTTCTGAAGGCAAAAGGGGGTCGGAGCCGGTACTACCAAGGTGTACCTAATAAAGTGTCTGGTGAGTGTACATACACAAAAACAATGCTTTGTCTTTCTTTGTAAGACTCTTCAACAAACTATGGTAATAAACATCAAAATGTTCCCCTCTAAGCACTTTTACAGTCACAATGGGTAAAAAGAACCTGCAAGATTTATATGACAAGGAAAGTCCCTTGAGTTACAGGGGGTCAATGGAGGAGCTCATGCTCCACCCCCAAAATATAAATACAGCTTTACTTGTGTGTCCAGTTCAGAGAATCCTCAATTGAGCTGTCCTGGTTGTAGAGACAACGTAAATCCCTGACTGCACGAGATATGAGGACATCAGTTGCCCTCCTGCTTTACTGTCTGCTGCTTCTAAATGTACAAGGTAAACTACGTTACAATATTGAATGAAAAGTAATTTTCTTTACATTTATTCCGTTTCTTGCAGCTACCAGCAGAATATGTGCTGTCATTCTTGTCAAGACAAATGTTATAAATGAAGTTGTGTAACATTCTGGCTGATGAGACATGTTGTGATGCTGTTATTCTTGCTTTTTTCTCCCAAGGCATGATGATTGTTTCCAGGGGTAGGTGCCTGTGCATTGGTCCAGGAGTAAATTTCATCAGACCGAGAAGCATTAAGACAATTGAAGTCTACTTTCCTAGCACCTTCTGTGAGAAGATGGAAGTAATGTAAGGATGTTAAAGTATGACAGTTAACTGTACATACCGCATTTCTGCATGCTGCTGACAGTTACGTCTCTGTGTACTTTTCTGCAGTGTCACCCTCAAGAATAAGAAAGTGCAGAAGTGCTTGAACCCAGACTCTGAATTTGCCAAGAACTTCATCAGGAATACGCAGAGGAGTAAAAGGTGTGGTATCTGTATATTGTACAGTAATGGCTCATAAGTGAGTGCACTGTAATTGAATCACTCTACAGGAGCATTAACGCTTTTGGATAAAAATATAACCTTAACTATTATTTACTTTTGTTTATCATGCCTGAACATTATGAAGATGTCAGATGATTTTGTTAGACATTAAAACTTAAAAATAGTAAAATAAAATACTAATGAGACATATTTTCTCTTAATTTGGATAAGCACTGAATTCTGTGAATTATGTTTCAGGAGACTGAAGACAACTGAGTCATGAAGTCGTGTGAGACTTGCAGTCACGTTAACAAAAACAGCTCCTCCAACGCCCATTGATGGCAGAGCAGATACACATTAGCACTTTTCCTCACACTTTATGTAATTTAAAGGCATAAAATTTAAACTTTTACTGAGATGTACTCAATGTATTTATCTAGTCATAGCACTCATTTCTCAGAATGTAAAAAAGCAATGTCTACTTACCTCTACTTCAAATAATGGGAAAAATGTCACTGAATCTCCTATCCTGCTTTGCATGCTGAAATGTTGGAAAAATGTTGGACAAAGCGTATATAATGTAAATAATGTACATTTAGAACAATGATAAGGTTTCATTTTTAATTGTGTTTTAATTCATATGTATAACATGGAAATGGTTGAATTTCTCTTTTGTCATTTTATTCATAATCCTGGATAATTTTTTTGAAAAATATATAAATCACACGAACATCTTCAGAAAATGAACTTCCACTGCTCCAAAAAATGTACAAATTCAAACTGAATAGGTTTAGGCAATGCCATGTAATGTAATGATGGATGCGATGAAAGAAATCAAGCAAGAATGGGCAAAAATTCCATTTGCAAAACTGTAAAAATTAGGATCCTCAGTTCCCAAATGATTAAAAAGTGTCATTAAAAGGAAAGCTGAAGTAGCATGGTGGTAAACATGCCTCTGTCCCAACTTTCTTTTTGAGTGTGTTTCAGGGACAGGCACAGGCACGTACACACACATTTTCTGAACCGCTTGTCCCCCACGGGGAGCCAGAGCCTATCCAGACACTCAGGGCATAAGGCCAGAGGGGGAAGGGACACACCCAGGACGGGACGCCAGTCCACCGCAAGGCACCCCAAGCGGGACTTGAACCCCAGACCCACCAGAGAACAGGACCTGGTCCAACCCACTGTGCCACCACACCCCCTTTGTGTTTCAGGCATCAAAGTCTAAATTTGTTTATATTTACAAAATACAATCAAGTTGGTCAGCCAAAACATTAAAAGTCATTTTGTTGTACTTGACAGTTAAATAAAGTTTCAAGAGAATTTACAAATTGCAGATTTTCGTTTTTATTGCATTTTAGAAAATATCCCACTTTTTGTGGAAATGGGGCTTGCAGATAATTGTCTAATCATTACTGAAATATGGACATAGTTTTATTCCCTCCTTACAAGAACCTCGACAGGGTGGAATGGGGATATTTGAGGATGGTTCTTGGACATTATGAATTTGAATCCAAATTTTTATCCATGGTTAAAACTTCTTACAGTCAACTTGGGTCAGACTCAGTTCTTACCTTTCCCGTCATGAAGGGGATCTTGACATGAATCCTGTATCTTTCCATTGCTTTTTCTACTCCACAATGGAAAATTTGTTCAAACTCTTAATGTGGCTTAGTTTGGCTATATCCTTACTCGCAACAAAAGCTTGTATTACCACACCTCTGTGTATGCCAGCCTGTGAGACTCTTTCTAATCTCTCACAAAGATCCATGCAACCTGTGATGGAATTTTTGTCCTCTGGGATTTTATCTAGGTTTCATTTCTTGTTTTTTGTGTCAACAGTTCCTCCAGCTCCGAACGTATTTTCACATAGTACGCTCAGTGATACCACAATTTGTCTGTGGGTGGGATGGAATAAGTGCCAAGAACTTTGTCTTTTGTTAATGTGGCATATTAGGCAGAGTGACCTTACACTCTGTCATTTCAAGATATGTTTTCAAATTTTAAAAATGAAGGGAATAGATTTTTTTGCTGAATCACTATTCTAAATTGCTGTGAAGACCAGTTGAAATGTATCTTTCGCATTGTCATATTCAGGACCCAGGAACGAATATTGTAGAAAACAGTAATCTGTGGCTTCACTTGGTGTTTTATTTCATCCACTCTCTGACTATAGCACAGTGACAGTAGAGCAATGGTTACTGGTGTTAAATGGGTCAACATTTCCTCTGTTATGGAATAACGTTACTTGCTCACAGGTGGGCAGTTACCCTCTTATTCACCTTGCTCATCAAAGGGGACTTACACCCATAATGACAGCTTCCAAGCAACTGAAAAATGCGCTTTCCAGGGCATTAAAGCATTCTATTTATTCTCTGCCAGGTTCTTCTGTCATCCTGCATTTAGTGTTAAATCCACAGCGAAAACCTACAGGTTTCCTTAGAACCACATCAACACTTAATTAAATGGTTGAAGAAACTGTACCTGCGGCCACATGGGTGAGATAAAGGCAAAGGAAAAGAGGATTAGAACAACCTCCCCGGCCATTATTAATTAAAACACAGATTCCTTAGAGTGAAACAAGTCCCTTGTAGTGTTTGAGGTTCTGCTTGAGAAATAAAAATGTGGTCAAGAAGGTAAAGACTGAGGAAGGCATGGGGGCACAGAGAGTAGTGCTGTTGTCTCCCAGTGCCTGAGTGGAGCAAGAGGATGTGGGTTTGATCCCAACTGAGTCTGTGTGGAGTTTGCATGTGCTCCCTATGTCTATGTGGATTTCCGCTGGGTGCTCAGGTTTCCTCCCACAGTCCAAAGACATGCTCTTTAGGTTCACCCACAGTGTGTGAGTGACGGAGAGAGTGTGTTTCGTTGATGTATGGATGAGTGACCCATTGTAAGTAGTGTATCTAGTAGTGTAAGTCACCTTGGTAAATAAGGTGTGTGGGCTCATCAACACAAATATTTCATTATAATAATTTACTAAAAATATTTTTTTATTAATTCCTCACAAACTATTATACATTTTACATTTATATTTTAAAAATGTATTTTGTACAAAAATGTGCAATGAAAAAGGAAACAGTATTTTCATTCTGGTCTGCATTTAGGGGAAACTTCATCTTCCATCTCTCGTCTCTTTAAATTTGGTAGGAATAAGGAATGCGTGTTTAATAAATATAGTTACTTTTTGTTTCCTAATTTCCTGCAAAACTCCCTATTTCAACACCATTAAGACTGCTCTAAGGGGGACCAGACAGTGAAGTTACACTTCTGCGGGAAACAAGAAGTGCCACATCACGTATAATTTTTTGCGCATTTGCTGCACTTTATTTGCCTTAATATTGGTTTATGCTGCTTTAGTTTGGTCTCTTGTTTTGGTCTGATTCTTGTTTTATTGCATCTTACACTTCTGAGGCTGACTCTGGATCACTGTGACTCTGATCTGATGAAACCAGTTAATAAAAATTGATTCTTGGATCCTAGTGTGCAGACCATTGACAGAGAGGGGCATCTGTCCTCCCAACTGTGCATTGGAAACGTTAGGTCCTCACAGCCACCGTTTAGATAAATTACATTAATATTTAAAAGCATCCTTCTAATAAAATTAATTCCACAGCTTCCTTGCTTTTTTGAGCTGTTTTGTAAGACAGACTTTTTTAGAATGATCTTTTCTGTTCTTAAGAAGTACGTGCTATCATATCTTCACATTTTTTTTTTTCAAAAATTAGGCCTATGTAACAGTATGGTATTTTTACAAAATCATTGAAAAGTAAATTTGTTTATATTTTAAATAACTGAGCACATACAAACTTATTTGGTAAATTTCAACACTTAAATATTACTTTAAAAACTTGGCACTGCACGTGAATAACAAAAAACACATATATTCGGGTAAGATCATGTTGCATCAACCTTTCTTTTAATAAGTTGTTGTCAATATAAGATATAACAAGTAGTACTGGTTGCAAAGTACTGTATTTACAAGTATAGTACTTTGCAACAAGAGGATGTCAAAACAATGGACTTTATCAGTGAGTTAATTAAAAAAAACAATTTTTCAAATAAAAACAATTTTATGCTATATGCAAGATTTATTTTTCAATTTTCACTAAGTACATCTGTGATTTTCAATATTGAAAATTTGTCATCTTTTGCAACAACAAACAACTGTTTTATTTTTTCAGGTGGGATCTTCCAACAAAAACAAATATAGAGACAATACACTTTCTAAGCACTTGCACAGCAGTTTTACTTTTACCAAAGACATTTCTCAGAAAAGCAGGGATTTCATAGCGAAAGAAGAACTCAAAACTCAACAATGCAGGGAAAGTCCCTCCGGTTGCAGGGGGTCAATGGTGGAGCGCAAGTTCCTCCCCTAAATAGTATAAATACAGCTTTATTGCAGTATCCACTTCAGAACATTTTACTTGAGTCGTCCTGGTCATAGACACAGAGAGGATCTCCAACTGCACGAGACATGAGGACATCAGCTGCAATCCTGCTTGCCTGTCTTCTGCTTGTTAATGTAGAAGGTAAAGTATATTAGAATATTCAAAGGAAAACCGCTTCTTAAATGCTTCAATTTGCTGCAGTTAAGTAGAGTTAACTCTGAATTTTTTTTGTTATCAGATGTATTTTTGTGAAACCCTTGAAAGTGCTATAAACTAATTGTATGAATTTTCTGTAATGATCCATATTCTGATGTGTTCCATTTTGCTTTCTCTCCAAGGCATGGCAGTTGTTTCCACAGGTCGGTGCTTGTGTATCGATGAAGGAGTAAACTTCATCAAGCTAAAAAACATTCAGAAGGTTGAAGTGTATGCAGCTAGCAGCTCTTGCGAGAAGATGGAGATAATGTAAGCATTTTAAAGTATTCACCGGCATTACATTTGCGCTTCCAAAAGAGATTTATTCATTTCCATATTTTTATTTTGCAGTATTGCTTAAAATTATGTTTTGATTTGATTTTCTGCAGTGTCACGCTGAAGGGTACTGGAGAGAAGAAGTGCTTGAATCCAGAGTCTAAATTTGCCAAGAACTTCATCAAGAAATCACAAAGGCACAAAAGGTATGGTAGCAGTTGTGCTTCAAACCACTGCCTGCTTACCTGCATCTCCTAAATAAGTAACACTTCTCCAGAAGACATGGAAATCTTTTTTCTAAACATGTCTGGAAATTATAGAAGATTACAATCAAAGATGCCTATAATGTGTACAATTTGCATTTGTATTGCTGTATCTATATTGCATTGCATCAGCTGTAGATACTTTGGTGCAATATAAGCATTTGTCAGACTCTGCCTTCTTACTGAATTCTGACCATTTTATTGCAGGAGCATGAAGAGAATGGAACAAAAACTCTGAGGATTCCACTCCAAGAACAAAGTTCACCTGAGCAAGCTGAAGATAATCCAGACATATAGTAGCGTTCTCCACGAAATGTTGAGCGATGTAAATGTTATCAAAGTATAATTCATATGAACGATTTATTTTCTCATGAAATTTCCGTTATTTTTTCCGTTATAATAGTTTCTTCCTATTATTTCTTATTATTTTTAATTATTATTATTTTCTTAATTAATGAGGATTATTGGCTGTAAATATTGTAAATGTAGAGTAACTTTTTTGATTTAATGCCGTGTTACTGAAGTTAATACTTTTTCAATAAAAGCATCTTTTTTTGAACAGTACTGGAATGTTTTTTTGTTGTGGATAATGTGCATGGTCATTGTTGATAGCCTTGGACAAAAGCATCAGATAAACAAAGAAATACGTTTTATTTATGAAATTCATAGCTGGAAGATGACAGTGCAGCAATATACAGACAGAAACTAATGTAAAACAAAAAAAATCTAATTTATGTCCTGATTTACTTAAGTCACCCACCAGTGAGTAATTTGGATAGAATGTAGTATGTTTAGGAAGTAAAAAGTACTGATGTGGATAATCAAGTGTATTGAGTGGGTTGAGGTTGAAGAACTGGGCAGTGAGGTGTTAAGTCTCACAAGGGATCTTATAGATCTGTGCTCATAACACAGGTACTCTACATAAATTAGTCAACATTGGCTGATACTGAGGGGATGTGGTGGCGCAGTGTTTGGCCAGGGCCCGCTGCATGGTAGGTCTGGGGTTGCAGTCCTGCTTGGGGTGCCTTGCGATGGACTAGCGTCCTATCCAGGGTGCGTCCCCTCCCCCTCCATCCTTGGTCCCTGTGTTGCTGGGTTACTTTCCAGTTCACCGCAACTTTGCTCTGGACAAGCAGTTGTAGACATTGTGTGTGTGTGGCTAACGCTGGATAATCCAACATTAATCAGAGAATCCTCAACACAGGGAGAAAAATTCATAGCACTCCCTATTCTGCAAGCTGAAAATCTGTGGCATGTGATTCATTTATCTGATGCTTTTTTCCAAAGCAACCTTATAATGTGAAGCTGCTTACAATAATTCACCCATGTATACACACACACACATTTTCAGAACCGCTTGTCCCATACGGGGTCACGGGGAACCGGAGCCTACCCGGGAACACAGGGGCGTAAGGCCAGAGGGGGAGGGAACACACCCAGGACGGGACGCCAGTCCGTCGCAAGGCACCCCAAGCGGGACTTGAACCCCAGACCCACTGGACAGCAGGACTGTGGTCCAACCCACTGCGCCACCACACCCCCCTTGTACCCATGTATACACCTAGGCAATTTTACAGAAGCAACTGAGGACAAGTACATGGCTCAACGGTTAACCCTGCACCTGAAGAGGGTTCAAAATTTGATTTTGAAATTTCAAAATTTCTGGGTTCAAAAGCAGCAGCTATGAACACTATGCTACCAGCTCTCCCAATTATGACGACTCATGTCACAATATTTTCATATTCTTTTGTTAAAAAAGCTCCCACTGGGAAGAGTGATTGTTAAAGTGGAGTGTTTACAGTGTTAAGGCAGAATGAAAAAGTTTTTTTCTGAGGTAGGTCAATAAAAAAGTTAAAAAAAAAATCATATTCAGGAATGTTTAGATTTTCGAGGATTACATGACTATAGCCCTTTCCAGACTTTACTTCTAAATATTTATGTTTATGTTTGTGTTTCCCACTTCGGGTTGGTGGCATGGTGGTGCTGCTGCCTCAGAGCACTTGGGATGTTTGGGTGTGGGTTCAACTCCAACTGCATGTGTGTGGCCTCGCTGAGATAGACTGGCAGCCCATCCAATGTGTATCCCTCCTAGCCTCACACCCAGTCATTCCAGGATAGGATCTGAATTGCCAAAACACTGAGAAGGATAACTAGTTCACATAAGTGAGTCTTTTATTTACATTTGTTTATTTAGCAGATGCTTTTCTCCAAAGCGACTTCCAATGAACTCTATGTAGTGTTATCAGCCTACACACCTTATTCACCGTGGTGACTTACATTGCTAGATACACTACTTACACTGGGTCACTCCATATATCAGTGGAACACACTCTCTCTGTCACTCACACACTAGGGGGAACCTGAACAGCATGTCTTTGGACTGTGGGAGGAAACCAGAACACCAAGAGGAAACCCACACAGACATGGGGAGAACATGCAAACTCCACACAGACTCAGTAGGGATGAAACCCATGTGCTCTCACAGCACTCAGGTGCTGTGAGACAGCAGTGTTAATCGCTGTGCCACCGTGCCACCCTGTGAATGACATTTGGGAATGATCATGTCATGAAAATCAGACAGACTTAAAAAAACAAAAATACTCCTTTACGTTTACATTTATTCATTTAGCAGACGCTTTTCTCCAAAGCGACGTACATCTTAGAGAAAATACAATTTGTACATTACATTAGGAAAAAAAGAAACACAGATGCAGACGTATGATTCTTAAGTAAACTTTGTTTCCACTTGAAGCACTGATGTTCATCGTACGATAGGTGCATAAAACTCAGGATAGATGAATCCTGATCACCTTCCTACAATTTTTTTTTTTAAAAAAAGGTACACAAATATTTACATACAATACATGAGTAGTAGCTGTGTAAAGGGCTATCTGGGCATGATCATAAAGATGCGGTGCATGAACATTTACACCATACATGAGCCTGAGAAATCTTGGGCGAAGTGAATCCGGAAAAAAGGTGAGTTTTCAGACCCTTCTTGAATGTAGACAGAGTTTCAGCAGTTCTGAGTGAGAGGGGGAGGTCATTCCACCACAACGGAGCCAGAACCAAGAACCTCCGTGCTTTAACTTTTGTGCACGGGACAACCAAGCGGGCAGAAGTAGACGAACGAAGGGGTCTGGCTGGGGTGTAGAGGCTGATCAGGTCTTATAAATAGTTATGAGCAGTTCTTTTGATGCATTTGTAGCCAATAACCAAGGTCTTAAACTTGATTTGGGCAGCTATAGGAAGGCAGTGCAGAGAAATGAGTAGAGGAGATACATGGGAACGCTTTGGCAAGTCAAGCACAACTCGTGCAGCAGCGTTCTGTATCAGCTGCAGAGGTTTGATGGCAGTAGCGGGAAGGCCACACAAGAGAGAGTTGCAGTAGTCCAGACGGGATGTCACCATGGCATACATCTTTATGAACCATGGCGACTTCTTTAGAACTTTCGGAATATATGATAATCAAACAAAACCTAAAGCTGAGATAACAAATCAAAGCGCCTCTAGGTTACAACAGATAAAGAATAAAATTGATGTATGGTACCATATTATTACACACACAGACACACATTAGTTGAAACTGCTTGTCCCGAGTGGGGTCACGGCGAACCAGAGCCTAGCTCAGCAACACAGGGTGCAAGGCTGGAGGGCACACCCAGGGTGGGGCGCCAGTCCATCACAGGGCACCCGAAGCAGGACTTGAACCCGAGATCCATCAGAAAGCAGGCACAGGTCAAACCCAGTGCGCAGGTGCACAACTTTGCCCCCCCATATTATTATAAATCCATTTTAATCAGTTTCTCAGCAAGGAGGGTTGTGCAAAAGAGAAATTCTAATACTTGGCAGTTTTAAATTATGAAGCCAGCTTTTATCTTTTCTGTTAATTAAATAACAACATGCTATTTGTGTAATTTAAAACAAAATGTTATTTTTGATGTATTTTTCAAACATTTGAAACACACACACACTGGCTTAAACCGCTTGTCCCATCATTTCAGACATTTTTGATAAATGTTTTTGAAACTTTTTTCTGTCCCTTTCCTATTTAGACTCTGCAGTCAGACATCAAGAGATAAGTGCTTTTCTGGAAATTTGCCCGAGTGCCAAAAAACAGCTTTAAGGAATAGGACAAACCGGTTTCACTTCTCTCCCGAAGTGGGAATCTCTGCGTTCACTTGCAGACTTGTTTGTAATATCAGCATTATCCAGTTAAATATTGCTGCAAAAATTAAATTACACAATTTCAATTCCTTTTTTTGTGAAGTAGAGGTACATTTATGGTAATAAGTGGTAACAAGTACTATGATCTAGCTTAGAGGCTGACATTACCAAAACTCTATACCTAAATACAAAAGAAAGTAGAACAATTTGAGATAAATAAACTGCACATATGGAACATATTTAATGGGTGGATAAACCTATAAAATCATATTTTTTCAATCATTTAGTGTATGTTTTTGCAGAAACACTCATTAGTGAACATACCTTTGTATTTCAAAAGGCTATTTTCCAGAAACAAATCCATTCATGTAAAAAGAAGAAAGAGCATGAAATAGTGGTTTTTGATGTAACAGGACACGAAACAGCCAGTCAAAACTTTATGAATGATAATTGCTACGTCAGCATAATTTTTGAATCTGCAAGGTGGAAAAAGGATGCAGCTACTGCACTGTAGTCATAAATGGACATGTTTTGATTTAACAAGTTGTTTATGTCCAATATTTTGCTACTCATGTGTCACTTCACATGAATTTCTGGGCCCAGGAACAAAAATTAAAATACGATAATAATTATTCAGCAATTTTTTTATGCAGTGTTTTGGCAGTATTTGAACTTTTACTATCACTGAGAGCATTTCTCAGAAAGCAGAAGCTTGTATTTGAAAGAAGTACAATAGCAAGCTCTAGGGAAAATCCCAGCAGTAATACAAGGCAGAGCCTAGTGCAGCCCAGATGTTCCACCCCCATGCCACCAGTATATATATTCGAACCATCAGCTCATTCTTAAACTCATCTTCGGAGCTTTCAAATCTACAGAAGAAAACAATGAGATCAGCTGTTGTCCTCCTGCTCACCTGCATGCTCTTAGCATATGTTAAAGGTAAAGAGTTTTAAATTAATTTTTACAGTGTAACATTTCAGAATATTTAACATTAGAAAGATTGCACTTCAGTCGGATTTATTGGAGCTACCAGTATGGAGTTCAGCTGATGCCAAAAAGTCATCTGCAATATGCATGAGGAATATGGAAGAATATGACTGACATTTTGAGCATTTGTAACTGCACTATGGAACAGCACTTTGTAACTTTTAATAATTTTGTTTTCTTCAAGGAGTTGCTATAGCTCCAAAAGGACGATGCCTGTGCATGGATGGTGGGGTGAACTTCATTCCTCACAGAAACATTGCAAACATTAATATCTATCATCCTAGCTCAGCCTGCAATCACATGGAGATCATGTAAGCGCATTAAACTATGTCTGAGTCTCAAAAATCTAGCTTTGGAAATGTATCTTCAGGAAATGTTGTTAAGGCAAAGTAAAGTCATTCAGATGTGTATGCTTGCTTTTCTGCAGCGTGACCTTGAAGGATGTGGCAGAGAAGAAGTGTTTAAATCCAGAATCCAGATTTGCCCAGAATTTAATCAAGAATTTCCAGCAAAACAAAAGGTTTCGTACCAATATACTACTGACTTGCAAAAATGCATGTGCCTGTTCACAGTTCTGATCTGGCTCTGCAGTATAAACAAAACGATCAATCCTTTTTAAAACCTCTCTTTACGTGTTCAGGAGCATGAATTAAAGCGTTGCTTAAGCGCAGTTCCACTATCTTTAGTTAATGCTGCAGTTTTGATACTAAACTTATACTCGTCCACTTATCATTATGTCATGTCTTCATGTGCAAACTAAGAGGTCTTTGTACTATATTTCAGGAGCCTGGAGAAAACTGGCGCATGAAGCAACATCAGACTTCCAGAAACAGCACAGCCAGTGTCCAATGAGTCCAAGGCGAAGAGAAAATGCAAAACAGCTTTATAACAGTGCAAATGTAACATTTTGAACATGAACAAAATTCCCAGTGATATGCAAGCAATCAATCTTCTTGGGAATAGAAGGGGATGGATTATTTAGATTTGTTAGATTTTACAGTCCTAACTGTAAAAAGACTATGATGTAAATATTATTTATGGATACTAATGTCATTTACAACAGCAGTATTAAAACAGATGTGTCAGTTCCTTTATTATGGAATAGGGCATTCATACTTCAATAGTTCATTAACTTAAGTTACACATAATTACAGTTATTTGATGGCTGTATGTAGTTAACAAAGTGCACACTTTACTTTTGTATAAATGACTGCATGTCAAAACTGACAAATGTTTTCAACCCAAACATTTGTACTGCTGTCTGTTATACTTTAGAAACTTTTGTACTCTTGCAAAGCAATAAATATAATACCCAGAAAATTCAGAGCTTATTTTATTGTCTAAGGAATATTTGAATGTTTCAATATCTGATGTTCCAACCTTATTTTGACTATTGATTCTAAAATGAGTCAAAAAGCTCAAAAATAATTTTTCTTACACATGCTTAAATACATACACAAACAGAAGTTTCAGGTTTCACAATGTACTATAATGAAAAGATGCGGTTTAATGTTTTTCTTCACTTCAGGATGACCTACTGAAGGAACACTGTTTAAGTAATTATTTTCTTCTTATTATCAAAACAAACTTGTTAGTATAATTATCACAAATGAACTAGAGTATCATGGAAATGCATGTTCAAATGTTGTATCTTTATGCTACATAACGACAAAGCAAAAACAGGATTTTAGACATTTTTGCAAATTTATGAAAAATAAACAGAAATATCACAATGATATACAGTAACTATTCAGACCTTTTGCTATGACACCTTAAATTTAGCTCAGATGCATCCCATTTCTATTGATTATCTTTGAAATGTTTCTTCACCTTGTTTGGAGTCCACCAGTGGTAAATTCAATTGATTGTACATGATGTAGAAAGGCACACACCTGTCTATATAAGGCCCCACAGCTGACACTATATATCATAGTAAAAGCCAAGCCATAATGTCAGAGAAACTGCTTGCAGAGCTTAGAGACAGGGTTGTGTTGAGGCACAGATCTGCAGAAGGCTACTAAAGAATTTCTGCAGCACTGAAAGTTCCCAAGAACACAATGGCCTCCGTAATTCTTAAATACAAGAAATTTGGAACAACCACTACTCTTTCTAGAGCTTGCCGCCTGGCCAAACTGAGCAAATGGGGGAGAAAGGCCTTGATAAAAGAGATGACCAAGAACCCGATAGTCAATCTGGCTGAGATCCTGTGTGTAGATGGGAGAAACTTCCAGAAGTTCAACCATTACTGCAACACTCCACCAATCTGGGCTTTATGGCAGTGTGGCCAGATGGAAACCTCTCAGTAAAAGACACATGAAAGCCTGCTTGGAGTTTGTAAAATGGCACCTTAAGGACACTCACACTGTGAGAAACAAGATTCCTTGGTCTGATGAAATCAAGACTGAATTGTATGGCCTCAATTCTAAGAATCATGTCTGGAGGAAACCAGGCACCGCTCATCACCTGCGCAATACCACCCCAACAGTGAAGCACGGTGGTGACAGCATCATGCTGTGGAATTGTTTTTCAGCAGCAAGGACTGGGAGACTAGTCAGGGTTGAGGGAAAGCTGAATGGAGCAGTCTACTTAATGAAAACCTGCTCAAGAATGCTCTGAGCTGAAGGTTTACCTTCCAACAGGACAATGACTCAAAGCACAAAACAAAGGGAACAGGAGTGCCTTAGGGACAACTCTCTAAACGTCCTTGAGTTTCCCAGTCAGAGCCTGGACTTGTCTCCAATCAAACATCTCTGGAGAGACCTGAAACTAGCCATCCACAAATGCTCCCCATCTAGTCTGAGAGAGCTTGAGAGGATGAAGAGAGAAGAATGGCTCAGTCTCCAAATCCACGTGTGCAAAGCTTGTCCCATCATACCCAAGAAGACTCGAGGCTGTAATCACTGCAAAAGGTGTTTGTATAACTTACAAAGTAAAGGGTCTGAATACTTCTGTTAATGTGATGTTTTAGTTTGTTGATGAATTTTTAAAATTCTCTTTACTTTGTCATTATGTGGTATTGAGTGTATATTGAAGGGGAACAAAATGAATTTAAACAATTTTAGCATAAGGCTGCAACATAAAAATGGGAGTGGTCCCAATGCACTGTATTTACATTTTAATTTCTCTGAAAATTATGCCATACGTTGTACTGTTCATCTTTTTACTGCGGGAAGTTAATGCGGAAGGAAAGTCATCAGTATGAAACTGATCAAACAAGAACCTGACTTTAGTAGGGTGCAAGCTTAAAATATAAATTCCGCTTTTGTTTCAGTTTCAGTGTTGCACATACTTGGAGACAGGGCTTTCTCAGAATTAACACACACAGGACAGAAATGCAGAGTAGGCATAAGAATGGGTAGCGCCAGCATTTCTAAACAGAGGGGAAAACTCCCAGTCTAATCCTTTCATAGTGCTTTCCTTAAACATACTGTCATTGCATCATTCGGGTGTGTCCTTCTGATTAATACTGCTGTTTCGTATTAATGCTGATGCAAACTTGTGACCTAAAGCTTCATTGCAGGTTCAATCCCCCGACAGAGTGAGATTTTCCATCTGTATAAATGCAGAAAGCTGTCAAGCTGGCTGCGTAAGTGCATAAAGTGAACAATTTATAATATATTCATTTACATTTACACTGTATATCTCAGAATTATTTTGACAGGTATAAACAGAAAAAAATTGCATTAGCGGTGAAATTAAAAAGGATCCAAGCTGTAAATTATATGATCTGAAAGCAAACAAAAGCGTGGATTTTTTTAGGTAATATTCTAGGTAAAATTCTTCTTGTTGGGATCCTTTAAAAAGTAAAAGCCAGGCGAGAACATAAAAGGTGCAACTAAGAATGTTTTCTGCATGTTAGTAAAAATGAGTAAAAATTGTTGGGTATTTTGGACTAACTGCAGAGTAAAGTAGCTGAATTATGGCAAAAATCAAATATCTGTTTTATGCATTTTAATGTTAAACATGTTATAAAAACATAAAATGTACAAACTGCAGGTACAATATTTTCATCAGTATCACCTGGATTGTATAAATGTTATTCTGAGATTCTTTAATCAGAATGAATCAATGGCATATTAATTTTAAGTAGTTTTTTTTTTTTAACAGCTTTGGGACTTGAAGTATTTTGATTAAATAAAAAATAAATAAAACAAGGACTTTTTCCCATCCTGGACAGCTCTAATATAAGAAAGACTGTTTCTGGGAAATAAGAAGCATGTTTAAGAAAGAGGACCCAGCAAAGCAGATTGTAAACAACCTAAAAGAACTCACATGAGTACTCATAGACATGGGTATTTCTACAAAAGAAGAAGCGTATTAATGAAAGAAGAAGCAAGGATGCAAGTTAAATCTCCTTAGTCACTGACAGTATAAATTATCTTCTATTGTTTCATTATCAGTTTAACCGCTGGACCATCAAGCCTCTTGGAGAAGAAAGACCTGACCTGCCGGACAAAATGAGAACAACTATTTGTATTCTGTTTGCCTGCATGCTGTTTGTGTATGTTGAAGGTAATTTATCTTACACTATCTGTACATACACAGAATATCATAAAATAGATATGAAGAATTTGAAGCTGCTGTTCTGAATATTATTAATTGGATTTGGAAAAATTTGTAGGGCAATAAAGGAGCCAGGTGCATGTTCTTGGTTTTGAGCAAGAAATTCAAGCTTCAAATAGCCTCGTTCAGAAATGTATCAGTATGAATTGGATAACTTGTAAAATTTTCAGAAACGTAAATTTCTCTAGAAAAAAAATGCAGTCATTTGACCAGTGTTTTACTGAGAGTCTGTAAAATTTTGAGAATCATACTAGCAGCTGGGACAATTTTCTGACTGAAGGAGTTTTGAATATGGTACATTCTTGGGGTACATATATACTGCTAAGGCACTTTGCAATTTTTGTATGATTTTGTTTTGTTAAAGGCATTGCCATAGTTCCCAAGGGACGTTGCCTGTGCAAGGATGGTGATGTGAACTTCATTCCACACAGAAACATACAGAAGATTGAGATCTTTTCTCCTAGCCCAGCCTGTAAACAAGTGGAGATCATGTAAAGAATTACATGTTTAATAGCTGTTTAAAAAGTATTGAGTATATAAAAAAGCATTCTTAACCTGTACAGATTACACACACATTCATTAGTGTGTGTCCATCTCTAGTGTCACACTGAAGGATGGAGGGCAAAGGTGTTTGAATTCTGAGTCCAAATTTGGCAAGACCTGTATCAAGAAGGCAGAAAATAATAAAAGGTATAACCTTACCTTTTTTCTTGGTTAAAAAAAAAAAAGAAAAAAAAGATATTGCTAATGCTTAAGATAATGCAATCTCATTATGCAACAGATGTATGCAAACTGAATTTGTCTTGTTACATGTTCACTATTTAACAAGTCCATTAACTGTTTCAGAAAGAGAGAGCAGAAGACACGGAGTCATCAGCAAAAATCTCCCGTGATCTCCAAGAAATAATTAATTTGAGTAACATTTCATCTGACTGGTGAAAGTTATTAAAAAAAAATCACAATTAATCTAAAGTTTCTAAATAAAAAGCAAAAAAACAAAATCATGACTAAATGTTCTAAATAAAAGTTAAATCAAATCATGATTATACAAAGCTCTAAATAAATGAAAATCAGGTTCTTTGAATGCTGAATCTTTTAAAACTTTCAGATTAAAATCAAACCAGTTAAGGTGACATATAATTGCACATTTATATGAGTGATAATTTTGTCTACATTTATATTGTATTTTCAAATTGCATTCCATATGATCTGACTGAAACCTTTACATGTAACTACTTATGCAATTAAAGTCAATGTACTTCAAAGGCAATTTTCTTTCTTTGCTCTAATAAAAATAAAAAAATGGATTTACCACTTTGAAAATGAATTTACCATTCTGTTTGAATATACAGCAGTCAGTGTGGCAATAATCGACATAAGTGGAATGGTTACACAAGTCCCAGTTTCATCATTTCAAAACACAGCTAATGGCAGCTATAGAGGGAAGGAATTCTGAATGGAATTGTCTCAGTTGTGAAACGTTGTATTTGGGCCTTAAAAATACAAAAAAATATAAAAAGAAAAAATATAAGAAAATATATTCATATAAATGAATTATATAAATACATTTATAAAATGCACTATCATCCCATATATTTTTATTCAAAAAAATTCCAAAGGCACTTATGTATTTTTATAGATTTGCATTCACTCTTCGACTACTGTAGCTTTTATTACATATGTTACTCTACAGTATTACTACCCATCTTGGAAGGCTGGAATTGGAATTTTATTAAGCCATTGTGTTAAGTACACTCACCCTGAGCTCCTTTTGCTGATCCCTGAATAAAATATTTGGTCCCCATGTTACCTACTTTACTCTATAAATTGGTCCAATGGCACAGTAGTGGTTATAACACATTGTGGGCATTGTTGTAGTACTTCAGACACATTAAAAGAACAACAAGGATAGCTTTTCAAAACAATGGCCAGTTTATTGGCTACATGGACAGGATGGGGCAAAACAGGAAAACACAAAGGAGGAAAGAAGCTCATTGACTCATGTACTGTTAATACTCTTGCATTGCATGAATGTGACCATGTTTGGAACAGAGAAACAAAAGCACTCACAGAAGGCTGTGACCCATCACCGTTCCACAGAACCAGTACCGATAGCTGGGTCCCGCTGTAAGAGCACCAAGTGCGCAAGCTTATGTCACTGAGGCTTATGAGAGACAGGGGTGTGTAGGTCACACTTTGAATGGAGCTCACATCACTGCGTGTGAAAGAGCACCAACAGAACAGCATACTGTTCCACGGCTGTGCCGTGTAGCTGTAAATGCATGAGCCCCACTGCAAGATTTCCAAAGATGCGTTTATAAAAGGGCTGGTGAGCAGCGGGATACATCCCACAGACTAAAAACTTGACAGCAAGTTAAGAGTAAAAGTATCATTGCGTTCCTTAGCTGATGCTTTTCTCCAAAGCGAATTACAATTTCACACACTTATACAAGTATGTATTTACAGGAGAAATTACCGTAGCAGGGCTCTGCTTTTGAACCTGCAACCTACAGGTCACAAGTCTATGTTCTTTACCCCTGTGCTACATGCTGGCCTTGGAACAATTTAATTTTTCTAATGAATTTTCATTTCACACCAATATGTTATAGCATATCAGATGAGCAGATCAAAAATGAACTTATGAATAACCCACAGAAAACAGGAATAAAAATCAATACTGACTTCTGTTGTGTCAGATTTTTGTATAGCCTGGTAACATTCAAATGTAATAACTGGAGGCCGTTAAAGTGTTACCCTGTAGTTCAGCAGGATTATCTAAGGTTTGCCCTTCTGCAATATTGCACTGAAGTCCATATGGACTCGCCTCTCACTGAGAACTATAGATACACATCTGAAACAAAACACTAAAGCAGAATCACACAGACCTTTTTGTTAACAATTTCACACCACATAAAGAAAGCAATGCTGTGCTCTTGAATTAAAATATAAAGTACACCTCTGACCACTGCACAGAAAAACTCATCTTTTGGCCAAAGCACCTGAACGGAACTAAAAGTGACGCCGCCAAATCAGTTAAAATGAACACCGAACTCAAATACAGTAGAACTCAAAAGATCTGAGAGTCAGTCGATTATGGTCACTGCAAAGGATACTAAAAACTTACTTTAATAAATTGAAATCTCTCTATTTAAACCAGAGATTATGCAAAAGTAGAGGCAAATTAGGGTGAATATGTAAAATCCAACTGTTCTCTAACAGTAGTAGTTACCCTCACCACAGCGCTACATCCTTAGGCAATACTGACATACACCAGTTTTTACTGTACCATTTTCTCTACATGACCATGAGTCTTAGGGATTTTTCTCATCTCTTTTTGAAGGAATACTTTCACTTAAAAGCAGTTCAAAACATTATTTAGGTGAAGTGTAGGAAATGCCTTCAAATTCTGTTCATATTAAACAATTCACATTTTTAATCTTTTCACTGAATCATCTTCAGGGTGCAGTGAGACTGGGCCATCTCAGAATCAGAACAGGTAAAATACATAAAACCCACACTTGTACAAAACATATTTTGTAAATATAAAATTGACAACATGTCTTCAACGGATGGCGTAATTTGGGAAACTGGACAATTTAGGAACCTGGACGTAACCAGTCGGTTCAATAAAACGACCTTATTTAAGTTATTTTTTCCATCTGTATTAGAAATACACACATTTTCAGAACCGCTCATCCCATACGGGGTCACGGGGGAACCGGAGCCTACCCGGTAACAGAGGGCGTAAGGCCGGAGGGGCAGGGGACACACCCAGGACGGGACGCCAGTCCGTCGCAAGGCACCCCAAGCGGGACTCGAACCCCAGACCCACCGGAGAGCGGGACTGCGGTCCAACCCACTGCGCCACCGCACCCCCGTATTAGAAATAACTGTGGGGAAATAAGATTGTAAAAATACTGACTCAAAGTGACACCTTGCCAAATATTGCAAGTCACAGACTAAACAGATGAAATATGCAAAAAAAGTGGATAAGCTGGCTTCAAGTATGCCAGTGCTACACAACACATATACCAAAAAAAAAAAAAAAAAAAAAAATTGCTGCGATAATCTCTGCTTTTCTAAAAACCCAGGAAATGAGGCCCCAAAAATTATGCTGCACACACAATTTCCCCAAATAGCTGTGGCAGTGGAGGGGGGGTCAAAGAAACGGCTCACACACTCTGTGAGTAGCAGGCAGCACTTCTACGTGAGAGTAAAATCTAGGCACAGTCATAAAAAATGGCAGAATGTGCTCTAAAACACATATAAATATATTGTATCTACTGTATGTGTAGCTGATGATCCACCTGTTTATGCTGTATTTTAACAGTTGATAAAACAAAGCCATATGGCAAGAAATGCCTTAAAATACACTGTAAACAGGTTCACCAGCTCAAATTAAATGTGTAGTTAGTTTTAGTGTAGTTACATCGAAAGTGAAGGTACACAGAATTTGGGAGTAGTATGTAGCCTCTAACACTCAGGGGTATCATCACAGTCATAGAGAAATGTTTAAAATCCACTCTTTTCTTAATATAGAAGAAAAGTCACAATGCTATTGTGATATTGTCTTGCAGTTCCCACATATTCATGTAAAAATGTCTCACCTTAACAAAAAGGGAACCGTAACAAGTAAAGCTGTTAAAAACAGTTAGGGTATTACTGTGGGCTGCCATTTATTCTGCGCATAGGACATCCTGTAAATGACTTCTACTGCATTTTTTTCCCCTTCAGATCAAGAAGACCTACAGGATGCAGCAGGAGAATCCAAACACACACCCGGAGACATCACGGCGTAAATCCAGAGCAGCAAGAACTACCTACAGCAGACTGCTCTTGACGATGTTCCGGTATGATGAAGGCAGTTGCGAGCTTCTCTGTTGGTCAAATGCGGCCACCGCGATACAGTCCAAGCTCCACACTGTGCTAGGTGATGCCAGAAAGCACTAGGAGTGAAGTATGGGCCTCACACTTTTTACTGCGGTGCTCCATGACTGCTACTGACTTCGAGGGCGTGCGCATCAGACGAACCACCCTCCAGTGCAAACAAGCAAAGTTTATATCTTATAGAAAAAATTCATTAAGAATAAAGCAAATTAAACAATATTCTTTGAAATGGGTCATCAAGTTTCAGGGCAAACTTCATGTAAAACTGATACAATATGTGCATGTGAAAAAGGCAGTTCATTTGCATTAAAAATGATGTGGCTGCCTTTGAGACTGTCAATCTTTTCCTTCCATTAGGCAAACTTAACATTTTAAAAACACGGAGACCAGTGCCGGACACAATGTCCCATGCATAAATCTTTACTTCATAGGGAGCACTCTGGGGACAGATGGCTGTCATTTCATAAAATTCTTGAGTGATCAATTTAGATACTATTCAGTTCAGGTTTGTTCAGCAGAGTGAGAAACTGCCAATAATTGTGTGTGTCATCCTTTCAGGTGGGATGCAATGACTGCTAACAGTCCCTGGAGACTGCAGTGCAGGCCATGTTTAAATTTACTGTAGTTGTAACAACTTTCCAGAAATAACTGAGGATACATTCATTCATTTTAGCTGACGCTTTTCTTCAAAGTGACTATTTACTCATTTATACATCTGGCTAGTTTTTACTGGAGTAATTGAGAGTGAGTACTTTGCTGGTGGTTACAGTGGGTGGAGGTGGGATTTGAACCTGCGATTTCTGGGCCCAAAGGCAGTAGCTCTAACCATTACACTATTAGCTGTCCCAATTTTCATATGACATCACAATAACCTCATGATGTTATTGAAAGGTTTCTCTAAAACCTGGATGGACTATAAGCCTCAGAAAAAAGAAACTGCAGAATTTTCTTAGAATACTGAACTGCGACTGGGGGTGTTCAAAAAGAATTTGTATGAAATATCCTCAAGCAATATTCAGAAGTAATTCCATTCAGGTAAGAAGAACCCATGTGCTACTGACTCAAGGACTCAACTACTGCAAATCTGAACAGAAGAGAATAATGCTTACAAAATCTCTATGATATGAGAGAATGTGTATCTTACAGAATTTCCTTTAACTATTTCAAGGTGAAAAATCTCAAATTCATACTCGTATGCTCAGCTGGCTTCATCAGATTTCAAATACGCTGTCCACATTATCACCTGAAGATTCTTAACACCAAGGACCTGAACAGATTGGCAGGTTTATGCATTTCCAGCAAACATAGCAGTTTGACCTTTGAAAAATAAAATATACATGTGCTGTGTTTTACCACAAAAATAAAATCTTTTTGGTTCATGTGCATACTGCTTGCAGCAAATAATACATTTTTTTAAGAAAAAATGCATAGTGTAGAAGTAGCAGCACGGAAACATTACAAAGAAAATATTTAGTTTTACTGAATAGGGCTGGGATCCTATTTTAAATCTTACCGGGCACTATTTTTTTTCTTGAAATTTGTGACATTACAGATAAATCACAGGTTTTTTTTTTTTTTTTTTTTAAATCAACTATAAGCTTTTTTACTCTGAAAAGAGATATAAACAATTTCCATACCTACTGGAGACTCTAGGCAGGATGCATGGTCAGAGGACATGATTAATATGAACTTACAGTGCTCACATTTATAGACCAGTCAGTTCAGGATAAAATAGGGGTAGTTCCAACTGCACATCTTAAGATAAAAAAACAAAAGTATCCCAACCCTAATTTGGTGTCAAGCTTTGAGACAAAATGAGTAAAATCCATGTGCAAACATTAAAAAGGAGCACCTTGGCAGAGGTACTGATCAGTGTGGCGGCCATACTTCACTCCTTGCCGCTAGGATGGAGGTGGGTGGTGGAGGCTCCGAGTGTCCACAGCTGCAGGATGGGGACGGGGGTGGGTGCCGTACTACCTCTGGACGGACAGGTGCAGGCCATTGAGTAAAGCTGCAGGTGGGCGCAGCTCCAGCTGGGCCAGCAGAGAGAAGTGGTCAGAGGGGATGTGTGGGTGTGGACAGCCTGTGATGTTGTTGTCCATCAGCCACTGCGCATCCAACGGCCCCAAAACACCCAGGACACTCATGTGGGTCTTGGAGTAGAAAATGTAGTCAATCACGCCCTGGGGAGACGGGAGGAATTGAGTGGTTGGGTTATGCAAAAAGGAATGTGTGCTGTTTAAGAAACACTGCAATGGTGGAAAATGCGGAATAAAGATTCATTTGTAACAAACTGTATGTTTTCCTTCTTTGGTTCTTTTTAGTTGCAAACTGAAATCAACAGCTCACCGTTACTTGTAATCATTCAAAGAATAAGAATGATGGAGTGATCACTCATTCAAATCAGACAGCTAATAACAGAGACACAAAACACATCTCTATAATGTACTTTACATAGGAATAACCTAATTTCATCCAAACCAATGTATTCATATGCAGGCTCCCCATTCATTCTTGATAATCTACTTGTAAGATCAGTTGTCATATAAAACAAGTAATTACCATTTAAATGAGAAAAATACTGCATTGCTGAGTGTCAAACATTCCCTCTTTTTTTCCATCTGCCAAACATGCAAAAGTGAGGTACCAATTAAACACAGGAGAAAGTAAATCAAATCCAAGTCCAGAACACCCGAAGTACTTTGAATACTTTTACATCCTGGCTTAAGACAAACATATTCAAAATCACTTATACAAAGGACATTTGAGTGTTCCTCATTTCTATCTCCATTCCCTGCTATCATTTATCTTTATATTCTTTCTTAAATATTTCACTTTTATTTTAACATCCTTCTGCTGTTCTTGGGCAGCATGGTGGCACAGCAGGTGACAGTCTATTCAAAATTTTCATGGACACTTTTCTCCAGGTCTCCTGGTTTCCTCCCTCAGACCAAAGACTCCAGTCCCTTGCAGAGCGAGTGAGTGAACTGGCATCCCATTCAGAGTGTATTGTTTCACATCTTCTCCTTAAAACACCTAGGTTCAAGACCACTGTGACCCAGCTTAGGACAATAAGTTAATAATAATGGCTAGATTCTTTTTTTTTTTTTTTTTTTGAAACTTTCAAAATGCTACCCCCCCGTTGTTCTCTTATCTCCTCAGTTTTTTGTCTTATGTAATCTATGTTATCTTATCTTTATCAGTCTATTTCCTTTCATCACTTATAAATACGTGCTTGATTTTTCAGTGCTCCACATCACCATAGTGAGAAAGAACTGAACTGTAATTTTTAAAATGCTGAGCTGTAACTGAAACCTATCTTTGTGAAGTGGATCACATAGCTGCTATAAAACAGAGATTGATAACGAGTATCGCTATATCACCTGATATGGCAATTAATGTATTTACTGATATAGTCTCTTGTGACGAATGTAACTGCTCTCTGGTGAACTATCTGTAAATTTTAATTTATGCCAAAAGAAAAATAAATCAAATCAGCGTTATTACCTTTCATACGAGTTCTAGATCTTTTATCTCAAGTTTTAATCTAATAGATAAGACTTTCATTTGCCTCTTCACCTTCTTTTAGCACTTTCTTCAAAACTTTTATGCTTTAAGACTCCTCATAATAAATGATAATGGTTTTAAAATATGGTACAGCTTGAGTTTTCTAAAAGATACTAGTGAGCATGAACACAGCCACACAACACCTGGGATGTAGAGGAGAAGCCATACTTTAAGGGGTTGGGGGGCTAGTCACTTTGTGTAATGCTCAATATCAGCGAGGTTCACATTTTGAACTGAAATTTTTGCTCTCAAGTGTATTCTCATGTGTCTTGATAACATTTAAGTGCAACGTGATCCGCACAACTTTGCACACATCGCACTATTTTATTTAACCTTTAATACTGGGACTCCACATCCATATCTTGCTGTATATTTCTAATACATCGTTATATTTCTGTTATTCCACATTGTTAGACCACTATATATTTTTACCACTATATTTTTATCTTATTTTATTATTTATTCTATCCTATTTTCATCATTATATATTCTTCATACTTTTGCAGTAAGTTTCTAATTTCTATTTATTTGTACTGCCTTATTTATATTACCTCTTCTATCGGTCTGTATTACAGACAGTTGGAAAAGCATTCCACTGCACGTCATACTAAGTATAGTTGTGTATGACAAATAAAACTTGAACATTTAATGATACAAATTACATGTTATCATAAGTACCATACTCTTTTAGCAAGGGGACAAAACAGAGACATAGGAATATCGCAAGGAGAACTCTCTTACCTTGAAGTCGTAAGTATAATTGGTGTAAGGCATCAGATCGCTCTCATAAGCGCTCTTCAGCTGGAAGCCATGTGTGATGCTGCCTTCTGTGTTCCCATTTTTACTGGTGCAGCTGAAGTTTGTCAGACATTCACTATAGCGGAGTTCTCTGAAGTCCTTGTGATTTTCCGCTACACCACCATTGCTCAAATACTCAACCACTCCTGGACAAAAAAAAAAAAAAAAAAAAAAACTTCTTACCTTTTTTTTCTTACACTATGTTAATTTTTCTATTCATAAACTACAAAAGTTATTTTCAAAGGAGTTCAGTTCTCAAAATACATTCCAACTTTGTAGGAGCTTTGTATGTTTTAATATCATGAACTGTACTAATTCATAAACTCTGTTTTCTATAAATTCAGTCCAGAGATCGTAGTACTGTAAGTAATTTGGTGCTTTTCCAGAGCTTTAGGCCTACAGAGATAATATACTGAAAAGAGCAGCACAGTGGCACAGCGAAGATTACTGCTGTCTCATAGTGCCTCAGCAGTGCGAAAGGATGTGGGTTCGATCCCTGCTCAGTCTGTGGAGTTTGCATGTCCTCCTCGTGCCTGTGTGGGTTTCTTCCGGGTGCTCTGGTTTCCTCCCACAGTCCAAAGACATGCTGTTCAGGTGAATTGGTGACTGTAAATCATCCATAGTGTGAGAGCGAGAGAGTGTGTTCCACTGATTTATGGATGAGTGACCCATTGTAAGTAGGGTATCTAACATTGTTAAATCACCTTGAGTGACTAAGGTGTGGGCTGGTAATACTGCACAGGTGGTCCCCGATTTATGATGATGTAACGTTCCTCGAAACCCATCGTAGGTTGAAAATGCATTTAATACACACCTCTACATGACAGAATGAAAGGTGCGGATCGCTGCCGCTGCCCAGTATCGTGAGAGCGTATCGCTCTGCATAGCGGTTCCCCGGGAAAAAACCTAAATTCAAAATTCGAAGTACAGTTTCCACTGAATGGCCATCACCACATCACCATCGTAAAGTCGAAAACAATCATAAGTTGAACCATCGTAAATCAGGGATCACCTGTACAGTGTTCATTGGAAGTCACTTTGGAGAAAAGCATCTGCTAAATGAAGGAACATAATGAAGGTGTACTCCTTTTCTAAAACCTGCCCATACCCGAGTCTGGCAATGAGTTGAGATCTGCACACAAGACAATGGGGATGGAGGTGGAGTCCAGAGATGCTGAGCTGGATGCCTCAGACTCAGAGGCCTTCTCCACAATGCTCTTCAGTTCTGAGATGAACATCATGGTCTGGATGAGCTTCACATCAGAGAACTCTGGGTCCCAGTGCATGTGGGCATTGGCCACCAGGAGGAGCTGTTTCTCTTGCAAGGGCTTTGCCCCTGAAATGCAACCACAAAATATTGGAATCGCACACAATTCAATTAAAGACGTGAGCAAAAATCACAAGCAGTTGTCAATACACAACAAAAGCCTATTTTAATATATTGCTGAATGGACTAAATTGGTAAAATGTAAAGGGATGGTATCCTAAGACCAGTAGTTCCACAGCAACTTGCATGGGTTTCTTCTGGGTGGTTCGGTTTCCCCCAGTGGTACAAAGACATATGTTTCCGGTGAACTGGGGAATCTAAACAGCCCGTAGTGTGTGTGTACATGTGAGTGAGTGTGTTACAGTGCACTGCTGTATAAATGGGTGAAAGAGTATAGTCAGTTTAGTGAAGTCTAGCTAGCATTATAAGTTGTCTTGGATAAAGGTGTCAGCTAAATACTGGTCACTGTATGTCACTATATGTCACTATGAAGAAAATAAAAATGTAAACGATGAGGATAATTTGTTTTTAATGCACTCACCTAGAGTTCTATAAAGATGGAAGCAGACCCTAGGAAGCTGCTTTTCACCATTTGAATGTATGCATATTTGATCTTCATTTCAACAATACTGAGCAATAAAGGTAATCTAATGTAATAAATTACAATGAAAATTTTCCTTCGCAATCTTTTAGTTAACTGAAAGGCACAGAAAAATGAATTTAAAATTGAAGGTTGACAAAACGCTGCTGTGGAAAAAATAAGTACACCTCTAAGTTTCAGTACCTGGGTTTGCCAACTTTTTCAGAACTCACTTCTTGTAGGTGTCTCTTATAATTGCCCATCAGTCTCCTACACTGACTTGGAGAAATTTCTGTCAACTCCTTACAGAATTCCTTTAACTGTGTGACACCTTGCATATACTGTCCACTTCAAGTCTCCCCAAAGCATTTCTAATGGGTTAAGATGTGAGCTTTCATTTGGCCATGCATTAACTCTCCATTTCTTCTTTTCGACCCATTGTTCTGTGGATTTGCTTGGATGTTTTGGGTCATTGTCTTGTCAAATGGTGCACTTATGGTTCAGCTCCAGCTTTGGACAAATGACTTTATGTTACCCTCAAGTGCTCTCTGGAACAATGTAGTATTCATGACTAACTCTATGATGGCAAATTGGCCAGGCCCTGAGGCTGAAAAGCAGCCCTAAACCATAATTCTTCCACCACCATGCTCTACAGTTGGTATGCGGATCTGTTCAAAGGCAATTTTTAATTTGGCCAAACATGATGTATGGCATTGTTGCCAAAGAGCTCTACCTTTGTCTCATCTGCCCAGGGCACAGCTTCAAATAGCTGTCTGGTAAACTTCAGTCATGCATCTATATTACTTTTTCAGACTGCACACATATAGCAAAGCGGCCTGTCTCATTTGGATGGTGGACTCGTGCACTTCACATTTACCGAGGAGAGACTTGCCTGTAAATCCCCTGATGTTATCGTGGAGTTTTTGGAGACATCGGCTTCATATTTTAGTCAGCTCTTTGGCTGAATTGGGGAGAACAACCTGGCCTGGATAGACTACCAACGGTTGAAAATTTCTCCATTCGCAAATGACCTTTCAGATAGTGGAGCAATTAACTATAAATTGCTTGAAAGTGGCTTTAAAACCCTTCCTAGACTCATAGGCATCAACAGTCTTTCTTCTGAGGGCATGAGAGACTTCACTATAACCTTGGCATGATGAATCGTTAAGACCAAACCAGACCACAAGTTGAGGTTTACATGAGACAGTGCCCTTCAAGTTAGTCTCTAATGATGTTCTAATCATTTTCACCTGATTCTAAATTTTAGCCACTGATGCAATTTTAAAAGGTAGGGGTGTCAAATTTTTACAGAGAATAAAATATCATTTCTATTGACTCAAATAGTACAAATAAGTGCAAAATGTGTTTTAAATATATCTCATCTCCTTTATCAGTATAATTGAAATGACAATCAAATATTCTTTTGTTCAAAAATGTCAGTGACCCCATTGTTCTATTACAGCCATTATATCATAACCATTTCTTGCTATTTTAATTTATATAATACCCCCAATTCAGTTGTATGTTGTTACCCAATTCTTACGTGTCACCTTCGTAGCAAGATACATGCTGAACTCCAGAAGCAGATATTCCTCAGATGCACATGCTATGAACGACCCGCTTCTTTTCCATCAACAGGCTTCGTCATGCAACATAACACACTTGGAGGAGACTATTACTTTCCCAATTACACTGCAGCCCTGTCAGCACCCAGCTGACCAAAGATGGTGTTGTGAGCAATGAGAAAAAACATAATTTAATGCAACATGGGCCAATTTATGTTTCGGGGCCTTTCGGGTCACTGATGCTGTTGCTGGAGATAGAGCCTCAAAGTAGCATCTCCATCCCAATTTAACAATACAACAGTTTTCAGAGTCAAGAGGTCAACTGATATAGAAGGAATTCCTTACCGCCAGCAAAGAGCTCTTTATTGACCTCTAACAATACAGCTACGCCGATGTTGTCTTTTGTCATTACTCGATTCAGCATGACCTCCGACCCTTCTGAGTTTGCCATGGCCACCTGATTGAACTCCACAGTATGCTTTTGCACAAGCGTGAATCTGGAATAAAGAACGACACATGCCCACATATTTCATCTGTCGAATCTGAATAAATACAAAAGTGTTCAAGAATGTTTGTCAAGAATACTTAGAGCCAGTCAAAATTCACACAGAATGCACAATCAAGAAAAACCCATCATTCTGTGGCGTAATTCATTCTTTTTAAATGTTATATTTTCAAATAGGTCATTACTGAAATCAGGAAATATTCACAAGACTGTCACACTAACAAATATTCAATGACGTGATAGGCACAGTCACAAGGAGGAAACATGGTTAAAAACCAACTTGTCTGTTTTGAAGAATATTGCACAACCATCCACGTGTTTCCTCTCTGGCTCAGACACCAGTTTGGCACGAGACTTTGGACAGAAGTAGCCATCGTAGCCACGCTCCTTCAGGGTTTCCAGAAAGAGGGTATAATATTGCTCAGTTTCCACTTCCTACAATATAGAGCAAAAATGCAGATGACAATTTAGAGGTTTCCCCCTCAGGAAAATCACAGCCCAACTTAATTTCCCTCAATGGAGTTCTGTCAGAAATGGCAAAAGTCACTTGATAGAAGTGAATGATAAAATTTACTAAAGATCCATTACTTTTACGTAGTTAAAAAAAAAAAAAAAAAAAAATTTGTATATATTGAGCATATACAGACTGCATGTGTATATAAAACCCATTACAAAGAATGGTGAGCCACCAGCATCTGTTCCAAGAAGTATGAGTCTGAATGGAAAAAGTTACATTTAATTGCAAAACTGCTGTCTTCCATTATCTTTCTCTTGTATTGTCAAAGCCATAGCGTTTACCTGAAGGCTGATGATATCTGCATCACAGTTGGTGATCTCCTCCATGATTCCCTTTTTCCTGTACTCCCAGTTCAGTGCCCACGATGGACAATAGCCGTACAGCTGCCTTGTGGCATACTTGTCACACAGCACATTGTAACACATGATGGTGAACATAGCTGGAGAGGATAAACATGTTGTTAAACATCATTTCAACACACACGGAGGGAGCATCCTATAACTGACTTCTGAACATCTAATAAGTTTTTAAATGTGACTTTATACCTTTGTATAGCTTGAGGATGTATGAACACAGAATAAAACCAACCTGTCGGGATCATTTGGTCTCGTTCTTTCAGAGTGATCCATGGTCTTTGGGGAAGCTGTTCTGGATGCACTAACACAGCACATAAAGTAAAATAAGTCCAACACACACCAAAAGGACAGGGAGGACAGAGAGATCGAGGTAGAGAAGAGACACGAGAGCCATTTATTTCTCATAGTTTGTCATATTTTAAATTGCAAATACGTTTTGTAAAATTATTTCCCAACAGTTACATTCAGAAGAGCTGCCCATTTTCAACTAAAATTGTAACATGGACCATGGAACAGTCTATAGGTCAGTATTAGAGAAGGTTCTTTAGTCAATACATCGAAATCTTGAAGTCTGCTATCTTTTTCAGTGTTGCAGTCCACGCTGCTGTCTGTCCAGCTGTGTCGGCTTCTTTGTGCTGTGGGGACATTTACCTGGTTGAGACCTGCGATTACTCATTATTTGCACTACCCCCTCACCTACTTCACGTGTTGACCAAAGATGGCAAGTCCAAACACCACAAGACCATACCAGAATGTACTTTACTCACAACACCAACCCAAACCCAAAATGTGTAACATTAGAATGTCTGTGAGTGGTGGACACCCGTTAGCCTTGGACCCCCAAGGGTTTTTTTAATCCATACAAGTATGCGCATCATTGTTGGATGGCCATCTCTGTCTTTACATTATTTTGTGTTAAGGGCTCCGAAGCAAAATGTTGGAAGACCATTCCAGAAAAATTAAATAAATGTTAATATAGTAAACAGCTGAGAAAAAAAATGTATGAGTACCTGCGAGATTGTCAAGCATATAATTTAGCAACTTTCTGGTTCCATCTGGTTCCTGGTAAAGGTTGAGGATATCTTGTGACAGTGGATTTCCTGAAAAAAAGATTACAGTTGTTTTACATTGGGGGGTGTGGGGGCGCAGTGGATTGGACCGGGTCCTGCTCTCCAGTGGGTCTGGGGTTCGAGTCCCGCTTGGGGTGCCTTGCGACGGACTGGCGTCCCATCCGGGGTGCGTCCCCTCCCCCTCCGGCCTTATGCCCTGTGTTGCCGGGTAGGCTCCGGTTCCCTGCGACCCCGTACGGGACAAGCAGTTCAGATAATGTGTGTGTGTGTGTGTGTGTGTGTGTATATGTGTGTGTTTTACATTGGTCTAGAATGTGACTTTACATCCATAATTTAGCAAGGTACAATAGCGCAATGTAAACACTGAATTTAAAAACTGTCATGGCGAGATTGGTGTCACAGGCCTACATTTCAATATGTCTATCTAAAAATCTTGTCAACTCAGTCTTTGTAACATGAGACCATTATACTGATGAAAAAATACCTTTCAATCCCAATGTTTGTAGTCGAAACAGCCGTCCAAGTTCATAAGGCAGAACCCGCAAAAGATTGTTATTTAAAAGTAATTCCCTGTAAAACATAAACAGATGGGACAAATTCACATTTTAAAAACAGAGCGTAGTATTATCATCCTGTTTAAAGACCAATTTACAGCAATTTTCTTATGCAAAAGTCTATCACACACATTTAATAAAACCCCACACATCCCCTAGATACAGCAGAAAGAAACTGCACTGTTCCACTTGAGCCCTGTGTTTCCGGGTTAGGCTCCGACTCGCCGTGACCCTGCTTGGGACAAGCGGTTTCAGTCAGTGTGTGTGTGTGTGTGTGTGTGTGCGTACTGTTCCAAAGTAGCATGTACCAAAACATATGCTATATTTACACACTACAAGTCACACAGCCTTGTGACTGCAGGAGTGACACATTCGTTCATTCCAGAAGGCATTAGTTGGGAATGATGACATCATGGCTGACGATCTACAGTACACTAAATGCCCTTGCCTGTGGGTAAATCAACATTCTACTCCCACTGCTTTTGCTAAACCAAAGAGAGGAACTGCCTAAATTTCCAACTCTTAGCTATATACCACTATCAGGGTGTTGTCACCCTTCTCACCACAGACCTGAGAGACACCATGTTTCCAAGTTCTGCTGGGAGGCTGCGCAGCTTGTTGGAGGACAAGTTCAGATACACCAGGTTTTGGAGCTTGGCGATTTCAGGCGGGATGCGGCTCAAATTGTTGTCGTTAAGGTGTAATGCTGTCAAGTGTGTCAGCGTCCACAGTGAACTGCTCAGGCATCTGACCCGTCCTAGAAAAATCAGGCAAAATTAAAACATCCCAATCTGAAAAGTCAATGATACAGGATCAGAATTTATTTATTCACCAAGAAAACTGCCATGTGCCCAGTGCAGCTACTGCTCTTTATCAGAGGAAATAAAAGAACTGATTTTTATACGATCGACATGAAATTTGTATCAAGAAAGAAATGTAAAGTCATGTCCAATGTCAATAGCTTCCATTTTACTCTCTCCAAGGGAAGTTGATGTTTTCAACAACAAAGCTTTCCAAACAGAATGTGGTAATCAGTTCAAATCTTCAATACTGACTGCTTTCCTATTTAAAAACCCTATTTAAAAGTATGAGAGTACAAGAAAAATTTGTCAAAAAAGGAACTAACCAGAGATCTCCAACTCTGACCAGTGTGACTTCTTCCCACTGGCTGCCTCCTCTGCGGACATAATTGTATATAACCTGCGAGGATCTGGGGGATCATATTTTTCTTTTGGCATACCTGTTAATCTGAAATAATAATTTAAAAAAAAAAAAAAAAAAAAGGCAGAAACAAATTCAGTCTAAGATTTTTGGTGCTTCAGATTCCAGTTTCCCTAGACAAGGTACAGCATTTTGCTTTGCTAAACCATAACAATGGCACATTAAACTTAGTCTCACAGCACCAAGACAAAACCTAAGAAAACTGGATGTAAAAGTCTGAAACATTACTGCTCTACCTTAACCAGTTGAAGCAACTGCATAACATGCAACAAGCTTATGTACAATTCTTGGCTATTTAGTTTTCTCAAGGTGATGGTGGTTGTGAGTCATGAGGCACATGATACAGAACTAACAGGACAGGATGTGGTTTTATGCAGTGTGTTTCACTGGCAGCAGAAAGCATAGTGGTTAAGGACAACCGTAGGACTTCTAAGTACTGATTAAACATCCTTTTGTTTAAATGGATGACAATTTAATAACAGCCTCAGCTAACCAAAAGGAACAGTAATAAGCCGAAAATGTGCTCCACCATATTAAAACAGCGGTATAAAAATCAATTTTACTACATTTGATTTGAAAAGTGATATGATTAAACTAGGACCCTTAAATTATGAAATCACATTTCCTCCACACATGGTGACATTATCTGTTATCCTTCCCTCTTGATCTGAAGATCCTTCTACCAGACAGGACTTGCTGACATTAAGACTGAAACATGAATTCACAAGCAACACTTGGCTCTGGAACATACGCCTCCAAAATAGAGACTGACCTCCAACATTCAGTATTCCAGCTGAAAGAGTATCAAGTCACCTCTGACTGTTGCTAAACAAATTCACACACCGGTGTTCATTCATTTAAAGAAATTATACGCAACACCCTTCTTTTTCGCAGCATGTGTGAGGGAGCTTAAGTGTACATGTACATCATTCAAAATTGGAGGAAAAAAAGGAAATACTATAGCTAAGAACATAAAACAACTTTAAACAAATACACCACCATTCAATTAGCACAGGACAAGGAGATGTAACACAGAAATAACTTTCTCCTGTGTCACTAAGGACACGAGTCATCAAGTTTTTTTTTTTTTTAATAATTATTTGCTACCATTCATTCATATGTGCATACACACTTCACAATGACAGAGCAACAAATACGCAGATAGTTTTGAAATAATTAGTAAGGACTGCAATTAAGACACATGCAAACATTTACCAACTGGATTTCTAAACTGAGGAGCAAGTAAGGCACTAAAGCTCGATGTGACTTAAGTACAGTAATATAGTAACAGTAATAAAAAAAAAAATCTATAGGAAGGTTTTCGGGATTTATCTGTCCTGCGTTTAGGCACCTACTCGAACGATGAACATCAGTGCATCAAGTGGATAGTAACAATCTAGGTTTACTTAAGAATCATGTCTGCAGCCATGTTTCTTTCTCTTAATCTAATGGACAAATTGTATTTTTGCTGAGAGATGTACATCGCTTTGGAGAGAAGCATCTGCTAAATGAATAAATGTAAATGTACAGGACTGTACCCATTACGTGTCCATAGCAGAGCTGCTGAGCAAAGGTTTGCACACAAAATTTTACTAACACTTCTCTTCAATTATTTATACAGCTCGGTAATTTAACCAGGATAATTTAGGGCAAGTACCTTGTTCAACGGAAGTACAAGTGAAGGTAGGATTCGAACCTGTGACCTTTAGGTCCAAAGGCAGCAGCGCTAACCACTACACTGTTCCAGCTTGTGGAATACACTTCCCCAAACCGCGTGCCAATGAGAGTTGTGCAACACATGTTTACATTCGTTTCATGGTCTGCTGTTACAAAACAACTCGCTTCATTCTCCAGACAGCTGAGCACCGACTTTTGTGCGCATTCCCCCCCTCCTCCTCCTCCTCCTCCTCAATTATTTGACCCGACTTGACTTGTGCAACTGTCACGCGCGGGGCAGCGGGAAACGCGTCAAAAACGCGCGCGCGCGTACGCCGACAGGTTTTCGTGACGTGGGCACAACGTCTACCAGAAATGTCAAAGAGCTGGTCATTACGTCGCAGAGCAAGAGCGCCAGTAGTTACTAGCCGCACTTATCACGAGCCCTAGTACTTACCGGACTACTAGTTTACAGTGGCTGGACAGTCAAACAGCTTTCATTCAGTAAATGGCGACAACAAGTATAACTTAAACGTGTGGCGAACCTTACTAACTTAGGCACTTGGCCGTATATTCTGAAGAGGGTACCTAGGCTAGTAGGATGTTGTGTGTTCGTACAGTACGGGTAACTTGTAAAATTTGCCCAAAACTATAAGATACTTACAGTAAATTAATGCATAGCGGTAGTATGAGCGACGTCGATGACATACTCGTCACATGATTCGCTACTAGCAATCCAAGCATTTGTTTCTATAAGCACGGATCCCCCGGCGGGCCTGTTTTCCCAGACGAAAAAAGTGGTGTAGGCACGAATTCCAAAAAGCAAAGACATGTCATGTGACGTCGCCGAGGTGAATGAAATTCGTGCGGGCGGATTCGCCAAAGTTAAGCCTAAAGGAGCACCTGAAACGCCGCAGGCTTTTTGAAAGCATTTCAGTGGCCATGGGCCACAAGCATACATACACATAGTAGCTATTTTGCTGCAGGCAGCGGAACGTGTCGGGGCCTCGCTACACCTCAGCGCAGCGCGCTATGGAAACGGGCAGCTGCGCACACGACTCTCGTTTAAAATAGATCCTCTGAGCCCGGGAAGGACGCAGCAGGCACGTAGCACGGGCTCGACGCGCGGCTCGCACACGCACGGCACAAGCCCGCCATTTCACTTGTTCTCATTTCACGTTTGTTCCGTGGCGGGTGTGCGTACCTGCATTCAGTGTGCGATAAAGACGATCCGGCGCGGTGCTCTGGAGAGACATGCAGCCGGCGGTGCTCCGGCGTCCGCGCCTCCTGAGCGCTCCTGAGAGCCCGGCCGAGAGCGGAGAGGGGCAGCAATCATGGCCGCCGCTCCTGAGCTCGCGGAGCGCGCCCCCTCCGCCGAAAGGTGCGAGCAGTTCACGGGGGGAGTTCGCGCAACACGACTCCAGACTCTCCTCTTCCCCTCCCAGCACACGTGCCGTACATGTGTGCACCTGGGGCGCGTGCAGCCGGTGGGGGGGAGGGGTGTGTACCGACACACGGCACGCGCCCGCGGAGTAAAGGGCGCGAGAGCGCCAGAAACCATCGCGGCAATACTCCTCTACTCAAGACCAAAGTTTATAACTGTGGACCCTCAACTTTATTTGTCAAAACCAGTCTTATTTCTGGCTTACTTAACATTTCACATAGTCTATGGCGAAAACACTGTAGCAGTTCTGTATTGGTGTTCAGTGGAACGGTTCACGTACGCGAGTTTCCACTTAGTGCTGTGCCGTGTGTGTGAAGGAGAAAAAGTGGAATTCTTACAACGCATTAATGCACTTTTTTAGGTGTGTGTCGGCACAGGAACAGCAGGCAGCGCACGTTGGATTTCCCCCTCTCTCTAAGGAGCAGAATAAATGAGGAAACTTGCCGTGAAGTGTCATAAAATTGAGTATCTGAGGCGAAAGGTGTAAGGGAACTCAATAAATGCAATATTTGTTCGTTAAATGGCTGGTTACATGTGAGGTGCAAAGTACAGAGTGAGGAAACCGATCTTTGGTTTTGGCTGTAGAAGATGGACAAGCTATGGGGTCACTGGAGGCGCCTGGGAAAAAAATCCAGCCCTACAGAGCAATGGCGCCCCCTGGGGGAGTAGAGGAGTAACGGCCACACACCTGCAGTAGGAAGGGTTCTGAGAGCAGCTGAATATTCATTCATTCATTCATTTATTTATTTAGCAGATGCTTTTCTCCAAAGTGACTTCCAATGAACTCTATGTAATGTTATCAGCCCACACACCTTATTCACCAGGGTGACTTACACTGCTGGATACACTACTTACAATGGGTCACTCATCCATACATCAGTGGAACACACTCTCTCTGTCACTCACACACCGTGAGTGAACCTCAGCAGCATGTCTTTGGACTGTGGGAGGAAACCCACACAGACACAAGGAGAACATACAGACTGAGCACGAGGATTGAATACATGGCCTTTGGCACCATCCTGGTGCTGTGAGACAACAGTGCTACTCGCTGTGCCACCATTTAGATGATGCTTGGCTCCAAAGCGACAGTGTTAAGCCACCTACAACCGCTTACCCATTTAATACAGCTAGGCGATTTTACTGGAGCAATGTAGCATTCCTTCCTCAAGGGTACTACAGCTGGAGGGGGGATTTAAACCCACAACCTTTGGATACAAAGGCAGCAGCTCTACTACCACTACTCTACCAGCTGCCCTCACCATGTATTATTATCCTTGACTTAACAGACATCCGTGTCTAAAGTGGCTTACAGTGTTAGATCAGCAACTTTACAAAGATTTTCCCATTTATACAGCAGAATATTCTTACTGTATTAATTAAGAGTGCACCTCAGTCAAAGGTACTGCAGCAGGAGTGGGATTGAAACCTAACACCTATGAGCCAATAGTCACAACCAAGACACTATGAGGTCATCCTACTTTTAAGTTCCCGCTTCACATTTAATGTTGCCCAGAGCTGTTTGTCAAGCAGAGGGCTAGAACCAAGTACTTAGACCTAATTCAATATGTATCCAATGGGAAAAGAGGCAAAGGTCTGAGGAAGCAGCGCATTTATACCTACAAACTGCTTTTTGTTTTCAAAGACAGACAGCACGATTTGGGAGCTCTGGAAGAAGTCATCTATGACGCTATGCACTTTATTTCTGAATACCTGGCAAATTTACCAAGATATTTAATACATAAATTGCCTGTTTTGTATTACCACACAAACTGTAGCACGAATTAACTTTATAGCTTGTCTTTAATAGGTATGATATTGAAGATTTGTTGCACAGTTTTCGAAAACTGGAGTACACACACATATGATTAAAGAAATATTCCCAGGTTCAGACAGATCAAGAAAAAGATCAAGGGATTTTTGCAGAAAATAAACAAGAAAATTAGCTCTCTGTGTGCTTTGACATCTATTATGTATGGAATGTGTCATTCATACACTTTTTGTAAATTGCTTTGAGAGAAGTGTGAGCTGTTCATTCTGTCTTCTCAAAAAAAGTTAGTATTTTTGTTATTCCTCAAAGTGTCCTCTAACAGTGCTCATATTCACCAAAACACCATGAATTTTGCAAAAGAACAGTTACAGGCCATGTTGCTCTTCTGGAATACAATGTAAAGTTCAGATAAAGTTCATGTCAACTGATCACATTAATTAATCTTGAGTCATTTAAGTGCAATAATTAAGTGTTCTAAATTGTAGTGTATGCGTTTTTGAAACTGTGTTTACTGAGAATAATGTACAGTTATGGAATTTGAAATATTTTTATTTTATACTTACATAGATACACACACACAGACCGATTGAAACTGCTTGTCTCAGGCAAGGTTGCAGCCCAGCCCTCAAGAACACAGGGTGCAAGGCTGGAGGGGGAGGGGACACACCCAGGAAGGGACACTCATCCATTGGAAGGCACCCCAAGTAGGACTCGAACCCCAGACCCACCAAAGAACAGGCCCTGGCCAAACCCGCTGTGCCACCGCACCCCCCTATGTAGATACAGTATAGTATATTTCAAACAATGAACCTTATGTTACTGTATTACTCTTAAATACCTCTCATTCTCTTGTGGGAAAATCAAACCATCTTCATTATGTATTTAAACCTCATATTGAGCTAAATAATGAATTGAATGCACAGTTTGGACAATGAAAAATTAACTGGGGAACTGCTTTCTTTCCTTGGTTAAACTGAATGGCCTGTACCAGTGTGTTTTACAAAAAAAATGTAAACTATATTGTCAGTTATTATTTTTAAAATTTATTTGTTACTGGGGGGGCGTGGTGGCGCAGTGGGTTGTACCGAGTTCTGCTCTCCAGTGGGTCTGGGGTTCGAGTCCCGCTTGGGGTGCCTTGCGACGGACTGGCGTCCCATCCTGGGTGTCTCCCCTCCCCCTCCGGCCTTACGCCCTGTGTTGCCGGGTTAGGCTCCGTGACCCCGTTTTGGACAAGCGGTTCAGAAAATGTGTGTGTATTTGTTACTAGTATTGCAGCATGTTACATCATGTGTGTATGCCTGTGTGCTCAAAGTATTTAGCTAGTTGCCATCCCAGCATCCCCTTTTTGTGTAATTCTGTAATCTGTTAACATCCTATCTGTGTTTGTTAATTACATTTCTCCATGTCCCCATATTTCTGAATATAATTTACCATGTTTTTTCGATTGTACGGAACGCTTCATGAACTGAATGCGAGCATGAAAATGATTTTGAGTGAATCCAGCATCGGAAGTCTGACAAAATGCTTTGTGTGACTATTATTCAGTTTTAAGTTGAAAAGCTGAAAGTTTCCCAAAAGTCAGTTGTTTCAGTTGCATGGCAAAATTACAGAATTAATTTCAGTAGTTAATGAGCACAGTGTGCTGCATGAATGAGGCTCAGATTTAATATGCTATTTTTGCAGTGGTAAAGGTGAGCGGTGTGGCTAGTAAATCTGAAGTTTTGCATGAGGAGAAACAAAGATTTTTTGTTCTGAACCATGGTTCTTCCAGACAACTGTCACTCATGTTTATTAACCACTCATCTTAGTCAGGGCTATGGTAGTACAGAGTCTATCCTGGAATCACTGCGCATTGGGCTTTAGGCATTTGGCTGGACAGGATGCCAGTCCATCACAGGGGAGCCACACAATTTCGAGTCATCAGTTAACCTGAAATGCATGTCTTTGGGAAGAATCCCACACAAAAACAGGAGAAACATGCAACCCACGCAAACTGTACTGGATCTGAACCGACATCCAAACAGCCCAGGGAGTTGAGGTTGCAGTACTACCTGCCGCACCACTGTGCCAACTTCAGGCCGCTATGACAAATTAATCCTGTGGAAGTGATGGAATGTGTCAGGTTTTACTGAGTGGAGCAGAGATGATGCTTTTATCCACCTCAGTCACATTGAGTACTGAAAATTTGATGCACACCTCTCAGGGATGACTTTCCCCAGTATTAAAGTTTCATACTTTGCATTGAAGGGCAACGTTCTGTTTCTGCCGAGGGCGTATGAAATTCTCTACTTTCTGCTCTGCATTTCTGGGGTTCGAGTCCTGCCTGGGGTACCTTGTGACAGCCTGGTGTCCTGCCCTGGGTGTGTCCCCTTGTGCTGCTGGGCTAGGCTCCAATTTGCTGCAACCCCGCTTGGGACAAGCAGTCTCCATCAATGTTTGTGTGTATGTAGTGCCCAGTGCCAGCTCTTTCTTCTTGAGAGTAAAGTTGCTGGATGGGTTTTCTTTCCAGCAGGTGGCAGGATTGGTAACGCTCTTCATGTAACTTTGTTCTGCGGCTGTGATTTTTGTGAAAGAGAGCCGCATTTAATGTAAGTTCAGAACAGCTAACAAATATGAGTATAGAGGGGAATATAAGAGATGAGAATATAAGTTATGCATGATGTGTGCGAGAAAATGTATCATCATCAGTATAGGTGCCTCCGGTGTGTCATCCCCCCTTGAACCTATTGATTTCTACCCACATGAATATTGCAAAAAAAACATGTTATGGATTCGTACTGGTCCTTTTCTAGTGTTTTCAGGTCTTGCACAGACTGGCTGTCCATTGTGAAGGACAAAACTCCATTGCCCTTCACCGACTGACCGGTGCCACGCTCACAGCTGCCACAGGACTTTGAACGGAAGTTCTGTGTGACTCTACTGTCAGTGTGACCCTACCGCTTCTTACTCAACTCACTGCGTCCTTGCAGTGAGCCTTCTAAGTAAGGCATAAGTGATCTCTCTGTCTGTGTGTCCACCTGCCAGGGCTTTTATCCTCATATTAATACATGATGCTTTATGCTGACCTATGGATAGATATTGAGTGTTGATCTCACATCTCCATTTCCAGTGTAGAACGTGTTCATTTCATAATGAACGTCCAGGACTTTCGGGGATTTCACCCTAAGCCTCCTTTCTCAGTTGCCAGGAAATGCACTTAAAGCTTTAAAATGCAATAAAAGTTTGCTTGTTCTGAGATTGTAAAGCGTATGTGATCCGGCGACAATTTAAAACATCACGACTAATTTCCCATGTTTACTGAAATTGTGTGCGTGGTTCACAGTTAGCGCATGCTGTCACGATAGCTACATTTGATAAGATTTTGATTAAAAATGATTCCCAGCCAAGGTTATTACCCACTAATGAATGCGGCATCATTGTCGTCCTGTTGAACCAATAGAAAATGATCGTGTCTTTGTTTGCTTAGCTAATGGCTACATTACCACTTATCAGTTTCATAGCAGCCTTCCATAGAGACAAGGTGCAGTCCAGTTTGCTGATGACAAAGGCACACTAACCCATGCACCGAGGAGCACTCGCCATCAAGAACTTAAGGGCTTAAATACAGTCCACTGGACCGCTGCCCCGCAACATTAAAAAAAGCCAAAGGAACTTGAAAATTTTGCTCATAATGCGTGGGTGAGATGGACCGGAAGCGCTTGTCTTCTGCCCTGTTCGGAACTCTGGTTTGGATGGTTGTGGCTGTCTATCTGGTCATCTGCATAGTCCTTCTGTGCTCCATTTGCTGTAAGTCGCAGAAGGGCAAGAGCAACATGGAGAGCGTGGAAGCGACTCCCGCTGAGCGCACACACACTCTGTGACCGCTAGGAACGCGGCTGTTAGTGACTCGATGGAGCCGGCAGCAAGTCTCTTGTGAGTATGTGTCAAAATAGTGGACAGAAAACCATACAAGTAAAAAATATTGCCATGCTTGGCATATAGCATGTAACATAACGCTGAATTAAAGGACCCTCATTGCTCTTTACCCTTTTGTTTCCCCAGTCTTTTAATTCTGTTTTTAATTATCGTTTTCTTCCAATGTAATATAGTGATGTTTATTCTAGCAGAAAATGAAAAGTAGATTTTACTTATTATGCCTTCAACACATGTTTTTTGAGCGGCCAACATGTTAAAAAAAAATTATTTTCAATCTATTTCTGCGATGTAAAAAAAGAAAAAAGAGAAAATATTCCTGTGCATCATTTCAGCAAATGCTTAATGCTTATTAATTTTTTTCACATTTTATTATTGTCACTGGATTGCAACACCATGTTCTGACACCAGATTTCATTGAACAGCACTCCTTTTTTGGTGTATCAGCTGACGCAATGCAGATGGACAAGCAAGAAATATTTATGAAGCCCTAAAGAGAAGAAGAAAGCTGTGAGCATTATTGTATGGAAAATAATTAGATTTTTCAATCTTATCTAATTTCAGTGTTAAGTAAATGCAAGACTTCTGTATATTCTATTGAGAAACTGGTTACCCTTGATGTAATACAATGATTTCACACACACATTTGCTGAAGCCACTCGTCCCAAGCAGGGTCACGGCGAGCTGGAGCCTAACCCGGCAACACAGGGCGCAAGGTCGGAAGGGGAGGGGAAACACCCAGGACGGGATGCCAGTCCATCGCAGGGCACCCCAGGCCCACCAGAGAGCAGGACCTGGACAAACCCATTGTACCACCACACCCCTCAGTATGTGATTATTAAGTGGATATTTGTCAGTGTTGTGCTTTGAATTCAATATTGAAATATTCTGTTTTACAATATTCATTATATTGTATTCAGTTCAGATATTCAGTTAAATTTGACCATTTTTGTTAAAAAGTGTGTAGCTATTTCTGTATGACAAAAGAATGAGCATGATTACGAATAATATTCTTCATAACTTGGAACATTATCCAGGTTTGATTTTGTGCTCATTCATTTGTGCCCCTGTATCAGTCACTGTAATCTTGTTCATGCACTACGGAGAAAATAAATGTTATTTGTTATGATTTTACGTTTATATTATACCCTGCAGGTTAACATGAAGGCATTGAACAAGCCGCAGGAAAGTCAGTAACAATGAATTAGCTATCAGTTGTTTCACATTCACTGAAAATGCAAACCTACATTAACAAATCAGCAGCAAACACAAAAAAAGTATTTTTTTTTTTTTTAACCAGCAGCTGGTTGCTGAAAAGCACTGAGATGGTTTTCACCCAGAGCAAAATATAAATCAAAGCCTCTATTTATGAGACCCTTGCAAAAGTGAATTCACAACAGAATAGCAGAATATATATAATAATTTAGATTGCACTGAACTTCTGATCAATCCAGGGAGAAAACAAAACAAGAGAACACGATGCCCAAGATAATAATGGCATTTCCAAATTAATTGCTTTGTTGCTTTGCTGACATTTGAGAGAGTTTAAATATTTAAGCAATGTCCTGCTTTAAGGGCATTATAGTCGTTCAGATTACAAAGCCTTGTCCTCGCTGCTCCACGACCCTGACAATAAACAGAGATGCTGTGGAACAACATAAATCTTACAGAGTTCTTCACACACAATATGCAGCGATCTCTTTATAGTTTCTGGGCTTCATCTGACAATCAAGACATAGTGTAAGGGTTTTGAAAGCCACTGGGGAATATAAGTTTTTTGTTTAGGCTATAGGTTTGTAGGGTGGGGGTACGGTGGCGCAGCGGGCTTGGTCAGGTCCCACTCTCTGGTGGGTCTGGGGTTTGAGTCCCGTTTGGGGTGCCCTGCGGTGGACTGGCATCCCATCCTGAGTGTGTCCCCTTTCCCCTCCAACCTTGCGCCCTGTGTTACCGGGTTAGGCTCTGGCTCACCGTGACCCCGCTTGGTACAAGCGGCTTCGGCCAATGTGTGTGTGTGAGTGAGCCTGTGTATAGGTTTGTACCCCTCTTATAGGTTAACACCCACACCTGTGCCTATGCTGAATGGTGGAAATTTATGATGCTATTCTTTCTTTTCCTCCTCTTCATAACTATGTAAATTTGTAAGGATAAATGATGGAAGAGAACAGTTTTTAATTTGCACAACACAGACTCATTTTGGCATAATGCCTTCATCAATGTACACATACAGTATATTACATAAGCAATGATATATCTAGTGTAGAGATTTTGCGAGAGGTTATAACATCATTCTTGGACCAACAGCAAAATAAAAATACACAGTAGTTGTAGTAACACAAATATGGTGTGAGAAATATCAAAATGCTCACAGCACAAATGATGATCAAAACAGTTTTTCAACAACAATCTGAAAAGGAGTAACTGAGAAAGTATGGAACTTATAATACTAATGGGCAGCAGGTGGTGTATTGGTTAGACTTGTCGCCTTGCGATCAGATGGCGCGCAGATCACAGCCCCACTCCTACTGTAGTGCCCTTGTGTAAGGTTGGTAGGGTAAGTAAAACCAGGTAAAATTCAACTCATGGTGACCACCTGTGTGATTTTATGGGAGGGGAGGGTGCAGAAACAGTTTATCTTCGCTGTCTCAGCTTGCATTGTGAATGCAAGCAGAACATGCAAACTCCACGCATCCTGGCCCGCATTTGACCGCACGGCTCATTTGCAGAAGGTACTGGCTCTACAATTATTCAGAAAGAATTCCCAGTTGTATAAATAAACAGCTAACTAAGTATTAAAACCCTACACTGGATATTTATATTGTATAAATGCTGATTAATCAATTTTCGCACACAGATAGTATGTTCCACTGAAAATGATAATGCAAATGAAATTAAAATCTGCTTCTCTTTTGTAGACAATAACAATAATGTGTGTTAACAATGATGCTTTTTTTGTTTTATTATTTTAGAGACAAAGCTTCCTACATCATCAGAGAGACTGGCATGCAAATAATAATGACATGATATATATTGTTTTTGTTAGATTTTACAAATTAATCTTTAACACGCAATTAACCTATTTACCTATTATAAACTGTATTGTTATGTATATAGCTAATAAGTAGCTTAATTAGACATTTTCTGGGTTTCAGTTTTAAATAGGATTCGTGTCTGGACCTTTGAAAGTTCTGCTTCGGTCTTCAAAGGAGACGCTTCAGTAAAGCAGTATTACTAATAATTAACATTTTAAGCATCAGTTGATGCTTTTCATAGTGAGCCAGACGTCTGCCAGCTAACATTTTAAAAAATTGAATAATACCATTGTGCGTTGGCCAAACTACACTTCTCTTCTCTGAGCATCTGCTGTACCCTAACAGTTTTTCAATGTCCAAATTCCTCAATCCTTAAACTCTTGGATGCTGTAAGCAACATTCACAATTATAATAAGCCTTTAATGATGTATCATATTGTTCTGGTATATTAGAAATATGAAACTATCCTAGGAATTATTTTTTAATCCTAGGAATTACATATATTATGCCATTATGTTATTCATTTACACCTAATATTGCTTAGTGCTTAGACATTATCTTCACCTTACTTTAGGTACATTGATAAACCTGTTTTATTTTGAAAGTCATGTCCACTTTCTTATATAAAAGCTGTGCTTTCATGTTGCTGTGCAAACATAAGCAATAGCATATGGATGGCAAACACTGAATAAGTTTTTGTAGATTTATTGTCTTCCAAGAAACGTTCAAAGTTGTGGGTGAAACAAAGGTGTTGTAAGAAGTGCTGGTGTCTCACATTTCCTAGCTGTGGGTTCGAATCACTCTCTGTCTGTGTGGAGTTTACATGTTCTCCTCATGTCCATGTAGGTTTTCTCCAGGTGCTCTGGTTTCCTCACACAGCCTAGACATGTGCTTTGAGGTTACTGGTTACTCTGAATAGCCAACAGTATATGGATGAGTGTGCCATTGCTTTGTGAGGGACTGGTGTCCAGTCCAGGGTTTACCCTGCTTTATGCTTCTCGGAGAGACTGTGGACCCTCACAACCCCGCACCAGACGAGCAGTTTGGGAAAATGTGAAAAAAAGGATATAAAATCTTGATGGGTCGTGCTTTAACATCTGCAAATCCCTATGTCACTTTTGCCTACTCTTGTATCCTAACTATTGTATTTTGATGTATTCTGGAGGCGCAGTATGTTACCCTAGTCAACTCTACCAGCCACATGAGTCAGTAGATGGCAGTCTTCACATGAAGTGCTTTTCAGACAGATAAGAGTTCCTTGTGAAGTTCTCAGCAAATCTAGAAAATACAAACACATTTTAGTTCTCTTTCTGCTTTTGAGTAGTTTTTCTTGTGTGTCTATTCATGTTTTGTAAAGCTTTACAGTTACAGTAAATTTGCTCAGTTTTTCAGCTGAATGCAGTTGAATTTTTGCATAAAAACATCTCAGTAAAGTCTGATATATTACCACAGCAAACACAGCACAACAAATGTGCAGTTTACACAGTGTTTACTTTTTTGCTCGAGTGAAGATTATTATTTATTTTATCTTGACACAACTGAATAACAGTCAGGAAGTAGCTGAGATGGGGGTAGGGAAGCCTAACGAACTTTTTTTTTGTTCTCAGGAAAGTCAGAAGTGAAACAATAAAGCACATTAAGAAAAAGACTATGTAAGCCTTTAACAGAAATCTGGGCTCTTCAATTCATTTGTATCACAAACACTGTTTGAAACTGCTTGACCCAAGTGGGGTCGCAGCAAACTGGAGCCTAACCCAGCAACACAGGGCGCAAGGCTGGAGGACACACCCAGGATGGGATGCCAGTCCGCTGCAAAGCACCGCAAGCAGGACTCGAACCCTAGACCCACCAGAGAGCAAGCCCTGACCAAACCAGCTGTGCCACCATGACCCCCATCATTGGTATCACATCATACTGATTTCAGAATTTTTTTTTTTTTCCTTTTAACGGATTCCACAAAGAGTTGCACATTGATTTATTTTGTGTTCAGGGAAATTCATTCCCACAATACATATTTTTTCTTAATACACAACAAATACAAGATATTTTTAAAAATGTAATCCAATTCGTTTCAAAGGCAGCCATATAAGTCCTGTGTCAGAACGGGGGACACGAGGAAGGTTGCAAGAGAGGTCATCTGAAACCGAGGGATAAGGTGAGTTTTCATTGTCGGGACGGGCAAAGAGTCGGTCGATCGGTGGTCAGAGTGAGAGCGACGATCCGTAGACAAAGTCGGAGGGCAAGGCAAATGGTCAGGATCCAGGGAACAAAAAACAGGAACCAGGCGGGGATGATGGAGAACAAGACATAGGCTCAAGGAGGACGGTTGTCTGTATGAGATTCCTCACTAGGTGAGTCGGCACGACTTCTTTTAAGTCCTGCTGCTCTAATTCAGGGCAGGTGCGGTCGTTCGGGTCGAGGGCGTGGGCGTGACATCCAAGGAGCCACAGATGTTAGATTAATACAAGCACTGCTGTAATTAAACTGCACAACATGAGTCAAACTATATTCCACATAAAGCTGTCCAAATTGCACTCTCCATATTATTGTTTAGCTAACCTTAACAGATCCATGTTGTTGCCCTGGAGGGTGTAGCCATCTATCATCTCTGCTCATCCCATTCCCCAGGAGGCCTGAGCAGCCAGTCTGTTTGTTTCTGACCCCCAGAGAATTTTTCTTTCCTCTCTTCATTCTTTATCACCTACTCCTGTCCTTAAATTGCACACCTGTAATGGCTCACCTTGTATATCTTCTCTGCGTGCCCATATTTGATTCTGTCACTAAAGCCAGTACTCATTGTACAAACTGTTCCATCTGTCACTGTACTTCTGCACAATCTTCACAGACCATATATATACATTTATTTATTTAGGAGATGCTTTTCTCCAAAGCGACTTCCAGTGAACCCTATGTAGTGTAATGAGCCCACACACCTTACTCACCGTGGTGACTTACACTGCTAGATACACTACTTACACTGGGTCACTCATCCCTACATCAGTGGAACACACTCTGTCACTCACACACTATGGGGGAATCATATGTTTATATCTTATTATGTTTTATATATATGTATATACACACACACACACACACACACACAGAGTATATATATATATGTGGCATGAAAATACATGTATATGGGCTCTGAGGCCATACTGTAAGGTAAAATGAATCGAGTAACAAAATTGATTTCAATTCATCTACTGACTGAGCGTGTTATTTTATAAGGTCACACTTTTTAGGATGTGTCCTTCAACGAGGACAGGGCTTCTCGTACTCGCACAACTAACTGGACTTAAACAAGTCTCAGCCACATTGTCCCCACGCCACGGACGGTGATGCTCGCAGCCCGGTGCTGAGGCTGACCCTCCAGTCTCCTCCATTCGCAGCACGCGCTGTGTCCCGTGCGCCGTCAGTCCCGACACGGATGCGCTGCGGGAGGGCAGCCCGGCTAAACTTGGGACGCCTCAAAGTGCCGCCTGTTCTGTAACCGAGACCGGCGTCGCGCGATCGTGAAACGCGACTAAGTTGCACGGACTCGCGTGTGACGTTCACGTGCCGCCGACGCGCTCCGGGGTTTTTCTGGACTGCGTGACACTGGTGTGAGGAAGGACGTCGCCCTTGGGCTGGAGCACAACTAAGCGCCGCGTTGCGTGCAAGTTCCCGATCGCTGTGGAGGAAGCGCATCCCGGGCAGCACTGCGCTCACTCGCGTTACTTCCACGCCCCAAACCGAACTTCTCTTTGCGGCTTTGGACACTGATTTCTCCGTATCCCGGAAGGAGCGCACCGCTATCTTTATTCCTCCCTCCCTCACGACTAGTCTGCTGCGCGATTACGTTACGAGGGCTGGAGTGAGATGAATGAGAGGGACCCCGGCGGATCACAGTAGAGCCCGTGTTCGCTCCCACGGACGCGCGATACGATTCTTTCCGCGGGTGACCATCATGGGCTTCGCGAGCGCGTGGACGGCGGTCGCGGTTGCGGCTGCGATTTGCGCCTTCGTCCCATTAACGGCCGGTTAGTACTGTACTGTCACTGTCACTGAGCTACCCGCCTCCTTTTACCATGCAGCATGCTCCATCATGATCATCATGCACACATCACATGCACTGGCTTCACAGATCCTGTAAGAAAATATGCGTATCATTCAACCTTGTGGCTTGAATGTTCCAGACATAACTCTGAATTTTTAAAAAAGAAACACACAAACTGCATTACCGCTTTTTTCGCATCAAATAGTTTATCATCCTACCCCAGGTGAGCCCTGCAAAACTGTGATTTAATAGCCAAAGGCATAATTTAATCCACATGTAACGTCATGGAATGTATTAAATGGAAGCGCTAAAATTTCCCCTTTAAAAATAGGTCTATATCACTAATGATTAGGGTTGGAGCTGCACACCCAAATCAAAGTTATGAAGGCTTGAGCAGGGAGGGATTATGATGGCCAGTTTCAATTTTGTGGTCTAAAGCTGTTTTTTTTTTTTCTTTTTTTTAAAATAACTATATACAATAATAAATCTAACATTATAATATTTGAAATAAATCTAATATAGATTGTATAATGATTTCATGTTTGTGTCATGAATTTGAGTGAAATGGTCCTTACGGGTTGTTATGAAGGAGGGAATGAACCACCGGTACATGGTCTTTTAGCAGCCTGTTTCATTTTTTATGTAGTGCACACTTCCTGAACACAATGAGTAACATAGGGGCCAGCAGGTGGTGCAGTCATTCAAGCTCTTGCCTTGTAGCTTCAATACTCTTGCTGTAGAATCCTTCAGAAAGGTATTTACTATTGCAGGTCATCTTGGACAGCAGCATCAGCTGAGCAAAGGGTAATGTTTCGGTGGAGTTTTTAGGAAATCTGAACATAAACGTAGGTTGTTAGGCTCTCCCAGCTGTATTGTAGTACCTCTGTATGGAACAAACTGTGCTGGTGTGTCTTACTTTGTCTCAGATTGAGGGAAACATCTACTCTCAAGGGAAATAATTATGAAACCCAAAACCGCTGAACTGGAAAAGTACCACTTCTTTTCTGCTTGTAACAGAATAAAACAAAACTGTAGCCTTCTGTATTTGCGTGCAAATATAAGATATATTCTGTATTTGTGCTCTAGAGAGTACTGATTAATTTATGTTTTAACGTCTGTGTTATGACTTTGAACTGAAATTTTGAAAGGAATAGGACCTAAATAGGACCAAGGAATGAGTAAGCCACATGTAAAAAATGTTCCATCTATCTATCTATCTATCTATATTTGATAATTATTATGATTCATACTGTATACGCACATTCTTCTCCAAACTATATTCCTTCCCAGAGCGAACCCGTGCAAATGAAATTTTGTAATATTTACAGTGGTCAAAATCAAAATAATTGAAACACTGCATACATATACACACACACACACACACACATTGTCTGAACCGCTTGTCCCATACGGGGTCGCGGGGAACCGGAGCCTACCTGGCAACACAGGGTGTAAGGCCGGAGGGAGAGGGGACACACCCAGGACGGGACGCCAGTCCATCGCAAGGCACCCCAAGCGGGACTCGAACCCCAGACCCACTGGAGAGCAGGACCCGGTCCAACCCACCACACACACACACACACACACACACACACACACACACACACACACACACACACACATATACATATACATAGTTTCTCAAGTATAATGATTTTTAACTACTCACAACCTAAATCTTCAATTCTTCAGTGGTTTGGCTTTTATATTACACATTACAACATTTTACAAAGTGAATGTAAAAAATGAGTAGTGGTATCTTTTTGGCATAGGAATGAGTGTGAGTGTGTGTGCATTCTAAATTTAATTTCTTAAAGATGGTCTTTTTCAGTGTTACAGTCATGCTTTGAATGGCTCACCTGACTGTTTTATATGTGTTCCATAAATGAATGACCTTCTCCGTGTGCTTGCTGATATTTATGAGAGTGTTTTGATAATGGTAACCTCCCTTCTTTTCACAGGCACATGCTATTACCAAGGTTCTCTTGTTGCGGTAGGTGGATGATTTTCAATTATTTCTATTTGTCCTGTATTTCAGTTGTCTTTTCAATGCTGTAATTGTGACACTAAGCTTTTTCTAATCTTCTTGATTGTTTTGTCATAAATAATGCACCACTAAGTGGGGTACAGTTCTGCGGACCATCAATAATGTTTATTAGACATATCTTTGAAATAAAATCTGTGCCAGTATATGTGTTGCATAAATTGTGTAAACATGCTGACTGTGAACAGTGATGGGAGATTTAAGAGAACAGGGCTCAATTTTATCGTTATATTGATATACTGGGAATTTTTTAACTTTTGTGGGTTTGAGAATTTAAACCGTGGCGCTCAGTTTTTTTCATTCACTACGCCATCCAGTAGGCAACATCTTGCAGAGAGGAGTATGGTCCCAGGTTTGTAGCATTTCATTAGAGGTAACAGTAAAACAATAGACACAAAGGCCATCCAATTAAAAACTCCATTACTGCAAAACCCAACCCACAAATGAACTCATAAAGCAAACTTTCACCAATTCTCAATTCTTCTTTAAGTCAGTATTTTTTTCAGTTGACCTACCTGTTTGTACAAGTTCAAATTTCTTTTTAACCGCTTCTTTCTCAGGATTATACGCAGCTTCATAGATTTATGAGACGTCTTTTCACATTGGAAGAACGTTACTTCCAGGTTTTACAAAGTGCTCAGTTTCAAAAATTTACTTTCATTAATTTCATCTTCACAAAGAATCTTAATGGCAAAGTAGTAACGAATTTGCTGTAATGTGAGATTATAGGAAGGTTTACTTTGTATGAGCACATTTTGAAATCGTATATGATCTGGAAAATGTTTCAGTGTAGTTAAGGAATTTACAACTGAACAGGGAGTATTTTATAATGAAACAGTTCAAGACTGCAAAAATGAAGGTCCTTTATCTCATGTGTCCCTTTTGAAACAGAGCATATTTCTGTGTCGTAGCAGTGAGTTGTATTCTAATTGTCAATCCACTTGTTTTGAGGTTGTGGTGGTGATTAACATTTCTGGTGTCTCCTGGATGGTATACAGAAAAGAGGCATTTCACCCTCCCATCCATAGCTAATGGAAAAGAGTGATTACTCATGTAACGTTACTCCCTTCTGCTGTTGAATTACAACATTATTATAATAGCAACAATAATTCCATTCAGCATGCACATGGTGCAAAGGATAGTTCCTGTTACCATAGCGCTATGTGAGTAATGTAAAAAAATTATGTTTCCTAGTGGTGATTTGTTACACATTTTTTACATGAGGAGAAGCAAGATTTCACACCTCCTTCCATCAGTCTCTTTTCAAAATGTCTCTAGATGAACTAATGAGCCTCAGGAGCACTTGAAGGTGTCAAACTGGGGACAGAATCTTGTTTCTGAGAATTATTATTAAAGTAATATTAAATTACTTTAATATTTCAGAAAATAAAAAAAATATGTATTTTCTGTACAAACCTTTGTTCAATCCCAGGAGAATCATAAGGTAACTAAATGTCACAACTAAAGATTTAGGGGAAAAGATATGTGAAGAAAATAAAACTAAAAATAAATAAACAAAAGTTCATAACTAGACTATTCATAACATGAGGAGCAAGAGGATTTATTTGAAATCGTTGTCATGCTAATGAAAATCTGACATAATAACTAGGTTTGTTCTAATTTCATTGTAAAGTGTCAGTTCAAAGTACTGCAGTTTAATCAGTTAAGCAATAATTTGTTTTATCTAAATATGGATGTTTCTGAGTTATGGAAAAAGATGCTGTTGATACCATAGCGGGTAGAATTGTTGCCTTGACCCATATTCAGATCCCACCTCCTGCTGTGCAAATGGGTAAATAACTCTTAAGCAGTAGCTGAACATTATAAATAATTTTATAGAACAGTGTCTGCTAAATGAATAAACAACAATTTATTCAAAATAAACATTCCCTACTGAAGCTGAGTGCTTTGTCCACTATTATTAATTTGGATTAGTACTGAGAGTAAGAGGATAAACCAGCTGCAATAGGATAAACCTGTTACTACGATGTTGTCACCGTGACATAGTCAAAGTGGTATTGTTAACAGTTGTCAGTATGGTAGACTCATTTTGGTATTGTTACTGCAGTATTGTGCCTAATACTGTCACTGTCAGCCTGTCAGTCATTCAGTCTTGCTGAGCAGCATTATCTGCAGGCAGGCCTAGACCTTCCTTCTCTCAGCAGCAGTTTCCAGCAGTTCCTAGAGGATCCCCAGATATTCTCAGACTGGCCAAGAAATATGTAGTCTCTCCGCTGCGAGAGATAGCGAGGTTGGCAATGTACATTTAGTGGTAAACTGAACACTTTGTCCAAAGACCATTTCACCACAGATTGGTACAATGCTGGCAGAAGAGCTGATGCTACAGCAATCTACTTATCAATTAATCCTTCGCCTTTTCCATTACTCTTGGACCAGACCCCGAAGTACTTCAACTGCTCTATTTATTTGCTACTCATCCGGAGAGGACAACACACTTTTTTCTGGGTGGATACCATGACCTCAGACTTAGAGGTGCTGTGAAGGTCACAGTATGATGAGGTGAAAAGGTCAAGATTACGTGCAAACAGTAGATATACCACCACCAGTCTCCCCAGCTGGACACCCTCTGCACCTTGACTACTCCTTGATATCCTGTCCATGAAGATCAAGAACTGGAGTGGTGACAGAATGCAACCTTCTTCAGTTTAACAGCCTCCCTCATTACTACTATACCTATGCTTTCCACTATGGGAGCCACTAACTGCCCTCAGACCATAGCTTTGAAAACTGATGTTTTAAACATGGTCCATGAAAAAGGTCGCTGGCCTCATTCAGAACAAGGGACAAGATCTCTGTGGGGTGGTAGTTGAATAGATCTGGCACTGAGCTATCTGCCAGTCACCCCCAGAAAATTCTGACAGAATGTTTAGGTTTCCCTTGCCTGTCTAGCTGGTGCCCCATATATTGAAGCCAACTGACCACCAGGTGGTGATCAGTTGATACGTCTGCCCCTCTCATTACTTAATGGGCCAACACATATAGCCTCAAGGCAAGTAAAAGAATCAAAAAGTAATTCATTTACTTTTGGCCTAAGGTGCTCGGTATCATGACCCTTCTTTTTAGCAAAAATGGTGTTTGTTATGGACATCCCATCATTGGAACTGAAGTCCACTAACAAGAATTCAGATATGGCAAACTATTCCTCCCAATCACTATTCCTCCAGGCAGCTCCATCATTCCCAGTGTGAGCGTTTAAGTCCTGCAGAACTACAAATTCAGAAAGCGGCACCCTCGCAAGTACATCACCACTGTTTTCTAAGAAGGCTGAATACTCTGAACAGTTGTTTGGTTTTACTCTCTGCAACCCATGCTTGCATTGAGGCAGTCCACTTGTCCAGCAGCAAGACCTCCCACTGCATGGTCCTCAACTGGGGTCTTGGAGTATCTCCACCCCTGCCCTGGGCCTTTCACAAGAAGGAACTGCATAGTAGGAGAGAGCCCACACCAATGAAAATGTTTACCTCCAGAGGCCATGCTATGTGTAGAGGTAAGACCAGCAATATTAACCATAATACCAACATAATACCAACAGTGGTGATCCCACAAGATGGCTCCAGATTTCCATTTTGGGCTCACACCAACAGGGTGATGTGAGTCATCCGTCTTCCAGGTGTTTACCTGCAAACGCTACCCCTGGCTCTGGCTCTTGGAGTGGATCCCGGTAACTCTAATCCACCAAGAGTATGTTTGACATTTTATTTAATCGGTACACTTATAGAGGTCTTTATGAACCATTCTTTTCTGGCCTCATCTCAGACCTGTTTTCTGAAAGAGACCCTACCAGCTGCACCGTTCCAGATGACATAGGCCCTCGGTGAAGTACTGTCACTGTAGTATTCCCACTGCAGTGTTGTCATTGTTGTTTCTCACTGTGGTAATCACTAGTTAACTTTGATATTTCACTGTGGCAAATCAGTGTAGTCCTTCAGCATTGGTACTGTTCCTGTATTAGGGTCCTTGTTCAAAGGTACTCTGGTGTTACACTGTTACTGTCACTGCATTGTTTTTAATGCGGTACTGTAACTGATATATTTTGTGATTGTGATTTGTAAGTATGATATTCCAGTGTGGCTTTGTCTCTCTCGTATTGTCTCTCCGGTATTGTCATAATAATGGTTGTATTTGTCCCTGTTCTATTGTTTATTGTTATATTATGTTGTGGGGTAACTTTGGTATTGACACAGTAATATGTCATGTTCTACGTGCAGATGTGACATTGGAACTATGGTTTTTCACATTTGTATGGTCACTGTGTCTTTTTCACCATTGTGTATTGTTGTGGTACTGTCTCTGTGGTTACTAGGCTATCTTTTCTGGTACTCTGCATTTAATGTTGTGTGCTCACTCTTGTGTGATTATTGTGGTTTTATTGTCATTTTGTCTCTGCTATGTTTGTCATATCACTGGGATTTTTACAGTGGTATTTCACTATTATATTGTGCTTTTTTTTGCATTATATATACTTTTTCCTGAACCATTTATGGATAGCTTTGTGGAAAAAAGCATTTATCATGTTCTCCATGAAAAGTCCCAAGGTAGAAACGAGTGCATTTGCTGTCCTGACAAGTTTAACGCACAATTAACTAGATGAGTTTCTCAATTTTTCCTCAGCATTGCCTTTTATGTTGATGCTGCTAAAAAAATAAATAAAAAAATGGCTGTGCCATTGCTTCACGGGGTTGTGTATTTAAACCCGTGTGTAAAGTTTGCATGTTCTACCTGTGTTCTGAATGTGTTTTGTCTGGATTTTGCAAACTGTATGAGTATGTCTGATACTGTTTCTGTGAGGGACCTGCACTGGCTGGCTTGCTTCCCAGAACTGGCTGTGGATCACTGCAGTCCTGATCGGAGAATCACTTATTGAAAATGGATGGATGTGCCATTTTAAGTAAATCAACACAGTAGACTGCTGCTGCTGTTCTTTGTTTGAGATACTGAACCTAAATTACTTTGATTAATATCCAGCTGCACAAATTATCAAGAATTTATAGGTGGAAAGCAATTTTTTAATTTTTTTGACTTTGGAAAAATGTTTTTTTTTTTAAAAAAAAAAACTCCTAATATATATAGCTTCTTTCTCAGTCTTGGTAGGCATATATATATGTATACCCCATTTTCACATGGTTTTCACAAGGTTAATTTGTTCCATAAAAATCACTTCATTACGCAAATTCCCTTTGTGCAGGGAACAGATTACATTGGAAAAAATAACCAGTTTTTCAACCAAAAGGTGTTATCCAAAATTAATTCATTTAGGAACAGATGGATATTTATTAACATGGTCACAGTTCTTCTGTAGCAATCTATCCTCTCACACTGACAATTTCAACTAATCGCTATTGTTTAAGGCAAATCTAAATCACACTTGAAACAGAAGGTTCAATACTAATTCTCAGAAATACATTGTAAATATGTGAGAATTATGTCAATTATTCAACTTATAGAAACTCTTTGAATATTAAGGCTTACTGAGCATGGACAGTTTGGGTCTGCCAAGCTCAATTGTAACTCAGTTAAAAGTCCGACTTGATATCCTGTCCATGTAGATCAAGGGATCTTTATGGACAGGATATCGAGTATAAAGTCAACTAAAAAGGATATCAACTTGATCCACTTTATGCGCCCCATGATGGGACAGCCAGTTCATTGTGGGATAAGAATCACACACTACCAGGGATAATTTACAACTTCTTTCCCATAGTAATATACATTTACAGTTTAAGAAGAACTGCAAGAAGGTACAATACATGCTAAATGTTAACAGAAGACTATTATTACTATTATAGGGAAGAAAACTTCTCACAGTGACAAAACTCATCATGACTTTGCTGATGTGCCTCTGTGTCTCATGTTTTCATTTCGTTCATCTATGTCTGCAAATTAGAAAATTCTAGAGAACTGTTTGCTGACCATGTAGTGAATTTGTGAAAAGCCACAAGGCATATTTTTTATTGTATATAGTATGTGTATGTTTGTATATAGTATGTATGTAGTATATTATATGTATGTAGTTTCAATTAGACCTCAGGCATATGTATTTCTAGCACTTCATTTGCACAGTATAATAGAGCCAATTTAACACTGCATGATTATTCAACTTCCTTGAACCCGATATTGCTGACTCATGCATTGCACAATCTACGGAGACACACCAAGGGGTACAGCAGTTTTAGATCTCTGTGGGAATGAAGACTGCCTCCCAGATATGCTTGAATTCAAACCCTTACGCACTCACTCCCAAACCTTCACTTTACTTTGTGTTAACTGCAGAACTTGAACTTCGCACTTTTGTTGCTATAGACATAAAAAGGATGAAGAAAAGGTGGGATAAAGGAAGGAAATCCGTGGTTTGTGATCTTCCGTAAATACACTTCACAGAGTGGTTGGAGGATTAACAAGTGCAGTTCGTAGCTCAGTGTGCAGTGCTTGCATTTTCATTCTGAATATTACTGGTTGAAGTCCTATTAGTTCTGCAAATAATTTAACTTAGTAAAATCCCATTGTTTGGGGAAATAAGGATGCAAGGTACAAATCCATAACTAGGAGCAACTAAGGTTAAGTTCCAGCAAGTCAAGTCACGTACTTTATGTTCTAGGCTGTAAAAGTGTTGCAGTGACACTTTTTAACAGCTGTAAAAATGTTCCTCTCACATACCCTACCGGGTTCCTTGTTGTAAAGTTTACTACCGCAGACTTGAGAGCAGGGCCACCGCCGCTGCCAGTCAGCATTAACACAGGTGATTTATAACTCAGAGCTTAATTAGACAGAGAAATGTCATATGCTGTTCACATTCATTACAGGAATTTAAAATGTGGCAAGGCTGAGGAGGGTAAAACTTGATGCCTACGTAACAACAATAATTTTCAAGTATGAATTACAAAAGGTTTATTTCATCCAAAGCACTAGATGAGCTAGTACCCAGTGATGTGTTCGGTGTTCATGTGTGTATTTTTTTGATATACTGTAATGACCCGCATTACCGAGGGTTTAGGCAGGAGAATGCAATAATTGCAATTGGTTGAATTTGGGTGACATACAGGGTATATAAGGAGGTGAGAAAGAGAAGAAAGCTTGGTGGGCGCTAACCAGGCTAGGAAGGTTGGCCTGAGGCGCAGGTCCTTGAGGAAAAGGGATTCTCGGACCGAAAGCATTATTTCCCTCTGTGCCGGTGCTCCAATAAACATTCGCAATGAACGCTGCCTGCGCGTCTTTCTTCGCCCCATCCGAATGCAGAGCACTGTGCGCCACAACACCTTATACACTATAAGTTTTATTTATTTTGCTTTTTGTAAACTTTCATCAAAATAATTGAAGTGTGAGACCATAACTCCTGTGACTGTATGAAATATCTTTCCACCTTGTGCCCTTCACCCTTCTTTGAGTGTACTGGAATTCCTCATTCCTCCACCACAAGCAGCATATTGCTGTTGTACTTTTGATTCAGCAGACTGATTCTCTGGCCTGCGGCGACCTTTGCCAGTCCGGCATTCATTAATTTCCTATGCGAATATGACTTGACTGCTTGTCTACCTTGAGAACTGGGTCCCTTGAACTCCACATAATTACAGTATAGAGCTACTCAAAGGAAGTTGAGTTGTTGGGAGGATTCCTCCTATAGTTAAAAAGAAGAAGACCTCAGGTGATTATGGAAATGAAATTGTCCTCCGTATGTGTGCATGCATGTTTAATTGGACAAATGGATCTTTCACAGAACAATGTACTATGGCACTTATAGAGGGATGAGTAAATAATTCTTAGTAGCTTAGGATAAACCTTAGTATTATAGGTCACCTTGAATAAAGGTTTCTTTTAAATAATGCTTAATAATAATAATAATAATAATAATAATAATAATAATAAATACTTGTATAACACTTGACAAGGAGGATTACCATTACGTTTACTGTGGAAGGTTAATACAAGCTAAATTTTTTCTTAAAATAGCATGAAGGTTTCACTTTACTTTATATATCTCTTATGGTGTCTAAGACTTTGACTTCTAAGGAAAAGCTCTTCACAGTAATTAAAATTGTCTACCAAGCATTTTGTACAAATTATCAGTTCATTTGGTGGCCTGTATAACATTCTGAATAACTTCTTTCAAAGAATGGTAAGCGAAAGGCAACTCAGTTAATTATAAAATGGTAAGTAATTGCTTTCAAAATGGGAGCAATAACAAGATGGGAATCCATTCCATTCCATTCGGATGTTTTCATGCCAATAAAGCTTTGTTGCTATGGTGCAGTCAGAGGAGAATATTGAATTTGTCCATCCAACCATCCATCTGTCCATCCATGTAGGTCTGTAGTTATCTGAAGCCAGTACAGGAATTGATATGTGTAAGGAATATGTCCCCTGGATAGAACACAAGTCCATTTCAGGACAATAATACACACAGTCATTCACACGTGAAAACACTAAGGGCAGTTTGCAGTCACCACTTCATCTGCCTAGTTCATCAGTTCTTTCATCAATATTCAGTACAAGTTTGTGTGAACTCTGGCTGATGGAAAGTGAAAGCAACTTGCAATGCTAAGTACACTAAGAGCAGTCTGATTCACAATTTCACCTGAAACACGTGTCTTTGGCCTGTGGGAGGAAATCCACACGGATACAGAAACAATTTGCATATTCCACGCTGAGTGAGCCAGACCTGAACTCTCATCTGAACCCACATCCCAGGAGCTGAGTGGTCCCAGCAAAACATACTGTGCCGGGTCAATAGTGAATCAGCATAACCAAATTAATTAACATCAGAAACACTTGACTTGTATTTTATAAAATACTTTTTATTTTACAGGTTTTGTTCATTACGTTCAGATTTGCTATAAGTCTGTAATGCACATTCAGACACAAAAATGTTTGACTTCTACCTTACGTTTTGTTTGGGTTAGCTGTTTGACTGTGCCAGGTAGTGTCGGCAGGCAGCAGGGTGTTGAGTAATCTGACTGCCTCAGGGAAGAAACTGTTGCGGAGTCTGCTGGTGGTGGCACGGATGCTCCTGTACCTTCTGTCAGTACCGTACAGTACAGTACAGTAGTCTGTACTTTCTCTGATCCCCGTTCCTTACTTATATCCCTGTTTTCTGGAGCACAGTAATTTCCTGCTGTTGCCATTATTTGATTGAAAACCCTTGCCCTGGTTGCTGCGTTCAAGTTGTAATGCTTCTATTTTTCACTTTTCCCTATATTCCATAAACACAAGGTATTGTATTCGTTTTATTATATCACTTTTTATCGGTATTATCGGTATTATAGCACTTTAGAACAGAGGCTGGGAATTTAAAGGTCACTGTTTCAGGTATAAGGCTGCAGTAACCATAAGCAAGGTACTTAACAAGAATTCTTCCAGTGAAAATACTTATTGTTCGTACAGGTAGATGATATTATCTTTACATTCAAGCATTTGGGAGAAATATATTTTCGAACTAAGTAACACAGTTCAGGGTTAAGAAAAATGAATTGGACAACAGACAGAAAGGTTAGATACAAACACATGACTATTGAAGCACAGCTTGTTTGTTTGATATCATCATTTTCCTAGCACACATATTCATGTAGTCACATATAGAAGTGACATACAAGTAAATAATGTGGATTAAATTCAGCAATCTTGAAGAACAAATTTACGAAACCATGAGGGCGTACGGAGAGAGTCAGAACTGGTCAGAAAGAGATGGGTTTTGAGAATCTGTCACTGCTGGAGGTAATTCAGTATCCTAAGGGACAGGGTTGAGCTCATTCCACCGTGTTGGAGCCAAGGCAGAGACCCAGGGAGTTTCTGATTTTAGACCCATTGTAAGTAGGACGAGTAGGTGGCCAGAGATGGTGGAGAGCAGTGCTTGGGTACAGGAACTGGTAAGGTTTGGGTAAGAAAGGTAAAACTGTAAGATGCCTTGGGTAAACACACTATCTCAGAAGTCTAATAATAATTAGACCTTCTCATCTTTATTTGCTGACACATTATATTCTCTGTCTTGTCGCACAGGAATCCAGCCGATGGATTTAAATGCAAGTGCTTCTTTATTGGTTGGGACGGGCAAGGGTCGATTACTCATCGTTCAGGGGGACACACGGAAGTCAGAGTCGGGTAGCGAAAGCAGGAGGTCGCGTAGCTGGGTATGGAGCACAGAAGAACAGCGGAGGAGGGACCAGGGAGATAAGCAGGGCAGGGAACAGAGTGAGGGCGAAGCGTTGCGGTTTTTCGAGACGAGGTTCAGCTATCTGGAGCATCCGGGCAGCCTCTTTATACCCTGTCTACGTGATCAGTCGCAGGTGCGGTCGTTGGGCACGTGGTCGGGGGCGTGACACTTGTTCTTTTATTTGTACAGTTTGTCTTGATTTTCCTCCTCACATTTAACTTCAAACTCTTATTATTTGCTCTCTCACAAACTAATTTAAAGTATGTAGTGTTTGTACCTGAACTTTGCAGCCGTATCTTTTGTATTCATGCTTCATTTGTCTTCAGTTTGCTGCTTAACTTTGTTTTCTCTATCAGCTCAGTATTTTCCATTCCAAATTTAAGTCTTGATTGTTTCACTACTTTTTATGACACCAAAAAAACATTTAAATGTCTTTGAAATGGCTGCTTTGTAAGATACAATGGCTCGTACTAGACTTTCTCATTTGAATGAATTATTTCACAGTTGAAAGTTATTTCAACCCTTAAGCTTTCACCAAATGTAGCAGTGGTACATTTTAGTTATACAAACTTATTTAGATGAAAAGAGAAACACATCAGTTCCACTTCTCGCCAAATAAAATAAGTAAACCTAATAAAAATAATTTCAGATACAACAGCCACAGCATTTTTTTTCTTTGCAAATCATCAGCATTTGGTTTTGTTACCAATTTCTTGTAATTATTGCCTGAAGCTATTGACTATCTGCAACAGTTTCATAAGTGTATATATAAATGTGCATGCATTACAACTTAAACTATTAAAAAATTAATGTCTTCTCAAATTGCCTTGATACTGGAGCAACTAAATTGAATATGATAAGAATTACACAGTTTACTGACATTTTACTGGTGTTCACAGAAACATTCTTACTGTGGGGAAAAAGATTAGTGAGATGTTTATTTTCAGATGACACATAAAGAAGCAACGAACAGCTGTAGAGGAATTAAATTTTGTTGTACCGCTAAAGACAGAAACCTATAAATGTCCCAGCTGACATTCTGCAGAGCCCCATAGTCGGAATTTGATCTGCATATTTCATCGCTCTTTTTCATGTCATCGTCTTCCCTTCAAGCAGAGAAGTCCAACGGATGCCTCATTTCACTTGCTAATTTGTGTACCTCATCAGTCTTCACATAAAAGTGTGAGTCTCTCAATAAATAACGTGAAGGATTTATGGCAGTGGCTGTAGATGAGAGAGCTGAGGTCGATTGTTCCGAATATTTTTAAGTCAAGAAGACAACACTGTAGCTGACAGGGGTATTGCTCAAACCCCTTGCTCGTTTATTCCCCAGCCATTTTCCAGAAGTCCACTAAACTCAAATGAAGTTTTATTGCGTTCAATTATCTAACTATCTATCTAGCTATCTCCTTCTGTGCATCAGTTGGAACAGAACAGCCACATCTCTGCCTGTGGTCCACATTTCAGTCTTACATCCATTACTCTTTGTCAAAAGCTGTACAGCTACATTAAATATTAATTCTGTGTTTTTGTTTTCCTGAGAATTTCCTGTACAGGAAAAATAAACTGACTGAAGTGATGTTACATCACAGTACACTACTAACAGCAAATACATTTTATAACACTTGTGCTGGTTCTAGGATCCATGCTGGTAACCCTGAGATGGTTGTCTTTCCTAGTCTTTAAAAAGATGAAGAACCCTTCGTAAATCCTATAAAGAACGATGTTCTAAAATACTTGATTCTGCAATTAATATGCCCATAGCCAGGCTGGCTCTTTGAAGCTTCATTCATGAAACTATTTCTCATTGATAAGTAAAAACAGAAATTTTTGATGCGATAAGTGGCAGAGAGGTGTGGCGTATCAGGATTTCTGATCAGTTTGCTCTGCCTTGAGTTGAGATCTGGAGCACCAAAGCAGTCTTTTACCCTATACTGACTTTGTGGCTCAAATAATGCCAGCCACTATTACAGACTGTTGAACTACCTGCCATGCAGAGTTTTGAATGTACAGAACAATCCTGTCTCCATTGCACTGTTATGATTATTTACAATATGAAATTGACGGATTTGTATTTAAAAAATGAATGAAATGATAAAAAATAGAAACAAAAAATACATAAAAGAAATTTTTCGCTTGGGGAAAGCTTAGGGACAGTCATGTGGGTTCTTGAGATGTCAGGAAAAGTCTTGCTTAGTGGTGCTGATGGGGCTAGAACTATTTGTATGTTCATGTGCATCAGGAAGGCACGCTGGCATTGTGACTCTGATATTAGCGGCACTCTTTGTGCATTCATGAAGTCATGAAGCAGCACAACTTTATGCTTTTGTTTTCCATTGGGTAATAGTCACACAGAAAATAAATTCAGTGTAAAAATTTCTCTTTCTGAATGTGTACCTGTATGGCTACTCTGCCTAGGACTACCGTACATCTTAATTAAATTAAAATTTGGTGTTTTATTTCTGGAGGGGTGCGGTGGTGTGGTGGGTTGGCCCACAGTCCTGCTCTCCGGTGGGTCTGGGGTTTGAGTCCCGCTTGGGGTGCCTTGCGACGGACTGGTGTCCCGTCCTGGGTGTGTCCCCTCCCCCTCCGGCCTTACGCCCTGTGTTACCGGGTAGGCTCCGGTTCCCCGCGACCCTGTATGGGACGTGTGTGTGTGTGTGTGTGTGTGTGTGTGTGTGTGTGTGTGTTTTTTTTATTTCTTTTGTTTCACAACTGGAGTGGAAGGCTGTTTGTACATTGTTTTGCATCTAAATCCAAAGCCACATTTTCCACCAAGCCATAGTCAATAAATGTTTAATAATACACACATCCTTCAGGTTATTTACGGGTTTGGTTCTCTAAAAATCTGCCCCAAGTTATGTCCTTGTTACACAAACACACACTCCACCCTAATCAGTTAAGTGTAGCTTCACCGTTGCACAGGCTTATCTGTTTGTATTTTTTGCATTATGCTTAAACATCCGACACTTGCGAACTCCCAAATCCCCCTCTGCTGCATTCAGTTCAGTTAAATTCAATTTATTTTTGTGGAGCACGCTTCTGAACATAGAATTTGCAATGTTTCCATATAAGGTGTGTGCTACTCGCCCACCAGGCGTCTTTCAGGTATAATAAGAATCAAATAATTTTTAAGTGGCTTATTTCCCTGGTACACATGATTAGTTGGATGTGACAGGGAAAACTTTAAATAAAGTTCACTGGATTCAAAGTACATTTACATTTATTCATGTAGCAGACGCTTTTCTCCAAAGCGACGTACATTTCTAGAAAATACAATGTGTGCATTACATTAGGAGAAAGACATAGTTATAGACGTGTGATTAAGTACAGTTAGTTTGTTTCTTTCCACCATATGCACCAATGTTCATCACACGAGTAGCTGCATAAACCTCAGCATATTGACAATTCTTGATCACACACACACACACACCCACACTTTCAGAACCGCTTGTCCCATACAGGGTCACGGGGAACCGGAGCCTACCCGGCAACACAGGGCGTAAGGCCGGAGGGGGAGGGGACACACCCAGGACGGGACGCCAGTCCATCACAAGGCACCCCAAGCGGGACTCGAACCCCAGACCCACCAGAAAGCAGGACTGCGGTCCAACCCACTGCGCCACCGCACCCCTGTCAATTCTTGATCACCTTCCTACTAATTTTTTTTTTTTCTTTGAGCTACACAAACATTTACGTACATTACAGGAGTAGTGGCTGTGTAAAGGCTTATCTGGGCATGATTATAAAGTTATGGTGCATGAACATTTACACATTTACACATTACTTGAACTTAAGAGATCATGGGTGAAGTGAGTCTGCAAGAGAAGAGATGAGTTTTCACTCTTTTTAAATGTGGACAGAGTTTCAGCAGTTCTGAGTGGGGGGGGGGTTCATTCTGCCACAATGGAATCAGAACTGAGAACCCCTTCCCTCGCACTTTACTTTTTGTGCACGGGACCACCAAGCGGGCAGAAGTAGACAAACAAAGTGGTCTGGTTGGGGTGTGGCCATTGATCAGGTCTTGTAAATAGCTGGGAGCAGTTCTATTGATGCATTTGTAGCCAATAACCAGGGTCTTAAATTTGGTCCTGGCAGCTATAGGAAACCAGTGCAGAGAATTGAGTAGAGGAGATACATGGGAACGCTTTGGCAAGTCAAACACAACTTGTGCAGCAGCGTTCTGTATCAGCTGCAGAGGTTTGATGGCAGAAGCGGGAAGGCCACACAAGAGAGAGTTGCAGTAGTCCAGACGGGATGTCAACATTATCTGGACTAGTAGTTTGTCAGAGTTTGGGGACACATACAATTTAAAGTACAATAAAGTACATATTAAAGTATAATAATAATTGTATGTTGTATTTTATAATAATGGTGGTTTTAAACATGAAATGATACTCATGAATCAAATTACTAAAATATCTAGATATGTAACTTAACATATTGTAACGACCTATGTTACCGTGTTTTAGCAGGAAATGTGTTTAATGTAATTGGTTAGCGTTTGGTGACGTACAGGGAAAACAAGGGGGTGTTTGCATCTGCCAAGAGGAAAAAAAGACAAGAAAGCCTGGGGGCGCTAAGCAGGCTGGGAAGGCTGGCTAGACGCGCAGGTCCTGGAGGAAACGGGGTCCTTGGACTGAGAGCGTTTATTTCCCTGTGTGCCGGTTTTCCAATAAAACGTTCGACATGAATGCTGCCTCTGCGTCCTTCTTCGCTCCATCCAAACCCACGGCGCTGAGCGCCACAATATGTTAAAAGAAATGAGTATTCATAACATTAATGTTTGTTGGTTTAAAACTCATAATATGGGTGTATCCCTGTGGTTTAAAGTGTTTTTGTCTTCTCTCTTAAAGGGAAGGTTTTTAAAGGGTTAATTTTCTGTTTCACCAAAGAGTGGTGGCATAGATAGGTTTTGGTACATTGCACACACACACATTTTCAGAACCGCTTGTCCTATACGGGGTCACGGGGAACCGGAGCCTAACCCGGCAACTCAGGGCATAAGGCTGGAGGGGGAGGGGACACACCCAGGACGGGACGCCAGTCCGCCGCAAGGCACCCCAAGCGGGACTCGAACCGCAGACCCACCGGAGAGCAGGACTACGGTCTAACCCACTGCACCACCGCACCCCCTACTTGGTACATTGCAGATCTTGCAAATATTTCTGTATTTGTTTCCCTCTGTTTCTCTGTCTGTTGGTCAAATGCACTTTTGTTTGTTCTCAGCTGTACGTCACGTTCATCACTTTCGAGGCAAGCATCTGTTAAGTGGACAAATGTAAATTTCAGCAACCCAAACAGCTTTGTGGGCAGAAAGGCAGTGTCAAGGCTTTTTTGGACAGGAGCACTGCGGCACCACAGACTCTCTCTCTGTGTATTTCTTTCTCTTTCCCTCCCTCTGAGCAGCTCAGAGGCCAGGTTGGCAAACGGCCTTGTGCTCACACCTGCACATTCCGAATCTTGTAGCTGGGTATTTATGACCTTCTTTAAATAAGAAAGCATAATTAAGAACTCCAGCCAGACCTAGATCAGGGAGTTGACAACACTACGCAATGCTTTACATTTATCTGATACTTTTCTCCAAAACAACTTACGATGTTAAGGTTAGAATTATTTACAGAGCTGGGTAATTTTTTTTTTTTTTAAAACAAATGTGGAGCAATTCAGGGTAAATACCTTGCTCAAGGGTACCACAACCAGAAGTGAGGCTCAAGCTTACAACCTTTGGGTCTAAAGGCAGTCACTCTAACCACTACACTAGGAGCTGCTTTACTTTTTGATAACTGTCAGCAAATGAGATGAAGCTTTGGTGCACAGTCTGAAATGTATACTTGCTCTATTAATGAAGACTAAATACATCTCCAAAAAGTTTGCAGTGGAAGAAGTTCATTACTTGAAAGCTTGAAAGTCTGGGACCAAATGTGTTGAATATATTCACTTATTCCCTTACTATAATGAACCGCATATGAGCCTAACTCCCTATCTGGGACACACCAGGCACCTGGAGGATACCTTGGACATGTCATGGACATTGTGGGCCCCTTAGACAAAATTATTTAATAATAATTTTCCAGGTGGTTTGGAGAAGCATCTTTCACTCTCCATCACCTTCTTGAGACCATTCAAGAAGGGTCTCAAAATACATCTCTTTCAGACCGCCTTCTAATCCTGACCTTCTATCTTGTCTGTAAAATTATACTACACTGCCTCCTTCAAAAAAAATGCTCTATACCTCTTCTGTATGCTAGTGAAACAATGTGTGAGCTGATAGGCAGTATTGCCTGGAGCAGAAGGTGGGATTTGCTGGCTGGACAGCTCCCAATGACCCACCCTTGCCTAGTAGAACCATGTCAGCCAGCTGCTGAAAATTGAAGGAATCATGAAAGACTTTAAAGTAGCTGGCCCAAAAGACATCAGGAGGACACCTTGGAGAATGCATATTTTGTTCTTGTTTCTGTTCTCCCCGAAACAGATTATCCCATCTCGGATTCATTTGGCTTTTTGTTTTGAAAGAAAATTCATTTTGTTGGACAGACCTGCTGTTCGGTACCTTAAGCTACCTCAACCCCACAACTGGCTACAGATGGTATTAGACAAATTGGCCATGCTTTGTGAATGGCATGTCAGCATCTATGTATCCCCATCTGTTTGTGAAATACACTTTTGTTTGTTGTACATTATTTTGGAGAAAAGTGTCTACTCAACAAAAAAGAAATTTAAATGTGGAAAAGGCAAAGCAGAACCCGAATGTGTGACACAACCTGAAAGAATGTCATTTTGACTTTAAAACCAGGGCAAAAGGTACCCCGAGTTTTCCCTGCTTCAGCCAATAACCTGGTTGCTCTTTGTGGTGGAACCTCTGACCTTTGAAGTTCTCCATTCCAAAAATAGAAACAGGTCATAATTGTACCATCTGTATCTCCTAAAAGGATGGAAGATAAATTAAGACCTTTTTTTATTGAGAAGGTGGAGGAGGATGTCAACAGTCCAAAAGTATTGAGCATGTCTCCACGGGCTCTTTCTTTATTTCATTCTTAGCCTGGATGGATGACATTGACAGCCCACAGCATTCATGTTATGAATCACCAACCCATGCACAAACCACCTCCATCACGTACCTAGGCAATTTGCAAGGCTCCCAGCCAGGATAAAAATATGTAAAATACAGTCTCAATCATTTTGAAGCTTGACAATAAGAAATGTTATTCAGAACAGTGTAGTTGAACCAGTTTATCCTGTACTGTTGAAATACCATTGTACCTTTCACCCTTTGGAGGTTGTTTCCAGTGCTCTAGTATGATTGGAATCTTTGCCTTGGTGTCTCAAAAATAGGGAGTTATTGTAACTTTTTCCACCCCACAGAAAATTATGCTTCAAATATCAGCCCACATGTGAAGCTTGAGTTTAACTGCCTCTTTAAATTTTTTACATTAAGAGCCATCACACAGGAAATCACTGGCATGGACAGTGCTGTGTTAAGGACAACCGTAGTATAGGGGTAAGACATCTGTTTTCATATGGAGATGTAAGAAAATCAAGTGTCATTAACACTATCACAATCACTACTATTTCTTCACAATTAGGGTCTGTGAAAGAGAAAGCCTGGCTGCTATTTCTTTGAAAAATGCTTTCATCTGATTTCTTTTTATTACTTTTCTCATTCCTTCACTTCTAGAAAAAGACAATGCTGGGATGGGTATTATGCATAATGGTGCCCCATATGATGTAAACCAATTACTCGAGAGAAAAAGTGCTAAAATGCAGTTTTTTAATATTAGTGTGACTTGTGCCTTCATATTTCTTTCTTTATTTTGTTAACTGTCTTTTTTAATATGATCTCTCTTTTTCTGTCTGGGATTGTGAAATAGGGAACATTCACTAATTGTAGCAACTTTTAACGTAAGTTTTTAAAAAATATTTTCTGGCATTTCAACTTGAGTTGTACACTTATAAATGCTGAATATGGATAAATATTAGTCCCATTAACGTAAACATGGCAGTTTGTTACTTGTTATTACATACTAATTCAAGCTATTATTATAATACAGGTTTTGTAGTGTTTTTCCAAAAAAACTTACCAACCTGCAATGTGCTTTACATTTGCTATTTGTAATTGTGTACTCCAACTTTGGGATGGTATATTGGGTCTGTAGGGATTTCACTGATTCGATTCAATAATTCATGGATATTTGTAAACTGCATTTTTCACTTAGAATGTGTACATTTCCTTAATGCCACTGTGTTTAAAAATTAGTTCAGTTCAGCAGATGTATGTATTAAAAGCAGCATAATGTAGAGTTACAGTTGTATTATTTTTATATTTGATATGATTTGATATTTGAGTGTAACAATTCAGATTAAGTGCTTTTATCCAGGGTACCACAGAAACCCTGCTACATTTTGGTCAAAGGTCCAGTTACACATCATTGTTCCTAGGGCAACAATGTCTACAATTCTAGCACATAGAAATATTGCAACTAAAATGCTTTTTGTGTCTTCTCTTGTGCGTACCCATCTTTTAAATTTTATGCAACATTTGAGACATTTTTGGTTCATGCATTCGGTAAATTGACTCAATTCATTTTTGCAAGGAGCAAACAGAAGCAGAAGTGAAGGGTGCATAACTACATCCTTTAGGGTTTTTGTGTGCCAGATACTGTAATCTTACCTTTGGAGAGGGTCTGACCACTGTGCTGTGCCAAGGTTCCCCCTAATGGAAGTGCTGGCAGACTTGATAATATCCTGTCTCTTAAGTAATGCAGAATACATTGCTCTAGTAGTTTTAAATAAGCTTTAATTTTGCTGTAGTTCGCAGTTACTAAAAAATAAAGGTGTTTTAGTAATTTGTGCAATTTAGTGACATCATAGCTAGGGCGTACCCTGCCTCATGCCCTATGTTTCCAAGATTGTCTCAAGAAAACCATGACCCTGCAATAGACATGCAGATATGGATAATGGATTTATGCAAGTGTTGCTACATGCTTTTTACATTTATTATAACTTTTTCTAAGGTTTTCACATAACATAGCCTGTTGATAAATGGAAGGACATCTGAAATGTTAAACTTTATTCACACTTTAAAGTTACTACAAAACAAACTGAATTACGAACACCCTTTTGATCCCAGTTGTATTTGTAAGTTGATAACCTAGTGTATATTACAGACAGTGATTAATTTTAAGGTAGGCCCAACAGGATTAAATAATTAGCGATGATATTGGAAGCAAAAATAATGCACTCATTGTATTTTTTTTTCTCTAAAATGTATGTTGCTTTGAAGAAAAGTGTCTACAAAATGAATAAAAGTGAATATAAATGTAAATGTAAAACAATTAGGAAGCAAAACAAATTTGATTATAGACAAAATCTGATACATAAAAGAATTTGCCAAGTTAATTCTTTCTATTTCATAATTCCAAAAAGATCTGACTGAACCTACTGCAGAAATATGAATGGAACACATAAAATTCAGTTAAACTGGTGATCTTAATTTTATACGTTCAGATGCCTTGTGTGGATGATTATGGCAATCAAATGAAAGAAACAAAATTTTATAAGTTGTAAACTGCTCAAATTTGTAAAATAACCCAAAGGTTTATTTACCTAACTTAAAAAGCATACTTTTGGTTTTATTAATTTTTATAGATTTTACCTAATTATACCATGTTTAGGGCAACACAGTGGTGCAGCAAATAGCACTGCCACCTCACGACACACCTCACCTGGGTGGACAGAATGTGGCTCTGATCCCCGCTAAGTTTCTCTGAAGTTTCCATGTTTCCAAGTTTCCAAGAATCAATGAGGATCGGAATCAGAATGAGTTTTATTAGTTAAGTGTGCTGACGTACACAAGGAATTTGCTGTGGTTCCTGGTGCCTCCACTATTTACAGACAAACAATCAGATGACACGGAATTGCAGAATAAATAAATTATAATGGAAGGATGGATTAGAACCACGGAAACCTGACTGAGGGAATCCATTCCGGACAGCGCTTTACATCTGCTGGGTTTCCAACTCTACAGAGTAGACCATACATTGACGTCTACTGAAAAAACGAAAGGAGGTGGAATTTGTTTTTATATCAACGAAGGTTGGTGTATGGATGTCACAGTGTTGAAGAAAACATGTTGCCTGAATTTAGAAACACTTTTCCTTAGCTGTAAGCCATTCTACTCACCACATGAGTTCTCCTCATTCATTTTGGCTGGTGTTTACATCCCACCCCAACCCTGTTTGAAGGATGCACTTCAGCTTCTAGCTGACCAGATCACCAGGGTGGAGCAAAAATACCCAAACTTCCTTCTGGTCATTCTCTGGGATTTCAATAGAACAAGTCTCAGCAGTGAACTGCCTAGATTGAGGCAGCACATTGTGTCCTTCCAGAGACAGTAACACTCTGGACTACTGTTACACAGTGCTGAAAGATGCCTATTGCACTATCCACTGTGCAGCTTTGGGACTCTCTGATCACTGTTTGGTTCTTCAACATATAGGCAGAAATTTAAATCTATCAAGCCTGTTGTCAACACTGAGAGATGGACAAGTGAGGTAAGGCTGGAGCTACAGGCCTGCTTTGACTGCACTGATTGGAGAGTTTTTGAGGCTGCAGCTGCTGACCTGGATGAGCTTACTGATACTGTGACCTCCTACATCAGCTTTTTTGAGGAACTGTGCATCCGTCCTGGATAAAGTTCGGAAATGACAAACTGTAGTTTACAGCCAAACTTAGACAGCTTCGGCAGGTCAAGGAGGCAGCGTACAGAAGTGGGGACAAAATCCTGTACAAGCAGGCCAGGAACACACTGAACAAGGAAACCAGAGTGGCTAAGAGAAGTTACAATGCTGAAAAACAGCTTCTCAGCCAATGGTCCTGCATGAGTGTGGAAATTGCTGCAACAAATCATCAGCTACAGGAAATAATCCTCCCACATTGTGGGAGATCACCAACTGACTGAAGACCTGAATGTGTTTTACTGCAGGTTTTATCATTCAATGTCCACTCTATCCTGCTTCAAACTGTGCACAATCATAGTGGTCCACAAAAAATCATCCATTACAGGGTTAAATTACTACAGGCCTGTTGCTTTGACGTCTGTGGCCGTGAGGACCTTTGAAAGACTGGTCCTGGCCTATCTAAAGGACATCACAGGTCCCTTAATTGAGCCCCTTCAATTCACCTATTCACCTAAAAGGTCAGTTGGTGATGCAGTCAATATTGGTCTCCGCTATATCCTGCAGCATCTGGAACACCGAGCAATGTACGCAAGGATCCTGTTTGTAGATTTCAGTTCCACATTTAACACCATCATCTCAGGACTCCTCTATTATAAACTTGCCCAGCTCACTGTGCCTGCCCCCACCTGTCAGTGGATCACTAGCTTACTGACAAACAGGAGGCACCAGGTGAGACTGGGGAAATTCACATCCAGCTCCTGCACAGTCAGCACTGGTGCTTCCCAGGGATGTGTGTCTCCCCACTGCTTTTCTTCCTCTATACCAACGACTGCATTTCAAAGGACCCCTCTGTCAAGCTCTTTAAATATGCAGATGGCACAATTCTAGTAGGACTCATCAGAAGTAGTGATGAGTCTGCATATAGACAGGAGGTGGAACAGCTGGTCCTCGGGTGCAGTCAGAACAATCTGGAGCTAAATACTCTGAAAACGGTGGAGATGACAGTGGATTTCAGGAGGACCCCCCGCAATACTGCCCCTCTTCACTTTTACAATGCTTTATCAGTGGTGGACACCTTTAAGTTCCTAGGAGCTACAATTTCTTGGGACTTAAAGTGGAAAATCAACACGGTGTCCATCACAAGAAAGGCCCAGCAGAGGATGCACTTCCTGTACCAGGTGAGGGAGCTCAACCTGCCACAGGAGCTGCTGATCCAGTTCTTCACAGCAGTCATTGAGTCTGTACTCAGCTCTTCCATCACAGTCTGCTTTGGATCAACAACCAAACAAGAAAATAACAGGCTGCACCGTATAGTCAGGTCTGCAGAAAAGGTCATTGGTTCCAGGCTGCCCTGCCTCCAGCACCTGTACTCCTCCAGAATCAGGAGATGAACAGGGAAAATCATGACAGACCCCTCTCATCTGGGCCACAGCTTTCTTTGAACTTCTCCCATCCGGCAGGTACTACAGACCACTGTGCGCCAGAACACACGCACACTTTCTGAACCGCTTGTCCCAGACGGGGTCGCGGAGAACCAGAGCCTACCCGGCAACACAGGGCGTAAGGCCGGAGGGGGAGGGGACACACCCAGGACGGGATGCTAGTCTGTCGCAAGGCACCCCAAGCGGGACTCAAACCCCAGACCCACCGGAGAGCAGGACCCGGTCCAACCCACTGCGCCACCGCGCCCGCTGCACCAGAACAACCAGATACAAAAACAGTTTCTTTCACCATGCTGTTATGTCCATGAACAGCTGTGCAATACTTTCTCCCTCTTTCTTATTCCCTCCCTCATTATTTATTCGATCCCTCATCATTATTTATTGAGCCATTGGGAACCAAAACCAAATTCCCTGTATGTGTGTGCATATTTGGCTGAATAAATCGGATTTTGATTCCGATATTCTTCCCGTTTGTGTGTGTTTCCTCCAGGTGCTCTGGTTTTCTCCCTTAGCGCAAAGACATGCAGTTAAGGTGAATCTGTGATGCTAAATTGCCCGTAGTATGTGAATGAGTGAGTGAGTGAGTGTATGCCTCTGTGGAAACCCTGTGATGGACTGGCATCCCATTTTCTTAATATCAGGGCCAGCTACTTGCTGTCCAAACCTCTGTTTGGCTACAGTCCTATTCTGCTCCTCTCTGAAAGCCCTTATTTGAATTCATTTTGCAATAAGGGAAATAATATTATCAACTAAGACCTGAAATGTATAATTTTTTGTCATTTTCCTCAATGGACACAAACAGATTCTAGATATATGCTTGCAAAGCATAACTGCGTTGGCTTTTCAGGGGCCTTATGTGGAAAGTTATTAAATCATGCCTAAATACATTAGGTACAGGTCTTTATCAGCTGGCCAGCCAGAAAGGTGATTTATAGCATGCATATAAGTTGCCCAGATAGTGCTTTAGAGTTCAGCATTTCCTTGTGCCTTTATCAGGCTCAGTTTTCGACTAATTTAATTTGTTATCTTGGCAAATTTTCCCTCATTGGTTTTAAACATGAGCTACAAATTAAATATGTGGGTTTCAGAGCAACTTAAATATGCTCTATGTTTCTTCGTATTCCCCTAGTGGATTGAAGCATTGCACTTTATAGAAAGACATTTTGCCGTCCATTTTTATTTTTGACATGCGATAACATGTCTGTGGTCTGAAACTAAGAGCACTTTGCTAAGTTGTTTGTGAGGAAATCTATGTTTTGAAAATCCTTTTTTCGTAATGATAAATGGTTAATGTATGGAGGCTTGATCCCTTTATTTGAAAAAATATCAAATACTCATGTCATAGTAATTGCATTTTTTTTCTTTCAGTCTTCAAGAGTTGCAGTGGAAGAGAATAATTATGTCATGTCTTAGTTATTACACTTTATGTTGTTAAAGTAATGGAGGTCTATGTATGTATTGGCAAAATAAATAAATACATCCTTCAAGTTGCATATTTATTATACAGAAATAGTAATATTCTGTATAGAGGAATTTTGCACGTTCTTAAACTGTGGATCTTTAAAGTGTTTGTATTAAGTTACTTAGGACTAATGGCATGTAGAGAGACTATTGAACATCTGGAGAGATAAAAATGTGGTTACTATCTGCTCTCTAAAACTAAATGCCAGAAGAAGTAAGCTGTGTCTCTTTTCACTTGTCCTGGTCTCACTGTTCAGAACAGTTCTCAGTACACCCACTCTAGTGTTGCAACAGAGAGTTCACTTTAATGTCATCTAAATGTTCACCTCAGCCTTGCTGCATCTATGCTGAGACTCTTGTTCCTCCCACCCTAGGCAGGTGCTGTAGGCTGCTTTAAATCAGGGCTCATTAGTCGACATGAATCTGTCTTGGCCCACAGAAAGTGCTTTATTGCCCTTTAAAACATTTTACCAATGGTGCTACCAACGCTATAAAAGAGCACCTTAAATGACTGAGCGAGGCAATAAATGCATATGAGATTTTTGTCTTTTTTTACCTTTTTCATATGGTTGGCTTGGAAGGCCAGTGACATTCCTTTTTCTAAACCAAAGAACACAAGCGATGAGCAGTGTCTTTGTGGGTATCTGGCTTTTTATATTCTCAGCATAAAAAAATGTGTAACCACTTTCAATTACAACTGTATTCAATTCAATTTCCAATTGTAAGTATTGTATCTAGCAGTGTAAGTCACCTTGGTGAATAAGGTGTGTGGGCTGATAACACTACATAGAGTTCATTGGAAGTCGCTTTGGAGAAAAGCGCCTGCTAAATAAATAAGTTTTAACAGAAATGTAAATTATTTGGTAGGCTGTCTTAATGAGAACTGACAGTGTAGCAGCAACTATTGACTCACCTGGATGTTTATCACTTTATTTTGCCATAAAACACTGGCTTGAACACAGTGATAAGGTCTTTGGCTCGTACCTTGTCTTCACCCTGTAACAAAGACACAGTTTGCATTTCCTTTGAATCAGATGAAAAGAGAGTGGACTCTACTTGTTTTGATGACGAAATGCAGTTGCTGTGAAATTCCCATGGAGTATAGCAGTTTCATCACTGGGGAGAGAAATTGCCCTGGAGGGCAAAGTGCTGACATGAGATTAAAGCCCAATTTGTTATGGCAAGCTTAATATATAACACATTAAAAAAAGGACTCATAAAAGCTTATGCTGCTTGAACATGCCCTATTTTAGTTCTTTGAACAGATACTACTCTTCTCCCTGTACACAAATGACTGCCCCTCCAAGGACCCCTCTGTGAAGCTCCTGAAGTTTGCAGACCACACTAGAGTTATCGGCCTCATCCAGGACGATGACGAGTCTGCGTATAGGAGGGAGGTTGAACAGCTGGCTGGCTGGTGCAGTCGAAACAACCTGGAACTGAACGCACTCAAAACAGTGGAGATGATTGTAGACTTCAGGAGGAACCCCCTTCCGCTTCCCCCCCTCACCATTCTCAGCCGGACCGTGTCAGCTGTGGAGTCCCTCAGATTTCTGGGTCCTACAATCTCCCAGGACCTGAAGTGGGATACCTGTATTGATTCCATCGTGAAAAAGGCCCAACAGCGGATGTACTTCCTTCGCCAACTGAAGAAGTTCAACCTGCTACAGGAACTGCTGAGTTTGTCCTGTGCATTGCCATAACTGTCCGGTTTGGCTCGGCTACCAAATCGGATGGAAATAGGCTACAAAGGACAGTCAAGACGGACGGCTGAGAGGATCATTAGTGCACCCCTGCCTACCCTTCAGCTCCCATACAAGTCCAGAAAGAGGAAGCGGGCAGGCAAAATCGTCACTAATCCCACACACCCCAGACACAAACTCTTTACACTCCTCCCCTCTGGCAGGCGTTACAGATCACTGTCCACCAGAACGACCAGATACAAGAACAGTTTTTTTCTCTCAGGACATCACTCTCATAAACAGTTAACACTCCACGATAGGTCTCCTGTCAGCGCAACATTATCCAACCTGAATTTTGATCATTTAATTCTTATTTACTTTTTTAGTATTCATACCACTATTTATACTCTTGTGTTTGTATCCTCTGTAAATATGTTATTTTTTTATTCTGTAATTCCGTGTCACCTGTTTGTTTGTCTGTAAACACTGGAAGCATCAAGAACCACAGCAAATTCCTTGTGCGCGTCAGCATACTTGGCCAATAAAACTCATTCTGATTCTCTCTCATTCTCATTATGCAACAGTATGTAAATTGGTTCATACTGTGCAACCAAAAATGATTTGTTACTTGATTTTTAACGCCCTTCTAGCACAGGATTTTTAGTAAATAGAACGCAGAATAACCTTCCCCATACTGTTTATTTATTTAGCCTATTCCTCTCAACCTCTTATTTCAAACTGTTGTACCTTCTGTAATCCAAATGAATGACTCATCATCAATTTCCTATGACAGGCAAATTTCTTACTTTTACTATGGAATTTATTATTGTTATTGGCTGTCATTCTTAAATACACTGAAAAAAAAATTGAGTAAGGGACATGCCGTCGTATTTCTCTGTCTTTACCCTATGCTGTATTTTGGATGTCATGTACTCTAATTATTCTGTGGAAAAAATAGTCCAGTTTTGCATAACAAGGACACTGCCTACAGAGACATTGCAGAGTCTGCTTACTGAATACATTTGCTATTAACTAAGCCCTCCTAATATATGAATGAAGGCAACACAACCATATTTATTTAAAAAGTATGTCATGTAGACTTTCGCTAAATCTGAGTACACTGCTATGCTTAGCTTTTACTGAAACATTTAAGTTCTGTATCACTGTCACGGATATGTATCAAAGCATGGGATCCAAAGTATCTTCAGCATGATGTGTTTTAGCAGCTCCCAGAGAGAGCTGTTTTATATATACTGCTGCAAATTAAACACTTCGTATGTGGGAAAGTAAAACATAATCTGAATATCTGAAACTCGAGTCTAATTACAGTCTCATCTGATATAATGAAAATGTGAAGGATTCTTTTTTCCCATTAGACTATCGCTGATTCTCTTTTTTCTTTGGATACCTCACCAGAATCAGATTTTGGGGCTTAATTTAGCCTTTGGGTACTGTGTGTGAAGCTATGCTTCAGAGCTATAAAACACTTTCCTGTGTGTGCCTGGGGTGAAACAAGTCAATGGGGTGAACTGTCTCACATTTGAAGATATATGGGTTTTGATTAATTTAAGTTTCTCCACTTTTGCTGCTTTAAATTTTAATCAGAGAAAAATGTAAGAATTAAGAATACAGAACAATATTGTGCGATACAAGGTGTGGTGAGTGAGGACATGGCAATAAGACTACCCAGAGTCTCAGATTTCTCTCATAATTCTCTGTTCTGCATGTAGGACAATGTCTCCTGGAACCCTGAGTCTTGCAGGGAATGCCACTGCGTTGGAGGTGTAGTGATCTGCAAAATCATGCGGTGCTTGAGCCCCCAGTGCAACATCCTGAAGGTGATGTGGAACTGAACGTGAAAGCCAAACTGATCCTTATTTCATTGCCAGTGTAACTAACTCCACATGTAGATCAAGCTGCATCCTTATATTATATCTGTTGATGTTTTTTATCATTTTTGTTCTTAAAGTAAACAGAGTCCCATTATTAAAATTTGATTCGTTTTTGTGTAGTCTTTTTCATAGAATGGAATAAGTCATTCAGCCAAGAATGTCTTGTAGGCCTTTTCGATTTCATAGCAGGATTCATACGTGGTTTATATCTGTGCACATATAAGAACCAGTGTTGGCTGCATAGACACATTTTATACCTCTGAAATGGTTTGCTTTGTAGGTACTATAAACACTTAGCTTAGATAAATAGTTCCCTGGGAAGACACAATCAATGCCCTGTGTTTTCTAGTCCAGTGACCTATGACTGTGCTATAATTATTCTGTCCAGAAAGCAGACACTACTACAACCCTGTCTGATCTTTTGCTTTAGGGGTAAAAAAAAAAAACAAAAAATCTGTTTAATTTTAAACTAAAACACAAATGCATATGTAGAAAAATTTTTACACACACACACACTTTCCGAACCACTTGTCCCATACGGGGTCACGGGGAACCAGAGCCTACCTGGCAACACAGGGCGTAAGGCCGGAGGGGGAGGGGACACACCCAGGACGGGACGCCAGTCCATAGCAAGGCACCCCAAGCAGGGCTCAAACCCCAGACCCACTGGAGAGCAGGATCCAGTCCAACCCATTGCGCCACTGCGCCACCACGCCCCCTAGAAAAAATTTTAGTTAATTTTATGTCTTTTAGATCTACTTTACTAAAAAATTTTATTTTTTTTTTCCTCCACAGGGGCAGCAGTTGAGAATTGCTCCTGGTAAATGCTGTCCAGAATGTGTCCAACTCACTCAAGGCTCTTGTCACTATGAAGGATCCATTTATGAGGTAAAGGCAACAATTGCTCACAAACTACATTGAAGTAAGGTACTGGGCTGACACAGCAGTTCTCCAGTCTCTTGCACTGCTCACCAGAACAAAAAAGGACAAAATGAACTATGATCTGTACCCATTGTCTCAGTAAAATCCACCTTCACCTGCAAGGCTGACCACGTGTTTAGCATACACAACTCATAGATGGATCAAAATAAAAACAATTACTCCTGTATCTAAATTCAGTGATGGTCTTCAACCCTCTACTGAAGTCCAAAAGGCCAAAGGTAAAATTTGGCTAAATGGCTGAACACTGGACAACCTCCTTCCCAGAACCCCCATCCTCTTTTAATTGCTCAGGATCCTTGTAAACAAGGAGGAAGGAATGCTTAGGAACAGGGCTTCAGTCATGGAAATTAAAAGACAAGCAGTCCTGACCCAGACTCTCCCCAATCATTTTTGACAGCCTGGCAGCCAGTGGAATGACTCGGAATGCAACGTCTGCACCTGTTCCCATGGGAATGTGTCCTGTGCACGGCACCTCTGCCCATCTCTCCGGTGTGGCAAGGATGAGAGGCAATTTATTGCACCCAGGGAATGCTGTCCTAGGTGCATTCGTAGAGGAGGTAAGGTGCCGCACCACACCGCACAGAATGATGCTAGCAACAACACAACTGAATATATTATTCAGGGTAAGCCTCGATTATAACGGATAGTGTACAAACGTTACAGTTCTCGGAAATGCACTGTCCATTAGTGATGCTGTATTGAGGGGCAGTGACAAAAATTAGTGGTACTTTAATGATATGGAAACATTCTTTCATTTAAATTGTTATAATAAAGTAACTGTAACAATAACATAGCTTATATATTAGTCTAATTCTCAGTGATGCTAATCTGCATAATAAATTATTATCACAGAGCAGAGGTCATGGATTCAAGATTTTAACAGGAATGCGGGATGTTGAAATCCTGAGTGAAGCTGCTGGACATGATTCATTCAATAAATACGAAAATTTACGCTACATTTTAAACTACTTAAGCTACAGTCTAAATTGTGTGCTGAAGTTTTTACTGTACAACTGGGAACATTTAACATAGATTGAAAAGACAAATGCTACTCAGCTTCTCGACCAGGAAACCAAAGGTTGCCTGTGCAATTGTTAGATCTGGTGTTTTTTTGTGATCTCTTCATGTATCTAGTCTGTATAATGCATGTATTCTGCACGGTGTGGTGTGCAGGAACTTTGATTACCCACCGCTTGTGCTCCACTTTCCTGCATCAGGCGCATCTTGATGTTTCTTTTAAGAGCTGCTAGTGGTGCAGCTGCTTCCTGGCCGTGTCCCCGTTTGGCCTGCAAAGAAGGGCTGGGATTTTTTCAGCACAGCTCTCTCAAAGGGATTCTGGGATAATGGAATAACAACAAAAGGGAGGTCCCTGGCTGACGCCCCGGAGATCGCTCCAATCCCTCACCATTACTTATTCATGATTTCCGATCCTTACGCTCCTCCCCCTGCACATCACGCCTCCCACACACACATTGTTTCCCTGCAGGATCGTGCTTTGTAGGAACTCAGGAGTACATGAATGGCGAGGTGTGGAGACCCACCATCTGCACCAAATGTGCGTGCACCACAGGAGCAGTCCGGTGCTTCACTGTTGAGTGCCAGCCCATCTCCTGCCAGCCGGTCAGTGCTGATTTCTACAGTGTGCCGTTATGAACACTCTATACCGGCCTTCTTACACGCACATTCTAGTCAATGAAAGACCAAGTAAAAAAAAAATCAGAGAGCATTTAAAGGCCTAATGCATTATGCTTGTGGACAATCTATAAGTGATTTTCCAGTGATTTTCATCAGATGTTTTGATGTTTTGCCAGATTGACATCCATCGCTGCAATAGTCTTGACCTTCAGGTCTAGAGAGTTTCAGAACATTCCCACGTGCATTTATTTTATGATAGAGAATAGTAAAAATTCACGTTGACAGGTTTTTTTCATTTTTATTTTTTAAAATTCTACAACAGAGAAATGAAATGCTTTTGTAGTTCTACTGGAATACTTATTTTAAATCCTGGTTTAGCCAAAATGTCTGGACCACAAAATATAACTCTTTCCATGTATTTTACACCAACCATCACGTTGTGCTGAATGTAAGTATTTTTTTTCCTCACCGCTGTTCTATTTTGAAAATTTGTGTTCATCAATGCAGCATAAGAACTTGGAGATCCATCCTGGAGCATGCTGCCCTCTCTGTGTGCCAAGTACCTGTCAAATGGCTGGAAGGGAGTACAAGGTAACCTTGCCTAAAACTTGGATTAGAGAAATACTTTGGTGCTTTGCTCTCCTCAGCAAAGTGTAGCTCTCTCTAAGGAGGTGGCAACGCCTGATGCTTTCAAGGTATTTGGGAAGTAGAGAAAAACACTTGTTACATCCAAAAACTACCGTGGGCTGTCTCACTGCGCTATTTTTTATTGTCAGCAAGCCAAACCCAATGAGCAAAACCGGCTGCTCCTGCAAAAACTAATGGCAGGCACCACAATGGCCTGCTCTGCCCCATAAGGCACCAGAAACTGCTCTGATGGGAGGGGAGGGGGTCTGTGTGAGATGTTAACATAGTGGTCATGGTCCTGGACACATGACCTACCTATACCCTTGAACATGGCTTAATCTTGAACACTTTTATAAATAGATAAAAGTCACAAGTCAAACTACATGCACCAAGCTGCTTTGAACAATATTGTCTGCCAGGCACCTGAACAGTATATGTAAATAAAAAAAAATATGTAAATGAGTGGACCTAATTCACGTTCGCCTGACAATTTTCTCCAAGGCAACTTACAGTTATTTACCCATTTATACAGCTGGGTAATTTTCGCTAGAGCAATTTAGGGTAATAATCTTGCACAATGGTACTAAAAAAAACATGTAGGAAGGTTATAAGGAATCATTTATCCTGAGTTTTATGCATCTACTCGTGGGATGAGCATCGGCGTGTCATGGTTTCCCACACGGAAGAGAGGCGTCGGACCCAATCGCAGTGCTCAGGGTGGTTTATTTAAGGGCAGTTCAATCGCGTGGTCAGAAAACAGGCAAAAGGGTCACCGAGGCTCAAGCGTAGTTACAAGGAGAATCCAAAAGACGAAATCCAAGAAACAAGCTGTGAGTCGGGGAAGCCGGGGAGACAAAGACGAGGAGGCAAACAGACCGGCAAACTGGGAACACAGAGGGGGTCAAAGAAAACAGGTTCTAACGCAATTGTCAGGTAAGGCAACTGTTGCGTCCAGAGCCGCCCTTTATACTCCCATCCCTTGATCAGCCGCAGGTGTCACTTGTTGTGTGGAAGCGGGGGACGTGACACGGTGCATAAAGTGGAATGAAACAAACTAAGTTTACTTAAGAATCGCATGTCTGCAACTATGTCTCATTCTCCTAATGTAATGTACAAATTGTATTTTCTCTGGGGGGTGCAGTGGCGCAGCGGGTTGGCTCGGGTCCTGCTCTCTGGTGTGTCTGGGGTTTGAATCCTGCTTGGGGTGCCTTGCGGCGGACTGGCATCTCGTCCTGGGTGTGTCCCCTCCCCCTCCAGCCCTTTGCCCTGTGTTGTCGGGTTAGGCTCCGGCTCCCCACGACCCTGTATGGGACAAGTGGTTTCAGGTGTGTGTGTGTGTGTGTGTGTGTGTGTGTTTTCTCTGAAATGTACATCGCTTTGAAGAAAAGTGTCTCGTAAATGTAAATGTACTACAGCAAGAGGTGAGATTTACACCTGGGACCTTCAAGTCTAAAGGCAGCAGCTCTGACCACCGTTAAACCTCTGCTACAGGTCTCAGCCTTGACCTTCCTCTCTTTTTATATTGTGATCAGCATTTGGTCCCTTTGAGATTTCATTAGTCATATAAAGGGAGCTCCTTCCTATCACAGGTGAACTCTTTCTTCATAGGTGAATCCGTTAAAACTGTAATTAAAGCAAGATGAGCGATTAGTATTCTAATGCACAGTGCTGCCAGTTGAAACACAGACTTGTTTAGTTTCTTATAAAAGTGGTTACAGAACAGATTTCACCTGCTGCTACATGATAACGTCCTCTAGCAATATGCAAATAATTGTCAGATAGACTTTGGAATCATCTTTCTTTCCACAACACAGCTGTTGTAGTCATCTAACTGAGAGGCAGCCCTGGTTCTCACTGGCGGGAAGGTACGTTGCTTTTAGTTCAGGTTGATTAGGCTGATTTGTTGACTTGCTACTCTATTTCCAATTAATTCAGATTGAGGGATAAGTGTGTCCTAAAGTAAACGTGTTTCTTATTTTAAAACATTTTGCTGCTTAAATTATTATTATCTTCAAATTAAGATTACTAAATGAATTGGTGATACAGCAAGTAGCATTTTACATCTTACAGATCCTGGATGGAGTGAAATGGCATGGGTTTGATCCCTGCTCAGTCTGGGTGGAGTTTGCATGTTCTCCCTGTGTCTACATGGGTTTGCTCTGGTTTCCTCCCACAGTCCAAAGACATGCTGTTCAGGTTCCCCCATAGTGTGTGAGGGACAGAGAGAGTGTGTTTCACAGGTGAATTGATGAGTGACCCATTGTAAGTAGTGTATCTAGCAGTGTAAGTCACCTTGGTGAATAAGGTGTGGGTTGATACCACATAGTATTCATTGGAAGTCACTTTGGAGAAAAGTGTCTGCTAAATGAATACTGTAGATATAGATGCAATATCACTTATGATCAGTTTATTTCTATATTGCACCCTAGCATCCAAAAAGGTTGCTACACAAAAGCTTAACATATTTAATGTAAGGTCAAGTGCAATACAATTTATTTACAACTGGCAATTGTAAAAAGTAACAAAGGAATACACAATTAATTAACAATATACAATTAAATGCAACTGTGGGAAAATGGCAAGAAGACAGCAGATGTTATGAAAGTTTGATAGACATACTGTCCAGGTGTTCGCTGAGATTGGAATTTAGATTGCAAACCTCGACTGGTGGTGAAACGTTTGCAATCTAAATGCCAAGTTCGGTGAACACCTGGACATCAGGATCGACAGCCTGAGCTATGAATACCATCAATCTTCTCTACCATTTCGAAATCTACTGTTGTCATGTCCACGCCCACAACACACGTGACAACACCTGACTCTGCTCTAGCTCCTGGGTATGCTTACCCTATAAAGACCCTCTTCAGCTCCCGTACTGTTGCAGAATCTCGTTTGGGACAACCGCCCTTCCTTGCGTTACTTCGCACACACACTTGCTCTATTCTCTGTTCACGATCTCCGGTTTTTTGACTCCTTGCTTCGTTTTCTGACCACGCCCATGGATCCTCATTCCTGTCCTGTTCGCCGATCGACCGACCCTTCGCCTGTCCCTGGTTTTGAGAACTTGCCTCTTCCCTCAACTTCAGACAAACACTTGGGTTCAGCTGTCCCGGTTCCCTGTGTTCCGCGTGACAGCTGTATATGAAACTTGTATTCTGTCCTGTTTTAATTTCACAAATAAAAGTGATATGTTTTACATTCAGCTAATGCTTTTCCCCAGAGTGACTTGCAGTGTTAAGCTATTTACAATGATTTAACTGCTAATACAGCAGGATCATTTTTACTGGAATGATGTAACATAGGCACTTTGATCAAGGTTACTAAAGTTATAGGTGGGGATTTGAACCTGCAACCTTCAGGGAACAAATCTAACCACTATGCTACTTGCCAATGCTGAAATTAAAGGCTTAAAAACTCATGAGGGGTCTAGAATCAAAGGCTGATTTTTAGTCTTGGCCCTCTGTTGGGGAATGAGCACCTTCCCTCCCTCAGAACTGCAGAATTTCTCCCAGGATTTGTGAAGGCTCTTGAAAGCCAACTGTTGATAACCCCTTATTCCTAGCTGTATGTTTCTTTGGAGAAAAACAGCTGCCAGATGCATAAATGTAAATATTAGAATTCAGTTTAACAACATGAACTGACTATTGCTGTGTATTCAATCGAAATTATAATCAGGGGAGAAATAATTAAGACCTCAACTGGAACAAACACCATTCATATCCTGTAGTGTAGACATGGGAAAAAGTTATTATCTTCCCACTTCTGTAATATATTTGTCATCTGTATGGTGCTTTGGAAGTAACAGAAAAGCCATGCCCCTCTCCATAGAGATGTTTACCTATTCTCACTGATGTCCCCATCGTTGTGCCCTATAGCATGGAGAACAGTGGCAGGGGAACGACAACATCACCTGCATGTGTGATAAAGGTCAAGTGATCTGTCAGACATGGATCAGCCTCCCTAGCGCTGACAGTAAGGTGGGTGATGACTAGTTAGTCCACCAGTTCTTACAGGATTGATAAAGCAGATTTTCACCCAAAGTAGGCTGTGTTTTACTGTACATATTTATTGTACATGTTTGGAATCCAGGAAGGGCTTTGTGTCTCCTACCATTGCACAAAGATTCTAGATATTCAACTGTAATATAACCACAGTTACACTACTATTTCAGGTTTATACAGTTGTGTGCCCTGTGTTTCTCCTTCCAGAACCAGACCGTGGACAGGCATGTGGGCCAGGGTTTGCAAAATACTTCCTCCAAAGTGCCATGCATCCAGGGCTCAGTGATGCGTTACCATGGCGAGGTGTGGAACAGCAATGGTTGCCAATTCTGCACCTGTATGGTTGGGCGAGTGCTGTGCCAGGAGGCCAAGAGAGTCAATCTGGAGTGCCCACAGGTAGGCTGGCTCTGGATGGGGGCCTGAATTGGCTGCCTCCTCTTGATTGCAAGGGAGCACATGCATATAATGATTAGAATGCCAAAATATTTTACTAAAGAACACACTGAATAACCTAGACCATGCTCTTCCTTTCACGGGATGCACTTGTCTTTACTTCAGTTGTTGAAGGTGGGAATAGACAGTCTGTAAAGGTCAATTGTTCAGTCAAATCAGGCTGCCAAGTCTCCTGCTCACTGCAACCTACAAACGGTCAGGGGAGATATAAGCTGCATGAATACTGTCTAGAAACACACCTCTTCCGATTGCTGGCTGCCAGTAGGCACATATGTGCCGCTCTTCCTACAGCCCTAATTCCTCTTAAACAGTGCCAGGCAACCTGTAGTGTGCAAGCATAATCACTACTGAGCACATTAGAAAAACAAATTGTGCCTATTGAGAGCTCCAAGAAAGCAGTGGAGACTGTGATGACTATTACAGTAATTTGATTTAGAATAGTTTCCTTCTGTATGTATTTTAACAAGAGGTATTCTTGATGTTAAGGCATTTTTAAAAAAAATTTGTTGAAGTTCAGGCTGTATGGTGTTTGTAAAAGGATTTAAACCTATAAAATACACTTATTGTGTTATTTGTAAGGGGGTGCAGTGGCACAGTGGGTTGGACCACAGTCCTGCTCTTCGGTGGGTCTGGGGTTCAAGTCCCGCTTGGGGTGCCTTGTGACGGACTGGCGTCCCGTCCTGGGTGTGTCCCCTCCCCCTCCAGCCTTGCGCCCTGAGTTGCTGGGTTAGGCTCCGGTTCCCCGTGACCCCGTATGGGACAAGCGGTTCTGAAAATGTGTGTGTGTGTGTGTGTGTGTGTGTGTGTGTGTGTGTTATTTGTACTCAGTTCGTTCTTAAAAACAGCACATGTTGCAGAAATATGGATAACAGGTGAAGTTATTTTTTTTATTTAAATGGAAAGAATTCTTATCATAAAGCCAGTCAAAGATCAGCGAAAAATCCCCCACCCAGATCCATACATTGTGTGCACTGTAGATTTTGAACTCAACTGAAGCAAGAGATATGTCTTTGTATTTTTCATTCAATCTGCTTTAGCACCTTAAGCAGTAGTTTCAAGCAGTTCTCTTAGGTTGCCAGCTTTTTGCTTTCTCCAAGTTTTTTTGTACATAAGCTTAAGCACAAAAAACTGTAGTACATATGAGAGCACACAAAAAATTTCCACAGTGAACATGCTTTGAAAGCCAGTATGAAACTAAGCACACCTATGCATGACCCATCAAGTTCTGAATCTATTACAGCAGCCTGGTGCAACTTTTTTCTGTCACGTCTCACACAACCCTAACCATAACCCTAAGGTCAGATGCCTCTTCCTGGATTGCATAACAAAAACTGTTGCTATGAATAAAAAAAAACATCTCATTAATATTTGATGAATGGATAAGGGAAATGTGGATAACAAACATATGCATAATAGGGAATAAATCTACAGTATTAAGGGATTTTTAAAAGCAGTCCAGGAAATGCATGTATTTTAAAATGGTTACTCTCAGGATAAATATCAAAATCTGATCTGTGTTTTTGTTTGCCCCTAAATTTGAGTAAGCTCAACGTGTTCTTTCCTCAAATTAATATTGGCGTTTTCTTATTGATAGTGTCATTATGACCTCATTTGCATTGATCACAGTGTAATTGTAACTCTTCAGTCACATCAGATTATCTAAAGGGTCTCCAGTTATGTGGGTGTTCCTTAACGCTGTGTTGAATTCTTAGGTGTTTTCCAGTTCAACCTTTACAGCTTGATATCAAAGTTAAAACAGCAGGTAACAGATAATAATACATTATACAGGCCAATCAGATAAAATACAGGTCATATAGATAATACTGCATAATGGCAGAGCAAGTACTTCTGTTGTCACATGGTACCTGAATGGTGTGAAAGGATGTGGGTTCAGTCCCTATTCAATCTGTGTGGAGTTTGCATGGATTTCCTTCTATAGTTTAAAGATATATATTTCAAACAGATGAATGGGTGACTCTGAATTACCCATAATGTATGTATGTCTAGCACTGTAAGTCACCTTGAAAGAAAGACATGTGAGCTAAATGCTGCATAGTATTCATTGTAACTTTCTCTTGGAAAAGTGACTGCTAAATTAATAAATGTTCAAAAAAAAAAAATCATTGTGTACATTGCCTTTAGCTATTTCAATAGAATTTAGATCTGCCGTGAATGTTTTTCGTTACTTTCTGCTGAATCATTTAAGCCGTCTTTGAAAGTAACACAGCAAATTCAACCTTCACCAGGGAGAAGAAACTGTTCACCTGCCAAGGAAGTGCTATCCGGAATGCCGGTCCACACACACTGCGTGTGTGCACAGACAACAAGTCAGAAAGGTAGGAAGTAAACAAAACATTATCATGCATTGATTTTTTGTTTTCAGAACTGGGGCACCAGGCCTTTTGGCTGTTTTAATAGACCAATGTATACACATTGTACTAGTTAAAAGTAGGAGGGTGTGTGGGCTACCTGGGAATAGATACATGGGACGAATTAGGCCAGAGAGTGAATGCATCTCAGAAGTGTCATAGATCTCCAGCAAAGAGATGGGAGGGCATGTTGGCTAATTTCCTGCTATAACTTAACCACATATCTTAAAATTGCAGCTTTACAGCACTTCTGTTCTTTGATGAAAGCAAGAACTACAGTTCTCATTTGTATTAATACATTTTTATTGTCACACAAACATAACTGAAACCCCTTTGCTCACAGCTGGAGGTGGAGGGAAACACAAGGTGTAGGACATTTTAGAAGCCCCCCCATGTTGATGGTGTTGGTTGTTTTCACCTTCTTCTCTGCACAGAGAGGACAAACAAGCTTTTACCATTCCCCTCTTCTCTTTTCTGCAGTCTATTGTCCAATCATTACGTAAAGGAAGGGAATGTCTGCTTAGTATGAATTTTTCTTGTTGCCATGGATTTTTTCCCTGCTCATTCTTAATTTATTCTATGATGATATGATTAATGAATTTTGTTTCAACAGCCAGCTTTAACCGCTGATGAGACGCTTTTTTTTCCAGTCCTTTGAAAAGGGAGAAACCACGTTTGCATCTTTCCCCCTGGTGGAACCCTCAGCAGGTTGCCCTTGTTCATGTCTATTAAAGCAGAGGACAGCAGCTGACTCCTGATTCAGGGCTGCTCATGAAGTGCTAACACCTCACTGCCTCCTGCTGTTACCTCCAGCTTTGACGAATCTCATCAGCTCCTTCTCAAGCGTTCATTGCCTTTAATCCCATCTGACGGCTGTCGAGCTCGGTACTGGAACAATCTGGGAATACATATGTGTGAAGAGAGATTTAACATGCAGGGCCAACCCACAGAGGAACATAGCCAAGTGTTTTTTCCCACACCTACTGCCTGTGTCAGCTGAGATTTCTCTATTCATTTGCCTTCAAACCTTTCGTTAATCTTATGCTGTAAGTGAAAGGACAACACAGATGTAATAAGCCTGACAGGAAATTACCCGATAGCATTTTCAGTGCACGGTAAGGAGCAATTCTGTTTTATTAGTTTATGTTTTGTTCACACAATCTGCACTGGTTATGGGTCCTACAGAAACACTTAGATGGCGCACCTCGGTTCTCAAGACAACTACTGAATTTATGAAAAGCCAGGGTTTTTAAATACAGAGTTTTGATTATGTTCCTATCCTGGTAGGGTAGATGCCTGGAAATCAAGGATTTTCTCCAACATATCAGTGTTGGCCACTTGTAAGGGTTATTTTGCTAAGTCAGTAATTTAATCCCAAGTGCTGTACAGGTACAATTTCCTCGAAGTGGCTATTTTCACTAGAGTTGTTCAGGTTAAGTATCTTGTTAATGATAACAGCCGTAAGGACCTTCTTAGGACTTCCTCTGGAAGTCGTCAGAGTAATCGTTTGCAGAAATTGCCTACTTCCCCATTATTGACTAGGTATTTCCTATGAATGGGGGGAATAGTGGTGCAGTGGCACAGTGGGTTTGGCCAGGGCCTGCTCTGTGGTGGATCTGGGGTTTGAGTCCCACTTAGGGTGCCTGTTGATGGACTGGTGTCCCCTCCCCATCAAGCCTTGTGCCCTGTGCTGCCGGGTTGGGCTCTGGCTTACTGCGACCCTGCTTGGGCCCAGTGGTTTAAGACAGTGTGTGTGTGTATTTCCTCTGAATGTTTAGAACATGGAGGAGTGGTGGGAGGGCCCCTGCCACCAATGTGAGTGTCTGGATTCCAGGGTGACTTGCTACCACCTTTCCTTTCCCACCTGCCCTTTGGCCTCATCTGTGGAGGGGAAGTGTTGCCCTGCGCGCCACAAGGGTAAGCCAATTTATACAGAACTACAGAGTAATATAGGAATCAGCACAGCGGAATAGACACACTGCTCCATTTCACTAATGACCAGGATAGTTTGGTGTAAATCACAGTTATGTTAGTCTTCATTTTACAGGTCTTTCTTTAGTGTTTCTTCACACTGACTGCAGAGAGTCATAGCGCTTCTATTGAAAGTTGAGATTTAAAATGATTTTACTCTTCATCTGTTTAGACAAAGCAATTAATCGGCTTTTTGTTGAGCAATATGACATAAATGTTACTTTTGAGTACAGAGGGTATGTTATGTCATATATGCATTAGCTAGTTAAAGCCTTGTTTTCAAATTCCATTTTTTTTCTTTCACGGCGCTTCATTTTGCATGATTCTGCTATTAGTCATGTCTCTATTCTCTCTAATTTGTTTCCCTGAAAGGTGATTCCATGAGTTGTACAAGATGCTTTATATATTTAGTCCTTGTCCATAATGCAGAACTGCAGACTGCATTATTACCATTTTTTTATGTGATAGCAGAACTCCTTAATTTGTCATAGGCCATAGTCTGAAGTGGCTCTGTGTCTCAATTTAATCCCTCAACCTTGCCTGAGGTTACCCTGGGGTGAACAATGACAGTGCACTGCTTTTATTTTCTCTTTCAAATACAGTAGCTAAAAGAATGCCAAGACAGTTCTCAGTAGAAAACAAAAAAAAAAAAAAAACTCAGGCCACTGTGAATGGGTTTTAACGTACGAATCACCAACAGGGATGACAGCATGACGTTGGGTCTCTGCACATCAGAGGAATAATCGAACGAAGGCACCTATGCCGCTCTTGGCCCTAGGCGCCGCTGAACTCACTCAGCTCTGTCATGTTGTGTTACTGCCGCAATTACCGCCCGTAATTGCCGTCCGATGTCCAGGGCACTTTGGCCCTTCATAGTCTGATAGCTCCAGTAATGGGGGTCAGTGAATACCTGGGAGGCCATTGATTGGATGGCACTGGTCAGGGAACTTTCTCCCATCTTGTCCTACACACTTACATACAGCATGTACTACGGAATATGTGAGGAGGCAGAAAAGTATTTGTAGTGCAAGCAAAATATTGTTTCTTGATACTGTTGTAACCGAAAAGAGCTATTCTGAAGATTTGCTAATCCTTGTAGGTTTTGCAGTTATTCTGGCTGGGATACTCTGATTTGTATTTACTACCCGCAAACTGCCAGCTTTCTAAATGCTTTTATACTTTCTTTTGCTAAGATGATTAATCAGCTTGACACACTGAAGCATCTGCTTTTAGTAATTTATTTCAGGCAAAATAATATTCTCAGCTGCAATGGTTGTATCAGAAGTACCAACACTGCAGGTATTTTTTTCTTACTTGTGTTTCTAATTTCTGTTATTATTATCTTTAAATCTGTTTCTTGCATGATGTTTCTATGAAACCTCCGTTTTCGTTATGTGTCCTGAGTGTGTATTTCATGTCACCTGGGTTGTAGTTCGCTGTCATCCTAACTGTTTGACCTGTTCCTGGACCACAGGCCACTGTGACCACTGTGCGGACCCCCACGCCATGCTGCACTATCGACGCTGCCAACGGATCTGCCCCCCAGGCTTCTGCCGAAATGGCAGGGCATGTACAGGTGTGCCTCCGTTTAGTTCGCAGCTAGTGATGGATTACCGGGCCCACATAACGTGGTATTGCTTTCTGATTAATTTCTACTGCATTTCCAACCGTAAGCAAATCTATCACTTTTAGCGCAGACAGTTTGGAGCATAAACCAGCTACGAAATGTAATGTGCCGCAGTGCAAGTATTTAGATGCCGCAAATCTACCTGTTGGAGACATGTAGGTTGGTTTTGGCCCATGGAGGACTGATGAAGAAGTCCATCTATCTAAAAATCACCTGTGTGGTTTTCCATGTATGGGTTGGCTTCCAACAGAGGGAAAGCTTTATAGCCCCCTTTTTCACCCCCTTTTTCACCCCCTTTTTTGCCCCCTTTTTGTAGAGGGTGTCTGCTCTTAAGTCTAAAATCAATAGTGAGTGCTTCTGTGTGGAACACTGTCACTACTAATGATTCACAGCAAGGACTGGGGGCATTTCTTGAATTTCAATGTATAGGACTTGCCATACAGATAACAGAAGGATTAAGTCATCGCTTCAGTCACAATCATATGACCTTTAAGAATGAGTGGAATGCATAATGTAGTTAAAGCACAGCTATAGTATGTTATTGTGCAGGATTTATGCTTCCTTTTCAGAGTTAATGTGGTTTTTTTTGCTGGCAAACTCAGTGAAAAAATAGCACAACACACCTAGACCATGTCCCTAAACGGATAATGACATAGGAGGATTAGGTATGGTTTAAAGTAATTATGAAAAAGCAGAAACATTTGGAACACAAGGGCAGCGGTAGTTAGCTGTTAGTTTATAAGCTTTTAAAAGCTTTAGGCTTATTGAGGGCGCATGCCACTGCTGTTGCTCCACTGTGCATGTGTGTGTGTGTGTGTGTGTGTGTGTGTGTTTTTGTGTGTGTGTGTGTGTGTGTGTGTCTGTGTGTGAATGATGGGTGTTTAGTCATCATGCGTACTGACCTTGCTTTGTGAACCCTTTGAACAGCCTACTGGGACTCATGCGGCACCTGCAACAACAGTTTTGAGTGCACTTCCAACAGACGATCCCGTTTACAGAGAAACAGACGGTGTGTCCAGGCCTGTGGCAGGGGCTTCTACCACGACCGGACTCAATGCGAACGTGAGTATCATGTAAATCGGCCCTGCACTTCCACTGCAGAAAAAGTAGTTGGCAAAATCGATGGTTACTTCAACAATCTGAAATGTAAAAGGGTTGTGGCTGTTGGCTGTATGGGACCCTCCTCCACTCAACTGGCTGCCTTAAAGCACACTCTGAGCCTTTCGCCCGCTTTCTGCGTTCAAGCAGATGTACCTGATGAGGTAAATCACATCAAGGTGTAAGCCATTTAAAAGCCTATCTGAAATGGCTTTTTCAGAGCTGAAGGCAGGATGTTCTTTTTCTTGATGGTCTGCCTTATTAGCTAGAAATCCTGTTAATGTCCTGTGGTAACTATTGCGGTTCATTTTGAAAATACAGTCAGTCCTTTTAATTTCATTCTATGGGCCTATGTTATCCTGTTCTCTGGCACTATAATCCAGTACAAAAACTAGAAATATAATAATTTTAATAATTCAGACATTTGAAACATACCTTAAGACAACTCTAAATATGCATTCCAACTCATACATTAACTTAGAAGTATAAACTGGCCACTGTGAGTAAACTATTAAAGTTTCTGATCTACATACTTATATAATATGTGAAATTCCTTTATATATATTATTTGATATAATGGACAGATCCTAAATAGGTTGGATGGATTGTATTGATTTTTATTAACCGATTCAGTGCTCATTTGCTCCTCTGAGTTTTGTAGTTAAGACCCCTTTTCTGTAGTCTGTAAATAAAGCAAACGTCTCAACACTGTACGCTACCACAGTGTCAATTTTCCTACAGGAATCCATAAAATGCAATGACGGAACTGTACAATTTGGAAGACAAAGCCTTTTAATGTTTCACTTGAGTTTTTTGCTGCTTGAAAAATTAAGATGGAACATTTCTCCAACTTTAACCCTTCCTAAGACTTTGAGGATTCTTTATCACAAATGTGAGGTCTGCTTCGGGTTAGCAAAGCATTTGAGGACATTGACTATTGTTGTACTGCAGTGTGTGTTGTAATGTGACTATTGTTGTAGCACTATTAAGAGTGATACATACCCTGAATCCTGGCAAAAATTCCCACCTGTAAAAACTGTAAGGAACAGAAAGACTTTTTGGATGAAAGCATCAACTATGTAATAAATTAATACTATATAAAGGTAACTTTTCTGAGCAGCTGAAGGCAAACCAGGAATGCTTCCGCTCTTCATTTGTAACACTAAAATGGAAACTTTAGATATAAATTCATTGTCAGTATACACACCGTAGAACTTCAGCTCTTGTTCGTGCTTGTTATCTCAGCAGCTGAAGGCTACTAGCAGCTTTCCTCACCTCATCGTTTGTATTGCAGAAAAGAAACTTCTGGAGATATAATTGCTTTGTCAGTGTACTGACTGTATACTGTAGTACAGCATTTTCTTGTTTGGAATGCTGCACTCAAGTGCCTTAACTACAGCTATATAATTATTTTTATGATGGGTTTATACCATAGAAAATGTTGTTGTTCGAACTCCGTTGTGAAGCTTTTCTTTAAAAGTTGCATTTCCTTTTACTTTTTCCAATTAAAGATGATCGCTGGCAGTATAAAAAAATCCAGCAATGTGACATTTAGGTACCATTCAAGGTATTTACTGAAGAAATATATGTCAAACGAGGTAAAAGTGATATGTGACATAAAAGCTGAAAGCTGTCCCTACCAAAGATGTGTTAGCCTGCTATAGCACAGTCAGGGATTCCATGTATAGTGACACTAAAGCAACAGTTGGCAGCAATATCAAATATTGTGTGATTTAATAAAGTTCATCAGTTTTGTAGAATCTTAATATAATGCAAGCAATGTTGAGTGTCCTCTTATCTTGAAGAACTCAGCAGATAAATTCCACTGTGTTTCCAACATTCAGAGATTGCCAGGAATAAGAACTGCTACATTAAACATAAAGGAAAAGCCAAGTGCTCATGACACCTACTGTATGTACTGGGTTCTGTTGTCTGAGCTACTGAATTACATGAACACATTAGACATGCTTCACATGTAATTAGCCAGAAACCAATCTAAAGCTTACTTTTTATTTTTATTTGAAAGTATAGCTTGAACTGAGGGGTGTGTGGTGGCACAGCAGGTTTGACTGGCTCCTGCTCTCCGGTGGGGCTGGGGTTCAAGTCCTGCCTGGGGTGCCTTGTGATGGACTGGCGTCCTTTCCTGGGTCTGTCCCCTCCCCCTCCAGCCTTATGCCCTGTGTGTTGCCGGGTTAGGAGACAGTGTGTGTGTGTGTGTATAGACTGAATTGGAGTTCCAGGTAAGCTGAGACACTATTTTTCTAGTTTAACAAGCTGCAGAAAAATGTTTTACCATGTTTTCTACCAATCAAGTAGATATCTGTCAGCTATCATTGTCATCTCATTGAGGTAACACATGCCCTGTTACTACTAGCATCTTGCCCTCTTCTTTCCTTGTAATTCTGTACTAACTTTCTGTTCTGGAATGTCACATCTGCACAGCCATTATACTCCAACAGGAGTAAGTACACAGCATCCTCAGCCTTCAAGAACAATTGGGACTAGAAGTATATTTGTAATTCATTATCAGCTCCAGAGTCACTTTTAGCATGAAGTCACAATCAATAGAAATTTAATAATATGATGTCCCATTTACAGTTTGTGCTCTGTAAAAGTCTTTGATATGGCTATAATGTAAAAAATCTATTCTAGCATTTATATTCAATTATCTCTCATTTTCTATTCATTTCTATATTTCATAATAATCTGTTTTTAAAATTAAAACAAATTTAAAATGGCTGAAAAAGCAGGTCTGCAGTATCTCATGTATACATTTGACATATTTTAGACTCTGTAATTAAAATAAACAACATTCACAAACATTTCTTCATTTCTTCTGCATGTTCCTGCTTCCTATTCTTTGTGGTTAAAATAACTAGACTTATGCTTCCATCCCATTTTTTTTCTGTTCCTGTTTTGATAGCCCATGCAGCGTTAGCACGGTGACCTTTCGCTGTCTGATATTCTTTCAGAATGGAAATGTAGAAATCAGTCCAGAATTACAAATGATTTTTTGGTTTGTTGTGCAGCACAATAGGAGGCTGTGTTTCCCATCTTGCATGGCTTTTTCCTGTCAAAGTTTAAAAGAAATGGATATCCCATAGAATATGGTTTTTAGTGGAAAGTAAAAGTATGCCTTGAACTCAATTGTCCTCATTATTATTATGTCATTTAATATTTAATTTGAAACACATTTGCTATGGTGGCCTTGAAATATGAAACCATTTGACTATATCAAATGTAATTTTTTGTCATTGTACTTTTAAATATTTCATTTGATCTTCAAGAAATAGTTTTGTTGAAGCTGACAATTACAGCTTTGCAGAAAATGAATTTTTAATCCATGAGTGATACCAAATATATATAAATGCACACACTATATACTGTGTGGTACCATATTAGCAGGCTTCTCCAAACCTTCACCTTTTTTTCGTGAACAGCACATCTCTACCTGACCAATTACTCCTGAAAATCTTTAAACAATATCCTTTATCCAATTAAAAAAAATTTAAAAAGTAAGAACTTTAACATCTAGGATCCAAAATAACATATTATATTTTTTTTTATTGTGAGCAATATAGGTTTATCTAATTGCATTCGGCACAAAGGATGGATTACCTTCAACATACAGTATATATCTTAAATAGGACAATACATACTGCACTACACCACCAGTATTGAGTAGTTTCCAGGGATACATCTGAAAAACCTCACTCCAAATTTGACCTAGAAAAATGCAAATTACTAACAGTAAGATGTAAAGCCTGTTTCCCCTTTCAGTTTCACACTTTTCTAAATCTGTGCTTTGTAAATCAGGAAAAAAACGTGAGTTTGTGGTAAACTAGTAGAAAATCATACTGTATAATGAGATTAAAAAATTTACCGTACACACACTCATTTAAGTGTACTCACTTTACCTTAAATATACTGATCAAAAAAAGAAAAAATGGCTGGGGTGTATTCTGCTTCTCGTCAAATAACCTGTGATCTTCACTGCTCCTGGGATGTCCTTCTGCATATTGCATTAAAGGCAGAAGCGAATGACAGGAACACGATAAGCTTTGCTTTTCACATTAGGTATTGAATTAAGTGGTTCGAGCATGTTTTTTGGAAGCAGCATGCAATCCACATCAAATTTTTAAAATCAAAAAGCAAGTTCAGTCTTATTAGGTGCAGCCCCACTAAATTAAATTATTTTGTGCGAGACACGAAAACTGAACAGTGCACACTGCACAGAAGTGTGTTTGCCAAAAATGAATATGGAATCAAGGTTACCCTGTCAAGCTCCCCTTTAAAATACCTGCTCCCTCACTTCCTGCATTTGCACCATGTGCCTGCAGAGCTGCGGTCTTGGATGCCGGCTGACACTCATTTGTTGGTAGGTTGCCATCCCTCATGCTCCGATACCATGGTCCTGGCCTGTGGGGTGCATATTGTGCTCAGATCTTTCCCACCTGCTCCTCGGCAGCATCTGCGTACACGACCATGTCCCAGGCTTCTTTGCTCAGAAAGGCATTTGTTACACTGAGAGTTTCAAAGACACACTAAGAGACTCAGCAGAGTAGCATGCCAGACGTTATATAATCCTGTTGAGGGCCAGGGTGGTTATACACGGCCAACTTCACAAACTGTTCTTATAGAGTTCCCCATTTTCAATATACCCTTCTATGGTGAAGTGCTAAAAGTACGAATATGACAATAAAGCTCTTGTTTGAGGGCATAGCTATAGTCATGCAGTAACCATAAACTCTAAACTTAAGATTTTGTGCAAACACAGTAATTAGATGTAGTGTTTTGCTTTAACCAAATGAACTGAATTCATCCAAGAAGCAGTCGTCTTAGCACTCTGTTTGCGTATCTTAATTGTCTAAACCTTCTTGTACAACATGTGTCAAACCCAATCATCTAAACTAAATTATAGAATGCCATACTGAGATATTTTTCATCTCAGGTTTCTGACTAAATGGACACTTAGTTCAGTAACACGCTGTATCTTCTTGCAATATTCTGCAAGACAGCTGTGACTGGAAGGAATTTCTGGAGCAGCAGTATATTTAATAAATGAGTATAATGATTTCCAAAATGGTATTTAGAGAAACCTTGCTTCCACTGCATTATGGAGACTAAGTCAGCAATTAGACAAAAGGATATATGGTGAAATATACAACTAAATAATTTTGAATGCTGTGACTGGACTGGACTTGAAGGAGCCAAATACTGAATTTCCAATGAGGCGGTTGAATTTGATACCAGAAGTATTGATCTAACCCCAAACACAAACCAGCCTTTTACTGTCAATGTCAGCTTCTCTAGCGGTTCTTATGGATTTTATTTCTCCAGCCTGTGATAAATCCTGTGCAGCCTGCAATCTGGACAACCCAAGTTGTGTATGCTGTCCCCCAGATACTGCTCTGCATCATGGGAAGTGTCTCTTATGTTGTCCTGAACAGCATTACAAGGGTGACTGTTGCCAGTGCAGGAGTGAGTTGGACAGAAGTGCTGACCTTTCTGAAGGGTACAACAGTAGGGCTCCCCCTGTCGCTTGAACATTTCTGCTTACAGACACTAATTCACCACTTAAGGTAGTATATGCTTAAGGTTAGTAAGAGTGGGGATTAGGACAGAAATCTTGGGATGTGTCTATGGCAGTGTGGTCTCCTCCAGGTTGCCATGTGTTGTACGGTTTCTCTGTCAGACCCGAGTCTTGGAGTCACCTCATTTCCATGTTAATAGCAGAAAGCTTCTATGGCTTTCAACACTAGCAAGTATTTGTTCTTTCTTTCTCGAGTGTGTGTCGCCAGCAGCAGTATTTTAGCATATGTACATTTCAGCTGAAACTTCCCTGAAGTTATCATTATTGAAAGGTTTCAGATGGCTAAAAATAACCTTGCTACCAAGAGTACCTAATTTTTTATCTGCAAGCATGAGGACACATCAAAGTACTTATATGTTCACACATATCTTAATTTCATACTAGATTTTACAAGGCAATGATGGTCAAGTCGATAGTATTTATTTTTGTTTATATGAAATAAGGCCTTTACTACCATGACCCAGTGTTGCCCCCCTAATCTGTAATTAACTTTTTTACATTCAGTGTACACTTTCCCCTTTAAAGCAAACAAATTACCATCTTGATAGCACCGTTTTTTTTAATAGTGTATTCCTGTTTTAGATAAATGGTGCTCTGCACTAAGTCTGCTGACAATCTGTCGACAGATGCATTTGTCACCACAATTTGCAGAAAACTAATTATAAGTGCTGATGACATCCCAAACCTTGGAATGACATTTTCTGATTTATTGCTCCATGGAGAAAAAATGTAGGCAATTTCATGCTTTTTTCCCCTCCTCATACATTTTCATTTCTTTCCCTAAAATCAGAATGGGAAACTCCTTTGCAATGTGTTGTTTTTGTTCTTTTTGTGTTTATTTTTTATTTTTTCAAGTAAGTCACAAAAACTTCTTGCAAAGATCCCTTAAGTCCACAGTGTGACTTTCCATTATCTTAAACTTCCAAACTAGAAATTACCATTTGTGTAATTTGTTTTAGGTTACAAATCACAAAGCTGCAGAACAAATCCTCTTTGCTATATCTGTGCTTGGGTGCAGGATGGATAAAAGCCAACTTTGGCTCCATTAAAAGTGGCTGAAGTTAAAGTTCTTGATGTCATGGTGCTGTTTATAATAGCGACATAGTGTGCAGACTCTAGGGCTTTTCAGAGGTAGCGGTCTGCCACCTGTGTGAGGAGCATTTAGATTAAATGTGCTGGCTGACGGATGGGCTGTGGAGAGCAGGGGACTGCTTGAGGTTTGTAAAACCTGCTTACATTAGACCCTGCATCCCATAGGTGCAGCTCAACATTATGTGAAGGAAAGGGATGACCACCTGCTGTGTAGCGTGACCCAGTCCCTCCGCCCCCACCCTCTGCTCTTAATGGACCATGGTAGAAAACTGACAAATTCGGTGTCAGGGGACGCAGCTGTGGCTTTATGCTCTCTCCCATATTCTGTAGAGTTTGCCTCTACTATTTGGCCTGTACTGCATGGAAATATATTGGAAGCCATGGTTTTACATTCTGGATTAGATTTTAAAAAAGAAATAAAAGAAAACGAAAAGACACATTTGCTCAGCTGTCTCGTGGTAGCAGTAAAGCCCGGAGGCAGTCACGGTGTTTCCGTGTGCTTCCACTGCTCCAGAGGGGAATAAAAGGGGAATTACTGAAATAGATAGCCTTTTCTGCTTGGTGACAACTTAAGCTCTGGAGCGTGGGTATGGCAGAGTCCCTGTGAAGAATATCCCCCCATCTCCAGGCTGACACCTTTGTCCCAGTTGGAGTCCATTTCCATTTTCCCAGCAAACAGCCTCTGAGTGTTTAATGGAAATCCGTCACCTCAGGCAACTGATCCCCATCAAGCCTCTGGGTATGGGACAAGAGGAGGGGTTCAACTTGTTCGGAGGGATCTAAAGAAAGAGCACATTGCTTACAGCAGAGCCCTCATTTGTTCGACTCGATTACTCTTAGAGAACATGACCTCAGTTCTTTAGAGGTAAAGGGTACTTGGTTCTTCATTCTGTCTGAGACTTTGGATTCGCTGGCTGAGTGAAGTATCAATACAGGGAAGTGTTGAAAGGTAATTGGTTTAACTTCTTGCTTGATTGGGAGACTAGCAAGGTGAAGAAAGAGAGGCTGAGGTTATGTAGTGTTTCAATTCACACCAAAACGTCAATTAAAGCAGGAGATAACTGGTGTCATTCTGCACATGCTTGTGCTTTTCTTCCTGGGGACATTTTCTGATTAAAAATATACCATACAGGGATGTCCCCATGAAGGGAAACTCCTTAAATTCCAGGATATGCTTCAGATAATTGCAACCCTGCATTGGACAAGCAATTAAATTCTTAAGAATTTAAGATAGCAATATTTGGGGGGGGGGTACAGAGCATTGTGGCATGGCAGGCTCAGCTGCTGCCTGCTATGTTGGGGGTCTGGGGTTCAAGCCCTGCTAGGGGTACCTTGGAAGGGGCTGGATGTGTTATCTTTGCCTTGTGCTCTGGGTTGTCAGGTGAGGCTCTGGCTTGGTAAAAGTGGTTGTTGACAATGGATTGATAGATTCATTTATTGCATCAAAGTGCCAGTTAATGTGAAACACCTCAAAGACAGGGAAGCAAATTTATATGTGTGTTTTCCTGTGCCTTTAAAGGAGTAGCAGGAGGATACATGCAATATGTAAGACCCAAATTGCATCCTTCAGGCAGTCATCGCTCCTCGCTGTAGACATCACCTCTTGTCCATCTGCGAACAATCTGCAATGGGGACAGTGACTCCTCATGCCCTTCCAGGGTTATCACCAGCAGGACGGGTTCTACATCGATGAGAACTTAGATTCATCCAGCTTATGATGAGAACTTACATTCAACTTCCAACCCTTCACTACCTGCTACAGAACACCTGCCCCAGATTAACAGGAATGATCTAGATTACAGTCCACATTAACAGGCACCGCATACCGGGATCCTGTACACAGCTTTAGAAATGTTCAGCCATTTGTGTTATTGCAGTTTAAATATTTTCCTCCCATGTAATTTGAGCATACCCTAAAATGTGTTTTGTTAATGTGGGATATTAAGAATAGATCAAGGCTTCAGAAGGTAGAAGATATTAGCAGCAGTTGCCTTGATTTATCAGAAAGGGAGCGCTTCAGTTCCATTGCCTTAAATTAGCTCATATGTTTAAAAATGACACTTCAGCAAGGCCAAATGTTCCCAGAAGCAAAGGGAACGGGACTTGTTATGCTCAGCAGACTTCTGCAAATGACCCCTAAAACAAAGTTTTGTGACCCGCACACCCTTACTCTTTTCCCTTAAGCTGGTCTTTCACTGTTTTCCCCATTATGTTGAGTTCAGCACTGACAGTCTATCTCATGACAGGCTTCTGGGTTTAATGAATAAAACAACAGGCCCTATTTTAAAACTTGTGTTTGCTGAATTTATTAATGGCACTGTGTTTGAATCTTCACACTTATAGCTTATCAGACTTCCACTGTTGCAGTGGGTGATGGGTAGTAGCCTGCTTCTGCTCATGAGCTTACCCTCTTGCCTGTTTTCTGCCCCATTTCATGGCCCTGCAGCCCACCACCCTTCAGAGTCAGACTGCTTGAACTCTTTCTGTAACAGCATCCTTGTCAGTGACCACTGCAGACCCAGTTGCCCCAAGGACATGAGTTTACAGCCCGATGTTTGCCAATCCAGTTAGTTGCTCTGCTGTACTATCCTTGAACATGGTCGCAGTGGTGTGGTTCCTATCCTGGAAGCATAGGTGTGAGGCAGGGTACATCCTGGATAGGAGGCCAGTTAATCGCAGTGCAATCATACATGTACATTGAATTCACTGACACACATACAGAAATGAGCAGTTCTACCTAAGGTTCTACAGGCCAGATTCAGACCCACGTCTGAGTTCACAGTTCACAACGCAAGATCTGTGAAATTCCAGCAATACCTGCAGCACCATCGTTCCCCACTGAACGCTAATTGCTCCCATAAAATCAATACCACTATAAAATAGTTAAACCTGTACACCATTTTGGTTAAAAGTATAGAGTTTACAGGCGAGTAATAAAAGGAGCTGAGTTTGGGTCCAGATGTTTACATTTACATTTACATTTACATTTATTTATTTAGCAGACTTACGTTTGGACAAAAGCGACGTACATCTCAGCAAAAATACAATTTGTGCATTACATTAAGAGAAAGAGACATAGGTGCAGACATGTGACTCAAATAAACCTAGTTTGTTGCCTACCACTTGCTGCACCGAGGTTCATCATTCAAGTAGGTGCATAAAACACAGGATAAACAAATCCTGATACCCTCTTACCAATTTTTTATTTTTTATTTTTTTTAATAATATTATAAGATACACAAGCAGGCAAAAACAATGCTGGAGTAGTGGCTGAATAAAGGCTTTATCTGGTGATGCTTATGAAGTTACGGTGCATGAACATTTACACCGTACATGAGCTGGAGCAATCTTGTGTGAAATAGGTCCAGAAAAGGTGAGTTTTCAGACCCTTCTTGAATGTAGACACAGTTTCCGCAGTTCTGAGTGAGAGGGGGAGGTCATTCCACCACAACGGAGCCAGAATTGAGAACCTCAGTGCTTTACCTTTCGTACGGGGGACCACCAAGCGAGTAGAAGTAGACAAGCGAAGGGGTCTTGCTGGTGTATAGCGGTTGATCAAGACCTGTAAATAGCTGGGAGCAGTTCTATTGATGCATTTGTAGACAACATCCAGGGTCTTGAATTTGATTTGGTTATCTGAGCTTTTATTGAGACACTGTGGTCTTATCCTTTTTTGAGAAAGACTTTTTCATGATATGGATAAACTGCCTATAGGTCCACAGAAGACTTATATTTGTATGCTCTTAAATGCTGGCCTTGCGTTTATTTAACTCCAGGGATTTTGCAAGACTTGTCAAAACGTCAAAATGTGTGGAACTCACACTGACTACAAGGAAAGCCATCTGCAGCTATCCTGGGATTGTCTTTGTGACTGAGCACATATGATTCTCCTTCTATCTCTAATGTCAAGCATTTCTTTTTTACACCAGTCTGTATTTGCCTAACTGGTGAAATTATATTTTGACAATGGTACATAACCAGTTTGAGAAGCAGTTTGATTCAGTTGTTCACTGTGACCAGATGCTTTCTGGATACATCTGCAAGATTGGTTTGCTGTGTTTCATCTGAAACACCAGCAACTGTATTCACATTAATATAGTTGCTGATCTTATGGGAAAGTGAAATTCTACAGCATCTGCCTCCATTTCACTGTGTTGTTTAAGAACATTATTTCTACAAAATCACTGTACTTTGACAGTGTCATGGCAAACAGATTACACGGAGGAGGCTGGACCCAAGTGCAGGATCGCTTATTCTGTACCAAAGGTCTAGGGTTGTTCTCGTGGTCGGGGACAGGCGAATGGTCAGTCGATCGGCGAGCTGGGCAGAGGCGAGGATCTGATGTCGTGGTCGAGGGACAAGACGGGCGGTCGTAACCAAGGAGACGTGGAACAAGACTAGGGGACGATGAGGAACAGGACTTGGGATGAGCAAAGCAAGGTAGTTTCAGGGCACAGAGGGGACAGATGTCTCAAGTGAGATTCCACAACTGGGCAATGGTGGAGTGGTTGTTTTTATAGCCAGGTGCTCAAATTAAGGCCCGGTGCTCTAATTAGAGCCGGGTGCTTCTGGTAAAGATGCAGGTGTGTTCGTGACAGATTGTTAAAATTAAAAGCCCGGTGGATTTTCCAGTCCAATTTTCTGCCAGGAAAAGAATCTGAATTTATTAGCAACATATCTGTATCAACAAGCATGAAAGCTTTAATGGTTATACACAGGGGCAATGGGTCACTCTGATAAGATTTTGATCAAAATAATGTGCCTGTTACTGCTTGTACATAAACTGACATTTTCAGGTTACAACGAGACTATTCCATTGGGGGTTGATTTTAACTTGTCTTTGCAGTTAATTAACACAAACATTTTGGTCAAAATATGGTGTGCATTTTAAAAAAGGTCACTGGAAGTTTTGAGTTGTGCTGTATTTTACAATGAATAAAAATATGGAGTGAAATGTCAACATTCCATTAAATGGTGATAAATATCTAAAAAAAGTGATACATAGTGAAAGTGTAATTTTTACAGGTTTATACATTTAAATTTGTTTTAGTTTTAGCCACTATCACAATACCTTCACAGGTACAAAAGACATTGAAATATTTACATAATAACACATTTTATGCTGATTTTTTTCCCACTCAAAATTTTCTTGACCTCACTTCATTTTCACTGCAGTCTGTTCATTTACATACTGCTCATTTTCAACACCTAGCACTCACAATAAAACACATTGTGAGGGGGTCAAATAACCATTATGCCTTATAGGGAAAAAAAAAAAACAATTAGTCCCAAAAAAATAGTAAAAAAATATCAATTAATGTATATATCAAAATAAAATGTGTTTTGTGTTTTTGTAATTTTATATAAAAGATGTTTTTATGCATGACAATAAAACCCCTATATTTTATCATGACAATAAAACCCCTATATTTTATATTTGTAGCGAGTCATTTCTAGCTTATCATTTAATGCTGCATAATTTCTTTCTCTTTCTTTCTTTCTTTCTTTCTTTCTTTCTTTCTTTCTTTCTTTCTCAATAACCAATTCCAAGTTGTGGTAGTCCAGAGCTATGCTCCCTCCAAGCTATGCGCTGTGCACAAACACATTTCATTAAGCCAGAATAGCTCCAGTAAAAATTACCCTGCTGTATAAATGGGGTAGCTGATGGTGTAGTGGCTAGTGCTGCTGTTCCAGCTTTTGGATCCAAAGATTGCTGGTTTGAGTTTCACCTACTGCAGCAATACCCTTGCTTAAGTTATTTACACTAAATTTCTCCAGTAAAATTACTCAGCTGTATAAATGGGTAAATAGTTGTTAGGAGCTTAATACTGTAAGTCACTTTAGAGAAAAGTGTAAATGAATAAATATTAATGAGAGATCCATTTCAAGTATTGTACTGTAAGCTGAATTACAGGTGAGAATCAGCTAAATTAATAAAAATACTGAATGCTATTTCAGTTGTGATATTGTCACTTAATCGAGGGTTGTGATTGGTTGAGACTGTCAATATAATAGGCAGTAGGATGTCTATACATTATTTGGTTTTAATTAGCAACATAGTGCTTTGAAGAGAGAAAGATGTTGTTTGGCAGTGAATTAGATACTTTTTTGGAGGTTAAATACTACATGACTGCGAAAAAAATATGCTTATCATGAATATATTTTTATAAGCAGCAAATTTTCATTGTTCGCAACTCCGTTATGTAATAGCTGAGTGTGTCAACATGTGCATAACATCAAAAAAAGCACATGCAGCTTGAGACTGTGTGTTCTTCAGGCCTGGGTGATGCTCTTCAGTTCTGAGGTTCAGCACTTCACTTGTGCTTGGCACACTGCAGTAAAACTAAAACAAAGCCACATTTCCAATTTCCATCAAAAACAAGGGGACATTCAGGTTAACAGCTAGCCTGACCCATCAGAGCCCTGAATAATTTCACGGGCTGAAGAACCCATCTGTCTTTCTTTTCTTCTGATTACACGTTTACTTTATATCACAAGTGTGCACAGCATTATACATAGTAATAAACAATTTGCACACTGAAATAGAGCATAAATATGAGACATGAAATAGAAAAAGGGAAAAGAGAACCTAAAGTGCCATTAGAACATTTAGGCCCTAATGAGTACGTGACATGAGTGAGAGTAAGCATAAGTAACTTTACACATGGAAATGCTATTGAAAACATGGGCCGTAGACGAATTTGTAAATGGCATGCACTTTCATAGAACCTACAAATAAGTCTTAGATAAATATACACACACTGGTTGTGGTGTACATAGATTCTGAGTCTGTCTGCTCCTGTTTAGAAAATAATATTCTATAGCGAATCCAAAAGTGTAAATATCTTAAGGTTGATAAGACCACAGTGTGGTCTATGCAGTCAAGTGATCATGGACAGATCTTGAAAGAAGGGTTTGCACCCAGCTAGATTTTTTTTTTTTTTTTTTAATTTTTCTGAGTGGCTCAATCTTTGGTTAGACATCCTGAGAATCACTCAGATCTTAGACCATCAATCAGAATAACCTGACTTAACAACACAGAAAGTCTTAATAAAGATACCACACACTTTCAAACTGGCACATGTTCTATTTTTGATAATGACAGATGTTTATTTGGATCAGAGAATATTAAATAACCAAAAGTAGTAATGTATTATAGGGCTTATTAACATTCATATTTTTGCTTTATTTATTTTGTCTTCTCCAAGTTCAGTGTTTTACTTCAGAATGCTAGATGCCAATACTTAGTATCATTAGGAAAGCAGAGATGTTGTTCGTGTGCAGTGATCATGACTTAAAACTTAATTCAGTTGCTGTTTAAACTGTTTTCTGCCAAGGGAATCACAACATTATTTGGTGTGTAATAAAAGAATTCTTAAGCGTGACTCTTTTTATAATTTTCTAAATTGTCTTTTCCTGTGTACATTATGTGATAAATAGCTGAATTCAATTCAATTAATTTTTATAGAGCACTCTTCTCACACAATGACATAGAACTCTTGAACACAGGCATAGAGCAAAGAAACAAATACATCAGACAAGAAAACAAAGAAACTACAGAACTAGGGTCATTTATTATCAATGCTTTTATAAACCTATAAGTATGCCTACTGGCCACAGAGGAAAGGAACAAAAAAAGAGAAAAAAAAAACTCTGGGGGTCCAAGTGCCAGTGGCTGCCAACCCTTCCTAGGCATTCTTGATTAAATAGGACTTCTAAGTCTGATAACAGGTAACAATAGCATTATTGTTGTATGGTAGGTTGATTTCCCAATTCAGCAAGGTACATCTCATCCATCACGGCGGTTAGCCATCATCTTCAGTCAGCATGGGGTGCTTCTGTAATGGTCAGCTAGCCTCCTCGAGTCTTATTGTAGGGAAACAATGCTCAACAAGAAGAAATGTTTAGTAATTTATAACTTACAGAAATAAGTTTAATTTTTTTTGATACAGAGATGGGAAAAACTGGAACACAGTGACTACTAACTTTATTGCACGAGTTGATTCGTTGATCTATAGCAAGTTTTTTACAGTTCAAATAACTTTAGTTTTTGCTGGAGCTGCAGAATTGAAGGCGAACTTCACCACTGAATTATACTCAAAATCATTTGATCTACATCCACGCTTGTTCCAAAATCAGATTTTCTAATGTAATCGATAATTTTAGCAGTAGTATTTACATCAACATGTCGCACGATTTTGGTCTTCCTGCTGTCAGACAGCACCGGCAGGTATAGATCAAAGGTTCATAAATAATGATCGTACATAATCTCAGATAAAGGAATAATATTTACATGATGAAGATCTATGCTGTAGGTTATGACGAGATCGAGCATATGGTTACGGGAATGAGCAGGACCTTTAACAACTTAAGTAAAACCGACAGAGTTTAAGAGAGACACAAAACTATTCGCGAGAGGATCCAATGACACGTCTATATGAATATTGAAATCACCCATCAAGTTAATTTTGTCATGAGTAATGACTAAATCTGTTATAAAGTTACTAAATTCTTAGAGAAAAGAAGAGTATGGTCCAGGTGAATGATAGATAAGACACATAATTGTATTGGATTTTGGCTTTAAATCTAGCTTTAGAACTTCAACCAAGGCAAAATTGTCATGATTCCTGAAGGTTATTTGTAATCTGTTATTGAAAAGAACATCAAGTCTACCTCCATGACATACAGAATGAGATTTATGGAAATAACTACATCCGTCTGAAGCAGCTTCTATTAGCGGATCTGTGTCGAACTTACCGAGCCAGGTTTCGGTAAGAAAGAAGAGATCGGACATGTAACTTAGTATTAAATCATTTACTTGAGCAGCTTTACTTGTTAGTGAGCAAATATTTAAGAGATAGTGTTATATACTACAGTTTGGCTTCGGTGGTCAGTTGAGAGTATTTAGTTTAATGTGTTTTAGGTTTCTGTTGCAAGCATCCCTATCACTAAGTCTAGTTAAACGTCGTGGCCTTATAATTGTTTGTAGTTTTTTGGCTGCAATTAACACTTTCATTTAAAGTTTTGAGGCCTGCACTGGAAACTGCACAAGAAATCCTATCACATGAGAAATGACCACTGGTACCAGAACGAGTAACAGACCCATCAATACACACAGCTCCTGAAGGAGATGACCCATGGCTGAATCAGTCCTGCAGTTTGCAAGCCAAGTTCTGGGACACAACAAACGATCCCCTCCAGTGGAGGTGTACACCACCACGCATGAAAAACCTGAGCCTTTCCCAGAAGTCATTGCATTTACATTTACATTTATTCATTTAGCAGACGCTTTTCTCCAAAGCGACATCTCAGAGAAATACAATTTGTGCATTACATTAGGAGAAAGATAGACATAGTAATCCCAGTCTCATAAGTAATCCCATAAATCATCCCAGTTATTAATGAATGATATGCGATTAGAGCGGCACCACGTCTTCAATCACCTGTTAAAGAACACCAGTCTACAGTAGACTATGTCCTCTATGAAGAGTCTAGGTAAAGGACCAGACACTATTAGATTCCGACATTTCTTTCTGGCTTTATTACACATTGAAATAAAGCAGCTCTTTAACACCTCAGACTGCTGGTAATAAATATCATTACTACCAACATACACAATAATAGCTGACATGGCATTGTTGGCCAGGGAACTGACACGAGCCTTGATGTTGAACACATGTGCGTGTGGGAAACAAATCACTTTCACATTTCGATTCCCAGGCCCCTGAACCTTAATATTTCAGATAGCTGAATCTCCAAAAATAAGCACATTCTTCTTATTATTATTCTTATTATTATTATTATCATTATTAGACAAACTGCTTAGAGCTGAATACCTATTTTGGGTTTGGACAGGAGAACTTGAACCAGGAACCCATGTCTTAGGCTTCACTTATTCAAATTACTCTGAACAGCAACCCAATCGCCATGACAGCAGTCTGGGGTACCCGGCTTGTCAATAAACTGTACTGGGGCCTGTAAGTTTCGATTCTGAGTTTGACATTACGGAGGCACTGAGACACACTGAGTCTAGCCAACTCTCCATTTCTCAAATACAAATCAAATTCTTAATGCGCTCTTCTAAACCGCAGACTTTTTGCAGCAAGTCATTATTTGTAACGTCATTTCGAGCAAATTAAATGTTCCACAGTTTCAGCAAGTGCAATTAAGCAATGCATATTACATGATACACAACACATAGGTGTGCTATGTGATGATATGTTTAGGATGGAACTTACATCGAAAAGTGACTCCATTCTTTCGTTAGACACTGTCTTGGCTACCTGTGTTCAACTCCTTGCTGTGGACGTTCTGTCTCGCTGTGGATGTGAAGAATGGATCCGAGTCTCAAAATTGTTATTTCCAGTGGAAAAGCCTTGGTATCCCTTTAAAGCCCTGTTAGTTCCATTATAGCTTTAATAGTGTTCCTTATATTCAGATTTACTGTTGCTTAGAAATGAGATTCTAAAAACAATGTAATATGTGCTTGGGTGCCCATGCAATTGGAGCACTGCATCGTGGTCTGTCTGACAGAGCATAATTAGACTAAGGCCACATCATGCTCATGAACATAGCTTGACCTTCCTTGGGCTGATGTCTTCCTCAGAGTTGCTATGTGAACTGCCAGCAGTGTGTGGCAGAGCCCCTGTTTAGAGGCTGAATACATTTACAGTGTAAGTGGCCTGGTTCTGAGGGACCGCTGTGTCACTAATTGTCCCCAGGGTTACTGTCCACAGCACATGGGCTGTCCCCAGTATGTGGAACTGTGTTAAAATGTCCAAATTAAAAAGTGCCAAAATATTTGAGCATTTACTGCATGTTCAGATGTTGTACAAATATGTGCCAAGGAACAAAGTGTGAGCTTGTTCAAATTCCACCCACAGAATTACACATTTGATCTTTCTTAATCAAAACTTTGCCAACACCAGGAGGGTTTATATGCAGATCAGGTTTTGTATTCCTGATTTCCATCTAAATTGTCAAGATGTTCCCATTACAGTGTGTCAGGTTTTGGAAAAATGCTTTGACACCCTTAAGTCTGAATACTGATTGAAAATTCTGTCTTGTGCTTCAGAGGATAAAGGGTGTGAACATACAGACTAAAATTAAAGGATATCATTCAGAGGGTAAAATGTGGGAATGTTCTGGTTTTGTGCTGGCAGAATGCCCTCCTTCCAACAAGAGCTGTAGTTGGGGGAGCCTTCCTCTTGTACTTAGTATCCCATTCGCAAGGTTGTGTAAGCCACTGATCATTGTGTCTCCAGGAAGACACTGGAAACTTGTACCATGCAGATGTTGATGTGATGTGTGACATGGCCAGACAGTGCATGTCCTCCAGGCACCTGAGCAAAGACATGTTTTTTAGAGGTGTCAGTATGAAAGGTGTCTTCATTGATACTTTGCAGATTTCTCTACCTGCACCTGCAGATGTACAATAATGCCCTTACCCTTGTCTTTTTTGTAAACTTAATAAGCAAGAAGGTTATTAAAACATTACATAGAATCTTCTCTTGTGTTTTCAACTGGAGAATCAATGCAAGAGGATCAATGAGATTCCACAGTACCTTTGAGAGGTGGGTCAATATATGCCCTGTGCTTTGGCATCTCTGCTGAAAAATACAATAAATTCCAGCTCTGTGAATATCCTTCTGATTTGAGTATATGCTTTGTTCAACCAAACTGCTATATTTGATCCTGGATTTTAGTATGGCTTGTGAAAGTCATCTGTAACTGCTGTGACCTCAGTTTGGATCACCTTTCTAAATCATTCAAGGATGTATTCATTTACACCACACTCGGTTTCTGAATTTGGTGCATTTACAGTACTGTGCAAACGTTTTAGGCAGATGTGAAAAACTGCTGTAAAGTAAGCATGCTTTCAAAAATAGTTAATAATGTTAATAGTTTTTTTTATCAGTTAAAATGTAAGTAGTGTGGGTTTGACTGTGTTGCTTCTGAGTAGTTTCTTTATTCAGCTGGTCATCTATTCTCCTTTTCTTTGATGAAAAATGTTTGTTTAAAAACAGAGGAAAGGAAGGTGGCCTAGGGTGCATGAGATTCTATCCAATACCTCACAATCAACAGCTTCATGTAAGATGGATGGTTGCTTCCTCACTGTTTGCTGAAACACAAGAAGCGCGAGCTAGGAACGGATTGCTCCTGTGTTCCCATCCCGGCCAGAAAAAAGCAGTGTTTGCTCTTGGAAAGTGAATATAAACTCTCTCACTGCAAGAGCTGGGAACAGCCCAAGTGCTGTTTCAGCAGGTGCCTGAGCAGGGAATTTGAAATGCAATATTCGTCGCCTCCAGCGGCAAAGGTCGTCTGGAAAACATTCCGTCGGTGAGGTGAAGCGAATTGGGAAATTGTCACTGTCCCCACTGAAACAAGTAACAAGACAGGGTGGCCCAGACCATTGGATGAGGAATGAGATGGCGGCACTTAATGGGTATAAATAGTGGACATGCCACACTGATGTTTAATGGGACGCATAGTTACCCTGCGGTACTGCAGGCGCCGGCACTGGTGAAAATGTTCTAATGGAAAATGCATTTACCCCACAGAATAGATGCAGCCAGCCTCAGTGATACACTGGGAGGCCTGACAGCATCATTACCTTACAGAGACATGACAGACTGCTTGTGATGAAGGTTGGGCAACAACCTGGAGCAACCTGGCCCCAGTTTTCCCCATTGACCTCTAAGTCAAGGCCTCGCTCTTTGCTAATTGGCTAGTTTTTCCAACAGATTGCATCCTTTATAACCCATACTTTTCCCTCTGAGAGTTTAAGGATGGCAATGAAGCTGGAGAGCTATAATGATATGCTTAAATCCTTGTGGGCAGCTGAGATTGCAGTACATATCCATCCTCACAGACTGCCACCGGAACTGCAGCAATGGCGAGGGTCTGCTCCACCAACACTACTAGCAGAGCATCGAGGGCTGGCTGCTTCAGGGTGGGATATATACTCAGTTGTGTTTCCTCAGATCCTACCAAATTGAAGAGAATCCCTAATGCTTACTGCCCACTTCTTCTAGTTCTCTGTCCTAAGTTAAACATTGCCATTACTGCAATTTTTATTTGTACATATTGACCTTCACACCAACATGGGAGATTTGAACACAGTCCCACCTTTTTAATGTGCTATATCTAAGCCTTCAGTGTTTCCTGCAGATTTGCAATTCTTTAGTCTGTAATTCTTCATTGGGTGACGTAATACTCCTAAGGAGAGTGTATTTGTGGGATTCCACCTATAGCCATGTAGACACCCTCCTAACCGTAGGTTGCATTGTCAGAGATAGGGAAAGAAACCTAGCTATTACACCCAACCAGGAGAATATGGGCCAGTTTGTGCTTCCTGGGCACAAGTCGCTATTTTGGCACAGCAGGGATTCGTTACAGTGAGGTGACAGGTGTTGAGTCTTATTGCTGCTGGACTCTCGGAAATATCAGGCTGTGAGGAGCAGAGCTGGAAGGCTTTCGCTCTGAAATAGGACGTGCGCATGCAGAACAGTTCAGAGTGCTGCTTGTTGGATACAGACACATATCAGAGCACCTCTAAGTCCCATCTTTCAAGTGAACTCTTGTTTTCACTTGGTTATTCCATGCTTCAGTGACTGTACTTCAGTCATCAGCTTTTCCTGATGGATCTGTGGAGTGTGAGAGGGCCTGGCAGTTCACTGTGTTTCTGCAAGATGCCTTCCTAATGTATGCACTCTTTTTTGGTCTTGAGTTCCTTCTAACTTAAATGCAGATTGTAATGGGATTCGTTGTCATTCTCAGTTGGCAAGCTCTACTGACTCATGTTTTGATTATGTTGTTTAAAAATGTTCCATTTGGAAGACTAATGAAGAATTCAAATCATGACAATAGTACAATTCTTTTTGAAAATAAATTGTACTATTGGTCTTTTGGGAATGGATGGGAAGATCTTGGAATTTGCCTCTTTGCAGTGAATTCCCAGACTGCAGTGCCAGACATGAAAGAGTCCTTGTTGGTGCCTATTGGAGGAACTGGACATCTGGATTTGTCGCTTACGGCCTTCAAGGATCTGGACAACAAAGAGGAAGAGCTAGTGCTTCAGGTGCTCCAGCTCCCCAGCAACGGCAAGCTGATGAGGCTCACCATTGGGAAGGAGGAAATTCTGAATAGAGGAGATCTGTTCACCCTCTTGGACCTTAAGAGCAAAGCTGTGCATTTCACACATGACAAAGACAAATCAAGGTGAGTCGTGTACTCATGGTGTCAGATGTGGGGTGATTCAGTAATTGTCAGATGTGTCTGGTTTTGAATGCTTTTGAGGTCATCCTCTGACACCTGCTTCAGACTTGAAAATGTGAGCTTTCAGACAAATGCCACAACTGGACAAATGGTGGAAACTGTATATGTTTTCTTTGTTTATTTTTAAAGTACATTTCATGAAAATGTAACTGCCTCTGAAAAATCAGTAAGGCATTAAGGAGCAGCTTAGAATACATTTTAACAAAACTGCTTTCTTGCAGTAGAATCCTTTCTTTTGTCTCCCACACCAATCTTATGTTGATCAAATATCAAATAACTCTATAGATGGGTTTCATTAATCAGCCTTTTTCCTGTGACTCTCATCAGCAAATTTTCATGTCTGTGCATATTCATTTGGACTTGGAAATTTAAATTAACCCACAAAACACTTAAGGGAGATCTCTTGATCTGGCCAGTGGAATGGTGTCGGCAAAGGTGAGAGGGTAGAAAATCCCCTGCTGTCCACCCTGGAATCCCAATCCCCTACTTTACACCCTGGAAGCTCAATTGAAGTCATAAACATTAAGGCTCAGGTTATAATTAACATTAAAAGGGCAGGGATGAGCTTCTGTTGATTATTCAGCACTGCATTCCAATCGAGGCCTTTTGAGCTCTCCATGGGAGCTACATTTTTTTCTATAATGGGTCCCATTAGTGATGTCCTGCTTTACAGAAAATTAATTTCTTGCCCATGAATGAAAAAAAACAGATTGTGGAAAATATGATATATTGTTATATCATAGCTTAGCTGATTCTGTTATCTAAACCAATTTGAAATTTGAAGGCATCTTTTCTGAATATTTTACCATACCAGTTCAGGCCAGATTACTTTCCTCAAAGAAATTACAGTATCTTGGGTGACATTGTAGTGCAACAGATAATGCTGGTGTCTCACAGCACCTTGGCTGTGCTATTGGGTATTAGTTTGATCCTTGTTCAGTCTGTCCCTGAGTTTGTGTGTTCTCCCTGTGATCCATGTGGTTTCCTCCTACTGTCCAAAACTGTGAAATGGTTGCTCTAAATTATCCATAGTGTATATGTATATGTGTTACATTTCTCTCTTTGTATAGATCAGTGAATGATTGTATGGGGTGTAGTGTATATTACATTACACAATATCTTGGGATGGTGAGAACATTGTTCTCCTTCACTTTGACAAGCAGTTGCATTAGGCTGCACAGTGTCAGTTTAAAAACCACACAGGAATTGTTGCTTTGGAGAAAAGTGTATGCTAAATTAATATGTGCAAATGTCCCTTGTAGGACTTGAATCAGCAGGAGTATATACATGTATTTTCCTAGCAGCTACTTTTCTCCAAACTAAAATTATTACTAACATTGCTAATATTAAATTGTTATTATTATTAAAATTACATTAACATCGTAGGTCTTTTTGAAAAACAGCATCAGCTAAATGAATAAAGGCAACTGTCATTGGGTAAAACAGGACAATAATAAATAAACATAAGGAAACTACTATGAATGTAATCACCAATAAAAAGCTAAATTACAAAAATGTTGTGTTAGTCTTGGTTCTGATGACACCCCCACCTCGTACCCCTGTGATGCTGGATTTTGTCTAATCCGTTAATTAAGATGTTTTATTTGAGACTTGGTATTTTCTTTTTTCTTTGTCATATTGGCAACAGTTTTTTTGCTGAAAGGTAATTAGAAAAATAATTGCTTAAGATACCTTACTGATAAATCCCATCTTTGTTAAGGTAAGCCCTCAGTGGTGTCCGTTCGGTGATTTGGCAAATAAACCCTTAAGTGAGACTGCATAAATCATGGAGGAATTAAAATTTTAAGCCTCAACTTAATTATTACAATGCTCCAGTTCATCCTGTTGATCAGGTCAGTTGAGGATAATTAGTTTCAGCTCTAAGTGAGTGCCAGCATTGAAGGCTAAAGACTGAAAATCATTGACTAAGATTATGTTCCATAGTGTATATTTATGTGTGTACACACCTACATCTGAACTACACTTACCAGTATATTGCAGGAATCATTCTCCTGTTTCTGTGTAATGTTCAATGTCCATTTTGATTAATTTTTTCGCTTTATTTCACGTTCTCACCTGACCTGTCTAATTCTACATAGCCGTACTTCAGAAGCTGTTGATGAATGACCTGGTGATCTTCTGCACATTTTGCAGGAGTGGAAAGCTGGTCCTGCGCTTCCTGGACCTGCAGTTCCTGTCCCAGCCAGTGACTGTCATCATCTTGGCTGTGTCCCTGCAGGTACAGTCCCATGCACGTGAACCCCACCTCTTATTGCCATGCTGCTAAATGTAGTGCTTTTAAAGGCAACCTAGCAGAACATATACTTTTAAAGCATTATGCTCTGCTCTTTGAATTCATCTGCGAGGAGTCAGATGTGTGCAGGGAAGCTGTTGTGCACAGCGAGCGTAGCTGGGAACTTGTGCGAGAGTATCCTCTTTATATGAACCAGACACAGTTAACAGTGCGTATCTGACAGCCATTAAGCATCGCTGTATTGAGGGGTGTGTGTAAAAATAATAATCTCAAGAGATATTCTCTACTCTGTACAGCTTCAGTCACTGTTAGGCCTCAGTGGTGTCATCTGACTGTGTCTGTGACCTCACCTATTTAATGTGTGCAGAGACATTTAATACAGACATTAAATATTCCTTCCTAAAACATTGCGGGTTGAAGGAGGTGAGAGTATTGGCTCCAATTTTAGGGTTGCACATGACAAGCCCTAGGAAGGTCGGCTGCATGCAGCAGGGGCCACCAGCGCTGTGTGGCACTGAGTTGCGGAGAAAACCCAGAAACTGGGTCTTCTGGCTCAGGGCCTTGAAAACCAGTGCTATGTGGCTGAATACAATTCTCTTCAGTGCACATAGACTAAAAGCACAAATAAAAATAAAAAAGAAATTAGTCTGAAAAGCACTTCCTGTATTTGGCTAATAGGCTCTCTCTTAATCTCTGTTGTATGTTATGTAAATTCATTAGATACTGCAGTTAATTTATATAATTAATCTGGTTTCTTACAGTATATCCCCTGCTGTTTGAGAAATGAAAACCAGTATTATAACTTGTGAAAGCGTGATCGCTGGCAGAGTTTGTTAAGGAGTCTTTTTCTTGTTCAGCCTCCGTACATGTCGAGCAACCATCCTTTAGTGGTCAATCATGGGGATGCAGCAGTCATCACGCAGTCAGTGCTGCGAATTGAGGACAATGACAACCCTGAAGATGTCATGGTCCTGGTGCTGGACCCACCTCGACATGGCTACCTGACACATCTCCATGGTGACCAGGAACTCCGGCATTTCAAGCTTGCAGAGTTGGGACAGGGGCAGCTGCTGTATGTCCACCATGGCTCTAACGGGCTACAGGACCAGACATTGTTGCAGGTCAATGATGGGCATAGCTACCTCAACGTGTTCTTCAGCATCAGCGTGGTAAAGCAGGTATGAGGAAAGGAGGCTATAGTGTAAGTAACAGTGTAAACAGTTACTTTCTGTGGTTTTTGTAGGAATAATTAATGGCTCTCCTTTGCATATTTTATTGATATCATGAACTCTGGGTCCAGCACTATTGATGCTAGTAACATTTCTTCTTCATGGTACTGTGGAGCTGTTATGGATAACAGCCCCATTAATCACACAATCAATCAGTCAGTAAACAATAAAAATAAAACTTTGCCACAGTCCAGACATTACCAAAATATCTACAGCCTGCTATAAAAATATTACAGCCTGATATTATCTTAAGTCCTCTCACTAGATGGAAGGTCTTGAGGGAGATTTCGGTGCTTGTACTTAAACTAGCCTCACTGGCTTTCATAGGGTTGCCGGGATTTCGCTGATGAGCTTTTCTCAAGTTTTTAAGTCATAACTCAAAAATACATACACATAAATTTATGGGGTCTCACAAAGAGAATGCTCACATGTGGACTTTGCACAATTACTCCAGCATAAGGACCTCTTTATTGAGCTTTACTGTCATTTCTGTGTCATCTCCTGCCTCATGAAAGTCATCTTCAAAGATTCCTATTAGACTGAACCCCTCAGTAACTGTGCTTTAATGATGCAGTGACTGACTTTTTTCTTTTTGCAACGGTCAGGGTGTTTCCGTGAAACCTTTGTGGTCACCATTGAGATGACATCCTTTCAAATTTCCTGGTGGTGATTAATCCAAGATTTAGACTGGCCTCCAGGCTGAACAGCTCAGCTACTCATTCATACACTTGTGATGTTTTGAGAGAAAATCACAAGTTTTGACACTAAAAGTCTGCAGGAATTGTTAATTTTGTTCCATTCTCCCCAGATAATACACGTTTTTCAGGGGCTGTGTTTCATTATACAGTATAATTCTGTATGTATGTGTATGTGTGATATGTAGGATCTGTATGGGCAATGAAAAGTACTGAAATAAGCAAGAGTTTCCATCCCAGGAATAAAATGCTGACTGTGTTGTTCTGAAAGGGCCAGTTTTTTTGGCTTGCATGTAACAGTAAACGTTTGTTTTCTCCCAAAAGTTCAAAATTACACTCACGAAAGCCATTAATTTAAAAGTGAAAAGTGAAGAACTCTCAACCTGTAAAGCATTGCTGTGATTACAAGGCCATCAGATTATGTGCAACTCTTTATTGCTTTTTTAATGTGTTTTTCTTGTTCATAAGGAAAATTGTGCAGCTGGCAGTCGCACTGCAGCAGAGCCATAGAGGATATTTCTCAGAGATATCTCCCGGCTCCAAAGAACTCTGTCTGTGTATGGGGAGAGCCCAGTGTGTTTTGTCACGGATGCGTATTTCAACTCATGATACTGGTCATCCTTGCTCATCACACCCTTGCTGTGACACAGCGCTTTATCTTTACTGAACAATAAGTGGGTGTTTTGTTAGGGCAGCAGTTTCATTAAGCCCATGAACTCTGTCATGTCAGAATACAAGGAGGCAGATTCCTCTTGAGAATGATCTTATGGCTCTCGACCAGCTGCTGTTTCTTGCCTTAACATCAGAAGGTGATAAAGAGATGCACATGCATGGCTGAGACTCTTTTGTTGTTCTTAACCCTCTCCCACATATACACACCTTGTCAGTCTATAGTGGAAATATTTTACCAACCAACCAATTTTAATAACCGGGGTGGTGGCGAGCTGGAGCCTATCCTGCAGACATTGGGCACAAGGCTGAAGGGGTTGGGGGCACACCCTGGACAGGACACAACCGGGTGAAGGTACTGGAGCAATTGCAGGGCAAGCACCTTGCTAAAGAGCACTACAGCCAAAGGCAGGGATTAAACCAGCAACTCTCGGAGCCAAAAGCAGCCGCTCCAACTACGATGCCACCAGTCACTCTGGAAATATTTTATTTATATTCAAAATATTTTATTTTCTTCAGAATTATTGTTGTAATGGTTTTAAGTCTTAATTCTATTAGCTTGTAATAGTCCATGTGCAAATCATGATGCTCTCCTTTAGATGTTTTCAGGGTTGAGTCTTTGTCTCTTCCACAGGGTTCAGACTCTCCACGCTTATTGTCATTCCTCCCCGCCTGGGTGACTGAAGGAGGGATGGCGCAGATCACCAGCTACCACCTAAAAGCAGAATTCAGGGGTTCCAGCAACTCCGAGATTCTCTACTCCATTGTTGCCTTGAAGGACAACCCAAGATATGGTATATACTCCTCTGAGATTCTCTTCTTTGAAGCACATTTGTGTCCCCATATGGTTACATTTAGAAATTTAGCTGAATTAACAGAATCAGTCAAGTGCAGTTCTTTTAATAGACCAAGTTTCAGACAAAGCCCATATTGTTAGAACACCAACAGAAAGAGGGTGAATATGGATGTCTAAAATTCTATTGGATTTTAACAAACAGTATTTATTGCATTTAAATAAGTTTACAGAGATGCTGAAGTTTGTCAGTTGCCAGGCAGCAGGCAATTTTCACCCCCATCACATTTTCTGTATTTTCTGTATGTAAGTTATTTGTATATTAGCACTTGCATGGGAATATACAGTATACCATACACATTTATGGACTTATTTAGGGATCTGTGTCTTATAGGTGATATGGTCTTCCTGTTGCCGCACCCAGACAATGGACCCTCACATGGACAGCAGCACCTGCCGGATGGGCAGGCTGTCACTGCAGCAATGACAACTATGTCCTTCACTCAGCAGGACATTGATGACGGCCATGTGTGGTACCGACACTCTGGCCTGGGCACGGAGGATGACGTAGTTCAGTTCCAGGCGAGAGCATGTGTTGGAAGAACGAATTGCTGCATGAAAGGCTGATGCCAAGCAATAGCACCGCTGCAGGCAGTGAAGCACCTGCTATCCCCTTTCAAGTCTGCATGCAAAAATAACTAGGTTGCTCTTCCTCCCAGTCTCACATTACAACTAAATAGATCTTGTTGGTAATTCTCAGAAACATTTATCTGTACATTGCCCATCCATCCAAAGTACTTAATCGAGGTGTCAAGCACAAAAATACTATTTAGTGTCAAGAATGGTATCACACTCAGTTCGAAGGTTTTTATTATCACCTACCAGTGTTTTCACCTTTTACTGTAACTAACTAGTGACAATTTCCTAATCCCCCCCCCCCCCCAAAAAAAAACAAGCAGTAACTGCAAACAGAGGCAGTGAAAGTTTTATTTTCAAGTTTCAAGTTTATTGTCATAGATACAAGTACCATGTACATGTATCATGAAAATCTTCCTGAATGCTTCTCCACAGACTATGGGCAAGGACAATAGGAATACTGCACAAACAAAACAATGACGAACAAAACAATGTCAATGACAGTAAAAAAATAACAATAGCAGCAGTGACAGCAATAACAATAAATAATGTTAACAGTAGTAACAATAATGGTAACAGTCAGAGAACTCAGAACGAGAGAATGAGAATGCTTGAAGTGATAGTGTAATTTACCAATGCGCTTGGGTGGAGCAGTCCAACTCTATTTACTAACGGTGGCACGTTGGTTAGTGTTGTATATTCTTACAGCAGTGGGGTAAAAGCTGTTCCTGTACCTAGCTGTGCAGGTTCGAATAGACCTAAGCCGTTTTGCAGATGTTAGGGAAGAGAAAAGTGCCCTTGTGGGGTGACTATGATCTCTCATGATGCGCATTGTCTTTCTGAGGCAGCGTGTGGTGTAGGTGTCCTCGACTGCTGGAAGCTGTGTGCCGATGATTTCCTCAGCTGTTTTGACCACCCTCTGTAGACCTTTTTTGTCCTGTATGGAGCAGTTGCCACTCCAGGATGTAATACATCCTGTGAGGACAGACTCCACAGCACACCTGTAGAAAGTGGTGAGGACTGTAGTGGGCATCCTGGCTTTCTTCAGATGCCTGAGGAAGTGGAGACGTTGATGGGCCTTTTTGATGGTCGATGCTGTGTGCTCAGTCCATGTGAGTTTAGCAGTGAGGGTGACCCCGAGGAATTTGAAGCTGTTGACCCTCTCTACCATGTCCCCTCCTATGTAGATGGGTGCCTGAACTGTATCCTGTTTCCTGAAGTCAATCACCAGTTCCTTAGTTTTACTGACATTTAGAGATAGGTTGTTGTCCTGGCACCACTTTGCCAGGAGCCTCACTTCCTCTCTGTAGGCCGTCTCATCGTTGTTGGTGAGCAGACCCACAATGGTGCTATCGTCAGCAAACTTTATGATGGTGTCGGAGCTGTGACTGGCTACACAGTCATGTGTGAACAGGGAGTATAGCACTGGGCTCAGGACACTTCCCTGTGGAGTGCCAGTGTTGAGGATCAGTGGGGAGGAGGTATTACTGCCAATCCGCACCCGCTGGGGTCTGTTGGTGAGGAAATCTAGGATCAAATTGCACAATGCAGCACTCACTCCCAGCCCTAGAAGTTTCTGGATCAGCTTGGTTGGGATGACAGTGTTAAATGCTGAGCTATAGTCTACAAACAATAGCCTTGCATAGCAGTTTTTATTATCCAGGTAAGACAGAATGGTGTGAAGTGTGTGTGATATTGCATCTTCAGTGGATCTGTTGTGGCGTTAGGCAAACTGCAGTGGGTCCAGAGTGTCTGGGATGGTGTCCTTAATGTGTCCCAGCACCAGCCTCTCAAAGCATTTCATTGCAATGGGGGTCAGTGCCACTGGGTGATAGTCATTAAGGCAGCTCACTGTTCTTCTTAGGAACGGGGATGATGGTGGTGTTTTTGAAACAGGTGGGTACAGTTGAGCTTTTTAAGGAGGTGGTAAATATGTCCATGAAGACAGTAGCCAGTTGCTCATTGCATGTTTTTAAAACTCGCCCTGAAATTCCGTCCGGTCCAGCAGCTTTGCAGATGTTGACTCGGCTAAAAGTTCTTCTCACCTGTGCCACAGAGACGGTGAGACTGCCGTTATCATGTACTGTGGGGATGCGTAGTGGGGGGTCTTTGTTCTTGAACTCGAAGCAGCCATAAAACGCATTCAGTTCGTCTGGGAGAGACGCAGCGGCACCTGTCAATGACCGCCTTTGTGGTTTATAATCCATTAATGTTTGGATTCCCTGCCACAGCCTACATGTATCTTGAGTGCAGTCACTGTTAACTGCAAAGCATTTTGGGCCTTGTTAATATACATACTTCAAATTACTAATTTTAAAGTTCTAGTCATTTGAGGTATCCTCTGAAAAGCAAAAGCATTCAGGTTTTTTGAAAAAGCCATACATTCTTTGATATGAAGTGCTGAAATCCCAAATCACATAGGCAATTTACTCCTGCAAGTAAAGTGTCTTCCCTGTTTTCTTAAGCATATAGTCTAGGATAAGCGTGATAGCTCAACAGAATGATATCACCTTAATATGTATCAACTAAAGGTTTCTTGGATTTCATGGCATCTTGAAAAGTGATACATTGTTGATTCCAATTTAAAGCAATGGTACCCACAGTAGGTGAAGCCAGTGAACATTAACACGTTCATGGCAAAGAAAATGATTTTGAGGTCACGACCAGACATTTTCTGTTAGATTTATAAGCCCTGGAAATGAGAAACAGTTGCTCATCTAAATTGTCCATTTTCTCGTAAACTGATTTTAAAACCAAGACACCAATTGAGCAATATTCCCTTGAGGAACATAATGAGGGAACAAGCATCTGTTGCAAACAGATTATACAGTATAAGAAACTTTTTTCAAGTTTATATCCCCTTATCTGTCTCCCTCTAGTAAAAAACAGGTATACGCGAAGTGGCCGTGCAGAGGGACATTGCACTGAAATTCTGCTTTCGAAGCAAAACCTTCTAGTGTAATGATATAGCTAGTTCTTGCTGTGCCTTAGATGTTAAATAATGTTGATGGTTGCAGGTTTCAAGTGAGGATTCCCCAGAAAGCTTGGCTCTGTCTCACACAATCACCATCAGAGTCCTCCCATTGTCTCCAGGGGTCCCACAGCCTTCTCAAGACTGCAGCATGCTGATCACAGTAAGCACGGACCATAACATATAATAATAGTTCATCTATACTGACATTTGCTGCTATTGTTCTGTATTCTGTATTTTATTCTGTTCATTTTTCTTTTGTATTTTGCTGTACATTACATTCAGTATTCGTATGTTGCATCAGATTTGGGTAGTTGCAGAAACTCCATTCTGTACTGAGCAACTTGTAGTGTAGTGGTTAGTGCTTTTTTTTCCTTTAAGCCCATAGGTTTCAGGTTCAACTCTCCTCTAGTACTCCTGAGAAAGGTACTTACCCTAAATTGCTCCTGTAAAATTACCCAGCTGTATAAATGACTCAATAATGTAGCATTGTAAGTAGCTTTGGATAAAAGCAACAGCTAAATGAATAAATGTAATAAAAATTCATCCCTCCAGGTTTAATAACCACTTGTCCTGAGAAGGGCTGCTTTGAACTGGAACCTATCTCAGAAACACTGTGGGCAAGACTAGGGGGGTACACCCTGGACAGGATGCCAGAATAATAATAATAGCAGTGCCTGGACTGCTTGGGGGGGCGCGGGGGCGCAGTGGGTTGGACCGGGTCCTGCTCTCCAGTGGGTCTGGGGTTCAAGTCTCGCTTGGGGTGCCTTGCGGCGGACTGACGTCCTGTCCTGGGTGTGTCCCCTCCCCCTCTGGCCTTACACCCTGTGTTACCGGGTAGGCTCCGGTTCCCTGCAACCCCGTATGGGACAAGCGGTTCTGAAAATGTGCGTGGACTGCTTAGGTGTAGATTTGAATCCAGCTGATTCTGTGTCAAGTTTATATGTTCTCCCCGTCTGTGTGGTTTCTTCGTGTGCTCCAAAGAAATGTAGTTCAGGTGAATATAGATGCTCTAAATTGCTTTGTAATGCATGACTGTATATGTGTCGGGCTACACTGTAATTGACTTGCATCCTATCCAGAGTATATCCTCAGCTTTGTGCCCAGTGATTTTTGAATAAGCTTCAGATTGCTGTGACCCTTACCAGGACAAACAGTTACTGAACGTGTGTTAGTAAGAGAGCTTTAATATCATCCTGAAAGCTAGGATCCCATAGTATTTTACATTGTATTTGTACTTACAGTACTCTACATGAACATAACATTAACATATCTAAACCCTTGTGTAAAATGTTTGTTTCCTGTCTTTCCCATTTTGCCCCTGCAGGCCCTTAGTGACAGTGTCACAGAGATCCTGCCCTCTGCACTCTTCTTCATAAACTCAGATGTTCCCTTTGAAAAACTGATCTACAGCATCACCAAGCCTCTAGCACAAGAACAAGGTAAGAAAATATATGATGAGGACTCTCTTTCTAAGTGCATTGAGTCAATTTCAACTGATGCAATCTCCTTGAACTGAAAGGACCCAGGTTTGAATCCCACCTACTGGTGTAGTAACCTTGAGCAAACTGAATTGCTTCAATTGTATAAATGGCCAAAAAGTAGCTAGAGACCTACTATTGTAAGCTGCTTGGAAAAATGAGATCAGCTATATAAATAGATAAAAGTGCGAAAATTGGATGTGTATTGGATGTATATTAATTGTTCCCATCAGTAACAAAGCACTTTTTCTTCAGAAATCGTCCAGGGACATTTTAGCACCCAAGCCCCCAAATTTCCAAATATCTTTTCCTCATCTCCTCAGCACTGGGAGCATTGCCCAAAAGGTTCAGTTCCTCAGGGAAAGGGCTAATTAGATTGCAAGTCCTTTTACAGCTTCCAAAAAATGAACTTGTCTGACTAAGCAGCAGTTGAGAAGTCATCAGTTATAATTTGTTAGTCAGGTTAGGGTTTTATCAGTTGCCTGAAGATCAGTTGAATATCAGAGGAATTGCATGTAAAATCTCTCTGGAGATGATTAGTCTCCTAATTCTCAAAACTACCTTCAAATGTCATTGATTTACATTCAGTGCACCTACATAAAATACCATAAAATGCCATAAAATACCCCTGTATCTCCAGGCTCGTGAATGCACGGTGCAGTGTAATCCGACAAGCATCCATCTCATTAGTTCACCACTGCTGTGGTGATGTTTTGTTTTTCTCTCCTTCATTTCAGGTACCATTGAACATAAAGATAAACCCTATATCCCCGTGTACACTTTCACTCAAGCAGATGTCAACAATGGTAGGGTTCTCTACCGTCCCCCACCTGGACAATCCAGTCTGTCAAAACTCCATAGGTGTTCATTTTCAGGTGAGACATCAGGAAGTTCCTATCGTGAAATTACTATTACCTAGAGCACTTGGGGGAAGCCATGGATACCTTCTAAATATTGGTTTACACACACAGTCTGAAACCGCTTGTCCCACGGCAAACCAGAGCCTAACCCGGCAACACAGGGCACAAAGCTGGAGGGGGGAGGGGACACACCCAGGATGGGACGCCAGTCCATCACAAGGCACCCCAAGCGGGACTCAAACCCCAGCCATACCTGCGAGCAGGACCCACTCAAACCTGCTGCGCCACCGCGCCCCCAACATTGGTTTAAAAGAATTATATTCAAGATGGGCCTATTCTAGATTATAGAACATTTAATTATTGATCCAATATGGATGAAGTCATAAATTCCGAATAATTACAACATGAAGACAAAAGTTGTGTTTTCAGTACAGGGCTCAATTTTAATTAAATCTGTTGTGCTGATGCTTAACATTTAATGAGAAAAGGGACACTTAGATTCAGAATACACACTGACAGCTTCACTGGAATTGCTGGCTTTCTGCAAGCTTCTTAATTTATGGAAGTAGTTCTTTCAAAGGTGGATGCTTGTCAGTTCTTACGGTGTGTGGGTGGTCTATTCCTCAAGATTATCTTTGTCTTCGTAAAAGAAGTTGTATTTTATGAGTTTTAGAGTTGTGTGATAAGTAAGCTGATTTTAACTTTACAATTTTTCTACAATATAGATTTTCTTTTTTCAAACTCTGTGAGGAGTCATTAAAAATACTACTTTCCTCTTCTGCTTACATCACCAAACTTTTTTAAAGATTTAGTACAAGTTATATGTTTTTGCAATTTCAATGAAACTATGACAAATTATTTTATTATCAAATATGATCATCAAGAATATTATGGCTGTTTCAGTGTCTAATGGAAATAACACCACACCGGAGATGGACTTGATTATCCACTTGCTGGCCAGTGACCCAAGGCCTCCAGTCCTTCAGGTCTTGGACCCAGTGCTGGAGGTGAACCTGGGTGACACAGCTCCTTTAGGTAAGACCACCAGGTCAGATGAGTCCAGGATTGTCTTTGATGCGAGTCTTCATTTTCTGTTGTTGTGTGTTTTATTTTCCCAAGCCATTGGTGTGGAAATCATAAATGAATATGTAATGTGGTTCCTTCTAAACTCCATTATTTAAAAAAAAAAAAAAAAAAAAACATTCTTTCAAGATCTCTATCCCCCATACTTGCCTTTGATATGTATACTATAACCCATATGCTGTCATTCCAAGGGAAAAATAATATTAGATGCTGGATTACTTGTGGATTATTTGCTGTTGTCTAGTATCTGATATACACTGAGTTTGCAGATCTGGAACATTCCTGACCATGGTCTAATCTGTAAAGTACTTAAGACCTTAAATATGTACAATGATCTCAAAGCCACAGAAAATGCCAAAGTGTACTTTGTCTATTATGCAGGTGTTCCAGAGCTGGCTAGGACCGGTCTGGAAGTAGCCCCAGGCAGACTTCAGTTTGAGGTGGTTGAAGCTCCATTTCATGGAACCCTTCTGAGAGTTTGCTCTGATGGCCAGACAGAAGGAGCCAGCAGTAAGCAATTGAGCAAGTTACATATCCCAGAGACACAGAATTTGGTAATTTATATGGAATAGAGGCAGCAGGTAGTGTAGTTGTCTCAGGGTGAATGTGAACCTGACCAGTAGCTGAAGATATCAATCCCAGCAGGACAACTGCTGATGAAACCTCGTGTAAGGTATCCAAACTGCCCAGCACTACAAATTAGTAAACATCTACAGTATATGAACAAAAGCTATATTAAAACTAATGTAAAACTCGGAAGACGCATGCAGCATCATCTGCTATTTTATTTATGTCACAGATGACACATTCACATTTTACGACATCAAGCAGAACATTGTGCAGTACCAACATGCAGGAGCGAGCACTGAGGATGACATCATGACCTTCATCATGACCTATGGCTCATATGTGGCTTTGACCACGGTGAAGATCAAAGTTCTGTTGGAAAAAGGCAGTGGTAGACCCCAGCCGGACCCCAGCATGTTGCTGTCCGTGGATGTCTCAGAGAAAAGCAGCACCCCATTAAATCACACACACCTGGCCTATATGGTGAGTTTGCACAATTATTGTTATTTAGATAATACCTTTACTGAAGGCAACATACATTTTTTTTACAGGAAGGAATATATAAAGTGGATTGTGCAGTATGCAGCTACAGTGACACCAATAGCTAAAAAAAAGTAGGGAGGATAAAAAGAGCACTTGTTTCTTCTTTTTTTCCTGCGTTAGACCAAGGCAAAATATCCAACAAGGATTTTGTCTGTTTGTGCCTTATGCCTTTGAGGAAATAGTATATAAATGGCATCCCATGTCTAATGTCTCCTGAGCCAGAAACATATGTAACAGTCCTCATTCAGTCAAATTTATAGCAAAAGAGCCTAGTGATGCAATTCAGTTTAAGAACGGACAGCTATGTTGACAATACAAATTTTGCAAATTTAAGGATGACAACTCTCCAGATGACAAGATCATTTTCCAGCTGGTCTTGTTGCCCAAGCATGGCTTCCTTACCAATAATGACTGTGTGTCAGGCCACGGGGAACTGAGAGAGAACTCCTCCTTCACCATGGAGGATGTCAACAACAACAGAATATGGTACTATCTAAATTCTCTGTCTTTTTTTCTTTAATTGATATTATTGATTTTTATACCAAGCTGTTTGAATTTGGACTTCATTGTGAGTTTTCAAGTCATTTCAATGTTTTCTGTTGCTACTCAGCTGTACTTATGAATAAAAAGCTTTCGAGGCTTATCCAATATTTTTTCAAAAGTGGAACATTTGCTGACTGCAAATGTTATGGATTGGCCATATTTGGGCTGGGGGGTACTTTTATTCAAATACATACACAATGGTGCATTCATATTGTTTATATTAAAACTGAGTGTTGAGACAATTTTTTTATCGTGTGCTGTTTGTGTGCTTTGTTACCTCCCACAGTTCAATTTCTAAGAAAAGAAAAGGGAAGGGATTGAGTCTAGAAAGAATCATGACATATCTAATCATAAACACATATTCGATATCTCAGCAAAACAAAGAAGGCACAGTTTGAATATCTTGTCTGAAATGGCTACGTTTACTGACAAAGCATATTCTTACCGCGTCACTGAATGCTTTGACATCTGTCTAGAGCATTCTTTCTAATCCCCAAATGTTGATTACCAGAAGGTAGCAACTGATAAAAAATGGCTTCTGCTTAATGATTTAGAAAGGATGAGTTAATCCCACTCTGTAAAGCGCTTTGACTGCCTTGGATCAAAGGCCATTTATATATGTAAAACTCTGACATCATCATCATCATCATCAAAACCAGCTCAGTACTGACATGCATATCCACTGATTATTGCCATGGCTTTTCTCACTTGCTAATCAAAGAAATCAGCACGTTATATTGTGTGTCACTGTAGGTACACTGTTTCATCTGAGACCAGCAGTTTTCCTATAAGTGACGCATTCCACTTCACAGTCTGTGATGAGGACAACAACTGCCTTTACAACCAGATGTGCATTATCACAGTCACATCTGTAAAGAGGCAACCTCCTGAGAATACCATACGCAGTGAAATCCAGGTAGGCACTGATCTACTAGTCTGTTCTTTTCTTTTAACCTCAGTACAATTGCTCAGTACATTGCCATGACTGGAAGTATGAGTGCCTACAGTAGGCACAGTTTATGCAGACTTGAAACTTTTCTTGGCTGGAGTTTTTGTCCAAGGTCTCATGGCACAGAAAATGAATCAAACTGTACTTTATGAATTTTAATCTTGGTAGACAGTCAGTACTAGTTTATCGGTATAAGTAAATTAACAATGCCTTTAGATTATATTATAATGGCTTTTATGAATTATAAAACCTAATTCTAATGCAAGTTTCCAGAATGCCTTCTATGCATATTATGCCCCTTACAATTATGAAATAATTTATATGAGTTATTTCTTTTATATTTATGTAGTGTGAGGGTTAAGCACTGGGTAATGGAGCAGTTAAAATGTTGTAATTATTTTCACTGAACAAGAACATTACTTCCAGACAATTAGCGTCTTATAAAATTTAGAATAAATACTTAGCTTGTCTATTTCTGAAATGGCTGTCTTTTACAATTTTACAATGCTAGAATTTCTCACTATCCGGAAAAACTAAACGTCATTCTTGAAGAAAGTGTACCCTTGGTATGCACGTGCCTTTGGCTGTGTTTAGAGAAGTTCTCCACACTCTCATTTTCAGCATTTGCACTTTCATTCTGATTACTTGTCAGCATTAAGAAACTGCAGTATTTAATTTCATGCTATTTTATTTTACTTTACTTATTTAAATCAGACCACGGAAGACAGAGGCCCAGTTATTTCCATGAAGAACATGCTTTTGAAAAAGAACCATAAGCAGGTCACCACCAACTCCTCCCTGAGCACACTGGACCTGGATTCTAAAGGGAAAGATCTCATCTTCACTGTTGCCAAGCAGTCATCTTCCGGTGTGCCCTAAAGATGTGTCACTGTCCTACCTAAGCGTGTCTGCCAACACAGAGTATCTATTTTCTGCTCTAATAAGGCTGCAAGTTCATCTTACGGTGGAACTCATGAGTGTTAAGTTGTGCCATTGCTTTGCCATTAATCTTATTGTCACATATGCTCTTTAATTAAGTGTTTCAAGAGTGCTCTATTTTTCGCCTTTGTAATTCCTGAGTTTAGTACACATTCTTTAAATTTTAAATGAATGTGGAACGTATTGATTTGTTATATTACAAACCAGCAGAAGCTTGGAAAATGCATAGGGTTTCCATACACAAGCATGACATGGATCAATAACATGAAAGAGGTTCATAACTTATTTTGTGGGAAGGTCTTTTGCAGCAACTCTCAGTCCTGGTTCTTGCAGATCCCTGTGTGAAAATTTTTGTTCAAAAGAGCTTGTAATTAATTGTCCTTGATTGTACTAGTGATTGAATCACTAGCACAGTCAAGGACAATTACATGTTACAGCAATGTTAACATAAAGTGTTATTTCGGGACTTACCATAATTTGGTTTCATCATAAAATGCTCATAATTGCGAATAAAATGAAAAAGTGAGAAATCAATATTTTCTTTGCCTCATAAGTATTGAAAAGAGTAGTTATGATTTCAATTAATTTTAGGGTAATTAATTTTAGGCTTTGATCAAGTAAGGAATTTAATCAATCCTTTATTTAAGCTCAACATTAATTCATTTGCTCCTTCTCAGCAGTCAAATAATGGGGTAATAATTAATTAGCATTACCACACCTGCCTCTTTTTTTAATATTCTCAGTATGAAAGATATTTGTCAACAAAAGTTCCATTTAATCTACAGCTGAAAAGTTCAATGAATGGCTTCTGTTACAGTTATATGAATGAACAACTCAGTTAAAGCTACCTAAATAATAAGTCAGCAACATTTTGAATCATTCAGAAATTAGAGTTTCACACTTTGCCTTTGGTTTTACGCAGGCAAGGAGCATAGACGATGGTTTTCCTCCAAGCCACTGCAGGAGGGTCATGTCTTGTACAACAGCACCACATCGCAAGCAAGAGAGAGCAACAGCCCTGAAATGGAGGTCAACCGAAATCTTCAGCTTTCTGCAGGTTCAATAACCATCTTCTCTAGTACTACTAAAATATGTTCACACATAGATCATCCAAAAACAGTTTTTTCTTTCTTAATAACCTCAACTCAGCTGACAGTTTGTGATCTGCAAAATCCCTGTCAAAAATAATATATTAACATGTGAAAGGTGTGAATAAAAATCCGAACTACACTACCGGTCAAACGTTTGAGTGCTTCTGCTGGAAATCACGTTTTCCACAATAAATTGGCCTAAAATGCTTATGTAGGAAATTATCTGACACGTCTCCCCAGATCCTCTTAAGCAGTTCTCAAACATATAGGTCATTGTCTTCATCTGTGTAACACAGTTTTAACCTGAATTTTGTTTGGTTTTAACTCTTTTCATCACAGAGAAATTTAACAGTGTTCAGTTCATTTGCATGATGATGGCTTGATACTGGGATTTTTCTCAGGATTTGTAGAACATGAGCATAAAAGGGAAAAAAAGGGGTAAATCCTACATTCAAATCTGAATGCAAAAAAGGGATTGACCAGTAACTCTCCATCAGTGAACATTGTAGGTAAATACTTCTTTTTCAGCCAATAGATACAGATCCGTCTTAACAGTGGAACATCTTTAAAAATTGTCTGTTCTAGTTTTCCCATATGCAAACATTAACTCACACATCATCACTCTGAAAAATTGGTAGTAGCTGCTGAATAACTTGAAGAAGCATTGGATGTATTTCATTTTGATTTTCATCCTAAGCACATTGCTACAGGGTAAGGTCCTGTCAGCATGATTGAGTTTTTGGTTACTGGAGGTTCAGACACATCTCACAAATATTTGTGCTCAAAGCCCAAGCTTCACCGTCGTGATGATGAATGAAGGAATGCTGATGCTGGAAAAGTGGTCGATGAGAAAGACCACAAACCTGAAGCTGTCTTCCACTGACCAGGACAGCCTGCTAGAAGAGCTTGTGTACCGTGTGGTCAGGAAAACCCAACTGGGCCTCCTCCACAGAATAGACTCACCAGGTGTTGCTTTTTCTCTCACACTCATGCTGTATATAGACAGATTACAATATGTATCACTGTGGAGACTTGAAATGATGCCTAACAGAAATAATATTTTCTTAAATGCAACTCAGTCAAAACAAAATTTTAAAATATATGAACATTTATTAGAAAAACATTTTTGTATACAATATACAGAATGAGAAAGGTGTGGAAAAATGGACATGCAAATATGTACAGTTGACCCTTGAACAGCACAGGTTTGAACTGCGCGGGTCCACTTATATACGTTTTTTTTTTTTCTTCAATAAATGTACTGGAAGATTTTTTGGAGATTTTCGGCAAGAATCCAAAGAAAAAAATGATATCTAGTACAGTATACAGTGCATCAAAAATACATAAAATATTGACATATTTGATCTATTTTCTCATTAACTAACATAAATATTACACAAATCTATTAGAAAAAGTTAATGTTTTAAGAAGTTACAGTCCACAAAAGAACTGCGGTTCTGCACGGTTTGTAGGATGATGCTAACAATCTCTGCATGAGCAGTTCGTACAGTACAGCACTATAAATGTACTTTCTCTTCCTTATGATTTTCTTAACATTTTCTTTTCTCTAGCTTACTTTATTGTAAGAATACAGTATATAACACATATACAGAATATATGTTAATCAAGTGTTTATGTTATCGGTAAGGCTTCCGGTCAACAGTCGGCTTAGTAGTTAAGTTTTTGAGGAGTCAGAAGTTATACTGTATGCAGATTTTTCACTGTGCGTTGTTCAAGGGTCAGTTGTATTTCAGTATGGCGAAAGACGCTTACATGGGGTGGACAAATTATTAAAAACACCACATGTAAATAACTCATATTTTGATGTGACTAAAATGTAACTACAAAGACAGCTAAAGGAAAAACCTTTTGAGTATCACTTACTAGTATGTCTCTGATATAAGAGTTCTAGAAGTTAACATTTCAAGATGTGACTTTGTAAAAACAGAATAAAGTTAACAGAGACTGGAGGAGACCACACAGTTAGTGGCAGAACCATTATTTGAAACTTAATCTCAGTGAAAAGCATAGACGCTTCAGAAGAGTGTTGCCAAAAACCACCAGACGAAGTGTTTGAAAAGCACCAAAGAACTGCAGTCAAACTTATGCGGCCCAGTTATAACAAAAGCAGAATGTTCTACATACCAGCATTGTTGTGTTTGTTTGTTTCTTTGTTTGTTTGATCTGAAATCATTTATATCACCTATATCAAGGCCAGTGTGCAGAATTGAGTAATAAGCACAAAACGTAGAGTCCTAAGCAATGGACGAAAGCAATGTGGTCTGCTGATTTATCTTTTATTAATTTTTCTGCTTCTGGATCGGTTTATTTTTGGAGAAAGCCACAAGATGCCTTCAACCCTCCTTGATCTCTTATGGTGGTGGGTCTGCAATTGTACTGAGAGCTATTAGCACCAGCACAGTAACAAAAATGCAGAAAGAGACCAACTGAAAGGGAGAGTGCAACACAAACGTGCAAATCATTTTATTTTTAATTTACTGGTGTGGCAATAAAGTTGACCTTTTTTAAGAACCATGGAGCTGTGCAACAGCATCTGTCCAGAACTCAGACACAGCTACATAAATGAGCACAGTTCACTTTTAATCACGTCAGTATTCTTTTAAAGTGAAGTTTATTATTTTACATGCTAGTAAAAAGCCCAAAAAAGATACAAACTGATGCCACATCCATATCTCTCTTAACTATATATAACATGGCAGCACGTGAGACTCCCATGTATTTTTTTTTTTCAATCTACACTGAGTTCATTTCTTGTTTGGATTCCCCAATACAATAAGATTCTGCAGTTTTGCAGAAAACTGTATAAAGGCGTAAAATAGTCTATTTAATGTATTCTGAAAGTCTTGCAGGAAAGGATAATCTCTGTAACTCTCAAAGTATTTTTAACCTACTATACTCCACAGAACACTCCATTAAGAATTAATCTGCACAAATGTAAAATGAATAAATCTCTCACAGGCCCAGTTTGTGACGTCTCCTTTCATACTTTAACATTCTCTCTCCCAAAATAATTTATCTTGACGAGAAAAGTGGAAGTTCCACTAAGTGCTGCAGCAGCAATCATTGCAAATACACTGTGTGTGTGTGTGTGTGTGTGTGTGTGTGTGTGTGTGTGTGTGTGAAGAAACATCTGTGACTGTAAACCAGTCCTCCTTGTAAGCAGAGCAGGATTCAATACATTTTCCTTCTAATTGCATTTTGCTTCCTTGAGCTCTTTTGGTCATCATGTTCTGAAGGACCACGTGTGTTTTTTCATAATTACATTGCTATCTGCTGCAGTCTTTAAGACAGATGTAAAGTTAAAAAAGTACCCGGGGGACATGAGTTCTGTAGCTCTTTCTCTATTGTTCCTCTCTTTATAATGACACGTTATTCAGCAGCTGTTATTTTCTGAGAACAAATACCTGTGTGTTTATTACCTGGTTTGCATGCTGTGTCTATATCGGTTTTCCATTTCGCTTCTTTTCAGTATTTACCTTCCAGTATTCACAGGAAGCTTTTTACTTTTCTAAATAAAGAGCCTTTATATTTTCAGACTGCTTCCATCAAGAACATCCAACAGTATTCTAAAATGAAATGCTACCCCTCGAGTTTTACCAGATGTCTTGTATGTGTTACTAATTTATTCAAGTCACAGAGACTATAAAATGTAATGCATAATAAAACAAGAAATATACAGGAAAACTGGCATTAATGTGAAAATTTGATTTGACAGTTACTAACAGACATTGTTTCCCACTTTTCAGCTATGAATTCAGGAAAATAATAATACAAATTTCACTGCTATTTTTAATGAGGTCATTTATTAAATTGTTCATGTGAGCACTGGCTTTTCATCTTATGACCACAATTTCCACTAGACATCAGTTTTGTAAATCAATTTGTTCATAAATCCAAGGAAACTTTTACTACAAAGTGGCAATCAATAAAAGCAATATAAAGTTACTTTATTTAAGCATTAGCTTCTGTAAAGGTCTTGGATATTGCTATAATAAATTAAAAATACTTAGTAAGAATTTTTATTTCAATTTATTTTTTGCTTTGAGCAATATTAAAAATTAAAACTTTGAAATGAATCACATCCTTGCTTTAAAATAAAAACTATAAAATAAAATTTAAAATATGTTGTGTGTGTGTATGTATATATATCTCCTGCAGCTTATATGCGGTCTTACAGTTTCATTCATACTGTAATTTATGACTTAATTTCAGGGAGACACATTCCTACTTTCACTCAAGATGACAAGGACACCTTGTGGGACAGGCATAGTGAGGTAAGGCTGCATGTGCAAAACATTAGAGAACTATCTGCTTGGGTTAATAAAATTACACCTAATCCAAAAGTCTTCTACTTGATGATAGCAACTGTGCATTTCTTTTACAGTCTTTTTACTCTGAGCTATAAAATGAAAGTTAGCAATTACATTCATTTAGCACATGCACGTGTTAAGGCCAATAACATTTCTGTCATTACGTTTTTTTATTATATAGTCTAAATACAAGGCATGTGTATTCTCTGCTGATGTGGACCGATCACCACAGGATGGTTTTTCTAAAATGGGTCTTCTGATCTGTCAGCTCCAAGACCAAGGTGTGAGAATGAAAGCACAGCATCAGTTTCCATTGCGTTTCCCATGTCATCTAGATGTTTTACGTTACCACCCAGCCCAGAGAAGGCCCTGCACCACTGCATGCAATTTCAGAAACACAGCTCCGGAGACGAGTGAAGAAGACTGCCCCAGAGCTTGTGCTCAAAGCCACGCGTGAAGAAACAGAGGTAGAGTCTTTGCATACAATAGAAAAGTAGAAGTAGGGAGAGCTGGTAGCATAGTGGTTAGTGCTACTGCCTTTGGAGCTAAAGATTACAGCTTCAATTCCCATCTCTGGCTGCAGTACCCTTGAGCAAGGTGCTTACCCTAAATTGCTCCAGTAAAATTACCCAGCTGTATAAAGGGGTGAATAACTGTAAATACCTTAACATTGTAAATTGCTTTAGAGAAAAGCATCAGCTAAATGAATGTTAAGTAAATTAGTAGCAAAAAGGCTTAAGAAGCTGCATCCCTACCTGAGAAAGAAACTTTAGTATTTGTCAATCCATCATGACTGAAGGAACCTCACAATGCCACCGTTGGGCAAGAAAGTTTCAACAACCTGGGTAACCCTACCCAGAATCACATCCACCATGATCATGATGGTGACCATTGAACCTCCTGCCTCCTGGATATGGCATTGTATAAAGCAAGGGAGGTGTGAGAAATGGTGGGGGGGGTGTAAGATACGTTTGTATGAAATCATTATCTGCACACATTTAATTCAATGTTTTCTGACCTAAGACAAATCACAGATCTTAAACAGTTACTGTAAACATGGACATATAGCAGATACATTGCAGACCTGAGTGTCATTAGTTTCTTCTTCACAAGAAGCATGACTCAGATGAGTTTGTGATTTGTTTTCTACCAGGGTGTTTCTGCTCTGTTTTTTATGGTGTGTGGGATTAATGTGTCTTTGCAGTGTCGTCGAGTTATGACATACCAGTCTCTCAGGATACTAACCACTAGGCATTACTGGCCATTGCACCTTAGTCACAAATCATCCTGCAGAATGAGCATCTCCGATGTCTTCCTTTTAGCCAGTCAGGGTCGCTGGAACTCACTTTATGGTGTTAGAAGTTTTGTAGTATGAAGATGCATTACATCACACCCATGTAATAAGGTGTCTTTTGTGCAATTTGTGGACCTGCGGTTGGCAGTCAATCTCAAGTCAAAATTAATATAAATACACAGGCCCACTGAGGTTGCCTGCCATCAGTTTTCTCCATCCTGTGCTTTAGATGCATACTGCTGCCTCCCAGGATGCTGATGCTGCTCCAGAGATGGATTGTACCCCACGGGTGGTCGCCAACTTGGGCTTGCAATGGCTGGAGTACACAGATAATAAGGTACCCACGGGATTGCTATATTATTTATTACATGCCACCCAGAGTGGTAGAAACTATTCATTAATTTGAACGTTGCCATTGCAAACAGTGAGTACATCATCCCCAACAAAGTTCCTTTAAAGGAAAACTGCCAAAATGTTATGCTTCTTTAACTGACTGAAGAACATACTCCCAAATGTTGCTTTCAAAGAAAATTTAGAGCAGGAGCGCCATGTTACAATACTTATGGGGAACATGTGCTGTACATATTCATATTTGGCCCCCCATCCCACCATCCCATGGCATTATCTGATTATATAAATAATGACCTCACCATTTGAACCAAGAAGGATAAGCACCTAGTTGGTAAATCAAGTGCTGTGGTGCTTAGAGATGGGACCATGGGGACTGTGACTGAGAGCAAGGATACTAGACAGTGCTACACATACTCCCTAACTGGATATCAACAAGGTCATTAAGTTTGGACCCTGATAAAACAGCCCTGTGCTTGGCATGATGGTAACATGAGTTCTTGTGCCAAGGTCACCAGTGTAATCTCGAAGAAGGAGCTCCTCTCAGTAGATCCTGAAGACAGAGAAATTGTGTATGAGGTCAGTGCTGAGCCAGTGCATGGCTCCCTGGAATCCAGACTGAGTGCCAGCATTCGTATTCGTACTTTCACACAAGGTAGGTTTACCTTTCTTAGGGAGCAGCTTTTATCGTACCCTTACATATGTACACTTGGATTGTTTAATTACACAGGAACAATTACATTTATATTTACATATATTCATTTAGCTGACACTTCTCTCCAAAGCAACTTACAATGTTAAGGTTACAATTAACACAATTACAATTATTACAATTACATCATTTGCAAAAAATGAACTAAAAAAAGTTAAACAGTTGTCATTGTGTTATAGCCATTTATATTAGGCATTAGATTCTATAACAATTTTGGGAAAAGTACTGTAATCTCAAGGTTGCTGGTTGAAGTCCCAGTTAGTCTCCTAGTCCTGCATGCAAAAGCCATGAAATATTAATTTATTGTTCATTATTAATGATTATTATACATTATTATGAATTATTAATTCTGGATTAAACCAATATTCCCGAATGAATACAGCTGTAGAACTTATTCAGACACTTTTTACAGTAATACTTTTACAGGCATCACATTAACAATGTGCTCCTTGCAGATGATATCAACCTCGGGCTGATTTCTTACGTCCTTAATGAGAAGGCTATCCACGAGACTATGGACAGCTTTACATTCTCCGTTAGGGACAACCAGTCCAACATGGTGAATGACAACGTGTTTCATATTCAGTGGTCTTTGATCTTCTTTGAGCACACAAGGTACCTGTACAGTTATTGCTAGAACAGAAGCGTCATTCCTATGATTCTGGCCTGTGTGATACTTTCTAAACACTGAGAATTTAAAATATTAGCTACTTTAATTTGGACTTATTTCACTGTGGGTAAGAAGCTCACATAAATAAAAGTAACATAAGAACTTAATATAATAATATTTAACAATATATTGCTTTGGAGAAATTATACCTGGAACTGTGATGCTCACATGGTGTGCTTATTGATTGTATGACTGTGCCTGTGATTATGTCTTCATATGAGATGGCATATGTCCGTAGCTACGATGTGAGTGAGTTGGGGGGCATTGCGGCAGTGACAGTGAGAAGAACTGGGAACCTTAACCACCGAGCTGCCGTGCTGTGCCACACGGAACAGGGTACTGCCACCTCCACTTCTGAGGGGGACATCAGCCCAGGGCAGCAGGATTACGTGGAATACGCAGAGCAGGTGTGATGTGCTGTCTCTCTGCCACCCACAGGCCATCAGTGGAATAGTGATGTTTGCCTTCTGCTCATGCGCATGGTTCAGCTGTGAAGGAATCCGTATGCACGCATATGCTGTGTATTCCCCTTTTTTCTCCCTTTTTCAAACACAGAGGAGAAAAACACAAGTAGCAGTATACCAAACCGGGTAATTTTTCCAAAATGGTGCTGTCCTCGAGGTCAGCTGGACTGTCAGGCCGTATTTGAGCTGGTCTCTTCATGACTCTGAACAACTGAGATCAATTCAGAAAGCCCTTGATGGAATTGTGTGACACTGAAGAGATGCGGGTTATTCATCGTAAATAACAATCAGCGTCTGGCCTCTGGAGTGACAGCCATATTGTTTCATCTGTGCTGCTGTCCCTCTACTTCACTTCATTTACTCTTATATCATTTCCGATATCGATCGGTGCATCCAAGCAGCAAAGCATTTGAAATTCTGAATTTAAGACCTAGCCCAGATAGCTGTCACCAGCTGCATATCGACCAAACTTCAGCTCATTTTTAGCTGAGCGACACTCAAAGACATATGAGCCAATTAGCCTGACAGCAGAAAGCACATAAATCATTTATATATCTTCATTTCATAACTTGACATGTGGATGACACCCTAAAGTGTTATTTCCAAAAGTGTTAGTGGAGAACAAAACAACAACTGTGTCACCATTAATTGTTTCCTTATTTCTCACAAACCTAATAAATAGGAAATAGTTTTACTGAAACCGGCTACAGAAAAGCTGCATTTCCTTTGGGAAAGAAACCAATTAAATGGTGTCTGGTGACAAACAGCCTGTTGAGCAATTTATTTTCCCTCTTATTTCAGCTTCAGTTTGAAGAAGGAGAGGATACCATGGTGTGCACTATAGCGATCAAGGATGATGAGATGTTGGAGAACACTGAGAGCTTCTACGTGGTGCTCGACAAGCCTGTCCATGCCTTGCTGGGTGAAGCGACTCGTGCAAAGGTCCACGTGGTTGACGCAGAGGATGTACCCATGCTGCAGTTTGACAAGGCCATTTACCATATCAGCGAAAAAGCTGGTTTCCTGTTTGCACCTGTTGAGAGGAAGGGTAAGTGTTCTAGGGTGAACAGGAGTTAGAACATAGTTCATGCTGTGTTGTTCTAATACCGTTTGGTGGCCCAGGGTATCAGAGCCTTTGCCTTTGCTTTGGTAATACTCCAAACATTATCTGGATTGCAGTCAGAGCTCTTTCACGGTGCTTCAGTACAATGAGAAGAGGACACAGTCTCTTTAATGTTTTGTGTATGTTCTGAATACATTTGCTTACGCATTGCTGTTGGTATAAGATGCCATGTACATTGCCTTTATTCTTTTAGTTGACACTTTTCTCCAAAGCAGCTTACAATGATTTAGCCTTTTATACAGCTGGGTAACTTTTAAGTAAGTAGGTTACTCGTTTATTTTCTGGTTCCCTGGTGTGGTTGTCATATACTTGCTATGTCTGAGCTTTGCAGAATTATTTGTCCCTTGAGAAATCTGTTCCTTCTTTGCATTTAACAGTTTTATAGAGGTGGGTATTTCACTACAGCAATTCGGAGTGATTATTTTGCCTAAGAATACTGCACTTGTCAGGAAGGGGTGCGGTGGCGCAGTGGGTTGGACCGCAGTCCTGCTCTCTGGTGGGTCTGGGGTTTGAGTCCCGCTTGGGGTGCCTTGCGACGGACTGGCGTCCCGTCCTGGGTGTGTCCCCTCCCCCTCCGGCCTTACACCCTGTGTTGCCGGGTAGGCTCCTGTTCCCTGCAACCCTGTATGGGGCAAGCGGTTCTGAAAATGTGTGTGTACTGCACTTGTGATGAGAAAAGGGGCTTGAACCAGCAACCTTCAGTTTACTCCTCCACATTCTTAACAGCTGTGCTCCCTGCTGCTCTAGAAGCTTTGTAGTTGTATAAATGGATACTGATAAAAACAACTTTTAATAACTCTTTATTTTCATGACATGACAGGCCTGTATCTCATGTCTAAACCTTTATCCAGGTAATCATGTGATGTATACTGGTTCATAAGGTGGATTGTGACAAACTAACTGTACTCTAGAATCACGTGTCTGCATCCAAACCTTTCCTTCTGTTTATGTAATACACTCTTTGTATTGTTCTCTGAGATGTACGTTGCTTTGGAGAAAACATTCTGCTAAATGAGTAAATGTAAATATAATGTAAATGTGCTCTACAGGTGACCCAAGCATCACCGTGTCTGTGCTCTGCCACACCGTCCCCGGATCGGCCCAGGGAAACAACTCACAAGACTTCTTTCCTCGAGAAATGAGTGCTGAGAACCGGTTGTTGTTTGGACCAGCTGTGAAGGCATCCACCTGTACTGTGGAGCTGGTGGATGATGAGGAAAAGGAACCCCCTGAGGAGTTCCAGCTGGTCCTGTCGGATCCCTCAGACAATGCACGGCTTGGGGAGATGACTGTTGCCAGGGTGGTGATTGACGGACCTAACGATGACTCCACTGTTTTCCTGGCCAATGCCTCGTTTTCATACAGCGAGGATGCAGGTAGAGTTCTCTCTGGCATGCCTTGACTGTCATCAGCAATGGAATAATACATACAGTAGACTTTGTGGCTTAAGTACTGTACATTTGTTCCACTCAGGCACTATTGAGATTTCGGTCTTGAGGCAGGGCACCGACCTCTCCTCAGTGACCTCTGTGTGGTGTGCTACAAGACCCTCAGACCCCTGGTCAGCCATGCCTGGAGCAGACTATATCCCCAGTTCCAAGAAGGTGGAGTTCAAGCCAGGGGAGACGGAACAGGTTAGGGGGTTCATCTTCATAATATTCCAAGAGGAAGCAGGCAACTCTGGTATTTGGATAAGGCATCTCAACACTTGGTGGTCCATATATTAGTCTGCTCCTAGCAGTGGAAGGCTATTCTGAAACCCACAAAAGGTTAGCCCCCTATTACTGAAGTTAACCTCTCCAAACTAAAGATATAAGCTGTTTTATTAAGAGAGTGTGGCAATGAAGTGGCAGCGTGTAGCAGTGGTTACAGCTGTCGCCTTTGTATGTGGAAGTTATAAGTTTGGATCCCACCTCCTACTGTAGTACCCTTGAGCAAAGAACATCCAAAATTATTCCAGTCGGATTTGTGCAGCTGTTTAAATAGGTAAATAATTTTAAGCAACTTAACATTGTAAGCTTCTTTGGAAAAAGTTTCAGTTAAATGAATAAATGTAAATTTAAATGTAAAATGCTGGAGTAGAAGCGGAGCTGGCAAAAGAAAAATGTGAGATGTTTTTGTTGGTGTGGTTTATATTGGAATATAAGCATCTGATACTATGTTTTGTTTGTCGTTTGCAGACCTGTAGTGTGACAATTCTGGATGATCCAGAGCGACCTTCCATTGAAGGCAAGGAGTCCTTTGTGGTCTTCCTCAGTTCGGCACGAGGAGCAGAGCTCACTGAGCCCTTTGAAGCAACTGTTATCATTGAAGACACCTTTCAAGACAGTACGTTGCAAACCCACACTTCCCCTACAACCATAATTTTGTTACTTTTCTAAAGAAAGTCAAACAGCAGTTTTTTCCATGTCATCTTAGTTCCCAGAATGCAGTTTGAGAATGATGTGTATGTGGTGAAGGAGACAGACAGAGTCCTGAACATCCCTGTTGTCCGAACTGGGGACCTGACTTTCCCATCATCTGTCAGCTGCTACACAGAGACTCTGTCTGCACGGGCAGGGGTAGACTTTGAAGAGAGGAGAAATGCTGAGGAATCCCGAATCACCTTCTTCAGTAGAGAAAAGGTACAGCTCTGATCTCACACACATGCCAACTGGTGTTTTCAAAGTAGGAAAAATTGGTAAATATCAATTTCTGTAGCCCTAACTGCTATACAGCCACCTCCAGCATTATTAAAGCTAATTGGGTGAAGTTACAGTCCGCAGTGCAGTATCCATCCATTCATCCATCCATTATCAATGACCTCTTTTCCAGTACAGAGTCACGGTGGTCCCAGAAGAACTAGGTTTGAGGCAGGGTACATGGTGGATGGGATGCTAGTTCATTCCAGGGAAATCAAAGTCATTCACTCATACACACCAAGGGCAACACAGTGATCAATTCACCTGAAACAATCTTTGGACTGTGAGAGAAAACTGGAGTGCTTGGAGGAAACTTACATAAGCAGGCAGAGAATATTCAAACTCTGCATGCATTTGAACCATGTCCAGACCACAGTTCTCAGTGCAGCAGACAATGGCAAATAAGATAATACTTAGAGTCCCAGGAAGGACTGTGCTGTTGCATCTTTGTGAAATTTACTGAATGTAGTTTTATTAAGTGGACTGAGTCAGCTGAATAAATTGACAAATTTTTAAATTTCACAGTTTAAACAGCTATGAATAGATGGAGGCATATGTTCAGTTAAAATATGATATGGCACAATTCAGGTAATGTTGAAGCAGATTTTCTAAATGCCCCCCAATGTTTATGGCTTATTTAGTTCCAAATGATTTCCTACATCCACTTTGTTGCCTCCAAGGTGAAAAACTGCACCATCCAGATCCGTGACGACTCAGTGTTTGAGCCCAAAGAGGAATTCTGGGTACACCTGGGGAGCCCTGTGGGGGACCACTGGTCTGGAGCAATGGTGGGCAAGACTAGCATGGCTACCATCACCATCACCAACGGAGAGGATGGTAAGTAGATGGGCTCTGTGGGCCCAGCTGATGAACTTTTAATGGAGCATTTCTCTTTATTTCCATTGCCGAGCACATTCTAAGGCAATAAAACATATTAAAGGCAAAGTAATTACATACACAGTGTTCTGTTGGGACATGGCACATTTGACTGATAACTAATATCTCTCCTTGTAAAAGGGCTTCAACAAGGATTACGCTCTGAGTAATTCAGTTGCTATTGACTGCTGAAATCAGTGGCAGAAAGGAAACAGCCCCTCAACTGGATGGAGGGATTATTCTTGTTTTTGTTTCTTGTAGCTCCTACAATTCAATTTGAAGATGAGATGTATCAAGTGCGACATATGTCTGGGTCAGAGGGCACTGAGATATTGAGTATCAAGGTGGTCCGGAGGGGGGACCGTGACCAGATCTCTGAGGTTCACTGCAGCACCAGGGATGGCTCTGCTAAATCAGGCATGGATTACAATCCCAAAAGTGAGGTGCTCCAGTTCAACCCTGGTTAGTTATTCTTTTTACATACTCTTTTCATTCCTCCCACTCATTTAATCTGCACTGCAGTTCTATTCGGTCAGACTTGGGAATCAAAATTAATTGTTTTGTAAACCCCAGTATCTCTTTTCCTGTCATACATAAACCGACCAATCTCCTTTCCTTTTGGAAGGTATGGATCATGTCTTCTTTCAAGTTGAGATTCTACCCAATGAGGACCGGGAATGGCACGATACATTCTCAGTTGTGTTAGGCCCTGACGAACCCATTGGGGCAATGTTTGGAGAGATCACTGTGGCAACTGTGACTATTCTTGCTCAAGAGGCTGCAGGGAACCTGATCCTTCCTGCACCACCCATTGTGAGACATGAATTGTATTTAAGTCCCTAGAATGACTCAGTGCGTTGCAGTGGTGTGCAGAAAGATCAATTGCTCCTAGCATTTTAACACCGTATTAAAAATTTTATTAAAAGCTAAAGGAAGGTCAGATGCACGAGAATGTCTCAGAAATGATACATTTGTCATCTGGAATTCATGTGAGTGGGACCTATGTTTGCACAGGTGGTCTCCTTGTCTGACTACGACCATGTGGAGGAGGCAACTAAAGAGGGTAGTGCGAGGTCTCCCTCCTCAGGGTACCCTCTGATCTGCGTGATCCCATGTGACTTCCATCACCCTAAGTACCCTACGGTACGAGATCACTGCAAGGAGGAGGGCATCAGCCAGGCCTCGGTGCGCTTTAGCTGGGAGGTGGCAGCACCAACAGATGGCAGCGGGACCAGAGCACCATTTGAGACTGTGACAGACAGCACACCCTTCACGAGTGTCAATCACATGGTCAGTCCATGTTGTTGCTCTGTTTCAACTGCAGTAAAGAAAAATACCTATTTGACCCCTGTAACTGAACACAATGTGTTTGATGACTCCACAAATTTGTGTAATGCAAGCAATATATGTCTTACTGAAAAATGGCTGGATATTTTCCAAATTGCTTAATATTACATAAAAGTTATTTTATATCTGGTAACTATCGGGTTGGGTATGAATATTATATCTACAAAATAAATGGAATAAAACCAGGGGAAACAAATGCAATTCTTGGCAGGCCAGGTTTTCATTACAGCACATTTCCTTGGTTTTATTACTGCAGTTATAATGTTATTCGTGCTCTTTGCACACATATATCCCCCAAAATACTATGCTGAACTGTTAAATTAGTTATCAACGTACAATTTAGAAGGTTGCTTGTAGATCACGAGGAAGGGGCTTCAGTTCAGTAAAAGACTGAGAGACTTCCTGTGCATTGTCCATACTGCAGGTACTGGACAGCATCTACTTTAGTCGCCGTTTCCAGGTGCGCTGTGTGGTTCAGGCCCTGGACCAGTCGAGCCACCTGGGTACCCCTCTGAGGAGCAATGTCGTCACTATCAGCAGCGAGGGATCCATCTGCCACACACCTATAGCTGTTGGGGTTACCAGAGGCTTCCAGGCGCAGTCTTTTGTTGCTACGCTGAAGTACCTGGATGTGAAACACAAGGAGCACCCCAACAGGTCTGTTACAACTATACCTACCCTAAAATGATTTCCTAGGCTCTAGAGCCCTTAAAAAGTATGCTCCTGATATTTGAGTCTTAGCTTGCACTCGAACTGGCTGGTACTCACCAGTAGGTAGTAGCGCTAATAATGCTTTTTACTCCATTATATCTTACTTGTATTCCTTCCATTATCCTTAGTGCATTCTATTTCCTTTATCTGTCATGGAAGTTTCTGTAATACAAAACTCCTGTTTTCAGGAGGCCTTGGATGGTCTGTTTTATGGGGACAAGAAGTTAATGGGGATTGTGGGAGTATATAAGGAGCAATGGAGAGACTGCAGGCACGGCTGTCTACAATGGCTAATGTCTGGTGACATTCTTGCAAAACTGCAGACAACCATTTTCAAGTTCATTTTTACCTCATTATTGAAATTCCATAGAACTTGGAATTGACAAAAAAAAAAAAAGTCATGTTTCAACGCGCTTATTGTTAATTGGTCCAGATTTCCATTTATCTGCTGTGACATCTGCTCTGGGCTTGCAACATTCGGTCCGGCATGATGTTAAACCCAAAGGCCATATTTGAAAATTAGCTGACAAACTGCATTTCAAAATTGCACCAAGCAGCTGTGCAAGAGAGACTGTGAGATGTACTACATTGTGGGAATCATGCACCCTTGGTTTCATTGCAGTCTGGCACTCTTTTTTTTCTAATTTCTTATTCTAATGTGATTTATAGCTTCTGTTGTAAAGTGATGCACACTGTCATTCTAAGTTTAGTTTATGGAATAATTTTTTAAACACACTTCCAGTATGGGGGGCACGGTGGTGCAGTGGGTTGGACTGGGTCCTGCTTTCCAGTGGGTCTGCGGTTTGAGTCCCGCTGGGGATGCCTTGTGGCGGACTGGTGTCCCATCCTGGGTGTGTCCCCTCCCCCTCCGGCCTTACGCCCTGTGTTGCCGGGTAGGCTCCAGTTCCTTGCGACCCCGTATGGGACAAGCGGTTCAGAAAATGTGTGTGTGTATTATCAGCTGTTACCCATTCTCTTTTAATGTACTGTACAAGTTTTTTCTTACAGTATTCAGCATTAGGTTGACTTTTGGGTGAACTTGGGAAAGGCACGGATCAAAGTGTAATTTTTCCAAATAAGAAAAAAATAGAATATATGATTTCACTGTAGGGGGTGCGGTGGCACAGTGGGTTGGACCACAGTCTTGCTCTCCGGTGGGTCTGGGGTTCAAGTCCCGCTTGGGGTGCCTTGCAATGGACTGGCATCCTGTCCTGGGTGTGTCCCCTCCCCCCTCTGGCCTTACGCCCTGTGTTACCGGGTTAGGCTCCGGTTCCCTGCGACCCCATATGGGACAAGTGGCTCTGAAAACATGTGTGTGTGTGTGTGTGTGTGTGTGTGTGTGTGTGTGTGAGATTTCACTATCAGTTTTTTTTTAATTTTATTTATTTACATGGGGCGGCTGGTGGCGTTGTGGTTGGAGCAGCTGCCTTTGGCTCCAAAAGTTGCCGGTTCAATCTCCGCCTCCGGTTGTAGTGCCCTTGAGCAAGGTGCTTGCCCTGCAATTGCTCCAGTACCTTTCATTTGGCTGTGTGCCTGGGCAATATGTTGTGGCCCTGCGATAGACTGGTATCCCGTACAGGGTGTGTGTGTCCCCCCTCCAACCCTTCAGCCTTGCGCCCAATGTCTCCGGGATAGGCTCCTGATCATCACGACCCGGGACAAGCGGTTGTTGAAATTGGTTGGTTTTTTGATATTCAGTCCTTTTCAGGAATAAATTTGGGCCAGATAACAGGGGATAAGAGTACAGTGAAAATGATTAACAACAAATATGTGAGCTGTTTCTAGTTTTAACTGTCAGACATAAATAAGCCTGGTGGTATTGATGGTTGAATAGCTCTAATCGAAGTAGCCTTGGATTTCTAAAATACCTGAATTTTCTATCAAATGAATATGTGACTATCTGTGTTGATGCATTTTTATCTGCCCCCCAGAATCCATATCTCCGTGCAGATCCCTCACCAGGACGGCATGCTACCCTTAGTGTCCACGGCACCTCTGCACAATGTGCACTTGCTGCTGTCTGAAACCTCTCACCATCGACAACATTCTTGCTCCAACATGGTTGCCCTTGGAGACGGGCACAACAACACTGGTGAGCAGAGCTTTTTGTGGGGGTCAGGCCATCCTGACCCCAAAAAACATAAAAAGAATAAAGCATGAAAATCAACTCCAGCTCTTGGCCAGCTCTTCAGTTAATGTTTATTAACTCAACACAAGAAATTCGCTAATTTTTTGTAAAAGAGCTATTTAGATCTCATAGAATTAATACATTACACTTCACATTAGGGTGCTTTGCTGTTACAGTGTCATGGCAAACAGAGGACATGAAGGAGGCTGGACCCAAGTCCAGGATTGTTTATTCAGAGCCAAAGCAGTGGAAATGTTCTTGTGGTCGGGAATGGGCGAATGGTCGGTCAATCGGTAAACTGAACAGAGACGAGGAAACAAAGTCGTGGTCGAGGGACAAGGTGGATGGTCATTATCAAAAAGATGTGGAATAGGACTGGGAAAAAAAGAAGACCTGGACTTGGGAAATGCAAAGCAAGGCGGGTTTGAGAACGCAGAGGGGACCGTTGTCTCAAGTGAGATTCCGCAGCTGGGAAGAAGCTGCGAAGTGTGTTTATAGCTGAGTGCTCCGATTGAAGCCAGGTGCTTAATCGGAGCCAGGAGCCGCTGGTTGATGTGCAGGCGTGGGCGTGAAATACTAGAAATCTTAAAATACTTACTTACATTAGTATATATTTCACTCATGCAATTGCACCTCTGGTGCCTTAACCTAATGTTCAATTTCAACACGTTCCTATTGTGGACTTACACTTGCAGTATTTCAGTGATAGTACCTTAATCAGAATGCCACCTGCTCCCTGTCTGCTCATTTTAACATTGTGTGATCTGAGCCCATTACTTGAAATAAAAAAGTACGTAAATGTACAGCTATCTGTCACAATGTTCCGCTGCTGCTGCTTCAGAGACCAGGTTCCTCGATGACAGTACCTATGGAAACACCTCCCGGGGTCCAGGCTATGATCGGCCTTACCAGTTCAACTCCAGTGTTCGAGAACCCCAAACGGTTCGGCTGTACAAGCATCTCAACCTCAAGACATGCACCTGGACTTTTGAGGCCTATTACGACATGACCGAGCTGGTGGATATCTGCGGGGGATCCGTCACAGCTGACTTCCAGGTACCTGTATGTGCACATGCACAGCAAGGGATATAATTAGTAATGACAAGAACTAGTTGCTGAAATGTTAAGCTATATAGAATGTTTTCATAACATGACATCATGATAGGTGTGGTTTACATAAAGAATTTCTTCTTAAGGGAGGATAAACTGATATCCTGGACATTCTGTGATTCAGTGACAGAGCTGGGATTGCAACATAGTGTTTTAAATTTTCATCTTTGGAGCTACTCATATAGTATTCACCTCTTTACATACCTAGCAGGGAACAACATGCAGAATATTACCATTTTCTACCGATTTACTCAATGTGCAACAGGTGAGGGACTCGGCACAATCCTTCCTGACCGTGCGATTGCCCCTCTACGTCTCCTACATCTATGTGACGGCACCACGGGGCTGGGTTTCACTGGAACACCAGACAGAGATGGAGTTCTCCTTCTTCTACGACACTGTTCTCTGGAGGACAGGTACTATGACATGATGGTTGGCCAAGCAGAGCTGACAACATGCTGTGACAGAGTTCTGTACAGAGTGTCTCTTATAGTAGTTGGGTCATATACATTTAGTCACTCCCATTACAGTACTCACATTCCTTTGAATTATAGTTACCCCGGCTCATCTGTCATCATGTGTGTTGCTAGAGTGGTCAACCACAAGAAGTTAGTGTGCTATCCTGTTCATTCTCCAAACCAAAAATAAAAAACACTCTTTTCAGGTATAAACCAAACTGAAGAATTTTTTTTTTTAATTTATTTTTTACATTTACTGAAAAAACTAATGTTCTGATCTGATGTCCATTCTTTATCATGAATCTATAAAAATAAATTGAATTGAATTGAATGAATGTTAAGATGTCCACATCTTGGTGATCCCACATTGACGGGCACACATCTAGAAGGAGCCGGGGAAGCATTCCAATTTGTGTTGCACTTGTGTTGAAATACGTCACAATGATATAATACAGTCCTGTTTGGTTTAGGATAGGAATAATCTTGTTTAAACCTCGCCTGCGTTCTTTCCTCCCGGTAGGTATACAGACTGACAGCGTGCTCTCAGCTAAGCTGCAGATCAGCAGAGTACGTGTACGAGAAGATGGACGGCTCGTGATCGAATTCAAAACGCAAACAAAATTCCGAGGTGTGGCAGCTGCATGCAAGGAACTGAAATGGAGAGAAAAGTTTTGTAATTAGTTTTTTCTGCCTCTAAATCAGGGTCCTCTCATGCTTTCAGGTCAGTTTGTTGTTGAACACCACACCCTTCCAGGTCAGAGGTCCCATCTGAATCCCCCAGATCAGCTGGGCGGAATCAGCTTTGACCTACAGCTTTTGTGGAGCACCCAATCCTATGACTCACCCTACCAGATGTGGAGAGCCACCAGTTCCTACAGCCGGTGAGCACTGACCTCTCTGAGGCCCCTATGTGGTTTTTCTCTTATTTGGTTCCAGCTCTCTAACTGTTCACCTCTTGATCGCATGTTTCAGGAAGGACTATTCTGGAGAATACACCATCTTCCTTATACCCTGCACTGTGCCTGTTGCCCAGACCTGGACTGAGCCAGGCGACAAACCCCTCCCCTGCATAGCACATGCTCCTGAGAGGTATGCAAGATGGTTGTTTCTTACCACTGCTTTTACAATTTATGCTTACATTCAGTTTTTACATTTCTGTGTTATAGGAAGAAATAACTAAGCAGTTGGAATATGACTATATGCTCTAGCACCGCCATTCAGAGCCTTTGAAAATTGTTCTAAGAGTACCTGCACTTCTTTTTTTTTTTTTTTGGTGAGATGGGTGGTACCCACCTTTAACTGCAGTGCCAGTCAAAACTTTGAGTACACCTCAGCAACCTGGCCAATAATTGTATGAGAAAAAACTGCACAAAAATGTGAAAGCAAAGCCATCCACACATGTTCTACATCTCTGGGATTGCTGCAGAAGAGTTGGGAAGTCATGCTGGTGGTTTCCTGATCAAACTAAATGTCTTGTTAAAAAAATTAGTTTCCTGCAAATTTACTGAAAACTTTGGACTCTTAAGTAAAACAGTATTGACAGAACTTGATCTTTAAAAGAACCATAGAAAGTGATTCATTCTGGATTCTAAATAGTAGATAAAAGTACCATCTTAACCTTAATTGTTGCTCTGCAACAGGTTTCTGCTTCCAATTGCTTTCCAGCGAACCAACAGACCAGTCCCTGTTGTATATTCCTTAAACACGGAGTTCCAGCTCTGCAACAGTGAAAAGGTGTTCATGATGGACCCTAGCGCTGCAGACGTCCCGATGGCTGAGATGGATTACAGGGGATCCTTCTCCATGGGTAACCAGGGGCTGGAACCATGGCGCTGAATCATTCCTTCATCTTTAGCTATTATTTCTTTATTTTTTTGGCAGAGCCAGCACCTTTTAAGTGTCTATAGGTGGTGTTTCCCTTTTTATTTCATTGCAGGGCGTTTTACACACACACACACACACACACACACACACACACACACACACACACACACACACACAATGTCTACAATCGCTTGTCCCAGGCAGGGTTGCAGCAAACCGGAGCCTAACCCGGCAACACAGGGCGCAAGGGACACACCCCGGACAGGACGCCAGTCCATCGCAAGGCACCCCAAGCAGGATTCGAACCCCAGACCCACCACACAGTAGGCCCTGGCCAGGCCCGCTGCACTACCACACCCCCTACAGGACATTAGTTATTTTGATTTCTGTTCTCTTAGTCATGTCCATTGCTGTACCCTTCGCATTAGTAAAAGTCACGTACAAGCTCTTACATTACTGTTCTTTCTATGAATAGGAAGAATGTGGAAAGCTATCAAAATGCTGCAACTTGAAATATAGCCTGTTATGATTAAATATTAATAAATATTTTAATGGTGGTTTTTGTATGCACAGCACATCAATTTGTAACCTCATCCCATGTATAAATATATTGTCCTGTAGGCCAGACACTGTATGGTCGTGTGCTATGGAACCCGGAGCAGAATTTGAACATGGCCTACAAGCTCCAGCTACAGAAGGTATATCTGTGTACTGGAAGGGATGGCTACGTGCCCTTCTTCGATCCAACGGGCACCCTGTACAACGAGGGCCCACAGTACGGCTGCATGAAGCCCAACAAACACCTGAGACATAGATTTCTACTCCTGGTATGTGCAGCAGGACATCCTGCTCACTGTGTAAACTCATTGGGCCAATCAATACTTACCGAAGCAAACATTTAGCAAAATATTCATGGGGAAAGCACCATGCTATAACAGCATTATACATTAGTAGTTCTTTGCTGCTCATATTATTTCAAGTTCGGAAGAAAAATGGTCTTTTAGTTATTTTACTAGATTAGCTTTGACTCTGTTAACTGTAAACAAATGTCATTTAAAAACTTGTTACCGTTCACTGTATTACCAAACAGGTTAAAAATTTCTTTCTTTTTTTTTTAAACATACATAGGATCGAAAACAACCAGAGGTGTGCAACAAGTACTTTCATAATGTGCCATTTGACGCCAAGTTTGCATCAGAAACTCCTGAACTGCAGTCCATGACAGCAATGCCTGGAGTTGATGGATTCACAATGAAGGTGGATGCACTTTACAAGGTAGATGTCTGTTACATAGTAACCTGTATTATAGTGGTTAAATATCTATATGAAGACTGTAAAAGTCTAGTGAGAAGTGCTACTGTTATACCTTTGAGAATATTTGTAGCATGCACAGGTGTGCAAGGTTTGGGAGCAACAAGGCAGGAAACTGTTGTCTTGTCAGCTGATTTGCAAGAAGTTTTATTTCCCCCCCATAATTACAAAGCACAGAAACTCACACACACATTTTCAGAACCGCTTGTCACATACAGGGTCATGGGGAACCAGAGCCTACCCGGTAACACAGGGCATAAGGCCAGAGGGGACACACCCAGGACAGGATGTCAGTCCGTCGCAAGGCACCCCAAGCGGGACTCGAACCCCAGACCCACCAGAAAGCAGGACCGTGGTCCAACCCACTGCGCCACCGCACCCCCTCAGCACAGAAACTTGAACTTTCTAAACCCAACAATAAACTTAAATTTGAAAGAAATTCATCTTTTGATTTTTAGGAAGGCAAAGGCAGCAGGAAAAAACCTTAGATATCCACGATTTTGAAACCCACACATGCTATGAAATTCGTACCCTCCACAAGTACAAACCAACTTCTAACCATATATGCATACATCAAATATCTACCACCACCAAAAAAATAATCTCCTGTTCACTCTTTGGACTTTAAGGTGCCCCTTGATCCCTCTAAATTGCCTGCACCTGGAGCTTGTTTCCTGCCAATGGGCCCACATGAGGTGCAGTTGTGAGGTCAGGGGAGTGTGGGCATGGTCAGGCTTCTGCCTTCCACACTGGTACTGGATCAAAATTTCTCCAATATATATATATACACACAGCTGTATACAGCAGTAAAATACAGAAGAATATAGACAGAAGGATTAAAACGTAAGAGTACTCTAAGATAAAGCTAGATAGGTCTTCATGCCTTTATTGTATGTGTTTCAAAAGTTAGATTCATATGTGGACTTTTTTCTGATGGTTGTGTGTTTCGAAATGTTCATGACATGTTATCTTTGACAGGTGGAAGCAGGGAATCAGTGGTACTTACAAGTCATTTATATAATCAGACCACAGACCGTTTCCAGTCGAAGGACCCGGCGCCACCGAAGGGACCTTGAAGATGTATCAGGCCAATACCTTGGCCTGGATGAGTCTCTCATCTATGATAATGAGGGTGACCAGGTCAAGAATGGCACAAACATTAGAGTTCTGAGACTGGAGAAGGTGGCAGCTACCTATGACACGCAAACAGGGGGATTGATCAGTGGCGGAGTGTTGGTGGCTCTTGTCCTGGTGGCTTTGGTTCTCCTGGCCATCTGTGTGCTACTGAGGCTTTGCCGACAGGGGGCTAGAAAAGCAACCAGGTATATTGCAGAGGAGTACCCCCTCAATACTAAAGTGGAAGTGTGTCTGGAGAAGAGCTTCCACAGCATGCGATGCACAGTTAGGAAGGTCAATATCCTCAATGTCACCCAGGAAGCTTCAAATGTCAAGGTCAAGCAGGTCAACCTAGAGGTGAAGCTTCACGAGAACCTGAATGATGGTACAGAAGTTTAATGGCAGAACTGAGTATTTTTCTATGGTCATTTATAATAATAAGAAGTTGATGTATTTTTATACAAATGGAAGACAAGGTGCCTGACCATCCATGCTGTATTGAACATTTCAAAGATGAACTACCTCATAAGGTAATAAGAATATGACCTGGTGTTGTCCATTTGATTTACTGTCATATTCAGCATTCGTGAAAGCTTGAGACTATAAATAAAGTGCAATTACTTGGTAATCTGATTATCCACAATTAGCTTTAGGTTTCTTTTTCTCAGACTGTAATTTTATTCTTGTGTAACATCACGCAAATACATCTCTTATTATAGCTATTACCATTTTATTTTAAATGGTTTTTTTTTTAACTATTCATACAAAGTGTCCAGATGTTACTTTTCAGTGCCAGTCTGCTACATCACTTCATGTCCATTTTGCAATGATATGACAAAGCTATTATAGGCATGTGTGGTCAGTATCCCATATGAACAGAGCATCGACATTGTAATACTTCTGTAAGGCTTGCTCCATTTTTCCATTCTTAACACTTCTTCCATTATTGTTACATTGATATTGTGCAATATGTGATGTATGGTTTATCTGTAGGTCAGAAAGAATTATATGTAACTTTACCACAAGAAGAATAGGAGTCAAAAATGAGAATTTGACTCTGTTTTTGTCACTGGAATTAAAATTACTTTAGCTCAGTAATTCTTCAACAAAGAATGTATTGTTTTCACAGAGTTTTGCACATGCACTTTATTTTTTATTCCACAGCAAGGCATGTCTGAAGTGGTGATTAATTCACATTTGTGGGCTAGCACATAAACACAAAGCCTGAATTTACTTAATACAGTGTGTATTGTTTTATTTCAGCAAGCTCAATGTAAGGTAATACTAATTGATAAAGATTTCAAATGTACAATTGGACTTACTCTTTTTCTTACTTTATTAGGAATAAACTGTAACTATATAAAGATGATGTGATAGATATGAACACGTGTCTGTGCACTTACATATAACAAACTGGTGACAGAACCCACAATATTCAGTATAAAACATTTTCCTTTTATGCTTGAATCCAACGCGTGTTTAATTTCTTCAGGCACTTAGTAATTCTTGAAACCCACAAGAAAATAGTATACTCGTTGTTTCTACTAAGTCCAGTTAGGAATTTCTGAAAACATTATGTAGTTTAATTAAATTTTCATCATGTTTATATTTCCAAAAATTTCTGCTGTGTTTATGTTTCCAGTTGGCAGTTGTAAGTAAAATGCACAAATTTGAAAGGGGTGTTGGGACCACCCTAAAATATGTAACATATGTATTTTTATTTATTATAGCTTTGTCTGAGACTGTTACAAAAGCAAACCCATAAACAAACAGATGAAACACTATATTATTAAATGCACATTAATTACAATTAAGTGATATATTTGTCATTTCAAATTCTGAGCTTTTACTTCCCAAACTTAAACTGAGGTGCCAGTGTAATAATATTGTAACTGTACAAAACAGCAAGTTAAACTATTTGCAAATCTATATCTTTAAAATTTCAAAACCCTTAACTAACATTTTAAGTTGGATGATTAAAGATGCAGCATTGAAAATATACCCTTAAAAAAGAAGTAATTCAATGAAGGGTCATAAAACAAGGTGATGAAATAAGATTTAAAAAGCAAGCACACTGGAGAGCACAGTTTAATTTAGATATCCTCCAAGCGGAGATATAATTTGACAGGGGATCAGCATTTTACTTAAGTTTCAAGTTTATTGTCATAGGTACAAGTACCGTGTACAAGTATCATGAAATTCTTCTTGAATGCTTCTCCCCAGACTATGGACAAAAACAATAGAAATACCGCACAAAACAATGACAGTGAGTAATGCTAATAACAATAACAATAAATAACAGTAGACAGCCAGAGAACTCAGAAGGTGAGAATGCTTAAAGTGACAATGTAGTCTACCAATGTGCTTGGAAGGAGCAGTCTAACTCTAGTTACAAAAGGTGGCACATTGGTGAGTGTTGTATACCCTTAGAGTAGTGGGGTAAAAGCTGTTCCTGTACCTAGGAGTGCGGGTTTGAATAGACCTGAGCCGCTTTCCAGACGTCAGAGAAGAGAAAAGTGCCCATGCGGGGGTGACTATGATCTTTCATAATGCGCATTGTCTTTCTGAGTCAGCGTGCGGTGTTGGTGTCCTGGACTCCTGGAAGCTGTGTGCCCATGATTTCCTGAGCAGTTTTGACCACCATCTGTAGGGGTTTTTTGTCCTGTATGGAGCAGCTGCCAGACCAGGATGTAATACACCCTGTGAGGATGGACTCCACAGCACACCTGTAGAAAGTGGTGAGGACTGTAGTGGACATCCTGGCTTTCTTCAGATGCCTGAGGAAGTGGAGACGTTGATGGGCCTTTTTGATGGTCGATGCTGTGTGCTCAGTCCATGTGAGTTTAGCAGTGAGGGTGACCCCGAGGAATTTGAAGCTGTTGATCCTTTCTACAATGTCCCCTTCTATGTAGATGGGTGCATGAACCATCTCCTGTTTCCTGAAGTCACTCACCAGCGCCTTAGTTTTACTGACATTGAGAGACTGGTTGGCCTCACCTCCTCTCTTCAGGCCATCTCATCGGTGTTGGTGATCAGACCCACAATGGTGGTATCGTCGGCAAACTTTATAATGGTGTTGGAATACAGCACCGGGCTCAGGACGCTTCCCTGTGGAGTGCCAGTGTTGAGGATCAGTAGGGAGGAAGCATTTCTGCCAATCCATATGTGCTGGGGTCTGTTGGTGAGGAAATCTAGGATCTAGTTGCACAATGTGGCACTCAGTCCCAGATCTAGTAGTCTGTGGATCAGCTTGGTTGGGATGACGGTGTTAAATGCTGAGCTATACTCCACAAATAATAGCTTTGCATAGCAGTTTTTATTATCTCGGTGAGCCAGAGTGGTGTGAAGTGTGTGTGATCTTGCGTCTTCAGTGGTTCTCCAAACTGCAGTGGGTCGAAAGTGTCTGGGATGGTGTCCTTAATGTGTCCCAGCACCAGCCTCTCACAGCATTTCATTGCAATAGGGGTCAGTGCCACTGGGCGATAGTCATTAAGGCAGCTCACTGTTCTTCTTAGGAACGGGGATGATGGTGGTGTTTTTGAAACAGGTGGGTACAGTTGAGCTTTTTAAGGAGGTGGTAAATATGTCCGTGAAGACAGTAGCCAGTTGCTCACTGCATGTTTTTAAAACTTGCCGCAAAATTCCGTCCGGACCAGCAGCTTTGTGGATGTTAACTCGGTCAAAAGTTTTTCTCACTTGTGCCACGGAGACGGTGAGACTCAGTCACGTAGCACTACGGGAACTCTATCTTACACAATAGCAGTGGTGTTGTTGCAACATTACTGGGGCACTTCTGGTTCCACTTGCTCGGCATCATAGGAACAGGTTATCAGTTAATTTAACCCATAACTTATAATAAAGATTACCACTGGTAATACCAGCAATGAATAATTTCCTGAGTAGCAGTCCTCTCTGCGCTTCTTGAAATAGGGTTCTGTACCAACTTTCAACATTATAATATCCTTAATAGCTATCTTCATGGTATATAAACAGTACAGCGGAAAACTATTGAAATATATGCGTGTGCCCCTTCAAGATGCCCGGTTCCTCTCCATTCCCCACAATGGTTGCCCCCCCCTCCAGTCAGATTCCCAGAATCCTTCTGGCGAACCCAGTGCAAACAATGAGACAACCCGTAGAACACGAAAGAACACACAGAATTATAAACAAGCACCTACATTCACCCAACTGTTTACACTAATTTACACAATTTTACCTCAGCGCTGTGGTAAATAAAGACAAAATTACACTGTGTATACTAGTGGAGAATGTTCGTGGTGGCATTAATTTTCTCCATGATTTTATTTCTATCGCATTACCGTGACATGAAACATTACATTTGTAAATGTGTGCAATTAGGGTGCCAGGTGAACGTGTATGTCGTGTCGTGTGTATGTATGCAATAGCGCGCCCGTACAGCACTTCCATTCTTCTTTCCACATCGGCATTGCAGCCTTGAGCTCACTTCCCTTCAGGAAACTGAAAGGCTCCAAAGAGGTGTGGCTCCAGTCCGACTCACAACTGCTGTGTTCACTTCGGACCTGGTAAGAACTGTGTATGTACTAAACAGAACTTTAGCCGTCAAAAAAGTTTTGAACGTAGGTGCCTTTTCAGTGTGGGACACTTTGTTATGGTGCGTGTTGAATTAAGTCCAGTCTCCATTCGCTCGTTTTTTAAAAGTTGCCCCGTCTCTTCGTGACGCGTGGGCTGTGTGGCTACTGAGGCGTTTTTCCTCCTCCTCGTCGACGATAGCTCAATAAATCTGTATTCTGTCATATATCTGTTTTGTCTTTCAAACTTGTTTGGCGCTTTTTTCGGAAACGTTTTCCATGTCCACTGTTGCACTTGACTTGGGCAGTTGGTGAAAACGAAGCTAAAAACGGTTCCTTCCCTCGACTTTTTCAAATGAAGCCTTGTTGGTGCAGACGTGACGAGACGTTAGTAGAGAGGGCAGCATTATTCTTTTCACACAGTACGTATTTGAAAACATAACAATAAAAACACAAGATGAAGGTTATATTCAAATGGCAGGAATACTTTTTTTCTAAATGGAAGGTAAGCTTCAACTGCGTTTGGATAAGGTACAAGATTCATGCCATGAATCATGGTCCCTGACATTCATATTTCTCTTAGCATTGTCATTGTGTTTGTCTTGTTTAAAAAAAAAACACTCAAAAACAAAGCAGAAGGCAGAAATACCGGTTTTTGTGGAAATATGAGTTGAAAGATGACCTTCAGTGCATTTTTATTTATTCATGTACTTTGTAATTCACTTGCAGAAGGTGGTGAGAAATAGAATCATCAGCTCTGGAATGGCATCTACATGGGTAATGTATATTCCAGTCTTGTGTTTAATAAAATGACAAAGCCAGGCTACCGCTTTTGAATGTATTCATTTTTATTACCCATTGGTGCATGAAAAGACTTATTTTCCTTACTTGGAAATAGTCAGAGATTTCAGTGAATCTGATTTTGATAGCTTATTTGAAGTAAGACTATGACTCACAATTACAGAATGACTTGGATCTCCTTCTTGATGCTCCGTCGTCTTCAACAAAGCAGGTCAGGATCTTCTCATGCAAAATATATCTGGAGGGTGTTCTTGTGAGGAAAAACCTATGTATTTATAATTCTCTTCTCCAGACCACAGACCGAGGGAGCATTAAAGACAAGTCCAACTTTAATGCAAGCGAAGATGTTGCAGTTCTGCGGAAGGCTATTGAGGGCCTTGGTACGCATGTCTCGGACTCACGTGGGCTTCTTGTTCTAGGATGAAGCCGATTTTATAACAGTGATCTGAAATCTTAATCCTACTCCCATATGAATATACAGATTTGTAGTTAATTACCTATATCTTTGCTTATACTTTTAAACTCATTGAACCCCTCCTGTGATTTGTGTAGTTAAATAAAGATAATTTAATGAATATGAACGTAAAACAATTTCTTTCAAGATATTTTCCCATGTATCAAATGAACAGCGCACGACAACACCAGCAAAGCAGTGATTTATTAAAAATAAATAAATAAAATAATCATTTTTTTCAGGCACTGATGAAAAGAACCTAATTAATGTCTTAACTGGGAGGACCAACAAACAGCGTCAAATCATTTGTAAAGCTTATCAGGAAGCAACAGGGCGGGTAAGACTGTTCTTCTTTCAGTGGGAGCCAGGCAGCATAGTGGTTGTAGTCACTTCCTTAACCCAAAGACCTGGGTTTATATTTCTGCAGTTGCTGTAATACTCTTAAGCAAGGTACTTTCCCTGAATTGATCTAGTAAAAATTACTCTGTAGTGTAAGTGGGTAAATAATGGTAAGTAGCTTAGTGTAGTAGACCTAAAGTCATAAGTGGTCTTGGAGAAAGCCATCAGCTGAGGATGATGATGATAAGAAGAAGAATTGATTTATGCAAACATGTGATTGATATTGATTGATTTAAATGTAACTCAATTTACTGCAGACCCTTAAAGAAGACCTGGAAGGGGACACCAGTGGGGACTTTAAAGACTTGCTTGTTGCATTAATCACACCACCAGCTGTGTATGATTGTCAGGAGGTGATACGTGCCATAAAAGTATGTGTTTCCTACATTTACACATACAGACAGGTGGTCTGAATTTCAAAAGAGCCTATTACTGTTAAAATAGATGTATTCTTAAAGCATTTCTGTTTACATTTTAAAACTATTTCAGCCTTATGGAAAATTATACGTTTCCTGTCACGTTTGTTGTTTGTACTTTCGGATGCGGTACAAATTGTAAATGAGAATGTAAATTATCTACACACTGTAAGAATTCAATTTCTTTTCTGTCCTATAGGGAGCTGGAACCACTGACAGTACTTTGATAGAAATCTTTGCCTCAAGATCCACCCAACAAATTAAAGCCCTTTCTGATGCTTATTTGGCAGGTGTGCAGTTTTTACTGTATTATGCAGTTATTGTGATGTTATTTAAATGCCAGTATGAGGCATTAAAAATATTTCCCCCACAGAGACTGGGAGGAAGATCACACATGACCTAAATAATGAAGTCTCAGGGGATTATGGGAAGGCATTGCTCGCCTTGGCCGAGGTCTGTCCTGATGGGTGTGCAAGTCTTCAGTAATTTATTGATTGTTGATGCTTTTTCCCTCTTTGACTTCCAGCTTAAGATTACTATAGTGCAGTTGTATTTTTTGTATATAATGCCTCTTTTTTTAACCATCAAAAGGGACAGAGGGATGAACGCACTACTGTGGATGTTGGGAAGGCTAAAGAGGAAGCTAAGGTAAAGTAACCACAATACATCAGCGCTGTACTCTTTGGACTTATTACCCTGGCCAACAACATAAGTTTTGGGTTGAGGCCCATTTTGCTTTTTTGTAAATGTGATGGTGTGGCAGTGGGCAAGTGACTGTTACAACAGTTGTGGCTTTGTACACATTCTGTACAAGTAAAAGCTGAGGAAACAGAACATTTTCACAATATTCCTGTGTTCCAGTAATTTCAAAACTTTTTCACTACCCTAAAATCATGGAGTAATGTAATTTGCCTCACTGGGAGGCATATTTTCTTTGCTTTACATTGCACAGGTGCTGTATGAGGCAGGGGAGAAGAAGTGGGGGACAGATGAAAGCAAGTTTATTGACATTTTGTGCCACAGAAGCATACCTCAGCTGAGGCAGGGTGAAGTATCAGTACATTGTCATTGATCTGTGCTTTACTCATAGCTTCCTGATTTGGGAAGCTGTTAATGTTGTTTATTTGTTTTAGTACTGATCGAGTACAAGAACATTAGTGGGAAGACACTGGAGAAGAGCATTAAGAGCGAGATGTCGGGCAAATTAGAAGATCTGCTGGTGGCCATTGGTATCAGTTTTCTTTGCTTAAACTGTTTTGGATATCAAGTGGATATTACTTGTCAGTATTTCCAGTTGCTTTTGATGATTCAAAAATTGTGTAGAATTTTTTTCATGCAGGTTAATTGTTTTTAAAGAATTGACACTGAAGCTGGCCAGTAGTTTACTTGAAATTTATTTACTTGTTTTTCAGTACATGAAAATTTAATATTATATGGTCTGATTAATATATACATTGTAAATGAGAAATAGTATTTATTGAAGTAATGTGTACTAAAAGTGTTTGGTTCGGCAGTGGGGGGCTAGATAAGTGTGAATCATGTGTTTTACTAAAAACCTCTTCATGCTGATTGTTACCCCTCCCAGTGAAATGTGTACAGAGTACACCAGCCTACCTGGCTGAAAGGCTGCACAAAGGTATGAAGGTATGTATCCAAGAGGCCATAGCATTGCATCATCTCATTGTAAACTGATCCCTGTTCCAGAGGATTTGCGTTTGCAAGTCTCTTGCCAAGTGATGCATTCATTTCTTCCTGCATTCGCAGAACCACTCAGATGTAGTGAGCTGTTGGTATTGTGTCCTATCACATGCTTGCCTTTATGGCCTGTAGTCTAGGGCTTGCCCACAATGAACACTAATCTTCTGGTATTGTGGGCATCACACAGGGTCTTGGAACAAATGAGAACATGTTGGCCAGAATAATAGTGAGCCGCTCTGAGATTGACATGCTGGACATCAGAGCTGAATTCAAAAAGCTCTATAGCCAATCACTGCACTCCGCCCTAGAAGTGAGTATCCGTGCCCCGGGAAAACTGATTGAAACAGTTGTCTTGTCACATTTGTCCTCTCTGACAGAGAAGCAATTACAGCTTTTACAAACATGACAGAGGAAAATTGTAATTATACTATGACATCCATCACTTCGGTGCTCCACAGTGTCAGTGCTTTATGAAATGTGCAGAAAATGTAAAATACCGTCTCCTAATGCCAAACTCTACAGCCTGTTATTTAAAATATATTTAAATTTTTAAACATTTATTCTTCACATAATAGAACAGAGGTTAATTACAATTTAATTTATTTTCAGATTTTGAATATACATTCTGGGATGAGTAGCAATGCTTTCGATAAACTCCAGAGAGCAAGCCATATGCTGAATAGCCCTATATTGTATCTTGGGTTTCCTAAAATGTAAAATTTATCATACTCATTTATGCTTTCTTTTTTCAAATACATTTAACATTAATCATATCTCTAGCCACCATATGAGTAATTATGGAACTCCTTAAAGGTCTCATGTTAATGGTTTATAAATTAATATACAGCCGTAATACCTTCTGACACTGTTTTTCTCTTTGTGTGTCTGTTAGTGAGTGGGAAAGAAAGAAGGAGGGAGAGAAATGTGATGACTCAGTAATCATGTTTAAGCAATGCAATGAATGATACAATGAAAGTAATCTCTTGATTTACTTCCTTAGGTTTTGTTGGATCGACATTTACTATTTTTTTAAGGTCCATCCAATACTTACCGGTTGTGTAACCATTCAACTTTTAACTGTAATAACGATGTACTGGCCATGTTTTACTGCTTATAGCCTAATCCATTACATTAATATAGATTTTTTTGCCACAAATTTGTTGATCTTAATTTACTTTTCTCTGTTTAATTTTAGTCTGAAACTTCTGGGGATTATCGCCAAGTTCTGCTGAAAATCTGTGGAGGAGATGACACAGTTTAAACCATGCAAAGCTATTTACTCATCTTTCATAATAATGTGACACGCCATAATGTGAAAATATCAAATGTAAAAGATATTAACAAAATTTAACATCTTTTATACAATCAAATATTTTTCACTGATTTACAACCTGATTATTTTATCATCTTTTTACATAGCTTTATCATACATTTGCCTAAGGAAGATGGCATCAATTTGTGCTCTGTTCATTTCATGTAGTATCGCAACATTTTTGTAAAGTAGTTTTCAAATGTGATTTGAACATTCACATGTTATTTGCTGTCAAGCTATTGAATGTTGCATTGTCTGTCCAACATGAGGTAGTAATGGCAAGTACAAATACAGGGTTCAGGATAAGTTGAGCTTAAGGTATTAAAGTGGCTTCCTCATGGCTGTTGCTGTAAATGATACCTACAGCCTGATTTTGCTCAACAGTCTGCAGGCTGGCAAGAAGATCTTTTGCTACATGCACTTACAATCCTCTGAAAACTTATTTCTCGCCATAATGAATTCTCGGCTAAACTACATTATTTCAGGAGGTTGTTGCCGTGCTGTTTATGTTGTGCAAGCAATTCAAGTAATATATGTTCAATGCAAGAAATACAGCAACATGATATTTGTCATGACCCTTTGAGGTTTTTGAATTGATGGAAACAATGTTGTATCACTCATAAGAACACTTCAAAAAGTAACTTATTTAAGCAAGGTTGTCCAGTTGTAATAAGTGTTTCACCACTTTATTTACAAATCACTAACTGCACGTTTACATTTAGCAGATGCTTTTTGTCCAAAGCAAGTTCCAACAAACTCTATGTAGTGTTTTCAGCCCACATACCTTATTCACCAAGGTGACTTACACTGCTAGTACTGCACAGTACTTACAATAGGTCACTCATCCAAACAATCAGTAGGACACACCATCACACACACACTGGGTGAACCTGAACCTAAATGTCTTTGGGAGGAAACCCATGCAAACAGGGAGAACATGCAAACTCCACACAGACTGAGCAGGGATCAAACCCATGTCCTCTCGCATCACCCAGGCGCTGTGAGGGAGCAGTGCTACTTGCTGTGCCACTGCCACCTGTAAATCAGATTTACCTTTATTTATCTAGCTGGCACTTTTCTCTAAAGGGACTTATGATGGTCAGGTTACAATTATATACCCATTTATGTAGCTGGGTAATTTAACTGGAGCATACTTAGGGTAAACATCTTCCTCAAGGGTACTATAGTCAGAAGTGAGGATTGATCCTCTATCCAGTGAAGTGTTGAAGATGCTTATGAAGACACCTTTAAACTCTTCTGTACAGTTCTTTAGAACATGGCCAGGTATATTATTCTCACCAGCAGCCTTGCGGGGGTTGTTCCAAGGTAGAAATCTCTTCACGCTGGCTGAAGACAGGCACAGGACCTGGTCCTCAGCTGTCTTCAGTGTAGGTGTGTTGTTCAGCGTTTCAAAGCACACATAACAATCGTTGAATTGATCTGACAGAGAGATGTTCCTGTCGCAGGCCTATGGTAGGGGCTTATAATCAGTAATGGTCTGGATTCCCTGCCACAGACTCAATGTGTCTCTGTGTTCATTAAAGTGTCCTTTTATCCTTTGAGTGTACCGGCATGTAGCTTCCCTGATGCTACAGGACATGCTGGTCCTGGCTGTTCTTAGAGCTGCTTGGTCCCCTAATCTGAAAGCAGCATCCGCAGGTTTTCAGTAGTGTGCGGACCTTCCCTGTCAGCCATTGTTTCTAGTTAGCCTGCGTGGTGATGGTTTTGGTGACAGTTACATCACCAGTACATTTCCTAATGTAGGCAGTCACTGTTTCTACATATGAATGTCTGTGTAACGGTCATAGGTTGCTGCTTCTCTGAACATAGTCCAATCAGTAGAAACTGTGAGACACCAGCGTTACATGACACACCAATATGCCACTCAGTTTTTAACATAAATATGTCAATATATGATCTTTGTCTACTTGTTGACTTAATTATAAAATCAATTCTAATTATTTTAGTATTTAATTGTATTATTATTTCACAGTTCTATGCAATCTGGTAGAAGAAAGGACTCCTGGCATAATCAGCCTTCAAATCAAAAAAGCGATCCACTGATAAGTTCTCCATACTTTTTTGGAAGAAAGGCTTGAGCTCTATGTGTTGTATATAGCACAATGTAAAAGTTTCATTTTTAACACTTAATTTCAAAGAATTTCAAATAGCAGGGGGGGTGCGATGGTGCAGTGGGTTGGACCGGGTCCTGCTCTCTGGTGGGTCTGGGGTTCAAGTCCCGCTTGGGATGCCTTGCGGCGGACTGGCGTCCCATCCTGGGTGTGTCCCCTCCCCCTCCGGCCTTACTCCCTGAGTTGCCGGGTAGGCTCCGGTTCCCCGTGACCCCGTATGGGATAAGTGGTTCAGAAAAAAAAAAAAAAATTTCAAATACCTTTTCAATTTATTTTCATAGAGTAGTCTTCTCACACGGTGGCACAGAGCACTGAACAAAGGATTTTAGAGGCATAATACAGATAAATTGTTGGCTATACATTAAATTACTCCAATGAGTATGTAATTATTAAAGCTGTAATTAAGCCTACTGGCCACTGAGGAAAGGAACAAAAAACTCCCAAACGAAAGGCAAGGAAATTAAAAAAAAACCTCTGGGGATCCAAGTGCCAGGGGCTGCCCACGAGGGCATTCTAGAATTTTTTTAAAAAAGTCTATTTACAGGTATTTATAACATTTCTTTGTCTTGCTGTCTTATTTAATCATGTCCTTTGCATATTCTCCTGATAATTCCAAGTGGTAAACATGAATGAGACATTTATAGGTTAATTTTACTGCAAAGGATGATGTATTACAAGAGATTGTATGTGAAGGCATAAAGTGCCTGGATGATGTTTATCAAATTATATCAGGCATAGAAATAAGAGGAGATTGTTTTATGGTCCTGATCCAGTTCTTCACATACTGGACAATGAGAGGAGGCAAAATGTTTGCTATCAGCCTAGAAAGGGGGACAAATATCATTAAGTGCAGACCTACAGAAAAAAACAGAACTGCATTTCCTAAAGTAAATGTGAATCGCCTCCAAACTGCTGGAAAACAAGCCAGAGGTGCGCACAAAATTAAGGCAAGAACCTCCTCCCTGTGACTACAATTGTCTTTCTCAACTGCAGCTTCCCTCAAAACTGCTTTCTTTCATGGCTCTCTGCCTCTTCCTTTCTTTTTCCATTTAAGTGAATATACATGCAGTGTAATGTTAAAAGAAGGTCTAAGATACCTTTGAGGCTGTATTACTTTGAAGTTATGCATTATGGACTAAAACATGATGCAACACCATTTCAAAAATTGATTGGATGTCTAAGATAAAGCATATTTTCATGGCATCTTAAATTTCTGTAATGTGAAGAAATTTCTCCAAACTTAATCCAAATTTTTAGAACATATAATAAGGAAAGGCAGCTAGAAATGGATCTTGATAAAATTAGTGTGCTTATTGAGTAGCCATCCTTTAAAAGGCAAAGGTATCACAGTGGTTTCCAGGGAGGTTTAAGTGGGGTCATAAATTCATATCCAGATTTGCTGCCATAGCAACTCTAATCTGTCATTTAAATTGATTAGGTGTTTAGTAGTTAAGACAGACAGGAAACCTTGAAAAAAGCATTAGTCTTGCCCTGACACTGGCTCGGCTTGACTCCAATATTATGGCTGATATTTTTAAGTATTTGTCACTAGTATGGATTATAAAGGTCTGCACAGATCATCCCACTTAGAAATGGGTACTGAATTGGCCGAAATCCGTTTCTTAACCTGCAATAATTCACTTTCCCTGTACAATATAGAAAAGTGTGTAGTGCAGCGTACAAGTCTATGAACAGTGGGAGTTATTCTTGTTTTGCAGAATCTGTCTAGCCCTAAAAGTAAAGGCAGAAAAGTAAGTCATGGGTGAATTTAAATGGTATGAGATAAATAGACCGAATGAATTAGAAAACTTGGTTTTTGTAAAGTATATAAAGGGGTTGGTGATATGTTATCAACTATTACATCCGCATACCATCACTTTTAACTTGATTTGACTGCTTCTTCTGCTTTAGGTTTCTGTAGCCCCTGCCTTCCTCTTGGCCACAATGATTTACTGTTATCTGCTGCACTGTTCTGCATAGTCACTCTTCTGTTTCTACAGAAAGAACAGACACTTAGAGATGGGAAAGTAGGGACAGCTGGTAGTGTAGTGGTTAGTGTTACTGCCTATGTATCCAAAGGTTGCAGGTTTAATCCCCATCTCTGGCTGTAGTACCCTTGAGCAAGGTATTTACCCTAAAAATTACCCAGTTATATATGGGTAAGAAATCGTAAGGTTGTAACTGTAACATTAACAGTGTAATATGCTTTGGAGAAAGTGTCAGTTAAATGTGTAAGTGGCCTGAGCCCACTGGCAGGACTTGGGGTGAGAAAAGTGGTTATTTTTTGCTAAAGGTGAGCACACACAGCATTAAATCCTGCTATGTATTAATTTTTCCACACCAGGAAATTGTATTTGTTTTTTTTTTTCTTCTTCTTGATTAGTAACAGCAGCAACACTATAGGTCACAGTAATATAGAAAAAGAAACAGCAACACATGATGTTGCAACTATGAAGTCACTCAGTTTATTTGGGTTTTTTTCTTTGGTTTTGTTTTTTTTTAACAGACCCTTCCTATTCTAGTAATGCTGTTTGGTCTGGTCAGAATATCATGGTTAGTCCTACAAAATGTAGACTTGCAGGAAGACTAGTGTCATTCGAATGCTTCCCTGATTTGTTCCTTTGTGGTTTTGTTGTCTGCTGACAATTTTACTCCACAAGGTATAGCGGTAAGGTGACTAAAACCAAATGCTGGGAAGACCAAAAAGGTAACATTTCAGATATTTGTCAAACATTTGTCATTTCAGAACTATGTGCAACTGAATCACAAGAGAGACGCTTAGTCAAAGTCTACTAATAACAGGAAACAAAAAAAAAATACAAAGGAGACAGACTATTGCAACACTGAGCACCAGCATGAAGTCAGAAGGGTTCATGAACAAAGGGGTAACCAGAGATGAATTCCCATGCAAGAGATGAGGGTCCCACCTAGTGGGGTGGAGTGGAAGGTATTTCTGTTGATGAACAGTGGCATCTTCAACATGATAACATCAGCATGTTTGCCTCTGGTACAGTTCCATCAGGGTGTCTGATAAGTTCTAACACTCGATCAGACTAAAAGCTCAATAATGCGATGCTTTTCTTGTGATGTAATAAAATTGTGCAGAAAATTAGTTAAAGTTATCTTCGTCATAAGGAAATGGACCAATAATTTCTATGAGCTGATGGAAGTAATAATAGCACTCTGCAAAAGCTGTATAATCTCCCTGTCAGATGCAAAATATTCACCTCTAAGTGTTGTCCCATGTTGCTCTGTGAGTCTGTGACAGCTGTCCTGAACTTGTGCTGATGTAGTGCCAGGGCAGTTTGGAGAAGCTGAGCAGCTTCATCATCTGCTTGCCTTCACAAGGTCTAAATGCTAACACTGGGTCTAACATGCCTTGTGTTTGCTGATCTAAATTCTGAAAGTCTGAGCAGTTCATGTCACCGCCACTTTAGCTGTGATCTTAGCTGTTATAAGTAGGACTGAAAAAAATATTAATTGTAAAAAATTAAAACTGCACACTCTGCATAGTGTCTTTATAAATATCACCACGATTGACTCTCCTATAAATTCTGCTATGATAAAAGGTGGCACAAAGCGAGCGCAGTAATTTATTTTTTCCGTATTGAGCTGCCAGTTTACCATTTTAAGACAGTCAGCATAATGGAGAACTAAAGCAAACATACTCTCTTTAGCCCCATCTCACAATATAGAGAGAGAGCTTTGTCCTTTACGTATTTGCTTAACAAGTCTGAGTAGGAAATCAGCAGGCATGTTTTCCCAGCTCTTCTGTGGCCCTTTCCAGAGATGTTGGGGCAACACGGTAGTACAGCAAGTAACGCTGCTGTCTTACACAACCCGAGTGATGCAAGAGGACACAGGTTCGATCCCTGTTCAGTCTGTGTGGTTTGTATGTGCTCCCTGTGTCTGTGTGGGTTTCCTCTGTGTGCTCTGGTTTCCTCCCACAGTCCAAAGATATGCTGTTTGGGTTCCCCCATAATGTGTGAGTGAGAGTGTGTTCCACTGATGTATGGATGAGTGACCCAGTTTAAGTAGCGTATCTAGCAGTGTAAGTCACCGCGGTGAATGAGGTGTGTGTGCTGGCAACACTACATAGAGTTCATTGGGAATCGCTTTGGAGAAAAGTGTGTGCTAAATAAGTAAATGTAGGGTACATGTTTTGTTTTCACTTCTCTGTCCATTTTGCCCATTGTGGTATGGCCCAACGGTATTCAGATGTTTCACTGGAACTGCAAATTTTTTCTTCAAAACGTACTCGCGTTCAGAAGTCCATGTTCTGATGGTCAGGGCCCCCTCATTCTCATCTTCTCTCCCCCTCTTAGCTCCAGTTGTAGAGAAGTTTTGACAAGTTTTGCTTTAAAGCCCAACAGTAAAAACAGTATGAATGTTTGGAACTGCAACATTTTTCTGGTGAGTGGACAACCCAAGACTGACTGGAAGGTATGACTTTATTAGTCAAGGAACCCTTCAGGGTTCAACAGAAGTCATTCCAAAACAGACAAGAGAGAATTCCACCCCGACAGATTCCCAAACCGGTTTCCCCTAACAGCGGGCACGTTTTTTAGTAACCATCTCCGCCAGAAAAGTCTTGGCTTGTCCTAGCTAGAGCAAATAGGACATTTTTTTAATCAGTTGCCATTGCCCACCAGATAATTAAGAGTGCAGGCAAACAAAGTGGGAGGACTCCCAACACTGATGGAAAGCAACTTCATGGGACCTTCCACAAAGGGAATGCCACCAAAACAGGATCTGAAAATACAACAAATAGCTCACCTTTCATGGACTTCAAGTGATTTCCGAGTCATTTGTTGATAATGCAGTACAGAATGTACCGTTTTTATTCAACATCGTGTTCAAATAAACACAATGTAAAACGTCTTAAAATATCAGAAAACTCTTTGCAACAGCAATATCCTCACGTAACAAAAACCAAAAGGGTTCAAGAGATCAGGTTCAATTCAGATTGCAACATAAAGGCTACAACTTCCAATTACATATTTTTATTCAACATTTCATTAACCTACCACTCAGAAGAAAAAAAAACTGAATAGGACATTTTTAGTTAATATTCTTCATGTAACAGATTTACCCCATCAAGTAGGACTTCAGACAAGATTAAAGTAATATAATACATTGTAATAACAGTAGTTAATGAAGTACAAGACCATTTGCTGATTGAGACTCATTAGTGCTTATACTACCAAGATTACATTTAACACTCAGTGCTTCTTACATCCTTTATACCAGCTTCAGGTGATAGTTGGCATCAGCGATTGATGAAACAAATATTTCATACAGAAAGCCACAATGCCCTTTTCAGTTTAGAAAAATCCCCTTCCAGATTCTTTAAACCAATTTGGCATTATACAGCTTATTGAATCAAGACAGCAAAAGCCTTTCATATTTATCTTATAAATTTGCCAGTACACCTGTCAATGTATTAACCTAAAGCGTTATCATATACTCATTATAAAAAAAATGCACATCTCATTGTCCCAGTAATATTGTAATACAAACCAGTTTTAAAACCCCACACTGTACCAGTCTGTCAATAGACCAGATCAGAATTAAATAGTACACAAGTTCACACCATTACGCATACATTGCACATAACCATTCATGGTGAGAAGGTTCCTAGGCAGCCTCAACGAATATCGTAAAATGCAGCAACCAGGATGTGTATACAAATCAAAAAATGTAAACAAGACATACTGTAGCTGTGTGTGCACAAGTTTAGCTGCAGTCACATAATGAGAATAAGGCAGATGGTAATATTAATTAAAGATGGCTCTAGGCTGTATTAATGCCCCACAAACAGCTGGAGACATTTACAAAAGTGCTACTGACTCAATTTTTTCTATTTTAAAATGAAAAACTAATTATTTGTAAGGTGGTAGAAAAATGAATAATTAAATACAGCAACATGTCAAAGCTCTAGCATTATCAAAAGGCTACAGTTTTAACAGAGAAATCTCAGCTATGTGGAAAAAACAGCTATGCGTGTGTGTAACTTCAAATGTTTCTAAATTCAGTACACCGCTTAAACAGACACCTTTTAACAATGCTAAACAAAGGAATACTAAACAAGAACACTATACTGTGACAAAACGCTTCTCAGGACAGACAATGGAAAAAGAATTAATATCTAAAAGGAAAAAAATCATGCCCAAGGAAGAAGAGTTATAAACAATTACAAAATAAAGTCATCACAATAACAAGTTACTAAACTACTATAACAATGTCTTTTATATTACCAGTGCTACTTTCCACTGGAAATTAACTGTTACAGATAATCTTAAACAATTAGGCCTCAAACAGATGAAGGCAGAACAAAAGAATCTGGAGTCACGCACTTAATGTGTAGACTTTTAAAGCTTGAGAAAAAAAGGAAAAAAAATATAAAATAAATAAAAATAATGCCTGTACTTAAAATTAATACCAAAACAGTAGTAACTTTGTACACAGTATATTCAAAAGTGAGCAGATAAGTACTTTGTATTATTATGCTAAATACTCATGTTAAACACATTTAGGAAACCCCCATAAGCATAAGTCTTCTTCTTCACCAACACTTCCACCAAATGTAGTTGTTCTTACAAAAAGTATTCACTCACATTTTTTAGTAACTGCATTAGGTGATAAACTATAATAATGGTTCTCAGAGGTATTTGAAAGTTTTACATTATTTTCCTCACAGGCAGGAGTACAGCCATTTTGACTGACACGATTCCCATATGCTGGTTTGAGGAGCGGGAGGTTATCCCAGGACTTGAAAATGACAAAGATCTTGGATAATAACAGCTGCAGTCACAGGAGAGGAAGCAAAGGCTCTAGCCATGGAGATCCGGGCAGGACTCGCTATGCCAATAGTGCATTATGTGTACAGCCGTCTGGTGCCACCAGTAGAACATGAGGACCACCAGGATGTGCCACACCTGGTGACTAGCACCCAGGTAGTTCAGCTGACCTGTGAACATGAACCAGGTTTCAGCATGGAATAATGATGCCAGTTTCATGACATGAGACATGAGCAGCAGGTGGCGTAGTGACTAGAGCCATCGCCTTGGAACCAGAACCCAGCAGAAACCCTACTCCTGCTCCTGTGCCCTCGATCAGTCTACTAGTACAGTACAACACTCTGCTGTATTTAAAAAAAAAAAATAATAATAATCACCATTACCCTACACAGATGTAATCTCATACTTTTGTCTAATGTTTTACTAAAAGCACATAAAATACTACAGGACTTCATGTGATAAATACTTATTGGATTTAGTGTCTATAATTACGCTAATAACTGACATTAACAGTTATACTGGAAGAGAATGTCATACCTGGGAAGTAGCGCTCAGGAACTTTGGTGATGTAAAACAAGAAGGCTACAGCAGCTATCAAATACATCACCAAGACACGAGGGACAAACACCTATCAAGAGAAAGGAGAGTTAAAAACCCTGCAGAAGTTAAATACACACAACTCTCAACTTTTTTGCAATGGGGATAATCTCTACATATGAAATGCTTAAAAGCATGTGGACACAATGCTTTAAGAGGCACTGTGCACTGTTACTGACACTAGATGATTTTGATATTAAAACTATGTTAGTGTAAAGATATTCATGTTCTTAAATCTGTTAACATTACTGTGACACATGCAGGCAGCACAAAAGTGGGGGGGCATAAACAGAATGTCCCCATTATCCTTTAAACTTTCCCAGGCAGTCGGAGGGCATGTAACGCTGCCATTGAGATACAGCCTTTCTCAGCATTAAACTCCCTCACTGTGATCCCTCAACAGTTTCATCCATTCTCCGCCCTGCTTGCTGAAAAAACACACATTTTCACAATAATTCACATAACTGAGGTAATCGTTACATATTTATAGTGTTTTTATGTAAGAAGTCAAAGGACCTAAATTTCTTTTCCATCTCTTGTTCTAATACCCCTAATGAAGATATTTACCATTCCTCCAGTAAAAATTACACAGCTCTAAAAACTGGTAAATCACTGCAAGTAAATTAAAACAAAATCACTTTAGAGAAAATCAGCTAAATAATAAGAGTCTGGGAGTTACGATTGATGCGAGTCTGTCATTCTCTCAACATACTGAAGCCACAACCCGGTCCTGCAGATACATCCTGCATAATATTCGTAGGATCCGTCCCTACCTCACTACTGACTCCGCCCAACTACTTGTCCAGGCCATGGTGACTTCCTGTCTGGACTACTGCAACTCTCTCTTGTGTGGCCTTCCCGCTACTGCCATCAAACCTCTGCAGCTGATACAGAACGCTAATGCACGAGTTGTGCTTGATTTGCCAAAGCACTCCCATGTATCACCTCTACACATCTCTCTGCGCTGGCTTCCTATAACTGCCCGTATCAAATTCAAAACCCTGGTTACTGTGTACAAATGCATCAGTAGAACTGCTCCCGGCTATTTACAAGACTTGATCAACCGATACACCGCAGCCAGGCCCCTTTGCTCATCTACTTCTGCTCGCTTGGTGGTCCCGCACACGAAAGGCAAAGCTCGGAGGTTCTCGTTTCTGGGTCCGTTGTGGTGGAATGACCTTCCCCTGTCACTCAGGACTGCGGAAACGCTGTATATTTTCAAGAAGGGTCTGAAAACCCACCTTTTCCAGATCCACTTTGCCCAAGATCTCTTCAGATCATCTATGGTGTAACTGTTCACGCATCGTAAATCCAAAAGCATCCCCAGATACAACCTTTATTCAGCCATTACTCTGGTATTGTACTGCTCATTTGTGTATCTTATAAAATTTAATAAAAAGATTAAAAAAATTGGTGTGGGTATCGGGATTTGTCTGTGTCTTATGCACCTACTTGAACGATGAACCTCGGTGTAGCAAGTGGTAGGGAACAAACTAGGTTTGCTTGAGACTTTCATGTCTGCAGCTACGTCTCCTTCTCTCAATGTAATGCATAAATTGTACTTTTGCTGAGATGTACATCACTTTGGACAAAAGCATCTGCTAAATTAATAAATGTAAATGTAATAATAATCATCATCACCACATTAATTAATGGTTGTGAGTGGTTGAGATTTTCACTGCGATAGGGTGTTCTCCCATGTTTCCTTGCACTAAAAATACTTAAGTTTCCGTATATAGATATGTGAATCTGTATTCTGTAATTTTCTTCAGTGTTCCTGTGAATATTCCCTTGAGTCCATCCTCTGTACTGTCACTTTAATTGACCTCAAGTGAGCTATGCAGTTCAAGCAGAAATTTTAAGTCTGCCAATAAAAAAGGAAATCTGTCTCACCTGCACAATAACAGCACTAAACCCTCCATTGAGCCACACCCAGTGAGCGGCTGGGATGATGCCATATCCGGCCACAGAACAGAACATGATGGAGCGTAGCCGGTGCCACTCCTTGTTTAGGTACTGGGGATGAATCTGGGCAAAGAACACTGCTAGTATCATGGCCAGCACCATGATCAAGTACACCTGGCGCCAGTACTGAGAAGGAGAGACATGAAACCACAGTCATATATCATATCAGTTTTGCACATTACGATTTTCATCATAAAATACTCTAAAGATTTCCCACATTTAACATACACCATTGCAGTAAAAAGCATAGAAAACTCCGGGAACGTAGCAGCCAAGGATTCCGACTGAGATTCCTGCACAGTCCAGAGCCATCCATCGGCGGCAGGTTTTCTCTGAGCGGTGGCAGCAGAATATGTGGTAACCCACCGAGCAGAGCATGCACACCTGAGGATAATAGAGGAAAAAAAAAAAAATGTATTCCTGGAATATGTCAAAGAAACACCAAGCTAAACAACAACTGAGCCTTAACATGGTGGCAAAGCGAGTAACGCTGCTGTATCACAGCACGTGGGTGGTGAGAGAGGACATGGGTTTGATCCCCGCTCAGTCTGTGTGGAGTTTGCATGTTCTCTCCGTGTCTGTGTGGGTTTCCTCCCACAGTCAAAAGACATGCTGTTTAGGTTCCCCATAGTGTGCGAGTGACAGAGAGAGAGTGTGTTTCACTGATGTATGGATGAGTGACCCAGTGTAAGTAGTGTATCTAGCAGTGTAAGTCATCTTGGTGAATAAGGTGTGTAGGCTGATAACACTATATAGAGTTCACTTTGGAGAAAAGCATCTGCTAAATAAATAAATGTAAACAATTATCAACTTGTCTTTTTATTTTGTGTTCCAAAACAGACAAAAGCACACTTCAAAGTAACACACCTCCTTTTGTAAACTGGTTATGCTGCTTGGTGAAATATAATACCAGTCAAAAGTCTGAGTCCACTTGATGGAAACTAGTTTTTGTTCACAAGGCATTTAGTTAACAAGTTTGAACAGGAAATGAGGTGACATGTCTTCAAAGCTCTTTTACAGTTCCCAGAGATGTAGGACACTTTATAGGTTGCCTTGCTTTGACTCTTCTGTCAAGTTCATCCCTTACAAGTACTGCCAAGGTGTGCACACACTGTTCACTGGAACTGTACTTTAACCCCTAACACTTAGAGCTACAGCACATACCTGAAAGCAGAAAAGTCCTATGGAATAGATGACGTAGTCTTCTCTGGATGCACCTGCTGCTGGCAATACCGTGGACATATCATACACCCCAAGGAAGAAGAACAAGATGAATCCTAGCAGGTGGCTCCAGATGTTCACCGTTTCATTGGACAATACAAAAAGGCTGGAAGAGAAAGAAAACCAAGACATTTACTCCACACACACATTGTCTGAAGCCGCTCATCTCAAGCGGAGTCACGGCAAACCGGAGCCTAATCCAGCAACACAGGGTGCAAGGCTGGAGGGGGAGGGGACACACCCAGGATCGGACGCCAGTCCGTCGCAAGGCACCCTGAGTAGGCTTCGAACTCCAGACCCGCCAGAGAGAGGGACCTGGCCAAACCCGCACCCCTGCAATATTTACTCCTTTCTTAACAAGTGTACCACCAACTCTGTAAAGATTCTGGTGTACCTTAGTCAGTACTACGTACAAGTTAATGTAGAAGTGTAGCTGGTAACGTACTGGTTAGAGCTGCTGCTGCCTTTAGACCCAAAGGTTACAAGTTCAAATCCCACCTCCAGCTGTAGTATCCCTTAGCAAGGTACTTACCCTAAATTGCTCCAGTAAAATTACCCAGCTATGTAAATAGGCAAATAATTGTAAGTATCTTAATATTCTGAGTCCCTTTAAAGAAAAGCATCAGAATACCAATTGCATTATGACAATACATTACTGTATTGCAGTTAACACAGGAACAATCTAATCAATATAAAAAAATGGATCAACTGGTCATAAATCGCATGTGTTGCAACTTGAGGATTACCTATTACAAAATATTACTGATAACCAAACCTGTGACAGACCTAGGTAAATAAAGGCTACATTTACATGTATTCATTCAGAAGACACTTTTCTCCAAAGCGACACACATTTCAGAGAAAAATACAAAAAGTGCATTACTGAAATAACAGAGCAGAGGCTAAAGACACCCAAAGGGTCATGAGAAAAGATGGGTCTTGCCATTGTTTACATCCTGACCATGAATATTAAACAACAACAAGAAAAATATAGTGTGACATGAGCCATTTGCTGTAAGCTTTGATTCTATGTCTATCTTGCACAGCAGCTTTTCTGTTAAAAGTACTGGCTGTAGCTTTGGAGCTCTTTTGCAGGAACTTTCTAAGGAGTAAACAAATGCACTAGATACAGTCGAATGCAACATCAAAACATAACCTCAATTTGCGTTTAAAAAGTCTTTGCAAACTGTAACCCCCTGCCTTCGGGCTGATAGTACAGCACTACGTAACGCTGAGTCTCTATTTACATAAAAATATGGGCTCTGCCGATGATTTGAGCTGACATAAACAATAATGAAGTAGTAATGAGAAGTAGACTGAAAACAGTCCTTAGAGATTTTCAACACCCAAAAAAATCCTCTTTGACACTTACCTTTTAATACAGAGACTCGAGGGCAGGTGGGCTCTGTACCCATCAGTGATGTATGGGTTTTCCTTGAGGAAGACAGGAATCTGTTCATATGTGTAGAGACGGATCCCTCGCGGTACGAGAACTGGCCAGTATTGGTAGCTACCCAGCTCTATGTAATGGGTGCTCTTCATCAGCTTCTGAGGCATCATGGGCTCATCTGCTTTCCCACCTGCAGCAGAACACCAGAGAGTAGAAACATACAGATTGTGAAGAACATGTGCTCACTGCCTAGACAAGACAGTTTCCAGCTATTTAAAATTTAAATGCCATGATTCTTGGCAGGTGAACCTCTTACTTTGACACGAGATCAAAAAGATGAATCACTATATTAATTATATCTGTACAACTTGCCCCGCACATCTAACACAGTCGTGTTATATCAGTAAGTCTTGATGCTGCTGGTACCTAATAAGTTATTTCACTTATTCTATATAACAACACGCTTGTTGTTGTTGCTGGCAACATACATCTTGCAGCTTTTAAGATTATAATCAAATATTACCTTCCGTTACCTGAATACGTGGCTACACAAATACATCCAGAAATATTTTAAACAAAAAATAATAAATTATTTTTTTTTTAAAAAAAAGAAACGTGTCAAGACATGCAGAGAGTGGGAGCTACCAAGCTTCCTCATTCTCCACTGGACCGGTGACGACAACTGCTCGACACGTGCTGAGTTAGGACCCCATTGGCTGGTCACTTTATTGCCTGAACAAAGTAATTTATTATTATTATTATTATTATTATTATTATTATTATTATTATTAGTCGAGAGAATATAATAGATTATATACATAATGGGTGAGGCAAATACGGAAAGATTACTCTTGTTGATAGTTTTTATGTGCGGTACAGAAGGAAGTGTACTTTTTTTTTTTTCAAATTTTTCTTTGAAAAACAGGGACGTTTCAGTTAATTTGCCCCGACCACAACGTCATTTATCCGTCATTTATCAATGTCGCATGTATAATTAATATATTTTAAAACAAATGCGCGCGCGCCTATGTGTTCTACTCTAAAGCAATGTTTTCTTTTAAGAAGTTGCAGGCAGTGTTACTGACACTCCGCACACGAGACTTAGAGGACAGACAGTACATCTTTCTCCGAACCACTAATATTTTATTATCATTTTTTTTAGTATTTTTCAAAAATGGAGGCATAACATAGAATAATGGTTTTGTAGTGAAGTTGTGATGTAAAAGCGGTTTGAGAGAGAGAAAGAAAATACACTTTTTTGAAGGCATTTCCATTAATTTCCTTTAACACAGGATTACTTGAGACTCAGTGACAGCAGTTAGGGATTTTTAAAAGACATTAACTGTAGTCCTGTACAGAAGGCCCAGCATGATTGCAAGTGATTCAGTTTTATTAATTTATTGCTTTATTTATCCCCCTCCGGCCTTACGCCCTGTGTTACCGGGTAGGCTCCGGTTCCCCGTGACCCCGTATGGGACAAGCGGTTCTGAAAATGTGTGTGTGTGTGTGCTTTATTTATTAGTGAGCCAAATACTGCTTGTTGCATTTCGCCCCAAAAAATGCAGTAAAGCCATTGCAGTTTCTCATTAAGACCTGAAAGCCATTATAGCCATTAACAGTAATATTAAATTCTCTACCTTTACTAAATAGGCACTCTTTTAAAGTGCACAGTAATAAGTGTGAACATTTTTTAAACTGTACAATAATTAATAACTATTGAAGCAGCAGCATCCAGCCCTGAGCAAAATTAGATTGTTTTAAAGTTCTGAATGACAGATTTACATGAAGGCACCAAATGAATAGGAACCGTAGACCTACAGCAGATAGGCTATTGAGGAGAAATTTATGTTCGAAGTTAAAGAAATGTGCTCCACAGTCCAATGTACAGTTCTGTGTCAACTACTCCAATTGTAACCACTGATGGATGAGCAAGAAAAATGGGGAATGTGCTATCGGGCTTTCAACCTGCTTGAGAAAGCAGTAAATTTTCTCATTTTCGAGTAGCCATATCTGTTTAAAACCTCATCATACGTCCTTGTTTTACTACTCTATTAAATGCTCTATTAATTTCTTGTTCTTATGTTCACTGTTGGTTGACCAAAAGTCAATTCCCTCTTTGCACAGGTATATTTTAATATATAGTTATATCTTCATTAGTATTCCATGTACCCTACATGGTTTCAAACCCGACTATAAAAACCAGCTTCATAGGGAATAAATCTCTATTAAATGTGATCACTTGAATTATGCAACTCATTTGTATTTATGCCTAAAAAAATGAACAATATTCACACGGCGCCGCCTGCAGTTACAGAGTTGTCCTGCAGGTGTCAGTGCATCTCCGTCTTTCTTTTGACTGCACCCTCTTAGGGAGACTGGCCGTCTTCTTGTTCTCTACTCCATCAGTGTGATTTTATTGGTAACCTGATTTACATAGACTTTTAAATATTCTGTCCTAAAACACTTCAGCTTTAATTAAAAACAGTGCCGTGGGTTTAGTGAGATGTCTACGTGCAATTTGCTTCCTAAATAGTTCACTTAAAATCATTTGCGTTGATTTACAAGGTTGGTTCAAAGTACGTAATGATGTCAGTTATTAATATGTACCTGCTAGAATTGTGAGCTTTTTTCGCAGTGCTAAATGTTCTCATGTCGAGACGCACTGCATGGATAGCTGCTCAACATGTGCCATAGTGGTAGAGATGGAGGAGCAGTGGTCAGGATACAGCCACCCAGTTGGTGCGTAAGTAATCTACTTTCAGTTTGAAAAAATTTATTTTCATATATTTGACAGTTTATTGTCTCACTTTTCAGTAGTACGTTGAAAAGCTGTCATGTATGTTACAATTCAAGATTTATTGGGAAAAGTATGGGCATTAGTAAGCACATGTCATGTATGTTACGTAGCGTCAATGGCAACTGTTCCAATGGAAGTTCCATGAAATCAAGGCAGACTTTATGAAGTGATAACAATGGCATTTGCATTTCCATAGCACTGATAAAATATAAGAGGGGGTGCGGTGGCACAGTAGGTTTGGCCGGGTCCTGCTCTCTGGTGGGTCTGGGGCTGGAGTCCCGCTTGGGGTGCCTTGCAACGGACTGGCATCCCATCCTGGGTGTGTCCCCTCCCCTCTAGCCTTGCACCCTGTGTTGCCAGGTTAGACTCTGGCTCACCTCGGGACAAGCGCTTCAGCCAATGTGTGTGATAAAATTAAAGTGCCTCTTAATGCCACCTGAAATAATTTCATTTTAATTTCTTTTCACACTTTAACCATCACTTTAGACATGTTCCACATACAGTTTGGGCCAGGATCAGTTAGCTTTACTCTTTGCTTTGACATGTGCAGGTTAATTCAAGGTCAGTTAGAGCTGTTGAATTTCTGCAATAGAAACAGCATAAAACAGCTTTATCACTGAGGAAAGAAAAACTTTTTCTCAAGCTGACTCTGAATATATTTGGAATATGTATAATAGCAGATTGACATGCCAGGCACAGAGACATGGCATTGATGACCGCTAAGTTTTGACATTCCTCTGGATATGCTGGGCTTTCTTTAACCTCCCATGAAGCACTATGATCTTTATGGACTGTATCATATTGAGAAATAATGCGCTTCATTGTCTGCAAAGTAAGTTTGTCTTAAAGGTAATTGGAATCTTGGAAATGGCTGCTATCACAGGATTTTTACATTTACATTCTTCCTGAAATGTGTCTTGTTTAATGACCCAGTCTTCGTACAATGTAAGATTTGTCTTTGCTGAGGAAATCGATCCATTTCACCTCTCTCTAATGGAAATTTTTATCTGGGATCATCTGTTTATGTAAATGAGCATTACGAGAAAACAGAGGGACAGAAAAGGTTAATCTTGCACTTGACTTGTCAGTCTGGACATAATGCATTCAGGATTAATCTTTCATAGGGGAGGGGTTTGGGCTTCAGTTCTTCTAGTAGACTGGATAATATTGCCCCTGATATGGTAACTGCATACACATCATAAAGAATATTTTCAAAGCAAAGCATAATAAGGTGCAATCCAGATAAGCAAACAACCAGTGAAGAGCAAAATAAAATGAATTCCATTTAAGTGTTATTTAAATACACGATGATAACTAACAGTTTGTTGCTGTGCTAATATTGAATTGCTGCATTATTATGTATACAGTATTGCATCTTTGGGTGTTTTTTATCATCTCAGAAAGAGTAACATTATAGCGTAAGGACAATGAAATGAGCGTTTTGGTTTGCAAAGGCTTTACTTCTTAAAGCACTGAAATGAACAAAAGTTATCATACTTTCCAGCATGTTTCAGTATCATTTTACTTTAAATTATTTTGCGCATGTCCTTCGATTTTCATTGTGATTCTGTTAAATACTTGCATGATAAGGAAATGATAAAAAAAAATGCTCATTCATTAGAAACAAAATAGACAATGAGCATATGCAGCACATGATATACTGTATGTCTGTTTATAGTACAAGCATATCTACAGAGATAGATGGATAAATACGTGCATATCTATCTAAAAAAATCACTTTTCTACACTTGTTTCTTTCCTACAATCCTCAAGTCTGTGCTCACTCAGTAATTTGTTATTAATCAGCTGTCACTTTAGAATAATGAAGGGGTTATCATCTCTTAAGGATGGTAATAGCCTCAGAAGTCACTGTGTCAATGTCAAAGGGACCATTCCAATTTAATCAGGGAGCCGAGTAAGAGGCGTCCCCCACTGACCCCCACCGCTCATTCTGTGGCCAAGCATCTGGGGGGTAAATAAGCCTTGGTGGGTGGGTACAAGCAGCAGGAACTGTCTCCGCCTCTCGTCGTGATAACAAGCCATTTAATAGAGACAAGGTGATTTCACACTAGATAGAGTATGCTGAGCCAATACTATGAGAGCTTGATGACAATCTGAAGAAGTATATTTCACTTGGTAAATGTAATTTCACACTAAACAGTTGACTTGTTGACACAGGTGTTAATTACAGTGTCTGCTTTCTTGTCAGCTGTCACCTTGAACCATAGGATTGCTTTAGTGTCTTTAAGGAAGGAAATAATAAGAACACTGTGAATACTAACAATACAATGAATATGTACTTTTTGCTAAGATGTACGTCACTTTGGACAAAAGCGTCTGCTAAATGAATAAATGTAAATGTAAATGTATGCCAGCAGCGCAACAGTAGCTTTGGTGGTCCACGTGAAATTCTAAAACTGGACTTTCATATGCAAACAGAATATCTTTTTTTGTCATTATAGCCTCCCACAACCTGTTTGTAGAAAACAATCATAATCTCACTCATAATATCTTTAGTTTAAGAAATTCAGGTGATGCCAATCACCTGCTGACATTGGGGTTTTTGCCAGTTTTTTTATTCTAACGGATACAGCTCCTGTATATCAGATGTAGCATTAAGTCTGAAATGTATTTAAGCAGGGGCGTGGTAGTGCAGTGGGTTGGACCACAGTCCTGCTCTCCAGTGGGTCTGGGGTTCGAGTCCCGCTTGGGGTGCCTTGCGGTGGACTGGCGTCCCATCCTGGGTGTGTCCCCTCCCCCTCCGGCCTTACGCCCTGTGTTGCCGGGTAGGCTCCGGTTCCCCGCGACCCCATCTGGGACAAGCGGTTCTGAACAGGGGGTGCGGTGGCGCAGTGGGTTGGACCACAGTCCTGCTCTCCGGTGGGTCTGGGGTTCGAGTCCCGCTTGGGGTGCCTTGCGACGGACTGGCGTCCCGTCCTGGGTGTGTCCCCTCCCCCTCCGGCCTTACGCCCTGTGTCACCGGGTAGGCTCCGGTTCCCCGTGACCCCGTATGGGACAAGCGGTTCTGAAAATGTGTGTGTGTGTGTGTGTGTATTTAAGCACAAAAGCATCAACACCACTGTTGATTTTGTGCTGCATTATGTATTATTTTCCTGAAGCTGTACCTAGTCAACTTCAAGCCACAAATTAAGGTGTCTCCATTTCCTGATCTCTTCACATTTACCCGATATATTCTTTCCCTTTTATACATTCAGGCTTACATTCTCACATTTTGCTCCCTGAAATCCTTGAATCACATCTGGGACACTCTGAGTAATTCCCTTTCATATCCATTACTCATTAATGAAATTGGGGTTAATGAAATTGTGAGAAGCGGTGAAGTTGCTGAATTCAGTGCAGCTCTGTGTACTTGTGTTTATTTGTTGGTTAGTGCACTACATGAAAGTGGAATAAACCAGACCAGCATTTATCTCAAACAAACTCTGACAATGTAAGAGATACAATAGCTTTGCATATAAATTTAAATTTGTTCCATATCCATAAACATAATATATTGATAAATTGTTGCAACAGCAACAACAATAAGAATAATAATAATAATAACTTAAATTACAGACATGAGGGAAGACTATAATTCCAAAAAGTTCTCTTAATCATATACCAAACTAATAAGCTGTAAGCCAAATAAAGGGCTTCTTTAAAAACTGCATGAGACAATGAAGTACACATCATATTAAAGTGCTCTTCAGCACATATCCGCCATACCCTTTCCTATAAACGCATGAAGCATCCCATCTGTATAATTTGATCCCATTTAAGTAAAGACTGCATTTTGCAATGTGGAAATGTATAGAGTTTGTTAACATTCTAGCAATAGAGCATATATATTGGTACTTTAATGTGAAGATTAGCTTAATATACCTGAAATAATGTAGTATATACACACACACACACACATTTTCCGAACCGCTTGTCCCATACGGGGTCACAGGGAACCGGAGCCTACCCGGCAACACAGGGCGTAAGGCCAGAGGGGGAGGGGACACACCCGGGACAGGACGCCAGTCCGCCACAAGGCACCCCAAGCGGGACTTGAACCCCAGACCCACTGGAGAGCAGGACCCGGTCCAACCCACTGCGCCACCACGCCCCCTTCCAATGTAGTATATATATAATTAATATACTCCTCATGTAATAGATCTTTGAGTTATACATTCTTGAAGATTGGAACTTTTCCCCTTTTAATTGTATTTTCTTAACTGTTCTTTTTTCTAAAAATTCTGTTTGTTGGGGAATGAAAGGGACCTATGTTTCAGCAGCCAGCCTTTATGTGGCAGTGAAACCTGCCCAAGCAGAATAGAGTCGGACTGAATTCAACTCACTTCCATAGTGTTTACACGTCATTTCTGGAGGTCCTTGGTGTTGGTGATCAATATTGAGAAAATGTGTTTGGGATGTTGGCACGGAACAGGTGTTTGTGGAGAGATGACAGTTTCATGTTCAGTAATAATTTGTAATGGTATTTTTAATTATATCCAAACCTTGTGCAAACCTAGCCTGTAAATAAATTGAAGGAGGCTTGTATTAAGCTTTAATTGGTTGTGCAGGTAATACAGAAAACTCAAAGTGGCCAGAAACTGATGAACATGTTTATGTGATATGTCAGTCAGCAATCAGGATTGTATTGGAGGTTGTGGAGATGTGATGCATAGTTTATTTTCAGTCAGTTTAGGTGTTTTTTATTTTAATGTTGAAATTAAGTACATGTGCTACCGAGTTATTAAAATTTGAAATATTCAGTTTAGTTTAGCTTTATCGGTATTTTAAAGACCTTAGTCTGTCTCAGGAGACATCAGTATAATTTAACCTTTATTGGTTGTGACTTCGTGGTAAGAGCGATCGCTCGGTTCAAGATATGAACAGATTTCCTGTCCCAATTATTTTCCTAAGTTGAGGATCCAGTGCATTAGGACAACTTTGTGGAGATCCTTCTTGGACTGGGAGTAGTGAGCGGTCTCTCTTTACCTTTATTGCAAGGTAGTTTGGACAAAGGTATCCACTAAATAAGGAATAACAATAGAAACAGAAAAGAGTGCAGAAACATGGCTTAATTTCCTTTCAGTGGTTAGGGTCTAAAATACTCAGGACCATTTTTCCTTTTCGAAGAGCTATACATATTCTTGACAAATACTTTCTGGTGGTAATAACAGACTTTAAGGGCTTCCTTCTCTCAAAACTTACAAACATACTGCCTCTGGAGGTTGAAGTTTCCTTAGAGCTAACATTTGGCCTCAAAATTCTTCTTGAAATTTTGTTGATTTTAATGTCCCATGGAACCCATTGAAAGTCATATCTCGTAGGAAGCAAAGTTTGGTCACAACTGACATTTACGGGATACATAGTTACACTAGATGTCATGTCACCTTTAGAAGAAAGTGACACTAATCAGTACGTCTGAGCAAAGGGAAAAAATGAGCCCTATTAATTGACAAAGGTTTCCTCTCTCACAGCTGGGCTGCCGGGAGAAAGAGGAACTTGTCGGACTAATGAATCGTGAAACAATCAGGCGGCGGCCATTTGTGTTTAGATCTGTAAATATGGCGTGGAGCTTGTGCCAGCACCATCGCTGGTGCTCCAGCTGGGGCCACAGATGGTGTGGGATACGAGGCAGAGCAGGAAGTGCAGCCCCCTCCGTCCCAGGGCCACACCTCCGATGTCTCCAGGTGACAGCTTCACTTAGGTTTTCAGCTGTCTCTACTTTCGGGACCCGGCCTCCCGCAAATACGACGGGTCCTACACACATCTCCCAGGGCCCTTACATAGATCGGAGGAGAGGGAGAAAAAAGGGAAACGCAAGAGAGATGATTGAGCTATTTAAGGACATAATCATTTAATTAACCTTGGAGGGGGACCACAAATTTTGACATGTTAGCCTAATAGTGCTGTAGGGCAGAGAGCGGTAAATCTCAGTAAGTACCTCATTCTACAATATAAATTCATTTCTGGCACTGATACACAAGCTTGTTTGGGGAAACAATTGCAAATATGTACCCTGCTTATCAGCAAAGCTGGGGAAGCACCGTGTCTCTAATAACCACTATATTTTTCCAGCTACATAAACACTGAAATTCATTCACACACAGACAAATTTATTTGAAATGCTTTAGTCATTTGTTGAGGAAAAAACATTGAGAGTGCATACTAAGAACCATCAGCAGAAAATGAATGAAAATGTCCTTCAAGACAAGATTTAATGGAAATGAAAAAAAAAAAGATATATAAAAAAACGTTTCTAAGGAAAATTGTACCGTTGCACAAAGTATTTTTTCCTCAGACTAGGTGTCAGGAATCTGGAAGAATATCCAGTTTTGTCTGTCACTTTTTCACTGTACAGTATAAAATGGATTCAATTATTGTAAGTATGTTAATTGTGTGTCCAAATATTTTTGTAATGTCATTATGAATGCCGATCTACAAGTCACTGCAGACATTAAAGGAGTGCTAATGCTATGGATCAAAAAATTTTAGACCAGTGCAGAAGTATCTCTCAAATTGTCCATCAGTATATTCCAACAACTGAAATCTACATCTTTCTTGACAATTCCTTGAGTAGATGGATTTTGCAGCAAGAAGCTTCCGGTCACTTCACAGGGCAATGGAGCGATAGACCTCTATCCACTCTCTGCTGAAATCAAAAGGTGATACGAGTGGAAGTTCTATCACTTATGAGTTAGTATTTCTTAAATGAAGAACTGAACATGTTTCATCCCTTACAGGTTGGAGGTAAAGATGGTACACTAGCAATAAGAGTGACTATTACAGGATATCTGGGTACTTGACAAAAAAGGGTCTTAATCCCATTTCTTCAGCAAAGAAAGAAAGAAAGAAAAAGTCAAAAAGAAAAAGATAAATCCCTTCTGAGTAATGGAAAAATATCAAGTATGTGTCACATCTACACTTTTTAGATGTTTAAATTTTCCTATTTTTGAGTTGATTCTCTTTGACACCAAAGTGCATCAGACAAGTGACTGATTTGCAGCTTTTACATTTCATATACAGTACATGCATGTTAAACATTTGGCAGAGCAATGTAATGCCAGCAGTGGGCTCGCTGGCACCCAGTGCTCTGAAAGGAACAGATGAACTGTGAGATCAGTCTCTGGGTGAGAAAAGACGTGGAGTTTGAAGCATCGGACCGAACTGGACTGGCCGGCACCATGCCTCCTGTGGCGCTCATGCCTTCTGTTCCTGTCCTGACACCCCTCTCTCTCCTGACCACTTCATCTCGACTGCTGGCTCAGGATGGCGGCCTGCAAAGCCGCTCTTAATTTCAGAGCGCTTGCCCCAGTAAAGGTGCCGTACGCCGATGACATTCAGGTCAAATGTTCATCTCTGCTTTAATTCTCAGTACTACAGTGATGGCTGATGAGACCTGTTGATTTGCGTTACGGCAATTTCCAGCAAAATAAGGATTAAAACCCCAGGAATAAAAACTTTTAATTAATAAACTTAACTGACTGGAAGTAGAAAGCCATTTAACACTTAAAATGATAATGTACATACCAATGTGAATTTCACAATTAAGTTGGTTCTGTAAGTGAACAGAAGGTCAGTGATTCCCCTTAATGACAAACTAACTGGGTTGAATTGTAAAACATTTTCTTCTCTCTGTAGTAAAATGAAGATTTGCCTTTTTGTGAATTACTTTGTCCATTTTTTCATTAATGTAGGCCACAAAAACAGTCTTATCACTGTGGATATAACAGTTCCCATTAAAGGGTCTCAAGCTGTCATAGTTGGATTAAAACAACAAAACTATAACTAGATAGAACAATAAAACTGCATTTTCCCCTACATATTTTTCATGTTTTCCAGAATTTCAATGAATGAAAGGGTGTATTCTTGCTAATAAATTTAACTCAGTCCCAGACTTGCCATAAAATAAAGCTTCAGAGCAGTACTCTGTGCCTTTGCTGTGACTGATTTTGCTGCTACCACAGGTGAAAAGCCAGTGTCGCGATTTGGCACTTTGACAACTCTTGAATGGCATAAATTTTACTTACCCAGGAAAACATTACAAATCCCTCTGTCAATAGTGACTGATGGAATGGTATCCATTAATATACAATTAATTTGTAGAACAATCAGTGTGAACCATCAGTTCTATGGCATTGTGACTGTTAGCACAATGCTGGCAACTCAGACCAGGCAAGAAGACACAAAGTAGATTTATTATATATAATAGTATAATGTAGTATAATTATAATTATTATACATTTGTAGTATAAGTATAGTTACTAAATTACTACTGTTGAAAAATGAATGTGTGTAACACCATTCTTATGATATTCAAAATCTAGTAGTATATCATTATTATACCAGTAATAGTAGTAATAGTGTAATAGTTCTACAGTATTAGTAACACTTTAATGGCAGCAGATGCCTCGATGTACACAATATACAACATAAAGTATTAATCTTCACAGAAAAAAATCAGAAGTAATTGGAACTTTTATGGGAATCTAATAAATGACTAAAAAGGTTTGAATTTATTTCAAATTTGTCATTGCAGGTTATAAGCCCTCCACTTGGACTTCCATCCATCCATCCATCTTCCTCCGCTTTTATCCGGGGCCGGGTCGCGGGGGCAGCAGTCCGAGCAGAGTCCTCCAGACTTCCCTCTCCCCGCACACCTCCTCCAGTTTCTCTGGGGGAACCCCAAGGCGTTCCCAGGCCAGCCGGGAGACATAGTCTCTCCAACGTGTCCTGGGTCTGCCCCGAGGCCTCCTCCCAGTGGGACAAGCCCGGAACACCTCCCCAGGGAGGCGTCCAGGAGGCATCCGGAACAGATGCCCGAGCCACCTCAACTGGCTCCTCTCGATGCGGAGGAGCAGCGGCTCTACTCCGAGCTCCTCCCGGGTGACTGAGCTCCTCACCCTATCCCTAAGGGTGCGCCCAGCCACTCTGCGGAGGAAACTCATTTCTGCCGCTTGTATCCGCGATCTCATTCTTTCGGTCATGATCCAGAGTTCATGACCATAGGTGAGGGTAGGAACGTAGATCGACCGGTAAATTGAGAGCTTCGCCTTACGACTCAGCTCCCTCTTCACCACAACAGACCGGTACAATGACCGCATTACTGCGGACGCCGCACCGATCCGTCTGTCGACCTGCCGCTCCATTTTTCCCTCACTCGCGAACAAGACCCCGAGATACTTAAACTCCTCCACTTGAGGGAGCAACTCCCCCCTAACCCGGAGGGGGCAATCCACCTTTTTCCGACTGAGAACCATGGCCTCGGATTTGGAGGTGCTGATTCTCATCCCCGCCGCTTCGCACTCGGCTGCAAACCTCCCCAGTGCACGCTGCAAGTCTTGACTTGATGAAGCCAACAGGACCACATCGTTCGCAAAAAGCAGAGACGAGATCTCGCGACCACCAAAACAGACACCCTCTGTTCCCTGACTGCGCCTAGAAATTCTGTCCATAAAGATAATGAACAGAATCGGTGACAAAGGGCAGCCCTGGCGGAGTCCAACATGCACCGGGAACAGGTCTGACTTACTGCCGGCAATGCGAACCAAGCTCCTACTCCGGTCATACAGGGAACGAACAGCCCGTAGCAACGAGCCCCGAACCCCATAATCCCGAAGTACCCCCCACAGGATGCCACGGGGGACACGGTTGAATGCCTTCTCCAGGTCCACAAAACACATATGGACTGGTTGGGCAAACTCCCACGAACCCTCCAGCACCCTAGTGAGGGTATAGAGCTGGTCCAGTGTTCCACGGCCAGGGCGAAAACCGCATTGCTCCTCCTGAATCCGAGGTTCGACTATCGGTCGGATTCTCCTTTCCAGTACCCTGGCATAGACTTTCCCAGGGAGGCTAAGGAGTGTGATCCCCCTGTAGTTGGAACACAATCTCCGGTCCCCCTTCTTAAAAAGAGGGACCACCACCCCGGTCTGCCAGTCCAGAGGCACCGTTCCCGAACTCCACGCGATGCTGCAGAGGCATGTCAGCCAAGACAGCCCCACAACATCCAGAGACTTGAGAAACTCGGGGCGGATCTCATCCACCCCCGGAGCCTTGCCACCAAGGAGTTTTTTGACTACCTCAGCAACTTCAGCCAGGGTAATGGACGAGTCCCCCTCCAAGTCCCCAGCCTCCGCTTCCTCTACGGAAGGCGTGTCGGAGGGATTGAGGAGATCCTCAAAGTACTCCTTCCACCGCCCGAGAACATCCTCAGCTGAGGTCAGCAGCACACCACTTCCACTGTAAACAGTGTTCGTGGAACACCGCTTCCCCCCTCTGAGTCGCCGGACGGTTTGCCAGAATCTCTTTGAAGCCGACCGAAAGTCTTCCTCCATGGCCTCACCGAACTCCTCCCAAGCCCGAGTTTTTGCCGCGGCGACTGCCAGAGCCGCGCTCCGTTTGGCCCGTCGGTACCTGTCAGCTGCTTCAGGAGTCCCATGAGCCAGCCAGGCCCGATAGAACTCCTTCTTCAGCTTGACGGCATCCCTTACTTCCGGTGTTCACCACCGTGTTCGGGGATTGCCGCCGCGACAGGCGCCGGAGACCTTATGGCCACAGCTCCGAACCGCCGCCCCGACAATGGAGGCGCGGAACATAGTCCATTCAGACTCAATGTCCCCCACCTCCCTCGGGACCTGGTTGAAGCTCTGTCAGAGGTGGGAGTTGAAGACCTCTCTGACAGGGGCCTCCGCCAAACGTTCCCAACAGACCCTCACTATGCGTTTGGGCCTGCCAGGTCTGTCCAGCTTTTTCCCCTGCCATCGAATCCAACTCACCACCAGGTGGTGATCAGTTGACAGCTCAGCCCCTCTCTTCACCCGAGTGTCCAAGACATATGGCCGAAGGTCAGAAGAAACGACTACAAAGTCGATCATCGACCTCCGACCTAGGGTGTCCTGGTGCCAAGTGCACTGATGGACACCCTTATGCATGAACATGGTGTTCGTTATGGATAAACCGCGACTAGCACAGAAATCCAATAACAACTCACCGCTCGGGTTCAGATCAGGGAGGCCGTTCCTCCCAGTCACGCCCCTCCAGGTATCACTGTCGCTGCCCACGTGGGCGTTAAAGTCCCCCAGTAGAACGACAGAGTCCCCAGTGGGAGCGCTTTCCAGCACGCCCCCAAGGGACTCTAAAAAGGCCGGGTACTCTACACTGCCGCTAGGCGCATAAGCACAAACGACAGTGAGAGACCGTTCCCTGACCCGAAGGCGTAGGGAGACGACCCTCTCATTCACCGGGGTAGACTCCAACACATGGCGGCTGAACTGGGGGGCTATTAATAAGCCCACACCAGCCCGCCGCCTCTCACCTTGGGCAACGCCAGAATAGTGGAGAGTCCACCCTCGATCGAGGAGAGTGGTTCCAGAACCCAAGCTGTGAGTGGAAGTGAGCCCGACTATATCTAGACGGTATCTCTCAACTTCCCGCACCAGCTCAGGCTCCTTCCCCGCCAGTGAGGTGACATTCCAAGTCCCAAAAACCAGAGTTGGCGCCCGAGGTTTGGGTCGGCCGGGCACTCGGCCCCGACCACCGCCCAAATCACAATGCACCGGCCCCTTACGGTTTCTCCGGCAGGTGGTGAGCCCACCGAAGAGCGGCTCCACGTCATGGCTTCGGGCTGAGCCCGGCCAGGCCCCGTGGGCATAGACCTGGCCACCAGGCGCTCGCATGCGAGCCCCCCCCCCAGGCCTGGCTCCAGGGTGGGGCCCCGGTGACCCCATACCGGGCGGGGTAAACGAAAGCCTTGATTTTTCCTTCATAAGGGGTTTTCGAACCGCGCTTTGTCTCGTCTGTCATCCAGGACCTGTCTGCCATGGGAGACCCTACCAGGGGCATATAGCCCCAGACAACATAGCTCCTGGACTCATTCAGGCACTCAAACCCCTCCACCACGATAAGGTGGCGGTTCACGGAGGAGTCCACTTGGACTTGATACTGTATATTTAAAAAATACAGTGTGACTGTATGGGCTCGGGCTTACAATACACACACACACACACACACACACACACACACACTGTCCGAAACCACTTGTCCCAAGCGGGGTCGCTGCAGACCGGAGCCTAACCTGGCAACACAGGGCACAGGGCTAGGGGGGGAGGGGACACACCCAGGATGGGACGCCGGTCCATCACAAGGTACCCCAAGCAGGACTCAAACCCTAGACTCACCAGAGAGCAGGACCCGGCCAAACCCGCTGCACCACCGGACCCCCAGTGCTTAGAATAGAAAACAAAATTTAATCTTATATTCTGCTCCTAAAGGCACACTCAGAACACTTCACAGATTAGAGGCAAAACAAATACACAACAAATGACAGACAAACATACCACAAATTTGAAACAATGAATATATCATGAAATACAGTCAACACTGATGTGCTTTAAGCTGGCAGAATGATGAAATGGTGTTATCAAATGTATATACATTTTAACTTCACTCATCTTTTCACATATTTATTTGAGTATGTAGATATTGACAAAGTACTACTGCAGTGAACCATGTCAGTGGGCAACGGACAAAGTCATTACGATGGGCACTATGATTATGATGGACTGCTTGAACTGCAATTAGACCAGTGAGAAAAGGAGACGGATGACAGCAGTGTACAGCAATTTGGCCGACCGCAGCTGGTGTCTGTTTTAATGCTGTTATTGATAGATTCTGCCAGTCACTTACAGGATAAAAATTGCATCTTAAGTGATCCCTATTAAGTTCATAATTGCTCTTTCAAATTTCCATCACCATTTTATTTATTATCATAAAATAGATTTGTTAGTACAGTTTATTTTTTCTCAAGAAAATATTTTGTGGTGTTCTGGTCGTGGTCAGATTGGATGAAAAGCATCTGATGTAGTGAGTCAAAATTCAGAGCAGTTGTAGACTTAATTATGATTAATGGTTAATGTAGACTGGCAGTTATGGTTATAGTTAAATCCACGTTAGCCATAACAGAAAATATGGAAGAAAAAAACAGCACAATATCAGATTCCATTTATGAGCTTCTACTTATCTATCCCTGGGCAGAGGCAAGTTTACAGTAAACAGCTTCTGTCTCCTAAATTTGCTAACAATGGAACTGATGACAAAAACAATGTTTTCATTAGGTGAAGTCAGCTTGGTACATTGCTGTCATGGAAGTCTCTCCAGCAATAAAAGAGGCAGGGAGAGGCCATTCCTTTGCATGACATAAAGCAAACCCTAGTTAATATTCATTTGTGGCATGTCAGTCAGATCAGAGGATTCTACTGAAACATTCTAGATATGAAAATTTTATTTCCAACAATGAATATAAGAAGGGCTATACAGAGACCAAAGTGGCAAGCTTTCATCACTCTGTAGAGCTGCACTCGGTTTCAGTTACAAAGACTGATATTGTCATGATCGGACATGAAATCAGACATATTACTTCCCACCTCCCAAAGAAACCCCTTTAGCAGGCAGGTGAGGGTGAGAGAAGCAACCTTCTTGCAATGGGAACTGACACTTGTAAAGCTTTATGTGATCTGAAGTGTGTAAAGTGAGTAGTCAGCTTGGAAAGGTGCATATCAGCCTGTCTTTATTCTCGCAATAACTTGATAAAACAGAAGTCAGTAGTAAGATGAATGTGGTTATACCTTACTGTAAAGCATTCTTACTGCTTATACAAATAAGTTGTGATTCATCTCTTTAAATAAATGTTAAATGACTTTTTTCAGAAGTCATTCGACATCAGTGTCATGAAATACATGAAAATAAGGGAACAATGGGCATTCATTTAATTTTTGCATGTTTCCTATGGGGAAAAGATGTGTGCAATGGACAGACTCCACAGAATTAAAACTATACATCCTTTGACCTTTCGATTCAAATGTCATGCTCTTTAGCAATTTATAGTAATTAGAAACATTAGCCATGTTGCTTTCTAACGTTTTTCTAACAGTAAATCAGCAGATATTTAAATGGCATAGTCTAATGGCGTGCCATTGACCTTTTTCAAGCAACTGGTCATTAGAACCATGTAAACCTAAAGAGTAATATTTTGTTGTAACAATTGTGTCCTGATATATGGAAATACAATTTTCTTACAGTAGGGCCAAAATTGTCAAAAATGTCAATGAGTAGGATTTTCTGCAATTTGTAATTATACGTCTCCACAAGAATAAAGCACTTTCATGTAGTGCACAATTCCCATTGACATTTGGCACAGCTAGAGCATGCCTTCAACAAGTGATAAAAGTGCAAAATAGTACTCACTTCCCAATTAACCCAGGCATCAAACAGTGCAGACCACTGCAGGCTATTTTACTGAGCATGGGGGAAAGGTCAAGCTCCACCAAAGCAAAACAGAGTCATAGGTCTCATTAGCACTAATGAGAACTATCTCTGGATTAGCTGTATCATGGAGGACCACCCTAACGTTAAACATAGTGGTTAATGCAGAGTAGACCTGCACTGACATTAAGCCTATGTCCACCTCTGCTGATATTGTTCGAGAATGTACAAACCAAGAAATATAAGGCAGGGGCCTTCTGCATATCAAGCAGTATTAAATGTTATTTACAGTTATTTCATTTATGCGAAAAGTTTATGAAGTTCAAATTGCAAGTCATTATGACTCAGATTGTTCTGTTGGATTTATTAAGCAACCATAACATGTAATAAGGGCATATAAATATTTAAGTGTAGTTATCATACACATTCTGGACCAGATGTTCAGAGACTCAGTGCTTGGCATGATTCCCGTTGCTCTGATTATGTTAGCTGAAACATAAAACACCATGCACTGAATTGGCCATGCTACGTTTATTCTCAGCTTTTTTTATGATTCTTTTCTTGTTTTTACATACTGCTCCTTCTGTCTGCACATTCGTATTTGCACTCTGGGTTAATATTAAAATGACCTGCAATTGCATGGTTGCGGTCTATACCTCTGGCTATAGCAAAAAAAATAAGGTCAGTCTAAGTTAGTTTTGGCATGTTCAAGAACGATAGAGACTATCTTGCTCATGCTGGCCACTGTCACTGCTGTAATCCAGTGTATAACTCTTAAGGTCACAGAACTTTGGGGCTTTTTCTTGGTTTAGAAGTGCCACATGGACTGTTCTGAGAGTGCCCCATTTAAAGTAGCTGAAACCAAATGTCAGCTGGGCACAGAGCTACTGAAACTTACCAAGAACCATGAGATTGATTTTCTTGGAGACCTAACTTTGCATTTTTTTGTTTTTATAATTTTATTATTTCTCATATTCAAGCTGCAGACTGAAAATATGTTTAAAAAAAGAATTATGGGAATCCTGGCATTTACTTGTAGCTGGTCTCTAGAGGACTTGTATCTTTTTGCCCATGCTGTAATTTTTATTTGTAGGTATTATTCCAGCCAAACCTTTCAGGGGTTTTACAAGAAGGGGTCATCATTTCTGTCTCTCGCTCTAAATCACTGCACATTATAACTGATTAACTTGTAATGTTAAAAACTGAAAGTCGCCATTACAGTTTCATTTACAAAGCTCCAGTTACCCTTAGAGTTGATTAACCTGCACCAATAATACATAAACGTTTTCAGGACCCACCCGGAGAGACCAGGGGAACAGCTTGTGATGAGTTGTGGGAAAACCCTTGGAATAAACCGGGGCGACAGCTTTACACCTCCTTTGGAGAGCCCAGGGTGCAGTGACAGCAATAGGTGGTTGACTCCTCCAGCGGATGCCAGTTATGATTATCAGGTCTAAGCTGGAGGTCGTAGTGTGCGGGAGAGATGTGGATGTGGGACAGAAAGGACAGACAGTTACAAATACAGCTGACACCCACTTTGGAAAGAGACACTTTCAGCTGTGGCTGTGTTCCCACCCCACATCCCCCAACTCGACCGGCCCAGCCATAAGGCGGGAGGAGCGTCTGAGGACAATGGCAGCAGACGGCACAAGGATGGGACAGCTGGCCGATGCTCCCCCAATATGTTTTTTTTTGCAAGGGACACAGATCCATCACAAGACACGCCCCACTGACGTGTTTAACGGAAACGGGAAGAATAAAATACTTTCCGCTCAGGTCAACATATTTCAGCATAGCCCCATAATTAAGAGAATTACCAAAGTCAGTTGCATTAGTAAAAAAATGCATAAATAAGATTTTCAGCAGTGTTTTATATCAAATGTAAAAAGACTTGCACAACTGAAATTTAACAGGCTTGATTCTTTAGTGCTTTGTTTTCTCCTTCCTCTAATACAACCTCAGGTTTGTTTCTCAGGCACACATTCTGGGGATCTGAAATTCAGATGGATGACTATTTACTTCTACTCACCATACCCTTAATGAGCTGGAAAATATGCATATTAATGAAAACGTTATTTAGTTCTGGGGAAGATTTAATTGCCTCTAATCACTCCTTACATCCATCTGGTTACAGCAGACAACATATCTCTTCATCCCGCAAGCTCATTTTGGAACACTAAATCACTGCAAGGAAAAGGCATCTCCCATATTGCACCTGATTTACACAAATTAGAAGTCAAGGTCCATAAATATCAAGTGTTTTGAATGATTCTTGAGAAGGACTGCTCCTGGGGTGAGGGTTTGGTATTGTCATGATTAGTTGTTCTTGTGGGCAGCCTTATTCGTCATTCAGGAAACAGGAAGTATTAATTTTTGCATTATATAAAAATATAACCAGGCATTAAGATGTCAAAAATGATTTCTCAAAGCACATTAACATAAATTTTCAGATGTTTGGAAGAAATGTGAGATATGTTTCTTTTTTTTTTGTGACAAACCAGTGCTGTTTTACTGAAAATAAAAAATAAAACAAAATAAAATATCTCCTACCAGCATATATCAATAGCTTTACATTATATCACTAACATTTGTGTCTACAGATATAATCCCTGGATATGCTTTGGTTTTACCCTCTGTGGTAAAAGGGCACAGATGGCATTGGATGAAATACTGAGATTGGGAACTTAATGCCAAGCTAAAAGTCTGTAATAATGATTTATGATGAGTGTGTAGAGGTCTATTTGACAAAGACAATCAATTAAGAATGAGGCTTGGATTTCTTTGACTCTTTACAAAACAAAAAAAAAGTTCCCTGAAAAGAGTAGCTGGTAGCATTTGAAGTGTTGATGAAATAATTTGAAATGGCCAATTTGAAATTGGAAAGAACACTAAAATTTTGGAACTTTTGTATTGCAACCACTCAAAACCTGCTATGAACTCTGGTAATATGTATGTTAATTCTTTGCTCAAAATACAATCTGCATGTCAACATCGCTCTTGAACCGAGGTACGGCACGAGCACCGCCTATGCAAATGAGGCCAAAGAACAGTAAAGAAAACAAATCTGTTAATTAATATATCCAGGATGAAGGGTCCCTTGAGTCATTGATGGTGACCTGGAGACAGCTGGGGTGACTAAAGTACTTTTAATGGAGGGCGAACAATCATCTCCAACCACCTAATGGAGCCATTTGAAAGCCGTAAAGTGGCGTAAAAGCTGCTGAGAAGTATGCTTTGTGGATGACCTCAGTGGGCTTAAACTCCTCAGAAGTATGTGAACAGGTTGGACTGCCTCTCCAAAAGCCTGACCAGAAAGAGAGAGCACTAATAACAGCAGCATGGGTGGCCAAGATCCAAAGAGTGCGTGACACAACTGGAGTGTATACCGAACCTTATTGTATAGGTCGGCTTTCTTTCCCCCACCAGAACAGCCATGCATATTAAAGCACCCGTGGACAGAAATTTCAGGAGACTTCAAATTATGGCTTATCTGTTCGCATGCTGTTTATGTTACATGTGTAAGGCCTAATTATCAGCGACATAATTGCTTCTATTATTTAAGACAATGCACAAAGGGGGCAGCTTATCCAAATGACCCTTACATGACTAGTTATATGTCCTTAAAGAATTCTGCACTTTTACCTCATTTATCCCGCCAGGATGAGCGTTTCTCTTCGGGTTATAAAAAGTAGCCCCGCAGTTACCGACACGTGCGGATTTTTCCTGGTTAAATTAAAATATGTAAGCATAGGCAGAGCCAAGCTAGAATTCTCAGAGGCATCATCCCATGTCCATAGCTAATGCATGGAGGACATGGCTTATCATTGTGTTCTGCTCTGAACAAGAAGCAAATTCTTTTTTATCCTCAGCTTCTTCGATAAATGTGCAGCGCTCGCCAGTGATGCCAGAGCTCATCTAAAGTAATTCACGGCACGAGGCCCATTACCATCATCATTTCTGGTGATGAATTTCCCCTGAGATGGCGTTGGCCCCCGCTGCAGCCCGCCCTTCATAACGACATTGTACTCCTGCTGGCGCCATTCCCCATCCCCCACCCCCTCTGCCCAGGACCCCCTGAGCACCACCCAGCCCGCCACAAAGGTGTGTGCTTCACTGTAAATGAAATCATGGAAGAGGCGAGTGGGTGGAGTTAGACGAACGGCACTTGATTCAGACATAGCTGTTCCTCTCTCCAATTTGACTGCCATCTCCGTCAAAGCAATAGGCATCCCGCGGGAAACTTACAAAATGAAATAAAAAGGATGGTGCTGCACTGTATGCCAAAATAAGGGATGTGAAAGCTTCTGCCTGCCTGTGAAGGGGGAATTAAGGCTGGAAAGATGCGGATGAGCACCACTGAAACCGGTAGTGCTTTAAACGCCCTGAACCCAATCATTCCTTCTGTAATAAAACCGTCTGTGGAAACAATAAGTCTGTCTGGTCCATGCTTGCGCTGCTCTTTGCTAAGGACATTACATGATCTTATTATGCATATTGTTCAAATTATAGTTGAGGAAGCACGGCAGTTCTCAAATAGTCATCTACATACTGTCATATAAATTCTGTACTGTGCATACAATGTATTATAGCACATTGATAGGTTATCATATTAAATTCAATTTTTAGACATTAGAATTAAACAAAAAAACATATGTACCATACAAAACACAGGCATTCATCTGGGTTCTTATTTGGTCTATGTTTAATGTGTTTTTATTGTTTGAATACTAAGTTGGTTAATCAAAAATACAATTTCCTCTAGCAAAGCTACTTGTATATATGTGTGTTCCAAAAATTTCTCTCTCTCTAGCAGGCACTAAAGGAATATCCATGACCTCCATCATGAGTCGGACTTCAAACAGGACTAAGAGCAAATGGGATGTTTCACAAAGACAGTCACTCTTTCATTTTTTGAAGACTGCCGACCATCTTTTCTGTAGATTGGTGGGCTCCCTTTCTAGATGCAACAACAAGAAGACAGCCAAAAGGGAGCGTTCCAGCGCCTTTCCACAGAAGGCGATTAGAATGAGGCCTTGGAAGGAAAAGAAAAAAAAAAAAAGAAAAAGTCTTTCAGTGTTGATAACTGGTGGCCAGGTGGGAACTGTTATCTCAACAATCTGGAGCTCTTGTGCATTATTTGCTGATAGATATAAACAGCTGTTATTCTTGGTAATGGAAAGCAATTGGAAACATCTGCATGCCTGGCTGTGAGTGGTGCCTCCAAATCACTCGGCTCCCAGGTGCACCAGGAGATAATTACATCATCAAGACGGCGCCAAGGCTCTTGGATTGGTACTAATCTGTGAAGTACAATAACAAACGGGAGGCTGGGACAGCTCACAATGTGCTGTGCGGCAGAGGATTTCACAGCCGCAGTCACCTTTACTGGCAATACCTTTGCTTTTCTTTATGGATCACTTTTGACTTGTACCCTGCTTTTAGGCCTCATTACAAAAAAAATATGCTTCCTATAAATTATACTTTTTTATAATGATTTCTTTTTATCCCAGTGCTCAGTAATTTCAAGTATTTCATTATTATCCATCACTCGATCCATCAACCGTAACTGGCTGTGCAATGCAAGGTCATGGTGGTTCGGAACCTATCCTGGAAGCATAGGGTATGATGGAAGGTCCGCCCCCTGTAGGATACAAGTCCATTGGAAGAAAATTTTCTTTAAATTTTTTTCGAATTACTGATGTTTAATTTCATAATCTTGTGTTGATAAACAGTCATAGGATATAAGGTTGTCGACGGGACCATTTCCTTTTTCCTTTTACTGGGATCCTCCCTGCACTGTCAAAACCAGCTTTCTCAGCAGTTAGGGAGAAAACCAGCAGAAGGTGGTCTGTGTCTGTCAGCCATTCAGAGCAGCATTCCCTACACTTGCTGAGAAGATGTCTTCAATCTGCTGAGGAGGTTTCATGTGCAAGAGTCTGCTGTCTGTGCATCAGCCTTTGCATAACCATTGAGTCTGGGCAGGGGGGTGAGGGGGAACGGGGCCATGGCTACGTGGGTTCTCTTGCTTGAGTGGCCAAATGCAAAAACCAGAGTGATGAGCGCAAAGCAAATGCGATTACACATATTGTACATTACTTTTACAGAATTCATGGACACATTGTCCAAGGTCTGCATTTTCTGAGATATTTAAATATTTATACATACACACACACGCAAACATACACTCACAAAAACATACCTCCCCCTTCTCAAATAACTATGAGGTAACTGCCATCTGCACTGGAGCCCCAAATTTTCCTCTCTGCCATGATTTCAAACCTTTCACCGAAGCCACAGAAAAACAGCCGAATGGATGATTCTTCCATCTCAGAGACTCCATTGGCACCGGCTAGCTAGCTTTCGCCAAAACGCACATACTTCAAAAACAAACAGTAAATATCAGCTTTGGGGGTCAGATGTAAATATAGGATGTATGCCTTATCCAATTATTATTATAAAATTAATTCCACTAGCCAGCTGCTTAGTAAATTTTTCAGTATAAAAAAATATTTACAGAAAATGTCACATCTGAGCTTCACGTAAATTCAGCTGAAGCAAAGTGGAATATTGGTACATTTTAAATTTGTTACAAATTGAGATTTTTATTTAATCAATCGTAAAATTTTCTTTTGAGCCCCAATTTCATTTCCAATCAATTATGAACAAGTAGAATAATAAACATATTTTAAATGTAATTTACTGAATAATTAAAGTTGCTATACCCCCTGCATTAGCGGAGGTGGCAAAAACATATCCCCTGATGAGCTGTTCAGTTTTCTCAAATAATATTTTTGCTTTTATTTTAAAATAATTACAGTTGGAATATGGGATTTTCTTTAATCTTTTGACTTTAGACCCAGTGTTCCTAAGGTCCATGTATTGAAATCTCCATTTAATGACATATTAGGATTATATGCCAAATACAGCTCAAAATTAAATACAAAGGATAAGCATATCTGTTTGATTCCATTCCTTCTGAATGCCGGATTAAAATGCAACAGTTGATTATTAAGCAAATGTATTATAGACCAGTGAGTATGCAGGACATCTGCACATCTGCCCTGAATTCTATCAGAAATGTTACAGGCTGTAGTGTCTAATATACATAGAACATTTACCTTGTTATTCCAAATGAAGGAATGTAAAGGTGTATTTGTGCTTGATGCAACATAAGCAAAGTGAAAAAAACAATAATAAGAACAACAATCATCTAAATATAATATGTATTGTAGAGCCAATCACAGAGGATTCAAGAAATAAGGTAATAAAACATAATTTAAATAATTCACACACACACTGTCTGAAACCATCTGTCCTGAGCAGGGTCGCAGCAAACCGGAGGCTAACCCAGCAACACAGGGCGCAAGGCTGGAGGGGGAGGGGACACACCCCGGACGGGACGCCAGTCCATTGCAAGACACCCCAAGCGGGACTCAGCCAACCCGCTGTGCCACCGCACCCCCCTTAACTAATTCAATTTGATCATATTAATATTGCAGTAACTATGATAATTTCTGTTGCCTGTCTAATCTGTAATTTTTAGAATTAATTTTCTAAACACAAAACCCAACTGTGACACAAAACACTTATAGTGCATGTACCATTGTACATTAGCCCTGAACCTGAAATTCATGCTATGTACAGAGCACTTAAGAAGCAGTATTTTTTTTAAAATAATTAACAACTTATTGTTGTGTTATATATACAAAAATGACCATATAACTACCATCCTGTGGCAAGTACATGTGCATTTTATTTCCATTGCTGGCATCATTTTGCTCTCAGTTCTATTTTGTGTTAACATTACGAGAATTAGCTCAGCAACACAGACTTTGTCATTATCATTATCATGAACTGTCTCCATGAGAAATTTGAAGTTAAAACCCTGTTTAAATGACCCAAGATAATGTGGAAAAAGAGGACAAACTGAATAAATAAAAACACATGAAAGCTGTGCAATTAATGTAGAAAGAATACACTATGTGGATTCCAGATATTTCTCACCATAATTAGTTCAGTCCCTATTTCTACAATCATATCTTCAAGGCGAGGGGGGCGCGGGGGCGCGGGGGCGCGGGGGCACGGTGGGTTGGACCGGGTTCTGCTCTCCGGTGGGTCTGGGGTTCAAGTCCCGCTTGGGGTGCCTTGCGGCGGACTGGCGTCCCGTCCTGGGTGTGTCCCCTCCCCCTCTAGCCTTGCGCCCTGAGTTGCCGGGTTAGGCTCCGGCTCCCCGTGACCCCCGTAGGGGACAAGCGGTTCTGAAAATGTGTGTGTGTGTGTGTGTGTGTGTGTGTGTATCTTCAAGGTGTATTTAGAAATTGTGTTCTACTGCAAATAAAGTACAGTTTCAGAGAAATGTCGTCTCACATAATGAAGTGTCCGATGAAGTTTAAAATATAGCGTCGTTTCTTTCCCTTTAAAAATATTGATATAAAATTAATCACACGTGACAAATAAGTGTTATTGTTCATTTCTGTTGTCTTCGTTGCGGTGATTATAGTACATTCAGCAATTTAAATATATTTCTGTTAATAACAACACCCTTCAGGCATCCAATGACAGACTTTTGTACCAGAGAAATGGCACAGTACCATCTGTATAAAGGGAAACGGTGCTACCAGTCTCTTAATTCAACGTAGCATCAAATGTAATATCAGATTGCTACTGTAGTGAAATGTATCCAAACAGATTTTGGTGGGAACATGAGGCCATGCCAGGGAAACGAGTGTGAATCGCTCACAACATGGCATCTCCTCGCGGAGGCCTGCTTGCCGCTTGTGCGCACCATTGTTCCTTAACACTCTCACAGGAAGCACTGTCCCTGGAAACCGTACAGCTTTATTACCAAACGTCAAGCTGCTTACTTTCCAGGCCTTGGCAACACGTCTGCATTTAATAAAGACGTGACTACATACTAAAATAAGTAAGAAGCAAATGTGCGGCGGGTGAATAACTTCATTTCGGGAACTTCTTACTACACTCCCTACCCTGAGAATTCCCCTCGACCGCTGTCCGTGCGTCCTCTTTCGCTTGGACTGAAATATTGCTGCGCTGCTTGGAGACGTTCTCCACTGTTTCATATGAACACATTCAAATTTTGTAAGATTTATGAAAGAAATTTTTTTAAATATTTTTCTGTAAATTATGCACGGTCATCCCCTGTATAATGGGGTCCCATACAATAAAAAAAAAAAACAACTATAGAGGCTTTTAAATGATGAATTGCCCTTTTTTCATTATTCAGCACTGCAGCATTTTTGCCAGTTACATCATCATTTTAACATCGGTCACCTTAACTCTTGTATTATTTGAGCCGGTGACGGGTTATTTTAAAGGAACGATTTAGTCCCAGCGCAATGGAGTTCTTGCACAGACTTTCAGGCTATGCTGCATTCTGGAACAAAACAAGTTAATGAGGGAAACAATTATTGAAAGTGCAGGCAACAGAAATGATTAGCAAAAGAAAACCAGCTGTCTGCTTTGTGTTATATCAACCAGTGGTGTTTCACACAAAGCAAGTCATGTTGCAGGCGTCACAGCACAGTTGTCAGGCTGGTGTACAAACTGGTACAAGGGCAGCTCAATAAAAACGGTAATAAGATCAAAACTGGGGTCTTTAAGACGACGTAAGAGACATTCGGTGCTTTCGGGTGTTTTCTCTCATTACTGAACTACTTAAAGGTGGCACGGTGGCACAGCGAGTAGCGCTGCTGTCTCACAATGCCTGGGTGGTGTAAGAGGACATGGGTTTGATCCCTGTTTAGTCTGTGTTGAGTCTTCATGGGTTTCCTCCGGGTGCTCTGGTTTCCTTCCACCGTCCACAGACATGCTGTTCAGGTTTCCCACAGTGTGTGAGTGAAAGACAGAGTGTGTTTCACTGATGTATGGATGAGTGACCCATTGTAAATAGTGTATCTAGCAGGGTAAGTCACCATGGTGAACAAGGTGTGTGGGCTGATAACATTACATAGAGTTCATTGGAAGTCACTTTGGAGAAAAGCATCTGCTAAGTGAATAAATGTAAATGTAAAGAGAGTGTGTTTGCAATACTGCTGTAGAGCTGACAATGTCACACTAATGTTTCTCGGTGAGGGTTGCCAGGGAGAGAGCATTGGGCCCACTGACTTCTTGGCCGACAATGTTGGAGACACAGAAAACATACCGCATTCACCTCGGATGGCTGCTGAAACAGCACCTCTCAAGTTCGAAGATTCTGTTGAAAAGTAATAAACGGGAGCACACTACGGGCCACATCTCAAGAAGAAAAACCTTCCAATAGTAATGTGTTTTTATTTCAAAAAGAGGAAAATAGAACATTCACCAGTGAAGCACTTCTTCGGAATAAAAACCACACACACACAGACACACACTTTCAGAACTGCTTATCCCATACGGGGTTGCGGGGAACCGGAGCCTACCCGGTAACAGAGGGCGTGGGGCCGGGGACACACCCAGGACGGGACGCCAGTCCATCGCAAGGCACCCCAAGCGGGACTCGAACCTCAGACCCACCAGAGAGCAGGACCCGGTCCAACCCACTGCGCCACTGCACCCCCCCCAAATAAAAACCATACAGTTTAAAACACCAGCTGTTCATGATTTTGATAGAAATTACTTCTTGCTCTGTTCCATTCTAATCAAAGGGTTTCCCCAATGGGGGAAAGCTCTGTTGTTGGTTCTTACTTGGCATTCACACCATCTTTAAAATATCTTAAAAATCTGGTGGTTAAATAATCTTGTGCCTTGTGCCCCACAGTTCCTGCATATATTCCAGAGCACTTTCACTCTACATTGGGCAAGTAGTATTTGCAATGAATGAATGGGCTTGGGAGGCACGGTGGCACGCTGCTGTCTCGCAGCGCCTGGGTGGTGCAAGAGAACATGGGTTCAGTCCCTGCTCAGACTGTGTGGAGTTTGTATGGTCTCCCTGTGTCTGTGTGGGTTTCCTCCAGATGCTCTGGTTTCCTCCCACAGTCCAAAGACATGCTGTTCAGGTTCCCCCATAGCATGTCAGTAAAACAGAGGGACTGGGTTCTACTGATGAATAGATGACTGACCCAGTGTAAGTAGTGTATCTAGCAGTGTAAGTCACCTTGGTGAATAAGGTGTGTGGGCTCATAACACTACATAGAGTTCTTTGGAGAAACGTATCTGCTAAATAAAGAAATGAAACCATACGACAAGCAAGAAGTGATTAAATATATAATATGTTGATATTATAATTGTCATTTATTTGTTTATTCATTCATTCTTTAATTTATTCATTCAGTTAGTTTTGCCATTATTGTCCCTTTTATTTTGCTACATTCTTTTATTTCAAGTGATGTTTTTTGGTGAGTGGCGCAGTTGGTGGCGCTGTCAGCTCACAGCGCCTGTGCTGATCGGGAATGGGTTCAAATCAGTGTGGAGTTTACATGTTCTCCCTGTGTCTGTGTGGGTTTCCTGCAGGTGCTACAGTGTCCTCCCACAGTCTAAAGACTTGCAGTTCAGGTGGATTGGCAGCACTAAATTCCCTATAGTGTGTGTGAAAGGGTGAGTCAGTGAGAGTGTGTGTGTGTGTGTGTGTGTGTGTGTGTGTGTGTGTGTGTGTGTGTGTGTGTGTGTGTGTGTGGCTATCCTGCGATGGACTGGAGTCCCAACTAGGGTGTACTGCCATCAGCCGTGTGCTTAGTGATTCTGGGACAGGCTAAAAACTGCTGCAACTTTGATCAATTCAAGTGATTAATAAAAATGTATGGATGTATATTTTTGGTCTGAGAATCAGTTTTTTTTTTTTTTTTTGTAAAATTAGTATCAAATGAGCCTTGTGGGAAATTCACATGTTCTGGTTCAAAACTTCTGCCTCTGCTCTCTAAGTCCACCATTCTGATATTTTTCCTTCTTCTGTCAGAAAGGCTAGGGGGTGCGGTGGTATGGCAGGTTTGGCTGGGTCCTGCTCTCTGGTGGGTCTGGGGTTTGAGTCCTGCTTGGGGTGCCTTGTGATGGACTGACATCCTGTCCTGGGTGTGTCCCCTCCAGCCTTGCGCCTTCTGTTGCCAGGCTTTGTGCCGGTTTGCCGTGACCCCGCTTGAGACAAGTGGTTTCAGTCTGTGTGTGTGTTGGAAAGGTCAAGAAGCTGTGGAAGAAACGACGGAAATTAAATGAACTTTGCACACAGTTCACAGTAATTGGTATAAGCACGTTTGAAGAGTTGGCTGCTTTTAGTTGTACCAGAATTGAACAGCTTGGTACCACAGATGAAAGATATCTGGCCAAGTTATGAACATCGTGAAGCAAAATGTATTTCACTGCTATGAACTACACCTGAAGCTCCCTCTATACACATGTGCTTGACCAAAGTATCTAGCTTTCTTCAACTGGATGTTAGCACTCAACCTGAAGGATACCTTGAATAAGGACTGGAAGATTATATCAGCTCTTTAAATGTTTTGAGATGTAATATGTTAAGAGATGCTTTTCTCCAAGGCAACTTCCGGTTAGCACTATGCAGTATTTCGCCCACCTTTTCACTTAATTTGATTTACACGCCTAGTGCACTGAGTCACTTTTCTTTCTCACACACCCTACGAGCAATTTAACTCACCAATTCACTTGAAATACTATGGGATGAGAGCAGAGCACCTGGAGGAACATAAACCCACATAAACACTGGGAGAACAAACAAACTGAGCAAGCTTTTTAGGAGTACACTATGATCACCTGTACTCAATTTTGAAACCATTTAAAACCTTTTGCCTTTGCGTTGTATTAAATACCTGTCCATGTTTGCTATTTCTTTGTGTGCTCATTCTTTCTCTGTGCTGTGATCCAAAAAAGGTCTGCTTCTCAGCCTTTTCTGCTGACTTCTTTAACCCTTTGACTTGGCCTGGATTGATAGCTTTGCTTTAATTCTCATGTATTTACCTCTTATAGATTTATTATAACACTACAAAACAGTGTACATGCCTGAATGTTTCTGTTATTTAGAAAAAAGCAGATATAATGTTTCTGAAGGAACCTGTTGTAGGTGGTGAAATAAAAAGGACTTGAACCACTGCTTTCTCATGCTGTAGTGTATAAGATAAAGACGTGGTAGAAGAGGGCAAGGACCATAAACTCCTCACCAGCCAGGCTATTTTGGATTGGTTAAGTTTTCAGGGGTACTGTTTTTAAATAAAAGTAATCGAAATCAAACTGTAATGGAAGGCTTTGTGTATCAATGTTCCTACAAAAAAGAAAATTAGACATTAATGGAATTTTCAGTTAATATTCTGTATGTCCGCATTTTTCCGTGGAAAAAAAAAATAAATTGTTAAAAGCAGATTTTATGGATGATGTCACCCAGATTTTGGAGGGTTAAATATACTTTGCACATCAGTTAATTTAGACTGCTCCATTAGCATTTCATGCCATGTCCATTTTACTCTGAGCCATTTGGGCAAAAGACATTAAAATTGTAGCAACACAGGAACAAGCACTTTAACCATTCCAAACATTGTGCTATAAGCATTAAATACAGATACAATGCAAGCTTACCCAAAATGCATTGTTTGCAGAAGAGGGGTGGTCTGAATTCTTGTCTCAGTCACCCAGTGTACTATAATGTGTAATACTGCCCTCCCTTACAATCCTCACCATTATATCTGACACCAACAAAGTCAGTTTTTTTCTTTATATTAGGGAAGACAGAAAGGTAAATGCTGCTTTTTATTGTAACAACATAAACATTTCCCTTTACATATATTTATTTAGCAGGTGCTTTTCTCCAAAGTGACTCACATCAGATCTCATAGAAAATACAATTTGTACGTTGCATTAGCAGAAGGAGACACATGATCGATGCAGACACATGATTCTTAAGTACAGTTAGCTTCTTTCCACCGTATGAACCAATGTACATCACACGAGTAGGCAGCTGCATAAAACTTTTTCCAAATATGATATCGATGATTCCTAATCACCTTCCTAGTAATTTTTTTTAATATAAATAAACATTTACAAACAGTCATTGGAACACCAGCACAGCGAGAGGCCACTCCCACAACTTCCACAACAACTCCCGCAACGACCACTGTTGCGACCAAAGTGATTGCAATCAACCGTCGTGACTATCGTGATCTCGAACGACTGTCGCGACTATTGCGCAACTGTCGTGACTATCGTGACTATTGCGATCATGACCACTGTCGCGACTATCTCGATTGCGATACGACGATCATGACACTCGGCAAAACTATGTAGGCCTAATATGTTAATAGTCGACATGATTTTAAAAAAGTGTAGGGTTTGCTCAAAACACAGTTTCTTGTATTTAACGTTAGGTGGACAGCTATTAACAGAATGCTATCAGATTTTTATTGCAATTCTTATCTTCTACTGAATGACCAGGTCCCCTCAGGTGTCGCTCTCCAGACCAATGGTTGTGCTTCGCAAAGCATACGCGTGCTCACTCACTTTGAAAGAAAAAAAAAAAAAAACTTGCAGAAGGTAGAGACAAAAATATGTGAGGAATAAACTTGATATTTCTTGAATACAAGTTAAATACATGCATCGTTTCAACAGAAGTCCATCTGATTTTTTTCCCATAGAAATGAAGCTGTAATAAACCTTAGTGGAAACATTGCATTCGCAAACAATTCAGACTCGGAACATACCGAAGCCATCATTTTCATCTCGATAAGAAGCTTGAGCTTTTCTCCCTTTTTCGAGAAAACGAGACAGAAAAAGCATGTATCCCTATGTCATCTGCATAACACACACACACACACATTTTCAGAACCGCTTGTCCCATACAGGGTCACGGGGAACCGGAGCCTACCCAGGAACACAGGGGCGTAAGGCCAGAGGGGGAGGGAACACACCCAGGACGGGACGCCAGTCCGTCACAAGGCACCCCAAGCAGGACTTGAACCCCAGACCCACCGGACAGCAGGACTGTGGTCCAACCCACTGCGCCACCGCACCCCCATTATCTGCATAACATTATTAATTATATTTATTATTAATTACATGTCATTCATATATATTTAATAAAGTGATAGAATGTTAAATTATATAATAAATTATAAATATATAAAATACACACACATTATCTGAACTGCATGTCCCATACAGGGTCTCGGGGAGCCGGAGCCTAACCCGGCAACACAGGGTGTTAGGCTGTAGAGGGAGGGGACACACCCAGGACGGGATGCCAGTCTGTCGCAAAGCACCCCAAGCGGGGACTTGAACCCCAGACCCACCAGAGAGCAGGACTCAATCCAACCCACTGCGCCACTGCACCACCACGCCTCCCTATATAGAATACAATATACTATATAAATAGATATATATTTTTAATCGAGCCTCCCTTTTCAGTTCAGTTTTAGCAATACACTGACCCAACAAATATTATTCACAGTCCTGACACAACTGGATTAAGTAAACGTAGATGAATTGTACACAATGAAATTAAGACAAAATGCAAAAGAATTGTGTTGTATTAACTAGTTTTAATTAAGTAAATTGAACAAGCAGTAAAAATCATGTTGAGTGAACATTGTCTGTTAGAAGTCTAAATAGATTGGAACATTTTATTGCAGCATGATCATATCACTTTTTGATGACTGTTGAATTTCACTTGGACTTTATGCAATAAGTTGATTGTAAATGTATTGTTTTAGCATTTTCAGTAGAGTTACTTTCTATTTTTTTCAGTGTACGTTACATCAACATCAATCTGTTGAGAAGGGGCAGACAGTTTTAAACAAATATATTCATTAAAATAAACACGGAATGAAATGTTTATCTCACATACAAGTGAGGAGGAAGAAGAAAAATATTTACTTGCCAAAACAAGGGTACATTTTCAATGAAATGTAGATTTAATGTGACCCAGAACAACAACAGATTGCGAGCTATAAAAGCCAATATAAAACCTTTATTATTATAGGACATTCTGTGCATAACGGACATATTTTTCAGTGCTTTCCCTTTATGGATGCTTATATGAAAGAAAAAGTTGTGGCATTCCTGTCAGCGAACAATTAAGCACTGCTGAAACCAAAGGGACAAATAAAGTTCTGTACGGAACCTGGAGCAAAATTCATTTTGACATCATGTATTTTGCTGACAGCTTTGTCTCAGGCAACATAACTATGGGAATATACTGTATCTCCAAGTCTAGTCTAGCTCACACTTACATTACTGCAATCACACACACATATTAGCTGAATCCACTTGTCCCAAGTGGGGTCATGGCGAGCCAGAGCCTAACCTGGCAACACACGGTGTAAGGCTGGAGGGCGAGGCGACACACCTAGGATGGGACGCCAGTCCATCGCAAGACACTCCAAGCGGGACTCGAACTCCCCCCTTACTGCAATCAATACATTTGAATAGACTAAATTAATTAAAACAGTAGAAGCCTTCATTGTTCACATGGGTGTGCACACAGAGGTTAAGGCATAAAAAAATCAATCACGTTTCCATCGCTTTGTCATCAGGTGGGTAGACTGTTGGACAGTAGTCGAAGACAGGATTTTTGCCCGCTCCGGAGAATTACCCATTTATGTTTGCCCAGCCACATCTAAGTCACATTCAAGCCAAACTATTTTGTTTCATTTTTATGAAGCCCAGAAGTCCTGACTCATGGCTTTTGTTGTTGAATAATAAGGGAATGGAAAGAAAATGTCAGAGGCCTCTTCCTACTGCCATTGGGCTGATACAGCATTTCTCCAGTTCATTTCCTGAACCTAATTATAGGAAACAAACAGAAAGCCCCCTTCATAAATGTCAAGCGACTACTTTAATGTTGGATGAAACTAATAATGAATGTTGAATAAAGGAACAGAAACAAGGCAGAAGGTTGTGGTCTGTAGTTGTGTGACTATTATGAGGTATTTTTGCCTGCATAACTAAGAACCTAAAGAAGCTTAAATTCTGTTGTGGAGAAGATCCAGCTGGAAGTCTTCCAGTTCTCATTTGCATATCCTGGAACAAACTCGCCAAGACAAAAATTGTCCCAAACAGCCTTTGTGCCCCGCACACATTCGCGGCACTTTTTTGTTGGTATGGGCTATGCTCTCGGATTTTCGCCGACATCTGTCTGCGAGGTGGGACAAACAAGTTCACTCGCACATGCAGACACACACGTTCTAGAAGCATCAATTCTTCAGCCTTTTCGATCGTTCCTGTTTTATTTTCTTCCGCAAGAGTGTTTCTGTTGTCCGTTTATCAAGGCCTTCACACACATTCGATGAAGACAAGAACACACAGCTGGCTTTTATTTTAATTTTTCGATACTGAGGCTGAAGCAATTGCAGGAACCACTGCCATTCAGCTTTTATTTGACTCAATAAAGATGCAGATGACAAAGGACAGGGTAACCAGCTCCTTTTACTAATGGCTGCAATCCAGTCAGAATGTTATAGGAACGATCTGGCATAGATTACACAGCAAAAAAGACAGCAAGTGCTGAAAAAAACAACAGTTTATATAACTTGAGCAGATTGCCAAACTTCCCACAGCATTTCACAGATAGCAGCAAACCAGAGCTGGGACGCTCTTGGTGCCTGTTGTTTCACAAATGGTAGTAATTGTCCACATTTTAAAATGATTCAAAAAAAAGAAGAAGCTTGCAATGGGACACAGAAAATGCACAACAGTGCAGAATTATGCTCAAATGCTTCCTTTTAAAATTTAATTCCACATTACATCTACAGGGGGCAAGATATAATAATGAATCCCAATTCAAAAACTGACATATTACCAGCCAGACAAATTACATTTCAAGGAATGCTTAAATAAAAATGATTGAGCTTCACGAAAGTGTCTGTTTTATTCTTCTTATTTTATTACACTTTGTTACAGTACATCGTCATCTGTCTCACAGTGCTGATTATGAAGTGCTCAAATTTCATTTTTTATTTGTGGGAATGCTTTCTATACATATACTGTATATTGTGTATTATTGTTATATTGTCTATATGTTGTTGTATATATATATATATATTGTTATACTATTGTTATATTGTCTATATATTGTGTATTATTGTGTATTCTATATATGTGTGTATTATATATATATATATATATATAAATTCTGCAATTGAATATGTACACAAATTCTGATACATAGATTTTATAGATTACTTGTGCTGAGAGCCAGTTAATCAATCAAGTCTTCTTTAGGTAAAGAAAAATGGTTCGGCAACAGTTCTTGGATAGCTCTTAAAGGACTTTCGAAGAACAATAAAATTAAATATATTTGAGAACCTATTTATATTACCTGCGAGGCGCGCGGTGGCGCAGTGGGTTGGACCGGGTCCTCTTCTCGGGTATGCCTGAGGTTCGAGTCCTGCTTGGGGTCCCTTGCGGCAGACTGGCGCCCTGTCCTGGGTGTGTTCCCTCCCCCTCTGGCCTTACGCCCTGTGTTGCCGGGTAGGCTCCGGTTCCCCGCAGCCCTGTGTGGGACAAGCGGTTCAGAGAAAAAAATATTTATATTACCTTACATTCATATAACACATAACATAAGAAATGGATTAACTATAACATAGTAAATTCCCACTTGTTTAAGTTTTATAAACACAAGCAAAACACACAGATCATATAAGAATAAATTAGTGATGCAGAAAATGTACTTCTATTGAAATCATGGGAAGGGTTGTTTATATTACATGTACAACTAAAGAGTTGCCTTTATCGCCCATCATAACTATTTATGAGACATAATATCCTTCCTTTTAATTACTTGTCTTAAAATGCTGTTGTTAAATGTTGTTCTTCTGAATAACAGTGATGTCACATCGCTATACCAGCTGTGACTACCTTCCATGTTGTATGTCTTCTTTTGAGTCTAGAAAGGTTTTGCTGTCAAGTATTATTTTTATTATTATTTTTTTTACTTGGGTATTTCATTGAATCATGTTGATGGTAATATGGGGATTCTGTCTGCTTATTACAATACATGTAAAAAAAAGAAATGCTTTGTTTTTTTAAAAAAAGCTACATTTGTATCTGTCCATTCAATCTAAGCTTAAATATATCTGTTTTTAATTACTGATCTGAAAAGCTTAAGCAGGTAACACTGAACATATATGGCAAGTATTGCCAGCAAGGCAGAAATATGATCTTGTCAAGCTAGCTATAAATCATATTTAAAAGACTACTGGAAAATCTTATGTATTTTTAAATAAAATGTTCCTGGAATCAGACTGGATCATGAGCCTCTACATTTAATTCTTTCTGTTGGACAACAAAATAATGAAAGAATATCATCGACATATTATTGTTGTTGTTTTATAGCCTGATAATGTAATAGTAAAAAACTGTATGATTGTTTTCCTGAACTAATATTTCATTCTCTCAAAATATGACTAAATCAGTATAAATCATGACTAACACACAAAGTAATATGTTGACATGACTTACAGAACATATTATAGATGGTTATGTAGAGCAAAACCTTGACTTTACTGATTGCAATAAGCTTGTGATATTTTCAAGAACTTCCAAACTATATAAAATAAATAGGTCATGGCTAAAAAATAGGGAGCTATTCATAAAGACAGTTTTAGGAAAAAGGAGTAGAGAGCTGTCAGAGACGATGGCGATTTCAAGTCATACAGCAAAACTGGGGGCAAAATAAAAACCTCACTGAGAGAGTAGCTGCAGACAAAGTATAGAAAAAACGTAGATTTCTTTCATCCCTATTGACAGTAGAATTTGTATTTTCTGCTGACAGCTATATTTAGTTAAAAACATCCATTGTTAGTTTTGTCCAGTTAAATATTTGTATATTAACTAAGTTTTATTCAGTGATGAAATGTTTAGTATTGCAACTGTCTCTCTTGTCTACATTTAGAACCATTTCATAATGTGATGCCTCTGGCATTACAGTTGTACAGTACTGTGCAAAAGTTTTAGGAACTTGGTTGGGGAAAAAAGCTGTAAACTGAGAATGCTTCCAAAAAAATAATGCTATTAGTTAATAAACTTCCTACAAAGCTTAGTAACCCTCTATTGTGAAGAACTGTTTGGCACAGTGGGTTTGACCAGGTCCCACTCTCTAGTGGGTCTGGGGTTCAAGTCCTGCAGGGGGTGCCTTATGACGGACTGGCATCCCATTCTGGGTGTGTCCCCTCCCCCTCCAGTCTTGTGCCCTGTGTTGCCAGGTTAGGCTCCAGTTGCCATGATCCTGCTTGGGACAAGTGGTTGTAGACATTGTGTGTGTGTGCGTGCGTGCGTGTGTGTGTGTATTTGTTCAGAAGCAGGAGGGTGTGGTGGTGCAGCGCTCTTGGCTGGGTCCTGCTCTCTGGCAGGTTTGGCATTCAAGTCCTGCTTGGGGTGCCTTGCAATGGACTGGTGTGCCCCCTCCCTCTCTGGCCTTGTGCCCTATGTTGCTGGGTTAGGGTCTGGCTCACCATGACCCTGCTCAGGGTAAGTGGTTTCAGACTGTGTGTGTATTTGCTCAGAGCTACTGCAGTAAGATTCTAAAGAGGGATTTTTATACTGCAAGGAGAATGTCCTAACAACTACACTACTTACTGCCAAGATGATGTTGCCATTCGTGGGCATGGTCAAAGAACGTGGTGATTTAAAAGGGATAGAATACTGGACCAATTTTAGATCACATATGGAAGTTCATATGAACATCTTAAAGTCCCTAGGTAACAGCCAGTGGTTAGTTTTTGTTTTCCCTGTTTTCTCTCTACCCCATGACATTTACTCACAAATCCTACCTCATTATTTTCTAAGGGCTGAAAGGTAACAAAAACCTGCAGCCCCTGTTGCATACAAGAAACAGGGTTGCTTATTCTACTTTTATTTCATTATACATATTCAGTGTCAGTAACCTAGTTGTAATCTGCTTTGCTATCTTCTAAGGTAAAGTGTTTTTAAATAAATGTGTCACATTTCCCTCAGCCCTTGTGAGGAAAGAAACTTGCTTTAAGTGATATAATTCTACATGTAGATGCAGTAGGTTTTTCACAAAGCAAATATGAAAATCTATTAATCAGACTTGGTAGAGGATGAGAACTTGATTTAGAAGACTGGACAATAAGAGTGGATCAAGCCAAAGAATTTGGTTCCCCTCTCTGGATAGTATCACAAACCCGCCATCTAGGTGCATTTGGTGAGGTCAAAACCAGATGATCAACAACGAAATAGAAAAGAAAGCAAAAACAAAGGTTAGTTATTTAAATGTTTAAACTGCTTCTGTACCGAAAACCTGTGAGGTGGAGATACAGAGATCTGAACAATTCAGGCAACCTCTGTTGTCGTAACAAAACAAAAAGACATGATGAGGACTAATATAAACATGAGGGTACACCACAACACCTAATCATGGGGTAACTCAGGGTATAGAATTAAGCAAGTGAAGAGGACACTACAGCAGAAGATCATTGTTATCATCATTGTCATCATCATAATCATCATCTCCTTAACCTTGAAGGTTGTAGAGGTACCACTGATTACTTTCTTACAGTATTCCTCCATCCCTCTCAATTTGCTGTGACACTCTGGGATGTGGCAAAGGTCCAACCTCTCCATCCATGGATGCTGTCCTCTCATTTTTTCCCACATCTACCTCTCTTTCCTCTTCTAAATGTAGTGGTTTTAAAGTAATCTGGAAAGGTAATTGCATTTTTTTACAGTAAAGACTATTAAGTTAGTTAAAAATAGAAGAATTATATATCTGTTAAATATCTGGGAAGACAGACTATATGTAAAGTGGATGTGAAGCAGTCATATATTGTAAAAGAAGTGCTTATCTGTAAAATTTAGATCAAGTAAACATACCAGCCTGAAGCACATGGGGATGTAGTTGTAGCCGTAGTTGACTTTCCTTTGCAGGTTTTCCAACAAAATAATGCATCTCTTGGTCTGTTCACAGCTGGGATTGTTTTGTTTGCCCTTGATGGAACTGTAGGGTAATATTTATTATGCAGTCATATACTTTGCCGGCCAGATTTCAATCTCATTACTTGAACTGCTGTGCAATTGGCTTGCTGTCACAAATACTCAACTTTGAGACTTGAAAGAAACATGTCACCTCTTTTCCCCCCTTTTATCAAGTGTAGTGAGTCAGAATCAACATTTCAGAGGTGTGTAAGTTTGCTTTTCAAAACGTATTTAAAAGGGAGTGAACATCTAAATCAAAAACAATGGAGTGATAAATATTCATACTGAAAAGCATTGCTCCCAAAAAGCTGTAGCAGTTTTGTGGTTTTGCAATTTTTTTTTTTTGTTTATTTTATTTATTTATTTGCCTTCGAACATCTGGAATGAACCTGTGTGACCATAATAATTAAAACTCACTATGAATATCAAAAAAAACCTTATTATTATTTTCCTGATTTTGACCATGTGTATCCCGTGAAGTATATTCCCTGCCTAGGTCTGTACACCTCTCAGAGTCAATATGTAATTAAACATTGTCCAAATTTTTAATCCTAGAGGATATCATAGATTAATAGTAAGTGCATTGTCTGAGCCAATAAAAGCCTTTCTCACTTCATTCCCAAGAGCACCACCCTTTGGTCTCTTTTCTTAAAAGGATTGATGGAAGGCTCTTAGTTCCATCCTGTAATTGAAATAGCGGAGGATTGTTTCGCTCTGCGTATAGTAATCCTGTTTTATGGTATTTAATCGGGGTGGATAAAAACAGGTTATCTCTTAAAGCAAGGGATATTGTCATTATGATTCTCCCATCACTACTGTCAGATGTCCTAATCCTTTTCTGTCACGTTACAAAAGAGAGGGACTGCATGAAATTGTAATTGTAGCATATTCTTGGTCACCCTCTTTGCTGTCATTTCCAAAGAGGATTAAAACAGTAAGCATCTGACAATGTTGAGTACAGTATTACAGAATGCAGGCTATTGTGGCCCTGTAGAAACAATGCTTTGAAATGCTTTGCTTGCAGGTGAGAAAGTCGAAATATTATATAATATCCTATACAACTGACTTTGGTTTACATGCAGTCAAATAATTTAAAATCTTTTCTATGTTTTTTTTTACTTTATGCAACACCAAATGAGCACAAGAACCATCTACAAAACTGCAAATAAAATTCCAAAACAAAACAGAACCTCATTAGTTGGAATGAGGCAAAGTAATGCCCAATATGTAATTGTGTTTACTTTATGCTTCATTAATTTTTGCTGGCAAGCATTCCAAAAGAGCAAGATTCCTAAAACGAGAAGGCCAAACTGAAAATAGTAAAGTGTCCATCCAGAAGTGTAAAATGGTCTTTTTTGCAGTTGCGAATGCTCCTAAAGATGTATGTCTTTAATGGGCTGATAACTTTAAAATAATTATCATTGAACACGAAAACAAGAAGATGTTTATGAATATTTGTTCCTAAAATATCAGATTATATATTGCCTACAGAATGAGTTTATGACAGGACATTCGAAAAAGATGTGCATGTGGATTCCAGCCACTCCAGAGAGACAAAACCCTCAGAAAGTTTCATCTTGCTTTGCTGTAATGATTGTGGATTAAATATGCTTTTTTGCAAACCTCTAATGTATCATTTGCTGATACAGGTTCTTTGAGGCCCAAAATGTTTCCCCAAAATTCTCCCCAGCTTGATTTAATATGTATATATTTCTGGCAGTTTAAGTCAAAACATTTAATCCTTTTTATTCTTTTCACTTTATCAAAAAAAGAAAAGTCATATAAATGTAAGGGAATTTTCCCACTGTTCCAAAAGTTACATATTGAAATGCTTCCAATACAGGTTTTTTTTTTTTTTTCATTTAACAAGATGCCATTATATTGCTATACCTACCTTCACTAAGCAAAGGTCCCATTCAGAATAAAGAACTACTGTGTGTCACCAGCATAAATAGAGACAAAAAAGAAGAATAGCGGGTGGCTTTTGGAAGTAAGGCATAATCACAGCTGATGTGCAAAATAATGTAAAAGCAGCCATCTGTTCTCCGCAGAGGAAAGAATAAATGCACAGGCAGACACACATTATCATTATTGTTCAATAGGATCATTTAATGAAATACACAGTTATTAATGTAGTTAAAACAACATGAATCACTTTTTCCCTGGCTATGCTGCGGAGAGGGCATCATCTCTCTCCGCATATTACGAGTTGACTGGCTCTTGGTGGAGGTGATTAGAAAGGAACATAAAGACAGGGTGGATGCTCGTAGTTGGTAGAAGTGGTTTTACTGCTGCTAATAACAACGGTGTGTCTGGCTTACACTCCAATTTGTTTGCAAACAATACCTCTGACACACCTCTTTGATATCTAGTTGGCAATTTTCTTCTGTGTATCTGGAAATAAATAACATGACATTCCACTGTTGGTTTATGTGTCTGTACACTATGCCTGATCGTGCTTTCCTCTCAGGAGAGCTGGTTTCCAAGGCAAAGGAGGAACAAGAGTAGTTTATTAGCACTTCCTTTCATGCACATCTGGGGTGCAAACACACAAAGATCACACACCCTGAGCTGGACTCAAACTGCACATCTCCTGAGCAGCACAAGACCTATGAGGTACCATGTTAATCTGCTGTGCCACCTGATGTCCCTCTATGAAATTCAGCAACCCTCTTTTCACAGTAGCTTGAAAAATAAAGTCAATTGACTAGATGCATTCCTATAGCCACAGCAAGGACTGTAAATTAAAATGATGTTCCATGACATAGCAAGGCTAAGTTTGCAACCTTAAAAGCCCATAAAGCAGTCCTCTGTAACTGTATCAGTAGCTTGTTGAACTGAATGACCTCTCACGATGAACAAAGTAAAATCTAGGAAGTAGATCATAAACTACGCAGGCTCCTGGTGTTACAAAAATTAAGAATTTTTGGATATATGGAATTCTACAATGTATTAATTTATTTTTTATTTATATTTTCTTCAGTCTAATATCTCAAATTTTGCTCCCTGTGTTCCCAGGCTACTCTCTAGGCCATTGCAACCTACACTGGACAAGTACTTATAGTTAGTCATTACTGATTGTGACTCTAGGGGGTGCGGTGGTGCGGTGGGTTGGACCACAGTCCTGCTCTCCGGTGGGTCTGGGGTTCAAGTCCCCCTTGGGGTGCCTTGTGGCGGATTGGCGTCCCGTCCTGGGTGTGTCCCCTCCCCCTCCGGCCTTACGCCCTGTGTTACCGGGTTGGCTCCGTGACCCCGTACGGGACAAGCGGTTCTGGAAATGTGTGTGATTGTGACTCTGGTAAAAGTACATTTGGAGTTATGAAAAAATGAGCAATGAAAAAGCTTCTGCTTCCAGCTGTGTTAAAAGTGCCTAGTATAGCTAAGAAGAAGTTATTTCTATTCATTAGCCATAAGGAGAAGTTGTGTTATAACTGTACATATATTCCCTACCTTAGTCAACAATGTAAAAGGTAACTGGACATGTACTTCTTTACACACTGCATCAATCATGATCGATAAAATATAATTTGATACAATATTATTTAAATATAATTTTCTAAAACATGGAGGGTGTGGTAGCTTTTGCCTGTGTCTGCTCTCTGGTGGGCCTGGGGCTCAAGTCCTACTTCGGGTGCCTTGTGATGGACTAGCGTGCCGTCCTGAGTGTGTCCCCTTCCCCTCCAGCCTTGTGCCCTGTGTCGCACCCGAAGGGGACTCGAACCCCAGACCCACCAGAGAGTAGGACCTGGTCAAGCCCGCTACGCTACTGCATCCCCTCCCTGAACTGCATTTTCCAAATTTTTTTTCAAACATAAATTGTTCACCTGTGACATAGTGACATAGTGACATGTGACAAACCTTCCCTTTTCTTTAGGCTGGATAACATTGTATGAATCTGTATTTCTGCATTGGAAACATTATTCCAAATAATATGAGAACACATACTAGAGGTCCTTGGAGAATCACTTATGCCCATGTGAAAAGAAGCCATTACACCTTGTACCAGAAGATTTAATAGGTGTCATAATTTATCATGTGGACTGAAAAGTGTTTCTTAATTAAGTGTGTGCTTTAATGAATTTTTTAATTTGATCCTTGTAAGTACTTTCCAATGCTAATTGCAATATTCTACACATTAGTTATCCACTGTTGCCCTTGGCTATTTTCAACTCTGAGGAACTTTTTTAAGTTAATTAACTCATCTTGCCCCAGCACCATGATTTTTAGTAAAAGAGTGAGATTGTGAATTAGCCATTACTTGAATGTAAGTGCACTGTAAAGTTCAAGGTTAAGTAGACAGGTTTACTCATCACCTCATTTTACGTAAGGCAAAAAACCAAGTATTTAATGTAAATATCCAAATACAGTACCTTGCATACAAAGCTAGATTAAGCGACAGTGATTGCTAAAGGAGGAGCATCGTGGTACAGTGGGTAGTGCTGCTGTCTGGGAGTTTACACTTTCTCTTTCGGGTTCTGGACACAAGTTGTTCATGACAGTGAGTGAGTGGGGATTGTTGAAGCCAAAACAACTCCTTGACGTTTGGACATGTACAAAAAATGGTCAGATGTGTTGAGAACCTGCAGAGTTTGAGTAAAACAAGGGTGGTGTGGTGGTGCAACATACTGCACAAGGGCCTTCAGAGTCTGGGCTGTGCGGTCTGATGTTGATTCAATGCCAATTCAGCTGATGCCGAATTTGCATGTTCTCCCCGTTCGTACTAGTTTCATCTGAGCACTTTGATTTCTTCCCAAAACCCAAATACGCATTTCAGGTGAACTGATGATTGTGACCTGCCCGTAATTTGCGAAAGTGTGTCATTGCCCCGCAATGAACTGGTGTCCTGTCTAGCATGCACCCTAGGCCTCCATTCTCCAGACCACCAAACCAAAACCCTGCAGTGCGTATCGATAGTGAGCTTTCTATTACATCTAGATATTTGCAATATGAGTAATCAAACAAAATGCAAAACATTCAAAAGACCACAAGCAGTCCATTAGCTAACCAGCTGGTTAGTTATATTCTATGAGCTGGCTTTGCTCAGTCGGGGAATACATTTGTTTGTAATGCATTGTAACATTGAATTGAGAAGGCAATGGTCTGTATTCTGTGCATAAACCGCGCTCATTTTTTTTTCCCCCCCAACATGATCACACAGTACAACACATCCTTTCATATTTCACTGTTAATGCTTTATACAGAACCTTCAGTGTTGTTAAATAAATTATTTCATTTATTAAAACAGATATAAATATTAAATAATTATATACATTGTTATTCACAATACAAAAACACTTGACTTGCTGAGAGGTAAACAGAAAAACCTACCATCGGATACATTTTTTGTAATGGTTGTCAAGAGTATATAAATGTGAATGTATCTGGTGTAGATTTTTAAGTGTCACCTATTTAAAAACTGGCTCTTTGATCATTACTAGATTATAAGACCCTGTAGTGATCTGAGCTTCTTTCCTTAAATAATGCCTGAGGAGTGGAGGGCAGCAGGTAGTACAGCCTTGAACATTGTTCAAATCCCCATACCTCCTATAGTAACCCTGAGTAAGGTGTTTACCCTGAATTAATATAGTACAAAAATACCACACCATATAAATGGATAAATGATTTTAAGTAGGTTATTATGCAAACCCAAGAGTTTTTTTTTTTTGAAAAAGGCATCATCTAAATGAGTAATAGTGCTATAGACAAGATGCCACACGTATTTAGAGTTACGTCTGGATTTCATAGCTTAATGTACACTTCAAGATGGAATCCAGCTTCTTGTTTTCTAATGACATGATGTGTGTGGTGTGTTGCACACTGATGATTTAAGTCCACTGCATAGTTTCTGGTCTGGTTGTTGTTACTAAGCAGTGGTGAACAGATTTTTGTGTGCCAGCAGCATGTGCAAGGAGCTGGGCTCACTTTCCTCATCCATGGCCTCATCTTTGCCCTCATCCTCTTCCTCATACTCTATCCTCACATTACGGTTCTGTTGGCGATTGAAGCGCCTGGCCTTCTCACTAGATCGGGCAAGGGGAAGGGAACGCACTTGTTAACATGTCAGATATTGGTGATTTATTCATTTAGGAGACACAACGTTCAGCTACTTGCAATGATTTACCCATTTATAGATCTTGTTTACTGCAACAATTTAGGGCAGGTACAGCAGGATGTGGGATTCAAACCCAAGTAGACTGAATTTAAGATATTGACAATAACCACTATGGTACCTGCTGCCTGAAGTTATGAGCTAGTTATTTGTCGTTTGAAGTTGAGATACTGACCAGTAAACTTGTCGCTCCTGCTCGGGCAAGGCATGCCACAGGCTGGCCAGCTCCTTGGTGACTGTGGTGGATGGTGTACCTGGGTGGGAGCTGAAATAAAACCAGAAAAACAAAGAGTTTTATTATAAAGCATTTAACAGATATTTTAAAATATGACAGATTTCAAGGAAAGATTTTTTTTGTTTTTTGCTATTATAACCTTTATCCAAGTGAAGAGATTATGATTTTTTTATTATGTCAGGACAGAAGAACCTAGGAGGTGTGCTAACTGTAGACAGGTAGAATTGAGGCCAGGTGTAAAACGGCACAGTGGAGTACTTCAGAGACCCTCACCGATGGTAGAGCTTCCTGTTGATCCGACAGAACATGATATAACCATTGACGCACTTTTTCCTCAGGTTTGGCTGCGGAGGAGGGTGTGAACAAGAGCGCCCCCTAGGACTGGACTTTATTTTTCTTTTTTGATTGGTCAATCTCTGAGGTCCCCTTTGAGTGGGTGTCCGGTTTGAGTCCTTATTTTCAGTCTCAATGGATGGCACACTACTATTTGAGTTTACCACTATCACAGGGAACTTTATGGTTGCAGCAGAGTCACCCGCACCACATTCTTCCCCACCAGGTGAAAATGTCTTCTGCTCTGTTCTTGGACTGCCTGATGAGCATCCAGGCCAGGCTGGAGCATCAGAAGGATCAGCTTCTGGGCTGAGCCACATGTCTTTAAATAGTCCTGTAGCAAACGGAAGATAGTCACACAAGTGGCACCGAGCTCCAAAGTGTGGATTGAAGGTCCATTTCTCTCACCTTTCCGCTCCTCCTCTCCTTCTGGGAACAGGCCTTGGCAGGGGGAAGTAAACAGAGAGGGGCTCAAGTTGAGGCACTCCATAGGGCTGGAGTGGTGGAAGGGGGACACCAGGGAGCGCCATCTGCGCAGAGACCCCAAGCCAAGATGGTTGTCCTCCTCATCCTCCAAGAAGAGTGGCCCCAGCATGGGGTCTCCCAACAAAAGTGACTGCATTCTGATAGAAGAGACAATGTACGATGCACATTTACCTAGAGATGTATTTCGAATGTCAGTGAAGTCACAGCTAACATTGTACATCTGAGGTTGCCGTCATGCCAAAGGTAATTAACATAAAGAGAATGGGTTGTTAATCTTTTTAACACCCAAATATAAATGCTTTGGATGTATATGAAATGAGAAAATTATTATTATTAGGGTGACCAAAACATGGAAGATGGCCTGGGATATGTGCTAGTTACTTGAAACAGTAAAGGTTGCTGTGAGGAAAAAATAATAGAGATATAGAATGTGTTACTTGTTTCTTTTACTTTTGTTTCTTTTTCAATATTTCACACATCTACATATTTTGTGAATGCCAAATTTGATATACACCGGTTCCTCCTCATACGAGGACAAGTAGGACTGAAAGTCTGTTAGTACCTTGATTTATTCGTAAATCCAAAATCACTGTTAGCTATAATAAATTATTTTAAAGACTTGTTTAATCATTTTTTAAACTTCTAACAGTATTAAAATGAGTTAAAAATTAGAGAAAAAAATTCTGTCATTTGCACAACCTCCTAATCAATCCCGACGGGAGACCAATCCATTCCATTAGCAGGTGCAGTGTTTGTCAGCTTTTGCCCCCTTTCAACTTTCTTTATTAAACACATTATGTGAAACTTAAAAATACAGGCATCCTGTGATATACTTAAAGGTCAGTTTCTGTAAAAGCCTAGAATAAGGCTATAATATACTATACAAAAAAACTACAGCTTCCTATTTTTATTAACTTCAAACTGCATTAAATTAAAACATATTTAAAATGACTAAAATTAGAAGCATGGCATTTCATCAGACTCCTATTTTAATTCCACTTGTCGTCTGATTCATGTTATAAACGCGCAGTGCCGTCTCGTTATCGATCATGGACACTCACAATACCAGACTTTAGATGTAAACACTACGGAAGGGCACTGAATGAAGGTGGTCTCACTCTCAAGCGGAGAAAATGCAGTTTAAGAAATTATCAGGAAAATGTTTGTGTCTTCAAAAATGTGTAACTAGAACGTTCATAACACAAGTAGCAAGTGCATATATTTTAAAGTTGTGCAGTTCATAAAAAGAGCTATTATCTTGATTGAATAAAAAAATCCTATCAACGAAACAAAAACATGACAAGCAGCTAACCCTGCATGACCAGCTAACCCTGACGTGGAAGCTTCCAGAATGCTGCTATCAGAACTGTCATCTTCACTGAGCGCTAGGTCCTCCCAGACAGAACAGAGGTCACTCTCTGCGAGCAAGGTGAAATCTGGTTCCATACAATCCCCTGGAAAGGTAGAAACGGCATGTTTTGGATGTATAACCTGCAAAGAGGGGGAATTCAGGACAGTCTTGGAAAATTTCAGTGGAATAACAACACATTGAGCAGCTCTCAAAGTGGCCACGGCAGAGCACGTCTATAGTGCTCGTAATGGTACTCTAAATGCTTAAACTTGAAATATCAAATCTGGATGTTGATTATTATTGTTGTTGTTGTATTGTGGCAGCTTCCCGAAGTGCTTTCAAATTAAAGGAAAAAGAAAAATACAGCACATAACAGTAATAATACATTGGATTTTGAGTCTGTGAAGAATTCCGACAAGGTGTCTTTCTCACTTTTTAACCCCCAAGCAACAAAACACAAACGCATTTGTGTCATTCAGACAGTGCCGTCTTTGTGTGGTCAGAAATATCTAAAATCTAATACCACCGTGTCTTTCGTGTGAAGAACAGAAAAAGAGTCTCCCTCACGTATGTCACTTATGCTGAGGATGCAGTCAGGGGGGAGTCTGTTCTCCAGGTCTTGTATAGGTTTTTGGAGAATTTCCAAGTAGGACTACATAGAGACAGCGGGGCAGGGCCAGGGGTATACAAACAATGAATGATCACATTACACAATAGAGTACATATGAATTTGATCATATTCACTGCAGAGTCAAGGTGTCATCAATCAGCAAGCAGGAAGGATCAAAGTGTTGGCTGGAGAAAAGGGTCAGAAATACCTTGGCAAGAATGCAGCCTTGCAGGGTGTTGGGGATGGGCAGCATTGTCACAGTCTTTCAGGCAGGAAACACCTTGCTGTCTGTTCCTACCAGAGGTATTAATTTTTGTTATTAGTATTAACTGGTACTTAGAGTACAGAGACTTAGGGTACCTGATCATTATATACAACAGAGTACTCTTTGAGTCTTTCTGGAACAATTCAGGGTATGTACCTTCGATCAAGGATACAACATGAGTAGCATGGAGCGGGGCTTGAACCTGCAACCATCAGGTTTCAACATTTATAAACCACTCTTTTTCCTATGCCTTTCTAAGTCTTGTTGGCAAACTCTTTATAGCATAAATCAATCCACTGATGTAATAAACTGCGAGTCGTGCCAATTAACAGTGTGAGCTACTCTTGTCTTCGGCCCCAGTTGCTCCCGAGGCCATTTTCTCTTTCTGCCGCTAGGGGGCTCAAATAACTCATTCGTGTGCCAAATAACGATCCTTATTTTGACAGTTGCTAAAATCGTAAATCATATTCGTTCAGCTATATTCGGCTAAGTCGCCAGCAAACAAGTTGCTCACCGAAATTCAGTTGTGCTGGCGAGGCGATGATTTTAAACACCGACTAAAAACCAGGCGAAAAAATACATTTAAAAAAGAACAGCAAGATAAAGAAACAACAGTACAACGAAAATCTGTTAGGGGAGATGTACAAACAGTAACCGCAGCGCAGAAGTGAGCGCCCGCACTTTTCACGTTGGTTTGTTTACAGAAGGCTACGGCACGTTGCTAGGTGAGATATTCAGAGGGCGCTTGCTGATTGGACAATCTCATTCCAACGCGTGATTGGTCCAATCGACCTTTCACCTTTTACACTGTACATGGTTGCCGGTTCCGTATTAGTCCTTGATGCCGAGACCGAGCGTCTTGACTGAGTTGTCCCTATAACGATCCAGATCAAACTGGACCCAGAACCTTAGCACGTTCAACCTCTGGAGACAACGTCAGCCAAAGAACAGTATAGGGCATACTTGTTGAGCACTGCATGTTTTTACGTAGTATATTGTAGCGGCGGGGTGAGGAGAGAATTCCCACAATGCCTTGCTTTCGTAGTAGTTTTTTTCTTTCTGTTTTATTTCTTTAAAATGTGTATTTCGATCTGTTAATGACATTAATAATGTGTGCTCGACGTTGAGTTAGGTAGTTCTACACAATTTATCTGTAGCATTTCGTTGCCCGCAGTCATTATTTCTACTAACTTTACGTTTCTTTTCCTCACCGTGTTTGACTTAAACTTTGTGGGGCCCGAGTGGCGTTTGGAGAATCATGGAGTCGGCACCTGACCTGGGGGATTTTTGTTCGGAAAAGGCTTTGAATGTGATTTTAAAAATGTTATAAGGGTATTTGTTTTTTAATAATGTGTAACATTTTCAGTCTTTATGGTTGTTGTATGAATGTTTGGGTGTATTTGTGACAGTGCTATTTAGAGTGTTAAATTGAGTTTTCGTGATACCACGTGACTTGTGACTTATCCTCTGGGGGTTTTTGTTCTAGTCACTTATCAATATCTAGTTACTGTAATAAAGTCCCAAGTGTGTTCGTAATGCGGTTATTTACAATTTCTCTTATGTCAGAATATATTGTCTGTTTATTCAAAATGAGTTGGTGGTTATTGTACACATTAGTGATTTTTTCTGTCACTCAAAAGCTAGAACTTAGTGGTATATGATGTGTATTTTTTTTTTTGTTTGTTATCTGAAGTGTTTTTTAACTTTATAGATGTGGTGTTTGTTCAGTGTCAGTGATATTTGGTTTCATCTGTGTAGTAGTCCCAACAGTAGTCAGTGAAAGACAATCATTACATTTATTTATTCAGCAGATGCTTTTCTTCCAAGCGACTTCCATTACACTATGTATTGTTACTATCAGCCCACACACCTTATTCACCAAGATGACTTACACTGCTAGATACACTACTTACACTGGGTCACTCATCCATACATCAATGGAACACACTCTGTCCCTATGAGGAAAATATTCTCACGTGCCGCGTAATGTCGCTCGTATACATAGCTGAATAGCGTCAATGGACAACGTATTTCCTATTCTTCTGTTTTCTGCTAGGCAATTGCTGGAGCTTCCTGACCCAAACCACATCCATGCCAGCTGACAGGTCTGGTCAGTAGGAACACACCACATGTTTAAGGCTCGTTAATCCCATTTGATACTAATCAGGTGTTAATGAGTGTAATTCTTACAATAATTCAGCCCATGTGTGTAATGGCTACAGATTAGACTAATCGGTCACATTTGATTAGATGTCAGGTGTAAGAAAAAACAGTGGGACTGGGCAGACTTGGGAAAGCTTTCTGACCTGACCATTCAGTGCATTTTCTGTTTCTCTTAAAACTTTAAAACAACAAATGGAATCAGTGTATATGTATATGTATGTATGTAGACAAATGTGATTTGCTGTAAGAGAGTGAATTCAGACTGAATATTGTATGGAAGCTGTGAGAATTGTTTTGGTTTCCTTATTTAGAATGAACAGTTTTATCTACATATATTCATATAGCTGTAACACCCCCCCCCTCAAAAGCAACTACATTATTAATCAAGTTATTTACCTATGTGTACAGCTGGGTAATTTTTTACTGAAGTAATTCAGGGTAAGTTTCTTCTTCAAGAGTACTATAGCTAGATGTGGCATTCAAATATGCAGCCTGCAGGTCCAAAGGCACTGGCTCTAACCACCATGCTACCAGCTATCCATCTTAAAGCTAATATGCTTCTTGACCACTTTGGTTACCATCAGTAATCTGTAATGATACAGGGGTGTTCATGTCAACAAGTAACTGGTATTCAGCTTTGTACCAAAAGATTTTTTTGTGTTGTGTTGTCATTTGTGTTGTATGTCCTCCATTGCTTTCTATGTTTCTCCCACACAGTTCTTCTAATATGTATGTTGGTTGTTATCATTTTCTTTGTTGCCTGTTCCTTTGATTTGGGTTTTTATGTTTACTGTTTACAGGTCAAGGCCTTGGGGCAGCTTTTTGAGGAGAATGCTATATGGGGGAAGAAATGGTATAGATTTGTAAATTTGAGGAAAATGGGGGGGGGAGAAAAAAAAAGGTGTTTTATGTTGCAAGTGCACCCATTTTAGCTCACATCTAAATGACGTGGTGTATGAGAACAAAGGTTTCCTGCTAGGAAAACACAGGCATGCCATGGTTCTAAGAACATCTGGTCCAGTGAACCTCTTCATAAATTCTTCTAGTGACTGTAGCCGCTCAAACCACCCATATATCATTGCATCACTGTTGTGAACAGCTTAAATCCATACTACTTACCATCTTTACAGTCCTTACACTCACTGAAAATCTGTTGCATTCTGAAGCTTTCATAGACTGTATAACCAAGCGAGCAGGACTTTGCTCCTGCATGTTTGTGAAATTCCTATGGACTGAGCGTGTAATAAATTCAGGCTGCACTAATTACTGTCGCTCTTTGTAGTGCAAGTGTGAGTCTCTTACAGGCCTTAAGTATAACTTTTTTTTTTTTTTTGCTTAATTAAATTATACTTACTAAGTTGTATGTTTGTTGCAGCAGTGAACAGGTTTTTCCCCTGATACCAGTAAAAGATGAGGAAGGAGCGAAGGGCAGGAACGCAGTGTCTGGGGTGTGTCTTTGTGGTGATAATGTATGCAACAGCAGCATGTTGGGGATCACAGTAATGTGGCTAACTTGTTTGGGTTGTAATGAAAAATAATGTGTGTGGGACTCTGACAGTATGCACGTTTGTTGCCAGAAGGACACTCTTGCTGCGGCGGAGAGTTACGGACAGCTGGGAGGGAAGGGGTGGATGCTCATAAGTGTGGGAAGGAATATCAAGTGGCAGGAAAGTGAGTCAGTCTTGATGTCCGTCACTTAAAAAAAAAAAAAAAAAAAAAATGTTGTGATCAGCAGCCGGTAACTAAGAGTCAGAGCTACTCACAAGTGATTTATGCTGCAGACAGTCCAGCAGCAAGTGTTGCACAGTGTGCAGTGTTGCAGACATTCCAGACAAAATCATATTCCACATATTCATACAGAATTATGGCATCCAGCACTTTCACTGCACTTTTATGTTACTGAGAGTTGATAAAATCATGTGGTTTTATAAAAGAACCGGTAACTGGGAATGTCATGTTGAGAGATTTACATGGCAAACAAAAAAAAAAAAAAAAAAAAGGAAAAAAGGGTCACAGTGACCTATAAATGCTGCCAAAAAAAGCCCAATATTTTGGCAGTGCACATATTATCATTGGCTTCACTGCCACAGCTTTTCGTCCTGAAGGCAGAAATGTTGCCAAAGTCAATGCCGGAACCAAATGTTTCATTTTGGACGTAGTTTCAAAAGTCTTATGCAAAGATGTGGGCTGGCTACTCAAGTTAGAGCGGTGCTGCCATTTGTAAACAAGGCTTTTTATGTGGGTGTAACGTCTGTATGCAAGCTGTGTTTGCTCTGCTTTTGTTGAGCCTCGCTGGTAACTTGGGTGTTCTCCATTTTGGAGAGGGGCTGTTCCATGGCAAGAGGCTTCCATCTCTGGGATCCATCACATCCCTCCACGGCTTTGACTCGAAATCGCTCCCCCGGTGACGGAGTGAGAGTGGGTGTGGCATCCCACATGTGACCCTCATTTGCTCTTGAGGATTTTGGACGGGGGAATGTAGATTCAGGGGAGGCTGGAACTGATGGAGCGTGACTGTTTCTGAAACACTCTTACAGTAGACCTAAGACTGCACTAAGCCAGGAGAGGGATTTGAACTGCATGCAATGCAGCTGAAGTAATCTACCTTTCCTCAAATACCTCATCACCCCTGCTTACAGTATCAAAATGTCACCATTAAAATAATAGTTTACTGCTTTTTGCACTTTGTCTATTTAAATAGATAGATGGGAGGTGGCTGCTATGTTATCCACTCACTGTAAAATGTTTTACTTTTTTCAATAAAGACTCATTTGTAGCCACTGTGGGCATAACATCTGGTTTATCTGTGGATACCTTTATTGCTTCTTCTGTAGATGATAATATTTGAATCAATATTTTGACTTGGAATTGTGCACAGCTTTAAGGTATTGTTCAGTTTGCCTCATTAAAGCTACAGCTGTCGTGAGTGTTTAATTTCAGTGTTACAAGCTTCATACTTGTAATTTCCTATAATAGCAATGCTTCTATGAATTACTGCACCACTTGGTTTGTTTAACCTTTTTTGTCTCAAAACCAGCTTTAGTCTTTATTAGGTCAGCAATAATGTTGAAACTGCCACTGTTATCAAATGTTAACTAAGTGACAATTGGGAGCTTAACTGATACAATAGAAGGTTGTGCGATGGTCTTAGTCATCCAGAGTCTGGTATATATTGTAGATATAAATATTTGTGTTGGCATGCACTTCATAAATGTATTTAAGCTGCTAGATGACCATTGTTATGTTCATAACTTGATTTATTCACAGATCCAAAGCCACTTTTACCACTAATCCTGATGTCCCTCCCTCCATTTAGTCATCTATAACTGAAACCCAAGCTGGACATTTCAAGATACGATACTGTTCAGAGTACATGGCTGTGTCTTCATTTGCAGCTTGTGTGATTATTTTAGACAAACCTGTTGCTTTATAGGTGCAAAGCTCACCAAGTTATAGTACAAATGTTTTGGCTTTCTTTATACATCTTGAACCTCAAGTATGTGCTTACATTTGAGAGATAACACTGTAGCCCTTACATTTTTAACAAGTGACCAATAAATCAGACTAATGGCAGAGATGGTTGATGTGTTTTAGCTGAGAAAGCAAATCCAGGCAGATCTGGCAACAAAGAAAAAGACAAGATGGTTCCGGAAATCATGAACCTGAAGTAACAGAGAACCTTTTTAATGAAGCATGTTTTATTGCATTTCTGCCTGTATTAATTTATGGTGGTTTTTAGTAGGATTGTGGGTGGAAAAAGAACGTTTACAGTCACTAGTCCAAGTTCATAGTTAACAGTCCCAGTGCCAATATGACGAGGCTCAAGTTGAACATATCTGACGTGGCTGGTTTGGAGAGGAATCTCCTACGTCACTACAGTGTTATTTCTCATAACTGCAACTGGGAAGATGAAACACTTCACATTAGTAATGCCTGCTCTGAACGAGAACTCGTGGAAGAGGAAAAAGAATGAAAGGGAGAGGAAATGCAAAAGGTACAAAAGCAAAAGCTCGAAGGTTCTCGGTTCTGGCTCCAATGTGATGGAACGGCCTCCCCCTCTCACTCAGAACTGCTGAATAATTGTCCACATTTAAAAATGGTCTTAACTCACCTTTCCAGGTTCACCTCACCCATGATCCAAGTTCACATAATGTATAAATGTTCATGCACTATAACTTTGAGATCTTACCTGTTAAACATGTTCTTGTTCAACATAGCTTTTTCAAAGCAATGTTAAGCAAGCCTTCATGCAGCTACTCCTGTAATGCAATATAAATGTTTATATTATATGTATTACTAGGAATCATCGATATTTGGATAAAGTTTAATGCTGCTATTTGTGTGATGTACATTGGTTCATATGGTGGAAAGTCACTACTTTAGAATCGTGCATCTGCATCTAAATTTCTCTTCCTCCTAATGTAATGCACACATTGTATTTTCTATGAGATGTACATCACTTTGGAGAAAAGCATCTGCTAAATGTAAAGATTTGTTTTTATCTATCTATATAGAAATTTTACACTTGAGTTTTGAGTTAATAATTTTGTTTTTTTCCAATATGGATTTATACAAAGCTAAGTACAGTCAATGGCAGAGCCCTGCTGATAGTAATGTTTACAATTATAGGATAGTATTACTGCTAAGTAGTGTAGATTCTCAACTTAATTTCAGTCATTTACTAAACTAGTCCTGAGGCAACAGAGCAGGTAATTCTGGACAATTACAGTCTTGTGAACGCATTGCAGCACATCAGCAATGTTAGTTTGATTTATTTCAAGGCATGTATTGATTTTAGAAAAACAGATATTATTACCTTGATCCACATCAGTCATTAAGCATTAATATTCATCAAGCAACATTATCTCCCATTCTGAAACTTGCTTGTGCTGCGTGTGCATTATCAGCGAGCCGAGGCCAACGCCATGCTAATGAAGTTGTAAAGATGAGTACATTGCTACGCACAATTTGGCTATCCATGAAATGACTTTAATTTGCTTTTATGGCATCAATGAAAAAGTTCTTCCTGTCTGTCTATCCTTATAATATTACAATGCCACTGTAGCTCTTGGTTTCTATAAAATTTTCCTTAATGTTCAAAGATGATCTTAAACACCATGAATTTAATGGGTACTGCTTTGTACTAATGAAGGTGATAAAATTGAGTTATTTCTGTTTCTGAGAAAGTACTTGGTGAATGTAAAAAATGGTCTCATTTACATGTTCTATTGAGCTTGTGTTTAAGGAGAATCGTTTATATGCCCTGTTCAGAAAAGTGTGAAAATTCGTAATGTAGTTCTTAAAACACAAGAAATGTGCCAAAAAATTTTTCCTCTTTGTACTGGTTACCATTTAGAAAACCTGAAAAAGTAAAGTGGTGCTTCCTCTGTTTTACTTCATATATTGATTGCATTTCTGTGCAATTTTTTTTTTTTTTCTTCATTGTGACAGATACTGCACATTTTTGAAAGTTGATGTATAACTGTCAAAAGAGGGTTATAACACTATATGTTCAGTTGGAATCCTGAATTTTATGTGAAGGAAAGAAATAGTTTTAACTGCATATAGTACAATACATAATCATTCCGGAATGATTTGAGTTTGTGAAGGAGGTGCGTTTCATGGTACGAATGGAGCTGTCGTTCAGCTGGGGTAGTTGAGATTGTGGAGTTGTGGTATTTGTTTAGAGTGAAGGGCACCTAACGTGTGGAGGGGGTGGATCTGGGATGCCAGATTGTTGAGCCTTCCGGAAGTTTCGTGAGCCTAATTCAACGAAGCACCGACAAAGAAGGTGTTCACCTGACAACCTCAATGATATACCCATGTTGGTGCCTTGTGGTTGTGTTGGTTAGGGAGGGAATTTAAGTGTCTTGATATCAAATCAGAGGGGGCGTGGTGGAGCAGTGGGTTGGACCGGGTCCTGCTCTCCGGTGGGTCTGGGGTTCGAGTCCCACTTGGGGTGCCTTGCGACGGACTGGCGTCCCGTCCTGGGTGTGTCCCCTTACGCCCTGTGTTACCGGGTAGGCTCCGGTTCCCTGCGACCCCGTATGGGACAAGCGGTTCAGAAAATGTGTATGTGTGTGTGTGACATCGAATCATGGAGATATAGCTGTTGGCAAAGTTGGATGTTGTCCTTTGTGGCTTCATGGTAATGTTGGTTGGACTGGGTCCTTGTGTAAGGCCATTGTAATATATGCACGGGATGTAGCATCTTGTCTTGTGTACCTTGAATGTATATAAAAATAACAGCAAGTTTTCCATTGGTGTTTGAAAGGATTTCAAGCAAACATTAAAGCAAAAACAAAATGCAAGCTATAGCTTGCATTGTTTTTCAGTGAAGTCAGTTCCATTTTTTTTTTTTGGATACTCCCATAACTGTGTGTGTGCATGCAAATAAAGGAATTTTTAGAAACTGCCAAAACTCTCATTCTATTGAAAAACAAAATTAAAATGTATCGTCTTTCTTCACATATAGTAACATAATTAAATAGATGTACATTAAATTACATCTTACAGATGAGCTTCTGAAAAGGAACATACAAGTCAGAGTAAAAAACATATTATAGACGTTTTGTTTATATGTATAACTGGGTATGGAAACAAATACTTTTTTAAAGCCAAGCACTAAAGAACAAAGCTGCATTTAAATATAAGCACTGTTCTGCACTGAAGGTTAATCTATATTAAAGTTAAGAACATGTCCAAGAACATATTGCATTCAACCTACATGCAATATGTCATCTGGTACTGCCAAAGTGATAAAAAGTGTTTGTGTGAGAAATAGAAGTCATTTCACAAAATATGACATCTGTAGCACATTGTGTTAATTTCACACCACATAAGTAATAATCATCTCATTGTACAACTTACTGCAACTCAAAATCTTGGCTCCATATACAAGTATCTTGATGGTACAATCTTTCATTTGTTTCCACATATAATTATTAGCACGATAAATGTCAATACTAAGTGTTTAGCCTTCTCTACTATACCCGGGGTTACACACTTAAGCATGTCAACAGTAACAAAAATAAATGGAGTGTATATACCTCTTTGAACCAAATACACTGTAATACTCTATTGCCGTTTTATAACATGTAATACTGTATTACATTCACAGGCAATGAGACATTGTGTTATTAGGATAAAGATAGATCAGATGAGGACAAACCTCTCTGGTTCATTGAACATTTATTTTAGGATGAAGCAGGTGTTACTGCATGTTCGGTATTACACTTATGTAATTACAGGTGGCTTTTCCTCTTGGAATTTGGAGCTACGGTGCCCTACCCCGAAATGTGCTGCAAATGAGGTCCGTCCATCCATTGGAAACCTAACCCGGCAACGCAGGGCGCAAGGCCGGAGAGGGAGGGGACACGCCCAGGACGGGACGCAAATCTGTCGCGGGGCACCCCAAGCAGGGCTTGAACCCCGGACCCGCCCCACAACAGGCACTGACTGAACCTGCCGCACCAGGTAGATGAGGTGAAACCTTTAATTTCAATCACACTTCGAGTTTACTTTAATAAGGGAGGGAGTGGAATTATTGACAGGGAACATCATGGTTTCTTTTTCCAGAAATTTTCACACATTATTTTGTATTACATCCCGTGAACACCTATTTTACCTATGCTTCGGTGTTGTGTAGGCTGTTTTATTTGATCATTTAAGCAAAAAGCTACTTACTCTGCTTCTTTGAGGGTTAACTGGAATATAGGTTCTCCTGACTGTCCGTTTCTCACAAGGCATCAGTACTGATTAACACAGTTTCGACAGCCATCCTGATTTTTCAGGACCATGACTCCCACGGTTGGCAAAAACACCTTATGTAAATCACCAATCTGGAGCATGTGGTGGTCAGCAATAGAGGCTTGGTTATCGCCAAGGACCTGGGTTCAAGCAGATCCTCTGTGGAGCTTTTACATTCTATCTAGACATTCTTTAAAACTGGCAGCTTCATAAACTAAATAAATTTCGTCGAAGAGGCAGGTATTAACAGTGTTACTATGTGCTTTTGTTCTTTAGCACTCTGTGGCTTTATGGAACCATACAATGTTTTACTCTGTAGTTACACAGGAGTCCACAAGGACATCTCATAATACATAAAAGTCCATTAACTGTTCTTCCCTCATGCTGCCCAATATTATTATTAGAAAACGAAACCGCTTATCGCGTGCCGTATGGGGCGACAGTCACATGAACAGATGTAAGGCATCAGTGTTTTCACTAAACAAGGAGGTCAGATACGCATTATTATAAAAATCAAATATTGGTTAATACATAAAATTCCAAATTTCAATTGATTTCTTGGCTTTGTCATTTTAATGACATGGAAGGGTGTGTTGATTTTATTAGCAGCATACTAGCAAGTACAGTATATTGATATAGGAGATTCTTAAAGATTTGACTCATTCCAGCATCCCTTTCAACCTAATGGGCCTTGCCTCTGGTGCCAAGTCCATCTGTCAGTATTTATTCTTCTGAAATTGAAAATCCTTTGCCGATCGACTCCCTCACAATGCCAACAACATCTGTCACCTTGAAATATTTGTGTGTGAAATAAGCACATCTGGAAAGTTACAATTAATAAGATACATTTGCAACTGAAACAAATTCATATACAATTGAAACTGCTTCAAAAGTAATGCTTCATAGTACCACTGCTGTAATTTTCGGAACAGAAACACAACATAGGAAACAATCTTGCAGTTTGTTTAGAATTACAGTAATTTATAGACTATTTTGGGGGGGCGACACACTAGAACTTTGAAGTGCAACTGCTTGATTTTTAGCTTTATAACTTAGGCTAGAACTCTAATCATCATGAAAAAATAAACAATTGGGCAATGTAAATTAAGGGAACTCATTTATAGCTGACATTATGGCCCTTAAAATAAATTAGTCCAGACTAATAAATTTTAGGAACATTGATTTTCAGGGTATGAAAATGTCACCTTTTCATTTTGTCTTTTAAAGAATCATTGTTATCTATATTTTCACAGCCTACATATATCACTGAGTAGAATTAGATGTCTTCTCAGCTTGGTGTGACTCCCCTTCCAGGTGTTCATTGCTCAAGGACATGTTCCTGGAGGTATCAGTGGGAATATTCAGAAGCCCCTCCTTCCACAGACATATCATCTTGTGTTTTTGACATCCCTCACCTTCTTTCCTGCGTTCCTTCTGACGGGGTCAGCCTTTAACAACGGACAAGTCAGCACACTAAAGTTCGGCCATCATAATTAGCATCAGGACCTCAAACTGGAAGACCCGATACGGGATGCAAAGCAGACAGTTAATTACAATCTCATCTTCACAAGGAGATTTAATGAATTTCAAATTGCATCAATTACAAGCTAATAGTGTTACATGCCTGGATGTTGGTAGTGACTAGTGAAGGGTGGTGAGACATCCAGTGTTAGTAATATTTTGCTTGATGAAAAATACCTTTTTGTTCACATTGATGTGAAACTCCCATACATTTCATTACAGAATTGGTCACTAAAGGGGCTTCTCAATCTTTAGTAATAAACTTTATAACTAGGCAAAGGTATAGACTTGTTACATTTATAAAATGTATATTTTTCACTTAAAACAAGGTGGATTTAGAGTTTGATACCTTACTGTAGGAATTCTGATAGAATTCAAGATCAAGTCTGCTAGTGCCTCCAGAGACATCAAATTTTGGACAGTACATGAATATAACAACATGAGGAGGAAAAAACAGTAGGTGTCCCTTTAAACATTCATCTTCTCTCTGGTCAGATATCTCAATATTGAGTCTTTCAACTTGACTGCAGGGGACATTATCTGAGTCACACATCAAATTATCTGAGAATAATTTGATGCTTGAATCATCATGACATTAACAGTATTCTAGTGCAAATAAATACTTAATACACTTTACACTTAATACACTTTAGAACTATATCTAACAGTGATTTGTGCAAGATCAGTCAATGTGGAGATGGATAACATATAAATGAATTTAGGCTGGCTTTAGACTGAACAAAGCAAAACGAAAGATTAGCAAAAAGTCACTCTAATGAATAAAGTGATTAATCATTACATTTATCAGTTTTAAGCTGTCCACCAAGTGGACTATGATGTCAAGTCAGTCACTTTCAGCAGATGACAGTCTCATCCAACTCAGCAACGTATAGAATTAAACACTCATTTAACAATTCAATACATTTACATACCAACATAAATGTCACTTTTTCTAAAATAAGTTTATTTTTCTTCCAACATTGCACTAATAGCAAGCGAAATCCAAACTGAAACCAGTATACATGCATTTGTGAAAACGCGTATGGAGATACACCATCACACTGGAACACTGAAAACACTACCTGCACACTGGTACTTAAAGCACACGATTCAGAGATCTGTGACCCTGCACACTGGGACATAGCGGAAGGGCATCTCCTTGTCCCATCAGCACCACTGCCTATTTGGGAGGCTCTTCTGGACACACCCCAGTCCTCTCTCCTCCTCATGTTCATCTGCTGGATCCAAAGACGCAGGGGTAGGTCTCACCGGGAAATAAATTTTCCCTGGGTTAAGCACAACTTACTAGATGACGTCTGTCTGGCCAAGGTAAGCAGATGATGACAGAACAGTAGATGCACAGTTACTTTTAAATGACAGACCCAGTTTTGAAGGTTTCTCTAACTCAGCATTTATGTATCCTGCCATTAGACACACACAAGTCCAGTATATTTTTTTGGGTGCATCAAACTGTACATTACTCATACATAATTATGGCAAGCATTTGCAATACCAAATATCTGGCAACTTTCATAAACAAGAGGGAAATTATGCAACATCCATGTTGTGAAAATGTGCTCATGAAAGTTTACCAAGAGAAAATGTAAAAGCAACATGCTGTTCTTATGCTACAACTGTTCACATTAGATTCATGATGCAGCTAAAATCAATCACTTGAATGGCAACCTCTGAATAAATGTTTTTTTAAACTTCAAAATCACACTAACTTAAGTGGAAGAGATACTAATTGCTGTAGTACTTAGTATTTAATACACAGTTTTAGAAATTAACATGTAAAAACATTTAACACGATATAAAAAGTAAACTAAACATTGTTTGCCAACATCATCATGAATATAATTATGTACTTAATTTTTTTCACCCCAGTGTGAAACAGTTGATTTTTTTTTTTCATGAATACAAAAGGCACAAATAAGATTTAAATTAAAAAAAAAAAAAAAAAGTAATAAAATAGTGCATGTGAAATATTTTAATTTGGGTACATGCTTGCAGTTTTTACATTACTAACAACATGATCTGTTAAAGACTACACTGTGAATTTAATTTAAAAAGACAGGGAAATCCAGGCTTTTAACATTACATTGACGCCTCAGAACCGATCAGACATAAAATCCAGTTTTGGGCCAGTGTTTAATTCCAACACTATGTGATATTTAGGAACCTAAAAAATCTGAAATCGTGGCAAAAAATGAGGATGCCTGTATTAAATTCAAAGTCTTAATTCTCTGCCTCCATGTCTCAATACCCTAAGTATCTTTGGAATACAGCTCTGTCGGAGAACAATGAGCCTTTTGATCCTTAAGCAGTCTGACTTTGAAAACTATCAGGGATGCCACTGTAAACTTCTTGCGCCTGTACCTTGTTCCCATTCAAGATTCCTAGAAAAAGAATTCCTAGAAACTGAACTTGCCTCAGGGCTGTGCGTACTTCATGCCATCCACTCAATGTGACCAGCAGTCAATAATGGTAGAACATAATTGGCATCAATGAGACAGCTAGAAGGGGTTGAGTCAGCCAGTCTATTTGAGCTGTCCGATGGCTAAAAGGCTCCTAGGGACACGTCAGACACCCAGTTCCCAGACGCCCACTTTGTGGAAAATACCTCCATTTTCTCACTTTGATCACTGCAGTCTATAAGAAATACGAGTTTCAATAAAAGGCACAACACTGTTAGAAAGTGTATCTTAAGGCAACAGTGTGATTAAAAAGGCAATTAACAAAGGCACACAATGAGGTGCAGTTGCTATATTATCTTTTTTTGTAAGTTTGTAAGCAAGAGCATACAAATCTTCTACTTCAATGTATTGAGTTATAAAGATTAAAAGCCACAAAAAAGTGCTCAAAAAAATTAAGGAAGAAATACCCTATATTGCAAAGTATAAGGATATCCTAAGTGCACATAAAGAATAGACGCAAAATGATAGTGGTTGTGGGTAAAGAGGGGTGAGGTCTTCGAGATCTGTCATTCTTCATATGTCCTCAGTAGGTAGTAACCATTCCATGCCAAAGACCGCAGACTTTTTCGCCTAATAGTTCTGGACTCGATTAAAGTTAATACAACGCCCCTGAAAGAAAAGGAAAAAAAAAAATTAATGGATAAATACCATGGTCAAACATAGCATTCACCAAGAAGTAACCATACTGAGCTGTTTACTGTCTTATTAAAAACTTTTTATGCAGCTAATGAACTTGTTGGTAGGGTCCTTTCATACAAGCTTCAATATAAGGGGAAAATACCCAAAAAACCTGTTAATGTGTCAAGAATATTTTGCTTGAATATGACATTGGACTGGAAATGAAAGGAGATTATATATCTAATAAATAACAGGAAAAAGTGGACTACTAACAAAATCATAAAATCCTTAAAGAAGAAAATACAATACATAAAAGCTCCCAATCTCCAAAAGAATCTCCCCCCCCCCGATGATTGTGACAAATCTCTATAAAATAACGTAGAAAAATATTTTTTTCTAAAGACTTCGTAATGAAACAAATAAAAACATTCCCATGGCAACAAGACTCACTAATGGTTGCAGACAAAACACCAAACAAAACCCGAACTTAATGAAGCAATCAGTGCCCTCTGGATTCAGCCAATAGCTTATATTCATGTAATCAGTTATTCTATAATCAATGGCATGTGTCACCAGCCACTCATTCTTTTTCTTCTTAGGCATACTGAAAAAATTAAAAAGTTCCAACTATTCAGGAAATAAAAAGAAAAACAAAGAAACTGCAGTCAAAAATGGGTGGCAGGAATGGTCAGAGTGTGTCAACATATGTTTGTGAGAAGGTCCACACACTGGGGAGGGGTCCTTACACCGTGAGTCCAGGGCCTGCATATGGGCCACACAGCAGTGCCATCTGTCTTACCAGTGAGCAAATCAGCACTGAAAATCCCAGCTGATGTGCATCTCTTATTGTATGAGACCAGCGAGGTACATTAAAAAAGGGAAGCATGCTTTATTCTTAGTTTTTCTTTTGTGCTCAATTTAAGCATTCAAAGTACAGATGTGAACAGACATGCCAAGGGAAAAAAACAAAACAAAAAAAAATTTTTTTAAAAATTTGTTGATAAGAACATAATAAACCCTCAAGGGTCACGGTGCCAATAGCAATCAAATATCAAAGCTGGGGTTAGAAAATGGATGAGACCACAAGGTCGCAGGTTCATGACCTTGGGTGGGCTGTACCCTAAAAGCAAGCTGCTTTTTCTTTCAGGCTTCGTGGGTTACCAAATCAACCACCAGGAGGCATATCCTGTCCTGAAGTTACGTATCTTTACTAAGACATGGTGGTCATATTTGTTGCACCTTAAATGCTCACATTCATTTTGAACTTTTTCTGTAGTATGTTTTCCATATGTGGAAAAACAAGTCTGTCTGACACATGTAGAATCTCACAGGTAAACCCCCCCCCCGCCCCCTCAAAACTTTTTTGCAATGCCTTCCCCTTAAACCCGGAAGTAGCCATCCTTTACTAGTGACACATGGTGGCTAAAAATAATCCCACATTGTCAATGACTTGGTGCAGCTGCTTCTCGTGCACATCCTGTGCAGTACCCCTCCCCCATGCTGACTGGTCAATGCCGGCGCGCATCATTTCCAGCGAAAGGCTCTGGGCAGCGTCACATGGACCCTGAAGAGAAGGGGGACCGTCCAGCCGTCCTGGCGACGGTGGCGAGCGCACAGACGGAGTGGTGAGGCGCGATGAGGCACAGATGGCTGCCAGGCTCCAGAGGGATCCTGTAGAGGGCCAGAGCGGTGCCACGAAAAAGACCCCTTTCCAAACAGCAGTGGTGTGTTCAGCCCTGTGCGGCAACGCTACAGCTAACATTTCACACACTGCTACATGATCAAATTTAGAAATACTCTTAAAAAAAAAAAACAATAAATAAATTTAAATACAAGAGGGATACATTTGGAGGAAAAGACAACTCCAAGTATTCTTCCTGGCAGAACATTTCTTTTGTAGATGTTATAAAGGAACCATCTTTCCTAATGTCATCTGCGATTTTTCCTTTCTTTGCTGGGGCCCTTGCCACATGCACACATAGGAGAAGAGAAAAGGAGAAAATAAATTACAGTAACAACTGCCATGTAAGACATTTCATTATGGAAGGTTTCAGATCCTCTACATTTATGTTCAGGTATTAATAACCTATACATTTGTTCTCCTTGCCTCTGACCGCATGAATTCCTAAGGGCAGAGCAACACATTTCAGACATCCTTAATGTTACTGCTTGTCTTTTTGTGTAACTATTTACACTCACTTCCAGGAAGGTACACATAAAGATTTGGAAATTGGCTTAATTCTGGAAAAAATAAATCCCGATCAAATCATTTAATTGTTACTGACTTCAGTGCAGATCTGGAGAAAAAAAAGTGTCTGGTAATGTAAATAACTGAAACTGACTGAATTTGCAGGGACTGTTAGATAAACCTATCTGCTCTAAATCTTAAAAAAAAAAAAAAACAGAGATATTCTATCGCAACTAAGGGAGTGTGGAAGTTGACCGTTTCAGGTAGTTCATCATGTTGCCTGTAGAGAAAAAAAGCTTTTAGGGCAATGCAGTGTGTTTAGGCTGTAGAGACTGTTGCTAGCAACCTGTGCTGATGCTTCTGTTGGCACAAAGAAAACATGCCAGTGTTATTCTATGGTGACACCAACCGAGAAGGAAAAGCAGCACACTCTTACAGTGTCATGCATGCAAGGAAATTAAATGCTACAACTATAAAAGCATTTTACACATAGCCCCTAAAGCACATTATTAGGATTACTGACAAAACCGTTGGTAAAATAAATAGCTTATACTGATGATTATCTAGACTCATTCGTGAAACTAGCTGATACATTTTTTTCTCCCCAGACGCAGCTTTACAAAAACAATTGAGCGGACATGTCTTATTCACATCGCAACTCGCTGCATTATCTCCCTTTTCACAGGAAATGTGTGTTATAATAGTGCCAATATATATCTCCGAGTCCGTTTCTAAAACAAAGAAGCCCTTCCAGTTTTATACAAAATCAAATACAAAAAAAAATGTATATAATTGAATAGGTGAAAGAAACACGATGATAAAAACAAAATGATGCCATAAGGCTACGTAAAGAAGCAATGAACAACTTTCCCATCACATGTGGATAAGTCCTATTCCCCCTTTCCATGCCCTCTGAGACAGGATTTTAAAAAAAAAAAAAGTAAAATAATTTTAAAAAACACATAGCACACTCGGGTGAAGGCTAGCGACAAGAGAGAGTACATCGTTTCCTCTCTGGCCACTGACAGCATATCTGTGTGCAAGCGGCCGCTTGTAAAATGGGGGCTGACAGGGAGCAATTATTCTAATGCAATACATCCTAAACTGAACAAGAGTGCCAGTGAAGAGGTGTCAAATGCAAGTAATTTGTAGTGACACGGGCTAGAGGTAGCCTCGGCAACTGGTCCCACCCCCTGCCTCCCCGTACCCGCTCCCTCGCTTAACCAATGCGAACCGCATAGTAGCAATACTGCTGGCCACAGTAATCACAACACTAGTATGATTTTGCAACAACAAAGACCACACTCCTCAAGCTACTGACTGCTACACAACGCCGCTTTCATTCGGTGATGACATCGTACCGTAAAACCGTTTTTTTTTTTTTTTGCGCGACAAGCAGCAAAGGATTTCATAAACATGTTTGCACAGATATGGTGAAACATCACCCTGACTGGAATTAGTTGCCCGAGTTGAGACAGAATATGGTTATTTTGGTTTCCATTGCTGGTGTTCTGTCACTTGATTTCTTAGAATTGATTTTACTCTTTATAAATTCCCATTTCTATTTGTCCACATTCTGAAATGTGGATGCCATTTAAGATTTTTTCTGTGCTGGTAATATTCCATTCTGTTTCAAAAATAGTCCTTTAATTAATTTAACACCTATTAATGCCATATAAGTGTGGAGAAAAAAAAAAAGAAAACATACATCTGTTACATACATATATTGTGAATATTTAAAAAATAAAAGAATTTCTTGCAAATTACTTATTTCATGTCCTTTTAATGACACACTGCAAAGGTGACATTTAATTTAACTGAACCAGAGAAGTCAGTCGTCACACAGAGGTGTAAACGGTACAAAAGTGCTCCATCACCAATCCAAAAATGATCTCCTCTGAACAACTGCTCATTTTCCAAGAGAGCAAGTTTCAATAAATACATAAACAACCAGCCCAGAAGGCGGTTACTGCTGAAGACTATCCACAAGAAAAGAATAACATAATTACCACTCGACTTTCTTATGAGATTAATAGAAAGAAGGTGGCGGCTATTTCAGTGAAAGCAAAAAGAAATGAAAGCTATTAGTATCAAAAAGACAGACTCAACTATATGTGGGTTGAAAAAACATTAATTCACTGTTTACAGTGAAAGTGTTCCAGGAACTATATCAAAAGTACCACATTAGACTCAGTACCTATTTTAGCTGATGTACATGACTACGAATTAAGTATGCACATGCCTATATAAGGGAATTTTAAAACACTGACTGACTTATCTAAATATACCCAAACAAACAGCAACATTTTACATTATATATAATTTATGTAGCATGCTATAATAAAATTAAAAACATACTTCAGGCACATTTAAAAATGACCTCTGGTGTGTGCATACTGCACGGCCAGGGTGTGCTTAATATATGACTAACAAAAAACTACCGCCGAATTTCAGGACAGAAAGGACAACGGGCCTCCCCCCCGTCGATCCCGAACCCCACCCTCCTGCTCTCCTCTCATTTGTCATTCACATCTTTCTCGCCCTTCTCCTGACCACTGAAAGCTTAGAGGGTCTCGAAAAAAGTAATCCTGTTAAGCGGGCCTGGCTGTTTGGGGACCCACCCAGATAAACACGACAGACATTCGCAAATTTACAACCAGTCGCGCGGACATCTGCCCCGCTTTCCGCAGTCATCCCGAGAGGAACTAATCTGGTTAAGAGCACAGGGCGTTCCATAAATCCACGCGCTAGGACGACGGTTAAAGCTGTCACGTCCCGTCTGGGGGAGCACACGCTGAATTGAACCGTCAGCCTTCCACTTACGCCTTGTTAGGGGTAACGAGCGTATCCGGTGATAGTGCTAACAAGGTACCCCGGGTCAGAGCAGCCCAGACAGAGGCTTGGGGGGGGATCGTGTCATGTGTCCTAGTATCTGTCGCTGTTGCCATCACTCACAGTCCTGGCTGCCTGTCCATCTACAGTTTGGGCACCTTTACTGAAAATAAAGGGGTCACTAATTTACCAAGTATGTACATTCTTACAAAACAAACCAATGTAGTGACTGCTCTCTAGAAAACTACGGGGAGAAATATTATAGACATCTCTGCTAATTCCATTATTTGTGTTTCTCTTCTGCTGCTATCTCAACCTGCTGACAGGGGTTCCACACTTCCACACTTACTTACTGTATGTTCATTTAAATGTTCATGACCAATACGATCTTTAAATTACACAGCAAATCTGTAGATGTGTAGGAATGATCTCAACATAAAGAGAGCAGTTTACTCGGGCCTGCAAACAAAAAGGACCCTTCAATAAAAAATTAAAAAAAAAAAAGAAAAAAAAAAACCTGGTTTCCCTAATCCCTTTGGCTAAACTACACTGTCAGTAGTGGTTGTCCAATGAAAATCTTTCTAGTCTAGGACAACGGCTTAATCTGGGTCCTAAAACTATGTCACGATTGCCTCAAATAAAACTAATTACCTATAGTGTGTTTATTAAGAACTACTGTCTTCTATTATTCATATCATCTCTGATTTTACATTTAAATATTGCAAATCCAATTTCTTACAAATGAACAGCATTTGAGTTGCATTCCACTGCACGTTGTTGGACATAATGGCGGTAGTGCAAGTAAAAGCTGTTTATCACAGCCAAACGCCACTACATGATGTAACAAACAACACTATACCCATAGTAAACAGAAACAGTAACCTCGGGCATTCATTAGGGCACTTCACACAATTAATTTCCACTGTGTGCAAACAAGGGAGCGTCATGGTTATGAGCTCTCGTCGGATTCAAGCTGGCTCCAGTGCAAAAAGCTTCGCTCTGGCAGAATTTGCCAGGGGACGTCTTGTCCCTCGGTTTATCATGGGCTGTCGACCTCATTCCACCGGATGTGTCACCCTGTGCCACAGTACTGCCTTGCTGCACTCCACATAGCGCCATTATTTAAGAGCGAGACATCAGCACCATGGACCATGACTGCATATTTACAATGCAAAAACACCCAAGAAGAATAACTTTTCTTTTTTAATTATTTTGGAAGGGAATTTTAAGTATTTACAAATGCAGTCAATGTCAATGTAGGGCTACTTAAGCTAGAACAGAGTTTGTGCTGGGTAATAAAAAAAAGTGTCATACTGAGAGTGGTTTTAATAAGGATAAATGCATGCTAGACCTCAAATAAATCAACGCAATCTCACTAGTTCAGTTTCAGTGCATCTTAATTGCCTGACTGAGCAGACCTTGACTATTAACACATCACACTTTCTTTCATGCATTTGGTCTTTTTTGCATTTTGGATCTATACTTTATATTACCACCAAAACCTGTTCTTGGGCACACATACTCAAGCTACCTCGCACTGGACCAGTGTCCCATATAGTGTGCTCCCTGCCTAGCCTAGCACATTATGTTTCCTGGATAGGCTCAGCACCACCACAACCCTGCCTCAGAACAAGCCATGTTTTGGATATTGAGTGTGGCTATGGCATATTTAAGTGACAGTAGAGGGAAAAGTGAAGATATGCTGATAAGCTCCAAGGCAATAGACCACTTTTCTAGTTGCATTCGCATTGTGTTTAGTCCAATCTCTTATCTCTCACAGAAAGCTGTACTGGAATGGAAGTGGATCCTACTTGATTCAGTTGTGTACAATAAAGTGCTTTACAATAAACAAAACACTTATCAGAACCAGGTGTTTTCCAACTGAATGAAACTATCAGGCCTATGCGTTTCATCAGTTCTTCACACCAGTTCAGCTGTGCACAGTATCAGCCACTGCAAGATACTTTACCATGGCAAAATCTCTCACTAAACCTTCACTAATTAAGAAAACCCACTGAAGTACTGTGAAGAACCCAAGTGACAACAAAATGGAACAGAAGACAATAAGCCACATAACCCACACATTCCATGTTAAATACCAGAACCGCAAGCCCAGATAAGCCCTTGAGTGAAGCCCACCACGTAAATGCCAGCAGCACTAATCCACCGTTCTCTTTCTCGTTTCACCTCAGTACTGAAGCATCGAGGGTTACTGTCTGGTTATTATGGTAATTTATGTACCATTTGTAAGTGAGCTTTTTAGTACACTTTGCGGCCTGCTGCTTTGTAACAAAATGCACAGATCCTGCCGAGGGAGCCGACAGGCTCTGGCGAGAGGGCCTTCAAAGGGGGCCAACCTCCCTATCAGGGCCTGTCAACTTGCCGCCACTTCGCCTACCTGGCCGTCCCAAGGCGCCCTGTGGAAACTTGGTGGCAGATGTTGCTCCGCTAAGTTGGCTCTGAAGGGCCTCTGCTGCTCCCCTGTCTCCCCGACAACACAGCCGGGCTACTTTGGATCTCTGTATTTGTGCCTGGGGCGACTTTCACTGCCGCAGCTGAGTCCAACCCCCGCCACTGCCTTTGGTGTGGGAGCCCCTCGGGCAGAAAGTGGGAGAGCGGGGGCCACCCTGCTCCCCTAGGCTGTCTCTTCTGACAATCCAGGAGTGTATGGTGGGGAGAAGGGGTGGGGACGGCTGGGCGGGGCAACGGACAGGGACCCCTGGGATTCCTTGTCAGGAACAGATGTCCGTGACAACCTGCTTCCTTGCACCTGTATGAGTCGCTGTGACAATGTGGATTTGCAGCTGAAAAATTCATAACCCTGGAGGTCTCCCACGCTACATCAAAGGCTCCACGTATGCAGTGTACTTTGGCTCCTGGGCAACTGTAGACACTGCAACTGTGCCTGCTACCAGCAGGAGATCAACTGCTCTTCAGGGCTGCATTTGGCCAACTTGATCAAAGACCCAAAAGTGCATTTTTCCCCTTCAGTGTTTATATGTCAATCACAAGTGACTTCTATGACACATTTGAGCTTCGAAAAATAAATAAATAAATTCAACACCAGCATTTATGTTATTTTCAGGAACAGTATTCAGTAAAATCAAAATTAAAACAAAATGTACTATATGACAGCCTCACAGTTGTTGCAAACTTGAAAAATCGCTGCTACATTCACATTTAGGACTACTCTATGGTCCCACATGTACCATATCACCCATAGGCAGCTCTAGTTAGGTGCACCTCACAGAAGAAACGTTTTGGAATCAATGGCAGATTAGAGATAGAACACTGTACAACATTGTCTTTTTTTCCTTTTTCCATATCACACACAGCTCATGTAGTGACTGATAATATTTCCTTCCCCAAAAATACAATATGTGAACTGAAAAAAGGACACATGACTCATACAGTCAAAAGAGGTAAGCTCACAAAACAAGAGGCCTTTTTGTAATGTGTCATAAGACATTTATATTAATATCATATTAATAGGGTATTTAAAAAAAGAAGGGGTCTTTCCACTTGGATTTAAGGCCAAATTAATGCAGAAACTTGGTATTCATATATTACAGCAATGATGCTTGATGCAGTATGGTCTAAATGAGCTCCTCATGCAACATTTGCATTTATTAATTTCACAGATGCTCTTCTCCAAAGTGACATACAATTTGGAGGTGGCTACTAAAAACTGTCCAGGATGCTGTGGGTGCAGACACCAAAGAGCAGATTGAGGTGGGGGTTTTCATGGGGTGGAGACAATATGAAAAACTGCAAGTGGGTTATGGTGTTGGGGTGGGTGGGGGCAGCAGCGTTAACTGTCGTTTGTGGTTCCATACTTTAATTATCTATTTTTTCCTGCAACTGCTGTGTTCACAGCAATGCAGTGGAATCTGGAAATATTAGGGCTATATATATACACACACACACACACACACACACACACACAGGATTGAAAAATACTATTTATAAAATCCATGCTGATCACTGCAGAGATCTCAACAAAGGACAAAACAATTTTGTTTGGAGGACAGTCCACCAACTCAATCACCTTCCATGGCCCTAAAAAGGGGACTTAAGCAATAACGTGTTCGGCTGAATTTTCACTTCCATATTCGGTCCTGTCTGTCACATCCTGCCGTGAACCACTCCAGCTGTTGGTAACATGACTAAACTGTGACTAACAGAAATAGAGATGCACAACACTTGGCAAATCTCACCTCTACAGCAAACATACCTTGCTGCACTGCACAAGGTAGAAGGCATCTGCAGGCACCACATTCAGTGGCTCTGTTTATGTTGATTCTTAATATATTTCCTGCTGTAAAATTTAAATAGCAGCTAATGACACGTCAGTACACATGCAGGGCATGTTTTGCCTTTACAAGAAGCAAAGTGCTACAAACAGTCTCTCTTGCTCTCTTTCATTACAGAGGTAGTGGTTTTTTCTGGGTCATGCCAGGCCCATTGTGTGTTCAGCTTGTGGCTAACCTTTTCTCCCCCCGTTGGCCTCATGAGAGAAACACGGTCATACTGCCGCCGTAGGAGAGCCCACAGAGCATCAAGACGCCCCTGTAAAGAAAAAGCTAACATTACAAAATGTCTATAACTGAATGGGAGTAGTCGAGGAATAAAAGAACAAGGATGAATAGGGTATTGAGACATTTCTGGTGTGCTACCATACTATGCAACAAAAATATAAGGTGACTGGGACAGCAGTTTCGAATAGCAGTGTAGTACAAATTAAGCATACTAGTCAAGGTTACAAAATAACTGATGTGCATTAGTTGAAGCACACTTCAGTAAGGTAATGTAAATTACTTTTTAAAATATCCAGTGTTATGCACATAAAAAATAAACAGCAATGTTATTATTAAAAGTTACAATTAGTGCACCACTTGGATTTACCTTAATAGGCGTATACCACTTGGACTCTTGTTGGTAAGTAGGGGGTGGTCTTTGAGGAGTTTTCTTCATGATAGGCTCCTCTGCCTCCTCTTTTATGGTCACCACTGCATTTTTGGCTTTCTCCAATCTTGCCCCTTCCTCCGTGGAGCCTTTTTCTCCCCAGCGCACCTACATCAATACCAAAATGGCTACTGGATGATTTTCCCCCCCGTTCTGCACACTGACCAAACAAATTCTGCGATACAGTAAAATATTTAAAGACATGAGAAAACAACAAGCTCAGTAGGACACTCACAAGGTAACAAACAAGGCCTTAGTTTGGTAGGCGTATAAGAATATAAACAAGTATGTGTAGGTGTTCGTGTACAAGTGGCTGACCTCCATTCGTTTAATCCCTCCGGCACCTCGTCCCCCATAGTAAGAAGCATCTACAGTAGGCCATTTTTTCTTGGGAAGGGGGTCTGGCTCAGGCTCCTTGACAAATGCAGAAAAAAAATATTATTTTTGTTGTTGTCAGACTCTTGCTTTTGTTCATTTACATTCAACGGAGACAGCAGAAATACTGCTGCTGCTGTTGTTTTTGTACCTTCTAGTCGTTTGCACTTCAAGAACTGCATTTTCTTCTCAATACTGGATATGTGCATGACTAATAGTCATCTGCCTTCAACATAGAAAATTTGTCATATGATGTAAACAGAACTTATATTGTGTTAATGCTTTCTCTAAGGACTAAAAATGCAACTTGACCTGTTGTGGGGAAAAAAGTAACACTGCCTTGTTTGACAAAATAAGGAAAAGCAGATTTGTAGCTCTTCTCTCAGTGGGAAAGTGAGGTTATCACAGCATTCAGCATTTCTGATGCAGAAGAAAAACAAATTGAAAACAAAATAAAATTGTTCTTATTCCAAAAAAAAAAAAAATCCCAAGCTGTTTACCGGTTCTCGTGCAGGTGGGGGTGGTGGAGGGGGGTCCTTGATAACCTGTAACGGAGTCAGAAGCATATGAGCAATGTGAGCTGTACAGCGTAGCACTCTTCCCCTCACTGTTTTCAGGAAGTCTGAATAAGCTTTCAACAGAACCTCTTCAGGCAAGCATCACTGCCCTTTTTAATATTTTAATTAACTGGACATGGTTCAGTGCTTTTAAATAACCCAACAAACAGTCTTTGAGATTTAATTAGCAGTCAGGCACTGCCCATGGCCTAATTCCACAGACAGGTGTCTGGTAAGGCCAAGTCAGAGCAGAGCCATCAACCCAGTTAGTTAAATATTCCTACTTGCATTTAACCAAACTAAATATTCTTTATTATTAAGCATTTTAGTATGAACATGGATTTCTTGACACCTTAAGATTTTTCAGTAACATGCAATTGAAAATTAGAATTTGCACAGAATGTCATCAACAACAGAATGGCATCATCCCACTTGAAGTGCTGCGTGAAAGTTTTTTTTTTTTTTAAGCCTCTAGTGCTCACTCACACACTGACCAACTATGTAAAGCTCAGTCATAGCAGTTCACGGCCTACACCGGAAGCTCACAGCACTATGCTAAGCAGGGTAAGCCCTGGACAGGATACCAGTTCATTGTCAGTTAGTCTCAGACACACACACACACACACACACACACACACACACACACACGTTCATGTACTACAGACAAATACTTTGAGAAAATACCAAACGTATTCAGCATTTTTGCATATGACCATCTTTCTATTAAAATGTAAGAAGCTTGAAAAAGTAGTTACACAGGGTACATGGCACAGTGGTGAAGATAATAATGCTGGTGCCTCACAGCTCCTTGACTTTGGTTTCCGATATGAATTTAAATCTGGCCTAGTCCACGTGGTGTCTGCATGTTCACCCCATGCTCACCCCATGTTCAACTTGGTTTCCTCCCACAGTCCAAAGGCATGCGCAGAAGGTGGTAATGGTAAACCATTTCCGTACCCTCCCCTACCACGAAAACCACGTGAGTGGTGCCAAGAGATTGTTTCGATTTGATGACACTTACCCAGCCCTAGAGTATACTGAGGTAAGGCAAGACACACCAAACAGCATACAAGTTCTATTTTACTACTGCATGAGGTTCAAGAGGAAGAAGAAAGCTGTGAAAATGTATTCTGCTACAATCCAACCTTAAAACAAAACAGCACTTTCAGACCTCACGTAACGTACATTTCAGGTCTCTGGTTTGAGATAGTGATTAATTTAAGCAATTTTAGGTACGAAAACCATGGTAAAATCTGCTTCTATTGAAGAACTCTGATAGTACATTTATTAGATGAAATAATAAGCGGTCATCAATATAGTATTTGAAATTAATCTCAAATTCTGACAGCATTATCTCACACACCTTCCTGTCTTCTTTTTACTACAACTTGAGAGAAGCCCTCAAAACGGGAAGCAAGCCACACTTCAAAAGACATAAATATACCATAGACATTTGATACTCCTTTACCAAAGTACTCTTATAAAAAAAAAATTCCAGAGAAATATGTCACATTATCAGCTGAACAACTGCTTCATTCATATTAAAGAACAGTTACACTATGGAACTGTGGTCATTATAATAGAAAATAAGCACTCAACGCCAATGAATTAGTCTAATATAGCTGGCAAACTGTAAAACAGTATACTCTTCATGTAGACCCCAGGCTGAAAAATTACTCTTATGTTATCATTTACCCATGGTCAAACACATTTTTAAGAAAAGAAAAGAAAAATATCATTGTGAAAAATGACAAATGTTGCCCATTCAAATCTCTTGAAGACTGTCTAAAACTTGTTCAATATAAAAACAACCTCAAACTTGGAATAATTTGCTGATATTTAATAAGAATTATACAATTCAAGGAGGGGGGCGCGGTGGCGCAGTGGGTTGGACCAGGTTCTGCTCTCCAGTGGGTTTGGGGTTCGAGTCCCGCTTGGGGTGCCTTGCGATGGACTGGCGTCCCATCCTGGGTGTGTCCCCTCCCCCTCCGGCCTTACGCCTTGTGTTGCCGGGTAGGCTCCGGTTCCCCGCGACCCCGTATTGGACAAGCGGCTCTGAAAATGTGTGTGTGTGTGTGTGTGTGTGTGTGTGTGTGTGTGTATACAATTCAAACCATTAACAGTAACAAACTAGCATTATAAGAAGCTCTTAAAATTACTAAACAATTATGGAGGATGTATGTGGCAAAGGAAGCCTGAAATTAACAACATTCTTATACAGCATGACAAATTATTCATAAAAAAAATCCATGTATATTTTCTACAGAGACAACCACGGACATAATATGACGGTTTTATGGAGTACTGGTTTTGGGTTCCCAAAAATATGATCAACTTGCACTTTAACTATATCCTCTCCAGATTCTCAAAAATTAACTAAATATTGCAGACAGTATATTTATGTTGACCTGATTTCAAAAGATGATCTGGCAACATCTGTACTTGTGAACTAAACACAAGCAGTTCCTGTACTTACTTTGAAGATCCCATAAGTCAAGAAGTGTCAGGATGGACTAGTGACATGATGGTTACTAATTTAATACCATGCCAATACACTGAACTTAAATATTTAACTGCAGAAGGATACCCCATATTATACAGACGCTACGATTTTAACTTTTTTCCTTGCATTAACTTTGCTTTCACATTTTTCTATTTACAGCCTGCATTTTGACTTTTATGAAAACAAAAATGCAGAATCCAATATGAGTGCAATACAAGTGGAAGGTAACAAACATGGTTTACTTAAGACTCACATGTCTGCAGCCATGTCTCTTTTTCTTAATGTAAAATTGGAGAATTTAGAAGTGTGCCACACTTGGATAATTTTTCAGGGTTGCAGTCAAATTAAAAGGTTTCATTTGAAGGCATTTCACTCACCACAGTGCAGCAGAGGGGCCAGAACCACCACATGAGTGCCAGGGCCAGAAGCAAGAGAAGAACCAGGAACACAATGATCACCACCGTGCCATCCGACTGACACACAAAAAATATGAATTAATCAAACTGGAGTCATGTCACTGAAATGACAAATTAAGGCAAATGGAGCCACAGAAAAAACTGTTACACTTACACATGTTGTGGCAGTGATGGTAACAGCACTTGCAATGAAGGAATGGCCGCTGTTCAAGCTGACCAATACTTCTACTGATCTGTTAGAAGGGGGGAAAAAAGAAAGAAAAATATATATAATTACACTATAAAAATCTGGTAATTGCTTTGCTATAGTGTATGGATCTACATCACAGGTCTTTGACGTTTTACAATATAATAATGCCCCATTTTTACTTAAAATGGGTTATATGGCAATTACTTAAGTGATGATTTGAATGAAGCAATAAAGAGTGTAGCTTGATGAAAAAGCAGCAAAACTTAAGTTCTCTGAGGACTGGACTTGAGCGTGTGTGCTATAGATAGGCCTAATGGAGTAAGTACACTAATGATAAATAGTGCTATAATTAACACATCATAATGTACTTTCCTGCTTGATAACCATTACAGTGCACTGGATATTTAAGCAAACTTAGGTGTAACGGGATGTGTATTGATACTACATAAGCCATTCCATCATGTATTGTACACTCAAATTCGGAAACATCCCTAGTTCATTATCTGAGCGTAATGCCGTGTGGTGCAGTGGACAGCTGGAAACCTGTGTTTTTCTGAGATGACAACTGCAAAGGTAGCCCTCTTTTTGGTTTTAGCCTCAGGCATTGCTGTTGGCCAAGCTGTACTCCAGAGGGTCAAACAATGAATAGCAGGCAGATGACTAGTCCTTTAATACCTACTGATTTCAATTACAGAGAAGCATTGCCCATGTATCTTGGGATTCCTCAGTACCATAGAAAGCCAAATAAATATAATTTTGTTTGCATCAATTACATCTGCTTTGCTCTTCACTTTCATTGTTATTGTTTATGTTATTGCAATTAAATGCACAGCGTTTTTGAATGTAATACCATGCAGGTAAAATTTTGTTTTTCTTCAATATCCTTCACACTTACTTTAATACCACTCTTAATATCTTTAACATGAACAAATAAGATATTTTGACAATTTCCTTGGTTGCACATGTAGCGGCCGTTGCCCTCTTTCAGAGACTCGAACAACGTTGTATCTGTACAGCAGCCCTGGTTGTCTGTTATCTGCTCTCAACATTGAGTCATATACAAAAATAAAAGGCCACTCTAGGCAGTAGAGAAGAAGATCAACCACCGTATATCTTGGAAGGACTACAACAGAGGGTCCATTGTTGATCAAGAATGGTCAGTCCAGCTGGACAAGATAGGACCGGATTCTCAGTTATTCCGCTGAAAACAGACATGCATTTAGCCCTTGACAAAAATTTTCCACAGTCGAAGATGCTAGATTCTGTGAAAGTATTCTTCAGATATATAAAAATATAAAACAAAATGTGCAAAGAAGTATTTTAACTGTAATTTTAATAAACATTGATTGAATTGCACCATACACTTGTTAACTGGGATATTTTACATCATTTAAGTCAAATGTGAAAAGAATAGAAGTGCAAAGTTACGCATGAGTCAGTGCAATATATTTCAGTTTAGGGTTTTTTAAAAAAAAAAAAAGGTTATCCTTCTCTGAATATCTAATATTGGGCAGCAGAACAGGTTGTTCAAACAGCAATGTTTCTGCAATTTTATGAGAAAGACTGTACGATTTTCCCCATTGTACAACACACACACACACACACACACACACACACATTTTCGGAACCGCTCGTCCCGTACGGGGTCGCGGGAACCGGAGCCTACCCGGCAACACAGGGCGTAAGGCCGGAGGGGGAGGGGACACACCCAGGACGGGACGCCAGTCCGCCGCAAGGCACCCCAAGCGGGACTCGAACCCCAGACCCACTGGAGAGTAGGACCCGGTCCAACCCACTGCGCCACCGCACCCCCTCCATTGTACAACATTCTGTATGATTCCCGCTTTTAATCATCAAGTAAGGACAGGTAAGATAAGCGGAAACATTTTCACTTCCTTATTTTCCACCATAAGCTGCTATTACAAACAGCTTATGACTGGACTTCTACATATTGCAATAGCAACATGGAGCACAAACAAAGAACTGGAATAAGAATCACCAAACTGCTAGTTCTCAGTTCACGGTTCCAAAGACTAGAGAGGAATCTAACGGTGTAACATTAGTCTTTGAATGAGACCCTATTCCTGGCAGCCCCTATCTGCCAAGACATGGTATGGGATAGTGACTGTGCCATATCTCTGACCGTTCCATAAGAACGGCTTCATCTGTACCCGACTCCAACCACACACACACACACACACACACACACATTTTCAGAACCGCTTGTCCCTTACGGGGTCACGGGGAACCGGAGCCTACCCGGCAACACAGGGCGTAAGGCCGGAGGGGGAGGGGACACACCCAGGACGGGACGCCAGTCCGTCGCAAGGCACCCCAAGTGGGACTCGAACCCCAGACCCACCGGACAGCAGGACTGCGGTCCAACCCACTGCGCCACCGCACCCCCTCTTTTTCGACTCCAACCACTGAACCATTATTTTACAAACCTGTTTACTAATACAAATTTGGAAAATTACTATACCTGCCACTAAAGTTTTCAAGTTATAACCCCCTTCTGTTTTACCATAAATGGAAGTGAAACATCAGCCATACAACGGTGGGATAATGAAGAATTTTAAAACAGTGCAATGATACAACAGCATGCCACAACTTATTGCCCCACCAGTGAATTACTGAAAAGAAATGTTATACAACCCAATCCATCAGATTCTCAGCACTTACTTCAGAGGAGTAATGATGCAACACAAAAAAGCAAAGGAACAATCCTTTAAGTTAGAGTCAGTGTAAGACTAATACCTGACATTGATTCTAATTACAGCAAGCCACGTCCGGACTTCTGCAGGACAGCAGTTTACAATAAACAAAAGACACTGAAGCTTATGGGGATGTAACAAGCCATGTGGAAGAAAAGTAGCTCATAGGTAAGTCCAAACAAAACATGGAGAGAATGCTACAGATAATGTTAGCGTATTACCATTACAAAAATTCACGATTTGATAAGTTGGATTAACTCTATTGTAACATGATCTGAAATGTGAAGTATTTCTAAGTTAGTTAAATAAAAACCTTGTTTGAACCTTTCAGCAAATGCTAGTGGGATTTGTGGTTCCATGACTCATTGCAAAATTTCAAGGGGATGGGCCTGAACAAAAATACAAAAAGACACAACCAAGTTATTCACTGTTTCTGAGCCAAACTGCATTCCCATAATGCTCAGCCATACTCCATTGCATATAACTCATTCGACGGGGATCTTGTCGCATACTTACTGTCCGACTTCATGCAGCACAGGTGCTGGACACAGGATGTAGTTGTCATAGGCTTCACTTGGCTTCTCCTCTGGAAAATGGGACATTGAGTGAGTTCCCAGTGTCAGATCATTCTGCAAGGGGAAGCTGGGAAGTGTGTTTGATTCCAGATGTAAACCATTAGCAGGCTAACAGCAGGATCCTGCTAACCCTAAGGCGGAGGGCTCCAACTCTTCAGACAAAGACCAGTTTTCTGCAAGCACAAGCTATTTCTTTTTTTTTTTTACAAGCTCCTGTAAAGGTGTCTCTTCAGCTTTGCTGAAAGCCTTGTCATTTAAGGGCCATGAAGTCATGTAGGCTAGAAAGCTGTATAAAAAGCATGTGCTTCCCATGTGTTTAAACGCTGTCATTATGGTCGTCCATAATTACAAAATAGCATCTCTCTCTCAGACATCTAGGGAGGAAGTCGGTGCTCATGTGGCCCAACCAGAATAGGCATCTAACAATTTGCATGGCAGCAACACAAAAGTACCAAATGAACCACGTACGGGTCAACAGCCTTATAGGCCACTCCAAAAAGAGACAAACCTATTTTAGCCATTAATAATAAGCTTTGAACCAAACTGTGGCAGATGACTTAAGTAATGTTATAACATTGATTCCAACAAGCAACTGGGCAGAAAAAGTATTAAAAAAAAGAAATTAAAGCATGACCCACCATTTGGCCAGTTACGATCAAAGTGGGTGGCTGAACCACACTATTTCCTAATCTGTATAGACCAGCAGACCCTGGTTCACAGGTTATACGTACAGTAAGCTCAAACAAAAATGTATGCCTCCAACTTCTAGCTCTTAAACTCATATTACAAGAATTGGACACTTATGAAACCTTTAAAATGCAATAATTTGTTTGTGCCACCACCATCTCACAAAAATGGGGCAAATGGATGAGTGAAGCAGGACGTTTTCATTCTACTTATATGGGCAAACAAAATCTAAGGCTCTTCCTTTTTTTTAAACAGATCCAAGTGCTAGAGAAGTCAACCAACCAACGTCAACAACTGCTTGTCCCGAGCAAGGTCACGGCGAGCCAGAGCCCATCCCGGAAACACCCTGGACAGGACGCCAGTCCATCGTAAGGCACCCCAAGCAGGACTCGAATCCCGGACCCGCCACACAGCAGGCACCGGCCGAACCCGCTGCGCCACCAAACCCCCCTACTACAGAAGTCTTGCTGCAAAATCCAAAAATCATTTTTAATTTATCCTAAAACTTAAGCAAATAAAGGTTTCCCCAAAACCACTGCAATGCAATTATATTGTAAAACTGCTATATTTAACTTTTTTATGCAGAAAAGCATCCCAAAAATATCATACCAGTGTATTATGTGAGGTTAAGGCTTAAACTAAATCTGGATGTGACCTAACGGATAAAATAAACATCCAACACTGTTACAATACAGAAAACCTTGCACATATGACACTCGACTTTATTTTAAACAATACAGCATTTACAAAAAGCATCACGGACATTACCCTATGAACTTTACCATCATCAAAAACTTCTCTGGCATATGAAGTAAGTAATGTTAATACTGTGAGCAGCGTACATGCTGAACATAGTAATAATTCATGTTCACATTAATGAGAAAGTACTGTTGGTAATAACAGGTGATAATGTGGAAAACATTCCCCTCACAAATCAGCAGATGCACAGGTCATGTACTTGGCACATTTCCACAGTAAGAGTTTATCATCAAGCAATGGTTAATCCTTTAACAAATCACTGTGTTGCACTGAAGTAAAAAATAAAAAAAAGCTTTACTTTAAAAAATTGTACTTACTATAGGTCTGTCCATTAAGAACGAAACTGCAGACTGTTGTATCTGTGCCACTCCTCAGTCTGAAACCGTTTCCTCTCACTACAACATTGAAGGTTTCTAAAGGATGTAAACATGAGTGCAAGTTAGTAAATGCTTCCACAATGGGGATGTGAACCATGTTAACAAAATTAACACGTACCATTCACGCAGACACTGGATGGTTCCACTGATGTAATTTCTATGCAGGACCGTTTCAAAATCTGTGGAAATATGATTAAAAACATTAATGTGTGTGTCTGTTAATGTGTGCGGTATCTGAGTCAGCGTAAGCAAGTGTACTTTTCTACTTAACTGCCTGTTGGACTAAAGCATTTTGATAAGCACTTTGTCCAAATGAGAAAATAAAAGAAAACATGTTATGGCTCAGAAGTCAATGGGAAATATTCCTCAACGTTAAATTTTTTCATGTGTCCTACTCTAATAAATCTGTATTGATGCTACGACAGAACTGTTACAAGCATTAGCATTCTGTACACTGGAACAATAAATATTTCTTACAACAACACTGTGGGTAAATCAGGCAGATCTCTCTCACACACACACACACACACACACACACACACACACACACACACACACACATTTTCTGAACCGCTTGTCCCATACGGGGTCGCGGGGAACCGGAGCCTACCCGGCAACACAGGGCGTAAGGCCGGAGGGGGAGGGGACACACCCAGGACGGGACGCCAGTCCGTCGCAAGGCACCCCAAGCGTGACTCGAACCCCAGACCTACTGGAGAGCAGGACCCGGTCCAACCCACTGCGCCACCGCACCCCCCCAGGCAGATCATTAAATTGGAAATATTTGTATTCTATCACAAATCTCTATTTTCACTGATGGCCAGTCATCAGTGAGTATTCCAATGCCACAGCTTGGCCATACAGCTATATGTATTCAGCAGCCCTCAGGTGGCACAAAAGAGGTGGACAAGGTGCGATGCATTGATTAAAATTACTGATTTTAAAATCTGTGACACATTTGAGCTGGAATTTCTTGGGGATGGGTTAATTCTGTGGTACCACTAGACAGATTCATAAACTGCTGGACTCTTTGCTCAGTGTGTTAAAGAGCTCATAGCAAAGGTTAATGAAACTATGAATTTATTGAGATGATGTAAAATAGTGCTTGTGTTCCATGGCACGGGGGGGGGGGGGTTGGCCTTTGCCTGCTCTCTGTGGTGGGTCTGGGGTTCAAGTCCTGCTTGGGGTGCCTTGCAACGGACTGGCATCCCATCCTGGGTGTGTCTCCTCCCCTTCTAGCCCTGCACCCTAAGTTGCTGGGATAGGCTCCACTTGGAACAAGCGGTTTCAGGCAGTGTGTATGTGTATGTGTTTTACGGCACTAATAAACAAATACCATATATTTTTTGGATTTAGATCTCTTACCAATGCCAGTGTAGATGCCATTGGCAGACCCATCTTAAAACAACTTAATGCCATGTTTCCCACCCAAACTCAGAGAAATTAGTTGATTGCTCACTTTTAATGGCACAAGTGCCGGGCAAGGCGCAACTGGTGTTGTACAGAGAAAAATTCAGAAATTCCATCGTAATGGCTATTATGTTCAGTTGTGTGCTCAACAAATTAATTTGATCATACAGAATGTAGTATTGTACACACCAGTCGCCTGTGTTTTCTTTTCAAATCTCAGCTTTTCTCCCCCTAAATTAGCAATGACAACTAGTGTGCTAGACAAAATTGTGGCAGAAATACTCTGAAGACTCTCTCACACCAGATGGAACTTCTGCAGAAGAGCAGTGAAAGACCTAATTTAATGTTTCCAAAAAATGCAACAGTCCAATATTTTAGATCCCACTACTGTCTGAAAAACAAGGAGCATCCTCAGGCTGCCGGAGGATGAACAGCTCCATTTTTTCTGGATTCATTTCACTTTGTAATGCCCCACATGGATGTTCTTTTCAGCCAAAGCAAAACACAGAGAGTGTATGTCCAGAAAGCTTTGTGAAGAATATAGAAATGCTACAGCAGGCTGTTTTCTCTTTTGGCTCCACAAACTCAGCATGTCATTAATGTGTCCAGATTAGCAGACAAAAAAAAGAGGATAGCCAGTGAGGTGCACGACCCCATCACTGCACATGCCAAAGAGATATGCGCCTTCATTAAACATCCGGTAAGTGCCACTATTTTAAAGAGTGATGCTTTTAACACCTACAAACACTGCTATTATGATGTGGCACTTATATGCACAGTGCAGGCTTACCCTTAACAGCTGTTGGACTTTTGTGACAAACAGCTTTCACGGCTGAAGTAGCCCTCTGGCTCTTTTCAAAGAACAGCATCCAAGACACTTTCTCTCACGATAACGTTTATACAGATCTACACTGCAACATGTCCCAAGACTGCAGAGAGCACTCAAGGTCATTAAAGCAGAGAAACAACTGGTCGGTTTCCTAGATGACACTGAGCAATGCTAGTCAGTGCCGTTTCAAACACAATGACCGCCAACATTTATTTAAACCCAGCACATAATACACGTTCAAAACATTATTAATATTTTGTATTTTAATGTAATGAAACTGGTACCCTTGCAGACTATCAGGTACATATATTGGCTACTCATATGCACCGAGTTGTTTGGGTGTAGCTTCAAATCCAGCTCACGCCAAGCGGAGTTCTCGTTCTCCTCGTGTCCGCTTGGGTTTCATCCCACAGTCCAAAGATACATTGCTCAGGTGGAGGAGAAGCAGTTAACATGAGTGAGTCAGCACCATTTCGTTTCAATGTGCTAAAGGTAAACATTTCAGTATCAAATGATGTATATTTTGTTTGTGAGTGTTAAGTGTACAGTACATAAATACAAAAAATGGCTGAAAAGCGCAGGTACACAGCTACACAGTATAACAAAAGTAAGTAACGAAAGGAAACTGACTTGTTATAAAGTGTTGTTCTATGAATGAATTTGTTGCCAAAAAACAAAGATGTAACATGTAAGGATGTCCACTCTTGCCAAGCTCAGGAAAACACCCCTAAACTCCAAAGAACAAATTCCCTGGAAATATTTCCTCTTGCCCAACCATCTCCAGGTGAAGAGCCCCACTTCTTCACCAACAAACTCCAAGTAAATACTGTATTTCCAATTTCTTTCCACCAGCCACACACACACACACACACACACACACACACACACACACACACACACACACACACAGAGGCTGAGGCCGCTTGTCCCAAGCGGGGTCGCAGCGACCCGGAGCCCAGCCTGGCAACGCAGGGTGTAGGGCTGGAGCGGGAGGGAACACACCCAGGACAGGATGCCAGTCCGTCACAAGGCACCCGAAGCAGGATTTGAACCCCAGACCTGCCAGAGAACAGGACCCGGCCAAACCCGCTGCGCCACCGCATCCCCCTCCACCAACTATCTCCTCATAAATAGTCTCCATTTATCTCAAACAACCAACTCCCAAAAACATATCCCCATTCCTCTCGAGAAGCTGACGGCCGACATTCGAGGCCAGCAGTGACTTCATTGTTATCCTGCCAGGCCAAGTACTTGACAGTGGAATGGCCTTCAAACAGAGGAATGCAAAAAGGATTTGCACGGTCCCTATTCATTCAAATTCATTCGTTTTCATTCTTTCAGTACCAAGCAAATCCAAAACCATTAACATGCACAAAATGGTACTGTCGGGGAAATGTTTGGCAAATGGAAAGTATGGCCTCAAAAACTGGCAACTGTTCCTTAAAAAACTGGCTGCTCTGGCAACTTGTATATAAACATGATGACTTCAGACCTTGATCCCCTGTCCCTGTTGTGTTCAGAGAGAGCTCAATAACACAGCTCTGAAGGGTCATCCAGAGTTAACCCATATCATAAATTTGATTGAATATAGCCACCCCCCGACTATCTCGAAACACAAAGGAAGTAGGAAATACTTCACAAAATGTTCCTGTGGCACAATTAAGCAATTGTGTCCAGCTGGCCTACAGGCTAATAGTTTCCTCCTGTATCTAGTAAATTAATGTTCTGTCTGAATATCTGAGTAAACTTGCTATAAAACACTACCAAAATAACCAGTTTCTTCATGTACCAGAAATGTGTTTTTAAATCACCTTTTACGCTCTTGTAGTGCATGCTTCGTGGCTTACGTCAGAGTAAAACAGCTCTGATGGAACGAGAGATTTACCACATCAGTCATTATGTACAAGGCACTGATGTTTCAAAATGTACACAGTGCCTCGGCATATTTGCCTAAAAGACCTGCAAATACACAAATGAAATTAGGCTCTGATTAGCATAAAACCATAAAAGCAAATTGAATTCTCCCCTTATCATTTCTGTAACTAGCACTGGAGAAAGTGATACCTTTAGTACATTTACATAATCCTTGTAGGTTACATATAAAACCTCAATATACTTCTTAAAATAGTATATTTATACAACATTTAGTATTTTTTGCAATTTTTTAATCAGATCAAAAATTAGTTTTTTTTGTATTCAACTTTTGGAAATTTTTTGCATTTTAAATTATTTAAAGGTAATTAACTGGTGTCTTGCATCTTTTGCCACAGACAGCATGTTTTCTAAGAATTAAAACTAGCACTATACTAGTGGTACTGCAGTTTGTCTTTCCTTAGTAAATCAGACTGCACTGCAACCCTCTGTGCAAAAATAGGAAGAACTGAAGGACTGAGATTAATAAAAATAGAGTTCAAACAAGCTGCTGGTAACTCCACTGGCTGTGTAAATGCTACGCTGATGATCCACAACTATGAGATGACTTCTGAGATATTTCTGTCTTGGCTCACTTGGGAAACCCTCAAGGGGAAGGGTGAGGTCTGAAGCAGTAAGAGATCCTCAAAATCTACTGATGTCTTCTGTTCCAGAATTCATTGAGATCTGCAGCCCATGTAATAGTACAGCTGTTCTAACATTGAAAACATTCACATCGATTCAAGCTTTTTTCTCCTCTTTTTTCCAGTGAAATTACTGATTGGGGGAATTCCTCTGGCTTAATCAGTCCAGCTATTGTAGAACATGGTGTACAACAGCACAAAAGGAATCACAAAAACAGATTTAGTCTCTACCATGGCTGAACAGTTAAATCTGTGAAAAAGACAAATACATTACAGAAACCTTACCGAATTTACAATGCCTTTTAGAGCTTGAAACCCTCCTATCACGGGGAATACTTGATCTTTTGAGTCAGCCACATCTGCAAGCTGCAAGCAAAACAATGCACATAAATTTCACTGTCAATGCAGTAAAATAACTGTTGGAATGCTGAATTAACTTTTAAAAAAAAAAAAAAAAAATCATCAGTTTGACTGCTCCACTTTCCTGTAATTTTGACAGCAATTTCCTATTAGTTAAGCCTGGACTTAACTGGTAGGAAATGACTGCAACCAGGATGGAGAGCATACCACAAAACACTACAGAGTATATAGAAAACAAAGACTACATAGAGATTTGACAATTACAACATAGCAGCCTAGTGGTTAAGATAGAAGAGTGACTATCCCACTATGCCATTACAATGTATCATGCAATAAACACTTCAGAACATAAACAAAGGGGAGCATTATGCCATTTACTTTAACAGTGCAGTGTTACAGTACTTATTTTAAGTCAGGTGCCTGGAGTAAAAGTGAAAAATTTGAGGACAATTTTAAAATTGTATTAAATAAATAAAAATAGTAAAATAGCAGTGAGGACTTCATTTAAAAACACAATGTTACAAATTCAGCTGAAATAACGAACTGTGATTCTGCCAAATTACATTATGTGTTTTGGCCTTCACATGCAGCTTTGCCTCACATGCTGCTTCCTTTACATTTCCCTTCTCTTCCCATCCTTGTCTAACATGGGTAATTTAAGCTTCCTGAATTCCTTTCAATGGGACTACAAAAAGGAACTGAAAAGGGAGAGGGCCATTCAGTCAGCACCCTACCTGGTCCTCATCAAAGTCTTGCACACCGACACAATAAACCCTTGCCCCGTACTCCCTTGCGATGTTTGCCTGGAATAAGCAAAAGAAAAAAAAAAAAAAAAAAAATCAGATTAAAAAATTCAGTTATTACCCATCATTCATCTCATCACGTAATAACGAAGTGCCATTTAACTGTACAAATAAAGGTGCATGTGACACTCACCTGTTCCACTGTCAGTTGGTACAGGTAGCCCTGCAGCTTTCCATCTGTCAAGGCAATTATGATGCTGGATGACTTTTTGGCTTGTGCCTTCATCTGTTCGGATGCCTGTGCAAAAATGCATTGAGAACCATTTCAGAAGTCATACTATAGAACAAGTTTATTGTAAGATTTCATAACATATTTACTAATGTTTCACTAACTTGCAAAATGCTACATACACATTTGTTCAAACACTGCAAATGCAGAATGCAAGTGTGCTGTTACTAATTAAATTTCATCTGATCAACCGTAGCCTTAAACTAAAACTGCTCTTCAGAGGTTCTGCTGGGAGGCAAAAAGAGAAACTCCAGCTTGACAGGAAGTCTGATTTAGATCAATGAGAATTTATTTCCTGAATGTACATGCCAAGTGAACTGCTGGAACCAAACAATGATAACAGCTTTCGAGTTTAAGCTGGGCAACCAACAAGAACAAGAAGGAAAAAAACTATAATGCAACAAAGGTGGATTGCTGGAATACTTATACGGAGTGTGTGGTTATTATAGAACACAAGACTCTACTAACATAAATGTTTAAGAAGGATAAACCTTTTGAAAAAATTAAAGGAAAAAAGTGCTCACTCTGCTCATATTTTCAAAGGGAATTTAACTGTCATATTTCATTAAACATGCACATGTGGCAAGAAAATTAAATCCAGTATTTCAATAGTTGTACATACAATTACTGTATTTGTAGTAAGGTAATCAAATGAGGGATTTATACAGTTCACACTTTTAGAATACCAATAACCAACTATATTCCTTGATGTAAACAAAGACAGCACTCTGCTGTAAGTTTCATATTAAATATCAAGCCAACATATCTACTACAGTTGGTGGCCTACCTTTTTAAACCCTTCATGCATATAGGTTTCACCCGCTGGTTTGACAGCATGTAGTCGATTTAAACCTTGTTCTATTTCATACCTAAACCAAAACAAAACACAGAGCACGCACGTAATTAATGTTTAGCAACCAATTAATGCTGAAAATGACCAGGTTCTACAGATGTTGACAGAGCCTACAGCACTAGTCAATGCTAATTTTGCAAATGTCAGACATCCACTAATTCTATTGTTTTCATTTATTGTAAAATGTCAACTTGCCAGCGGGTCAAAGCATTCCAGGAGTTATAAATGTATTGCTGATGCCCATCCCTTCCGTGTTATTGGGGGAGGGGCATTATATTACACAAGACTTTAAGATGAAAATCCACCACATACCTGTTTCCAGTAAGGGGTAACATCACTTCAGCCCTTGATGAGAAAACAATGAAGGATACCCTCATCTGGGGGCTGAAACAACACATTCACAGGACTTAGGAACCAAGAACAAAACACCTTGCGGAGATATAGTAGGTCAAGGTATGCAACACGCAGCACATAGTGGTTATGTAGCCTAGAGGTTGCACGTTCAAACATTAGGAAACAACCCAGTGCTGCACTCCAACTGAGGAGTATGTGTTATGCTAGTTTATTAAAAGTATATTAAACAAAAGCAACTGCTTAGCTTCCTTAGATTATCAACCATAAAAGCTGAGTGTGCTAAACCACATTTTTTGATAGCTGCACTACTGCATTTTTTTTTATCCAATGCACCAATAAGAAATGATGAACATATTAAAGCTATGCAACGTAATAACGACAAAGCAACCCTCCTCTGGTGTAACTGGTAACTGAGAAACAGGCAGGAAGCAACTTTTCACAACATGATTCAAAGGTCTATCCGTTTCCTTGAGAGCTGCGCACCTACCATGTCACAGAAACCTCAAGATGAACTTCATCAAAAAATACGGTGAAAAAAGCACATCCACTTGTTGTTGCTTTAAAGGAAACTGTGCAATACATTGTGGCAGGAGGTAGGTGTTCTCTGTGCTGCTGAGGTCTTCTTGCAACGAAGACTGGAACTACATTTCTAACGTGATCGACTAGAAGATTCAGTTTTGCTCAAAAACGTGACTCGGTGATAGGATCCCAGAGCACCCTAAGACACAACTTCTATTCACTTTAGATACCCAGTTTATTCAGTATAAACGAGGGGGTTACATACACCTACTTATCCTGTCCACACTGATTATTATATTTGGCAGTGACAGTGTGAGCATACCATTAATTTTGTTTTATGTTAATTTTCACCATAACCATTTCACATACCAAATGCAACAGGCTACAATGTCTTTGTAAGACTGACCCCAAGCATTCTGCATTTGAACATAAGAGGCTGTTTATCTTCATATCACAGAAGTGCCATTTATCATCACCCACGAGACACATGGCACCTTCTCTGTCTTCGCCCACAATATTAGCACTTTGATATTTCAAATTCAGGTTTTAAAGTAGAGAAAATAACAGTAAGCTTCAACAAGAAATCAAAGTGGTAAATCTGATTTACTGCTCAGGGTATCGGTATACATGAATTCTATCGGGTCTGGCAATGCTGACCATTTTGAGACCTTTTTTTATGCTGATCTTTACATTTATTTATTTAGCAGACACTTTTCTCTAAAGCAACTTCCAACGAACTCTATTAGGTGGTATCAGCCCACACACCTTATTCACCAAGGTGACTTACACTACTTACAATGGTCAATCATCCATACATCAGTGGAACACACACTCTCTGCCACTCACATGCTATGGGTGAACCTGAACAGCATGTCTTTTGACTGTGGGAGGAAACCAGGGCACCCAGAGAAAATCCACACAGACACAGGGAGAACATAGAAACTCCACACAGACTGAGCAGGGGTCAAACCCATGTCTTCTCACACCACCCAAGCACTGTAAGACAGCAGCGCTACTCGCTGTGCCACCGCGCCGCCCCACATTCTTTACTTTAGTAAGTTGTAAACTTTTGCACAACTTGTGCACATGTTAAAATCACAAATCAGCAGAACTATAAAGCTAAACAGTAAAAAGTCTAATGGGACAGTGACAGACACAGAACCCAAGAGCACCCCCATCGAAAGGACCCATTAACAATAGTGCCACAGTCAGACCGCTCAAAATTAAAACTCAGAAAACTGAGCTAAGGGCTTGATTATTCAGTGTTTGGCTTTGCAAATCTGTTGCTAACATTACTTGTCCATCAGCAGCGGCTACATTATGTGGTGGTATTGGAACCATCAGTCCAAATGGCCATCCTCACAGTCCAGAAGTCTAATCCTCTGCCACCCACTCCCACCTGGTCCTTTGGCTAATTTCAACTGCAAAAAAAATCTTATATTTTGGACTGGCCGTCATCATCAGTGATTCCCACAAACTGAGGTAACACTGCATAAGTTAATATTGATCGCAAAGATCAAAACAGATGACTTTTTAGCAGCGATGCCATCTTTCAAAAGAATGTGTTAACTCCACTTCTCTGTCCCTCATACACTCACGGAAAGGTCCAGAGCAGCATAAAGAAGACAAATTCTGGTGTTTTTAAAATCTGCTTTATGTGGAATTATTTTTACAGACATGCTTCCAAACTTAAGATCCAGAAAAAAACTGAAACCCTTAGAAAGCTGCTTTTTAAAACAAAACTCTATTTTTCTTAATTTTTCCTATTGTATATATGTATCAACTTTTGTATTTCCCTTCTGATACATTCAAGCAGTATTTCTCCAGCTTGGTTTTTTTATGAGTATTTTGGTTTTTTAAGTAAAGGGATATTTACCTCACAAATCGGGAAGTAAGTTGCTCCACAAATCCATAGATCTCATGCCAGTTGTTTGCCACACTTCCTGACCTGGGAGGGGTAAAAAAAAACCTTAATCATACAATGACTACCTTGGATGCTGTAAACAGGTGAAACAGTATACTCACTATTTGCTCATGGGTACACCCATTACTACATCACTATTATGGTTGAGGCATGTTGCCTAACTTCCTGATTTATAATAGATGTAACCCTCAAGGTCCAGCAGGCCCTCAAGACCTCCAGGCATGTGTCAGGTAGCATAGAGGTTAGAGCTACTACCTTTGGACCCAAATGTCACAGATTCCAATCTCACCTCTGGCTTTAGTACTCTTGAGCAAGGCATTTACCCTAAAAAGCACCAGTAAGTACCCAGCTGTACAAATAGGCATATAATTGTAGGTATCAGACTTAACACTTTAAGGTGCTTTGGAGAAAAACGTCAACTAAATGAATGAAGGTAGTAGATTCCTGGACTCAACCCTGAAGGACTGTATTTAAATGACTGAAACATGACTAGATCAAAGCACTCAAAGCAAGAAAACTGGAACACACATTATCATTTGTTTTTAGACATTTGTAACACACCGCTATTAAATGTCTAATAAATTCTTTGTGGCCTAGCTAATAATAAACATTAAAGTGTGTTTGATGCAAACTGGATTATGCACTATATGGACTACTGTCAATATGGACATATGGCAACACTAATAAAAACACCAGAAGCCTTGAAGAGGAAGATAAAAGAAGCCCTGAAAGCACAACTGAGATTACAAAATCATTGAACAATATTCAATGTGAATATTAGTTATTACAATGACTGCAAACAGAAGCTTTGCAGCTATAAAAAATAGAACCATTTTATTTTATAATTATTGAGACCAAGAGTAAATATCAAGAGACAAAACACTAGAGTCAGCAAAGTCAGGGCCAACACTATGTTTCCCACCCTCAAAGCTTCATTAGTTATAGTTTGGCTGAAGTGTGTGTGTACAGTTTGACCTTCACACAATGACTATTCTGCAGGCTTAATTCAATTAAATAATTATGGCTCAATCTACATAAAGAGAACATAAAGGAGAGTCAAACTGTCAATATTTCTTTTCCCCTGCTCCCAGTGTCTCCCTCCTTGTCTTATCAAAACCTTTTGTTAGGATGAAGAGGTCAAAAGCTCACAGAGTATGTCATATATGGTGCATGCTCTCCAGGTGACTTGTATTTGGTGCATTCAAAGTGCATAAAGCCATTGAAAGCTTCACACTTGTAGAGCTCATCTATTAACTTCAATTGCCCACAATGCTTCATTTGTTTTTAGCATTTGGTAGGAACATATGAATTTTTTTTTTTTTTTAAGCTCATACTTTTATCCAAAACAATGTAGCACATTTGTACAGTGGGGTGTGTCAGTAGTTTCGTAATGGAAATGACCTTAACCTGAAGATACTACAGCACCAACTGGGACTGGAACCAACAGGATGTAAGTCACAATTCCATCTTTAACAACTAAACTATGTGCTGCACTGTAAATGAATCATGTTAACAACTGGGTAACAATGTACTACCTGTTTCAATTAGGAGAGATTAAGTTGAAAAGTAGCAGCAAGTGGTTTTGTGCTTAGTGCTGTTGCCTTACAACTTCTTTATGTTTATTCAAAGTGAATTACAATGTTAAGGTACTTACAATTATATACAGCTGGGTAATTTTACTGAAGCAATTTAGGGTAAGTACCTTGATCAAGGGTACTACAGCCAGAGGGGGGAATCAAACCTGCAACCTCTGGATCCAACGGCAGTAACACTAACCGTTATGCCCCTAGCTGTCCAAGTAAGAATACCTTTCTGTAGAAAGAGATAAATCATCATGAAACTGATTATGTATCACTGTAAGTCACTTAAAGGTAAGAGCCGAAATAGAGAGTTAGAATTTGTGTTCTCCTCCAAGGTCAAATAATACATAAGTACTAACATATGAACCCTGGCACACAGAACAAAGCAGCCAAACAAAAATAATAAATACAGGGTAAGATTCAGAAGAAAAGTGGCTATATTCCACACAAAACTGCACGGTTTGGTTTCCCTGGGGCTCTTTCAGTTGGATGAAATGTCACTGCTGGATTGTTGAGTCCAACAGGTTGAAAAGTAAGATTCACACATAAAAAAAAATTATTGTCCATGCTGGGTTGGAAATCAGCCCAATGTTTACACATGTTTACACACCGCAGTAAAGTGTTCTGCACCTCGAAATCCCACAAACAGCTGCAGCATTTTTCTCACACAGAACTGTCAGCTGTGATTTCTCAACTGATCGCGGGGAAAAGTGACACTTCTTTTGACTGAACTTGAAACGGTGTTTGAAAAGTTGTCTTCAATTTATCGCAGATTTTTTTTTTGTTCTGGCAGTAACAATGCCTATTGTCTTCGTGTTCTGCAAAACGTGTGATGCACTACTAAAACGTACGAAGTTCCTGCGGTGCTTGTTCAAGTCGCTCCGCTCACGGATCGCTCCTCGTCGCGCAGCCGCGCAAGCGAAAGCTGCCCTCTGACACCGGCGCGTGCGTGGTTGACACACTTACCTGTCCAACACGAAGTAGAGGTCAAACGCTCCGCTGCAAGACGCCTCCTCGGCGCCACAAAAGCCGCACAGTGTCGTTAGGAGCACGAAGAACGCGCTCGCACAACTCGGAGTCAGACCCTTCTTCTTCTCCGCCGTTCTTTTCGCGTTCATGACGCACGCTTCCCGCCAGCTGCGCGTCGCAGCCACCAAGCGCGAGCCGAAAGCCGAAGTAACACAGGCAGATGTGGTGGTGGTTATAAAAAAAAAAAGTTTGGAGGAGGGGGGTGAAGACACCCAAAATATTCAGCAGAGCGCGGAGGAACGCACGTCGCGAACAGCGCGACCCTGGTTTGCGCGCATCTCAAAATTTGCCACAATATATTTAGTTACCAGAAGGTGTAGTTTTCGGCTTCCTTTATGAAGAAAGACAATCGGGGCACTGACGTCACCGGAGCCCGTTTCTTCACGCGTCCCTGTAACAGCTGTATCCTCGAGCAACGCGTTTCGCCGTGCTCGCGCGGGGGCAGGAAGGTAGGCGCGGTACTGTCCTCTTCTTCCCGGAAGTTAAAGAGAGCAGCGCTCCCCTGTCGGCATCCGAGCCGACGGCAGGCAGATGTGAGCCTGTTGGGCTGCTGGGCTGCTGGGCTGCGTTATACTCGCAGCAGGGTGTCAGAAATATGAAGGCACTAGTACGGCCTCGCTTAAAAGAAATGGCTGTAAACAAAACAGAAATCACATATTTTCTACGGTGACGTAAAAAAAGAAAAAAAAAATTGAAAAACTTTAGCCTGAACTTACCAGTGACACTTTCCACAAAATGACTGAAAGGAGTAAACGGTGACACAAACCAGATACTTCATCTGAAAAAGCATGTTTTATTATTATTTTAATTGTTTAATTCCCTGTCTACCTTTAGTGTTCTGTTCTTACAAGACTACTAGATGGCAGATGATGTCATTCCAGGGTGAAAGGATGTTATTTTTTTAATTTATTTATTTATTTTTTTATTTTTTTGATTTAACCACTATGGCATGGGACTGGACCAAACACAGTTCTTGAACGAACGAACAAACAAAAAAAACAGCCTTCAAGCAAAGCCTGGCTATTACAAAGAAGGACTACTCAAGAGCACAATGAGCTTCTTATCCTGTTTCTTTTTCCACTTAATAACAAAAAGCTACTTCACCAAAGTGTAATATCCTCATACTTACAAGTCAGCTGCTGTGGAGTAAAAAAAAATGGGCTCAACTCATAGAAATACGATGGTCAGGACTGGAGAGCCACGTTGGAACTTTGGCCAGACACCAGAACTAAAGCTCCTGCTCTTTATTGTTTCTCACCAAGTGCTTTCTTGAACACATAGTCCAAGAGTTCCAGTTTTATTATGTGTTGCTTCTAATAATTATTACTCATAATAATCAATTCACAGACATTCTTTGTACAGGACAAGTTGCGACATTAAGATCTGACGCATAGTAAACTAACGTTTCTCCTTGAACGTATTTTAAAGCGTACAAAAACATCTGGACATTTTACACAAAATCCTAATCCCTTAAAACCAAAATGCCTGCTCAGTAATATTTTTGTGACCAACCAAAATTTACATTTATTCATGTAGCAGATGCTTTTCTCCAAAGCGATGTACATCTCATAGAAAATACAACGTGTGCATTACATTAGGAGAAAGAGAGACATAGTTGCAGACGTGTGATTAAGTACAATTAGTTTCTTTGCACTGTATGCACCAATGTTCATCACACAAGTAGCTGCATAAAGCTCAGAATATCAACGATTCCTGATCACCTTCCTACTAATTTTTTTTTTTTTTTTTTTTTTTTTTTTTTTTTTTTTCTGAGATTAATATAGACATTTACGTACATGACAGGAGAGGCTGCATAAAGGCTTATCTGGGCATGTTCTTAAAGTTCTCATGCATGAACATTTACACATTACATGTACTGAAGAGATCATGGGTGAAGTGAGTCTGGAAGAGGTGAGTTTTCAGACCCTTCTTGAATGTGGACACAGTTTCAGCAGTTCTAAGTGAGAGCAGGAGGTCATTCCACCACAACGGAGCCAGAACCGAGAACCTCCGCGCTTTACCTTTCGTGCACAGGACCACCAAGCGAGCAGAAGTAGGTGAATGAAGGGGTCTGGCTGGGGTGTAGCGGTTGATCAGGTCAGGTCTTGTAAATAGCTGGGAGCAGTTCTGTTGATGCATTCGTAGGCAATTACCAGGGTCTTAAAGTTGATCCGGGCAGCTATAGGAAGCCAGCGCAGAGAAACGAGTAGAGGAGATACATGGGGAACCCTTGGCAAGCCAAATAAAACTCGGGCAGCAGCAATTTAACTCAGGGTCATCTCTATATGATTATTACATTTAGTGTTTTTAACTCTTGGACTTCATGGTTGGGTGGGTGGGTGCAGTGGATTTGATCGGATCCTGCTCTCCGGTGGTCTGGGGTTTGAGTCCCACATGGGGTGTCTTGTGATTGACTGGTGTCCTGTCCTGGGTGTGTCTCCTCCCCTCCACCCTCATGTCCTGTGTTCCCGGGTTAGGCTCCGACCCCCACATGGGACAAGGGGTTTCAGACAATGTGTGTGTGACTTCGTGTTCTGCATTATGTTACGTCTGTTGACTTTGCCATAACCTTGTTGTGATACATTCTACATACCATACAATTAATGTTAATCTTTCTCATATGTATGGAGGGCAATGCCCAGTTTTTTTTCAAATGTCCATGCCAGTGGCACTGGACATCATTTTGTAGTTAATAAATATGTAGCATACCTTTGAGACAGATGACAACAAGTAAATATTTAAATAAAAAATTTTTAAAAATTGTTATTGTATCTGTTGTCAATAATTGATAAGATGACAGTGTGCTCTGGGTATTTAGACTATTAACATAAGCATTTTCTTTAGTGCATGGCTCAGAAAATTCCCTAAAATTGCCTGAAGGTAGGGATTCATACTGTATAATATCCCAGCCGGTGATGGTGCTTTGGGAAATTTTATGATTGCAGCGCTCATGTCCTTGACTCTGTTAGTCATTAAAGGTGTTTTATATTATTTCGCAATACCTCGAAGGTGCTGGATGGAGATTAGACATGGTTAAAGTTCTTTATACTGAGGAAGCACATATTTTACATGACTAAATTTTAGCAACTGTTTATCCCATCAGAGGATATGTACACATATAATACAGAAGAAAAAATTTGTACCCAGAGTAAATTGATTCAATCCATTGTGTATCCAAGAAATACAGAATAAAACAAGAAGTAAAAAAAGAGGAAGTAATAGTAAGATAACTGATATGATGGAAAGGAGGAAGGGGATGTAAAGAGAACACAAAAATGTTTTATGCTTAAGCAATTTTAAACATGTAGTTATGGATTTAGGGGAGTGCGGTGGTGCGGCAGACTTGACCTCTGCCTGTTCTCTGGTGGGTCTGGGGTTCGAGTCCCGCTTGGGGTGCCTTGCGTCGGACTGGTGTTCCATCCTGGGTGTGTCCCCTCCCCCTCCAGCCTTATGCCCTGTGTTGCCAGGTTAGACTCCAGGATAAGCGGTTTCAAGACAGTGTGTGTGTGAGTTATGGATTTAAAGGTGTTCAGAGTGATTCTGACATTCTGTACCTGATTCTGAATTTGACCATGTATGAAATATATTCCAAGAATTTTTCATGTTTTGTTTAAAATTTTGTGGCACAGAATCTCTTTATTTATGCTTCCTATTTAATGGTAATTAAGATTTTATCAGAGTCCATTTTTTTTCAGCATATTTTAAGGAACAAATTATGGCTACTGTGCAGGAGAAGCCTGTATTGGTTTTCATATTCAATAGTAAACTGGAGCTGTTTTTTGAAGGGGGGGGGGGGTACGGGGGCGTGGTGGTGCAGTGGGTTGGACCGTGTCCTGCTTTCCGGTAGGTCTGGGGTTCAAGTCCCGCTGGGGGTGCCTTGTGACAGACTGGCATCCTGTCCTGGGTGTGTCCCCTACGCCCTGTGTTGCCGGGTTAGGCTCCAGCTCCCTGCAACCCTGCATGGGAAAAGCAGTTCAGACGGTGTGTGTGTGTGTGTGTGTGTGTGTGTGTGTGTGTGTGTGTGTGTGTGTTGAATTTCAAAGGTTTAACAATGACAATAAGGAACGAAGATGGTGACAGAAAAAAAATTTGTTAAACATTTAACAAATACTTTTAAAAAGTTAAAGCAGCATTCTGAAGGTGTATGTTATCCTGTCATTTGAAAACAAGCACTACTACATTTTATTTAATTTCAAGACGTAAGTTTTAAAAGTACATTTCGTGTAAATCAATACTGCAGCGTGTACTCATAATTTTGTACTATTATGCTAGAATATTGCATTAGGGAGTATCATATCCGTGACAATTATAAAGGAAAGGAATTTGCAGAAACAACAACAAAAACCATCCACGAGTGCAATAATTCAGTAGTTCAGAAAATAGTGTCATTTAACTTTAGGGGCAGAACTAATATTATTGTCTTGGTGAACCATTTGATTACCACAGAGGTTGTATTCAATCATGAGGGTATTGTTACACTGCACATTTATGTCTGAATAATGATTATGGCAATGTATTTGAAAAGGCAGTGAGCTGAGGATAAATTTCATTTCATTTCATGGTACTAATTATACATGAGCCAAGAATACAGATACAACTATCACTCCAGAAATACATGAACCAAATAACATGCAAAAGTTAACCCTGGCACCTCATACTCCATCTGCATCTCCCGCAGAATACCCCATTATGAACCACGATAGCTTTTTCCAGGTCCACAAAGCCACGATCAGTCCAGTATCCTTGCTATGATAAAGAGTTGGTCCTTGGTTAGATGGCAGTGAGAGAATCTGTTGTGTTCCTGCAGAATCTAAGGCTCAATGGTAGCCTGTAATCTTTTTATCAGAGCCTTTGCATAGGTTTTAGCAGGAAGGTTAAACCTTGATAGTTAGAACATACCATCCAGGCTTCCTTTTAAAGACAAGGACCGCCACTCTACCTGCCAGTCCAGTGGTTTTGTGCCTGCTTTCCATGCAATATTGAAAAAGCATATTACCCTGGACACAATGTTCAGCACTTACAGCATTTCTGAGTTAATCTCAGTGACCCCTGGCACCCTGCTGCTATAGAATTCAATCACTACCACAGTAACCTTAGCCAGCAAAATGGACTCAGACCTACAAAGAAGCTTCTGGCATTGCCCCTTGAAAGGAAAGTGTTATGACCCAAATGTTGTCTACATTTACATATTTAGCAGATGCTTTTCTCCAAAGTGACTTCCAGTGGATACTATGTTGTTATCAGAGTCCACACACCATATTCACCACAGTGACTTACACTGCTAGATACACTACTTACAATGGGTCACTCATCCATACATCAGTGGAACACACACTCTCTGTCAGTCACACACTATGGGGGAACCTGACCAGCACATCTTTGGACTGTGGGAGGAAACCAGAGCACCCAGAGGGGGTCCATGCTGACACAGAGAGAACATGCAAACTCCATACAGACTGAGTGGGGATCAAACCCATGTCCTCTCGCACCACCCAGGTGCTGTAAGACAGCAGCATTACTCATTGTGCCACCATGCCACCTGTTTAGAGGTATACAGTGGTTTTTGTAGCAAGTTATGAATTGACAGGCAATAGCATGCACTAACAGGAGTGTGTGTTTAATGTTCTTGTGAAAGGGCAAATATTAAAAGCGTACAAAAATAAAGAGCCAACAAGAAACACAAAGAAAAACCCTAACTAACCTGAATGTTTTCAAACAAGCAACTTTCTAAATCAAACCCAGAAACAGAGGTCAAAACCCACATCAAAGTCTTCAGCTACCTTCCTCACTACACTACTTTTATACTTCCTACAGAAAAAAGAAACAACCAAACAGATGTGAGCTTTATGACTTTCCTTCTCCACACTCCTTAGTATAGAAGTGATAGAAACAAAGAAGCAAAAATATCAAAATCCCAGTAAGAAAGTAAACGGAAAGAGAGAGGGCACTAACGGAAGCATGCGAGAATGTTTTTTCCACAAGCAAGCTCTCCAAATGGCCTACAGGAAGTTGCTTTTCAGCATTTGGGAAGTTTCTCCTTTCTGCCTTTGGGTTTTTCTTCTGTGGCTGATACTGCTATGGTCTTCCTGGTCTGCCAGATCTGCTAACAAAGCGCCCTCCTTAACCAAATGCCTTTTTTCACTTTTGGTGTCTTGCAATGGGTTGATGATTTCATGACTGGCAGTATCTACCTTCTGAATGATGCTACATGTGACTACTTGTACAGGCCTATTCTCCTTTTTTCCTACCAACCTTGGAATATGATAAGATCCCCCAAAGGTGGGAGTTTACCTCTACACACGCCAATGTCTCTGCCAGGCATTTCCAGCACAGTGCTTCTACTGGTTTGGACCTCTCAGGTCTGTGCTGTGGTCTCCCCTGACCCAACCCATCAACAGGTTATGATCTGCTGATGACTCAGGACCTGTCTTCCACCAAATGTCCAGAACATATGGCCTTGGTTTGAATGAAAAAAGTAAAAAAAAAAAATCAGCTTTTGTCACAAGGTGCTCTGATACACTTATGAGCTACCTTGTGTTTCAATATTGTCTTTCTTATGGAATTTGAAAGTCACTTTGGAGAAAATCATTGGACGTCGCTTTGGAGAAAAACATCTGCTAAATAAATAAATGTAAATGTTATTGCCAGTCTGTGGCTGGAAATGAAGTTCAGAAACAATTCATCCCTTTGATTCAGATTCAACAGTCTGTCTGAAAATATTATTGTGTTCTTATTAATAGATGGCACAGTGGGTACAGCCTATACCTCACAGCATGTAGCCTGTGCATTCAAACATAGACTTGAATCCGTGCTATTTTCCTCCAGGTCCTCTTATTTTCTCCTACAATCCAAAGACAGGTTTCAAGTAAAGTGAGCATTCTGAATTTGTGTGTGTGTGTGTGTGTGTGTGTGTGTGTGTGTGTGTGTGTGTGTGTGTGCGCGCGCATAACATGGCTCAGCTTTCCAGGTGGGTGAATGATTGTAGATAGTTTATCATAGTGTGTCTAGCACAGCAAGTCTCAGAGCAAAGGTGTCAGCTAAATAGTAGTGTATTTACTATAGCCGTAGTTTTATCAAGGCCATTTGGAGAAAAATATCTGCTAAATGAATATTTCATTGTGTATTTGTACATTTACAAGTAATCATGTAAAGATCTTACATCTTTCTTGGAACATGAAATCCAGTAAGCACAGATGACAAAAAAGAGACAAAATAAACACAAGAAATTGAAAATAGAGGTGCAAGGATTTATGGCAGAACTGATGCTTATCATTGTCATATTTTGTTTTCTCTTGCCACTGAAAAATCATAGATATATTTAGTTTGTAAGACTAATGGAGACCTGCTCAAATGTGGGATTGTTAGAGCTCCATCAGTGGCAGTTTGACTAAAGACAGAGAAGAGTCTCCTTAATGGGCATCATATTAAACTCCATTCAGGTCCTAGTGTCACCTCTCATCACGTTCCCTTCAGCACATCCACAGTTGAAATAATCCACACTGAATGGAGTTAATCGGTGCTGTTGCCAAGCCTGTCAGACTAATAAGAACGGTCTGCACTGAGCCTTTCTCGACACCTTAAAAACCACCCACCCAAAAACACTCCCTTGCCCGGCTTCCAGGGCTACTGGTTTTGCCGACATCAAGGCATCTTCAGCAAGGGGAACAATCTCGATGGAGATCTGAGCAGACAGGGGGAGAGTGTTCAGCAGCCTCAGCCTGCGAAAAGACCTCAATCAGGGCCAGTGCCCCACCGCTTCCCTGAGTGGTGTGTGGCAGCAGCTTTGCACAGCCCCAGCCGTCCATTCACGCTCCAATTCATCCCACCGGGCTTGCGTACCTGTCAAGAGAGGTGCTACATCTCAAGCCTGTCCACAATTCAGGCAAGGCCCAATGCACCAACTGCACAGCTCTTACAAATCAAGCTGGGAAGCATTTGCCTTAGTAACTACATCTTATGTGCAGTATGCCGCTATCACATTTGGGAAACTAAAATTTCATATGTAGAAATATTGAAGACTTGTCTTGATGACAAATCAGTTATAAATGCAGTATACAAACACATTAGTCCCATGTTGTATTTATTTTATTGTTACTGAACTTTATGTTGTAAAGGCGTGTGATGTTTTGTGCGAAAGGGAAGTCCGGTAATTTGCCTGCTGTGTATATACGCAATTTCACAGCACACTTTGATAACTAACCAGCTGACTTTAAATCATTCTGTGAGCTATTTTTAAAATTTACCGCTTCTTGGGAAAGGAAACAGGCAGTGAATAGGGTGACATCCTCTTTTCCATCGTCTTGATTTTATGTATTGCTCAATTCTCTTAAGGAAAACACACTTGGAAAGGAAAGTATTTGAAATGTAATGCATGGTTAATGTGGAATAAATAATGTCAAATCAGATTTTCTTCACCTGCTTTCCTCTTCCAAACACAGATTTGTGTCTAAAATGTGCTGCTAATTAATATTAGGGTGTACGTAGAGTGAACGTAGTGAAAATGCTTTTCTATATACATATGCTGTATATGTATGTTAAAACTAAAAATCTTTGTTCACCACAGATTTCTAGTTTTTTTTTTTTTTTTTTTTTTTTTTCCTTCACTTAAGAATTTACATATGCTCTATTAGGGAATGTAAATACAGTGTGTTTGTGAATTCTTGATTTCCTTTCATGTGATGTTATTTCTGTAGACAAAGCGGTTGTGGTTAGATGAACAATAGTAATGTGTTGCGGTTACATGTACAATAGTCAGTCAAAGTATTAAGGCCAGATTAAACCAATTTTACTTCTGGTTTATTTACTGTATGTTTTGAACTTAAAACTTTATCTATTTGCATGAAAGCTCTGTGCTAAGATATACTTGGAGAAAAGTGCTGTTTGATGACGTTCCCTTTGAAAGTGCAGTGCAAAGAAATGTCCGTTATTGTTTGAGCGAGAATTGAACAGGCAGTAGAACAAAAAGAAACTGTACAGTAGTAGAGGGACTCAAGTGAAAATCAAAAACAGACATCTGAGAAGAACTACTGGAAAAGCAAGCACGAGTTTCTCTTTTTACATTATTTCAATACCATCAGCAATTAAAGGACGATGCAAAACAAAAATGGTGACTTTAGAACGGGAAGTGATTGCTGACCAAAACAATATTCTCAAATCTAGATTAGGAAGTCCTCAAATAAACTGGAAAAAACCGAAAAATTGTCAATATTTTTATTTCCCCTTTAGCAAATGAAGGCATGGAGCTTGGATGAAGTACACTGCTGTCTCTCCTAAGAATCAGTTAATTTACTACACAGCCTGCTCCACCAGTTCGGTTTAGTAACTGAGATGCCTTTTTGTCTACTATGTTTATATGGTGTGACATGAGTTTGTATCACGTGTCCGTTTTCCAAAGTGAACTAAAAAGGTTGGTTAGACAGTGGGCAGTGTCCTTTTCACTACATTCTGGAACAGTCTTCTCAACGCTCGAAGGTTAAAGTTTTTTGACGTTAATGAGCGACTTGGATGTACACTTAACGAGCACATTTAAGATACCAGCAAACCACAGGCAATCTCTGCAATATTTTTCTGGACATTGAGTCCTTGAGCATGGCCTTCAGTCCATGTTATAGTCACTTCTTAGTTAGAAGCATAAAGGATGGCCACAGCAGAAGTTTGGTTAAATTCTACCGAAAGCACACTACTGGCAGAAATTAAAACGATGCTTACTTGATTTGGAATCTGAGCATTTGGTGCTCAAGATCGTCTCTGATCCCATCCACTATTTTCGTATCAAGATGTTGGTAAGGCCAGATATATATGGGACCAATTATAAAGACTGGAATTGGCATCGCTTCTGATGAAATTCCTGACAACACATTTTCCAGTTCTTTTTCACATATTAGCATTAAAATATAGTTTTGACTGTATTTATGAACAGAAAGAGTAGTTTTAGAGGTTCTGACAAAACCTATTTACAATAAATGTGTAAAAAATTGAAAAGAGAATGTCACTTTAGAACAGACTAATATTTCTTGTCTTTGTCAGCTTGCTTGCTTGCTTATATACTTAACTACTTCTTGCTTATGTAAGGATGCAATGTCAACTGTTCAGTATATGATTCCTGTGGCTTTTTAATTACAATAAACCCTCTCTGATCAGTTGGCCTGAAGACATAAAGACACTTCTAAACTGCTAGCATCTTATCTGCAAGTGGTTTCAAGTTGCCATGTTCCAACTTCTACTTAATAAGTGTGTATATAGCATTCTAAAATCACGAGTGCTTACGTGGGTCACTGGCAGCGCATAACTTTGATTCAAATATATCTAATTTTGAATGTTTACTGGGAATTAATTCAGACACAAGCTGTATTTCTGAGTTTTCAGTTGCATTTACATTTATTCATTTAGCTGACACTTTTCTCCACAGCAACTTACAATATTAAGCTACGTACAGCTATTTAGCCATTTATACAGCTGGCTGATTTTACTGGAGCAGTTTTACATAAGTACCTTGCTCAGGGGTAATACAGCAGTAGGTGAGATTTGAACCAGTAACCTTTGTGTCCAAAAGCAGCAGCACTGACTACTGCAAGATCCAAAGTACAAGTAAAAAAGGCAGCTATTCTGATTTTTTTGGTAATGACTTCACCAGTACTTTTTCTGCTGATACAAACAAACATGGGATTTTGGTTTCAGTAAAGCAACATTATTTTTCAAATTTAAGTATATCAACAGGAAGAACAAAATGGATGATCATGATGATCATGATAATTACTTTGCTGCTACTTGCTCTTACTGCTTTATTACACTAAATTCTTACTTTGAGCTGAGGATTCTGTGCTGGCAATTGACCAATGATTAAAAAATTCTTAAATATATGAGATTTTGTACAAATCAGCCTGTAAGAAATTAGGTCTAGATTTTTGTAAACATAAAAGCAAGCATGTGCTTTTATTCTTGGACAACCTAAATTAGTCTATATTAACTCAGGAAGGATATGGTTAATCCTTTAGTGAAGAACAGACTGGGCATATTGTGGCTCTCGAGAGCATTTTTTTTGTTCTGATTTTTTTTTTTTTCTTTTCAGAACTGTTTTGTTCGCATGATGCAGTCTCAGGTTTCCCCAACAGATCCTGAGCAGGGTGACTCACTGGTCACTAACGCACATCATATTACTAAACCTCTGTTATTGCAATGTCTAAAATCTTCTAAGAGTCATTCCCACAGAACACTGTATAGTGTGTTTCCTACTAATGATGGCTTATGTTTGAGAAGCACCCACAAATATTTAAGAAAATCAGATTGAACAGGGCATAAACCGCTAAAAATATACAGCTGCTGTGTGCATGCTTTGAGAAACTGAAGACTGAAGTGTAACTATTACATTTACATTTATTCATTTAACAGATGCTTTCCTCCAAAACAATGTAAATCTTAGAGAAAATAAAATGTGTGCATTACATTAGAAAAAAGAGAGACATTACATTTACATTTATTCATTTAGCAGGCACTTTCCTCCAAAGTGATGTACATCTCATAGAAAATACAGTTTGTGCATTACCTTAAGAGACATAGTTGCAGACGTGTGATTCTTAAGTACAGTTTGTTTCTTTCCACCATATGCACTAATGTTCATTACATGAGTAACACAACCCAGAAAAACCACCAATCTTGGCCATCAGTACTTAATACATAATCACTCTAATGTGAATGAATATATATGTTGTACAATATTTATAAATGTACTCAAAGTATTAAAAAAATACATGTTTTTGCTCTCTGACCTTTCTGATCCAGTCATAAGCATTTGTTACATACAGTTGTATTTTATTGTCTGTTTTTTTTTTTTTTTTCTTTTCAGAACCTCTATCATGTAGTAAAGAAAAACAGATATATTTAAATGTAAAACATTGTTCCTGTAATTCACCATTCATGTAATTAACACTTGTTTCTTTGTTGCCGGTTTCTTTATCTAAGCCCCCATCATGCTTTTTTTATGGTCATACAGCAGAGTGAAGTTCCTGGAAATGTTTTCCTGTGGCATGTTTCTTCAGTTGTCATGATCATGTTGAAATACTTTTATGTCTGCTCTGCTTTTGAACCACAAATTCCCAGACTGTCACGGTAAACAGTCACTTGTTAAAACTATCCAAAATTTAAATACACAAACACTGGCTGAAACCGCTTATCCCGAGCGGGGAGCTGGAGCCTAACCCGGCAACGCAGGGCATAAGGCTGGAGGGGGAGGGGACGCACCCAGGACGGGACGCCAATCTGCTGCAAGGCACCCCAGTGGGACTCGAACCCCAGACCCACCAGAGAGCAGGACCCGGCCAAACCCGCTGTCCCACTGCACCCCCCAAAATTGAAATATCCTAGCCAAAAACAAAATCAAATATCCATAGCCTACAACTCATTGCTCAGTTCCTTCCAGTTACACCAATGCTGCAAAGTTTGTCAAACTCAAACCAATAAAGAGGTCAAACACTTTACATTTATTGTGTGATTAGCTAACATCAGAAATCCTGTCATAATCAAATGTTTTATAGTTACTCCAAAAATATTAGCCGCTACATTTAAATATGGCAAAGGCCAACTTTTCAAAAACGATCATTCACTGAGGTATCAAACTGAATAAAGTTAATGCTCATTTATTGTAACTGCAAAAACCAGAAGAAAAAGCATGACAAGAAATGAATATAAATTGTAATGTAACCGCAGAGAGGTCCAAAAAACTGTGAGTATATGGTGATTTTCTTGCTATTAACAAAACGTCAGATTTCATGGAAGATTTATGAAAGTTAGTAGTGCAACTTAGTTAGACTGACTTTAACCCTTCAGAGCCAGTCTTCCACACACAGGCAAAGGCTAGGCCTAAATTTCCAATGACACCATAAGTTAGTCAAAGACCAGGCTTCATCTCTATCTGAAAACAAGCATTCGACGGGGTAGTCATCAACACATTTCAAATTGCGCAATATCATGAATGTACTCTCCATGCATGTTTCAGGAGCAAGAAAAAGATGAAGCTTGATCTATCTTTGACCTTTGGCATGTAAGAGGACACTTTCAAAAGAAATACAATAGCGTCATGTCTGTTTCAAGAGAAACGCAGGTGTTATCCGGTGAAATGTAAAATGTGATTCGCAACACCATACAAAGAATCCTGCAGCACCGAGCAGTGGTCATGCCAGACTCGGTAGCTCAGCGCAGAGCGCTAATGCAATAGGAGTGATTATGTCAACCGCTGACAGCACTGTAGCTGATACTGGAGCTCAGCAGAGCGTGCGAGAAGCGGCGGCTCCTCGTATATAGCTCGTCCCCGCCCTCCGCCTGTCAGCCGGAAACAGCGGGACCCGCGAAAAGGGCTCACGGGCTCAGGCCCCACCAGGCAAGGGGCCCCTCGCAGTCAGCGACGAGGCGAGCAGATGCCCCAGGGGGGCTGGCAGGCCTGTGCCACTAAGGCTTGTCACAGCGGTTCAGCTCGGCGAGTCCATCGGCTTTGCGAAAGGTGGGGGCTGCGGTAGGGGTGGGGTAGGGGTAGGGGTAGCTGTAAGGGGGTGAAAGCCACCCTACAGTCCATCCCCCAGTCCGGAGCTCCTTTTGTTGGTTGAGGCCAGAGCAAAGGCTGTGTTTTTAGAGTCGACTGCCCACCTTCCACCGGCACCGATCGCTCGTACTGTTTACGCGCTCTGGGTCCACGCTTTCCTTCGTCCGTGAGGTAAAATGCGGCGCGCTTTACGAATTACGACACGCAGCGTTCGTCTTTCTCACATATTGGCGTCTGTGAAAACTTAAGACATTTAGTAATTTTCAAATGAAGAAGTACTTTGGAAGCGGAAGCTACAATGTTTTTCATAGAACCGCCAAATGAGGTCACATCTCTTTCTGTGTACACAGCTATTTTCAGTGTGTACACTGAAGCACTGTGCGCTTTGCTAAGGCTGCTGGGAATGTTTGTATGAAAAGATAGCGGCGATAACTGTTGATTACCGTGCGGGCGGAATCTGAGAATCTGCATCAGGCAGAATTTCCTTCTTTATTCCTTCAACGTCGGTTCGCAGGGAAACAAAATTTGCGCGCGCGGTCGATGCCGTCATCAGGTCGACTCGAAGCAAAGTTGCGGCTCAGAAATTCCTTGCCTTTTGTGCGAGTTGCACAACGGGAGTTGCATGGAAGGACACCAGCGCAGTGGTCAGAGTGCTTTTGCACTCAACTTGCTGTGTTTTTTCAGAGGTTATAACATCCCACCAGCATGTGCCATGGTGCGAGCTCCTGTGAAAACTGGCACATATGGCTGCTCAAGTGCCATATGCCACACAGACTTTTTCCTGGCGATGGCCACCAATCGCATAATCACTGAACCCATATTAAAGTGCCTCATTATGAATTAGTTCCCACACTTTATTTCTTCAGGAGAGTCATTTTTAGGGGACCTTTTGAAGAAGACCGACAGCACCAAATTTTCCCAAATAAAGTTAAACGTTAATTTCAAGTCGTCTGAAACGGAGGAACAAGTATTTCTTAAACTAAACCCAATGAAAAGATGTGATAGACTGGACGCACTTAAAGCAGGAGGAAGATTGTATAAACGTATTAAGCACTTGGCGGGCCCCCCCGCCAGAGTAAATTTTCCCTGATGGTAACCCAAGGCTTCTTTTTTCATACGGACGCAGCAGGATCCATTACAGGAAGGAGCAGCCATGTGAGCGAACACGCTTACGGAAGACTCTCAGGAAGAACGTGATGACGTTATATAAACAAGGTCATGATCTAATGAGCAACAGGGCTGTTTGCAGGGAGGGAGTGCCGAAGGGAGGGAGGAAGAGGCAGGGCAACTCTGCTCGGACTCACGCGCTCTGCTCTCGCCGTGACTTCTCTCTTTCTTCTTCTGCCCTCCTTTGGAAAGAATGAGGGAAGTGCAGCCATGAGCCGCTTCCGCGACCCAGAGCGCGGCTCACTCCGTCACACACAGCTGACTTTCAACACTGACTTTGTGTAGTCCGGACAGCATGAGACGTGACGGAATTAGCAAAAATATTGTTAAAACAAGTTCCAGCAGCACGCTGTAGCCTAAATGCTATGCGAGTGATGAATCTTTTTGTCAATTACACATTGAATACTGTATATGAAAATACTTTGTATTGTTTACACGTATTTTTACAAAATTTTGTGACACCGAAACATCACACATGCTGCAGTGTATGTGTTGTCAATGTGAGTACACCTTCACCAGTGTATTCAGTAATGAAAGGAAAGGAAGTCTGAGAAATTTTACATGGAATCAGACAAATGGCTTCAAGAGAACAGCTGAAAAATGTGACATTTGACACGTTTCTCTTATGTTCTTTAACGCTACTTGGACATAATCAAAAATGGCACCAGTTTTTATTCTTCATTTAATATTAAAGGATATTCTGGGGAAATTTGATGCTGGATTAATGCAATTTAAAAGCAGAATATCCCAATAATCCAATTTTGCATCCCAGTATAAATCAGTAGGTAAACCACTATAATAAAATAGCGCTTTCTCACTAAAGGAGTTAAATCCTCCCAGGCCGTAAGTCATTACAAGCACCACAATGTTTTTCTTTCATATTTGAGGTTACATATTGTTACTGTAACCTTACACATCTTGGAAAGAAAAAAAAATACAATTTAAGCACCGATTTTTGGGCATAAGACAAACAAGTCTAATACTGAGGCAACAAATTGCTTTCAAACTTAAGCAAGTGAAAATATTTTAAATTTTTTTTATTAGGATTGAATAAGAAAGCAACGTCACAGCATTATATGCAACATATGAGTTCAAACGGCTGAAATAGTTGATTGGAACAACAATGAGGGTAAAATATAGCAAGTACTGTTGATGTAATGCACTCATGATGTTTGATGTATGTGAGATGTATGTCGCTTTGGAGAAAAGCATCTGCTAAATGAATAAATGTAAATGTGAATAAATATAAGTACTCTTCATATGTTTAGCAAAGAAAACAGTCATTTCAGCAATATCTTCAAATGCATTTTAAAATGAATATATTTGAAAACAGCTGATTTTTAAATCATTTCGCAAACTTATTTATCTTAAAAAACTCAAAGCAAAAACTGTCTTCTGTTCCGTATTCTTGGACAGCAGCTCAGTAAATTGAGCTTGTAGAAAGAAGCAGGATCCAACGTACCCACATGACTAATTAGTAATTGTTAGGAAAAAATGAATTGCACGCCTTTTCTCCCTCAGCCAGGGTCTATTACAAAGTGCAGTTAGGGGCACCTGCAGTCATCTTCCTGCTACCAGCTCCTACTAAGATTTAGGAAAATGCAAGTAAGTGATTGTTCAATGATCTTCATGGTTTTTCTTTTCAAATATTGTATGAAAAAGGAAATGTTTGGATATACAGTGGCTGGAAGGAAAACATTTGCCTTAATCTTATGATGTATATCTTGAGTTGTACTGCATTAGCTTCTATTAAGCTACGCTTACAAAATGTCCTGTTTCAAAAATACAAATAATACATTTCAGTACAATATGTTCATTGCATGCTGTAGGTCTGTTTTTTTAGATCTTAGTTTTATTCTTGCTAACTGATCTTGTTTTAGAGGCAAAATAAGTAAACCTGGTGCCTTTTCAAGAAATAATCAAATAATGATTATATAAAATAGTAAATAATATAGAGAAGAATAATAGTAGCAGAATGAGTCTAATTTATAATCACATAGTCTAAATTCATGCTTCATTTTTATTTTAACATTTTTTTCCATCTTCATATCATTTATAGCACATTAAAATTTAGATAAAATGAAATAATGGAAAAGAAAGTACATATGGTAAAAACTCATAACTGTTAGCCATGCCATTATTCTGCATGGCTAAATTTCATTATTCACATCACTCCATCTTAGGTACACTTTAGTTCCATGAAGTAAAAGGCCATTTAATGAGTTTTACTGTAAAATATTTAATTAAATACTAACTTGTTAAATAATAATATCCAATGTCCTCTTATAAATGATCCTCACTGAAGGGGTGTAGTTTAAGTAAAATATTTCTACATGTTTGTTTAATCCTTAAGATTATTACACTTCAGCATTTCAGTTAACTTGTGAAGGAAAAGGTATAATGTATAAATGTGAAGTCAGTTGACACAAAACTTTTCTCCATTTCATATATTTAAAATATATATAATAGTTAATGCTTAAAAAAACATTGAATATAAACACAAGAAAGTAAGACATGTATGAGCACTGCAAAGTTCTGACACATACTGTGATGCTCAAAAAATCCTTTTGTGAAATATATTTGCTGTTTATGTACTAGTGCGATACTATATTTTCTTAAATCCACTTATTATAACAGGGATCTTCCGCTTGAATGAAAAAAGTTATACCCTTTTCCTTTTCAGTAACTGACTCTGGGGCTTAAACACAATGTGCTATGATTAAGGTTACACATGCTGACATATTCTGATGGGATTAATGAGCACTTTTTAATTACAAAGGTCCAGGGCCACAAAAGGTTAACTGCCTAGTGCTGTCTATAACCTGCCGTGTCATCTGTCAGGCTCATCCTAGTTTTGGAAGACAAGGCACACACACGCACACACGCACACACACGCACACACACACGCGCACAGACGCGCGCGCGCACGCACAAAAGACACAAAAAGTGTGTATACCCACCCGAAACTGACAAAAAGCGCTGTCTCAATGACAAACCCATGCACTTAGCGGGCATATTGGAAGTCATTTTCTCGAAAACCACACTGACACGTACACATTGTCTACAAATAATCCAGAATAAAGGTATAAAATAATGATATGATTATATATATGAAATCTTACATTAAAAATCTATTTATTATAATACAGCTGAATTGAATAATCAGATGTATTACAGAATCTGCAATACCGCGTGGTTAATTCAAATTTTTTGCAAAACGAATTTTTCTCTAATTATTTTGTTTAAAAAAAAATTTTAAAAAAATCACAACATTCGAGACATTAGACATCTAATAATCATGTACAAGCTAACAAACAACTGGCCTGGCTTGGGCTGGGGCGGTTTACCTATTATTATTAAAAAACTAAAGTGAGGAGTATCTGGAAATGGGAACTTACCTGTTTCATTTCGGATTGCTCCGTCTAGTCAGTGAATATATTTGTACACAATCAATAACATCCAATAAACAGGCGGGTTCTGTGTTTTAGCGTTAAAAACACGGGGCGCTCACACACAGTGCGCGGAGCAGGTGGATTTCCCAGAGACGCGCCCGCCCGGGCAGCGAAGAGTTAAAAGGAGGAGACGGGGGAGTGACACGCCTCATTGGGCAGATTATGGGCTGCGAACAAAAAGTGTGCGTCGGTGGGCCCTCGAGCGCAGTGCACGGAGCCCATCGGCGCGGTCCCGCAGTCGGCGCGCGGCGCACGAGGAGGGGGGCAGCGCGTGAGCGTGCGAGCGCCACTTCGCTTTCGCGCGTCGGGGAGATGCGTTGACTGCCTTCGAAGGGGGGCGGTGGGGGGCGCGAGAAATAGTTCTGTTTCGCAGGCACCTCACAGCTACGCTCGCTCGATCGTTCTGGAATATTATCTTAAATAAAACAGGTAAGTTTGTTTTCAGTTTCTTCCTTTTTTTTTTTTTTTTTCTTTAGCTATTCCAAGTTCTTCTGAAGCAATGGATGATGATCTGGAAAAGGCAACGAAGGAAACTGATCCAGCGCGCATCTTCTTTATGAGATTGCAGGGTGTTTGTGAAACTGCGGCTGTATCATCATGGCATGCTGTTGATTCGTGAAGCCGTTTGTTCCACGGCGCATCATTTGTTTTATGTAAGCAGAACAAAAGGTGCATTTTGTTGCATTCACCACAGTTCTAGATGTTCCCACCATTTGCTGTCCGAGTTCATTGAAATGCGAGCGCACTTCCCAATCTTTTGTGTCCTTTCCCCTTTATACAATAAGGGGCCCGGCTCGGGAGAAGATTTACTTTAAAAAAAAAAAATAAAAAAAAGTTGCACACATTTAGATTTTGGACAGAAAAGTGCACAAAATGCAGTCGCCGACACTTCCAGCTCACAGCTGCTTTAATCTCGTACTTGCATAATCATGTACTTTGTCATTAAGAATTTCTCAGTATTAAGCGCATAATGCTAATTTATACTTAATGGAATTTGGTCCTTAAAAATGTTTGTGACAAAGTTAAATGCGTTCTTTGTATATTCTAAATAAAAAGCATTAAAATATGATGTTAAACTAGCGATTTTTGCACTTTTTAAAATGCATTTTAAAGGAATGTTTCTACCATTGATTGATTTTTTAAAGAACATTTTATTTACATGTAAACTATTGTTGCAGGAGTCATAAAATATTTAAACTTTACAGTTTTCCCTTATGCAATAAAATTAGGTTCGTTTTAAACGTTGCGATCCTATCGAGTTTCCAACTGAAGCGACTTTTTTTTTTTTTTTATTAGAAATTATAAGTTTGGAGACTTATTTGCTGGAGTGACGCCTTGCGCGAGAATAATGACGTTGCACTGTGAGGGATGCGACACTGTACGCGCGTTTTCCATTTCTTGGCGCCCAGCTTTGAGCGCACACTTGGCGGCAATGAAGCCGCGCATCCAGGCGCTTTCTTACTAGAGCGGTGAAACCCGCGCTCCCTACGTAACGGTAGCGCTTCCGCCGCAGTAATGACTGAAGGGAGCGGAGCGGAGCGCGGCGCGCGGCGCGCGAAGCCAATTAGATGACGCCGACTTAACGAAGGAGCGGGGTCTGCCGGTAAGCTGAAGCGCTCCTCCTGCTGTTGTCCACCGGCAGGGGATGATGATGGAGGAATCCAGCTCGGACACGCTGCTGTGTGACGGGGACGCCAAGGCGGTGCAGCAGTGCTTGACGGACATCTTCACGAGCGTGTTCACCACCTGTGACATCCCGCAGAACGCCATCTTCGGCCCGTGCGCCCTGAGCCACACCTCCCTGTTCGACAGCATCGCCTTCATCGCCCTCAAGTCCACGGACAGGCGGACAGCGCCCTACATCTTCAGGGTCGGAGCACGACGTTTCCTGCAGCGTTAGGGCATCTTTCTTTACTTTAATTCTTCACCCCAATTAAACAGTCTACAAATTATTATAATAATAGTCATAATTATAGATTCAGCAGAGGTGCACCTTGCCTCATTCCCTGCTCTTCTGCAGGCTCCTGACTACCAACACCTTGCACTGCACAAGTTATCGACAACGGATGGACAGATGGACAATAAAGGGACAATTAGGGTTGTTCCTGTCAAACTGAGGGGTGCTTTTTCAAATCCCACTGCTACCGTAGTGCCCTGAATTGATTCAGCACGAATACCCTGCCGTTGCATTATAAAGTTATCTCCCATTGCAAATGACTTTGGATGAAGGCGTGAGCTAAGAGTAGTAATTGTATTCAAGGTACCGTAGAGCGCATAGACACAGGTTTCCCCGCGTTTGTGTTAATGCGGCCGGTCTGTCGTTCTCATATCCATTTCCTGTTCTAAAAGCCCAGAAAACATTTACATTTACGTTCATTCATTTAGCAGACGCTTTTCTCCCAAGCGACGTACATCTCGGCGAAAATGCGATTTGTTCATTACATTAGAAACAGTTTCACTCTCCAAAACTCAGACATTTAAGTCCTGGAACTGTTTGAATCTCAAAGAGCAACGTGTGACACGAATGGATTTTTGTTTTATATTTCTTTTCCATGTAATGTTACACGTTCAAAGGTTTGTCGCACCACCGCAGGGAGCGGCTGCTGAGGTGCTGTCGTGCTGAACCCATCCTGACGGCATTTTTTGCACGACCTTCTCCGTCTTACAGGTGGACACCTCCACGGCCAGTGGCACCACAGAAAGCCTCATGTGGCTCCGGCTCGTGCAGTCTGCAAGAAACGGCGACGAGCAGAACCTGGAGGCCTACGTGAAGAGCGGCCAGCTGTTCTACAGGTCTCTGCGAAGGATTGAGAAGGACGAGGAGCTGCTGGTGTGGTACGGGAAAGACCTTGTGGAGCTTCTCCTTCTCAGCTCAGGGAGGAAGCTCAGAGGTAGGTCCATATGGTGTGATGCTCCAGTATGGGTGGGGTATATAGACTATTCCATGTGAAGAACAAAAGCTGGCATGCTGAAAATTACTATGAATACATAACTAGTTATACAGATTTATTTAAAATAATAGAATCATTTTTAAAATTTGTTTCATGAACAGCACAGGTTCACAGCAGGCGTACAAGTAGAGACAGTACCTTGAGAAATTGCGAATATTTCCACATACAAAGAGCGAGGGCTCAGGGTCATAAGGTTACGGTATATCACAGGTATGAACATGTAGCACTTTCTAATAACTTCCGGAAGGGTGTCCAAACATTCCAGAATTCATTAGAATTGTCATGCAAATCGGGGGGCGCGGTGGCGCAGTGGCGCAGTGGGTTGGACCGCAGTCCTGCTCTCCGGTGGGTCTGGGGTTCAAGTCCTGCTTGGGGTGCCTTGCGATGGACTGGCGTCCCATCCTGGGTGTGTCCCCTCCCCCTCTGGCCTTACGCCCTGTGTTACCGGGTAGGCTCCGGTTCCCTGTCACCCCATATGGGACAAGCGGTTCTGAAAATGTGTGTGTGTGTGTGTGTGTGTCATGCAAATCAAATGTCAGTTTTTCAGCTGGAAGAAATATAGAAAAAAAAAAAGAAAATTGCTTCTCTTCCTCATTTTGTTCACCATATAACATAAAACTGACGAGACCGATCGCACTGGAATCAACAGTAGTAGTTTGCAACTTTTTCATCAAAATCCAGATATTTGCACGCTGTGAACATTAAAATATATAGAGTACAAATTGGTCCAAGAGATTGAATTAATGCTGGCAATTTTAATTACACCTGAGAACACGAATTTAATAACGCTTTCATTGATATTTGATTTCCTAGCTAATGGTTTTGTGCCAAGTGTGGCAATTTACAGTTTTATACCACACTGATCAAATATCAACTTTTTTCCCTCTAGAATGGCTTTGAATTGAAATTTTATTTACATCAGATGTAACGCTTTTCATGGCACATTTTACATTACTGTGAGATTACAGATGGCTAGTTTTAATTACCTATGCTACTAATCATCAGCCTAATAAAAAAACTGTGCTTGCTTGCATCTTCTTGTGAATATATGCTGTTCGGTTAACATACATCCATATATTTTGATTGGCAATATCATCCACAGAAGATATGAACAGCTTATGATGCTACAGAAAACTGTGACAGCAAAAGTATGATTCGTTTAAACCAAAACGCAGTGTGTTCCCACCTCTGGGAGAATATTTGAACATTAAAATTAACACTTGCTTTATATACATACACATACAGTATATGTATTTATTATGTTTACACTGATAAAATAATAAATACTATAAATTTTAGTTTGTGGTAGTTTTACTGCTTGGTGAATTAAACTGACTCATAAATTAACAGAACAAATATAATAAAAGTAGGTCTGCGTTATTGAAGTGAACTGGTTGTTTTTGTTCTCCGTACAGTCCTTGTGCTGCACAACATGTTATTACTTCCTAATAAAATAAAACCAAAAATGTCGCACATTTCATAATACATCTTTAATATTAAATAAAATTTTAATTAATTTTACAATGCATAATTTAAAAAATAATTTGTAAAATCTTTTTAATATCTGAGTAATCTGCTTATTTCTTTTTTTTTTTTTTTCAGTTCTAGGAGTTCCTCCCTATATGTGTCCCGACTGCAACCAGCGTTTCCAGTTTGAATTCCCGTTTTTGGCGCATCTCCGATTCCGCTGCAGCAAAAAAGCGGCAGTCATCGGTGTGGATGAGATATCCAAAGAAGGCAGCGATCGCGTGAGCCCTTCCTCCGCACCACCGAGTCCCCAGCTAAGCCACGGAGGTTCTGACGCACACGCCCATCCACAGGAAGCCAAGCCTGCCACAGACTTCCACAATTTAGCCAGGGATCTGGAGAATAACCGGACATGCCCGCCCAGCGACAAGGAGGCAGAGATCAAGAGCAAGTGTGTCAGCAAGAGGAGGCTCTCTGACCTGATGGAAGGCCTGCCTCGATCGCACGATTTGAAGGAAGACGTTGAAAGCGTCGCTCCACGGTACGGCGCTGGTTACGGTCTGGGGGAGAACCGGGGGTTACTCTCACCGTCCAGTCCTGAATTGCAGATCAAGCGCAGCGCTTTTACGGAGGTCAGGAAGGCTCCGCAAGGCCAGAAGCATGGCGCTAAGCACCAGAGCTTCAACGCCGAGAACAGAGACGGGGGCCGGCCGGGAGACCACCCCTCGGAGAAGCACGCTGGTGTACGGCAGGCCCTGACGGAGACCCAGCCGCAGTCCCGGCCAGAGGGCCCCCCGGCGACCAGCGCCTTCGCCCCTGTCTCTCAGCCAGGTGGGGGCGGTGCAGAGAGGAAGAGTGCCTTCAGCCAGCCAGCCCGTTCTTTTGCCCAGCTCTCCCCCCTGGTGATGGGCCCTAAGCTGCTGCCCGCAGTGGACTGCCGCCCAGCCCTCGGGGGAGGCCTGTCCCCGACCAGGATGTACCCATCGGATCCCCTCGCCGCCAAGCTCCAGGGCACGGAGCTGCTGCAGGGCGGCCTCCCCAAACACGGCCCCTTCGTTTACGCGGCCGCCTTCTGGCCCAAGAGCGCCGGCGCCGTCCAGATGCAGGTCCCCCCTGCCCTCACGCTCCTGCCGCCCTCCTTCACGTCCCTGTGCCTCCCGGCGCAGAACTGGTGTGCCAAATGCAACGCTTCCTTCCGCATGACTTCTGACCTGGTCTACCACATGCGCTCTCACCATAAGAAGGAGTTTTCCATGGAGCCCCTGGTGAAGAGGCGGAGGGAGGAGAAGCTGAAATGCCCCATCTGTAACGAGTCGTTCCGGGAGAGACACCACCTCTCGCGCCACATGACGTCCCACAACTGACTGCGGACGCCGTCCAATTATGTTGTGTACTGTTTCGGGAAAGTGACAAAACTGGAAGTACGTCCCTCAATGCACATGCTTTCACTTTAAAAAGAACTCGTCCTCACCGGGTGTCATGTCTAAAAGTATGCAATCCGCATCTCGACGAAAGAAATTTATTGTATAGAGAGCACTTTTGGATAAAAAGGGAAAATGAAACGTGTAAACATGTTTTACTATACAGAAAAATAAACACAACGTGGAATTTAAGTTACACTGCTTGTTGTTTTTTCACGCTTAAACAAATTGTTAAGGTTATATTTAAGTCAGATGGGATTCGTATGTCAGTCTATATTTGAAAGTGCATGTAATATTTAATAAATATGGATTTAAACTGCATTCTATACAATACAGTGTAAATAACTTTTGACTGAAAAGTGTAATATTTTGTGTCAGTGAGGAATACTGTCTCTCCCTTTTTCTGAAATTTACAGTACCCAAGGGTTTATCCAGTGTGCTGAATGCTTTGACAATAAAAAAGATTTATTTTCATCCATCTTTTAGTATTACTTCACTGTACTGTTATTTTTTCCAACTATGATGATTTTTTTTTTTTTTTTTTTGCACTTTTACATTGTAATTGTGCACATGGTAAGAAAAAGCTCCTTTCCCATACATATGATTTGAAAGATAAAATTCGGACGTTTCCTTCATTATTGAACATGTAGTGTCCCCCCATATTAAAGAATTAAAAGACCAATAAAATTCCTTTCAAATAAATCCAATGAAAACTATTTTTTTTTTATTTGATTTGTCCTAAATAAATGTGCTTCGGCTGATATTAAATAGTTTGTTAAGCCTTGACCTGGATGCTGTGATTAAAAACTTAGTGGCATAGCTAAAGGGAATTTAACATCCTAAATTGTACCTTTTACACACTCTTGACACTTTTTTCCAACATCAGTTAAAAAGTTACCTTTGTTGAATATACATCAGTGCTTAAGACTAAAATTTAGCAACAACCTTTGGAGATGCTAAGTGAAACATAACAGGGTGGTGAGATGCAGTAATTTACAAAGTTTATTTGGTTTAAACTATAAAAACCACTACTGTTGGAACACAGTAACTTCTTTGTTTTGGCCATTATTACTTTTACCAGTATTCCTGAAAATCTTTGTATGGCTACAACATGTTCGCCAGTTTGCGAGGCCTGACATCACATAGGAACAATTTGATCTGAGGTCCATGTGGTTTTCATTAATTTGTCATTCATTTTGCTCAAGCAGAGCAAATAATATCCACGATACACATTGGATTTATACTAGAAGAGCCAACAAAAATCCAGCCCAAAAGCACAAATGTTTAAGGAATGTCATTTCTGGTGTCCAGGTTTACCACACATCTGTTTCACTTTATCTCCCAAAATAACAGGATAACAGGATAAAACGTTCCCCTCGAGAAATAGCACTATCAACAAATTTTACTGTAAAAAGGTATCAGTCTAGAATAACGGACCGACCTCACAACACCAGCAACATATCATGAATGTAATTTCAGCATAAAACATTTTTTTTCAGTGTTAGCTATATACTGCTTATCCATTTTATTATTGTCTGATTAATACAGTCGGGCAGAATATACTCACGCTTTCTGTTATGCAGTATTTAAGTACGGTTTAAATACGGTTGATAATTTCAAAGTAGGTTTTTTTTGTCTTTCTAATAGTGCGCATAATAACCACATAATAGAGTCCTGGCCACATACACGTTGACACCTGTGCTGGAATAGACTGTATGTAGGAATTGGAGAAAATGGCTAAAGAGCGACACCTAGCAGTGGGAAGGTGCAATGCACTTCCCCACCTAAGCGCTGCGTCGGTATCGATGTCCCCCGCGCTCCGTACGCTCCTTCCAGAAAAGACGCGGTTTTTCGCTCCATATTCGCGCAGCGGAGCGGGAGCCACCTGTGCCGCGAGCAAGGGAAACATGCAAGGAAACCGGTTATTCTTATGCAATCGTTCCTTCTCAAACCATTTCATTCCACACACACCGCTTGTCCCATACAGGGTCGCGGGGAACCGGAGGGGACACACCCAGGACGGGACGCCAGTCCATCACAAGGCACCCCAAGCAGGACTCGAACCCCAGACCCACCGGAAGGGAGGACCTGGTCCAACCCACTGCACCACTGCATCACCACACCCCCTCCTTCCAAACGTCTGTCCTGTTTTCTCTTAGCTGAATCAGACAGAATAGTGGTGAATGAGAACACAGTAAGAGCTTCGGCGATTACAGTATTGTAACGACCTGCTACTGGGTTTATGCGCGGAAGGAGGTTTATCATAAATAGCTGAGAATTGTGGGTAAAACGTGAAATATGTGTTCAACCGCTGTGGGAACTCACAGGGAATATAATGGGGTGAGTGTCTGTTGGGCTGTAAAGCATGTTAAAAGTTTTTTTTTTTTTTTTTTTAAATTATTATTTAGGGGTGGACTTTTCTATTTATTTTTTTTTATTTATTGAAAACTTGTACTTTCATGTAGTTGCTTAAAGGACTGCCTGTGTGTTGTAAATGTGTTTTTAAATGTTATGGTTTGTTTTACTGTGGGTTTGTTTATTGCGTTTATGGATTATTAATTCTTTTCTTTGTGTATTTGGAAAAAAAGTGTATTTGTATCATTCGGCTGTTTCACTGAAATGACGATGTGTAGTGAAAATGAAAACACCCAAGAACGGTAGGTAAGTAAGGTGTATGGTAACACCCTGGGTACAGGCCAGGGGGCCGCCCCTCTTGAGCGTGGAGTTGCCGGGTAAGTTCCTTTGAATTATTAATAGTTTTAGCCTGGGGGTATGTCTTTTAGTGTCTTAAAGGTCCTGTCATGCTGTCTTAATATTGATTGGTTTTATTGAGTTTTATTGTTGAATTAATCACTTGCATGATGGGTTTTTAGGATTTTATCCATCCATCCATCCATCTTCCTCCGCTTTTATCCGGGGCCGGGTCGCGGGGGCAGCAGTCCGAGCAGAGTACTCCAGACCTCCCTCTCCCCGCACACCTCCTCCAGTTCCTCTGGGGGAACCCCAAGGCGTTCCCAGGCCAGCCGGGAGACATAGTCTCTCCAACGTGTCCTGGGTCTGCCCCGAGGCCTCCTCCCAGTGGGACAAGCCCGGAGCACCTCCCCAGGGAGGCGTCCAGGAGGCATCCGGAACAGATGCCCGAGCCACCTCAACTGGCTCCTCTCGATGCGGAGGAGCAGCGGCTCTACTCCGAGCTCCTCCCGGGTGACTGAGCTCCTCACCCTATCCATAAGGGTGCGCCCAGCCACTCTGCGGAGGAAACTCATTTCTGCCGCTTGTATCCGCGATCTCATTCTTTCGGTCATGATCCAGAGTTCATGACCATAGGTGAGGGTAGGAACGTAGATCGACCGGTAAATTGAGAGCTTCGCCTTACGACTCAGCTCCCTCTTCACCACAACAGACCGGTACAATGACCGCATTACTGCGGACGCCGCACCGATCCGTCTGTCGACCTGCCGCTCCATTTTTCCCTCACTCGTGAACAAGACCCCAAGATACTTAAACTCCTCCACTTGAGGGAGCAACTCCCCCCTAACCCGGAGGGAGCAATCCACCTTTTTCCGACTGAGAACCATGGCCTCGGATTTGGAGGTGCTGATTCTCATCCCCGTCGCTTCGCACTCGGCTGCAAACCTCCCCAGTGCACGCTGCAAGTCTTGACTTGATGAAGCCAACAGGACCACATCGTCCGCAAAAAGCAGAGACGAGATCTCGCGGCCACCAAAACAGACACCCTCCGTTCCCTGACTGCGCCTAGAAATTCTGTCCATAAAAATAATGAACAGAATCGGTGACAAAGGGCAGCCCTGGCGGAGTCCAACATGCACCGGGAACAGGTCTGACTTACTGCCGGCAATGCGAACCAAGCTCCTGCTCCTGTCATACAGGGAACGAACAGCCCGTAGCAACGAGCCCCGAACCCCATAATCCCGAAGCACCCCCCACAGGATGCCACGAGGGACACGGTCGAATGCCTTCTCCAGGTCCACAAAACACATATGGACTGGTTGGGCAAACTCCCATGAACCCTCCAACACCCTAGTGAGGGTATAGAGCTGGTCCAGTGTTCCACGGCCAGGGCGAAAACCGCATTGCTCCTCCTGAATCCGAGGTTCGACTATCGGTCGGATTCTCCTCTCCAGTACCCTGGCATAGACTTTCCCAGGGAGGCTAAGGAGTGTGATCCCCCTGTAGTTGGAACACAATCTCCGGTCCCCCTTCTTAAAAAGAGGGACCACCACCCCGGTCTGCCAGTCCAGAGGCACCGTTCCCGAACTCCACGCGATGCTGCAGAGGCGTGTCTAGGATTTTATTTATTTGGATAAATACTTTAAACGTCGGAAATGATGAATGGATAACTTTGTACCTGTTGAGCCAGACACCCTTTGGTGGCCTGGTAAATCCATTTTGATCCGCTGAAGGAGGGGAGGGGAGAGGAAAGGCTCTTCGAACTGAGAGCATTATTTCCTAGCGCTGCACCTACACTGTTGTCTTTACATTTATTCATTTAGCAGACGCTTTTCTCCAAAGCAACGTACATCTCAGGGAAAATACAGTTTGTACATTACATTAGGAGAATCAGACATAGTTGCAGACATCATGTGATGTGATTGTTAAGTAAACCTAGGCTAGTTTGTTTCTTGCCACTTTTTTATGCACCAATGAATGTGAATGTTCATCTCATGAGTGGTGCATAAAACTCAGGATAGACGATTCCTGATCACCTTCCTATTTTTTTTTAAGGTACACAAACATTTACGTACAGTAACCGACACCGAGACCAACTTTACCGATAACAGACTCCCAGATATTTCTCGAAAATGGGAAGAGAATCAGCGTCGCATCCTCGGCCAAACGCGCTTGCAGCTTTCAAGAAACCTGAGAGAACAGGCGCTTGTATGAGTGAGCTGCATATTGCGGTGTGGCCACTAGGTGGTAGTATTGTCACAATGTTTCCTCACCGTAGCGCGGGAACGGAGCCAAAGTTGCCAACACCTGCTCATAAAAAGGCACATCTCTTGAACCTTGACAGCTTTAGCATCAAACTGCGAAAAATCCAGGGTCCGCAGTCGCCGGGGCTGTATTTCTATTTCATGATGTAAAGTGAGCAGTAAATTCTCGGTATAAATCATTTTCCCTGTGCATAAAACAATATTGATACAGCAACGCTGTATCAGTATTGCTTCATACATAGGGAAAATGTATTATATATATGTAATTACAGCAGCGCTGTAATTATTACCTATATAGTCACTTTACTGCCTTTATTGTCAAATTTTATGTTTTAATATAATTTTAGAAAAAAAATTATAGCCTCTGCCTCTTTCATTTTAGCACTTTCTCTATAGTGTTTCCCATTTGGTTACCAGCATCACGTTTAGAATTTTCTAGAATTAAATTGTTAAACACACTGATGTAGATATATAAATACTTGCATATATGTGCATTTCTTTCTGCAGTACAGTAGTTGCATATCATGATTTGTCATTATCTGCTATCTTGTGCTGTAGCAAACAGCCTTTTCTTTACCCCGAATGGTCTGTATACTTAAGATTGCAGAAGGACTGGGCTGCCTGACGACAAGTAGACCAGCTGGTGATCCACCCAGGCGCTGCTCGTTCTATTTGTACTATTATGTCATACACATGGTCCGCAAACACAAATAAACACAGGACTGGTACTTTGCTCCATCTCCCCAAATGCACACAGGCGCACGAATGTGTTTTCAGCACATGTGTCTTTCGAAGCCATTGAGACTGGTGTCCTTCTTCCTCAGGGGTGAAGAACAGAGCTGTAGAGACTAAAGGTGTTGAGCTGGTGGTCCTGAGGGTGGTGGTCAGGCCAAGGCGAAGGCTGCAACCTCCAAGGACTAAAACATTTGAGCAAAGGTTTCTGTTTTGGAAAATTGACCAACCGATATGTTTGGTTGTTGTTAAATTCCTGTTTTACATTATCCGTTGTTCTCTGGAAATGTCGCAAAGTGTACGTTTTAAGGATCGTAAATGTACGGAGTTTTAACGGCATATCTAAGCTGTTAAAAGCACAGCAGAACATTATTTTTAGCTGACAAGGAGTCGGTTAACAGTTCTGGCAACACTTGGAGAAGGAGTGAATAAAACTGGCCTTTGCTTATGTGTTCCAGAACAGGTCACCGGGCAACTTAACAGAAGAAAAAAATTCTAATTTAAAAAACCGAAATTGCCACTGATAAGTTAGTGTGAACTTAAAGGGTCAACTAAAGATGTTGTCACAAGTAGTTTGATGACAAGCTGATAGGGACCTTGGTGTGATAATACAGCAACCCTTCCCCAAAGAAACATAGAGTCAAAGAAAAGGTATCCAAACATTCAGAGCCGCAGGGTGTTCACTTCACTTCAATTGGACTCTGGATATTTATTCAAACAGCACAGGTGTGCAAGGCTTGGTTTTCGTGCCAGACGGTAAATCAACGACAAGAGCGGGGGTAGAAACACTTAACGTTTAATCTTGGCGACTCTTTTATTTATTTTTTTAAATCAAACAAATCAAGCAACATTTTTGTTTTAAAATCATAGCATGGTCATGTCTTTGCCAATGAAAACAAAGAATTTAATAACCATGTAATTAAACATCACCCATTCAATTTTCTTTACTTCTAATACTGCACATCTAAGAGTGCTCATTGCTGTAACTATCACTGCTGCCACTACTAAATAATTATTCTAATGGGAAACTGATTTCAAAGCTCAGGCACCAGGATACAGATAAATGGTGTCAAAAATTGTAAATTAAAGTCCCTCATTCAAAAATGACAAAAAGGTATCCAGTTGGACCTAATGTATGACATGCAGAAAGACACAAGAGTACACCGCCCGGAGCCTTAATATCATGCAATATGAGTCTAATCACAAGGCCATTACATCATCTTGTACTCTAATGTGAACATCTAGGAAGATGAAATTACATCACAATGGTGTAAGATGGGTGGGAAAAAAAAACCCCATGACCTACAGACTTGCAGTAGCAGTGGTTTTCTTATAATGTAACTTTTATTCTTTAGTCAAGCACATACTACATTTTGTCATGCCAGTTTGTGCTACTCCTCACTCATCCAGAGCATTTGTGTATATTTACATTTATTCATTTAGCAGACGCTTTTGTCCAAAGCGACGTGCATCTCAGCAAAAGTACAATTTACTCATTACATTAAGAGAAAGAGACATAGCTGCAGACATGTAAGTCTCAAGTACACCTAGTTTGTTGCCTTCTTGCTGCTTGAGTTTCATCGTTCGAGTAGGTGCATAAAACACAGGATAGACAAATCCCGATACCAATGATTGCAAACGATTCTCTTCTGAAAATCATAACTTGATCGCCTATTTAAAATGCGTGCTGGCAGCGCACTCATGTCCGGAGCATCCCAGATAAACTGAAAATGTTTCCTTGCGATACGACATTAACCTGGAGACTTTCTTTTTACTTTTCGACATTTTCACATCATAAATGTGTTGCAAAATCCAGCATAGTCTTTATCTGAGTCAGTAAATTTCCAGTGATTTACTGAAAATCTTGCTACATGTTATTGGTATAAAATGCAATAAATTCCAAATCTTTGCTGCGTTTCTTCATACATGTCACAGTGCCTGCCCCGCACGCTTCTCCAACCTGTGCATTACATTGCACAAATATTTCAGAGGCTGTGCTCACCGACACACCGCGGCACCGAGACGGTTTATCATGAGCAAACACTGCCCGCAGCACTCATGTACACATCTTTAAAAGTGCGGTAAATAATGTCAGATTAGCACACACTGCGCCATGCCGACATGTTACACCCCCTCTGTACACAGCTGTCTTTTTTTTTTTTTTTTTTTTCTTTTTCACCCAGCAGTCAGAACACGGAACGCGGTAACAGCCTGGGCTTTAACCCTCCCGTGAATTATGCTGTGCACCTGCAAGTCAGGGAGAGCGACTGCGCCGGACCAGCAATGGCTTTGGCAACCCCGCCCCCTCGACCCTCCCCATCAACACTTTTGTTCCCTGGGGTCAGTTTCTTCAAGCGAATTGTCACTGCTCAGTGAGATCCTCGCTCCATTCAGCCTCCCGCTCTCCAGGACTTCTTCAAACACGCAGGTGTATAAATAGAGCTGTTTTCAATTAGTCGGTGACCTCGCCTCCGGCGGGCATCTGATGGGTGAATACCCCCTCTCCACCCTCGCACCTGTGGTAATAAAATACCGGGGGAGAAGAGAGACAGCGCTGGGAATGCTAATCGGACCCCAGCCCCCGTTGTTACAGCGTTCTGCTTTGGAGAGAAGCATGGCCGCCTTCGCAAGAGTAGCCGTGAAAGAGTGTTGCCAGCCTAGCACAGGGGGACAAGGGAAGCATTGTGTTCTTATAACCTCTTCTGGAAAGAAGAAAGCAAAATGAGGAGCAAAGAGGGTGCTGAACTTCCCAGAGAGCTGCAGTAGATTTCACCGGAGTCACACATGAATTTGCGCTACGTACGTTTATTTACGTATCGGACCCTTTTCTCCAAAGCGACTTCCAATGAACTCTATGTAGCGTTATGAGCCCACACACCTTATTCACCGTGGTGATTTACACTGCTGGATACACTACTTACACTGGGTCACTCATCCATGCATCAGTGGAGCACATGCTCTCTCTCACTCGCACACTGTGGGTGAATCTGGACAGCATGTCTTTGGGAGGAAACCAGAGCACCTGGAGGAAAGCCACGCAGACATGGGGAGAACATGCAGACTCCACGCAGAGTGGGGAAATCAAACCCACGTCCTCTCACACCACCCAGGCACTATAAAACAGCAGCGCTACTCTCTGTGCCACTGTGTCGCCTGCCTACTTCATCCAGAGAAGATTATGAATGTTATGGCACGTACAGTAAGAGTCTTTCTTTTTAACCACTTTAAACCATGTTAACCAATTTTCCAACGCAGGGTCCTGGTAGCCTGGAGCCTGTCATGGATTTCCATGGACCCCAGTCCATTGCAAGGCAATAACACACACTCATACTCGAATTACTCACTGGCGGCAAGTTAGTCACCAATCCAACTGGAACACTTGTCTTTGGACTGTGGGAGGAAACCAGAGCATCTGGAGGAAACCTGCATGAACACAGGGAAAACATGCAAACTCCACACAGACTGAACCAGATTTCAACTCGCATCCAAATGCGCACCCCAGGAGACGCAAAGTTATTGAAACCCATCTTCAGTCCACTCTTTTATAGTGATATGCACCTCTGAGCCCTAATGAACCAGATCATTGATCTAAAACTACGACATGGTCTTTGTCTCTCGTTAAAGGAGAAAAGGGTGGTGCTTCTCTTAGCAGCCATGTAAAGACACAAATCCCTTCCGATTCCTGCCAACAACCACATCCCAGCCCCACAGCGAAGAGCTAATTTTATGCCACAGCTTGATGGTGCAGGATTTTCTTATTTTGTGCAACAGTAAGGAGTTGGGCTTGGATTTCTGCATAAGACTAGCTTTTCTTAACATACTCAGTCTGTAATCTTGAAATCGTGGGAAGGAAAAAAATACCAAAAGGCACAAATGTGTTTTTTTCCCAACATCAGGAAAGTGAAGTTGCAGAGGAAAACCAGCCTTCAATGCCTTCTATCACTTGCTCTGTAAAGAGCTGAACCAGTATTTAACAGTAGAATATATGAGAGACCGGGGGTGCAGTGGGCTTGGCTGGGTCCTGCTCTCTGGTGGGTCTGGGGTTCGAATCCTGCTTGGGGTTCCTAGTGACGGACTGGTGTCCCGTCCTGGGTGTGTCCCATCCTGGGTGTGTCCCCTCCCTCTCTAGCCTTATGCCCTGTGTTGCTGGGTTAGGCTCTGGTTCACCATGACCCTGCTTGGGACAAGCAGTTTCAGACTGTGTGTGTGTGTGTGTGTGTGAGAGAGAGAGAGGAAAAGACAACAGAGTAAATGCGTAAAAGCCATTTGCCCGAAACACAAAGGTGACACAACACTTTGTGATGGAAGTTATTCCTCAAATTAATCATTTTGTAGCATATAAAGTTACCAGATTTACCCAAAATTTTGATTTCTGTATTTTTTCTACATTTATAACTATTTTTCATTTAACTGACACCTTTGTCCAAAATGACTTGAAGCATTTGATAATGGGGGGCGCGGTGGCGCAGCGGGTTGGACTGGGGTCCTGCTCTCCGGTGGGTCTGGGGTTTGAGCCCTGCTTGGGGTGCCTTGCGACGGACTGGCATCCTGTCCTGGGTTTGTCCCCTCCCCCTCCAGCCTTACGCCCTGTGTTGCCAGGTTAGACTCTGGCTCCCTGTGACCCCAAATGGGACAAATGGTTCAGAAGATATGTGTGTGTTTGATAATGAAAAGGGACTAAAAGCATTCAGCAGGGACAGCTGGTAGTGTAGGGGTTAAAGCTGCTGCCTTTGGGCACAAAGGTTGTAGGTTTAAATCCCACCTCCTACTATAATACCCTTAAGGAAGGCACTTACCCTGAATTGCCCATCTCTACCAATGTCCAACTATCTCTAGGCAGCTTAATGTTGTAAGTCCTTTTGGAGGAAAGTGTCAGCTAAATGTACAAATGTAAATGTTCAGTGTGACACAACAGGATACCTTCATCAGCAGCACTAGCAAGAGTGAGAACTGACCCAGAAATCTCCCGGGTGCGAGACTAGAGCTGTAGTCACACTACCACCTGGCAATTACTGCTCGACCAGTTTCCACCTACACACACTTTCAACCCTTGTACCAAGGGCATTCTGACACTATAAATCAAGCTCCCTGTTGTGACTACTTCCTTTCCATTTTTTTCGACAAGTCGTTTGATTCAAGACCACATTTTCCAAAGCGAATTATCCTGAAACATCTGCATACGGCATCAAGATTTTACAAGAAGTGCACTCTGCCCCAGCCAGTGGTCGTTTGCATAACGCGAGACATTTTTCAGAATTCTCTTTCCTCTTCTTCTCTGTTAAAAGAAAAGTAATGTAGCTGACTCGGAATTTAATGACTGCTAGACAGAATTCTGTGAAATGAAAATATAGGAAACGTGTCATGAAATATTGTACAAATAAACCATCAGGGTGTCTTTTAAGCTAATAAGTTGCTTTGTTTTAATAGAAAGAATAAGTGGAAAAAGACGGAAATATAAAGCATTAACAAGTCACTGTGTTTTGCAGTTTTCGCAAAGTTTCTAAATAGCAAGGAAAATTAAAATTCTGGGGAAAAAATACAGGAAATTGTTTAATTCTGTGAATTTGAATTGAACTGGTGCTTTTCACAGCAGGCTCAATGTAGGCAAAAGCTTTAAATCCCTCACTTGTCCCAGTGTCACATGGCAAAAAAAAAAAAAAAAAGCTGCAGAACACCAAGCTGAACACTTTGTAACGGCGAGCGAGTATCCGAGCGTTTTAGGTAGCCCTCAAGTTTCACCGCATCGCTTCCGTAGGGTTCCCATGTCAGCTGTATAACCTTTCAGCACAGGTTCGGCCAAAGAACATCTGGAAGGACGGTGCTGGGGAACGTTGCGATCGAGCTGCTATAACTACAAGTAATAATCGCGACGCTTTTGTCGATTATCCTGAAATCGTATGTGAAAGAGTTGAAAAACGACGATGGAAATAGAATTCGACGCTGCCTTTTGCTGAGATTTTCCTGTTTTTTTTCCTCTTTGGTTTCACCGTGACGCCTCAGTAGCTCCTGGTTATGGTCGCCCTGCATTCCGACTTCCTCGGCACCTGTGTTTATACTGAGGCTTCAGCTCCCTGAACTCCCTTGCTCGCTAAGCTTGCAAATATGTGCTGCCCATGCACTTTCACTCGCGTGTGACGCCTCCGGATCTTTCATTAGGGGGGACCTGGCCGTAGCATAACGCAAATTGCATTCCTGCTCCAAATTGCATTCGAACATGAGAAAGCGTAGGTTCCGTTCCCCATCGTGTCGCTTAGGCGTCAGCGAGCCATTCTTAAGTCCGGTTTCACTGGCAAGGGCAACGTAATTTTCCATGGGTGGAAAGGAGATTTAATGGTCCATTACTCTGTATAAAGTTTAATTAGTTACTGGTTTTTATGGAGGGATATGGCAAAATCGTTTTCTACACTCTGTTAAAGGGTTAAATAGCTGTTTATGTACCGTTCATAAGGTGAAATAGACCTGATTGCATAGAGACCCATTTCTGTCCCCTGTTGACTTACTAATGATTACTGTGAGATTTCACTGATTTCTCGGTGCCTCTGGAAATCACGCTGAAAGATTATGAGAAGTCGTCAGTCACTTTGTCCGCAAAACATTATCGTAGAATGGCCACACACTTGCAAACAGGGTTGTTCTTCTGGCTGCCGTTCCCAGGCCACCGTCGCAGACAGCTGCAAAGTGCGTTTCGGAAAAAAGGGGTAAAGCATGAAATGACAAAAAAAAATACTGAAATTTAGTGCTGCCTCAGTTGTAACTTTGTCACCAGTTTGTACAAAATACTATAAAAAAAAATCTTGCTATAGTTTAACCAATTAGGACTAATAAGGCCTAATCAAAGAGGGATTTTTGAAAAGTATTTATTTATTCATTTAAATATATATCTAAAAAATATTACACTTTATTTTTTACACACAGAATTTCAGAGTTTTTTCTTGCTGGAAATCTAGTATGGTTGAATTTGCAGTTAATTAATAGTAAATGCGCTGTTCTTCCCATGTTCCTGTGGGTGCTCTGGTTTCCTACCACAGATGTGTATTTCAGGTGAATTTGTGACAATGAATTGTCCTCAAAGGTTGACTGTGTAAGTAATTGTGTGTGCGTGTGGTCCAGTCTCCCATTTAGAGTGTACCCTGCCTCGTTCCCTTTGCTTCCAGAATAACATCATGGTTGGTGTAATCATGCACTAGAAATGTTCTAGAAAATGAATGAATGAATGAAATGGCTAACAACCTGCATTTTCTAATTACACTGACCGCACTGTTGATTGGTGGCAAATGCTGCCATTAGCTCTAAATGTAACATTTGAAATATATCCCATGCAGTCCACTCTACACCTTTTGCCAGTAAAAGCTGGATGGTTTTTTGTGTGCTTGGAACACCTAAAGCTCTGTCCCATGCTCCCTTTCCATCTTGGACAACCACTGTATTGTCTACTGGAGCAGATCTGAAGCAAACCTGTTGATGTGAATAAGTTGCTTTTTTGTCGTTCTTTTATGAATCTTGTAGTGCTTCTCTCAGTCTGTGCATTTTGTGAATGAAATGCACTTTTTTTTTAAATGGCTTCATTGTTCTATGACTTTAATGGTAAAGCATATTTTGCATTTGGTAAGCTAACCACCAATATATATAATATGATAGGAATTGTATTAAAGGGAAACAATATGCACATATTTCCAGGTGCTACAACTGAAACTTGTTGCTTCGTGTCATTTCAATTTGCTTAGAGGGCAGTTCTCATCAGGCATAACAGATCTCGATATTTTTGAGGTATTTGTCTTAAAATAGCAATAATGTCTATAGAAAAAATGTGCATACATCAGTATCATTTTAGCCGTAGAGTTCTGCCAGCCATCCGGAAAATATTCACATTGGTTTGATGAAAAATAGCAGTTCAATACAACTCACCCATTGACAGACTAATCATTCCCAGAAATGGTGAAGGGCCTCATACCTCCAAAACAAGGATTTGTTTTATAGCACAGGAATGTGTTCTGGACTAAGTTATATGAAAAATAACATATCATTCTACATGCCATTTCTTTAATTTACAGTAAAGTAAGACTCAGCATAAACGAAGACCTTTACATGCTAATTAAAACAGACTTTAAATGTCAGTGTTAGTGAAAACCAAAAAGCACTCAGGAATTCTAAGTAAAACCTCGTGCTAGAATCATTTAATTTTTTTAATGTGCCAAGTTTGAAACTCGGTTCACAAATTAGGCGTCCTGACCTTGAGCGAGGGGTGTTCCGGACATGTTAACAGAATGTGAAAGAAGGTGATGCATGTTGCATGGCACAGTAATATCAACCTGCAAAAGCTGCTATTTATCATTTGTTTTAACCGAATCACTTTTTATAAATACTTCAGTAAGCTCGTTGTCTTCGGATCTGGTCAATTTAGAAAAAAGAAAAAAAAAAAAAGCAGTTAGTGTGCGATAAGTCTGAGACCGGCTGTGCTGATCTTAGCAGAAAAACAGACAAGTGAAAAGTATTTTCAAGTTGCAGACTCTGTGTGTGTGTGTGTGTGTGTGTGTGTGTGTGTGTGTGGCAGCTTGCAGAGACACACCCATTTGCCGCCCAAGGCGCCTGAGTAGATTGTTAACACAACCGCACTCAAGTGCAAACAGTTACAGGGACACATAATGCAGGCCTGATCCCTCTCTGCTCCGATGCTGGGAGGAGTGCGAACCCTGAAATGTTTTTTTCTCCATGCCTAAAATTGTGTCTGTGTGTTTTATTAAATTTTCATCTTGGAATATAGCGAGCAGAAATATGCTACATTTTCACTTTTTTTCCTGGTTTTCCTACCTGATGACCGCCATGCAGACATCCTCCTTACTATGGTATTGTTAGTGTATAAGATATGTGTCGTGAAAAGGGAGTGGAAATATATGTATAGATGTGTGTGTGTGTGTGTGTGCAATACAGTAAACGAAGACAGTGAGGCCTGGACAATATGGCTCAGGGACCCTGCTGCTCAATGTCTAACTGATTGCCATAGTTGAAGCCAGCTGTTTAAATGCTTTCAGAGGGTAACTGTGAAGAAGAAAACCAACAACTGATTGCCATCTTGTCTTCTGGGAGCATTATCCCCTAATTAAGCAAGCTTAAATTCCTACCCTTTAAGGCAATCAGGTGTATGTAAGATTTTAACCTTTACCATATCAGACAAGTGTGTTCTAACAGCGACTTGGACTGTTTATACATAAGCTGTGTGGGACTGCAATGACCTGCACCATGGCGTTTTCTTGGAGATTTGTTTGGATAATATCAGCAAAAGATGGCGATCTTGATTTTGTTACCTTATGTGTGGGTTTTATGGTGCCAGCTGCTGGTCAAAGGAGCGCAATGAAAGGTGTGACCTTTCGCTGCCACCCCCAGTGGGACTGGTGATTTTTCTCTGATCGTACAGGGTACCCGGAATGTGCTGGAGCCCGTTTGTTCAGCTTGTTCCGTGGAACGCTAACTGAGTAAACAGTGCCAAGCAGAGGCCTGCACTGTTGCAGGGGGGGTGGGGTGGCAGCCCCAGCTGGTTCCACTCACAGGTGTTCAAAGCACTCAATGTACCTGGGACGGGAAAGGAACCGTTGGTAATCGGGACAAATAGGCTTCTTGGAATTAACTTGTACATCATCCACAATACTCTTTTTTTGGGACAAATCCTTGGAGGACCATTTATCTTTCTGAGTTTTTTTGAAAAGTAGATAAATCTTGACAAAGACTCGCCCTTTACAAGCCTAAATCAGGGTGGGAAAGTGTCACACTGCACTTGTGTCTATAGAATTCTATTTATGTACAGTCAGGTTCATAAGTATTTGGACAGAGATACAATTTTCATAATTTTGACTCTGTATGCCTCCAAACTGGATCTGAAATAAAACAATCAAGGTGTGTTTTTAGTGTACACTTTCAGCATTAATTTGAGGGTATTTACATCCAAATTGGGGGAACGATGCAGGACTTGCAGCACTTGTTATATGTGGTCCCCCCTTTTTAAGAGACCAAAAGTATGTGGAATAATTGACTGCTCAGCTGTTTTCATGGCCAGATGTGTGTTATTACCTCATTATTTCATATAAAAGTAAGCAGATAAATGGTTCACAGCTGATTTCAAGTATGGCATTTGCATTATTAATCTGTTGCTGTTAACTCTCAACATGAAGTCCAAAGGGCTGTCACTGCCAATGAAGCAAGCCATTATTAGGCTGAAAAATCGAAACAAATTCATCAGGGAGATAGCAAAAACATTAGGTGAGGTCAAAACAACTATCTGGCACATTTATTTAAAAAAAAAAAAAAAAAAAAAAAAAAACACTGGTGATCTCAGGAACACCAAAAGGCCTGGGAGACCATAGATAACAACTGTGGTGGATGAAAAAAGCAGTCTTTCCCCCAGTGAATAAAAACCCCTCCACAACAGTTGGCCAGATCAAGAATACCCTCCAGGAGGTAGGCATATCTATGTCAAAGTCAACAATCAAGACAAGACTTCACAAGAGTAAATACAGAGGGTTTACCACAATATGTAAACCATTGGTAAGCCTCAAAAACAGGAAGACCAGATTAGAGTTTGCCAAAAAACATGGGAAAAAGTCTCTACATTTCTGGAACAATATCCATATGGACAGATGAGACATAGTTAAACTTCTATCTGAATGATGGGAAGAGAAGAGTGTGGAGAAAGGAAGGAACTGCTCGTGATCTGAAACATACCACTTCATCTATGAAGCATGGTGGAGGCAGTGTCATGGCTGGGGCATGTATGGATGTCAGTGGAACTAGTTCCCTTGTATTTACTGATGATGTGATAGCTGACAAGAGCCAACCAATCAATGTCAACAACCGGTTGTCCCAAGAGGGGTCACGGCAAGCTGGAGCCTTCCCGACAACACAAAGCGCAAGGCCGAAGGGGGACGGGACACACCCAGGACAGGATGTCAGTCCATCGCAAGGCACCCCAAGCAGGCCTCAACCCCCAGACCCACCACACAGTGAGCACTAGCCAAACCCACTGTGCCCCCATGCCCCCCGACAAGAGCAACAGGATGAATTATGAAGTGTATAGGGCTGTACCATCTCAAATTCAGCCAAATGCTTCAAAACTCATTGGACTGTGCATCACAGAGCAGATGGACAATGACCTGAAGCATACTGTGAAAGTAACCCAAGACTTTTTTAAGGCAAAGAAGTGAATTTTCCTGCATTTGCCAAGTCAATCACCTGACCTGAATCCAATTGAACAGGCATTTCACTTGCTGAAGGCAAAGCTAAAGGCAAAATGTCCCAACAAGCAACAGGAACTGAAGACTGCAGTGAAGGCCTGACAGAAAATCACCAGAGAAGAAACCCAGCGTCTGTTGATGTCTATGGGTTTCAGACTTCAGGCAGTCTTAGACTTCAAAGGTTTTGCTACCAAGTATTAAAAATAAATTTGATTGTGTACATTTGTCCAATTACTTTTGAGCCCCTAAAACTGAGGGGCTACGTATAAAAATGGTTGTAATTTGTACACGTTCCATGCAATTTTTTTTTTGACAAAACCCATAAAAATAAAGCTGCAAGTCACTTAAAGCGCATTTTGATTGTTTCATTTCAAATCTGTTGTGGTGGCATACAGAGCCAAAATTATGAAAATTGCATCATAGCCCAAATACTGATGGACCTAACTGTGTGTTGATTACGAATTCGGGCATCACATGAAGCGGTGTCAAAGTGCGTAAGAAGTTCAATATTGAGTTGTACAGGTTTGAGAAAGAAAGGAGATTTTATAGATTTATGCCGCATAATCAATTTCAGCTGTAGTAAAAACTGGATTTTAGAGACTTTAGGCTTAAATTGCACTCCTATTGAAGTACACAAATAATCCCTTTGAAAGCAGTTCATTCTCAGCAAAATTCAGTGCAACAGGAACGAACAGTGAACCAGTCCTATTGCATTTTATAAAATTTACTGGGGAAGAATTGCACTGTAGTGTTAAGGCACTCAATATTTTCTTTGTTAGGAGGTAAGCGGGGAGATTGTTTAGTATAAAAAGAACCAGGTATGTGAGCTTTTATTTAAAGATCAGTTGCAGTGGAGGATTTTTTTTTCTTTTATATTTTTTTTTTTTTGGTGGGGGCAAGGTCTTTCATGGAGGGCTGTTTGTAAAATGTCATCATAGATGCTGGTTCTGAGAACTATGGGTCATGTGGGTCACTGACATATTCCAGTCCACTGCGTCCCCTACACAGTTCTCCACGCTTATGCTAAAAACACTGCACCTTTTATGCCCCTTCCTCACAGTGCATGCAATTTGTCTTACCCACAACAATGTAAATATTAGACATGAAATGGTATTTATGCAAAATAAAAGCCCTGACAAGCTCAGTTTTCTTTTAGCCATCTGATATATATTATACGCAGTCGAAATGTGCACCCATTGGGATGAAAGTTTTACTTGGCAAATTTTATTGTTATACTTGCATGGTTGGCTTTACAGCAGAGAACAATGCCTTTCATATGCTCTGACTTCCTACCCACAAGATTGTGTTTTCTATTAACCCTTTCAGTTTTTTTTAATTAAATTCTTTATTTCTTCATGTTGAGAAGAAATATGAATGAAAACATTTAACATTTAACCAGTTAAACACTTTTTTTGTTTCATTGCCCTTATCAGTTTATAACATAGCAGCAAAAAAAGGTTTTTGCTTCATAATATTGTGAGGTCAACTTAAAATGTCACAAAAGGCACAAAAATTTAGTATTTCTCGAGCTTTAGAATTATATCAAATTTTTGACATCCACAATTACAGAATATGGAAACTTAACATAAGAAAGATAATATTCCGCTTCTCTGCAATGGACTGGTATCCCATCCAGAGTGTATTGTGACTAGCCTTATGCCCTATGTTTCCGGGATAATCTCCAAACCACCCTGACCCTAATTTAGACAAGTGGTTAACAATGTTTAATTTGATGCTGAGTGAATATATCCCAGTTCTCTAACTGTTCTGTTAAAATACAATGCTTTTTGTTATTTTCTAAGCACGTTTTTTGAAGTTTTAGATTTTTCATGGATCAGTGTAATTTTCCTTGCCTTTTTTGTCAGAAACTTCCAGGTGCGGTTAGATTTGTACCTGACAGTAAGACACAGTGCATTGTCTTTGCTCCAGGCTTCCTGGAAATCTCCAAAAAAGACATGAGAAAGAGTGACTGCAGACATCAACTTTAATGGGTGCGCACCCCTCCCTTTGTGTGCTGTTCAATCTTTTTTCCGTCTCTACTTGGAAAGCGTGAAGGAATCGCTTTGCATGGTAGGATCTTAAAGGCAGGGCTCTGAGACTTTTCAAAACGAGCAGAAATAATATCCGAGCACCCAACCCTAATATATGTATGTGGAAACTCTGCTGTTGACGTGACGACTCATTCAATGCCCCGTTTCTGTCTTCTGATCAACTAAGAGAGCTCCAGCTTGGCGTGCCCCGCACTTCCCTTCCCGTCCAACGTTGCGTTGCGCAAGCAGTTCCACGGCTCCCAAAAGTCCCACACAAACAAAGGATGCACCTGAGCAGCTCCGCTCCTGTTTGCACTGGGTTAAGAAGTTAATGTTTTATCAAATCCAGGTGACACCTGCACTGGGGCCTAATGGAATGTACTGTTTAGAGTGCTCCTCTTAAAGGTGGTCTCTGTCTTGTTGTTCTAGACAATGTCATGATGTCAGCAAGCAAAGCTGTGGTTATTTTAGCAGGACTTTACTGTCAAAACTTTGTACATATGATAATGGAACTAATTGCATGAGTTTTAAAGGGAAGTGTGTGAAGGAAAATTCTGGATTGTTTTGCAAATAATGGCTTGTTATTGTACTTGTCTTTGGGATTCTTTTTTTTTTGGCAGCAGACTGCTGGTGTCCTGTAATGCTGAGAAGTTTTGATAATGTTGAGAACTGTTAGTCGATTTAGGATGGGAAGCAATGTCCTGTATAAAAAAGATTCATTACTCAACTACTTAAAGGTGGCACGGTGGCACAGCGAGTAGCTCTGCTGTCTCACAATGCCTGGGTGGTGTAAGAGAACATGGGTTTGATCCCTGCTCAGTCTGTGTTGAGTCTGCATATTCTCCTCGTGTCTGCATGGGTTTCCTCCGGGTGCTCTGGTTTCCTCCCACCGTCCACAGGCATGCTGTTCAGGTTCCCCATAGTATGTGAGTGACAGAGAGAGTGTGTTTCACTGATGTATGGATGAGTGACCCATTGGAAGTAGTGTATCCAGCAGTGTAAGTCACCTTGGTGAATAAGGTGTGTGGGCTCATAACACTACATAGAGTTCATTGGAGGTTGCTTTGGAGAAAAAAAGTCTCAGTAAATAAACATAAGTTTAACATCATAGTAGAAGATTCACATTTAAAATATTCATATACATATGAAGTTTCTGGTAGTTTAGTATCTGGACTGACTGAGGAAACAAAAATAACACCAGTTATTAAGAACATCAGTGTGAGCACCTTCAGGTCAGCCTCTCATAGGTGGTCTGCATGGGGCAGCAGGTGGTAGTTAGGGCTGTTGCCTGGTGATCTGAACACCTTTGACTTTGAATATCCCTCCTGCTGGAGTACCCTTGATCAAGGTACTTACCCTTTTACATGATTGTAGGAGTAGCTTATCTAGCATTGTAAGTTGCCTTGAGCAAAAAGTGTCAGCTAAATTATTATTAACCTTTATTTAGCTGAGGCCTTTAACCACAGCCAATGTTAGATAAGCAATAATTATGTTAAAGGGTAAGTACCTTGGTCAAGGGTACTCCAGAAAGAGGGAAATTCACAGGCGGCTCCTTGTGATTGTGGGGAAAAGGCTTAGGTCACTATGTTGCCCCCTAAATAAAGGTTACTAACGATTTTGACCTACAGTGGGTTTTTGTTGAGATATGCATTTATTGCTTAGTCATTTAAAGGCTTTTACTGTCTCATTTTAGAAAAATGCATCATTAGACATCTGAGATTAAGGCAGTGTAATACACACTACTGGAAGGAAATTTTATTTTTATTTATTTATTTCTTTATTTTATTTTTTTTTTAATTTTAATTTTATTTTTAATTTAATGTCAGTTGAATGTAATATTAATTGTACTGTGTGCCAGTCTGTTGTGAGATTTATGCAAAAAAGGTCATACGTATTGCCACACAGAATCTTTTGGCTGTCAAATTGTATTGTGCTGTGTATTTGAGTGGTTGTGAAAGCTATTTCAGTAAATAAATAATAGGAAACATGAAATACTTTTACTTTTGGGATTCATGATGGAACAGGTTTCACTTGCTACTGCTGCAACAATCATTTTTGCTTTCTTTTATTTTTACAGGTACTAAGGTGACAACTCCATATGAAACACCACCCAACGTGTTTCGTTTAAATGATTAATGGTATTAAAAACATAGCCATGTGTTGGACCTCAGGCTATTTTTTCTGCATTTTCCACTTTACTTTTTCATAGTTGAACTTAATCTCCCACAGGTAAATTAACACCTGTAGCACGCTGGGAGATTAGTATCATCTAAGTGCATGAATCATTTCATCAGAAAAATTGACCAGACAAGTACGTACAGAAAAATTCTTGACCTGTATGATGGTACTTCCTCAGCCTAAAAATCTTAAGTAATAATTTTTTTCAAAACGGGAATCACCTGGAAGCACTTTCATTCCCTTGCAAAAAATTCTATTTCATTTCTAACCCCAAAATTGATTTAATGTTTAATTTTTTTTTTTATTTTCCTGCAGTCTAGTCATGGCTGTATAAAAAAATACTAAGGAAATAATCGTAATGCTGATTGCAAATTATCATCCTATAACTAAAGATATTCACCTGAGTATCTTTCAGAAATATCTCTTGATTCATTTACTTAAAATTTTACTTGACTTTACTTCAGACAGTGAATATTACATACCTGAAAGCACACTTGAAATGTAAGAATTTTACATCTGTATGCAACACGTAATGCATCAAAACATATGCTGGGTAAGTTTGTTGTGAAAGAAAGAGAGGGGAAAGGCAGTCGAGGTCCACTTGAAACAGGAATCGCTTACCAAATTAACAACTCCACCGCATTTAGAAGTATGACCCCAGCATTGTCTATGGAATTCCTTAGGTATATGCAAGGAATGCTAGACAGCCAGTAGCTCAAACCATGAGCATTGAAAGAACAGAATAATTGTCTTACTTCTCCATTCTGAATTATAACTGAGTAGATAAAGTCACTTTGAGGGGATTATATGCGGCAAGAAATTGGGATAAAAAATCAAAGCAGCCGACTTAAGGATGTAAGAAATTGTTTTATTTCTTATCCAGAGCAAATTTTTAGTTCATGACATCAGTACTAAGCCCAGAAACATACCGCTAAGACAACCAAGTGTAGTTCAATTGATACTTTTCTGTCTTTTTAACACGATGTAACACCGCAGAACAAAAGGTGGATGTGCTGTTTAGAATTAGAATCAGAATTCATCCTTCTTCGTTCACCCCTTTCTTAAAAGAGTCCCTCTTTAGCTCAGATTTTTCCTTTCCATAAGTCAACAGCAGCCGTCTCCTTCTGCTATTTACTAGTGACATCACTGCAGCACTTGTACAGATTTTCCTTTTTTTGGTCTCTCATTGGTCCTGTGATCCAAAATTATTTACAGCTTGTCATCCAGCCTCCTTTCATCCACTGCCACGGGGCCCTTCCCAAAGCACCTGCTTATCTGACGGCGCAGTGGAATCTTGACTCATTGAGACGTCCTTATTCCCACGAGCCCTATCCGTGGAGGCTGTTTTTCAGCATGACACATGACATGTTGGCCTTAAACAGAACATGTGGAAGGGATCATTTAGCCTTCACATTAAAAAAAAGGCTCACAACGATCTATGTCTTTATTTATCAAGGAAGACACCTGCAACATCTAAGGAGATATTTTAAAGAGTCCTCCAATGGAAAATGACACCTTAAAATGTTTACATCTTTTAAAGTATATATCATGTTAAACAGCTGTTATATGCATGATTTTGTACAATTTAATGGTATTTTTATTTTTACACAAGCAGCTGGAAGTGTAATTGTTAAGGATATGGACTTGCATCCCGAAGGGTGACACTTCATGTGCTACAACAGGCTCTGCTGACCTTTGCGGAAGGTTGTAAACTTGAAGAGCTCCAGTAAAATGTATAGCTTCATAAATGCATACATTTGCGAAGTCAGTATTTGAAAGTCAGCCAGGCAACAAACAATTGTATATGATTTGCATTTTTATTGTGTACTTTGATTCATTTTACAATTTTAGATACTTAACATGGGGCAAAAACATCAGCTGTGCTCCAGGGTTCTTTCGGTCCTCTGATATAGGACTAATGACAACGTGCCAAGAATAATATACATGAAGCCAGGAGTAATTACTGTGATATCAGTCATTAAAAATAACAACAAGCCAGGAACTGAGCTTGCCAAAAGCTGAAAGGAAAGGTGCAGAACAGGTATTGTGGTGTGTAAACTGAAGTGAGCAACCACATTCCTGATATTTCAGAGGTGTGTTTTGACTGCAGATGTTCATCATATCAGTTTGCATTATTCATTCTTCCTCTAAGAAATGATTATTCTTGATTTTGTTGACACTTTTCTTTGAGACAATTTACAATGTCAGGATTGTAACATACACTAGTGTTGAGGGAAGGGACCACTTAACGTCATGCTCATTTGTTCATTTTCACCTCAGTAACTACTTGTCCAATGCAGGGTCCAGAGCCTATTCCAGAAGGCTAGGGCACGAGGTAGGGTATACCTCGGACAAGATGCTAGAGCAATCACACACTACAAACAATTAAGGGTCTTCACTTAAACTAAAAATGGCATCAGACTGTAGCAGAATCCAGAGGAGACCCCACACAAAAACGGGTGGAACATGCAAAGCCCATACAGCCCAGGAAATGTGAGGTACCAGTACTACCCACTGCACCAGCGTGCTGCCCACGGTCTTAGTGGTGCAGTTCATGAAAAACCGACTACGAGCAAAAAACTGAACGGTAAAATGTCACAAAATCAACATAAATGTAAATCGGTGGCACAGTGGCACAGTGAGTAGTGCTGCCGTCTCACAGTGCCTGGGTGGTGCAAAAGGACATGGGTTTGATTCCCTGCTCAGTCTGTGTGGAGTTTGCATGTTCTCCCTGTATTTGCATGGGTTTCCTCCCAAAGACATGCAGGTTCAGGTTCACCCATAGTGTGTGAGTGACACAGAGAGAGTGTGTTCCACTGATGTATGAATGAGTGACCCATTGGAAGTAGTGTATTAGCAGTGTAAGTCACCACGGTGAATAAGGTGTGTGGGCTGGTAACACTACATAGTTTCCATTGTAAGTTGCTTTGGAGAAAAGTGTCTGCTAAATAAATAATAGATGAACTGATCTGTGCTTATGCACTGTATAATTCACATTACATTAATTGCAGTACTCACTATATCCAGTTACACAATCATTCCTGGTATTCAAGTTTCACTACAAAAAAACTAATTCTGAATATGACCCTTCATCAAGATGAGGCTGTTTCTCTTTCCTTTGCTGGCTCTCTCTCGCTCACTCACTCATCTCCCCCCAATGCATACAGACTAGGTGCAGAGAAGAACTGATGGCTTTGAGTCAATGATTCTACTTCATCAAATACCTGCAGCACATTCTTTGGAATCTTCTGTTTTATCATAACACTTAGATTATATGTGATGTATTGCACCTGAATAAATATCCTGCACCAATTTTTCCCAATTTGTGCCTGTGCTTAGATACGAGGTAACCTTTTCTTGCCTTCATAGCTGTATTTGCACTGGCATTTACACATTGAGCTCAAACAGTAATGTGTACTTGTGTAGTTAAATGTGCCAGATTCGCTAAATATTTTAATATTTCTGTCATACACAATAATAACAGGTGTTCAAAAAGGTTGCCAAATATGGAAATGCATTGAACGAGACTGCTCTGGGTACATTTCGGACGAAACTGATGTTTTAGGATATCATGTGGTATTTAAAAAACTCTGCCCTATTTGAAAGGTTCCATTAATCTTTCACTGTGATAGAAAAAAAATATAGTAGTAAATCACAAATGATTTGGTAAGTAGTCTGGGTTACACATTCCAGTGTCAGTAAATGTGTCTGAAAACATGATTATTATGCCTCACTATTGGCAGAATTTCAAAGGCACATACATTTTTGTGTAAGATTGTATTATGTGCAACAGTGATTTTATTACTTGAGTTCTATCAATTAATATCCCTGCCTTTGACAAAAAGGTGCATTCAGTAAAGTTGTTCTGGCTGTGTCTTAAATGTCATGCTAGAAGACAGTATTTTTGCAATAAAGTTTTTTGTAGTGATCTGAGATTTTTCTCATATACAGTCACTCATGTGTTTTCTCAAAATTGTAAAGCGCTAGTTAAGCGGGACACATTTGCCACGGGTTTTGTGAATGGTTACTGTCAGTGGGTGGTGTGGTAGCACAGAGGGTAGTGCTGGTGCCACACAGCTCCTGGACTGTGAAGTAGAACATGGGCTCAGATCTGCCTTTGCAGTGTTTGCATGTTCTCATGTGCTTTCTCTAAGTTTCCAGTTTCCTCTCACTGTTCAAACATATATTTTTTGGTAGGAGGGTATCAGGATTTGTTTATCCTGTGTTTTATGCACCTACTTGAACGATGAACCTCGGTGCAGCAAGTGGTAGGTAACAAACTAGGTTTTCTTGAGTCTCACGTCTGCAGCTGTGTCTCTTTCTCCTAATGTAATGCATAAATTGTGCTTTTGCTGAGTTGCATGTCGCTTTGGACAAAAGCGTCTGCTAAATGAATAAATGTAATGTAAACGTAATGTGTTCCAGGTGAATTGGTGAGTGTAAATTGCCATTGGACCTTAGTGTGTGGATGAATGACAGTGTGTGAGATTGCCCTGCTATGGACTAGCATCCCATCTGAGGTGTCCCCTGCCTCATGCTCTGTGCTTCTGAGATAGGTTCAGGACACGGTGACCCTGCATTGAACAATTGGTTACTGATAATAAGAGGGTGAATAGAAGTCATAATCCACTGCGCGGTGTGAAGTATTCCTCCTTTGGAGCTTGAACATTTGTCAGAAAACCATTACTAAACATAATCTGAAAGGGGGCCTTTTCCACAGCTATTGAAATAACCATGTAGCTATGTTTTAAATCAGTGGAACATCTAAAACGTTCATAACTGCTCCAATGATCTTATTAGAATTTGATCTTATTAGAATTTGGTTATTTTGCTAACAGGGGGCACAGAGGGTTGGTCCGGGTCCAGCTCTCCGGTGGGTCTGGGGTTCGAGTCCTGCTTGGGGGTGCCTTGTGATGGACTGGTGTCCCGTCCTGGGTGTGTCCCCTCCCCCTCCAGCCCTTCGCCCTGAGTTGCCGGGTTCGGCTCTGGTTCCCCGCCACCCTGTGTGGGACAAGTGGTTCAGAAAATGTGTGTGTGTGTGTGTGTGTGTGTGTGTGTGTGTGTGTATTTTGCTAACCAAAAAACAGCAGTACTGTACCAGGTTTGTACTGCCCATCTCTCTCTGATCTCTTAGCTTCTCATCCAAGATAATAAATTTGTATTTGTCTCCAGAGCTTTGGTTTAACCACTGCTTTGGCAAGCCTTTCAAGGCCTATAGCGATGCAAGGCTTACGTTGGGTATGACTTAACTCAGGGTTCTTTTTGTTTTCATTCTCAGGTTATCATCAAAAGATATTTTGGTTCAGCACCAATATGAGCACATGCAGGGGAAAACTTTCAAAGCACCAAGTGAGTGAATTTTTTTTTTTTTTCCCCTGCTTGCAAAGGTGCAGATACACTAATCATGTGTTACCATGATGTTGGGTTTCATAGGGAAATGAAGGAAAACTTCCCAGCGGACCAGTGGGCCAATGAAAGCAGAATTATGTTTGAACACCTTTTTCCACTGGGAAGAAAAAAACAGGAGTCTTACTCTGTGTCTTAAAACAAATCAGTTTGGTTAAGGCTTATGGCATACATTTGTCTTAGTTCACCGTGGCACTATAGCTTATGTCTACTGTTTGATGTTAATTTGAAATCATAATGTGGAAAAAGGATCTCCCATGTAAAGTTGCCACACATAACATTACCCGGGGTCACTGACATAGTGCTGCAAACCATCACTCCGACAACCTCCCTAGCCAGTTATAATTTGATAGCCCCTTTTTCCATAGAAATGTTGAGCCATCAGTTTCCCAAAGAGTGTTATAAACATCATGCCGTATCTAAAGAGGAACCGTGAAACCGTCAAGTGTCACATAAGTGGCCCTGTGAAGCAGGATGACAACAGTATTTGACTTGGAAAAATTCCCACTGATGGAGCGGCTGCAATGTCCTTCTGGCAGGTGATGCAGGGAAGTTCCTCGGTAAGAATAGAAGTGTGTTTCAGGCGCGGGGTCAGAGCACTGGGACACTGTGTGTGGTGTGTGCATGTTCGGGCAAATATTTCCCCCTCCAGTTACATCGAAACCTCCATCTGTCGTGCTTTCGTACATAAAAGAATTTATTTGAAATGTTAATTAAAATAAACTGAGCTTTAGGTTTACAGGCTTCTGGTTGACATTTTGTGACAAAAAAAAAAAAAAAAATATTGGAATAGGAGTGTTAACGGCCATAAATTACAGATGAAAGAAAAAAAAAGTAAAACGGTTGCAGTTACAGCCCTTACGACTAAATCTGTGAAAACTCAACCTAATGGCTTAAAATAATTGAAGGTGAAACAACACGCCGACTTATTTTGCTACTGTTTGTGTCAAAAGTTTTTTTTTTTTTTTTTTATTTTCCTCTTTCTGGCAGGACAATGGAATTCCTCATTTGAATTTTGAGGTGCTAGGCTGTAATTTGCAGAGGCTATTTTCTCGAAAATGGAGCATTGTTTTTTTTTTCCTTTTTTTTTTTTTTTAAGTTTTAGCAAACGCTGTTTTCTCTCTGACATATTAAAGTGCCAGACCGCTGCCGGAGTCCTTGAGTTCAGAGTCGTGGATCATAAACTGTTCATTAAGAGGGCTCCCCAAGTGAAATTTACGATAATGGGTTGTGAACCAACATCCAAATTACAGGGAACAACAGCAGGGCTTTGTGTCCCACTGCACTGGTCACTGCTTTTCTCAGCTTGTTACTGGCAGCCGATGTGACATGTTTCGTAAAGATTTCCGCTTCGCTTAACCCTCACTTTTGCCACCTTATGCTGGATTCCTCATTCAATGTATTTTTTTTATCAAATTAGTTTACTTATGGCTGCAGGGTTACAGCAATTTAGTAGTAGTTTAACTTGTATTCCGTTTGAATCACAAATGGCTTCCAAATGTCCATCGACCAGAGGTGTACAAAAGTTCACGCTCCTCAAAGATCCTCTTGTGAGCTGAAAAACGCTCATTTTTGGAGGCTGCACATTTTACAGTGGTTTACCTGGTAAAATCAGAGTTAGTCTACATTTAGCTCTGTTGGTTCCCCTTCAGATTTCCTCCACTAAAGCCATTTAAAATGATCTTCCATTGTACAAATACCCAGTACAAGGCTGTCATTGCGAATAAACACCTAACACAGTGACTTCCAAAAGCAGTGTTATGTTGACATACAGTACCAGTTGAAAGTTCCAGTGTATCTGTTCAGCCTGGGCTGAATAACTGTATGGGACAAACTGGACAGAAGAGTGGAAGCACAACAAACCACAAGTGTCCTACATCCCTGGAAATCACTGCATAAGATGCTGGGATGACTTGTCCGCCGATTTCTTGCTCCAGCTTGCTAATGCCTCGTGAGAACAACCCAGCCTTCAGCAAGTGTACTCAGGCTTTTTATTGGTACTTCATTGGGCGGAATTTGTGTTTCTTTGCAGAGAAGAAAGACTAGGAGAGAGGTGGTATAGGAAAAAATATCAGGAGAAAATAATATTATTCAAGCTTTTCTGAAATATTAAGAGACTAAGGTGAATGCATAGATTTGCCGTTGGCCTGACAAGCATTTTTGTTAACCTTGTCTTTTCTCTCAAACTATGTAGTAAAATCCCCTTTTTCAGGCATTCTCCAGAAAAGAGGAAGCAGCCCTGTATATCGAAACTAAGGAAGATAATATTTTTTCGTTTTCTGCTGCTGTGAGGTTTTTCCTAATTCCATTTTGGCCATTTTGGATGAAATGCTGAAATGTTTTTGAAAGAAATTATTTTGTACAGCCCAGAAAACTGGTGCTGTAAAGTCAACCCTTGAAGAGTGAAATCGATTCTAGAAGAGTCTATGTAATCCATGTAGCTCACTGAATTTATTTACATTTACATTGACATTGATTTATTTAGCAGATGCTTTTCTCCAAAGCGACTTCCAATGAACTCTATGTAGTGTTATCAGCCCACACACCTTATTCACCAAGATGACTTACACAATTAAAAGTGACTTATTTAAGAATTATTTAATAAGACTCATTTAAAACTTCTGAGTTTGTCATGAATACATAAGTTCCTGAACATCAATGAAAGCACATTGCATCAGAGTGGGTAGGGGGCATGGTGGTGCGGTGGGTTGGACTGGGTCCTGCTCTCTAGTGGGTCTGGGGTTCAAGCCCCGCTTGGGGTGCCTTGTGATGGACTGGCGTCCTGTCCTGGGTGTGTCCCCTCCTCCTCCGGCCTTACGCCCTGTGTTGCCAGGTTAGGCTCTGGTTCCCCGCGACCCTGTATTGGACAAGCGGTTCAGAAAGTGTGTGCGTTGGGGTGTTTTTGTAGGAACTTCAGCTTTTGTGGATGTCCTGTTAAAATCTGTGCTCTTATACACAGTGGACAGAACAGAAATGAGTGTCTCTGGACTTTACTGAAAGTGGACACAAGAGGACAGGTGTGTGGTGTTTTCCAACTGAATGCAACATCAAAAATGAATTTAATAATAAGAAAACTATGACACCTTACCGTATGGTCAAATGTTTTAAATCAAGCACTTAATTTTTTATTGACTGTTTTGCAGCACAAATATTCTGTAGCACTTGTACAACACGAAAACACAGCTCTGAATTTTGACCTTTCACTTGTCCTGCAGCGTTTCTCTTCATAAATCCAGCAAAGTACTTTTGAATAGACAACCACTTGTCATTTGAAATTGTTTACATTCTTCAACAGCTTTCTTTGTTAGGGCTGCCTTTTCAATGCTAACAAAATGGTTTTGATGTTTCTTGTAAATGGGCAAAATTCCTTATTATTTTAAGTGGGCTTATATCAGGTCAAAAGTATTAACCTTCCCTAGCCTTCCAAGTAAAAGTGGGATAAAGAACAAACAGAAAGCATAACTTTCAAGATCTTGCTCATATTTTTTTGGGGTTATTTGTGGGGAAAGGTCACAAAAGAATCCCTACACATTCTGTTTGTAAAGTCAATCTAAATAGCATACTGAAAGAATGCATGAAACAAAAAGATATGTCATGAATACATGATTTGTATATGAACTAAAATATAAACATTTTTTTAACTGCTAGAGGTATTTAACTTCCAGTATATTTTAAAATCGTTCAGAAATCCAGTACCAATGGTTGGTTAAATTAAAGTCTATACTGTAAAAACCAATAACCTGTTTAGCGTTTCATCCCGAACACAGGCCATATCCTTGTGTTACTGTATATAGGTCTGCAAAGGTCTAATCATGACATTTTCCATGCTGTATTTATTTTTGTCAGTGTAACCCCTAATGAAACCAAGAGTAAATGTCTCAGAGGTCTCTAATTTGTTGCATAGTTTTCAACCACTTGAGGTACCGTCTTTACTTAGCTGCTCTTAAAATAATACCACATTTGAAAACACTGAGAAATTTCCATTGACATAAGGACCTATATGTTTTTCTTTCTATCAGAAGAAATTTGCAAAGATATCAGATCATATCGTAAATGAATGGTGTATTTCACACTGTTTGCAGAACTGCCACAATTAAAAGCAAAAATGGCAGTTGCAGAGTCCGGTGGTGTAAAACTAATCCATTTCGCAGGAAGGCAGCCTGGTTTTACAAGCATGTAGATAATATAAAGTCCAAGGTGTTCAGAGGAAGCCATACATTTAAATGTAGAAAACATTTATATGATTACTTGTAATTTACATAATATTTTTAATATGTGTAATAATTAATCCCTTTCAAAAAGGACTGATGTAAAACATTAATTTGCTAGAAATCTGCAAAAGTGTGTATTGTCATTTCCCTCCATCTGAATCAATATAATCAAAGTAAAGGTAATACGGATTGAATATACAAAACAAAATAAATAATCAATGTTTAATCTTCAAAATGTTCAAACTGTGTTTTTTTTTTCCCCAAATTAAACTGGAACATACAAGTTTCCACTACCGCATAACCAGTTCTTAATAAGAATTTATAAGGAACCTGTACACCCTGAGAAAAGTGATGATTACATGTTGTCCGTCTGTTTGGTGGTCAAGTCGGAACTTGACAGAATGCATTGGAGCCGGTGAGGAAGGGCTGGGCTTCATCACACTAGAGCAGAGGTCACATAATGAAGCTGTGCTCAGGTGCTCTCAGGTGGCCTCACACAGCAAAGCGGCACGCAAGCCAGCATGAGAAAGTCACAAAATGAGTAAAAAGAAGGTAAAAGTGAAACCCCAGCAATCCATAAAAACGAGAAAGTGAAGAGTGTGATGTCCATAAACTAAACCCTACATTGGTTGAGACTCAAGACAACATAATTTTTCACTCTCCATACAGTACTTACATAACAATACTCAACAGGTGTTAGAGATTTTAAATGTTGCTTAACTTTTTCTTATTACACAATTAAGATTTTTGATTTTTTTTTTCCCCCAGTATAACACACAAACATACATAAATTGCTGCCAGTGATTCACTTGTCAAAAAGTTGACATAACAAGATGTCTTATAAACAATACCACTCTAAATTATTTTAAAATCATTGATATGTTCTAAGTTTACATACCTTGCATTAAGGGTCTTCTTTTGACTCTCCACCTGTGGCTTTGTGTTGCTGGAGTGGATTAGTTAAACTTCAGTAATGGAGCGCCTGTTTGATAATGTGCTTAGAAGGTATTTGTGCAAGTAAACAGCCGTTACAGAATTGCTTTTCATTGTATGAAGAGGGGAGGTCAAGAACTTCTGGGATTTAATGCATGTTGGCGAAGGTTCCCCTACACGTGTTCATGCTTGCTGAGTGCCTCTGTGTTCTGCGGATGATGCAGGTAAAAGTCAGTGTGGTTAAGATCATCAAAAAGCATTTGAAAGGGCCATGTTGTTGTTGTGGGACAATTCAGTTCACTTTGCAAAAAATAAAAAGTATGACAGCTTTCGTTCATGAATTGCAGTAGCATTGATTTGTGCTTAACTGAGGAATTTGACATATTCATTACAGCATAATAGCCCACTGTACTTATCAGTAAAAAAATTGAGTATTCTTTTACTGTTCACATACTATGTTAAAATTATAAAAGTATATGATTTAACCTGTAAGTACAGAATTTTCAATCTAGATGCCAAAACAAATGAATGAATTCATAACTTATTTTTGTTAGAAGCTGAGGATGATGTATGTTTGCGTTAATTCATCTATTGTGCTGTGCTGTTCCTGGCTATCTTTAATAGTTCTATTCTAATACGTGACATGAACAGCAAAGAAAATGTGAAGGGAAAAGTATTCTGCTTGCCATAAACTGAACAAAAACTTTCAACTTGATTAAAATTTTATTTTACTGTTCCTAGTGCAAACAATGAGCTAACCAGGTGAGTGCAGGTTGAAGGGGAATCCTTTGGACCGTGAAGGGAGTTAGGTTAGGGTTAGGGTTCCTTAAAGTGGATCAGAAGGTAAAGTGACCTCATGCATGTCATTTGGATTTCTAGTGTGGTCAGTAAAAGCAAGTTCATCTTTTATTTTAACTGTAACTTATATCACAGGACCGGCCCTCTTTCAGAACTTTCATTTTGCTCCAGACAATGACTTGGTTGAGGTTGTTTCATAATGTTCAGACCAACTTTTCAAGACAGAAACCGGACTCTGCGGAGCAACTGTTAAGTCTGTCAGCTCTGTTTTGTTGTAGGGCAGCATGTTTTTTCAGCAGAAGTAATAATGCAGTTTAATTTAAGGCGGAACGAGAAGGGCGGGTGGTGTCCTAAGCTCAAGAATGTGTCAGTAATCCCTTGGGGACCAGCGGTCCGGGCCACCCGCAAACGCCAGGCCGATGCCGAATCCGGGGCGGCAGGCTTGCTAAACCTCACAGCCACAACTCCTAAAAAAACATCACTCTTTTGTTTACAGCTGCTGCTCTCTTGGGGACAGGACGGCCACATTGTTAACCCAAGGCAGGGCTCTGAAACGCTGAAATGCGGCCCACAGGATTAAATAAAGATTTAGAGGCCTGTATGGGAAAGAGGGATAAGTGAGTGGAAGAAAAGCAAGATTACGAGGCCAGGTCTTACCTTCAGCTGTCGCTCCCCTCAGGTTAGCGAGGGCATAGCAGGATTCCCTAGCGGAGCTGGTCGAAAAGAGAGTGGGGGTGCATAATCCAATTACTCGGTGGTTACTGGATGTTTCTTTGCCACCGCTACAAGGAATAAAAAAGCCCAACTATTACCCAGGAATGCATCACAAAAATGTCACAGAAGTATGCCTGCCAGCAAAAACATCCGGCAGTTTTGCCACCAGATACTTTCAGATTTTAGGTCTAATAAATATCAAACCGCACACAGGCAACAATTTGCTGTTATTTCCACACGCTTTGCAGCGTCCCTCAGCACGTCTAGCCCTCAAACTGTAATCCACCTTCGGAGTAATCCACAACATTTGTAGTTTCAAATTTGCAAATGTCAGTATTTAAGCTATCAAGGGCCACACGTAACTTTGAGACATGTAAATAACATATTCAACTTGTTCACACATTTCCAAGAAGGTGAAAAGCATATCTTATGCTATGTCAGCAGTGATGACATATAAATTTCTAATCCTTTCCACGTAGATATTTTCAGTCAAGAGTTTTTGTGAAGGGCTGGAAAAGAGGAAGTTAAAGCAATAAACTTACAACTGACGTGGTTATAAATCAAACAATGTTATGACCACTTCACATAATGTAACACATGATATATGGTTCTAAATGGGAATTAATTAATATTTTGACACAGTCACCCCATCACCGGTAGACTAAGGATACCCTGCTGCCGAAGCACAATATAACCCAATCTGGCCTCCATGTGCTATTGTTTTCTTCAAACCACAATACAAAAGGATATAGTGTATCAAGGGCCAGTTGTGCCTCAGACTGGAAACATTGAAAATGGAAAGACTGAATAGTTTAAGCAATTGCCAATTTATTACAAAGTCTACTTATACACAGAAAATGACTGATCAGGACAAGTGTCACAGAAAAAATGAAGTTTTTCAAATATCATGAAAAAGAACATTAAATTCTCATTCAGAACTGTTTGAAGTTTGATGTACATAGTACATTGTTATTGTTTTTCTCTTAAAGACATTTCGAAGAACCTCCATCAATCGATGCAGTGTTGTGAGGATGGGGTTCGTTATTCTCTCTGTTTACCAGGTGCACATTATTAAAATCAGACTGTATTTCAAAGGTTCGTATTAGAGTTACATATACAGATTTATAGCCTATATAGTTTTATTGACTATAACTTGAATCTATACCATAAAACTTCAGTGGTTACATAATGACAACATACTGCCCTATCCTATAGCTTACGTCAGAATAAATTTATTTGACTGTTGCAATGCATTTCTTCAGATCAATAATAAAAGGTACAACTGATGACATTCTATTTACATATTGTTTTCATGTCAGAAAGAAAAAAATGCTAAATAATTCCAATAAAAACTTTTCTGATATTTTATGTCATTAGTATTTATAAATCAAATGCAAATTTTATAAAGCATGTAGTAATTAAGCTGGCATCATATTCAAGGCGTACCTTGCATTGCACTCCACATTTTCAGAATAATCTCTAGATCACCACAACTCTGCTTTAGACAAGCATTATTGATAATGAATGGATGTGGTGAACAGCGAACTTTCGTTATGATAAAATCCAATATCCAATAAATGCTAGAACAATAATTTTTTGCTAGAGTAGTGATTGTATGAAAAATTACGAAAATAAGAGTTAGGTATCTCCCAAGCAGTTTGCTACTAAAACTAATTACAAATGACATTACAGACATAACAAAGGACAGCTGAAAATTCTTTGACGTCCAAGAATTAGAGACACCTGCATAAGGATAAAAAAAACTGGTAATATTAAACAGGACAAAGAAACACAGAAAACATGAAGGGTTAACCTCAGTCTTCGGGTTCTGGGGAGTTCGAAAGAAAAGTGCAACAGCCTGATGTCTAAGAAAGGAAGGAAACAGAGTAATTGCCTCTCAGGGGCGTTTGAAGCTTGTTCTGAGAGAGCTAATTCATCGAGAACCTCCCTCGCTGTTTCCTGTGTCACCGTCATATTACCCCTCGCTATTGCATAGTGCCTTCGCAGGCAGGCTGCACCTGTACGGGTCCTCTGACACCTATCCCGGCATTTGATAGCTCTTCCTTTTGTCTTGTGGGGCCAGATTCTCGCTCTGAGTTTTTTTTCATCCCAAAAACAAAGTGCCCTCAGTCCGTGCTCCCATTTGCAGGGAGAACAATGAGAGACCGCTGTTATTCAACCCGTGCGGAACAGTTGGAAGCCATCAGCGTAAGCACCCTTAGTGCATTGCCATATAAAGGGCCACTTCGCCTCCGCCTCTTCATTGTCGGACCACCTGGCAGCGCTGGCAGGGCCCGTGAATGGGATTAATTGAGAGAGATTATGAAAAAAACATGTTAAGGCTTTTAAGAGAGAACAGGGCTAATTATAGAGGGGAGTACCTTACAGCGGAGCGAGCCCTGCTTCTAAACTTTGCAGTAGGGCTGTCAGGCCGTCGTATCTTTTTTATGGATCTTCAAATGGATTTCAGGTGGCAAGACTGGCAGATAAACTTTCATTCTCACAAAAAAGCAGTCCAAGCCCTGAAGCTGTTATTCACCAAGAATATAATGCAGTACAGTGACTTCAGTCCTTCAGTATGACGTTAGTGTTTTGCACTGAGACTAGGGAAGAAAAGGTAGCGCAATTGACTAATTTTTTTTTTTTTTTTTAACTCAGATGCTGTAGTGAGTAAAATTAGCACGGCTCTCCAGAAATTCAGTCAATCATTTGTCAGTCAGTAAGGCGACGATGAGGACACGGACTGATTGGTAAACCGAGTGCCTTGTCCAGGGTGTGCAAAACTGCTGACTCAGCACCAGCCTGACAACCCACTCCTTTTTCCATCACTTGTGTAAAAAAATCCCAAGATACTTGAACTCCTCCCCTAGAGCCAGTTGTTCCCTCCTCACCTGGATAAAGCAACACGCACTTCTCCTAGTGAGGACCGTGACATCAACCTTTGAGGTGTTGATCTTCATCCCAGCTGCTTCACACTGGGCAACAAGACACTCAGGTGTACACTGAAGGTCACAGTCACATAAAGCCAAAAGGATGATGTCATCTGGAAAAAGCAGAGATGCAACCCTCCAACTGAACACTCCATTGCTGCACAGGTTTCTCCACCGATTCAATTCAATCGATTTTTATAAAGCCCTCTCCTCACACAGTGACAAAGAGCACTAAACGAAGGAATAAGATAAACAAATAAGATTGTCGACTATATAATAGAGTGATAGATTATCCATATAATTAGTAAAGCTATAAATACACCACCACTGGTGTCCACCAACACAGAGTTGCCACAGTGAGAGACACTGACTGCCCCAGACCGCAGGTTTCGTCAGAAAGCTGAGAACTGTTTCGTGCATATGTGCAAACATCGGTCTTTTCTTCTCCGCGACTCGCAGCCCCATTGAGGCAAGCCTCTCATCCACCGGGAAGAATTCCAGCTGCAGAGCCCTCAGCACTCAGGGTGTGAGTATCCCCACACCCACCTCGTGGAAATTCATTACCCTGGAATTTAAGTCCTGGATTCGAAAGCTGGCAGTCAGCCGTCTAAGGTACAAAATGCTGAGTTTGTATATGTAAACAGAGTGTCGGAAGGAACAAATGAGACCTACAAATACCATTAAGGTGAAATTAGTACGAAAACTTGGACTTAAAATATATTAAGGGTATCTAATGTGCAGAGCTCTATAGTGAGCCTTGTAGTACATCCATTCATTTAAAGATTATCAGAAATGTACCTTCACTGTTTAGTACCTTTCATTGTAACTTCCATTGCCTGCCACCCCTACGCTTACCCTTCTGTCCACATGGACCTGCTTGTCCACTTAAGACAGTTTTCCATCAACGTTACAGCTTGTGATTTTCTGTCTAGCAACTTGTTTGCTCAGTCAACCTGATTTATTCTTATGCTTCCAAATTAATAATAAAAATTCAAAAAAGCTATTTTAAATAGAAGCATATAGACCTCTCTATTGTTCCTGCAGTTTCAGGAAAAAGTTTTACCTGTGAAAACTGTGATTGCACTGATTTTTAGAAAGTACTCTATGCTTTCTACACAGCAGAGAAATTGTCATTGTGTTTGCCTGCCTACCACTACCTAACAATTCCTATTTTAACTTTTAATCTCTTTTCTTCATTGCACCAGTTACCAGCCATTGCAGGACTTTGCAGTCAAGTTGTTGCCACTCCTTTTGAAAGCCTTTAAGCAACACCCTGTACCTGAAGAAACCGTTCGACTTCCGGCATGGAATCGGAAATAAATTTCCTCTTAGAAAAGATAATTTTCTTGTTATTTCTTATTCTCTTAGCTGGTGGTTGTTTTCGCATACAGAAAAAAAAAACACAGTTGTCCACCTTCTGAGACACATGTGACATGTTTATTGCTGTGCAGTCATGCTGACACAACTATCAAGCTGTTCTTCGAAACTGTGTACATGCCCTCAAGTAACCTTGAAGCAACGTGACAGCAATTATAAAACATCACAAATGAAATTATGTCATAAAGGTTCTACAGTGTTCAAATACAGCTCAGCACTGTAGTACAGTGTATCATTCACTTACGTTCTCTTCTAAATGTGTCCTCTCACCGTAACATGTAGAATAATGCAATGCAATACGTTTAGTAAATGTCGGGCAAAAAGCTAGAGATTGTGCTGATATCTTTGAATAACTAATTTACTTTTTCAAGACGGCATTTTGTATATCCCTTTAAAATAAATCTATTAATGGAATACATTTATTCTTTCAAAAGGATTAATTGTGAAATTTTGTTTTGACCCAAAATATCTTCAATAAGAAAACCACAGCACAAGTGGAATTTGGACAGTTTGACAAGTATCTTGAGGGCCTTTTTTATTAGTGCATGTCAGCTCACGTGTAGTTGTCACTAATCTGAGTCTGGCCCTTGCAATGTTACAGGTGCTGTTTTCCTCCTCTAATAACACCAAGGATTTGCAAACATAACACTGTTTTCCTGTGTGGCTTATGGTGGAAGAAGCCTTGGTGTGATTGCAAACTGTAGAGAGAAGGCCTTAGATCCTGGTTTACTAAATAAAGCTTGACTCATGCTGGCATTCTTTAGGTTTTCTGTGCAAAAGGGTGTGTGGCCTCCCATCAGGTTATTGTGGCCTCCAGACCTCTGAAATAAGTTTAGCTTTACTCATTTTTCATTGAAAGCAATCAGCTCCAGAAATATTGAGAAGGAAATTTTGTCTTTTGTCTTTAATTAATGGAAATATACTTGATATCTCACCTTAATCATTTCAAAGTTCTCCATCTGTCACTTTTTTCTGAAAATATTCTGAAAATGAAAAAGGTAGCATTTGGACCAAGTTTTTTTTTTTTTTAAACTAATGTAAGTCATTAACTTCCAATCAGTGATAAAAAATACTTGTGTCTTCCAGCTGTTGGTTCTGCCTTAGCCCAAAGCAATGATTTACCAACAACTTCAAGCACTCATTGTCGACTCAAAATTTACCCGAGCATTTTAAATTATTAGACTGAGACTTCTATTTGTTTCAGTAAGAGAAATTAAATCCACACCTGGATTCATCAACGTTTTGCACTACTCCAAAATTTGCATCTAGTGTTCTAAAAGGAATAAACCTAAACATTACGTGTAAAGTGATGATTCGCCTTAAATGTGTATGCAACCTAACCATAGAGTCACAATGACTAATTTAATTTCTTACTTTAGCATTTTTACCTGCCACTTTTTTTTTGTTTATCTGTAATCTATTATTTACTTGCTCTGGTCAGATGCTAGTAAATTTTATAAATACAGTTCCTGTGTTCCACCAGGGTACACCACTTCACAGATGTTCAGTGCTAAATTTAACTTCTTCCCCACAAGTAATTTCAAAAGCCAAGAGAATGTAGAAAAGTAGCTTTGTAGAAGCGCACGGAGAAAAGATATGTCTGTGTTTTGCCACTTTCAGTGCAGAAAAGCCGTATCTGAGCCTCTTTGTGATCTTTATCTTTTTGAGTTTCTCGTAATACCTGCCGTACAGAGACGCATGAGTCATTGTCACCTGGTGTTGCTATTGCACAATCCCTGCCTTTCATATTTATTACAGAACACATTCATTATCATATTTTTTCCTTGCACAAAAGCTGTCATATAATAATGCCAGGAATGTTTACATTCAAATGTATCTATCTACTCACTAGCTGCTGTATGTACATATTAATATCTTTATTCATATGTGCATACAGTTTTATGTAAATGTATTTCTTTTAAAGCATAAAGGTCTACTATTTGTATGAACTGCACAGATCTGTATTAATAGGGAATTACTAAGACAGCAATAATCACACAATAAATGTGTAAATAAAACTGTAGGCTGAGAAGTTCATCTTTAACTAAAATCTCAAAAGATGATTTCAGACAGAGGCAGGCCTTCTCTGATGTCAAGCTCACTGTAATTTGAAATATGTGGGCTGGAGCCACGTATACTTTGGTTGTGGTTGCTCTGGTCACTTCTGTGAAAACCCGAGTCCAAGACTGTTCCCATGTGCAGACTGCCTGGCAACTTCCTTCCTTCCTTCCACTCCACTGTGCTGGGCTGGCCATAGCTGTCTGGGAGCTGTGGCTAACCTCAGGGTGTAACTCTTTTATTGGTGTTTGCAACTGGGGTCACAGAGCACCTGGACTCCATTTATTTATGTCCATATATAAACACCAGAGCCCTGTTTATAAATAAAAATGCAGATGCAAAGCCCAAATAACCGAAAGGAAAAGAGGACAAGCATCCTCCATCATGCTGTTTTCTGTCACTTTTACAATAATTTTTCTTAAGACTTTTAAGAATATGTCACGCCCCCGGGAACAAGCAGATCGGCAACACCTGTGTCTCATCAGTGAGACCCGGGATATAAGGAGCTCCGTGACAACGACGCAATGCGGATTCTTGAAATCGCACTTGTGGTCTTGCAGTTTCAGCGTCCACACCGGTTACTGTGTGTCCTGCTTTTCCTCGTGTTCCTGGTTTTGACCTTCACCTGTTTTCTATGATTACCGAGTTTTGGTTTGCCCATCTGGAAACGTCTACGCCTGAGCGACCTTCGCCTGTCCCTGACTTTGATCTTGTCTTGCCCTTCGAACCTCTAGAAAAGAATGAAACCAACCCGCAATTGGGTCCACAACCTACTTGTTGTCTATCTCCAGTCCGTCTGGCGCATGACAGAATACAAGACAAATAATTAACACTAACCAAGAATGTACTATATATGCATTTTTAGAAAATAAATACAGGTAAGATGGTAATACATGTGCACCAGCCATATGTTCAAAATAACTAGTACTAAGTAGTCCATTTTTACATTATACCTAGATGTTTGATTCTTGCCATTCCCTCTAAAAGGAAGTGTCCAGGTTTCCCCTTGCATAATAATTTGTTCTTGAAAATTTGCTCATATGGTAAACTCTTCTAAATTTACCTTCTAATTACCATAACATTAAATGGGAGTAATAATGTGTTCCTGATGCACAAAAAGATCATCATGTGTATTTCTCTGCAGCCTATTGCATTCAGCTGTCTTACTACAAGTTCACCTGTTTTACTCAGTGAAGCAAAATGTACACATGTTGGTTACGAAATCTCAAATGAGCCAATCTGAATTTCACGTTATACTGACATTGTTCCCCTATTTGCCAATCGCATATGAGCTAGTCCAGAAACTCGCATGGTAACATAAATGACTGTACATTCTTACTTTAGCACTAAATCATACTACATTCAAATATAGCTCCCTCTAGTCGGCTCTGACCATAACTGATTCTAATTACTGGGGACAGAACACTCTCTGTATGGCATCTGTAAGTTGTGTCCATTTTATTCAGAAGGCTAATCATCATACTCAGTTCCTGAAACAAGAACAACAGTCTCACAGTGAGGCCGTGAAGAGATTTTGGTTAATTTGCTAGATCACGTCAACCTGCGAGACGAAGCTCTTGAGGGTGACTGGTTGGTCAGTTGGTGAGGAGTTCCCTCCATTGAACCTCAGATGGGAAACCATCAAACCTGTCTTGTGTTTCCAGTGGGTTTGAGGTTTGGAAAAATAACTAGTCATTTGGTCTAAGCCATCCATGGGTTGGATATGTGCTGTGTGTTTTGATCAGCAGCAATGTAGCCTCTGATGAGAACTGCATGCCCTGAGGAATGAGGAAGGTGGAAGCCACAAGGGAAATGGAGCGGTGTGGACCTACTTCTCAGAAAGGCTCTTTTAGCCCCGGATATGCTTCAAGCAGTGAGGAGATGGCTTAACCCTAACTCTAACCCCGGACAGGATGCCCGAGGGCACCCCAAGCAGGACTCAAACCCCAGACCCACCAGAGAGAAGGTCAAACCCGCTGTGCCACCGCCCCCCCCACTGTCTGAGTTCATTTGAATGGCTAATAAGGTGAGCAAAACCCTTCACCTTCTGCCCAAGACATTTGATACATGCTGGCCGCATCTACTGTAAACCCTCTGTTAAGACTGCCCCTGTCTCCTCCTCTTGTTTAGGGCTTCCAGTGTAGCTTCTAAAGGTATTTCTTCCACACTCAGAAGTGACTTTGAAACATATGATGTTCTGCCACATGCAGCTATACCTCTGACACAACCTTTTACTCCAAGCATAGTAGATGCCTTCTTGAAAAATCGTGAAGTTCTGGATTCTCAAAGTTCTTGGCTCTGTTTTTTCTCTTTTTTTCATGACCTCAAGTTTTACATTGATAGGTAGGGCTTTCCTTTGACTTTCTATGTTTTTAACATCTTTTAATTGATTTTTTTTCTTTAAATTGCTTGTTATGCTCATTTTAGGGTACAAATTATATGATCTTGTAAGTGCAAGTTCCTGTAATTTAAGCGTTCATTTTGCAAGAGGAAGATGCATTTGTTCATAATACAGTGGAAGATGGGAATCTAACATGATTTCTATGATATTATAGTCATACACAAAAAAATTGTTAATTGGAGGGCAATTACAAAAACAGTACCATTGTCTTTATTTTACATTAGCCAGCTGCCTAACAATTATCCTAAAGTCTGTTAACCAACTTACACAGTCTGTGACATTTATAGCAATTTTCTCATAACTGCAAAAGCTGATATGCAATCACTTTGCAACTTGAAGGGTGCGGTAGTTAAATCTGGTGCAAAAGTTTTTACACTCTTGTCATACTAAAGATACACGTCTGCTATTAAAGTGTACATAAGTGTTATTTTTCCATGTCTAAATAATTCTTTAACAACCTGTCTTTAGCATTTTTAATTTAAAGTTGAAGTCTGTAAATTTTTGAGCAGTATTGCTAGACAAAAGCTGTTCTGTATAAGAGGTTCTGCAGCGGGTTTTCTGATCACGCCCCAGAATCCCCAAAAGGTCTGGTTACAACACAGATATTTCCCTTTTGGAGTTTACTGAAACTGGAAACAAAAGAAAAGAAATGTTTTTCATACACCAGCCTTAATTTCACATTGGTCTCCCTAGATGTGTAAAGAAAAGTTAACTACGTTCATTTAAACATTGCTTACAGTACACATTTACATTTTAGTTTTACATTTAGTTTTACATTTATTCATTTAGCAGACGCTTCTCCAAAGAGAATTCCAATGAGCTCTGTGCAGTGTTATCAGTCCATACGTTATTCACCAAGGTGACTTACACTGCTAGTACTGTACACTACTCACATACTTACATGTGAATGTGTGTTCCTCTGATGTATGAATGAGTGACCCTACAGGTACACATTACAGGTATCTGTGTTCTTCACACACCAAGCAATAAAACCGTCAAAGATCCAGAAATTAAAATGTTGTAAATTCTAAACAATATTTTCGTAATTCTGATAATTACATTTATTATAAACGTTGCCAGCAGAGCATGCTCCATAATACTCGCACACGGCAACCTCAGCAAGCACACTTCTCTCCATTATTTTCTCAAACGGAAGAGCACCAACTTTTGGAACTTTCCAAAACATCTAACAGACCTGTTATCAGAATATTAATGTGACAGCATAATGTTTTTTTCTTAATCATAAGCATGCGACAAATGATTATGTGTATTATGCGGAATGCATCATCACTAGTTTCTGTGCACTGAAAACTAATGAAAGAACTTAATACTTTATTTACAAAATTGTCCTACAAAACCAGTGACCGACACTTCACTTAAATATATTCATGTATATGTACAACACGTAGGCTTAAAACTTTTATCTTATCTGATGACTTATTTCAAGGGATAATACAGACAATTTATTTCAGTCTCGACCACCCACGCATAGACTGAGAGAATACATCAAAAGATGAGGGGTTCATCTGAAAAGAAAAATTAAAATAACACGGTACAGTTAGTCAAAGAGATATAAAAAGTAAAGCAGCAAGTGTTCTTTAAAACATACGTGTTTAATCATGTGAAGTGGTAATACCACTTTTCCCTGCAATTAACCTGTTCCTAGGTTTATGAGCCTAAAACTTCAGTTTCTGATGGCGTTTACCAAGACCAGGACCAGGTTACTCCATATCAGCTTTTATTTGAAGTGTACGCACTACTGAGGCAGTGTATTCAGATGTAGTCGAAAGGGAAAAGATTACCTGACATTATACAGAGAAGTGCATCAACTGCCCACCCAAAATCCATTCATTTCAATGATCTGTGTCTAAAAAAAGTCTTAGTCATGACTATGGCTTTTGTGGATGTATTGCTGTGGCAAGCAGAATGAATAAATAATTTATTTGCTTACCTACTGTAGATATTTACCATATACAAATATGGCACTGAAGCTGTGGTAAACAAATCAGTACGATTCATTTACTACTGAGCTCAATCTGTGATCACTCACACATTGCATGGATTCAGTGTGCAGAACAGATATTTCATACATTTCCTGAGAACATCTGGGGCACTCCTGACTGTAAGGTGACTCATTATATAACAATTTAATGTCGTATCTCTTTCCAGAAGAACGTCTCATCTCAGAAGTGTGCTGACATATTGTAAATTTCCTTATAAGTAGTCTCAATGAAATTCCAGATGATTAGGATTTTTTAATCAGTTTTCTCACATTTCATTTTGTTTGCTAATGAAATCAGCTCATTAGATTTTGATTAAGTGCTTTATATCATGCCCCACTGTGGGACACCCCTCTCACCTGATACAGGTAACTCTGTTGACCCTCCTGTGTACACACAGGCTGTCCCTGTCGGCAGATGGGGTTTCAGCTATCCAGTAGAAGTTTGAATGCTGGCGACTCTCAAGCAAGCAGCACACCTCAGAACATCTGGCTTCCCATTGCTGTATCTACCTCACAAGCCTGGCTTTGTGAAGCTACTTGCAAGACAAACAAGCAACCATTTTCAACTTTGTTTATTTTTGCATGAAGAGTGAATGAGGTCTGGTTGGGTTGCAGAAGGGAGTTCCGAACAGTCCTTTACTTCAGCAAAGTAAATATGAGCCAGCTACACCCAGTGACACCTGTGTGTCCCTGAGATAAGGACAGGTGAGAAGGACTGAGGTTTCCTGAAGAGCTTCCTTGCAGTACATGGGTATGGGTACCCTTATAATGAAGCACATAACTTTCTTTGCCATGCTGCATTTGCTCAAGGACTGATATAAGAACTGATGTTTCTTTATACCTAATTATAGTTTCAGATGCAGATTCACTACCCAACCTGCTCAGAGAGGATGTCCCATTTACAGCTGATTAAATTTATTCCAGTATTTACTTTTATACATGTGTAGCTGGCTTTGAAAGACATTACATGCCTCATTTCATCCTCCATAAACTTCTGCAGCCTTCAATCCAAAGCAGTACAAAGGGATTTATTCGCCCGAGGCAGCGGGCACTAGATATTGACGTTCCTGGGGCCCTTAGCCGTTAAACAACAGACGGGGAAGTCCTTTCATGGGTCAGTGAAACAGGAGCACCTGTTGCCAAAAGCTGGATAAAGAGGTCCAATGTGTGCAGAGTCAGATGAGCCCCCGGTTGAGGATGAGAACGTTTCCTTTCTAGCCCTCGGCAAAGATTAAGCTAAGGATCGAACGTCTGTAAAATGGGTCACACTTTCCTGCTACTGAGAGTGGCCAGGTGGAGCTGAAATGATAAGCATGAAACCATAGTGTGCGCTCTCCTCCAGGCTGGTCTTTGTTTCCACCTGGACAGCCAACTGAGTCCTAACACAGCTGGCCGTACGTAGAGATGCTAGGTTGGCTGAGGGTGGCTCAGCCATTGGACAGCTGTGAAGCTGATAACATCTGTTTTAATAAAGAAATCTCTCCCGTTTAGCTAGTTTGCCTCACTTTGATTGCTCGGAAGTTGAAAAGAAAACATGAAGATCTGAAAGTAAAACAACAGTAGTTTTGTCTGATCTGCCTCCAGTTGGATTTTCTCGTCTTTCACTTTATCTCTGTATAGACAAAACGGATGAGGGAAAACATTTATCATACTAGAAGGTGTGATTTGTTTAATAGTGTAATCAGCTTATACAAGCTTATCTGATCACAGTTACATGAAAAAAAGTTCCTTTCATATTGCAAATGTAACCCGAAGGCCTTCACTGTGTGTCATTTTAGACATATTTTTTCGAAATGACGGAACTGAATATAATCACCTGACTACAATACAGAAGAGTTATTTCTTAAAATAAAATTTTCAGAGTGTTTAGACTTTGACTTATTCAGCTCACCTGATATGACATTTGACATTTTACTGTATCTCAAAGTTCACTGAAAGTCATAACACTAAATAACACCAAAAATATACTGTATACACCACTGTAAAAAGAGACTCGATTTTAACTAGAGCCATGAGAATGTCAGATCTTACTGAGCTCATAAAAAAACCTTCACATAAACCAAAATATACTTTTCACTCCAGTGATAAACATCATAGTCCATGGCAAACTGCTTTGACAGACATAGGCCAATTGCATGCTATTCATAAATTAAAATGTCTGTATGCTCAGTGGGGGTGCGGTGGCGGAGTGGGTTGGACCGGGTCCTGCTCTCCAGTGGGTCTGGGGTTCAAGTCCCGCTTGGGGTGCCTTGCGACGGACTGGCGTCCCATCCTGGGTGTGTCCCCTCCCCCTCCGGCCTTACGCCCTGTATTGCAGGGTAGGCTCCGGTTCCCCGCGACCCTGTATGGGACAAGCGGTTCAGAAAATGTGTGTGTATGCTCAGCATTTAATAAGGAATATAATGATCAATGAAGTAGATAATATGTTTGAAAGTATATGAACTCTGGGGTGGTTATTATTCTTGTATAAAATCTAAATCTTAAGTCTTTAAATGAATGTATAAAATGAATGAAAGATTATGATTTACACACCTGTTTCTACTTACCTACTTGGTTTAACCAATGCAACTTGGGCTTCACTTATTTTTCCACGTCCGCTTTTCTACTATATGCATGATTTCCTCTAAACCAACACATGGAGTTTGTAATTACACACGTATTATGTCAGATGAGAAAGATTGCTTCTGATCACATATAACAATTTTGTGTTAAAACCAAGTGACACAAGCAGTTCACATACTTACAAGCTGCACTGTATGATGAAACTGAACATAGTTAGGTTTATCAATTAAGCAACAGTGCAATTAAATATGATTGCCCAACGATTACAATAAACTGGCTCCATCCTTTTATAAAAGATGGGATTGGAAATCTTTTCCTGATGTGATTTGTTTGTAAATCCCAAAGTCACTATCACAATCAGTAAAAGCATAACAATACAGAAGGCTGTAATATTCTGTATTGTTATGTTTTGTTTGGACTCTGTAAACACTGCAGAAAATCTTCGATGAAAGAAACACCCCAAGACCTTCATTGTAATCTTATTAACTTTGAATGTCATAATAATTGAAACTTGCACAAAATTGTTAAAAATAAACAGTACATCATCTCCACAATTTTCTATTCCTTCCTGATAGTTGACTGACACATCTTATGGTTCTATGCAATGTTCTACAGCTTCTGGCCACTTCCAACTTTCTTTATAATCTGTACAGTAAAAGTTTAATTAAACTTCACTCTATTTATGGGTTAGGTTTGCAGAAATCTATACAAAATAAAAATATATATATTTTGTAGAACATCTTTAATTACATCAAGACATTCAAATTTACACACACACACACATCTGCTGAAACCACTTGTCCCAAGTGGGGTGGCAGCGAACCAAACCCTAACCTGGCAACACAGGGCGTAAGGCTGGAGGGGGAGGGGACACACCCAGGATGTGACGCCAGGCCATCCCAAGGCACCCCAAGCAGGACTCGAATCCCATATCTGGCAGAGAGTAGGACCCAGCCAAACCCGCTGCACCACCGCGCCACCATACCCCTCCCCATTCAAATTTAGACCAACTTAAAATGACAAAAAATATAGTACGTCCTGTAAACATACACCTATCCAATACTGATTTATCATCAATTCATCTCATTAATGCGCAACTATTGTCATCCTGTTCCTAACATCAACATTCAGGAACATCAGACACAAGCTGTAAACATTGTGGAAGTGAATTAAGTTCCCACTATTGTGTTTGGGTGCATCTTACTGCTAGCAAGCAGCTGAGTAGAAAAACACAGTATGTGTTCTGTCTGATAGAGACAGAAATCTGTAGAAAATTAAGTGTTGAAGAAAATATGAATTAAAAACAGCTAAATACACTGAAAAATGTTTCTATTTTCAAAAATGTATAACTCAGCTGTTCGTAAAACATGAACCCACTGTATATGGTTTTAAGATCAGAGGTATTAGTAAAACTACATGATCATGGTAAGTAGTTTCTGTATGCATATATAATTACATGGCCTATGTTTTTTATAATCAGGTGCAAAAGTAACATTTTTAATTTGGCCACGTGAGAGCACTGTGATGTGTTGGGTGTGTCTCGCATCATGTGCCGTATGTATATATTTATATATATATATAAATATATATATTTATTTATTTACCCTATTCTCATCTCTTGTCCATGCAAAAACAAAAGCCCTCTATCTCTCATCTCTAGTCGGATGGTAACAAAGAGAGGGAAGGTAGTCAGAACTGAGGGGATTGTACTACCAGAAGGCAACATAGCAGATGTTGAGGACAGCTACAAGTACCTTGGAATCCTGCAGGCGCATGGGAATCATGAAGAGGCCGCAAGGAAAGCAGCAACCGCCAAATACCTCAGAGAGTAAGGCAAGTCCTGAGAAGTCAGCTGAATGGGAAGAACAAGGTCCGGGCTATCAACACCTACGCCCTGCCGGTCATTAGATACCCCGCTGGCATAATAAGCTGGCCAAAAGAGGAGCTAGAAGCCACTGACATCAAGACAAGGAAGCTCCTGACAATGCAATTCACCCCAAATCCAGCACCCTGAGGCTGTGCACTAAGCGGAAAGAAGGAGGCCGAGGACTAGTGAGCGTCAGAGTCACTATCCAGGATGAAACAACAAAAATCCTTGACTACATCAGGAAGATGGCCCCGACTGATGAGATACTTAGTGAATACCTCAGGCAGTAGAAACCCGAGAAGGAGGATGAGGAAGAACAGGAACCATCATGGAAGGACAAACCCCTACACGGTATGTACCATCGGCAGATTGAAGAAGTGGCTGATATCGAAAAATCACACTAGTGGCTGGACAAAGCTGGACTGAAAGACAGCACAGAGGCACTAATCATAGCAGCACAGGAACAAGCTCTAAGTACAAGATCAATAGAGGCCGGGGTCTACCACACCATGCAGGACCCCAGGTGCAGGCTGTGCAAAGATGCCCCTGAGACAATCCAGCACATAACAGCAGGGTGTAAGATGCTAGAGGCAAGGCATATATGGAACGCCATAACCAAGTGTCTGGCATAGTGTACAGGAACATCTGTGCCGAGTATGGGCTGGAAGTCCCAAGATCAAAGTGGGATACACCCCCAAGGGTGGTCGAGAATGACCAAGCTAAGATCCTGTGGGACTTCCAGATCCAGACTGACAAACTGGTAATGGCTAACCAACCGGACATAGTAGTGGTGGACAAACAGAGAAAGAAAGCCGTAGTGATAGATGTCGCCATCCCAAGCGATGGCAACATCAGGAAGAAAGAACATGAGAAGCTTGAGAAATACCAAGGACTGAGAGAGGAGCTAGAAAAGATGTGGAAGGTGAAGGCAACAGTGGTCCCCGTGGTAATCGGAACACCTGGGGCTGTGACCCCTAAGCTGGGAGAGTGGCTCCAGCAGATCCCGGGAACAACATCCAAGATCTCTGTCCAGAAGAGCGCGGTCCTAGGAACAGCTAAGATACTGCGCAGAACCCTCAAGCTCCCAGGCCTCTGGTAGAGGACCCGAGCTTGAAGGAATAAGACCGCCCGCAAAAAGGGGGCGAGTGGGGATTTTTTTTTTTTTTTTTTTACACACACACACACACACACACACACACACACACACACCGGTCACTTTATTAGGTACACCTGTTTAACTCCTCGTTAACGCAAATATCTAATCAGCCAATCACATGGCAGCATCTCAATGCATTTAGGCATGTAGACATGGTCAAGACAATGTGCTGAATTTCAAACTGAGCATCAGAATGGGGAAGAAAAGTGATTTAAGTGACCTTGAATGTGTCATGGTTGTTGGTGCCAGATGGGCTGGTCTGAGTATTTCAGAAACTGCTGATCTACTAGGATTTTCACACACAACCATCTCTAGGGTTTACAGAGAATGGTCAGAAAAAGAGAAAATATCCAGTGAGCAGCAGTTCTGTGGGCGAAAATACCTTGATGATGCTAGAGGTCAGAGGAGAATGGCCAGACTGGTTTGAGCGAATAGAAAGGCAACAGTAACTCAAATAACCACTCGTTACAACCGAGGTATGCAGAAGAGTGTCTCTGAATGCACAACACGTTGAACCTTGAAGCAGAGGGGCTACAGCAGCCGAAGACCACACTAGGTGCCACTCCTGTCAGCTAAGAACAGGAAACCGAGGCTACAATTGTCATGGTCGCGTCTGAGGGAAGCGGCGGACCCAAGTGCAGAGCGGTAATCGTGGTGTCTTCGGGGAAATCCAAGAGAGGAGGTCAGAGGACGGGCAAAGGGTCTTCAAGGTGCGAACGTCGTAACAGGGAGGATCCAAAAGGTGAGGTCAGTGTACAGGCAAGAGGTCGATGATCCGAAGGAGGCAGTAGACCGGGGGAACAAGGGACGGGTTTGGGGAAGGCGTTCGGGAACAGGAAATGGCTGGAGAAGGTCGCTAACGAGGAGGCAGATCAAGGTTCCGCATCAGCTGGTTGTCCGACGCAGCCTTTTATGCTGCGGTCTGCGTTGGGTCACAGGTGTTCCGTGTTGGCCCGGAGGTGTGGGCGTGGCAACAATTGGCATGGGCTCACCAAAATTGGACAATAGAAGATCGGAAAAACGTTTCCTAGTCTGATGAGTCTCGATTTCTGCTGCAATATTCAGATGGTAGGGTCAGAATTTGGCGTAAACAACATGAAAGCATGGACCCATCCTGCCTTGTATCAACGGTTCAGGCTAGTGGTGGTGGTGTAATGGTGTGGGGGATATTTTCTTGGCACACTTTGGGACCCTTAGTACCAATTGAGCATCGTTTAAACACCACAACCTACCTGAGTGTTGTTGCTGACCATGTCCATCCCTTTATGACCACAGTGTACCCATCTTCTGATGGCTACTTCCAGCAGGATAATGCACCATGTCACAAAGCTCAAATCATTTCAAACTGGTTTCTTGAACATGAGAATGAGTTCACTATACTCAAATGGCCTCCACAGTCACCAGATCTCAATCCAATGGAGCACCTTTGGGATGTGGTGGAACGGGAGATTCCCATCATGGATGTGCAGCTGACAAATCTGCAGCAACTGCGTGATGCTATCATGTCAATATGGACCAAAACCTCTGAGGAATGTTTCCAGCACCTCGTTGAATCTATGCCACAAAGAATTAAGGCAGTTCTGAAGGCAAAAGGAGGTCCAACCCGATACTAGCAAGGTGTACCTAATAAAGTGGCTGGTGAGTGTGTATGTGTATAATTTCACAAAACAAATTTTGCATATCCATCTACAAGAAGGACAATGCGGTGTCGATGGAATATTTTAGCAGCTCTATCTTGTACTGCAGAGGTCAGCTTAGCCTTCACTGGAAGTGGATGCCAAGAGGCTGGGACAAAAAAGACTTCTCTGGGTTGCGTGTGCAAGCTTGTGTCCCTAAGACTGTGTAAAGAATGTGAGTTGTGGGGCTTTCTGCTCAAAAAAAAAAAATACAGGTTGCTTCCTTTGGCCAAAATCAGATTTGCTTCCACGCTCAGCTCTTGCACTGCACCTGTGTAACTGGCTTCCTTTGCCTGCTGTAAAAATATTTGCTTTGCTGCCCCACTTTATTAACTTTTAATATGAAATGAACCGATTCCGGCCCCTGATGTGGATTAGCAGGTCCCCCAAAGCTCCGCTCACACAGGGGCTGCATGCTATCTTATCTTATGTACACAGTTGGTTGCTGGATGTGATGGATATGTTGGAAGGTAAGAAATAGCCATGCTACTTTTGCGTGCAGATATTCACACATGGTCACCATACTTCCCCCCCAGTTCAACATGAAATATTATCAGTTTCTTGCAAAAAATGACTTTATGTTTGGATAAGTAGCAAAGTAATGAGATCAGTGAAGGAGAGGACACACATATACATTTCAATTCAAAGTTAATCTAATTTGTTATGTTAATATTTAATAATTGATATAATGTGTCATAAAAACAATTAGGTATTCTACCACCACAGTAGATGCCAAGAAAATGTCCAAGTCAAAGATATCGCTATTTGTACAACCCCAAGTAATCATGTTATTGTTAACTCGGTTCAAGTATTTGCACGCGAGTATTCAGAATACAGAAGGATTTAATCCATCACCAAGATAGTTTGAAACTGACTAGGATCCTGGAAATGATCCCTTTTCTGGCATTATATTACCTAATTGTACTGTTCTATGTACTAAAGGCAATATGTTCATTTGAAGGGAAAAAAACTTTTTACATACCTCAACTATGCCAAGATTTTCAATTGTTTGGACAATAAAAAGTTACACATCAATTTTAAAAGATGTAAAGTATACTAATATATATGCTTTTTTACAGTATCAAGGGTGCAACAGTTTTTCCTTCGGTTTGCAGTCTCTCGGCCGACTTTTCTTCTTCTGGATGTAAGCGGTTTGCAATGGCATCAAAGTGGTCAGCCAAAAATTCTAATTGGCTGAAAAAAAGCACAAAAAAAACTAGTAAGCTGGATCGTAAAAAAACTTTGCCTTCTGAAGGAAAAAAAAAAAAACCTCTTTTAACATTTCACTTTATTTTTTAGGAACAGTTATAGATGTTGTATGAATAATTATACATTACTTCCTAAGCACTTTAAATGTCTCATGTAATTTACTATATGATCCAGGATGAGGGACAGTTTACTCCTGTGTTGGTGGCACGTGTGTTTCCTCATTTACTTTGGCGGCATTTCAGCTACACATCTTTACATACTTTTTTGTTTTTTCATTAAATCAAAGCTACAGAATTCTGTAGGCCACAACCAGCTGAGATTAAAATGCAAACCAAAGTCACCTGCCAATCACAGCCACACCAGTACCACTTTATATGGGCCCGAGGTGAGGCGCACGAGGTGAGGAACATTAGATGTTCCAGATGGGAGACTGTAGTCTCCGTCCTGACTTCTATACCCTTTTGAATGCCTTTACTGTGATTTACTACAGAGGGGAAAAGCAAAAGAAAGGGAATGACAGAACAATTTATTATGAATAAATGCAGGAATATGGCTCAGATAATACTGATACTGAGACAGTGACATTCGATCTTGGCATTACTTCTTGATGTGACAGTATATTGTACATGATACGGCATCTGCATAATTGGTGGTAGCTAACACTTGCCAATGAGCTAGTGTCCAGAATCAGTATAAATATTTGGCATGTCACGAGGGAGGGAAAAATGTTAAATCTGTTAAAATTTTCACTGCTATGCATCAGTTGCTGTCATATCTCTCACCAAATGTTTAACACCGGCGTTTACACAGCAACAGGCATTTGGCAGTAGAAGGATTACACGGCTATTATTTTCTAATGGAATGTAAATTCTTACGTTACCTAACTGAATGACATACATATTTCCTGTGATGAGGAAGGCGAAAGACTCTTTAAGGTCACACAAATTGACCCGAGGTTCCCCGTTAATGGCTTATGCAATTTTACCACCCTAACTCTCCTGTTTTCTTTCAAGCTGCTCTTCGTACTTCTGTGTCACGGAAAGTGACAACTCTAGCCGCGAGGAATCTCAAACCAGAAGGGAACGTACGATATGGATTCCACAGAAGCTCAGCCATGGCTCAGCCTGGCCACGGCTTGCGAGACAGGTGCTTCCTGCAGGCACAGACACACAGAGATCTTCAGAATGCACCTTCAAAATCTGCCGGCACATGTCGTCCAAGGTTCTTTTGAGAGTTGACGTGAGGTTTGCCTTTAGCGAGCGCATGCCTGTCAGTCTGTCTGTCGGAGACGAGATGAGAAAGATCGGGACTCTGTATGCGCTGCCAGTTGCTAGTTTAACTGGACCTGAGGGCTCAACCATTGAGTGTGACCACATAACAGTCTACACGCAAGTCATTTCAGACATCGAAAAAAAAAACCTCTGCACCGAAGCCGAAGAATTCTCCACGTTCAATTCCCTGAGTGTCACATTGAATAAATGCATCGTAACCATGAAAATATCATTGGATGCATTTCCTGGCTGCAGCTGTACTTGTTGATAGCCATGAAAGAACTTCCCTCTAATCCAACCTGTTCACTCAAGTGCTCATCTGTTACCACGCTACCAAACGGAAAACGTCATGCGAGGTCTGAACTCCAGATGTTAAAAACACTGATCAGTCTTTTGTGTATGAAAGGTGTTTTAGGCCAATTTAGTTACATGCCATTTGTCTCTGTCATGGAAAACACAGGTGTCAGGGGACTTTGCTATAGAACTGTTCATATATTGTTTGGGTGGGGGGGGGCACATTTACATTATTGCGAAATACATGGTAAATCTCATACACTATTTTCCTGCTTGCAGTTATCAACTTGTACTACATACAAATAAAGATTTAAAAAGGGACCTCATATGTGTAAATGTATTACGTTTTTTAATTCGGAAGTAAAATTACTTATTATTGCCTTCCTTTAGTTTCCATACAACTACAAATAACTTTTCTTGCTATATTTAACAGCAGTAATGTGAAAATGTTGTTTGTCTCACCTTATACAAAAAAAAAAAAAAACCTTTCCTGTCCTGGATGAATAATCTCCTGTATTTTGTGGAAATTTGACTTTTTGATTGGAAGAATTAAAAACTTTCAACGGAAAATTTATTCATATGCTGCAGCTATTGCCATGTGTTGCTCTTTTGTCCCAAAAAGCAATTAATTTATAACCTTTGGTCTACCTTCGCTATGGTCTGTTCCACTCTGAAGGTCACCAAAGCTGTGCAAAATTCCTAAACAGCTTTTTGGTAAAAGACGTTCAAGTGCAGTTTTGGAACAACTTTGTGCAGACTTTTGCAACTGCAAATGTGTAAGCGTAACAAAGCCATGTGGAAGTCATTTACATTTCCACCTTCCAACTGGGACTAAGAACCCAACCTGCCAGGAGTTTTCAAAAGTAGCTTCAGATGTGAAATATTTATTGTAAATAAATAACAGTAGAGAGAACTGAAAGATAATTTTATATTTTGTTAAATTACTTTACTGTTAAACATGTTTTCGAGAACATTTCATGTAACCAAGACTGTCGTATATGTTATTTCTTTCTATTTTATAATTGACCTTTTACTGATGAAATTTTGTAAAGCTTAAATATGTAGGTTATGGGTGCAGTATTTATTCAGTCTGAACGTGAATCTGTAACTTAAGGTCCTTTGATTACTGTTATATTACCTTCCACCCTTTATCCAGCCTGCAGTGACTATACACAAGGGCACAACTGCCTGCTTTCACTTCAAGGTTAATGCTGACTTATCTGTCATTCAGTCTTATGTCCTTAGCAATTAATACCAAATCATTTCCACAACTGCCGTCATCTGCATCAATCTGCACTCGTCCAGAGTCAGTAAAATGGCTAGCAAAATCATTCTAGACCCCTCACATCCAGGCCACTTCCTCTTCGAACCTTTGCCATCTGGCCGGCGCTACAGAGCACTGAGCACCAGGACAGCCAGGCACAAGAAAAGTTTCTTTCCTCAGGCCGTCTACCTCATGAACAGCTAAATCCCCCTAGAGAGTAAACCAGTGCAATACACAACGCTATTTATATTTATTACTATTTATCACATCATTTCTCTTACTCACACTCCCTTGCATTTGTATCTAGTGACTATTTTTGTATATTGGGTACTTTTTATATTTTTATATATTTTTTATCCCTTATTCACATACTCTATCTTCTCATCTGTCTTGTCACTGTCATTCTGTCTGTGCTGTGGAAGTTCCTGTCACCAAGGCAAATTCCTTGTATGTGTGAACATACTTGGCAATAAACCTCGTTCTGATTCTGATTCTGATGACGACAAAACAACTATTGGCCTGGTGAGTTCCACTTGCACTCACTTTTTCCCTCACTCATTCCACCAACAAATTATGCCAGACTTCACTTACCGTGAGACAGTTTTACTGTACACCTCCACCGACTGCCGGCGAGGATAATATTGACAGTTTGAGACATGCCCTGCGCTGCCTGTTTCAATGATTTAATTTAGTCGCAAGGAGCAGAAACGGGTGACGACTGAGGGTCTCACCCGCATTTGAAATGGCTTTGCTTGGGTTCCTTCTCTGCCCACAAAGCATTCATGTGGTCATTGGCAGTAATTTCTCATTACAGACATGAATGAGCTGTACTCTACAAGGCCAAGCAAATCTTCTCTAACACCCACAAATGAAACAGCAGATGTGCATATCAAAGGGGGGAGAAGGAAGCCCTGCAATTGGATCAACGTGAATATAGTTAAGCAAACTTTGTACTTAAAAGCGATTTCATTGACACGAAACTTCATTCATCTGCAGATGCAGCATATGACACAAAAAAGGCCAATGTTCAGTGACAAAGGGAAAAAATGACAGATGGGATATTCACAGCTCACTAATTTACAGGATTTCTTAACATGATCACTGAAATATGAACAGTGAAGTGTATTTAGAGTAATGGCAGTGTAACTCATCCAAGCATCGTGCGCTCATTAAAAGCTGAATAAATCAAAAATTTTGCACATCTCCCTTCCTATATTTGCATTATTACTTATTCTGTATTTGCTCCTTATGACGCCAAGGGGATATTCCTCAGACGTCAGAAGACCGGACGCTGGGGCGGACATGGCACGACCAGTTCGCACCGAGATGTGACACGGGGCTGTGTACACACACACACATTTTCAGAACTGCTTGTCCCTTACGGGGTCACGGGGAACCGGAGCCTACCCGGCAACACAGGGCGTAAGGCCAGAGGGGGAAGGGGACACACCCAGGACGGGATACCAGTCCGCCATAAGGCACCCCAAGCAGGACTTGAACCCCAGACCCACCGGAGAGCAGGACTGCGGTCCAACCCACTGCGCCACCGCACCACGGGGCTGTGTATTAATATTGAAATGTGTAACCTTTAAATTAAATCAGTTCAAAGCGGAGGGGGGGCCCAGTGGCGCAGTGGCACAGTGGGTTGGCCCGGGTCCTGCTCTCCAGCAAGTCTGGGGCTCCAGTCCCACTTGGGGTGCCTTGCGACAGACTGGCGTCCTGCCCTGGGTGTGTCCCCTCCCCCCACCAGCCCCTCGCCCTGCATTGCCGGGTTAGGCTCCGGCTCACCGCAACCCCATATGAGACAAGTGCTTTCAGATGGTGTGTGTGTGAGTACAGAGTGGTTAGTTCAACCTCATGTCATACCAGATCACCTGCATAAATGTGTTGCTGCATAAATTGGTATAGAGGACGGCTACAAGACGCTCTTTCGCAGATAGCTCCCTCCTTATTCATGACAATCTGTCTTAAATTTAAAACATGCTCTCCAGATGCGTCCAGATCCAGCTGCTGCGCTCGGATCGTGCGCTACTATAGTACACACTAAAGTTACCTCATCATGTGCTGATCTTCCTTGTTGGTAAAATCCGAATCGCTACCGGTAACGATGGAAAGTTATGAAATAATGTTCAAAACGGAGAAACAAGCAATGTTATTACTCAAAAACAATCATTAATAATTAGTCATTTTGTCAGTCAGCGAGCGACACGTCGTTTAGCGCCGGACGGAAAAAAACGGAGACGCTCAGTCCACAAATCACAAACGGTCCCGCTACACGCGGCTTCGCTGCGAGACGCGCTTTTAGAGCGCAGATGAGCGACACGCAGATCGAGGAACCGCTGCAGCGCGGACCCGGACGAGAGAGCGCTCGTGTGTTACACCGCGTGTACCACAGTGTACCTTGTGTCAACGAGAGCGGAGAAGGCAGGGCTGCGATTGGCTGCGGATCCCCAGATCAGCCCAGATCCCGCATACAAAACCCAAGTTCCGCTGAAAAACGGGCTGCAGAGGTGAGCACCAGGGACGCACGTACATAGATATACAATACTGTACACATTTTTTTTTTTTTTTTTCTTTCACACACGCGTAGACGAGACAGGGACGGGCGCGCGCGCGCGCGCACAGCAGTCCTCTCGCTGGCAGAAGACTCGGCTGCAGCAACTAAGTGACCAAGTTGCGGCGCTCTTCCTTCCCGAGGCTCCGCAGGGGATGAGAGCCCGTCTGGGATAATCAGAGCTGGGTCCGATCGGGCTCACATCATCTCCACTCACTCACTGCCTTCGAGTGCCTCCTGCCAGTGCCTGGATCACACTGCTCTGCCGCAGCTGCTGGGACTCGCAGCTAATCATGATCATGGCCCCTCGTCAGCATTTCATTGCAATTATTCTGGGATGGGGCTGTTTCTGCGGTGGAACTTGTTTCTTGCGGGATGATGATCATTTGACTGGACTCGGAAGACGGGAATGGGGGACGGCTGAGAGGAGCGCGGCTGAAGAGCGCTTTGCGGAGGAGGGTGATGGGAGCGAGCGGCTCTTGCGGGAGACCGTGTCGGAGCACATGTACATGTTGTATGAGAAATATAATAGAGCCGGAGCCGGGCTTCCTCTCAAGGATGGGAATACGGTGCGAAGCTTCACATCCCACTGGGGTACGTATGTAGTCCTCTGTGTGTGTGTGGTGGAGGGGGGGGGGGCAGACGACTGGGACACCTGTTGAAGCAAGAGAGGGGCTGGGTGACAGGGGGTCTGGGATGTCACACAAAATCGAAAGATGCGCTGTACTTACCTTGGGTCATGGCTCATTTAAGTGCTGTATTTTTAAACGCGTACTATATACTAGGGGTGTGGTGGTGCAGCAGGTTTGGCTGGGTCCTCCTCTCTGGCAGGTCTGGGCTTCAGGTCCCGTTTGGGGTGCCTTGTGATGGACTGGCGTCCTGTCCTGGGTGTGTCCCCTCCCCCTCCAGTTTTCTGCCCTGTGTTGCCGGGTTAGGCTCCAGCTCACTGCAACCCCGCTTGGGACGAGTGATTTCAGCCAGTGTGTGTGTGTGTGTGTGTGTGTGTGTGTGTGTGTGTATACACTATGTTTCATAGGAAACTGCACTTTGTTGAGGTGAACCCGCACTTGGGCTCTGTTGACATGTCTGTTACTCTTCAGTTTAATTAAAATTAAAGCCTGAATAAATACATTCAAAAATCCATCCATCCATTCATCTATTCGTCGTCAACAACCGCTTGTCCCGAGCGGGGTCGCGGCGAACCGGAGCCTAACCCAGCGACACAGGGTACAAGGCTGAAGGGACACACCCAGGATGGGACGCCAGTCCATCACAAGGCACCCCAAGCAGGACTCGAACCCCGGGCCCACCACACAGCAGGCACTGGCTGAACTCGCCGCATCACCACACCCCCCACATTTAAAAATGAAAACACATTTTTTTCTGAAGATGAAGGTTTTGCCTGTGAAAGTGTTTCAGTAACAGTGTATACTTCTGTAGGCTGTACTCATGAAATAAAGTTCAAGCTTACGGACTCACCTACACTGTCAAATGTAGGCACGTGCAAGCTTGTCAGGGAGGTGCGGGTTGGGTGGGGTCAAAATATTATTATGGGAGTTATATACGAGTATTGGGGGGTTGCAGGTCACCCCAGTGCTGCCCTTTTAAGCGTATGGTCAAACACCCAGCTCCTCAGTGACAGGACACAGGGACATGCCTTAGTCTTGGGTTCCTCCTGCTGGCACGTGCTAGAAACACCAAGACTCCAGCATTCAGTTATTGCCTGGAAGAAGCACAGTGTTCAGGCCTGCACACAACCGCACCGGGGTTCAAGCTGTTATACTGCCTGTGTGTCGTAGAGCGTCTAATGCCTTTTATTGGTTTAGATTTTTTTGTCTGAAGATTTTTGCTTTTTCCGGGTTTAAAAAGACAACACAGCAGTCTTAATTCTCTTAATTGACCTTTTCTGTTCTGCATTTAGGTGCAGTCACGCAGCATGCATGTAACAACAGCAACAACAACAACAATAATAATAATAATAATAATAATACAATTAACTATTACAATTATTGGCAACCACTTGTCCAAGTTATAGATCCAATGGTCTGGAGTCTACCCCAAAATCACAGGGTACAAGACTAATCAGGGTACACTCTGGGTGGGTTTCCAATCCATCGCAAGATGGTAATGATGATGATGATGATGATGATTATTATTATTGATGTTGTTGTGTCTACTGAATATAGCGCCATAAAAAGCAGACTCACAGAACCCTGATTTTTAACATAACTTCAATTAATGTGACTCATTAAGAGGATCTGAGTAAAAACTGAGATGACACAAACTAGTTTTTAATTGCCCTGTGCTCTGGTGCACGTAGGTACGATCAACAGCACGCGGATGCAGGTCTTCAACTTGACTTCCATAACCAATTCCGAGGACATAATTTCTGCCACGCTGCACTTCTTCATGGATGGCCTTCAGAAGGACTCCACCACATGTGCAAAGTCTACAGCTTGCGGCCCCGTTCACCTCGCCATTTGGACAACCTCCTCTGCGGATGGCAGCACCGGGGTACCTGTGAGGCACATGCATGTAAGCATGCCTTCGCGCAGCGTGCACTCGCAGTCGTGGCAGTGGAGGGACATCACGACCATAGTGAAGCAGGCCAAGAGGCACCATGAGTTCCTCCTGGGCGTCCAGGTCCCATCGCAACGAGGACTGCGGGACAGGCTGCGTCTGGACCCCGCGCCCTACATCCTGGTCTACACGAACGACTCGGATATCTCGGGCCCCGAACGCGTGGCATCCAGCCTGCAGCGCCCCCACAGCCCAGCGGTCCCCGCTCTCCACCGCTTGGGGACGCGCGCTCGCAACAGTGCAGCTGCAAAGCGGACGAGGCGCGCTCTTGACGCCCTGCTCCCGCTCCAAAACAACGAGTTGCCTGGCAATGAGTATCCACAGGAGGCGCCTCCGCGCTGGGAGGACACGGACCCGTACGACCCCGCAGACAACAGGACGGCCAAGCGACCCCGGAAGAAGCCACGGAAGAGCCAGCGGCACCGCACGCAGCTGTTGCGCTTCGATGAGCGGAACACTCGCCCGAAGCAGTGGCGCGAGCCGCGGGACTGCGCACGCAGGTACCTGAGGGTGGACTTCGCAGACATCGGCTGGAGCGAGTGGATCATCTCCCCCAAGTCCTTCGACGCGTACTACTGCTCCGGGTCATGCCAGTTCCCCATCCCGAAGGTGAGGGCAAATCTGACTCCACAGCATATCACCACTAAGGCACCGCTCCCTCTACGAAGCATCTCCAGAAAGCGCAGATACACGTAAATCAGAATCGAACCAGGTCACAAGAATCGCTCTAGGCACTGGTCTGCAGGCCAGCAGGTGGCACAGTGTTAAGGCCTGTCACATTACAGTCTGAAGGTCCTGGTTTCCAGTCCTGCTCCTGCTGCAATTACATTTACATTTACATTTATTCATTTAGCAGACGCTTTCTTCTAAAGCGACGTACACCTCATCAATCCCCTAGGTCAAGGTGCATACCCTGGACTGAGGCAGAAAAAAAAGCCCTGATGTATAAATGGGTAAATCATCTTAAAATTGGTCATATGACACCTAAAGTCACATGAGGCAGAGAAATCAGCTAAACAAAGGTTAATAATAAAAACATTTTGAAATTAAACTAGTAGGTAGATGTGAAGCCTCAAAAAGTCCATTAAGATTATAGACCTCCAGCCATCCATCCATCCATCCATCGTCAACAACCTAGACCTCTTACAGTATATTTGTACTAAAAATCCTGTTAAATAGGTTCATGTTCAGTTTCTCAGAGGCACACACATGGCACTTTACGTTTATTCACTTAGCAGATGCTTTTCTCCAAAGCCACTTCCAATGAACTCCATGTAGTGTTATCAGCCCACACACCTTATTTACCAAGGTGACTTACACTGCTAGATACACTACTTACAAAGGGTCACTCGTCCAGACATCAGTGGAACACACTCTTTCTGTCACTCACACACTATGGAGGAACCTGAACAGCATGTCTTTGGACTGTGGGAGGAAACCAGAGCAAACCCATGTAGACACAGGGAGAACATTCAAACTCCACCCAGACTGAGCAGGGATCAAACCCACATTCTCTCCCACCACCCAGGCACTGTAAGACAGGAGCCCTACTCACTGTGTCACCCCAAACCTTACTTCATCAATGGCTAGAAGTGTTGTCTGTACATGCTTTACTCAGTGACACTTAGTGCAGGGGTAATCAGCCTTAATGGACCAACTTCCACCATCATTGTAAACTACTCCATGGGCCACGCATGCAGAAAACATCGTCAGTCATACTGAATGTTAAATTAGGTATGGTGTGTGTTCAAGTTTACGTTATTTTACTCAGCAGACACTTGTATCCGAAGTGACTTACAACAGATACTATGTAGTGTTATCAGCCCACACACCTTATTCACCAAGGTGACTTACACTGCTACGTACACTACTTCGAGTGTGTGCCCATAACTGCATTACCATGTGATTCAGGAGAATTCATAGTATTTATGGTAGGTGTAGTATATATTAATAATTTTACAAACGTTCTTGGGGACAGCACATTGGATACCCCTGCTTGCGGGTAAGCCTTAAATAGTTTAGTATGCCAGTTTGGATTTTCTATTTGGAAAATAAATGAAACACACACTACAGGGGCAGCAGCTATTATCGCGTTTAAAACTCCAGTGTTCCTTCCAAATGATCCAGGTTCAAATCGCACTCCCACTGTAGTATGCCTGAGTGATGTACTTACTTTGAGCTGATCTGGTAAAAAATTATCCAGCTCAATAAATGTATAAAATGTAATTCTTTGGATAAATGCCAAAATTACAAAAAAAAAGAAAAACCATTAGTCAACAGCAAACCACTTATAAATAAGTTTTGATTTGTTATTAATCATAAGTATCTGAGCTGAAGCACAACCATTCCACTGTTGGCTGTGGGGGCATTCCTTTGCTTGTTAAAGAGAAACCTGGGATGCTTCCGTGTGATGGAAAAGGTACGGAAGCTGAGCCAGCTAGTTAAAATCGTACACTGGGAGAAAGTATTCTATAAAGGGGAAAAGTTATTATTAGGATCCTACATTTAATTTGAGGAATGAGGTCATGTGTGGAAAGTTGTGGAATTCCAGTCATTCATCTGTGCTAGCGCCCTGTCTAATGTGCTTATTCCAGACTCTAAACAAGGAAATTAAAGTGGTGCAATGTGGTCACTCCAGAGGCTATAACAATAACAGCTACAATAACAGCTGCATTCCACTGCTGGTCAGACACTGTTAATGTCCATGAAGTGGCCTCCCCAGCAGCGGGGAGTAAATGGCTCAGCACACTATGGTAGGGATCTGGAAAACAATCCTAATGATGGAATCTGAGTGTAGAGATACTGAATTGGGTTTGGCGCTTTATCCTTCCTGTTGAATGATATGCAGTGCAGAGGTGTCAGATTATTTGATAAATTTTTCACTTTGATGTATGTGGTAATGATGATCAGAAACCCTTTTCACTGTGCCTACTTAATAGAAGTTCATGCAGTTCACACATGAACCATTTTTTCATGCAAATTCATGTTAGCTGCATATCATAACTTACATGCATCTTGCAGTTGGAGAACTATGTGGCTGATGAGAAGTTAATATATTCATCTGCCACTTTTCCCCAAATCAGCTTCCATTGTTAGTCTTTCTACAGTCTTACTTATTTGTGCAGGGGAGTCATTGCAATGGGAGCAATTTTAAGGTAAGTACCTTGCTCAATGGTACTGCAGGTAGAGATAAGATTTGAACCAGTAACCTTCAGCAGCTGTAACCACTATTCTACCAGGTATCCTTGGGAGCATTTAATGTGCTCGTGGGTGGTGATAACCAGCTTGCCATGACCAGCACTTTAAGGTACAATGTAGGAGGTAGTGTAGTAGTTAGAGCACTTACCTTACAAACTAAAGGTCTTGGGTTTGATTCTTCCCCCTCCTGTGGTGTCATTGATAAACATATTTAGCCTGAACTGCTGCAGTAGGGTAGAGGTACAGGGGCATGGTGGTGTGGTTGGGTCAGCTAGTGCCTGCTGTTTGTGAGGTGTGGGGTTCAAGCCCTGCTTCAGGTGCCTTCTGTTGGACTGGTGTCCTGTGCTGCCAGGTGAGGTTCCTGCTTAGACAATGTCATTGTTGACAATGGATGGATTCTTCAGTAGAAATATGTAGCTGTATGAGTGTGTACACAAGTGCTGGTAGCATGTACAAAACATTTAAAGGCACCTTCAAGAAAGGTATCTAAACAAAAGAGTAAACCTCATGAGAGAACAGGACAGAATGTGGCACAGTTCTTACTGTTTATTTAGCTGAGGCTTTTCTCAAAAGTGCCTTACAAAGTTAGGTTTGCATGTAGGAAACTTACAGGTATGTATCCATTTATACAGCTGGGTAATTTTTACTGGAGGAATTCAGGCAAGTACCTTCCTCAATGGTACTGCAGCATGACAGGGACTTGAACCTTTTTTTATTTCAGTGCAACAGCTCTAACCACAGAGGGCGTGGTGGCAAAGTGGGTTTCACCAGGTCCTGCTCTTCAGCGGGTCTGGGGTTTGAGTCCCGCTTGGGATGCCCTGCGATGGACTGGTGTCCCATCCTGGGTGTGTCCTCTCCCCCTCCAGCCTTGCGCCCTGTGTTGCTGGGTTAGGCTCCAGTTTGCCGTGACCCTGCTTTGGACAAGTGGTTTCAGACTCTGTGTGTGTGTGAGAGCTTTAACCACCGTACTATCTGCTTCTTAAAGGCAGTACCAGAGAGCTTTGCTCTTGTAGCCTTATGCTCGATGCTCAGCCTAAATTACTTCAGTAATTACATCCGGCTGTAAGACATACAGCAAAACATGTAGAGATATATAATGGACTAAGGCTGCTTTGAATTTTAGTTTTCTTTTCTAAGCAATGAAATAATAATAAGTATTTCTCATTGCACTTTATGGGTCTGAAGGTCCTCCACACAGGATTTTTTTTTAGGTTTTCTGAGCCAAGAAAAGCAAGAGGTGGAACATCCCAGTTCTCTTTGTACCTTGCAAAAGGCTTGTAAAGCTTGGCAGTGGAGAGATGCTGCTGTCATCATGGTGGAAGGCTGACAGCTGGGGAGGGACTGTGGCAGGATGACTCTAGGCACGTGCATTGTTGAAGGTTTTCTTCGACCCCGGTGCCCTTACCTGACCCCTGCTCCTTCTCTCTTGATGCAGTCACTGAAGCCATCCAATCACGCTACCATCCAGAGCATCGTGCGAGCCGTGGGTGTGGTGCCCGGCATCCCGGAGCCCTGCTGCGTGCCGGAAGCGATGTCACCCCTAAGCATCCTTTTCTTCGATCAGGACAAGAACGTGGTGCTCAAGGTCTACCCCAACATGACCGTGGACTCCTGCGTTTGCAGATGATGCCCTCCAGCAACCCCCCTCCCCTCCGAAATGGCCACACCCTGAATTTCATTTTGCACTGAGAGAGAAACTGAACCCCTAAATAAGTATGAATTGATTCACACATTTAAAGAATAAATTGATGAAGACTTTATCATCTTTCGTGGAAGCTTGAACGAAACAGAACCAAAAATACGCATATATTTTTTTAAGAAAGAAATTCTCAGTCATCCCTATTAAATTTTGTTTTATTAACATGATTGACTGAGCAATAAATTTTTTTTTTTTTTTTTCGTTTTCATCAGTAGAATTGGGGATCTTATCATTTTTATATCTTAACTGTGATATCTTTGACATAGTGGGACAAACAGCTACTTTTCTACTTTTAACTAAGTGTACTAGAATCACTTTTAAAAGTGTCCTAAATCACTTCTAACAAAGGAATTTTAACAACTATATTAAGGTTTTGAAATATTTGTGATTTAATGCTACACAAAGCCAAAGTGTCTCAATTTAACCCCACTGTGAAAACTAAAATCTTCAAAGCAAGTTATTTAAATAGGCTGAAAAGAGGACAGGTAATATAATTTTAACTTCATGGAACATGTTTCTGTTTAAATGGCATTCCTTGCTTATTGCCTAGGCAGAACATAGATTCTCACCAAATGTTACCAGCCAAACACAAACACTTTTAGGACCTCGTGTGAATACATGATAAATGCAACATGTTTGCTGTATATTAAAAATATGTTTAAGTAGTTTGAGTATTTACACAGCTGCTATATCTAGATACATGTATGGATTCCAATGCCAAAATACTGTTGAATTTTCCTTTTGGAGAGTGTATTAATGATGACATTTAGGTTACTATTATTATGCGTGTTTCCAGCTATCAACCAGTTACACATCAGCATTGTAAGCAAGTCATGAATGGACTGCTAAAATTTTGAATAATGCTCTAAATGATATGGCACACCTTTTTATAGCTTGTAACGGGGTGTTATTTTGCCATCACTGGTTGAACACCTCATAATAAGATGTTTTTTTACAGCTGTCCTTTCCATATAACCAGTAATGTGTACTATATTACTTTACTTCCTGCCAAAGTCAGTTGGAAACTTGTGACTCAGACGAACAACTAATGATTATAGGAGATGAGCACTTTCTGGGCTCAAAACTCAGAAGCCTTTCTGTCCTGCAACCGGTGAAAATAGTTAAGAATGCTACATTATACAGTTTGATGCCCTGCAATGTCCTGTCCTGTCCAGGGGGTAGCCTGCCTGACATCCTATGTTTCCAGGATGGGCTCCAGACCACCGTGACCCTGCAATATGGCAAGCAATTGAGGGATGTTTGGATGGATGGATGGATGGAACTCTGGCCCCTGACAATAACAGCAGTTCATCAACACCATAGTTGCTTAATTATTTTGAACTAACCAAGGATTTATTTCAGATGAATTTGTAAAACGTTTACCACCCTCTCAAAGCACCGTGTCCTCTTCACTTTTCCAGTTTTTTCCTAGAGAAAGTCGTTAAGGGGATGAGCTAAGATTTCAGCACAGATTTTTATTAGAGAAATATTAATCAGTACTTAAACATTTTGCTTATTTTATAGCACGGTGGATTTTGGCCAACATTTTATTAGTCAATTTGCTGCAGAAGCAGTTTTATTATCACCTAATTTTTTCCAGAAAATGTTTAGAGGAGTTAATATAGTCATACTGACTCCATTAGCTTTAGTCTCAGCGGCCCAGTACCCGTGAATAGCAGCTCGACTTGTTGTGGAAGGGCTTCTTGTGCATGAGTGTGACTCAGTGAACTCATGCCAACGTCTTCTGCTACAGTGTCTTAACCTGCTGTCAGCTTTTAAATGACCACCCTCAGGAGGACCCAGAACCCTTTGCTGTGGCTAGTGAGTCGGCCCCCTCCACACGCAAGCTGAAATCACATCAGTTAAGATAGAGCTTTAAAATGACGTCATGTTTTGGCTTGGTTTTTCTGGTACTTAACTGTACTTTGGCTCTACATCACTACTTTTATAAGCACTCCGTGTATAAATATTTAGCTGTCTAGTATATATCATGAGTTTACATGTTGGAGTATTACTATGAAAAAACTACTAAAACTGATTATCATAGAGGCAGTCACTAATTTATTTCACATGTATCTAAATCTGATCGAAACCCTCAAAATCCTGTTATTGTAATTATTTTTATGGCATAGTGTGGCTATTTTCGATATACGCATTTTGGGACATATCCTAAATATCAGGTAAAAACAGTTCAGCAATAATACATGAGAGATGTGGTAGTTCATTAGGCTTGTTCTCCATTAACCTTAATAAATCTGAACTTAAATCCATTGTACACAGTAAGCTGGAAAGTTTTCTGGGGCCAGCTTACTTTACCGATGTTTATATGATTACATTCCACTTTGAGTGTTTGAACTTGTAACATGTAATTCATGCCACAAACACACCAGCATCCCTTCTATTAGGGTTTATGAAGTGCCCTAAAAGGAGATCATGTTGCTTTACATCAAGATTGTATTACGCTATATGCATAAAGAAAACCTTATTGAGTTCTCAAAACAATGTAAGCTGACATTGTATCACTGAAAAGTCTGAGCTCTTTGTTACATTAATTTAAATATATAATTCACTTTTCTCATCATTGTGTAATATGTTTAAGAACTGTCAAAGGATGGATTGAAATACAGCATTGGATTACAATCGCATCTGAAGTATCGTATTGCGTTTTATATTATTTTGTAAGAGTAATGTGACAGGTGATTTCACTTTTTAAGGTAACCTTTGTAGAAACTGTCCTGTTAATTTTATATACAAGGGCAATCTATATTACATTTTTTACTTTCAAATGCGGAATGATTTGAATGCTATCAACACTGCCTCCTCTGTCCTCTTTGTAAAGTCTTTGTAAATATGAAGCAAAAGGTAAATGGGATTCTTGGAAAATATAAAACAATATATATAAAACAATACATAACTGTATATGGAAATGAATGTTTAAAGATGCTTTTATTTATATGGTGCATGCTGGACTTCATGCTTATAATTGTTTGGCCTTCGTTATTGGCAGACGGTATGGAAGAAGAAGCTGAGATGAAGCCAAAAGCTAGACATCACTTGTCAAGATGTGAATGGCAATCATTACTACTGATGGACACCATCACCTGTGCACAATATCTCCTTGTTTAGGGCACCAGTCTTTCTAATGAACCATTCAAGGAAACAATAAAACTACCCAAGATATCTTTCGTTTTGCTTTGCAAGTACTGAAACATCTTGTTCAACCCCATTGCAGATGCACTCCCATAAGCTTAATGGTGGATTTATTGGATGCATTTAGTGGATGGTACTGTACAATAGCAGTGATGTATTAGATATATAGCATAATCATATTTTCACTTATGTCAGCTTGGTATTGTACAGATGTGATTGTTATCTACCTATGTACATATATATATCTATCAATCTATCTACCTATAAAAAGGCTCTAATTTAGTGTAATGTGAGGTTTCTTTCCAAAACACAACTTCCCCTTCACTCTGAGGCCATTCAATGTTTCATGTCATCCTTTAATTTCAGTAACAGTTAATCATGCTCTGAAAATCACAAAGAGACATTCTAAAAGTGATTTATACATATGTTGTACTCAATCTTTATAACAAAAAAATTAAATTAGGTGTGATAATGAAACAAATAATGAACTGCACACCTTTTCCCACTGTAATTGTTTAACTTTCTATTTTCCAACTATTTCATTATCTTCCATTTTCTCTTTTATTCCAAACAACTCACGGTCCCAAAGAACATATTTGTCAGCACCAGTTTCCAAAGTGAATTCCTTTCCACATTCTGTTTAATGACTGAGCTCTGTGGTATCTAGACTATTCTGCTAAAACATCTGCCCTCTGATTGGGTTACAAATTCTCTCTTTCAAACAGGGAGGTATTTTATTTGGTGACAAGAATCTCCAAACAGAAATCATAATTTATAAAGTCTGTTTAAAGTATGAGTATGTATGAAGTCATTTCTGAGCCTGGTCCCTGGGCTAGTGTTCGCAGGGGGTTGAGAGTAGTCCTGGCAGTTTGACTGCTCCGCATATTCAAGAGAAAGAGGATAAGGATGCAGAGGAGGCAAGTTAATGAACTGTGGAAACTGAAAGATGTCATAAGGATTACAAACATTCCACCTTCTCAAGCTTTTGTTAGTAACACAACCTGCAGAGACTCAGATGGCACCACTTATATCAGCAGGACAAATGGCAGAACCGCACAGCCTGGATTATGGTCATCTTAAACAGAAATGCACAGCTTCTACTATGAGTATCTTAAACAGAACCACAGATCATCTACTATAGTCCTCTTCAGCAGTGCCATACAGTCAGTGGGCTACAGTATAATAAGCTCTGTGGTTCCAGATAGGGGGGTGCGGTGGCGCAGTGGGTTGGACCTGGTCCTGCTCTCCGGTGGGTCTGGGGTTCGAGTCCCGCTTGGGGTGCCTCGTGGCGGACTGGCATCCCGTCCCGGGTGTGTCCCCTCCCCCTCCGGCCTTGCGCCCTGTGTTACTGGGTAGGCTCCGGTTCCCTGCGACCCTGGCTGGGACGAGCAGTTCTGAAAATGTGTGCGTGTGTGTTTGCACTGCTTTAGAACATTACGTATTATCATTTCACTATACCAAACAGTACACTTCACTCCAAGGCAAACCTTTGCAAAACACTGAATAAAACAAAACACAACTGAATGAAACTGAACTCTTTTGCTTAAAAAAATTAAAGAATAAAAAAAGAAGAAAAATTCAGAATCTTAAGATTTTTTTTTTGTTTGGCATTTATTTAGATTCATTATTAATACAATAACAATATAATAAATCTGCAATAAAATGAAAATAAAATAAAAAAATGTATAACTGTGTGAAGGAAATTAAAATTGGGAAGCAATTTTCAGCCTGAAAGTTGCGAGCTCAAGTCGCACGGATGGGTCCTGCTGTAGCACACAAAGCAGTAAGCTGCTCTGAATAAAGGTGTCTGCAAAGCAAGAACTCAGTTTACATAGGTGTGGGTGCCAGTCACGAAACAAAGCAGAATCCTCCATCAGATCCTATTCAATGTGTTTACATAGGTGCAACAAGACAAAAAAGTGATTAGATATCAGGACTGGACACGTTTGTCTATTTGGAGGCACAATAAAGCAGAAGGAAGCGCCACTGGCAGTGAAGTCACCAAGACCTCTGCTCGCCGTGTCACGCACCACCCTGATGGATCAGGTGCGAAGGTGAACAGTGGGTTGCCACGCCGGTGGGGGTAAGAGCGATCCACCTCGCTGACACCCATGCCTTCGCCACGTTCCTGTAAGACATGTTTACACCCCAAGAGAAATCAGTGTTTAACTCAAGAGCTCCTTTTTCTGGTTGCATCACCTTCTCTTTTCTTCCAAGGCACCGAGAAACATTTGCAATGAGAAAATGTGCCACAATGGACATTCCTGAGGTGGAGACAACTACCATGTTTTTATTTAAACATCTCGAAATTCCAGCACATGATTCCCAGCCAAAGGCTGCCATACAAACTATGCCATGTTTTGAACTACAATTAGTGTCAAAAGGCCAGATTTTAATAAAGAAAAAAAGAAAAGCATAATAGGTCCACATGCTGAAATTACTAGAAAAAGGATGGCACTGCCCTGTCAAACTTAACGAAGAAATGAATCACTTCATTTGCACAAACACGAATCGCCATTACCATCGTGCATGTACATTATCTTAAGATGCTCACTGATGCGCACCATATAAGGCATGTGACCGGATATGACGTCAAAATTAGGGGACAAACAGCTAACGCATTCCGGAACTTGAATGGTAGACGTCAGTCGGGGGGAGACGGAGTCCAATTGCTGAAATGGGGTTGCTCTGTATTGAGCGTTTCAACACAGCGGGACACGAGTTTATCTGTAATCCCCAAACTTGATTACTGCTCAGTTGTAAGAAAAAAGCAGCAGATTTAATAAACATCAGTGACATCTTTGATTACAGTGAAGGAGCTTAAAATGCCAAAATCTGGTTATGCAATTACGGTAACACTGAGACCCAAATTTGTTGGTAGAGTGATTTCTTACTCAGTTACTGTCTTATTTCGCCCTGAAATTATTAAGTACGGTGTCCTTCACTTTGCAAAATAATGAAATGTACATAAAAAAGGAAAAGTGGGGGGAAATGCAATTGAAAGTAGCTCAAAAGGTTTAGTTGGAAATTCGTCAATCAACCAGTTCGTACAGTACAGTGTTATGGCTCAAGGCACTGGCCGTTGTCTTGAGCTCCAGTGCCGAAAGGCCGAAGGCCAGCGACCAGCAACCAGCAGATGGGAGTAGAGAGCTGTAGACGAGCTTGGGGAACGGGCCAGATTGGAAGAGCAGAAAACCAGAACGGCAGGAAACCAGCTGGGGGTCTCGGTCTCCATGACACCCACGATGCTCTTCGTCAGTGGAGTGGTACAAAGACGATCAGAGCAGGATTCGCATATGAAAAACAGGCAGTTAGACTTTACTTAACGCTCTGCATTGCTGTACTAATGACAGTTTTGTTTTATCACTGCTTCTATACATTAATCTGTAATGTTTTACATTAACTTTAACAAACAAACTTCAGTTCTTCTAGTGTGTCACAGCAAGTTGTTCTGAAAGCAAAATATTTTCACACAGACTTGGATCTGGGTAACATAAGCATTCTATGGAAGGGATCACTGTTTATTCATATTGTAGCGCTCTGGGTTTGGATGGGGGGAAGAAGGATGTAGGCCTACAAATACAGCTCATTATGGACACCGGTAAACTGCGACAGCTATAGCTGCGAACGCAAGGAAATAATGTTCTCGGTTCAAGGACCTGAACATCAAACTACCTTTCTCAACCTCATTAAAACCCCTCAGTCTTCTTTGCCGCTTGATAGCTGTCGCCTTGTAGTGGTCGGGCTTGTGCACTGCTGTGACCCAAAGGGCTATACTGACTGGAGTAACACTCCTTCGGGTTCAACCTTATCAGGAAGACCAACGGTTAGCCGTCAGATAAAGTTCAGTGAACCTCATACTGGACAGCAGCAGTATGGGTCGGTGTTGACAACAGAGGATCGCATTTCAGTGACAACGGCAACAACACCAACATCAACTGCGCAGAAGAAAGGCCTGACAATCTACTTCCGTATCCTGCCACGAAAACTCTGTGGATAGTAGATAACATGAGTCTACTTCAATCAATAATCAATAAAGAAGTAACAAGCAGCCAGGAAATCCAACTACCAATTGCTCTGGGCAAAACTGCCATGAAGAGCTTACACAAAATTCTCAAGTGCAGGGATGTGACTCTGTACGCAAAAGTCCGACTAGTTCAAGCCATGGTCTTCTCAGTCGCATCATACGTATGCAAGAATTGGACAGTGAAGAAGTTAGACAGGAAGAGAATAGACGCCTTTGAACTATGGCGCTGGCAAAGAATCCTGCATTTACCCTGGACAGCCTGGAAAAGAAATGTATGGGTTTTGCAGGACTGCTTCAACTTTGTTACTTTGGACACATCATGCTGGGCAAAGTGGAAGGTCAACATAGAAGAGGAAGACCTGCTATGGGGTGATCAACACAATCACAACAGTCATGGATGTCTCACTTTCAAGTCTTAGCTGGTTGGCAGAAGACTAGATGCTTTTCAGGACAAGTATGCATAGAGTTGCCATGAGTCAACAGCCTTCTTTTCCCACATTGGCCTACATACTCACACCATTATATTCCATGAGAGTCCCTGCAGCACACCCACAGTGCAACTATTTACAATAAACCCATTTTCCCACTCAAACATGACACTCCCCAGTAACACAGCTTATTAAAATGTTCTTTGGTTTTTCTTTTGCACTGTAATTTGTTAATTTCGAGTAGGTCATAATTTCCTGCTCCTAAGTAGCTACAACTTTGACCAAATATCTTTTTCTGCAGGTGAGTCTTTATTGCTGTGTGTCCTCATATGCCCTTTCATTCATGTTCTGTTCATTCCCACATTTGGTTGGGAGATGATTTACCATCATACAGTCCTGCCTTTAAGCTCATCAAATTAATATTTCACTATGTTCAAACTGAATTTATGTTTGACTAGGAGAGGCCTTGCTCATTACTCCTAATGAGTCTTACTCCCCCCCCCCCCCTTTTTTTTTTTTTAATGGGTGCTTTTAATGCTCTTGGACATTCTTTGATCAATATAGGGCTTATATAAAGCAGATCCTGGATAAGGCATTGTGAAATCAAAAGTTTTATACCATTCAAAAAGCATAGTTACCAACGTTACAAGGTGCAGTTTGTATGATTAGTAGTTATACAAGCACTAATGTTTTATACTCATTTTGACAAACCAGTGAGTTCAGCTGAATATTGGTGTAGTTTGTCTTTTATTAAAGGTCTCATTTATGTATTTTCATCAGTTATAAAGAATTCATGGAAACAATACTGTAAACAAATTTAGTTTACCATTTCATTTTGTGTAAAGGAAAAAAGCCAGCAAACTTCATTTAAGTACCCTTAAAATCGTTTTCCCCCACAAACAAAAATATACATTTTTTTTTTTTTTAAAAATTGGCAACAAAATTACCTACTAAAAGACAAGCTTATCTTCTACAAAATTTAAATACGAATAGTATCGTATAAAAGCAGCAAAATACCTAAGAACAAAGCACACAGAATACCTGCTGGGAAAAGATACCCATAAATAACACATGGAAATGGAATGAAATTTTTTAAAAAAATTGCAGCACATTAACAGTAATGAGTGACTGTAGTGAAGAATACTGACTCCTGGCTCTCCTATACAGTTTTATATGCAACATCAGCTATGCACACAGTTCTATTTTGCTAATTCCCTCTAAACTCTTTCCTATCATCAAAATGTGGATTTTTGCTTATTTTGTGTTCTGTGCACAATTTTTGTTGGGGGCTAGAAGGGGTGGATCTCTGATAGAGAGAAACCTATTCTCACCGAGGGGATAATCTTAATCACATAACACTAGTAGTGCTTCAGCGCTATATTTACTCCAGGCAATTACACCAAACACCAGAAAACATGTTTACTCGATAACCATGCATCCAGTCCATTAACCTTCATGTTACATGCCCTCAAGAGGACTCTGGGGTTGGGTCGAGTGGTACTGAGGACAGAAGGGGGGGGGGTGGGAGCAGTGTTTTTACAAGGGCTTTGCACATCACAATAAATGACATCAATAACTGTTAAATGTACTCAGTGCATTTAACACACTTCGAAACTTCACACACACAAAAAAAAAAAGAAAAGAACCAACCACACTGGGTTACACAATGACACTGTACTCATTTTAACATGTAGAAAAAAGTACATCGTAACAAAAGTATAAATGTTAGCTTGAGCAGTTTCAGGTTTACATCTTTTAGTGATAATCTGCACTGCCTTTGCAGTGCATGCAATGCTGGTTTTCTAAAGCAGCTGTCAAACCAGTCCTGTTGAGTGAGCCAACCAGCAGCCAACTCCTGCCTCTTCTTTCCGAAGATACATTTCATAATTACTTCTCCAAATAACTTTCATTAACAGTACCCAAAATCCCTAACACTACAGTATGAACTTCTGTCAGCTGATCTGTCCCCCTTAGGCATATGTGAAAAGCACAACAGTAAATTCTTGGCTTCTTTTATGGCAACAATTAGTTATTTTTATTAAGATTCCAAAATCTTTCCTGAAATACCAGACTATAGCAGCAAAAACATGTCCGTCTTTGATATGTTACACAGATATTACTGTTGAGCATACTGGCCCTGGGCGCAGCCAGTTCCAGAGTTTCAGTTCCTTCATTTGGAGATACTTTCATTGTTCAGAAAGATATACAGAGCTTCTTCAGTGTTTTAATATTCATACTCTACTCAGTAGAGCAGACCTGAAAAGGAGGAAGCAAACCGTTAGAGGGAAGAAGGAAAAAAAAAACGTAAGAAGTGTATATACACATGAATCTGTTGCTACTGCTGAAAGCTTTTACTAATGATTACGTAGACTGTTAAAGAAAGGGAGGGAAATTATTTAATTACACGAAAACATTCCACTCCTTTGCATAATTAGTACAGGGTTGTGTATGAAACATTTGGTGGTGCTTTAGTTTAGCTTCAACAAATGTGTTTGTGACACCCGCAGAATGGCAGCATCTCACATAATCATTTACTGAGCTATTACAAATGACCACTATTTGTGGAACTCATTTAATGAGTTTATGAATGGCTATAAAGTAAATATAAATGATCTGCATGTCTGCAGAAGCTTTATAGTCCCTTCAAAATAAGGCTGATAGGAATTCTCCCAGTCAGACAATACACTAAACTCATAGAAGTAATAATGCAAGTAATTGTACCTTCCATCGATACATTTTCAAACAAGCAAACACAACCACTGAGATGAAAAGTCTGGCATGTGGGCTTGTTTTAAATTCTAGACTAAGCGAAGTTTTCGAAATGAAAGTCAATTTCTATCGCTCATGGAGTTGTCACTGAATCCGACTGATGCAGCCGATTTTCTTCCTTCCAATACGCACCTGAGAGATTTCCAACTGTCCTTCTCGATGTTATTCTCAGGGCCCTCACTCTCATATGAGGCCAGGTACAGGGCTGCGAAAGAAGGACAGCCATTATCACTCACTTTTTCTGCATCTACACTACATTTGAGTGCAAGACGCAGCCTTTTGGGACTCCTTCGTTTCACAAAGAGACTGAATTGGACACCCTGGTGCTACATAGGGAGTATATTCACTGACAGTAACAATGGATGCTTTGTATATGGCAGATGGACAAGACAAGTATAAAGATAAAATCAATACGCTCTCTTGACTGCTGAAAAGCATGGGTTGGGGTCAGTTAATTCTGTTAGCTTTAGTTGGATCGAGATTCACCAGCCAGCAGAGCTTAGCTAACGCATGAGTTGTATCATGCAAATTGAAGGAACAGCAACAGATGGAGGCATGTGAATGAGCATGAAACAGAAGCGTGAATCAATTTCTTAACTACTCTCGGGCATGCTGCACGACAGGGTAAACCCACACCTATAGCAATAGTTGGCTGATCTAAAGACAACTTACCGTCCTCAGTGAACACTGGCACAGTCAGAAGGTACTGCAGGATCTTGCGGTCTCTTTCAAAAGGACACTCCACCTGCTTCCATGTCATGAACTCGCTCACCTGTTTGGCCAGTTCCCAGAATTTCTGAGAGAGAGGAAAATAAAAACCCTGAGTTACAAACACTGATGAAATATACTGTATCATCACCATTAGCTACTGTAGTCATTAACAGGAACTCAGAATTGATGTTGTAACTGAAGAAATGTTTTCCTTAGTTTATCTTGTCAGACATTCCTCAAATGTGAACTATATAGAGATCTTACAAGTCTTATAAACAGACACGACAATAAAATTTCAGCAAGACTTGATGCTTCTAAGATGAGCCTTACTTCAAAGTTAACATGTCCATTGGGAAGCAGGTTGGCACATCCTTCATTGAGGAAGTAAATATCCTTGATTAATAAGCTGAAGAATGGAATAACAATCTGTAGAACAAAACACAGAATACAGGCCTTAAAAGCAATTTCTAGGCAAACTCAACAGAGATAAAATGGATATAAGAATCTATGACATGCACACCTAGAATTATTTATAAATCCCGCTCAGAATATATCCAGCCTCCTGTGCACTTTGCCCGATACGGCCCTAGCAAAGCTGGAGACCTTGCGATAGTGACATTAATGGGCTGCCTGACAGCTTTTGATGGCACGAGGACAAAAAGCACTCTCTGTGCAAAGCCATCTCCGCAGGGCTGACGAAACATGCATGATGTGGGAGGTAAAGAAAAGCTGGCAGTGGGTAGGGAGCCTCCAAATGTGAAATTCTGCTACAGTTAATTCTCATCCCCACTATGAAGGTTGTTTCTTGTGGAATCTGGACCCTGGGAGTAAGAAAGTTCATTGCATAACAACAAGGCTGTACAGAAGGGGGTAAACAATATCTGATGTCCGGGAATGATCTAACGCTCAAGTCCCAAAGGACAGATTAATGACACAGGCTAGACCGAGTGTGTATGCTTCCAACTGTGTATGGGGGAGTGCCGTCTCATTGTGCAAGAGCGACTCTTTGAATGCGATATGTTCACTAGGCTCTTGCTATTTTAGGCAACACTTATTTCAATGCGCTGTGTTCTACATCTTCACTAAAGCCAAGTCAAACTTCATGGGAGATCATCATATCTGAAACAGGAAATGGCTTTTTTCAAGCCTTTACATGACCCATGCATCATAACCTCTCGGCCTTTACTCCAAAAACAAAGTTATGTAATCCTCAAAAACAGGCTGATGTTTTTAAACGCCAACACATTGTGATTTCAATCTCACTCCTTTCACTGTTGACTTATTTCTCTTGAAGCTGTGAAATGTACCATGTTTGTCTGTTTTCTTCTCAGGCCCTCTCAGATCAGCTTAGGCAATGTGTTTTTGTTTTTCATAAATCCCACAGACACTATTTCAGACTACATATGCCAAGATCGAGACACTCAAACCATACCAGAAACCCAAAGTGTGTGTACAGTAATAATGACTAAGAGCTTGCACAATAGCTGGACTGAGGAGGGAGGACTTACCTTCTCTCGGCTGGTGTGTGCTGTTATGGACCTCTGAGTGGCACCCCGCAATGCTGTGCGGTAGTTGTAGAAATTGCTGGATGGATCCATCTGGTGCTGCAATAGAAAACAGAACATCGTAAGCTGATTAGGTCTATATGACCTTGATTACTGCATGTAGCTACAGCCACAGAAAGACTAACATGTCCTCATTTGTTCAGTATGTGCACTGTGCAACCCGATACCTTGTGTTTGGTGGGATTTTTTGGGCTTTCTCAATACAAGGTGAGGGCCCAAGCATCTCAAAGCTAAGATCTCTCTCAGGATCTCAAAAGCCAGTTCACTGGATTGAGGTAGAAATCCCTGCTGATGACCCCAGGAGCCATTTGGCACCAGCCCACCAAAGGGCCAGATCCCATAACCTATTGACTTCCAAGCTTGGGGAGAGACTCAGGAATTACTCGCCCCTCGCCATCTGTACAAACGCACTGAGGGGATTTAATGGGCTCAACACGGAATCCATTAACATAGGAAGTGGGCCCCACACCCCAACCAGTGCACACTGCCAAGCCACAGGCCCCAAAGGTCGGCTCTGAGTGCGGGAAATTATTTACATTTCAAAACGTTGCCCTTCTGGAGGACGCAGCCCCCGCAAGACGTCAGGGCAGCCTGGGCTATAAAGGCATTAGAAAACGGTTTGCTGATCCCACAACCTGTTGGTTTCAGGCTCTTTGAAGAAAGAACAACCTTTTTCACGGTACCAGGAGCATAAAGCATTCTGTGGTATGTGGCAGGTGCCTCTGGATGCTCAAGTCTTTCACTGAAGCTCCAACTAGGGGCTTACATTTGTTTTCCCGTTTGATATTCAAGCACAGTCGGATATGGCAAAGAAATGTAAATGTCTTATAAGAATCTGAAATTAGATTAAAAGTCTGAAAACAGAGTGAAAGACTATCCTTAATCAAAACATCTCTTCATTTTACTGTTTATTTATTCAGATTAGTCTTATTGACAGTGAGAACCTCAGACAAAGCAGAGAATATACCATGAACATAAAATTGCAAATATTAATCACACATCACCAAAACTATTTTTTGGACATCAGGAACATTGCCAGTTTCCAGCTGTACATTATTTCAAACACCTGGCCTTCGCTATGAAATTAAAGTAATCTGTTTTAGCACTTTGGAAAATCTGTAATTATTTTGAGCCATTGGAGCAATTTTTTTTTAATGTGTCACTTGAGAAAAGAATCAGCTGAATTAATAAATTTAACTGTAAAAGTTCTTTTGCTCTGTTAGAATGACTTGAGAAAAGGTAAAGAAAAATATGAGGGAATCCTAAAACTCTTCGTAATAAAGCTACAGTTACTTCGAATTTGCCAGTGCATAAGGGGTAACAGATGTACAGGACTAAAAAGATATGCTATTGAGTTAAACAGTCAGTAGCATGTCTGAGAAGGTGAGTTTCATTTGAATCTCTATGATAGATTCAAGGCAAAGGAAACTTTTTGAAAGCAAGTGCCCTCAAAAAAATTCTAACAAATGAAAAGTTTGAACATTCTAATTAGCATAATTGAAGCTACATCATCTTTATTTCCTCCTCTGTGTTGTTAAATGAAAACAACCAAGTGTTTTCTAGGTTTCAGTTATTAACATTACTACTGAACATAGGGGTCGGTCATTAAGCACCCTTTGCAAAAGCACGTGTCAACCTTACCTCTAGGATATCAAACTTGGCCGTTTTGACTTTGCCCCAGGTCTTCTTCAGTCGGGACACGGGACTCATGTTCATCCCAGCTGTGGACAGAGGAACACGGGGGGGAGAACAGGTCAACACATGGAGGAGGAGGCATTCAAACAGAGAGACCACCCCCATCCACAATTCATTTCTGTGCCCTTTGTCTCCCATCTCCTTAGTCCTTTCCAAAGACAGACAAACAGCCTCTGTCGACAAAATAGAATAAAGGCCACAGTCACATCTCTGGCGGCATGTTTAACATATGGTAATGGGGTACGTAAGGGTGGCATGTTGAAAAGACGGCACAGCTATCCAGAATGTGACGATGGTTTGACTCCCTGGTCCCAGTGGACACAGACACACTGCGCCAGGGGCGGTGAAAAGTGCTCTCTCCCCTAAAACTATAAATCACCATGAGACTCTAAAGAGCATCAGCATCTAACACTAATGGCATGTATGTGCACGCACGCGTCTGAAACTGCTTGTCCCGAACGAGGTCACAGCAAGCCGGGGCCTAGCCCGACAGCACGGGGTGCAGAGTACGCCAGTCTGCCACAAGGTACCCCAAACAGGGCTCGAACCCCAGACCCAGCACAGAGCGGGACCCGACCAAACCCGCTGTGCCACTACACCCCCCCCCCCCCCCAGTGTGTGAATACAGCTGTATTAAAAGTAACATCACATATTGAACCACCAGTGTTCAGTCAGTGCAACATTTATGCAGAAATAAACAAACCCTGAAGGAATGATAGCTGACTCATTCATTTCTCTTTTATTATATAGAGAAATGAGACAGTTGATGCTTTTGAAACGCTTGTTTGCTTGGCAGAAACAAACACTGTTTAATGAACCATTCCCCAAGATGAGGAACAACTTTTGTCAAAAGAAAACTCTTGAGCATTAACAGGTACTGGCTATAGAAACACTAAAAAAAAAAAAAAAAAAAAAAAAAAAAAAAAACAGTAAAACGGAGAATCCCATTAACAGCCCATCTGCAGCCAGTCATCAGGAGAACGAGGCACAGCCACAGACAGTAAAACAATGCCCGAGTCGCATGCTATAAAACACAACCTGAACACTGCCAACCGTTCTCACGATGGTTCTTTTATTTTGTGGATACTAATTTCACCCTTCTGTTTCCCAGAACTGGGCTTCCATAAGGCCTTTGCCTTGGGCAGAATCCCAAGGGAGGGTCAGGGCACAGGACAGCTGGCTTGCCTCTTTTCATCCAGCAGGTTTCCCAGTACCCTTCTGACCATCTGCCTGCAGGAGGGTCCTCCAGAGCACCCTGGCCCTGTTCTCCCTCACCCCAGGGTCTAAATCACTAGCCAGCCAGCTGGCTCTCCTGTGTCCTCTACATGAGAGCACCAAAATCCTGAAAACTGCCTGTACTGTCTGTCTGTCTGACTCAAGTTAAACAGTCCAACAGACTACTGAATGGTTTTTAACAACACCAACAGTCATGGAGCAGGACAGAAAGCCTGCCTAAAACTGTACTTACAAATAATGGCCATAAGAGAGTTGAAGTTGCCGATGTTGAAGCACTCCCGAGCAACATCTATGAAGAACTCAATGACTCTTGCTCTATGTTTTTTCTTTACAGGCTGAAATGGGGTACAAGAGATTGATTAAAGCGCTGAATGGGAGGGAAGACACGATATCATGATGATGGACACAGAACTGACCATGCAGATCTCTGTGGCAACCAGGTAACTGAGCCTGTTGAACCACTCCACATATGCCTCCAGGTTACTCGCTTTCTTGCGGTCGCTGAATCGGCTCTGTGGGAGCACAAGCATGCAAAAGTAGTTCGACAGATCAATAAAATGAAATGATTGATAGGTCCTCTGAGACAGCATAATAGCATGGAAGATCAATGCAATGCAGAAATTGTTTTTTGCATTTCTGGAGCTCATGCTCACAAAGGTTTCTTGTTCACATCAACCAGAAAAAGCAATTCCTGGCTGTCAGTCCCCGTGTTTGTGTGGATGAGTGGGGGGGGGAGACCCTTCTTTCATGCCCCAGTTGCTCAGACACCAATGATTTTCCTACGGTGACTGTTGTGGGTCCCGGCCACACATTGGCTGGTTGGACTTCACAGCCATTCTGGCAGAATCAGCAACATAAAATGGCTTTAGGTCCCACTCTCATGTGTCAGGCCAGCAGAGAGAAGGTGGAGGAGGGGCTCTGGGAGGTCATTCACAGCGAAAGCGCGCCAAATCACAAAGGCTGCTGTTGCCTAGCAGGGGAAAAGCTGTCGGCATTTGCTTCGGAATGCGCCACTCCAGATAAACCTTGAATCCCAAACTGCAGAGCGGTTGCTAAGATATTGCAATAAAATTCGGAAATTAAGATGTTTTAACATAAAAGGCCTTGGTGAGCAGACCTACGATGGGAATAGAAAACTTGTGTGGCCTATATTACATCTTCATTCCACAGCTGTTGAGAAAGCATCATTGTACTGACCAAGAGAATGGCCAGAAATTTTGTCAAATACCTCTCAGTTACAATTTAGACTTGGGGCCTGATACACACACACACACACATTTTCAGAACCGCTTGTCCCATACGGGGTCACGGGGAACCGGAGCCTAACCCGGCAACTCAGGGCGTAAGGCCGGAGGGGGAGGGGACACACCCAGGACGGGACGCCAGTCCGTCGCAAGGCACCCCAAGCGGGACTCGAACCCCAGACCCACCGGAGAGCAGGACTGTGGTCCAACCCACTGCGCCACCGCACCCCCGAGGGGCCTGATAATGAATTTGATATCAGACTAATAATCTAAAATCTTATTCCATTCTCTCCCCCCAGATATGGATGATTTCAGAAAATGAACTGGAAATTTCACTCAAAGCTTGTCCCGCTCCAACAGTAAGGGGTCAAATGTCAAATTCGCACAGTAACAACTGTAATTTGTGAAGCTCCTCTGTAAACAAAAATGGAGCCAAACAAACACTTGTTTAATAAATATTGAAACTATTACCTTGTTATTGTCCAAAGGGCCTTTCTGAATAAAGGCTTGTACAAATTCTTCAGGTCCAATGTAGCTTAGTCTCTCCTAAGAAGAGGAACAAAACCAATTCATATAAATACATATGCCTATTACATTGCAAAGTTTACAGTAAATCTGCCTGAAATTAGCTGAATTAATTTCTGGTATAAGACAATACAACATATTTTAGCAATAGGTGATTTTAAAACAAAAAAGGCATGATACAATGTGTGTCCAGGACAGTGCAAGCAGACAGAGGACAGGGAGGGCCTCTAACCAGCTCTATGTGGGTGAGCTGCTGGGCAAGAGTAAAAGGGTCATTGCAGATGGTCAGGATGTCCCTCTGGATGGACTGGGGCTTGGCCTTCAGCACAGTAAGCCTATCCGCAGCAGTGGCGTTAATCTTCGCCAGCGCTTCCTCGTACTGGCTAAGTGCGGTCAGCTTACGAATCAAGCTCTGTATCATCTGGTGGACAGCCTTCCGGTACAGCTGAAGAGAGACCAGAAAAAAAAAAAAAAAAACAGTGCACATTGTTAGCAAATCGCTGCAAGCGCGGTTTCACAAATCTGCGCTCGACTTCTCCACCAGTGGTTACGGCCGGGGTCGTCCAGGTCTCAGATCATTCCCATCCAAACTCCAGCACGTTTGCTTTTGAGAATCACAACCTGGATGTGCTCACACCTGGAGTTTGGCAGCAAGCAGAAAGCAATTTATTTCACAGCCTCTTGTGTGATGAATGTGTCAGGCCTCTGTAGGAAGTCCACATGGCTGTTTGGAGCTGTCACAGTGATGCCCAAGCACTTGGGAAATCGAACTCTCCCCTATCAATCAATCCGGTACAGTGAGGTTATCGCTATAGCTAGATTGAGTCTGTAAAGCATCAGAAACAGAACTATGAGTCATCCTATATTTGTACTGTATTTTACATCCTCTCTGTGACTATCACTATGATGGAGAAGCCAAATCAGCATCAATAAACCAAGTGCAAAAAATGTAAATGAGGAAGGATGCCTCATATATATGGCAGATAGACTTTGTTTACTTTGCTCCACTGTTAAAAGGCTTTAACAGCTGATGTGCCCTGACATTGCACTCCTTATGATCCAAGCATTCATATTCTATAATGTAGTTGTACAGTATGTGCAAAACTACAGCCTGAAATCTGAGAAACTTAATTTTTCAAGAAATTGACCCATTTGTTAAATTCAAGCCCTGTTATGACTTCAGATTTTTTTTTTCCTCTCTCTCGCTCTCTCTCCTCTTTTCTTCTTTATTTAAATGAGTTGCATTGCATTTACTTTGTGTGACCAGGGGGTAGCGTAGTGGTGTGCGCTACTGCCTCTCGATCCAAAGGTTGCAGGTTTGATCTCCAGCTATAGTACCCTTCAGGTAGGTACTTACCCTAAATTGCTCCAGTAAAACTACTCAGCTGTATAAATGGATAATTAATTGTAAGGCTGTAATAACCTTAACATTGCAAGTTGCTTTGGAGAAAGAAGTGTCAACTAAATGAATAAGTGTGTGATCCTGAGTGTTTGAAACACCAGTTTCTCTGGGCTACCAGGGTTAACATTGAGCCAGAGATAAAGCAACAGGAGGGGTCATGGCAAGACCTCTGCCAAGCCATCCAGTTAATTCTCCATTTGCACTTTTTGGCCGACCAACATGAAACAACCAAGCAGAATGGGTGCCAGTGGAAGGCTCACAACTTCACCGAGACACGTGCGCTCAGATCCTGAAAGCCAGAACCGCAGATCCAGCCTCATTTGGGTTCTCGTTCCACAAGTTATTCGCTTCCATAATGAAAGACTTTGCAAGATTAAGGACTTTAAGCGAAGCAAGTGTGGTCTGCAAGCAGATGTTGGATGATCTAATATGGGCTTTCACCATCTTGCCTGAGCTTTGTGGTCCACCAGCTCAAAGGCCAGTAGTGGTCATCTGAACGCTGCCTCCAAACCCAAAATCCGCAAGAGAAGCTGCAGCAGTCCATCTGAAGGCTAAATTTACAGCAGCCCCGACAACTCATGTGCTTCTGCAGATGCTTAGTGCATTCAATGTAAGAAGTGGAAGAGCTGGGTTATGTGATGCTTATCGAAATGTGCGAACATACATTAATTTAGGCGATGTTTTTTCCCCAAAGCAATTTACAATGTTAAGCCACGTACAATTATTTACCCATTTATAAAACTGGGTAATTTTACTGGAGCAATTCAGGGCTAGTACCTTGCTCAAGGGTATTACAGCTGGAGGTGAGACTCAAACCTGCAACTTTTGGGTCCAAAGGCAATAGCGCTAACCACTACACCACCAGCTGACCCATTATTAACACAGCAGTGCATTTCCATCAATCCACGTATTTTAACAAGTCCCATTAGTAAAGATCACATTAGTGGTTTAGAGTTTCTGACTTCCATAGTGAGGTGCCAGAAGTGACAACCAGCTTGCAGAACAATATAACCAGAAACACATACTTTTAATTTCAAAGTACACATGGTTCATGTTTCCACAGAAAAAGAATTAATTGGTCAAAAACTCCTTGCTAAACAACAAAAACAGATGCATGCTGATGTGAAAGTACGCAACCTCAAAAGCCATTAGAGGACTAAGATGATCACCCCAAAAAAAAAACCTCAAGGCCAACAGCTGATGTCACCTAATCCTGGTTGAATTCACTTTTATATTTTCATTGCCCGAAACGTGACTTGAGAAGGCCGCTTCCTCACCGGTGTGTTAATCTGAACAGCAAGTCTGCGGACAACAGTTTCAACAAGCTTCCTTTCAGTGCAGCTGACCATCTACATGATACAACTACATATTCCTGAAGCAGCCACGACCTAAACACAACAATATACCAGTATGCATTAGGCGTTAGCTGGACAATCCAACTGCTGCCTAAGGATGAGCTCTAGAGGACAAAGACCAGCAAGGTTTCGAAAAACGTGCCTTTTCTGTTTATGCAACGGACCGTTGCATCTCTCTTCGCTGTCACCCACCCCTCAAACTTCACGTCCACCTCTTTGCTCTATACACATGGACCCATGTCCTGCATCTAGAACGACAAACCATGTCCATTTCATCACCCTAAACAAATATCACCCTTTTCTTGGCAGAATGATTCCGCAGACACCCTGGGGCCTGGAACAGGTATTCACTCCAGATCCAAAGGAACTTGCAGTACTATGAAGTGAAAAGGTCACGAATACATTTTCTCTGGCTCCAGTATGATCAGAGGCGGCGAAATACACGGTATGAAAGTGAGGAAATGTTTAAAGGATAACGTCTTTTACTCAAATGCCTGCTGTATACATTCATGAAGACAGTTACCCAAAATATTTCTCAGCTTCTCGTCACAACAGCCTTGTGTACGATAGACAAAACAGGATGCTTTCCACTGTGATATGACAGCCTGGCACGCTGATGGAGACACTCACCTCATCCCCGCTGGTTATGCGATGGGTCAGCTCTTTCAGGCCCCGCATCGTGCGCTCGTCCCTAAAGTCATACGGGAACGTCTCTGTCCACTCAGTCAGCAGCTGCACAATCTTCGGGGCCATCTTCCTCATTCGGAGCTGTAGAATAAAGAGTGAAAAGCTGGTAAGAAACATGTAACCAGAGGTATCCAGCACCTCTAAAAGGAGGACTATGGGGTCATTGTGAGAGGGCAATAAAAAAAAAAAATGAGATTTTTCATATAAGATTAAAGGTAGAAAGGAACATTCTTGATAAGGCCAGACTTTTAACTCAAACAGATGGCTTTGAATATATACCTTGAATTTTAATGTAGTCTCTGCAATGTTCAATCAACATAAAAGTGAAGAGAGACCATCACTTTGCATTCAGTAACTGTAGAGTGTGTAGATTATGTTGGAGAGGCAAAGGGAACTAAGAAAGCCCTACAGCACTGGTTTTTGGTTACCTTGTCAGCATGGGGGTCACTGAGCCGTTGGTGCTCCACACACAGGTGGTACACCTTGGACACGAGCTCATACGGGTGTAGGAAAAGTCGAGAGCTCAGCAGGAAAGTAAAGATGTACGTCCTCTGGAATATAGGAAAACAGAAACACTTTAGCATGGCTCCATTTCCATAGATGCTTATAACAATGCTATCCAATCAATGTCTCCTCATATATAACGATCTTCAATATGTTGCTGGGAAGAAGATGAAGAGGAAGAAAGAAAAAAAAAAAACAAAAAAAACTCACATCAGGATAGTAGTCCACATTGGGGACTAAGTGGTGAATGAGAGCCTCCAGGGACCCAGACACTAGGTTGTTTTCATGGTAATAGAGATCCCCGTAGCTCTCCTCCTTCGACTGGTACACGTTGTTATTGTAACTGGCAGGGCCAAACATGCCTGTGAACGGAGGTGTCTGAGGCATGTTTTCCTGTTAAACAAAAACAGCACAATAAAAATCTAGACGGGCGCTAAAGCGAATTAGAAAACTAAAGCCATTTCTAAGAACTTCGCAATTACAGAAACAGGCCCTTCCCTATGATTCATGAGCTTTACGTAATTTGAAAACACGATCACGTAAACCTTGTTAACTGCTTTGCTTGTATGTAAATACGGGTTTTCGAAAGTAGAAAGTTTAAAATTTGCATGATCTGATCAGTTTTCCACTTTGTATTTACAGTCAGCCACAGCAGCCTTACTGGGAAAAACAAGACCACAGTGCAGTATTCACCCCTACTGTTCAAGAGATTAGGTAGCCCGGCAGGTTAAGAGAGGCAACCACCTGGTCGACAGACTTATGGGTGGGGGGTGGGGGCCGGAAAGAGCCGAAAACAGTGCCAACAGACTTGAGCCATAAAAGACACAAGACACTTACAAAACAAAATGTATTTATTTAATGTCACACAATATCTTAATTTATGTGTATATCCAGGCAATGGATCAATTTGTATATGAAATAACTATACTGTACCCCTGTGGCCCTGAGCTTTGTGACCTAAATGGAGCAGCAAAGCAGCAGCCTCAGTCTTTCTTTCCCACATAAACAACAATATGCTGCTGGGACCCCCCCCCTCTATAAGTGCCCACTGCTTGTCCATTAAAAGGCCCCCACCCCCACATCTGCATATACAAATGGAGAAATGGGCAAAATGGACACAAAGTGGGCACTCGGGGAAGAATGCATTTAGCGAGCAGCCTTCTTTCCAGGGAATGAGCCAGTGTGCCAACACAAGTCACTGTGACGTCACGGCGCCCCGCCGCTCGGGCTCCTTTCACGCACCGCGAGCGATCGGCCGTAGAGCAACCCAACAGAACTCCAGCTCCGCTCCCTAGGGCGAGGGGTCCGTTTGTGACTCAAAGGGGTAGAGCCCCCCGTCACTGAAGCGCACAAAGAAAAGCATTCAGCGGCCCCGCATGGGGCAAAAGGCACAGCGAACACTTGCCAAATCCACAGCCACCGGCAGCTCTACTAAGGAAAGCAACGTGGGCGGTTAAGGGGTGGGAGGGAGGACGGTCAACGGGGTTGCGGGGAAGCTGCGCGTGTACAGCGCATTATTTCCACTCCAGCCAGCTTCTCGTTTCAGCACACCCTCGGAAATTAGCATGAGAAGGACAGGCGGCTGCCATGTCTGAAGTCACTCCGGCGACCCCCCGCGCATCTGTTCCGCCATGTGTGTCCCCACGCCGACGTGACAATGAGATCGGCCGTGTGGAGGAATATCAATGGGAAGCAAGAGGCCTAATTCACAAGTCACACAGAAAGATGTACAAACGCTCCAGTGCGACACCCACAGAGAAACTCTTCCAGAACAGTTGCTAAACTGGAAAGTCAGAAGACAGCTGAACAGGTAATGCGGGTGTGTAACGACTGCGTTGCGTTACAAGATTGCACAACAGAGTCCATCCCTTATTTACTGACATAATGAGGAGTTTGCAGCCTCATCGAAAAACAAATTCCTCTTTAAAATATCTGTTCTGCGAAACGAGGCCAACGCACGCTTCTTCGGAACCCTTAACAGCACACAACCCGATGACCTCACACCTGCCTTTCCGAGTGCATCTGTACAGGAGATGCCAGCTGGATCCCAAGAGCAACCCTTGGGGGGGGGTCCCAATCCACCAGTCCGAATCACATGCAAATCGACTCTGGCTTTTCAGAGGCACTTCCAGGTGCCTCCAACTATGGACACCAGCTGCAAGTGGACTTAATCCTGTTAAAAGTGCACCACGAAGTTGGGCATATGTGGAAATGAAAAGGTGGGGGGGAGAAAAAAAAAAAAAAAAAAAAACAGTTGCACCGGTCCTACAAGTCAAGTGGGCATCTGCATGCTACACACAAGGTATCCTTCCATTGCACCAAAACACAGCACCTTAAAGGTAATTTGAAAAAAAAAAAAATAAAAAAAATATCCAATTACATATCCATCCATCCAATTTCAAAAACCACTTATCCTAAGCAGGGTCATGGTGAACCGGAGCTTATTCCAGAAGCACTGGGCACACAGCTGTAGGGGAGGGGTACACCCTGTACGAGACACCAGTCCACTGCAGGGCAGTACAATCACATATATATGTAGTTATTTATCAAACTTCACAGGCAGAACCTGCTTTTACACAGAGGCTACTGTATAATAATAATAATAATAATAATAATAATAATAATAATAATAATAATATCACAAATACCATAGAATAAAAGGGATTCAGAAACACAGCAAATGCTTAAAGGACACTATGATATAAACAGATACACAAGATTTTTTTGCTATGTAATGTGTGTGCACTGTACCCCTCACCGAGACTTTTAGAAAATAAGAAAACATAAGGGATGACTATAGTCGGGTCATTACTATATACATGTATATTTGTATATACATACATACATATACACACACACACATATACACACACACACACACACACACACACATACATATATAGTAATGACAAAGATAGTATGCGTACGTACAGTATGTGTGAATATACTATATGAAGAGTATGTGTATGCATGCATGTATGTACATATACACGAATCTATAACATTAATTAATAAGAATACAAAATTTTTTAATATATTATTATTACCGGACACCGTTATGTGTATGTAGTCCTGCGTCTGTGCCAAGTAGTACGATTGTTTACCAGCAGAAAGCAGGGCGCAGACAGAGTAAACACACGCAGCCCTCTGCGCTCGCATGTGCTCCGCTGCGCTGAGCTGCGAGGAAACTGACTCATGATCACAATGTTGTTGAGCGAAGGACTGAGCGCTCGGCCCGTATGAGTAATGGAATGGAGCGCTCGCTCGTAATAACAAACACATGATCATGCGGAATCAGACCAATCAATCCGCACGTAAACAACAACAAAAAAAAAAAAGAGAGCAAAGACAAGCGGGTAAAACAAAGCACTACCATCACTGATTGTATTAATAAATATGCAGCATGCTACATTTATTTATTTAAAAATAAAAACTCCTGAGCAACAAAACAACTTTTGCATCCAGAGCAAGAGAAGAGCCTAGCAGTTCATTTTTACGCGAAAACATACACCTCTCATGAGGTGAGCACGGGGGAAAGGAGGAATTATTTGCGAAATGTGCGAGATTTCATTTCTTCTTGACGTGTGGAAACACACAGCTTTGGGGCATCGATCTCTCCGCAGTTTTTTCTTACAACACAGCTGAAAGCCGTTCAGATCAGTCCAACTGTTCCCCTCGATTTCAAAAATAAACATTCCATTGCCCGCTGCTATACACATCGGTAACAAAACAGAAGCAAAAGTCTTCAGCTGATAGTTGTGTTTCTTGGAAATGTGAAATATGTATATGCATCTCGGCTCTCGGGACGCTTTAAGCTTTTCTGTTCATGTTTTTAGTTTGAGAACTTTTTTTCGCGATATTGTTATAGAAATCATGACAAGCTTTGAAGCTAATCAAACAATAAGTAAAGTAACGCAAACCTCAAGTTTGTCATTCATTCACACACAGTACTCTCTGGCTGCCATACAGCGATCGCAAAGTTCTGTTTGTTACCTTCTTCATTCCGGTTTCTAACGTAACCTGTCTATCCGTATCCATGATGCGCGTAACTCGAGGAATCTGCAGCAGGAACTCACCGCAAAATACGGATTGATGATGGGAGATCGAAATGTCCTTTTCGCTCGTCTACGGTCTAGTGAAGTCAAACGCCGCGGCAGCACATCAGCAACGTAAATCCTCAGTCCTTTTTCCAAGTCACTTCAGCAGATTCACTGTACCTGTGCGTGTATTATTCTGCTTCTCCCGTCCGACGGTTAACTGAGACCGAGCGCCGTCAGCATTCAAACACCACTGTGCGAAAACCCGGGAAAGAGCGCCGCCGCGTTGCTTAAATGGGTTTTTTCAAAACGCTCCGCACGTCAGCCAATCAGAGCAAAGAGGCGGAGATATTGAGCCACTAGACCCCTCCCACTTTCCTTAAAGGTGCCGCCCAGCTAGATAACGGGAAATGATGAGAATTTGTTGGAATATAATTGGAGCCAGATTTGCCAGGCTTTACTGGCACAAAATCTGCACTTGTTTTTGTCCTTTTCAAGAGAATAACGGTTATTGTACTAACAAATGAAACAGAAGAAGTAAACGAAAAATGTGCAGGGTTTTATAGATAAGAAAAGCAGGTGCAAATTCTGCATTAGTGAAAAAGCCTGACAAATCTGTCCCTTGCACTTAAATAAAAGCATTGTGCTGGGACTACGGACAAAAGTCTGTTTTCCAGCAATATGATGAATAATTGAAAATGGAAGATGTCCATACGGTAGCAAACAAACTACATTAAAACAAAATTTAGTGGAAGTTAACCAGTTAAACCAAAAATGTCTTTGGAGACGAACTTTAGCTACATTAGACAGGAATGAGGAAAATGCCATGTACGTGTGGTTATTTTTAATTGCTTTTAAAACTTTACATTTTGCATAAAAATGTCAAATGGGCAGCACAACAATGCTGATAGGTGATGTGGGTGATTCACAGTGCCTGGAATGTACAATCAGACATAGGTTCAGTCCCCATTCCATCTGTGTGGAGCTCGAATGTCCACATGGGTTTTCAGTGGGTGTTCTGGTTTCCTCCCACAGTCCAAAAGACATGTTTCATGTGAACTTGAACTGATGACTGTAAATCACCTGTAGCTTGTGTCTGTGTGAGCCTCGACTGCAGACTAGCATCCTGTCCACCAGGTACTTTGCCAAGCCAAGGGAATTATGCAGGAACACAACACTGATCAAGTGGTTACAGATATTAATTACTTATTTTGTTTTAATTAGAATGGGGAATAAGGAAATGATGACATGTCTACACAGCCTAGAGATTTGAACAGACATGGCATTCAATCTGGATTCATTCAAAAATATGCACTTGACATACTTCCTGCAGTGCATTGCCAAGATCTCACTGTCATGATCCAATGCATTCTGGTTCATTCAGGGATGTATTCATCTGGTAAAGCTCTTGCAATCTCTGAACAGAACCACCATTTTTTTAAAGACTGCAAACAAACAGAATTGAACTGAATCAGATTAAAAATACTTAAGGCTTCAAATCTGTCTGACTAGACAGAGAGACTGTGGTGAATCCCATACTTTCAGCTAAGAAAATCATCTGTGCCCTGTGTTGCAGCTGGCTAAAGGAAAGCTTTTGTTTAGCAAAAGGACACACACACACACACCATTTGAAACCACTTGTCACAGGGAGCCAGAGCCTAACCTGGCAACACAGGGCATAAGGCTGGAGGGGGAGGGAACACACCCAGGACAGGACGCAAGTCCGTCGCAAGGGACCCCAAGCAGGAGTCAAACCGCAGACCCACCGGAGAGCAGGACCCAGTCAAACCCACTGCACCACCGCACCTCCCTACATTTTAGCAAAAATACTTTTTTTTAAATTCATCATATTCATTTTAAAGGCTGCAAGCTCAATATATAAATCTTTACACATCTGTATAGCGAATGAATTTCATATTCTGTAACCAAGTCCAAAAGGAGTAGACCCAGCTCATAAAAAAAAAATCCCAAAATAATTGGTACATCAAAGAGCTCACATTGTCATGCAAAAGGTAAAAAGAGTAAAATGTGAAACTAACTGATGTACTTATTAAATGATAATTAATGAATGTGATTCTATGGCACACTCATCTTGTATAGTAAGGATAAAACATGGTTTTACAGCCCTTTCCAGTTCTTTGGGAGAAACTGCAATATTTTACTATATTACACAAGAGCAGATATGGCAAAGTGACCTCTCAGGTGTCAAAAGCACAAAAGCAAACCTGGTTCTGTATGACATCTGCCCAGTCTTTATTGTGCAACTTAAGTGGAATTAAAAATGGAATTAATTCAGATTTTCATATTTTGTTTCTCTTCTGCTTTGTTGTTTATGCCAAATAAGCAAAATGAGATATTGTTTTTATGAGCAATTATGGAATGACTGCAAAAGAAAGCCAAGCTTTACAAATCAATTATACTTCGAAAGAACTGACCTTCAGCATGAATACAGATGTGTTTACGTGAAACCACGTGTGAAGCGTGACCCTCAGGGGTGGCTGAGTCATTTCCATTCGAATTGTTCCTACACACACACATTAGGTCTTCGCAACATTGCTGCTGAAAGTTCACCAGCAGTTGCTCCCGCAATACAATAAGGTGTTAATCGGCACCTACATTTGAGATGCTGAAAGCCTTCCCAGGTGATTTCCTGTCTGTGTGGGGGACACTAACGTCAGCGCTTCTGCTGCCAAAACACAACACAGAGGCTATTAAGACATCGCAAAACACTTGTGCGCAAGGCTGAAAGTGGCCACTTCACCAGTCACCAAGACACCTTGAACAACACACATTTACAGAACCAATCTTTATTATAATCAGAAATACATTGTACATAAGAATATAGCCAGAAATAAATTGTGTTGAAACTAAATTACATTCGGCAAAAAATGACAAGAGAGCACATGGATAATGTGCTGAATAACTATTATAGGAAATACTTGCATCGAATGGTCAAAGATAAAATGTTGTGCTCTGCTGATTCATAAAAGTCTTGTTGCTCGGTAATTTCTGTCAACTGGAAATGAAGGCAGTGACTAAAATCTGCACAGCAGCTTTATTCTCTGTACCCTATCGGTCGATGAGGATAGATGTGAACACAGATGAGGCTGAAGAGGTGGTAATAAGGAAAAATGCAACAAAAAAGGTTCTGCGCACACCATGAACAAAACGGCGGTAGGCACAGAGAGGTCAAAGTTGCCTTGTTTTGTTTTGTCATTAAACAAAAAAAAAAAAAGAGAGAGAGAAAGCCACAAAAATGATGACTTCCTTTGGATACGGCTGGGCAGAGGTTGCACTCCAGACAGATGGTTTTCTGGTTTTCTGTGCTGGAAAAATCTGGCAGATTTTTGCACTTTTTGCAATGGGGAAGCAGTTAAGAGCTCATGTTCTCTCGCTCAGCTTTTACAGCTATGTCAAACAATTGCTCGCACTCCATCGAATTCTTGCCGTCAACTTAGTAACGTCGGTCTGAAAAGCAAGTTTCGTAACGTTTCAGTTTTAAAATACTCAGGTCTTTCATCTCAGTGAGTGTAATTAGCTCTTTGACCTCTTGGGTCCTGTGATCTTCTAATAGTCAGCCATTCCTTCGAAGGCATTCCGGCTTTATGGCTCCTGCACAGTTCATTAGCTCCAGAGATGTTCCGGTCCCTCCTTAGCTGTCCAACCACTCAAGCATTTCATGAAATATTCCCTTCCCCCTTCCCCTCCGATTTTCAGACAGTCTCCATAGTAAAGTGAAATGACTTGTAACCGTCTAGTCACGAGTTTAGCTCCATGGCTGCCATTCCCGCATGTTGGAGATGATTCGCAGTGCCATAATCCGGTCAGCAAGCACAAAGGTGGGAAGCCGTAGCATGTGTTAGATGATTGTGTCCGTGCTACCAGGTGGGATGAGATGCAAGAGGGGTGTTGAGTGTTCCAGCCATTATCATTCTCCATTTTCTCTCCATCTTCTCTCCAGCTTAATCCAACTGATCCATACTTGTGTTGCGGTTGTGTTGTATGTGCACTCCCCACCCCTCCAGCTCAGCGACAAGGGTCTCGCTTCTTCACACACACATTACACATTCCTTTATGCATTTATACTAGTCGCGAACCATGCAGAGTCCATCTGCACTACCGAAAAAACCGTAATCACCACAAAAGACTGTAGATTTCTGTATATAAAAAAGAAAAATGTCAGAGAGAATATCCTTTACTATCATTAAACTGATACCTGTAAATGGTTTATTACAGTATCAACAGAATGCATCAGCACTAATTTATAGTTATCTTGCAACACCTTTCCATTCCTGCCACTGTTGCAACAGATTATGGGGAAAATCAGTATCATACACTATGCTTGCATAGAAATTAAGTAAATTTACTCTTCACATATATATGAGTCAAATTCCAGAGGAAGCCCTAAATATGACTACAGTATTTATCCTTCTTAGAAGTAAAGTCTCTAATGAGAAAACATTTAATGCATTGTGGAAAGGATGCTCTGAAGTGCATTCTCATTTCATTCAGCACAGCAACACTTATTGGTGTCTAAATTGTTTTACACAAACACCAGGCATGCAGATAGAACCATGTTCAATCCACCATTTCATCCAATCATCTAGTCCAACTCAGACATTATTATCACATCTGTGCAGAGTTGAGTCAATTTAACCCAGCCTAGCGGACTACTAAATGTAACATCACATGTTCCTTCACACTTCATGAGTACAGTTATGTCCACATACTGTATGTGTCTGCAGTGAAAATACAGTATGTTTACTGGTGTCCTTAATATATTTTCACAGCAGGCAGTATATGGTGATTACTGTATTCAGAAAGTGTGAAGAAACAGGTGTTAGTACATTTATTGTGCATTTTTGTCCTTAAACAACAAACCTGAAGTGAAAGGAATGATAGTTGAGTGCAAGCAAAGTCTCTGTAATTTAACTTTTGCAACATTCTGTACAGTTTTACCACATTTGATGCTGTACATGTTTTTAAATACAGTGACATGTTCACCGAAGGGTGCGGTGGTGCAATGGGTTTGGCTGGGGCCTGCTCTGTGGTGGGTCTGGGGTTTGAGTCCTGCTTGGGGTGCTTTGCGGCGGCCTGGCATCCCATCTAAGGTGTGTCCCCTACCCCCTTGGCCCTGTGCCCTGTGTTGCCGGGTTAGACTCCGGTTCGTCGCGACCCCGCTCAGGACAAGCAGTTGTAGACGGTGTGTGTGACATGTTCAGCTTTTAAAGCTCACTGAATTAAAACATCCAGTTAAATTAAGTTGCTATAAGTGTAAATGTTTAAAATAAATGAGCTTATGATCCACTTGTAGATGTGTATTTTACAAGTTTTGTTCTCCCATGCCAAAGAAAGTGTGCAGGAGGACATGGTGTTTTCAGACCCTCCTTGCAGGTGCATGGAAGAAGGCCAAGAGGGGAAGCAGCTTGACTCCACCACCAAAACAGGATGAAGCGAAAACACTGTGTTCGCGTAAGCTGCCGTATGTGGTGGCGAGCCCTGAAGCACTCTGCTGCTTTGAACAGTAAGACCGCAGTGCGCCAAAGTGTCCCTTCTAGAAGACATGCCTAAGGAAAAGGAAGGGATCTCATTCCAGCTTTTGTTGATACTGATGACACGTCTGTAGATTGACCTCATATAAAGACATGTGAGAAGGAAACAATACAACCAGGATTGTGTGTTTTTTCTTCCTAAGAGAATGAATGCATCTTTGTAATTCTTCGGATTTTTTTCTTAAGAAGCTGACGACAATACCAGAGCTCAAGACATTTCATGGACATCCTGAAATTCTCTTTTTCAGGTGGTCAGTGTTTCCTCTCCTTGGCTGACTGCACATGTGACATACCACGATCGGTCATCATAAGAGCTTCGTTGAAAAAAAAACGCAGTTGACCCACCTGGCCTTTTCATCTGCAGACACATTCAAGCCAGCAGTAAACGGAATTGATCAGCCGTGATTCGAATAGTATGGGCGTCCCTGACCCACTCTGCTGGCAGAATGGAAGAGTAGGGTGGGGGTTGGCCTAGTGTTTGTCATAAATTATGCCACCACAGGAGGCGGGGGGTGCATGGTTCTCTGCATGTCTGCAGATGTCTGGGGGAGTGTGGGGCTGAGGGTTTTGACCGCAGGCGGTGCTTAATCGAAAGGAAGGACGGAGGGAGGGCGGAGGAAAAGTGGTGGAAGAGACACAGAGTGGGAAACAATGGCAGGAAGACCCACATCACAACTGTAAAGAGAATGGATCGCACGTAACTAAAATGTGGGGCTCACTGAAACATGTAACAACACGGAAAAGGAAAAAACATTTATAAAATAAGCAAATCAATATTAGGGTTCCTTATGGCTAAAACCTAACATATTATTCAAAGTGACTTCTGTGCAAAGAGTAAAAAAAAATTCCATGTCAGCAAAATAATTATATTTAAAGAAATCAATCCCTTGTCAAGAATATGTAGGTTTCTGCAGAAAGTCAAAAATTAAAATAAATGAAAATCAGGGGAAGTCGAGGGACTATTATTAGGATTTATAAGTCATTGTTTCACCTTATTAATCAGAACTGTATCGGTGCTATTTTCTGTTGCAGTCTCATCAGTAAACCGACATCCTTCCCTTAAACCATTTAAAAATGTGCAGTTTTAGTGGAGATGAAGCTTATGGTCTGGTGGGGTGGGGACTGGGTGAACGGCTGGGTGCCGGAACGGCACAGACGCAATTAGAGGCAGCAGCTGGGAAACAGGAGAGGTCTAGGAAGTGGAGGAAACAGCAGGGCTACACCCAGGCTAGCTGTATGGCCACCCCCCCCCAAAAAGCTCCATTGCCCTTGGCTAAAGCCCAGCACAACAAAAACTGCGTCACGCGTGTCACAACAAAGCAGGAGGCCACCTGTAATAGCATGGCTGTTTTGGGGGTCAGCCACTGTTTGTTTACATGACTCTAATCTTAGACGAGTTGAGACTTCCATTGCCTGCATACCTTAGGGGTAGTATAACACACTGATAATGTATCAGTAACCTATTCTTTCAAAGGCTACAGCCTTTAGTGGGGAAAAGTTCATATATAACAATTTCAGTAGCAGAAATGATTAATTATGGTCTCAGTTGAGTCCAGCCATCTATCATCAACAACCGCTTGTAAAAGCAGGAACGCGGCAAGCCAGAGCCTTACCCGGCAACACAGGTCACAGGACCGAAGGGACACACCAAGGACGGGATGCCAGTCCGTCACAAGGCACCTCAAGCAGGGCTCGAACCCCAGAGCCACCGTACAGCAGGCACCAGCGAAACCTGCCGTGCCACTACGCCCCCATCTCAACCAAGTCAAAGTAAGAAATTCATGCATCATTCATATTTCATAATCTTTTATGAAACCACATAACGAAGGCCAAGAAAAAAACTGTTAAAATTCAGCTTGATCCTCTGGAGTTTAAAACTGAAACCTGATCATTTTTTTATCAAAGAAGTTCTTACTCATTCCATAAAAATCAGTATCCACTTGTCCAAGTCAGGGTTGGGGTGGTCTGCTGCAAGTTCCAGAAGCACAGGACACAAGTCTAAGTAGGGTACACCAGTTCATCAGAAGGTAGCCACACACAGTTACTCACACATACACACATTACAGGCAATTTATAGTCACCAGTTCACATGAAACATGTCTTTAGCCTGTGGAAGGAAACCCACATGAACATGGGGAGAGCATGCAAAAGAACGGGGGGGAATGTGCAAAAGAAGTTGTTGTTCTTTAAATTACATATCACTGAACTTTCTGAAATTAAGCAAAACTGGGAAAAGAAGAATGAAATGGATATTGTCAGAATCACAAGCCGGAAGACGGGAGGTAGGACCCTCCTGGGGAGGGTTTGTTTCACGATTGCAGGGCTAGGCAATATCCATGATCAAGAAAGAGGCGAGGGTTTGGGTACCGAGGGCGAACGTCATTCAGGGGACAATGCTGAAGTCGTAGTCGAAGTGGGGTGCGAGGATAGAATCCGAGGGAGTCCAGCTGTGGGGTTAGGAAGCAGGGCAGGGGCAAACACGTAGAGAACACAGGACGATGGATCACAGGTGTGCTAGCGAGTAAAGAGAGGATGGGTATCTACGATTTTCTACAACCTGTGGACAATGGACTGGATGCTTTAATACCCTGTCCTGTTGATTCCTGGCAGGTGCCTGTCGTTGGGGAGCAGCCGGGAGAGTGACAGATATGTATATGTAATAGTTTTTTGTGAGGTTTTTTGCTCCTTCCCACGCATGAGTCTTCATCACCCTGCTTGAGCTCTCTTCAGCCTGTAAACGTGGTGACCAGCCTTCAGCTGTTCAGGCTTGCCACTGGTCCAGCAGTCCCACACAAGGCGTTGCTTACATGTATAGAAGGGAATCTGCTGCTAAACCCGTCGGAACCACATTGATGAAGGACACTTTTGGATCCAGTTATATGTCCTTCGTTGTTTGGCTCTCATACGCATGACCGTGAAAGCACAATCATTGCATAAGAGCATATCGGCCATCCGCGTCACCTTCTTTTATTTCGCAGCGAGCGGCCTACTTTTAGCGCTTCCATCCACGGACTTCTGCTGAACACCAACAAAGAGAGGGGGCCCAGCATCGAACGCACCTCATTACATAACATCCCCTTTATGTAACAACGAGCAGTTGAGTCAGCCAAGGGTTTCGCCCCTCACAACACGCCAGGCTCGTCCAACCCAAGATGCATAGAGCCAGGAGCAGCGCTGGAACAAACGGTTGCAGATGGTACGGCGAGGCGGAGCTGGCCCGCTGTCAGTGCAGGGAGCTGTGACGCACAGCAGGCCCAGATGGAGCCGGACGCCAGGGCCACTGAAGTGCCACAAAGCACTTTTGCGATGCCCCGGCCTCGGCAAACTTGACGGCCGTGCTTCGCTCCGCTGTGTTTTCAACAGGATTTCATCTCTAATAAATAGTCGTGCAAAATGAGACCAGGTGCACTCAAGAGCGCTCTTCTCACAACTGACTGCCAGTCTTAGGCTTCAGAAGCAGAGCACAATAAGGCAGTTTTTCATTCCTGTGGAAAAAAGAGCAGGAAACTGCTCAGCGTCCAGATGGATTGGACCAGCAGCTCACCTTGTTGAGAAAAACTAACCAGTGTGAAAACAGTAGAATCAACTTGTTATTGTTATGCTGTCCTTTAAATTAACATTTACACATATTGCGTAACATTGTATATGTTTTAACAGGGTCTGTAGAAGTCGAGGTGCTTACTGTACATGAACTGTACATGGAGCGAAGGCTTAAATTTTGTCAGTGCAGCACAAGCCAAATGACAGACAGTGTGATAAACAGTGAAGTCTGTTGCTCTGTTCTTGTTTTCACAAGTTGTCTCACCCACAAAAGGAGACTTAAAATCCAATACACACACGTTGCTTAGTAATCTTCATGCTTCAATAAGATAAGGATGCTTTCAGTCAGCCGTGAGTTAGAATGTGATCTTTTAAAAATGGCCATCATTTAGTAATACATACAAAATGGTTATTCAAACACTTTCATTACCATAAAGAATTAAGAATAAAATTTTAGGCTTTTTAGACTAAGTAAAATTGCAATTCATCTTGAAAGGATTCAGCACAAAAAAAAAATTGTGCAAGAAAAATGCATAACATTAGGAAAATTTTGACATACATGCAAAACTAGTCAGATAATGTCTATTTGAGAGAATCCCTAGAACACCTGCGGCTTACAAATGTTTAGTAAGCGCCTGCATCGGACCTATATTTATAGTGAACACTGGGACATCATGTCAGACTGTAAGTCAAATGGTATGTAAGTTGAATAAATCATTTTTTACTTCTCACTAACCAATTCATTTCCTTTCACCAGAAAAGCTTTCCAGCAAAAATTTTTCCCGAGGCTTTTCGATTCAGACATTAGACATACAGTAAGTAAGTGCTTCACAGCGAATAAATAGAATTTCAGAGCAAAGTCCTGGATTTATCCAAGGGGTCTTGCTTGGATACTAGAATTCAGCCATATTCAAGTTTTATTCTGGGGCATTTAGCACACTTTGACTTGGTGTCACTGAAGGGATGCTATCAGGTTGCCTGCGAGACCTTGTTGACCTACCCAAGAAATGGGTAAAGAGGCAGGTGGGGTGATGGGTTCAAGGTGGAATACACTGACAGCTACCACAGAATCAAAAGGGGTTCTGGAATACCTTTGTTAATAGCATAAGTGGGTTTGGTTTTGTTTCATTTCTTTATGTAGAAATGTTTTAATGTCAGTTTAAACATGAATATGTCAAACAATTATACTGAGACAGAACAGTCAATGGTATACTGTAACTACAGAAATAAAGTCACGTTTTGTCTCTTCCTGTCAGCTGCAGTTTGACCTTCATCCTATTTCTTTGAGAATTTTCCTTTCCTGGCTGTGTCCCACCAGTAATCGTCGTAGACACTGATTCCAGTAAAGCCTCTGGCATCTTACTCACCATGGAGGCCTCCCAGTAGGGAAGTGTTGTGACAGAGATTCGGTCAAGACGTCCTGTATGACCTTCTATTTTTGCACAGTCTGACCAGATAGTGCTGTGGTCTCCTGCCCTTATTGAAAGCTAATGCTTAGGAGTTCACCTAAGAACACAGACCTACACCAACAAGGCCTCCATTTCCTCAGAAAACAATAAGAGCTTTAAACACCATAAGCCCACCATGAGAGCTCTCAGGCTAGAGGATCATATCCTCATTTTGTTAATTTCTATCTGATTCTGCCTTCACTTCAGTGGTTTTTTAATGTAAAGATTCTTCTTCTTCTTCTTCTTCTTCTTCTTCTTATTATTATTATTATTATTATTATTATTATTATTATTTAAAGGTTAAATTGGTTCTGTTTGATACAAAATACTGTAGATTTGCACATAATGATATGAAAGTCATGGGTTTGATTTCAGGGGGGTCGCAGTAGGTTGGACCAGGTCCTGCTCTCCAGTGGGTCTGGGGTTCGAGTCCCGCTTGGGGTGCCTTGCGATGGACTGGCGTCCCGTCCTGGGTGTGTCCCCTCCCCCTCCGGCCTTACGCCCTGTGTTGCCGGGTAGGCTCCGGTTCCCCGCGACCCTGTATGGGACAAGCAGTTTCGAAAATGTGTGTGTGTGTGGTTTGACTTCAAACAATGATGAGATCGCATACAGGGACGAGGTACGAAACGTGACAGCCTGGTGCTCCATCAACGATCTCATTCTTGACACCAAGAAGAGAAAGGAGATTGTGGTGGACTTCAGGAAGAAAAGGAGAACCGACCTCAGTCTTGCGCTTAGAAATGGCAAGGTTGTGGAGAGAGTCCCAGTTTCAAATTCTTGGGGGTGAACATTACCGAAGACTTCTCTTGGGCCACACACACATCTACTGCCATTGGAAAAGCACAACAACGCCTCTCTTTCTTGAGAAGGCTGAGGACAGCGAGAATGCCTCAGGATCTTCTCATGAATTTCTATCGATGTACAGTGGAGAGTGTACTGACGTACTGCATTACAGCATGATACACCAGCTGCACAAGAGAAGAACAGAAGGCTCTGCAACGGGTCATCAGGACGGCTCAGCTACCGGCAGCTGAAGACATCTATTTGTCCAGATGTCAGAACAGAGCCTCCAAAATGATCAGGGACTCCACTCACCCTGCACACCACCTCTTTAAACTGCTCAACTCTGTCAGGCGATACAGGACAATTCATGCACACACCACAAGGATGAAAAGAGCTTCTTCCCCAGAGCTGTGAAACAGCTGAACACTGCCTGATTTTAACCCCCCGAATACACACATAATACATGCAACTACACATATACTTTATAGCCTGTCTTTTATTTATGTCTTTATTGTCTGTCCTGCTGCCTCACTGGTCTACTGTATTACTTTGTTTAAATTGTTTAGTTTTGTATTTTTATAAACTAAATGTTTGTGTTTTATATTGTTGTTTTATGTGGCTGTGTAAAGAACTCTGGGAATACCGCTAAAATTTCTATTCAATTCAGGTCAAGTCAATTCAATTCAATACTGTATGTGACGAATCAGTCAACAATCAGTATTGAATAGGAATTTGTGGAGACATTAGTCTGTCAGTTTGAAATACTCAGAAGTTAATTAAAAACACCAAACAAAAAACTCAGTTTTTTTATATATATATTATAGCTGTATATCATTAACATTTTTATTGTGTAAATAATAAAGAACGATGACAGTGGCCTGAAACTGACAAACATTGTACCTGCTTATGGGGTGACACAGATGATTTTTTTTACGTATTACGCCTTCAAATCAAGTACTTTACTCCGCATAACCAGAAAATAAATTGACAGGCTTCTGTATTAGTAAGGTTTTATGGATTCTGAATTAATGGGTGCAGTGGTACTTGATTTACAGACAAAACACGTTACAAATGGATTTCTATTCCCAATTGTATTTGTATGTTGAGGAAATAGTGTACTTGTTTTTGATGGCAAACAGGATTAGAGTATTTTTTAAAATTTTAAATACAATAAGTTACTGATTATTACAGATTCTCTGTCTACGTAGCACAGCATAATAATATAAAAATTATTTAATAGGCATAGGTGTCAACATGACTTTCAGTCACACTGAAGATAAGCAATTATTTTTGACACATACTGGGGTAAATCAATCCATTGGGGCGAGGTTCCCCTCCCCCAGAGACAAGAATGTGGACCTAAAGGGTGTGTTCCTCTAGACATATGTTAATGCTCATATGTTGTATAAAATTCTGTCTCCGTCATGTCCAGAAGAATTAGCATGGCCACTGTAAATAACGCCTAGGGTTCTCCACATTTATGCGCTCCCTCCTTCAAATACATGTGTACAAACCCATTCATAGATAGAGATTAACACAGAACACCTACAAAATGAGAATAGAGAGAAGCTGGGGGTTCCTCTTTGCAGGGAAACTGGGGCTGCTTCGATTCACTGTGCTGTTTGACCCATAATCCCCATCCCCGCAGTGCTCTTCGGAGTCTCAGCAGCTGCAACTTCTCTCTCATTTGCAGAGCTTAAGAACCCCCTTTCAGGATCATGGGGGAGGGCTCTAAACACACCACAGGAGAAAAGGATCACGTATCCCATAGTCATGTTTGCTTTGCCTTCAAAGCACCAAAGCACAACAGTAACGGCTCCAAACCAAAAAAAAAATCATCTTAGACTCAACAACAGCAAGGATGCCATGCATACACTCAAGTCAAACTTATAAATAAATCCATACTGCAAACCATTAAGACAATAAAATTATCAATTCAAAACTGGTCAAAGTAACATTGGCTTTATGATTACTGTGGTTTACTGTTCAATACTATGCTTTCTTTGCTGCAATACTCAATAGCAATAGACATGACAGCAAGACTGAAATCTTGATGCCATTTTCCTTTCCATTTAAGCACTAGTACAGAAGTCCAACTTGAAACTGACAACAGCCTCTACTTTGTTCAATCATTAAGAACAAGAAATTATTTCCTGGAGTGTTACAAAAGCAGCGTGTTCAGAAGTGTTGAGTTCACGCATGTAACAGTACTGAAGGACATAAAAATAAATATGGATTGGGGGGAACTTGCTCCTACAGTGCTTATACTGTAAACAAGGCATAATAAATAGTTTAAAGTTTCAAAAACCTGCCAACTTGCCAAGAATCATTTTATGTAAAATATCTTGCTGGCACAACTGTGAGCCAGAGCACTGTGGGCAATGAAACAAACCCCCTAATGAGAGGATCCCCCATCTCTGAGTCAAACATGCTGGCACTGCCCCGTAAAAGGCCACTTTTTGAATTCAAAAGGGCAGATTTACACACAACACATGACTGCCCTGCTGGCGGATATTGATTGACAGATGACCATGACATCACTTCCAGATTGCAGCTGATTCATTCTTGGCTGTTGTTTGTTTTGCTCACAACCTATCTACTCTGAATCAGTAATTCAATTTAGTGCTATCAAACTGATCTGTCACCAAGTAAAAATAATGACGACTGCAGAACTGATTTGAGAGTGATGATGGAACGCCTGCAAAACACAACACAAAAGTTTTCTTCAGTTATTACATTTTGTCAATGATTAGTTTGCATGCAACAACATGAGCATTTGAATTTAACTGGCGTTAAATTAAACATGCTGTATGTTGAGGTGGCTGCAGAATCACTTACTTATGAGCTAAAGACTCACATTAGTCCAAATATTTTCCCAGAACTGTGAAGGGAAACTAAAGAGGCCCTAAGAACATATAGGCTTGAATCAAAAATTTATTTTTGATTTATTGTTCACAACAGCTTGCTTACTCTGGACTGTCAGGATCATTCATTGTAATTTTTTATGACATTAACATTTCACAAGTTGCATAAACTTTCTCTCTTGTATGTAATCTAGCCCCTTTTTATAACATGTCTTTTCTTGAAACATTCAGGTTCGATATACAAGTTTACACATACGTTGTTGTATGGAAAGACTTCAGGATCATCTTGTACACCTCTGCCATAACAGAGCAAGCATGCAGCTGCCAGCACTCAGATCTACTACAGTATTATGGTGGCACTGGTTTCCACTGGTCCAGCCACTAAGGACATGTTTTCAGTGCTGCTTGTTTACTGGAAGTCCAATCAAAGGGAAACACCCTGGAATCACTCACAAGAATAGACAAAATGAGGCTATGATCTTAAAAAATAAATGTGAAAAAAATTTACCTGAAAGTGCATTTAACTTGATTCAGTGAATTAAAATAATAGAATATTTGTATATATCTCAAAAAAAATTACTAGGAATGTGATCAGGAATCATTGATATTCTGATAAAGTTTTATGCCGCTACTCATGTGATGAACATTAGTGCATATGGTGAAAGAAACAAAATAACTGTACTTAAGAATCACACGTTTGCAACTATGCCTCTCTTTATAATGCACACATTGTATTTTCTATGAGATGTTCATCACTTTGGAGAAATGTGTCTGCTAAATGAAGAAATGTAAATGTACTATAATAATATAATTTATAAAGGACTCACACTCCTTTAATATAGTTGAGCAGTGTTTTTCTTCTTATGTTACACATGCAGGAAAAATGTATATCAAATGAATTAACCAGCCCTTGAATGAGGACAAACGGAAAACATAAAATATTACCTTGGTGTCCTTTTAAAAGCAAACACACAAAATGAATTTGACATCTAAATGTACTCCGGGCCAGTTACAAACAATGGAAAATTAAAGGCATTCTAGCTCCCAGAAACGTGACTACTGCACTTAGACAGTCCCAGGTCTGCAGGGGACAGGTGGTGGAGGGGGCTGTGAATTGGCTGCTAAGTGCCCTGGGTTTTACAAGAGGCACGAGGCTCCCACAGGGAGGCATGGCACTTGCCTCGCACACACAAGAGCAAAAATTGTTCATTCTCTGCTTCAAGCTGTGTCAAAAAACGTTTTAAAACATGTTTCCCGAGATTGCAGCTTGCCATAGCAAGGCAGTGCAGTGCAACTGATGTGCTCATCTGCAATAATATATTTACTGTGGACAAAGAAATATAACAGATAGTTGTAATAATATACATTTTCTAATCCCTGGGCTGTTCTGTATATTTTAAGTTTAGGACAGGAGTGTTTTTGATTTCTCATAAAACAAAGTAAATATTTAATCTGTATCTCTGACTGGGAGCATTAAGTTCAAAAGCATGTTTTGATAATAACTTTCATGCTGTTCATATACCTCATGTAACAGACAAAGGCCCATCACAATCATACTCATCACTGGGTCATGGAGTCATACTATCTTGATTTGTTCTTATTACATTTCAGGAGAGTTTTGTTGTTTGTTGTTGCTTGTTCTTGTAGCTATTCTGTGTATATAACTATTTTTTTCTGAAGAATTTAATAAACCTGTTTCTTGTTTGGTCAGAGTGTGGATGAGTGCATGGGACCTGAATGCGTGCTGTAACAATACTGGGCAAAGAAATGTGATTATTCAGAGTTACATAAATTAAATGATTTGGGGCACGTAGCTTTTTTGCATTTTATTAGTGTATCGCTGCATGGTGGGCAATAAAATTGGAAAAATCCAAGAAATATTGGTTAATAGAGAGCTTTGTACTGATTAGTACGGATGATTTCTGGTGCTGTCAATCCCTTGAGTAACTTTATGTGCACGGCATGTCCCTGTTTTTCTCCATCCACGTCTCCAGGACAGAGGCAGGGTGACTGTTGTGTAAGCACAGTTTATATATAACCGATCCCTGCTGACTCCAAAACATTTTTGTGGCGTTCGGAATGCTCCTGGAGTGTGCGGTTATCCTGAAAGACCTCAACAGACGATACTCGGAAACGCCACTCAGCTGCTTCACTGTGAATGGGGTGTTACGCAATCTAGCCCTTGCCTCTGCGTATACCGCGGATAGCCGGCCTGCTTACGTAACCGAAACGGCAATCAGCCACGGAAGTATAAGGGGAAATTTCCACTCCTCCCATTAAGATCAAACATCTTAGGCCTTGGCATGTTGGTCCTCATAGGCCTACGTTAATTCTTGCTACCGTGACAAGTCTTAGAAGTCAAAACTCTGAACTCCGAAAGATACTAGACAGACCTCTGAGACGCGAAAGCAGAGCCAAATCTTTCCAGACCAAAGCTATGTCCCAGTTCAGTCCTAGTCAAAACAAAAACAATGAGATTGCTGCGAGAGCCACAGCCAATTATGAGGCTTGCACGACAGGCTCCCACATTATATTGTTTGGGCAAACAGAAGCAGCAGCCAAGTTATTGGAGTTGAATATATTTCATGGTCCATTTAGCGTGGAGCTAATTGAGAAGACGGTTAATGAGAAGGAGCACTGAATATGACTGTCAAATATTCAGTCGATATTTTCACTGACTAAAGTTTTGGACCTGATATCGGGTTTTCTTTGGGGAGCCTTCAGATAAGATTATAAAATACTGAAGGTGATGAAAGTGTACTGAAGTACTTCAATGAGTACTTTAAGAGTAGCTACTTTCAAGACCACTACTATTAGCTGTTTATACAAATAAAGGATAATTTTTTTTCAAAATTTTATGTCTCGTCCTCTGGTGGTTACTTTCAGGTAAATTAGTGTTTTTTCTTGATTTTTACTTTCTGTGAATCAACAGGAAATAGATAATTGTACAATAGTCAAAAATCACAAAAATAAACTTGAAGCAGCATTTACAATCAAATATCTTTTTATTACTTTTCTGAAAACACCCCCTGCTAAAGATAATTTGATTTGTCCTTGGTTTGGTTCATGCAGACATGTTACATTTTCCACAGCGTCAGTCACACTCATCCTAAAGCACCGAAATAGCAATTGAAGATCTATGTACTTCAACTTAAGTTGATTTCTCTACGAAATTAACTCTCCCATCCTATCTTAAACTTTGTCAAACCACAAAAGAAATGTTGTCTCAGTGACACAAAATAAGAAAAGTTGTCTAGGAATACGGGGACAACAAACAGCTTGAAATGGGGATCTTTTACTACCACTCCTGAATTTTGAAATGTTACTTTTCAATTGCAGGAATTTCAGCTGGTGTGCAGTATATGCAACTTGATCCTAAATGATTTCACAATTTATAATAATGCAAGAATTACATTCAGTTATTGATTGCTGAGAACCACTTGTCTTGATGAGGGTCGTGGTAGTCTGAAGGCTAGTCTGGAATCACTGGGAGGGATACACCCCGGACAAGTTGCCAGTCCACCATAGGCTAACCACATATGCATCTACCCATTTACATAAAACTGGCAATTTAGTGTTGCCAGTTCACCTGAACTGCATGTCATCTAAGGGTGGGATTAACCACAGCACCCAAAATAAATCCATAAAGACAAAGGGAGAACATGCAAACTCCACACGGACTGAGCCTAATTCGAACCAACGCTTAAACAGCCCAGGTGCTGTAAGGCAGCAGTGCTACCTGCTGCATCACCATGCCACCCATAATACACAGATAATCATTTAAATTCAGTTTTTTCTTTAATCAAAAGTGCATTTCCATGAATGAACAAATGAATGGAGAGCAGTCAAGCAAAGCAATTTCCAGAGGTGGTGCAGAGATCATTTTCAGCAAGCCACTGGCACCCACCACACTTCTTATGGCTGATATTGTTGCTCTTTCTCCAAGTGTCACAGTCAAGAGTATTTAGGTCCATCTCTGTTTATTGGAAAGGGTCTTTTTTTATTTTAATTTTTTTTTTTTAAGGCATCAGTCTGCTTTTAGTCTGTGCGCATGCATGAATGAGCTCATTTGAGCATATTTTATCCGTTGCGGCGACTACATGCGAGTAGACGTGTGTCTCGGTCTGTCTCATTTCTCACGTCAGCGTCACACCAGACTGCTCCGGTAGCTGCACCTGTCCCTGCCATGTCCCAACCCCCTCTGGGACAATTACAGCATGAGGGTGTCTGGCGCACTCTCCACCCCCCGAAAAAAGCATTTTGACAGCCGCCGTCTCCGTGGGTGGGAGACCCACTTGTTTGGACACTCGCGCTGCTTAACAACGTGAAACTAATTGCAGCGTTTCATAGCACAGGTGTGGCTAATGTGACCCACATGTCAGAATAGCAATGGAAGCCATTCGAAAGTTGCAGCGGTTCTGCCAACCCTTGGCTGCCTGTAAGCTGAAGAGCCACAGCAGCGACTGACAGTAAAATGAAGACACAATACTTTTGTGCTTACTCCATGGCTGTGTGCTGCAGTTAAAAAGCAAACACGTAAAGAATGATCCTGTTATTATCCAGCAGCAAAGCCAAGCTTTTGCCAGGAAACAACAAAGTGAACAAAGGTAAATCTGCAGTCATTTGTTATAATGTACTATGTAACAAATTACTTTGCAAATGTAAGCTAGTAACTGGAAAATGACTTTATTTGCCACAGGCCACAGTTTGGCATGAATAAACCATCATCCTCAGCACAAGTGGAAATTTTCTCAAGGGCCTCAAAACCAGAGATGCCACATTGTTTAACTGAGCTAAGTGATGACTTAATTGAACACATTCAGCTTATCCAAAGCCATTACTGCTTAATTATTCATAAAACACTTATTACACATGGCAGTCTTCTGGGACAAATGAAAATGCAGTATTTCAGTTTCTTTAGTCTTTGTCTGGGGAGGCTATATAAAATAACTCACATTGCATGACACCTTTTTACAGCTGGATGCTGAATTCAGCTCTCTCTGGGGTGCATAGCTGAAGCAATTCATTGTTTCAAGGTAGCTGTCAATTCAACGCACAACAGTATGTTTGTGTATTTTAAATCTGGGAAGTACATTTCTTTTTGCAGCAATGCCTTTAAAATGTAATGCTGAAGCAACATCAAAAATGTTGTTTTATCACTGTTTCTGAAATCCATCTTGCATCTCACTTGCTTGTTCACCACACCCACAGGCTCAATATGGGTACTCTCCCACGGTCCACCTGGAGGCCCGGGACCGTGTTACCGAACCGGCCTACGCGCTCCTCCTGCAGCCTCGTTGAGCGGTTATATTCATAATCATTTTGTCCTCCTTCCTCCTCCTGCAAGCAGGCAGCACTCTATGGCACCATCACCTCCCACTCCTCCAGCTGGAAGAGGTCGAGAGAGGAGCTGCTCGGAAGAGCCAAAGCTCGGTTGCGCAGTGGGTGTTTTACACCGCGGGGGCTCGGCTAGAGATCGTGACTAATGCATGATTCAGCCACCCACCACAGTGGCTCCAATAGCTAGCACCGGCCTGAGATGGAGTGTGGGTGAAACAGCTTGGAGAGCCCCCTTTGGGGTGGGTGAGACATCATGCTCTCAGCTGCAGGGAGCTCTCATCGGGAACGCTCTCTGCAGGGATTTCTTTACCGAGCAAGGAGTCTTTACGCTGCGTTAAAGCAACTGTAATCTGAATTTATTTAAAAGTGTTAGAATGGACCCTCTCAGAGTTGATTTAAGTGTGAATTTTTGACAGCGATGCCTCTCAAGGGCTCAGAAGCACACTGAACTCTCTGTGGAGACAAGCCGTTTCTTACCGTGTTCCTCTGGAAGGTGCATGGTAAGCCCTCCCGCACTGGGCGATGCAAAGCGAGGCACTTGTGCAACATCGCTCTTGTAAAAGGAAGATGAATTCATCCCTTAGAGGGAATTCGAGGCTCTCCGACTATTCTTTGTCTAGATGACAGCACATTTTCCGTTATGAGTCAGAGTGTCGCAGCCCTTTTGTTGCCGTCAGAATCCTCTGCAGGGCCTGGGGTGAGAGCATACAGCTCACACTGTCCCATATGCAGCATATGGTCTTTTAACAGCAGCTCATTACTTACCACTTCTAAATTGAAAAAGACTCACTGAGCTAAGTGACTGGGTAAAGCTATTCAGTGCTTATGGGGGTTTTTAAAAGTGTGAGGGATGTCCATTTGGAGGAGTCAAGTATCCTGATCTGCTGCATTGCATTTCCAGTGAAAAGGGCTGCAGTCAGCTCTTCGTTATGAGTTGTATTGAAGTTGTAATTCAATCGGACACATGGAGGTTGTTTTCCCAGTATAGCAATGATGAAAAGACTCTTGAATGAAGTCTGTTATCTGACGGCCAGAGTTACTTGCACCTCACAGGCAATAACAGTCGACGTACACATTTTTTTTAATTGCTAAAATCCACTTTATGAATACAATTTTTGGTTAAAAAGTAAACATATTTTTCTAGACTTGGCTTCCCAAATTGTCCCAGATTTCTTTTTTTTTTCTTTCTATTTTTAATTTTTCAACGAAAAGGAGTTACCCTAATTCACCTTTTTTAATAAACAACACGGTTGTTTATAATTAAAGTGGAACAATATCACGCTCAGGCAGAGACGTTCGGATGTGTAAGAAAGCCTCGGGTACAGGGGACACAGGGAAGCAGTAATGGTGTTCTGAAGATGTGAACGTGAGAGCTTTGATAATATGCCGGAGTGTAATGTTATAACAAGACACATTGTTTACACAAATGCATTTATGGAAAAGCTGATATAGCTCATTTACATTTACAATCGTCTTTCATATAATGGACAAGAAAATGCATGATAATACAGAGAGCTGGTATTAAATTGGACATTTGAAGATAATGGTGGTCATCAATCATCACAGATAGGAAAGATGGTTTGCTTTAGTTTTTTGAGTCATCAAAATGCATTTTTTAAAGGCCAAGGTGCCTAAGGACTTTGAAGCAGGCCTTGAAACTCCTCTCTGAAATGAATACATAAATGCATGAAGGCACACATTAGGTTCAGAGACTTTCCAGTTCACAATTCATTTCATGCTGTGTTTGTGGTGGAGGGCTTTCTCCTTCATATCGCTGTTTGGAGGACACTGCCTGCACAAGATGAAAATACATTGAGATTTTTTCACCATCTAGGGCTAAAGTTTAAAAAAAAATCACTACAGTCACCTGAGCTAGATGGATCACGAGAGGATACCCCGTTAAATGGTCCATGTGGTCTGTGTACAGTACATGTCCTGTCACAATATATGATGAGGTGCTGTGTAAGACAGCTTGGGCTGTATGAGCAGAGCCAAAGTGCAGTTCTTTGATGCAGGGGTTGTGATCAGAGCATGCAAGTGGGTCGCAAAGGTCACACACTCGTACACACGGTTTGCTGGAATGAAGTGCCTGGGGAGTGACTGACCTGACAGAGACAGCATTCATTAATAAGACATCAGATGATATCAGACTGAGGAAAATGGACCTTATAATGTAAACATTTCTGCAACAAAAGCTCACATCATTTGAAAATATGCCATTGAGAAATCGTTATCTGCAATGAGATGTTATATTTATTAAAATTTATAGCAGATGGATGAGCCAAATTCCAAATGAAAACCTTTTTTACTGTGAAAATCTAGTGATGATGATGATGATGATGTTATTAGTTAATAATAATGATAATAGGAAAAATAAAAATAAGTGTTATTATAAATATTCCAAAAATGAAAGACAAAAAAAGTTCTTTGCAGATGCAACAATTTTGAGTTCATTCCCAGCTGTGTTTTTAAATGCCATCTTCATGAAAATAAAATCAACCGATGTTCTCTATATCAGAGAGTGCAAAATGTGGCCCTTTCTCTTTTAGCTCTCGGACTTCATAAAGCATTCTACCAGGGATGCGCAGACGGTTGTGACGAGGGCAGCTCCTGTGGTGTCAGCCCCAAAAGCTCTCAAATCTTCCCTTGACCTAAATGCTCAACGACACATCAGTTTGAATTAATCAAGGCCAGCAGTTGGCGTTGCTTGGCGGCGGTGGCCACACCCACTGGCACCCGCCTCTCCGCCGCATTGCAAAATCCCGCACCCCGGAGACGGGGTTGGAGCGCGGCCAGGCGACTCTGCTGCCACTGCTGCTGGAGGTTAGCATGGGCTGAGAGCTCTGAATTTTCCATCTCCGCAAAGGCTGAGGGGATGACGTGGCTCTCTTGTACACTCGCCGCTGACGGACGAGCCAAACACAGAGTCGCACCTGTCCTCTCTGATAGTTAATCAAAAGATGCAGCATAAATTCTTAAGGAGTCCGCAGTCTTGAATGTAATACCGGATGAATATAGTTTGGAACGATCAAGCAGTATCGCGTGTCAGATTTTAGATGTCTCAGCCATACTTTCCTGACTTGAGAAGAAAAAAGGACTGGGAAGTCAGACAAAATATTTCCTTGAGCATTGCTCAGGGAAATGGAAAGAGAAAAAACAGTATAAGATAGAAAAAAATATATAATGGCGCAATGAAATAAGAAAACAGTACATCTCTATGCAACAGCTTTAATTTGTACAACATGTACCAGTGTGAAAGTCAAGGGGATAACGCAGCCAGGTACGTTCAGTATGGGTAATACACTTTGAAAACAGTTAAGATTTTTAAGAAAATAATAAATAACAAATAAATCAACAGTTACATGTTTAATGGAGCAATGCTAAAATATGTTGTCACATTCCCATAGGACACAAAAATACAAAGGTGCCTTAACATGAAGCAGGCAGAACAGTCTGTGTATATATACAGTATATAGGTCTGAAGTAAGCATTAGGGTCATGAAGCCAGTAACACCGATGCCTCGGAATGCCTACGTTTGACGTTCAGACGAGCTTCGAAGCCAAATTCCAGATTCTGCCTATGTTCTCAATCCAAAAATGTGTTGAAGAAGACGACTACTGCCATACCATCACTTATCATGAGAACCGCTTCACGGTAAAGAAGGCACCTACCGTATGTACATCTGATGTAAAGAAAGACTGATATGGTGTAGACCACTGTAAACCTGGACTTAGCAAAGACATTAAAAAGAACCATAACAAAATATGCTTACCCACAACAGTCAGAGTGTGTCGACACAGGTGGTGTCACTTGCCCCTGATGCATGATGAATGGGCTATGTGCATCTGCAGCCTTCATTATTGGATCAGCGCTAAAAAACTCAATTAAGTGCTGCTGGCTGGCAGAGTTTCATGAAACAAGACCCTTTCAAACACATCCTACTCACCAAATGTAGAGACACCTACTTTTCCCTATACACTTTTTATTGGGGTGCTGCCATCACTACATGATTAACTTCAGTATAAAGTTGATGTGAAAAAGCTCTGTTTTGCTTTGCTGCTTTTTTCTTCAGGGAAATGTGAGAGGACACATACTACGTGCTTTCTTAATATCATGAGTCATGATCTGAGACAGAATATGGAAATTTTCAGTCAAATAAGCAGTAATTCCACAAGTACACACACACACATTTTCGGAACCGCTCGTCCCATACGGGGTCGCGGCGAACTGGAGCCTACCCGGCAACACAGGGTGTAAGGCCAGAGGGGGAGGGGACACACCCAGGACAGGACGCCAGTCCATCGCAAGGCACCCCAAGGAGGACTCGAACCCCAGACCCACTGAAGAGCAGGACCTGGTCCAACCCACTGCGTCACCGCGCCCCCCTTTCACACACACACACACCATCTACAGTTAATATAGTGAGCGTTTATAGCCATGTTTCGTGTACCTGCCTGTAAACGAGGCTACCATACACACACACACACACACACACTGTAATGATGACGTATCATGGTGGAGACTAAGGGGTTGCTCCGCCCCCTCGTTGCTGGCTCCCGGGCGCGCAAGCTGATATACTGTGCCTCGCACGTTTTGGAGATTGCTTTAATGTTGGTTATTTTATTGTAAGGACAGCTGTGTGAAATATGTTATCCATAGTTTCCCACAAGATATTAAAAAGAAGAGCGTCCTTTTGTCCCTGTCCATCGGGATTTATATACTTTTACGCCTTTCTGGAATCCACGTGAGGATCTGGGCTAACTCATTAGCTTAGCCGGATCGTTACAAATGGCGCCCGAACTGTGAATGAATACCCTTAGAAGGAAAGGTTTGGACACTGGACAGTGAGTATATTTGGAGTATCTCTTTGGTGGATAACGAAGGAAGCAGGCGAACTATTTTTGGAATTTGACTTTTTTATTTGCCTCGCGCACATTGGCTTACCTGATACTCGGTTTTTTCTAGAGTTGACGAGGCTGTTTGAGAGGGAGCCTCGGAAGTGGTACTCTGCCATGCAGCCCCACCTACTGTCGTGGGAACATTTCTCAGATCTCTTTCGTCAAGCATTCTTACCAACAGACAATGAGGAGAAGATCTGGAGAGGGATTTTAGACAGTGTTCAGGCTTCTGATGAATCACTTCCCACCTTTGTCGCTCACCTGGTGACTGAGTTCAAACGACTGAGGCAACCACCATCTGAGCAAGAACAGATCGAGGTGATTTGCCGGCATGTCTCAGACCAGTATAGACTGGCCCTCCATGCGGCCGCACCCACAACTTTAACTGAGCTGCTCCTGACTGCCCATGAGCTACACGCTGCCTTGGGGCCTATCTCCCCTAACAGGACTGCCACTTCTGCTCAGCTGGCCCAGCGACCAAACTTGCACTGCTACAAATGTTTTACCCCCGGGGTCACCACGCGTAACTGTGGGACCTGTAGGAAAACTAGGCAGAGTGGAAACACAGAACCTGGTGGGGGGGCAGCTGCGAGTCCTCAGGCAGATCAAGAGAACCCAAACGCTCCACAAGACACTAGGGGTGACCCGGGTGCTCGACCGCGTAGGTTTCAGCGGCCCCGGGGTGGAAACCAGAACCTGGAACCGGGGCCCAGCGTACAGAGCACAGGGGGTTCTCACTCCGTTAATTTGGTGCAGGACAGCCCACGGAAGTCTAAGAACTCCCCTTTGTCGTCAGTGGTAATGGTTAACCAAGTTTTTCTGAAGGCGACATTGGATACGGGTGCGTCCATTTCAGCAGTCCATCCATCCACTCTTCTTAGGTGTGGAATAAATGAGGATATTGTTCTCCCTTGGACTTTCTCCCCACTTGAGTTGGCTGACTCAAAACAGTGCACTCCTTCGGGTGTTGTGTGGCTGCCCGTGAGCTTGTTGGGTCACTTGTTCACACATCGCTTTGCTGTGATTCCAGACCTGTCTTGCCCCATTCTTTTGGGTACTGATTTCATGATCCAGGCAGATGTTCATATTCATCCGGCCACAGGTAATGTTAGGTTGGGAGACAATGCAAACTACGCACCAGACCTAGGCCTGTTGGAGGGGGAGTTTGGGGACTTGGAAGGTCATGTAGCTTGCCTGACTTTTAAGGATACCAAAGTTGATTTTATCCCAGTGTTGGATCAGGCAGCTTTACTTCCGGCAGACAAGGAAAGGCTGGCAAGCCTGTTGCGAGACTTTGAATATCTTTTCAGTGGAAAGCTGGGGAAGACCTCATTAGTTGCACATATAATCGACACAGGAACTGCGAAACCGGTGTGCCTTCCTCCCTATCGTGCCTCACCCGCTAAAAGAAAGATTATCGAAGAGCAGATTTCTAAAATGTTGGAGGATGATATTATTGAGCCGGCTTCAGGGCCCTGGGCGTCCCCAATCGTGATAGTGGAAAAGCCTGGCACAGAGCCGAGATTTTGTGTGGATTTTAGGAAAGTGAACAAATGTACAGTGAGGGACTCCTATCCGCTGCCGAGAGTAGATGACTCTTTGGATTTTTTGGCACGCGGTAAATTCATTTCAACTCTAGACCTTGCACGAGGTTATTGGCAGGTCTCGTTGGCTGCAGATTCGAGACCAAAGTCAGCTTTTATCTCTCACAAAGGGCTCTATCAATTTAAAGTAATGCCTTTTGGATTGTCAAATGCGCCTGCGACATTTCAAAGGCTAATGAACACTGTCTTGGCAGGGCTCACACACACCTGTTGTATGGTGTACCTAGATGATATAGTTGTTGCTTCACCAACCTTTGACCAACACCTGACAGACCTTGCTAGTGTATTGGGGCGTTTGGCGGAGGCTGGCCTTTCGTTGAAGCTGGCTAAATGTCATTTTTGTACGCCAAAACTTCGTTACTTGGGTTACCTGGTAACCCCAGGAGGCATTGGTCCTGATGAGAGTAAGGTTGCTGCAATCAAGCAGTTTCCCACGCCGAGGACGGTTAAAAACATGCGACAGTTTCTTGGTCTGACAAGTTACTATCGTAGGTTCATTTCAGGGTATGCTCGTATCGCTGAGCCCATGTTCGCTCTTTTGCGGGAGGATGCCCATTTCACGTGGTCTCCTGAGTGCCAGCAGTCTTTTGATCACCTGAAGCTGCGGCTGACTAGGGCACCAGTACTTGTTTTACCTAATTTTGGGAAGCCTTTTACAGTTCATACGGATGCTTGCGATGTTGGCCTCGGGGCCGCATTGACCCAGACTGGGGAAGATGGCTTGGAAAGGGCTGTCGCATTTGCAAGCCGCACACTTCACAAGTCAGAGCGCCTATATTCCACTTCTGAGAAAGAGTGCCTTGGGGTGATTTGGGCTCTCGAACACTTTCGTCCATATGTTGAGGGCTCCTATGTAACAGTTGTTACGGATCACAACAGCTTGAGGTGGCTGATGTCAAGGCCCTCCCCCTCAGGGCGATTAGCTAGATGGTGCCTACGACTACAAGACTTTGACTTTGAAGTGGTCCACAGACCAGGCTCTGCAAATTTGGTTCCAGATGCCCTTTCGCGGAACCCTGCCTGTGATCCTACCGAGCCCGTAGACCTGTTGCCATCATACGCCACTATTGGCTCTTTGAACCTCAGACGTCAACCACTGTTAATATTGGAGGACAAGCAACAGCTTAAGTCGCTCCAGCAGGGCGACCAGGTAATCGCATCGCTGTTCACGGAACTGGAGAGCGGATCCTGTGTGGACTCAACAGATTTTTGCATTCAGGACGGTTTGGTTTACTTCATGGACAAGAGGGCTTCCTGCCGGCTTCATCCTCTTAAGGCCCTGCGGTTCTATGTGCCGGGACTCCTCCGTGGTACTTTACTGAGATATTTTCATGACCACCCGATGGGGGGCCACCTAGGCATTACCAAAACCCTTGGGCGCTTACAGAGACGAGTTTATTGGCCAGGTATGAGGGGTGATGTCAAGAGGTATGTCCAGTCCTGCGTGACCTGCCAGTTGTCCAAGCCAGCCAATCAGAAGCCTGGAGGCTATCTGAAACCAGTAGTCGCTACATATCCATGGGAGTTTGCTGGTGTTGATTTCATGGGTCCCCTCCCCAGATCCGGCCGTGGGAATGAATATATTTTAGTTTTCATTGACTATTTCACCAAGTGGGTGGAGATCTGTCCAGTTCGAGAGGCTACAGCGGCGACTGCGGCCCGCAAGTTTGTCTCTGAGGTGTTTGCGAGACATGGCGCTCCTGCGCACCTGGTCTCTGACAGAGGTGTTCAGTTTGTGAGTGACTTCTTTGAGGAGGTTGTTGCTGCCATGGGCTCAGACCACAGGCTGACTACAGCCTACCACCCCCAGTCTAACCAGACGGAACGAGTGAACCGTACTATTAAGACTGCAATCCGTGCTTATGTGGGGCGAAAACACAGAGACTGGGACCTCCACTTGCCGCTGATATCCTTTGCGTTGAGAACAGCTCCACACCAGAGTACGGGAGATACCCCAGCTTTTCTTTTGTATGGCAGAGACCTCAATACACCCCTTGATTTGTGGTTGTCACCAAGCCCTCAATACATGGCTGATTCTGTAGCGGACTACAAGGTGGAGCTCACTTCCGCCCTGAGAGAGGCGTATGATCATGTGAGGGAGTCCCTAGCGGAGAGCCAGTCCACACAGAAAAAATATTATGATAAGAATCGGCGTGCCGTCTCGTTCCAGGTCGGTGACTTGGTTAAACTGAAAGCCCATCCTCGGTCGGATGCCTCGGCGGGTTTCTCGGCCAAGCTTGCCCCAGTCTATAAAGGCCCATACAGGATTACCAAAGTTTTGTCTGAGCTGAATTACAAGTTGTCCAGGGTGGCGGATGCAGCTGATGGTGGTGTTCACCATGTTTCTAATTTACTTCCATTTTTTACTTGGGATGACAAGGAGGACCTGGAGTGTTTGCCCCAGCAGTTGGCTGAGACCAATTTGCAGGAGCAAGAGGCCTGTGTCCCGGATGAGCAGGACGTATTTGGCTTTGATACCCTGTTTACGGAGCCGGACGTCCATGACCAGTTGGCGGCTGCTCCGACTGTGGGGGCACAGCCTCCCTCAGTTAATAGTCCTGTGGTCACGCCCCCTGTAAACTTTTCCTCACCCCGCGCTGACGCTCACCTCCAGCACCCACAACTTGTGCACATGCACACACATCCGTATTTTCTTCGCAGTGGATGTGCTGGTGATTCCTGCCTCACATACGCACAGCCCTTTCATGCGGAAACACGCTCATTCTCGCAACACCCTACTCATCCCACACAACCTGCCCACACGGCACACCCATACTTCCTCCGTCCTAGGCGCACACCAAGGGTTACCAGTGGGTGGGATGTCAACAGATGGACAAACCCTTATTTTGCTTTGCAATTTGGGTTTTGACATGTTTTATGATGTTCTGTTTGTTATTTTGGGGTCTTATTGTATTTTGTGTGCGAAAGAAAATGTTTTTCTTTGGCTGGTCTGGAGACTAGCAGGTATTGAAATGTTTGAAGGGGTTATGGCTGCAATGTGCACCACTTGTTCTTGAGATACTGTTCAGACCTGTGTGTTTTAAGCCTTTATTGTAATATCTTCTGTTTTAGTTTCTGCTTTAACAGTGTGAAGTTTGTGGAAAGAAGAGGGAAAAAAAAAAAAAAAAAAAAAAGAATAATTTAAGGGATGCTGTTCTGGCTGTGTAATGTTGGGCTATGGTGTCATGTTGGGCAACTGTCTTTACTTTCTTTTATGTGCCACTGTTTGTCTCTGTTATGCAGTGATGTGCTACAGTGAAGGGGTAGATGTTTTATTTCTATTGTGGTCTGAGGACAGCCCTTGATCTAAGTGGGGGGGATATGTAATGATGACGTATCATGGTGGAGACTAAGGGGTTGCTCCGCCCCCTCGTTGCTGGCTCCCGGGCGCGCAAGCTGATATACTGTGCCTCGCACATTTTGGAGATTGCTTTAATGTTGGTTATTTTATTGTAAGGACAGCTGTGTGAAATATGTTATCCATAGTTTCCCACAAGATATTAAAAAGAAGAGCGTCCTTTTGTCCCTGTCCATCGGGATTTATATACTTTTACGCCTTTCTGGAATCCACGTGAGGATCTGGGCTAACTCATTAGCTTAGCCGGATCGTTACAACACACACACACACACACACACACACACACACACACTTGCCCTCTCGCTCATACAAACAGAAAAATATAGTCACCAAATCATGTGGAAAATGTCTCCGGACTGTGGGAGGAAACCAGAGCACTCAGTGGAAACCCATGTGAACACAGGGAAGGCAAACACCACACATATAAATGGGTGAAAACTGATTTCAAAATTATGACCTCAGCTTTGCTTTGACTACAAGTGTCTACAAAGCTTACAAGATCTGTGGTGATGGGGCCCTGTGTAAAAGCGATTAAGGGAGTGGACCACTTTATCTTTCGAAACGGATAGTGTCAGCTGACACAACCAAAAACACTGTCAGCACTTCCATGGAGACTTTTTGTGCTCTGGTGTGGTTCCTGCAATGATGGTTTCCTTCCTTTTTACACCTCACCAGTTTCCCTTGCAGAGAACACAGTGTCTTTTCCCACACCCTCCGACTCTCATGGGACTCCTTCTTAGCTAAAAGACCAGCCCATGTGAAGTGCTGGAAAAGGGGAACCACCCGTTGCTGTAGAACATCATTACCACACACACACACACACACACCGTCTGAAACCGCTTATCCCAAGTGGGGTTGTGGCGAGCTGGAGCCTAACCTGGCAGCACAGGGTGCAAGGCTAGGAGGGGAAGGGGACACACCCAGGGTGGGACACCAGTCCTTCGCAAAGCACCCAAAGCAGGACTCAAACCCCAGACCCGCCGGAGAGCAGGACCTGGCCAAATCTGCTGCACCACCACACTCCCGTACACCATTACCATTATTTTTTTTATTTATTTTATTTTTAAAGAAATATTATTGGTTTGGGGGTGCAGTGGCGCAGTGGGTTGGACCGCAGTCCTGCTCTCTGGTGGGTCTGGGGTTCGAGTCCCGCTTGGGGTGCCTTGCGATGGACTGGCGTCCCGTCCTGGGTGTGTCCCCTCCCCCTCCAGCCTTGCGCCCTGTGTTGCCGGGTTAGGCTCTGGTTCCCCATGACCCCGTATGGGACAAGCGGTTCTGAAAATGTGTGTGTGTGTGTGTGTGTGTGTGTGTGTGTGTGTGTGTGTATTATTGGTTCATTTCGTTAGTGCTATAGGGTGGAAACAGTATTGTATCATCTCCATGAAGCTGGCCCCTATACAAACAGCACAAATGATTTTGTTAGTGCTACATTTGTGCCGTAAAAATTAGAATTTGTGCCGCATAATTTGTGTCCAGCCCCCCTACAACGCCGCACACGGTCGAGTTTGGGCTCATTCATTAGTGCTACATTTGAGCCAATTTGTGCTGTTTGAACTGCGGTCCCATGTCCTCTACTTTTTTAAATATAAAGGATAGCATTTCACATAACGTGTCTAATCTTTTATTATGTCTTTACATTATTACTTCCTTAAAATATGAACTGTGTCTAGACAACTTCATAAGTGTCTCATTTTAATTTTCCCCAATTGCATTTATTTATTTAACAGACACTTTTGTCTAAAGCAATTCCCAATGAACTCTATGTAGTGTTATCAGCCCACACACCTTATTCACCAAGATGACTTACACTGCTAGATACACTACTTACACTGGGTCACTCATCCATACATCAGTGAAACACACTCACTCTGTCACTCACGCACTATGGGTGAGCCTGAACAGCATGTCTTTGGACTGTGGGAGGAAACCAGAGCACCCAGAGGGGAGCCACACAGACCCAAGGAGAACATGCAAATTCCACACAAACTGAGCAGGGATCGAACCCACACCCTCTCGTACCACTCAGGTGCTGTGAGACAGCAGCACTATTCGCTGTGCCACCATTTGGCACATCAATGAATAACTTGTCACTCTGTCTCTGTCACCCACACACTACGGGTGAACTGGAACAGCATGTCTTTGGACCATGGGAGGAAACCCACACAGACACAGGGGGAAGATGCAAACTCCACACAGACTGAGTAGGGATCGAACCCCTGTCCTCTTGCACCGCCCAGGCACTGTGAGATAGCAGCACTGCTTGCTGTAGTGCCAGGCCACTCAATAATGTTTCAACTGAAACATTTCAAACGTTACGTTGTGTCATCTCTAAATAGAGATACATGAAAAACAGATAAAAATCTTTTTTCAGAACTAAAATGTTTACTGTCATGAATGGATGAAATCAGTAGTATTCATGGAGTCTTTGTTTCATCGTGAAAAGTGACTACACTTATTTTTGCCATTGCAGATAGTCTTTCATTAAAATTTTGAATAGTCAGGCCTGTGTAGGAAGGTAATATAAATATCTGAATGTCATTAGCAATTAATTCCTAATTAATATTTTTACATAGCCTATATAAATGTAATTTACATTCTTTAAGCAGGCTCCAATATAGTTTAAACCTTATTAATAATTAATAACAATTTAAACCTTATATAATTTAAACAAATAACTAAAAATTTTTTCTGTTATGTGTTGAATTAGGCTAGATGAGCTTGATTGCACAAAAAACTCAACTCATCTTACCCTGTATAACTTACATCAGTTAAAACCCACTGCGTACGTGTGTATTTTTGAGGTCAATGCCTGAATGGCCGGAATGTAGCATCATTTAAGAAAATAAACATGGCATGCTTGTATACTTGTTAAGAACTTAAGCAGAATGTTCTGACATGCGCCACTTTGCCTGGCAATTTTAAAAAGAGTCACATCCAGGACACACAAAAGCACAGAAAGCCGTAGATTTCTGCGAGGCCGGAGTCAGGGCGGTACCTAATGCTGGCTCAAGGACAAACTAAACATATTCACCAGTCCGGTGACGCATAACAATGCTGCTTCGATAAAATCAGTCTGACACTTTATCTGAACAGTTACAGCAGCCGCTCACGAAGCAGCAATCCAGGGGCCTTCACCTTGAGTTCCCAACTTGGCTGCTTTTTAATTGCAGCGGTAAATAAAAGGGTGCCCATTAAATGCAGACAGGTATCTTAAAGGAGAATAATGGCTATCATCTGCATTTTATTTAGGTGCAAAAAAACAACACAACTGGTTCAGCTTAATTAAAGTCAACGCTTTAAATAAAGAAAAAGCCCACTCGGCAGAATAAAGTGCTTTTCGGTGCAAGTCTCGCACATAATGGTCCATACAGTCAGGCCACAAATAAGTGTAACTCTCTTCCTTCCCTTATGGAATCAGATATGAATGAGCAATCAAACTTGATTAAAAAAAAATACAGTGTATGCAACGCAGCAAGTGGAAACTGACTGTAAATGTAAAGGTGAAGAGCAATTTGGCAAATGGTATATTCCAGTTGTCCTGAGAATTACATCATTAATTTCTTTATTGAGTATTTAGGAAACCTGTATCATTATGGGTCCAGTGCAAGACTCCCTGCAGGGAGATGAGCCACAAGCTTCATCCTTCCATACTGCTTGACAAAACAGTGTCTTTTTAAAGAAATTAAATGGTTTTATTAAAGTGAAATCACATGGTTTTCTGAATGAGCCTTTAGGAGTAACATATTTAGAGTATAAAGAGATAAACGATAAATTTAACCATAATAATATTTTTAAAAACGTAGAAAAAAACAAATTTTATAAGGGCGCAGACAACATAGATTTGATTGCTTACAGTAATATTGTTTTCTCTTCGTGTGTGCCTTACCTTGCAAAGCAATCTAAAACCGTTTTTTTCAGTATCAGTAATATTGAATTTAAATACAATTAAGTTGTTTAGCATGACCAAAATCTGACATTGTTCTTTGTCAATGCTTTTGTGGACAGTGTTTTAGTATTACTTCCTATACACTCGATAGATTTTAGAAGAGCAATGGACGTAAACCAATCGCAGCTCTCGTTATAAATCAGCCAATCAGAGCAAGCCAAGCATGTGACCCAGGCTTTGTTTTTCCCGCTCTCAGAAGTTCGTGTTCGCACGTGTTTCTCTGGATTTGTTGCCCATTGTGTTTTTTAATTTGGATTCAGTTTAATTTAAAATAAAAATACTTGCAGCGTTCATTTCAAGAACACATACAAATGTGTGTTTCTCTTTGTTTTCATTGTCACGCCCTCCACCTCGGCAACGAGCAACACCTGCGGCTGACTAAGGTCCGGGCACATAAAAGGACAGGCCGGACCACAGGAAGATGTGGAACCTCGTTCAGTTTTACTCTTCGCTCTTGCTTATCGGATAGTTTGCTTACCTTTTCCCTGACCTCCCTGTTCCTTGACCCTCCTTCTCCTGACTCTCCTCACCCTCTTCGTCTCCCTTGATCCATCACCTGATCTTCGACTCACGGTTTTCGGATACTCCTCGTAATGACCTTCGCTAGTTTCCTGACCATGACTCTTGGATCATCCCCTCATCCTGTGCGTCTCTGCACTGCACTTAGGTCTGATGACCTACTTCCCAGACGGAATCATGACATTCATGTAATAAAACAATAGGTATAGACATATATGTGTACATATATACAGCATATATGTGAGTATATGTAGATATATACAAAATGTAAAAGAATGAAATGTGAACAATAGATTTTTGGAGCAGTAACCACTACCTCATCCACATAGTCCATTACATCGAATACAGACTGTACTCGATAACTGATCATTCTGTTAGTGACATAACTGCCTCAGAGCACATGCTAGAGGGTTAAAGGGATTCACATTCAAGGGCAACTTGGAATACTACTATTAAAAATGTTTGTTCTATTTAATTTGTTCCTATGATTAACAAGTATATTTCTGAGTAATTTTATTACCCAACCCTTACAAATTTTACATTTTTGCAAATATGCTCTGAGATATCTATGTTCCAAAAAACTTAAAATTAGTACAATTTTCAAGATAGTGTTTTTTCTCTGTAACAGCTCAAGTAATCCTCAATTTCCAAAAGCCAAAACAGAGATGTCACAAAGTGTGACTTTCAACAAGTGTAATGTTAGTACAGATTTTTGTGAGGAAATGTGAATATGCGGTACATGGGTTTGCATAAAAATGTTCCATTATCCGGTCAGCCTGTGGTGTCAACAGGGACAATAAATCAATAGGCAAGGCATGTCCGCAGTACAGCTTTTGTAAAACATTTTGTCACCTATCATATATTTTTTCATGTTAACTGCCTCTGGCAGTTCCTGCTTTAACCAGCCAAATGGAAAAGGCTCAACTGTCCGATTCAATCCCAGCTACATTTCTATGGAAAAGGCTATGCCCAAACCATTTAATAAAAAGTGAATCTACGTATTTACATCTTATTACAACAAGGGATTTTGTAATCAGCTTTTTGCTTAGACAGAAGGCTTTTCTTTAGTCTTTTGACCTTCTCTTAAAAAAATCCTATGGTGGCTACATTCAGGGCATCTTTATTTTCCATTCCATAATCTGATGTAGTTGACCCTTCCACTGGAATTTACAGTTTTTTGTTATGACTGATGTCACGCTGAACCAAGGGAGCCGGAACGGTTGGACACAAGTGCAGGATCATTCGTCTGGACTCAATTGATCAGGTGAGCTCTCGGTGTAAAGGACAGGCAACCAGCGGTCAGAGTTAGAGCGAGGATCCATGGACGTGGTCAGCGGACAAAGCAAAGCGTCAAAAACTGGATGACGGAAACAGGGAACAAGGGTTGTGTGAGAACTGGACATCGCGAAGGAGGACTGTTGTCTCAGACGAGATTCCGCAAGCGTATGGGAGCTGAGGAGGGTCTTTTAAAAGTAAGTGGTTAGTCAGGTGCTGTCGAATGAGGTGCAGGCGTGGAGGTGACAACTGAGCATTCGGGTATCTATGTATATAGTCATTTCTACTGATGATCCTCAAATAATCACAATTTTCTGAAGGAAAGTCTTTTCAGCATGTAAGACATTTCCACTGCAAATAATAAACTTTATTATTCTTCACTGTGATTTCACAATACACATACACACTGACTGAAACCGCTTGTCCCAAGTGGGGTCGTGGCGAACTGGGGTTCAGCCCGGCAGCGCAGGGTGCAGGGCTGGGACACACCCAGGACGGAACACCAGTCCATCACAAGGCACCCCAAGCAGGACTCGAACGCCAGACCTGCCAGAGAGCAGAACCTGGTCAAACCGGCTGCGCCACTGCGGCCTCCCTCATGATATACAGTACAGGAAAATTTTTTAAAAACTGTGTGGTTCAAGATGACAGCATTATATGAGCTCAACATTGAGTCCACAAAGAATTTTAGACAAAGGTTTGTACATGTATGTTGAGCACCATTACCTCAGTCTATAGGCCACAGAAAAATACACTTGATCACTAAAAAAGAAGTTGAGATGTATACTGAAGAGCAGAAAGGCAGTATTAAATGGCAATATTAAAACAGCATAGCTTGATACTGTTGTGGAACCTCATTATGAAATACATGGAACATGCCACTGACACACTAATGAAATAGGAACAGTTCATTTTTGCATCATCATACAACTCTGCTTTTGGTATTCTCCTTCAGGTTGTATTTTTTTCAGTTATTCATAGCTATGGTCTGCCTGCTATAAAATTTAGAAATACATTCAGAAACAAGGTGATAAAACATCTTGCTTTAAAAGGATGGGCCCCTTGCACCTCCCTCTATGGCAACGAAGTGGAACAATGCAGCTCTCCTTTCTGCATTCCGTCATTCCAGTCTGAAGGTCATGCACACTGCTTCGAAACTGGGGCAAATGTTGCAGAGACACGATTCTGCATTCGTCAGTGCTCCATGTCTTTGTTTAATCCATCAGTCAATGTCAAGGGCTCATCAGCGCTTCTCTGTCTTCACAGTGCAGAGGTGTTAAATTGCAAACGGTAGGTAGGAGAGCACCATGTCACTGCTTCTGCACTGGGCAAACGGGAAAATGTGAAGTTCAGTTCCATTACTGGCACCAAGTGCACAACATCTTGCACTATTTACTTTGCAACATTATTTCTTTGTGTCACCAATTTCTGTTTTACACACAATTAAAGCAGTCCTTCAAAATTTCTTTTGACTAACTGCAAAATATTAGAATTGTGCATGGAAAAAAAATCTCAGATGTAGAGGATACATGCTTCATTGAAATATATATATATATTTTCTTCCAAACACATTTAGACTGAATCTGAAATAAAAATCTCTTTATTCCATCCAAGGCAATACCTCTGTAATCTTTGATATAACACGATGTCCAGGTATTACTTTAATTTAAGATTAGGATTATGTGACCAGATTTATGCTAATACAATTTAACTTTAAGGTTTATGAAAGATAAGCCCAATGGAAATTTCCAGTGATATACCACTAAGTTAAGTGAAAAGGGACATTATCTTAAAAACGCACAAATACACAAGCAGTCGGCACAAGTCATTAAAGTCCTGAAAAAAATATAGAATCAATTCAACAGGACAACAGAGCAATTTATTTTCATGAAGTAATCTAAATGAGTCTTTCTTGTTTAAATCCGTCATTGTAATCACTGCAGGGCTTTAAATTTGAAGATCTGAACATGTAACCCTAAAAATGCAAGCAGAACAAACTGGAAGTTCAAATGCAATCTAAAACAATATTCTGTCTATCTAAATGAAAATCTCATTGCAAAAAAATCATCATATGCTTAAATACCGCTTTGTATGAAAAAAGAATAACATTGTCTAGCGAACAAAACAGTGGTGTGGTGGGTAGTGCTTTTGTCTCACGGTGCCTGGGCTGTTTAGGAATAGGTGGAAATCCGACTCGGTCTGCGTGGAGGTTGCACGGTATCCGTTTGCATTTACAGTAAGTGCTCCTGTTTCTTCCCACAGTCCAAAAACATTCGCATCCGGTGAATTTGTGAAGCTAAACTGCCTTTACTGTTAGAGTGTGTATGTATGTGGCTATGCTGTAATGGACTAGCATCCCATCCAGGGTGTTGTACCCCTCCTAGCCTAGCATTGATTCTTCGGACTGCCATGACCATGACAAGGACAAGTGGTTCTGGAAAGTGAGTGAACACTGATAAATGTTCAGCTAATTTGCAAAAACCAAGAAACAGACAGAAATTTTAAGATTTGCACCAATCACATGGCTTTCCAAATACCATTTTGTGTTTGTGCTGTCTCTTAACAGTGCCCATATACATGGCAGAACAACAAAAAATTGTGGAAAAAAGATCCATAATACTTACATTTGGTACTGCATTAGCAATAAGAACTGTTCCTATATAGTGTTATAATATTACCAAAAGTTAATGAAAAACATCAGCTGACAGCTGGTAGTGTGGTGGTTACGGCTGCCGCCTTTAGACCGGCAGGTTCAAATCTCACCTCTGGCTTTAGTACCCTTCAACAAGGTACTTACCCTAAATTGCTCCAGTAAAATTAACCTGCTGTATAAATGGGCACACAGTTGTAGGTAGATTAACATTATAAGTTGCTTTGAAGAAAAATGTCAGCTAAATGAATAAATGTCCAAAAATGCAGAGAGATAAGCCACTGCTAGTATTGAAGCCATTAGCCAGAAAGTGTCTGAGCTATTTTGAAACTTTCCAAAGTGGTTCCCCAGGCAAGATGTTATCAGTGGCATTTTATGACTTGCCTGCTGACCACGTCAGTCTCCCATTTATTTTGACACCAAAGATGCAACAATAGCAACTTGAAAAATATGACCCCAGGTCATCCTGCAACCAATTCCTCTGGATTCTGACAACCCCGATACCTCTGTTGACACTGTAAACCCTGATGAATTTCTTGTCTCTAGGTATGCTCTGACAAAAAGTGTGTTGTGTGTATATGAATTGGGTTGAAAAGGTAGAGTCCTCTTTGCCTTCGCTCTTGGCATCGTGATATAAAAGGCTCAGAGTGACGTTGGATAATAAATCAATAGCATGAAATGCCCTATTCATGCTTTCCATCAGGACCACTGTGTGGAACGAGAAAGGATGAAAATGGCAAACTCTCAAATTACCTTTACAAAAAAAAGCAATTGAGCACCAAACATTGTAGAACATGGTGAGAAGCTGTTAAACATTCCACAAAACTTGTGCAAGGCAGGAAAAACCGTCAACACCATTATGAGTAGAGTGTCAGATATGTCTCTATATCGTTTTTCTTTTGCAGCTAAGGGGCTATTTATCCGACTGCAATGAAGTCGCTCATAAGAACAGAGTTGAGTTCTGAGGTCCCTGACCTTAGCTGAGATAAGTGGTTTGTTCCACTGCATTGCATTGTTGCTTTTTGTTCACAGGACATGGAAAGTAAACTCTGTGAACGTTGTTTATGCAAAGAGGAAAAAGTCAAACGTACCATCCGTTTGGAAACATTTTTCAAGGCGACATGAGGATGACCGTGGCACTGTAAAGTGAAAGAGAAGAGAGAAGTGTTATGTGAATCTGCAAAAGAAATTTTATATTTTAAATTTTAATTTTATAAAATACAGTGTGGACACCACTGTCTTGCCACTTCCACATGAAAATCAAAAACTTGAGGTCTGGTGGAGCAATAACAGGATGCCTATTGATAAATACTACCATCTACAAGTCATAAAGTACATGTACATTAGAGCACTACAGTCAGTGATTATTTTGACTGGAAATTATGATGGGAAATGTTCATGTATAATGCAGGGTTTTTAGCATAGTAATCCTGCTAACTTGTTCAACGGTAAAGCTCAATCATACATTACCTGTTCAGACCACAGGATATTTGTTATGCAAACTAAACTGGTAATTTGTTCAAAAATTAACCTGTTACAATACCTTTTTTTTATTTTATCCTTATTTTATTTATTTATTTATTTATCCTTTTTTCTTTTACCCTTCCTCGAACCGCCATCTTAACGTGGTGGAGGGGTTTGAGTGCCTGAATGATCTCAGGAGCTATGTTGCCTGGGGCTATATGCCCCTGGTAGGGTCTCCAATGGCAAACAGGTCCTGGGTGACAGACGAGACAAAGCGTGGTTCAAAACCTTCTTATGACGACCATTAAATCAAGGTTCTCGTTTACCCCGCATGGTATGGGGTCACCAGGGCCCCACCCTGGAGCCAGACCTGGGGGGGGCCTCGCATGAGAGCATCTGGTGGCTAGGTCTATGCCCACGGGGCCTGGCCGGGCTCAGCCTGAAGCCAAGAGGTGGAGGCGCTCTTCGGTGGGCTCACCACCTGCCGAAGAGGCTGTAAGGGGCCGGTGCGTTGTGATTTGGGCGGTGGTCGGGGCCGAGTGCCCGGCCGACCCAAACCTCGGGCGCCAACTCTGGCTTTTGGGACTTGGAATGTCACCTCACTGGTGGGGAAGGAGCCTGAGCTAGTGCAGGAGGTTGAGAGATACCGTCTAGATATAGTCGGGCTCACTTCCACTCACAGCTTGGGTTCTGGAACCACTCTTCTCGACCAAGGGTGGACTCTCCACTATTCTGGCGTTGCCCAGGGTGAGAGGCGGCGGGCGGGTGTGGGCTTATTAATAGCCCCCCAGTTCAGCCGCCATGTGTTGGAGTCTACCCCGGTGAATGAGAGGGTCGTCTCCCTGCGCCTTCGGGTCAGGGAACGGTCTCTCACTGTCGTTTGTGCTTATGCGCCTAGCGGCAGTGTAGAGTACCCGGCCTTTTTAAAGTCCCTGGGGGGCGTGCTGGAAAGCACTCCCACTGGGGACTCTGTTATTCTACTGGGGGACTTCAACGCCCACGTGGGCAGCGACAGTGACACCTGGAGGGGCGTGACTGGGAGGAACGTCCTCCCTGATCTGAACCCGAGTTGTGAGTTGTTATTGGATTTCTGTGCTAGTCATGGTTTGTCCATAATAAACACCATGTTCATGTATAAGGGTGTCCATCAGTGCACTTGGCACCAGGACACCCTAGGTCGGAGGTTGATGATTGACTTTGTAATGGTTTCTTCTGATCTTCGGTCATATGTCTTGGACACTTGGGTGAAGAGAGGGGCTGAGCTGCCAAGTGATCACCACCTGGTGGTGAGTTGGATTCGATGGTGGGGGAAAAAGCTGGACAGACCTGGCAGGCCCAAACGCATAGTGAGGGTCTGTTGGGAACGTTTGGTGGAGGCCCCTGTCAGAGAGGTCTTCAACTCCCTCCTCCGACAGAGCTTCAACCAGGTCCCGAGGGAGACTGGGGACATTGAGTCCGAATGGACTATGTTCCACACCTCCATTGTCGGGGTGGCGGTTCGGAGCTGCGGCCATAAAGTCTCCAGTGCCTGTCGCGGCGGCAATCTCCGAACACGGTGGTGGACACTGGAGGTAAGGGATGCCGTCAAGCTGAAGAAGGAGTTCTATCAGGCCTGGCTGGCTCATGGGACTCCTGAAGCAGCTGACGGGTACCGGCGGGCCAGACGGAACGCGGCTCTGGCAGTCGCCGTGGCAAAAACTCGGGCCCGGGAGGAGTTCGGTGAGGCCGTGGAGGATGACTTTCAGTCGGCCTCAAAGAGATTCTGGCAAACTGTCCAGCGACTCAGAAGGGGGAAGCGGTGTTCCATCAACACTGTTTACAGTGGAAGTGGTGCGCTGCTGACCTCAGCTGAGGATGTCCTCGGGCAGTGGAAGGAGTACTTTGAGGATCTCCTCAATCCCTCCGACACGCCTTCCGTAGAGGAAGCTGAGGCTGGGGACTCGGAGGGGGACTCATCCATTACCCTGGCTGAAGTTGCTGAGGTAGTCAAAGAACTCCTCGGTGGCAAGGCTCCGGGAGTGGATGAGATCCGTCCCGAGTTTTTCAAGTCTCTGGATGTTGTGGGGCTGTCTTGGCTGACATGCCTCTGCAGCATTGCGTGGAGTTCGGGAATGGTGCCTCTGGACTGGCAGACCGGGGTGGTGGTCCCCCTTTTTAAGAAGGGGGACGGGAGATTGTGTTCCAACTATAGGGGGATCACACTCCTTAGCCTCCCTGGGAAAGTCTATGCCGGGGTACTGGAGAGGAGAATCCAACCGATAGTCGAACCTAGGATTCAGGAGGAGCAATGCGGTTTTCGCCCTGGCCGTGGAACACTGGACCAGCTCTATACCCTCACTAGGGTGTTGGAGGGTTCATGGGAGTTTGCCCAACCAGTCCATATGTGTTTTGTGGACCTGGAGAAGGCATTCGACTGTGTCCCTCGTGGCATCCTGTGGGAGGTACTTCGGGATTATGGGGTTCAGGGCTCGCTGCTACGGGCTGTTTGTTCCCTGTATGACCGGAGCAGGAGCTTGGTTCGCATTGCCGGCAGTAAGTCAGACCTGTTCCCGGTGTATGTTGGACTCCGTCAGGGCTGCCCTTTGTCACCGATTCTGTTCATTATCTTCATGGAGAGAATTTCTAGGCACAGCCAGGGAACGGAGGGTGTCTGTTTTGGTGGCCGCAGGATCTCGTCTCTGCTTTTTGCGGACGATGTGGTCCTGTTGGCTTCATCGAATCAAGACTTACAGCGTGCACTGGGGAGGTTTGCAGCCGAGTGCGAAGCGGCGGGGATGAGAATCAGCACCTCCAAATCCGAGGCCATGGTTCTCAGTCGGAAAAAAGGTGGATTGCCCCCTCTGGGTTAGGGGGGAGTTGCTCCCTCAAGTGGAGGAGTTTAAGTATCTTGGGGTCTTGTTCACGAGTGAGGGAAAAATGGAGCGGCAGGTTGACGGACGGATCGGTGCGGCGTCCGCAGTAATGCGGTCATTGTACCGGTCTATTGTGGTGAAGAAGGAGCTGAGTCGTAAGGCGAAGCTCTCAATTTACTGGTTGATCTACGTTCCTACCCTCACCTATGGTCATGAACTTTGGATCATGACCGAAAGAATGAGATCGCGGATACAAGCGGCAGAAATGAGTTTCCTCCGCAGAGTGGCTGGGCGTACCCTTCGGGATAGGGTGAGGAGCTCAGCCATCCTGGAGGAGTTCGGAGTAGAGCCGCTGCTCCTCCGCATCGAGAGGAGCCAGTTGAGGTGGCTCGGGCACCTGTTCCGGATGCCTCCTGGATGCCTCCCTGGTGAGGTGTTCCGGGCATGTCCCACTAGGAGGAGGCCTCGGGGCAGACCCAGGACACGCTGGAGAGACTACGTCTCCCAGCTGGCCTGGGAACGCCTTGGGGTTCCCCCAGAGGAGCTGGAAGAGGTGTGCGGGGAGAGGGAAGTCTAGGGGGCTCTGCTTGGACTACTGCCCCCGCAACCCGGTCCCGGATAAGCGGAGGAAGATGGATGGATGGATCCTTTTTTTTAATCCAATCATCTAAGGTCTCTAGGGTTGTCTCCAGTTTTTTTACTTAGTGGTAAGTTGCAACAACCCATGTAGTGCAAAGTTATTCATTAATGCGCCAAATGGTGGCACAGCGAATAGCGCTGCTGTCTCACAGCACCTGGGTGGTACGAGAGGACGTGGGTTTGATCCCTCCTCAGTTTGTGTGGAGTTTGCATGTTCTCCCTGTGTCTGCGTGGGTTTCCTCCAGGTGCTCTGGTTTCCTCTCACAGTCCAAAGACATGCTGTCCAAGTTCCCCCGTAGTGTGTGTGTGTGTTCCACTGATTTAGGGATGAGTGACCCAATGTAAGTATTGTATCTAGCAGTGTAAGTCACCTTGGTGGATAAGGAGTATGGGCTGATTACACTACACAGAGTTCATTGGAAGTCGCTTTGGAGAAAAGCATCTGCTAAATAAATAAATGGAAATGGGGAAAAGAGAACAGGTATAATGCTGAATATTTACAGCCAAATTCCTTACTTCACATACCAGCAGTCATCACCATCACCCTGTAGGAGCTGTTCTTTTTTCAGACAGTTCAACATACTATGTAGTCTTACTGACCAATCACAATAAAGCTGAAAAAGGTTTTATTTCTATCCTGCAGATTTTCACAAGGCGTTTTCAATCACAGATACATGTGCACATTTGAAAAAAGGACATACGACCCTGCTGATATTAATGTGCTTCTTTGTGTGTCCTGCATGCGTACTGCGTGCTTACACTCACAACCCAGCTACCCCCCAAGTACATTCGTGATGTTTTTTAATACAGCCTGAAACTTTCTTGTCAGTATGTTCTGAAATGAAGTTACTCAAGGCCTTTTAGCCTCTGTCCCTGGTCTGTGGAAAATAACAAAGTTGCAAAGGCATTATGTATTGTGGAACACTTTACAGCATGCAGTTGACAGTAATAAGTAGAGGAAAGGAGTATAAACAAATTTATGAATGATATAATGATATAATAAAGACTAGTAAATAATAAAGTAAAATAATAAAAAGCAGGGACACTCCACCACTCCACAAAACAGACAAAGAATAGGACTGAGCCATTTGAAACCAAAGTGTTATCTCAGTAACTCAGTTCACATGATATATCTCGATATTTTGATAATTTTACTCATGAGTATCATTTTAACATGATGTTAGAATACGCCATTATTATAATGTACAATGACTCATCAAAAGAAATAACAAACTACCCAAAAAATGGGCTTTTGGTCATTCAACTCCAGCTGAGCATGTGCACCAGGGAAACCGGTAATAATTGTAATACTACCTACAACCTTCACTTTTTTATCTGACTCAGCAATGCTAAATACTGTGTGACACACAAGAAGCACACAAGTGTTTACAGGTGGTGTAAGGGTTTGGTGTGCTATATAGAAAAGGTAGCCAGTAAGTGTGTGTACCTGCAAAATGAACTTATCTTTTTCGGCATGAATGAGTGACAACGAAGTTACATGTAAAAAACAGGTAACTAACGGCAGTCCCTCTCCGTCTCATCCTTGTTTAATTTATAGATTTTGTTTCTATTGCAATTTAAAAAAATGTGCTTGACCCTCACGTAAGAAAGAGATAGTTCGAGAATAGAACTAAGGTTAAGCTATGAAGGCACAAAACACGTTTTTTATATGACTAGTTCTCCCATTTCCAGTTTTATTACATTTCGGCGCCAGTTTTTTTTTTTTTTTTTCTGAAATAACTCTCCTAACAACACTGCATGGTTCTGTAGCCCAGGGACTGGTGGTGAGTAAACAGAAAAACGTGTTTGGCCATTAGGACATACACAGACCCACAGGCACATAAATCAGTTGGTAACATAAGATACATCCTTCAGATTTTTCAGCCTTTCAAATCAGCTCTGCGTTTTCCTCGTTAATGCATTTAGTCATTCCACGTTTCTCATAGGGAGAAACCAATTGTACCAAGGTCAGAAACCTGCGAAGAAGTTTTGTCTCACTCTCCGTCTCGCTTATTGATTGTGTGACAGCGCGATCCATCAGTGTCGACAGCAGCTGACTGACGGTGTGCTTGGTGAGAACGGATATGTTTCCAATGTGGTGGCAAATCTGAAGCCCGTCATGTGAAAATTTTCGCAGAGATTCGACTCCACAGAGCAGGAGGAAATAAGCGAGGGCCTGTTGCCCTGCAGCTGTGTCAATAAGACCTGGCTTCGTCGGCAGCTGCATCAACACAGGGGCCGCGCTGTTAACTGAGATCATGGTGAGGGATACCTACTTGGCACTGCATCCACAAAACGGCCCAGGCGCTGGGCCACAAGCTAGCAGGAACGTCACTTTCATTCTTCCGTAAAGTTTCAGCCTGTTTCGGATTTTTTTTACTCGCAAATATAATGTGACTCTGTGAAATAAACTGTTGTTTTTATTGCTAAAAGCACCACGATGCCTTCACGGCACTACAGATGGAATCAAAGACAGAAGCCCTTAATTGTTTTTTAAACTGCATAAAGGATGAGTGAATAATTTGCCAGAACTTACAACAAATGTCATGGCAACACTGTGTTAAAAGTTGTTTTGCGGACATGAACTGTTGCTACCGTTTCAACAACTTGATGCACCTGAAGCCAAGAATTTTACTATATTCTTTTATCTTCCCGAATCAGTAGTATGCCCCATGGCTTTACTAATTGATTTATAATTTTGTTAAAGATTACACGGAGTTGTAAGCCATGTTGTTTTATTACACCAAGCAGTATGACACATTAAATGAGCAATAAACTAATTATTGCACACTAATGAGTCCTGTTGCCTAGTTACTGGCCTAACATCTGCAAGTAAGAAATCACTGCTGACTCTTACAGGGAAAGAATTTCTTGGGTTTCCAGATTTCAGCTATCCATTGTTATGTGTGAATACAAAGCTTTGTATTGATGTAGGCAAAAAATGAGTCTTGCAGTGATATGATTCCAAAAGCTGTTCTGTACATTGTATTTAACTAGCAGTCCACCCTGTTGCAAGGACCTATAAACCCCATCATTGCTTGCACCTGCTCTACAGCCCAGGTGTTGTAATTTCTTCTATTAAAACAGAAATTAGCATTTTTTTTTCTTTTATTTAATTAAAGATCAGAAAAAGGAAATATAAAAATCAAAAGGAAATATAAAAATCAAAAGGCGCACTCAATTTCCCAAGCAAGCTGTATGGGGTTTCAACAAGGAATGATGAATGAATGGATGAGCACAACACTGCTCTCACTATGCAGTTAATTAACAGTCAAAATCTACCTCGTTAACAAACATCTATAAATACAAATTAGTCTGACAGTTATACCTTCAAAGGTGTTACAGCATGTGATGTTGAGCCTCATGAGGTTGCTCTGAATACCTGAGTGTACGGTATCATGGTCATGGAGGAGGAACATGCACTGCAGTACATTATAATAACTGACTGATTTGGGAAGACAGATCTTGATCTCTAAAAAGTTGATTAAAGGGACTGGTAACTGGATTGCTCATTAAGATTTGAAAAGATTTCATCTAAGGGCAGCACAAGTGAAGGTAGGATTTGGACCCTGGAGTCATCTGATAATTCCAAATGACTGCTGAGTGACGAAATAAAACCTCTCACCCATCCACATCAATAAAATATCTGCCCGGCTAACCGAAGTCTGAGAGTCTGAGCGAAAATTGGAGGGGACACTTTCAAGGACGTACTGGATCAATCAAGATTTGCGTTTCAGCCAAACTAATAGAAAAAAATAATAATTAAAGAACCACAGAGGAAAACTATACATTCGGACAGCATATAATCTGAGGATGAATAATCTATTGAATGTCTGTCATTTCAGTGTTAATAGCTCTTACACTTATCTTATCAATCTTAACAGTTTAAAGCCATATTATAAATACCAAAATTACTAAGATTAGTTCAAAGGAATTTAATAAGGCCATCAGAATTGTCACAGAAATGAAAAAAAAAAAAAAACATGCTGATGAACTGTTGGATCTTTTAACAAATACCCATAATTACAATCATGAAATCAAAATAAACTAATTAGAGTTTTCAGGGTAAGTTGGCCATGCTAGCCATAACAATTAGATAAAACTAACATTCAGTTGACTGTGAAATTTTAAGGTGCCTCTGGGTGTTTCAGCCCTTAATCTATGTACGGTCATGTGACACAGGCTTAAATGGCTAGTGAAAAATTGCTTCAAAGTCCCATGATGTGAATTCAGGACATCTAAGGCCAACCACGGTATTTTATTTCACAGAATGGGTCAGAAATAGGTTATGGCATGTCGCACAGCATCTGGGGCAAGATACCAAAGCCAACATCTACCCTTTGGTGCCATATTTAACCATGCAGGAAGAGCAATCTCTACTGGGATGTCAGATCCAGTACGTGCTAAGTGTATAAGTATTCTGCAACATTCAGTGTAGTGTGAAGGGTATGTCTTGCCAACCATACTCATGGATTGTACAAATCTGGCTACACATGGACTGTGACTTGTTAGTTTACGATGCATGTGGATTCTGAATATGCCTCAACTTTAAACAAAAAAAAAAAAAAACCCCACTGCAAGCATCGACATTAGAAATGACAGTTAAGAATGAAGGAGATACTAGCTATACAGCCTAAGGCAGAGAGCCGTACTAGCATTTGGCATTTGTTTGCTATTGGACCCCCATAAAACCAGATTTTCGACTTCAGGTAACACTTACAGGCAGTCCCTGAGTTACGAACATCCGACTTATGTACAACCCGTAGTTATGAACAGCACCCCTTACTGACCGGAAGTTAATTTTTTTGTCACCCTTAAGTAACAATCAAATAAAAATTTCATAATTAAGCCTTTTATAGTCAAAATTCGAGTTACATACAATGGTTTGTAAAAACAAGTGGGCGCTATTTTGCGATCCGCATCAAAACATTGCGCATCTACAGCTGTTTGTCAGCTCGTGAGTGGGGCGTGCGACCCCGAGGTAGAGCAAAGATATCCTTCTTTTCAGTCGGACCACGTTGCTGATAACAGTGACTTATGTGTTACTGTATTTGGCTTTGATTTTTTTGTTTCTGTCCCTCTAACCATGGCACCAAAGCATAAATGTGATGCAAGTGATGGTGATGCATCCAAGAAAGGGAAAACGATCACGGTTGAAACTAAAGTGGAAATAATAAAGTGATTGGGAAAAGGTGAAACGCCAATAACGTTGGAAAAGTGAACATTGAAGTTTCTTTAATGTTCTGCACGCACACGCGCACGCACGCACGCACGCACGCACGCGCACACACGCACACACACACACACACACACACACACACACACACACACACACTCTTTCACGCTTTCTCTCCCTATTATAAATACTGTTGTCATGACCCCGCCCGCACCTCAACCAGCAGCTTCAATTGGAGCAGTTGGCTATAAAAGACACTTATAAAAGACCTTTTCTCAGTTGCAGAATCTCACTCGACACAACCTCCCTCTGCGTTCTCAAACCTACCTCGCTTTGCTCTTCCAAGTCCTGTCCCTCATCATTTCCCAGTCCCATTCCACATCTCTTTGATAACGACCGCCCGCCTTGTCCCTCGACCCCAATTTCAGATCCTCGCCTCTGTTCAATTCGCCAAGCGACTGACCTACCATTTGCCCGTCCCCAACCACAAGAGCACGTCTAGTCCTTAGATTCTGAATAAACGATCCTGCACTTGGGTCCAGCCTCCTCCATATCCTCTGTTCATCATCACAGCATAAACATTTATTATCATGTCTTTCTATGCCTCTCTCTATTATAAATACTGTAACGACCCGTGTTACTGTTCTGAGCGGGAAATGTGTTTATTTTAATTGGTTAGCTTTTGGTGACGTACGGGGAACATAAGGAGGTGATTGCATCTGTCTGGGGGCGCTAAGCAGGCTGGGAGGGCTGGCTGTAGGTGCAGGTCCTGAAGGAAATGAGGTCCTCGGACCAAGAGCATCATTTCCCTGTGTGCCGGCGTTCAATAAAACATTCGAGATGAACATCCTTCTTCGCCCCATCCAAACCCACAGCGTTGCACGCCACAACACTGTAGTTACATTTATTATTGTTATTGTTATTATCATTGCATTGTATTATTATTATTATTACTGTATTGTTGTTATATTGAAGATGTTTTAGTGTATCTGGAAGTGTTTCTTTAATGTTTTTTTTGCATAGAAAGGTACGCGATATTTGATATACCAAGACAAACATTTGACAAACTGACGTTAGATGCCCACCGTACCAGACTGTTCCGACTTAAGGACAGACTAAGGATATGGAACTTGTTCGTAATGCGGGGACTGCCTGTACAAGTGTTTTGGTTTAACAGAAATATACTGCCCTGGCCAAGTTAACCACAGCTAAAAATTAAAAAAAGAAAAAACATAGCAAGAAGCTCACAGCCTCTCCTGCTTCTGTGAATGAACTTTAGAAACATAGAGGTTGGGAGGACCTGCAGAAAGCTCACCTGTTATCCAGCAGCCTGTCTTTAGCAATTTAGCATTTGTTTCCAAGAAACACAAATTAACTGGCTCTGGCTATGTTGCAGGGGTTGTGGGGTCATGATGGCATAGCGGTTGGGCCAAGTCCTGCTCTCCTGTGGGTCTAGGGTTCGAGTCCCACTTGGGGTGCCTTGTGACGGTCTGGCATCCCCCCCTCCTCCAGCCTTGCACCCTGTGTTGCCAGGTTAGGCTCCGGCTCCCCGCGACCCCATAGGGGACAAGCGGTTTCAGATAATGTGTGTGTGGCTATGTTGCCTTGAGGATTCATTTGTGTTGGTGATGGCAGGAAGTAGTTGTCTGACTTGGCTATACAGGAACATGTATAGCCTTTCCTGAATTTCTGATTCAGATCACATGCCCACAACTAAAGTTCTGGGTTAAGAAGCTAGTAAATGCTTGTATATGTGATATACAGCATGGTATATAACCATGTGTGTTTTACTACAGAACTGATTCAAAAATTTATTTTCACCGTATGAAAAATTTTTGTATTTTTGTAATTAATGTGATTAAATTTCATTATATACATACATATATAATGTTTTCAATATACATTGTAAACATTATGGAAGTTAATGTGTGACTGTAAATCATGTTCTTATACCACGTTAACTGGTCCTAATTCTTCAAAACGGAAAGAAATTTTGTAATGTTTTCTTAAGGTTAGGGTATATCTTTGGTGTAAAAGCGGGAATGAGTGTACTGCAGTCAAGCAAAAAAAAAAAGTGTGGGCAGGGTTTTAAATATGTGTTAAATTATCCCCACAACAGAATCACAAACCTTTAAAACTGAACACATGCCTCAACGCAATCAAAATGTCATTAATAACAAGTTAGTCACTTTAAAAGTGTTTTAAAAAATGGTATGTTTTCAGATTTCATTAGGAAAGGAAGGGAATTTACATGTGCCTTAAACAGAGAGTCAGTTTGTATTCTCCACAGTAATATCAAAGGTCACTTATTTTATTATGAGGAATACAGTATTTGGATGACAGGCTGGAAAACTGTTTTCAGTTGTTTTTTCTTGTCTCTTTAACTTTTTAAGATCATGTCATATAAGTGTTTTAAAGGTCATGTTCTATGTTCTAACATCAGAGTATTTAAAGCAAATCATGTTCAGCAATTACATTATATATATTATTAATTTTTTCCTCTTGGTAAAGCTTTTAACCTGTCCTTTGTCTCTCAAACTCAACTTTAAGACAAATTCATGCAAATATATTCCACAAGTGCATCAATATTTTGCTTCCCAGGCAACACCAGAAGGCACGTGACAGCAGCCCATGCCCTTGAACACAGCTCATTTGCAACAAAAGCATCCGAGAGAAAGTTATATTTATACCTTATACGTGACCTTTCTTTTGATATGTTTTTTGTGAAAGCTTCCTCTGTTGGAATATTAAAATGTTCGAATCCTAGAACGCATCAGATCACCAAAGGGGTTTCATTTAAAAATACTGCTATGCTCTGCAATTCTGTGGAAGTCTATCTTCTGGTTTTCTTCTTAAGGCTCCCATTTAAGCTCATGTTTTGCAAAGATAAGCATGGAAATCTCAAATTTGCACTTTTAACAGAACCTTCACAGCTATACAAGGAAATCTGGCAAAGCTGTACAGCTGTGATTCCAAACCTCAGCTATGGCTCTTCCTTTCATCACAATTATAAAAAGGGCAGCAAGAATCTGCTTCAGGGACCAATAATGTTTTCAGAAGAACATATCAGGGAATCAGTCTTTTGTAATGGACTACAGTTTGGATTGTTTTCCTGAAGCTAGTCTGGAAGTCAGTGTTTTCCTAGAGACTGAAAGTCCTGAGCCTGGCACTGGTTTAGGAAGAAATGCTTCCAGCACATTCTTTGATTTTGTGTGACCTCCAGAGTCCGGAGAAGGGACACGACTGCCTCAGTAAGGCTTTTCAAGAAGGAAGCAGGTGACAACAAGATAAAGAAGGATAACAAAGTGGCTTCGAAAGTCTTTGCAGTGATATTTTGTCTCATTAAGTTTGTATAGTAATAATACTTTCAGTGATTCCAATACTATGCCTTTCAGTCATATCATTAGGCAGAATTTTGGCTGTTTTGCTCTGAAGCTTGAATTTCAGAAGGACAGTACAGCATGAAAGACCACAGATCTCATCTGCAGCACTTCGTAAAGTGTGTAATTTAGTGCACTGGTGGCCCAGGTGTTCCTGCTGGCAAAAAGTGATTATCTTTCAATGACCATTTTGAATGTTAATGTCACATGGCTGCATCGGGTGATGGGGTCATTCTCTGGACTGCCAAGCAGCAAGAATAAAAGAGTGAAAGAACAAGCTGCATATTAACCTGCAAGGAACAAAAACCAACAAGCTGCTTCACATCCTGGGAAAAATTACAGTCCCAGGAAGGGGCCCTGCAGTACTACACTTAAAAAGGCACTTGGTCTGATCTGCTGTCTGCTAAGAAAATCACCGAATGATGAACAATAGCAAAATAATCAGAAACAGTGCACATTCCACTCGATGGGCTTCAAAAGAGGTTGGGCATGGCAGTGCAGCCATATGTTGGAAGGGCAAAGCCAGACCCCTGAGTTCATTCAATCTGACTTTGCTGCGTTGGAAGGTCTCGGTGGGAGTTGCATACCAAAGACACACCTGAGTCTTAAACCGCTTCTCCTCACTTTCTGGATCCACGTGTCCTATCTCTTTGTAACATCACGTTAACTAGCACTTTTAGCCAAAAGATCACATTCCACATGTGTTCTCCATGCTCCGATCTAATTGTGGAGAAACCGGACTTAGTATTAAAAATGAATAACAAAGAGTGAAGACAGCAGTAGCTAGAGCAGAGCTTTTGCAAGACTGTAGGAGCACCTCCTCTGGAATTATGGGTGTCTACTCTGTGTTGTTGCTTATGTAACCAGCCTTGGCTTTACTGCTTTGCAGCTCTTGTGTAACAGTTTTCCTCGTGGAAAACTGCCAGCAGGCCTCTGCCAGTAGTGGTGGGTTTCTGAAACCACATCCGCCAGTAGACATTCTTTTCCTACTGCCTTCTGTGTGAAACTCATACCTCCAAAAAATAAATAAAATGCAAATTTGTCCAGTTTTCTTTGTATAGACCGTTCTGGGTGACTCTTCTGTGTATTGATTTTGGTCTGTATATAGATTCAGAATCTGTCTTTCTCACACAGAGACATGGAATGCGCACCATGTACAATGCATGGAACATGCAGGAGAAAAGAAATATGTTCTTGAGTTTCACGTTAAAGTGTAGCTGAGTGGCAGCTAACCCTCATCCTGGTTATCCACGCAGCATTGAGGCTTTTGTTCCAGCCTGCATGAAGGAATCAAAGTCACGTGACCAAGCATATAATCGTTTTGCTCAAAACGTACAAATAAAATATTCAAGTGCCAATGCTCATATTTGCTAAAAAAAAAAGTGGTGAAAAGGCCTGATCGTATCTATTGAAGTGGAGTTTGGAAGGAAAGGCTGTCCACTCTTGTTAATTACGCCAATGATTGTAGTGATTCTTGGTGTACAGTTACACTGTGGTGTAACTCTTCTTCAAAACACCTTCAGCATCTTCATCGGTTACCATTTGCCTTTACAGAGATATGAAACCTGCCAAACTGTTTCCAAGTCTATCCACAATCTAACTTTTTATTTGTAATATAACACACACACACACACACACACACACACACACAGTCTGAAACTGCTTATCCCAAGTAGGGTTGCAGCGAGCCGGAGCCTAACCCAGCAACACAGGGCGTAAGGCTGGGGAGGGGGGGGACACCCAGGACGGGACACCAGTCCATCACAAGGCACCCCAAGTGGGACTTGAACCTCAGACCCGCCAGAGAGCAGGACCTGATCAAACCCGCTGCACCACCACACCCCCCCCCCTTTATATAGTACACTAAAATGCAAATACAAACAAAAAGAAAATTGTAGCTTTTACAGCATAGCACCATGTCGGAAGGGCAGATGTATGAATGGGTTAGAAACGTACATTGGAAAAGTTTCAGCTGAACAATGAAATAATATTGGAAGAGGTGATAGATTTTTCTCAGTAATTCTCCATATTAATGTATGCTAATATTGTATTACATTTTATCATTTTTGCTAAAAATCATCCATTCAAGAGGCTTCTAAAATGTAAAGCAAATAAAATGTAAAATGTATTGCAGCCTCATGCTACAGCCGGTATTGCATTGGATCAGTTTTTCCTTGATCCTAAAATGTACATATTGCTTCTAAATGTACAGAATGTACTGCTGCATCAAGGACGGCAAAAAATATGACCCAGAAAAGAAAGAAAAAAGTCCAATCATGCAAAGTCGCCAATGAGCCTTGTATGCTGAGATCCAGCAACAGCGGAGTCAAATATGGAAGGATGAAATTGCACAAAGTTTAAAGCATGACTGCGACACAACACCTGGGACTACAGAAAGCACCCAGAGTACCAAGGTCTGAAGACACTTCGAGCAACGAGTTCAATTTGAACAAGATATAGAAAATATTATGTCTTCTCACTGAAGTGCTTACAGCTGCTGATGTTCAGGATGCACTGAGTTCTGTTATATAGGGCAGAACCATCATCTGACTGGCACTACAAGAAGGACTACCGCAGCCTCAAATTGACAAAGGCTCATGGGTGCCAGTCACCATGGAGAAGTGACCACCACCAATTTGTGGGTACAGAGGTCCCCTTGAAATAGGTGCTCCGCTGGAGCCTTAGTGTGAAACATCAGACCAAAGCCAAACCTACCTCAAACCCCTGACCCGTGCCTTTATCCGGCAGGGTGCACCCCAGTAGCTCAGCCAAAAACTTTGCCATAGAAAACTGTGTTGTTATGGGGCCTGTTCTTGCTCGGCAAACTTTTAGCACCACCTAGGTGTCTTCCTTAAAAGAGTGGATTCCGGTGGTCAGACGAGGAAGGTGCTGTGATTGTCCCTCTGTCTGCGAGGCACATCCAGCCACACGGTGCTCTCCAGGAACTGCGGGAAGAGACTTCTGGGATGAAAAGATGCGCCCAGATTTTTCCACAGTTATTAAATATGCCCAGCAATTTGGTGGAAGTCACAATCCTGGTGCCTTCATATCAGCTCACTGCCTTTCCCGCTGAATGGGACTATTATGGGAACGCAGAGGGGAGGGAGCCCACGAAGGGGAGTGCACAACCTACGGGGAGGAGGCTCGCTTGTGAGATAACGTTTAATCTGTGTCCGGTGCTGGGATTATCCAACCATTTGGCCTCCGCGTCCCATCAAATCTGTGTTTCTACGAGCGATGCAGGACGCCTGGCAGATCTGTGGCAGATCCAAATGTTACAGCCCCATTGCTGCACTGCAGTCCATTGAGCACGTTGCCATTCCTTTGGTATTACACCAGGGCTTTTGTGGTACAAGTGACTTCAGCCCCCTGCGTCACCTGCCAGCCATCCCAATGAGCGATTACAGTAAGAGCCGATGACAAAGTGCGAGGTGCTGCATTCTCGGAAGTCTCTTTAATGAAGCAGCGGACCTTTGGTTCCAGTGAGGTTCTGTTCTGCTCATCACTTTTCCTCTTGAAGTTTCCTGTTTCACGGACAAGCGAAAGAGCGCAACATTTTTATGCATTCGTGCAGATGGGTACAGTAAATACTGTGAGGTCAAGAACGCTCTTATGCTCTCAATTCATTTTTCTGCCTTTGTCCAAAGTGATTTACAACGTGAGGTTTGTACACTAAGGTACATACACTTATAAAACTTACCCATTTACTCAGCTGAGCTCTAAGTGGGTCAATGTAAGGTAAATATCTTGGTCAAGGGAACTACAGCAAGAGGTGGGATTTGAACCCAGGCCTGCAAGGCAACAGTGCACTAACCACTGCCCAACTGAACACACACACACACATTGCCTGAAACTGCTTGTTCCAAGCGGGGTCGCGGGGAGCCAGAGCCTAACCTGGCAACACAGGGTGCAAAGCTGGAGGGGGTGGGGGACACCCAGGACGGGACGCCAGTCCATCACAAGGCACCCCAAGCAGGACTCGAACCCCAGACCCACCAGAGAGCAGGCAAAGGCCAAACCCGCAGCACCACTGCACCCCCCTGTTTGGCTGAACAATACAGTTGAAAGTAATCTTGGGTCACAAGTGCTGCTCCAGAGTGCCACTTGCTCTTCAGTTTGAATTATTTACACATACAAGCCATAGTAAATCACCGGCGTCAGCTGCCTGATGGTTGCAAAAAAAACACATAGACCCTGCGTGACGTTTGCTGTTGTTGTTCCAAAACCGGCTGCACCAGATTCTTTCGCCTTTTTGTTTTCAGGGCAAACTAAACTGGCGTCACGCAAGGACTGGTTTTGTGTTGGAAATCCAGTCCCTCGCAACACCAGCGACAGTGTTTACAGTGTTTGTCACACGCACTCTAAGAGGAAACAGCTGATGGTAAACGATGCGTGGTTCTCCGTTCCCCACGTTCTACGGTGCGTGAGTAGGAGGACCGGGAGGACCGGTCTCTTCAGAACACATCTTACGGAAGCATGAGGAGGTGCTTGTGTTGTATACAAAGAGAGCTTCTCTGCGCCACTTCGGCGCCTCTTATTGCCGCCAACTCTCTCGGCACACGCCGAATACCCGGATACTCACTAAAACAAACATACAGCAAGCGAACAGCTCTCCATGACCTGTATATGCGTTATAACCCCTCCACCCACCTTCTGTCATGCATCAAAATGCAAGCACAGGTGCATTTTTACATTTAAAATGTAACTAGAGTATCTCATCTCTTGCTGTATAGACTCCCAGGAGGTGGTGGGCAGGTGACAGGAGAATAAAGGAGAAAACTCCCTTCTTGCTGCAGCAATTCATCAGCAAAAAAAAGACATTTATCTGTGCCTGGTCACCTTACTGAGCTCAAGCCCCCCCTCCCCAATAGCGTCCGACCTACATTGAGCCTGTGTGACCTGTTGGGGCTTGATGGAAATGTCATCTATCGTCTACTAAGAAAGGGGGGAATAATCGGTTTTATTCATCCAAGCCCAGGGGATTAGCATGTCACTCTCTGCTTTCTGAAAAAGAGGATTCCCTCTTCTTCAGTGAATTCACGCAAAAGAGGAAAAGGACAATACAAATGTCCCATGACCGCGTGAAACTTCCCTTCTTCGAACAGTTTGTCTCGGGCTCACGCGAGCCTGCCTCTTTCTATGAACGAAGAATATTTCTGTCCCACGTTCGTGACGTATCCATCAGCTGCCTTTTTGAACATCTGCAATTATCTAATCCCTCCTCTTACGGCGGAAACTATTTATAATCGCCGTTTCCAGTCTACCTGACTCAAATCAATTTGTATTTCCGAGAGTCATAATCCAGGGATTAATGTGCACGTGACCCGCTGCTCTCTGTAAAGCCCTGACCCCCTCCACCGGCGCAATAATGACCGACAGCCCACTTGTGATACACGCGGCCCTCGTCCACCCGAATGGCTCTCCTCAACACAGGGGGCGGAGACTCCGTCCAGTAAGCCTTTAATTCGGGAGAGGCAGACATGTGGAGCGAGGTGTGTACGCGGCCCCTTTGATGTAGGGGTCGGCCGGCCGTTTCGCCGACTGCTCTCCTCTAATTGGCCGCACGTTGACACATAATACCGCCGGGAGCCGGACAGCCACGCAATCCGTTCGCCGAATGTCTGAAGAAAACGAGCAGAAAGGGCAACGGGAATCTGGTCGAGCCGCTGTTTCTTCAGAAATGACTCTAACAACACAAGTTCCTTCAGATTTCCCGTCAACGCACCGGATCCTGGCCTCAAGCCCCCAGGGCCAGATGCAAACTCTTGAGAGAGTTTTATTCGATCTTCACTGCACCAGTGTCGCCTCCTCGGGGATACGGAGAAATACTAACGGCTGGGGATTCGCAGACCACCGCAGCAGCTGGGCACACTTTGCACAAGTGCTCCATCATGGCCACATTTAAAGCGGGTGCCCTTGTTTTGTAGCGGATGCTGTTACTGACGCTGATTTGTGCCCCCAGTAGCAAAGCTGTGGGGGGTGCAGAAAAGCAGCTGGTTGGCAAATGGATCCGAGCTCCTAAAACTTACCGTAGCCCAGTGTGGAAAGCACAAGTCTGTCTGATTTAGGTTCAATTTTTATTCGTCCAGTCACATTCACACATTTTTCTTCATTTTTTTCTTGTGTTAATGACATCGTGACGCCTTCGTTACAACTAGAAAAGAAATAATTTATCATTTAATGTTCCAGTGTTGCAACGTCAGTCTGGAATAACAAAAAAAATTCAGCCACGATGAGACACGAAAGAAATCCGAGCCTTGCTTTCAGATCGGTATACGCTATAGGATGAACACGTGAGGTTTGTTGGCCCACTATTCCACTTATTTTCGTCACAACCAGAAAACAAGGGCGAAATACTAATATTTATGGGAATTTTTATGATGACGTGTCTTAAAATTTTAAATTTATTGCAATTATTATTATAGGATTAACATTTCCTTAAAATCATGTCATTCCAGAGCATTTGGCAAACGTCTCTGAATTTTAAATCACTGCTAACAAGTAGACTGAGGTGTTAGGGCTTTGTTTCGCGGTGGGGTCACTAACTCACTAACACTCATCATGAAGGCACGGTTACACCGACCTGATATGCAGGCTACCATCAACAACTACAGACTAGTGAGATTCCTGCAGATGAGCCCCCTTTAGGAGAGCATTTTCGTTCTTTGAACTGGAAAAAACGGCCAAATGCACCCGTGCTTCGGAGCCATTAAGAGGACATTACCACACTGCCCAGGATGAACAACCACTGAGGCAAGATGCTTCGGTGTCAGACATGAGTGGTTGTGCACAAAGGCGTGCACGTCAGCGCGGAGGTCAAAACCCTTCAGCGGAACATAAGAGGCGAGGGTGCAGTGCTACGAGACGTAGGCGCGCTGCCTGTTGTCCTCAAAAGCATCTGATGCCATACAGAATGACAGGTAAGAAGCCAAGTACCTCCGGCTGAGTGTTCATCGTTGGCTTCGGACTCGGAGACGTATCTGTTACTCCCCAGGTAGCTACTGCTTTGCTTTTCGCTGAGAGAGTACTGCACTTCCACGCCGCGGCGATAAACGTCACATTTTTATGTTTAAAACCAAAATGTGCCTGCACCTCCTTGCTGTTTCAGCAACATTCTACCGAAAACGTACCGAGACAAAGCAATTGTGAGGAGCGTTTTTGTGGTGCACGGGAGCGCAGGCCTCACGCATCTTCCGGATTATGGGCCGCACCTGAGGAAGAGACAAGGCCTAGGTGTGGCGGAAGCGTTTCAACTGACTGACGGAGGAAAGGAGTTTCCCACTGCTGAATAAGAGCTGGACTAACCGGTGATTTAGACTGCAGGCGCAAGCTCCTTTTCGTCTGTTTGGTTACGTGTTGTGTGCACTGCTTGTTTTACATTTCTGTTAAAAACCCAGTGCACCCTGTACCGCCTCCCGCTCGGTCACTCCCCGGATTTGGTGTACCCCAGAGAGTTACACATAGCTGAAAAATACACCCATTTACATTAACAGCTTTCCTAGTCGGGGATCCAAACCCTACAACCTAGACAGGATACCAATCCATCACAGGGCAGCCACATGCGCACGCACTCCCTCACCCCTTCACACACTGCAGGCAAGTTAGCGTCACCACTTCATCTCAACGGCATGTTTTTGGATGTTGGCAGGAAACTGTAGCATTTGGAGGAAACCCACGCAGACACGGGTAAAGCGTGCAAACTCCACACAGACTGAGCAGGATTCCAATACAATTAAAAATACATAATCTTGAAAACTGTATGTACAAAAATTTGTAACATGAATAGCCAGGGTACTACAAATAATAAAATGCTACACATACAGTTTAATCAGCTGGGGTTGAATTATCTAATATTCCACCTACATGTGATTGACTGAGCAATGAAAAAATCATATTCAATATATTTCAGTCATTATCTCAGACCTTTACATTTATCTGACACTTTTCTCCAAAGCAACTTACAGTGTTAAGATTACAATTATTTATCCATTTGTACAGCTGAGTAATTTTACTAGAACAATTCAGGGTAAGCATGTTGCTCAAGGGTACTACAACTAGAGGTGAGACTCAAACCTACAACCTTTAGGTCCAAGGCCAATAGCTCTAACCACTACACTACCAGCTGCCCCTTCTGCAGCATAATTAATTAAGCATTAAAAACAACAATGCATTATGCCTCCTTTCTTCACCGCCAAGATGCTTCGAAACAGAATACCACATGCAGAACAAATTCAAAACCTGACTTATCTGCTGTTACTAGTGCTTTGCCACAGCAACGGAAGGCTAGAAAATCCCCTTTAGATTAATTAATTAACATGAACTAATTAATTAATTTGTATTAATTTTTGCATCACCAAAGATAATGACTGTGAAGCCATGTAGATTTGCAAAGCTTCCTGGAATTGCATCCTAAAATAAACTTTTAATATAGTTCACTTTACAAAAGATGTACATAAGGGAACGTGGCACTCTGATATAGTTAGGCAGTAATGATTACCTTGGTGTCTGAATTAGCAATAACCTTTAGAACACATCAAAATTATAGTAAGTTATGTTAGGACATTACCTTTTTTTCATTTTATACCACAAGGGTCATTTGTGCCACGTAGATTATCCAGTACATTAACCCATTAATTACCTTCAGCCCATGTATTGCAGGCAGATACCCCACATAATAGGAAAGAACTCACTTATGATGTGATGGTTGCTGGTTCAGGTTCGAAAATGTGGACTGCTGCAGTAACCTTGAGAAAGGTACTTCATCTAAAATGATGCCATGAAATCAGCAACTATATAAAGAGGTAAAAGAGCAAGATGATTGGGATCAAAGCATCAGCTAAGCAACAATAACAGAAACAGTAAAAGTGAACTGTCTCTACCTGTGTTTGTCAGTGCTGCACTAAAGGCAAAACATTAGAAGCAAGGGGGGAATGTGGTAAATGTGGTACATGTGCCCTCCCCATGTCATTCCAGGCCTCATTAAACAATCCTGCATTGGTTATTATGGTCTTTTCCTGAAATTCCCTTCAGGAGATACATCGAGAGCAAAACACATGTAATTACTCACACTGCAGCTCATACAACGCAACCTCAACTCCCTTAATGATTTTTTTTCACACCTTTCTTAACATACAAAGTCGTGACTACTTTTATTGCTAGAGCAAAGCAGGCAGAGAAAAAACAGCGATGGAGAGACTGTTAAGTCTTTAATGTCTGATCTTCTCACATGTTCCTCCAGTTGTGGAACTGGAATTCAGCTACGGACGTCCCTGGTGACGATGAAAGCTCACAGCGAGCAGAGCTGCATAGAGACTCAAACCTTCCCCACGACCATCTTTGAAGATAAATAACTTGGGGTTTGACAAGTAAGACATCCTGGAAGCTCTTCTTAGTTTTTGTAGGGCAAAACAAGAAAGACAAAGACAACCAGACCCTGGAGTGAGGAAAATATGTCAGATCAGGGAAGGGAAAAACTAAACACTAATTAAATAAATAATACAAAAGTACAGCTTGATAAAACAGCACTATCATTATGTTCTATCTTTTATTTTCATGTGTTTGTGGAATGTAAAATTGTATTACAGTCATTCAGATGTACTAATGGCCCATTACATTTAGCTTAAACGTAACAACATACTAATTGTTATTTTAATGTTTGATTTTTTTATGTTATTACCACTGCACAAGATGACAAAGAAGAACTAAAAACATTAATTCCAAAATTAATAGAATATCCAAGTCTGTTAATATTACACAATCGTTGATAAAGTAATTGAAATCTAAAGATCAGAAAGTGAAATTATAGTATGGTAGGTGTTCACTTTATGGGCATGTTATACATTAGAACATTTGTGATTTGAGCAAAGTGTTGTTCTTTCTCATTTTTGTGTATCGTGTATTGATCATGGCAAAAAAATAGTTCCATTGATATATAGACATGCACAAATATTTGCTCAGCCTTCAACAGGACATGTTGCCATGGATAGAGCTGATATGGATTTACTGAAAGCACAGAGGGCAACCTAAGGCTGTTCCAGAACATGTTGACCCTACTTACAAATTCAGGATGACAGGAAAGGAGACTAGTACTGTAGTGCAAGATGATCACAAAGCCCAGCATACAGCTGTAGAGCCTGGATATTTTCATGTCTTTTGTGGACTTCTCTGGATACTATGATTTCTTAACCCAAGGATGACATTTGTGGGGTGGTTTCCGACGCCAGGAGGAGTTCTCCACGTGGCAGGTTGTAAACTGCTTAAGCTCCTCCCCCAAACTGTGTTAAACTGTCACAACCTATTGTCTTTTCAATTTTTTTGAAATGTATGTTTTTTTCTTCAGATGTTGCTGAAACATGTTCATTCAATTTTAAATGACTTTCAAAAAATATCGATTTGCTTTTTTTGCCAGGCAGTACTGCGATATCTTTCCAAACACTTCAATTGCTGTCGTGTCAAGGGTCAAAGTAGTGCGTCGCTGCTCACTAATCCAGCCAGTTTTGTGCAGCTAAATTCTCTTTAGTTTGTTTCACTACTTATCAAAGAACTAATTTTTAAAAGATGGTTAAATTGTTTTAGACAGAGAGAAATTTGTGTAAATCTGTTTGAATATAGAGCTTGTTGTTAATTGTGCTGGTTTGTTGAGCTTGTTAGAACCCTGACATACTGCAAAATACATTTATATTAATGTATTTGCCAGACACTTTTCTCCAAAGTGACACACAACTCAAAGGTAAAAAAATACTTTACTTACAATTAATTTACTTAATCTAAAGCACCCATTTGGTCTCAAGCAGGTTGCATCCTTAGTGATTATTTGTATATATAGATATCCTTTGTGCTAAAGGGTCTATGTGCAGGCACTTGTTTAACCTGATGACTGAGAACTTAACAACAGAAATACTTTCTTGAAGCAAAGGTTACGTGAGTTACTCACTGGCAGCATTTCACACTCTACTGTCCTCCTACAAGATGAATCTTTACAGCATTTTCAAATGTCACTATAACGTCCATCTATCCATCCATCCATTTTCAACAACCGCTTGTCCCGAGTGGGGTCGTGGCGAACCGGCACCTTACCCACAACGCAGGGCACAAGGCTGGAGGGGGAGGGGACACACACAGGATAGGATGCCAGTCCATCGCAAGGCACCCCAATCAGGACTCGAACCCCAGACCCACCACACAGCAGGCACTGGCTGAACCTGCCGCATACTGTAATGTGTTATTGTCTAATTATGTATACTTATTTTTTTTTCTGTCAGTTAAATAGGATTTTAATATAAAGCAGACCATTATACAAATACCTAATGTGCTTATGTCAACATGACAGAAATATACAATTTTTCTATCTGGGGCTGAAACTGAATCCTGCTAAGGACTGCAATATGCATTAAACACTGTTTCAGTGGGAAATTTATGAAGTGTTTGTCATTCTGCGTGCAGTATGTGTGTGGGTCTGCCTGTTTTCAATTGAATGGAAAAGAAACAGAGGTCTTACAAGAGAAAAACAGTGACTCAGTAGTATCTGCCTCAAAATACACCCACATGCTCCAGTATAACTTCTCACATATGTTGCAAGAAACTGTTGAAAGTTTGCTGCATACCTTCTCCAGCCTGCATAATGATTTCATACTGCCTTCCCTAAAAATAATTAGAAAGAAAAATCAAAATGGTCCGGTGCACTTTATACCCCCTAAATGGGATTCCAGGAACTCACAATTTTTGTGGTACAATCTCTCTTCAAGAGATTACACAGATCTAACGCAAACTCTCCCGAATGAATCCATTAGACGTATTTTTCAACGTGTTTATAATTATTAAGCTGGATTCGATAATATCAGAATATAATGTAGGCCGTAGGCATCCTTTTCCGCTGTCATCCTGCTGGTGGCACGAGTGACTAGCGACTCCGATCCGCTGGGTCTGGTTCCGGAGCCACAAGCAACAGCCACCACACCGAGCACATGCAGGCACGTAATAACGCAGGATGCATTGTCCTCGTCAGCTCATTTCATCAGTGCAGCAAAGCACATCGATAGAAAGTGTCTCCTAAGACAATGACACTGCAGTCCATATGTAGTACAGCTGGAGGTGAGTGGATTTGAAGAACATAAAGGCAGGGTGTCCTTCCTTCGCTTTCTTCCCCAAGTCGTGCGGATCCCTCGGGGTCGCCGCCTCTTATGTTGGATATCTCTTCTTTAAGCTGGCTCCCACTGGAGGACTGATGTCCAGGGAAGAGTGAGAAGTGCTCATTCTTCCCTCCACCTTTCCTGTGCGCCCCTGCTCCTTGTGCTGGAATTCTGCTGCTCCCTGGGGGACTTGAGTGGTGTTTTGGTGAACGGCTCCCCCTGCTGGTCACTTGAGGAAACGGCGCTAAAGCGTCGCGCCATTTATAAAGACATCAATACAAGTTAAGTCAAGTCAGCGGGCGATTCAGCGAAAAGCCATAGGTTTATAGTTGCTTGCAATTTTAAAATGCTCTATATTCACAGATCCAGAGCCATTTTCACTTGGGAAATACGTATAATGAGTTCAGGGCTGCTCCCACCAACCAAGTTCTACAGAGCTTTACATTTTCGTGAACCAAAATCATCCTTTATCATAGAGTCTATGAGAGTAGTGCACTGACTCACTGTAAGGGTTGGACTTGGACTACTGGCACATTCTTGTGACCTCAGATGTGTGGTCAGAGTCCATGTTATTGTTACCATAGCTATGACATCCTTATTCCCCTGAAACCTTTTTTCCAAGGTCGACTGATTGATGGAGCAACTTTACGAGATTACTTACGCACAACTTGGCACAAGCTACTACAGCAAGAGTGGTGGGATTCGGACTTTTTGTAACGCGTTAGATAGTCCCAGAGACAACACTACCGGCTCTCCCCGTATTATATTGAAAATAATATATTTTATAACATGTATTTCCTCGGTGTGTAGAAACAAGTTTCTTAGAGCACGAGCCCAAAACGCGTCAGCGCCTCCAGCCTTTTTTTTCCCTTCGCCATCTCTTTAAATCGAGGCTGCGGCTTTTCCTGCTTGCGTCATTTCCGGCGGGACACGCGCTTCCTTGTTTACGTGCGCGAAGCGCTCGCAGCAGCAGCAGGGTGTCGTCCAGCGTCTGCTGCCGGTCGCTGCAATCATTGGCAATGGGAGAGGACGGGGACGGAGAGATAATCGAGCATCACGTCAACGAGGAGATGGAGAAGAAGAGGCGCTTCGCCCGGCGGCCCGAGTCTTTCCTGGAGAGTCTCACTCTGTCCGAGAGGGAGGGACACAGCAGCACGCAGTCCTCGCACCGGCTGCTGGCGTACAGCGACGCGCTCATCTCCATCATCGCCACGGTCATGGTGGGATCCGCGGTCGGAGCGCCGCAGCGTCCCTGTCTCTCTGCCGCTCGCTGACACATCGTCGTGGACACCGATTGCCAATCGCTGTCGCTGACTGCCACCCGCTGACATATTTGACACAGATTGCCAATTACTGTCACTCACTGCCTTTGACTCGTACTGTCACTAACTGCCAATCACTGCTGCTCACTGATTGCCACCCACTGTCATTGACTTCCATCCACTGGCGCTAACTGCCATTCACTGCCATCCACTGACACCCACTGTCACTGACTGCAACCCACTGACACTCACTATCACTGACTGCCATCCACTGACGTATTGACACCGATTTGCCAATCACTGTCACTGACTGCCACCCACTGAATGCCACCCACTGACACTCACTGCCACTGACTGCCATCCACTGATATATTGACACAGATTGCCAATCACCGTCACTCACCGCCCTTCATGACCCGTATTATCACTAACTGCCAATCACTGCTGCTCACTGATTGCCACCCACTGTCATTGACTTCCATCCACTGGCGCTAACTGCTACCCACTGACGCTCACTGTCACTGACTGCAACCCACTGACACTCACTGCCACTGACTCTCACTATCACTGACTGCCATCCACTGACATATTGACACTGATTTGCCAATCACTGTCACTGACTGCCTTTCAATGACCTGTACTGTCACTAACTGCCAATCACTGCTGCTCACTGATTGCCACCCACTGTCACTGACTTCCATCCACTGGCGCTAACTGCCACCCACTGCCATTCACTGCCACCTACTGACACTCACTGACCCATACTGTCACTGACTGCCAAACACTGTATCTCACTCCCGCCGACTACCACTCACCCAGATACTAGGGGGGATGCTGCACTTCACTGTTTGTTCTTGATGACTGCAGTGTGTTGGCCTGGGGGTTGTAATGCGTTGATAGTGTCACAGGAGCAGTGAGGGGGTGGGGCAAGGGTGTGCCCCCCACCCCCCAGTGTTGAAGCCTAATATACTTCACCAGTATTATTTTATAACTCCACTGAATGCAATTGATGAACATTTTTTGGTCCCCCAGGACTTGATAAGTTTTTAGTCCCCTGGACACTATGTCCCCTGTTAGTCCATCTTTCATTTCACAGGTCTGAAATGTCAGGATGTTCCCAAAATCCTCCAGTAAACGCACCAGTGACACTGCAGCATTTCTTCTTTGCAGGACCGGTTTTTATCATCAGTGGTTTGTTGTGGTGACAGTTATTTTCCTTTTCAGATATTGCCTGTTGCACACACAAAAATTCAAGACAACGAGGTAAAAATATTATGTATGTATGTATGTATAAATATTAAAGTAGGTCATACTGTCATACTGCAGTCTAAAGGTCTTGGGTTCAAATCCCACTTCTCTGATAGTACCATTGATGAAGGTACTTTGAGTTTATAAAGTAAGAATACCTCACTGTATAAACTGGTACATCATTGTTTAGCATCTAACACTGTAAGTTGCCATGTAGAAATGACTCAACCGCTTAGCGATCCATAGTAATAATTTTCCCATATCATTTGTTTGAAGTACAGGGGATATAATTTAGATTGTTCTAGAATCAAAAGTGTTCAGGAGTGCTGTGTGACTCAACAACCTTTTTTTCCATTTATTAGGAATTAAGGGAGAGTTTGCAGCAGCATCTCACCACAAAGATCGCAGTCTATCTGATGACATTTTTAATAGTGACTGTTGCATGGGCTGCTCATATCAGGTAAGAACTGTTCACCACCTACATGAAATCAACATTATTTCAAAGGCAGGTGTTGGAGATAAATCAACACTTCATATCTCAACATCTGAAGTAAATGAACACTAAGTGTCATAAAATTCTTTTTTCTCACAGATTATTCCAAGTAATAGAACGTATTGATGACTGTCTTGCACTTTTAAATCTTGTAAGTATAGGTCCAGTGGACTGGGAGTGTGCCACTTTGGCATTGCTATCATTAAGCATCTACTTTAATGCAATTATGACAATGACGATGATGTCCGTCCATCCATCCATCCATCCATCCATCCATCCATCCATCCATCCATCCAATTTCAATAACTGCTTGTCCCGAGAAGGACCACAATGATCCAGAGCCTACCCCTCAGAAGCATTGGGTACAAGGCTGAAGGGGGTACACCCTGGATGGGATGTCATTCCATCGTAGGGTAGTGACACATACACACACACACACACACACACACACACACACTGATTCATTCACACACTGAGGACAATTTAGAGTTGGCAATCCCCCTGAACTGTATGAGGAAACCAGAGCACCCGCAGAAAACCCACACAGACACGGGAGAACATGCAAATTCCACACAGACTGATCAAACCCACATTCTCTCACATCATCCAGTTGCGACTTCCTGTGCCATCACAACAATAACCAAGCAGTAGTAATTTTGAATATTTTATCAGTTATTCATGATGCATTATTTGTAATATGACTTGTGCTCTTTTCCTTCAGGCGTGTATGATGCTGATTACATTCCTCCCGTATACTGTGAGTGCTATACATGTTTATACTGTTTATCTTAAAAGGAGCAGAAACACAATCACATGACCTCCAGTGGCACACTGAGAAGTGTGTAACCTTTCATTCACCTAATTTTATCAGCGATAAATCGTACGCTCGCCTGCCTTAGACGGTCGCGGCCGTTCCGTTTTCCGCACGATAGCGTGGTACTCTTTGCTGAAACAAAACATCTTAATTCCTCCTCTAGTTCTCCTTGATGGCTGCCTTTCCAGAAAACATCCTTGGAATTCTGCTGTTCTGCAGCTGTGTCGTCGTGATTGGTCTGATACAGGTACTGCGGAGCCGATGCCGCACATCGGCTACGGACGGTGGTATGGTCTGTCTGCAAAGGCCTGCGTCCGTAACCGCGAAACGATACTTTCCTCTCGGCAGGCGCTCATCGTTTTGTATGGATTTAGCCGACCTCATCTGCTCAACGACCAGATACAAGGGTCTCAAAACCAGACCTTTTATAAGCACCACATCTTGAAAGTCATTTTACGAGTCCCTGCTTTCTGCTTCTTCGCCGGTGTTTTTGCCTTCATCTATCCCCCACTGGTGAGTGGCACTTCACACTGGTAGCAGCACTGCTTTTCATCTAACGGAATGCCTATTTATAGATTGCAGTTGAGTCCTAGAGAAAGTCTTAAGTCGCTTCTAGAGCATCGCTGGGGGTGTGCGGATTTTAAAAAGAAAACCACGTAGATTTCCGCAAATTAAATTCTCAGCTCAGTGTTATTTCATTTGAAAATTTGATTTTAATTGCATGAAAAGCCCCGGGTGATTTGCATCACGCTTCATGGCCAGTTTAAATTGAATAGGCTAAGGAAAGTGGTCACGTTCGATCAGAAACGATAACTCTTTCTCCCCGGAGGGGCGTTTTGAAGTTCCCTTTTTTTTGTGTTTCTCCCCATTGTCTTGCAGTCCTATGTTCTGCTGGCTGTCGTCATCTTCTTTCCTTACATCTCCCAGTTTTTGCAGTGGTGTTACAGTAAAGCTTTTGGTAAGGAAAAAAAAATACAGGTTTTACTCTCTAAAAAACCTATAAATTCATATATTCTACAGACAAAAATATTTAATATTTATTCCATTTATGATAATGTTGCTATTTCCAGGTGTTTCTTCACTCTGTTGATTACAGTGCTAAGTACAGTTCTGTTAATGACTCAGTGAAAATACACTGCTGAACTTTAACTTTTGGAAATCAGCTGTCCTACAGAGGTGAGGGGGAAAGGTGTGATTAGATTACAGATGAACTTGTACCTAATTAGAAAGTGCTAGATCATAGACCCAATATAATGAAAATACTGGGGTCTCGATAGGCTCGTTTATATTAACATTTAGTGTGTGTGTGTGTGTGTGTGTGTGTGAGAAAGTGAGAGAGACAGCCAGTGGTCATGTCTAGTGGATATGATTATTAGTAATTCCACATTATATTGTGCAGAGCAATGTCTACAGTCCATGATGGTATTTAAAATCACACCTTGAGGAAACCGCTGGTAAAAGAATAGAAGATAGAAGAGTTTCACATTTTAAGAAAGGTTTCTTCATTTTCAGATGTTATGTAAATTTTATTTATTTTGCTTTTACCGAATAAAAAGCAGACTGCATGGTGGATGTGTGTGTATTTTCAGGCCAAAGTGAGGAAACGTCTGACCCCATGCTCTTCTACTCGTACCACCCCAACGAGCCTCTCAGCAAAGAGCGAGTAGAAGCGTTCAGCGATGGGGTGTATGCCATCGTAGCCACATTGCTCATCTTAGACATATGGTAAGTCAACTGCTGCTCCCCGTTCTTGTCATTTACCCTTCGTTTCTGATACATCATGATACGCGTTCAAATCATTTCATACATTGGAAAAACTGAGCTGCAACAAGTTCTTAAGCTGGAAGAGAACTCGATGTTTTTTACCTTGAGCCATAGCCACTACATTCAGCCTAAGCAAATCGGTACGGAGGACCTGACCTTAGAGAAGCAGCTGTTTGATTTGATGTGTTCCTCTTTGGGCACTGCATGGGTAGTCTTCTGTTTACCTTAGTGAGCACTTCCACAGTAAAGGGACTGTTGTAACAACATGACCAGACCTTCAGGACCACGTTTTGACCATGTTTCGCCTCCCCCATGTGCCATTGGGGTGTGCAGTGAGGACAATGTGCCAGACCCCATGGAGGTGCAGCAGAGGTTCAACAGCAGCTTGGTGGATGCCCTGCAGGAGTTTGGCCCCGAGTACCTGGCTTACTTTGGCTCCTTTGCCACCGTGGGCCTGCTCTGGTTTGTCCACCACTCGCTCTTCCTGCATGTGACCAAGAGCACCCGACTGATGGGCCTCCTCAACACCTTCTCCCTAGCCTTCGTGGGTGGCCTGCCGCTGGCCTACCAACTCACCCACGAGTTTCCCCGCCACTCTCACAACGAGCTGGAGGCCATCCAGATCAGCTGTGTCATTATCTTCTTTGCTGGCCTTTTCCAGCTTGCCATCTGGGTGGCGGCACTCTTTAACCAGCGGGAAACGTTGCACCCGTATGTGCACTACGGGGGGCAGGATCACACCTTCATGCTCGCAAAGCTAGCGGTCTACCCATGCGTGGCATTGGGGACCTTCTTCGTAACCTGCGTGCTGAGCCGGTTCAGTGCCCCTGTCTTCCACCTGGCGCAGATCGGTGTTCCGCTTGCCTTCCTGCTGCTGCGCCTCCTGGTGAGGGCTGCCCTGGCAGTGCTCCGCTGGTTCTTCCGCCCGTCCCACCCCGCCGCCCCTTTCAGCGATGTGCTCACCTAGCTCGGAGGCTGATGCACAGTGGCATCAAAAGTCCTTTCAGGGCATTGATGGTAGAAAGGAAAAGGTGGCATTCGGGTATTGTTGGCACGCAGAGCGTTTTACCGCACATAATTTCCTGCCAGTTGCACTTCCTTATTTTCCTCTAATACATTTTTTTAAACAGGGCGGCTTCAAAGCTTTAAATTAGAATTAAAAAAACGAAGCCATTTGTTTCCTCTTGAAACGTTAAAAAATTAATTTGCTCATAATACAACCATACAAAAACTTTGGGCACCCAAAAGTGTAAGAATATGAATATGAATATCGCATGAGAATAACCACACAACTAACCAAATGCATCTGTTGTCCAAAGTCTGATGGCTCATGTCTCGGACCAATAATCTACATACTTTTTCATTTCAGAATTCAAGTGTTGCATAGGAATGATACCTTAACTTATATTTTGCCTTATTTAATTTTTAATTTAACTGACCAATGAATTTTTCAAGGACCTTTGGAAACACCAATAGATGGTACTGTGAAAGGAAAAGGTGCATTTAACAGAAGGCGTCCAGGCGCTGGAAATAATAAATAATAGATACTGAACATGTGTGACTAATGACCCTAAAAACTAGTTGGAAGAGAGCGTCTCAGGTTTTTCCAAGAAATAGTCTCCGTCCAAACGTACAGTTTTAGGATACATTGGGGAAGCATGATTAAGCCTTAAGGGGGGGTATGAGGCAGTGATTGATGACACAGGTATCCCCTTCTGTCACTATGGGAGTAGGTGGAAAATGGAGCAGACCACTGTAGTGTGTGAAAGTCTACGGCAGGGAGGTGTTTGGAGAACAGCAGGGTATTTGAGGTTAGTGTACTTGAGGGCTCTGATCAGCCACATGGTAAACCTTCATCTGCACTTCATCCCATTGTTGAAAAGTGGAATACATTTTATTTCCCTTATTTCATCTGGAAATGGAATGTAGTTGTGCAGTTGCCTAGTTAGATGATATATACGAATACAAGGGGTCAAGTGGTTGATCTGTAAGGTTTTTCAATGACTTTAGCCTGAAGCACTAATAGATCAGTCTTATTATGAGTGTATAGTTGTTCAGAATGGATATCTGAATATTTTGCATTTCAAGTAACAGTAATTATAACTGTGCTGATTACAAAATTAAACCTGGGAAACACTAGGGTTTAGTTCTGGTCCAGGTGGTCCTCCACTTACAATATGTGTAACTTACAACTCGGCTCGACTTTCGACAGCCTTCCTGTTAACCTCATAATATCGAGTCCCAACATTTGTTCGTAATGTCTAACAACGACCACTCTGTCCTTTGAAGGATAACGTTGGTTGGCCGGTGCTGCCGCAAGGTAATTTCTTATTGACTTACTATGTCTGTCAGTCATTGTTACTGTTATGCATTTACAAAAGCACTTTTTATTTTATTTTTTTTATCTACAGAATGTTTTGTCTGTCATTTCATTCAAGTTACCTTTTATTTAAAATGACTAGAAAGCAAAAAAGTGAGTATTGAAAAGAAAAATGAAAGATCTAGAAATAAGTGAAAATAATACATCTTGAAAATATTAGAATGTATATACATTAAATAATGTATAGTACATTTATTCTGTTCTGTATTACTATTACTTTAACATAAATAATGTGTGAAATAAGGAAAAAAAAAACAAACATTCATGCATTGTTTATACATCCTTCTGGTTAATTTAATGTAACTGGATTTTTGACTAATTTATAACAGGGTTGTCAGTACAGAACCCCATCGTGTGTTGAGGACCATCAAATTAGATCACATTTGGTAGCAATCACTGTGAAAATGTTTTGAATGGAAATGTTTAATTCATAGACTTTTCTATACATTGTTACTTATTTGCTGGTTTCATGACATCATGAACAGCTGTTTCAAAGTGAATTAGAAGCCCTATAGTAGAAAGGAGGTTATATTGCATATAAGTATATTGCATTTAGTCAGTTTTTGATATCAAGGTACCCACGGTACTCAAGTTTTGCACTTCTTTTTTATATTTAAGTACCTATATATAATTAAAAATGCACTGAAAGTAAACAGTAAATTGTGCGCTTAAACAATTTTGAAGACGTGAAAATGTTAGCATTTGACTTGTCACAGTTAAATAGAAGAAAACGTGTAAAGAAAAATTTATTATATTAGTTAAATATCAGTTTCAAAAACAAGTTGAGCATTTGTATTTAATGGATTTATATCTGTTGTGTTTAACAAGTGTGTTCAAGATGAAGCTGGACTTGTTTGGACAGACAGTGAATGTAGGTATATTGGTTGTATATCAAAAGTATCTGCCCAATTTTTATTGTTTTCATTCATATTCTTGAACTTTTTTATACTAAAACTGTTTGTGGGTTTTTTTTCTTTTTTTTTTAAACTTAAGTGTTGGTAGCCATAATGCTGTACAGGGCAGTTATGTAAAAACGGGTGGTATTCAGCATTAGCTTTGGTTTAAAATCACAGCTTCAGAACACTGCATTTCATTAAATTCTACCATATACTTAATCATACCTTATATTTTAACCACTAATGAGTTTTCCCCCACATACACATAATAGAGTGTATTGTAGTACGATGGCATTTCTATGGAATCTTTGTATTATTACTCTACTAAAGTAAAAAAAAAAAAAAAAATTAAAAAACACACACAGTTTTGCTGTTTTTGTCAATAAACCTTCAAGAGCTGCTTGCACTTTGTGTTTTTAGTAGTTTTTGCATTTTTATGCTGCTGTGACAAACTGCTCTGGGTAAGAAAGGGCTAGACATTGAAAGAATTGTTACTGCAGCAAATCATGTCGTAGCATGGACAATTCTGCATATTCTAATCAAGGTATCAGTGTACTGGATTCTGATAAAATTTTGTTTTCAGTCTCACATTAGTGGTAATGGTATTTCAGGGTTTCATTAGCATCAATAAGTTCTCATTCTTCCCTCCCTTAGGTTAAATTCCACTTTAAGTTAAAAACACTTCTCCTGTTCTTTCAAAACATAACTTAGAGAAAGTCTTTGGGATAACTAAGCTTTGACTAAATAGCTGTAGGTTTGATTCCAGAGCGGAAGGTGTTAATAGCATAAAACTGAACATGTGTTTATATGCCAGAGTATTGGTCATCTGTTCATATTGAGCGCTGTGTCAAAAGTAAACTATGTTGTTTTAGAGAATCCAACCACTAATCTTAAAATATTATTTACTGTAACTTTAAATCTTTATTATTTAACTTGGTCACATCAGTAATACAAGGACCCTGTGTCGTTTCAAAAACATTTTACCTTTTTTCAGATTTCTATGAATGGCAACAGGTTCACCAATATAAAATTAAAGATAATATAAAAGATATATTAATCACCATGCATCACATAACAATGTAGTAATAAAAATTGCTTAATGTAGAACAGGTTTTGCTCGTACAGTGTATGCCACAAATTTCTCCCCCACTGTCCTTGCACTTGTTATTTAGCAAGCAACATTTAAATCTAGGCCGTCACACAAGCCTGACATAAAATTGGGAAATTAATCCTTGATTTGAACAGATAAAATACAAACCAGAATGAAAAATTATTCTCAATTAAGACAGAACTAACGTTGCTGCCTAAAACAAGATATGATATTCATCCCTTGGTTAGTTTTTATTGGTTAAGTTGTACACAGAAACTTAAAAGTTGTACTTTGCACAATAATGAATGGTATTTTCCCCACATATTCCACATCTACTGTCTAATGCTGACAGATGACGATTAATGAAAGAGTAATAGTTTTTATTTAAACACACAGGACCTCAAGCAGTTTTGAGGTGCTTTTTTTCTATTGTTTTTTTTTTCTTCAGGAAAAAGCTATTAAAAACTTACTTTGAAAGTTTTAAAATGCTGCTTTAAACAAAGGAAAATATGCACCAAAATTTGTAGTTTAACAATTGTATCGTACATCATATTGCTGGTAGAAGGTCCTGCAAAGGTCAACATCAAAAATAAGATCTCCATTAAGTGGAACCTGGTCAATAGTATTAAAAAGTCAATTCGTTCTTTGGGATGTCACTTTAACTGAGCTTCGTAAAACATTATAAAATTGAAAAATTGTTTCTCCAAACAGTCATGGACAAGTTACAAAAATATCTATCTGCATCAACATCTTTTTGAAGATTTCTAATGAATAGTTATTATTAATGTTAAATATGCCAAAGCAAAAAAGATGTTATTGCATAGTGTTACTTCTTTATATTATGCAAATAGCATGCATTTATCAGGGTGAGTCATTTAGTTCAGAATTGTGTGTAAAGGGCATTTTGCCATCAGTTTTAATTAATTGCCTAGGGTTTGGCAATTAAGGCTCCTACTGTTAATACAGCACTGGTTGGTAACTCTTCAGGTATAGTACTTGTGGCTTCATTCATTTGTCCCTCCCATTTGAACACTATTTACATAAAACAGGATTTATACACCTAATTTGTTACAGTATAGCAGCTGAATACTCACTGTCCAGCTTTTCCCATTGTAGAAGACAGGAAACCAAACTCCTCTTCACTTATTATCAGTTGAATATTTGTACAGAGATGAAGCTGTACTGGAGACAGTCTACATGTACCGTGTACTCAATGTTCGCAGGCTGGGAATTGATTTTATGAAAGACTGCGTTTCCTTCACAGCAGTAATGTCTTGGAAATAATTACTCCTGAGATAGTAGCTACAAAGCTTTCATCAGGTTTTCACCTCATATATATTACACCACACATCCAGTGGCAACATGGAAACAGCACATTGCTACAGTGACTCCCACTTTTATGAGTTGTACTCGTTCGTGGTTACGGTTAGAGGCAGTGCATTACCCAGGGTTCACATCGAGAGTGCGGGAGATTTGGGGCTGGTCACTCAGTCAGCACACCCTTCTCCCTCAGGTGGGAACGAAGTGCGTTGAAAATGCTGAGTTGTTGCTCTGGGTGCAGGACTAGGAGCTGCTGTAATACCTTACTGGGGTTTGGGCCCCTGGAGGACAAGCACACATGATTTTCAGTGCAGTGGCTGGCAGCCTACATGGCCAAAGTCAGACTACTAGGATTTGAATTGTACAAACATATGAAAGCATGTAATTCTCTAAAGGTATGAGATCTTTGTAAACTTATCCCTTCAAAAGTTAGCAAAATTACAACTACGCCATCCATCTCCCTTAACCAAGCAGTCTGTTCCATCCAGAACAGAGCCAATGGCAAAACATGCTTACAATTAAAACAAGAACAACACCATGAGGCAGTGAAGTACCTGATAAAGCTTGTCAAGTAAACATGAACAAAAGTAGCCATTAAGTACTGGCAGTCAAAGCGATCCATAATGCCCCCATGCCCAGGAATAGTGTCTGCAAAATCCTGCAAAAGAGAAAAAAATAGGGTTGCACTATATCTTACATTCTTTAAGAATTCCTACATTTTTTTTTTTTTTTTTTTTTTTTTTAAAAAGAGTACTAACGTGTGCTTACTTTTATTTTAAAAGCTCTTTTGAAACCACTTGCAAAGAAGCCACCAAATGGCCCAATCAAAGAGGCAAAACTTGAGATAGAAATGCTGTGGATCTGGAATGGGTACAGGGTCACTGTCTCCTGAAGTGATAAAAAAAAGACAAATATTTAGTGCTGTCTTTCCAGTTTATGAAGTTTGAGGCCATAATAGGCCATAAATAAAACAAATGTACTGGGTTCTTGTCATAAGCTCAGCTACATTTATGTCACTGTTCAAAAACCTGTAAAACATGGAAGATTTTAGGCTGTGAGTAGAAAATAGTACTTAACATCAATAAGCACTGTCCCCAGTTTCTCTCTTTTGAAATAAGTTATAATAGCTTGTCTTTTCTAAGACAGAAACACTCTTGAACTCTGTCACTTTCAGAACTCAATTAAAATTTTAGCTACGTAGGTGACCCTTACCCATCTGGTGACATTCTGCACTATGGCAGGAAGAGTATACACTTGCAGGACGAAAACGCTAGAGGGTTGACAATCCACAGCAAAGCGATTTGTCTCGCTGTCAAACTCAACAGGACAGACAAAGTACTGATACTGGGCCAAGAGATAGGCGAACTGTAGAGAGATGGAGAGTAGGACAGTAAAGATTTGAAAGAATGCCATTTGGATTGACTAACTCCCCCACCACTTTTCAGTTAAATGATTTGAAAGCTTACAGACTCCAAAATGATTTTTTATAATACGCATTCCTGTGATAACTAAACTTAGACTTTTAGGAGTGCTTTGATATCATTCATGTTTATATCAGTATGAACTGAATCTCTATTCAGAAATGTTATTAATCAAGAAACATACTGTTATCATTAATGCTTTACTAATAAAAGACATTATGCCACAATAAAAAAAAAAAAAAAGTTAAGATAATATATTTCTTTTAGTTACACTGTTAAATGTAAACCATATTAAGATACATATTCGTGAGCAATCTAATAATTGTAAAAACTGCATACAAACAGTACTGTAGTGGCTGAGCAACTCATATTAGGTTGTTTTAAATGATTCTGTTTCGGTCATTATAATTCATGTGCATAAATTCGTACTTACAATGAATCCAAATATAACTGTGCTAAAGAACCCACCGATGAACCCCTCCCAGGTTTTTTTTGGGGAGAGCTGCAAAGACACAACATTGCTGAGCAACACTCAACAGCACATAGTGCCTGATAATAATAAGAAAAAAAACAATCCAGCCTGTCCTATTTTTCCATATTCCAAAAAGCACTAAAATCCTTTCTGCCCTGTATTTAAAATTCAAAGACATGTGCGTGTATATTTATAGAAAAACAACTAATGAACTATGTAAAAGGAACAAAGGCACAATATTAAAGTCAAAATAACATTAAATTAACAAATGTCCAAACGAGACTCCTAATTTTTGTGTTAACTGTGTGATTTCTTACAAGCATTTATTAAGCTAAATAGTCATGACTGAGTATATACACTGTACATATACTGGATGAAATATACGTTTTCTTTTCATACATTACTAATACAACTATAGTACTACACTTATTAAATAGTAATGAAATGCTATACAACCTGAATTAGAGGTGTTCTTCCAAAGAAGAAACCAAACACATAAGCCATTATGTCATTGCAAATTACAGTGGAAACTGGAAAGATAAACCTGTAAAATAAAGTTACATTAATTAAAACATGTAAATTTCTCTGAAAGTTTGTGTTTTGTTTTGTTTTTGCCTCGCTCATTCTGGAAGTGGCTGGAAGTTCTTCCTTACCAGATCAATCCTTCAAAGAGGTTCTGAATAACTAGGTGCGACTGTGTTACCACAATCAGGAGGGTCACGTGAGTCCAAGCGAACTGAAACAAAGACAAATACACACTGCTTTCAACAGAAAAAACAAACTAATAAAACAAAAGCAGAAATCATTTTAATTTACAAAATATCAAAGTGGAAATAAATTTAACAGAATTATAGATCTGACATGGTAACTATGAACCAAAGTGCAAACACCTCATATTTCAAATAAAATCAAATGATGCTATTTCCTTTTTCAAAATACAAGCTTCACTTTCTCTACAAACCCTCGTTTTGAACATACAGACAAATGCAAACATGCGTTTGCCTTAATCTGATCTTCAGAATTGTGCACTTTTCCAACATAGACTGTCCTCTAGTTTTCATCAGGCTGTCAACCCTACTGTGTGGAATGATGCGCTGAATCAATAACCAGGGATAAGAGTTGTGTTTTGCTGTCAAGAAATCACCTATGTGGAGAGTGCATGGTTGTATTGTTTATTTGTGTCTGTCAGGATCACAGAGAGTACATTTATGGAAATAAAACAACAACATAAGCAAAACTGCCGCTGTACTGAATTTTTAAAACCATTTCATGGAAAAAGTACATGTATTTCCACAAGCCATTATAGCAATTTTTCATTGTACGAAACCCCATTATATGAAGGATGAATGTATATGGATGGCATTGTCATTCTATTCTCTCCTTTATTTTAGTTCTTACTGATACACACCATGTAGAACTGCAGGCGGTAATGTTTCTTCACTAAGCTCAGCACAAATACGCAGAATCCTGGAAAAACAAATGAGACGCAATTAGCTCCACTCCATTGCTGACTTTAGCCACTGTATGATCTATATATGCTTCATAGTCTTCAATAATTAAATGCTTTAGTCTTTAAAGAATCCATTGCTACTTTTAAAAGACATGACCGCGTAAATGGGCACACTGACCAGCAAAGTGTTGCAGCTGATGAGCAATCAGCCCAAAACTAACCTTCAAGGGAGACACTTGAACCTAAATAACCATCTGATGAGGACCAGAACTGTGGAGGCGGTGACTGCAGACCCAGTCCTATGGAATGAGGCTATGTGAACACCTTCGGCTCAGTAAATAAGTCACTGATCTTGATGTCTGTAATCAGAGCTCAGCTCGACTGAAAGACGTCCTATCTAAATCCAGAGCCATAAAGTTTCCCACCTTTCACATTTTGCAGCCAACACAAGGTTTACTGTGCTTTGCAAAATCGATGCATAACAAGCTGCAAAAATATGTGCCGTACCAATCAAGATGCACAACTGCCAATTAAAGGACAAGTGAATTATAGAAAGCATGTGCATCATCTTTTTTTTTTTTTTTGATTTTCTTGACTAGTATTATCCTTAATAATGTTGTCAAAAAAGACACTCCGTGTGTAGTACTGCTGCTGGAATTTGAGTCATTGCTGGTCGGTCAGAATTTTTCATTACAACTAATTTAAAATGAATGAAACAGAAGTAGAGCTCCACAAACTACTGTTGATTGTTGACCGGTTTATCCCATAAACATGTGGAAAGTTCATCATCTTGTTATTGATCACAGACATTCACAAATAGCAGACACATGCTATAAACACTGGAAACAAGCTGAATAAAATTGGTCTTACACTCCTATACTGTTTCAGTGTGTTCTACTGTCAGCTGTGAACATTTCAATTCATCTTGTATATAGCATCAGAGCACTGAACCAAAATTCCAAAAAATACAGCACAAAGCTCGGCAGAGGTATAGTAAGATATGGTTTGCTATTAAGTAAGGCAAGTGGCAATTGAGGAAAGAAAAACTAAAAACTCCCAAAGAGAAAAGAGGGAGAAAAATAAACCTCTGGGGGGTCCAGGTATCGGTAGCTGCCTTGGGCACTCTATGTGGTGACACATAACCCGTGTGTATTACACGGTATATCCAATATGTGTTTAGGCTGAAAAAAACTGAACCATTACAGTCAATGTCCAGGTCTGTAAATGCTGATCCATATTGGTGGCATACATTTAAAGCGGTCTTTTCCCCGTTTGCGTGAAGCTCTCAACAGTTAGTACCTGCAGAAACGCAGAGCATTCGTTCCACAACCGACAACAATTTTAGGGCGATGGGACAGAATTCAAGGATAGAATACTTTACTAATGCCTATAGGGAAATTCACAAAGTATAGGTATAGGTAAAATTGTAACCAAAAAGAAAAAAAAAAATCTCATACTCATGTAAAATGTTCAGATCTTTCAATCTGCAACTTAAAAGTTTGTAACATAAGGAGTCCATGTCCATGCATTCAGTGCTATGTGCCTATTGTCTTATGAGTTATTGTAATTGTCTGTTAAGAGTGCTTCTTCCATCACTTAAAGTTAAGCTTAATATGAAGAAGATCTGCATCAAACAAACTGTAGGCAGTATTTTCTGTAAAAGACCCTGGAACTGGGATCGTTGGACAGGTACCCACCTGTCAGGTAGAGTGTAAACGAGATAAACCGGTGGTAGCGCACCAGGAACTGCAGAGGCTCCTCCCTCTGCACAAGAACACCAAAGTAATCAGCCAGTGTCTCCCCATAGAAGAAGTAATTCACGCAGACCAGGAAATACCTACAATTAGAAGCAATGCACAGGGTAAAAATTTATAGACTTCACAGAACCCATACAACAGTACCAGATCTCTCACTCACTCACTCACTCACACACACACACACACACACACACACACACACTTTCAGAACCGCTTGTCCCATACAGGGTCGCGGGGAACCGGAGCCCACCCGGTAACACAGGGCGTAAGGCCGGAGGGGGAGGGGACACACCAAGGACGGGATGCCAGTCCATCGCAAGGCACCCCAAGCGGGACTCAAACCCCAGACCAACCCACTGCGCCACCGCACCCCCTTAGTACCAGATCATTACATATAAAAAACCATAAGAGAAAATAGTACATCCTTATCTATATACACTGGCTCCCCAACTTATGAACACAAGTGAGGCCAGAAGTGTATTGTTTGTAACTCCAAGCTTTGACTACTAAGTCATAATCAATTAAACAAATTATTTTCTTGGGTCCTGTAAAAACTCCAAACAATAAATCTGGAAAAAAGAGACTTTTGAAACTCTGTATTTTACTATCTTTATTGAGGGGTGTGAGGTGGCGCAGCGGGTTTGGCCGGGTCCTGCTCTCTGGCGGGTCTGGGGTTCGAGTCCCGCTTGGCACCCTGTCCAGGGTGTACTCTGCTTCTCACCCAAAGCAGTCAGTTCAGGACCACAGCTCCACCATCAGGACAAGTGGATTTCAGTAGGAAATCAATGAATGCATATTTTTATTAACTTTAAGGTACAGTAAAATTAAAACTAATTTAAAATAACAAAATAAAAACAGTTTCAACAAACTCCTATTCAGTGCTGACTGTTGATCGATTCATCCCATCAACATGCAACATTTACAGTACATTTACACATTTAGCTGATGTTTATCCTCAAAGCGACTTACAATCGTAAACGACTTACATTTATTTATCCACTTATACAACTGGGTAATTTTACTGGAGCAATTTGGTGTAAGTACCTTGCTCAAGGGTACTACAGCTGGTGGTGGGGTTCAAACCTGCGACCTTTGGGTCCAAAGGCAGCAACTCCAATCACTACACGACCAGCTGCCTCCTGTTTGTCATCAGCAACGCTCAGAAACGGTAGACGTGAGGCTCAAGCACTGTGACAGTAAGCTTCAACACAGCAGCCCGAAACTGCCATCTATCGGTGGGTAAAACTACAGAGAAACACTGGAAAACAGATAAATGAATAAAACACATTTTTAAAAAAAAATACACTGAAGTTTTGGTCAGTTAGAGAGTTGCATCCAATATCATCCTGTCACTGGCGAGCAAAGAGGTGCCAAGGCACAGGTATGCTCAGTCACCAGGTCCCCACAATGATCTCAACTTACACCGAGTGTCTTTCCTTACCAGCTAAGCGTCCTGAACCACGGGAGGTCATACGAATGGTAAACTCTATAGCCAATGATGATTATCTCCTGGAAACACTTAATTTGAATGGCCATGACCTAAATTGAATAAACAAAAACAATTAAATCCAGCTGAGAAGGACAACTTTTCCATCCTAAGTGTAACAAAGCAAAAGAAGAAAAACTTTCAAAGGTATTAAAAGCCAGGTAATATCTGCTAAAGGGGAGTATACTGAACACTTTCACGCTAACTCACCCAATTCTGTAATCAAAAATTCCTTTTCACTCCGTTTCATATTCGCCATGTGTTATGTACAATAGTTTAAAAGCATTCTGACAGTTAAATTTTGTGCAATCGTTCATTTAATTTGATAAAATTAAACAGTCGCATCCTAAAAACGCTTTTGAGAAAGAGGGAAACATCTGTAAACCTAGAAAAAGGTCAAATATTTGTTACCCTTCATGTTTAATGTAACGCCATATTTTTCTACCCGTGTGAATGATTTCTTTTTTCTACAATGTTAATGACATGAATATAAATTGCAGGACACACACCAGCGGTATTAACATGATAGGTCCCATATAGATGAGTAGAGAGAATCCAGTGATCATAGTCAGTGATAAAATCCCTCGTATCCACCAGTTCTTCCATCTGTAAGATAATAAAAATAAATTCTACTGGGTATTAATACTGAGCTATGCTAAAGTTATCAGTTATTTTGGGTTTATTTAATATCACCACAGAAAAGCATTTAAGCTTCATTTATTAATACGATCTATCCGTATAATAGCACTGGAGGATCGTTTTTTAAAATTATATTCTACTCCTTCATTTTAAACTATACATGGATACATACATACACACACAATTAAACATAATATAATACTGTATGTTGATCATGCTGGATGTGCTCAGGTGTGGCCTTTTCAGCAAGCACGAACCTGATCTCAATCAGCCAGCAAGGACTGAGTTGTACCTGGAGGAGAGGCCTTGCAGGGCTTTGTTGAGGCATTCAGGAGTGTCGTCCGTTGCTGGGGGTACCTCTGAAGCATCTGCTTTGGAGTCTCCTTCTGCCTCCCCATCTCCCTCTCTCTCTCCTTCTCCATCTGCATGGCCATCTGCATGGTCATGGAAACCCAGTCTCTCCTCAGTATCCGTTTCCTAGACGCAAAAGGCCACAAAACCACACATCAACATCTCATCAACAGAGAGAAGTGCTCAAGTGTCCTTGGAGGACATTCTTAATCTGAATTTCCCCAATGTTAACGCCCAGATTTACGAAATGTTCGTTGCGAGGTCGTGCAGACCGCCGTGGACAAAACCTCAGTTTGAAACGCTCCCACTGTCCTATGCATTGGCTTCTATATTAAAACGGTCAAGGAGAAGAGGCTTTAGGTGGTGGTCATGACCAAGAGTGGGGATAGCTGTTTCTTAGGACTTGACTGGATGTGACCAAAAGAGAAACGTGTATAACACACGCACACGTATCATCTGAAACCGCTTGTCCCATGCGGGTTCGTGGGGAGCTAGAGCCTAACCCGGCAACACGGGGCACAAGGCTGGAGGGGGAGGGGACACACCCAGGATGGGGCGCCAGTCCACCACAAGGCAACCCAAGTGGGACTCGAATCCCAGACCCAACGGTCAAACCCACTGCGCCACCGCACCCCCGAAACCTGTGTATAATGCAAAATATATTTTAGCATATGTTAGCACAGTTTGATGTCTATCTGCTAATGAGAGCCCATTAAGAGTACATGTGTTTAAATAAATTGCTACATCTGCATTAACGCCTAACTGCCACAAAGCTACAAAGGAAGTCAGGTATGAAAAAATGCACAGGTCACAGAGTTAAAATATGGTGCAAGTAAGGCGTTTCTGAAAATTTTTGCTTGTTTGTTCGATTCTTCCGGTGATACAACATGAGCAGGCCAAAAAAAAAAAAAAAACAATTTGCGGGAATGTCACCTTCCAACTGTGTGCAGCCAATCACAAAATGCCATTAACCAAGACGCGACATGGTACCTAAGTGGAAACGCACAGCCGAATTCAAAAAACAAAATAAGCACTTCCAGTTTTGCTAGTTCTGCAGCATTACTCCTCCTCAAACAGCCGCTCCTGTCTCTCACAAAAACACTTTCCCGAGACACTCCTCCGATGACTACTGAAGCCACTGGAAGATGCACTCAATGCATTAGGCTGAAAAGACAACACCAATGTAATTTTTATTATTTTGTAAAAAAATGCAGCTATTTAGAAAAATACAATGTACCGGGAGGACAAGTTTGTCTCAAGAACTAGGGATAAAAATCAGAAAATGGTCCTTGTCCTCCTAACTACCGTGAATAGTAACTAAATGAGAGTGACTTCGGGGGACGTTATGACTTCGGTGTATTCTGTTGAACGTAAGAGTATTTTACATTTATTCATTTAGCCGATGCTTTTCCCCAAAGCCACTTACAATCTTAAGGTTACAATTATTTACCTGGTTATACAACTGGGTAATTTTACTAGAGCAATGTAGGGTAAGTGCCTTGCTCAACGGTACTACAGCCAGAGGTGGGGATCAAACCTGCAACCTTTGGGTCCAAAGACAGTGGCTTTAACCACTGCGTTACCAGCTTAACATTTTGCTGCATGCATCAGTCTCGCTGTTATTTAAAGTTGATAAAGCCTTATCGTGCATGATCACTGTTGGTGGTGCAGCGGAACTACATTTTTTACACTCAGGACCTCGTGGCTGTGTGCTGGTTTTTTTTTTTTTCCCTTAAGAACTGAAAGACAGAGTCTATGTGTTATTTCCTAGTTACTTATTAATATCAGCTTCTTTTACTGATCTCCTAGTATTATCAAGTGCCTGAGACTTTAAACCGTATCAGCGATTATCCACAGTGGCATGTGAAAACGCTCAAACCTATCAGCAAAGCCCATGACACATAAGGCATCAAACTTTAATGATGATAATACTAGAAATACACGAAGGAAACAAATCGAAAGAGTCGACTAAATCGATTAATAAACGAGAACTACTGATCCAGATGGAAAAGTGCACAAAGCTAGGACAGCATACACACAACACAAGGGACAAAACACAACATAGTGAAACAACAACAACAATGTTCACGGATGACAATGTCAATAAACAAACACATTTACACAAACATATAAGGAACAAAAAAATATTCAAAGTAGCACGCAGAGCCCAGTACCACCACGAGACAGACGCTTCTGTCTTCCTTAACAATAAAACATTAAGAAACACGTAACGTTCGCAGTGAAAATGGTCAAAACCACTGGGAACTTATGAGGAAGCCACAGATTTTTTTTTCTTCCCCCAGAGCGGCACGGCCGTAAAGGCCACACGCGGCTGCGGTTCGAACTTCGGGAGCATCAACGAGCGGGCCGTCGTGGGAGGTTCGCTTAAATAAGTGCTGCTGAAGGTTGCTGACATTTCTGTCGGGGACTCCTTTCGAGACGGCTTGCTAATTCGCGGCCCCTCGGCCCCGGCAGGAGCACGGAGCGCGATCGCCAAAGGTCAACACGCAGAGGCGATATTAACAACGTCGGGGGTAAGTTGCCGGAGGATGCGATGATCATCGTCGCAGCAGGTGCTGAATTCGCACACTGCATATGTAATCTGTCCTGCAGTTTCAGCAAGAGTACAGTTCTTTTTTTTTTTTAAATTAAACCCTGAGAGAAAAATAGAAAAAGAAGGGCACGCAATGAGGGGTACAGAGGGGATGCAGCTGCTGGGTGGAAAACAGAGGGATGTCTTCCCAAGGATTCCCTCCCTCAGCCCCACACAGTTCATGCGATACTAATTTGAAGTGCTGTGGGGAATCAGCTTTACGGAGGTCACCGATCTCCCCAGGCTGTAAGGTGGTCAGAAGCAGATGGCCTTGATGAAAACAACACGGGCCGGTAGAGCACCAGCCGGGGCGGGACAGGAAAAGGACACGTTTACTAACTTAGCCTTATGATGATCAGTTAACAAACAGTATATAAATGTTTCTTTTTTAACAAGCAAAGGTATGGGAAAGTGACCTACTGAGAGTTTTAATCAAGTGATGGATTAGACAGACACACACACACACACACTGACTGAAGCTGCTTGTCCCGAGTGGGGTCGCAGTGAACCGGAGCCTAACCCGGCAATACAGGGTGTGGGGCTGGAGGGGGAGGGGGACGCACCCAGGACGGGACGCCAGTCTGTCGCAAGACACCCCAAGCGGGACTCGAACCACAGACCTGCCAGAGAGCGAGACCCCGCCAAACCCGCTGTGCCCCCCCTTTCTCATTTACTGAAATGTAATTATTAAAATATTAATCTTATCCCTATTTACTGGTCCTGATTTGTTCCTAAAACCCTAACCAAATATCAAACAACTCAATAATGACACATTTATTAACTGCAGTTCTTTCCAACCCCATACCATGCGCACTCCAAAGTCACACTAAGAGGTCTAATTCAAGGAAAAAGTTGTGTAATACATTAAAATAGTGCATCAGTTAATAACGTTACATAAAACAAATTAAATTATTTCAAAAAGTAAATGACAGTGATATAATAAATTGTTTTTCTTAATGGTTTTAGGCAACCTGATGAAAGATAAATATATTTCTATCTTTCATCATGATTCATACATTTTATTGTTTTGTTATGAGTCATTCATGGATGCGCTACACTCTTCTCTGTGTTTGCTAACACTTTCTTTAACCCTTTCTTCTACTGGAGGCATTTTCAGAAATGTATGGTATGGTAAGCGCCGAGTCAAAGCCGACCCATAGCGACCACTTGCATGGTATTCAAGGCAAGTCAAGGGAGGAAACAGAGGTGGGTTGCCAGGTCCTTCCTCTGCATGGCGGGGGAGGCAAACACAGGGAGAAAGACAGGGCCGCCGCACCCCAAGCAGGACTCGAACCCCAGACCTGCCACACAGCAAGGCACCGGCCAAACCCACTGCGCCACCGCACCCCCATTTCAGAAATGTAGCACTGCAATTAATTAATTAATTCAAAAATGAAACTACAATGGTGCAAAAGAGGATACAAACAAAAACAGGAGAATATGCAAGCAAGACCACAGATCTCTGGACTGCAGATGAGAGAATGGGTACACAGTTCCCACAATGCAGTGCATCTCCCAGTCTCTGCCACACAGCAGCTTTCAAATGCAATCTATAAGTCTATCGCACCAGATCAAACACCATGGGCCTGGACTGGATGTTACAGCCCAGATAAATGAAAATCTGGACTAAATAATGATCAGTGGTATTAATAATACCGCACCAGATATATGAAAAACTACATATCAGGAGAAAGGAGGGCGCGGTGGCACGGCAGGCTTGGCCAGTGCCCGTTGTATGGTGGGTCTGGGGTTCGAGCCCTGCTTGAGGTGCCTTGCGACGGACTGGCGTCCCATCCAGGGTGTGGCCCTGCGCCCCGTGGCACCGGCTCACCGCGACCCCTACAAGCAATTGTAGACGTTGGTATCAGGAGATGGGTTTCTCTCTTTTTTTAAAAACTGTTAAATCAATCACACCATCATAAGTGTGTTTTGCTAAACACATCTTAATTGCTTTTGCATAGTTTCAAGCAGTCTTCCAGATCAATAAGTACGAAACTGTGAACAACATAAAATGTGCTCTTCAAATTTTCCAGGACTGAATGAAATCACTTTCTTTCTCACAAGTCAAAGCACTTTGCTCTATCTACGTACAGATTTTAGCTTTAGCTAAGCATTCACACATATATAGAAAGTATTAAGTGACTTTCAAAAAAAGAACTATGCTGCTACAAACCATCAAAAATTAAAATGGACCGAGAACTTTGAAATCAGGAATGACACCCAGGACACACAAGAAAACGCGGTACGCATGGCAACGGACCGCGGAATAGAAGGGGGACACAAACGTTCCTCTCGATGCCTTGTGAGTGATGACATCACTTGTATCAAAATGTGTGAAAACAAAGGACCAGATGGCTAGTCAAATTTAATTTTGAAACGCTGACATTTTTAGGTTTCCATTACCACATACAGGCCTACTATAAGTTCAGGACTTACCGCAGTAATTACTGAAGTACAGTATATTGTGCATGTATTACATAACAGTAAAAAGTACAACATACTTGATCCTATGGCTCTGAACTGCCACAACCCTGCCTTGGACGAGTGGTTATCGATAGTGAGCGAGAGGCTGAGATTGCGTTTCAGTCCTTTATTTAGGACCGCCTGTATTTTAAATTCCTGGACAATAGGTTGGCATTGTTTATAGTATGTTAGCAACAAACTTTTATTCAGTTATTTTGTATTCTGCACCATTCTTATTTATAACGCATGCATAATAAGATATGATTTGCATAACCTGTCTCCTATCAGAGGGAAAAAAAATCTGAAATCTGTATTTAGCGACTACACAGTTCCCATACAAGAACTGAACTCAAGAAAGACATACAAGTATCACCACTGTTTAGAACTCAAATTAGAAGAAGAAAAGTGCAACAATCCACCTTTAAAACAGCACACATTCATATTCAGTATATTCTAGCTGTACACAAGAGCTGTGTGTAACATCTTATAAATGAACACGTTCTACATTAACTGTGCTACTTAAAAATTACAAAGTACAAAAATTGTCAATTACCTCTTCATAGTAGTTAGAGTTTATGTAATGAAAAGGCATGGGTGTCCATTCGAAGAACTAAAAATACAGGCTTTACACTTGCACAAGTGTGGAATTTTACCCCAGACTTGTCTTACTTCTACAACACGACCAGATGGAAGAGGTAGCCTAAGGGCAGACCAGTTCTTGGGGATTTTTGTTTTATTTTAACAGCAGCATAGCAACATATATATATATATATATATATATATATATATATATATATATATATATATATATATATATACACACACACACATTCCATAAATAAAGAAAATTTGCAATCGTGCTTACAGGAGTTATACACAAATATTAGAGGCAAAAAATACAACCCTTGTTACATCACATACATTGACTGAAACCACCTGTCCCAAGCAGGGTCACGGGGAGCCGGAGCCTAACCCGGCAACACAGGGCATAATGCTGGAGGGGGAGGGGACACACCCAGGACGGGACGCCAGTCTGTCGCAAGGCACCCCAAGTGGGACTCGAACCCCAGACCCACAAGAGAGCAGGACCCGGTCGAACCCATTGCACCACCGCACCCGCCGTCCCTTGTTACATCTACACATTAAAATATGAACTGTTTCAAGTAAATAAACAAAAAGGAAACCTCACACACTTCTGGTTGAAATGATCATACCAGAGGAGAAAAAGTATGTTCCGTGGCCGCTGGTACAAAGGGAACCGCATTTCCAGAAAGAAAGTGGCTCGTGCTTAACAAGGCCACCGCAACCACCCGTGGCCCGAGCCTCCTTCAGGCTGAAAACGGCCGGAGAGCGAAGGGATAAACAGCCTGGTGAGGTAATCAGCTGCCTGATAAATGAGACTACGGTAATCCCTGCAGAGAAGGAACAGGTCACGGCTTGGCACAGCGGGTGCTGCAGCCATAGTGCTCTCTCACCCACCATCCACCACCGCTAAACACGCCCAAAACCCGAAATTCAGAGCAAGCGCAGCCTTGCATCCAGCTGCGGTCCCTTAATAAATGGCTATACAAATTCAAAGAAATAATTCAACAAAAACCGTAAATATGGCTGGAAAATAATTACCAACGTAAGAATTGTGAAAGACAGCAATCAGTGAACAGAATCCATAACACAACAGATATCAAAGTGCAATGAGAGTAACAGAAGAAACATTATGATAGGATAAACCTTCCTGCCTTCCTTAAGAATAATATGGAACTAATTACTTACAACGTTAAGATACTTACAACAATTTATTATTCATTTATACAGCTGGGTAGTTTAACCGCAATCAGTTCGAGCAAAGTACCTTGTTCAAAAGTACTACTGCGGCTGCAGGACTCAACCAGACGAATCAATTAAAAAGCAGGTGGTAATTGCTTTTAAAATTAATGGCAATTTTGTAATAACGTTTGCAATGCTGTCCATTCACAGTCCGTCTACGGGAAAAAACATACTGAGATTCTTTACATCAAAATATAGTGAGACCAGCACGGCGTACTCTCCTTTCTTGCACCTGTCCAACTTTTAAAAAAAGCAAAAAAAAAAAAAAATATATATATATATATATATATATATATATATATATATATATATATATATATATATATCATTGACAAGAAATATTTTGAAATGTGTCCGTGAGAAGAACGGCGCTGTACATTACACCGCACCATCGCAGTGTAAACATTCCTCCAAAAATGTGTTTCGGGTTGCGGGAGAATTGATTTCCTGTTAAACGCCCCCCACCACTTACACGAACCCTTCTCCACCACCCGGAATCTGTGGTGTGCGCTACACACTTTGACATTTCTAAAAGGCACATCTGGAGTGCTGAAGGCCCATAAACCCACGTGGCAGCCTGGGCTCATTCAAACGGACACACCCCGCGACACACCAAGTCGTCAGCCACCCACAATGGGACAGATCAGCGTCACATGCTGTAAAACACCCGTCCTACACACACACACACGCTGCGGAATTTAAACCTGTTGTACCTGAAATGGGTGTCTTTCTATTTATTTAGTGTTGCATGGTGTGAGTTCAAAGGTCAGGCTACGACTTGAGGAATCATATTAATAACCAAGTTCTCTCACGCAGTCACTCTACGAAAATCTGCAATCCCATTACGCCACTTTAAGAAATTGGTATTAATATTTCATTCAAAGGTGGCATAAAGATTTTAGATCCAACGACTTTCTGCATACATCTAATGCTGAAGTGTCACGTGCACTTTGAAATTTGCATTAAAACATTAGATGTTTTAGAAATCCCACAACCCAGAACTGCACCAGCGACTGACAACGAATAAACTTTAGTAATCAAAACAAATAATATCCACTGTAATAAAAGGAATGCAGCTCTTGCTTCACATAGGGAAACACAGCCGCTAAAAATTATGCCCATAAATGACAAGACACAAAATTCCTGCCTTTAGCAAAAAAAAAAAAAAAACAAAAAAAAAAAACACACATACATTGTCTTACTTGCATTCAGCTACAAAACATGCCTGTTATTGATATATCAGAGCATTAAATGAGTAGGGGGGGGTGCGGTGGTGCAGTGGGTTGGACCACAGTCCTGCTCTCCAGTGGGTCTGGGGTTCAAGTCCCGCTTGGGGTGCCTTGCGACGGACTGGCGTCCCGTCCTGGGTGTGTCCCCTCCCCCCTCTGGCCTTACGCCCTGTGTTACCGGGTTAGGCTCTGGTTCCCCGCGACCCCGTCTGGGACAAGCGGTTCTGAAAGTGTGTGTGTGTGTGTGTGTGTGTAAATGAGTAGGTTATTATAAATCCTCAGTGAGAAATGAATGCAGTGCTAAAATCAAATGAAATGAATCTCAGCACCCAACAGTCAGGAGGAAATCTGATGAAATGCTACATATGGAATGGACTGTACTATGTCACCATTTTTTCACTCTCCTGCAGCGTACAGCATTCCTTAAAATGACAATTATTTACCTTTATTGCTTTTTATTTCGTTGACATCGTGATCCAAGGCAACTTACAATCAACTCTACAACGATTTACTCATTCGAACGACAGTGTGTTCCTTCTGTGTGAACTCTCGGAAGATACTCTGACCAAGCGTGGATCAGCAGAAGTGGGATTCAAACCTAGAATCTTCAGATGACATGAAAACCGCTCCCTTGCTGTTCCTGATTCAACTAGACCAAGGAGGTGAAGTCACAGCTACTGTCAAACACCAAAGCACCACCAGGCCCGTGTAATCGCCATTAAGCATCTTGGCGGTTGGTTTGTGGACGCAAACCAATCATGTCGGCGTGCTGCGGCAGACAAACCCAGCACCGCTGTACAAACCGGGACTCCGGCGCAGTTACACGATCATCGCCAGAGGACAGCGACAGCGCCGCGTGTTTTCTTGGACGACCTTTCCAGGCCGTTGCTCCACCGAGTCCTAATCTCGCAGACCAGACCGACAAGAAAACGCAGAAGGAAGAAAAAAAGAATACTGTGATGTACCGAAGGTCGCTCCCTTCGAACGAAAACGGACATTGATCGTAACAGACCGTTGCGAGCAAGGGCTGCTGGGAAGCGTAGATAGCTGTGCAACCGTAGAGGGGACAATCAGAGGCTACAGGCTATATCAGGGTGAGTAAGTACCTCATGACCAGTGTAAAAGTCTATGTTAAGCAATTGTGTAGGACTCACTCACTCACTGGCTGAGCACCAGACACTCTTACACCACTGTGAACAGCACAGGACAGGTCACCGGGGTGGGCCTCGATCACAGTTCATATCATAATGCCGCTGTAGGACCAGTCACTTCTATACGTGTCACTGAGCTGCTTCTCAGAGCGTCACTCATTGGAGGCGTCGCGCGAGTTGAACAGGACTCTCTCTCCGTCTTCACAGCGGGACTCGAACCCCCCGCGCTGCCGTCCTCCCCCTCCGACCGACCGGTAGCCTAAGTCCCGGGACACGTGTGACGTGACGGAGCCGCGTCCCGCCGCCACCTCGCGCTCAAAGACGTACACGTGTAACTTTGAAACTTTTTTTAAAAGTGAGTGTGTCGGTCAGCTTGGTTGCTGAAGTGGGCTGTAGCGGAGCGCGCGCCGCCGCCTTCCTCCGCGCACTCACTGAGTGTGTGCGGAGATTAAAGCGCTGCCTGCGCACACACACACACACGGCTGAAACACAGAACACACCGGGGTGACCGGCCGCAGCGCAGGCGTGTGCTTTGCCCGCGTGTTACCTGTGCCGCCGTTCCAATTTCCAGTCTCACCTTGTCGTCGCTGACGTTCGCCGGGGCCTCGCGCTCCGTCTCCGCCGGCGCGCGCCTCCGCAGCTCCGTCATTCCGCCGCGCGCTGCAAACGCGAAGCAGCAACTTCAAAGTGGGGAAGCGAAGGTGCGGCGCGCACGGACGGTGTGTGAGACGACGCTCCTGACACCATTAAAACACCCGCGCGGCTCGCAGCGTTCCGCCGGAGCTGTCAAACACACGCCACGTGTGTGTGTGTGAGTGAGTGAGTGAACGAGCGCACGCGTTGTTGAAGACTAAACTAAAGCGGCTCAGTCCGTCAGGCTGGTCGAGCAGATCTCCGGTAATCCACCACCGTCTCTCTCTCTCTCTCTCTCTCTCTCTCTCTCTCAGTCACGCACACCCACTCACGGCTGTGCTTGGGGCTCTCTAGGCATGGCAGGCAGTTAGTTGTATTGCAAAAGCAACAACAGACAAAAAACATTAAATAAATAATAAACAGTGAAACAAAGTGGTAGGCGGTACCTGTGTGTGTGTGAGTGCAGTCCCTATGTCTTTCCTAATGACGGACCTACACACTGCTTCATGCTTCTGCCAGCTGCAAGTAAGGTAGCAGGTCCAGAAGGTGAGTGTCACACCCTGGTGCCTCACGACTCTTGGGACGTCTCTGTTTCTTCCCTCCAGGTGCTCCGGTTTCCTCCCACAGTCGAAAGACATGCCTCTGTGGTTGCCCTGCGCCACTAGTAAATTGCCCGTCTAGGTTGTACCCTTCCTCATGCCCTATGATCCTGGGAAAGGCCCCGGACAACTGCAGACCTGCACTGGACAAGCGGTTTATGAAAAAAAGTGCATTTTATAATGAAGCGGATCTGGGTTTGCATCAAAAATTAAGAAAACGTCATTAGAGTGGAGTGGGCGTCACTAAATTTCATTCCTAACTCAATTTGTTTGTAGATCAACACCTCACACTCAGTACAAGCTTAAGAATGTAGAGGTGCTTTGGTTAATTTACTGGTTATGTTCTGTAAAAGTCTTGGATATAACTGTCTGTGATGATTCTCAGTTATCCAGGTCATGGTATATCCAAAAACAAAGCTAAAATAAAGGCAACTGGACTTACTGAGTGGTGAAACGTCTTCAAGACAACTCAAGCAAGTCCAGTTGAATAGAATAGAATAGAATAGAACAGGACAGAACAGAATAGACTTTATTGTCCTATTTCTGGGAAATTTGTCTTGGACAACCATCACACGGCCAGTGCACAACATTGGACTCACATAAAACAATACATACCATATCATACAATAAAATAAAAAGAAATAAAACAATCAAAATATATTAAAAATCTAATGAATACCAATCTAAAATCTCAGTTTTGGAATTCTCTATTCAATAACTTAACCGCAGATGGCACAAAAGAATTTTTATAACAATTTCAGCGATCCATTCATCCATCCATCCATCTTCCATCCCGCTTGTCCTAAGAGGGTTGCGGTGGCAGCAGGGAGAGCAGAGATGCCCAGCCACCTCTGTCCCCCGCAACTTCCTCCAGCGGGTCCTGGGCCGACCTCGGGGCCTTGTCCCAGTTGACCATGCCCGGTATACCTCCAAAGGGAGACGCCCAGGGGGCATCCTTATCAGATGCCCAAACCACCTCAACTGACTCCTTTCAATGTGGAGGAGTAGCGGCTCTACTCTGAGTTCCTCCTGGATGTCCGAACTCCTCACCCTGTCATGGAGAGTGAGTCCCAACACCCTGCGGAGAAAAGTCATTTCAGCCGTTTGTGTCCGCAATCTTATTCTTTTGGTCATTACCCAAAGTTCATGACCATAGGTGAGGGTAGGGATGTAGATCGACCGGTAAATGGAGAACTTCGCCTTATGCCTCAGCTCCCCCTTCACCACTACAGTCCGGTACAGCAACCGCATTACTGCTGCCGCTGCTCCCAGTCTGTGGCCGATCTCATGCTCCGTTCGTCCCTCACTCGTGAACAAGACCCCAAGATACTTGAACACCTCCACCTGGGAGGGGACATGCCATCTTTTTCCATAAGAGAACTATGGACTCAGACTTTGAGGTGCTGATCCTCATCCACACCGCTTCACACTCGGCTGCAAACCGTTCCAATGCGTGCTGGAGGCAGTCATGTGACGGTGCCAAAAGGACAACATCATGCAAAAAGCAGAGACGCCACCTTCCGACTCCCACACAGAATGCCCTCCTGACCTCGACTGCGCCTTGATATCCTGTCCATGAAAACCACAAACAGGAGTGGAGACAAGGCACAACCTCGGCAGAGTCCAACACCCACGCTGAACAGGTCTGACTTAATGCCGAGTATGCTGACACAGCTTTCGCTCCATATGTACAAGGACCGAATGGCCCGCAGTAGTGGTCCCGGTACCCCATACTCCCTAAGCACCTCCCACAGAATTTCCCGGGGAACACAGTCATAGGCCTTCCCCAAGTCCGCAGAACACATGTAGACTGGATTAGCGAACTCCCATGCCCCTTCAATTTTCTGTGAGAGGGTAAAAAGCTGATCCACTGTTCCATAGCCAGGGCGGAATCCGCATTGTTCCTCTTCAATCTGAGGTTCAGCTATTGGCCGGAGCCTCCTCTCCAGCACCCCGGCATAGACTTTCCCAGGGAGGCTGAGAAGTGTGATACCCCGATAGCTGGCACACAGTCTCCGGTCCCCTTTTTCAAAAATAGGGACTATCACCCCAGTTTGCCAATCCAAAGGCACTGTCCCCATGTTCCATGCAACATTGCAGAGGCGTGTCAACCATGACAGCCCTGCAACATCCAGGGCCTTAAGCAGTTCCGGACAGATCTCATCCATCCCTGGTGCTTTGCTACTGTGGAGTTTACCAACTACTTCAGTGACTTCCACCAGGGAAATGGACTCTGACACCCCGAAAGCCTCAGGCCCTGACTCCTGTAAGGGAGGCATATCACTCAGGTTTAATAGTTCTTCAAAGTGCTCCTTCCACCTCCCGACAATGTCCTCATCAGAGGTCAGAGTTTCTCCACTCCTGCTGAACACAGCCTGAGCGAAACTCCTCCGACCCCTTCTGAGCTGCCGGATGGTTCTCCAGAACCTCTTTGAAGCTGACTGATAGTCGTTTTCCATGGCCTCTCCAAACTCCTCCCATGCCCGGGATTTTGCTTCTGCAACCGCAGCCACTGCTGCCTTTTTCGCCTGCCGGTACCTGTCAGCTGAGTCAGGAGTCCCGAGAGCCAACCAGGCCCTAAAGGCCTCCTTCTTCAGTTTAATGGCTTCCCTCACCACCGGTGTCCACCAGCAGGTTCTCGGGTTGCCACCCTGGCTGGTACCAACAAGCTTTTGGCCACAGCTGTGCCTGGCTGCTTCCACAATGGAGGTTTTGAACAGGGTCCATTCAGACTCTATGTCCCCTACCTCCTCCGGGACATGGGAGAAGCTCTCCCGGAGGTGTGAGTTAAAATCATTCCGGACAAGGTCCTCTGACAGTCGTTCCCAGCACACGCTCGTTAAACGTCTAGGCTTACCGGGTCTGTCCATCAGTTTTCCCTGCCATCTGATCCAACTCACCACCAGATGGTGATCAGTTGACAGCTCAGCTCCTCTCTTCACCTGAGTGTCCAGAACATGTGGCCTCAAGTCAGATGAAATGACTACAAAGTCGATCATTGACCTTTGGCCCAAGAAGTTCTGGTACCAAGTACACTTATGAGCATCCTTGTGTTCGAACATGGTGTTTGTTATGAACAAACCGTGGCTAGCACAGAAGTCCAATAACATTTCACCATTCGGGTTCAGATCGGGCAAGCCATTCTTCCCAATCACCTCCCCGTAAGATTTCCCAGTCTTTGCCGACGTGTGCAGGACTATGGAGTCTGTACGTGGGGCCCTGTCCAGAACCCCACCCACTCCAAAAAGGCTGAATACTCTGAACTGCAATTTGGTGCATAAGCACACACAACAGTCAAAGTTTTCCTCTCTGCAACCCTAAGTCACATTGAGGTGACCCTCTCGTCCAGCGGGACAAACTCCAACTGTATGGCAGCCAGCCGGGGGCTTGTGAGTATCCCCACACCCACCCGGCGCCTCACACCCCGTGCAACTCCTGAGTAGGAGAGGGACCACCCCCTATCGAGGAGTTTGGTTCCAGAGCCAACACTATGAGTGGAGGTGAGCCCAACTATATCTAGTAGGTATTTCTCAACCTCCCGTACCAGTTCCGGTTCCTTCTCCCCCGGTGAGGTAACATTCCACGTACCAAGAGCCAGTTTCTGTCACGAGGGGCCGTGATGCCATGCACCACCCTGCCCCCTCCTGCTGCCTGGTACACATTGCACCCGACCCCCATGATGGACCTTGCAGGTGGTGGGCCCACATGGCCCCCCCACGATGCCTTTTCGGGCTGAGCCCGGCCGGGTTACGTGGGCTGCCCGGCCACCAAGCGCTCGCCTAGGAACACTGCCTCCATGCCTGGCTCCAGGGGTAGGTTGACCCTATTCCACGCAGGGTAAATGGTCTTCTGTTTCCATTTTTCATAAGGGTTTTTCGGATCGTGTTAGTCTGGATCTTCACTCCAGACCTGTTCGCCTTGGGAGATCCTACCAGGAGCATTCTGCTCCCAACAACATAGTTCTGGAGATCCCTAGATCGCACAAGCCCTTCTGCCACGCCAAGGCCCTGATCCAGGAAGGGACAATTTGAACGAGTTTCCTTTAACTTGGATATAGCTATACTGATTCTGGTACTGACCGTTCACCAATTCACCCCATAAACATGTGCAAAGTTCTTCACCTTGTTATTGATCACAGAGCCTAGTAACCCAAGAGGAGCTGTAAACACCATGGACGCCAGTGGTTAAGGTGATCTCACACCACTATTGTGTTTTGGTGCTTTTTACTGCCCACTATGGGTAGGCTGTATAAATACAGATGGTGTCCACCGCAACTAACAATTTTATGATAAGGTAAGTGAAGATAAATTCTAAGTGAAGTTAAATGCTATTGAAAATAAACTCAAAATATTTCTACCTTTGAAAATTCATATCCTTTTATAACAGAAGGAACTCGTTCACCCTATAAAGTGGACCCTCATTTAAAAACAAATCTTCTACCTCTTGCTAAAAATATGCTTTTAAATATTCAGTATGTTATTTTTAAAAGGGCAGCATGGTGGCACAGCAGGTAGTGTTGGTGCCTTACAGCACCTGGGCTGTTTTGTCAAAGGTTTGAATCCAGTTAATGCAATGCTTATACAGGTGGTCCCTGACTTACGATGGTTCGACTTACGTTTGCATTTTTTCGACTTCACGATGGTGAGCTGGCAACAGACACACACACACACACACACACTGACTGACACCACTTGTCCCAAGTGGGGTCGCAGCGAGCTGGAGCCTAACAAGGCAACACAGGGTGCAAGGCTGGAGGGGGAGGGGACACAGCTAGGACAGGACGCTAGTCCGTCACAAGGCACCCCAAGCAGGACTCGAACCTCAGACCCGCCAGAGAGCAGGCCCCGGCCAAAGCAGCTGTGCCATCTCGCCCCCCTGGCAGTAGACATTCAGTAGAAACCGTACTTTGAATTTTGATTTTTTTTCCTGAGCAAACTCTATGCAGAGTGATACTCTCTTGCGATGCTGGGCAGCGGTAGAGATCTGCATCTCCTAGTCTGTCATGCACAGGTGTGTATTAAGTGTATTAAATGCATTTTCAACTGTTGATGGGTTTCGTGGAACGTAACCCTATCGTAAGTCGGGGACCACCTGTGTGTGTCTATAGGCTGCGAAATGTTGGTCAATAATATGGACTGTCCAACCAAAAATTTGTGTTTTGAACTGTTGCCCTGTAACATGTACAACTCATTTTTGCTGGATGAGTCAACTAGGCCAAGACATACCTCTCGAATGTCACCCTCCCTGGAGTCATATGGTGAACTGTAATGAATTAGTTAGGGCAGGTACACCAGTCTGGGTACAGGATACACTGCTGTGCTCAGAATTCCTCAGTATATTTGCCATGTACTTTTTCTGTATTTGTTAAATAATCTCAATCTCCTATAGCCATTCCTATCCCAGAAGCTGCTTTCTTCTGTCTGTAAACCTTTGTTTATAATTTCAATGAACTGTTTAGCATAGTTTGTTTTATCTAAAATAGCTAACATTTACCCCTTTATACAGTTGGTTAAGTTTTCTGGATCAAATTAGGGTACCTTTAAAGATTACAAGAGCAGCAGCAGCAGGGAGTTGTACGACTCTCCACAAGGTATCATCGCTTAGAGGTATAGAAGGTAGCTCTGAGGATTTTTCAGAAAATACAACTATGGTACTTCACTCTAATTATGGAACTGCATGGGTCCTTCAACACCTCACATCACAGATACATTCATCACCTGGCAAACTTAAGTGGCTGTAGGCCACTGAACCACACAAACCTTAAACCTGCAATATTGCAAATTAATTACTTAAACAGCAACGCATTTCCCTCATTTCAGACAAGTGGTTCACAGCTAGTGCTGCACAGAGTAAAGTGCTTATTGATATGTTATACTTCCTGCAACTGGCCTTAGGGTTTGTTTAATCTGATCATTTTCAGGAACAACCTAGTAAGTTCAAAAATTCTTGCATCCACATATTAAGAGATCAGGGTATCCGGTTTTAAGGCGTGGATAAGTTATAACAGGAAAAAGCTGCAGAGTTACTATCAAAACTAAACTGAGTTTTTATATTACTTCCATAACCCTAAATATTTTGAATTTGACATGGCCAATGAAGTCTGTACAATAAGTAATTTGTACAATGGTACTTACAGTTATGTTACCCAACATGGATATATTTTATTAAAACATTCTAGGACACTAATAAAAGACTAAATTCACAACCATAGCAATGAAGAAACAAAGAGGCTCTTGGTGGTAAATAGCAGGAATTTAATTGAAATAAAAAAGTACCAGATCTATTGCATTATAGTTACATATTTCTTTCGGGTTAATCTACGCTTTGTTTTGAAGTGGTACTGAAGACAAATATACAATGAACATTCAGCTATCACAGATTGCACAATAGATACTGTAGTAATGTAGTCTAGCACAAGACCACCAAAAATAATCACAGGATCTGTCCATTTTCATATTGTACAAAATTTCACCCCTTTCCATATTTTCTGCAGTCCTGTAGTCCTTACTGTACACATAAGGGTGTTTCTGGGGATAAGTAATTAGTTAATGCCTTAAGAAATTAAACAAAAATAAGATAACATGTACATTGCACTGACACAGAAAGTCAGCTGTGTTATTAGACATGCAACAAGTAACAAAACTTGCTGAAATGATAGTATTCATAAAAAAGTTAAAACCAATATAATTGCATAAATACTTTATACAGTTTGTTTTGCTGTAAAGAAATAGAACCTTTACCATTGAGCCTAAAAGGAAAATGCATTTTATAAGAACGATTCCTTAGTTTTTACACAAGAAGGTGCAAAATAACAGATCAATTTTGCTACCTAGTTTTGGAAGCTGCAATCAATATGATGTTATAACTGCAGGCCAGATATACATACAGTACATGAATAATGATATGACTGCACACTATACAGTAAGTAGGAGAGGTAATGTCTACATCAGAAACGGACTACTGCACTTACGCTACATCAGATAATGTCCATGAAAGTGTTTTGCAAGTTGAGGGGGGGGGGGGGGGGGGGGAACATAAAACTTTAAAGCAGCATTTAAATATTCTGTTGCCCACAGTACCAAAGACAAAATTATACTTTTAGAAAAATAAATCTGTCAGTAACTGACACACATACCCCAATGCTGAGCCAGACATTATGCTGACTACAGAGTACATTGTTTTGAAATTTTCATAAAACTGGCAAATCTTCCTTCTTGTAGCATACAATAAGGAGTTACTGTAGAACTACACTACACCTTTTTGTGATCCTGAATTGTGTTCCCAAAGCACTCCGCTGCACACAGTGGCACCCTGCAGCAGCAAAGTACACAAAATTACAAATGCCACTCAACAGTGGCTAGCTATAATTGGACATTAAAGGATCACATTGTTTTGAAGGTCAGACCCAGTCACCCAAATTCTGTTTTTTTTTTTTTTAAACACAAAATAAGAAATAATTTATAGACACTGCCAGTATCACTAAATAATAAAAATAAAAAAAAAAAACCAATAAATCTTACTTTCATCCACATCCATACGACACACATCTTTACTGACTGTACCAGCCATCAGTCTAAATATTTCAACATAACTTCATTCCACACTTGAAAATGTGCACAGCAAATAGTTTTACCCTAATTCTGATATTAACATTGCAGTTAGGTTCTTTATCTACATTATTATGAAATGTTTTTAGTTGTGCAAAGACACCATGTGATATGAGTGACAGACCAAACTGCTGGAGGTTTTCAACAGTGCTACCATCACGCATGTGTGACAGTAAATTCACTGCAGTACAGCAGATTAAACAAAGACAAGAACATAAAAGACTGCATGTGGGTCAGTGTACATCAGTAGCCCTGGCCATTCCTTAAACGTATGCAAGCCGTCTAGTTAAATGTCCAAATGACTAAATAAATTGACTTTTAGCAGTTGGCTGGTACTGTGGGCAACATTAACAAAAAAAGAAAAAAAAAAAATACACAACTGTAAACAGATTTTTTTTTTTTTTTTTCCTTTTAAAGAAGTTGAATTTAACCAGTTTTTTCCTTTAACATTCATACTCCCCTCCCCTTTAATTACTACTCAGATTTCATTTAACCTGTGACAGACTCATGACTTTCATACCCAGGAATGACTCCTCGGAGTTCCTATGTAGGCAAAACTGTTTTCAATAGTTATTTTATGTTGTAGCTAAAAAGGCCATTGTATTTATTTACAATATAAACAACTTCATGTCTCTTCCAAAGGAAGCCTAAAACATTGTTCATCTAAAATCTAAAAAGCCTGTGACTCCTTGACTGCGTTTACATGGTGTCAGAGAAGGTTGCAAAAACTTAAGAGAGGAACATGATCTGAAGCCACTGATTTTTTTTTTCTCTCCCCCAATCCCTTCCCCTATCATACTTATCTTTTCCACAAAGAACATCAAACACTGCTCAATTAGTGATCCCCTTTTTTTTTTTTTTTTTTAAATAGTGCTCTACACAGTACAGAGAAATAGACTTGTCCCACTCAGGTCCCCCATGTATTTGAGGGTGATGGGGATGAGGAACTAGTTTCTTGAGCCTTCCTCAGATCCACGCTCATGCTGCAGGTTAAAGTAACAGTTCTGGCACACCCGCACCGGGGATGAAATCTTCAGGCGTTTGATCTCTGACTGGAAGCGGCTGCACCTAGAAAGAGTACAAACGTAGAAGCGTGACACCAGTACATGTATTTAATATGAACGTAAAGGTGTCAAAGGCTGGGACAGGGTGTGTAATCCCATATGTGCAATCCCATGTGTGCTTGAAAGAAACACTGTAATAGTGGGGGGTGTTGAGGCTGTCAGAAAATTCAGCATCTGATTTGCATTTCACACTGAAGCTCATCTGACAGTCCAGCCAAATTATTCATTACCCTTAAAAACACTTTATACAAATAATAAATTACCTGTGAACTGCAGCAGTATACATGTTCAATATATATGGGATGGGTTCACTGGTTCAAGTCCAATTTTTAGAAGTTTGAACTTGCTTTAGATATCAAAAATCATAGCTCTCGATTGCATTTATGAAGTTCAGTTACAGCGAGATGCGGTGAGCCCTGGACTTACTTCTGACAGAAGAGCTGGCCACAGTTGCGGCAGTGGTGCCGTCGCTCGGTCAGAGAGAAGCGCACGGAGCAGCCGGAGCAGCTGTCCACCACCTCATCCTTCACCCAGTGGTCCGCAGCTGACCGGCCCGGCTGGTCACTCACTGACCAACTGAAGACCCGGCCGCGCCCATCGCCTACCAGAATCTTACTGTGGTCCCTGTCGTGACAGGTTGAGGCATACATTAACAGGAAATGAGGGTGGAGCCACACACAAAGTGTACCTTATAAAACTGTAGACCTTAACAGCGCACCATCAAATAATACAGTCAGTGCTGCCGGTCCTAACTGGCATCAAGCTAGCGCAGTGCTTGATGGCATAAACTTATAACCTGAAGATGATGGCTGGTTCAAAGCCCCTCCTATTCCAGTGATTTGTAAAGAAAGTAACTCATAAGCAATAATATACACTAATGTGCAAACACACACACATATGCCACATTAGAAGGGCTTGAGATACCGATAACAGCACCACAGAAAGAAGAGAGAGTCCACCTACTTGGAGATGGCAAGGGAAGTGATCTCTGCTGGGTGAGCATTGTCTTTTCGGTCGAAAGCCGTATGCATGGTCAACTTGCTGCGAAAGACAAGCTGACGCTCCCATCTATAGCCTGTACACAAAGACACAGCACTCAAGCCAACAGTGATCGATTGCAAAGATTGTACAAACGTGTCTTAAAATCTGTTACAGTTTTCAATGAAATCTGTATTTATTTGTGCACCACAGCGAGTGCGAGTTCCTCAGCCATCATACCAGGTCGAAGCTGGTTGTAGGGCCGGGCCTCTGTCGAGTTGGGTTGTAGAGGCTGTGGCACCCCCCCATGCAGGCTGGGGTGCGGGTTGGGGGGATGGTGCTGGTGCAGGACAGCCCGCGTCTGCCCCTCCGAATAGTTCACAAACACAAAACCGTCCTTTTCGTCCAGGCTCAGGGTGTCAGACCAGCGGCGTGACTCTTCCGAGCTGGTGTCAGCAGACCAGGCGGCGGCTGGCCGACCACCGCCAGGGGGAACTTTGGGCCTGTGAGTGGTGTTACCAGGCTGCCTTGGGGCAGGCTTGGACTCCTGTCTCATGCTTTGCTCCTCTCCCTCTGAGTCGCTGCTGTCGTCCTCATGGGCCTCCCCACTCTCTGAACAGACACACACAGCCAGTGTTTCTCAAGTGTGTGCGCAGCCGAGCAGAATGACAGTGCACTGTTATGGCTGTTATTACTGTGTTCATTATTAACATCTCAAGGTGCAAATATATGTGGAGGGAGGACATACCTATCTTGTCCTCTCCACAGCAGTCTGTCACCTCCAAGGGCTCTGCTGGTTCTGGGGCTGGAGTCTCTGGGACCTGCAGGAATTCCATCCTCCAAAACTGCAGAGACAGAAAACAGGGTGACAAGTCTGGCTCACTGAGCAGAACCATCCTACAACCCAGCCTTTCCACTAAATTCAACATGGTACTATTGCTGAAGTTAGTGCCCCACATGTGTAAAATGCTATTGAATTACACAGATCCTTGAAACAAAATGAACATTTCTTCCATATGAGAAGATGGATAATTTGTGTTTTTGATTTGATAGCAAGATGTGAAATGGGGTATATTCATAGTAAGAGAATAAAATACTTTGAGTCCAAAATAATGAACCAGACATATTCCACTGCCTGTCACAGACAGACATTCTCTAGCCAGTAACTGAATGCAATCATGGCATGAGGACTGATGTATGACAAAAAGGAGTTTACCCGCACAACGCCATCCGAGTGCCCAGTGACTATGACGTTCTGCGTGTCCCACTCATTCATCTCTGACACACAGCAGCACAGGATTTGCTGGCTACGGCCAGTGAAGGTGTTGACGCTGACAATGGGGCTGCCGTTTATACTCCACACATGAATGTAGGTGCCTGCGCAAGACACGATGTCCCCCTGCACACATGACAGGTGTATAGACATTGCTCACATGTTTAGTGAATCAAAGAGTGAAGCACTGGCAAAGGTAGTAAAACACTAAAGGAATATTTTACCAGTTATAGTGAATACAGCATCATTAATTACTAAAAAAGCGACTAATTAAAATAAAGCCGATTTCCTGCTAATTTTCATCAGGCAATGCGGTCTACGAGGTAAAATGATGCTTCTGCTTTCTCCCAGTTTGCACCTACCGTAAGTTCATTGATGCAGAGTGCAGATACAGGTGCACGGTGACCTCTCAGCTGTGTGACAAAGGCCAGCTTGTTAAGGTCCCAGATGATGCAGGTGCGGTCCCGCGAGCCACTGACAATAATGTGGTAGGCCGAGGAGGCCGTCAAACAAGTCACCGCATCTGTGTGCCCCAACAGGGCCTGTCAACACAGGAAGTGACATTAAGGAGAGCATGGGTGATGCATGTTGAAAGCATTTAGGCACACACCTTCATGTTCTTTAGGAAAATTCTGGTAAAACATTTGCAATCATAACATTTTACCATCCACTCATTTTGTGAACTTTTTCCTCAGTGGTTTTGAAGCTGAATCAATAAAATTCCAGGGGGTTAAACATTAACTGCTTCAAGAAATATGACACATGGAACAATATGTCGCTGTTAAGAGATGCTTTAAATTGACACTTAGCACTTATGTAAAAATTTAACTGATCCACTGGCATGCAATCAATTTTACAGCTGAGTTTTTCCATGAAAGACTGAAAAAAAAATAGAATTCACAACTCAACTGCAACCAACCTTTAAAACAAAGTGAGTGTGACAGGGCTTTACCTGTTTAAGGGTGAGTGACTTGGCCCTCTCCTTGGAGGTGCCCATCTCCCATACGCAAATGGCCGTGCTGGTTCCCCCTGTGATCACCAGCTTTGGGTTTGGGCAGATCGCACACAGAATCTGACCCCATTCAGACAGGCACTCGTACACAATGACTGCCTGGAACACGACATCACAAAAAAGCAGCAACATAATGGGATCATATCAACATCATTGTCTTTAATTTCCTTTAGCTGGCATGTTCACCACACTCTATTACTGAAACCAAGTTTTCATTCAACAGAAGAGCAGGAGAAAACAAGTGCAGATGTAGCCACTAGGGGGCAGAGGCATGGCATGAGCTCCATTCATCTGACACATTTGTAATGGTGCCTCAGCATATTTTCAGAAGGAACATGCCATAATCACCTTATTTTATTAATATTACATACCAAACACCAATCTGACTGGGAAAAAGGGGAGTATTTACAGACTGCTTCCTTTAATTCTTTGAGGAAAAACAGGAGAAACAGCAGCAAACCTGAATGCAGATCAAAACCTCCTCATCTGACTGAATTTAACAACTAATGCCAGCCTGTGGCTCATGCAGACTGTTTCCACTGAACCATACAACAGAGAATTCAGTCCCGTAAGCATAATTCATTGAATGTTCTTGACTCCCACAGTGTACACAAAAGCAAACACAGGAGCGGTCAACAGAATTTACCTACTGGAGTGCTTTAACTAGGGATTCATGCCACCAGGAAGAGATTTATAAAAAAGCTTACAAATGAAATTTTGCAGTTTTCAGATGGAGGGTGCTCAGCTCCCATGGCTGACGTATTGGGAACAAAACTGGACAGAAAAGGGAAACTGACCTTATCAGACTCGTAGTTGGCCAGCCGGCAGCTGAGGTCAGCATAGCCCCAGGCAAAGGTTTTGTTCCAAGCTGGGGGCACCAAGACCTTGTTCTGCTCCACTGCTAGGATGCCCTTGTCCGTATATATGATCTGTCCAACTGGCTCCTTCAGCTCTGAGGAACAGACACATATACACACAAATCATCATCACTGGGCCACAGTTTGGACTAATGCCTGCTATGGTTCCTGCACCTTTTGCTGCTTCATTCAACCTAACTGCAGCAAACTGTCCAAAAAAATCTAAAAGAATTATTTAACATTCTGCCCTACCTTTGACAGGAGCCAATGAGGGCCTCAGGTTGTCCAGGTGGTGGAAAAAAATCTTGTCTGGAGCAGAGCTAAGGGACGTCGGCACACCAGGGATCTCCCCGTTGGACTTGCTTCGCACTCGCTTTGGTGGGTGAGGCTTCTTAAACAGCTGAAAAAAGCAGAAAGCAGATTTCAGTTGCATCCCCAAGAGCAATGCTCAGGCAGAATACAAGAAGGAATAGAAGCAGAAGGAAACAACAATGGGGAAGGACATGGGAGTGGGACAGGAGAAGGAGTGGAATATCATGATTCAAAATGTCTGACTGATTCTGATGAAATGTCAGCTTCACACAATAACTTCCCTGATCCAAAGTTGATCATTTTTTGTGTGCAACATTTTGTAGCTTTTCAACAAACTACCCACAAATGATTTACATACTTACTTCCTTTGGTAAGACATCTGTAAAAATATTTATGAGCCACTTGCTTCTCAGTACCTGCTTGGGGATCTGCCCAAAGTTGTTGATAAACCCAATGGTGGCAGTCTCTTTGAGCGGGTCATTGATGTTGTAGATGTCCACCTGGCCCTCATAGAACAGGTGGTGAAAAACGTTGACTGCCTCCACAGCAGGAGGACCCTGCTGCTTGTAGCCAAAGATGAGATCTATCCACTCATGGATGTGAGCGCTGACATAGTCACACTCCAGAGCCTGTTTTGCACCAGGGTTACAGAGGGTAGAAGATCAAACACAAAGCCTAACATGTTAAGACGGGGCTAATTAGTGTGGCGAGTCGAGTACTGACGTCACATGTACCTCTCGGTGAACCCGGATGAATTCCTTGGGGTCACCCTTAGCCCATGGGGGCAGGATCACGTCGCCAAGCTTAGTGCCATTCTGTTTGCTACCTGTTTGCATGGTCAAAGACAGAAGAGGCTGAAATAAAAAAAAAATGTGCCTTTTTCATCACACCTTTAACTTAATACAATGCAAAAAAATGAACAACGTCCTTCACCTAAATCAAAGTTGTTGGAGTTAAGGAGGAACTCGGGGAGGTAGAAGAATTCAGGGATGAGCTCTTTGACATCAGCCATGTTGTGTTTTGAGGCAGATAGCCACGCCTCACGGACACTGTGGAACATCCTGTCTGCCAGGTCAAAGTGACCTCCCTGCAGGTGGTTAGGATCAACATCCATGAGAAACACAAAGAGAATGCAAACCTCTGACACGAGGAACTGTATTTTGACAAATCGTACAACAGCAGTAAGTGAGATTCAAACTGGCAACCTAGAGACCCAAAGGCACCAGATCTAACCACTACACTATCAACTGCTTCCATAAAAAAGGGGGTTTGCTACTAGTGTTGGATAATAAATTATTTATGTCTTTTAGAGCTCTTAATTCATTATGAAGAGGTTATTTTACATATTTGTTTAGCTGAGTTACCCACAATTCTTTCCTCATTTGTACAAATGGGTAATTTTACTGGATTTTAGGGTAAGTACTTTGGTCAAGGATATCACAGCTAGAGGTGAGATTCAAACCTTTGACTTTTGTCTGAATAGAAATAAATATAGCTATGTTTACCAAAGCCAGTTCTGTTTTGCAGTCCTCAGCCTGCAATTTTGTAGAACAGACTAGGTAAGAAAGTCTTTGTCTCACTCACTTGGAGCCTGAGGAATATCTGAGTGAAGGGCTCCATTCTGACCAGGTAGGAAGCCACAATCATTGCAGAGGAGTAGTGAGTCCCGTAGTGATAAGCGGGGGTTTCCCCTGAAAACACAAAAGCCAACAAGTTAACGCTGCTGGTCAGCACACTTGGTATGAAACATCCTGAGAACAGATCCAAAGTACACATATAGCATGCAAGCAGATGTACCATTAGGATCTTCCCAGTCCCTAAACCTCTTCATATACTGGATCAGCCTGTCTTCTGTCTGGGCCCCCATTGGTTTGGCCAGGTTTCGGAACGTCTTGGGGTTTGTGAGGTCCAGCTCCTGCCAGACAATCAATCACATTCCAATTCGTGAGGAATTCTTCCAATGAAATATCTAACCCAGTCCTCACCTCTACAACAATACCTTGACATACAGCAAATTACTGTTACATGCTAATGAAAAAAAAAATTTCCCAGCAAGTGTGAGAAATGTTTGGGTTTAATAACTACAGATTATACCTTTTTATAAAGTTTTGATTAAGCCTCCAATTTCACTGAGAAAATGGTCCTTTGAGAGGTGTTATTCTTATATAGTCATGCTTCCAAAGACTCCCTCAACTGCCTTTAAGTGGTCAGGGAACTATTTTCGGTTGTCTCATTACACAGCAAACTGAGTTCCCCCCCCCCTTTCCCTTTGGGAAATTAAATCTTCAATGCAAAAACAAAAATTCTGCTGGAAATGCACCTGTCATACTCTCATGTAAAAATCTGTACCTCTGAATCGTAGTCAGCAAGGATCCAGGGGAAGACAGGGTACTGCATTAGGTCATTATAGGAGCGCCCTGCCAGTGTATTGAGATGCATGAGGTACTGGAAGTTACTGATCTCCCCTCTCTGTGTGATAAAAACAGGATCCCCATGAGGGGTATCAGCATTCACTGGTGAGGTATCAAAGCTACAGACAAATCCTGTGGGAAATGTCCTTCCAGGAAGCATGTGCTTACCTCCCATCGCTGCGTTACAGACCTCTCACCAACCAAGGTGCTCAGCAAACCAGACCTACACGATATAAAAAAAAGATAAAAATGTCTGTAAAACTTCAATATGTTTGTACTCTGAGTGATTAGTATGAGTCAGATCACCCACCCTTGCTCAACGCTGGTGTTGGGCCTCTGGCCCGAGACAGACTCTGAGCTATCGACCAGTGAGGGAACTACAGCCAAGAACCTGCAAAGATGCATTCTTAAATTAGGCTAATACCCCAGGCACCAGCTGAAGTTCATTTAACCAGACAGACATTATACAGGTTTGGTTCCATTTTAAATCCACCTTCTTCACTTTGTTTTGCTTGATACGAAAGTGCATACTTTTACTTACTTTTTTTATTTACAAAAAATAGAGGCTTATTCTGTAAAGTGGTAAAAACTGAAATACGGAAGTGTGTAAGAGGAGAGCTCAGATTTTGAAGAAAGGCAAACAAACCTCTGGTACACCTTGTTCCGGACACCTTTCTGGAATGCCAGTAGGTAATTCCGCCCATCCCCTGAAAAAACTTCTACTGCAATAGGCTGGAATAAAACATGAAAAGTGAAAATAGAGTTATAACAACAGTGCAAAATAAATGAATCCTTCAAATAAGCTATTTTGAATACTATTTTATTATAATACCAGCTATGAAAGAAGCAGATTCACAAAAGTACACTGGGCAGCAGGAAGCGTAGTAGAGAGAGCTGCCACCTTTGGGCTCAGAGGTTGCAGGTATGAATTCCACCTGTTGGTTTAGTACCCTTCAGCAAGATACTTACCCTAAATTTCTCCACTAAAAGTTGTCTAGCTGTATGAAAGTAGGTAACTGTAGGCAGCTTAACACTAAGTAAATTGAGAAAAGCACCCACTAAAGGAATAAAAAGCAAGTGTAGAAAAGTGTATACAAAGTAAATCAAATTAAAAACATGCTCTCACTTGCAGCAGGTAGCGTCGCTTGTGCACCTCCTTAATGTCTTCATAGGCAAAAATGCTGTAGGTTCTCTTTAACTGGCTCTGGCCCTGTCGTGCTCCCCGAGGGATGATGGCCTCATGCATACTGGAAAACCAAACACAGGGTCACAGGTTTCAGCACCACACCACACTTCACTGCTCTTTCTGCTGGATAATGGGCAATTCACACAGCAATGGCCTATTTCACAAGCTGAAACAGACCACTTTCTTCATTGAGAGAGAGAGGGGAGAAGGGAATGGGGGGGCGGGGAAGGAAAAAAAAAAAAAAAAAAAAAAAAAAAAAAAAAAAAAAAACTTTCTATTCTTATTCAAATTAAAAACTGCAGTGGGAAGAAAGACAGAGTGGAAAAACACCTCCCTGTTTATTTTAGGAGACTTTCTGAAGCTGAAGAGCAGAAAATTTGCAATCTATAAAAGTGCCAACAATGCAATGTACAATCATTTCTGCACATTCAGAGCAGATGAACGAAAAGAAAGGGTACATCTGAATACGAAACAGCAACTTCCATTTTCATACAGCTGACTATGGCTATTTCATTCCTATCCACGAGCAATTGAATTAGGCAGGAAAGGAAAGGGAGACGGCTGTGGAAATGTGTGTCCATAAGAAGCAAATCACTCCTATGCAGATTTCCCATATTTCACCTGAAAATTGATTTCATTAGGATTCTTCAACTGGGTCCAGTATGTCACCTACTTTGGCGGCAGTGTATCAATGTCCCGAATCTCCCGGGTCACTGTCATGGTGAAGCCATCAATCACATAGAAGTGCTCCTTGCCAAAGAGCAGCAGACCCTCACTGGTGTCCAGGCCTTGGACCCGAGCGCATCGGTACATGTGCTGAATCTACATCCCCAAAACATACACAAAGCACAGCAATGTACACATTCCCTCAGTATAGCAGGAAGCAGGACTTCAGATTATCCAGAGTTACTGGATATTTGGAATTACAGTAAAGTAGACTTGTATATCCTTTCCAATCTCAGAGAGTCAAGTACCCAGCAACACATCACCTTCTCACCCTCCTCCAGCAAACGGAGCAGGGGGGTGTTATCCGTTTTCTCCTCTTCATCCATGGCTCCAGCCTCTAGCATCTGATCCTGCAATTGCTCCTGGCTGTCCTCGTCTCCACCATCTGCCGTGGAGCGTGAACGCTTCAAAGGGGGCTTTACCAGGCCTGTCACAGATAAACAACAGTAAGAGGAGAGGGCTAAACTGAGCCTCTTCAAGTAAACAGTCAAACATTCCTCTACACTGGTGATGCAATTTTTGTCTTTTACGGCACATGTGGATACCTTAAAAAAACCAAATCTACTACAGCCATATACAGCAACAATAAGTTCCCGAAAACAACTAGCTAGGGTTCTTCTGATCTATGCACAGGATTGATATTGTTTCAGCTCTCAAGAGGTGTCTGACAGAAAAATAAAATAATAGAATAGAATAATAAATAGAATAGGAGTAAAGAGGTAAAATGCAAAGGCCAAACAACTCAAAATTTAGACCAAACATAAGAAGCACTCAAAATCAATTTTTTGTTATGTCTGCAGCAATGTACCTTTGACCCTGGCTATGGTGTCTTCACCGTGCTCAGGCTCATGCTGTGTGGTCATGCCCTCCGAGCTCTGCTCAATGGAGTGCTGGTACATGCCTGGGTTCCCAGACAGCACACGCATGTAGTACTCCTTACTGTCATAGCTGATGGCCCTCCTATACCGAACAGGCTTCTGTTTGAGGGAGGGCGAGAAGACGACATAAAATTAATACTATATACTATTTTTACCCTATATTGAGCACAGGGGAAAATTTGCCTCTGCTCTGGGTGGCTAACTACTGAGAAGAAATCAGTCTCGTTTTACTACTGCATAATTCACAATTCTTGCTGGGTGTAAATTTACATTTAGCAGATGCTTTTCTCCAAGGCCTTACATCTCATAGAAAATACAATATGTGCATTATATTAGCAGAGAGAGACTTAGACACCTATGCATGATTCTAAAGTACAGTTTACTTTCCACCATATGAACCAATGTACACGAGTAGCTGCATAAAATGTTTATCTGAATATCAACAATTTATGTATTGTAATATGGAAATTCATTATAAGGAATTCATCATATGTATTAAGACAAGCCATTTGGGAGGTTTTAACAGTTCACTGCTTCAACATCTATTCAAAATCTGACAGACATGGAAAATATATTTTAAAAGCTAGATAAAATCCATTAACATCAAGCATCAAATTCTTAGCAAATAAAATTTTAAACATTAGATTTATATTAGTTTATTCTCTTATCCAGAGTTGGTTGCATGGATATTGTTTCAAAGGACACAATGTGCACAAAGCATCATTTTAAGAACAGTACAGAAATACAACTGGTCTTCTCAATAAGCACCTTAATGTGCATGCGCAAAGCATTACATGTATGGAAGAAAAAGTTTAGAAAAACAAATGTTTATTACAAATATCTTGCATGTGCATTTCAACTCTACTTGATACATCACAAGTTTGGGAGAGAACTAATGCCAGAGCTCTAGTGCAAAATGCATTATGCCTACAATGAGAGGAAAAAGTCAAGATGTTAAGGATTCAGTTCTGAAACTCTCACTGTCAAGACTATGTCCACAATTGAGCTCAGGGTGGGAAAATTGACCTCTGAAATTTTAAAGATGAGGCAGAAAGTGAGGTTTGTAAACATCAGCAGAGAAATGAGGAAGGGGTAAGGGAGCTATTTACAGAACAGTTTCTAATACATCACTTAGCAGCCAGACTTGAAACCACATTAACAAAATTGCTGGGCATCATTATTCTTCTGTTATCAAGTACAGCATATGGAGGATTTAAGTGACTGCAATATGCAAATATATGTATCTAAATGGAAAAGCTAGCACAGAAAACACACAGGAGAGCTTACTGCAGGAGCAAGTTCACCAAACCTTTCAAAAGACTCTTTCAGTGTGGGGAAAAATAATTGCTGGTCATTCTTTCAAGTGTCTGTTCCTTGTTAAATGTGGGTGGGAGACTACTGTAAGTAAACAGATGAACCGCGAAAGCACAGGGCATCCAGCACTAAGGATTTGTGACTAAGAAGCTTAAGGGAACTTCCAGAGGACGGCACCTCATAAGGCGCATTTATCCTTTCTTTCTCCACAAGAGCAACAAGCTTCCGCTGTGGCTAATGCTCAAAATGAACAATGATACACTTTACTACAAAATATATTTTTAAAACAATGTCCACTGAAAGACAAAAGATGTTGTAAAGAGTTGTAAAGATTTAAGCAACATGCCTAACAGTTGCAATTACACTTTCGTATTTGCACCAGGGCATTTCCTTATTCTGTCATTTCTTGCATGATCCATGAAGATCAATTCTGCTCACATCCTTCTCACTGAATCCCTTTAGGGTATTAACCAAATCAAGGTGCTAATCTACGTGCATGTGGACTGTTGTGCACATTGCCTCAGAACCTGCAGCATGCACTCATAAATTAAGGCCACTGCCCCATCTCAAAGCTGTGACATCATAAACTGCTGCAGTCTATCTTGTCAGATATACAGATGTACAGAAATCTTTAATCCCAATTATCCACATCAAACAGAAACTATTAAAAAAGAAGTGACAAAACCACTGGAAACACATTTATACAAATGGATTTGAACATAAAGCAGTAGCCTATAAGCTATATAGTGAACTAAAACTGGTCTAAGCGAAATGATAGTTTACGTTAAAACATATAAGAAATATATGAAAAGAAAATTTTCAGCCTAATGATATGTTAATCCAATCTTTACTGAGCTAATTGATGCACATCTAAGAAAATGTCCTAAATTTAGCAAAACTCAAAGTATTTCAATACAGGACAATTATCATAAATTAAAACATCCTCAAAATTAAATTAATAAGTTAACATGATTACAAACGTCCAATTTACGTACAACCCGTAGTTACGAACCACCCCCTGCACAGCCCATTAAAAATCTGAGTTACTGTACATACAATTATTCGTAATAACAAACAGGCGCTACGTTGCCATGCGCATCAAAACATTGCACGTCTACAGCAGTTCATCAGCTCGTGGGAGCGTGAGCCCGAGGTAGGACAAAGACTTCTTTTTTTTTTTTTTTTTTTTTTTAGTTGGACTGTCATGCACACAACATTGCCCTGAACGTCTGGACCTGCCCAAAATCGGAGCAGTGGGGTATAAAGCTACAGCACCTGCACACCCTACTTGCAGACTTATTTGAGGAAGTCATCTCTCCAGCGCTCTCGAGTGAACCCACGACACCCTACCCGTCCTTCCAAGTCCCTCGGTCTCCTCAATCCCTTGATCCCGCTCCTGACGTCCACAGCTCCCAACACTTGCATCGCCTCCTCGACTATAACAGCGAGCTTGAGATGAATCATGGCAGCGCTTAAGGCTCTGCAGCTACACTTCATCAGTGCAGACGAGGTCAAGACCATTGGTAAAAGGTCATACCTGAGAGCTGGTGTCAGGCTCTGTGTCCGGCACATAGGGGTAGTGGATGTAGAACATGTCATTGCGGACCATCTTCTTCCTCATCCGGCATGGACCCTCCGTCATCTCCAGCAGGAATTTATCGAGGTGGGAGCCAATGGGTGGACCCCACAATCCCCTTTCCCGCAGTAGCTCATATTCAATATTCGCCCACTCTTCCGTCACATACTTCAGGGCATTCTGCTGCCTCTAAAGGGTTACAGACAGCATGTGAAGTTTATTTTGCACCTATGTGAAATCACCTTTCAGGCATGGAATTCCCTCATATTCTGAGGTTTTTCCAGTCTAGGACCTCAGCTCGACAAGAATCCAAATTTTATACCTCAGCATAAGAGCAAACCACTAAAGCAGTCCTTAAATGACTACAAAAGGCTGCAAATCTCATACAGACCTCCTGATACTCCTTGTGCTGCATGGTGACCAGGTCTCGTACAACTGCAATGTGCGTGAACATCCATTGGAATGTTTCCTGGGGACACAGAAAATTTAGTAGACAGGTGACCAACAAGCTGATGGAAAGAAGAGTCCCCCTTACTCTCAAGACAGGCTGTACCTGCGCCGACAGGTTGTTCTTGTTGATCGCATTCTCCTTCCTGCTGCGCCGTGCTCCCGTCAGCTTTGACAGGCCAAAACCACTACTGACCCGAGACAGCTTGGACTGGGCCACAGGAGCGACCGCCTCCCCACGGCTAATGCACTTCTTCTCGTGAGCTGAAGGGATGGAGATGGGGATCCAAAAGATAACAGGCAATCCAAAAACCACACCTCTTTACTCAAGCAACATTTTAATGTGACTAATTTTGTGTTGGGACACAACTACTTATTTACAGCACTCTTTCTTTAGCCATGTAGCCACGATGCTTTGCTTAGTTGCTGATGAACAAAGCAGAATAATTTACAACTTATTTCCAGACTAAATCATGAGTAACAAAGACTTTTTAGTCCGGTTTCAGTGACTTAAAATTGTTCATTAGCAATGTCTCTGGCTTAGACATCACTGGTACAGACAATTCTATTTCAAGGTGGCCTGTAAATAAGTCAGTAAAGCCCGTCTGACCCTTGTAAAGTCATACTTATGCATTGCCTAAATTTACTGTTGAACAAATGTAGCATGCCAAGGACCATTAACACTCCTCTCCATGGACTGGATGAAGTTCACAATGAAGCTCCTGCGTGCCTACCGCCGCTCTTACCAAGGTGGTTGAGCCAGTACTTGGCTGCTGGTTCCTCAATGAGCGTCCGGGCCAAGGTGATGTCCACATGGCCACGCTCATTGGCTGGCAGGACTACCTTGAAGATTTCTTCCATCACCTGCCTCTTGCTGTGCACCAATTCAGTCCACACACGGTTGATGGCCTTCAACAGGAGCTGGCGACCTGGGGCATGGGAAAATACAGGGAACATGTTTGCACAAGCATGCTCCAATCTCCCAGACACTCAATACCTGGGGCCTATATTATAGAAGCTCTGTGAATGGTGCCCTCAGGCTACTGCCAGTGCAAATGCAGGTCAACTAAATGTTACTTACATATGAATGGACAGAGCCAGTTCAAATCTCCATTTAATAAAAACACTAATGAGAATTCTACCCTAGCAGTGTTTCCTTTAGAAATTCATCACATCGAAGCAATCTACTAGTAAGCAACAATCTTTAATTTCAGTTCATACAAATACAATTTAAAACCGTTTTCTTAACAATACTGTTTTGACAACTTTCAGTGATCCTGAAAGGAAACTAATCTGTGGTGATTTTTGCCAAATTTATTGCTGACATTGTGGTCATGATCAAATAACCAACAGTAGAGTAATTCCTCCCAAGCTTAAGAGTTAATGCACCAAAAACCAAAGACATAATCAAGTGCTCAGTACAACTGTTTTAATGAATGCTCAGCATTATTTTTCAGACTCCCAAAGACAAAGGGCACAACAGATCAGCCAAACACATGGGGGTACCTACGCCATACCTTCACTGACATCCTGATTGTGAGCTGCATCAGGCTCTGACTCAGATGGTATCATAACGTGCCAAGTGGTCATGCGTGCCTCAGCTTCTAGCCCGAAGCCATCCACAGAACTGGAGTGGAGAAACCAAATAGCAAATCTGGTCACAGGGGTGTTATGAAATATCACACATTTCCATGTCCTTCAATGCAAAAAGGTAATTATCTTAAACATTTTCAATTCAATTCTCCAGAGGGGCTCTGTAGTCACTATATGGTGCACTTTAATCTGCTACTAATGTGAATTGTTTTGAGTCCTTATGAAATACCTATGTGTTTGAATAAAAGGATCTCCTTCATGAACAAGCATCTCCCCTTTTGGCAGCCCACAACCCACCTCCCAGAGTGCAGGTTGATAAAGCAGTGGGCCAGACAGGCAATGAATTCCTGGTCATGGTTGCCAGGGCCCAGGACCAGGTTGCGGTTCACTGTGAGGACCCGTAGTGCATCCAGCAGGGCCACCTGCTGAGGCACAGTCTTGTGTGGTCGGGAAAGCTGGTAGAGGATAGTCCGGTTCAGACAGTGATAGATGGAATCCAGTGAAAATCCTTGGGACCTCCTCTTCGACTGAGTTGGGGAAGAAGAAAAAGTTCAGACAAAGAACTATCAAGCTTGACACAGAAAAGGACCAAGACTACTGGGAGTATGAAACAATTTGGGCTTACTGCCTGTATTATTAATTTTCTATTCTTTTAGAAGCTGCAACCTGCAGCTTTTAGCCATACTCTAAGAAAGACTCTTGGTAAAACACATTAACTTGACCTTTCAACTGTGCTGAACAAAAGCAATTCACATCATGTCAAGTGAACAATGTACTTGAAAACTCAAAATACTATGGATTAGTATGAATTTTTAAATGAGGGCTAAAGTTAAAGGAGTTATGGTAAAATTATTTATTTTTCACTGCTCTTCTGTGAGACCCCGAAATCATTAGGCCCAGGTTTTTGGAAAACATCAAGTCTTTTATACAACTGCAGTTGCTGTGGAGGGGAGAGATAGGAAATTAAGCACAAGGGGAAAGATCTATTTATAGGCTAATCCACTGTATTCTCCTTTCATGGAGAGCAATTACTTGGATCTAAATCATGCACTTACCAGGGGAAGGAAAACTGTTCTCATTTCATCTCTACCCTGGTCATTTATTAACTCAATGTTTACTAAGCAAATAAACATTTACATTTACCTTTTCTCCAAAGCAACTTATAATGAACATTGTTTCATTTAGCTGACACCTTTTCAGCCAAGGTGGCTTAAAATGTGCTAGATACACTAGCCAGTCATCCATACACCAGAGCAATGTAAAATACACAGAATGGGCCATTTGGTGTCGCCCATTTATCTAAATCACGCCTTTGGACGGTGAGAGGAAATGGGAGCAGCTGGAGGAAACCATCACAAAACACACACAGAACATACGAACTCCACACAGATGGACTGGGAATTGAACCCATGTCATTTTGCAACATTTAGTTGCTGTAAGGAAACAGCACCTGGGCAGTATGCATGGATCAACATTTTTAAACTTTTTAAAATATAAATACAACAGGTCTTAAGATTCGTCATCTTTCACACCTGTCCAATGAGCTGCACGATAAACTCCACCACCAGCTTGGAGTCCTTGTTGAACATGCCCTGCCACAACTTGTCCACCACCCGCTGGGTGAAATAGAAGATGTTGTTTACCAGGACCTGGTAGTTCCCCCCACTGGTGATGGGTAGTGAAGCATCCTCACCTAATGCAGGTACAAAACAGAGTGTGAAGAAGATGGTTGACAAAAAGACTTCCTTCAAAACCTGAGATAACATTGTGTTCAAGCTGCACAAGAAGTACTTGGAAGTGTAACTTTTCTCTGACAAGAGTAACCTCTATTAAAAAAAAGAAAAAAGATCAAAACATTTGAACCAATAACAGCATCATAACAAAAACTTTTTATTGGGCATTACAGTCTAGGGTCTCACCTAGGAGGACATCTGCAGCTAATAAGTGCTCCATCACGCTGTCCAAAATGTAGGACTGGAACTCTTTCTGCTGGGTCCGAGTTGAACGCTCTGGAGAGGCCTGGCCATGTGTATATATAAACATAATTAAGCATTTATTCAATTATTTATTTGCATTTTTCAGTTATAATATGCCTAGATAGAAGGTGATTTGCAATGTTTGTAGGCTTATACAAAACAAAAATGTTTAAAAGATAACAATAAGGCCATGTGCTACAGCTGACAATATCAATGAAATTATTACCAACAAGCATTCTACTACAGTTTCCCTGTTTCAAAATCTGTAAAATTTCACCATACATTTACTGGTTACCTCAAGCAGCAGGTCAACGATGGGTGTCTGTTTGCTGGCTGGGGTCAAGCACAAGTTCTCCATAATCAACACTCTCATGAAGTCAAAAACGTACTTCTTGGCTGGGTGGTTGGTCAGGTAGGTCTTGGAACCTACATTGCAGTACTCAGACTGGCTGCGGTTCATACCCGTGTCTCCAGCAAAGGCTTTGAACTCCTCAGCTGGGGAGTTCACCTCATCGTCCAGGTCACTCACCTGGAGTCAGAGTGTAAGGATATTAGAGCCACACATAACTTTGTGTTTAACATTCTGCTCTGAAATAAGTAACTATACTGGGGAAAAAACATGCAGTATTTCAAACCACCTAGTACTTTTAGTCTTACTAGCAAAACACAAATTAAAAACTTTTTTTAAATAACTTTTACAGTGTCACTTTAGTACTGCCAAATGTACTAAAGATAGTATGTTTATAACAGTCTAAAGGCTGAAGCAGAATGTGTTAAATTTATTTTGCATCCTTCATACCTATACTATGTGAAATTTAGGGTATCTACCTTTACTCAAGAGCCCTCTGAGTTTTGTAACATTAAAATTCAGTTTTTGCATTACGCTTACAAACTCATATTTTACACATTGTGGAAAAAAGATGTGCTTCAGCAAACATGCATACCATTTCAGAGTAGGGTCTGATGTTGAAGGGGAAGACTGTGGCAGCCAGTGCACACAGGAACTCGGGACTGATCCACATGTGCATCAGGTCGGGCACGTTGTGGTAGAGGTAGCGAAAGAACTGCATCAGGGTAACAGGGTACTCTCGGAGCCAGGAGCCCTCCTCCTCAGACTGCCAAGGCTGAAGGAACACATAGTGCGAGCTTCCTGAGCACTGGACAACACCTTGCAATGCCAGTGCTGTCCAAGCACAAATCTCATAGCAGGAAAACCAACATAAGACACACTTTGCAGTATTCACATGAAACAGTACAATCATTCTGGTGATAGAACTTTATAGCTCTTGGCTTCCTAAGCTACCTGTGTTCTAGATTGATCTCAATAGACCTGCTGTGGCATATATCATGCTGCTCTTCTCCACAAAACTACTTCCACACTTTTCTGTATCCACATCATCATCTCCGTCTCATGCTTATCATTCTCATTACTGCCTCACTGTTCTTCCTCATTATTATGATCCTCCTCAGTCTTTCTCTTAAATGTGTCCTATAAGATCAGCCTTATCCACTTCATCAACATCCTGCTCCCTTCTACTTCCTTGTCTCCTCACCAAGTTAAGCATGCTGCGCAGCATAGCGAGCAGCAGGAAGGCTGCATCGGTGCAAACAGTGTTGATGGATCCAACCACAGCACCACTGGACGCTGGCACACCAAAGATGAAGGTCCAGATGGAATCCAGGTCAAACTGCAAGGAAGAGGATGATTACCGCTAGCTCTTGTTGAACGTGGCAAGGGCCACACAAATTACAGCAGGCAATGGGTTTGCTCACTTGCATAAAGATTCAAGTTATTTAAGGACACTGGCAACTTAAGGCAGATTTACAAAAGTAAACTAGGCAGCTAGTAGTGTAGTGGCTAAATCTGTCACCTTTGAACCCTAAGATAGCAGGGTCGAATCCCACCTCTAGCTGTAACACCCTTGAGTGAGGTTCTTACCCTAAATTGCTCCAGTAAAACTGTCCAGCTGTATAAATGGGTAAATAGTTGTAGGTAGCTTAACACTAAATCGCTTTGCAGAAAAGCAACAGCTAAACGAATAAATTTAATTTATACAAACAGCTCACTGCAATAAACAGCTGGTCTAATCTGGAAAGCATGCAACATTCTTGTTGATTTGATGAATTTCTATTATAATTATATTTAGTAGTAATAAGCTCCAACAAAAGTGTTGTGATCCTTCAATATGGCATTAGGTCTACTCAAACTAATCATGGGAGTAGCTGTGGAGAAAATTTATTTTAAAAAAAAAAAAAAAAAACTTCAGTGAAAATCTGTATGTCATTTGTGTGCAGCAGCAGGGTTAGCAGAGAAGAATGTTATACTAACATTTACCTGCAGGTTCTCCGGCAGCTCTGTCACAGGCTGCTGAAGAAAGAGCGCCATTAGCAGGAAGTACAGCTCAGGCACGTTAGTGTGCTTGGGGAGGAAGGTCTGGAGCACAGGAAACCCTGGGAAATGGCAGGCCTCCCGGTTGATCTCCCGCAGAGTGGACCTGCCGCCAGCATTACGGCCCACGTTGAAACCTGGGGAGGAAGATGGACAAAATCTATAGTTCCAAATATGTCACGAAAGCTGTTCATAATTTGCAACAAAAGAGGTAGTATAATGGTAGTAACATGGTCAACAGTTTTAGACTTGCTGGCAGCTGTTATTGGAGCTCACCTAGCACAGTGCCAATCTTGTTGGTGAGCACTGAGTCAGTTTGGTCCAGCCAGCCCCCCCCACAAATGCCCTCTTTAAAGCGAGCCAGGATTGGCTGGTTGCTGAGCAGCACCACCAAAATCCGCATAGCAGCTGTCACAGTGCTGGAGTGCAGATGCTCTTCCATGAACATGACAAGCCAGTCAAAACCCAGTGTCCGGACCAGCTCCTCACATGCCCTGAGGGAGGAGGCGGGGTGTGGGGGATGAACAGTGTAAACAGTCTTACAAGAAACTATGGAAGACCACAATTTTTTTCTTCAATCTTTAGGCCTGCTCTCTCAGATACCATTATTGCGGTAACAGTGTGTTCAGTGGCCAGCAAGCTGAATAAATTCTTCATGTTCTGCAATTAAAGTTTCAAGACTGTTTCACTTCTTCCTCACCACTGCCACCATGCTGACCCCAAGCATAGTCTCCAGCAAACATACTGGAAGAAAATCCACTAGAGCACAATACCACAAACTTCTTCAGCACAAGACACCTACTGTGCGTTGACAGTACATTTCTCTTTAGAGGTGAAGAGCAACTTAAGCAGGATGTCCAGAAGTCTGTTTCTCAGCAGTATGAGATTGGCAGACAAAAGGCCTCCAAAATCATCCTCATTTGCTGAAAATAGAAAAACAAAGGCATTACAAATACTTTACAGGGTATTCATGCATGCAAATGGTTTCCGAGAGCTTTCATGACTTGCCTCCATCTACTTTCTCTTCACTGTTGGCTTCCATGACGACAAATTTTTCACAGACTGCAAACGTGGGCAGCGTGGAGGCAACAAACTGGCCAAACCTAAACACAAACAGCACACCATCAAGGCAGCTTTAAATAAGAGCTTCAAAATCTGGCTCTTAAATTATGTTATGACTGAAGAGTATGTAAATTATTCTAAAAGGTTTCTACAAAAACAAACTATGCTACACTCCCTGTCCTTGGAAAAGCCATCCAATACAAGAGAGTTCTCCCAGAGCGTACTGGAAGTCTGGGCGTAGATGACAAGGCACTTTACCGCAGCAGATCATAGCTCTTGGGGAAGCCCTGAAGCAGCAGACTGAGGACATTGCTGATGGCAGCAATGGTGGGTTGGGACAAAGATGTGTCCCGCAGGGTCAACAGCAGTTTGGGGATCAACTGGAATTCCCGCAGCAGCTTGGCATTTTTTGCAGCCTCACTGGATGGAAAGACAATTAAATTAAGCTACATACTAATACTGTCACCTGGATTGACAAATATGCATCATCTGGATCTTGAACTTTATCTATTAACACCAAACACTTCAGGCAAGTGACTATAAAAACAAGCTAGAAGTATAGACTTAATTACTAAGCACAAGCTCAAGATAAAAAAAAAAAAAAAAAAAATGTTTTACTAGAAGACTGGTGATTTCATATGAAAACATTTAATGTTCAGTAGCACTAACACCTAATTCAGAACCAAGTGGAGATGAACAAATGTTAAAACAAATTCTCAACTAATGTGGCCAGTATTATGAAAAATGAGTGGATTAGTAACATATTCACCTGGATTCAGTCAAGAGCTCAATAAAATGCTCAAACAGGGAAAGGTGCAATTCATAGGGAGCATGAAGCCAGACCTGGGGAAGGGCAAAACGAAAAGCATTTTCTAAGTTGATGGACCTCCACAAATAGCATTTATCTAGATTGCAGGTAAGGCAGTAATAAACAAATCGACAGACCAAAGTGCCCTTTACCCAACAAGTTCATCTGTACCACTCCCCTCACCTCAAAGTCACAGAGAAGATCCTGAAAGGCAGTGGAGTTGGGAATGATGGAGGTTTCATGGCCACTGTCCACTGTGCCCACCAGGGAGAAAGTCAGGTGGAGAATGTGGCTATTCAGCAAAGAACGCTTTTTCTTCAAGAGCATGGCCAGGAGCTGTGCGACAGGACAAAGTCATAACCACCTTTAATCACTGCAATAAGAATAGTATTAAAAGGCTGAGTGTGCTTAAGGGGGGGTGTAAGTAGCATAATTAGGGAACTGGAATGATGGACCTGAACTAGTAGGCCAACCAGACCTCTGAGCCCTTGCCATAATCAAAGGTTCAAGTCTTGGGTGGTGTCCTGATATTGCACCTTTACAAAAGGTAGATAAGCCCAAGTTTCTCCAGTGTAAATCTTCAGCTACAGTAATACATCACACTTTTGAAGCTGCTGAATAAAGTTAATTATCTAACCAAAGTTTGCTATGCCACACAATGGAAAAAATACCAGGAAAGCTGACACATTATGTGGGAAATCTCTTGACAGGTAGGACCGCGGAATAAGAGCGATAAGGAGGCATTTTGTCTGAGCAGAATATTAACAAGAGGAAGCAGGTGGTTGTGTGGAACAGGAAGGGACACTGAACAGCACTTAGCAAAAAAATACAACATGGAGCACAAGGGAGTTTGATCTCAGAGGCAAAAATGTCATTGTGCAAATGAGCTCACTCCAGCATCAAAATATGCAATTAGTGTTTTGTTTTTATGATACTAAAATAACAGAATATACACAGACATGACTTGAGAGCTTTAGAAAGACTGTCTAGCTTTAAGACACAGGAGCTTATGCTAAAAAACTGCATTTGTAAAACAGTTTAACATTACAAACAGTTTTATACAAAAGTGTAATAAATATTTTCTTTGCAAGTTATACAAAAATGTGGTACCAGACCTCAAATGCAACCAAAAAACTTTACAGGTTGAAGTTTAGGAAGGGGCCTTGCTGTCAATGTTGTCCTTGCTCTCATGGGAAGAAAGGTAGTTAACCTGGAGGGCATCAGTGAACTATACAGCCAGTTAGTTGAGTATATAGTACTGTGTTCACTCCAGGGCAGGAGTTACCTGGTAGCCTTTGATCCTTTCCATCTCCTTGCTGGCAAGAGGATTGCTCTTGACGACACACACCAGTGCTTTCACTGCCGCATACAGCCCTTCAACGTCTGACGCCATGGCAACCAGGCCCAGGATGGCAGCTGCACCTCCAACATACTGAAGGTTTGTAGCCACGGGCTTTGGAACAAATGCTCGCACACCTGAGGGGCAATTACATGAAAAACATCATATACCATGTAAACTGTGGGAGCTCTGAAAGGTGACCAAGTGTAAGGAGAGTAAAAAACCATGCAGAATAATATGTAATTCCTACCAACAAAAGTATGTTTACCTATCAGACTTCCTGATATTCATGTCATTCTGTTACTTTTCACTGATCCTCTGCTCAATTTGTCTGCTGCTCACTTTAACTGTGTGAGAAATGGCTTTCTAAACAATTGTGAACATTCACCTGAAGGCAGTCTGTGCTTTCAAAAAGTGACTTTCCTTACTCAGGTGCGGTATAGAATCATGCGTCTGCATCCAAGTCTCTCTTTAAGTTGATGTAATGCACACATTGTATTTTCTATGAAATGTACATCGCTTTGAAGAAGTGTCCGCTAAATGAATAACTGTAGATGTAAAAACACTGCAGAGCACAAACACTAATGTTAACGATGAAGGTGCCATGACTTTCACTATTGCTTTGGTGTTCAAATACAACATCGCAAAGGCAAACCATGAAGCAAGGCATTGAGTCATAACAATACTTGAACAAAAGAAGAATGATGTTAAGAGCAGCAGCTTCCCTGCACTCCACCTCTCTACACTTGAGCTGAATTAATTTCCTGTAACCCCTTTTTTTTTTTTCCGTTTCAGAAATCATACTTCTTTACCAGGTAGAACGATAACCTTTAAGTCTTACCAAGGTAGCCAATCACTGCTGCCCCCACGGTCCGCGCTGGGCCATTAAGGTGACCAGCAGCATTGTGGATAAGCTTGACTGGCGTGGCATTCTCGTGAGAGGACACCGCTAACTGAGAACCAGAGGACAAGATACAGTGGTCAGGACAGACTAGGACCTGTGTTCCTAAAAGATGAAACTGAAATATGGGCTTCAGAAAGCTTCCTTTCAAACAGCTGACACCACTTTATGCAATTACATGACATATGATAAAGAAGAACATTATTGAAATATACTGTTGCTTTTTGTTTATTATTAGCTGCATTTGGTGCCTGGATTCTGAGGTTGGAAGGCATCACATGGAAGGAAACACATGAAGGGAAAACGAAAGCAGCACAGAGCTACTGCAAAACTTCTGTCACTGCACTCTCCAGAGCTCCATAGACAAGGTGAGGGGAATTTGGGCAAAACAGGGACTTATATTGCACAGAAGCTAACACAAAACCTTTCAGCACATCTCCCTTAGTGAAAGAGGTTGACTCTGAGACGAAAGAGCACCCACTTGCTTAGCAATAGCCTTGCTGTCGAGCTTGTTGTACACCTTCCGGATCTTGGCCACAGTGAGGGAAGAGACTGACAATGCATACAAGCTGAAGGACACCTTCTCCTCGGGTACGAGGGCCACGGGGCACGAAGGGGCACCCTCGCCCTTAGGATCCTTGCCTGTAGCAAGAGGTTAAATTGTTGAAGCAGTGCCAGTATCAGGAATCAAGAGCACGTACAACAAAATACACCTGAAAACTACCTTGCATTAGTTGTATATTTCTTTAAATGAATTGCTAAGTAAATGCTTTTATGCAAAGCAGTTTACACTCACTGTTCCATTCAATTTAACTTTTCTAAATGGTTAAGTGCTTTCTACTAAAAGCAACACCGGTTCCTGGGGTCAGGGTATAATAAAAGGGAACCATGTTGATATCTGAAACTGTCCTTACCCAGCTGCCCATTTGCATCCCTTTTTGCTGTTATACATGAAAGCACATACACACACAAAAAAAGAAAAAGACACACTGACACACTCACAGGGCAGATACACAGCCTGGAAGCTGCCCACATAGTTGGGGCCCAACTCATACACTGCAGAGATGCTGGCAGCTGGCAGAACCTCCTCTAGGAAGTGGGTGGGCCCAAGGCGCCAAGCTAGTGTGGAAAGCTGGCGCTGAGCTGGTGGTGTGCCCACGTAGCCATATACCGTAGTCACCACTGGGGGGTTGGTGGACCCTGAGCCACCCGGCATACTGTGAACATAGTGAAGCTGGAAAGACAACAGCTATGCGTCACTCAGGTCACAATATTGGTGTCAGACAATGAGCACAGCTGGATGGCAGCTGTTGTAAATCACAGCACTCAAGGGTCGTTTCATGCCGTTTGTTCTCTTTCCAAACCAATCACAGCACCATCTGACATAAAGTGGTTCAACATTGATAGTTAGTTGAGATCATGAGGTTTGTGCATATCTGAACCAAGAATCCCACTGAACTCTTAAAAACAGCATTACTAGCATCACACAGTGACACAGAGCCCATCTGTTCTCTACGAATTAGCTTGGTGAATTGTGATGGAGGCAGCGGTTTACTTTGCAGAATGAAAAAGCAAGATGTGGCTAACAAACCAACACACAGAAAAGAAAACTGGTGCTTTGTCTGCACAAAGCGCTTCCACAGCCACTCATTTTAGGGTGGGTGCAAGCAAGATGGGGACCCCTGATGTCAGCAGGACAGCACCCTCAAAAAACCCCTACAGGTATTGTTACATGAACATTATACAGGGCTCTAGGCAGTCAGTCAAACAGTTGCCTCCTTTCTGAGTCCAATTGTCCAAACGTTAACTAATTCATGAATCTCTCTAAAACGGGACAGGAGTGGATGGTGAGTAAAAATGTAGGGAAAATGGAGGGGGGGGGGGGGATTCCGTTCATAATGCCACTACCCCAGATACCAATGAATACCACACAACACAACAACGTATTGAATTTCTACACTAGTACTAGGTTAAGAGAAAGATCAAACGTTTCCAAAGAGATCCTGAACAAAAAAAAAAAAAAAAAAAAATTTGGCTGCTAGGGTACTTTTTTTATTATTTAAAATTTTAATTTTTGCTTATCAGATAAACAATTCATTACACTAATTTTAATCTGTTAATAGCTGAAGTTGGGGGGGGGGGGGGGGGGGACAGGCAACAATGAATTTAATGTTTACATGCACCTCAAGCATTTTACAGTACCATCAAAGTAAGAAATGGTGGAACTTGGTAGGCAGGTTACAAGCACCGATTTCAAAGCATATGAAAATGAATTTCTTCGATTCCATTAACCTTAGTTTAAACTATCAAAAGCACCACTCTACTGAAAACTTATATTGTTAAGGGAGAAGAAAGTATGGTGTGGTATCTTGCATAGAGTGAAGTCAAAGTTTTTGTACAGTGTCACAGATAATTGCTTTAACTCTGTATTCTGGGAAATTGTATTAAAAATGAGTAAGAGGTTAACATGCAGACAGTGACCTTTAATTGGACTGTATTTATATTGGTTGAACCGTATAGGCATTGCAGCCCCTTTATACACAATACCTCCCTTTTAGTGGACCAAAAATAATTGGACAAATTAACATAATGGAGTGATGACTTCTTGAAGATTGCAACTGACAGACACCTACAGTTTCAGCTTGTTTTGGGTGTTTTTGCCTTCAGTCTTATCTTCAAGTAAAACACATGCTCAATTGGATTCAGATGGGGTGACTGACTTTAAGAACATTCCACTTCCCAGAGTTGCTTTAGCAGTACGTTTCTGATCATTCACCTGTTGCAAGGCAAAGCTGCTTCTGAGTTTTGAGGCTTTTGGCTAGATCTGAGTAGATAAGATGCTTCCGTACACTCAAGACTCCACCTTGCTGCCACATCATCAATAAACACATGTGACCCAACAGCAGCCATACATACAGATACTACCTCTACCATGGATTACAGATGACCTGGCATGCTTAGAGTCATGAGCAGTTACTTTTTTCCTCCATTCACATTTATTTATTTATCAGACGCTTTTCTCCAAAGTGACTGCCAATGAACTCTATGTAGTGTTACCAGCCCACACACCTGATTCACCACAGTGACTTACACTACTTACAATGGATCACTCATCCATACATCAGAGGAACACTCTCTCTGTCACTCACACACTATGGGGGAACCTGAATAGCATGTCTTTGGACTGTGGGAGGAAACCGGAGGACGTGGAGACTCCACACAGACTGAGCAGGGATCGAATCCATGACCTCTCACGCCACCCAGGTGCTGTGAGACAGCAGCACTACTCGCAGTGCTACTGTGCCACCTACGTTCTCCTATTTCTATCACTCTGATTTAGGTTCATCTTCATGTCATCTCTCCAAAAGACTTTTTCCCCAGAACGCGACTAGATTTTTTGCAAACTAACCTTCTATCCTTGAGGCATGCAAGTGGTTTACATGTTGTGGTGAAACCTTTGACGCAAGGCTGGTATATTCTTTTAAAGTTCATCTTTGTGTGTCTACATCCTGGAGTGTTCTTGGTCTGTTCAATATTTGAAAAGAGGTTTATGTTCATGACTGAAAGCATTCGTTGGTCATCTACTTCAATGGTCTCCTGTGGTCTTCCAGGTCTTTTGCTATTCTGAGCTTTATCATTGTGCTCTAGACACATCTGTTTCTGCTATGTCTCTGATTGACAGTCTGATTTTTCAGCCTCATAATGGTCTACCTTACTGGCACTGACACTTCTTTGGTCCTCATATTGACAGACAGTAGCAACAGACTCCAAATGCAAACAGCACATTAGAATAAACTGTAGACCTTTTTTCTTTAGGTCTTTTGTACAAGAATTAATGATGTAATGACTTTAAATCAGCTAAGAAACAACAAAAGGACCTAAATATCCAAATACTTTTGGTCACTTCATGGGGATGTTATGTATAAAAACTGCTGTTATGCTATTCACTCAGCATAACTGTCACAATACTCAAGTAAAAGCTGACAGTCTGCATTTTAATCTCAGAGTCATTGTTTAATTTCCTATCTAATAAGATTTTTTTTTTTTTTTTTTTTTTAAATCATGCTCATATTTACCTTGACTGTGTTCACCAGCTGCCCATCAATGTAGAGAGTGGCTGTGCTGTTTTTCAACATGCCTTTACTCATGACCAACACCAGGTGGTGCCACTGTCCCTCGCTGATGAGGTCACCAGATCGGAAGCGGGCACAGCAGGGCAAAATCTCATAGAAGGAGGACTCCTCGCTGAAGTCATCCACTGCAGGGCAAGAAAACACTTCACAGTACAGGACACAGCGGCCACAGTGGGGGGAGTGTGAACACACAGCTGTGGTTACTGTTTAAGCATTCAGACAGTGAAGGAATATCCTGTTTTGTTTTTGACTGATCTCTGGCAGGCATTTGCATTTCTGTCCTTCTGAGAATATGAGGATACAGAAAATTAAACTGAATTCAAAACGTTCTACGTAGCTTTGTATTATCTGTTGCTTTGCTGCCAGGAGTACTGCTACTTTGATTGTAGTGGGCTAAATGCTTTATCTAGGTCTCACACTTGCCATAGTTCTGCAGCAACTCCTCTTTGGTGGAGACAGTGAGCGATCGGTCCTTGGCTGACAGCACGACCGCCAGGCAAACATAGTGCTGCTCCGATGAGGTGGCCCGTCGCACCACTGTCAGCAGTCGCACTGGGTGGTTGTGTGGCGGAGTGCTGAAGCGCTCAATGCAGAACCAGCAGGAGTAGGTGAGGCCTGATGGAGGGGGGAAAAGACGCTCACCTGCAACAGAGGAGGAGACCCAAAACAAGGCGTCAGAAGGAGGAGGGACCCCAGGAATGTGTCCATAAATAGCCACAACAAAGCTCTGTAGGTACGCTCTCAGCACTGTTCCTGAAAAGAATACCACTGAATACAGTACAATTAGTTTAACCTGGCCGGTCTTTCAACTGCACCACACTACTCCCGCATATACAGCAGCTTTACAACGTAGGGAAACAGCACAGCAAGGTGGACAACACAGATGTAACACCACCAATAGTTCAGTAAAACAGTGAATGTCTCTTTTATTTGATAAAACACAATAGAAAAGTATCAATGCATTTTTTTCCCCCCACCAGTCAGGGTAAAATATAGACAAATTATACAAGCTTCATAAACTAGACATGGTGGGGGTGGGGGGATTACATCACTTTGGAGAAAAGCATTTGCTAAATGTTACCTTCCTTCATTTAACAGATGCTTCTCTCCAAAGCGACTTCCAGTGAGCCCTATGTAGTGGTATGAGCCCACAAATTATTCACCAAAGGTGACTTACAATGTTAGATACACTACTTACAATGAATTATTCATCCATGCATCAGTGTAAAACACTATCACTCACACACAGTTTGGACTGTGGGAGGAAACCAGAGCACCCAGAGGAAACCCATGCAGACACAGGGAGAACATGTAAACTCTACAAACACTAACAGGGGATCAAACCCAATTTGAAAGTAGACTTAGATATTGCTTCATGACAATGACACATAAGATTAAATGGTGTTCCATCTATGGAGTTCCCCGTCTCAAGACCACTGTTTCCAGGATAGTGGAACACAGACCCTACACTGTGTGAGGTGTTGATAACAGAATGGTTATAAAGCAAAATTTTAATTCATTATAGCTTTATCTCTTGTTTTTAACAGAATCTGATCTTTAAAAAAATTGGGGGGGGGGGGGGGGTTGGGATTAAGCTATATTGTTAAAATTTATTACTTGTGACAGAGTGGCTAAACATACAAGCAACTGAGTTAAAGACAGTCTTAACGTCCCAATTGTGTTTGTAAGTTGAGGAACAAGTGTAAATGAAAAACACACTGTGGCACCAATAAATAAGAGAACCTAAAAAATTTAAAAGACATTTAAATGCCCACAATATTCAAAGAATGACTTATTAATTGTGCAATCAGAAAAAAGTACTTGGGACAGCCAGTAGCATAGTGGTTAGCGCTGCTGCCTTTGACCACAAAGCTTGCAGATTTGATTCTCATCTCAGGCTGTAGTACCCTTGAGCAAGGTATTTACCCTAAATTGCTCGATTAAAATTACACAACAGTATAAATGGGTAAATAACTGCAGGTATATTAACATTGTAAGTCGCTTTGGAGAAAAGCATAAGCTAAATGAATAAATGCAAATGTTCTAAGCTGATTTTAACACATTTCAGGAAAAACTGGCTTTTGTCTGCAGAGGGACACGTTAACAGTCAAGCAAGTCTGCACTAAACAGAAACAATGTACACTGTCTGTTTAGTGCAACCTGCTTGACTGCTGGTGTGTCCCTACTGTTAGGAGAAGTTGGCACTTGTATATCCCAACAGCACCAAGCAGGTTTACGTCATTCTTAAATATAGGTCACAGGACGTGTGCTGGTGTCTAAATATACATACAAGCACCTCAGTCCACTGAGGAATGCAGGATGTCCACTCTCTCCAGAAGGCAGGAAATGAAGGAGGGCAGCAGAGGGCCTGTCACTCTGTCAACACTGTATGCATGCAGGTTCCACCGGGTTTACGGAGGACCAGAGCATCTGTGGTCAGTGCCCACCTCTGCTCATGCCTTTAACCAAAAGTGATTTAAAGTAGGTAGGGGTCACAGTGAGTTGTGTTGGTGTTCAACTCGAGTTTGAGTCCTAACCTGTGTTTGTATGTTCCCCCCACGTTTGCATGGATTTCCTCCTGGTGCTCTGGTTTCTTCCCATAGTGAAAATACATGCTTCAGGTGAATTGGTGACTCTAAAGCTGCCTTTACCGTGTGTGTGTGTGTGTGTGTGTGTGTGTGTGTGTGTGTGTGTGTGAGAAAAAGAGAGAGATCTCTGTGACAAACTGGCATCCCATCCAGGATGGAACCTGGCTCACACCTTAAGTATCCATTTAGCTGACACTTTTCTCCAAAGCAAATTACAATGTTAGTCTACCTATAACTACTTACCCATTTGTACAGCTGGGTAAGTTTACTGAAGCAATTTAGGGTAAGTACCTTGCTCAAGGGTACTACAGCACAAAGTGAGATTCAAACCTACGACGTTTGGGTGCAAAGGCTGCCCCCAAGGTGATATTCCTTAGCCAGGAGGAAACTTAAACCCCAGACCACCGCATACAGGATAAGGGCTAAATGGATTAATTTAAAATTGCTATACTGGCAACCTTTAAGTTTTAAGTCCAAGTCCTTAACCACTATATTACGAGCAAATTACATTTGTCACATTCAAAGCAGTGCCAGGTATGCTGGAGCAGCTTGGATTATTATTGGCCAAAATCAGCCCATGTGGGAGTACATGACCACTTTTGTTGAGAAAAGGAGTTCTTCCACATGAAGGGTATACTCACCAGTGCCAATACCACTGACCACTGCTCCATCACTGACTCCTGATGCGTTTATGTTGTTTGTAGGGGCATTATGGGGTGCTAAACTTGGCAGAAACAAGCACCTGATAGAATAGTTGAGGACACAAGACATTAAAACAGGTTTAAATACAACACAGTGATGTAGACATTCCACAACAAATATAGTCAGAAGGTTTTATAATAAATCAGTATGTCTTATGAATCCACTATTTTCACTTTTTTACTAGATTCATCGGGCAGACACATAAACACAGAGGTCTGCAATATATTATTCATGCTTCATTGCTACAACACATCTTAGGCAGGAGCTGAAAAAATGGCTCAAAAACAGTTCTGAAAAGTTACCTTGACAATATTATTCAGGGGAAGAAAGGCTAACAGCCAGGCTAGACTTGATCAATGTCAATACTGGAACATCTACCATGCACAAAACGCGTTCATGCAGACAAACACACCTACCAGTTAGATACAGACATTTACTTACAAATACATTTATATTATAATATTTATAGAGAAGAATGTATATGGAACATAAGTTACTGTGCAACGGTTATGGGCACAGAAGAGCAAACGATGGGATAATAAGAATTCAAGTTTTTAAAAATGTTAAAAAGGGCAAAGCAACAAATCTGCCTTTGACCATAGCGGAATTTACTGATCTTGCTTTAGTGTGATGACTAATATCCCAAAATCCCTGTGAAACAAATGAATGGAAAATGTCATGTCAGATTTACAATTACTCACAAAATTTTAATTCAAGCTGTTTGGCAACTTTGTGAGGCAGTTTCCAAATACTGTGAAAATTTAACTTTTTCATGCTTTTCAGTAAAAAACAGTAGAAATTGCTGTAGCACTGTAGCAATAAATGAAGATGAAAAAAGGGCACATAACATAAACCTAAAGTTCAATAGCAGTAATTCTTTACAGGTCAGCTTTGAGTGCCCCGGCTCTATTGTTTTCACAAGGTAGTAACTGCAAACTACTGACTTTCTGGAACACTAGTATTTATAGTTGTCTTACAGCAGAAAATCTTCAGAAAGCATTACATATACACATCCTCTCCCTCACTGCCTTGTACAATCCTTTCCAAGCCTGGCCAAGTGGTAGGCATTTGGCCACATTTAGGTATAACTAAAGATAATTGGAACCAGTCACTCGTAGGCTGCCACGTCAATACAGAGATGAAATCAATCTAGTGGAAATGGAGAGGTAGTTCTCTGCCACCGTTGCGGGAGAGAATAAAAAGCCGTCTCTCTTTCGCATTACTTCCCTCTGACTGTCAGCCCTGCCAGACTCTTCAAGGCTGCTCTTCCAAGCTCCAGGCCCCCACAGAACGGAGACCAATCATTTAATAATAATACAATTTCTTAAAGAGAAAAGAAAACAGACTGGGAATCCTTTTGTGCCACAGCTGTCAAGGTTGTGTTCAGCTCTTGTTAGGGGATCCAGCAGCATCGTGCTTGGGAATTCACATGAATATTTCATGAGTACAGATGGGGAGAATGTGTGCACATTTTTTTTTTGTTTAACAAAACTAGGGCAATAAGAAGGGATAAAAAAATAAAATGAACACTATGTATTGCATTTAATCAAACTATTCCAAAACATATTCCTTTAATTTAAATTTGTCCCTTCCAAGCTTTATTTTTTATTTGTTCCATAATTGCTAAATTATTTTCCTTTCAAAATACAAGTCCTTGTTTTTACACTGTAAGCTGTGACAGGCCCATTCCCGGTAATGAAATGTATAAATAAAACAAGTAAAGCATTCCTCACCCAAACCCTTCGAGAGAAGTGTCAAACTCCACAAAGGCCGGCGTGACTGACGAGCCATGCAGTCTGATGTCATGCGGCGTTGTCATGGAGACCAGACACTTCACTCTGGTCAACGGCACGGTGCTTCCTTCGGCCGAGCGCACAAGGCTCCTGCTGATTCTGTACTGGCTGTTGTCTTCACTCACGGCAAACACACTGTCGGGCCCGAAGCCCTCCATGGACATCGTCATGCTGTCTGTAGGAGCAGGTAACACCACACAAGGTTAACAACATGGGGGTAACATTAGGACCTGCTTAATTATAGATATGCTTTTTTTAAGGAATCATTATAATATACTTGTACACATTTCTGATCTCCCCCAAAGTCACTTCACAAAACTTTTGCCCCCTAGTCAATAGAGAATTTTTTTTTTCCACTAAAGATTAAATATTTCCCTACAAACAATATAAATAATTAAAATAAAATAATTTATTCAAACTCTACCACAGACATTTCTATGGCACCAACATAAAATGAAGAGCATCAATGTTCCAGGCAAATGTTTGTCACAAAAATAGTAAGACACGATTTTTTTTTTTTAGTGATGAATTCAAATGAAATTCCCATACCCCACTCTAACAGCCATATCAGAATGATTGCCAAACAACTAAATTTAATGTTGAAATTCATGTTAACCACACTTTTCACAAATCAGAAAATTTTTGTCTCTAATCTCATCTGAATATATATTAGTTTGATGCATAGAAGTGCAAAATCATGAGCAGGAGTTTAAATAAATAAATATGACTGGACTGCCAGCACTATGATGCATTTGCCTCTTACTTCTCATCTCTGCTTCATAGCTGAGTGAGCTGGGCTTATGGACCCGATACTGTTTCAGGAGTTTCTTGTCCCAAGCCCCACAGTTCAGTGGGTTTCCCAAACGCAGAAATTCCCTAAAGAACAGAGAAAGAAGACCCCACAGTCACGACACGTGACAAGAGATGCCACAAGCTGAGGGGAAACAAGCACAAGCATTCCTATTAAACACAGCTGAGGGTAAACTGCTCCATCTTTAATTCTGCCTTACCTAATCACTATACCAGTATTTTACCATTAGTGTTACCATTCTGCTTTAAAGTGATGCATGCACAAAAAAAAAAAAAAAAAAAAAAAAAATTGTGTGGATTCAGAGAAAAGGAGCTAACTTTTCATTAGAAGAATGACTAAAAAGCTAGATATTTCCTGTTATTGCTTGCAAAGGATCTAGTGCACTATGAATAACTGGTTAATTGGCTGTGCATGTTGGGGGGGGGGGGGGGGGGGGGTGGAATCCACTTCCAGAGAAGCACAACACTTATCCTTGCGTTTGTAATAAAAAAAACTGAATGCATTTAAGTTATTTTTATAGCTTGGGGATTTGAATCTGGTTACAATCTGCAAGGGTCATTATATTCAAATGCACAGGTCATTAGAGAAATTTCAGATCCATTTCAGCGAAACAAAAGTCTGGATTGCACCTGGGAAAGAACAAATGACTCGGCTGGACAGGGAGTGCACTGTGGCTCACCTGAGTGCCATGGGCTGCAGTGCCTGTGAGGCCAGCCTCTCAAACATCCTCTGCAGGGGCGGATGCAGCGGGTGCTCCTCGTCACCCAAGGCGCAGCCGCAGCGCTGCAGGAGGCGGGAGTGGAGGCCTGCCTCACACAGGACCTGTTGGTTCCGCTCCGAATGCACAAGCAGCTGCAGCAGGTTGGCCACAGCCAGCTGCAGATCCAACGCATGCTGGGGTGGGATGTGGTAGCACGGGGGGGAATCACATGTCATTGAAATGTTACATGTGACACCATCACCAAAGCTTGCTTGCAGTGCTAAAGACAGACTCAGATGTATAAGGCTGCTGGCTGAAGCCCCAGATGGAAACTTTCTATTCTGTCTACAAGCAGAGTACTTAACCTGAATATCCAGCTCTGTGAAGCTGGTAAAAGATGTAAATCATTTTGGATAAAAGCTACAAAAATAACAAAACACATACACTTGCTGCTTTCATGAGACATTGCTGAGTTTCGGTAAAAAAGCAAAAGAAATACTTCTGCCACTTGAGCTTGAGTAGAAATACTAAGGCAGAAAAATATTACACTTCCAGTATGTATGACACTGACCCTTTCCCAGTAACACTGCCCATGAAATTATTTTCTCGCCATTTTTCTAAAATTACTTCTACAGGATAACTTTACATTTGTAAAATGGTAACATTCTACTTTTTCTCCTATCTGTGAAAACATTGCCACCAGTCAGTGTCACTTATATAGACATTTATGTGTACCTGGACATTTTTGCTACTCAACTGTCTTGCTACGTAACCGCAGTGAAATCAAAAATAGTGGAACTGAAACTTTCCATACAATCCTGTTTTGTGATTCCCAAAAAAAAAAAAAAAAAAAGGAATCCATCGCATCCTGCTGTGATCCTACCCTTTCTGATCTTATCTCATCATATGACAGGAATTGTCAAACAAGCCTTTATAAAGGAAATGTTCACAATCAGATCATGACAGTGAGAAAACCATATTTAAAAAGAAGAAATGTGAGTACTTTTGCACAAAGTTCCTAGCCTCCTTACCTAATTTGACTTGTTATACAACACTTCATGTAATTTATCATTCATCTAAGCAAGGCTCTTAAAAAGTGGTTAGACCTTGTAGCAAACATTCAGTAAGCAAGATTAGCTAAAGTACTGACTTCTCCAATGCAGACTAACACAGTCCACTTGCAAGGCCTCACCTCAGGCTGGGTGTCAGAGTTGACTGAGGCCAGAAGGTCCAGCATGGCCAGCACTGCTCCTGGGTGGATGACCACAGCATCTGAGGCGTGTTGGGATGGATTGCCTGGATGGAATTTCAGGTCGGCCACAGCCTTGGCGGGCAGGATGGGAACCGGTGCAGGGACTCCATACACGTGTCTGTGGGAAGACGTTGGTTAATTGAGCTGCCTGGAAGCGACTGGCCAGCCAGCCTTTGCTAATCTCAAGGGAACAGACTGCCTTGTGTTCTCTGAAGCGCCATACAGTAATCCATTTAAACATGTTACAAATCTTACTAAGTGCTAAGCATACAATTTCAGAACTAGAAAGATTTACAAAAAACACTATTCTTGAACCTTCAGAATAAATAAGTATGCTATTAAAATTTCCATTTTGCACATATTACAGAAAATGATTCAACACCTGAAGGCACCACATGTACAAGGAATATCAGTAGCACCAACTCTGACAAGAGCAGCATCATCTAAAGGAGAACTGCTCCATCTTTGAGGATTAAGCCTGAAGGCTTTCGAACTCCTCTTGTACCAGTAAGAGCACAGAACAGGAGTTCAATAGGTTCAGTCAAGGCTACAGCAAAAAACCTCTAAGACCCTGACCTCCTGAACCACAGCTGGACCATCGCGGTCCTGAGCGGCTGGAAATTTCCTCTCAGACTCTAGGTTTGGACTGACAAGGCAGAGGTTCCCAGGTCATTGGACAAATAAGACCAGGATGTAGTGAATTTTGTTCTTGCTTCAAAACAGTGTTTAAAATACTATACCAAATATTTTCCTGACCGCAATTTATGGGAAATGTAGTTTTTGTAAATTCAATGAAATGAAGAACAGCAAACTTGAAAATGTAGAGCAAAAGATGACAAAAGTGAACATATATTCTTAAAGATATGATCTGGATGTATAGATTTTATACATTTCTTTCATACTATTGCCAATGAAAGTCACTAAACTGAACACCTAACCCCTGAGGATTTTTGCATACTACTGTTGGCTGGATATCCAGTTTTAAAAGGACATCAGATGATTTCTAATATTCCAACAAATTGCTTATAAAAATAATTTACTTTATAAACCCAGATGATTCAAACAAACTAAAAATTGTTTGAGAATATTGTGTATTACAATTCCAAATGAACACCAAAAAAAAAAAATAAAAAATCTGCTGTCAAACAACACATTCCCAGGTGTGCCAGCTGGAATAGTGAAACAGTGACTGGCAGGTATGACACCATAGTGCACACACCATTCACATGGCACCGAATGAAAATTCACTGTTGAGCCAGAGCAGTGGTTTTATCACTATAATGGAAATTACGAAGCGTAGCTCCTGACTGAAAATGAATGCTTTCAAGACACTTAAGCACAACTGGCAGACGATGTGGGGGAGGGAGGACTGCAGCCGCAAGCTGTAAGAGCCAGGAACTTGCTGATGCATAAGAAATAGCGGACAAACAAAAAGAAGAAAGACATTGATGACACAGGGAGTTTGAGGGGGGAAGGAAAACTGCCGAGTGCAGTACCTCTTCCGGGTGAGTGCTGGCGTCCCCCAAGGGGAGGGTAGAGAGCTCTCGTGTGTCAGGCAGGGGGGCACCTGCTCAGCACGACTATAGCCACGTGACACCACGGTGAGGGTGCGAGAGAGAAGAGTTGGAGAGAAGGGTAGGGAAGAAACAGAGGGAAGAGAGAGAGAGAACAGGGACGGAAGCTGTTAGTACACAGTAGACAGCACTGCTCATAGTGGAGCACAGAGAGGACCACAGCTCAATTACAAACATGCTTAAGTTGCACAATACACAAATATTAGTATCAAACAGCAGCATCCGATACACAAAACGGTATGCATATGTGCACATATGTATTAGTGCCAACATGTCAGCGGCACCAGAGGGGCTGAATGGAGTTCCAGTTAAATCAGTGACTGTGTACTATACTGGTCCATTCATTTTAATCTGCCCTCATCCATCATATCAACTCCAAGAGTTACAGGCACTTCTGGAGTTCCAGATTCACTGGCACAACTTGTTCTGTGCTATCTCAAGCGAAGCGAGATCAGAGCTTTCAGGAATGAGAGAATTCATACACAGAGCATTGAAAAAGATGCTATAAGATCCACGCAACTGCAATCACCACCACCTAGCCAACAGCCTATGAGCTTTGGAAAATAGATAAAAGTATATTATGAAATGTAACAAAAATATGTTGATGCAAATAATAGTTGTTTTAGTATCGGGGAACAATGTATTAAAAAAATCCTGAGATGCTGAGAAACTCTTGGTCACAAATAATATACCTTACCAGGAGCCATCTAGTGAACCATGCAGTTAATGTTTATATATATATTTTTAAAAAAAAAAAAAAAAATAAAAAAACTGAATAAACTAAGAGTTCGTTGCAACAAGGATAATCAGCTTTCAAACAAACCATTTTGGGAATCCAAACAACAGGCTTTAGTTGAATGTTTTATTATTATTTATGCAACTTTCATTAAACGCCCTGCATTTTCCTTCTAGGATTTTAATGTCTTTTTAAATTTGTTATTATCCTGCTGTATGACACATATTGTGGTATGTGACAATGACTACATTATAAGTAGTCCACAAGATATTTGCATTTGTTTCACTGCCTCGCCCCCAAAGTGTAAGCAACAGAGTGGAAAAGCTTTTTAAAAGTCATCAGTTATTGTTTAAGTAAGAACAAACCACATTGGGCAACTAACTGAATCATTAAACTTCCTAAATTCAGACATACCTTTTTCTGTGATCTTAGCTACACCAATGACTAATTTGCATAAAACCCTGTCAATTTCACAGTGCTTTGTAAATATCTTCACACTGCTCACCATTGCCATCATGTGAAAATCCTACCAAATCATGTCAGAGCAACTTAAGTCTTCGCTTCCATAATGCTGCCCGCAAATGCGTAAGCAGCGGATTGAGGGCGAGCCACAACAATGGTACAATACCGCACATGGTGGATTGCCCAACACGACTCATGATTAACGAGCTCCTTTAGAGACAGAGGAGCTTCTTTTACAGTTTGCTAGAAAAAAAAACTTTAAAAAACAAGCAGTCACTCAATAAAACATTTGGGAAATTTTTCAGTTAACAGCAGATCAACTTATGGCGTGTGCTGTACAACATGTGCTCAAACACACAAATCTGATCAAAGGAATCATAACATCAAAGCCAACTACAACTAAAGAAAAGAAAAAGGAAATGTTGCATAACACGACAAAGATAAACCAACAGCAAATCCAGTAAACTTAATACATTAATCCATTAATAAAATCAGTGATCTTTTCAATAATGAAAAAAGATTGCCCATAAAGTAACCACAGGCTACATCCTTTTTATAGAAATCTTACTTTGCCTATACAGCTCTCTCTCATTTGTGACAAAGGCATTATTAGAATAATTTACATGTAAATTACCCTTAAAATCAAAATATCAGAACTGAAGATTAAAATGGGAATTTTTTTAGTTAGGAAATAAGAACTTAGAAGAAACCTTTAAACACCTGTGGCTGTAGGCAGGCAAAATCATACCTGTCAAAGGAGTCTGTGGCCATCTTGTACAGGTAAATGAAGAGCTTGCTGCAGTGCCTTAATGTGGGGCACACACTGTCCACAAGCACAGGGTCATCCTCCAGTAGCCTCTGGAAGGGCTGTGCATTGGACGGGAACACGCTCCCTGGGCCAAGCTTCTTGGTGTCAGAGAAGCAGCCTAGCAGGCGCACGGCATCTGCCAGCTTCTCATACTGGATCTCGGTACGGAAGAAGTGCGAGTTGGCAGGCTCATATCGCATGGCGGCGGTCAGCGTGCAGAAGACTGTGTGCAGAAGCTCAAACACCTGGTTCTGGTTGACCTTCTCCCAACCGTTGCGCGGCGGGGAGCAGAGGGAGCGCTCCATTGCCACCAGCAGGGAGGTGACATAGACGAAACCGCCCACTTTGCGGAAGACTGTGCGTGTACGGTGGCTTTCCCTCAGCACGGCGAGTAAGGCCTGAGGAAGGATGGTGTGGAGATCAAGAACATCCCAGCAGTGGAACACAACAAGGTCTTGGTGCCCTCAGCTTGAAACAAAAAACATTGCCTGGGGCTACATGGACATCAGCTGCCAAGCAACCAAGTACAAGTCTGATAAGGTCACTGTAAGTTGTTTTCAAGCATAACGTTTCAGTACTACCCCTCGAACATCTGTGAAATTCCATCTGTATGCTATTCCATTAACATACCTTCCTGGTAACATTATGAATCTCTAAAGCACTACCTCAATTTATGTTAGATGGCTCACTTGTTTATTGCTTGTTTGTTATATTATTGTTATTATTGCCATCATTCTTGTAACCCACATACTCCACTGCCATTGCCTTCATTGATTCATATTATGTGCACCATTTAACTACTGTGCTGATTTATATTACCTGTATGTCCAATAACTGAAACATCGCAACTTGTCACATGTTCATTACACTGCACATATGCGGCCCTTGACAAACTGTGCATTCATTAAGCAGTGAAGTGTTATCCCCTGTTTCAGGAGAAATGAAGTATAGTGTTATATAAAAGGGGCAGTGAATAGAGAAAAAGAAAAATAAACACTAAAATCTCTGTCAGTTTCAATGCAAGAATCTGCTGAGTGAGTAGGATAAAGCAGCCAAAAATGACTCAGAGCTGTGAGGGCAAAGTATCTCAAAATTAATCTTAGACACTGTTGTTTATCTTGACAAGAAGCTCTGAGTTGTCCTCCTTTGGACACAAGACTTCCTCAATTACTTGCAGCTATACTTAAAAAAATAAAATCACAACCAGTAAAATGAAGTGTCCAGCTAGGATACTGGGAAGTCAGCCTGTAACCTTTTCTAGGAAGCAGCAGGGATAGAAACAGCATATTACAACAATTGTTTAAGAATTTTTGATGACTCTGACAGTGACTGAGCATTACATAAGAAGCATGAGTATCCAAGCAGGGTCCCTACAATTCCAAACACATTATCTAGAAACTCAGCCTCATCTAAGTCTCATTCTCAGTTGCACTGAAGTTGTGGAAGTTCTGGAAGAATAATAGACACAGTTGCGTTGGCCTTCATTCACAGAGCTAGGTGTGAAGCAAACCATTCCTATAAAGTGATAATTTGACTTCTTTGCAGACTAAAAATCATTTGAGTCATGCTGTGCTTAGCACACTGGCTTTTACAGAAAGCATCAAGCTTTTATAGCACCAATACAAATACATCCTCTTGGAAACATCAGTCCATAACAACATTTCATACTGCCAACAATCACAACAGACAAAAAAAAAAAAAAAAAATTACTGAAAAACATGCATTTAGTAATGTCTCAACAAAAACTAGTCAAAGATCTTCAAGATGCACACATATATGGAAATACATGCAGCAATTAGTTTTTGAGAACTATAAGAGTATATGCATCCTAAACACTCATCTTTTCTGAAGAAAAATCAAAAGTTTCATGAAAACAGATACAAACTCAGTTAAACAGCCTCTGAAGCTTGTTGTGCTCCTGCAGTGAAGGCATGCATGAATTAAACATGCCCATGGAAAGGAGGAGAAGGAGAACAGCCATGTCACTTACCCTGAGGATGTCCGTTTTGAGCTGCAGCTCTGTTGGGGGAGCTGAGTGCATGAGACCGAGCAGAGTGCCCATATCATCCTCACCACTGGGAGAGAGCACCAGCTGCTGAATGATGGTCAGCGCGTGTTCGCGGCACTGTCGGTACTTCACAATATTGTGGACGCACCTCGCACCGCCGAATTCACGGAACAGACCTGAGAGGGAACAGGAACAAGCTAAGCTATGCGATGACTATTTAACCAAAATTCACGTTAAGATCCATTAAATGACACTTCTATCTTTATCATTCTATGGCAACAGTTGATGAGCTTTAAAAAAGGTATAATAGTACAAATTCCAAAAGCGTGCAAATAATATATAAAACAGTCAAGTAAATAAGCTATGAAGAACACGACAGAAAAATCTAATTGTGACATCAGCCTTTTTCCCCACAAATGCCCATCAATACTTTTAATGCAGGGTTTAATATACCTAGCATCCTTGACCATTGCTATTAACTGAAAAATCCTCTTAATTGGGAGTTTAAAACGGCTGTAAACAAAGTGTCATGGAAGGCATGAATGGTAACACTGAGGCACCTTCAAAAGCAAAAACTGTGGTTAAGGTTTTAAACTTTCAGCCTCGTTTGCCTATCTTGATGAGTAAAACTAATAAGAACATAAATGGACGGAATTAAAGTTACATAACCATAATGTGAACAAAACCATGTAACTGTTTAAAAGGCCTTAATTATATCCTTTTATCCAGGCACTATATAACATTTCTATACCATTTTCGTTAACGCTCTGAGTATTGTAGTAACTGATTTTGAAATCAATTTATCCATTTAAAAGCATGTGTAATCCATATAATTTAAATGTCTATAGATTGAGACAGCTATATTAAATGTCATTTTAATTAACACTATTAACATATATCCACCACAAAAGGTGCAAAAACAAAGGAAAAATCTGGTAAATTATTTGGCAGCTGTAAAAAATATCTGCATAATATGTTCCCCTGCTCATTATGGTTTTCCTCATGCATGAATTCAAACAGCAGACACTGACAGTAAATATGGAGCAGCAGTGATTATGTGGCTTAACAGCTGCCTGCTAAAAGCCTTCAGCTCTATCCTGGAGAACCGAGTCATCAATATTGTAATAGCCTCCATTTACATCAAGGTTTACACCCTCCAGTGAACACAAAAGTGAATTTTTACTGACATCAAAAGTGTGGCCTTCACCCCCTTGATTTTTTGGGGAATGGGAAAGGTCTGTTATAACATGGCAGCTCCAGTGTCCTGTGGAGAACGGCGGGATACTGGTAATTGGGAATGGCAGAACAAACAAAACCACCGTGTCAGCCTGATCCCAAGTGAATAGCCGCCATTTCCCTTTTCTTTTGCCTCAAACAAAAAAAAAAAAAAAAAAAAAAAAAAAAAAAAAAGAAAGAAAAAGAAAAAAAAGAAGCAGTCAAGCCGATTTGGCCCTAACCCAATGTACAGAATGGGAGAGACAAAACAAGAGAAAGAAGTACATACCAATCTCTGGCAATTTGTCACCATTAATACTGTACATAAGAAAAACACTATTTGCGTAACCTTTGACAGATGTGCCATTTATCACTACTTCTCTAGAAGAAGGGAAGGGAAAAAAAAAAAAAATTTTCTGTAGCCCAAATATACTGCATACTAGGGAGCAGACTCCATTCAGGGACCTATGGATTATATCCAAACGAAAGCACAGGATAATAATCAGGATTAGATTCCTGCATTTAGTCCTGGTGAGACAGAGAATGCAATTTCAAAAGAAAATGTAAAAGATTTCCCAAGTGGACCTGGGTTTCAAGTTAGGATGATGCCTAGTTTGAAAAACACCTAGAGAATGGTGGTGAGGAGAGCAAACACACCGACATGCACCTGCATTAGTGTTGGAACCCTGTAGGAGCACAGCAAGAGTCTCCATGACCAACCAGGCCAGCTGCTTCTGTTCCTCTGCCACACGGTTGTTCTTTGAATCAGCTGGAAGAAATGGAGAAATTAATGTGGAGCTGTGGTACCGTTAATGTATTCACTACTTTTATAAAAAGTTAAATTCAGAGACAGAAAGTCATTTCTAGTTGAGGTAAGATTATGATTAACTAGTATTTAGTTGACACCACTGTCCAAGGTGACTTAGGCAATATATACGTACCACTCATCTGAAACAAGTTTTTAAACCATGAAAGGAAACACATAATCCCCGCACACACAGATCCAGATTCAAACCCATGTCAAATCCTAGAGCCCAGGAGCTGTGAATCAGCACTACCAGTTGTTTTACTCAAAATATTAATAAAAAGGTAGTCTAACAGCAAATGACAAAACCGTTCCGTTAATTTATAACTCACATGCATTACACAAGTTAATATTACTCTTACTTTTTATAAACTGATTAAGAATGTGCTGTGTTCTGGAAAACAAAGGTTAGAGGTATGGTAAAGCCAAAAACCAGCAGAGGTCAGGAGTACTACTAACCCTGCTCATTGTGGGTCTGTGTGGGGTCCTTCATGAGAGCTGCGTATTTGTGCAGCAGGTTCACCATCACCTCCAGGAGCCCAACCTCTCGGAAGACTTCACTGAAGATGGGGTCGTGGCGGCTGAACTTAAGCAGGGTGTGGGCTGCCATGATGCTGCATTGGTAAGAGGTACTGGCCTTCATCAGCACACTCACACCAAAAAGCTCTTTGCACGGCACATAATTGAGGCTGACCACCACGAACTCCAGCAACTCAAAGTACTTGGCCTGGACCTCAGGCACCTTGGCTATCTTCTCGCCAAATTGGGAAAGTGTGTGCTGGGCCTCCAGGATGAAGTAGTTGGCATTGTCAGCCATGTAGATATTAGAGATGGCATCCAGGATGATGCTCGCAAGACGGCTGGTTTTAGCTTTGAGGAATGCATTTTGGAGAACTGAAAAGGCTTGGATATTCCTAACTGTATGGCCTAGGATTTAAAAAGAAGGACAATTTGAACCATCAATGATTCCAAATCATAGAATCAGAACAATGACTTAAAAAAAACAATCAGAAAAAACAGATCCAATGCTAATTTCCTTCACAAAATTCTTAAAAGAAATCAGCTTCTGTTGGTGACAGCAAGAAAGGAGAGGTGCAATGCACCAACCCCTACTCCTACAAAAGGACATGGGAATCTAATATCTTGCACCAATTTTAAAATAATAAAAAAAAAAAAATAAAAAAACGACATTTCCAGGATTTTCAGCTGACATTCATTCTGGCAAACTTATGCTTTGCGCTAATGCAATTTTTGAGAGCAACAATTATACAACACATTATTGAGGAAAACAAGAACAGGAACTTTCTTCCCTGCCAGTACTGCTTTGCACAAAACCCTTTAAATGATAAAGCAAACTGTCGCTTGGTATGTGGAGGTTCTATATAACAGACATAAATTTGGCAAATCATCAAGTGAAATTCAAACTGTCTGTTTGACAGTGCTCTTAATACTAAACTATCCTGTGGATGCATGTACAGATGTATGGACTTTACTATGGAATAACACTACAGACTAATAAACTTTTCGGGGAACATCTGGTAGCGAAGTGGTTAGAGCTGCTGTCGTTGGGTCCGAAGGTCGCAGTTCAAATCCCACCTTCAGCAATTTACTGCATCAATTTAGGCTGAATATAATTACCCAGCTGTATGAATGGGTAAATAATTGTAGGTAGCTTAACACTGCAAGTCACTCTGGCGAAAACCATGAAATAAATGAATTAATGTAAAGACCACACTGCCTTTTTAGAAGGAAATACAAAAGAAATGGAAAAAATTAAAAAATTTAAGCCCCATACAATAAATTGCTAAATGAATGGCTGGCTTAAATACTCAGTGCTCTCATTAATATACTTTTGGCATTTCTTTAAGGACTATCAATCTGCCATGTGATGTCAGCCTCCCAAACTAAGAGTTGTACAAGAGCAGATACCGCAGGGTTGTAACGTAATTACACCAGCTCTCTTTGAAATCTCTGAATACCAAATAACTACTCACAGCACAGATCCTTTAGTGGCATTTTTGCATATCAGACACATAACAATTACACATTCTTATGACAGTGGTTGAGCTGGTTCAAAACAAACTTCGCAAACAGCACTGAGTAATGACAATTATTTTTAATAAAGCTTTATGGTTGCAGTGTTATAACAGTACAATTTATGTGATTAAAATGAGGTTGAACTCATGCTAATATTGCCCTGCAATACAGTAAATTAAAATATCTGAGGTCTGTCACCACAAATTAAATGTATCAAAAGTCTAATGTGAGACTCAATCTGACAACCAAAATGACATGGACAATAGCATTTTCTTTTCATGATGTAATATCAGTCAGTGGCTTGACTTTCAACAATACCAACAAGCATGTGATCAGGACTGGGTTTGAAGCAGACCTTTGCTGGAGGGCTGGGGCACCACAAAGCCTGGCAAGAGGAAAGGCGCACCCATGGTGAGGCCTGCCGGTTTTAGCTCGCTCACGCCATATGTGGTAAGGGATGTCACCAGGTTCACCAGGTCCTTCAGGGCATCCTTGGAGTCATCCTCTTTGGCCTGCTCCAGCCTAGAACAAACACAGGACCCAGGGTTGGTTCCTACTGATCCACAGACCTGTCCACAGGTGTCAAGAGGGCAATGTTTAATACCACAACTGCAAGCAAGTAAATGATTGCCTGTGTGTGTCAAAGCAATACTTTACTAAACCTTATTCTGTCCACAATGTGCTCAGGAAAGTGGAATATTTTAAAAGAACATTTTTGACTGTATAAACACTATTTTATGTGACCCTGCTAGATATTTGCCCACACACACACACTCACAAGGCAAACGAATGCACCAGATTACATGCTCCAGGTGCTCACAGCTGTATCATTCAGCTGTAAGTTTTAATAACTTAGGTAGCTTTGTTCAATTTCTCATCAAATACCAAGAAATTAACAGATGTTTTATTTCTAACAGGAAACTGGTCATCTTGGATTTCTCTCCACAAAGTATTCTTAAGGAATGCGCTTGTGAAACACACAGAGACTAACATATGAAAACTGGGAGGGTGGGAATTAAAATCTCACCTCAGCATCAGGTCACAGAGGAAGGTGTACCCCTGACACATACGGAAGTCATCCAGCAGGGTCTGGGACACATCACTGGAGTCTTTGAGGAAGCACGATAGGCCAGCGAACATCTCCACAATCTCCAAGGGAGAAAGGTCATCAGACTGCTGCATGTTCTGGATGCATGAGGATAGGCACTCTTTCTCTGCGAGTGGGAAAGAATTCACATCCCATCAGGCATCACATTCCAGACCATGGCAAATCTGCCAATGAAAATTGTTTTGAAGAACAATTCATTTTACTGTCGAATAGCACAAAATACAAACCCAGCTCTGACAGCAAAGAAAAAAATTACCTAAAGGTTACTAGACAATGAGGTCTTTGTTTAAAGGATATACACATATAAATATAACATTACCTGGTTCTCGGTTTTCCTGAGGTGTTTGTACGTTTTCCTTAGAGCTTCACTGACCCTGGTGTCCTTCCTACTGTGAACTTCCCAGCATTAAACCCTTTGGCTTCACTTAATCTACCCATAATATTCTCATTTGAACACCATTCAGTCTTGCCTGACTTTTCCACTTGACTGAAACCCAACTCCTCTGTCAGACTTCTGACTGCTAAGCACAGCTGCAAATGCCACAGATTTGTGTGAAATTCCTGCAGGCCAGCCTGGTCAACCATGCCCACCAAATACATAACAAGCAGACCCTACATTCACCACCACAGACATGACAAGATTAGAGATGTTATGTGAGTTTTCTACTGCACTAGAAGTTCAATGGTGTAAAAACATAACATACACTAGAAAGCTCCACCTTGCCCTGAACACACACCATGGATGTACTTGACCACATTGATGCTGAGACCGTGCCGGGATATGGTCATGAGCACCTCGCCGGCACTCTTGCGCCAGGGTAGGTTGTGGGGTGGACACCAGGAGGTAATGGCACTGAAAAGCAGTTGGAGGTCATCCTTCTGAGCCAGCTCCTCTGCTGGTGACACGAAGCTGCACAGCTTGACCAGGATCTGACCCAAGGACAGGGAGACAGTGATAAATCCCAGCTAGCCCATTTACTATGGGACATATTGATTGCACAACAAGCTAAATATGTAATACTCACACAAGTGATAAAAAATACTGCTAAGTGTTGTATTGTATGAATTTGTTCACGGTAAGTTTATTATTCTGGTAAAAGCAATTCTCTTACAACCCATCACTTCATCTTTATTTAGCACATACCTTACCCAGGACGAAATTATTATTAGAAGAGACAAGAAACATGTCTGGATTTACGTACCCAAAAGGTATAACCAAGAAAAGAAGGCAGACAAGCAACTTGGACCAGCATTGTCTTAAAAAAAGACTGAAAAATAACAAATATTCATTATATATTTGACAAATTTTTGTATTTGTCTGATGAACCAACTAACCAACATCAACAACCGCTTGTCCCGAGCAGGGTCATGGCCCCTCAAACTGGAAACTTTGACTGAACATCTGAAAGCCAATTTCTTACCCCATTTCACCAAGCACTGAAGAATACCTGAAAACAGCACTTTTATTTTCTTTTGTAGAAAGTGTAGCTAATTGGAAAGGCTGAGCAGTGCGGAACTTGCTGTGTACCACTTCTGATAGGTTAGTGCCAGTTAGACTGGGAGATGTGTGGGATGCTTGTGTAAGATAAGCAGAAACCACAGTGTGCATTTGATTCAGGAAGACATACTAGAGGTGGGATACCAGAGGTCTCACCTGCACAAAGACCTTCTGCAGGAGGGCCCGACGGTCTGCTAACGGCAGCTCTGTTTGTGCAGCCCCAGGGGCCTCGGGAACATGAGGCAGGTCGAAGAACAGGTATAGACATTTGACCAGCGTGGAGGGCACCGACATGGTAGTCATGCAGTCCACCGTTTTCTAAACAGAGAAAAGTGGTTCTGTCCTTCGAACGGAGCAGTGCGGATGTCAACATTGACATTTACAGTACTGCATAAAATTCAGAGGCCATTACAATCCAATAACCCCTTCATCATTCCTCATGAGTGTCAAATGAAGCAACACATTTGTCATGCAGTGACCCACATGAACTTGGCGTTTCAACTTCCTTCCAGTCTAAAAAAAAAGTCATAGTCATGTTACTGTTGGGAAACCCAAGTTTCACTGCCCAGAACAGAAACTTTTAAAAAGTGCATGTATGACAGGAAACTGTTCTGGGACAAGACATCCTTACGCTAAACACTCTCTTCATAGACAAAACCATAGTGAGTTCAACAGCAGCTATGTGACGAAAGATCTAATAATCGAAATTAATGACAACATTTGCTCTATTAAAGGCCTGAACTTCAGTTTCACATGAAAGTTTCACATCCAAGTCTGCTAGCCAAAGCAGCACTTTCATGTGCTAATGCAGGAAAATGTCATTCTTCCCACCAATTACTTAAGCGAAAACTGAAACAGAGTATGTTCATTCAGCAAGGCCACATATCTATGAGTAAAAACACTATTGTAAGAACAACAAAATCACAAATATACTTCATGAAATGGTACTTGTAGAATTTTTTCTCCCAGACAGCAGTTACAGTTCATGTAAAGAAACTGCCCAAGGTCTAAATGAGTTAACAAAAACCTGTTTGCGGAACAAGAAAAAATTTGAACTGGCACCCGTAAAATTTGCCTGAGAGAATGAACGCACCAAAAACAGTAAAATCATAAAGTGAACACATTATGCATGTCAATCAAACATTACAATTTTAAGTCTGAAATCCCCTTCTGCTTATCCTAAGAACTCAGAGGACTCAAATGTCTGTTAGAAGACTACAAGAACAGATAGATACTCATACTACCACCCTGTGACTGGCATGCACCAAGTGTGTTGCAGGAGTATTAATCTGGTCTAAAATGATAATCCATTTCACAGCATATCAAATGGAGGAAAAAAAAAAATCTAATGAAAACAGTAAGTAAAGTATGAAGGGAGATTTCCTAGTGGCTCAGCCAGAAAAGGCACTGATCCAAAGCGCACTTTGACCCATGTTTGCTTCCAGATTCTGACAGCAAACCTCCAGAGCAAAACAACAACAGTAAGAGGTCTGTCAGGGTGGGTGGGATTGGGCATGCCTCCTCTGAAAGAAGCTAGTTGCTCCCGCTGTGTTTCTTGTGGTGTGAAAAATAAAGCAATCCATCTGGAACATGATAAATCACCACAGTGCACACCTTGCCTTCCAGGCATCCTAGTGGCTATAGGGAACACTGAACATCTATAATAGTTAATAAAATGAAGGGGGGGGGGGGTTAAATCTCACTTCTTTAAGAAACATGCTTTCTCATATTTAATATCTTGCATTCTAACTGCACTTCAGAGGTGAAAACTCTGGCTTGAACTTCAGCAATATCATCTCTTTGAAACAGAAGAAAAACCCTACTTGAATTAGCTTTTAAAAGCACTTCATTGCCTTTCTGCTTTCTCCCCCTGCTAACACTTTTAATGGTATTTCATTAGCATATCATTTAATTAGTTGCATATTCAAACAGATTTATTACTAAAGCCAGATGCTACTAACCCACGGTGAATATCTTTATTTTGTCTTAAGAGCTAGGAGACTGTCTTGAGAAGGATCCAATCTAAAAATTAAATTTAAACATACTAAAAAAAAAAAAAAAAAAAAAAAAAAAAAGTGGGTAGTCTGCCAGGGATTACAAGAAAGGGAAAGAATCAAGCAGAAGCACCATGAAGCAGAAAGACTTCCCAAGATACCTACCTCCCCAAGATATCCCCCACCCCAAGTCCAAGAAATACACACCTGACCAGATGACGCCAGCAGGTTGATGGTGGTGAGCAGCATCCAGCCACGACTGGCTTCTTCACTCTGGTTCACTTCCAAGAATTGTACGATGGCTCGGCTGGCCGCCTCTATAAGAAACAACAGCGCCACAGATGCCTCTTTAAAGACAGGACAGCTAGCTTTATTATCGGGGACTAAAAAGCACTTTTTGATTATTTAGCTCATGGCTTTGTCTTTGCAGACCTCGACTTATAAATTTATATAGAGAGTACTCCTTCAAATAAAGTACCTTGTTGAGAAGAACATTACACTACAAAATGCCAACATGTAATTCAGCAACTCAAATACTCTGAGAACAAAGAAATAACCAGAGCTGAAGATATCTTGGTCACAAAAGTAAAATACAAAACAAACAATTTTGAAAAACCTAGTTACAAATAAACTTTTTTCCACTGTTACAATAACCAAAATACTCCAGAGCAAAGGACTATAAGCAGATAAATAATAAATAAGCAGATCCTATAACAGGTGTGTGGATCATACAATATATATTTCAATATTTCAAGGGATGCACAATGTACTAAAAATTAAGTTACACAACATGCTTGCCCTTATATAAGGAAACTGTACAAAAGTTTCTACAGCACAGTGAACATTGGTGTATTTTGTAGAGGGCATCTTCAAAACATGTTACTTCACAACAAATGAACAACCCCCCTAACATGAAAATCAACCACATTCAAAAGGAAATATTTACATTTCTTCATTCAGCAGATGCTTTTCTCCAAAGCGACGTACATACCAGAGAAAATACAATTTGTACATTACACTAGGAGAACGAGAGATTGTTGCAGACTTGTGATTTGTAAGTAAACCTAGTTTCTTTCCACTTTATGCACCAATGTTCATCGAACAAGTAGGTGCATAAACCTCAGGATAGACAAATCCTGATCACCTTCCTACATTTTTTTCTTTTAAGGTACACAAACATTTACATACAATACAGGAGTAGCAGCTGTGTAAAGGCTCAACATAAACTTTAACACAGCAGTCCTGCGTACCTGTTGATTTATTAGATGCCCTCCGCCTAATTTCCGTCACCATGAGACGGGAGACCTGGGTCGTGAACTGCAGCAGGTCAGAGAACTTCTCTGTCATCGTACTGGGAGGAGCACTTCCAAAAACCTAGGTGACAAAAAGCAAGGGTGAACAAGGTCAAATGCCAGGCTGAAATGTAGACTGTCCACATCAAATACCCTTCAGATACAGAAGAGCCTTTAAAAAAAACACACTTTAAAACATCTTTCACGAGAGTGGGGGTAAGGGGTCACCTCCACTTCCTGTCTCGAAAGCCTGCCTGAAAAGTCTCAAAAACACATTATAAAATGCAGATTTTACTTGTTCAGCACCAAATTAATTTCCCCCGCCACATTCTGAAGGCCATGCATCAAAATAAAGCAGTAACAAGAACCACTCTGCAGGCAAAACAAGAAACAGCGAGATGTGTACGCACAAGTAGACTACTACTGCTGCTTGCCCCTGGTAGTGTGCAAGAAAGTCAGACTGGATGTTACCATGGAACTATATTATTTGAACTTAACAGATAATACAGGCCCATTTTTACACCAGTGTTTGGATCATTATCATTACTGAGTGATTAATGAACACAAAGTGTCTCTGTAAAAGTATTCTCCTCAGAGTGAGGAGTGCACTTCACTTTTAGATTGGAGCTAAACAACCGTTTGGTAACAGTAGACACAGAACAGAACTGATACACAAAACAAAACAAATAACAGGCATAAAAAAATAAACAGTAATTACATTACTCAAGGGTACTACAGCTGGAGGTGGGATTCAAAACCTGTGACCTTTGGGTCCAAAGACACCAGCTCTAACCACTCTAGTACCAGTTTTCCCTACTTAAAACAGGAAAAGAGATCAGTTAACTGTATGAATGCAATTGTTATATCCTTGACCAGAAATAATAATCTTTTAAGAACCCAACTGGTGTAAACAGTAGCAGGATCACATCGACATGAACATAAACAATGAGGTCGCTGCATACATTACAGGTGGTACAGACAGGCTAAAACTACATTTCTGTGACATCACTTAGTAACTTTTAAATCATTTTTAACCAATAATTTTCTCCAAAGCAGCTTATTTTTCTCCATATAAACAGCTGGATATTTTTTCAGTATCAATTCAGGGTAAGTACCTTTGTCAGTAGTACTACCATGCAAGCTTCACAGCTGAGTCCTTGAAATGCAAAGCAGCAGCTCTAACCACTATGCTACCTGCTATTTTAGAGTTTGGAGTGTTTCTCCTTGTTTGTGCACAAGAACAAAGAAGTTGGAGAGATCATCTCGCAGATTCAACAGGCAATCATTTTATCCCAAGTACCCCTGCCTTCCTTGCCCCACTCACGCGGTTGAAGACAGGCAGCATCATGTAAAGCTTCTCCTCCTGCTCCTTCTGAGTCATGTGACGGGGTGGGTGGCACAGCTCAGAGAAGAGGCGTCGCAAGTGCATCAGGCCTAATGCGTTGTCCTGCGGACTGCACTCCTCCTGTCGTGGCCGACCCATGATCCTCTTCACCATGTTCATCTTGTATGGTGTCCTCAGGGCAAAGGCAGCCCTGTGTGTGAAAGAGAGAAAAGGTGAGAGGTCACGCAGAGCATTGCAAGTTGATGCAAAAGGACAAAGAGGTTCTCAGCAAACAGGGCCATCCAGGGTACCAAAGAACAAAGTCAAAATGAGAGGAAGACTTAAAAAGGGGGGGGGGGGGGGGGGGTTACAAAGAGTCGAGGAGCGAGTGGAACAGACAACGAAACATTCCCAACTAAAATAAATTGCCATTTTCTCCTTGGAGAGGAACAGACTTGTGTGTTACTGAAAGCTCTGTACTTTGAGCATCACCATAACCAAGGCAACAAGAAATAATTATGCAAAGCAACTCTTTAATACTATACTTTCATTTCCTAATATGTTAAATGTATTAAACCTTGATTTCAGGACATAATGTCTGTTAAAGTGGTTGGATAAGAAAAAGGAGTGCATGCAGAGCAGAATAAGTGATGAAATATGCCAGGATCACATGCCTATACACATGACTTGTTTCAGACAGGCCGGTCCTCTGCCATCTTGTGCGTCATGCTTATTTGTTGCGCTCTTTTTCGGACAGTGTTTCACCTGGCAGACTTCCACTACATTTTTCTGTACCCTACTTTATATGGACCTTGCATCAGGAATCTACAGAGGTGTGTGTCTTACTTTTACGTAACAAGCAGTTAATGTCAACCCAGCTCTTTTCATTAGGCCAGCAGCACTTTCACACTCTTCACAAAATGTAACATAATACTGCCAGGAAGTTACCAGTTAACTGGATATGAGAATACTTTGTGCTTGGTGTTTAGTTAAAAAATAAAAAAATTTAAAAAAAATTTAAAAAATAAAAGGGGTGAAACAGGCCAGTGACATTCTGCACAGCAATTAAATGAGAATAAAACTCCTGACTGTGCTGGTACCTTGCAAATACAAACAAAAAATTTTAGATGGGTAAATTGCTTTAATAGTCTGCATTCATGCCTGAATTAAGTACATTTTATTCATGCTTTAAGTTATCTGCAGCCAAGACATGAATGACCATCACAGCTGACCATTATTTCCTTCCTTTTCATCATTTCCGGTTACTTGCGCCGGAAGCTCAACGCGGTCCACCCCCTCGAAAAACAGTGTTGTTTCTAAAAGTGTGTGGCGCAGGATAGAGAATTAGACAGACAAGGAACAAGGAAAACAGTCTCTTGGAACAAGATCAAAATACTCCCAAGATACGGACAAACATCGTGCCCTGAAACAGTAACGTAATGAATAATGAGTCGGTAATGACTGAAGTTAATGTGAAGCTTAAATTTCATTCCCAACACAACTGTTAATAAAACTGGAGAAAAATATATGCCACACTGGATGTTGACTTTAGTGCCCCCCTGCAAATAAAGTATAAATCTGGGCAAACACTGACACATTTTCAGTACATTCTAATCTAACAGACTTGGAAAACCAGTATTACCTTATTATGGCCTGTCAATACATTTAACAGTAGACATCGATCATATCTCATCATGTGAGTGACTTGACCACTGTCACTGTCTGTCCGATATAGGAGTCCAGTGAGTTCCAAATCCTGCTGGACACTGAATCCTATTTTAAGGACAGACCATCTGCCATCCCAAAGCCATATAGTTTTGTTAATCAGGCTTCACAAAGCTGTCCCCCACCGAAACTGTGGGAAAGCGTGTCTTTTTTTTTTTTTTTTATATCCGTTCCTTCCACAACAACCCTTCCTGTTTCAGTGTAATGCAGCCTTGTTAACAGCTCTTCTATAATATTTTTCTAATCAAATCTCCAATCTGAGACACTGCGACAAACAAATAACTCTGAATACAACTTGAGAACATTCAAACACAGAACTACAATATGATGGAAAGGCAAAAGGCCTATTGTATTTGATTACTTAAATAACACTGCTTCCTTTTGCATTCTTTGTTCTTTGTTCAGAGAGAATCCCAAACAAGCGTTCCAGGGCTTACTTTGCACCGAGACAGTTCACGACTGTAAAGTAGGTTACATCTGATATTTACGATCTTCCAATAGCTGCATAAACAGTGTGATCAGAGAAACAATGCATGTCTGCCAGGATTTTCCCTCATAACATGTTCCCAAAAGGTCTGCTTTATAATGAGACTGAGGAAAGCTTTTGTTGCTGACAGTATTTACATTATTTACACTGTGAGGTATTTTCTTGTTATAGTCGAATGCCCAATATGAAATTCACAAGAAACTATAAAAAAAAAAAAAGCCATTAAATACACCCATTGACATAATTAAATTTATTCATTCAGCAGACACTTTTCCCCAAAGCAACATACATCTCAGAGAACAAAACAAACAATGCAAATACAATATACATCTCTTGAGTGACAAGGTGCAAAAAAAAAGAAGACAACAGAACTAGGTAGGGTCTAGTAGTTCTGGAAAGTATTACAGGCACGAACCTTTGAATGGAGAAAAAAAAATTAAATTTTGTTACATTTAAAAGTACTAGATATGATGAATGATGAATGTAAAGAGAAATGCAATCCCTTACTGATTAATTCCTTCCCTGTGAAAATGAGGGATCCTTCTGCTCTTGACAACTTTAAATCCAGGGTTAATATAAATAATGCATTTAAATAAATATGGCCCACCTTTCCCTCTCATCATCTGTCATACACACAATTATCTGATGCTTTGCTTCAAAGCAACTTATAGTCTTAAGCCACTTATGACTATCCCATTTATAAAGCAGGGCAATTTTCAATAGAGCAATACTGGACAAGTACCTTGCTCATGGGTAATTTTTTTGTCTTCTGTAGTTGTAATTTTTTTTTGAGTTAATATTTGTTGTATATTTGCTTAGCATTATAGTTGTAAAGCAGACACCTTTACTATAAACAGCTTTGAGAAGCTGCTTTTAAATCAGTTCTATAAAAATAAACAATTATTATAAATGAACTGTGATGGACTGGTGTCTCATCCAGGGTACAACAGATCATTCAACCCCTTACGTAAGTTAAAAGTTGCGTACGTCAAAGTCCCCTTCCGCCTCAACCATTCAACATCATTGTGTGCTCCATCATACGTGCAGCATCCTTAACTATCGGATTCATAGTCGATATGGTTACACTTGGTTCCCGTGCTAAAGACAATCTTTGTCCACCTTCATGCTTCCTTATTATTTTCAATTTCCTCCCCAAATCAATTGCTGTACACTTGCGAGACAGTTCACGTTTTCTTCAAGGGCACATTACAACCAGGCGTTGTGAATAATGAGAGGAGATGCATTCGTGGCTCAAAACATGTGAGAACTGAGAAGGCGCAGCTTCCTGCCTTGTCTGGCTACGCTGACTTGCGCTTAACGCATTTCAGATGTTTTGTGTAAGCACTATCCATAAATGATGTGTATGCTAGAATTTTTTTACGTAAATCAAATTTACTCAAGTGGAGGGATGTCTGTATATGGAAAAAATTAAAATGTCCACTCTTTACAAGTCACACTCGGAAAAGACCCTAGAGTGAAAGAAACAAAGGTTTTATAGCGTTTTATGTACCTCACAAGGACAAACACAAATAAGTGTCTATTCTATAGTATATTTTTTTAAAAAAACCTTTTAAGTTTGTTGGGGTCATGCTGGGAAAACAGGACTTTGCACAGAAAAGCTTCTCTTTGCATTGTAGGTATGCATGCAAACTGATGAAGGCAATGCCCCATCTACGAACACAGGTCAAAAGGGCTGGCTCCAAGCAATTTGTGTACGAGAGGTTAAAGACTGCCAGCTTACTGGTGTGACTGAATGGGGTGCTGCTGTGGGAGTATGCAGGAGTCAGACCCATACACAACAGTAAAGGTATGCAAACTTTACATTCAGATTTAATAATCCCTAAAATCTTTTGGAGGGAAATATGGTGAATTGTAATTTTTTTTTTTTAAATTTAAATTTTTCTAATGCTAGAATAAATGTATGTGGACTACAATAACCCTATTCAAGGGCAAGGAAAAAAAAATGAAGTCTTGTAAACTGCACATGACATCAAAGAGCCACCTGAATCCCTCCATCTCTAGCAGATTAAAAACAGACAGGGTAGAGGAAGGCCAGCAATGATGAAGTGATGATTTTTTTTTTTTTTTTTTTAATAACTCAAAAAAAAGCACAGGCTAAGGTTGGCAAGAGCCTTCTGTTGCCAAGGACTAAAAGAACAGGAGGACAATGACATCATTCTTTAGAGCTGTGTGGATTCAAAAAGGCTGGATCGAGAACAAATGGAAATAGAAAATGACGAGACAGTTTATTACAGTACTGATGAGAAATGCAAGTGACACTCAAGCAGCGGTTAGGAGCACAAAATCCCAGTGCCTGGCAGTCTCTATGACAAAAAGCTCCTCCTAGTGCTGCACTGCAGAGAAGCCAAGGAAGGAATTTGAAAACAGTCACACAAACAGGACAACATTCCTTTCTGACACACATTTGCCCTGCTCTGGTTTTAGGAGATTAAAGGTCTTGAGAAAGAAGGGAGGGGGGCCTCCATGACATGCTGTCAGTAATTCACCAGCTGTGTGACTGGTCTCTAGACACAAAAGTCTCAAACACAGACACACTCCAAAGAGATTCTGGAAGACCCCAGTGAGAACAGTCACCTGTCACACCAAAAACCTGTGTGCCAGAAGAGCTGCCAAACCAGAGACTTTACAAAAGAACCAGGGAAAGGAATGAAACAATTAACATTCCTTGCACAGACCAAAAGGCCTCCTAAGGTCACAAGGATTTTTTTTAATGCATACTGTACACTGTGGAGAAGACGACAATGTTTCCAGTCATAGAAAGAAATATATATATATATACACAGGTATGTGCTTCTTAACGACGGGGTTACGTTCTGTAAAACCAGCTGTAGTTCGACTTCGTCATTGAGCAAACACCATGGAATGTACAGCACCGCCTTACATTACGGAAGATTTTTTAAGTAGAAAGAATACACTCTAAAATAACAAAAACTATTGCACAGTAAATACATAAACCAGTAACAGAGTTACCATCATTATCATGTATTATGTACATACAAAAATCATATATACTTTCATATGTCTGGCAGCGCAGTTGGTTTGTTTACAAAACACGCTTAAAACATGTGAGCGTTACGACCCATACGACGGCTACGATGTCGCTCTTTGATAGGAATTTTTTAGTCCATTATATTTTTATGGTACCACCGTAACTGTCTTATATGCAGTCAGTCACTGCCCAAAATGTCACAAAGCAGCACATACCTGTATGTGTGTATGTGTGTGTGTGTGTACGTACATATATAAAGAAAATATACACACACACACACACACACACACACACACACACACACACACACACACCTCAATTAACCGGGTTAATTCACAGCTGAAATCACCCCATTATAGAAATTCCAGTTGTGAAGGGATGAAATTAATATTCCTTTTTTTGGGAAGAAAAAAGCATATCGGTTCCCAGATCAAAAAAAGTGTCACTGAAAAATTAATCACAAAACCACAATAATTATGCAAGACAATGAAAACAATATATAAATTTTTTAACAAAGAAGTATTATTTCTAACGTGTCTTTTAATGTTACACTTTCATTCGCTTATATCAGCAACCACTTACCAAATGCAGAGTCATGGTAGTGCAGAGCATAACCAGCAAAAGCACACAGTACATTTAACTGATACACTGTGATAAGGCACTGGGACCGCTGGCTACTCTTCTGAGAGAGACGTTTTGATAAGGTGGTTCACAGATATTTATGATATTCCAGAGAACACTTTCTGTATCATTCTACGAAGCATGTAGATACTATGATGCTAGAGTTGTTGTATAGTGTTAAAAATATTAGATGAACATCATCTGGCATCAGATTGCGAGATTATGGTATTATGTTATTTGAAGAATATTTGTGTTATTAAAGCTTTTTATATTCTTGTGGTATGTGCACATGGCCAGTGACTACTGGAGAAATGTTCATCTTCAAAAATGTGTAAGCTGAACTTGAGATGCCAGTGTATTGTACTGGCCATAAAGAGAATGTTTACAATCATTTCATTAATTTCTATTTGACTTTAATAGTCATAACTTTTTTTTTTTGTTTTTACATTATATACAACAGAAAAATGTTATCGTATTAGGTTTACATAGATGTTGAGCTGTCTAAAATGCATAGTACTCTAGGACGAAGTTCTCAGGCACCTTTCCCCAAAAACACAGACAAACCTCTATTTACGTAAATTTGACTTGCGTAAATCCGGATTTACGTAAAAAATTCCCGGCATACACATTATTTATGGATAGCGCTTTTATTTCACGCAAAACATCTGATATACATTATGCACAAGCAACATAACCACACAGGGCAGGAAGCTGCATCTTCCCACTTCAAGTGTTTTGACCTGTGAACGCATCTCCTCTCGTCAGTGTAGTTTTTTTTTGTACATTTTCTACCCGTTTCATTATTTACAATGTCTGGTGATAAACATGCACTTGGATAAAAACAAGAACTGTCTCGTACTGTACAACAATTGATTTGGAGATGAAATTAAACATAATAAGGAAGTATGAAGGTGGACAAAGATTATCATGATCTACAGCATCATGGAAACAAGGTTTTGCCATATCGACTGAATACGATAGTTAAGAATAATGCACGTATAAAGGAGCACGTGGAAGGAACAGCTAGCATGAAAACAACAAATAAAAGAAACGTCAAGGTGCAATAACAGATGGAAAAATGAGAAATTACACAACAGCAGCACCCTCTTGTGTGCCAGCATACTACTAGAAGATAAAGTAAGCACGAACAGTACGCTACCGTACGGTGTACCATACAGTAGTCTAATTTTTTTAATTAAATTTATGCTTTATAGAAATGTAAAAATTAATTTCATTGACTTCAACTTAAGAACAAGGATGGACCAATGATAATTTGCTAAAATTCAGGGTTTCATTTATCTCTACCAATTGCATATACTGCTTTCTTGCATTACTCCCAACAAATGGCTGGGGACTGAAACACAGGATAGAAATTCTGGAGAAAAGAATTCAGTGAAGAACAGGCACTTAAAACTAATCTTGAAAATGTTTTCAAAATTTCATAACACCAGGAGCCAGTGTACTGCTATTCTTCCAGTCAGAACAGATAGTATATTTATACGGGGGGGGTCTGTTATATTACAGGATACATTTTTTTCCATTACATACATAAAATCACCCCACATCACAGCAACAACAACATTGTACAGGCTATTGCATCATTTGTTTGGCATTGCCTGTTAAAAGGTACTGTATTTGCTACACAGAAATGGAACAATAAATTTACACCTTATTGTATATAACCTAACAAACAAATGTTAAAGTACTACAGGACTTCTTAATGACTTTGAAAATATTAGTCACATTTCCAAATAAACCTTTGCATTGTGTTCATGCTACATGCATTTTTCATGGTTTTACTTTCACAAGCAGGTACCTAGACAAAGTACCACAGAGAGCGAGTGGAAGCCACTTGGACCACTGGCTGCTCCTCAGAGCAAGATGGATCGAAAATACCTAAAACCTCTCCTAGGCAAACTGAACTATTGTTTTTAGCACCTTTATTAGACTCCAAAACAGGCAGGGCACACCATACTGCACCAAGATCTACAGTAAAAATTACAGTAAGTTGTATAGGATTCTGTAAATCTCACAAACTTATTTACCCTGAGCAAGAAATTCATTAACTGGGGGGTGTAGTGGCATGGCAGGTTCTGCCAGTGCCTGCTGTGTGGTGGGTCTGGGGTTCAAGCCCCATTAGGGGTGCCTTGCGACGGACTAGTGTCCCGTCCTGCGTGTGTCCCCTCCCTCTTGAGGCTTACGCCCTGTGTTGCCAGGTAAGGCTCCAGCTCACCGTGACCCCGCTTGGGACAAGCGATTGTTGACAATGGATGGATAGATGTAAGAAATCCATTAATCACACCGAGTGCTACACATAAGTAATAGCCTCTGAGCACTGATTATTACAATAATTTCTGCAACCAGGTACCTTCTCAGATCGCTTTAAATTTAAGGATGCCAAGTATTGCAAGGCCAGGGATCAACAAAGAACACACTCTGAAATCAGCTCTCCGACATCTCTCAACTAAGTTTGTCTAGCCCTTCCAAGTTGAGGCAGAGGCCCTCAATCTCATTTTCTTTAGCCTTTTCTGGGCAAGGAAATAAGTCTCTGGGCTACATTTAGCTACAGTAGGTTTCATAACTTAAAATAATGCCTTGACAAATTTACATGTATCAGCACAGCCTGAACTCTAAGCCTTAAACTTAAAACCAGCATGCGTATATGTAAAGACCAAAAATCATACGTTTCAATAAACCTATCAAATGTCTAGTGATAAAGAGAAAATGCCAGTCAAATTAGCAGCTCTCATGACATTTAAAATATTTTACAAACAAAAACACAGTAACCAGGTATGTAGAACAACATAGCCATTTGTTTTGGTGGATGTTACTGTGGTATAATTCAGTTAAACATCTCACTTTGTAGAGAGCATTGCTCCCTGATAGCTAGCTAATGTGGTAATCATCACTTCTCATAAAGACCTTGGAATTTTCCTTATGTGCATTACAGTATTATTCAGCTGACTTCTTTGTCCAAGGCAACTTACATGAAAGTTTCTTACATGCAAGTTACAACATAGCAAGGTTTTAAGAAGAGCAATTTAGGGATAGCACCTCGTCCTCTGATGTACTTCAGGATAAGGGGAATTTGGAGAAAGGGCCTTCATCTTAGACTCTGACAGCCCTACTTACTATGTTACCTGCTGCAACTTGTAAGACCATGAATTAATTTGTTTATATTTGGATATTATTTTGCACAGTAGACTGTGGCAATGCCTCTTTGGGCTCATCTAATTCAGGTGACAGCAGCTCTGTGCCCCATTGAGAGGAAAAGAAGCATTAGCTGCGCAGACCATATGTCACAGGAGATGGGTCTGACATGGTGCACAGCAGGGCCTGGGTACATGGCACATGTCCTGGGACAGTGCTAGTCTGGGGGATCCAGTCGGTTCTGGTGACTGTACTGTAAAGACAGCACAAGCCAATGAGGCCATGCATGGATACCAGTGACTGACAAAGACGCAGCAACACTTTTTGCTTTCATCCATACCGTAATAATTCAAAGGCCAACTGTTTGTTTTAAATATTTTGCATTGCAGCATTCTCTTGCCATTTCAGGCTGGAAACAGGAAACACAAACAAAGGGAATAATGTCCAGAGAAGGCCCGCCACATGTGCGCTCTATAAATCTTATCACTAACATGTTTGTGTTTCTTCAGCAGGGACTCCATTCCAATCATTTGGTAACTGTAGGACAATAATCAGAGAAGAATCACTGCCATTGCTTTGGGTGCAGAAAAAGCATAAGACAAGAAAAGTCACAGAAACACTCACATTCATCAAAAAGCAGTTTGAATACTTTAGTTTTTACCCAGTCTTTACTGGGGCAGTACATTGGCCAGAAGTGTAGTTCTGCGAAACTGGTTAACTTTGCTGACGATATTGCTCACGCAACATTCATGATTTTCTCTATTTGTGCAAATTTAGCATGTCCAGGGGGAGGCAGGAAAATGGACCCACCAGAGGTCCCCCCCCGCTCCCTTCCTGTAATAGCCTTAGAAGATTTGTTTCTTCTCTTCTGCCATTTTCCACATTTGGAAGAGCATTATATAAAAAATTTATTTTACTTGAGGTAGGACCATTTTAAAAAAAAAAAAAAAAAAAAAAAATTCACCTCACATTACATGATCCAGATTTCATAAATGCTACACAATTTCAGTTCTTGTTAGAAAAATGACGACAACTGTGTTTTGTTAATAATTCTCAGAATTTTGACATAACCAGTAATACACAGAGAAACGATTGAAGTACACGTCTCAAAATTATGTGTGAAATACCAATCTAAAAACTGCATATTGCAGGAGATAATTCCATTCAGCTTTTTACATATGCTTTTTTCCCTTTTTAAACTCCAATGTTTAAAGCAACAACCATATCATTTAATGTCACTCCTCTCTGAAATCAAGGCAGAGCAACTGTACAACGTAATGTAGCAGTTAAATACAATGGCATGTAACCTCAAGGCTGACAGTTCAAGTCTACTTGTTGTTCCTGCTGTACCAAGGTGCTTACCCAGAACTGCTCCAAGTTGTATAAATGGTCAAATATTGCAAGTTACTTTGGGCAAGAACTCGGCAACAATTTTTTTTCCCCCTTCCCCACATTAAGCACAACATTTTCTATCTGCCTAAGGCTAAAACGTGCCAGCGGACCTCCCGAGGAACCCTGGTCTAGCTATAACCATTATAGTGAGTATGACGCAATGGAGGAAAGTTTTTTCCACTGTTCAGCCTTTTCTTCTGGCTTCAAAACAATCCTGACCATACAAACTGACTGAGGAAGTCTCTCTTGTAATAATGCACAGACATACAAGAACTAGAACACCATAGAGAAAAAGAAAAAGAAAAAAAAAAAAGCTCACCAATAAGAGGAATGCTTTTGAAAGTTTTGATTAAACTGCTTAACAACTGTGCCAGATATCAGGAAGGGTACATTGTAAACAATCGGCCCAAACTGGTGCTTGTACAAAGAACACAGCAAAGACAGCGTTGCTGAAACAAAACCACAGATCCTAAAAGACCGAATGCTTGACGCTATTGTATTGGGCCAAACAGGAAGTCCATTCACATGACAGGCCAGTCAGCAACTCAAAAGATCCTCTATTAGCTCAGAACCCTGTTATTTATGCATACAGTTCAATCCAGCTGCTTCACTTCTGTTTTTAACCCTACAAAACCAAAGGGCTGGCACTTTGTCATTCTTGCACTTTACGTTGCAATGAAATGTATGAAACAGCATAAGCATGAACAATTGCCTCTTTCCCTCAAGTTATGTAGTTTGTTCAAAAATCTAAAACTTTTGCATTATGAGCAACATAGCATGCAAAGGTCACCACTTCCATTAGCTTAACCTATTTCAACTTGCACCTTATTACAAAAATGTTCCATATATGGAATTTGTTTGGAGTATTAAATCACAATATAAGAATTTCATTTTAAAACTAAAACGACAAACTGTACAAGGGAGCATGGACAAATTTTGCTATGCTCCACAATAGCATCCAGTCAATACTAGCTCTCAGCTAAGACCAAGTTAATACTTTGATCCAGTCACATATCTCAGTTTAACAGGTAAAATGTCCACATTTACACAACATGCTACTGCTCCACTTCAAATCTGTGATTACATCAATGGTGTAATTAAGTCTTCAAATCCAGAGGAACAATGGAACTGATGGAAATTAGTCTATGAGCCCCTTCACCCCATAAGCCATGTCAGCTATGCCTAGGAGTTACACAGATGTGTGTGCAGCGAGCAGGGCACATCAACGCGGTACAAGAGAAGCAACTACACTGGCAATGAATGCAAGAGCAACAGAGAAGAATGTTGTAGCACACGTGAAGTGAACCACTCATGTTGTCTATGAACTAAATTAATTGGTGTCCATCTACAAGTGCATTCAGCTGGCACTAGACTGGTGAACCATGGAGGCTAAAGTCAATGGTTTAAAATAGGCAAAGTTGACCACTACAACAGTCAAATAATAAAAATAAGTACAGTAAACCAGTTATACTCATTGGTTCGTTTGTTGCTGCTACAATAATATCTATAGTGAACTGGTCAGTGCATACTGTTTGATTTATATTAACAGAGCAGAACTTATGAAAATGAAAAATTAAGCTTACATTTAAAGTAAATGCATGAGGTCACATCAGCTTGATTTCAAAATTTGTACTTGTTGAGTCACTGGTTTCAGGTCCCATGGATTGCAATGCAAATGTATGCCTGCAAATGAGTACTCTCCGGGCAACTATTCTCATCAGTAAAAATACACGGACTGTAATTCACGATATTGCAGGTCAAAATTAAAACAAGATGTCAAAAACCAAAATTAATTGGTTCTTCTTGACTCAATTATTTACATAAAATCTAAAATGATTACCCTGAAAATTATTCTTTCCATTCATTTTTTTTTTTAACTAAGCATGCAGAACAAAATAAAAACCAGCACCTATTAATGTGCCTCTGCCAAATAAGGTAATGAACTTTTGCACATTTCATCTATTTAATAATTCATTATATGTTTTGGCAATATATGTGCAAGCAAAGAACTTGACTGCTTTAATCCATACTATTTTACCTTCAACATAAATGCAAGCGATGAGTTTTGAGTAACTGATCAAGGCAATTGTTTGAAAAATTTGGATGTGTGGAATACCAATAAATAGTACAACCAGAATAAATGTATTTAATGAGGGGGGAATTAACTTCTAGTGCCTTGCTATGCATAAAAAAAAAAACAATCACAACAGATTACATAATTTTCAGCCCTTGTTTCAAAGTATAATGTCTGTGAATAGTTAAGACTGTTACTTATCAGTTGTAGTATTCCATTTTATTTTCAAAATAGAAGCAAAGACTAAAGAAAATTCAGATAGGTTTTTGACCTTCCAAATCATTGCAGTATTTCTCCCCACTTCATCTTTCTCCATTGGCTCCCTGTAGTTGGTGTCATGTTACGCTCATCAAAATGTTTTCTAGTTTCAGGAGTCTAATTATGACCTACAAGACCACAAATGGATCTGCTGTCCAATACCTGCAGGACCTGATCACTTTCTACAGCCCAACCAGACTGCTACAATACCCCACCTCTGGCCACTTGGTGATCCCAAACAAGAGAGGTCAAAAATCAAAAGCCCAAAGATTCTTGGTTTTGGCTAGAATATAATGGAATGAGCTCCCTGTGTCACTTAAAACTGCTGAATCCATCCTAACATTCAAGAAGTATCCCAAAATGCATCCAGAGACCCTTCTCTCCTGACCTGATTTTCAAAATTAAAAAAAAAAAAAAAAAAAAAAATATATCTGTTCAACATACAACTATTTGTGTCGCCATTTCCGTTCCTCCTCTCTATTGGTGATATGCACTTTTGTTTACTCAAGTATACATTGCTTTGGAGAAATGTTAAATTAATAAATGTAAACCATTTTAAAACATTGACATTTTTTCATAATTTCTCATTTTTAGGCTGATTTTAGTGTTAGCAAATATCTTGTGCTGGTTTTCACTGAATATCTGAAAAACTGCGAACAGCCAAATATAAGATCTGTTTTTTTTTTACAACTACTGAGATTTATACCATGGAGCAATTCAGTGAAACACCCATCTACTGTCATTCAGGAAGGTAGTTTTTTGTAAACTAGCCTTAATAACAGCTATTAAAAATGAAATTTAATCTACACGTTGGGCAGGTGGCACAGCGTTGCAGCAGGTTTGACCTGTGCGAGCTGTGTGGCAGGTCTGGGTTTCAAGCCCTGCTTGGGGTGCCTTGCGGCAGACTTGCGTCCCATTCCGGGTGTGTCCCCTCCCCCTTGGGCCTTGCACCCAGTGTTCTAAATTTTAATATAGCATCCAATTTCCTAAGCACAAATGCCACTGTAATAGGATTTTCATCACCATATCATTTCTGTTCATATTATAACCTGAATTCTAGTATTGTATAGTATTATAATTTTTCAAAATCTAAATTTTCCATATTCATAAAATGTGAATTAAAGGCATGCACTTCAATCACAACTGCCCTATTTATTTTCTCACGTGAGTTTTCAGTAGTCACTTGAGTAATAAATAAAACACTTCTGTTCTGCAAATGTCATTCTTATGTCAATAGTCAAACCCCAAATGGTTAGGTAAATTAAAATAAGATGAAAATTTACTCAATACAGCTCAGTATATCACTTGAGAAATGCTTTCAAAACCACTGAATCTCACACACTCAATGTGGTCAAGAGTAAGCACGCTGTACAGCTGCTCCTGTTAACAGTACTACCTGGACTGTAACAATGGCTTTGGATGCTAATTTTCAGCAAACATTTGTAACAAGAATGAAAACTAAATTCATACAGCAACACAGATGTATACAAAAATAACCACTGTACTTTTACTTCACAAACAGTGTAGACAAAATTACATTTGCCTCTCCATTCAGTTATGTGAAGATCAGCTTCTAATTTGATAGTAATCAGGATGGAGGGAAAAAAAAAAAAAAAAAAAAAAAGCAGTCACTGCATTGCAATAGCTAACTAAGTCAAAATTTTACCTTTAGACACATATATCCTCAGTTTTGATAATATTAATGAGAGGAAATCTGACATATCAGTGAAGGAAAAATGACTAATTCAAAAAAGTCTAATCTAAAAAACAGGAAGCAATACATCTAGCCATCTGTTCATGACATAACAGTGAGTAACCTGCCTAAACATATTAGCTAAGTTGACGTTCCCTTTCTCACTGGTCAGACAGGCCAAAATAAATCAAAAGTGAAATGAAAGCCACAGAGTTGTCACATATTTTTCCATTCAAAGTCTTAGACCTCTTCACCTCTGTTGAATCTGCATTATAAACAACAGCTCAGTTACACCTGAGGAACTACTGAGGTAACTTGGATACTTAACATCTTTATTACAAATGACAATCACTCAGTAAAATGACTACTTAAATCCTACGTATAAATATCATCCAGTGATGTCTTCCGAAGTACATTAATCCTGAAGGGCATTATTTTTCAGAAGGTTCACTTTGCCACCAGTCTTTGATCTAGAGTACAGGTTGACTACATCACTGTAAACCTACACTATATCAACCAAGACTATGAATAGCAGAAAGTTTGACACACAAAGGAAGTCTACAAAGTAAAGTCAAGGATTAGGGTAAAGGGGGGAGAGAGACACTGAAATTGGTTCTGCAAACTTCAGTATGAGAAGTACAGTCCTACATCTGAGAATGACTAAATATCCCAAGGCTTAAGAAGCATTAAAAAAAAAAAATACAGCCTGATGTCCAGAATCAAAGACAGAAAACAGCAGCAGCTAATTTCTCATACCTGTTGTTATTGTTGTTCTCCAGGTGCCCTGTCAGCATTTTAAAAGTATCAGGGTCAGCTGGATATAAAGAGTGTGTAGCGTGGCCAGCTGGAAGCAGTGCAGCCAGGAACCTGCAGCCCTTTGCTAGGAAGGAACCAGGAGACCTCCGTGCCAGTGTACAGAGCTAGGCTGCAGGGCCTGGCACAGCTGATCCCGTCACCAGCTCTAACGCAGGGGATTGGGGGGGGGGCTGAGCTGCACCAGGGGTGGGAGATACCATCTGGTTTGCAAACGGGGGGGGACTGTGAGTCTGATAAGTGCCACACATCCAATGCACATGGATTCAGATGAGCGCAGGCATATCTGCGATCAACATTTGCAAATGTTGAAGTTCACTTAAAATGGGATCGATAATATAGAATGCAACCTTCACATTTAAGTCATATGCTCCGTGATATTGGTACTATAGAACCTATGCAAAAACAGTAGAATGTATACAGTATTGTTCTCTACAATACAGCAGAGCTGTCAGGAAATGGATAATACTATCATTAAAAAAGCAAGCCCTTACACTTTTCACATTTCAAATACATAGAAAAGGTATTAAAATGTACACAAATACTATTATTTACTATAGTTGACATGAAAAACAAAACCAGATTTTTTTTTTTTTTTAAATACACAGAAGGTTACATCCCGACAACACAATTCTGAACATCCCAAGTTACCAACAATCAACACTAAGTATTAATGTGTAATACAGTATTAGATTTCATATGTGATGACAAACAGGTAATTTACAAGTAAAGGTATTTCATTGTTTATTCATTAATGTAAAAATGCAAATTTTAAAAATTTACACATTCAGAACTAAACTTCTGTAACAAAAGTGTAGGTACAAACCTGATTTTCTAAGGCCATGATACAGACAGTTATGTACATACAGAGTGCACAGTTTTACCTTAATATAGATTAGAAATGTTGAGCAAAAAGAAACAGGTGGTTCAGATTTGTGGAAGCATTCATTCATCCCTCCTGCAAGATCAGTTATCAGTCCTGATGAGGGGATGGCCCACATGTGGCCTGTGAATGCCAAAGTAATACATAGGAGACCAATGGAGCATTTTAAGAACCGAAGTGAAGAGTAGAGAGGTGAGTCTGAGGGATGCCTGAGACCCCCTGGGGTGCTGAAAAGATGGAGCTTGTCAGAGTCCAGCAGTGGCAGCTGATTAAGTACTGCTCCACCAGTACTGTCTTGCATCCCTCCACACGCTGACAACTAAAATGAACAACCCATACAGACACAACCCAAGCAGCTCCATCACAGTAAATCACCTTCATAATAGAGAAAACAGGGTAATCGCCAATGAACCCAAAATGTCTGGACACCGGACAATGGTATCAGAACTCAAATTCAAAAGTGATCTTAATGTCGGCAACATTTCTTTTTAAAGCAAGTCTACTAAAATGCTGTGTTTTAAATAGCAGACTAAATAAAGTAAACCATTCTAGCAATACAGTGAAAAGCTAAGCTTGGTACAACCATTGCAGATACAGATAACACCAAATTAAATATGAAATTAAATATATAAAAAATATAAAACTGAGATGCAAAAGAGTTTATTAATCCATCCTTTAACTTACACAAGTCATATGTTTTTCCACCAATTATTTATTTTTTATTTTTTTTTTTTTTTAAACAAAGAGGATCCTAAAAGCACATAATTGGTTAACACAATATTTGCATTAAACATTTTCATTTAGCTGATGCTCCAAAGCAACTTACAATGATAGGTTTGTATACACAGCTTACGCATTTATACACTGCACAATTTTTCTGGAGGGCAAGTACCTTGCTTGTAAGGACTACAGTATGAACAAGGATTTAAATCTGGTTCCATCAAGTGCAAGTCAATGGCTTTAACCACTGCGCTAATCCAAGCACTTTATAAAGTAGGAGGGATGGAGGAACACCAGGCAGCATATTCATCACATTGCTTCAAAAGTTTTTTTTATATGCAACTTATTTAAAACGCCTGCTACTCTGGAGCTGAAAGGTTTCAGAGCATCAGGCAAACGTAATTAATGGCCTTTGTAACCTTGGCGAGATCTTCATCCCTTGGAAGCTGATGCGCCAGAAAATGGCATTTGTGACACTAGACTACTGGACCACGATAAAGATTCCTCCATATTGATTAGCTGTTACTTCAACTGCCATTCCCACAATTCCACATTGAATTCAGAAGATTTGTGATTGAGTTTTGCAACCTGTTTTGTAAATACGCAGAGAATTTTTAAGCAACTCTGTCCATCAGAACTGTAATTTATTATAATTTTTTTAAAAGATAAAACAACTCAAGCCAAACTGCCAGTGATGAAGTCAGACAGACAGAACCACAAGTTTGAGAGGCAGCAATGGTTTCCAGAGTGGGGAGGGCAGATCAGTGAACCTTGCAATAATTCTGGAAGATCACAACGCTTGCAGATATGGCAGAGCTTGTCTAGGCTAGCTGACTGTTGTGTTCTTTCTTGCAAGGTGAACAAATAATTTATTTTGAAATCTTCAGACGAACTTATTAGTGTGACTCTAGCCAGTGCTACTCAAGCAATAACAAATGCATTTTCCCCCTAAATGACTCAAGCTTTCCTCCTAGACTCACAATACTCGTTTACTGCCACCTTTGATTCTACTACCCAGAAAAGATTTATCCTCATATTTTCCACAGAACTACATGCTACTACCTTTACAAGTCAAAATCATGTCTGAGTATCAATTAGTGTTCTGTGTCATCCCCCCCCACAATTCCCATTAAACATCTATTTTGTTAATTAATTTAGCCAACGAGGGGGCATGGTGGCGCGGGAGGTTTGGCCAGTGCCTACTGTGTGCCACGTCTGGGGTTCGAGCCCTGCTTGGGGTGCCTTGTAACGGATCGGCATCCTGTCCAGGGTGTGTCCCCTCCCCCTTTGGCCTTGGCGCCCTATGTTGCCACAACCCTGGTCGGGTCAAACGGTTGTTGACGATGGATGGAATTTAGCCAACACATTCTCCAAAGTGACTTACATTGTTGGGACTGTATACAAAGCTAACTACCATTCTTTACCCATTTAAAAAAAAGTCTTTTTTGGGTAGAGGGAGACAGCTGTAACCGCTATGGAACCAACTGGCTCATTTTTATTAGTGTTCCATAAATCACCTCCCATCTGATAGGAAGGAGACCATGAAGCACATACAAACACAAGCGTTGGTTCACGATTTCTCTGCTGTTGCATAAATGCCTACCCAAATCAGCAACTGTTTAGAAGTGTGGTATGGAATCACTAGATGCAAATGAAGCACATTACAACTGCAAGACAGACACCGTAAATAATTGAAAACAGAATTTAGATTTAAAATTATTTCACTGAAATCACATCAAATCAATACTCACACTTTGCTGCAATATCTCCTGTCATGAAAGTTCCTGGACCATGCAAATAATTACTCATAGGTTTACTTTACTGAAGTTGATCTTCCAATTTGAGAGTTATCCTGGATATAATACTGCATCATACTGTTGTATTACAGAGGAAAAAAAAAACCCTGCATAATGTAGCCTACTCCTTCACACTGCATAAGAGAAAAGTCAGTATAGCTCAGTTTTTCAAATTCTAGAAGCCCATGAGCCATCCTAACCTTGAATAGGCAAAAAGCTAGTAGCAACTCCTACACACAGATCAAATCGATAGTCAAGCAGACTCGAAAGAGAACCGTCTAGCAATACAACAGCCCTCACAGCTGTTTTATTATCAGTTTATTTAAGTCTCTCCTAACACCTAATAATGCACAGATAGGAAGGAGCTCATAAACAGCCAGTGGACAGCTTTAAAAAGGACTTTCTAGGATGGCAATGCAGGTAGTGCTAGAACCTTACAGCTACTGAGCCAGATATTCAAATTTGGAATTGAGTCCAGCTCTGTATGTTGATAAATCTTTCCTCCAGGTGCCCCCGTTGCTTTCCATACTTCAAAGACATGCATCCGAGGTGCACTAGAGATTCTGAACTGCCCTTGGTGTACAACTGTGTGAGGGAATGAGTGTGTATGGCTGTCCCGATAAACCCTAAAATCCCATCCGGAGTGAATCCTACCTTAAGCTGTATACTTCCTAGGATGTCCTGTGGACCCGCATGATTTTGCACTGAATAAGTAAGTCCCAATATGTACAGATGGAAGATAATTTTCACAACTCACATTTTAGTTCAAGCTAGTACATGACAGTCACATTCTACAGCACCCTCTGGTAAAAAAAAAAAAAAAAAAAAAAAAAAAAAAAAACACCCAATAATGCTTTGATGTAAGGGCATACATTAGAGTGATAGTCTTTTTTGTTTTCTTTTTCTGGCAAACTGACAACAATAGCTGTATGTCTTATAACAATATTCATACAGCAACAAGACTGATACTGTCACATTCCTTGGGGCACATTTTTAATGCACAAGTTAGAGACACTGATTCCTTGTGTAACTAACATTATAATTACAATATTCAATAAACAACACTGCTCTCCTGCACTACTGTGACATTATTGTCAATGTATAAGAAAAAGATGCCATTACCCAATTTCCAAAAATTCAACATTCTTGTAGGAACAAGTGAAATTAGTGCATCATTAAGAAAACAAGCATTTCTCAGCACATCTGCCAAATCTTTTAATTTAATCTATTTTTAAGAAAATACAAAAGGAGAAGTGATCACTTCCACAATCCTGACACATTCGGAAAGCCATTCTATAGAGAAAAACGGAAATCATGGGCTCAGCCTGGCATCTCCGGGCAATCACAAAACACCATATTCCAAAACGGTCAACTCAATAAAACGAGAATAAAATCTCTTGTTCCACACCAGGGGCTCACTGAGGAACATTTGTTGAAATGTCCCTAACTCTGCAGTGCAAATCTCTGTCAGCTCCTCATTTACTTCATATTTTACACGTTATTTTGTAAGGAAGCCATAGCATGCAAGAAATGAAGCCACAAAGGTGCAAAAGACTCAGAACACGAGGCAACAGTATTATTCAGGGCACTTCTGGCGACCAGGAAGAATCCGCAGCATTATATGTGGCCATGGTGAGGGTTGTTGCTGTAGTACAACCACACTGACTGGAGCTGTTTTGCACTTCACTTCGAGGTCATCCCTCAGCACCCACACTCACTGCTGCAGCTTCAAGCACCAAACCAAGGTGACTGACAGCCCATCTGCGCTGTTCACAAGAAAGAGCCCATTTAATTGAACATGATAACAAACGCGGCGGACACAGCCTGCAAAAAAAAAAAAAAAAAAAAAAAAACCTCCTGGCTGGTTTAGAATAACTACAATAACAACAACACCTCCAGTCAGGCAGCCAGCAGCAGCAAGCACTGCAGCCGCATACCTGAGGCTGACTGAGTGACAAAACAAACGTGTATTTTCAGTCAAATAATTCGATTTTCTCTATGTTTTGTCATATAAATACATTGATAAGGGCGTTATTGTGCCTTATACACATCCCCGTGGGACTGGGGCTGTCGCCGGTGTCTGTAGCCCCCCTCTCTGCAAGTCTTAGCAGGCTAGCTAACTGGGAATCAGTATTCATTTTCGAACTCACCCGTAAATTCTGCGGTTATATCGTCAGGCACCCGGACGGGTCAAGGAAGCGCCAACGGAATTTGTGAAAGTGTCGACGAGGTCTCTTTCAATCGCCCTTTTCCTTTCTCTTATCCATACATGATAAATAACGCCGTAGTTCCGAAGCGGTTGCTATCCCTGCTCCTCCTGGTGGCCATCTTTAATCCTCAACATCCAGCAGCGGCGGCAGCGGCGCGCATTGGCAGCTCGAGCGCCGCTCCTTCGCAGGCATTCTGGGTAACGCGCAGCTCGAGCCCCTCTACAGTATCTCTCTCTCTCTCTCGATCGAACGGGAGCGAGCGAGCGGGCGGGCGGCCGCGCGCGCTTCCCGGACACAGCGCTCGAGGATGTGGAGGGAGAAGCTCTCCGGAGTACGGGCGCGAGGGAAACACTGACATCTGCTGCACGCGCGCGATAAAAGCGCTGAATTCCTGACGGGAAGCGAAAGAATTTTTTGAGAGCAATATTTTGCGCGCGGTGTAGGCGCACTCCTCCGTCCTCGTTCCTTCCCAGCTGCCTGTTATTAATCGTGTAGCAACAACAGCCCGACTGCTGTATAATGTTCCTGTGCTGTTCCTAATTTCTGTTTTTTTTTTTCTGCTAAAACCTTTTTGAGAAGTTTCAACAGCTATTTTGGTGTTTTCCATATGTCTCACAATTCTCCCTGCGTTCATGTTTGTCTTAGAGGGGACCAAACTGCAGGTTACATCCCTTCATTTCACACCCATGTAAAATCATATTTGGGTTACTGTACCTGGATGATATCTTTCTGGGGAAACTGCCTCACAAGGTCCTGGGTTCAAACTCCATTCACTCTATAAGTGCTCTAGATCAAAGATGGATGGTGGATTGGTCACTCACAGTGTGTGTGTGTGTGTGAGTGAGGGAGAGTGTGTTCCACTGGTGTATGGATGAGTGACCCACTGTAAGTAGTGTATCTAGCAGTGTTAGTCACTGCGGTGAATAAGGTGTGTGGGCTAATAACACTACATAGAGTTCATTGGAAGTCGCTTTGGAGAAAAGCGTCTGCTAAATGAGGTAACATGTTTTCCCTTACTTGCATTTACATTTATTCTTTCAACAGATACTTTTCTCCAAAGTGACCTTCAGCGAATACTACATAGTATTTATCAGACAGCTTTTCACCCAAGGCCTTACGATGCTAGATACACTACAGTACACTACCTATAGTCAATCACTCTTCTGTACATCAGGGAAATGTAACACACTCTCGCACTACGGCCAGTTTAGAGTTGCCAGTTCACTTAAAACTTCACCTTTGGACTGCGGGAAGAAACCTACACCAACATGGGGAGAACATGCAAACTCCACAGAAACTGAGCAGGGATTGAACCCACCTCCTCTCGCAACACCCAGGTGCTGAGATTACAATGCTATTCACTGCACCACCACGCCACCCACAACTGATACCACAAGAATACTCCGCTGTATAAATGGGTAAAAAGCTGTAAAATTATCTAAGACCGTAGACAAAGATGTGTGCAAGTCAGGCTGTTATGCAAAATCCTCTCATAACATATGTTACTTAGCATTTGTTTTTCAAGCCTACTGTATATACTTTGCTGGGGGGTGCGGTGGCGCAGTGGGTTGGACCGGGTCCTGCTCTCCGGTGGGTCTGGGGTTCGAGTCCCGCTTGGGGTGCCTTGCGACGGACTGGCGTCCCGTCCTGGGTGTGTCCCCTCCCCCTCCGGCCTTGCGCCCTGTGTTACTGGGTAGGCTCCGGTTCCCTGTGACCCTGTCTGGGACGAGTGGTTCTGAAAATGTGTGTGTGTGTGTGTGTGTGTGTGTATACTTTGCCACATTTTCACCTATGTGTACTGTATGTGTAGAGATATGGAAACGTAGAAACCCTACACCTCTGCGAGCCCTATCCCAGCAATAAGTACATTTCTGGAGGTTCCAGAGTGCTGCATGGCAACTTTTCTGTCACAGTAGACAAGGATTCTGTCATGTGCCGCTGCTTTAAAGCCGTATAAAGAGAAGACGTTATTGCAGTGGCTCTCCATTTCATGGGAAATAAATGAGGCTCTCGGTAGCGGCTTCCACTTCCACTTTCGAGAGGCCAGATCCTTGATAAAAGTAACGGCCAAGTCGTGACTCTGCACTTCATGATGTCTGTGTAATTTTGAGCTGGTAGTCCAAATAGACTAGATTATTTTATTGTCGGCCTTTGCTATGTATAATGATTCACTTATTTATGCAGCAGTAGGGATACTGGTTGTTCATGTTACAAATGTTGAAATTATAAATTGTTCAATTCAGGGCCACAACAGTCCAGAGCCTATCCTGGACGTCTGGGTCACAGAGCTAAGTAGGGTACACGTTGGATGGGATGCCAGCCCTTTGGACGGTAGCCACACACATATTTTAGAATTAATTAATCCGCAGCAGATTTTTGCACTGTGGGAGGAAACGCACATGCAGGGAAAACATTCAAACGCCACACAGCCTGAGCTGGATTCAAACCTACATCCTGAAACCCCTGGTGCAATGAGGTGGTAGCACTACCCGCTGTGCTACCCTGTATTTTTCTCAGCATTCAGTTTTTCTTTTTTGAGAGCAAAAACAACTGGGATATCTGCATACAGCTATTAGCTGGCAGTAAAACTCAGCCAAACTGAATAAGAGTGTGGAGATTAGACTAATTCAACTTGCTTCCTGTGTTTGCAGCTCATGTGTGGTGTTCCTGAGTTATGCTGATCAATAAAAGGATAAGAAACTTTGCACACATTTGTGGAACACATTGTCAGCAACTGGCACTGAACAGAAGTTATTCTCACTTTCAAAGATGTTTTATTTTCATGAGCTATTTTTTAATGTAGCTTATGGAAGAAAAAGCCTTGCGGCCAATGAAATAAAATATTTTATTAGTTAAGCCATTGTTTAAGCCAAAACACAACAGAGTACTTCCAGCACTAGGAAGTGACTAAATGTTTTGGAGTGCAAAAATTGGTACCTCTCCCTTCTTAAATGTACCGATTCCAGGGTGAAATATCTTTGACCGCAAGAACGGACTGAGCTACTCAGTAGATGAACACACAGACAACTGTACATACAGCCTGATGATACTAGGACTAGACCCCATGTTATTTTGAATTTACATAAAACACTGCATTTTTCCACTCACATTATTATTTTGGGATTTGAGCCTATTACTCTGGTGAGGGGAAAAAGTTTCAATAATAGCTGTAATGTATCACATTAAGTGCTGCAGAGCTTGATTTTCTGCTTATTTCCAACTGTACATCACTCTACTGTACTGCACTGCATTACTGTGCATCTTCACTCTAACCATTCATTTAAGCTGTGCTCGCAGCTCACTCTGTTACCTTTCCCTTTTACATTCCATCTAAATTATGTCTAGGACAAGCATACATTGCTTCGACAAAAAAAAAAGAACATTAAATTAGACATGCTCTTGTTCCCATGCAAATGTGGAAATGGCCCAAAAATTTGCACGCCGCTGGTAAAATATCCACAACCCCCCAACTTCAGCGGCAACAAATTTACACTGACACCGGTGCCTTTTAAAGCCTTCAATGGGAACTAGTTTGAGAAGGAAGGAGTTCCTTATAATAGAGTAATCATAAGCTTCGAATAATATTGTTGTTGGTATTTTTTGTCTGATTTTTGAGAGAACTTGTGTTGAGCTGGGAACTGTGAACGGAACAAAAATTTTCCTGTATGTAATATATATTTATATGAATGGAAATAGCTTTTCTGTTATCCGGGTGCCTGTTTTGCGAACCGATTTTCAGAAATGCATTTTATGCACCTACTTGAGCGATGAACAACGCTGCATCAAGTGGAAAGTAACAAACTAGCTTTACTTAAGAATCATGTGTCTGCAGCCATGTCTCTTTCTCTTAATCTAATGGACAAATTGTATTTTTGCTAGGGGGATGCGGTGGCACAGTGGTGCAGTGGGTTGGACCGGCTCCTGCTCTTCGGTGGGTCTGGGGTTTGAGTCCTGCTTGGGGTGTCTTGTGGTGGACTGGTGTCCTGTCCTGGGTGTGTCCCCTCCCCCTCTGGCCTTATGCCCTGAGTTGCTGGGTTAGGCTCTGGTTCCCTGTGACCCCATCTGGGACAAGTGGTTCAGAAAGTGTGTGTGTGTGTGTGTGTGTGTGTGTATTTTTGCTGAGATGTACGTCGCTTTGGAGCGAAGCGTCTGCTAAATGAATAAATGTAAACGTAAATGAATTACGTTTGGATATCTGGACAGGGTGTATTATTTCTTACAAGCTGATCTTTATAATAACCTTCTTATATAAATTATCTTTTAAGAAGTGTTCTGAATATGTGCACATAGCACACAAATAAAACAATTGAACACAGTGAATTACATTATACTGTATATATGGGGACAGCTGTCTTTGGACGCAAAGGTCGCAGGTTTGAATCCCACCTCCAGCTGTAGTACCCTTGAGCAAGGTACTTAGTCTAAATTGCTCCAGTAGAACTACCCAGCTGTTTAAATAACTGACTTAAATTGTAAGTTGTTTTGGACAAAAGCATCAGCTAAAAGAATACATGTAAATATATTGCAACTGTTCATGAAAACTGTGAAAAACCTGGAGTTGCATGGGAACCCTGACACTGCTTATAGCCCACAGTACTGAAGTTACCAGTACATTAATGGATTAATCTTTAACTTCTTGCCCTGTGAGTTATCATTTGCACTTTCCTGTCTTTCCCCGCCAGAGACAGTGTTTCTCTAGATTGTTTTACCAGAATAACTGAGCTACTGGGTGCTGTTGACATGTATTTTTCAAATCTGTTTTTAATATGTACCTACATGTACCAGAAATGGAAGAAATTTCAAATAACTTTGTACATTCCTAACAAGCTGTTTGACACATTATTAACGGGACAACGGCGATAGAAAGTGTTACGCCGCACTGACGGAGGGCCGGTGAGTGTATTGGAATCTCTCACACAGACACACACACACAAGCTGGTTGTCCCAAGCGGGGTTTCGGCGAGCCAGAGCTTAACCCGGCAACACAGGGCATAAGGCTGGATTCAAGATTCAAGAGTTTATTGTCATGTGTACAGTAAACAGTTCGTTACACCATACAATGAAATTCTTACTCTGTGAATCCTCTCAGCAGCCTATGACATAAATTGTAAAGACATGAGGAAAGAAAAACACAAGGCATAAATCACAAATTTACAGAAATTACTATTAGTGCAAAAATCCAAGAAACTAAGTTATATACATATATAAAGTGTGCAATGTAAACATGGAAGTCGTACATGTGCAAAGTCCTGCAGCGGTAGATTGGGTCTATTCGCAGTTGGGGGGGGGGTGTGTACTTGTGTGCGCAAGGTATGCGGAGGTAGTCTGTGGTCTCTGTTGTTATTGGCGTTGTGGATGTGTATGTAGGAGGGATGGGAGGTAGTTGACACCTCTCAGCCTCAGCAGGTAATCTGTGTCTGCCGTGATGGGTGGAGAGACAGCGGATGGGTGTCGTTCACAAGCCCGATGGCCTGTGGGTAAAAACTGTTTTTCAGCCTTGAGGTTCTGGCTTTAACACCCCTGTAGCATCTGCCTTATGGTAAGGGTGTGAAAAGGCTGTGCTGGGGATGACTGTTGTCCTTGATGATGTTAATGGTTCTCCTGATGGTTCTGGCCTGGTATAGGCTCTCCAGTGATGGTAAGAACGTTTCAGTGATGGTTCGAGCAGCTTTCACCACTCGCTGTAGCGCCTTGCGATCCTGTACTGTGCAGCTTCCAAACCACACTGCGATAGAGCTGGTGAGGACGCTCTCGATTGTGCACCTGTAGAAGCTTCTGAGGATTCCGCTTGGCATGCCAAATTTCCTCAGCCTTCTCAAGAAGTGCAGACGCTGACGTGATTTCTTCACCAGATGTGTTGTGTTGTGAGATCAAGTGAGATCTTCGTTAATGTGAACACCCAGGAATCTGAAGCTGCTCACTCTCTCCACTACTGTCTCACCAATATGCAGTGGTGAGCGTTGCTCCCTCCTTCTCTGTGGATCGACTATCAACTCCTTTGTTTTGTTGACATTGAGGGAGAGATTGTTGTCGTGGCACCGCTTCATTAGGTCAGCCGCTTCCTGTATGCCGACTCATCGCCTCCCGTTATCAATCCAATGACTGTCGTGTCGTCGGCAAATTTGATGATGTTGGTGATGTTCTGGGAGGCCACGCAATCATGAGTGAAGAGTGCGTAGAGTATGGGGCTCATCACGCAGCCCTGCGGAGTTCCTGTGTTTATGGTTATTGACCTGGACGTGTGGTTCCCAATTCTAACGGACTGGGGTCTGCCCGTTAGAAAGTCCAGAACCCAGTTGGAGAGGGTGGGTAGCACACCAAGATTGTGAAGCTTGTTGATGAGCTTCGAAGGTATCACTGTGATGAATGCTGAGCTGTAATCAATAAAAAGCATTCGAACATAGCTGTCCTCGTTTTCCGGGTGGGTAAGGGCAGCGTGTATTGTTGTGCCGATGGCGTCCTCTGTGGATCTGTTCAGTCTGTATGCGAACTGGAGAGGGTCCGGAGTGTCCGGAGTGATGGTCTGGATGTACCTCGTGACGATTCTCTCGAAGCACTTCATCACTATTGGAGTCGGTGCAACGGGTCGGTAGTCATCGAGGCAGGATGCTTTGTTGTTTTTCGGCAGCGGCAGGATAGCAGTCCTCTTTAAGCAGGTGGGAATTGAGGTTTGTGCAAGGGATAGATTGAATATATCGGTAAAGACATCAGCTCGCACCGATGAGCAGGTTCTAAGTACGCGTCCAGGGATGTTGTCTGGGCCGGCTGATTTCCGTGGGTTTGTTTTCCCAAAAGTCTTTGCCACAACTGCAGATGTGACCGTGAATGGTGGGTTCTGTGTGTTCCCACCGGTCAGTTTAATACCCAGTGGTTCGTTGTTGAAAACCTCGAAACGGGCAATGAACTCGTTGAGTTTGTCAGGTGTGATGCGGCTCTCAGTGATCTCACACCTGCTTCTGCTCCGATAGTCCATGATGTTCTGTAATCCCCGCCACATGCGCCGGGTGTCAGCAGTAGTCTAATGACACTCCAATCTCAGTCTGTATTCCCTCTTGGAAGCCCTAATGGCTCTTCGAAGATCGTACCTGGCCTTCTTGTAGTCACTGGCATTGCCTGAGACGAATGCAGTAGAGCGGGCACGCGGCATGGATCGAACTTCACAGTTTATCCACGGCTTTTGGTTGGGGTACGTCCGGATCTGTTTGGTGGGCACAGTGTTCTCGACGCAGATGCTAATGTAGCTGGTTACTGCTGACGGGTAGTCATCAAGGTCAACAGTACAGTCCTCGCGCACGGTGGCATTCTTAAACACCTCCCCATCAGTGCAGTCAAAGCAGTCCTGAAGCATCTCATCAGATTCTTTAGACCACACTTTTAGTTTTACTCACTGGGGAGGCTTGCTTGAGGGGCTGTCTGTATGCAGGGTAGAGGAACACTGAGATGTGATCAGACTGTCTGAAGTGGGGGCGGGATGCAGTCTTGTATGCGCCCTTCGCGTTACTGTACACCTGGTCCAATATGTTTTTCTCCCTTATAGGGAAATTAACATGTTGGTTATGCAGGGAGTACATTTTGTAAATTACAGTGGTTAAAGTCACCTGCGACAATAAACACAGCATCCAGATGTGTGATTTCTTGTGTTATGCAGAGAGGGAGGGAACACACCCAGGACGGAACATCAGTCCATCGCAGGGCACCTCAAGCGGGACTCGGGACTCGAACCCCAGACCTACCGGAGAGCAGGAGCTGGCCAAAAACCACTGCTCCACCGCACCCCACGCAGGGGAATCTCATTAATTACACATAAAGGAAGCTGAAAATTCAAGGGGCACGAAAGATTTAATTCATTTCATGCCAGCGGGTGAGTGTTTGTAATATATCTAATATTTATACACTATAGTATATTTAGAAACGGGTGTGCAGGAGGGACACAGTGACCCCGCGCTTTCTGGAACTGCGCGGAACAAACGGTGCGAGAACGAAGCGCCCGAGTTTGAAACGCTTGATACGAGGGGAAACCTCGCGATCTGTCGAGGGACGCTGATAATACCGTATTCCATTGACGAGACGGCAGAGTCGACCTCCGCGCGTTTTTGGAAGGGTCCGAAAGTAGGCGGAGTCAGCAGCGCGCGCCGCGTTACCAGGGCTCGAGCCGCACATGACGAGGTGGCGGGGGGGGGCTGGCGCCTGGGAATGGGGGCGGTCTGTCTCGCGCGCCGTGTGAACTCTACTCTCCTCAGGGAGCTGAAACGGCCGCGGAACCTGTAGAAGAAAATAAAAAGGACGGGAAAAAAAAACAAAAACAGAAAAGTGTAGGCGAAGGGAAGCGGAAGATGGTCCTCGCGGCGGAGCGAGTGGAGGGGTTCTTGCTTCTGAGGCGCGGGATACTGCTGCTTCTGTCAGTCATGGTGGGACGAGCGCTCGGCGGTAAGTAAGAGGCGCCTCTCCGCCCCCGGGCCGCTCCGGCCAACCTTGGGTCCGGTCTAGTACACATGTAAAAGAAGGTCGGAGAAGGAGAAGCTCTTAGAAATGGATTAAAAGAGGGCAGAAAGATGTGCGACGTTGCGGGAAGGCGACAGGCTAAGCCTCGCACACACTGACTGAGTCTTAGTTTGTGTAGCTGACGATGCCGCGGTTCCTCAGCGCAGAGAGAGAGAGAGGGACAGACAGACGTTTCTGTCAACTTTTGCAGCAACTCGAGAACATATTTGACATCCTAAACTAGATGGAAACAAGCTTAAAAAAAAAAAAAAAAATTTACTGCGAAGTGCTATCGAGTGTATTTATCCTATCTTCCCCTCCCCCCCCGGCCCTTGCCTATTCTTTATTACACATAATCGGTTTATAATGTAATCTTTTAAACACGATACTGCTGCGGGCGTACATCACATTTAAATAAATGCCAAATGAAATAATTTCAAGTTAACATTAAGCTTAACAATCATGTCAATGGCTGTATCATGTTAATCCGAATTTTGTGAACTGGAGTCTAAAGTTTTTATAAGTTGACTTTTTTTTTTTTCTGTTTTCTATTATTCATTTTACTTAATGGCTTTTTATTTCCAGAGATTATTAGAGCGAATAACAGAGATTAGAAATTGGTTATACATCATTGGAAAGACACGAAGTTGTTTGGAAGTAATTTTAAAATCTACAGTGCTACAAATTTTATGCAGCATGAACAAAAGCAGACACACTGGTTCACTCACACATACGATGGGGAATTTAGAGTTGCTAGTTCACCAACAACATGCCTATGGGCTGTTGGAGGACACCCATACAAACCTGCAAATTCCGTAGATACCGAGATGGATTCAAACCCACATCGCTTCTGTCCAACACTACCTAAGATGCTAGCTAAACAACTTTATAATGAATATAACTTTAAAGTCACTTTTATCACTAAATCACAATCAATAAAAGCTACATAAAAACAGACACCCCTCATTTATTCACTGCATCAGTTTTGTAAAAATCTTGGCCATAGCTATAATGAATAAAACTACTTTGTAAGACATTTTAACATTTTTATTAACGTGGAACAACTAATTTAAAATGAACAAAAAAAAGCACTTCTCTGCACAAACTCCCAATCAGTGCCAGTTGTTCACCGATTAGTCTCGTAAAAGTGCATCACTCTTGTTATTGTCCACCAGCACTCAGAAACCCCAGACACCAGACGTGAGCCAGAAGTACTGTGAAAGCAAGTCCATAAGGCAGACCCATAACCGTATAATCTTTGGCTGAGTTTTGCCACCGGAAAAATAGCCAGACATGGAATTGCAGGTGGCTTTAGAAAATAGAACAGTGATGAAAATACCATTCAAAATAAAAAAAGATCTTGTGTCTTTGAAGATTTGTAACTTGAATGTTTGTAATGCAAAGAGCCAGCGTATAACCAAGTGCTTACATTGTTTATTAGTAGTAGCCCTATGGCTTCTGAAGTGGTTTTGTGTGCTTTACAAAACTCATTATGAATAGAGAAAGTCCCTGTTGGTGTGAGCTCCTTATGCATTTATCTGATGCTTTTCTCCAAAGCAACTTACAATGTTAAGCTACTTTATAATTATTTACTCATTTATACAGTTGGGTACTTTAGGGTAAATACCTTGCTCAAGGCTCCTACAGCTGGAGGTGAGATTCAAGCCTGCAACCTTTGGGTCCAAAGGCAGCTGCTGCAACCACAATGCTACCAGCTGTATCTGCTTGAATTTTCCAAATGTTTGAAAATTTGGTAGATTGTTTCTGAAATGACTGAATCATTTGAGTCATTAACCCTCCAGATTCATGAGTTCCTAGCTGGGCCTGTTTTCATGAAAGGAGACTGCTTACAATGCCTTGCTTTCTTTGTAAGATAATGAGATAAAAGCCCTTTATAACCGCTTCCGCCACCACTGTTGCACACTCTTAAGTCCTTATCGCTGTGACTGCGCTTCCTGTACCCCTCTTGTCAAGGTTGCTGATGGACAGCCGTTTGAAAATTGGCAAGCTGAGTAAGGCTGCTGGGCTCCTGTGAGCTCTCAGGGATTGAAATCCAGGTACATACTCCCATGAGTCCTCCTTGCCAACTGCAGGGACCATTGCTGTGTGTCTGTGTGAGTGAGAGAGAAGTGTCTACGGGGCGGGTGGGAATTGGCAGCGTGCCCGCTCTGTGATGTGATCCATGGAGGCGCTCGCTGCTCTCTGCCCCAGGTTACATTGTGAACTGGAGTCTTCAGAGGAGAAGAGAAGGTGCAGGCATTTCAGCCTTCACTTGGTTCAATGGTTCCTCCTCTGGTTTTGTTTTAAAACACAGCTCTGTTTTCTTGTTATTTGTCAAACAGTTTGTCTCTGCTTTCATTTGCGGAGAATTGGTTAATTGTATGCATTTTATACACTTCCCTGTTTTCTCCAAGGGAAAATTCTTCAGTGTTATTTTAAAGGCCAAAAGGTATGACTCTGAGAACAGAGTGATATCATGGTAACTTTGCCATCCAGTTTAATTATTTTTTTACTAGTTCTATTCTGGATGATAATTACATTATCACAATTTGTCATTGTCTACAGTTTGTCTATTCATTAGTTATAGTTATCATTGTCTATTAGTTTGTTATAATTAGAATTAAATGTTAATATTTACATTTCAGTACTGACAGCTAATGTTTTCATTATATTTTCTGTATTAGTAAATCTTACTAACTATAATTTACAGCATTTAAAAAGGTTCTACTGTGTGACCTCTTACCTTTTCCTTATTTTTAGGTCAGACGTCTGTCACCATTTATATAGTCAGAGTGCTCTAAATGTTTCGAGTGAGTGTCTTTTATCTGAAGCTTTGACTTCACACTTTTAAAAGGCATTCAGTTCTCCATTAACATGCATTAATTGGATTCAGATAGTGTTAGGAGTTGCAGGAGTACTGGGTTAATGCTTCAGAAATAGCTGCAAGCTGTCAATTGAATGTGTTACTTGCAGCAAGCTTTAACAATTGTTTTGTTTTTAATGATATTAAAAAAGCAATTATTAAACTATAATTCCAGTGTTCACAAAAACAAAAGCATGGCAGGAAAAAAAATGATGATGGAAAAAGGTTTTTCGGGGTTAATTAGAAATTCAAAGAAAGTTGGATTAGAGGAGAGCCGAACCCAGCAATGGAGAAACAGCTGTGTGTAGAAGCAGTGTAGTTAGGACCGCAATAGTGGGATGGAAGTTCTTGCTGCACCCATGCTTTGACATGCAAGGAGAGCATGCTGTCACAGGCTCAGCTATGCAGCCATACTGCATAGTACACTGTAGCTGCCTATTTTCATGTTATACTCTTGGCTGAGGGGGATTTTAAGTAGTTTAAGTTCAGGGACCATGTGGGGGATCTTTAGGAATGTTGCTTGAGAAATTTCTAGTTTTCTTTCCCACAAGACTTTGATGCACTGCACTGGGTGCCTTGTGTTGACGCTGCACAATTATTTAAGTTTCTTGAGATTGAAACAGAGATCTGTTTTAATGTCGTCAAAATCATCATGTTCAAGGTGGCACGTAAAATATAGAAAAGCTCAATTCATGTTTGTTTCTTGGTTGTCACATTTTGCATTATCTTTTTTCAAAGGTAGAAATAGAAAATAATGATATACTGTGCTTTTGTGAGAATATATTTCAAGTTACAGAAGATATAAAGTCCTGAAATAATGATATGCTTTTTGTATGTTTTTTAAACATGTGCCAGTGTTTCCTGGTTAAATATTAATGCCCCCAACCAGGTTCTCTGCAGCGCTCAAGAGGAAAATGCTGAAAGAGAAGAATGTAAAATAGTTACCCAGAGAGAATGTGTTGCCATTTGGATCCCTGAGAGAGGAATGTGTGGGAGATCACCAAACCAGAGTACTGTAACACTAGCATTGCCAGAAAAGCCTGAACTGACAGAATATCTTCACTGCATAGCTATGCACAAAAATTCATTGTCTTCGCACACCATTTTATTAGTAACAGAAGATTTGTAACGAAGACTATGCTCTAACTATAATTTTCTGCTGCCTTTTTTGTATTGTTACTTCAGAAGCAGTATTGTTAAATCTTCTGCTGTTTAACCTGCAGCCTCCTTTTATGGGGATGGTTTTGTCCAACTGAAGACCATGGAGTCATCCAGCCGCACCACTTTGCATGTCCGCTTCCGCACATCCAGTTCTGATGGCATGCTCTTCCTCGCCGCAGGAGAGAGCGACTACCTCCTCGTTGAATTGCGCTCCGGGCGGCTGCAGGCAAGTACACAGACAGTATTGATACCATAGTATTGACAGTTCATCTAATGTCACATACTTCACACAAACGTTCACCTGCTTCTGAAATATCTGTTGTACAAAATGTCTTTTTCCCCATCTTGGTGCTGTGCAACAGTTAAACTTTAAACATTGTCGCAGTTCTAGATTAATCACACCTTGGAAGTCCATTTGTGTTATAAAAAGGTTTTGAGCAGTACCTATTTCTGGAAAATTAGAATATGAGCTATGTGGACAGTTAAAGAACTGAATGTATTTATGTCTTGCAGACTTGAGCTGAGATGTTGTGAAAGGTCGTGTTGTGCAGCAATGTGAGATTTCACATCAAAGCAGTAAGACAGTAGGGCTGAAATTACTTATGACTTAGTGGAAACCTTTAGAAGTTTGAATCACACTTTATGGTTCTATTTAAAACTAGTCTTACCAGACCATTGTAGACCTTCTTCTACCAGGATACTGTCATATTTGCCTTAGATGAAAGAGTGTAAAACTGGTCTGAACAGCACAGTGCATGCTTTATATTCAGAAGCAAGAGTTTTTATCCACTGTTTCTCAGGCTGAGCAGTCCTGTCTAATGAATCAGATATACACATGAACTTCCTCAGGAAACTTTTTTTGTAACCTGGAGTTAAACAAGTCTTTACACGTTTGTCCTCAAAACTTTGACAGATGTAGTCTTAAAAATAGCCAAAGGAAAAATGCCTAACAATGCTTGACACACTGCAGTTAAACATGATTTGTTTGCAGATTCAAATCTTTTTAAAGAACCAAACTTATTTTTGACTTTTTGTAATACATCAAATGATCCTATTTGATATATTTAGTAAGAAGTTAAAAATTAGGATTGAAAGCATTCAAAATAGCTTATGTAGACAGTATGTTTTAGGTATGTAACTTGCTTGCTTCGCAGTTGATGTATTAAAGAATTTTGTGAGATTTTGGTGCAGTGTTCTTTGTCTCAGTTTCATTGCATGCAAAGCTTTATTTAACACAGAGTGTCTGCTGTTTTTTCCCTTTAGGTGAGATTAGAGCTGGGATCCGGAGAGCGCACGCTTCGCTCAGAGCGAGGAACCCCCCTGAACGACATGGCCTGGCACACAGTGGAGCTTCTCCATGAGAATTATAATGTTACGTTAAGTTTGGACAAACACTTCCAATATAGTCTTAAAATGCCTGGGCCAGAAAATGAGCTCAATATCCAGGATGGACTGTATGTGGGAGGTTCTGGTGGGCTCGACAAGCCCTATCTCGCCAGCTATCCCGCAGGCTTCCGGGGCTGTGTTGACGAAGTGCTTTTCAATCAGCACAACCTGCTGTCATCACTTAGGCCATATTCTGGCTTCAAAAATGTCTATGAAGTGTCCCTAGGCTGTAGCCCTCAATTTTCAGCCAGTGAGGATGACCCAGTCAGCTTCTTCAGTTCAAAAGCCTTTTTTTCCCTCCCACCTTGGAATGCTCCACAAGAAGGAGTTTTTGAATGTGTATTGCACACTTCAGCTCATGAAGGAATCATCCTGTACAACCCTGCCCGTCAAGGGGACTTTGTTGCTGTGGAAATCCGAGAAGGCCTTCTGGTTGCAGTAGTGGGCAAAGGTGGAACAAAGACTGAGCTGCGCTCCCTCACATTCATCAATGACCTGAAGTGGCATCCTGTTAGACTTCTGTTCACCTCCAAGAGCCTTGAGCTCACTGTAGATGAGGAAACTGTGAAAACAAGCATCAGTTCCCGTTCCAGGCCTCTACACTTTAAGGGTTTCCTCTTTATTGGTGGTATTGATGATAGTACACGGTCAGAGGTCAGAAGAGTGGGCCTTGCCTCAGTCTCTGGGAAACGAGTCAGAGGAGGCTCTTTAAAGGGTTGTTTGAGAGATATCAAGGTCAACGGTGTAAAGATGGGTCTTCCTAATGCAGTGGTCAGCAAAGATGTATCTGTTGGCTGTGAGACACCAAAAGAAACTACCATCACAGTGACTCCTACATTCCCAGAGAATTTGACTCCTGTTGTTACCCCAACACCATCAGTCCACATGTCCACCTTTGCCAAGGGGCTGGATAAGAAGCGTGGACAGAACTTTCTGATTCTTAGGAATCTAGTTGTGCCTGAAGGTGGAAGAGCATCCCTGGAGTCTAAGAATATCAAAGTGAACCTGGATTTTAAAAAGCTGGGAATCCGACAATCTCAAATTGTGTTCAAAATAGAGGAGCAACCTGTACATGGCCAGCTGCGGTTAGATGTTGACCAGGACCAAGAGGAGAACACCTTTAGCATGCTGGATCTGTGGCATGAAAGAGTGATGTATATCCATGGTGGTTCAGAAGACCTGACAGACTTCTTCATGTTTTCAGTTTTTTCCAGTAGTAAGAAAGAAGTCCCTGCATACCTTAAAGGAAATAAGCTTTACAGATACAACATTACTATCACCCCAACTAATGATGCCCCTGAATTGAGTCTCCCTGAAGGAAACCTCTTTGTGTTATTGGAAAACTCGAAAAAGCCCATAACCACTGACATCCTTAAAGCTTCTGATGTAGACAGTAACACTACTGACCTCGTCTACTCTGTATTGGGCAACCTAAATGCAGATGCTGGATTTCTGGAAAATGATGAAAACCCTGGCAAAGCAATAACTACCTTCTCTCATGCTGATTTGGAGAACGGAAGGATAAATTACGTTCACAATGGTGTGAGGAACTCTAGGATTGTGCTCAGAGTCAGTGATGCTGAGAAAGTGAGCAACACTGTGGTGCTAAGAATCATGGCCATTAAGATGGAACACAGAATTGCTAACAACACTGGAATAGAAGTTATTCAGGGCGAGATGGCTCTCATAGGCACGAGGCACTTAGCTGTACAAACCAATGCTGTAAAGCAGGTCATTGACATCCGCTATGATGTCATTGAGCCACCTCAATTTGGAGAGCTGCAGCGGCTGCACACCAGTGGGGAATGGAAAGTCACAAACACATTTTCTCAGAGACTTCTTGAAAAGGAGCGCCTTAGATACCTCAGCACCTTCAAGGAAATTCAAGACAACAACGTTACAGATCACTTCAGAAGTAAGATCACCATTGGCAATATGGCTGTTGAGGAAATCACATTTCTTGTTTCTATAAAGTGGATACAATACAAGCTAATTAAGAATAAAATGTTAGAGATCGACAAAGTTCGAAAAGTATTCTTGGACACTCAGCACCTTCATGCTGTCACGAAGGGTTTGAAACTACCTGACAGTGAGCTTCACTTCAGACTGTTGACATTGGCAAGGAAAGGAAATATGCTGTTCAACAATAAGGTATTAAAGAAGAACTCCACATTCAGTCAGAAGAATGTTACTGATCTGAAGGTACAGTACGAACTTGTAGATAGACCACATGAAGATACAAGGGACATGTTCACCTTCCAGGTGTTTTCCAAACATTCCCATTCAGCAAGTTACGACTTTCGAATTGGTATTAAGGCTGACGTGAACAGCATTATATTGAAAAACAATGGACTCTCTCTAATGGAAGGGCAAAGTAAGGTAATCACCAAGGATATGTTGTTTTCAGAAACTCCGATTAACAAAGAGATGTATTACAGAGTAACGAAAAGTCCGAAACATGGCAAACTGAAACGCATTAACCTGTCCAGTTTAACATCTAGTAATGACAATATTGTAGCCTTCACTAATCAAGATATTCTGGAGGAACGCATTATATATGTCCATGATGACAGCGAAACCATTTATGATCAGTTTACATTTGTAACCTCTACCAGTAAGAAGTCCCTATCCTCTTTGAAAGATGATGATGATAATGTGGTGGAAGGCATGTTTAACATCTCCATTCAGTTGGTCAATGATGAAAAGCCAGTTCGTGTCATTGACAAAGTTTTCCATGTGGTCAGAGATGGCCAGAGACTCTTGACTCTAGAGGACCTTTGCTTTCACGACGCAGACTCTGACTTTACTGATGGGCAGCTCATTTACACTCGCCGTGGCATCCCTATGGGGGACCTGGTTCTGGCCAATGACACCTCGCACAAACTATACCAGTTTCGACAGGAGGACCTTGAACAGAAGCGAGTTCTCTTCATCCATCATGGTGTTAGCTTCGGACGCTTTGTACTATTTGTGTCCGACGGGAAGCATTATGCTTCCACGCTGCTGGATGTCAGTGCACAGGACCCCTACCTCAAAATAGAGAACAACACTGGCCTTTTGGTCCAGAAGGGACAAGCAGCAGTGTTCGGACCTGCCAACTTTAGTGTGACCACCAACCTAGATGTCAGGGATGATAATGAGATTACCTACAAGCTGTATGTTCCCCCAAGACATGGTGGAATTTACTGCAGTGACCTCCTGGTGGATAGCTTCACACAGCATGACATCAAGATGGGAAATGTTGTCTATCGCCACGATGACAGCAAGCACCTGTGGGATGTTTTCAATGTTACGGTAAAAGTCAAGAACCTGCATCTTGACTCAAGTGTGAATGTGAAGGTTTACTTGGAAAGCCACCAGCAGCCACCAAAGGTTGTTCATAACAACACACTTCTGGTTGAAGAAGGCAAACCTGTGAAGATCACTAAAAGAAAACTTGAGGTTGGTTTTCAATATTAGTTTATTTGTTTTGCTTTGACTTTAGGGTTCCTCAGCTATTTCTACCAGTTATTTTTGATACAATCAGATTTAAAATGTTTAACCATCCTCAGATTTATTTATTTATGGTTTAATGCCAGAAATTAAAGTTGCAGTTATATTTTTAAGTGAACACTCAAAAGTACAGTTTTGGCAGGCCATTCTGAACTCCTGAACAAATCTCGTCTTAAAGTCAAGACCTCATAAAAGCGTGTCATGCATTTGTCTGGTTACAGGTTACCCACGAAGACAACTTGCCATCAGAGATTATGTTCACGGTGAAAATGCCGCCCTCTCACGGCTACCTCAGGAGTTTTGCCGAGGGTGCAGAGCGTTACCTTGGAACACAGGAGACGCCCATCCGAACCTTCACTCAAAAAGACATCAATGTTGGGAACATCCAGTATGTGCAAACTGAGCCCAACCAGCTGAATGACTCCTTTGTGATGTTTGCTACCAATGGAGTCACTGAGGTCAATGACATCAGGATGTCTGTGGACATCATCCCCCACTTCATCCCAGTCCAGGTTTCCAATATCACGCTAGATGAGGGCACTGCAAAAGCTCTGACACAAGACATCATCACAGTCACAAATCGCCACTTTTCAGGCCTCAACTTCCATTACATTGTCTCTGAATCACCACGTCACGGCCACATTGAACTTTCTCGCACCCCTGGTGTTCCCGTGACCGCATTCACCAGGAAGCAGGTACCGTTCTCTTCTACCATGCAAAGGGGGAAATAAAAAAATTTTTTCGATATTTGGTTGGTTTTTAGGCACGAATTAGGACTGGCTAACTGGCGATAAGTGTATATATTTAATAGCTTAATGTATTTTGATTGTCTAAAAGTTTTAATGTAAGAACGTCATACTGTGATGCAACATAAGGTACCACAGCTATCAGCGTTGCTGTTCAGTCTGGATGGATTGTACTGCCAGTTAGCAGCTACAACAGGGAAATTTTAGAAAATGAAACTGAAGAAAATGCAATTGAAATAAAATATTCACATCTTTGAAAATATGTAATACAAATGTTCTTAATTAAAGAAGCTAGTATATCCTAATTTTGCTCTATTTGAAATGATGTCATTTTGCTGAGGGGGGTACGGGGGTGCTGTGGGTTTGGCCAGGTCCTGCTCTTCGGCGGGTCTGGGGTTCGAGTCCTGCTTGGGGTTCCTTGTGACAGACTGGCGTCCCATCCTGGGTATGTCCCCTCCCCCTCCAGCTTTGTGGCCTGAGTTGTTGAGTTAGGCTCTGGCTCGCCGCGACACTGCTCGGGACAAGCTGTTTTTGTGTGTGTGTGTGTGTGTGTGTGTGTGTGTGTGTGTGTGTGTGTGTGTGATTTTGCTGTTTTTCTGCTTTGAGTTTCAATCATAGCATGGTGTGTTTGATGTTTGTTCAGATTGAGCAAGAATTCATCTACTACATTCACGACAACAGTGAGACAGTGGCTGATAACTTCACCGTTATTGCCAAGGACGAGAATCTGGGAAAGCAGAGTCTGCCCCAGGCGGTGTACATCAGTGTTACCCCGATCAATGACGAACCTCCAGTTGTAACGGCGAACAGAATCCTCACAGTAAGTGTGAACTTTTCAAGATATGTGTTAACAGTCATTCTGAAAGCTTTTGGCATTGCTGCACCGACTGAGGTGTTAGCAATCATACACACAGAATTATCTGAAACAGAAGTATTCTGCAAAAGCTATATGGAGATGGTTAAAGTCTAGCAACAGAGAAACAAAAAATGTGCCCTTAAGCAAGTGTATTCCTGGTCAGAAGAGGGCTGCAGAGGTGGGTAATCGTGCTGTCAGGGTCAGTAGGTCAACCTGTTTTGGGTGATTTTAACTTGCAGACAGAGTGCCATTAGAGACCAGTGCCAGTGTTACTTAGTTGGGGCAGATGTATGGGCACTGACCTATTTGAATGTGGTGCTTTACTGCCCATCAGCTAATGGTTTCCATACCCACTCTGCTAAACTGTGTCCTGAAGTAACTGTTGTTAATGCCACAGATAAATGTGCCCCTGCATTTCAGCACATTATTGCTAGTACTGTCTGTTTGCAGTCTGAAACTGTGTGTTTAAGTATGAGGTGTGAAGTAGCTGCTTTTTATTCACAATTTGTGCAGTTTTAACTTTTAAAGATATATGAAAACCTAATGCACCAATATCATAATGCTTTGTGTTATCAATTCCGGTTCCTTTGGGATTGATAAAGTTTTTTAAATTTATGTAGTATAATTTGAAAGTGTGATATTAGATATGATAATATATTTAGACATTTGAAAAATTTCTGAACACAACTCGAAACATGCACTTCATGACCAGTGCAGCATTATGAAAAATGTATCTGATAAATATATACACTAATGTGAAAAAACTGCAGTAGTTTATAGCCTGCTTACATGCATCGCATTTTGCTTGTAAAGACAGCTTGCAGTGAAGAATAAGAAATTGATATTTGTTTCCTCAAACCAGACACTTTGCTCTTCATTGCCATACAGTGGCCACTACCCTAAGGCACCCATTTTAACCTGTCTGTAGATGTGCTTTTTAGTTTCAGATTTTTCTCATTGACAAAATGTCGTTAATAATGGTGTTAATGGTGTTCGGTGAAAAGGTGTGTTATTTCACCCTTTTTTGTGGAAATTATTCCTGTAACCTTGTTTCCCTTGATTAATAAAATATCCAAAGTGTCCACCAGGTGGCAAACTGCACTCATAATTGATATTTAAAATGCGCATTCTCTGACCTGTCACAAAATATATGCAGGACCTTTGACCTTTTGAACTCAGATAGTAGGATTTGTCATTTTTACTGTTTTAATTAACTAAGATTGACACCAAAAAAAAAAATTCCTTTGGACTAAATACAATGAGGGGGACGCGGTGGTGCAGCGGGTTTGGCCTGTGCCTGCTCTCTGGTGGGTCTGGGGTTCGAGTTCCGCTTGGGGTGCCCTGCGATGGATTGGCGTCCCATCCTGGGTGTGTCCCCTCCCCCTCCAGCCTTGCGCCCTGTGTTGCCGGGTTAGGCTCCGGCTCGCCGCGACCCTGCTTGGGACAAGCGATTTCAGTCAGAGTGTGTGTGTGTGTGTGTGTGTGTGTGTGTGTGTGTGTGTGTGTGTGTGTGTGTGTGTGTGTGTGTAAATACAGTGAATTTCGTTGTGTTGACAGGTTTTTAGATTGTTGTTTTTTTTTTTTTTGCCGGCATTTCCCATGTAGTATTTCTGTTTCTTGAACAAATATTAATACTAATCAGAAATTCTTCTAAGACCAATAATATTAAGCTAAATGTCAGTAGAAATCATGTCATTTTCTACTTTTCTTTGACATTTTAATGTTCTCACCCATGGTAAAATTGTCCATAAAGAACAATTGCTGTAAGGCTAAATGTATATTACGTATTAATGTCTATTTTATGTTAGCATAATAAATTTTTTTATGTTCACTTTATATTATTTTTATAATTCATTTTACTTTGGTAAGAAAGATGAATTTTTCAGTTTCATAGTTTCTTTTTCTTATGTAAAAAATTCATATTGTCGAAACTGTGATATGTATAATGATTTTGTTCTTTTTCCTTGTTATTGAAATAATTAAAATTACTGTAGGAGGCCTCACACACAGACATACACATACCTATCAGACTGTGCCTCTTCCAAGTATGACATGCCCTGAGCCATCCTGTCCCCTGAGGAACACACACGTTCATGTGTACTTGGGAGGGAGGTGTTAGAAGGTATGAGTCATGGAAGTGCTAATTGAAAATCACCCCCTGGGGCAACTAACACCCCACGGAGAGTTTGGTCGCAACCTTTCGAAAAGCTGTCACTTGAATGACAGCCAGGAGATGCGGTGTCTCCTGGAAAGCTTAGGAAAGCAGATAATTGCAACCCAGGCCTTTGTGGTAATTCTCTGTAGCTCCCCTTATGAGTTTTAAGCAGAAATTTATTTTGTCTTATTCTCATGCATCGTCAGTTTCTTTCCAAGAAAAATTCCTCGTAGAAGATCTTAATTCAGGCAGAACTGAAACGCTGCATGGTTCCCTTTTCATCTGTGATATTTCAGGGCAAATGTAAAAAAAAGCATAAATCTTCATTTGAAGTAGAATTAAACACAGAAACTGAAATGAAAAAAGTAAATGGACTTAAGATGCATGTACTGTGTGCATGGACTGCAAGCTGATGGCCAGTCATATTTCTCTGTGGCCAGGTGTGGGTGGACTCCATCACAGAGATCACTGCGCATGACCTGTGTGCAAGGGACAGAGACTCTCCACCTGAGAGCTTGGAATTCATCGTCACCCCACCGAGCATCGGACACCTGGCTCTCAAAAGTGCACCAGACAGGAAGATCCTCAATTTCACCCAGGCCCACATCGACCAGGGTCAGCTGGTTTTGGTACATAGTGGTGAGTCATATGCTCAACAACTGATCTCCCTCATCCCTGTCTCCATTCACACCATTGACATTCTGAACCTTTGTTTTCAGCATAGCTCCGGTTTAGTGATCCGGCTGGCTTAAAAAGTAAATATTTTCAGAGAGTCGTCAAACTGGGAGAAAGTCACTGACATGTTGTTTCTTTGTGTGTTGTCTTCCAGGTGCCATGTCTGGCGGCTTTAATTTCCAGGTCAATGATGGTGTCAACTTTGCTCCAAGGCGGATCTTCAGTATCACAGCCAAAGCCCTGGTCCTCAATTTGGAGAGGAACTACCCGCTTAAGGTGTTCCCAGGTAAACCCTAGATCTTCGTGCTCCAAAATAGACCAAATGGAGCATTTTGCAGTTTAATGGCACAGTCGCATGAAGAACGCAACTGATGCAGCGCACATTCATGCCATTTACAGAGCTGAGTATGGACTCAAGCAGTTCAGGTTAAATACTTTTATTTCAGGTTCAGCAGCAGAAACTTTAGGTTATGGGACCACATATCCCCTTTGTTGCTACTTGTTCCTACTTAGTTGTCTAAATTTGAGATGATGCTCATCTCCATCGTCCTATAGTTCTCTGGTCGATCAACTTGTATATTGAAAAGACCAGTTTTCAGCCAGCATGATTAAATTGACTGTTCTTTTATGTCGTTAAATGCACATACACACACATTGACTGAAACCGCTTGTCCCAAGCAGGGTCGCGGTGAACCGGAGCCTAACCTGGCAACACAGGGCGCAAGGCTGGAGGGGGAGGGGACACACCCAGGATGGGACACCAGTCCATCGCAGGGCACCCCAAGTGGGACTTGAACCCAAGACACACCAGAGACCAGGCACAATCCAAACCCCCTGTGTCACCGCACCCCCTTCATTAAATACAGTAATGTTTTTTTTGATCTGTACCAGAAAGGAAGCAGGAAACAACTTAAACAGTGCTTTGCAATACAGTTTGTGGTGAATTAGCTGGTTTTCACTTCCAGGTTTCAGCCCAGCAATGACATGCTTTCTTGTTTTGTTGTTTCACTTTGTATCAGTCTGTTTCCAGCAATGCTTATATTAGTAGAGTGTATTATCTTCTTAGAGAGAATGTGTTCACACTGGGCATTGGCTTGCTGTCTTCCCCAGTGCCACTGGATACGGGTGTCTCTAACAAGCTTGTACTGTGAACAGCTCTTGACTACATGGTGTCCTCTTCAGTTTGATCATTTATACTCACTTTGAACTTTATTAGGAACACTATACTAATACAGGGGGGTAGTGGCGGGTTCAGTGGGTGCCTGCTGTGTGGCGGGTCTGGGGTTCGAGCCCTGCGTGGGGTGCCTTGCAACGGACTGGTGTCCCGTCCTGGGTGTGTCCCCTCTCCCTCCAGTTGTGTGTTGCTGTGGCTCCCCGCATCCCCATTCGGGACAAGCGGTTCTTGACAATGGATGACTATACTAATACTTGGTAGGGCCTCCTTTTGCTCTCAAAACAGCGTCAATTCTTCATGGCATATGTTCCACAAGATGTTGGAAACGTTCCTTTGATATTCTGGTCCATGTTGACATGATTGATCTGATAACGCTACAGTAAATGTAAATACATGATTGCATCACTCAATTTCTGCAGATCTGTCAGCCGCACATTCATGCTGCAAATCTCCCGTTCTACCACATCCCAAAAGTATTCTATTGGATTCTAATCTGGTGACTGGGAAGGCCACTGAAGAACACTGAACTCATTGTCATGTTCATGAAACCAGTTTGAGATGACTTTTGCTTTGTGACATGCTGCGTTATCATGCTGGAAGTAGCTGTTAGAAGACGGACAAATTGTGACCGTAAAGAGAGGCACATGGTCAGCAACAATACTCAAATAGGCTGTGGCATTCAAGCGATGATTGATTGGTATTAACGGGCCTAAAGCGTGCCAAGAAAACATTCCCTACACCATTACACCACCATCACCAGCCTGGACTGTTGACGCAAGGCAAGTTGGGTCCATAGATTCATGTTTTTGACGCCAAATTCTGACCCTACCATGTGTGTACCGCAGCAGAAATCGAAAGTCATCAAACCCGGCTACGTTTTTCCGGTCTTCAACTGTCCAGTTTTGGTGAGCCTGTCCCCAGTGCAGCCTCAGCTTTCTATTCTTGGTTGACAGGAGTGGAACCCAACATGGTCTTATGCTGTTATAGCCCATCTGCTTCAAGGTTTGACGTGTTGTACATTCTGAGATGCTTTTCTGTTCAGCACAGTTGTAAAGAGTGTAACCACTGAGTTACTGTAGCCTTTCTATCAGGTCACACCAGTCTGGCCTTCCTCCTCTGACCTCTCTCGTCGACAAGGCTTTTTCATCTGCACAAATGCTGCTCGCTGGATGTTTTTTGTTTTTCGCACCATCTGTTGCGCGTGAAAATCCCAGGAGATCAGCAGTTACAGAAATACTCAAATCAACCTATCTGGCACCAACAATCATGCCATGGTCAAAATCATTGAAATCACATTTTTCCCCATTCTGGTGTTTTATGTGAACATTAACTGAAGCTTCTGACCTGTATCTGCATTATTTTATGCATTACGCTGCTGCCACATGATTGGCTGCTTAAATAGTTGCATGAATAAGCAGGTGTACAGGTGTTCCTAATAAAGTGTTTTGTGAATGTACATTTAAATACAAAATATTTAATGTTGCTGTATGGGGGGAAAAAAAAATCAACTTCCGTCTATCGTTTACTCTACTCTTTGTCTCTCAGCTGATAGTCAAATGTCATGCTTTAAAACCCTTAGTAAGTGTAGTCAAGCCTGGCTATGTTTATACAGCAAAGTCTATGCCAACAAATGACCTACGATCTAATTATACTTTAAGAGGTTATTATTGCAACTCTGATCCAAACATAGTTCTAGATCTGTTTTTCCACTGGCATTAAAAGTTGCACAGAGCAGAGTTGGGCATTTTTAGATCCCTCTGTTGGGTTTGCTGTCTTATGCAACCTCTGCACTCACACACACACACCACTACAGCTCAGCGTTACTCTGTGTTCATTGTTCCCTGGAACAAATTCTCATAGCTCATCCACATAGTTCTCCATATTCAATTTTTGTCCATTACGCCTCATGATAGCTTGCCTTCCAAGGTTAGTTGATTTAGAAAACAGTATGTAGCTGAACGGCACAAATGACTTGTGTCCTTCTGTCAAGACCTTGGTTCTTTTTATCTATTTTATTTTCCATTTATTTGAAAATACTTCTAACATGTATGAGGCAGGATTTTACTGAACTACACTGTAAACATTATATTATGCAGCTGTGTTCTGTCAATAGGGGTGTGGTGGCGCAGTGGGTTGGACCGGGTCCTGCTCTCTGGTGGGTCTGGGGTTCAAGTCCCGCTTGGGGTGCCTTGCGATGAACTGGCGTCCCGTCCTGGGTGTGTCCCCTCCCCCTCCAGCCTTATGCCCTGAGTTGCCGGGTTAGGCTCCGGCTCCCCGCGACCCCATCTGGGACAAGCGGTTCAGAAAGTGTGTGTGTGTGTGTGTGTGTGTGTTCTGTCGATCCTGTATTTGTCTTATAATTCTACCTGAAAAAAAGTGAACACATTCAGTAGCTGGGGAACCTGCACATGACTCTAAAAATGCAGTTTGGCCTGAATTCTTTCAATATTATCTATTTAGCTGATGCCTTTGTTCAAAGTAACTTATAATGCATTGCTTGTATTGTGATCTATTTACAAGAATTTACCCGTTTTTACAACTGGGTAATTCTTACCGTATTGATTTAGGTTTAGTACCTTAATCATTGGTACTACAGCAGGAGTGAGATTTGAACTACAGCAGGAGTGAGATTTGAACCTGGGTCCTTTGACTGCAAGGCAGCTGCCCTCATCAGTACACTACCTTCCTCCCCTTTATGCAGCTGGCATTGCTGTGAATGTGACAGAAATTTTTGTTGCTGAAACCAGGGTCTGATTTATGCTATTTGTTTAAATAATTTATTTAAACCAGGTCCTACATGGTGTCGGTTCTCTGCTGCCTCTTTCACATTTGCACATGACCGTTCACATCCATTTATTGTGAACAAGATATAGATGGTCACAGTAGACATGTTGTATATCAAAGCTGAGGTTCCTGAACTGCAACACAGATGGAGTTTGCAGTCACTGTGTAGCCAGCTGAGTGTGACACTTACGCCCTGGGAAGTTCCCTTCTTACTATTTCTACCCATCAGTATAATGTTTGTGCAGTGGCTTGTAGATGGGGCTGACCCGGTGTTGTGTTTTCTCCATCAAAGGTTCCTCCAAACCCATTTCCACTGAGGAACTGCTGGCCGTCACCAACGACAATGACGCAGGGGGAAACCGCACCATCACCTTCAGCATCATTAGCCCACCAACACAGGGGAGGCTTCTCCAGCTGCAAGCAGACAACTCTACTACAGAGATTTCCTCTTTCACTCAGACAATGGTATGCACTCATCACCCTCATTGTTTCTTCAGTTTCACCGGATTTGCAGGGACAGGGACTTTGAGTTCTAAATAGGTTTTATTTCTGAGATTTCTCTAGAAGGGAGTATAATTAATGGGTATTAGAACAGATTAAAGGAGCTTAATTATTGGTGTGTCAATGGCAGTTTCTTTAAGAAATCATAATGTCATAGTAAGAGCACTTCAACATCGTGAGACCTAGCTCTTCAAAAAAAGGATTCAACATTCAAGAAGTCCAATAGAGAAAAGTAGTTAAGTATAGTCACAGTTTTGACATTACAGAAATCTTTATGGGTGTTTTTCAGGTTGATGAAGGTATGATTATCTATGTGCACAGCCATGTGGAATCCATACATTGGACCTTCACTGACTCCATGAGTTTCACAGTTTCGTCTCCACCTGCCTTCCTTGAAGCCCAGATATTTAAAATTGACATCTCGTATGAAAACACTGGCCCTGAACGTAAAACGCTTCTCCTTGCGAACACTGGTAAGACACTGCACTTGTGTAACTAAGGTGAATTGTGGAATTCACCATTGAAATCAGTGTGCATGTTAAGTTTCTTCTGAAACAACACGGACAGCATGAATCGTAATGCTACGGACAACAATTTCTAAAATGAGGATGGAATTGCTTGTTATTCCATGTACATCCATGATTTGTCTTTTCACCTTATCAGGTGCAGTTGTAACTGAAGGAGAACGAGTGGTGATTGACAGAGTCAAGCTGGATGCCTCTAACTTAATGGCTAAACTGCCAGAGCCACAGCGTCACTCTTATGAAGTCTGGTATCAGGTCACTTCCCTGCCCCGTCATGGTGTCATTATTGTGGGGGAGCGGAATCTGACCCAGGAGAAGCCAAACTTCTCTCAGTTTATTCTCAATAAGTTTGGAATCACCTACCAGCATGACAATTCGGAGACAACCCATGACAGCTTTGTCTTTGATGCTTGGTTAAACCTGAAAAGCAAGCCAGCCAAACGTCCTCTGGATGACAGTGATGTGGTGGAGGAAGCTTTCAACCTCACTATCATCCCTGTTAACGATCAGCCTCCCATTCTTAAGACCAAATCTCCAAGCATAAGGGTCATGCAAGGAGATGTAGTTGTCCTGAGTCCAGAGAACCTCACAGTGGTAGACCTGGACAATCCTCCAGATGATATCAAGTACACTGTGATCAGCAAGCCCAACAATGGGTTCCTGGCAATGAAGAACAGTTTGAATGAGTCTATCTTGACCTTCAGCCAAGCTGATATCAACAATGAGAAGGTGTATTTTGTTCAAGATGGAAGCCCCTATTCTGGGGTGTTTTACTTCAGTGTTACAGATGGACAACATCGGCCAGTTTACAAACTGTTCAACCTTGAGGTGACCGAGATCACGATTTCTCTCATAAATAACACTGAGGTGGTACTGGAACAAGGTCAGACCTCTGTCATCATCTCAGACCAGCATCTATTTGCAGAAACCACTGGGAGGAACAAAACCATTCACTATCAAGTAACAGGACCTCCACGTCATGGCATGCTTCTCATTGATGGCAAGGTGGTTGATGGGTTTGACCAGAAGGATCTCCAGACAGGTAGACTGACGTATCATATGACAGATCTCTCGTCCTCCCATGATACCTTTGAGTTTACTGCCTTCACATCTGAAAGCAACCTGACAGAGCAAATAGTCAACATCACTGTAATACCCTTAGTCCGATTCAGAGAGGATGTGAGGATCCCCAATGGAGTTCCTGTGAAACTGCGGAAAGACTTCCTTAATGCTACAGAATTAGCCATCCTAAGTGGCAGTGACCCTCATTTTGAAATCCTCTCTCATCCAAAACATGGCAAAGTGGTAAAAATTGTCAGTGACACAAATGGTATGCATCATGCTACCACCTCCTTCTCCTTTCAGGATGTGGAGCAGGGAAGAGTTGCTATTGAGGAAAGAGCAAACATGACTGGTGTCGAGTCCTTGAACGACTCGTTTGCGTTTGTATTGAAAGCAAATAAGGTTCAGCCTTCGAGGGGTGAATTTTGTTTCACTGTTGTGACATATGACCCATTACACACAAGACCAGTTATCACAGATACCCCTGTTCACACAACCAGATCTCCCCCACTGAGTAGAACCACAGCAGTTGCTTCCTTGTCACACACTCCATTCAGCTCTCTGGTTCCTACACAAAGGCACCACAAGACTTTGCAGAAATTCAAGGGTCGAAATCGCTGGGGTAGCCATAATCGGAGCAATGCCACTTCTCCGGGTGTTCCGAGAACTACCTCTGGAAAACATGACTTCCCCCACAAAAACACCCCAGTGAGGGTGGAGTCTTTTCCCCGACCGTCTTCAGACCCCCTTCTCATCATCCTCCCTCTCCTGGCCTGCCTGCTCCTCGTAATCATCCTAGTAGTCCTCATCCTGGTCTTTCGACGCCGCAGAGAAAAACGGGCCCAGCCAGGCTTGATTCAGGACCTGTCCACCGCTACAGTTCCCAGCAGCCCTTACCTCGGCCAGCCGGAGAGGAGTCTGACTGTCCCGTCTGTTATTGTGACCCCACTGGTGCCCAGTTGCCCTGGCAGCCCTGTCCTTGAGGGGGTACGCAGCAGTCCTCTGGTAACCCGGGTCAGTCCCCAAGATGCCTCTGTGCTGCTCTGTTCTTGGACCAACCTGGGTGCAGAGGCCGTCCAGCATTGTCGCACCACTCCCCCAACCTTACGAGACAACCAGTACTGGGTGTGATCTCTGTAAACATGACTCACCTATAGCATGGTCCTTATTTCAGTGCTGCTGGCCAGATGGAGGAATAGGATCATAAAAGTTTTTGCCCTGCAAGCTAAGTAGTCTTTTACACTGTTTACTCTCAGTAAAGAGATACAAATGTCTAAAGGGTAGATTTATAGCACAACAACGTAGGTTATTGTAAATGTGTGCCTTGAGGGAAATAACTAATTTATTCTGTTACCCATAAAAAATGTTTACCGTTTCATGTCTTTCGCCACTTATTTCCAAATATATAGTTTAAATTGAAAATTAACCATGAAACAATAATTCATAATTTACTTTGTGTTGATTGCTCTTTATTTACCAAATTGCCCTTAGCATGTGTTAATACACATTTGTTTGTCCTGCAATGAGTGTATATTGTCTTGTGCTCAGTACTCCTCATGACAGGCTCCGGATCACTGCCACATCCTGCATTAGGACAAGTGGTTATCAGTGATGGATGGATGGACGGACGGACGGACGCTATAGTGTGAAAACTACAGATCCTGGTCTTTCAGCACTGCAGGCTTCCCTGCAACTTGGGCCCTGGGAGCCTCTATCTGGGGAACACAGCTGAGAGGTGTGGTCCTTTTAATACCTTAGTGTGGTACACGATAAAGACTATTTGGTACTATTGATAAAGAATTTGGGATTCTTTATCACACTCAGCTGTTTGACAGTAAGAGCGTTGCCAGATGCAGCTGTGCTCTCTTCTGACAGCAGCCAAAGTGGCTGCTTCCATTACACACTGCAGGTCTTGCTAGTTAGATGTAAAATGAAAAACCAAGAACGCCAGTCCACCACCTGACACCTGGTGTCACACACGGGAGCTGTTATTTTGGGCTTTTACAAGATCAAAAATCATAAAGTGCCAGTTCTATTATGAATTGTTTTCTTCTTATGCAATTTGGTTCAGTTGCTTTCTGGGTATTTCACAGTTTTATGTGGACTTGTCTTTTTTTTTAATGAAAATTGAGACAAGATGGTCTTTAGTTGAATAATTCTGAGAATCTAGACATTCTCAAAGGGCCCCTTTACTCCTGCAGTCGTAAGATCTGAGAGTACAGTGGCTTTGTATTTCATCAGAGCTGGTTGGTTTCGGTGTTTTTCTATTAGAAAAAGGAAAGAACTCAGATATTTATGAAAGCAGAACAATAGAACAGATGTGTTTTCCAGAGATTTTTTTGCATCAGTAGGCATTAAGAGGAACTGTTCCTTTTCATTAGGTGTTAGTATAGCATTATTAATCTGGAGCAATATTTTCCAGATTTTAATAATAAAGATGTAATTAATTAGTGGTAAATCCAAAATACATTTGATTGATTTTAAAATAGATATTTCTTAATGTAAATGTGTGAAAGCAAAATATATGATGCTGTATAAGAGACTATTTGATTATAAAAAAAAACCACCTGAAACTTCAGTTGTCACTCAGATTGGCCAGGGTTATTCTGAAGCTAAATAATCAAAAATGTTCAGTCGAAATATCTATGACCTCTGCTGCAAGATACCATAATGTGCATAACTGATGGAAAATATTAAAGTAATATTGTAATCGAATTAGGAAAACTATTATATACTCTGATTCATGTTGCCAACTGAGAGCTCTCTGAGATCACCTGGAGAAAACAACTATTCAGTGTAACGAAAGAAGTATCCTTTGTTAGAATGGTCCTCATGTAGCGCCCTGTGTCTGATCACTTGTGGAAAACCAGTACATAAGTTTGAAGAAGCTGCACATAAACAGGTCAAGATGGTTCATAGCTGGTTTAATATTAATAATAATAGCTTTTTTCAAAACTCTGCAGAAAACCTCCACAGAAACCCTCTTCGTAACCTATAAATGTAGTTGTGTGTGAAGTGAAACTGGCATTTAAACGGGCAAAGATCCAAATGTCTATTTGTATCCATCAGTATACCTTTATTCAGTAAAAAATTAACTGTTTATATTGGTTATAGATTTTATATTTTACAGTATGGCTTCAGTTACCTATGGTGTTTAGCCATCCTGAAAGACACAACATTAACTGTTCTGATATTACAGATAAGATAGGATGTCATCTACTCTTGTTAGCATTAAACTACCCAGTAAAAAAACCTTTTGTTCACAGCTTGCACCAAATAACTGCCCCACATAAATGTATTTTTTTTTTTTAAGGTAAACGATGTAGCATACCTTTTAAAAGAAAAATGTGCATATACTGTACTTGTGGAAGATTCACCACTTGCTGTATGCTAGTTACAATGTGTCGTATGCAAGAAATTCATTTGCTGTTTTTTTTTTCTGACACTTCCTGTGGTGAGCAGAGATTTCTGGTATTTTAAAGGAAGCTTTGTTAAGTCACTGTGGCCATTAAAACTTACTGATGCTGTAGAAACACTGAACTACATGCTTTAACACTGCTAAAAACTGTTAAAACTGTTTGTACCTCATGTATTTATTACTGTAATTTTTAAAAAAAAAATAAATATTTGTGGCACTTTTAAAGAGAAGCAATGTTTTCCATTACTTTACAATACACTTAAATACAGTATTAGAATAGAGGTTTTTTTTATTTTCAGTAGCAGATATGTACATTAATTGTCCTTTTGTTCAGTTTAGTTTACAGTGAGGTTAATATTAATGGTTGCAAAAGTGCACTTTCAGATGCTTTAAAAGAAAGGAGTGCGTCTCGGAGCTGTGAGGATACTGTGGAAGTTCTCTATTTCTGTTCACTAGCGGATGTTGATGTAAGTCTTTCCATTTGTCTTTCTCTCCTATCAGAAATGTAAAAAAAAAAAAAAAAAAAAAAAAACATAACCTTGAATCATTTCATTCTGATTTATAATTCACTTTGAAAGCATCTTTTGACAAATCGAAAATGCTTCCTGCCATGTGCTCTGCGCTCTTCTACAGTCGCACCTGTCCAAATATTTGCTATAAAGACAAGTCTGAGAAAGGCCTGGTTACCTTCCTTTCGGCGAACATGTTTACCATTGAAAATACTCTCAGATGTGCGCAGTGCCCTTCTTCAAAGGCGCCAAGAGAACGAGGGAGATGTGGCCTTCAGCCCTTCCTCCTCGGCAGCAGCTCAGCCGCGTCGCCCTCGCCGTCTTTAGGAATGGCAGCGTGTGCCGTTCTCCCAGCCGCCGCGATCTGGCCGCAGAAGTGACCGCCGTCCATCCCTGGCCACACGATGTAGTGCTTGATACAGCCACCTGACAGAAGGGGGCGCTCTTTTCCGGCCCCTTGCATGAGAAGGCCTGCCTTTTGGATGACATATTTGACCCAGTTGCTTCCCCACTGGAAAATTTCAGTGGAGGATTCGCAGTTCTCCCAGCTTATTTTTTTGTCCTACCCCCTGCTAATTATTTATGAAATCTATGAAGAAATGTGCGTGTTTCACTGAAAGAGATGGGCATAAAGAGAACTCTCATCCTCAGGAAACAAGGAAAGTAGAATGTGAAAAATCCCAGCCCAAGAGAAGAAAGCAACAAGTTTAAGAAAACGAAAAAGTGAAGGAATGCATCCTGGTTTTTCTGCAGTTACAGTTCAATAGGCCTGTCAGTTACGGTGCACCAAACAAAAATATTTTTCCATTGGACTGATAGTAATGATTAAAGCCGGTGTGGTGTCCACTACAGTCCTTTCTGTCCCTCCAGGTGAAATGAATTTGTGCTGCTTGTAAATGTTATCCCTTTACCAACAGATTCTTCTGGTCTGCGACATGGAAGATGAGTAACCTCTCTTGCTTCTGAGAACTGCGTTGTCCTGTGCGTTTGTCTACATGTGCCGCCGCACCAAGCCGGGAAAGGTGAGAACTGGAGTTCCGTGGTGTGTGTGTGTGTGAGAGAAAGAGAAACATACCCAAAAGTGTTCTACACCCCAACGTTAGTCTTGCACGCATAGACTCTTACGTTTGGTGAATCTGTCGTTTTAAACGTATTTTTAACTATACGTGTCGACATGTCTCATCCTCACAAGTGAACGTCCCGTTTCTAAAATGGCATTCAAGGAATTTTTTTGCTATAAACTAAACTGCGACGGTCAGTTATGAATGACTTAATGGAAAATGCTATATTTGAAGGATGGGGTGATATGGAATGGTTTTGTTTTTTTTTTTTTTTTTAAATCACACATACTGAGCACAGTGTAGCTGAAAATAGTAGAATCGTAATGGCACATGAGGAAGCGAAAACGTCGCAGCTGTGTCTCCGTGGTTTGGGGGGTCTTCTCGTCACCCTCTGCGCGACCAGCTTCCTTTTACCACGCCTCACGCTTCACGTTCGCGTCTGACCGGGATCATGGGATCACATTTCACCGAACCACAGGGTGCAGCTCCGCATCCCATGGAAGGAAAAAAACGATGACGGCGCAAAGGAGGCACCGCGTGAGATGAGCTCCTTTTGTGTGGAGTGCGTTCGCCAAACACGCAGCGCCAGCAGAGCGCAAGAATTCACCTACTTAGAGGAGCAACACAACGGCCCTCTGTTCTCATGGACTTTCTGCAGTGGGCGCTCCGAGCACGGCGCCCCTGGACGTTCAGCTTCTCTGAGCTTTTCCTCGCTGTGGAGACGTTTACAGGGAATGTTTTCAACCCCCCTCCCCCCACCCCGCTCACATTTCCCTCGTCTGGAATCCACACAAGGGCGCCGGCTCCAGAATTGTCAGGCCAGAAGGTGGCGTGCCGGTTAGAGCCGCAGCCCTGCACGGGAAGGACCCGGGTTCGAATCCCACTGCTGCTGTAGTACCCTTGAGCGAGATGCTTACTCCGCATTGATGCGGTAAAAATGACCCAGCTATAGAAATGGGAAATTGTTGTAATTCACTTTGGAGAGAAGCATCAGCTAAATATAAGTGGCAGCATTAGTCTTTGGCTCAAAGCACTTGCTACCAGTTTCTCACACAACTTTAACTTTTTGAACCCAAGCGGAACGTCAGATGACGAAGCTGAACAAGAACACGTTCTCAGCCAATAGCCAGCATGGGCAGTCAACCACAAACAACATGCAGAAGTGCAAAAGAACGCAATGCAAAAAAAAAAGACATTAGGAAATAAAAAGGGTTGTGATCGTACCCGCAACTGTGACATCGTGCACTTTCCACAGCTGAGGCTCATTTTCTCTTATTTGTCGCACAAAGAGATCAAAACTCACCCCTTTCAAAACAGTATTTTCCCATGTTGTTTAACCTTTTTTCTAGTCAAGTCAACGCAAACAACCGCTTCTCCCAAACGGGGGTCACGGTGAACCGGAACCTAACCCGATAACGCAGGGCACAGGGCTGGAGGGGGAGGGGGAGGGGACACACCCAGGACGGGACACCAGTCCATCACAAGGCAACCCAAGGAGGACTCGAACCCCAGACCCACCGCGCCCCCCTTCTTTCTTTCTTCTCCTCTCCCAAAAAAAGGAGTCAGGTAGGGCAGGAGTTGGACAAGGTGTTAAATGAGCTTTTAATGCCACTACATTTCACTCTTTGCTGAAGCTCGAGATCTATGATAAGTGTGCTGGAGGCCGCCAGACAAACACGATCAGTGCCATAATTAGATAACGCAACCATTATCCCTCTCTTATCAAATTCAAATCGCAAATTCTCTTAAGAACGCAGCGGCTGCCGCGTGCTGTCACTTTCAGCATTTATCGTACAGTTAATTTCAGGAATGGTAAATGTCACGAGCAAATCTCGGTGATAAATGTAACGCGGCGCAGTGGCACATGTTAGGACGTTAAAAGCCTGTCGTCACCTTTCTGCTTCGTTGTCGTACAGCTGCAGCATAACTGAAAGGTCCTGCTGCGGTACTTTTGATCGAGGAACTTCCCCCGAATTACTGCATTGAAACTGCCTTAAAGTACTACGGTACAAATAGCCTTTAGTCATATAAACGGGTGAATCGTTGCAAAGCTGATTTACTGTTAGTGTTAGAGGGTTAGTTCATGTGTTAATGTTAGTGTTAGGTTTAGAGTTAGGGTTAGGGTTAAGGTTAGGGTTGTTCAGCATTTCCCTTGGACAAAGGCATCAACCAAATAGGGAATAAAAATGCGGAGAACGGAAGCTAAGCTGCGTTCCGTAGGAGCTGCGTGAGCAGTTTTAACAGATATGGCATCTAAGTCCAGAAATGGGACAGGTTTACAAAGAAGAAAAACATCTTTTTCTTGTGAACGGATGAACACGATGCAGAGTTGAGGCTCTCCGTCATTTGTAGCGCTGACCTCTGACTGCACTGAAGCGGAAGAGTACATGTTTTTACTGCGGTAACAAAGCAATGTGGAATCAAAAGTGCCCCGACTGTCATTTCAGATGAGCGTTGTCTTTCCATAAAACACGCGTCATGTCCGAGGGCCTAACGTCTGCTGTATATTACGCTACTTTCACATTCATTCTTGTAGTGGGTGGTTTTCTGTGAAGAAATTTGCGATGGCAGGTCTGTTTACTGAACTACTTACAATTGTTTATACAGCTGGCTAATGTTCACTGCAGCAATTTAGTGTAAGTACTTTGATCGGGGGGGTGCGGTGGCGCAGCGGGTTTGACCGGGTCCTGCTCTCCGGTGGGTCTGGGGTTCGAGTCCCACTTGGGGTGCCTTGCAATAGACTGGCGTCCCGTCCTGGGTGTGTGTCCCCTCCCCCTCCGGCCTTGTGCCCTGCGTTTCTGGGTTAGGCTCCGGTTTGCTGCGACCCTGCTTGGGACAAGTGGTTCAGACGATGCGCATGTGTACTTTGATCAGCGGTACAAGTGGGAGTGTGAGCCCAGGTCCTTCAATCGCAGGACAACAGCTGTAACCATGACACTAACTGCTGCACCTAAACACCTGTACAGTAAGTGAAAGATGACATGTAATAAAGGTTGGCATTGAATATTTATTATAAACTAATATTATATAATGTTTCATGACTGTCAAAGTTTAACTTACATAGTGTCTTTTACATCATGGTTATTTATGATAATTTCCCCCTGTCCTGTCCCTGCTTATATTTGTTTGGTTTTCATGTAAATCAGAGCTTCTTACTCTACCTCGTTTATCACACTGAAAATTACCTTCACGTACCACTGTCTCAGGCAGTAGTACGGTAATAGTTTCATTTTTTTTTTTTTAACTTTTCTTTTGCGAGACTATTTTCAAAGCAAGTGTACACTTCGCAGACCTCCGAGGGGACCAGGCAGCCCAGGTAGAAAACCCCAGACCTACATGTACATGTCGAGATGAAGGCCTGACCTTGAACGACAGCAGAGTAACTGACTACAGCAAGGAGCAAGGGATGGTGCAGTAAAGGAGTAGAATCTAACCCCCTAACCCTGCACACATAGCAGAGAGGAGCTCATCTTGCTCCCTTAAAACCCAGCTTTGGGTCCAGGGAAGAGACCAGTGTGTCCCTGCCACACACACATACACAACATATGGCTCCAGATGAAGGCTACTGGGGTATCGACACACGCTTCCATTGGTGTTTGTTAGAAATAATCAGCAATGGGAAAAATAATGAAAAACACGCAATCGGCGTTTCCTCGCCAATCCGAAAGTGGAAGAAGAGTGAATAATAAGAGATGAGAAGAGGTGAAATGAACACTCATAAGTGTGTAGTTAAGAGAATAGATACAGGCTACAATCCCTAAGTTCAGTCTTTTTTTTTTTTTTTCTTTACTGTTGTAAATATCAGTGTGCAGTGCAAAGGCCCCAGTGATATCCTCCCGTGTTTCCAAAGCTCAGGCCTCTGCGCTTTGTTAGGTATCGCCGCTCTGTAAACACGCATGGAGGGGGGAATCGCTAAATTATGGAGCAACGGGGGACTTTTCGGGAAGAATGAGCCTTTCCTGCAGAGATATGCTAATTAGACAGACCCGGGAAACCGAAAAGTGCACGACGGGTGCCAGAGCCACACGGAGCGCTTCGGGAATCCGCTCCTCACACTTCATCTCCTGGGTGGCGTCTCCCTACCTAGGAAGGGCTCACACACAAAGCATCACTGTAAGAAATGATTGAAATGAGTACTTTGCACTATGAAAAGGAATAAAGGGATATTTGTCATGTGTGTGTTGTTGGGGGGGGGGGTGTTTTGACCCTCCGTTGCCCTCGACTTGTCCGCAATCACTTTCATGTGCTCTTCGGAACTGAAAGGGCCTTTAACACATTTTCTGCGCCTCCCGCATGTAATTCCATGTTTTCGTCATCTTATCTAGGTTTGCATTCGGGATTCCTGAGCGCTGCATCCCACATTGAGCTGCTATTCTGCAAGGAATGCGGGAGGAGTTCACATTACCAGGCCCGGTGCAAATGATACTTAGATTTATTCACTTAGACACTTTTCTCCAAAGCAACCTCCAATGAACTCTATACAGTGTTATCAGCCCACACCTTATTCACCAAGGTGATTTACACTGAGATACACTACTTACAACAGGTCACTCATCCATACATCAGTGAAATGCACTCTCTCTTTGGACTGTGGGAGGAAACCCACGCAGACACGGGGAGAACATGTAAACTCCACACAGACTGAGCAGGGATCAAACCCACGTTCTCCCGCACCACTCAGACGCAGCGCCACCGTGCCGCCACTTACAGTTGACGTGTCGTTTTTCATCACTGATCCACCCATTCTTGCATCACGCTCGCATAACAGACCCAGAGCGACTGATGACTCATCATCAGCCACAGATTTACGGCGCGTCCGTTCTGAAGATCCACGGAATAAAGGTTGAAGGTTAAACACCGAATCCTTCCGTGACGCAGACACACACACACATTATTGACAAAAGAAGCACGAAGCTCACCCTTCGAATGAAATGTCACAGTTCTGTGAGAGGGGAAAAAAAAAAAAAAAAAGAGGAGGAGATGCTGAACTGAAAACACATTTATACTGGACGATACTTCAAAGTACTTCTGGCGCAGATATTTAAATAAAAATTAAAATCTTATTAAACTTGAGACATTTTATGCACTGTTTCACTTTATACACAGGCACTGTGGCAAATAGGTCTTTTATTTAAAGAAATCGTTAACAGTAAGAAGGGGGTGCGGTGGCACAGTGGGTTGGACCGGGTCCTGCTCTCCGGTGGGTCTGGGGTTCAAGTCCCCCTTGGGGTGCCCTGTGATGGACTGGCATCCCGTTCTGGGTGTGTCCCCTCCCCCTCTAGCCTTACGCCCTGTGTTGCCAGGTTAGGCTCCGGCTCCCCGCAACCCTGTGTGGGACAAGCGGCTTCAGACTGCGTGTGTGTATAAAGATAATAGTGTGGGGCGCATGATGCCTCCATGATCTTTGAATGACTTGAGTGTGAGGGTTCCAGTCAGAATAAGTCTTTCCGTGAATAAAGACACCGTACTGGACTGAGTGCAGAAGGGAGCGAAGGAAGCTGAGCGTAACCCTTCATTACTCATTTATAGGAGGCAGTACGTAGCTGCAGGCACCAGTCCAGAAAGCATACAGAAACATTTGGTCGAGGTTTCCGTCCGTCCGTCCGTCCGTCCGTCTTCAATCACCACTTGTCCAGTGCAGGGTCCCGGTGGTCCAGAGCCTATCCTGGAAACAGAGGGTGTGAGGCAGGGTAAACCCTGGACAGGACACCAGTCCAGCACAGGGCGGTAACACACCAAGATACAGGTGGGGGGAAAAAAAAAAAAATTACAGGTTACACCTGAGTTACATGTACAGTTTCATTACTAGGCTTCATACACTGTGCAACACAAATTTAAGATATAGTGAGTAGCGTCAGTTATACAGCGAAGTCGGTATAAGGTCCGCAGGCTGTTTTGTATACAGGTGTACGTGTGCACAGGTGCCTTTCGCATCACCTACAGATAAGAACCGACGGACGGTCAGATACAGGCGCTTCATACAAAGCAAGCACATTAATACAATATATACGGTGTGTGAGCGTGTGCGTTTGTGTGAGTATTGTATATACTGAGGCGCACACACACATAAATGTTTTCATTCCACATTTTACGTGCTACAGCTGCATGACGGTGCCAGGAGACGAGCACCCCCGCAGAGGCGAGCGAACGGAACAGTAAGGAAAATCTGATCTAAATAATGAAAGCGGTCGGCAGTAACCGAACCCGGGAGGGGGGGCGTCGCCTTTCGCGGTCACGGCCGTGCCACGTCCCGGGTCGGAACCGGGACCGCGAGGCTTTCGCGTACCCGCTGGACAGAATCTCTTTTGGAGGGGAGGACGGGGGTCCCAGACACGCAAGACGAAGAGCCGTCAGACATTCTTCGCAAATGAAAGACAGCTGTGGCGCTTCCCCCCCCCCAGGGATGATGGCACCTGAGAGCGCGGGACTACCGGCAAACACATTAGATGAGCGCAGCGACTGGAACTGGACACGCAGCTCAGCGCTGAGACGGCGAGAGGGGAAGCGATTTAATTGTCCCCGGGACAGAACCGCGGGCCGCGCCTGAGCTCGGAGGTCAGGTTCGAGGTGACGGCAAATATTTACGTGGAAACTCAGTTTACGCTGCAAAAAGATACCTTTTGTTCACCAAAATGGGAAACTATCCCGCCAACGATGCCGCTGTAAATCAGCGGCCTTTATATTCAACGAGCAGCTAACGACTACATTCATCGAGTAACGAACCAACTGGTATCGTTACTAAAATTATAATGCAACACACACACACACAGAATGAAAGCGCGCCCAGGGCGGGACGCCAGTCCATCACGAGGCACCCCAAGTGGGACTCGAGCCCCAGACCCACCGGAGAGCAGGACCCGGTCAAACCCGACGCGCCGCCGCGCCCCCCCCATAATGTAAATTATTTTTAAAAAATCAGGTTTGATTTCAGGAGGAGGAATTCTACTTATTTGCACATTGTGCTGCACACCACCCTTACTTTTGAAAGGAGCGCTGGTTGCCAGAGAAGCCATAAAATCGGAGCGAGAGGCGCGGAAACAGAGCGCCGTCGAGCAAAGCCGGGGCCACGTTTAAGACCGCAGACTCGTGTACCGCAGAGGGGAAGAGGACACGGAGATCAGCGAGGGCGTTCGGCGCAGCGGGGGCCCGCGACTTCAGGTCGCTCGAGGGTCTGGAGGAAACGCGGGGCCGACGTGCGAGATCATGCTGCGCGGAGCGGTTCTCCTCGGGCCCGGTCCTCCGGCTCAGGAATGCCATTGCGCTGCACATGTGCGACGCACGTTCTGAGTCAGCACTTCTCACTCGCAGGCGTGCCTGGCCCCTTCCGGAAAAACAACGCTCGGCCCATTCGGTTACGATTCCATCGCTCCCGCCCTCCTTCCTGTTTACATTCGGAGACCCCCCGCCCCGAACGCTCGGCTCCCGCGGAGCCGCGTTTCCGGGTCCGAGCGGAAGCGCGGGGCAAGCGGAGATGAGGTTCGCCTCGCTTTTTCGGCCGCCGAACCGTTTCCTCCCTCCCCGCGCTGGAAACCCAGGGCGCGACCAGACACACCTCGCTTCCATTTGTTTTCAATTTCACCGCGGCGCTCTGCGTTTTGGGCCTGACCTCATCTGCCAAACCACGTGACGCCAAACAAGGGGCGTATGGGAGAACGTTTGGCGAAAGAGTGCTCTTGGCACTGCATGCCAGGGTGATGACTCCAAATCAGTTTTTTTTTTTTTTTAACGGTCCGTCACTATCGGAGCGACGCTGGCGCGGAACTGGCCGTCGGCACCGCAAGTCTCAGGATGGACTTCATCCAATTATGTCGTTACAATAATCCCAACAGCGGAAGCCCGTTTCCCGATATGCTGCAAAAAATTGTGCCGTTTGCCAAAAAAAAAAAAAAAAAAGATGTAAAGTGCTCATATTAGTGCTTCAACAAACACACAGCAGTTGTTTACCGTTCTCAGTAGTGCTTATTTGACTGATGCATCTCGCACAAATGATGATTCACATTTACACTCGCACCAAGCGCTTCCGCAGCGCCGAAGACCGTTTGCCTTCCCGTCGCCGCAGCCCGTCTGGAAAGCATTTCTGCTAATGCATTTCAGCTGCACATTCTTACACTCCGTTGCTCCCCCAGGCGGCTCGAGCGCTGCGGAGAGGACGGACGGACCCCACCGGGCGATCGCGTTCCTGCGGCTCGCGAGCCCACGCCAATCCGGCACGTAGAAAAGGAGAGGAAGGACGAGAGAGAGGAATCGAGGGCTTTGGAAGCACGTTTTTCTCACACTTTTCTCCACAGCAGCTTACAGTGTTAAACCACCTACCACTATTTACCCATTTATACAGCTGGGTCATTTTACCGGAGGACCTTAGGGGAAGTACCTTACTCAAGGGTATTGCAGCTGGGATTCAAACCTGCAGCGTTGGGATCCAAAGGCAGCGGCTCTAACCGCTCCATTACCGGCTGTATCTGCTCCCCATCGACCAAACACCTTAGAGTTGTGCTTACGAATTCAATCCCTGTCTGCAGTTTGCTTCCAGGGCCACGTCCTCCTTCCGACTTGAGACGGGAACATCGACGCTTCCGAGCCCTCCGATGCTGTCGGTAACAGGTTAACAAAAACTCAAACATCTGCGGTACCAGACGGCTGCGATCGTTGCGGGACGCTGCTCCGAGATGATCTCCGTTCACGTTCCCTGCACGTGTCACAGTGGTAACGCTGTGTTTACCGGCACAGTCGTCCCCACCTTACGAAGGTAATTCAATCCCGGAAAACCCTTCATAAAGGTGGAACGTCAAACCGAAGACGTAACTACCGTTAGTTTCAACGATAGAAATTTCGATGCGTTCCTGAATCCCAGAACTGGTCGTTGATTCATGCTAAAATTTCCCCAAATCCCATTACAAATAGACAGTTACGTTCGTTACTATGTTACAACAACACAAGTCAGTTCCCCTTCGTTAATAACTGTTGTACGATCGTCTGTCTGATGTTGAGATTTCGTAGCGGTCGTGTACCGTACGCAAACTCTGGCCATCAGAAAAATACACAGAGATAACCAGTGTTTATGTATTAATTCAACTTTTAGTGCAAAAAAAAAAGACATCAATGAAAACAATGAAAATGAATTTGCACTCAGCAAACAAGTTGACACGGTGTGACTTGTCCAAAGGGGCCACGAGAACGGAGATCATAACAGGGGAACCTATCAGACAAGGGCTCTTGGAGGCTGAGAACTTAGAGCATGAGGCGAACTATAAGGAAGGATGCCCGGTGGCTCTGGTTTCGCCCCGCTCAGCTGTCGGGAGGCGCGCAAATCCCAAATTCATCCTTTGTAAATATTTAAAAAAAAAAAAAAAATGTTTTGGAAACTGAAATCATTAGTAACCTCAAGTTGTTATAAACCAAATGTTTGGAAAGGCTCATCCCCACATTACAAACTGCAGAAATTACCAGCCATCACTGAGCTGATGCTCTTGTCCAAAGCAATGTACAAAGCTACCTTTGTATTCCAAGCTACTTGGAGTCATTTACCTGTTTATACAGCTGTGCGAGTAACTGCGTCCGTCCTGGGGAAGAATCTAGATCAAGGGGACTGTAGGGAACCGATTCCAGTGCAACATCTCTGACCACTACATCACGTGCTGGCCAGGAAATGCACTTATTTGTTTTGCACCTGATGGTCCCAAAGTGTTGCAAACATTTTAGTAAACATGAGTAAACTTCTACTGAGGGATACAACAAAAAGGAGGACCACCGTTGTCCGATCAGGGGTGAAACACCAGAGTAACTGCTCACTACCATGAATGTCCATCAGGTAAACACACAAAATATGTCATTTTTCTTGGGGACTTTTAACGGGTGGCAATGCAATGTTTTACCATGTTAGGTCTCAATGTACAGCGTGTATCTGGGTTACATGGAGGGAGTCATTACATTTTTAGACTTTCATCTAAATTATACAAAATAACCCTAACCCTGAGGTGACTGAAAAATGTGCGTATATGTCCCAAATACACCGCTGCTCTCCAGAACAGAATTAAAACTGAAATAGCTATATTTGTTGAAAAAACTGTCAAATGTATCAGATCCTAACAAGCCTATTTAGCCAATAAATACATGAAAGCGCATGGAAAAAAGTGGATCACCCATTTCCTGAGGCCGCTACGAGCTCCGTCTGCTCGCAGGGCCGGCTCAACTCAAACCCGGGCCCCCCGCGGGGGCCCCCAGCAGACGGCGAGCCCTGGCTTGGGCTGGGGGTTGGTGGTGGGCTATGAAAGAAAGGCAAGTCACCCATCCTGCAAACAATTACCTTTCGCAATTTTCCCTGAAAGACTGGTTTAAACAAAACTCTTCTGCTCTAGGACTTCATAACCACTATCCATAGGGTAGGATATTACATCAGATATTCGCTCAGGCTGCGATTCCAAGTTTTCATCACCGAGAAATTTAAATCCCACACAATTACTGCTAATTTAGTGGGCTGGGAAACAATGGCACCTATAATACAGCAGTCCAAGACTGGGGGGGAGCGAAGGAAGGTTCTGAGCACCGAATAGTGGAAAAGGGTACGAATGGAGAGCAAGGTCAGAATGCTGTACAGGAATTCAAGGGGGGAAGGGAGGGAATTCCAGTGCACTAGTTCAAACAGCAGCTAACCAAACATGGGCCAGCAAAAAAAAAAAGAAAAAAACCCAATGGTGAATTTCTAGCAGCAAAGTCAAATAGCAGCTTCTTAATCACAACTTAAGAAATAAAATCCAGTCTATGGATCAACTAAGGGATGATTTTTTTTTTTCTACTAGGGGGGAAAAAAAAAAAATCAAGTTTATTAGGTATAATTTATATGAATCATCTTTGGATAGTGGGATTTGTGCAAACTGGTAGTTGATCCCATTTTCATATTTTTGCAGTTTTTATTCTTTTTATCCTGTCACTTTGCTGTTTTAGTCTTCGTGTTGCTGAGACCCAGTGCAACAGCATTTTTAAAAGGAAAATAATTTTAACTGCCTCGCAATGGAAGTGTTACACTAATATTTCAAGGAAGAAGATTTGTTTGCGTGTGAATATTAGGTATACCTGACATTTGCCTTAAAGGCAGTTCCCCGCTTTACCAGAAGACACGAGACACCGGCGTGACACGCTGCCAAAGCCAAGAGATGTGTGTCAGCCTAGCCTTCCCGGCGGCTGCTTCCTGTGGCGCCAAAGGTGGCGTGAGAGTCTTTCACGTCTCCGAGAGTCACAAAGACACGTACCGGCGTGATCCGAGGGTAGTGCAACGTGTCTTGCTGTGGCTGACCTACGCCTTCACCACGGCTCTCCAACTCCAAATCTCAGAGCGCCGACCACAACACTCAAAGCTCAGCGTCAGGCCCAACAGTCCCTCTACTCACCAGTGATGTACCAGGGAAATAGAACTTTATTAGGAAAGAACAATTTAAGCCCTTCTGTTTCACATAGTGACACATTATTGAGTAGCATTCTTAACAATATATACCCATAGACAATTAGCACCCACACATACGCATCTCATCGCTTGCCATGGTATTCTGCATGTTAGAATATTCGTCGTCGTATAATGAAGTCTACTGTTATATTCCTTCATAACTGCTGTCCTTTGCAAATCAAGCAGGAGGCATTTTCATTATACTCAACAAATACTCAATAGTCCTTTTTTCTTCAACATGTCTCTGCTCAAGATCAAATTTTCTTTTTTGGCTTTGAAAGGGCTGGATGAAACTAGCTGTCAGTTTCCTAAAGGTGTGCAGTTGAGAAGGGTTTGCTTCCTTGCTTAGTTTTAAGAGCAGAACAATAATGGGCACTGAAAGCATACACAGCAAAGCGCTTTATTGAATGCGGTTGTGCTTTCAATGAGTTCACTCGTGGGCCGGGATATACTGACGAGGGCCGTATTACAACATTTTGCGGGCTGGTACTGGCCTGAGGGTCGCTACTTTGAGACCCCTGGCGCAGAGCCTCACGTCTGTCAAGATGTCAGCCAACGTACTGCTCTACCTTGTTTTGTGCACAAGCCAACTTAACTCACGTCAAAGTTTTCTTTTTAGGGCTAAAGTGATATTAACAGTAGGCCAATAAAAGAAAATGAAACCTTGATTCAAATTAATCTGAGAGAGATTTTCTGGCATAAAAGCACATTTCAGAGAACTTGCCTCAGACAAGTAACACAGTCCAGGGGAAGAGCAGTCCAAGAGCGCTACGTTGCTCTACCTTGGGCCCTTGCGGATCCCACTCAAGAGGTCCAGAATCGAAAGTTCACAGGTTCTCGGTTTAGCTTCCGTGTTCTCAATGGACTCCCTCTTTCCCTCAGACCTGAGGGACCTGAAGGACTTTCAACATTCAAGAAGAGCCTCAAAACCTCATCTCTCTCGCACCCTTTTCCTCATCTCCTGACAGCAACATACATTTGCATCACACCATCTGTCGTGATTGCCTTCGTATTTCTTATCAACAAAGACTCAGTGTTGTGCTCCAGCAGAAAAAGGTGGCATCAGACAAAGTGCCTTGACGAGAAGCGTATCTGCATCTATAGCTCTTTGTCATGAAATGCACTTTTGTTTACCGAGTTGTACCTTACCGGAAAAAAGTGCCTGTTAAACAACATAAATGCAAACATAACTTAATAAATGTAAGTTCCAGAAGAGGTCTCACTGTTGGACACATGGAGAAAAAAAAACACCTAGTGGTGCATATGAGTAGTTGATGGTAGGGTTAGGAATTAGTACACAGTATCAGGTACCTGGATTAGTTGCCACAACAAAGCACCTGGGTGCCAATTTTGTGGCTTTACACCAGTCTTTGGTCACACTTTGACATATGGACTTCCTCGGGCATTTCTATATTTGGTTCATGCTAACATTCAACAAGTGAATCGGAATGATTCAAACTTTTTTATTTTGCAGTCATTCAAACAGCAGATACTTTTTGATTCAAACTGTCCACTGTTAACGGAGCAGAACTGTGAAACTTAAACCGATTATAACTGAACTGTCAGGTTAGGGAACGTTGCCTAACGTCAATACAAAAAAAAAAAAAGTCCTTCCGATGAGGCAGCTGATAACGTCAGCAGTAAAAATGCTGACAACTTTTTGCAGAGCCTTGTTTTCTTCACTTTGATTATGTACTGGTCTCCACACCTCAGGGACGAGGTTTTGTTTGTGCAGCGCTATATGGCAGCACAGCGTGGGGCAGTGAATAAATGTCCAACTGCGCAAGTCTTAAAACACAAACAAGGAATGTTCTGAATAACCAGCCCTTTCCACTGGTTCAAAAGTAAGGTGCTCAATTCCATGAGGCCTGATGAAGAAATGGCCCACAGCGTGGCCTTCAAACGGCCAAGAGTCCCGGGCTGTCAGAGAATTCTTTACCTGCAAGCTGACGCCTTGATTGTTGTCACTGTTCATTGTTGACAATTGTTACCGGGAAGAGACGGGTGATATCTTCACATTTCCCATATTGATACTTCATGCCCTTCCATGTTCTATCACTTCCCTTCATGATTCCGCATAGGGTTCTGAAGAAATCGATATATAACCCTACGAAGGATCTTAACCTACTTTCATGGACACATGGTCTGTCTTGAAGGGAGGGGCTTCGCTCTTTCAGGAGGAGGAGCTTCAAAGCCAACAAGACACACCCCCTTCCCCACAAACTACTGCAGTCAGGAAGGTGATGCCATTTTCCATTTCTATCTAATTAAAACATCATAAAAAGGATCTTTGAAACAAATATATATCTCTTAAGTTAGAAAGGATACTGACTAAGCATTATTGAAAGGCACAGACCGTGATGACAGCTGCTCTGCTGGGGAACTGTAAACATTTCTTTTCAGTTTTGGAGAAAACATGTCAGTATCAAAGGAGCATCCAAGGAAGTCTTGGAAGGCCAGTCAATGGTGCGAAACATACCGATATACATCCCCCAATCTGACATACACGCATCTTCAGGAGGCTTGAGACAAAAACATTAAAAACTTTAATAATATCATGGTTAAGCCTATAAGTGTCAACTAATTAAAACTTATTTTGATAATATAAGCAACGGTACAATGTGCTCTCACAATGTAAGCTACACTTGAATTCAACACCTGACTATGTTAACGCAGCATACGCTCGCCCTTTCACCTGTGCTGCTGAACCCCTGTGGTAAATTAAGCCTGCGGCAGCTTTACCGTGACAGAGACAGCCTTCGCAAATCATGAACTCCATCACCCCAGAAATGCGTTTCCAGAGTAAGGTATAAAACAAAATTTGAACCTATTTTGCCACCCTTAAGTAAAACAAGTGACCATGTGAAATCCAGGTGCATCTAATAAAGGTGAACACTCTGCCTCTTAACTGTATTGCTAAAGCAGTGAACTTGATATCCACCTGTCTTCAAACTGCGGGGGCAAGAGGCAAGTTTTGCGATGCGAGGGTGGGCTTGCGCTCGCACTCGAAGCGGTTGGTGTCCTAGGCACTGTCATACTTCCGCAGGGCGTCCTCCAGCTTGCTGGTGATCTTCTGGAAGAAGCCAATCTGCTCTCGTAGGTATTGCTGCATTTGGGCCCGAAAGTCCCGAACGCGGATCTGGTGGAAGTGCTGCATCTCGGCCAGCGTGGCAAAGGAGATGATGTTGCAGCGCTCACGGATACCGTCTGCCTGCGGGCGCTCCATCTTACCCTCCTCCGCATGCTTCTGGCTCTCCTTCACCTTGGTCAGGGCACCTGTGGGCCAAACGCAAGGTCAAAGGTCAGCAAAATCAGGGAAAGCAAACTGAACCGCACTGATCCGTTTACAGTAACTTCTGTGCCAGGAGGATTCAGGGATGAGACCATGTTTAGAGTAACTGAACGAGGGAGGGTCTTGGCAACATCTGCTCACTAAATAGCAAAATGAACAGCAGCAGCACTTGTTTCTTTCCATCAAAATTGCACTTATTCTTTCACTACTCCAATACAATGTGATACAAGTACATTTACACTTATTTATAAATGAAAGGCTTTATTTATAAATAAAATGCTGTTATACCAAAACAAAACACCCAGAAGGGAAACCAAATGCAACTATGATCTACATGGATTTAAATACCTACAATATCAATAAGGCTTTGATGGCAATATAGATTTCGTCAAATATGTTAAACAGTTAAGTAAATGACATCCAAATAAAAGAAGCAATAGAAGTGACAAACAGAACTGCAAGACTCCATGAACTCCCGGTGCCTTTTGCCTGTTGTAGCGTTGATAACACTACACAGAGCTCATTGGAAGTCGCTTTGGGGAAAAGCATCTGCTAAATAAATAAATGTAAATATAATTTAAATGTAACCATTTGTAAAGGTTGCCGGGCAAAGCAGTGTGCTCCTGTTCCTTCATATTTCACTGCAGACTCTCATTTGTCATCTCGTGCGTCTGTCCACTGCAGAGTCTAAGTACGCAAGCCCAATGTTCGGAATGGCATTTGCCTTTTTTCGGTTTCAGTGAGAAAGCCCCTTAAATGGCCTTATGGGCGCAGAAAGAAAACAAACATTTTTACTTCTGAACTGTTTCTGAATCTATTTCCAGATAGAATGTCATCAGTAATATCAAACTATGTGGAATTTGTCTCAAATTGTTTGTAGACAAGAACTAAATCTGTATTCATTTTTTTCAAAATGTCAAAATGTTTCAATGAGAGGATTGTGGCGTTGGCGATGCTGTCCGTAGCTGAACACATCACCCAGAAGACGACAACAACGCTCTTTCACATCAGTAGAGGAAGTTTCCCATTAATCAAAAACGTCCATCCTTTTGAGCTCACAGGAAATAAACAAAATCTTCGAACAGCTGCTTTAGGCCGCGTGACTTCGTCTTGGACTCCGCGAAGATGCACGCAATGGCAGCAGTGGTGCGAGCGGCCACGGGGGTTTGAGTCGAGGAGCTCGCGGTAAGAGAGTCCTCATCCTGCCGCAGCCCAGGAAATAGATGCAGACAATGAAGAGAAACCACAAAAGACCAAACAAAACTCACTTTATCAATCACAAAAAAAAAAAAAAGTCAAGAAAAAAAAATCTGCAGCACGTGAATGGTTGTCAGCTGACTTATCACACAAGTGATCAGAGGAAAAACATCCTGTTGTGGATTCCAAAGCCCTTTCCAGCTTAGAGCGCAAAACCACAGCATTTCTCAACAGGTGAACCACTAACCGCGATTACACTGCCGCCTTGTATGGCTGAGGGGACCCTCTGTCGCAAACCCACTTCCCTTGAGCAGGTGTATATATACACACACACACTTGACTACCTCTATATGTAAGGGTCTCAACTGCACATCTCCGGCACTCTGCCCGTTTCGCGTGCCTTTCCTCCCATGCTTCCACGCTTCAAGTGCCGTTCAGACAAACTGGTAAAGTAACCGGGATCAATTCGCTGTTCCATCCAAGGAAGCCGCGTGTCTTCTGGGAAAAGCTCTGAATCAAAGTGAGCTCCTGAAGAAGTGTTTAATGGATCGATCATTAATAACATGTCCCAGGGTAGCCATGCTGTGTCTTTAATATGATTCTTCTTACCACCTAAATGAGAGTCTGAACATTACTGAACATTGAAACAACACAACAAAGTCCATTTCAGGGAACCAGAATAACGTTCAAGTTTGAGGTATGAACTTCCAAACTTTCTCTGGTAACAAGTTCTGACTTGTCCATTGAAACAGCAGGGGCCGACACACACACACACACACACACACACACACACACACACTTTTAAAGCACCGACAACTCAGTGGAAATTAATACTTTGATCTCTATCTCTTTTTAAAGCTGATTCCATTGTTTAGCTGAAACTTTACCCGAGAACCAGAAGAGTACAAAGGAGGGAGAGCCAAGAAAGGAAATAAAAAAAATAAGTGGTAATGACACAGCATCTTTTCTTCCTAACATTCTCTTTTCAAGGTTTTCCCCATTTAAAAACATTCACTGTAATTTCAGACCGAGTCAGTCAGTCATTCATTCTTTCTTTCATTTTCTGCTTTAGATTCCTTTGCTATGAAAGACAGAAAAAAGTGAACATTTGCAACAAGTGAAAGGCCAACCAACATAAAGACATTCTTGTGCTTTGCAACCGAGGCGAGCATCCTTGGCAACCACACTGTTTATTCATGTCTGCATAGACGATTTCCAAGCCACGAGGAAAATGAAAGCCATGAGTTACAATTACAGGCTCAATTGCTCCATTGCTTTTGTTTTAGCAGCCCAAGCATGAGCCTGTTACCTTCAGCAGGTAACATTATGGGTGCGGGGCATGCAAAACGCGACATACCGAATATTCGGTACCCAATGTACCCTCTGCAGCTGAAAAGCATAGTAGTGATCAAGTTACCATAGTTACGAAAGATTTGGATTGCCTCGGCCTGTGTGGGACACGTGAAGCCGTTTTCTTTTCTTTTTTTTTTTTTTTTTTGAGCAATGACACATGCAAATTGTCTGATGTATGAAGGAGATGTCGGTGATGGGGCACAGGGCTACATTCCTCCGAAGAGACATTTGTGTTTCTGTTCCTGTTCCCAGCCCTCGCCCTGCGATGCTGAGCTGTATGTCTGGGGGCCGAGTCTCCTCCCCTGCATTTGCCCCACATGCCTCAGGCTTCTGCAAAGTCACATGTGGGTCTCGCCTCACTGTGGCAGAGGCGAGGAGGTGGGCCAGTTGTACAATATGCAACGCATCTCGTTCCACCACTTAGCCAATGCATGTATTTGCCAGAGCAGCGATGTCACAGCTTACACTCTCACGACCCTTCTTATCTACCTGGTTGATTCAGTTACGCATGGGGTACAGCCACAGGGACCCTTCCTGGGAACCTGATCCAGTAACCTTCTGGAATTTAAGTTCAGTAATGGGGTTCTTGATGCTCTCCATCTTGTGCATCTCGTAAAACTGCCGATGAGGAAGCCCATGACATGCTGACGCAGAGCTACGAGTCACAACAAAGGCCATCGACTGAACATTACTAACTAATTTTGGCTGCCAGCAGTTCAACTATGTCAAGTGGTCATGTGACGAAGTAGACCATTTCCAGTTAACCCCTAAAAACTGGAAGAAGCATATTTCACATACACACATTGTCTGAAACCGCTTGTCCCATGCGGGGTCGCGGGGAGCCGGAGCCTAATCCGGCAACACAGGGCGTGAGGCTGAAAGGGGAGGGAACGCACCCAGGACGGGACGCCAGTTTGTTGCAAGGCAAGAAGCATATTTGTTGCAATTAATTCAATATAGTGTAGTGCAAGACCTGACACACTTCACTCTCAAGGAAGGGAAAAAATTACTAACATTTATATGGTTTCAGGAACAAAAAGCACTATAAAAGATTAGAAATTACCTTACTGCCAATGATGAGTGACAGTGTGAGTGATAGCGAAAAAAATGAATACGGCTTTACAGTGAGTGACAGAGAGAGCGTGTTCCACTGATGTATGGATGAGTGACCCATGTAAGTAGTGTATCTAGCAGTGTAAATCACCTTGGCGAATAAATCGATATTGGATCAGTCTGGCCAGAACTGACTAAGTGTATGAGATATTGACGCAATTACCGAAACAACAGTTGCAACACATCTTCCGATACTGTCACAAGGCAACACCCAGTGAGGACTTTCCACTCAAAGGGAAAGATCCGTCTTGGCGTCACCGTAACAAGGAAAGGCACGTTTACGGAGGCACTCCTGCGACACAAACACTCGTGTGGGGAATGGAGTCAACGAACGCAGACAAAACAGAGCTGCTGTACCTTTAATGATAAAATAAACAACATGCATAATAAATAATGATCATACTGGAGTTTACATAAACGGTAACAGTTCTTGTCCATGTCACCATTAATAGGTCGAGACAAGAAGTTAGGGATGCGGGGAGGTGGTGTAGCAGCAAAACATGCTTCACTACTCATGTCACGTTCAGGAGTTAGACTACTTTTCATTGCTGAGTAACTAATGAGCAGACAGTTCAAAGTTCAAATAAACAGATACAGCACTGTATGTTCTTGAGCAAGACAAGAAACCTAGATTGCTTCTGTACGAAGGGCGTAGGATTCACGTTATCTGCTAACAATTTCACAGAAATACACGTACGTTTGGCGGGTGGAGCAAATTTAGTGGGTAAAACATGATGAATAAGACGACGGAAACGGGAAACAGAAAAACCAACCAGCATACAACTATAAAGGGGGAGAGGGAGTGGGAAAGAAGTGGGCCTAGACTCGGTGCCCTAACTGGGGTTCTTAGTCTGCTGGGCTTCAGCTTCCTTTCCAGCAGCACAGAACTGAAACTTTGTGGTTAAGTGCAGACAATTTTCAACCTTCTACAACGTTCAGGTATTTTTAGAAACAAACTTCTTGTGTGTCATACTTGGAGAATTTGTCCCCCCCCCCCCGCCTTAAGTTACCATCAAGAACGGGTCACAGTGTTCACAGTAAGCAGAAGCATCGGAGTTCCAAAAGCGCAAAAATGACCCAACTCCCAAGGTGAAAAGGACAGGGAAGGAAGAGGAGAACGGGGGCTGTGGGACCCCGGCCTCCAGCTCTGCCAGGAAAACCTTGTTAAGGCCTCAGATGCATTCAAGGCCACAGTTAGGACTGAAAGCCACTTTTACGCAGTTGCCGCAATCCCGGTGTTCAGATTCGTGTCGACCCTGTGCCGGGAAACACCGCGAGTCAGAGGAAGCCTTGCGCGCTTCACCAGGACCGATCACTCTCTGATGATCCTTCAAGATGACAGACCTCCAGAAGTGTTTCTCCTGCTACGTCTGCATGTTGAAGACCAAACTAAAACAAAGAAGCCACATAAAGCAGACTCAGTACCGACCCTGGGTATTCATCAGAAGTGGCACGTTAAACAGCGGCCTGCTGAGTTTACGACGTAGCTTTACCGTGGAATAAACGCACTCAGAATCGAGCAGCGGTGGCACAGAGGGCTACACAAAAAATCAGGGGGGGGAAAAAAATGCAAAACATCACTGAGGTTATGCAAGCGGCAGGCTGGCTCCTAAACTAGAAGAGAGCGCGCCCACATTCGGCCCTTTGTGGCGAGCGGTGGGAGGCGGCGAAGTACCGCTTGACACGTCTTAAGGCCACAGCCTCCCCCTAATAAAGGCCAACGTGAGTGAGGCAGTGTGCTGGGTCGAGAATTCAGATGTAAAGGCCCGGATGGAGGGACACAAGGTCATTCAGCCCCCGGGCTCCAAAGCGAAGCGCAAGATGAATTCAGGGAGACAGAACGCGCGCGCGCGCGCGCGCGCGCACACACACACAGTGTCTGTTTTCATGGTCAGGAAAAATACCACACTGGGCAGGAGTGGCGCTCCTCGCGAAGTGCAGCTCTGGCCATGGCCTGCATTTTAACTTGTACTAATTCTTCATCAGAGTGTTTCGCCTTCACTCTCAGCAAGTTAATATGAATGCTTCTATTATTACACCAAACCCGACACGTTTTCAGCGAAAAAGACAGCCGGGCGTAAGTCTGTAGGCTAAGTACACACGCAGATTAGTCACAAGGAGTTCGCACTTTCTCTACAGATCTTTGCCAATTCTACAAACACCTCGCAATGACATATATGTTCTTATTCTCAGAACTCAAGATCAAAACAAATACACGTTGCCTCCGTAAGATATGAAAAGGTTTTCTGAACAGTGCGACAAACCGTTGCTTTGAAAGTCAGAGACTGCTTTGACAAGTGTATTTCCTGCTAGTCTGCAAGCAGAAAAGCCAAGCCCCCCCCACACACACACACACACACAGAGTCTGAAGCCGCTTGTCCTAAGCGGGGTCGCGGCGAACCGGAGCCTAACCCGGCAACACAGGGCGTAAGGCTGGAGGGGAGGGGACACACCCAGGACGAGACGCCAGTCCATCACAAGGCACCCCAAGCAGGACTCAAACCGCAGACCCACCAGAAAGCAGGAACTGGCCAAACCCGCTGCGCCACCGCACCCCCTAAAGCCAAGCCAAGAAAAATTTAATGGTTTCATTCACCAGGGTCAACAATCATTGGTCTGGCTCCTGGTCTCTATAACTGCCCCCTTTTTTTTTTTTTTTTGGCTTATCATTCAAATCCAACTTCATCTCCTCTCAAGCACCGCAATTTAAGGTGAGACATGGCAGCTTCTTTATTCCATAAACACCAAGGAAAACACATGTGATAAAGGAGCACCCAAAATATTAAGCTACATTTGTGGCAACAGTCTGCATGGTATGGGTGTTTATTGTAAGTGCTCGCAGTTGAGACACATGAGCTGCAGCAGGAGTGCACACACACTGATTTCTGCGTTTCCTACTTCAGTGGGTAAAAGTGCAGCTTGTGAAGCGTCGTACCAACCAGACAGCAAAGAGTTGGTTGCCGTTGTGTTTATTTTAGTTTGGTGAATCTGATGGGTTGGGAATGGTCCTGACCCACGGCAAAGGGCCCTCCCAACCCCGTGCGGAGGACGACAAAACACAGATTCGAGGAGAGGAGGAAAAAAACTGGATCGATAGCAAACCAGACAATAAAAGAGGCACACAAAGCCAGTCAGTCATAAAAACATGTGCTTCTCTGCCAAGCACCTGATGAAGAGGATGTGCATGTGACCACCCCTATTCATTCAGCCACTAAATCTAAGCAGGAAACGTGGCTCCCGAAAGGCAGTCCCTTTCAACAGCTGTGAACGGCAGCGGCCCGGCGCACTTCGCACCATTTCCTCGGCTTCTCTTAGTGACACAGGGCAGCGTGACGGGGAAAAAGCTCGGAGCTCAATCCGAGCGATTACCGCAGCGGCCTCTTGCCACACACCCATGGCTCTGGACACCGCTCCGCAACAGAAGGCGATACCAGACCCAGTCAGGAAGCGCAGTTACCAGGCAGCAGTTGAAAGGAACTGCAGTGATCCACCTCTGAAGATAATCCGGTATTAAAAGTTTAGATGCCTGCCACACGGAGACAAAGTGACACTGTAAAGCACATTACTTCAGCCACGGATGGACTGTACTTCGCATCTGATGGGACAGAAGTTTGATGTACTGGAAAATACATTTACCTGTTACCACTGGGCTGCGGGTTTCAACCCCAAGAACAAACACTGTAACGGCGAAATCTGAAGATCTACACAAGTGTACCCTGCAATAATATGTCCGTCTACAGACCTAGGCCTTCTTCTCAAGAGGCTTGGTTACAAGCCTTTATTTTCACGCGTATTATTATTCTTTATTTAGCTGATGCCTTTTGTCCAGGGTGACAGCGTCAACTTAAACAATGATATAATGGATGAGAACAATGGCACAGTTAGCAACCATTCAAAGTGCCAATAAGTAGGAACGCAGAAAACATTTCTCACATGAGATTCCTCCATTTCTTTACCTACAGCATGACAAGACAGCCCCATCAGAACAGGTACTGCAGTAGGAGAAAGCACAGTCAAGAGGTTGTAGAGGAAATAGATGTGATTTCTACAAACGAATCTTTGATTAACCACTGCCCTTTTAGGGACTGAACATACGTACATACATGAAGTTTACTTACACACAGACACATGTTTAAATATACATAACGATATGCTGGACCAGGTGTAAGGCTGCAGAGAGGGGACTTTCTGGTTTTATTCGCAACTAAACTGACAGAAAAATCTGAATTCAAGATGCATAATAATCTATATAAATTCTGTACCCCTCTTTCGATAGCAGGACTTCACGGACAATAGTAGCTGAACACATTTCCTTAACACAGCAGTTTTTGTCCCTCTTAAGTATGTGTATGTCTGTCTCAGTTTTAATGTTGGTCACCCAGTGTTGCTGCTGTTGGGGAACGGGGGGGACCTGTTAAACTAACTTCGTCCTCTAAAAGAGGAAACGGGTGCACAGGCTCAGGAAAGAAAAGAACGAACCAGAAAAGCCCTGTCAGATGCAGTAGACTCCCCAGTACAGTATACGACTGCTATCATCAAAATTCTCCCTCCCCTCGCAGTCGATAAGTCTCCTGGAAAGGAAGTCTCAGAAATTACAACTAAATCCTTTATCCCACCGACAAAACAGAAGTCATGACACACCTGCGTGCCAACCCTCGTTTTTACTGGGCAGGAAAGGGACATTTGGGACAAGACGGACTCTACCATATACTTGACCAGTTTCATCCCTTGTCTGTCCTTGCAACACAGAATAAGAGCGCGGTAACCGGATTGGAAAAGCTGACACTCCACGTCCGCGTAACCCAATACGGTGCTGAGAGCTTCGCAGACAGACCTGAAAAGCCATATGGGTGCATGGTTTAGTTAGTTCTGAAGCTGAAAAGCAACACAATGAAATTATCTTCCTGATCCCATAACACAGAGCTACAACAAAACAGAGTATTAATCCCTACCCCCCTAATCCCTGCACAGGTAGAGTCCTTCAGGATTAAACCTCTTTAGTGGATGTCACATCTTGAGATTGGGCAGAAAAAATGTTCTCTTAAAGATGCCAGAAGATTCTTTAACTAGAATGGGGAAAACAAAGTTGAATCGAAATACACTTTACACCTCCTTCTGCAGCTCAGGACCGACACTTTCATTATAGGACATACAAATGTAAAAGTCTTAAAAGGTCACCATTTACTTACTCTCTGTCTAAATTACACTGTTCCTCTGAAAGAGCCATAATTCGCTCACAGGCAACTTTAGGGCCGTTACTGATGAGCTTTCACACTCAGTCCATTTTAGTGCGATCAATCTCAAAAACGACTTGGGTTACATAACCAGAGCAATTTAAAACTGCTAAACAAAGGCCCGTTACAGAGTATTGCACTACCATTTCTGCAGGATGAAAGAGAAACGTTACTCAGCGATGGTAGAAGAATCTTATTTCAGACCACATTAGCAATAAGCATTGTAAAATTTAAGACATAGCCTATAACACCTAGGACTAAAAGACAGCATCTCCAGCTACCATTCCAACACACTGTGCATCTGAATGCAGATGTATCGCAAAATCATCTGGACTCAACATAAATAAATAATTCTCAGTCAGTAAACAACATGTGTAAAAATATGAACGCAACGGAAGTAAATTCATACAACCCGACAAAGCAGAATGGTTGAAATGAAGACTGAGTTCTGATGTAAACCAGCTTTCAAATAAGACATTGCATTTTGGGGGGAAAAGGGGGAAGAAAAAAAAAAAAAAAACGAAAAAAATTCCAGGTAATGATGTGGTTAAAGTTCCTGCCTCGCACTCAAAGTACTGAGGTTCGAATACCACTTCCTATTGTAGTATCCTTGAGCAAGGCACAAACCTCAAATCACTTCAGTAAAAATTAGCTAGCTGAATAAACGGGGAGAACATTTTAAGTCGCTTAAGAGAAAAGCATCAGATAAGTGAATAAATATATTAAAGTGTACACAAAAGGACAAAAACAGGTATACTTTTACAGCTATGGAGTATAAATAAGAGCCAATAAAGTATCAGAACTCAGACCACGAGCAAAGTTGGTTTCCACCAGCTTTCGTGCAGAACCAGCCAGGTCTGACGTCAAAATTAGAAGCTGGGGTTAAAAAAGGCTGTGAAACTTTAACGGCAATGTGTATGCTTCCATGTCTCACTGAGCCTGACAACCATCTGCACTCTTGCTTATTTCTACCACCAGATCACGCGTACGTCAATAGCTCAGTCCTCATTTCTGCAGTCGCTGTGGTGATGCCGACTCTCCGTCGGCGCCGGAACCCCTTTAAGAGCCGTTTAAAGCAGATTTGCGGTACGTTACACTAGAGGGTGATTGCTCAGTCACAGCAGGGACATTCCTGGCAGACCCCCCGACTCCAACGACGCACGTGGAGCAGGGGGGAGGCCGAGCGGCTGAACGATGATCACCTGCACAACCAGAAACCCCCACAGCACCAGCGGCGGAGGCAAAGAACCATCCATAATGACACTAATTACAGAGCGAGCACTATCTTATATTCCTCAGCGACTGGCAGAAGCAACAGCAAATGAGCATATTTCTGTTTCATATGCAGCATCATCCTGGAAAGAAGGCAGCTGAAGGAGCAGCAGGAGCTTTAGGCTATGGAAGGACTACACTGATCTAATTCTAACCACTTAATTGCGCATATTAAGTCAAATCCGCGGTTACTTGTGCCTATTTATCAGCGTTTGAAATGAAATTCAGGATATTACTGCGAGTCGGACACCTTTTAAGGAGCGATGCACCAGGGGGACAGCTGGTAGTGTAGTGGTGAGCGCTACTGTCTTTGGGTCCAAAGGTTGCAGGTTTGATCCCCACCTCTAGCTGTAGTACCCTAAATTACCCCAGTAAATTATCCAGATGTGTAAATGGGTAAGTAATTGTTTGCTTGTAATAACTGTAACCTTAGGAGAAACGCATCAGCTAGGTGAATAAATGTAATACAGTAAAGGAGCATAAGTGTAGGGCAGCAGGTCACAAGGTGTCGCAGCAGGGGACACTGCTTCGCTTCCTGAACCCGGTTGATTCAGCTGTATAAACAAAACGTTGGCTCGCAATACAACGTGACGATAAGACTAACATCAACACCAATATCGATGCAGGTGGAGAGGAGCTGCACACCGAGGCTTGCAGTCGGCCCACCGAGCACTTGGCACAGAAAAACGCCCACTGTGCCAACATCGTGTCGCTTTTGTTCTTTGTAACTTTTCCACAGCCAGGGGAAGGAAAGAAAAAAAAAAACAACACCTCTTAATGCTGGAAACACTTGTCATGCCTGTCATTCCACTTGCAGAAAAATGACTAAATAAAAACGGTCGTTCAGAACACTAATGTGCATTTTATACGCATTTTGCGCAACTTTTGCTGCGTTTGACGACAACTTATTGACAAACGCAGCAAAAGTTACCCAAAATGCCAGCTGAAGCCCAGCTGTTCAACAGTCTGCCTACTGTAACTATTGCGGCACGGCGTACGACACAAACGCCTCGCCGGGATGTTACTGTCGTTTCACAGCGTCTCTCTATTCACCAAACCACAGACGTTTAACACTGCAGTCCCCACCCTGATTTCATGTACTCTGAACAATTCGGCTGTGAGTCACGGTTTGTTTCGGCCCTGACCTTAACTGCTCCCCAACACATGGCAAAAAGTTACCGAAAACACCAGCGACGAGGTTTAATAGCTGCGATGGAAGCACAGCTAACCGATCTACACGACGAACCTGACGCTTGCCGTGGGGTGAGCCGCACGATACCGCAGCTGCAGCATTTTGATGTTTCAACCAGCAATATTCTTTTTGTTAACAGACAATGTAACTGTGACACAGTCAAGAGATTCGCGAAGATTTAACATTAATAGAAGTTCTAACGGCCACGCGTAACAACTGAAATATTTACATTTATTTTATTGATGCCTTCCTCAAAAGCGACTTACAACGTAACATTTCTGCAGCCGGGTAGTTTTTACTCTAGCAATTACATATCTAGCGGACGCTTTCCTCCAAAGAAAGACTTACAACGTACAAACTTAGTTATTTACCCATTTATGCAGCTGGGTAATTTTACTGGAGCAAATTTAGGGTAAGTACCATGCTCAAGGGTACTACAGCAGGAGGTGGAATCTGGCCCTGGGACCGAGGAGCAGAGGGCAGCTCTAATACGCTACCTACTTACCTGTCACTTGAGCGTCATTCGCCGTTACGCAACGGACCAGAAAAAAAAAAAACCAAACACACCGCAACGGTCTCATAGTGGGTGACCCCGCAGACACACGTGGCTCTGTGCGGAATGAACTAAGGAGGAGGAGGACGATGGGAGACGAGCGAAGAAAAGAAAACATGCACGCTGTGGTTAAAAAACGTTACCTTTCTGCACGTGAATTATGTCTGGATAGTTAGCGAGGTGACCCTGGTAGAGAGCCAGGAGGTCCAGCATAGGATCCACATCGTGCCTTGACTGGTCAGCGAAATACTCTCCGATGGCATCGTACGCATCACCCGTGTACGCGATTGCATGGTTCAAACCGGCAGAGTAGGCCTGTTGGTCCAGCTCGAAGGCCTGGCTGAGGATTTTGAAGGACTGCCCCACCTTCTGATACTCCTTCTTAAACCCCGCAATCTGCTTCCGGGCAAACTCGCTGAGGGTGGCATTGACCTGCAACACGCTGTCGTCCATCTTCTTGGTGAAGGTCTTGAAGCCGTCGATCTTGCTCTCCACGTCCTGCAGGTCTAGGGGGGCCGCAGGCGTGCTGATGGTGAGGAAGAAGTTGGCGCCCACCATCTCATCCTTTTCCGCCTTTCGCTTCCCTTGTTTCCAAGCCTTCTCGTCCGTGCTGCTGCAGGTGAGGAAGTGCTGAAAGACGTCGCAGCGGGCCAGCACTGGGTGACTGGTCATGTGGTTCATCCACCATATCAGGCCTTTCCTCCGCTTGGAGATGAAGTCCTCCTCAAACCTGCCGGTGGCCTGCTTCTCGGGCAGGTGAGGGACCGAGATCACCGGGAACTTCTCCACCAGGCGGGCGTAGAGCCAATCGAAATGCTTGTACCTCCTGTGCACCTGGCTCTGCGTGTGGCTCGGCGTCAGTTTATACGACATGTAGCTCTTCATGCCCTTGAATTTGGTTTGCTTGGTCGGGTCGTCGATGGAGCACGCGAACGGGTACGGGTTCTCCTGCCACTCGGGTCCGTACTGGCCCGTGACGACGCAGATCTTGTCCCCGTCCTTCACGAAACCGGACGCTTCGCCCAAGACGAAGGCCTCGCCGCCCGATTTCACGAAGGTGGAGAAACGGTTGAGGTTCCTGCCCACCGTGGCCGAACTCTTTGCCTGAGGTGCGCTCCCGCCTCGGGGCATCGAGGAGGTGGACACGCTGTAGTTCATCCCCGCGGCAGGGCCGTTCCCGTCGTAGTCCGGATAAGCGCCCCCCACGCCGCCGGGGTCGTCCGCCACGGTGGAGCTGTCGTCCCAGTCGTCGTCCCAGTCGTCGTCGCTGCCCTGGCTGGGCTGGTAACTCGGCGGCTGCTGATGCTGATGCTGCTGCTGCACGGGAGCCGAGAAGCCGGGGAAGCCGCCAGCGGTGGCCCTAGAGAGGCTCCCCTCCGCGACGTGGGACCTGTACGGGGGCTCGTAGGGCGCGCCGGGCACGTTGGCGTACCTCGAACCCTGGTAGCCGTCGGGCGCACCGCCGTAGCTCGGCGCCGGGCTCTTCAGGATCTCCACGTAGGAGGCAGGAAAGAGCCCCCTCTCCCCGCGGCTGTTCACCCCCTCCAACCAGCCCTCGATGTCCTGCTCGCAGTACAGGGTCACCATCTCGTTCTCGCGCACCGAGATCTCGCCCGGGTTCTCGGAGTTGAAGTCGTAGAGAGCCCTCGCGCGGAGCGCCATGGTTGCGGGGTCGCGGGGGTGGGTGAGTGAGTGAGTGAGTGAGTGAGCGGGTGGGCGGCGCGAGCGCGGACGAACGCGCGGCTCCCGTCCGGGCGAAGCGCCGAAGCTCCCGGCAAAACTCGCACACAACAAGTCAAGACAAGTGAAGTGAAGTGAGGAGACTTTCCAGCCACTAACTAAGCCAACTAATCTCCGGACGCGATATGTTGTCCCGGTGATACTGCAGACAAAGCACACAAACGCGAAACACGGTATTATCCCAAGAAAGGCTCTTTCGTCAGGAGAGAATGAGAAAGCGCAGAAGCAGCGCGGAGCGGTCCCGTCCCTTGCGCGCGAAGTTGGAGCGCGAGCGACTCCTCGCTCCAGATGCCATAGGCTCTGAGGAGCGACCGCGGCACCGACCGCACGTCATCAGCCTGAGTAATCGAGGGCGGAGTCGAGCGGGACGATCGGTCAGGCAACACGAGTCGACCGCAGCCGGCAAAAAACGAAGGCGGAGATGTGGACGTAAAAGCCGCTGCGTGGCAGTATGAGCAGCGAGCGCCTCAGAAAGCGAACAACTGCACACACATACACACATATACATATATATATATATATGAACAGGATTTTGGAGACTTTGCAAATATGCCACATTGAAACAGCCTGACTGAAGGTTTACCGCATTCCCTAACGAAATTCTGACATCTTTTCCCCTCAAACATCTGCCTCAGTATTAAAAAATACCACACACGGTTGTGCCTTTTCACTCTTTTTTCTGGTTTTCTGTTAAAGTCAGCAGAGGGTTTCGTGTAATGTCCAGTGTTGGACATTAGGTCAAGCTAGTATTCCACCTTAATGTGGCCACTGCACCGGAATTAAAACTGAGAAGACAACACGCCTTCAGAGTTTATATTTTGTATTAACATTTTCTCAGGCGTCTCTGATTACTTGGTTTATTAAAACTTGGCAATTTGGGTGAGCCGGTTCCAGTTTGAGAGACAGGCCGACATTAAGTCAAGTCTCTAATATAATATCTGTAATCTATGGGTTAATAGCTAATAATGCTAATGCTCAGCGCAGCACAGGCCGCCCCTCAACAGTTCTTTAAACTGCTCTTAAAACACGTCTAAAAAAATGATGTCGCTGCCGAGGCTCTGCGATACATCTTGGTGTCAGAGCGACACTTAACATACTAGCGCTATTTGTAGAAACATGAAGTAAGCGGCTTGGGGTAAAAAGAATGTTCCGTTACGTTTTATCGCACTCTCCATTTTTAGGAGTTTACAGAAGATGGATAACCAGTAAAAAAATGCTCTAACGTCTCAGAAAATACCTTCATTGGCAAAACTAGCCACTTGATGGCTTTTATACGGTAAGTTAGTATTGTTCAAATAGTTACGATTATTGTTTAAATATTTATTACTTGTGGCAGCATAGTGCCTGGGTGGTGCAAGAGGGCATGGGTTTGATCCCTGCTTGGTCTGTGTGGAGTTTGCATGATTCCTCCAGGTGCTCTGGTTTCCTCCCACCATCCAAAGACATGCTGTACCAGCCCATACCCTATTCACCAAGGTGACTTACACTGCTAGATACACTACTTGCACTGGGTCACTCATTCATACATCAGTGGAACACACTCTCTCTCTCTGTCACTCACACACTATGGGGGAACCTGCACTGCATGTCTTTGGACTGTGAGAGGAAACCAGAGCACCTGCAGAAAACCCACACAGACATGAGGAGAACATGCAAACTCCACATACACTGAGCAGGGGATCAAACCCACGTCCTCTCACACCACCCAGGCGCTGTGAGACAGCAGCGGTACTCGTTGTGCCACCCACCGTGAACATAGTGTTCATTGGATGCTGCTCTGGGGAAAAGCATCTGCTAAATGAAGTAACATATTTGTAGTCTGTTTTCTTTTGCGTCTGTAAAAACTTTACCTTTTCCCTTAATGCAATGATAAAACAGGAAACTTGCAAAGAACGAATTTCACGCAGCCATAATCTGCAAGTGTCCATCCATCTGATGCTGCCAGATGAATGTGGGTGACACAAAGCAGTGGTTCCACATCCTGGGCCTCCAGGAGTCATCATCGGCCCTCAAGCGGGTCACACCATCTTATTAAGACCTGTAAAGTAAACCGTGTTTCAGATCCCACCTGGATGACAAACCCAGTCGAACAGATGTTTGTTCCAAAAGCCAAGTCCTTTCTTAAAGCATCATGTCAATGCATTGCAATCAATTGCGTGACACTGACACACCGACAGGGGCTCCTGTTGCTTTCGCAAGTTTAATGGGGATCAAAACCAGGCAGAGAACTACACAAGAGAGATTCCGTGATAAAAAAGTATTTTCTGAAAGAGCGGCTTCATGAAACTTTAAAATAAAAGGCAGGGTGAACAATAATCACACAAGTTCCAAATATTAGACAAAAACACTGATTCCAAAGGCCTAATTTTGTCAAATCGGATTTTATGTAATAAGTAATAAACACACACACATTTTCAGAACCGCTTGTCCTATACGGGGTCACGGAGCCTAACCCAGCAACACAGGGCGTAAGGCCGGAGGGGGAGGGGACACACCCAGGACGGGATGCCAGTCCATCGCAAGGCACCCCAAGCAGGACTCAAACCCCAGACCGACTAGAGAGCAGGACTGTGGTCCAACCCACTGCGCCACCGCACCCCTCTTGCAAGTAATAAACAGAATGTCAATTTCCAAACTGTAACGTAAGACACTCAACCGCAGACTGAGTTGTAATAAATGAGAAATTTTTTACCAACGTGCGTACAGAGCGATAAATGAGCATAAAATTGCAAGATCTGACAAATACCGCCATCTAGCGGTTATTCATAGCATTGACTAATTGTGTCACCGCTAAATGAGGGGTTGCAGTAAGACTTTACTGTACGTGCAACTAGTAGCGGGTCCCGTCCATGTACATCTCAGGTGTCTATAATTACTTGGTATATTAAAACTTGGCAAACTATATTAAAACTATAGAAAATGTTTCAGTTTCATATACATATTAAATGTTTTCCAGACACTATACCAAATTCCTTGTTGTGCTGCAGAGATTTTAACTTAAAAAATAATATTTATCCACTGCACTTTATTAGTCTGGAAGTCATCACAAAAGATAATTGATTTCAGCACAAGTGGATTTATTAATTATCTTTAATGCAGGTTTTAGGTGACCCTCTGACTTTGTCACTTGCCATCCAGAAAAGTGGCTTTAAAATTATACAATGGCAGGAGAAAGATGATCCCTGATTTTTCAGTGACTGGTACAGAGCTTTATGGAGACCACCAGACAACCCCAGTGTAAATCCCCACAGTGACAAATTAAATATTTAAGAGCAGAACTCCTGCGAGGACAATTATCCGTCAGGCTTGATGCATCACCTACCAAGCTGTGCTGTAAATATTTAGATGTGTTAACCGAGTCCAGTCCCTCTATATAAATACTACAATGACAACACTCTCAAAAACAGTACATTATCCAGACTCGAGCTGCTTGACTTTCTTTATTTATTTATATCCCATGTGCTTGTGAAAGACGTTGCTGAAGAATTCAGCACAGCATCTATGCTCGTTGGGTGTATATGTAATTTTAATCAATGACATTCACTGGAAGGTTGGCCCTGGGAGGCTGGGGGCATGTGCATAATATGTGCATTTCAGAAACAACCAAAAACTAAATTATAAGACATTGTTTGCTGTTTTCATGTTTTATTATGTCTATGTAAAGAAAAAACATCGTAGTGTGGGACAAAAAAACACCAAGTGTAGGAATGCTGGTTTTCCCCTTGTACTTTTTACAATTAAATAATGTGTTGAGTGTATTTGGTGTCACTATGCTGTTTTCGTACCACCATAAATCTCACTTCATGGCTGTTCTTTACAGTCTAGTGCTTTAGTAAAGGAACTAAAGAGATTAATAATAACCAGTGTAAGTTACAATAATAAATAACACATTACAGTGTACTTTCAGTACAGCATTTTTAAATATATGTAAATAGAATACAGTACAAAATTAAACGCATCCCATTCTTAAAAGACTTGCGAAAAGTGTAAAGATACTTGACTATATATATTTGCATATCAGACAGGAACAACACATGATTTTTTTTCTGCAAGTGAAGACTTACAAGAGGTCCATGAGATAATTATACATTAAGATTACACTGAGACGGCACAGGTTATTGTAAAAAAATGGAAAATAAAGCCACGGGAAATAATAAGTGCAAAATTTCCCTAAAAAACACTGTGACTGTTCAACTACATCAAATGATTTATGCAGATACAAATAATGCAAAGAATTCATGAAAAATCCGCTTTTATACGGCGATTAATTTACTGTATGCGCGCACAGAACTGAAGTTGTTATGGGAATATGGAGAATTCCCAGCAATTCTCTCTCTCTCTCTCTCTCTCACACACACACACACACACACACACACACACACACACACACACACACACACACACACACACACACACATTTTTCGATTCTGCTGACCCCGCCCCGCCCACGCGAAACGAAACGAAACGGAGCTCCGTGACGTTTGCGTAACTGGATCCTACGACGTTAACGATCGTAGCGTAAAAATGTCACACCAAACAATTTAATTGATACGAGCCAAAGTAATATGACTATGGTTACAAAAGTGCTCCAACACTTATAAATGCACGCTTTTTAAAAGTTCTACAGTTACCCTTAAACTTCAATATCGAGCAGTATCACCAGTAGACACCGCATACGTCTCAAGCAGGGTCACGTGACATGAGCGTCGCTCGTCACGATATCGCCCGCTCGTACGACGTCTCACTCAAAACACCGCGATCACGTGACGGGGGAGGCTCCCGAAGCGGTTTGACGGCTGATAGAGGCGTGCAGTAACTACGCGGCCTGTCGCGCTGTACGCGTTACCAACGGTGCCATACACGGTGTGCGAGTACAGTATACAGGTACACCTATTCGAGTCCCGGCACCACCGTCACGTGACAGGGGTTGCGCAGGAAACGGCTTCGCAGCTGATGGAGGCGTGTAGCGCGACGTTCTCGGTCAGATGACCGCTCTGCGCGAGAGAAGAGCGAGGCTTCCTATAGTTCCTGTAAGATTATCGCCTGTTGTGCGGAGGCAGGAACGCGTAGCTGGGAGCCGAGGGGCGGTGGCAAGCGCGGCTAGGCGCCTTCTCGACCCCTGAGGAGCTCGGCTAAAGGCACGGCGAAGCTTTGGCAGCGCGGCGGCCAGAAGGAAGGAGCGCGAACATCGGCGGCGCTCGCGCCGGAGCTGAGGAGAGGCGGGGAATACAAAGCGCTCCGTTTTGAATGCATCCGTCACACGGCAGGCAGCGCTCGCGCCAAGAGACACCGCTAGCTTCAGCTTGGCTGTTGTCGCGCTCGTGCCGAAGAATACAGTTGAGTCGGTTGTAACGTCGGGAGCTTCCGACGCGGTGGATACAGATGGATTATCTGGTAGGGTCTGTGTGTTTGTGTGTGTGTGTGTGTGTGTGTGTGTGTGTGTGTGTGTGTGTGTGTGTGCGCGCGCGCGCGTACGTGCACGGGCTGGGCTCAGCCTCAGGCGTGTATTTTCGTGATGTTATCGACGATGCACACTGACTCGCTCGGTATCATCATCACGCCGGTTCGTGCTGTGCTTTCTGTTCTGAGGTAAACGTTTTCGCAGCTTACAGTCGAGCCTCTAGCGGCTTATTAAAAAATATTATTGTCCTTAACACTGAGTGTCGAGTGTCACTCTTCTTGTCTTGTCCGAGACGACTTTTTTACAGTGTTTTACCCTTACCTTGAGTAATTCTAGAACCCAGGAGGACGAAGGAAGGTGTGAAACGTGGTGGTGGTCTGTGCCATGATTGGACAAATTAAAATAGAATTATTAAACTGTTGGGTTTTGCAGCCTACCTTGGTACATGTTCCCTTCAGGCCCTTCTCATTCATTCATTGTCTTCTCTGAGACGGTTTTTCAAGAAACAGCTTTAACAAAAGTGTAATTCAGATACGTTTATGTATGTTGACCATCGGAAACTGCTTGTGAACTTCCAGGTATTGCGAAACTTTCCGTGTGTGTAAAAATCCCACTGCGAGGTAACTGAGGCAACAACACTGATTGTAGCTGGTGAGGGATGTGCTTTTAAATCTATCTATGTGGTAAGACGTCATTTCCAGGAGAACTTGTAAATGTGCTCTTGGATCATTGCATGCACAAAAGCGAAGGGAAATATTATTGTCATGTCTTATAAGTTAGTACTGTACACGTGTAAACCAGTCATTCAGAACTGTTTTGCAGAAAATGCTGCAGCCAGTTTGTCCAAGGCGACACGCAGGAATATGACAGACTAACACTGCGGTTTGTGTAGCTGTCAATCAGTTCTGACTAATCTCCCAAGTGCCTGGCTACTGATGATGATGATGATGATTTCATGCACTCGCTGTGTGGTTCTGCCGTTGTCCATCCTTACCTTTCGGTTAGTTTGATGGAAGAGCGGTCCCATCTGCAGGGAGAACAGCAGATCAACCCACTTCGTAGCTCTTATTCCACCCGTTGCGCTGTCCAGTGCCAAGACAAAGTTCTGTCCCGGGTCCGGGCTGAATGCAGCGGGCGGTAAGGGGGAAACGCACAAAGGGTGTGGGCACGCCTCCTTGTGTAGTCCTTGAGGTGATGTGTGTGTCTGGGGTCTGCTGTTAGAAATTATTTAGGTTGTGCTTTCCTTCAGGTTGCTTTGATGAGGATCTGACAAAAAAGTACTTTAAATCGGCATGTTAATACTTCGGTGGTGTGTAACGACTCGCGGGCATGAACCCCATCTAGGGAAAATAGCCATAAAAAGACAACAAAACACGACGACGCTGCAGAAAAGTTTGACAGCAACTGAAGATGTTACAGCTGTTGTGAATATCAAACACTTCGAACGATGCTGCCAACGCAAAAAAACTTGAAAGGAGACACTGTCCACCACAACTGTACTAATACTTCCATCTGTTAAAGGTTTTGAGTCAAAGGCAATATTAATTTTATGTTTCATAATCCAGGAGGGAGCGCATTAAAACGTAATGTAAAATGTAAAAATGTAAATTCAGAGCAAACAGTTCCTACAGTCATTGCAGCAGTGTTTTAAGTAAGGCGGAACACAGTGATAAATCATTGTTTATATTCTCTTTACTGTAACGTTGGCACCACCTCATAACAGTCGATTGTAAATGGTTCTGCAAGGCAAATACATATTTTTTGCAGCACCTGAACACAGGCAAATCACTACCTTGTGTGCCATAGCAAACACACACACACATTTTCAGAACCGCTTGTCCCATACGGGGTCACGGGCAACCGGAGCCAACCCGGTAACACAGGGCGTAAGGCCGGAGGGGGAGGGGACACACCCAGGACGGGACGCCAGTCCGTCACAAGGCACCCTAAGTGGGACTTGAACCCCAGACCCACCGGAGAGCAGGACTGTGGTCCAACCCACTGCGCCACCGCACCCCCATACGCCATAGCAAACAGTGTCTGCCTAATAAGAACTAAGTTGACTGGATGGACGACATTGATCCTTACTACAAGTACGAGCATTTCATATCTCTGTAAAACCATTTTTTTGTAAACTCCCATTTTTAATTGGATCTGTATAAAGAAAAAAAGACTAGAAGCTGAAAATGGGATATTTATCAAGTCACTGAGCTGATAATATATTTATTGCCAATGCAACTGAAATACCTGAATGAATTTACAAATCACGTTGGCTGCTATTTACTTGATGCTTCAGTCTGTGGTTCCCATGCGAAGCTACGTAAAAATTTTTTTTAAACAACAATGTAATTTTACCGTATCAATTCAGTTACAGGTATAGTGCCCCTCAGCACTGAGTAGGTGGTGGGAACCAAAGCAGGATCTTTCCACTGCAAGGTGCATGCTAAAACCACTAAGCCACCTGCATTCTTGTACAATTCTGTGAAATTACCATCAAATGTAAAGATCAAAAGGCATGATGCTTGTACTCTACTAAGTGTATGTAGTGTCGAGCACCATTGTTCGTTTAAGAGACTACTGGGGAATTATCCCTTTTCAGTGGTTCTCACTGTGTTAAGTGAGTAGAATTCAAAGTCCAAATTAACATAGCAACAAGAATTGGCAATGGATGCTTTTCTGGCAAATACTTCAGCAACAGGGTCTGCAGGAAGTGCAGATGACTAACTTAACAGCACAAATATGATAATCTGAGTGAGGAAAGGATGACCATTTTGATGGCGGAGGCGTGTGCTTCAGAATCACAAAAGTGGCTCTAACTTTGAACTGCAAGGTGGGATATGTGAACGGTACTTTTTTTTTTTTTTGCGGTGTCTTGGTATGTGTGGTGTGTGCTGTACTGTGGCAGAAACCTGGGGGAGGAGTGTCGCTGTGTGGGGCTCCACAGCTTCGTTGCTATTCATAGAGAGCCCATCGGACAGTTCTGCTTTGCACGTCCTTTGGTTCCACGAGAGCTAGCTGAGGAGTTTGTTACAGCCCAAGGGATTCCCTTGTGATGGGTCTGACAGACAGACAGTCACATGTGCATGTGTTGATCCTCTAAGAAGTCACATCTTCTGGTTTCTGGTTTTACTGGAAAATGGTTTTACAGAGACGTGAAATGCTCACACTTGTAGTAAGGATCAATGTCATCCATCCAGTCAACTTAGTTCTTATTAGGTAGACACTGTTTGCTATGGCACACAAGGTAGTGATTTGCCTGTGTTCAGGTGCTGCAAAAAATATGTATTTGCCTTGCAGAACCATTTACAATCGACTGTTATGAGGTGGTGCCAACGTTACAGTAAAGAGAATATAAACAATGATTTATCACTGTGTTCTGCCTTACTTAAAACACTGCTGTGATGACTGTAGAAAGTGTTTACTCTGAATTTACATAAAGCTACTGGTGATGGAATCCAGGACACACTTTCTCAATTTATATGGTACTGCAGGGTTTGTTGTATATTATATGATCCTGAATAATTAATAGGCATGGTTCTTTGCAGTTTCCAAACATAACTGCACACGTTTTAATGCGCTCCCTCCTGGATTATGAAACATAAAATTAATATTGCCTTTGACTCAAAACCTTTAACAGATGGAAGTATTAGTACAGTTGTGGTGGACAGTGTCTCCTTTCAAGTTTTTTTGCGTTGGCAGCATCGTTCGAAGTGTTTGATATTCACAACAGCTGTAACATCTTCAGTTGCTGTCAAACTTTTCTGCAGCGTCGTCGTGTTTTGTTGTCTTTTTATGGCTATTTTCCCTAGATGGGGTTCATGCCCGCGAGTCGTTACATACCACCGAAGTATTAACATGTTTTTGCCAACAATGTTACATATTTTCCGTTAACTGACCACATGACTTGACATGCATAGCCTATGGACAGGAGACACTGCTTGGGTGTATGTCGAAGCCTTAAGACTGGAAATGCGTGTTAAGTTTAGGACCATTGTTCACAGTTTATGAAGACAATGTTAATATGCTCTTTATTTAGAGGCAGCAGGTACTGTTTTTAAAGTATTGAAAGTCATTGCCTTGCAACCCAAAGGCCTTTGGTTCAAATCTCCACTCCTTCTGCACTGTTGATCGAGGTACTTGTCCTCAGTTGACACAGTAAAAATTACACAGTTGTGTGAATGTGTTAATTCTATCAACTTAAAATACAAATCTAGCATTGTAAGTCCCCTTGGATATAAATGTGAAGACAATAATAATAAAGACATTGTTGGTATTTTATAAGCTTGAAAATATTATTCACATGGTGACTGATTTTTTTTTAAATTTATTTTTAAATAGTATCTCAGCTGTTTTTAAATTCTCATCACTGCTTCTTAATACATTTTTATTTTCTTCACTGTTCTGTGCCACGACAATGAAGCTTTTACAGTGTTTGTCTTGCTACCTCTGTGTTTGTGTTGTATGGTAACAAGTGGAATCAATGTAGTGTTCTTGTTTTGGCAGTGCCAGCGTCTGTCGCCCTGTGACACATGTTTGTTCAGATAGCGGCGTTTCCTTCGTGCTCTGCATGTGCTCCGTCCCAGGGGTTTGGTTAAAAAATCACATCAAGTCTTTTGTTCCACACACAGTGGAATGTTTATCTGCAGGCTTCCCTGTGGCCTTTCAAAATTAATTGAAAGCAATGAATCGTGCAGAAATGTACTTTATGTAAGTTTTGTTGGAAGGTGGAAACGCCCAATTACGGTCAGATGACTGATTAGAAGCTTGTTTCAAATAAAGGGAAGTAGACATTAAAATATACCTGAAGAAGCAATACTTGGAATGTCAATGTGTCTGTATAAAAGGTCTTTTTCAGGCTGAAGTGTTTGTGTAAAAACAGTTGGATAAATTGCTCTCACTCTTCGAGTGGTTGGCATAGATAATCATGACCTGCTTGTAACACTTGGCTAGATACTGAAACTGGCACACAGTAGGCTGCCTTGCAAGGATGGAGCAGATTGTAAGTTGTGGATATTTATTTGGCATCTCCACATAGTGGCAGCATGTTGGCGCAGGAGTTAGCGTCTCAGTGTCTTGGTTGTGTGGCTGAACGTGGGTTCCCTGCTCAATCTGGAGTTTGCATGTTCTCCCCATGTTCACATGACCATTCTCTGAGTGCTCCAGTTTCCTCTCACAGTCCAAAGACATGTCAATTACTAAGAAACTGGAGACTTAGAATTCCCTGTATTGCGTGCGTGCGTGCGTGAGAGAGAATGATTGCACTGGTGTCCTGTCCAGGGTGTCTAATGCTGTTTCTAGGATAGACTCCGATCACTGCAACCCAGCATTGCACCAGCAGTTACTGATAATGGATGGATGGATGGATGGATGGATCTCCACAATAGTATTCACATGAATGTATGTAGTAATGGTATATTTTAATGGAAATTTTCAGGTTTATTTCAAAATTGTGCTGCAGGCATAGAAGCATTATAGTGAAAAAATGTCTTAAAACCAAATGAGTTGCACATTGCACAGTAAAACAAAGTACTGTATGGATGAGCACAGGATTACAAGGATTAGTGCTTTCCAAAGATTTGCTCTGTGTGTGTGTGTGTGTGTGTGTGTGTGTGTGTGTGTGTGTGTAAAAATCATTGCCCTTACAATTCCCAGGTATAGTGAGCAGGCAAGGAAATGTGCCTCCCAGTGCAGAAGAAAGAATGTTCTGGAGATGGTCAGGGTTGCTGGGAAGGGTCTGTACCCTCTCACTCTGCATATGCCTCAATAACACACATGGTGTGCTGTGCTGTGGTGCGGAATGTAACAGTGGAGGAAATGCCATGCTAATCCAGCAACAATCTGGTTTGCAGGCCAGATGGACTCACTGGGTCGCAAACACCTTCAGTGGTGGAAGATGAACGAGTTCCTGCGTCTGTCCCTTAAGATGGGCAGATAGAATGTAGTGCATTGTCTGCAGCCAGTTAAACACACAAAGGAATGCTTTGGCGAAACTTGTTTGTTTCCCCTGCTATTTCTACATAAGTGCTATTAATACCTTAAAGTTTCTCCAGTGCCACATAGAACTTGCTCTAGGGTCAAGATTTCATAGCTTGATTTTATGACTCTTTGAAGACTCATGTCACACATTTTCCGATGGATCATGGGAAGGATGACCTCTTTAATCATGATTGACAGGGCAAGCAGGGTTTTAGAATATTATTTATTTTAATTAACTGAAACTTTTCTCCAAAGGGACTTGAAACTGTGAAATGTGTATGCTAAACTTTTTACAATGGTTTATCCATTTGTACACTTGAGTATTCTTTCTGTATTACAGGCAGCCCTTGACTTATGATGGCGTTTCATTCCCTTCTGCATTATTTTTATTTTCATTTTCATTTTTAGTTTTTTTCCTTTCTGCTCTTGTTTTTGCTTTCTAGTCATTTTAAACAAAAAGTGTCTTCAATGTAATCACAAATGAAACATGTATTATTATAAAAATAATATTAATGAATTGTTTTTGAAAATGAAATGCAGTGACCTATAGACACTCACTGAGTCAAGCAGAAAAGTACAGGTGCATCACAGCAGCACGGCCAGCTGATGTCATTGTACAGAACATAGAGTGGTCGTCGTTAGACATTATGCCCAAACCTTTGGATTCGAAAATAATAATATGGTTGATGGGATGGCCATTGTGGTCCTCGACATATGACAATCCGAACTTGCATGTAATTAATGCTTTCTGACCTTTAAGAAGGTTCTGACCTTTTTCACATAGAGCTTCCTTGAACAGGCCTGTGCACTTTGGTGAAGGGTCTGAAAGCTGATTATACTTCTCCCATGGTGGAGCCAGCATATTTTGGTTTTTTTTGGACCTTTGCATTATGGACTCTTTGGCGAGCTCTCAAAAACAACATCCACCCCAGACAGAGCCAGATAATGGTGCCGAGTGAACCTTTGACCAGACCTTTCTTCCTTAGCTGTCGTTCATGAATTTGGTTTAACGCCAGAAGTGTAGTTATATGGTTACACATGTTCTCTGCTTTTTTTTGGGCTTGGAGGAAATAGGAATTATGTCACCTAAAACTTATTACGATCATGACTTTGATTTTGTTGTTTAGATGATGCTCTTACTCAAATTGACAGTATAACCTGTTGATATGGTTTGATATCATATGTGAGGCAGTTCCTGTTATATACCTTTCTTGCAATGGTAGGGTAAATTGAGACATTCACATTACATGTTCTTGGCCATAATTGTCATGCTATCCTGTCATTTGGTTTTCCCATGGATGTGCTTCAAACTCAGAACATTTGAAATGGAAAAGAGAAGAATGGATAAAATAAAATGAGTGAAACTTTATTACTGACTTTTTTGTAAGGTCAACACTGTTGCACAGTTGGGTCTTTCTCAGTCGCTTTGAATGTGAGATCTTCTTGAACACACTTTCATATCTTGTTGATGTATGTTGTCATGTGGAAAAACAGGTTGTCAGTTGTAGATGTTTGTCTAAGTATTTAAAGGTAACAGAAGAGTCTGCTTTATATTAAAGCATCACACATTTAATAGGAAAAATACTTTCTAAGAAATATGGAAAAGCTCTGTGGGGTAATAGGTCTGATTGACATGTCTCATGAAAATGAAGAATTTTAATACTTTTGTTGCCCTTCTAGTTTGAAAATCATCCCATGCAATTGTAATGAATTTAAGATGAGGAAATGGACTATGGATGTGCAAATTGTGTTATCAGCTGTCCGATAAAACTGGTGGGGAAAAGGGGTAGAATACAAGAAAGGAGATTTGTGTGTATTGTCAAAAATGTGCTTCGTTCTAGGATTTAATCAAAAAGCCAAAATGAGGTCTTTTAAGAAAAAGCAAAGTTAAAGTATTTAGGGCAGCCATCAGCTCAAGCAGCACAGACTCTTGTAGCGCCTGGATGGTGCGAGAGGGCATACGTTCAAGCCCTACTCAGTCTGTGTGGAGTTTGCATGTTCTCCCCATGTCTGCGTGGGTATCCTCCCACAGTCTAAAGACACACTGTGCAGGTTCACCCAAAGTCTGAGTGTTGAGTAATAGTGTGTTCCACTGATGTATGGATGAGCGACCCATTGTAAGTAGTGTATCTAGCAGTGTAAGTCACCTTGGTGAATAGGGTGTGGGCCGATAACACTACATAGAGTTCGTTGGAAGTCGCTTTGGAGAAAAGCGTCTGCTAAATGAATAAATGTAAATACAGATTGTTGAGATGCAACATTGTTGTTGTAGATACAGAACATTGTACTGTCCAACACAAAAGGCTTAATTGAAAGTGTCCTATGACTTAATGTTATTGTATGTCTGACTTAATTTAAAACTTTTATAAGGTTGGATACAGAATTGTGACTAACATGCCTGACTAGTTAAACATCTGCTCAGGAGCTCCATTTTTTTTTTTCCCCCAAACAATATCAAAGTCTGGTATTTTCACAACGGTATTTCACTTTTTAATGAATCTCTGACAGGTTTGCTTGCAGAAAATTCTGAATGAGGACTTCCGAAAACCTTGTTTCTTGTGTGCTGCACGAAAACCATGGATTAGCATGGAAGTTGTCAATGTTTAATTTTCATGGTTTAAACATTATAGTAAGACTACTTTTTAGGTAAAGGCAGGGTTGTTTTGCTCCCCATTGCTCAATGGCAGGGAGTCTATATTCTTGAAAAATGCTTGGAAAGGAATGCAAGAACAAGGTACCGTTTACTTCAAATAAAGCAGCAGTGTATTGGTGGTGAATTTGGACTGTTGCTGAATTCCTAGTTTTTGTATTGAATGTTTTTATTACCGTATTCATTTAAACTTTCTGCTCAAAGTGTGATTAGGCCTTTCCTTGTGTTTCCCCAGAGACATGAAATCTAATCTAAGGTCTCAGGTGCTTAATTGTCTTGGGGATTTATTTCAGTTAGTTTCCTCCATGCTGTCACTGGGATTTGTTTAGGGGGGTCTGCAGCTCATCTCCCCTAGCCTCAGGTGGTGGTTGTGGGGTCCTGTGGTCTAAATGAAAGCACATTTTTTCCCCTCTGTATGTGCTGAAGTGGTACTGTGTCAGGGAGTGGTCTTGGAGTAGAAGATCCTGTGTGAAAAGATGAGAAAAGACTTTCTTTTGCACTCACTGGAGCATCTTTGTGTGTTGGCATTTCCTTAAAAGACTGGGCCATGGAAATGTTCATCTTTGGAGTTCATCTTTTGTTACTTTGCTGTTAGATCCTTCTGACAGTAAGATGTAGCCAAGGCATTAGCTCTTACTGTCAGAATTTTGGTGACCGACCAAATGCACAGAGTAAAACCTTACATGTTTTAATGACATGTTTGAATATTTTGAGAGTTTTGAATAGGTATTGACAGATAGATGAAGAGCTAGATGAAATAAATTACGGCAGGCTACATCATAAATATAATTATGAAATCTGCTTTGGTGCTCTCCTGGAAGGATGTTAATGAATTTCTAATTTCTCTAATGGTGTATTATGTCCTTAAGGAATTTGGAATGACAAGCAAGGTGCTTGTTCTCCCTTCCTTTTACATCTGAATTTATCCATTAGTCCCAGATGACTTGCAATGTTAGGCTTACTTTACTTGTCCGTGCATTTGCTGAGAGGTCAGTACATGCATTATATCATTTATATATTCATCATTCCCTTTTAATGGTCTTCTCAGATCCCAAGTCATTCAGAAAAGTGGTAGAATGATGGCATTTTTATTTAAGGGGCTTTGTTCAAATTTCCTGTATCTTTTGTGGTAGGCATGCCTACTGTCAGTAGCCTGGATTATAATGAATTATCTTGTATAGGGCTCTTACCTCCAACAGTTAAGAGGATTTGTTGTAAAGGAAACAAGGATGATCTATTTTTTCCGCCAGATTTTAAATAAATTGTAAATTCTTTAATCTGTGCGTTATGCTTTGTTACATGTCATCCTTAATCTGTATCCAGGCAATTTTTTTGAATGTCACCGAATTCTCAATGATGGCAAATAGTTGATTTTGACACTTTTTTTCCTCTTTTACATTTATTCATTTAGCAGATGCTTTTGTCTAAAGCGATGTACATCTCTTAGAAAATACAATTTGTGCAGATCTCTTAACTGAAATGCTTTTCCTTTCATCGCAGACAAGACACGGCTTGTATAAATCAGTTTGCACGTCACATTTCCTAGATTCCTCTGTCTAAAGGCTCTAGAGGGGACAGTTGGTGTGTGTTTTACTGGAAATGTATCAGCCAAGGACTCAGTAGTCGATCACTAAGAGTCAGGAGGTGTGTGCGCATGCTTGTTTTTCAGTACGCAACAGAAGAGACCCTCTGTTACATATGTCTAATATATGCCACTTTAGACACATTTATTAACCTTCACATACACCTTTAAGTCAGTTATTTGTAAAATGGCAGCATTTAATGCACACATCTGCTGAAACTGCTTGTCCCATGCGGGGTTGCGGGGAGCCGGAGCATAACCCGGCAACACAAGGCGTAAGGCTGGAGTGGGAAGGAACACACCCAGGATGGGATGCCAGTCCGTTGCAGGGCACCCCAAGCAGGACTCAAGCCCCAGACTCACCGGAGAACAGGACCTGGTCAAACCCACTGCACCACCGCGCCACCCCAGCATTAATTTTATAAATATATATACACATACATGTATAAAAATATATATATATATTTTTTAGTTGTGCATTTTGAGACATGAAGCCCATGGTGGCCCAAGGTTTTCCTGGAATGCTCCTTTACTGTGAAGGGTGACACGAGGAACGAACTAAGAGCGTTGAGGCCGAGCTCCTGCAGCTCAGGTACTGCTCTTTGGCTCTTGGTAAAGCCAGTTAATGGCTCTCATTAGAGATTTTCAGGGCCCCGTTTGCTGTGTTAATGACCCATAAAATTGCCCCACTATCTTTAGGACTTCGTGACCAGAAATGTGAGTGGACCTGTACCCGTTTTTTTTTCCTCCTTCTTGAATCACACACCTCATGTTTATTCAGGAAACCTCATAGCACCTTACCTGGAAAAACATTTTTTTTTTTTTTTTTTTTTGTGAAATGGTCACAAAACGTTGCGTTTATGTAATGCTATGTGAGCTAGTGTTCCAAAGACTTAACACAAAGAAATTCAGTCAGTTTCTGCCCTTGTGTGATCACATTTCTTTGAGGGGGGAGCTGTGTCATTTATTCACATCTAGAAAATGTGAAATGTGTACTGCTTTATATATAATACTTGCAAATATATAAAAATCAGTCCTAAAAAGTTAAGTGGTGGGGGGGGGGGGGGGGGGAATGCTGGAGATCTCTTACTGTATCAGCACACTTTCAGTGACCTCTTTGTCTCTCTTCCCTTTGACTGCAAGAAACTGAGACTTGTGGAGTGGACAGTTAGATATTTAGACATGTGCTTTGTGTCTATGGTCTGTTTGTTGTGGTCAGGTGTCCATTTGGTTGTCTGTAGTGGTGTGGAAAGCCCTTATAGCTTTCAGTCTGTGGCATAGGCACCAAGCCCGCCTGCCTTGGCTTCCTGCCGGGTCTCTCAATGGCAGGGTTCAGGCACCGAACACAAGCTGTGTGGCACTTGTTGATCACAGCAGCTGGGTTTCTGCCTCTGGGGTTCTTTTTTGGACAAGGGAGGGCAAATGACCTTGCACGAATCACCATAAATGACAGGATGCCATCGGCGACATACTCTGCACTGCCGTTACTGCTCCTCTCAATACCGCCATGGTGGAAAACCCTAGCTGAGCCGAACGTCACGCAGAGCAGGGCAGCTGGGGGCCGAGCTGTTAGAGCTGTTACCTTGCATTGGAAAGCCCCTGGTTTGAATCCCTCTCCCACTGTAATAAACTTGATCAAAGTGGTAGCCTTAATCTGATAGAATACATTTACACTTATTCATTTAGCAGATGCTTTTCTCCAAAGCGATGTACATCTCAAATACAATTTGTATATTACATTAGGAGAAACGGATAGACGTGTGACTCTTAGGTACAGTTAGTTTCTTTCCACCACACGCACCAATCTTTATCACATGAGTAGCTGCATAAAACTCAGAATAGATTAATCCTGATCACTTCCCTACAATTTTTTTTTTGAGATATTCAAACATTTACGTACAATACAGGAGTAACGGCTGTGTAGTTTGGCTTATCTGGGCATGATCATAAAGTTATGGTGCATGAACGTTCTTACCTTACGCGAGAATAAAATTTATCCAGCTCTGTAAATTGGCAATTGTAGGTAGCTTTGCATACAGATCCACCATTATAAGCAGCATAAGCTAAATGAATGACTTGAATTTGCTTTGCGTTGCCGCGTAGCCCTGGTTAGTGCCAGTTAACGCTTTGCAGAGTTGTGCTACATGACTGTTTTGGAACAGTGTGTGTTAAATTGCCCGGCCAGAATACCAACCCGATTCCATAACTTTATTGCACCTGTATGAGAAGCTGGTCTAAACATTAAGCCAAACGCACCACGCGGAGCTCTCCTCAGCCATTTCCCTTCATGTTAATGTAATGTCAGGTGACTGTTTACTACTGTCTCTCTACTTTTTCTCAGCTTCCAGAGGAGTTGGAAACTGGCAGAGTCTCAGAGATGAGCTCTGCATGCATTCATATCAGGCCTCTTAGTTTTGTGTGTGCGCGTGTGTGTGTGTGTGTGTGTGTGTGTTTGTGTTGTGATCGTAGTTTTGAGAAGAAGCTCTTTATTGCTGTCCAGCAGTGATTTGGGAAAAGCTAGCGAGTAAACAAATATGCCGAGATGTCCATCGGGTTCCTTTGATTTTTAACCCAAGTGACATTCTGTGCCTTTCAAAGTGGCAGAGAGGATGAACTAGTGAATTCTACAAGTATTTGGGCAATTTGCCTATAAACATCAAAAACACCTTTGAAGCATGACAATGTATTTTTGTGACCTTTAGACCCTTGGAGTCTTCACTGTGTTGGGTTTTTTTTTCTCCCGCTCATTCTCTTGTTTGGTCAATTTTGCATTTCACCAGCTGAGAGGTTACTTTAACTCCAAAAATTATGCGTGTCGTCTTCGACTGTGGACAGTTGTGTTTCAACCATGTTATTTAATTCCAAGGCTGTGTTGTTTCCCAACATGCCAGTTGCAGGCCTGCACAATGTATCTGTATTTGTTGTTATGAAAGAAGGGTAGCACTGTTTCAGCTCTCTAAACTGGAGTCACTTCACACTGAAAGGGTAACGCATGCCTTTGGTGTCGTCTCTGTGGCCCAATTTCAAGATACCTATTTTAGCATTGAAGAGGAGCCTGTCCATTAGGACAAGGACACAGGCTTGTAGGTTGCTGGTTGGAATGTAAGGAAGGGCCTTACTGTGGTGCCCTTAGTCAGAGTAAAAATGTAAATTGCTGGTTGTAAATTATTTAAATTTATCCCTGATCACTGTCTACACTCCAACAAGAGCACTTCACTCCTCATCTTTGGCTGCTTTCTCATCCTCCTCATGAGGAGTATGAAATGGAAAGACTACTGCTTTTCGGCTTCGCTCCTGATATATGGAATGGGCTCCCTCGGTCTCTCAGAACTGCTGAATCCCTTTCAACATTCACGACGTTGCTTCCAGACTGACTTCTTTGCTGATCTACTAATGGCTCCATAAATTTAAACCATTTGTCACCGCCCCATTTGTCTTGCCTATGTGAGCCAACTCTAAAGGCAGCCACTCGTGTGACGTGCAGCAGCACAAAAGGTCGTGTCAGGCAAACTGTGGTGTGAAGGTTCTGTGTCTGCATCTAAACTTTTCATCTGTTGTGACCGGACCAGTGAAAAGACTTTTCGCTCCTGAGTTTTACATCACTTTGGAGAAAAATGTCTGCTAAATGACGTATAATTTCTGGATAAATCACAGTAGTAATACCGGTACACTTCAGGTGTATATGAAGAAGAAGGTAGTGAAGCAGGATGTTACAAGATGCCTCATGTCATCTGAATATTTAAGACAAGGCGACACTGCTTGTAAATTGTACCTATTCGACTGTCTGCTGGCAGTGATTGCAGGGAAATGTCACTGGGTGCTGCCACGCTATATACTTAGTGCACATCCGTGCTTTGAATGGCAGGATGTGAGCTGTCCCTGCCTCTGAGGACATGAATATCTCAGAGGTTGTAAAAATAGGCCTGCCAGTGCCGTGTCAATGGGTGGGGTGCCTGCATGTGTGCTGGGGAAGGGGGGGTTGGTGGCGGAGGCGGTGTTGCTGCCGGGACCCTGAACTTCCACAGAGCCAAACAGGATGCCATTGGAAACAATTTGCTTTTTTCCACCCTGTTTAAGTCAGAGTCTGGGTGGGAATTTGTCGTTTGTTTTGGGTGAAAGAAAGAACAACTTCCCTGCAAAGAATGTTGTTATTCTCAACAAGGTGACCTCATGCCATGATGGTTAGCTGTGTAGAACTTCCTCTGCTGCCTTTTCATAACTTGGGATTCTAGTGTAAAAGGCAGTGAAGTTCGTTTCACATCTCTCAAAGGTTTTAATAAAGGGCAGTAGGTGCTAATATCAGTAGAGCTGTCACCCTGTTCTCTGAAGGTTTCTGGTTTGAATCCCACTCCTGCTGTAATAGCCTTGATTGAGATACTTAATCTGAACCGGTACAGTAAGAACACCCTGCTGTATAAATGAGTAAATCATTGTAAAGTTCTTTAATACTGTGTCACCTTGGGTAATGGTGTCAGCTAAATGACCAAACTGAATTTTAAATTTCTATATGAATTTAGAGGGGGCGCGGTGGTGCAGTGGGTTGGACCGGGTTCTGCTCTCCAGTGGGTCTGGGGTTCAAGTCCCGCTTGGGGTGCCTTGCGACGGACTGGCGTCCCGTCCTGGGTGTGTCCACTCCCCCTCCGGCCTTACGCCCTGTGTTGCCGGGTTAGGCTCCAGTTCCCCGCGACTCCATATGGGACAAGCGGTTCAGAAAATGTCTGTGTGTATATGAATTTATTTTCTTTCTTAAATACAGGTGAACCCTAGTCTTGGACTAAACTACAGTCTGAGGGGAACTTTTCTTTGGACATTCTTTGGTTTCTGGGCCAGGCTCTTCCTTTAAGATGCCCTCACTGTATTTCAGCGATGAAGGACAATGATGCAGAGCTAAAGACATCCTTTAGATATGTATACATGCAATTTATTTTAGAAATCATCCATTTCATCATGGAAATTAACTTTATGAAGCCATATCCGTCCGAACCACTCGCCCCATACGGGACATGGGGAACCGGAGCCTAACCCGGCACACAGGGCGTAAGGCCGGAGGGGGAGGGGACACACTCGGGACGGGACGCCAGTCCGTCGCAAGGCACCCCAAGCGGGACTTGAACCCCAGACCCACTGAAGAGCAGGATCAGGACCAACCCACTGCACCACGCCACCCCCTCTATGAAGCCGTATCACTGCAATTATTTTACAACTGCTAGTCCCTTTTTTCATTTTGAGTGGTGTGTGAAAACACAATGAGGTATTCAGTAACAGTCACTAATACACGTGTTTTTTTTTTTTTTTGTCAGCTTGTCTTTTATGTTTGCTGTATAACATTTCTCTCACTGAAATTAAAGGCTGTTGGATATACAACTAAATCCCCCAAACATATCTGAAGACATTTTTTGTTTTTTAAGAAATGACCTTTGTACGTTCACAGATGACATTAGATTTCGTTGTGTTGTCCTTTTCCACTGTTATTTTACAAGACATTCTGATAAGTGCCAGCGAGTGCATTTGCAGCGTTTTCCAGTGAATTCCGTTGAATAGTTTGACAAGACTTTGACAAGATTTGTCCAGGTGCTCCTGGTTTTCAGCTGACTGAAGGGCGAGCCTCTAGATTTGTTTGGTGTATTTGCAGATACTTTTGTTGAATAGGCTTTGTGTCAACTGGTAGCGCAGGGCATGCAGTTGTAGATATTGTGTTGAGGAAAAGCAAGAGTAATGTCTCCTTTTAGCAGCTCATTTTGTGCTCTTCGCAAAGTCTGTCGGTACAGTTAGAAGTCGTACCGTGCAGCGCCGATCTCAGCCTGTGGCTTTCAGTATACATCGCATGTTATCGGTACGGGCCACGTCTGGCTATGGAGACAACACGTACCAGTCTTCACCACAAAGCCTATGAGGAGAGAGCAGGGAACCTTTGGCAGGGGGACCTTGTGTATTATCTTTCTTAAATCCATGGATCTATCTGGATTACAAATAAAAATCTTGATTCTGCATATACTGGGTGCTCACTTTGTAAGTCAGCAATGGTTATGTTTTAAAAAAAAAAAAAAATTGTGCTTTTCATGTTGAAATGCATATGATGTAGGTGTGAAATTAAGAATTTTACATTTATTCATTTAGCTGACGCTTTTCTCCTAAGCGACTTACAACGCTAAGGTTACAATTATTTACCTATTTATAGAGGTGGGTAATTTTGCTGGGGCAATTTTAGAGTTAATTCCTTGCTTAGGGCTAATATAGCTGTAAAATGTATTTTGTGTTATGCTTTCCCTCAAAACGACTTAAAACGTAGGCAGCTTTTTGTATACTGCTCTACTTGGCAAGATTTAACTGATTATACAAGTGGGTAATTTTTACTGAAGCACTTCAGGGTAAGTACCGTGATCAAGGAATCTAGAACTAGAGAAGAGATTCTAAGCCCAGTCCTTTGGCTGCAAGGCAAGGGCTCAGCGCTACACCACCTGCTACCTGTGTTTGTGTTTGTTGCAAGAGAACTGTTCCCCCCAGATTGTTGGCAGTGAGGTGGTAACTTACTGACTTTGTCTTTTATGCAAGATCCCTTGTGTGTGATAAGTGTTTTTTTTGGGGGGGGGGGGGACAGAAGTTAATCTGTGCTGGGAAGCATCAGGTTCTTATCACAGGTGGTATGCGCTCATCTTTGCGTGCTGATTTCCACGCGTCAACAGACCTTAGGTGGGCGAGCTTTTCGGCAGGTCTTCGAAGGAAGCAGCACACTGAACCACATGGGGCTCTTCACTGTTTGTGCCATTGCTTCCCAGATACAGTGGAGTACTCGAGTGTCAGCCTCTGTGAGGAGCATGGAGTTTCGGCATTGTGGAACTATCCTTTTCCCTCAAGTCTCGTGTCACCGGTCTTTCACCGCTCCAGCACCTTGCCATGATTCTGTCAATTCTTGGAGCTCTCCCCGTGGTTCTGTCCTGTTTGTACTGCCCCCTTTGCTCTTGTGCTCTCCAGAGAATTGGTTCCTACTTCCTCCATTGTTTGGAGGCCTTTTCTGTGTGTTGCCCACATCCCCCCCCCCCCCCCCAAAGCAATTTCCAGCTGGTGGAGTACGTGTGGCCTTCACCTGGCATTGTCTTAGTAACTGGGATTTGGTAGAGGTTGCGTGGTACGTGCTTTCATCTACACGCTTGGCAGTCCTTGGTCAGTATTGTGCTTTCTGATGTGGGGTAACGTTATGTAAATGTCCTGCTCAATGGACAGCCTGTGCGCAGGTGGAAGGGGCCGCACCGTGTCTGTTCACAACTGTTGCATAACGCCTGCTGCTCGAAAATATTGATAAGGTCTTATTCTGAAGTGTCTTTGTCATTGCCTCTGCTGGGTATCTTGTTCACGGGGACTAAAGTCCGAAGAATTAATTGCTCCTGTGTGCCTAATTTTATTTCACAGCCATAAAGTAAATGATCGTAATGTCTGTATTAAATTGTGACCCAGTGACTTGCAGAAATTAGGCTGCAGTTGAAGGTTGTTTAGGTAACATAATAGACACATGTGAACTGACATGCACGTCTGGTGGAAGAAAATGAAATGCATAAATTCCAGCAATCTCTGTGTGGAATATTTAGAATGGCATTCAATAACCTGTTTACTCTTGAAGGATAACTTAGTTGCATTTATTTATTTATTTTTCTACCCTAAACCTCAAAAGAAGCAGTACATTTAAGATATTAAAGAAACAAATGACTAAATAAATGAAATTCCATCTTTTGCAAGTATTTACAACTTTGTCGTCATTCTCAAACTGTAGACTGTTGTATGAAAGAAAAACACACGTTGAAGCCTTCGATCAGTAAAAATATATGTTCTGTTTAAAATTTAGGACTGCAGCTGGTTCTCACTAATCCTGTTTTAATTCAAAACTTGTAAATTAGTGTAATCTGTAACCAAATGTGTTATAACTACAGCGGAGCTTAGTTTTATCGATAGGTGCTTTGTTGAGAAGCATTATTGATATGTTTCATAAGGAGAGCTAGAATATCAATTTGAACTGCATGCCAAAGCTTCATCCAATGTGCTGAGCAGATGGCCAGTGGTAAATGCAGCCTTGTTTTTCAAAAATGGAGATGCAAAGAGAAGGAACGATCTGTAGATTATTCTATGGCTTCTGTGTTTTGAGCCATCAGTGTAATACCTCTGGCTCCAAGTTGATGCACAGTTGTGTGTACTTCAAAATAAATAACATACAGTTTAGTGTTTTTTTTAATATAATTATGCTTTTATTTCTTATTATTCTTGTGTTGGTTGAATTTTCTGTGTGGGGTAAAATAAGGGATCCTGAGGTGCAGATGAGCACAAACACCCCGGTCTAGCTCTGGCTGGGTTCCTTGTGCTGTCTTATTTACAAGGTGTCATAAATGCCTCTGATGGGGGACTCAGAATGTCCGTGTGTGCACGAGCTGCCCCGGCTCATCAGAGGGAAGATTTGGGATAGAGGGAGACAGTCGGCAGTTCTCTTCTGAAAAACTGTGCAGTTTGGGATTGCCTGGGCTTCTGATATTTATATTATTCATGAATTCATTGAGTAGATGCTTTTTCGCCAAAGCAGTGTACAACTCAGAGCAAACAGTACCAGCAGAGAGATGGGATGCAGTCACGCGATTCTTGAAGTACTTACTTTGTCCAATACCACTGTTTTTGCCTGCATTCATTCAAGTGCTGAGGGCCACTCTGTCTTACATTTGACTTACAAACGCCTCTTGGTACCTCTTAAGTCTGTAATTAGGGAATCAGCTGCATTTAATCCATCTTTTTACAGATTGCTGCTTTTTTTTTTTTTTAAAATGTTATTTCTGTGTAATTACAAAATTGCAATTTGCTGTGAAGTCTGGTCCTATAGAAAATCCACATTCCACAAAGGATTCACGTCAAATCCTGGCAACAATTGTAATTTTCATAGCTAAAGTTGAAATAAGTTTTCTTAAAAATTGCACCTGTTTTAACTTTTGTTGTTGCAGCCCTTCAAACACGTTGTATTTGGTAAATTGTACTGTGTGTTGTTTAGCTCATGCTTTTGCCCAAAGGCAGGTGGAGCTGCAGAAAAATGGACATGCTGCCAAGTTACTTTCTACTGCACTTATAGCCTGGCTTTGTTCGTGAGGTCTGGACTTATTGTAATCCAGATGGAGTGAAAACATGTAATGGTTGTTACCATTTAAAGTAATAAGGAGAAAGAGGGGAAAAAAGAAAAGTCTTATTGCTACTGTATGGGAGACAGTACAGACTGTATAGGAAAGCGGTGAACCAGTGAGTGTTAGTCTCTAACCTTACAGGATATTAGAATGTAGTCAACAGTTGGGAGTCACATTAGTTCATCTGGAGATGTGCATTTTGCCCTTAGCACAAAGTGGGACCCCAGCTCTGAAAATAGAGGTAATTTCTGCTTTTTGGGAGAGCTACTTAGAAATCCTAAAAGAGAAGTAAAGAGAATGAGTATTTTAACCTGCTCAGAAAAAAGATGTTGTTTGCTACCACCTGCTGATGCTCCTGTGAATTTTTCCCTTACTTGTACTGGGCTCAGGAGTGAACCTTTTGAACGCTTCAAAAGAATCAAAGTATAAATCTGAATTTGTTATTCAGAACTTGCGTAGTTGAAAATGTCACACAGACGTATAAATTAACGTTAAATGTCTGTGTAACTCTCAGCAGACAAGTGTTTAAGTGTTGGATTAATTCATTTTTTCTCAGCAGGTCCCGAGAGCATTTGGCCCAGGGTAATGGATCAAAACTAGAGTAACATTCAAAATTATAGAGTGGATATGGGTTAAAACTGTAGAGTTTATGTAACATCAACAGCATTGGCACTTTAGCAACAATACACAAGTTTAGGAAAATTGCTGTGGAGTTGAGGAAACAAAATCACCAAAGCTGATAGAGGGCAATGTTACCTGTCAGGGTTCAAGGTCAACCCCTCGCCCATCTTCCACCCCTGCTTATTCAGTGTATTGTAAATATTTTAAATGTTTTGTAGTCCGTTTTTAGAGTTGTTAGGTGGTCATCTAGATGCCACTTGTTGGATCGGCAAGTGATCTTCTGTGGGCCAGGTGCTGTAGATTTGTAACCCACTTCTCATAATTTCCTCGGTACACCTGTACGCCTGTTTGTTCAACCCATTTGCACGCATCATACATACCTTTTTTTGGCTCATGCTGTTTTTCCCTTTTTTCTACAATAAACAAAAGTTAGAGGTTCACAGTATTTTTGGACCATAAACTACTTTGTCTCAGAACTGTAGAGGCTTAACTGGATTTCCATGGATATGGTTGTACTCTATACAAGATTTGTTTGGTCCAAAAATGTTTACATTGCGCTTTTACGTGTGGAGAAGTGCCGTGACTCTCCTGCACATAGCTTGCAATGCTCAAAGTGTCCAGCAGGTGGCGGCGCCCCCCTACTCATGACATGGAACTTGGTGGGTTGCCCTCCCACCGTCCTGTCCCCCCGCAACTGTGGCTTCAGTGTTGGAATTAAAGAGAATGACGTGAACGGAGTTGAATTGAGATGCCGGTGCACTGTCCGCTTTACAGTAGAGCTTTATAGTATGAACCTCTTTCCATACGTATGAGCTACATGCTGAGCATACTGACGCGCCAGTGTGTAAGTGTGATGCAAATATCATTATGTTACACAGGATCGATTGTCCTGGGTACGAAGGATCGCTGTCTGGCGATGTGACCCTGCTGCATCAGTGGCACACTTTTCACTATTTCTATCTCGATGACCGAACAGGACCTCGTGAAATTGCCCCATGCGATGCTGGGTGTGTCCACCGCGGTTTTTGTCTGTTTGTAATGCAAATGTTTCCGTTTTTGAAGTATTGCCTTTGACGGAGTCCCGGAACTCCTAGGCTCCACAGTTACATTGTAACATTTCGGTGTTTTTAAACAGTCAGTGAGACGAGTTGTGTTTGCTGCTGACAGTCGTCACATGTGTACAATGTGCCAACGATATAGTAAAAAATGGGGGCTGGGCCGCAGGTGTTTCTTAGCTAGAAACAATGCTGAAATTTTTTGTTTTGCTCATGCCTTTTTTTTTTTTTTTTTTTTTTATTTTTTTTTAATAAATCTGACTCTTTGGTGGCGAGTGGCAGGAGCTCCGCCCCTTTCAGCCACACTGCGCTCTTGGGGGTTTGGAGAAGGTAGCAGGAGGGCGAGCTTTGCAGGCATTCAGCGAGGCCCAGCGAGGCCCAGCAAGACCTTTTGGAAGCTCTTTGACGCAAAAGCGACTGAGCAGTAGAGTCGACATTAGTCTTCAGTATTGAAAATGCGCAAACAGTCCTTTTTCTCATTCCCTCCTTTTCCTGTGCGTTGAAACTGGACACAGTGAGGAGGGAGAGGGGTCACAGGCATTTCAGGGGGTCTGTACTGATTTGCATAATTAACTTGGCACAGTGTACATAGATTTATGGAATTGAGAACACCGTCAGTGACACACGTATGATGGCGCAGAGGCGTTTTAAAAATTGCTCATTCATATTTGACTTAGCTGAAAACGACAAAGAAAAAAACTGTTAATCTAATAGCCCACAAATATGCAGTGTCAGTTTGTGTTAATATTGTTGGATCACGTAAGGATTTAGGTTGAAAAGAAAAATCTGGAGCGGCGTGTGGTTTTAAAGGTTTTAGACACGGAATAAATACGTTGCAACACATTTTCCTAGACTAAATAAAAACATTGATCCGCCCACCAATCAAAATGACAACCTGGTATTCAGACCATTGTTTTAATGAGACGGACGCAGCGGGACCCGTTTGGCTGCAAGCTTCTCCATCCCCAAGAGCGGGTGTGGTGGAATTTGGGTTGGCTAATTATACCATTAGAAGCCTTCATACCTTTTTATGTTTATCGAAACCTTTTCCACCTTTGACGGTGGCAGAAATGTAACCATGGTGCATTTTAGGGTGGGTGGTGTCAGAACAACATTTTAAGAAATTGATTTTTTTTTTTAAATATCATTGCGTTAAAGTGTCGGACGGTTGTGCGTAGCAGGGTGTGTGTTGTGAATGTGTGACGTGCCTGCGCCACCTCTTCCACGCTGTAGCGTTTTTCAAGTCTGACGTCGTATTTATTCCTAGATGCAGCGTTGAGTTCGCAGAGAAAATAGGCTTGATCAAACAGTGCAGGCAGACCCATTAATGAGTCTAAATGCATTATTCTGCTTCATCTGCAATTAAGAGTAACTTTTCTTAGTGTTACAAGCAGTGGAAAGCAATGTGGATATTGTGTTGTTGGAAAAAAAAAAAAAAAAAACTGCCTTAAGTAATTTCTCTCCCTTAAAGTGGCATCACTGACTTTTCCATCATACCTAGAACCATGAATGGTTTAGTCTCCTTGGGCACATAGAAGCTTGGTGAAGGTGGCAGTGCAGCCATTTAGCGTGCAACCATCTGAATGGTCTTTGTCGGAGATGTGGGATCTCACAAAGGACCTGAACAAACCTCAGGCCCCACAGAGTAGAGTCCCCGTGTTCATACTTTTAAGCCTGAAGTCACAGTGGTCTCACATTTTTAGTATTTTCACCTTTGGGCCATAGATGTAAGGAGAGCTATTGTTAAATGCAGGCTTTATGGATACAGACTGACCCTAGTTCTAGGCTAGAAGTATTTTCAATGACATATCATTTCAAAAGTGTTAATCCTAGACGAGACTTAATCTGTACCCAAAAAAAATACTGCTGGGTGTCTACTGGCACCACCTAAATACTTGCCTTTCTGCATACCTGCAGTGTTAATAGGGTTCTGTGTCTGAACGCCTGTGATTGGCAAAATGCTAACAGACAACAGAACTGTATTTAGCAGAACACAAAATGTCTAGAAAGGGTAGAAAATGGTCTTAGATTTAGTAACTATTTTATAAACTCTTAAGTATGATGAAAGTGGGTTTTATGTAATGGTTCATTCTTCCTCCTAATTTTAGTGTTAATACACCTATTGTGCTGCTGTGATGTAATTAGGTTAAACAAAAATAGGTTTTTCATCTGCTGCTTTAGTTTGGTCCATGGTGACATGTGACTGGTACGATGAGTGTAATACTACAGGTACCGCATTATTCTGATGTAATCACTGATCAGAAAAGGCCATTGATGCTCAGCTTGTAATCACACCGAGAAGGCTTATTAAATTGAGTTTTTATTTTTTTTTTTTTTTTTTTGTCTTGAAAGTGATAGCACTCGCAATTGGAGCTCAATTATTAAGTTGCGATCTCCATGTTGGTGGAAGGGGGGAATGAAATGGCAAATAGTCTGAAGTTTGTAAAGTACATTCTTACATTTTTGAAGTAACCATTGTATGAGAAATTAAATAAAATCAGTAAAAACTAAATGTTTGCCTGGTAAGTTATTTAATCTTTCTGAAGCTGGTGATACAAGTGTGGACTTTATAGGCCTTAGCCATCTGTTTAAAACTTGAAGTGCTGAAACACAAAATTCTCTTTGAAAGCAATATTATGACAAATGACCCTGCAATGTACAGGTATATACCCCATTATACAGGCTCCAGGTTTACAGATTTTCAGTGTAAAGTCTCTAGAAAAGTTGTACCCATGTTTGGTATACAGACCGACTGCTCCCAGTATTGGGTACTTTACTCCGATGATGGAGTCATGACCCAGTGAGGCACAATGTATAATAATTTCTTAATTTTGCCTTATTTTTCAAGTTATCTTATTACAGTTTTGAGAATTTTTTTAATTTAATTTTTTTGTTTATGTACTTCCCTACATTTAAGAGGGGTCTCAACTGACCTCATTTCTTCCCTGATCATGTATGTGTTTCTTATAACTTGTTTAATAGTGGGAAAGCCTGTGAGCAGCTACCCATGTACCGTGTACTGGCTTATGCTGTGGGATTTGACAAATTGACTACTCAAATTGTGTCTCCGTCTCTCCGTGTGTTGATGTAATGCACTTTTTTTGTTCTCTGAGATATGTCACTTTGGAGAAAAACTTCTGCTGAACAAATAAATGTAAATGTCTTGTATTTTTCATGTTTATGTGTACTTATTGTACAGTAGTTTAGTAAAAAATAATTTCTGACAGGCTCTTGATATAAAGATGTTTTCACGGACGAATTATGTCCGTGTGACAGGGTATATTTAATTAATAGCCCAGAAAATTTTCAACAAGTATCACTAATCAAAGGCTCATAGTTTGAATAAAGATTTCTCTTCTTATAAGATATGATAGTTGGGACAGCTGGTTATTGGTTAAGCTACTTTGCCTTTGGACTCATGTTGTAGGTTCATTTCCTACCTCCAGCTGTAGTACCCTTGAGCAAGACACTTACCCTAAAGTGCGCCAGTAAAAATTACCCAGTTGTGTAAATGCATAAATAATTTTAAGTACCTTAATGTTGTAAGTCACTTTGGAGAAAAGCATTGGCTAAATGAATACATGTCAATTGATAACCAATTGAGGGTTCAAATTATGTGCTCGTAAGTAAGTTTCCATAAAATGAGTATTAATTATGCAAGGGAAACTAATCTGTGTCATTGTGTTATCTATTTAAATTTAGAATACTGGATAAACATTTTTTTTTAATTTACTTTGTCTTGTCATTTGAGTATTAGGTAGGCTACTACTGTTAGCAGGTAAAAATGGTGGCCAGAGACGGAGGAACACCAGATCAATACAGATATCTGCTGTGTCTGTATGTGACAGTTATTGTTGAATTTGAGCATGGTGTGGTCTGTCTGGTATATGTCAAATGGCGGTGGTATGTAATTTTTTTTTCTCCCCCTGCATTTCACCATATGCTTAACCAATGGAAAAAAAATTCTCCTTATGCATTATACATATGTGTAATTCCCACTTGCACAGATGTTCTTCCCTTCATTTAAACTATATATATGTGTCACATTGTCAGTCTTAACACACACTGAACATGTTACGCATTAAGTATGTCAAGTTTAGTAAGCTTTATATTTGAGGTACACTCCTCAGTAAAAAATGAAACATCCTGGATCACTCTCTATGAAAAAGGGTATGCTGTAAGCTAAATACAATTTAAAACTGCGATTATTTCATTCAATATCTTTTTTGTTTAAAAAAACAACAATGGTGTTGTGTCCGGTTTCCTCTGTGTGTGACAGAAATGCGTTATCTGCAAAACTTTCCCACACTTTCACAGAGACAAAAAAAAAATTAAAAATTGGGCCAATCGGTTGAAGGTTGATGCTGCAGAAAAATGTATTGCAGCCCATGTGGGAGCCTCAGTCAGTTCCCCCAGTTCCCCCTCCCCCCACACATCTATATGTTGGTGTTCTGCCCCCCCGGGACCTTGCATTTGTATGTGGGGGGCTTCAAAAGGAGGCCCCATTTGGACTTTGATCCTCCAACGCAGTGCGGAAAACATCTTTTTGGCTACATTGTGTTGGAAAACTAAAGGTTTTGACGCATTATGCTAATATGTCCAGGCTAATCACTTTCGCAATTACAAGATTTATATTCCTAAATGCCTTGCGAATGCTCCACGCTACCCCCCACCACATTCCCCCAGTGCCTCTGCACCTTCCTCCTTCAACCGTGGTAATGCTAAAGAGGATGCCCTCTATTTTGTGTGAAAGCACCAGGGCGCGTTCTCAGCTGGCATAGTCACAGAGGGGAAAAACAATGCTGTGGGTGGACTCCTACTGGTGCACCCCTGCCCCTCCACCCACCTTAACAAAGTATATTATTAATTGTTGTCCTGAAGTTCAGATTTGTTCCAGGATAACCCTCAGACAGATAAATGTTTACCCTTTGTTTGGGGATGGTAACATTATACACCCTCAGAATCTCCCGCCTTGTCTATGCACAACTCTGAGACATTACTGTCTGTGTATTGGACCTGCTGTCTGGACTGGATCATATTTATTCTGTCGCCCACTTCTCTGTACCCTAGTTTTGTTTGTCCACTTGGGAGTCGGGTTTGACCAAGCTTGGGCTAAAGAAAAGATCTTGTCCTTTTTGTTTGATCCTGTCCCTGTGGAAAATGAACATTGAGGCCCCTAAACAGCCAGTCCCATTTTCTCCTCTACCAATATAATATGGTCCCAAGTTTGTGTTTCCCGAGTGATTTTCAGTCATGGGACAAACTAGTTCTGACCCAGTATGTAAATGACTGTCATGTGTGCCAGCACGTGGTGTAGTGGTTAAATCTGTCACCTTGGAATGGAGAGACCCAGGCTGGAATCCCAGCCCTGCTCTAGTACCTGTGAACAAGGTGCTTGCTTTAGAAAAACATAAATGATTGTATGTAACTTTTCAGAAAACCTTACGTTTTAAGTCTCAACTCAGTGACGATTAAGGACGACGACGGTAAAACCTAGGAGTGTGAATGATGATGGTGAGCTGTACTCGACACGAGTGGCTTAGTGTCCTTAGAATTGATTTAATTTAGTCATTAGAGTACCTCACGTGAACCTCATTTGGCAAGCAGAACAGAACTGTCTGATCCGTCCAGCAAAAGTGCAGAAGAGAACGAAAACCCTTTACGTTTAAGTCTGGAAAAATCCGAAGCGTGCTGTGCTGGCAGGTGGCATTTTGTGTGTGTCCCTGTAAGCTTAATTGCAATTTGAGGTTCAGCTGATTTGTTTGCCATTGTCGTCAGAGTTGTCCTGTGATGTTTACACAGATGTGTGCGCAGTGATACAGTACGCCATGGTTGAGTAACCAGCCCCTTTTGAATTTAAATGAGATTGCAAAAGCATTCTGCGTGAGCGTGTGTTAATTGGGTGGGGGTGGGGGGAAGCAGACGTACACACTCGACAGGAGCAGTGGGAAAATTGCCCATTTTGGTCTGTGTGTGAACTACGCCAGTTACCTCTTGCTGCCATATCCAGATGGTGTTACTGGGAAGAAACAGCCCCGCTGCAGGATTTCTCAATAGACTGTCTAGACTGGCCTTGGACCAGACAGATACAGCCTCCCATCAAATTAGCGTTTGTCAGATTTATGGTAATGGTCCGCAACAGCCTTCCTGTCAGTGACATCAAGATTTACAGCCCCGCCCCCCTCCAGTGCTCCGCTCACCTCCTAACATATCACTGTGCCCCGCAGCCTAACATGTACTGGGGCGCACAAAACAATATGAATAGCAAATGAGTATTTATTTTGTCATAAGGGAGTGATGGATCCAATGAACTGCTTTTGAGCTCGTTGTTTTGGATAGGAAGCACACTTTTGGGATGACGGCATTGGCCGCAGCCCGCTGTCTGGATCTGTTATCATTCCACTTAATGGGCGAGGAGGAAAAGAAGGGCAACGTATGCGGATTAGTGAGACCCTTTCATGTCCGCGCGCGGCGGTAACCCAAGCCAGCCGAACCGCTTGGTGGGATTCACCTTTTGACAGACGCCCCGTCCGTTCTCAGTGCAAATGTCTTTCCAAGGCCACTGACTCGCCTTTGATCTGCCCTCTTGTCAGGCTGGGGCAGCCTAGCCTGTCGTGTTAGGTGGGGGGTCGGTCGTGGTTACTGTTTGGGAATGGTGTGTGTGTTTGGGGGTGGGTGGTGTTGGAGGTTAACTAACAAAACTGTCTGGGTCTGTCTGGGGCATACAAGCATGTTTGTCGGATCAGAAACTAAACAGACATCACCTCTGTACTCACCCATTCCAGAAGTGTTAACGTGAGACGCATTTTTTTTTTTTTTTTTTTTTGGGACATCTCGTTGGTGCAGACGCACAGCTCTAAGTATTCCTTGCTCCAGCTTGATACTTTTTGATGAAGTTGTCCAGTTAGTGACCCGGGGTGTGGGGAGGGATTCCAACAGTACCCCCCTCGCTCATATGAAGGCCTTAGTCAGGAATAAACCAAGTGCTCTTATCCATTTGTCTACTCGAGGGGACACTGGAGTGACTGTACCCTTCTGTGTCCCGTTATTATCGTAAGCACCTGTGCCGGAGCTGGCGTGGAAGACGGAGCCAAGGCCACCAGATTTCTCAGAGTTGTGCGGACCACATTTGCTCCAGCATTGAGATATCAAACGTGTCCTTGTTAGGCTGGTTACTGAGCCATAATCAATGGGGCAATTACCAGGTTGGCAGCTTGAGGCCAGAGTCGTTAAGGAAATTAACATTGTTGGTTTTAACGGTTTTATTTGCACGCATTGTTCCTCTCTTTCGCATTGGATGTTTCTCTGCTTGTCCTTGTCATGACACATTTACGTTTGGTAGTTTAAATGTGTTAAGAGAATTTGCGCTTCACAGAAAACGTGGCTGAACAGGCAATCAAATACCCATAGAGCTTTACCGTTCTCTTCATGTGTTGTCTCCGCCAAGTGTTTTATTTGTTCAAATAAAGTAACTGTAACACGGAAAGGACATTTGTGCATTTTATGCTCAATAATTCAATATACAGAAGAATAACAGGAAGTGCAGCAGTGAGCCAGGTTTGTGTAAACATACAAACACTCATTGTTTTAGCTGGGAATAGAGAATTGATAGAGTAAAACAAGTCCAAGCTTATCAGGACAAAAAATAGGTCCTACTTTGCCAGATTCCTTTTAAACATAAATATGTTCTGTTAAACAGTCCATAGTCTGTTTGGAAGAAAAAGTTTAATTTCTTTTTTTTTTTTTTTTGTAAAAAACCCTGAAGGGTCATGCTTAGTCGTGGTCAGTGGAAAGGCCTCGGGAAGAGCCAGGGGGTGCTGTAGTTTCACTCATGGACCTTACTCTCTTCCTTAGCTGGAAGATGACCTGCTCTCCTGTGTCTCTACACATCAGCCAAGGCTAATAGAGACAGCTGTTAGCGTCACACGGGTTTTGCTCCCATGCCTGCAGACAGTGTGTATTTACTCTCAGTACTGTGTGTATGTATGTGTACATGTTCTTGGGGGCCTAGCTGTTCCTAGAGGGAAGCATTAACACTTGGAAGTTGCAAGCTTAGCAAAATGCTTCTAGGTGTTTTTTATGATTTCTTTCTCCTTCATTTCATTTATGAGCACAATGTTTGGAAATGCTTACCAAGACCAGTATGTGTATATATGTGTGAGGCAAAGGGATTTTTTAATTTTTATTAAACTTGTAATGTTTTTCTGGTACCATGCGGTTGTTTACATGTTTATGTAAAGATATTTATTAATTATGGGTGAAAAGTTATTGTACTCTTGTCGACAATGTGGTCTTTGCATTATTTACAAAAGGTCACAGAACACACTATTTGTAAATACAAAAATGCCAATTGACTAAGTTTTTAAAACATTTTCAAAAGGCTTCATTGCAAAACACATCTGAACATTATTTGAAAGCTTCTTGTCGATCCATTAAATTGTCACTTTGTCCCCTAACACAGAACAAAGACATCGTAGCTGTTGAGGGAACAAAATACAATGCATTAAAGCGGGCCAGAGTGGTGTATAGTTTAAATTGTGGATACGTTTGTGTGCCCGTAGTTCTTTGTGGGTAATTTAAGATCACCCAGACATGCTTGGTTTTTCTCAGAGTGGTAAAGCTACTGTTTCATACATCTGGGCGATACGTTAAACAGTTACACATTTTAATGCCAGACTTTTAGCTTTGTTTATTTAATCATGTAGTGAAGGTTTTTTTTTTTTTTTTTTCCGTTCCACCCCGTTCAGGCACTTGTTTCACACCCTATGCATGCCAGTTGTGGTTTCTTTATCTATGAATTTTCTAATTCATTTTTTTGCAGTATTTATAAAAGATATTGAACAGAGTCATCAGGTTGGAGTAGTAACACAGTAAAGGAGTCTTTATTAAGTTTGTACTTTCATCACACTATAATTGTGTACAGTTCTCTGCTTCTCCAGCACCCTACCCTACTTAAATTCTCCCAGACCGCTCACCCCCCACCTCATCCCATTGAACCACTTCAAAGTGACAGCGCTGGATTGAAATTGAACAACAGCGACTGAAGGGAAAAGTATGAATGAAGCCCCCTACCCCCCCCCTCCACAGCAACATTGAAGGGAAGTCTGTGTTATGACTGTTGCTGGTGTGTATTACATACATATCAGTCAGTGGCGCTCCCAGTTCAGTTCCAGCCAGAGCCCCACAGAAAGGCGCTGTCATGTGGAAGGTGATTGAGCTCTGCAGACAAGTGCTGGCTGTAGGCTGCCTCTGGGTGTCTGGATGTGCCGGCGGGGAATGCCAAGCTCAGCCAGTGCCGCGTCTTCCCGCTGTAGCTATGGTGTCAAATGGGCTACCCCCCCACCCCCATTCTCTGAGACTGCACACAGCTCAGCGATCCTCACTGCACAGCAGGAGAACCACCCAGGAGACCACTATGTGTCGGAGTCGCATGTCGTCTTGGTTCTCGGGTCCCTCATCTGAAAACAGATCAGTTTTTTTGTGTTTTTTTTTTTTTTTTTTTTTTGCCTGTTTTCCCAAGTCGCCACATTTCCTGACCTTCTGAAAGATTTCACCCTGGTTGGAACATTGTAGCAATAGATGCCTAAATCGCTTGTTCCAAATATTCCAAGGATTCGGAATGATACAGTTGCTTTCTGCGATGCTGTACCATGGACTGGGTAGACGACAGATGCATTGTCTGCGCCTGGATGGTTTCATCTGTGCCAGACTGTTGCCGTTGACTTGTCTGCATTCTCTGGGTAGTTTTTTTTTCTTTTTTTTTTTTTTTTTAAAAAAAGTGTTAGGATGGCACAATCTTATAAATAATATTTAAAAAAACAACAGTTTGCAAAAATACACAACAGTGTTTTTGTTTGCAGACATGCATTTTTAAGAACACGTGCTATTGCTTAAGTTGTGTTTATGCACACACTCTTCTCACTGTACTATTATTTCTAGTAGAGCAACAAAAGCAGTTAAGTTAATTTTAAATTATTTTTGGTCTTAAGTTATACAACACTTATTTTGGGTTCAGGATTTTTATGAACTTCAGAGGAATGTGAATAGTGCTGGTGGTTTGTCATTTCAGTAAATACGTGGGAAATAAAAATGTGATGTTGACCCATCGCTCAGAGTGTAATTAAGGACTTATCAGCATTTGTAGAAGTTCCTTGCGTAGACTCCAAGAATGAATGAGCTACATGTAATTGCGGAACAGCTACAGAATGCGAGGTCAAGGACTCTGGTTCAGGCCTTCGGTCCTCTACCCAGCTCGCGTCTCGTCACTCCTCCATGTAGGTTACAGACTTGCGTTGATATTTAATCCTCCATTATTGCGGAGTGGATTTGGCCCAGCTGCGTCTGCCGTTCCTGGACATAATGCTGTTAAATCTTTGTTTGAGAGCCAGGCCTGGATGTCTGCCAGCTTTCTTAATTACATCAGTTGTTTGATTTTGATTGTGAAGTCGAGGAGACTCTAAGAAGGCTGTTGCGGTGGACCTTTTAGCGTTACGCGTCTAGGCAGAATGAGGCACAGCCGTGTCAAGGACAATATCAGTCCCGGATATTTATGCTCCCCTGTTCTTAATTTACATAAAACCCAGCTAATCAGCTTTTACAACCAGCGAAAAACAAACAGTGAGGTAATGTCTAGAGGCCTTTATACAGAAGCAAAATTTAAAAGAGTCTAGAAAGAAGCGATTGATAAATTAAGAATCGACCACCGAGTGGCTCTCATGGAGGTGAGCTGGCAACGTTTCCCTTCTTGTTCGCTCGTTTACTTCCTCAGAAGGGAGTAGCTGGGCACTCATGGGTTAGAAATACCAGATGTAGAAATATAAAAAGTGACTATGTCAAAGGTTTCACAGACCTTTTTCTAATGGTAGGAAGTGAGGAACAGGTTAGATATGGATATTGACCTGTTACCTGAGGGTTTCTATACCTGGGGAGGCCCTGCTCCAGTATTCTTGGGTATCTTAATTAATTAACTCACTGGAAATTCTCTGATGCAATACTCAGCTCTACAAATTTGCCACGTTTTATTTGCGTTTGGTGGGGGAAAACACATCAGCTACGCCAGGGGCACTCCATTGTTGTCCTGGTAGACCTCTGAGTATGCCGGTTTTCTCTGAAGTAGCCTTACAGTAAAGCGCTATCTGCTCTGCTCTCTTGTGTCTCACATCTCCTAGGCTGGGACTGGAAAAGGGTTCTGCTCAGTTAGCATGGAGTAGGCATATTGTCTCTGCGTTCATGGCTTCGCTCTGGGTACAAAGGTGTGTGTTCAGATGAACCTCTGACTCTGTCACCCTTAGGGTGTGACTGACAAGTGTGTTACACTGCTATGCGGTGTACACGGATAAATGATTGTCGTTAGTTTAGTGTATCTAACATTGTAAGTTGCCTTGAACAAAGCTATGAAGTCAGTGCTAATAGTGTTTATAATTCTTTTTTTGTATTTTAACAGTTGGACAGTTAAACTATTGATAGCCCTAATTCCCTTTAACGCTATCGCAACTGTGCAAGTTCTTAGATCATGGGATCTTTAAGTTTATTCACTTAAAGCTCTGCTTCATAAGCAGGTTTCATGGATGGCCTTCAGGGGGTCCGAAAAGCTCTTGTTTGCTTTGGAACTGACAAACTAAATAAAAGTTAAAAATACAATAATTGTGTGTTGTTAGTGTGTATGACTAATTCTAGTGAAGGTAATCAAGCTTCATTGAAACACAGTACAATTTTTTTTTTTTTCTTTTTTTCCCTAGGAGGAGTTCCTAGGTTTCCTCAGCTTCTTGAAGGGAGACATGGCCTAAGAAAGGTTGAGTCTGTGTTTTGATACCAGTTCCCTCAGTTGTCATTAACAGCTCATCTGGAAATATAAGGAGTTCCATAAATGTCTGCTGGGAACCGCGAAAGTTAGCAGCTTTCTGACGACCGCTCGTGTCACGCCTGAATTTACTGAGAATTTGCATAAATATGTGAACTAGTGGAGATGAACGGGAGATGCCGTATACAGGTGTTTTGCTAACCTGGGTCAAGGAGGCAGCACTAGAGCACACTTGGAGCTCCACATGTTCACTGGAAATGCACTTAAAGGTTAAAAGGAGCGTGGAGGCCGGCAGGACGGTGGAGTGACAGAATGGAGTGACTCAGAGTTTCCTGAGAGCATCGGAACAACGGGCCTTCACTTTGGAGTGATTTGTTTTTCCCTCTTTCGAGCTTCTTACCCAAGTATCCTCATAAATCACCCTTTCAGTCGACAAGGGCAAGGCTGTCTAGTGTCAAAGGGGACCCGGTGTGCTTGGGGTCGCGGTTTCAGAGGCTCACCGCTCTTCACCTTTAGGTGTGGGACCTGGCATCATGCTTGCATCACAAACACCTTTCATGGGAAGAGTGGCTGCTCCAGCTCCAGGTGATCCTATTGAGTTCCAGCCTGTCCAGAAGTAAACAGTGCATCCCTGCGCTTTGAGGCTTCAATCGGTTTGTTTTGGACCTGTGCATTCTGTTTGCACTTTGGTATGAGAACTGCCAAAGACTGTTGTATCTACCTTGTCACTTTGCTTTATTATGACCTTGACATTTAATGAGATGAGATACTTTGTCATTGTATGCAATTTCAATACAACGAAATGTGTGGCAGCTCTCATAAAAACAGCAACAGAAAAAGAACACTAAGTAAATAAATAGATAATAAGAATTAGACTGAAATGTTGAAGTTCTTTCATGTAGCTTTTCCAATGCTAATGTAGCCTTGGCTTGTTGGGGGGATGTATAACCTACTGCACCGACTGTTGTTCACATAGATGCACAGTCCTCTTCTGCTCTTCCTGGAGTCCCTCATCCGATCCGCTTCTGATCTCGGGGACTGAGGGGGGCATAGGATCTCTGAGGGGATGAAGGTAATGTCAAATCTGAAGCTGGAGTTGGTGAGAAACAGGTTAGCCTTTAGCTGCGCACGTGGCCCAGCTCACATCCCTGCTTCCGTTTCCCTCCACCACCCATGCTGCCTCGTTGGTGGGATGGAAGTTCCGATGGGCTCTGGGGGGCATAGGGTCTCTGAGGGGATGAAAGTGGTGAAAATTAACTGAGGTCAGTAATATGGGGTGTCAGTAGTATCGGTGTTTCAGTAATATGCGCTGAAAGCTACTGCTGTTCTGAGGGAGAGCAGAGTCGCTGCGTCTGCACACGCTGCCATCTTGCCCTCCCCCCAGTCAAAAGGATGTGCTTAGGTCAGCAATAATGTGACATTCTGTTTAGAGGCTTGCCAAGACTTTGAAATCATTAGCTTTATTAATAAAATATTTTTCCATTCTGAAAGTCATTGCATCCACACTCTTATTGCAGCAGTTCAAATGTCTGCTGTTTACCAATATTAAACCTGGCTGTTGTGACCGCTGCCAGGCATTTTCAGAGCAGCTGTGTCCTCGCCTTTGCACATACATACACAAAAATACACACCCTCATACTCTTGGGTGAGCCAGTGATCATAAAGAACAGTTCGGTGTTCCAGGATGGGATCAAGAATTCTCCACATTGGCCCCCCTCCACTTCCAGCGTGCCACTTCGTGTAGCATTTTGGTGAGGTACCACCATGCTGGGTCTGCCCTGGGCCCTCTGTAAAACTTGGTGAGCGTATGGGTGCTTGCCCTTGGGCCGGAAATAGAAATGACACTTTCATCATATAGTGGGTGCTGAAAAGTGCCCCCACCGGTCACTGTCAGGGTAGGAGTCACATGGGGCATCTGCAAAAGTTGTGTATGCCAGATACATGGTGAGATGTAGGTTTGACTTAGGGGAGGGGGGTCACTAATCTTGGGGGGGCTCAAATATGTCCTTGCATTCTGGGGCTTCCTAGTGATGATGATAATGAAGACGCTCTTACTGACACTAGGTAATGTGGAGGTCATGGACATGGCCTTATCTGGGGAAAATTATACATGGTTAATAATCTGTTGCTTAGCAAATGCTGTCCAAAGTAACTTCACCAGTTACTACAGTGTTTTCTACAGTGTTTATTTCCTGAAGGAATTCTGGCTAAGTTACCTGGCCAAAGGGTACTATGGATTTAGAAGGGAGTAGGGCTGGACCAAATAGACTATTCTCCCAAGTTGTTACACCCATTGCAAAACTTATGTTGCTTTGGTAAAATATTCCGCTGTGTAGGGAATTGTGTAATCTTCTATCAAAGCAGCAGATGAGAACTATAATAAAGTGTTCATCTTGTCCATACATGTGAATAAAACTGGCAATTTACATTAAAGTGTCTTATTAGAAAAACACAAGTATGCTAGCAGATGCATTATGTAATCACCGAATTAAGACATTCCACAATCATGAAGGATTAAACCCACGGTTCTTGCTAAGCTACGACAGACACCCACAGACAGATTTGTTCAAACACAGACTTTCTTCTGGCCCTCTGCCAGCGTGTATTGTCAGCGAATAACCAAACACCTGAGGCCCATGAGCTTTTTGGGGAAATGAATGGATGATTCGATAACCCAACAACCAATAATTAGTTTATTGAGGTGTGAGTTCCTGTGGTTTCAGGCAGTGGGGTAATAGTATTAGTTACCGGTGTACGGCCACCTAAACATATCTAGAGTGCAAATTTTACAGCTGCAATGAATAGATGGGAAACTGAACAGCCTGCACAGTGTTGGTGTCAGCAAACTTGATTACTGAAATTGCCGCAAAATGTGACATGAATACAGGTTTTTGTATTCTGGGTATTACTCTACGAAATGACGGATTGCTAAGTTAATGAAATATTTTAATTTTCATATGGTACACTCTTATTTGTTCTGTTTGTATTGTCAACGCTTGTTGCCATAGATACCAGTATAAGAAAAAAGACTGGAAAATATGTGGTGTCGTAACAGGTTCCCAAATGTAATATCTTACCTACCCAAAGAGAGAACAGTAACAAGTTTTTGCTGTGCTAGATATTTGTCATAATTTTTTTTTTTTTTTTTTTAAAGACAAATATGTTCTTAGTTTCTCTATGAAGTAGCCTATGGACAGGAATTTCCCACTAGGAATCAAGAGTGTCAGATATGGTTGGATACCCTGGTAGTGACTGCCATTAAGTTCCTGGATAGTGATGACTCTGTGCGAGCCACACAACAAATGGCTTTTCAGCTGAAGGCATGCCCTAAACCGATACCGTGGTTTAAACTACCGTGTGTTCTTTTTCTTTTTTTGCTCAGTGTTTCCGAGCACTTTGTTGCAAAGGACCCCCACCGCCCCGGCCGGAGTACGATGTGGTGTGTATAGGACTGACGGGTGCCGGAAAGACCAGTCTGCTCTCGCGCCTGTGCAGTGAAGGCACCGACAACATAGTGCCAACCACAGGTACGGCAGCCTCTCCTCAACAAGCCAATAGGGCAGCAATGAAACCTGAAGCACAGCCTTTTTTTATTTTTACATTACCCCACTGCCAATAAATTGGTTAGTGGTCTAACCAACTTATAACTGCTTCAGAGTTATGAGGAACATACTGCAGCCTTTAATTTATTTCATTACCAAAACTATTTTTTGTATATGCAAATCCAAGATACTGTTTAAATATCTCAGTACAATTCACAAAACACAATTATTTGGAGGGGGGGATAATTTGTAATCAGAATTTTTTTAAAAACAAAGTTTGTTTAAAACTATTTATTTTGCTGCATTTTGAATGACTCCAGTGATGTAAAGGCAAGAGTGAACTTAACATGTTGTTTTACATTACAAATTAAACAACCACAACAAATAAGTACCGAAGACTTTTAAGTGCACTATTCCAGGTTACGTGGCACAGTGACTCGCCTTACTACTTACGGTTTTTCTCCTGCTTTATTTTAACATTTTTAAAAACACCTCAGATGAGAGCATTATGTTTTAGAATTCAAAGTAATGCAAAAGAACTTAATTTATACTGTAACAGGAATGTAAAGGCTGAAATATGTAAAACTGCAACACAGTTGAATTATACATAAGTAAAATACTGTAATGAAATTAACTGGTTGTGAAAAATGGTCAAATGGGAGTAATTCAGAAAGCATGGTGTAATGCTTGGTAAGCATGTCACTAAATTATTCTTAATGTCTATAGCACGTTTCAGAATATTTTTCAGAAAACGAATACATAAAACTTGAGCTAGACTTCATTTACCGTGACCTTCACTGTTTTTCAGGCACAACATTTTTTTTTTTTAAAGCTGAATCATAACTTAATCACCTAATCTGATTCAAATTTATTTTTCAGGTTTTAGCATCAAAGCTGTCCCATTCCAGAATGCCATCCTGAATGTAAAGGAACTTGGGGGTAAGTTCTAAGTTGAGTTTTAAAAAAAAAAAAAAAAAAAACTTTTTCATATGATGTATAGAGGGAAATATATTTTTAACAGTTTGCTTTTAATATGGAAGGTATATGTCCTGACTCCACAACTTGTGAACATGTTTGGGACTGGAAGTCATTCATAACTTTGTTTTCTGTGGGCCTGGAATCTAAAAACAGGTTGGATTCATTGTGCTACGGGCAGAAATTTTAAGAAATGGCGAAGGCACAATTTAAAATTAACTGAAAAAGGTTTGGAAATCTTTGAAAATTTGCAATTGTTATCTGTAGCACAGGGGCCCATATTGCGGAGTTAATCCTTTCAGTTTTTCTTTTGTTTTAAAGCTATTTTAAAATTTCCCAAATGCCTATGAATGTGTAAATACAAGCTGGTTATTTAAGATGGCTTATAAAAAACAGGCTAGGTTTAACAGTGGTAACGTATCATGGTTTGTATTTTTAAAAGTTTATTATTCCCTCAGTGCAGAAGAGAAAAAAGTAGAAAGTAAACTAAAATACAGGGTAGTGTAGAAGGCATGTTGGTGCAGCTGAAAGGATGAGACCCCCTCAGCACACCAAGGAAGGCACAAGCAAAAATGCTTGAAATGTATAACTACCCTAAACAGGATTTCTGAAACCACTCATCATGCCTTTTAAATCTTGTAAAGCTAAGGAATTGTGCTGCAAGTTCCATGACAATGTGCCCTCTTTTGTCGTCTGATTCATTTTTATGTGGTTTCTTTTACTGCTGAGCAGCCTTGCAGCGAAGCTCTTGAAATGATTTTATAAATTGTTGTTAAGCTGGACAAGATGGGATACAACACGATCTCTTCAAACTCTTGCCAAGATGCCGTTCTCATGAACTGTTGCAGAATGCACAACAACAGCTACAACATAAACATAATTTGCTTGGTAATGCTTGTAATTCAGTTTCGGTGAAATTGATACACCTGTTCGCGGTTTGTCTCCACTGATCTGCAGCGATGCAACTGAAGTCTGTTGAGCACCTTCGCCTGGCTTTAGAACTGTTTGCATTAGTTCACTACGGCCTCTTGTGCAACTGTTTATTCACATGAGTAAAGAATGAAGGGATTTATACACAATAACTGCAATTACAAGAATATTATCTTTGTGTGTATTAATATATATATTATGTATTAAACTGTATGTATGTGTGTATGTATATATTTTTTAATAAAATGAAAAGGAAGAAAGGCACAGGGAATTCACCAGCCATGACTTAAGGGCAGGCTTCACCAAAAACAATGAAGCTTCAAGCAGTTGAACCTTTCTTTCATAATTCGTCAACATTTAGGATCCTGACTGTGCTTTTGCAGCCTTGCTGATGTGTCTCCTGTATACACCAAAGCCACAGGGCATTGCTGATAGAACTTCCAGAGAGCTGCCCATGCCTGTCTAACCTCGGTTCTTCATATACCGCTGTGAAGTAATCTGGTACTTCTAAACTAAAGTACATCAGTGAAGGGTCCATGGCACCTGCAGACAGCCTCTACCTCTCTGTGAGGGACCTGAACTGCAGCATTTGTCTTGCAAATGAAAAGCAGAGAACTTTGCGTGCTCATATATGCTTCTAATGCATGTGCGTAAACCACAGGATAATGGATCCGGAAGTAATAAATTGCAGTGTGTGAATCGTATGACAGGAAGGGTAATTACTGCTTTTATACCCTTTGAGGTCTGCGAGGCCTACATTGTTGTCTAAAGCAAGTAATTCTGGTTCTCATTACTGATAACCAGAAGGTTGTTTAGAGGAAATCTGTTTTGAAATGGTGTTTAGTATTTATTCTTCTTTCCATTCTGTGGACATTAGTGAGTGACCAGTAAAACCACTTGCACCACATCATGGCAGACCACCAGGGTGGCACTGTACTCACGTTGTGTCCAAAATGTGATTTGTGGATTGCTTATGGCACCAGATCAGAGGAAGTGAATCAAAAACTGTTTTTCTTCTACACTCATCTTTCGTTTGGCAAAACTCATATTACGGTGATTTTACCCCAAATGCTCAGCCGCAGCATCAAGACAAATTTTGAAAACAACCGGCTAATACGAACCACCTGTATCATAATGTAATGTTTGTACAGTTCCGACCTGGTTAAATACCCTGGTGGCCTGCAGATGTCATTAGCAAGGTGTACATTACTCAATATATGTGTCAGTCTACACTTTCCTTTAAATATATTGTTAATATTATGAGGTCAGTATAAAATTGTGTTTATACTTGTTTGGTCCTAGTTGCCTGAGATTAGGAAAGTAAATCTTGGTTACATATTCTTCAGTGGCTATTGTACAGAGCAGCAGGTGGCATAGTAGTTAGTTAAATCCCTCTGCCTATGTAGTACATAGAGCATATTTCAGTGTGATATTGAAATGATTAATGTACATTTTCGTATTGCCTTGCTCTAAATAAACTTTAGTACACTTCAGTCTTTATGGCTTCATGCTAAATGAATCCCATTTCAGCACACTTAATGGTATGCTTGCTAAAACTCCTTTCTCATTAAAGGATTAGTTTCATATTACATGAATAATAATAAAGATTAGCTGTTGAATACCAAAGTAGTCAGCTGGTTGTGATTTATTAGCAAAGTCAAGGTCTCTTTTAATGAAGAGACAGTGAAACTGAGCAGTCGCAGGTGTCTGACTTTGAGTCATAGGTAAGAATTGTCATTGAAAAAAAATTGCAACATCTTTCTGGAAATGCCTTTAAGATCAGAATGTGAACTTGCAATGCATTCTGGGGGTTCATTTGGGTTCATCATTCAGATGTGTATGAATGGATGTTAAATATCTTGCAGCACTTTACCAGCTCATCATTTGTTCAGGAATTGCAATACTCGTCAGTGAAAAAATAATTTTGGTGTTACATGAGTATTCCTTGCTCTTGTACCTTTTTACAGTCCTGTCATGACAAAGTGTACTTCGCTCTTCGGTCACAAGGTCTCGGACAGAGTACTGCAGTGCTCTAATTGTGGTCCCTAGAGACCTTTCCAGAAGTACGCTTCTCCAGCCGAGCTGTCTGTACTACCTCGTTCATTTTCACACTGTTACCTGAGCGTGATATCCACCTGTTCCATGTCTACTGCAGATACCTTGTTCGGTGTATTTTTCTGCAACCTCGTGCAGTTTCCTTCAGGTTCTATAAAGTTTCTATCCATCCGTGTATAAGGAGAAAGACTTTTTTCCCCCCGCCCAAGAAGACCTTTGAAGAAACTTTAGAGATGTGTGTTATTTTGGCAGTATTACGGAATTTTGTTCGGAGCCAGTAGGTGGCAGGAATGAGAAGCTGGAAAAATGTCAGTGATGTATAGATGTCCCAACCAAGGAGTTCACGTTTGCTCACCAGTGTAAACAGAGGTGGGCAAACGTCGCACTTTACTAAAGTCATCACGATATTCAGCTGATTCAGTAGCTTCAGGAAATTGTGATTCCCCGACTGAACACTTTACTTGGTGAAAGTTGTTGCGGATATAAACATTCTACTTAGGAAGTATGTCTCAGTTATACAGTTTGAGATTCATAAAAACTCCTCACCAAGAAATGTATGGAGTATGGAGATCTACCACTGTGGCAGGGAAACATCTTGCAAAATAGTCCCCCCCCCCCCCCCCCACCCTTGGTTTGAAAATTACTGTTTAAGAGATGCAGATATACTTTTCAATAAGCATTTTAGAATAATTTTTATTTATTGCATTTATGGCTGCTCTTATCATTGCCTAAAGTAAAATCAGATGTGGGATAGATTTATCATTAGATGGTGAATATTTCCAGGTTCAGTGACATCATGTAAATAATTCATGCAGAGACAACACTGACAAGTGTGCTTGGAAAAGAGTGGGGTCAGCATTGTGATAGATGATTTGCTCCAGGCAGTAAATAAATAGCAAAGCCAAAATCCCTGGTCTCTATTGTTATTTCACTAAACGGACGGAGTTGAGAATGAGGTTGTCAGTGTTCATTTAAACTGAGTCATGACAGATGTTTGGAATATAGACTTGTGATTGTACCTGATTGGAATTAGCTTTGGGGTAAAAATGTAATGATCTCCTCCTTACTTCATTCAGATTTTTGCTCACTTTGAGAAGTTCAGATCGCTTAAATTGCATCCAATGCACTACATTTGTAGCTTGTTCTAACTTGTAAATCAGTAACAAGCAAGTTTAAAATATTGGTCCACAACCTTTTGTGTTGGCTAATGTTAGAAATTTGTAACTTCAAGGTTGTCAGTTCAAGTACTAGGAGGTGCCCCGTAACAGTCACGCCATTTTAAGGTTGATTTGGATGGGAGCATCATGTAAGCAATATAACAAAAAACTATAACATTGTTAGGATAAAGCTATGGAATAAATGGCATCTGGTCCAAATTAGGACATGTCACTCCTGGGTATCTTTTAGGAGCTGACACTATCAAGAAATACTGGAGCCGCTACTACCAGGGGTCCCAGGGGGTGATCTTCGTCCTGGACAGCGCTTGCTCAGAGGAGGACCTGGAGGCGGCGCGGACCGAGCTCCACTCTGCCCTGCAGCACCCCCAGCTCTGCACACTCCCCTTCCTCATACTGGCCAACCACCAAGACAAGCCGGCCGCACGCTCTGTGCAGGAGGTAACTTTCCACACCAAATATGGAGACCCCCTCCACGACCGCCCGCTCCCACTGCTGACAAACGACTGGGCTTCTCCCCAAGGCCCCCTCACACACGGATACACACGCATACCCACATTTACACCATGTCAAGTGTTTGTGTGGAGCCTGGATTCGGGGGAGAGGTGAGAGGGGACAGTCTGTGTTTTTGCTACTGCGGGACCGAGGTCGTCATCCTCATCTCTTTCCTCTCTCCCCCACCCTCAGCCATGTACCATTAAACGTTTAGACACACACACAAAACTGTAAATACTAATCATGTGTGATCTGAAGCTTTCCAGTACTCCCACGGTTTGCTTGAAGTATGAAGGATTGACCACAAAGCTTCTGTAGTGCTCCAGGTTCATCTAAGTTCAGGACAGAGGGGTTTGCTGTAGGACGTCTGGTATTTTTGGTGCAAGGTGGAAAGGTCTACATCCTCTAACGTGACAGTGCATTTATCTGCTCCATCCCTAACTGTATACACTGCACAGAAACTTTAGCTCTTGAACAATTGGACCAGTTTTGTGTTCATCTGAAAACAGTGAAGGGAGATGTTTATTGGTCCTTCATCTATGGTGAACAGCTGTTTTAAGTTTTTAGCCCTCCCCTTTTTGTCACATGAGTAGAGGTTGTTTGCTTTTTATACTTTGGCTTTGTAGTGTCCTCTTCATTCATGCTGGTGTACTGTTTGAGTGCACAAGAGTGAAGAACTGGTAATGGGTGATCTCTATGTGTGTGACAGAGTTTTAACAAGTAATGCCGTTCACTTGCCTTGCTTTGTTAAAATGTGTGCTGTTGAAGTCTTGCCCTGGTCCAAATCATGATGTCTGCTTCACATTAGTGGGCATGTAGGGCAGCAAGGGCTGCTAACCTGTTTGCTGGATGAGGACTGTTGGTATACCCTTGGGGAAGGAACCTAACCTGAATGGCTCTTGTAAAACCTCCTGCTGTTGACACCAGCAGAGGAAAACAGTGGCGCTCTTATAATGATGTTACTCAACACACCGCTCGCATCCCTAACAAGGATCCGTGTGCTACCCAGTTGAGATTAATAACCACAAACTGATGTCGCACGATGGAATAGTAGGTAGTGCTGGTACCTCACAGCTCCTAGACTGTAGTTTTGGATCTGTGGAATCCAGCCTTGTCTGGAGTCTGTATGTTTTCCCCAAGTTTCATCTCAGTCAAAGATGTGCACAGAGAGAGGCAACAGTAAACTACTTCTATACCCTCATGTTCCTTGGAACCCCATGCAAGTGGTCACTGAGTCCTCTTGGGTTTGATGGCACTTAGCACCTATCCTTCAAGATGAAATTTCTGTAAAAAAAAAAAAGCTACATTCAGAGTATGTAAGTGTCTCGGAAGTACAACATTTTACTCACTGAATTTTCCCCACAATAGTGTTGCTTTTGTGGTCAGACCTTACATGCGACAACCTCCCATGCTATTGCTCCCATAAACCACGGACTGACAGCTGTAGCAATTACAGTGTAACTCTTTGTACACAGTGGCTGGAAACGGGCAGAAATCCTCTGCAGACATCTGCTTAATGATGCCTTTTTTGTCACAGCCATGTACATGAATCATGGACTGTGACAGAAGCATAGAGTAACTGTCAAAAATGTTGTTCTTATCCAGTGCATCTTTAGGAAGTTATTGTAAGGAATAGGCCACATGTACAATGTCTTTTGTATGACTCTGTTTTCAGGGTTGCCTCTGTTTTAAGCAGAACATTTAACCCCCTGGGGTCATGATGACAGGATCTCTGTAATGCACTGTGGTGTTATATCTTTTAAAAGTTCACGAGCTCAATTATTTGCAACCTTTTTATTATTTGGAGCAAAAAAAAAAACACAGTTCAACCATAAATACAGTTAGATACAATATGCTACACAAGCTAGTCATCCACTGTCAGTAATCTGTTGTCTAGTGGTTGCAGTGGTGCGAGCTCAAACACAGACCGCGGAAGCAGGGTACACACTGGATGGGTAAATGTCTTAGTACTGTGGGTGGAAACCAGAGTATCTTTTGAAAACCAGTGTGAACACTGGGAGAACATGCAAACTCCATTCAGAGCCAGATTCCGACTGTGATGTAATACACAGCCCAGGTCCTGTGGAGCACCAGTGCTATCCACTGTGCAACTGTTCCACCCAAGATAAGTTACTTGTATATTTCTATTATAAATGCATGTCTATAGCTGTTGGTATTCAGGTCCGTTGGCAGTTTTTCAGGTTCTACTTTTTTAAAAATGTTTTAAATAAGGTTGAGTGTGGTTTCTCACCTTTATTTGCTCCCCAGGATATTTATTCACGGAACAACCTTTTGCTTCTCATCCTATATGGGATAGGTTACCCGAACAATAAAAATTTCTCTTGTTAGTCATAGTCCATGAGAAACTGTACCAATGGCAGAGTGAAAAATGAAGTGTATTCCTTTCTGTAGTTGTAAAGTTAGTGCTTCAGGTTCTCCAGCTGACTGTTTCATGTGTCTACAGTGCATTCCCACATCCCCACCAGTTAAAGCCTCTTCAGGTCATTTGAGGTAAACCAGTTGAACTACCCTCTTACCTTCTACGTCTTGGCTCATTTCAGGCTATTAAGTGGTTTTTTGCATTACTGTTCAGCTGTGCGATTTGTTTCACTAGTTATTTAAGCTTGTTTTGCTTAAGTGGATTGGCTTGTTGCGGTTTGCAAACATTGGGATGACACGTGAGATCTGCTTACAGGGTTGCCACTTGGGCTCACGCAAGACATTCAGCTTTCTCCAAACCAGTTTCTGAGTAGTTTTCACCACAGCGGATGATACCAGCTCTCTTCACCACTTGTCTTCTTTTGGAACTGCTAAAAGTGAGGCATAGTCTGCTCGTGACCCTTTGAAGGTGCAAGCATACGCGACACACAGCAAAACGAGCCTGACGTTCTTCTGTTGTTCTGGTAAATTCAAAATTGCACACAAAGAACGAGCATTGCAGAGTACTTACTCTGGGTCTGGGAGGTTGGAGGAGGTTTTCATGCATTATAAATGGTAAGTGTGTGGTGTGTGACACAAGGCCCTTGGGAAGTGGTCGATGGCCTTGCCGAGACTTCTGACCCAGATGAGTCGGCCATCTCTCATTTGTCTTGCTGGGCCATGTTCAGACATTGACAGCTTTAATAAATATATGTCAAAAATGTGAGAAGGTTAAATTGCTCAATTAGTCTTTGTGTAGTCCATAACATATACTTTCTCTCCTCTCCTCTGAGGGAGCTTGCTTCTGGAAACTTTTTGAGATGAGCTGGTCTTATGTGGTTATGTTCGTTTTTATGAAAAGAACATTCATTCAAGATACACAGGACAAGATGTTATACCCCATACGTATTTATCCACGGCTGCACACAAAGAGCCAGTCCAACCAACATGAAGCCACAGAAAACATCCAGCGTAGCCAACAGACATCTCCATGACCCGAGACCAAGAAGCTTAACTACCTTCTTCAACAAACCCACTGAACCCACCAAACAGGTATACCAAACTAACAAATCCACCAAACCACCAAGACTCAAACCAACATGTCGAACCCACCAAACAAACAAGTACACCAAACTAACACATCCAAACCAACACACCAAACTAACAACTTTTGAAAAAGAAAAGCAATACTGTTAATGTTTTAAAAGTGAGTGATATTTTAATGACATAAAAGCCTTGCTGTTAAATTTCTAAGTATGTTGGACAAAGTTCTGAAATTACTGAAACTCAAATGTAGATGTGCTCTGAGTGTATCAGAATAAAGAAGCTATCATCAGCTGCACCCTCTCACATAAAATCTATATATTTGTTTATTTTTTTTATGTCTCTGTGTGTAATGTTAGGTTTTCATCTGTTGAATGGAATTCAAGAAATGATGCTTCTACAAGTATGCTGCATCTGGTGGTCCATGCAAATCAGCCGCTGTTTGGCAGCCAGAGGTTCTTGACATCATGTGAAACTGCTTAATGAGAAATCACCTGAAGGCAAAGGTGTATGTGTGCAGTGTTGGCCCAGATAACGCGTCATCACTGCATCGTTATGCCGAATGACGTGGAGAAACAGGGCGAAAAGTAGTCTCGGTTTCACGCCAATAGTGTGCGATGCTGCCCCAGGGGCAGACACAGTGCAGGGCGGCTTGCATCGTGGCATTTGTTGGAAAGAGGCTGTCAAGACGGGCTTGACTTTGTTGGCGACGCTGAAGTTTACCCAGAGGCCTCGTTTGGCTGCCAATGCCGACAGCTTTGACCCAGAGGGATATGTTTTTGGGAAGTGGGCTGGCTGCCCCTGCTGAGCCAGTGAGCAGCATGAGCAACATGCTGAAGGCATGCGTGGAGGATGGGGAGGACGCTTTGGCACTGAAACCTGGCAGGTGGAGTGCCGGGCAGGAGCAAGGAATGCAGGGTGTTTCCGCGACGCGGGACAGGCGCTTGAGGTGCCGCCTGCCGCCGCTCCCTGTTACACCCGACGGGCAAGCTGAGACGGCTTCTCTGTACACATCCCCCCACCTCGGTGCCATAGGAAACACAATCCCATTGACCAACAGTCAGGAATCTGTCACCACGCCCACTGACCATGAGGCAGGTCTGGTGGAAAGATCAGCTGTCACTGATGGTTTCTACGAGCGCCACAGTGTTCCCATGTATAAATATTTTGCACAAATCATGTTTTGCAGTTAACAAGCAGAGGGTAGGTTGCTAATGTAAAAACATGTAAAGATGTGCTAGGAGTTGGTGAGGTTTAGAACTCGGAATTCTGTTGGTTTATTTCACTTTTGGTTTTCTAGAGCACGCTGTAGAAAGATCAGTTTCATACATGTAATGTTTATTCAAGTTTTTGGAGTATGATTCATTATGACTGTAAGGGACTGTAAAGCCATCTCTGGACCCACTTTTTGCCAGTATAGCTATTTTTTTTTTTTTTTTTTTTTAACATCCGTTTTGTGATGTTAGCCAGAGCAGAGCCGGAGATGTTTGTCGATATGACACTTCTTTGGGCACCAACTTGGCAGACATTTCCAAACAGTATTCCTCTTTTGATTGAGCCTTGTCTATTTCATGTCCTGTATTTGTAAGAATGTAGAAGAAAGTTCTCTACTGAGAGAATAGTAACTGGCTTAAAACTGTGGTTTTGGTCTAATACCAACGTACAGTGCAGGCTTTTAAAAACTGTTCAGTCTTGTGAATTGTGCCTCCAACATTGTTGAAGAAATTGTGTGATTTTGGTAACTTTGTTTCATTGGTGTCCAACTATAATTCCTTTTAAAGGACAAGTTAATCTACTTCACATCTGGACTCTAACACTTAAATGGTCATGTGTCTATATGTGAAACTTTTGATCCGTCATTTTCATTTTTAAGTAATTCAAAATTCTTATGTAACATCCTTATATAAGAGATCACCTGAAGTGCTTTTAACACCAAATAGATTTACAGTGAATTTTAGAGTGGATGAAGTCATGGCCTAAGTGTTAATTTTGAAACTTTAAGAGAAAGACCATTTTATTGCCTGGTGTTACACATTTTGACTTTTATGATGAAGACTATTTTGGCTGTAAGAATCATTTAAGTGCATTCACAGGATAAATAAGGTCAATAAGATTCCATGTTTAATGGATTCCGTAACAAGGGGGGTGCAGCAAAAAATGGTGAACTTGCACTTTAAGTTGAAATGGTCCAAAATATTTGTGTGAGCCAGTATGGCTCCCTTACAGGAAAAGTCCAGATGACTCTATTAAGTTGAAGGGGGGGACGGGTTGGGGGACACAATGTGCAAAAACATCGTCCACCAATGGCTAAGGGGTGATTGTATCTCACTTAGTTGACCCCTGTAATACAACAGGGGATGTTCTGAGTGTGTGGCAGGGAGAGAGATAAAGTGATGTGGAAGATTTGAGGTGTGTGTGTGAGGGGAAGGGGTACTTGACATTTCAGCATTAAAATTAATCTGTGCATCTGCACTGCGCAATGATGAAATCAGAGTTGGCGTCGGGTCCTGTGGTTTAACCCTTGGCGCTGGATTTGCAACATCGTAATTAGCTGGCTTGGAAAATATCCTCGGTGGGCAGTAAATATGTTGATCTGGAGAACCACATATTTTAGTGTTATGTATTACTGTGTGTGTGTTATTTTAAAATATCCTTTTAAACTTTGACCATGCATTTGATGGTGCGTGTTCAACCACAAAACATTATCACTTTCTGTGTTAATTTTCTTTTTATACTCATGATGTAAGTGGTTTGACACGAACAAATATTGGTTGCTTTCTTTGGCACCACTAATTTTTGTCAGAATCCAAAGAATGTTTGCAGCTTTATGAGTACCAGTTATGAAATATGAAGTCAAATGGTGCTGAATGCAGTTCTTGTTTTTTGTGTTTAAGTAGTGCACTTAAGTTGTCTATTTCTAATGGCCTCTTTTCTCATCTAACAGCTGTACAAATTTGGATCACATCTGTTAGGTCATCTTTCCTATGTGACTGTTTCCTATCACACTCATTTCTGTAGGTAGCTGTTCATGTGATGTGTGTTGCAGCAAAAACTGTATCGGGTAAAGCAGTCGCGTCTAAAGTTCATGTATTTGTGAATTGCATGTTGGTTTAGCCTGAGCTCTGCATCGTTTTGGAAAAAAGTGTCTGCTAAATAAATGAGTGTTTTAGCCTTATTCAAAGAAATTGTGATAACTGAAATAATGTTTCCCTAATGTTTTTTCACCACAGAGGGGTCTGGTGATGTAACATAAAATTGTCAGACTTCTAGTGCCAAGATTTTCCACGTATGTGTGATAATCTCGCAGTATGGCCGTGACATATTTTACACCGTGGTTTGTGACATGAAGTGGAAACTGGTGTCAAATGTGACCCAGTGCCTTCAGAGGCATGCTGCGGTGACAGCACACAGAGGGGACACTTGCAGAAGACGCCTGCGCTAAGCTTTTACACTGTCCAGAGTGCACTTGGCTTTCCCGGCCACCTTCGCCTTTCCAGTCGTCCGGCCCTTATTTGTCTTTGCTGTTAATAGAAGGTTCTGATGCTGCGATCATGGAACGTATCATGTAGGCTTGTGGACAGACTTATTGGACAGGTTTAGGCAGTGCTTGAACCTGCAGAGACACTGAGAAAACACTGAAGCAATACCTGCAGCTGAGATAAGAAACAGAACCCTTCCGAGAAGGGGAAAAGTGATTATGGTCTGCATCTTCAAGGTGGAAGCCTTTCACGACCTTACTACAGGACTCATTAATTATTAAAGTTTTTGACAAAGACATCTCTATATTTTCATATACCTTTCTTTGAAATCTTCTCATGTCTCAAAACGTTGGCTCTGTGTGTGTGAGAGACAGAGTGCTAACCTTGTGGGAACATTTCTGGAAATTCTCCACAAAGACTCTTAAATCCTGAAAACCCCTTTCTTTTAGTTAGGAATCATTTATCTATTTGAAGTGAGTTTGTGTGAAGACCCCCAGTCATAGGTAAACGGTGTGTGTGTGTGTGTGTGTGTGTGTGTGTGTGTGTGTGTGGGTGGGTGGGTTTGGGGGGGGGGGGGCTACGTTGAATGGCTTCCAGAACACAAAGCCGTATAAGTCATTAGAGGTGTCCTCAGAGGAGCACGCTCTTAACGGTGAGTCATCTTGAATAGGTTCAGCCAATGCTTTCTGGCTCCTGCACTCCAGAGGAGTGTAGCCCACTCAGCAAAAAAAAAAAAAAAAAAAAAAAAAAACTACACTGAAACAATTGTCCTATTCTGTTGTTCTTTTGCATTCCAGTTCTTGTCAGAGATGCTACCACAAATATTTCAGATTAGCGAAGCTCAGTTTATCAGTTGAGAATGAAAGAACGATTCAGATTTTGGTTCATACGTGTAAAATTACGTTGGCAAATGATACACAAATGATACATGATAGATCATATGCTTCTCCCCCCCTGATTTTTGACATAATGTAGTCATTACAAGCAGTATTTCACATGCTGCAGGCCCCACTAAGATGCATCCCCCACTAAGCTGATAACTTTAATTGAAGCATTCTGTTGTCTAACCAGTGAGGAGATCACTCAGACCAAGTTGGCAGAAGGCCGGAAAACAAAAGTGTTTATTTGAGTGCTTGTGCTTTTACTTGACACAGCTGCAGTACCCGTGAAAAGTCGGAGTGTGTGGCAACATGAGCTACATTGGTATGGGAAGATCTGGTCAGAAGAGCAAGCAACGGGTGCCATACATCTCTGGGGAGTGCTGCAGAAGACCTGCGAAAACCTCTTGTTTCCAGTGGCTGTAGCCTGACTTCTGACTGATACTGTATCTTTAGCCTAGTTTGAGTGATCCCAGTTAATCATCTTTACCATAGTTATACCACTACCTAGAAATGCTGAATTTTCACCCACCCCCCAAGTTCAGGAATACAGAAAATTAATAGGAATCTTAGTCAAAGGATGAAAGACTGTGACTCATGAGAAGTCGACAGACCAGGTAGCCCCTTGTAGAGCCAATATTGTTGAAACTGGCCCACATACGAACATGCAGCGCACAAACAGTAAACTATGTATGATGGTAGGAAGCTTAGAGAACCATTTCAGACCTGCTGTAATGTCTTCAAGGTAAACCTTCCACTGAAAGAAGAAAGGGGTCTGCAATAGGGAGAGGTGCCTTCAGTGCTGGATCTAAGTGTAGCAGTGAATAGCAGGACTCCATTCTCCAGTGTGCGCTTTCCCTTCACTTAGGTCCCCAGTGACAGCAGGATAATGCCACCTCTCAAGAATCCACTCCTTTAGTATTTTGTCTCTATTATCTGGTCTGATAAATAAAGGGTGAGAAGTGTCTCTGTGTGCTGGACATTTCTTTTGATCACTGATCTCCCTGACCTCGTGTGAGGGTCTTTTTTTATCTCTCATTTGACCTGGGCCGACTCTCCTGGGGGGAATCCTCTCTCGTTCCACTTGAGTGGAGAGGAGTGTAATGAGCTGTAATGTAGGGGTGAGGGTGACCAGACGGGCGGGGCGGCCGGGAGCAGGGGGGTGACAGGGAGCTGGGGTTAAAGAGGAAGTAATGCACCTCAGATGAGGGCCAGACGGACATGTCGCCGTGAAAGGGGCTTGTTCCTGCACATGCCTGATTTACCCTCTCTTTCGTCCGAGGCTGCTTCCCGTGGAAAAGTTCACTGTGTGTCACGCAGATTCCCGCTTCTTTTCTCAGGGGTTTAGTAGCAGTAGCAGTGGTACAAGTAGAATCCCTTCATTGTCCACAACGGGAATTCTGCTTTACAGGTGATGTTCAGAAAGAATTATTTTTAATTTGTCTCTGAGACATCTTAAAACAAAATCATTTTAAATTTCCCATTTATACAATAGGGTGTCCTTACACTTCAGCAAATCAGTTAAGTACCACAACGAAGGGGGTAACAGTGAGATTTGAAGCTGGAACTTTCAGATTACAGAATAGAATTCCATAGAATATTTTACAAATGGTATAAATAAAGTGTAAGAAGAATACGTGCAGGTGAAATCACTGAGAAATGTCACTAATGCCTGCATCTGAAACATCCAAACTAAAAATAAAGGACATTTCCAAAATAAATGTTCATGCTTTGCTATCCTTGTGCTAAAATAGAACATATTAGTGTTAAATCATATCAAATATCACTTCTGATGACATCAGATTGTAAAGCACCATATATTGATTGTTTGGAATGCTCTGGTGTTTGACATTTAATTTTTTTAGTCATCATGTATATTTGATAGCACAGGTTTTATCTGCATCACTGATGCTGTTTAAGTGAGGGGCATTTAAATTGTGAAGGGTTAATTTTGAGGTGTGTAAATGTTTCTTCTGAGAAGCAATTAAAAAACGTTTACCAATGTTTCCTTCTGAAGGTCAAATAGTTTCATTGGAAATGTAGTTACTATGGTACAGTGAATTCAGCCGATAAGCTAAGTTTAACAGGGTTGAGAAACCAAATCTGTTTCCAGTTTCCTCTGGATTCTCTTAAGTTGGAGACTTGTGCAACATGTTTTGTGGATAAAAGGTCCCATTGCTCGGTTACATTAGGTAAAAAATGTATTCACTTTCAAACAATCCCCATGACTGCTAAAATATTCTCCACTTGAAATACAATGACCACATCATATCCTGTTTTCACCCTTTAATTAGCTGTATTTATTTGTGTTTATTACTTATCTGGCCTGTGCTTTTTGACCGATGAAACGCATGCAGAAATGGAATCCAAAGAGTAGGAGAAAGAGTATCTGCACGCTAATGCTCACGAAAAGACCACACAAAGACAAACATTACATTTGAGAACATTTCTTGTGCTTTACGCTAGATTTATAAGATAAAAAGGGAGAAAAGTGCAGAATGCGAGTGCAGGCTTATCAGTTTGTATGTTATCTCAGTTCACAGTGATAACTTTGTGGTGTGGAAAAGCTGTGTCGATGGAGTGTGCTGCTACACAGGTGCACGACTAGGAGCCACTCAAACATTCATTCTTAGGCACATCAGCCAGACGCTCACGTAAAATCATGTTTTGTTGTAGTCCTCAGTTATTTGGGCTCAAAGTCCAATATCAGAATTAAGGTCCAGAAATGATATTTTAATATTTTCTTGGGAAGGTGAAAAGTGAGGATGGTGTGCCACTCCTTGATCGAAAATTGCCTGCAGTGATACGAAAGTCCTGAAAGTTAGTGTTTGTACACCAGCCAAAGTGCAGTCTGACTCCTCGTTTAGTTTGGCATGAAGCAAGGCTTTATTTAGTGGATCCACCTGTCATTTGGAGCGCAGGTGTCCTCCTGAAGGAGAGAAGCAAGCGTGATTGATGACCGTCTGCCCATGATGCTTTGTGTTAGCTAAGGTTTACATGTTTAATTAATTTGGCCTAAATGGACTAAGACGGTGCAGGAATAGGTTAGAGCAGAGTAAAAATACACACAATAGTTTTATTTTTGCCAAGGAATATATCAACACGCATCGTTGTTTGTCTAAATAAATGTGAATAAAACAGTTTTAGAGTACATTCGTTTTAAAATTAGGACACCCGCATCTTAATGCACTTAAAACAATGAATATTTATATATATAATGCAGTTATGTTTGTGAGTTATGAATTGGTTTGAATATTATGGTGGTAATTTTTTGGGCTGGAAGCAGGAAGAGGAAATGTCTAGATTTTCTTGCGTGCCTTTCTTCCAGTGCTGTTTCAACACCATAATTGTAAACACATTGGGCTGGCTGACTTTTCACAGCTTTGTTTGCTCACATTGTCCTATAACATTCAGACAAATGTGGAACGTAGCGCTCACCTTACTGAGCGGAAATGACTGGAGGAGCCGCATGCTGCGTAATGCTCTTCACTTGGGGTGGACTTTCATTACTCTCATGGGCACGTGGGCTGTGTGTGTGTCCTTTGGCTGAACAGCGGTACTTGATGGAAAACTTTAGATCCCCTTTTCAAATGGCACAGGTATCTGCTCAAGGAGAGCGAGAGCCTGAAGGCTCATGACTGAAAACTTGTAGGAGTGGCCTATGGTCTGCTGCCTGATGGAGGGACGCGGCTAGTGCACGTGGTAACCGCTCCCTCCACATGGCACGCAGGTGTCTGCGGCGCTGTAAATCGTGGCCTTGCTGACTGACCATAGCGGTCACGGTTCTCAGGGCGTGGAAGGCCTGGGGACGTGGTGGTTCCAAAATGTCAGCCCTGGGAGCGATGCTGGACATGGTGGTTTGTGGACCACCTGCTGAGGAGGGAAGCATCAGTGCAGCAGAACCCAGTCGTGTTTAAAAGAAAATGAATAAATAAATAACAAACATCACTGGTTCCTAAAGCAAAACTTATTTCTGGATTTTGTTGACAATCACCAGATCACCACATGTTGCTGGGTGCTGTCATGGGTCTTTCTGTAGTATGTGCTTATTGGTTACATTTAAAACATTCATAGTTTGGTGTAAACAGGGCTGAAGTTGCAATCAGCATGCGATTGTTTTTGATCTGCTTCTCAAGGACATTTTACCCGGTTGTCACTGTGCCGCAGTTGTACCGATTTAAGCCGTTTGGTTTCTTAAAGAACGTTTTTCTAATGCTGCCCTGAGCTGTGTCATTTGTCTTAGCTTACATCCGTGAGGTGAGTCACTGCTTCACTGCAACAGGCTGAGAAGATGTCCTACACAAATTCCAGCTTCAAGAGTCATCTTGTTAGTTTCAGTGATTCATCAAAATATTGTGGTTTGTTTTAATCACAGCTTTTTTGTGTCAATTAATTTTGAGAAAAAAAAGCCTCCGATTTGAATGGATTCCTTAATTTTTGCGATAATGTGAACTCCCTGTAATCAGACTTCTCTTTGAACTGAATTTTTAAATTTTGGAGCAGGTCTATTATTGGCATCTGAAGTGCTTGTCATGACTAAGTCTGAAACAAGTGCTGTGGATTATTAATTTGAACAGAGCCTTTTTTTCCTAGTGGTATTACCAAATACCTCTGAGGAACTAAGAAACTATTTTGAACTGGTCGTTTTTGTAATTGCCTTAGTATCACTTAACCTCGTATCAAATGTACAAATGTACATGACGTGTGGAAAAATTAGTACACACACACACACACACTTTCAGAACCGCTTGACCCATACAGGGTCACGGGGAACCGGAGCCTAACCCGGCAACACAGGGCGTAAGGCTGGAGGGGGAGGGGACACACCCAGGACGGGACGCCAGTCCGTCACAAGGCACCCCATGCGGGACTCGAACCCCAGACCCACTGGAGAGGAGGACTGTGGTCCAACCCACTGCGCCACGGCACCCCCTGGAAAAATTAGTAGAAGGCTAAAAATGTTAATGTTTGTTTGGTAATCTAGTAATAGTTCAAACTGATTGCATTCTTAAAAGACTGCCTGCTTAGGTATATGTGGTGTTTTGCTGCAGTTGCTATGGTGGTTGTGTTTTTTGCATGCAAAATTAATTCACATCAATGACTTCATAAGAATGGTTTTGATCATGGTGAGTAAATAAGTAATACGTGTCTTGTGTGGGGTGGAAGGGCGCTTTCTCTGTTTTGGTGCCAGCCTGTTAAAAGCAGCATTCATGGCAGCTCTCTTGCTGTCTCTGATTGGTACATAGCCCTCTCGTACCTGCCTCTGTTTGCCAAAAATGATCCAGATGTGTGCATTTTGGGGGAACGGGGTTCATTTTCAGCGCTCCTTGTCTGTACACATTGACCACATCTCCGCCTGCACTCGTTGACTAAACGGTCCAAAGCTGTGCTCTTGTCAACAGAGCCATATAGCAATAGCTGTGCACAAAGTTGTTATGAGTTGTGAGAACTCTGTTTGCTTCTCAAAACTCCCCAGATGATAGATAGAAATAACCAGGGCTGTTTGTTCTTTTTTGTAGCCGTCGGCTGGAGGAGTTTATGAACACAAGCAACGGAATCCGGAAAAGGCATTTGGTGTAAGGGGAAACCGCAGAGTCAGGGTCATCAACCTCTCCTGTATGTTGATGCCAATAATGATATTACGTCTATAACAAGGATTTATTATCCTAATGTACGATCTGTGGGCACAAAGAAATGGTGCGAGCATGTAGAGTGAACTGAGCTTTGATATTCAACAATGTCTGCTGTTTCACAGTTCCAACATGGCTCGTTTCCCAGGAGAGATTCAAATCTGGCTGCTCTAATTTAATTATAAATATTTGTATATAATTGCTTTTTTTTTTAAAAAAACAATGTTTGTGTTTGCCATGGATCAGTGAAAAATGAATTCGGAGTAGTTTGCTTTCACTGCTGTGCAAGCAGTCATACACTTTGTGTGCGTTATGAACAAGTGAATTTAACACAGTGACTGTGCAAATGCCAAGTTTCTGTGTGACACATTCATGTATCTGCTATTCCTGTTAGCTAACCCTCATTTAGGAAAGGTCATCAATATGGGCGATATCTAGAAATTCTCAGGCCTCTCAAAGAATATTGCTATACTCCCTCAATAAAATAATTTTTTTGTCACCCCTCTCCCAATGTGGGCCCCTATAACAGTTACCACCATTCACCCCAATACTGACTACCATGCAGTCGGTAGCATTCCTGCCTAGCGGAAATAAACATGTAAATTTTTTTTTTTTTTTTTTCTTAAATCCTTGAGATAAAATTCAGAATAGATCCGTTTTTTTTTTTTTTTTTTTTTTTTTTTTTTTTTTTAAATAAAGCTAATGTAACCTGGAAAAACTTCTCCTGCATCTTAGCCTATTCCCAGTCTTCTGAAATTACCCTTGACATGTGGGTATTTTTAACAAGCAGTTATTTTAAATGTAATACAATGATAATAAGTAACGATACAAAAAAGGAGAGCAATATTATAGGTCAGTTTAATACCAATTTCCAGAATTATTATTTATTTCTTACCTCTATCGGGAAATGCTATTGACAAAAACGTCAAACTGTCATTAAGTTCTTTTTGTTTTTTTTTTGTCTAGTTTTTTTCAACGATTGATTTATTGGAGAAGCGACAAGGAAACCACTTTCCTGTTTTAGTGGTTTCGGGATTTCTAAGATTCCAAGATTTAAGCACCAGAAAATTTTCATCTGATGCCCCACATTCTCGATGTTCAAAGAACGAGTACTTTGTACTTTGAGTAGGGTCTGAGTGATATATTGTGGGGTGGCGCAAATGCTTTACAGGTTTGAAGTCACAGAGGCTAAAGATTTAACAGTATGTTTTCAAACAATCTTCACTCTACCAATGCACAAGAAACAATTTAAAAATGTAGGCCTGCTCCTAAATTTATTTAAAGTGATACACATTTGACCTATATTTGTACCAGTTTACAGAATTGCGCTATGAGATGCCAATAATTTTTGGAAATTAGTTTGTGTCCTTTATTTTTTTCCCCCCTTTTTGAACTGACTGTATTGTCAGATGATTTTTTTTTGCCTGGAATCAAGTCATCTGTTTTTTTGTTCAAGAGACCAGACTGTATATGTGTGATATGCAAGACTTTTTAAATTTTTTTTCCCCCGTTCTGGTACTGCCCCTCTGGGTTAATTATCGATCCATCATACTTGTCAGGTAGCATCAGTACAGAAATGGTGCCATTTGACGTGACGGGCAGCCTGGCAAAATCTAATTGCCTCTGATCCTGGGTAATTGGCGAGCACGAATCCCGTAACAAGACTTTGAAGGGATAGCCACAGACGCACATTAAAGCAGGGGGCTTTGCTCAGTGTCAAGGCCTTGTGGGTAATTAGCGTGTCCGCTGACCCAGAGGCTTCAAGATCTGGTCCCAATCCGGTGGGTCCGGATGGGCATAGATCATTGTTGAGGATTGAGACTTTTGTTTCTTCATCTTTAAATTTTTAACAACCCTACTGGGGATTTGAGGCTATTTCACTTTCTATTTTCTTAACATTTTCAATAACAGAAATCTGTTGTTGAATAATTTCTGTTGAGCTGGTAACATGTGGGTAGGACCACATACTGTGCCTAAAAAAATTTGTGTCCTATCATATTTCCACATTTTCATTTAGTTTATGGATTTCTCATGTTATACAAACTTTCTCTCAATTTTAAATATATCTTTTTGTGGCGGATTATATGTGTTCAGGACATTTAAGAAAGCTTTCATCATGGTGCAATTTCCTTAATTCCATATCTTAAGTACAGCTACAAAGTATAAGCAAATTCCTCTTTAGCAGATTAGAACAGTTAGTACTCTGTGAAAGTAGATTTTGTCTATTGTGAACTACTATTTCTTGCCTGAAGTAAGTCTATATTGTGACATTCATAGTCTTTTAACATGCAAAATTGCAGATGGTTTGTTTATGTCTTAGTACAAACACTATTGACCTTGACTTGAGGTGACCCTTTCTCCCTCTGGCCATCAGCCCCTGTAAATTCTCTCTTCTCCTCTCGGTTACAAGAAGGAGAGGGCATTCACAAAATCTGATTTCTCCCAATGGTGGCATTTAGAAGTCACGTTATATAGCTGGGCTTAAACCTGCTCATGACTTGCCAAGCAGCACACCTCCTTCTGCTCTTGGCCCAGGCTGCCGTGTGGGAGGGCGGTTTGATCTCCGTGGCCCACACCTGTTACCCGAGAAGGCTGTGTGAGCTGGAGGACACCTGAGACTGGTCATGGATCGGCGGCTATTGCACAGCCAGCCCAGATCTGCTTTGTGTGTGCGGAGGAAATGAAATGGTGAAATGTGAAGCGATTTAAATGTACCCTCGGGTGTATGGGGATATGTGTAAAAGTTTTCTTTTCTTTTTTGTTAAGCAACCAAATTAACATTCAACCTTCATGGTGTAAGTGCTCCCATGACCAAGACTTTTGAGCAGAAACAGGTTTGCGGCAGGCGGCTCAACTCCAGGTAAAAGTGCAAGTCAATATAGAGTTGGAGCCTCAGCATGAGAGGGCAAGATCTCCAGGCAGACTAAACCTCAGCAAACATACACTGCACCTGTGGACCACCCCACAATTCACCCACGTACCGTGTCCATTGAAAGACAGCATGTTGGAATTGCAAGCCAACCTGCTTGACACCAGCCTGCATAGTCAGGCATGACGTGGTTATTACCCTTTACTGTCCAGGTCCAGGACCTTCATGACCCAGATTGCAGGTTGCAGTACCTTCGCATTTAATGACTTCCTCTCCCTGACAAGGACTTGACCTGCCCTTCCCATATTCATGTGAAAGGATTTTTTTTCTTTTTCCCCCCTTTTGCCATCTGACCCAAGCCAGCGGAGGCATTGGATCGCCCCGATAGTCCAGATTAGCCTCCAGATTCATTCAGATGTAATTAGAGGCACTTGTAGTCTGTTCAGCTCCAGCCACTGGAACGGAGGAAGTGAGTGGATTAAAGCTAGTTGGGTCTGACAAAAGAAATGGCCCTGTATTCTAGAACAGTGCATGATATACATAGCAGCTGTGCTAGGTAAGAGATTAAGGTATCGCCCTTACAGGGGAAATGAATATTTTTGCCTTAGTTTCCACCACTACCCCAGGTATGCCTGCATCCAGAGCACCACTTTCAGTGTAATTCACGTTCATCTGCGGGTATCATGAAGGTACTGTGTAACGGTCATTGTCGCTCTCCAGTGCGTTTCCCAGCATATCTTCATAGCATGACACTGCGGTGTACAGTACGCACATAGCACCTGTCATGTTTTGTAAAGAGGACATCCCCCAAATTAACGCAGCAAGCATGATACACTTTTCTGTTCTTTAAGTAAAAAAAAAAAAAAAAATACTGGAGCTGCTGAAAGATATCACATCTGTGCCTTTTTTGTTTAAATCCAGTTATTATAGCATTTTGATACCACTGAATTGAAAACACTGTTCCCTGTGAAACGTGCTTTTTTATTCAGCACTCTGTGGTATACCTGCCGGTTTTTAATGTTGCTATCTGAGTAATGTTTGCTTGTAGAATGGTGATATCAGACAGAAACCATGCCTTGACACTCCTGCATTTGTTTCTAAACCTCCGTCTATTGCTGCACTTTTTTTTTTTTTTTTTTTTAACTACGAGTTGAATGTGAGTTTACATTTATTCGTTTAGCAGATGCTTTTCGCCAAAGCAACGTACGTACCTCATAGAAAATACAATGTGTATTTACACATTAAAATACACATCAACTGAAACCGCTTGTTCCATACGGGGTCGTGAGGAGCCGGAGCCTGACCCGGCAGCACAGGGCGAAAGGCTGGAGGGGGAGAGGACACACACCCAGGATTGGGATACCAGTCTGTTGCAAGACACCCCAAGCGGGACTCGAACCCCAGACCCACTGGAGAGCAGGACCTGGTCCAACTCACTGCGCCACCGCGCCCCCCTTCATTAAAATACAATTACTTGATAAAGAATCATGTGCCAAATGCATGAAAGTTGTTTAAAAATACCAGGTGGCAGTTTCTTCGATTCTTTAATTTGTAATTGCATATTGACTGATCTACGTTCTTGTGAATCCCCCTGGTAAACTCACTGCATCCTCGAGAACGTCCTTTCTTTTGTTCTGTATCATAAGTTATGGAAGTTAACAATCTTACCACTTGCTCTTAATATAGATTCTGTTGTTGCAGTATTGATGAAATATTTTTCAATAACTGTGCCGGTATTACGAAAGGGTTAATTTGGGAATTGAAAAAGAAAGGTAATGTTAGATTTTTTGGCAGGTGCTGGGGCCTGGTTGAAATGTCTACATCAAGAGGTAAACTGTCTGACTTTTGCAGACATGGCTGGAAGGCAGAAAGAATTACACTGTCATGCAGAGGATATGGAGCTGCTATGATTTCCCTTTGTCACATATTTGAAGTCCATCCAGGTGAAAATTTGTGTGATATGTTAGGAAGGGGGAGCAGAGGAGGAGTTACCTGTGTTTAAAAAGAGGAAAAAACCAAAAAAAAAAAATCTCTGCAGACTGGAGATTAATGCCAAGTGATCGTGCGTGTGTGTGTGCATGCTCGGCTTGCATTTGGGCGTCCTTGTGTTTGTGCGAGTGCGTGCATGCACGCACAAGTGAGTCTGTGTAGGCGTCTGCATACTTTGTGTGTGTGTGTGTGTGTGTGTGTGTGTGTGTGTGTGTGTGTGTGTGTGTTCGTTCCTTCATAAGGCCACATGTGAATGAAGGTGTGTCTTCGGCACATCTTGTGTAAGGGGAAGTTTTTTGTGCTTGTAAAAAGGGTAAAAGACATTTTAGGAGAACTGAATGATCAGAACAAGACCCAAGATCCAAGCCACCAGAGGACATGATTTGTTGAAAACCCGGTGAAAGTGGGAAACAATTTACTCCTCAGTTCTGCATGAGACAGCAGAACATGTTTTGATGGGAAAATTTCCGTAACACCTGTATATACCAAAATCACTTTGTATGAAATGTAGATGATACTTCATTTGAGACTGAAAATTTCTAAAGTGTCTTGCATTTTAAGAGGCATTCATAATGGTTTGGGAAAATTATTTAACCATAAATAATGTCATTCATTGTAAGCTGAATTGCTGGAAGTTCATGAACTGTAATACTGAACTTTCAAGGAGAAAAATGTTTTGCATATACAATTCTTTATTTATATTAAGATTGTTACTTAGCGTAAAGCATTTCCATGAGTAAGGAAACACTGGAAAGATACATGATGTAACCATTTGGAAAATATGATGACAACTGATGGGTGACAGTACTGATACCAAAGGCTTTTGGTCTTTGCAGCAGAGCTTTCAGAAGATCACTCCAACAGATGTCCTGTTGCTCAAACCCAATGTCTGACACTGATAAAAGTAGATTTTCCAGATCAGAGGTCCAGACTTCATTTTGAAACTTGTTGCCAGGAAAATTAATTCAATAACTTGAACAAAAATGTCCACCACTGGAAAAAAAAAAATTCTGTATGCATTATATGTATATTTTTATCAGTACAGTTATTGAGCTTAACTGGAATGGTGCTGTGTTATGTGACATTGTACTGTGCCACTCTGAAATTTGAAGACAGCTAGGAACCTGGGCAGTGCTTCAGGAGCCAAACTGGATAGAAGAGTCAGAGCGACCCACAAATGTCCTACACATCTGTGAACTGCTGCAGAAGAGCTGGGAAGAAATTGTTGGGTGATTTCCTGCTCAAAACTTCACTGAATGTCTTGTACAAACAGCAATGCTACTTACACTTCTGAATGGTACTGTGTGCTGCAAAGAATTAAGTCAATGTTCATATGAATATTGTTGCACTATTTCCTACGATGGAGGAGGCTTGTATTTAATCAGTGTGTTTCCAGACATTGTCTCCACAGCTTTCCAGGACACATTAACATTAAGAACATCAAACAACTCTCAGTCAAGTGCTCTGTGGGGGTCTTGGGTTTCTGTCTGAATTTACCCAGCTGTCCAGTTTAAGGCCCATGAAGGTGTGGGATTACACTCTGCAAATCTGGACACTGGAAGTCCTGTGCAAGGTGAACGTTTTCCCTCCTCTTCTACCTCTTCTGCTCTCCAAGTCACGCTGCACTACGGCTGGCCAAAGTTTCAGAAACAATTGCTTTGTCGCGGAGGTCCAAGAGAGGTAGACTGGAATAATTTGTCCATTCAGACTTAATTAGTTGTCGTGCAGATTAGACTCGCATTTCCGTGCAGGCTGCTGAATAAATGCTGAAATATGCCATTGTCCTGTTCTGGGACTCGTCTTGCCTGCACTTTGAAACAGACAAAACAGTTATTCCTGCATGGAATAGAGAATACAAAGATAAAGGTGATACCACTTGGGAGGATGGTGTGATCTGCACAAAGAAAAAATATCCAGTATTTCTAATCACTTCCTTCGTGATGTTGAAGTGGACTTGTCATTAATGAGTGAAGGGCAGTCTGCATGTGTTTGTAATTCAGTTCCGGGCCCAATGAATAAATAACGACATGGCGTTATAGCACACGTGTCCTCAGGCAGCCGACAACCGTCTATGAAGATTTCGGGTCACTGGGGCGCTGCTTGCGGAGATTCTCCAAGGTTTAGTGTGGCATTGAGGTTGTTGTGTCTGAGTCCGTCATGTTGTCTGGAGTCAGTGACTTGTCTGCAAGGAGTCTACTTCATGCACTACTTTTCTTCTTCTAAGAATCAGCTTCTGTAAGTGGCCAACATGAAACATCATTGTAATAAGCACCATAAGTCTTATTAAGCTGAACCAAAAATAAGTCTTTGGTTTTCTATAGATGAATTAACTGGATATTTGTACTTTAGGCCTAGTGTAGTAAAATTAGGTCTTGCCATGACTTGCTCGTAAAAGTTTTGAATAGCGTTTTTGCAGCTAATGCAATTAAGAACAAGTGTGCACAATGATTGCCACATCTGTAAAAAATGTTTGGAATCTATACATCAAAATGCATTTTGTCCAGTCAAAGACTGCTATAGTGTACATTTTGTTTTTAAAGATTTGATTTTGTTTGAAAGGTAATTACTAAACAATTGCTAAACGATTTGAAAGCATCTTGAATGATTGCAGTAATAACTGCTGCCAATTTACAGATATATTTTATGCTAAGTCTTATTGGTAATGGCCTGATAAGAGTTTTAGTCCACTGGGAAGCCACCGGATTTGTAACCCTTTTATCCAGCGCTCAAACTTGCTTTAAGGTGAGGATTCACTTACCCCACAGTGGACTCATCCCATTGTAAAGCAAACAGGCTGTTGGACTGATGTCTGCCCTTGTAATTTCTACTGTATATGGCCGGGGCCACCCCTTCAAAATGATCTGAGTGCTGACAGAGGGAGCTATGCGTTTCAATAAACCAGAGGCAAGAAAAATAATGCAAAGTTTGTGGGATTCTCTATAAACTAAGTATCTGCTGGTAAATCAGAAGTTGCTTATCCTCTTATTTGATGTCTGCCAAGTTTGTCATACCGAGATTTTTTTTTATCGTTAGCTCAGTACCTGTGTGTTAATTGTCCACACTGACAGACTGGTCCCTTGAGCTCTAGTGCAGCTTCTGAGAACATGTGGAGTATGCTGATGGCCTAGAGGCCCCGGAAGGAAGGGTCCCATTTCACTTACCTCCGTGCAATGTTGAGGACAGCTGCAACACACCTTCTGAGAAGCCACAGTAACCCTGGTTTTAAAGATGAGACACCTGGGCAGCCGCACTTTGTTTTTTAAAATTGCTTCCTTTTGAGTGCTTCATTGGTTTCCTTCACTGAATTGGAAGCATCGGCTGAAATTCCTTCAGGTAGAGGATGCTATAGAACATATTCTCATTTTGTCAGGAACTTTTAGAATTTTATTAAATTTTGAATTTTCGTAACAAGGATTTTATCTAGAAGATAATGGGAAAAAGTAGTTCTTTTCTCTTATCTTCAAATCCGAGAGTCTCTATGTGTTTTTCCCTCATTATTTAAAACTGTTTCAAATAGTTGTATTGTACATGTGCTTGGTTCCATATTATGGGCGAAAGCAGGACAGTGACCTGCTGTGCCGTGCCAGAACCCGTGTCCTGGTCCATGCTCCCGTCAGGTCGTACCCCCTTGGCAGGCGGCACACCCGCAACCTGAACAACAGCCCCATTTGTTCCCCTTTCTCACCCCCCATCCCACCTTTTTCGGACATCCATGCTTGCTTGGCTGTCACTGGCAGCAACTGCTGTGCCGGATGCCAAAGCCGGCTGCCATTTGCCAGCATTTGGTGTTGTCGGGAGTAAATTTCAGGCTTCTGGGGACTCAGTTCCCTCTAATTCCCTAATGATTGCGTAAGAAAAAAACAAGGTGGAGCAGACGGCATTTTAGTTCATATAAAGTGCTTTTGGTTATTTGAAAGTCCAAAAGGTACCTTTTGTGTGGCGTCACCTCAGAACAGTGCCCCCTAGCTGAAACACGAAGCACACACTCTCACCTGAAGCAAATGCTCCTGTTGTTTGTTTTTTCACTGATATTCTAGGGATCTTTTACATGTTGTCAAGGTGTCACGTTTTCAGGTGGGTTACCCTTCAAATATTCCTTTCCAGTGCTGGGTGTTTAATCTCCAGGCTTTTTTGTTATGACTTGTCTTAATTTGCATCCTCCATTTGACTCTACAGTGCGTTATTTCAGAAACATGGTTCATTTTTGATGCATGCATTTATTTGTGTTTATTCACTAATGGCACAGATACATAATGCTATTGATGATTTCGAAGAACATAATGCTTTTTGCACATACCATGAATCTGTTGTTCCAGGTCTGTTTGTTTTTTCTTTCTTGAATAGCTGTAATCCTTTCAAGGCAACAAGGCTTTATGCATAATGTATATTTGGTATTTCTCAAGGCTAATGTTTTTATGTTTTTTTTTTCCTTCTAAATTTTGTGTGAAACATGGGCAACTTTTGTGTGTCCAGCAGGTAGCTCATGGGACAGGAAACTGTAGTAATTGAATTTCCAACATTTTATACACTAGTGCTACTTTGTTCACAACCTCTTTTTTGTCAGTTAAATCGTGTAAATTATTTATTTAAAAATCCAAAAACTAGTTTCAATAATAGAAATACTTTATAGAATCATAAATATAAAGTATATCTATTATTGAACCTGGTTTCTGGATTTTCAGGTGTTTTCATTAGGGTGAAATCTATGGAAACCACAGGGAGTGTGACTATCCCAGTGACAGGAAAGTCATCTTAAGGCTGTCCCAGTTAGACACTGTAGTCTGAGCCCATTAGTGCACCAAGTTCAGCAAGAAGGCAGGTATATCTTTGGAGAATTATTTGCATAGGAGAAAACACTGCTCATTGGCGCCAAACAGCCCATAGACGGTGTGTTTATGCCTCATTGGCCTGACCCTCTTTTTTGTGCCGTGCGAGATGGAACAGTGAATGGCAGTAAATGCTGCATAGAGCTGAGCTGACCGCACCATGCAGAGTCAAGATGTGCGTACAGGCAGCCTCTGTAACGCACGGCAGGAAGGTTGCTGAGGTGCCTGTGGCATGACTCCAGCATTAGTGTGAAGTAAATGCTGCATGTCAATGGTGCACTGAGAGAGAGGAGATTACAAAGACAGTTGGTACTGGATTGATGTATGTGCTCTGTAACAAAACCCCAGTTTTAAAATGTTTTCTTATCATTTCAATAAAATGTAGCCATAGGCTACAACTTTAGAGGAACAGGCTTTTAAAGACCGGGTAATAAGGTGGCTCAACTCTGTTTTTCAAAACGTGTGAATCTTTTATTGAGTTGTTTATTTTTTGGATGATTGCAGCATCTAAACCAGTTCCCATAGCTCACTGGAGTTTGACTGTCTATATGTTTTTTTTTTATATATATATATAAATGCGATATTAATGTATTAAATAGGAGAAACTGGGCAAAGGGGTTGACTCATTTTCTGGCGCACAGAAGGCATCAGAGAGCATGCGATCTGCTCCGTCTGGTACATTACCCCTGAATGGGCCCTCTGGGAGTCTGGGCACGCCATGCGGTCAGTCAGGTCAGTCCCTCTCTCACTCAGACAGCCCTCTCCTTTCCCACCTTTAATCTGATAGTTTTCCCGCCAGGACATCCCCCACCGCCCCGCTCCCCCCACTAAAGACCACTCCTTTCACAACCGCAGTCTTCAGACTTGTTTGTCTATCAGAGTGAAAGAACTTCACATTAACAAATGAGTGTACTGTAATTTTGTAGGGTTGTTTGCTTACTGCTTTATTTACATGGTGAAAATGCAGTTCACTGACATCTGCTTTGAACTGAAATAAAAATCCACTCTCAAAGCAGTACCCTACCCTTTATTTGAACAATTTCCATTCTGCAGAATACGTTGGAGGCCCTGAGCCAGTTTTCCCTGTTTCAGACTGGCCAAAGTAAATGATGGAAAAACGTGAGTGCTGAACTCCCAGGTGGTCTGAACAGGTAAAAGTTTGAAGTTTCAGCACACAGTTCTCATGGCTTGGACTCCATGTCTCCATTCCCTGCTGTGCCATTTACTGATAGATGCATAGGCTCGTCTACGGTTCTGTGGGGCTATGACCCTGCTTTCTTGGAGAAAGTAGGGTCCAGAGCTGGGCTCACCACTGTGGAAATGCCCCCTACCGGCATGATGGGCACTTGCAAGTTGCCAGCTGCTTACCAGTCAGCACATTGTGACAAATTACTAGTGGCTGACGTGAGTGTGCGTCAGAGGATCCGGCACTCTTTGACCGTCAGCAATTCTTCTTATCCTTTGCATTTCATAGTGTAGAATACCTTTCAAGTCAGCCTTATGCAGGACAGCTGAAAAAGCTACATTTCTATGAAGATGAGGGTCAGTAAAACCAGATGCATACACTTCAGTGGTGTACAAAGCATACTAGGCATGTAGCTATCTTGGACATTCCTTACATCAGAGTAGTTGAACGCATAACTCTCCGTTCACTCCCTCAAATTACCCATTTAATTTTAACGAGCTCCCGCAACATAAATCACGCCTGGCCTAGACTTTCCCTGCTCCACAGCTACCAGAAAATCCTCGCCCTTGTCCATATTTACCTGACCTCCTAATTTATCTTTATGTGCTCTCAGCAGGTGGCTCTTCCTCTGACGGTGTTAGACCAAGACGGAGTGTCGCCCTTTCACTAACCCCTGCAGTTCCTGTTCCTGTCAGAGTAAACACTGAGAGCCATTGGACGCTTTATCTATGTCCTTCTCCACTTTTAGAAGTCTGGCAGGGATGTGGGGGTGCTATGAGTGGGACAGCAGACGAGACTTGTTCAGACACGTCTGGGGCTACATGACGACAGGGCCCTTTTTGTGTCTGCAGAGAAATTCAAGAAACAAAGTGCTGCTCTTCCAAGAACCGAGCCACGGTCTGCTCGGACTCTATTCTTAACAGCCATAACTAATAGAAGCTCCAGTTTTAGCACAAGACAAGATACTGTGTTATTTTAGAACACATGATGTCACGCTTCTAATAACATGCAATGCAATTATTTCTTGTAGCCATTATATTAAGATGGGGTAAATGCCACTGAAGGTTCCGTGTTGTTTAAGAAATACGTTTTTTATTAATTGTACCAACTCTGAAACAACTCATTTAGGAAATTGTTCCAGGTTGTTTACTTGGAGTACCAGGTAGTACATTGGTTTCAGCTGCTGAGCTCAAGTTTGAATCCCACCTCCTGCTGTGTGGTATAACCCTGAGCTAGGTACGTACCCTGAGTTGCTGAGTTCATAGCCATATATGGCAGTTAATTAGGATACCTATTGTTACGGTAAACAATGAAGCCTTTTTGTAAAGGTGTGTGATGTACCACAGTCAATTCTTTTAGCGCTGTACTAAGGCCTCTTCTTGAATAATTCCATTCCATTAGATTTATGCTGACCGCTCTGTGCCGTAGAGATGTGATGCAGAGGATTGCACCACATCTCCTGTTAAGTTTATTTAGAAATAAAAGCCACTGCTAACATGTTCAAATAGGTATAACTGATATGTGTTCAGAGACAATAGCCAGATCAACAGAGGAAATGAGGAAATGGCCTTGATGTTAAAACAGGTCCCTGCTTTGACATTCACTGAAGTTACATCTAATTCTTCCTGCCTTTATTTGCAGTACTTTGTTTTCAGCAAAGTGTACAAACAGAACAGATGGCTTTCTAGCCCTTTGCATTCCAGCTGAACACATAAGCACTTGTGATCACTGCGTTAAATCAGTCTCTCGCTGTACTGAGGTTACTTGACATCTGATGAGAGATCCTGAAAACCCATACACACCACAGTCCTCTTAGACCAGCATCGGATGACAGTGGGTTACAAGTTGTTAGTAATGAAAATGTGTGAGGTAATCCAGAGTACGTAACACATGGGTTGTCTGCCACTGACAAACAAGTGAAAGTAAACCTAGAATGTGTTGAGTGTCATGAAAAATCTGGAAAGAAAAAGATTTTTCACCTTCACTTTTTCCTCTTCCACATGTTTTATGTGTGTGTGTGTAAAATGTTATATACTTTTATTATTTTTGAATCACGGTGATTTTTATGAGTGTCAAGTGTCTAATATTTGCTCAGTAACCCAGTTCAATTTAAAGAAAAAAAAAACAAAAACACGTGTGTTTTTTATTGTTCCTTCATCAAGACCTAAGACTCTGGCATTTTGTCAGCATGTACATTTGCACAGAAATAGTTACGAAGGTTGTGGGTGTAGCAACAAATGAAAGGTCATACGAGTCAACTTGTGAATAGGTTCGACCAGGAAACAAGAGATTAACTTCTTTGCCAAGTCTGTTCTTTTTGCAATGAAGAATAATTCAAAATTAATGAAGATGAAGAATTTGATGAATGTAGAACTTTCACAACTGAAATCCTTTTTGCAAAAAGTAAATAAAAGGTTAAATTTATGCAGAAAACAACATTCAATTCCATGGTATTTAGGTTTAGATTTTTTAAAACTTAATACATATAACATTAGTTTCAGTTGTTATATTACAGCCAAGAGGCAGAATAGTGTTTAGAGTACCTGGAGGATTCTGGTTTGTAATCCCCTCTGTTCTTTGCTTCAATTAAAAATAACCTGCTATATAAGTGGGTAATTTCTTGAGTTGTTTACAGAATTAACATTATATGTTGCTTTGAATGAAGGCATCAGCTGAATAAAGATTTTTACCCCCTTTTAAAACATTTGTGAGACAGTGTAAATAAAACATAATTAACAAAGGTGTTTGTTGGTGGCATAATGGTATAGTAGGTAGTGTAGGTGTCTCACAGATCCTTGGCTGTAAATTGGGATGTGGATATGAATTCAGCTCAGTGAGTCTTTAGTTTACAAGTTCTCACCATGTTCACATGGACTTCCTCCAGGTGCTCTGGTTCCCGCATACAGTCCAAAGACATGTTTAAGATGAATTGGTGACTTCAAATTATCTATAGTGTGTGTGAGTGAATGAGTGTATGTATAATCACCATGGGATGGACTGGCGTTCCATCCAAAGTGCACGCTACCTCATGTCCTATCCTTCTGGGACTGGCTGTGGATCACCACTACCTTGCACTAGGCAGTTATAGATAACAGGGGGAGGTTTGATATTTCAATATGTTGCTTCCTCTTGGCCATGCACATTACCCTGCTGGACATCTGGTGTTCTTAGTCATGCCTTGCCAATCTAAATTATGGCATCTTGTATCCATTCCTTACCCCATGCTACTTCCTTAATGACCTCATCGAGCCTTGTTTTCCAGATCACACACTTGTACACATGTCGTATTAATAAGTCTGCCTTTTGGCAAATATCTGTTATGGGATGGGGGGAGGTGGACACAATTAGCTTTTGAGTTGAAGTAGAAAGCCCTGGGGGTTTACACCTGAATATTGTAGGAGGCCTTCGGGAAACATCGCAAAACGTACATTTGATGGTATGTTAGACCAGCTCCAACAAGACCTACACCAAAGCCGCCTGTTTTTCCACATACTGTGCGCACACACACACACTCGCTCATGAATGCATGCCATTTGCTGAGATTTGTCATCAAAGGTCCAGATGTCAGAATGGTTTGATTACGCAAGGGAAAGTGTTTTGAGCGAAGTACAAATTATTTTAGGACAGCGATTGAATTGGAAGGATGCTCACGAAGACATGATGACAGATTTGTCCTTGGTGCTTTGAAAGATACCCTTCATTGACTGCCTACTCCTTCTGTAAGTCTTGCCATCCTTGATGGTTTCAGTGAGGTCCTGATGCTGTAGCACAAACTCTGTCCTTGGCAGGGTTTCTCAAAATGATGTCAGTCAAGCAATTTCAACACTTTATAAAATGTCCCAGCTCTGCCTATGCTTCTAGTCAAAACCAATTTGTACCTCAACTAATTTTATTTTTTTAGCAACATTTCTCTCTTTGTTGACTGGGATAAGTTGCAATAATCATTGCAGCATCGCATCAGCTTCTTCATCGATAATGTTTGCGCTAAACTTATTGCATAATTGTTTTTTTTTTTTTTTTTTTTTTTGCCTGTACATAATGCTATAGGTGTTTAATACTCCGATGAAGGTATGTTGCAGAGACTCGTTTTTCCATGAGGTCTGCTACAGCACTTCCTCATCACATACTTTGGATCAATGAAGAAAAGGGACAAACGGCTCTCGGCATTGTTGCAGGGACTGCGCACAGAGGAAGCTTGGCCACAATTCATTTAAACAGAGTTGTGCAATTTATGGCTTTGGTGGTGAGCAACTCTTATGTTAAAATCTCAGTAGACTCAAGTCCCTTAAGCACAATTCCTGTTCAGGCCAGATTGCTGTAGACTTAATACTGAATACAAACAGGCATAAAGTTGGCCTGAAAATCAGCCCAGCCTTTCATTTAAAGGACAACTAAATGCTCCTTTTTAAAATGAGTTTAAGCAGGATTAAATGAAGAGGAGAAATAAAGTATGAACCGCTAAAAATACTTTCTCAGAGCTGAAAAGTCAAAGTTCTTTTTGTTTTGAATTGTCGAGTGATTTGCTGCGCAGATCAAATGCTATGTTTCAAATTACCATTTGGAAAGGTGAGCTTGAATGGAAAAATAGTAGTCTCTTAGGCCAACAAGTATTTGGGTTCCTTATTTCTTCTCTACAAAACAAATGTCCTAACACGTTAAGACTCATATGGAATCACTTAGTCTGCTGTCCAATTTAGAGTGCTGTCATGGACTGTACATTGGAAGGAGGGGCAAACTGACTGGTGTTTAGCAATGGAGTGAGGTGTAGCAAGGCATGGTGTGATTTATTTCATTTAAATCTCAGTTTTCTATTCATGCAACCATTTCTCCTTAATTGCATTTTTCCTGCCCCTTTTTTTTTTTTTTTTTTTTTTTAAACACAGTTTACAGCCATTCAAAGTTTAATACTTTACTACAGCAATTTAGCTTTAGTACCTTGGTCCAGGACTCATTAGCTGAGCCCCTCCTCAGACCTTAAAGCAGCAAGTCCATATTTGTAAGCGTTACACTACCGCACCCTTCCTCCGGGTCTGGTGGCCCTGCATTGTCATCAGAAGCATGCAGCTGTCATGCTAAACACGGCTGTGGCGTTTATACTAACAAAGCAAATCCAGTGCTTCCCACATGAAGGGGATGTTCAGTACATACCCCCCAGTATCCTATAATTACTGTAAATTTCCCCAGGAATGAAACTGCTGGTAAGAAAAACACTGTCACCGTTTCCACACCACAGGCATTTCCCAAAATGTTTTACTGCCACTGAGTGCGCCGAGCCCACTGGAGGTTAGTCTCCTGTGCGGTCAGGAGATTTTCAAGTGTTTGAAGGAAAGGCCTTGCGTGTCTTAGGATTTTCTGCAGGCTGCTTGGAGGCCTCTGAAGAGGATGTAGGTGTGGCAGCTAGCTTCTGGGCCTGGCTGGAGTGTGTCCTCGTGGCTAACTGCTCTTCAGACGGTGGTACGAACCATTATGTGCCCAACCTCGTGGCCAGAACAGCAAAATATCACCTTGGCTGTTTTGTCACACAGTTCTTGCTGTTTTACTGGAGGAGGAATTAACTTCTAGGCTGACTTGCAAATTTGCTAGTAGTTTAGTAGAATAATGAATTGGTGCTGTTACGGCAGTTCTCGGCAGTGCTACAAGTGCAGATAATGTAGTTGTCTGACTGCATAACTAACAGAAGAATATGTTAATGTTTTCCAAACAGGTTAAAGCTGACATGCAAAATTATGGATAATTACTGTAATGAGTCATAACCAAAGAAAAGTTTTCAAAGATTCTGTTTTTGCAGATAGTCTGTTACATTTCAGTTATGCCTTACTGATTCCTTCCTCTGCGGTAATTATAGTAAACAAGTGTAGATTCCAGGTGCCCATAAAACCCTTCTTTCCACCAAGTGATAACTCTGCACCTCTGTTCCTTTCCCAGAGGTGTAGACTTACACAAGCAATTGTTCTCATCTCTTGCATGGTTACATTGTTCTGACTTTTATTGTTGAACTATTGCGTTACGTGGTTTGTATATAGCGAGACTTTAGAACATTTATTTCATAAAGTTTGGTTTAGACATGCATGCTTAAGAGTTGGACAGTGATGCTGCTGTCTGGGTCCATAGAAGCATAACCTGTAGGCATTGCTTTGAAGACTGTTGTATTGTTTAGTAAATTACAACCGCAATCCAGTCTTTCAAAACTGTGTTGCCCAGAGGTGTACTTTTTTCACCATTGATAATTACATAAAGCATTTTTCCCCTGAAAGACATTCCATTTATATGTAGCCAGAGAGTAAATACTATTTTTTAATCTCTAGCAGTTTCTGTCTGGTGAATGATCAAAAAGGGGCTTGCAGCATTTATGCTACTGTAAAATGTATTTATTGTGTAAAGGAATGGTAATAAATTTTAGACTTTTATTGTCTTAAGTAAAATCCTGTTTTGTGTTCGAAATGGTTCTTAACAAAACCACTGTTACGCACAGGGATATTGATTATGTTTGGAACAGTAGACTAAATATATCTGATACGAGATACACGACACCGTTCCCAGCATTTGGTACCCAATGCTTTCTCCGTTTGGAACACAACATTCATATCAGCTTTTCTGAATTCTTCCTGTGTGGCAAGGTGACGAGTGTATGAATTCTGTTTATGAGGTGCAAATAGCCACGAATGACAGATAAGTGGTCCAAGAAGAAAGGGCTGAACCAAGTCCAAAACGCCAAGGTAACGTACTCCACTCTGTGGCTAGTTTAGTCTGCATTTTGGGTGCAGCACATGTGCAACCTAGTCAAAACAATGAGGATGTCCCCATGATTCCACTTGGCGCCTCTTTTAGAACCAACAGGCAAGATCTCTGGCTCTTGGCAATATGGCCCAGGGGGCAGGAAATTAAAGATTTTAGAAGAAGAAAAAAAACAGAAAAAGTCCCATCCAAGAAACCGTAAACAAAAAAATTTTTCTCTCCATGTATTTTCATAAATCATGATTCAAACTTCTTTCCTGGTGATGTTATGGTACGTAGGCTAACTACTCTTACATATTTAGCAAAGAAATGGATTTTAATGTTGTGATCTGCACCAGAAGTTCCCTTTGTAAACATGTTGATGACTGAAGTGTTCACATTTCTCCTAGCTGACAAATTAACATTTGGTTTGCATGACAATTCTAATGAATTCTGAAATGTTTGGACACCCTTCTGGAAGTCATTAGAAAGTGCTACATGTTCATACCTGTGATATACTGTAACCTTCTGACCCTGAGCCCTTGCTCTTTGCATGTGGACATATTAGCATTTTCTTAGTGTTCTGTCTCTACCTGTGTGCTGCTGTGACCCTGTGCTGTTCATAAAACTAATAAAGTCACATTAAAGTGAATCAATAAAGAACCATGGAACCAATAAAGTCATTTCCAGAATTGAAATATGGAAAAAGTCAATGATGGGGAAACCTTTCAAGCAAGAGTCATATTAGTTTTTTTAATAAATATATATATATATATATATATATGGGGTACAAATTTTTGTATGTCCTTTTCCCTCAGTCATGCTGATAGGTCCATAACAGTCAGCATGTAGCATGTTGTATTTAATACTCTGGGGTAGGGTCCTTGTTTTGTTCCCTCTTTCTGCTGGTGACAAATGTATTCAGTGATGATTTGGTGGTATTTAAGGCCATATGTTTCACTGACATTTATCCTTCAAAATTGCTAATGGATATCTTTGTTGAATCTCTACCTTCTAACAATGGGATTTAAAGATATAGTTTCCAAAGTCCGTATGTGACAGGTGTTAAGGGTTCAAATCTGAAAAAGTAGCTTTGAAAAAGTCTTGGAAACAATTTAGCGTTTTAAATGCTTTGGGTTACTATTCTCTGTGTGTGTGTGTGTGTGTGTGTGTGTGTGTGTGTGTGTGTGTGTGTGTGTGTGTGTGTGTGTAAGAGAGAGACTTTGAACAAAGATGGTGGTATATTTAGTGACCACTACTGGATGCTATAGAAACATGATTCATTGTGCTCTAAGTAGAAACATGTGTTCTCTAGTGATTGCTCTTGCAGCTGAAGCTGATCATTGTGTTGATCTTTGTGTTGAATGCCTTTATCAGTGCTCCTCATGCTACTTTCTATGACCTGATTGCATTCTGACCCTCTTGCATGTGTCCTTTTATTGATGTGTAAACACTCTAATCTACAGGAAGAAAACAAGCCAGGTTCAGCTCATTCAATTGCAGCTTCTTGTTTTAGATCATTTATATGTAAGAACAGTGAAATTTACTACACTACCGTATTTACAAGTAGGTTTTTGGAGTAATTATGCTCTCCACATTTTCCACAGCTTGAACAGTCCAGCATTTTCCAGTTGTTCGTTAAGACATTAAATTGTCTTTGGCCTTCGACTTTGTTTATGCTCTTAGTTTTGTTTTTATGGTGGTGTTTTTTTTTCTGGATGACATAATGGCTTGTTTGTATTTGACTTCTTGAAGCATAAGGTCTTGAAGTTTAACTCTTTTCTATAAGTTTTTTTCTTTTTTCTTTTAAAAAAATAAGTTTTGTAACTAATTATAGCACCTTCCTGCTTGACAATTTACAAAAACATCTTCTGGAGTTTATTTTTACAGTTCACTATTATCATATGGGCAACTGGTGTTTACAGTGGTAAACAGTGTACTTAAATACAACATTGCTTAATTAGTTGGGTCAACGGCCTAGTACCTCATTTCATACAGGATCTGAACAGTCCCTGAAACCCAACAAAAACACTGTGCTGCTCCACCTCTGGTTGCCTACTTATCCCACTCATGGGGGGTCCAAAACCAAAGCTGTGCTGTTTCTCGCTGCTGGCCTTGGTGTGGTGGGTCACTGACTCTCTCCTTCAGAACTACTGAATCCCTTCCTGCATTCAAGAAAGGTCATATCTCTTTTGAACCCAGCATCTGTTACTTCCATCTACACATTTTCATACTGTTATGTCACTTCTGCTACTTTTGCATCTGTTTGAGTGATGTGTGCCAGCAATGTGGGGTATCAGAAAAAGTGTTTCAATAATCTTATGTTTACAATGCATCTAAAACTCTTTGTATGTTGTCCTTTACTCGGTGGTGTACATCACTTTCTATTTCATTTCTTTCCTCAAAACAATTTAAACCATGTTGAGTAAGGAACCCGCCTTGAGTTTTGACTGAGATACTGGGAAAGTGGAGTCTTGTGTATCCATTGGTGTTTCCAGTCACCCTACAGAGTGACCTGTGCAGTGCCAGCATTTCCTGAGGTGTCTTTGGTGTGCTTTGTGTCAGAGGCCTCCTCCGTCAACAGATTCTCCTGCGGGATCTGCAATCCGGGAGAGAGCAGAGTAAAAGTAACTGTGGACAGGGGGCTGCAGCTGCATCTGGCTGCGCAGGCGCGAGTTGAAGAAGGTTCGGAGGAGACTCTGGCAAAACGCAACCCACGGGGATCTCAGTGATTAGAAAAAGCTGTTGGTTCTGTTTTGAGTCTGGGGATCCCGGATGCATGTTTTGCAATGGCGCCCCCACTTCCCCATGTGGCTGATTGCATACCCTGCTCTGCTGTCTTCTCTGAGACTCTGCACCACGTTCCACGTGTTCAGTTGTGTTTTTGAAGAACAGAGTGGAAAAGGTCAGCTTCCTGTGTCATAATGATTTGTGTTCTGGAAACAGTGGCAAGGTGGCACAGAGACCCAAGACAATGATGAATATAAGCAAATGTTTTTGTGGAATTTCATTTTTCCTTCTATTTCTACATGGATCTCCTCCAAGAAGTTAGATGTCCAGAGTTTTGATTAAGATTTGTTTTATGTATGTTTTGCAAGCTTGTTTATAATATAACAATTTTGTAATGTAACTTCTTTAATTGTACACACTTATCATCAAAAGTATGTGATTTAAGCACTGCTCAGATTACCATGTGATTTCCAAGAACCAGCTGCCATACATCAGACTGTTTTATTCTGCCTGTATTTCATTATTTTTTTTTTTTAAGTGACTTAATAGTAAAGTCTACCATTCATTCATATTGTTTTGAACTTCTTGAATCAAGCAAATTACATGCAGCTATTCTGAGGTGAACATACACGTGCGTCAAAAGTTATGTTAACGTAAGCTGCCAGTTCAGTTGTCCTACCGTTCGATTTAAAAAGAAACATGCCAGCTAATTACAACGCTGTTGTGTGAGGGGGTTACTCAAATTTTCCCTGAAATAACTGTGTTACCAAGGCTTCTTGATGTGCAGCTGAAGTAATAAATCAAGAAGAGTATATGTAAGTAAATTCTGTCTAGTGAGTATAATATTAGCTTTTACATGTCTGGCATTGAGCATGTGAGAGGTGTGTACCACAACACACTCCTGTTCAATAAATGTAATATGTAACATGTCACACCTTCTCCTGGAAAGCTGCAGTGTCTGGTGGCACCAAGGACTGGGTTGTAGACTGTCTTGGTACTGCCTAACTGTGTTTGGAGCATGATCTTGGACGTCGGGCAGGGATCGGCCCGAGTCTTGTCAAATCACATATATCACAGCCTGCCTTGGTGTTTTACTGTTACCTTAAGTGCAGGTAAAAATTACACTAAAACACTGGAGAACTAATCAAACTGACTCATTTACTTGCTGAAAGTTTACTTGTGGTCAGGATTGCTGCAGGGCCAAGTCTACGAGAGGCCAATTTTCTGAAGTGGTCAGCTATTGTGGCAGGACATTACAGAAGGGTGATGTGAGATTAGGCCCGAGCCAAACAAGTCCGTCCGCATAATGAGTGTGGCAGTACATCTCCCTAAAAGGCATATTGGCTTGGGTAGCCATTTTAAAATGAGATCATTGGTAATTAACAAATGATCCTCTTTTTTTTTTTTTTATTTATAAAAAAAAAAAAAAAAAAAACACTGACAGGTTGCCACTACTGGCTTCACTGCAAACATGCCGCAGTTTTGAATGACGTCATTTTCAAAAGAAATATAAAAGGTACATACGCCAAAAGAGCTGTGTACTCTGAGCTCAGGAAGGACACCTTTGTAATTGAAAGGAGCTTAATTGAGATATGCTTAAATAATTGGCGGGGAAACAGTTCTTCTTCCATGCTGCCCATTTCTAATTGGCAGCTGAGATGGGAGAATGAAGTGAGCAGGCAGCTTCACGAGGGAAATGTCCTGTGTGGCACTCGACAGTAATGAGAGTAATGCAGCACTGCACCTGCTTGCGTAATGTGTCTGAGCACGTCCTGCCGAGCACCTCGCTTAGCTGCAGCTCTTTGGGCTGCTCGGGGTCAGGGTAGGCTGTCGAGTATTTTAGGCCGGCAGAGGCTTTCTCTGGTTTTCATGTGTGCTATGAATGTGTTGGGTGACTGGACAGAACACACAACTACGCAGATGAGAGGTTTTCGTGGACGGGTTCTGTCTCCATCAGACGAACTGGCTTAGCAAGTATTGTACGGGAGGTAAACGCACAAGCTTCAAGTGTTCGGAGGCATCACCCGAGTCTGCCAGAGAACAGTAAAGTGCAGTCTGTGTGTAACCAATGTTTCACAACACCTCAGCTCTGTGGCCTGTGTGCGTGTTACAATGTCTTGATCACGTCCCACAGAAACTGAATGTGTTCTTTTTCAAAACTATTCTCATCCTTCCCATTGGTTTTGTGCCGATAATGGGCATGTGCAGTGCAGCTGCTAACTTCATTACAGCAAATACCATGGAGAATATAATTTTACGGGCATTTGTAATAGGCGTGATGAGATGGGACGGGATTCCGGTGTACATGTGTAATTTTATTACGAAAGAAGCCCTAGAAACAACTCGGCTTGGAGCTGACATGCAACGGAAGTTGCCAATTTAAAAAAAAAAAAAAAAAAAAAAACATTAAAAATCTTGCTGAAACAGCCTTTACTTAATCAGTTATGGTTTAATAAACAACGTAAACTTAATATCTTTATACTCCTTCCGAGAATCTGAAATGTTCCCAGGCTTGCGGTTTCAATTTTTTCTAAAGGGTGTTAACAAGATGTCATACACTTTTACCATCCTGGTAAAAATTTAACTGCTAGTGCCAACTACTCAGACTTAGAGTGCCTGAGTTCTTCTAATGTCATGTTTTATTATTAATTTAAAACTTAACATTTAGCAGACTAGTGCCTTGCAAATGAGTTTATGAGTGCAGCTACTGTACACGTGCCAGTTGCTAAGCCTTTATTGTAGAGCCAAAAAATGTAAATTTGTCTTAATTGGTTCAGGATATCTAAACATCCCATAACAGTTTGGAGCCTGTTGCTCTTTCCTGGGACCTCACTGATGGTGGTCTGGTTGCAAGAGATGTCCTGTAATTATGAAAAGCATTTCTGTAGGCCACCAGTGGCAAAGCACACGCTGTCCAGTCTGAGCGATGTAAGTGACCTAACCTGCTTTCATTTTCCCTTGAAATTAGTGTTCAGTTACTCTTTACTGTAGTTCTAGAAATACCTTTGTAAGGAAAAAGAGCTGCATCCACCTAGCTCTCTTTTGCAGGCATATCTGGGCAAAATGACTGGAAGGTTCCACGGTAACACTAGTAACCGGAAAGGCTCTGGTCACTTCATCTGCAAAACAACAGTTGTGTTGGGGAGGGACAAAAGAGCAACCCAAGGGGTGAGAGGGGAGGGCAGAGCAGGGCAGCATGCCCGCCCCCACCCCCCCCAGTCCCTTACACCAAAGCTTAACCCTAAACCACCATGGCAGCAGTGTTCCAGGTAGGCCAGGAGACGCTCAGCTTGGTGCCCTGCTCAACACCTTAGTCACTTCCAGAATGTGGCTAAATGTTGAGTTCTAGTTTAAAGGTTAAAAAACTTGACCATTTTTTGTAGCTGAAAAATTACAGTGCGTATTTTTAGTAGTAGCAACAGTAGCTAAATGCACAATATTGCTCTCTTTTTTGCTCTGAAATTGCAGCAACTAAAGGTCACCCTGGAGTATTAATTATCCTTTTTCGAGTGACACAGCATTTATACTATAAATAAGGAAAGTCACTTAGAAGTCTTTGTTTCCTCTGCATGCCTTTGGTATTTGGCTCTTGTTCCCCACCCTCTTTTCTGGAAGCTGTACCCCGGGGAGCGCGACTCCGAGGGTGGGCGACAGTGGCCGAGCTGTGTGGGCACTGTGCCTGGCTTTCCCACACATTTCAGTCAATGTGGCTGAACCTTGACCCGTCTGGACCACCGTCCGGGCAAAGTGAGGGAGTGGCAGTTCAGCGGCCGTGGCCCATTCAGTACAGCGCTCCATCCCTTTTCAGGAAGAGACCTCCAGTTGTGGTCAACCCCTCCACCACCCCCACCTCATTGTCTGAGCTGGCGGCGTGGACGATGTGCCACAGACCGTGACAAAACAGCTCAAATCCTCCATTCATGCTGGGCCTGAAGGCTGACCCACAGCATAGGTGTGTGTGCTGTCCTGGGAATTTTGACACATGCGCATGCACAACAGTAAAATTAAAAAAAAAAAAAAAACAGACCAAAAAAATTAATCGTTAATGATTTAATTGATTTTAGTGTTTTTACAGCAGCTGTGACAAAGCCAACGTGCAGTGAAGGCCGATGAAACCAAGGTTTGATGTGACATAGGACAGCTCTATGTTTTTGTCGTCATTTTCTGAGCGCAACAGTTCCAAGGTTTCCTCAGGAATCCTTCTCTGTTCCTCACTTTTTTAGTCAGCACAGGAGACTCTAATGTTTTAAAAAGGCATCAGGATTACCAAGTGGAAAATGCCTTTGTAGCAGCTAACAAGTAGAAAAACACGAGGAACCTTGGCCCTTGGAGTGATTCTTTCAAACAGAGTTCCCTGGAGCCTCGGCACAGATACCGAGCGTGCGTTAAATCTTTTTCATATGGACTCTTTGATTGCAGCAAGTGCCGCTTTGTGCTGCAGTGGACTGTGTTACTCTCCAGCAGGTCACCTGTCAGTGTCGAGGAGGGGGTGGGGTGTGTAGGGCCCTGGGCCTTGAGCTCCTCTGTGTGGGGCACACCACAGAGGGACGGGGTTTGGGGGGGTTGACCTGGGGAAGGTACTCATGTGCCGGGCCTCCTAGAGGAGCACGGGCAGTCTGCCAGCTCACCCAATCGGGTTACGAGACCAGATGTCGACTGTCAGAGAGCCTACGGACCCCTGTAAATTGAGTTACTGTAAATCTGCTGTAAAGACTTGGCGAAACACGGAGCCTTCCCTGCCTCCCCATTCTCTTTGTAAACATCCAAGGGTCACTCTCCACATCGAGGTTACGATGGATTTAGTGACCTAAGCGTTTGTTCTGGTCCAGACTAGAGGAGCTCGTCCCAATGTACCTTGTATTCGATCTTCTGGGAGATCGTCCTGCGCTCCCAAACAAAGCAATGACCTCATCACTTTTTTCATGTTTCAGAAACTCCTTGATCTCCTTCAAAGCAGTTAAATAAACAGTACTTAACATATGATCTGAAGGGACATGAACAACATGTGCTAGCTATATCTCAGACTTGTGCAAATGCATTCATTAATGAAATCTAACACATGGCCTGTGTCTCGTTCCACCTCTAAAACACTTTCCCTGTGTAGCACACTTTTAGAACACCCTTTAATAAGTTTGAATAAATTCACATTTTGTTGGCTTTCAGTATTCTGAACACATTATTTGCAGGTAATGTTCATCTCTAGAATTTATTGGCAGAATTATTTGCTTTTGGTAAAGTCTTGCCTAACTCTAGGAGAAATGAAAGTGAACCTCTTCATCCTGCAAAGGGCAATATAACTGGGCATCTTTAATATGCATTTGTGGTCCGTGAATGTATGGAAAGTGCATTATCACAGCCTGGCTTTAACGTTGTTGTTTTGAGCACTTGCATAATGTCCGTTTGAATGTCCCAGTTGCAGTGTTGGCTAGATTTATGGTGCCCTGGAGAATCACTGAAGATCTGGCAATGCTCAAGGTTTGAGGATAACATTTGAACTGAAGTACTTTGAACCTGGCTTGTTGTGCTCTGGATGGACTCCTTCCATTCTTATAACTTTGGAAACTTACACAAGTCCAGTGAAATTGAGCATTAAAATGCAGAGATTCTTTTCTTTGGTCATTGTTTTGGTCATCTACAACCATAAGGAATTTTCATCCCTACATACTTCTTCCTCAGTGTCTAGTGAAGCTATTAGGCTATGCTGAACGTATCAAAATTCATAGGCACTCGCTTAAGTTCTGCTATTTTCTCTTTTTGCCTGAAACTGCTTTTAGATATTTTGTTTAATTTTTTTCAAACTAATGAGACAGAATTGCAAAACTAAAGTTGTATATTTGTTTCATGAATGAAGACATATTGTGTTTTATCTGTAATAAGCAATTTATAAGGACAATTAGAGGGTCATAATATGTCCCACTGAGTGTTGAAGAGACAGACCTTGGAATGTGCTTGTAGCCTTTCATGAAACCGTATGCCAACGCCTCCAATCTCTTTAGGGTTAGAAATAACAAATGAAGGAGGATCAATTTCACGGTAAGTGCTTTTTGTCTTATTTAAACACTATCTTTTTCTGGTGTGTAGCAGACCATTTAACAAGTCCCCGATAGGTTGACCAGACAGCTTTTCAGACAGAGTAATTGGTTGTCTCTGATATTCAGTCTGATACACAGTACTTTCACTCTTTAGCTGCTCACGAATGACTGCTCGCCAGAATGTCTGCCTGTCTAGCAGGAACGGCTTACCAAATAGTGCACTTCAAACATATGAAATGTCACCCTTCAAAATTTAACTTGCATGTTACATAAAAATATAGCTCTCTCTGCAGCTTTTGATTGTCTTTGGTCAAACCACCTGGTTGTGGACATGCAACATAGAACAGCTTTCACCTTGAACAGACTAAACTGAGAAATGCAAGTCCAGTCTCGTCCCCCTCCCACAGCAACTTTCCCTTTTTTTAAACCCACATGAGCTCTTAAGCTCCTTTTACAGATATGTAGGGAGTCTGAAGATTTCTCATGGATTGCAGTGAGATGCTCTGTTCCAGTCAGCCCAAGGCTACATGCACCATACCATGTAATATAAGGTTTGCACAGACATAGAGCACTCTGTTGAGAAGGGCCAGAGCAGCTTGATACAGAGGTGGAGACAAATCGTGAATGTAAGAAAAAAGTATCTGAACAATTTAGAATTGGTGGGAGTATTAAATATGACATGTTGGCACTGAGGCCTACTAACATTTGAGTCTGTTTTGTTTTTCCTCTTTTTTCTATACAATTTACACCTAATGTTCTGCAGGAAAAGGCACAGCCTAGTTGGTAACTTTCCTGAGATGGCAAAGTGTCAGAGCTTTGTGCTGAAACACGGCATAGGACTGCAAAATCAGCTTCACAGCTGACATATTTGTCAGAGGGGAAAAAAACATGAGCAGTATTTAGAAGGCACTGTGCACAAATGGTATCTTAAAATAGTCCCTAAAGTTAATCACTGTAATATAGAAAGCTTTTTAGCAACTTCAGCGATGCAGTTTTTGACCTTGTAACTGTTTCACACTATCTATTTTGCCTTTTTTTTTTATTTCTGTTAACTTGAAATTGTGTTCACTTATTTAATTTGAAAGCCATACAAAAATCAGAACTGACTGGCCACCTGGTCTGTATATTGCTGGGAGAAATGTTAACTGCATTTGCTAGGGCAACTCTGGCTGTCAACTAAATAAAATTCTCAGATGCGACGTGGAGCCTTTGCACATACACAAACCAGTTTACGTTTGTCATTTTTGTAAAGACTTTGCAAAGGCGGAGGCTGTGATGAGTCCACCCTAGGCAGGTTTACCTTGTGCAGCCTGAAACGCATCCCGTAAACTTGGTCTGGCCTGTAACCCTTGTCTGTGAACTGTCAGATGTAGCAGAAGACTGGCAGGCCACATAGCAGCTGGACACACTCGGCATGCTATTCTGCTCTCCCTGCCTGCAGCAAGCCCAGTTCAGATTAGTGACATCCACGGATGTATGATGAACAAGATTTATTCCACTGTAGGTAAAGTACTGCTGAAGATACTGGGAAAACAAACAAGAAGTGAAGACAACCAGACCTGGATACAGACAAAACGGAGAGATGAACAGACATGCAAACATGGATTTTTAGACTTGTTCCATGTTTCTTTCAAGTGTACTTTGAGTAGTTTCTCCAGACAGCGATATCTTACAGAAGCATGATCATTTGCTTTATATACAGCATGCAGACTGGAGATGTTGCTTTAAATATGTATTGTTGCATTACCACTGTTTCCTGGGGAAGAGCTTATGTGGAATGTTTGGAAACGCTTTCCCTGTCCCCCTCCATCTTCCTCCCCAAACCCTGGATCTCATCGGAGCTGAGATAATGTCAGTGGCACGAGCCAAGGCTGATGTGCCTTATGGAAACACCTTGAGACATGCTAATGGATTGTTGAACTAGTGGACACGCTGAAACATAACAAACTAAAAGTAATAGTGCTACATGAGAACAATACTGTAGTGCATTTATCACTACAGTATCACTATGATTCTGTATTAGTATTAACACAAATCTGTGGAATTATTGAAAAAGTAAAACAAAGCTCTGTACAGTGTAGCATTCATGCCTGGTAATTGTTTCCATATCCTTAAGGTTTCACACAACATACATTAAGTTGAGGATAACAGTACGCTTTGAGGCCAGGTATGCCAGGTCCTTGCATCGAATAAGCCATTTTTTTACAATGCCTGCCTCTTGCCTTCAAGAAAACATTGCATGTTAACTTTGTGTTAATGACAGCAACTTGTCTCAGTTTTAAAAAAGTTAAAGCATTTTGAAACACCAGTCCAAAAAAACTGAGTAATAAAAGTAAGATTAAAGATTTAGTAGCATAATCTTACTTGTTATTCAAGTGTTTTTTGCCTGTTTTCCCCTTACTCTGCCAGAAGTGGTTCCACTTTTTGGTTTTACTTTTTCTTCTCCAAAACTGAAGAAATCCCTTTGTGTGATAATGTTTTAAATGGCTAAAGGCTTTTTTCCTTTCCTCAACTGTATTTGATGTGCTCCACTGATTCCTTGATTTATCTATCTTGCAAGGTGCAGCTTGGAGCTCTTTAACCATCATCTAATCTATCTTTACTCCCTGGGTTCTCATATAAGGTTGAAAATGCTCCAATGAGATCTGCTGACTACTTTTCAGTTGCTTTTTGGAGCAACATTTCTTCTTACAAGCACCAGTTCAGAGGTGTAATCTAGTGATCAGAAATTCGCATCTAAGGGGTGGTATTCCTGTCACTTGTAAGTTTTTCAAATCTTGGCTGCTGGATGGCAAAGATAAAAATTTGTCTATCACTAAAAACATGAAGTAAGGATATATTGCATTTAGGTATCCCAAAATCTGAACGCGAGTTCTGTTATTCTGTTACAGGTCTTACGTTAAAACTGTTGTCATGAAGATCAACAGCGGACAAACACCAAAACAACCATTCTGTCAGCACTCTGTTCACCAAAATAAAAAAATAAGACCCTGTAATGTTTGTTTGTCCATCGTTGTTGACGAGGACCATCTAGTCAGACTGGGGTTGGGGCGGGGGTGCGTTGTGTGTACGCAGATGGCTGATTAGACTGATTTGCGCATGAAATGTTCTCTGACACTGTGGATATGTGATTGTGCCCTTTTGTTAGGAACGATTGCCTTGAGATTTCCATTCCTGGCGTTTTTGCACAGTTAAAGTTGTTTTATTGGCTTCGTACAACATTGCGCCTTTGTGTATGGAGGTGTGCCAACTCGTTCTGTTCTTTGCAGATTCTTCCCATCTGTCCATGTTGATGTCAAATGCCTTCATGGACAATTTAAGTGTATCCTTGAATCACTTCTTCTGACCACCTCTAGATCAGTTGCCTTGGGATAGCTCACCATAGAAGAGTCATTTGGGAAGCCGTTGGTCTGACATGAGTACCACGTGACCTGCCCATCTAAGTTGGGAGTGCATTAGGATAGTGTGAACACTTGGTTGGCCTGCATGGGCAAGAACCTCCCTATCGGGAGCCTTTTCTTGCCATTTAATAGCAAGAATTCTACATAAGCATGTTGGAAGGAAATATGAAGGAGGAAAAAAGCAGCATTTATGATTAAATGAATCATTACACCATCCACAACAAAAGTAGTTTAAGGTTTGCATTTTTAGCTTCTGGGAAACAGAGTTACAAAGGATTTTTGATTTGTGTTGATCTTTTAACAGTAAATAAAACTGTTGCCTTTTTGCATTCTGTTTTCAGAGATGCATGATCCTCAAGGATCTCTCAGAATATTATGAATTACACTTTTTCACAACAGAAAGACATTTTTCCTAATTTTTTCAGCGCTTTAGTCTTTATCATTCAAAATCCCTCTTTCCAAGCATCTTTCTGTTTTATGTATTTGACTGCAGCTGGGAAAATGAAATTTTTGGCCAGTACGTGCTCGCTGAAAACAGTGGAATGTAAAGATTGCCTTTCATTTGTGTAAAGGCTTGAAGGTTGTTTTTTATTTTTGTCAAACAAGAATTTCTTGCAAAACATATCAAAGAAACATTTACAGAATAAAAATATGATACAAAACCATGTTTCAGTCATGGTCAAGAGTTTAGACCTGACATTTTTGCTTAGGAGAACAATAAGACTTTCTGGAGCAATGGAGAATGCAGTACTTACTGGAATTTTGCACTGCATATTCTGTCCGCTTTCATTATTCTTCCATTCTAAGGTTTGTGCTGTTCACTTTCTGGGCATGTCAGTCCCTGTTCCACTTTTCAAGCCAGGGATATATCACCAAACGTCAAGACCAAGTGGAACTGATCAAACATGTAACCAAACAAAACAACCTACTGGCACCTTAATTGTGAGGAGAATACATCACACTACTTGAGGAGAGCAGGGGGTGTGAAGTCTGAAATGATGTGGCAATGGTTCATAATTATTCTGTCTTTCTTTTTTATAGATAAAAAAGTATTTTGAGTTGGAACCACTTGCAAGAGGGAAAAGTTGGATTCTGGACGCAAGCTCAGTGGACAACATGGATGCCGTAAAGGAAAGTTTCAGTCAGCTGATCAAGCTACTGGAAGAGAAAGATGCTGAAACTGGGAGGATATGAAGCTCTCATTTTTGGTGTAGTATTAACAAAAAGAACTTTCAACCAAATGAACAACTGACAGAAAAAGAGCTGGCATATTAGTTTTTGCAGATGAGTGTATGAAAGTAAGTAATGGGAAAAATTGCCGTACACTTGCGGTCATCACCCAGCACTCAAGGGCCACATATCCTGAGGACGGAGTAAGACTACAGTAAATTCCCAGAATATATTCAAGAACACACTGAATGGCATTTATGTAAAACAGACATTACAGACTTATGTCTTGTTTGCTTTTGTGTGCCACCTTATCAAAACATGATTTATGTGAGGTTAACGCAGTTCTTTGGGATTTTAGACACATAGGTAGTTGCACATTGCAGCTGCTGATTATTTTTAAACATACATTCTTGACAATTAGGTTTACTGGAAGTGCTTTAGTTTTATCATGATATGGAATGTTTTTGTGACACAAGTTTGTAGTAAAAGGCCTTATGTAAATGCAAACCCCTCCTGCTGAAGTATTTTGAAGTGTTTCCCCAGTACAAATACTCTACTAGCTCCCTAGAATGTTACCTAGCCCCTTTTTCATAACAAGGAGACAGACAGACAGACACCCACATCAAACCGGTATTACATGTCAGTACTGCAGGTATGAATCTTAATTGTGCAAAAGTTATTTCTGCAGTGCAAGTTCCTGTGAGTGTTAAGACAGCAGTTGACAGCATCTTAAAACATGAGGCATGCACTGTAGACGTTTAAGGAATTTTTATAATTTGTATTTTTGAAAACAATATAGGGGATAATTTTCAGTCACGATAGTGTGCATTCTATAATTTGTATGTAATCCTGCTTGCAAATTTCTAATTTAAATAAGAATGGAAGCCTGTTAACGTTACTGTACATTTCTAACCCAGTCTCCCCAACCGAGGGTGCATTAGTGGATCAGAACAACTAGAGTATTCTCGTCCACAATCATATGAAAGTGGACCGTTGGAGACATACTCACCTCATGATTCCTCTTTCTAAGAATACACATCAACAGCCATGGTGGTGTTTCTGAAGTTCAAAAATAGTCACATTTAGCACAGCAGCATGTAAGGGCAGTACTTTGGTCTAGCAGCTTCTTTGTCTGCATACCATTATGTTAATTGAGAAAGGTAATAACAAAGAAAAACCATGCCTGTTTGCTCGTGGGAAGTTGACTGAATATTCTTGTATAGCATTAGGTCACATCGTAGGATGACAATCTTGTCCACATCTAGCGCTCAAATCACAACTGCTTGCTTACTGCTGAGTGTGAAGCTTATATAACATTAGTGTCATTTAGTTTCCTAATGAAACAATAACTAGTATTCAAAGTATAGGCATAATTCCATGTCTGTCAAGTGTAGAAACCAATATTAAACCTTGTTCTGCTATTATATCATGCCTCCAGTGACCATCACATACAGGTTTTGATGCTTAAAGGTCATCTGAGGCCAGCTGAGTAAGATTATTAAAATCATTTAAGAAATTGTGCCTGAGAATATGTCATGTGTGACTCCAAAAGTTCTCAAATTAACTTGACACTAGTGTATACTCACACCCTAGTTTGCGAAATTTCATTCAGTGGAGATGTGATACAGTGGGTTGAGAATTTATTCCTATTTCTTCACCAGCACCCTTCCAACCATAGTAAGGAAAAAACTGCCTATGACTTTGTAGCAAAGTGCTTCCCCTCCACACTGTTTATCTGTTATTGTGGGAAAACAAATCCTGTTCTCCATCTCCACCAGATGACAAAACATTGTACAGTCCCCCTCCCTTTGTCACGTCACTTCTTCTCTCTTTGTCTCTGCTTGTTCAGTTGCCATCCTTTTTTTATTTCATTACAGCAATCCTCAAGTTACCACAATCATAATACTGGATGTGACATAAGCAATACCGTGCGAGTATGAAGAAAGACATGTTTCCACATGAATATGACTCGTGGTAAAAAGGGTTATGTCTCCCGAAGCTGGTGTCCCAGAGCTATGTGTTTTAAGCAACATAACAGAATAAAATAAAGCAGCTCTTCTCAGCTCAGAGCCACAACCCTCTAATGCATGAATGCAGAGCAAACAGTCAGTACAGTTAATCAATTGGCGTAAATGTTACACACTTAAATGATGTCCCACGATTAAACCATATTAAAACTGATAGTTAAAACTGTATTATGCCTCAGCATTCGATGAGCCTCATGATCTGTTAGCAATACTTTGGCGCTTTAATGATATTATCACTTACGATAGGGCCTAAAACTTTTGACATACTTTTTACCTTTTTACTTCTGTCAATAATGTCCAACTATCTTCCTAGTGAAGGTACAGTGCTGTGAAAAAGAATTTGTCCCCATCCTGATTTCTTCTGTTTTTGTGTATATCTCATACTAAATAGTTTTAGATCTTCAGATGAAATACAACATAAAACAAAGGCAACCTGAGTAAGCAGAATACAGTTTTGAATTTTAACTTTTTTTTATTGAAGCACCCACCACCCATGAAAAAACTAATTTCCCCCTTAAACTTAAAATCTCATTGTTTCACCTTTACCAGCAATAACTGCAACCAAATGCTTTAACTGGAGATCGTTCTTTCACAGCACTGTGGTGGAGTTTTTGGCCCACTCTTTTTGGCAGAACTGCTTTAGTTCAGCCACATTGGAGGGTTTTTGAGCATGAACTGCCCGTTTAAGGTCCTGCCACAGCATCTCAATTGGGTTCAAGTTAAGACTTTGACTAAGCCACTCCAGAATTTTAATTTTGCCTTTTTTGAGCCATTCAGAGGTGGGCTTACTCCTCCTGATCATTGTCTTGTTGCATGATCCAGTTGCACTTGAGTTTCAACTTATGGACTGAAGACTGGACATTCTCCTTTAAGAATTTCTGGTACAGAGCAGAATTCATATTTCCCTCAATTATTGCAAGTTGTCCAGACCCTGAAGCAGCAAAGAATTCCCATACCAGCACACTGCCACCACCATGCTTGACCGTAGGTAAGATGTTCTTTTTGTGGAATTCGTTGTTTGGTTTACGCCACACGTAACGGGACCCCGTCTTCTAAACGATTCCACTTTTGATTCATTGGTATACAGAACATTCTCCCAAAAGGTTTGAAGCTCATCAAGGTGTGTTTTCGCAAAATTCAGATCAGCCTTAATGTTTTTCTGGATTAGCAGTGGTTTTCACTTCGCCACTCTTCCCCATGAATGCCATTTTTGCCCAGTGTCTTTCTGATAGTGGAGTCATGAACAGTGACCTTTACTGATGCAAGACAGCCCTGTAGTTCCTTCAGTGTTGTCCTTGGCTCTTTTGTGAATTCCTGGATGAGTTGTCGCTGTGCTCTTGGTGGAATTTTGGAAGGTCGGCCACTTCTGGGAAGGTTCACTACTGTGCCGAGTTTTTTTCCTTTGGAGATGTGGCTCTTACTGTGGTTCTTTGGAGCCCCAGAGCCTTTGGAATCGCTTTGTAACTCTTCCCAGACTGATGTATTTCAATCACCTTTTTCCTCTTCATTTCTGGAATTTCTTTCAACTTTGGCACAGTGTGTTACTGCAACCAACTTCATGCTGTTGAAAAAGTTCTTTTTAAGTGTTGATTTGATTGAACCGGGCTGGCAGTAATCAAGCCTGGTTGTGTCTAGTCCAGCTGAACCCCATTATTAATGCAGTTTTATAGATTTGGGGAAATCTACTACGGGGCAAATACATTTTCACACAGGCCCAGTTGGTATTGGATAACTTTTTTTGCTTCAATAAATTACATTATCATTTAAAAACTATTTTGTGTTTGCTCAGGTTGCCTTTGTTTTAATTTCTGAAACAATTTAGTATGAGATATACACAAAATAGAAGAAATCTGGGGCAAATTCTTTTTCACAGCACTGTACCTTATTTCATATTTTGGTGGAAAAATTTTGGCTGACACTTTGGAATATAAAAATTTCCACATAAAATTATATAAGTGGATTCTTCACTTAAAAAATTACAGCGAAATTTTAGGCACAAATAGTCTGCAGTTTTGGGTATGAACACAATATTTATTGTTCAGAATTATAAAAAGACTCCTTGCTTACAATTCTTCTTATTTCACCTGGGAAAAGGCAAAATTTGATATTGTACAGCATCACCAAACTATATTAAGTACACACATCACCCAGCAACCAGTTCAACATGAACTATATTGTCTTAAGATTGGTAACTGAAAGATGAAGCAAAAGCATGTTAAATTTTAGACTTCTATGGAAAGCACATTAGGAAGCTATGTGTAATATTTTACATATATCCTTGCCTAAAATTTTACCACAGAAGGGCATGGTGCACTTAACTAAGAAAGCCAGCGTGGTCAGTGCTCTCCAGTTATTTATTGTTGTGAAGCCTAAATACATCATCCTTCAGTTGTTAGTTATGTACATATACAAGTGTAGAAAGTCTGTTCCATTATTGAGAATGTTATATTGTAACCATTACTATCATATCATTACATTATTGCTAGCCCAACAGGTACATAAAAATAAACCTTGTGTCTCATCTTGTGTATTCGCAAAGTTATGAAAAGGATATTTTAGGATTTTTTTCCCCATTACCCATTTACTAAAATGCTATGAAAAAGAGAGTATAGCTGAAAAGTTAATTGCCAACCTGAAAAGATGCCTGTTTGTGTCTTGATATGTGGAGTTACTCACATAAGCAATTCCACTCAGAAACATGCTGCTAATTTCCTGTTCCTGAGAGTCATTTCATCTCAATTTAGATACAAAACTGATCTTTTATACACACAAGGAAAACTTTCATCACACTCAGTAGTAACAGTCCACAGTTACCGTTGTATTTATGAAAAATCAGTTGTAAGCTATAGTTCAGCATTTTTTGTTATCTTTTGTTTTTATGTTCTCCATATTGCTTTTGAATGTACATTTCTTGCAGAAACATGTTCCGTGAATACTAAACACGACTTCCTACAGCAAGAAAGTTGTATCGTACCATTCTGTTGTTTTTACCATACACAATGATCATCTCTTACCTTCCCGTTAAGGGTGCAGACCCCTTAGTGTCTATCCCATGTTGTCTGCTTATACTCCATGGACTCCTGGCTCCTTCATCCACAAAACGGTGTTGCTACAAAGGTTCTCATTTCCAAACATACTGTGCAACATTTGTTTCATAGTACTTAGTATAAAACTTTTAACAACAAAAAACATTTCCTGTGTTACTTTCTTTTTAGCATATGCTTTGTGCGTTTTGTTGTATTTATAGAACCTAATAAATTTATATACCCTGTTAGTAAATTCAGCTGCCTTCTTTTCTAATTCATTTATAATAGCAAGAACTTTGTACATTTATTACACAATAGTCTTGGTAGCTAAAAAAAAAAAAAGGCAGAAGCCTGTATTTGTACTGAAACAAATGTAGATTAAGCTTTTCACTTCAATGGATAACTATTAGCCATTTACATGTTCTACTTTATATGTGTAAATGTGTAATTTAATGATTTCCACCGTCTTAACAATGACAATAAAGGCTGAATGGAATACTCTTTTCTCGGGTGTCTTTTCAATCTAAAACACCGAAAACGTAAGGCTACTATGGTTTTCATTTGTATGTTTCTTGGAGTTAGGGTTTTACCTCATCTGTAATACACATGATATTCTGTCCTTGGAAACTTAAAAAAAACTGAGTATCAATTGCTTGAGTGGAGTAAAAAGAAATGGAAACCGTGGAATTAACAGTGCTGCTGTGTTAGACATGTTCAAAATTATATACTGTGCTTCTGACAAACGGCACCTGTGGCAATGTATAGTCCAAGAACCTCTTCGATTTAATCTGCTGGCTCCCAAAAGTTTGTCTCAGTGTTGTGGAGTCCATTATAATGGACAAGCCAGTGAACACAATCTAATTCCCAACCATCATCTCATCTACCATCACTTTACAAAACTCCTACCCTCATGGGAGGTAAACAAATGTATATCATTTCTACAGTGCACTCCAACAAACTGCTTGCTTTGGATATGAATGTCAAGTATTTTACTTGGATTTATTTTGGAGGAGTGCAGGCCTAAACTCTTAATAAGAGCAACAAAGGTACAAGGATGATTGCTGGTTCTTAGAAAACTAGAGCTTTAAATACCCATTCAGTGTAGCCCTTGGGGGTCACTGAAACACAATACAGTTTTTCTTGCAATGGGCAATAGAATTCTGGGTACTTTTCCATTTGTTTGATAAAAACCATAAGAAGGAACAGTGCCAAGCTAATGTTCCCATGTGTTTCTCCCTGGCAGTGAGCAGAGCTGTATGTTTGTGTCAACTATTAAGATAAAGACCTTTCACTGTAAGGTTGGGGCCCTACTAATGTACCATATAGAAGACAGTTGCATTTATTTCAAATTCATTTACATTGAGTATCATCTTTCTTCTGAAATGGGTGTCCACAAATAATAATTAAAATGTGTGTAGTTTCTACAAAAGTAGTGCTGTATACTTCAATTTCAGTGCTTTTCAGAAATCTCTTAAAAAATATTTGCTGACCACATGTATTTGGCAAAAAATTTTTGAGTGTTTAGGGTGTAATACTCAGCAGACATGAGGAAACTGCCAGCTTCATAGTATATCTTGCCAGACTAGATGTTTTGAAATCCCTCAAAGGCAAGAATGAGTTGAGGGACATTCTGCTAAGTAATAAGAAACATGCTTCTTATAAGACCGGTTTTTATTGATGAACCATTAGTATTTCCATCCACAAATGGCTACATGAGCAACTGATGCATGACAGAAGCATTAGATTTATCTGGTGAAGAGGGGAAAAAAGGTGTTTTAAATTATTTCTTGGAATGATTTTTTTTAGTTTTGTGATAGCATGCGGTATGTTATTGTATTCTATTTCTTTTTTTAATGTCACAAAACACATTGTTATAGCATTACAATATTTCATGAATTAAACAATCCACTTGAAAATGAGCACAAGTTCAGTTATACATCATCTTCAGTACTATAATATTTTCCTTACATACAATCATACCCCAAGATACACCCATTCAAGTTACAAGAATTTCACTTTATGAAATTTCATATAATACCCCTACTTTATTTTTACAAAAAAAAGAAAACTATGTTTATGTGCACTTAAATGGCCTCCTTTTGATTTCACATGCCTCCTTGTAGCTGCATGGTACAAGACATTTATTCGTTCAGCACAGTAGTGGGAAACCCATTGGCCAAACAGCCGCAAGTGGACATGTTGTAAAAATGTGTGGCCAGCTCCATTTGGGTGAACTAAATTGTTATAAATACTTCTGACAATGTGTGAATTTCAGAATGAGAGTATGCTATCAGATTTATTATTAACTATTAATTATTTGTTTATTTTACACACAATCTCAGCCCCGGAGCAAGTCTCAAGAATTGCTGTTACGCACACATTCACACACTACGGTATGTAGCAACTATGGAAGAGCTAAACGAGCACAGGCGGATAATGGGGTTACAGAAGGTTCCTTATGTTGTGTTATGATAATGTGTTTTAAAATTGACTTTACAAAAGGTTTTTCAGGAACAGATTACCCTTGTAAAGTAGAAAAAAAACTGGTCATCAGGAGACAATGTCAAGCAGCACATAGTGATGGGGCTGTGTGGGTGTGTGTTCGAATTCAGTTCAATGTGCATGGAATTTGCATCTTCTCCCAATGTCTGTATTAATTCCTCATACAATCTGAAGACACGAGCTTTAGGTTAACTGCTACTCTAAATTGCCTTTAGTGAGTGGATGGCTGTCCTCCAATGGACTGGCGTCCTTTCCGTGGTGCACCGTACTTTATCGTTGCACGTCTTACTTCTGAAACACGCTCCATTCCACCGCGACCCTAATTTTGACAGGCAGTTGAGTGAATGAGTGATAATGTTCATCAAAACGATGTTCATAGAATTTATTCAAACATGAATCTCTCTCTATTTCATAACACCAAGTCATTTAGACAATGTTTACAAAAGTATTGCATTTCAAGTTTTGATTACATTTTTAATATTTAGAGTTCTATTTGACAAAATACTAATAAAAATGTAATATGAACTTTGATGATAATCCATGTCTATAAAATGGTTATGTCACAATATCATTCATTTCTAACAAATTACAACTGTTGCATTACATTGTTAACTGACCATGTTTAACTTTCCAGTACTTCCATTTCTGACATTATTGATTCTCCTTGAACTGCCAGATAAATCCAATAAGCGTTTGATGAACTTCAGGTATTTATTCCTTACAAGAAAAACAAATAAGATGTCGCTATAGGAGAAATTAACAAATTGTCTGACCACAACGAAATGCAGTGTTCAAAGGAATGCTGTTGCCTTCACTACCTCTTTAAATATGTTGCAGAAGCAGAGGATCAACAGATAATCTGACAGCCAGCTGGCCTTTATGAATCTGCTAAGTTCATTTTACACTTTCACAGCAAGGGGTCAGCTTGCCATAGCTTTGGTACTGTACCGCTTTCAATGCACCCAACTGAAAACAAACAGACCGCTCCACATTCCCAGTTTATCTTCACCCCAGTGTCACGCAGGGGTGACCCGGTCACAGCCGCCAAGACCCTCCTGTTTGTGCTTTTGTTTTTGTTTTTCGAGATACCAGGAAACCCAAGTGAAAGATTACGTGTGGATTTAAGGCATTTCCTACAGGTGTCAACAGACACGTCTTGTTAAATAAACGTGGAGCGAAAGCTAGTGATGAGGGAAAGGTTGAACAAGCTGAAACCCTAAGCCAAAATCATTTTGGGCAAAATCACAGAACATTTCAGAGGCCAAAGAAGATGGCACGCTGCCTTTAGAAACTGATTTGGAGTGAATTGCAGTGACTTTTTCCAGGCCTCTTAACACAGTTAACAGCATATGTTTTTAATGCACTTGCTAAGAAGTACAAAGCATGTTGCTGAGAAGAAAGGACATACGCCAAGCACATATCTATTAATTGTACCTCAATTTCTATTTAAAATCTGTTTTTCAGTTGAAAAAGATAACTTACCGCTTACCACTTAAACAGCTGTAAAAATGTACACATAATGTTTCGTAATGTTTTATCTACAACATAATGTTCAATCTGCAAGACCTGATCATCCGCTACGCTCCAACCACACTGCTACGCTCCTCCGCCGTTGCCTGCTTGGTGGTCCCACGTACAAAGGTCCAAAAGGTAAAGCACGGAGGTTCTCGGTCCTGGCTCCGATGTGGTGGAACAACCTTCTTCTCTCACTCAGAACTGCTGAATCTCTGTCCACATTTAAAAAGGGTCTTAAAAGTCACTTCTCCGAGACTCACTTCTCCCATGATCTCTTAAGTTCATGTAATGTGTAAAAGTTCACGCTCTATAACTTTGAGAGCGTAACTTTCGAATAACAGATAAACCTTCACGCAGCTATTCATACGATGTAACGTAAATGTTTTTTAAAAAATGCAATCAGGAATTGTTGGTTAATGGTTAAAGCTTTATGCAGCTACTCGTGTGATGAACATTAGTTCATATGGTGGAAAGAAACAAACTAATTGCACTTAAGAATCACGTGTATGCATCTATGTCTCTTTTTCTCCTAATGTAATGCACAAATTGTATTTTCTATGAGATGTACGTTGCTTTGGAGAAAAGCGTCTGCTAAATGAATAAATGTAAACGTGTGAGAGATTATTCCTTTTGTGTATGTTGTAAAACACATGTAACATTTACAAGCACACATAACAGTATTTCTCAAATAGCATGTAATTAAATGTACACAGAGAGAAATATTCCAACAGAAGTTTCTTCCTTAGATCTTATCCTAATCCTTACAGCTGTGCTTTTCCTTCTCTCTGGGGTGATTCACCACCAAACGCATTAAGCCCCCGCAGCCGGGATATCACAACAACAAAACGGAGAACAAACAACCTATGACGAAAAGAAAACTGTTTCTTAATGAAGAAAAAATAAAACCTTTCAGCTGACAGTCAATGGGACAGGAAGTAACTTTATCCGTGCCCCCCAGTGTCATCTGTAATTAGGTAAGAGAGCAAGGGACACAAATAGATGTTAAACAGAGAAAGTGAGTTAGCAGATATGCAAATCAAGGTAATCCAAGCAGTTAATTGCTAAGTCTACACAAAATAATGCATTCCAGCAGCGTAAGTCACGTTGGTGAATAAGATGTGTGGGCAGAGAATTAATTCATCAGAAGTCGCGTTGGAGAAAAGCGTTTGCTAAATAAATAAATAAACGGAAATGTAAATGCATGGCAATCATCTCAGAAACATCACTGTAAGACAAGATGTTTGCTGGTCACTACGCACCAAGTGAAAGGAAGAAGGCAATTTGATCAGTAAGGACAACGTCACTTTCAGTTTCTAACACGGTAAAATCTCCACATTATAAGTGACAGCACATGACCAGTGATGGACACTTTCACAAGTATCTGTCCAGCCTGGGACCCATAACAACGACTACATGAATCCTTAACTTCAAACGTGCAAAGAATATTTATTCAGAACCAACTGAAATTTAAAATAAACAAAAATGCTTTCCCTCAGCAATAGTTGGTGCAATAGGCTTCACAAACATGTGGATTAAGGCAAACAACAGCTAATGAATCAATCAGCATCATCTGGTAAACAATTAAATTTGAAATGGACTTAACTATAGCAAGCAGTGTTTTCGGATACTTCGGGCCAAGCTGTGGAGGTGGAATCCTCATTCAATCCAAACAGTTTACACTGCAGAGCCGTCTTTTGACGACACTATGTGGGCAGTGTTTAGTACGTAAAACAAATGTTTTAAGTGTGAAGTGAAAAGTAATTTTGGTCTCTGTTTAAAGTATACAAGTGATTTCCTTCCAGAAAAAACACCTGTGTTTTCCCAAAAGCGTGTAATTGCATCATATGGAATTCAGGTCGCTTTTGCAGGAGGAGGAAAACCGTATTTGGTCATTCTTCAGAGAAGGACAAGTCGCCGTCTTTAGTTTGTAAGAAAGGTGTAATGAGCGGGATCTGCTATCGAGGCTCCGTGGAGAGTGACAAGCTGTTTTACTGGTGTATTTACTACAGCATGAGTCAGGGCTACGCTTAAATACGTACTCATCTTGATAAAAGTTAGGTTCCTTAACAATTTTCGTTCACATCGTTATTTACGCTGTATGGGCCGTTAACCAAAGCAACGTAGAAAAAAGTCCAAGTCCGGTTTAACAGTGCTAGACACAGGATTTTTTTTTTAAGCCGCATTAATTCCGCATTAAAATTTCCCAGCGTTTTCAGGCTAAAGTGAACGCTGCAATTACACACGATATGGTTGCCCTCACTCTAGCCAACATGTGAACGATGTACTTTTAATTTCTGAAAAGGATTCGCCGGTTCGCGTCCGGATCCTGCCGCTTCTTTCCGAGCCCCATATGACGTTTTTCCCCCAAAGAGCAAGGCTCCGTTGGCCTGTCAGACGCAACTCCAAGAGATGCAGCAGCTGCTTGTTTGAAAACATCAGTCTGTTTGGGAATTCCTTGTTACCGTTACATAGCTAAAATTCTTGGGACACTGTGATCCAGCATTAAATCTCTTTTCTTTCATGTTGAGTAAGACCAGCACTGAATGAAATCTAACCATAAGGGCTATAATGGGCAAAGTGATTTAAAAAAAACAAACAAGCACAGCACAGAAATTAACTGAATGGTGATGCGAAAAATGTTCTACAACTAAAATAAAGACAGAGAATGCTGTTGTGTACTGTGATTGCTATACTGATAAATACGTGACTAAGTTCCCTCGCATTAGGAAATTACCGTTTGAATGCGATTGTCTGTTAATTCATGAAATCTCAAATAAAAAGGACTGGTGGGACACAAAGCCAAAGAGTAGTTGCAAAAAAAAAAAAAAAAAAAATGCCCTTTCATCTGGCTCTTCGGCTGATATCTATACAAAGCCTCAGCGAGCACGTCAGGCTGGTTACAGAGACACAAGATTAAGTGGCAAAGTGACATCCAAGACCAATTGGCCCACCCAGAAGGACAGCGACTAGCGGAAAGGCTGTCAGAGACCCCCTTTGCAGCATTAATCTTCAGGCTTTTTCAGTGCTGCCAACTCACATCTCCTTCAAACGGGACAGGAGAGAGCATTCTGTTTCCTCCTTTCAACAGAGCGACTGATTAACTCTTTAAACTCATTAAACATGGTGCCACAGGTCTCAAGGAGCACTTTCCATGTGCTCGCTCAGCAAACATGAGTTCCATCAACTGCCAAATATATTTATTTTGCTCGCGAACAGTTAAGAATAAATAAGAAATGCTGAAATTTTGCACTTGGTCCTGTGATGATAGGGCTATGTATTGTGGCAAACAAAATGAGAGGTATTTAGACAACTCAGGCAATTAAAACTAGAATACAAAACCATTTTTTCTATTAAATCTGTTTTATTAAAGAAATCTCATTAATAAGATATTTTCTTAGATTTAACTTAAAAAAAAAGTTCTAAACAAACACATAGCCAGAAATGATTAATTGGTAAAATGAAATGTTTTTATTTTTCGTAAATGCAGGCAGTGATTTTATCCTCATTGTTATTAGGATAAGTATGTTTTGATCTCTTTAATAAAAAATAAAAACCTGTAAGCTAAAAATGTGCAATCTAAACATTACGCTGGTTGGTCATTCCATCATCAGGAAAAAAAACTGATTCTAAGAGTAAAAACAAAAAGCAGATTTTGTCAAAATTCTGTGATGCGATTCTGACCTCTGGAAAGGCCACCTGGTACCCTCATCTTCCTGGCTCCTCTTAATATCGCCAACATTTAGAGAAGCGACAACTGGTGGAGCGATGAGTCTCGTACCGCTACCAAACGGCATTGGCTACGGTGCCCAGTATGTCCCTAGGGGGGCGCTAACAGAGAAGGCAGCTGAAACACCCCAGCCAGCTGAGCTCCACCCAGCTCACACACACTCCCCACGCAAAACTCGAGCAGTTCAGTTGCTTTGAAAACCTCAGAGTCCCCAACGCACAAGTGTAGCTTACCGCGACCTTACGCCGCAAGCCTGAGACGAATACCCAACTTTCTTATCGTCGAGAAGATCAAGAATGACTTGGTCGACATGTATTCGGGAGACTCAACGCCCACCTGACTGATAGGCTGTTACAAAAGAAAGGGAAACACACACGATTCAGAAAACTTTGCCATTCACCGGAAAGTTCCGGCGAGATATTTCATCTCCCAGTAAGAGCTGAGCATCAGCTGGAGATAAATGGGGAAAAAGTGAGAACCGATAGAGAATCTGTGCCGGTTGACAGTGCCTCTGTTCATCAGCTCTGCCCCATGGCGTTTCAGCGCCTACTTCGTGTCCTTCTATGACATTTCTTCAATATTATTGCGTAACTCGCAGCACTATGTAAAGGGTTATGTGTTACTCCTTTGTCCTAAGCATGGTCTGGGAAGACAAAGAACTTTAAATCATGAATGTCACTCATTCATTTGGCTACATGTGAGCTTAAAGTCAAAGTAGAAAAAGATGGAGGATTTATCCGCGCTGCTTGAAAGAACGCTCCCGACGAGCGCGATTGACTATTAATTGTCGGAATGCTGCGGAACCCTGCCAAATTCTGTTGACGCCAGCCTTTGAAGTCAAGCGCCCACAAAAGCCATGGCGAAGTTGTGCTCTGCCTTCGGTGAACAAAAAGTTTTGTGCTCTTGGTGGGAACACTTCTGGCACTCTGGAATAGTGCCTTTTCATGTGTGGTGATGGCACAACTACAAGAAAAGCGTGTAGTGGCAAACCCTAAAGACAGGAAGGAATTTGCATACAGTGTGGTAATTAATTTCGGACTATACCAATTAAGCTGTGGGAATACTGGAGCAGTCACGCGGTAAGAGGTAAGGCGGAGGGTAATGCTCCTGTTTACTGAACACAAACAAACGAACGAGATCTGAAACAACCGCGGCCTGACATCGCAGGAAAAGGAAACGAACAGTGACCATTTTAAGAGCAGCATATTGCTCCGCTAGGAGCCGCGGTGTCATTTAAAGGTCTTGCATTCATCGCTGTGCACAACAGGCAGCGTTACTCATCAAGGGCACACTAAATATGCACCTTCAACTGCTGCTCTTTTGAAAAAACTATTTATGTGGCACGTCATTCAGTTCCTTTTTGTATCCAAAACAGAGGTTTAAGTTTATTAAAATGCTTTTGTTCTCGAAGGATTTGGAAATGCATAAGTCCGCAACATCCTCATTTTTGTTACTCTTTCCTGACCCTCGCAATAAGGTTTCACTTTCCCTGCGTTCTGATACTGATTTCTTAGTTGCCTTTCTGACTGTTGTTTTACAATCCTCGAATTCGTTGAACAATTTGGAAAATTTTACCAGCAACTTTAATAACCAGCTCCTCTGTCACGGTCGAACTACAAAGTGCCAAAACTAACCCTAACCACTTGTTACAGTCATTTAATAAATTGAGCACCAAGCACACAATATCTTCACACAAGCCTTGTCTGAGGTCCTAAAGCAAAAGCACCACAGTTTTTGGTTCTGGCTCCAATGTGGTGGAATGACCTCCCCCTCTCCCTCAGAATTGCTGAATCTCTGTTCAGATTTATAAAGGGTCTTAAAAGTCACTTCTTCCGGACTCACTTCTCCCACGATCTCTTAAGTTCATGTAAGGTGTAAATGTTCATGTACTATAAGTTTGAGATCATACCTGTTAAACAACGAATAAACCTTCACACAGCTACTGGTGTGATGTAATGTAAATGTTTTTTTTTTTTTTAAATTAGGAATGTGATCAGGAATTGCCGATATTTGGATAAACTTATGCACCTACTCGTGTGATGTACGTTAGTTCAGATGGTGGAAAGAAACAAACTAACTATTTCAGAATCATGTGTCTGCATCTAAGTCTCTCATCCTGCTAATGTAATGCACAAACTGTTTTCCATGAGATGTACGTCGCTTTGGAGAAAAGCGTCTGCTAAACGAATAAATGTAAACGTAAATGTGTATTTTACATTTTGGAAAAAGAAATATTTTTTTCTTAAATAACCCACAGCAAGAAAACTGTAAACACAAAAAAAGTAAGTACAGCCTCTGTTCTGTTTGTGTATTTTATGTCTCTTGCCCTTTGTGTGACCTAATTTGCTTGAAATATGCACACTGCGTAAGACCTGTCCAATATCAAAGGTAGCGCAATCCCATAACTGTCTAGCAATGGCAGAGAATATGATTATAAAAATAATCATAAATAAAGTAAAAAATAAAGATTATATTAAAGAGTATCTACCACTGATCTGTGACTCTTGGTAGCCTGTGTCCAAAATATAACCTCATTTTTCTCTGTTTAGCTTTTCAGATGTCTGTACTATCTGGAACCACGTTTTTTTCCCAGCACAAATATTCCCATGAAAGAAAAAGACAGCCTTTTTTAATATAAAGATAGGATATAAACAGAGCTTCCTATCAGACATGGGACTTCAGAATTTAAGGTGGATTCTACTACCCACCTATAGTCCTTGTTGATATCTGCTTGGCAGAAAAGGTGTAGCCATAACATCTTCATTTCAGCCTGTCATGTTGGGTTTTAGAACCTCCAATATCATCCTTCCTGTAAAACAAAAAATGATATTTTTCTTACAGGAATAAAAACAAATGTTCTATATATATATATATATATATATATATATATATAAACCTTTTTTTTTTTAAATCAATTCTTTATCAGTGAATAAATATCCAGAATATTATGAATGGCAGCTCTAGTAGCAGAAGTGTTCTTTTTCCCTCTGTTTTTAAGGGAAAACCTATATTTAGTGGACTAACCCAACTCTACTTGATGTGCATGACTGATTGCCTAATCAGGGGACACTTTGCATTCTTTGGCTTTTCATGGCTTCACGTTCCGAAGGCCATCGAAGCAGGGCCTACTGAAGCGTGCCAATTCATTTGGCCACATTGTGCACCTTGCTGCACTTCCACCCCCTTGGATCCATTTCCCACTGGGTCCCGCCCACACACCACAGCAAATGGGAAAATGTGTTTCTGCGAGGAAACGGAGGGAAGCATGTGAGCCCTTTCTCCCTGCGATCAGGTTTCAAAGGCCACAGCTCTTTCGTGGTTTTTTCGCTAATTGGCGGAGATTTCACTCATAGCCCATTGTTTTATTTCTGAAATATCAACTTCAGTTTACTGAGGCCTTCTAATTGAATGGGCTCTGGCTGGAGATTATGCCGGACCCCCTTTGACAAAGCCAGCGAGTCACCCCCAGATGACAGAAAGAAATCACAAACCCTTCAAAGCGTCCACAATGCACCGAGAAGAAAGGAAAAACAGCCGTATTGAATATGGTCCATTTACAAGCGAAAGTGCGTACTTAAATACTGGATACCCATCTTTCCACTTTAGACGATCAACCCTGTATTGAAAACGCTTCAGATGGGAATCCATTCGATAAAGAATAAAATTACTTCTTTTACAAGTTAAACCAAATTAAAATGAAGCTTTCCTGATTCGATTTCACAACCACGAGTTCTGTTCTGCACCTGTCCCACTAGTGCTGGGATACATTCTGTCGAAATTTTCCATGAAATGTTGTACAAACCAATTCCACTTTTTTAAGTTGTCCCGTAAATGGACTGTTAATAATCAGAAGCGTCAAAGTTCCCGGTTTTGGCTCCAATGTGGTCGAATGATCTCTTTCTCTCGCGGACCTTCTGAATCCTTCTCACCATTCAAGAAGGGTCTCAAAGCACATTTATTTCACACTCCCTTCTCTCCATGAGCTTGCATTAGGTGATTTGTCACAAATACCTTTGTTTCGTATTTTTAAAGTTAATGTTTAGTGTATTCCTCAGTGTGATTTTAAAAATTCTGTATTCTATACGAACCTACACATCTAGTGATAAAACATTAGACAAACTGAGTACTTTGAGAAAGGTTTCTGCATCTGTGTTTCTCTGTTGGTGAGATGCACCTTTCTTCTCACTGAATTGCATGTTGGTTTGGTGAAAGGGGTCTGAAAAATGCCTAAATGTAATTTAGCTGAAATACAACAGAAGAGTCTATATGTCCTTGTATTTGGGAATCATGGTACAGACAAGTCACTTTTTTGTAATGAACCACTGTTTATCTGCTACGCATTAAAAGGGGAATAGGGTAAAATGAGACTTTTCCAATAACATTTTTTCTTTCCAAATACATCTTTGCTTGAGAACTAGGAACTACAAAAAAGACAAGCACAACTATTTAGAAACGGCACAAAATGAAGACGGGTACCATGCATATGATGAAGCTTTTTATTTCAAAATAGCAGTAAAACAAGTATTATAATCAACATGTCCAAATTATTTTCATAAGAAAACTATTTTATAAAAATGTTACATTTTTATACTGTAAAATACAGCTACTCTATATCTATACCTATATCTATAAACACACACACATACAGACATTCCCTGAGATATGTGCATTATGGTTAACAGGAACTCAACTTTACAAGGTTTAAAAGACAGTTCTTCACACTTACGAGGATGGACTTGAAATTTCACATGCCTCTCAAAACCTGAACAACCTGAGACCAGACCCACCATGTCTTCCTTCCATTTATCTGTTCATGCTGGATTAAATTCTCAGCCTCCTTTTCCTCATTTCTGCTCCATCTGTTATAGTCTTGGTCATCATGGCCATCTTTTGGATTGTCCAAACAATGTCAAATTTTTTTTTGAGTGCAAATTCATTTGTATTGTTCTCATTTGTTGCTTTTGTCCTTACTGTTCTGTTTTTTGCAGTGAAGGTTGAATTAATACATAAGCACTGAGCATGTATGTATGTTTTGCTTGTGAGTATTTGTCAAGTGTAATGTATGTAAGCCGTTACAAAAAAGCCGAACAATTCTAAGTAGAAAGTCACACAGCATTATAGCAATGAAGAGAAGCAACCTTATGTTATAACTAATGGCAACTGTTAACTGAAGTAATAATGTCCATTTCAGTGGTGTTTGGTGATATCTTTGCATAAGTGGTTCAATTTGGAGGATTAGGGATGCATAACATTTTAAAATCTTGACACTAATGGTAATGTCTTGGATTTATGAGAATTCCCCTTATTAAGGGTTTTTTAGTGGAAAAATAACCTTTGTAAGGTGGGGGAAAACTGTTTACAACCTAATAAAAACAGTCCCAAATGGTTTTGTACAACCCTTTCCATTTACAGCCAAGAATCTAGAATACACTGTTACGGACACTGGAGGTACAAATTTTGTTAGTACAAACATTTCCCAGTCTATTTAACTGCTTTTTATATACTGTTCTATTTAATAAAATTTGTTGTAGAGTGAGAATGACCTGCCTTTCGATTTGCTGCCAGCTGGCAGCAAAAACTAAGACAGAATAGGAATTCAAATGGTACTGTGGGGGAGAAAGGAACATAATATCTTAGCACCTCTACAGGGCTGATTTCCTATAACACAATTACTATAGGTATATTCAAGGCTTTTACAGGAACTTCCCAGCAAGTAAATAGAAGTACATGTCCACTGACGGAGCACTTTATTGGGAACAATATACTAATACTGGGTAGGGGCTCCCTTTGCTCTCAAAACAGCCTCAGTTCTTCATGGCATATATTCCACAAGATGTTGGAAACGTTCCTTTGATATTCTGGTCCATGTTGACATGATTGATCTGATAACGCTACAGAGAGTTCATTGGAAGTTGCTTTGGAGAAAAGCATCTGCTAAATAAATAAATGTAAATGTAAATATATGATTGCATCACGCAATTTCTGCAGATCTGTCAGCCGCACATTCATGCTGCAAATCTCCCGTTCTACCACATCCCAAAAGTATTCTATTGGATTCTAATCTGGTGACTGGGAAGGCCACTGAAGAACACTGAACTCATTGTCATGTTCATGAAACCAGTTTGAGATGACTTTTGCTTTGTGACATGCTGCGTTATCATGCTGGAAGTAGCTGTTAGAAGACGGACAAATTGTGACCGTAAAGAGAGGCACATGGTCAGCAACAATACTCAAATAGGCTGTGGCATTCAAGCGATGATTGATTGGTATTAACGGGCCTAAAGCGTGCCAAGAAAACATTCCCTACACCATTACACCACCATCACCAGCCTGGACTGTTGACGCAAGGCAAGTTGGGTCCATAGATTCATGTTTTTGACGCCAAATTCTGACCCTACCATGTGTGTACCGCAGCAGAAATCGAAAGTCATCAAACCCGGCTATGTTTTTCCGGTCTTCGACTGTCCAGTTTTGGTGAGCCTGTCCCCAGTGCAGCCTCAGCTTTCTATTCTTGGTTGACAGGAGTGGAACCCAACATGGTCTTATGCTATTATAGCCCATCTGCTTCAAGGTTTGACGTGTTGTACATTCTGAGATGCTTTTCTGTTCAGCACAGTTGTAAAGAGTGTAACCACTGAGTTACTGTAGCCTTTCTATCAGGTCACACCAGTCTGGCCTTCCTCCTCTGACCTCTCTCGTCGACAAGGCTTTTTCATCTGCACAAATGCTGCTTGCTGGATGTTTTTTGTTTTTCGCACCATCTGTTGCGCGTGAAAATCCCAGGAGATCAGCAGTTACAGAAATACTCAAATCAACCTATCTGGCACCAACAATCATGCCATGGTCAAAATCATTGAAATCACATTTTTCCCCATTCTGGTGTTTTATGTGAACATTAACTGAAGCTTCTGACCTGTATCTGCATTATTTTATGCATTATTCTGCTGCCACGTGATTGGCTGCTTAAATAGTTGCATGAATAAGCAGGTGTACAGGTGTTCCTAATAAAGTGTTAGGTGAGTGTATATTATTAGTTACCTGACATTGAAGATGTATAAAGCAAAACAACACACTGAATAAGATGCTTCAGAAATTACTTGTTTTTATTTTCAGTGAAGGGGGGCACGGTGGTGCAGTGGGTTGGACCAAGTCCTGCTTTCCAGTGGGTCTGGGGTTCGAGTCCCGCTTGGGGTGCCTTGCGACAGACTGGCGTCCCGTCCTGGGTGTGTCCCCTCCCCCTCCAGCCTTATGTCCTGTGTTGCCGGATTAGGCTCCGGTTCCCCGCGACACCGTATGGGACAAGCGGTTCAGAAGGCGTGTGTGTGTGTGTGTGTATTTTCAGTGATTTTAAAGTAGACTTATCTTTAATGTTGCTTGATGTTAGTAAAAAATAGTAAAATAAACTGGAGTCCAGTCTGCATTGTATCCTGTCTCACATCCAATGTTTCTAAGACAGAGGAATGATGAGACTCAACACAGTATGAGCTGCTGATGAAAAATTCCTTAAAGGAATTTTTTATTTTACATCAATAACTTAACCTGGGGGTGTAGTGGTGCAGTGGGTTTATCTGGTACCTGCTGAGTGGTGGGTCTGGAGTTCAAGCCCTGTTTGGGGTACCTTGTGATATATTGGTGTCCTGCCCAGGGTGTATCCCTTCAGCTTTGCCCGCTGTGTTACTGGGTAAGGCCTCGGGGCAAGCAGTTCTTGATGTTGGTTGGTAGCTTTACCTAATATGACTTTATTATTAATTAAAGCTTTATCTGACAACAGAATCTAACCTGTTAACAAAATGAGGAATTATACAAAGATTTCAATGATTGTGACACAGTGGTTGGACCTAGGACAAGTCAAACAACAACTTAAAATGTGTGGTAAAGGTGACAGGCAGTCCTTGATTTAGGACAGGGTTCTGTTCCAATGACCTCGTCACAAGTAAACTTCAGTGTCGGGTGGAATCCACCTTATACAGTACTTCATAAACCACAATGACATATAAACAACATGTATGAATGCTTTATTATAGAATATTACATTTTTTTCACTAATTTCACACATTGTGTTTAAATACCAATATAAAATGTAAATTTCATGCTGTATTATTTTCACTTTCATTTATAAATCTGTTCCTTTGCTTTTTCTTTTCTGCAAAACTGGTATATTCACTTTTTCATTTGCTAACCATGTTAAATACAAAATAACTTTAATAGAATTGTAAATGAAACATTCTATAAATAAAATGCAGTTACTAATGGACACAATGATTTAGTCAGTAAGAAATTATGGATACCTCACAGCAGAATGGTCCACCTGATGTTATCACAAGACAGATGGAGCAATGGTTATTAGGCAATGCAACCAAATGTTGGCACTTGAAAATAATATAATAAAGCTGATGGGAAGGTCAGTGTAAGAACAGGTTGTCGCATGTCAATGACTACCTCTATAGCATGTCTCGGCTACATGGATTAACCTTACTAATTTTTTTGTACAATTTGAAGCTGAGACCTCATGAACAGATACAAAAACCTCCATACTGCCTATAAAGAAATAACAGATGTGAACAATGCTATGTACAGCCTGTACCAGTTGAAGCATGGCTGCTCCTTGGCAAAACACACATAAAAAAAACTGCTGCAGCTAACCCACCATAAAGATCATTGCATAGAGGTATCATGCACAGTTATGGTTCATGGTTATTAATAACAAATTTAAAAATCTAAATCTTTCTTAAACAAAAAACTCAGAAGGAATGACTTTACCGCTTAAGAAAACTCAAGTACCTAAATGTGTCAATGCGCCTTGGAACTCAGGCTGTGAAACACACACAATAACAGAATTAATGTTTCCATTAAACCATTAGCACCACTACTTGTCAAATAAATTTTCCTATCTAAAGAACAACCAATTACCAATAATCTGCAAGCGTACTGAGAAGATTCAGGAAGTGGTCATAATATTTTCATATGGAAATGATTTATATGTCGAATCTCAAATTGTTTGTTGTTTTCACTACTGAAACAGAATCCATGACTGAACAGAAAACTGAGAAATATCCTTATAAATGCAACGAAATTAGGATCAAAGGAAAAAGCTTTTTCTCCAAACTTTTGTGAGAAATCAATCCTTTGCTTCTGCTACAATTTAGAACTGTAATGCACAAATTGTATTTCTCTGACATGTATGTCACTTTGGAGAAAAGCGTCTGCTAAATGAATACATTTAAATGTAAATGTAAACTGCGTCAAGAAAAAGTAGTATGTGGAATATCTAGGTAACAGACCACATTTAGATAAACCACCACTTTTATCTACTACATTGACATATCCTGACATGACCCACTTGTTTGCCAGAAATGGTTCTTGTGAAACTTCATACTGCCATCTATACACTGTCTGCAACTTGGGTTCTGTCTGATAACCCTATAGTATCACAACTGTAACAATCATACATTGTTCGACAATTCAGAATTTCAATTAAACACTGATTTTTAATATTTCTTATTGCTTAAGAACAATTGTTCCATGCATATTTACAGTACGCTTAGTTATTACAGGAACATTTACCTATAGACTAAATTAGACGCTATAGACTAAATTATGCATATCTGTTTTATTGCAGTATATCTTTATTGTTACTGATTATTGAATAAAAGGTCAGTAAATTTAAGGGGAAAAACTGAGCTTTCCTTGTGCCAGACACAGCATTCCAATAAGCACATCTGAGAACTTGAGAAAGGTTTCTAAAAGCAGGAAAATTTAGCAGCAAAAAAGCTGGAATTTATTCACAGTCAAGAGCTCTTCAATAAACACTTTTGTGCCCATCCTTTCTTAGGTCCTATTCAAACCTTCTGCAACCTGATAAATTTCTGTAATGAACATGAAATGAAATTACTAAGTATGTACAGGCTTTTTAATATCTAACTATGATGATTTAACTTCCAGTGGCCTTACAAAGACCACGTTAGGACTGTTTTTTCAATTTTTTGAAGAATGTAGTTAGAGAAGCATTCCTGTTAGCTCCATAGGTGATTCTTCACCTCAAAGAAAAAAAACAGAAATCATTTATCACACAAGAATGTTATATGTGAGAATAATACTGAAATTTCTGGAAGGTTGTAAAGGTTTTTCCAAAATAGATGTCGAAATTTTGAAATTTCTCTATACACACAGGGAGAACACTTGATTGATCTAATAATGTTCTTTTCCAGTCTGTCGTTTTCCAAGCAGTGCCTCAAAGTGTCCCTTCAGCATTCCTGACTCACTCACTTTATCATCGTTTGTGCCAGCGGGTAATACCACAGTGGAAACATTTCTATTCTTAGAAACTATGCTCTCCAGTTGCATGTCAATATCCTGAACTGTAGCAACCAGGAAAACATCCACCCAACCCACCCACCCACTGTGTCATCATTAGTATCTAACAACCTGACATTGTGTATCACTGAGTTCATGGGCAACTGGAATCTCTCTGGGCTCAGATCCTAGTCTGTGAAGAAGCTCAGCTGTGTGTTCCTATGTAGTTGTGTCTACCAGGTGTTGGGGGAGAAAATGAGCACTTCTGGTCATTACCTGCTAGTCCACTTCTCTCTCACCCAGTGAGGTGAAGCACAGCACTATGCATTACCGTACAACTTAGCTTGCCGAGACTCCGTCATTTTGCTCACTTTTTCCTTTAGCCCAGAATGTTACTCCAGAAGCCTTAGAGTGTTGTGTGCTAAAAGGTTCCACATACTGAAGTTCATTGCATTTACAATAAAATTATTAATGATTGCATTTGAACATATTCCAATCTTATCACTGTCCACGGCTATGATGACTATACATGTTCTGAAGGACAACTCTGAACCAGCTTCCGCTGCAAAGATTCTTCTTATGTCTTCCACCCCTCCTGGGGCATAGGCTGCCAACAAGGGTTCTTCAGTCATCCCTAAGAGCTGAGATGTCATGAAGTTTCCTTGTTGGCGTTTCTGTAGCTGACAAGGTTTTTACAGTGTAGGGTAGCTATCCCCATGCCCAACCCTCCTCCTTTCTGAGCCGGGCTTGGGACCATCGATGGTGGAGTTACTGCACTGATTACCCAACTGCTAAGGACATTCCACGTAGCGGGGAGGGACTTGCTGCTGATGGACTGAATCTCAATTTTCCCACCAGAGGTTTGTTATAAAAATAACCATCAAGCACAGCAGAGCAAGTTCAAAGGTAATTACAGGGCACTAAACTGCAATACGCTGATTTACGCTCATTTTAACTGAAAGTACAAAACATATCCCACTGAAGTCATAAACCTAGCCTTTTTTCTTCCATCAGGTTGGGATGGAGACAGACTCCAGTTTTATAAAAATAGTGTCCGCCAAGGGAAGTTATATGTTGCTAATTGTATCACACCAGTGAGAACTATATGTGTCTGTTACTTCATTTCAAATCACTGCCACTGTAAATAGCTAAGCTGGATGAAAAGGAATTTCAAATATTTTTGGTGTCATGCAGCATAAGTCTGATATTACAATCTGACATTTGGTAATGCTGTATATACCTTACTGATGGCACGATTCCTTGGCACCACTCTGTGCATACCTGTTTGGGCCAATATTCTGTATTTTTCACTTGGATTCATGGCTGTCATAACTCACACACCGACTGAAACTGCTTGTCCTGAGCGGGGTTGCGGCGAGCCGGAGCCTAACCCGGCAGCACAGTGTGCAAGGCTGGAGGGGGGAAGGGACACACCCAGGATGGCACCCCAAGTGGGGCTCGAACCCCAGACCCACCAGAGAGCAGGACCTGGCCAAACCTGCTGCACCACCGCACCCCCCCGGCTGTCATAACTGAGGCTTAAAATTGTATGAAATCAAAATGAGGAATTTAGTCACAGAATAATTGGTCAAATCTGTGGGACATAATCCATTCCTCAAAGGATGGTACTACTCTTATAAGGCAATCTGTATTTTCAGTTCTTAGTACAGTACAGCTTCCTTTATTCCCTATTTTGTAGCAAGAGGCCAGCACTAAAGAGTTCTTCAAGGACTTCTGTGAGTGTTAAGCAAATGAAAGATGAAGTGGATAATTGAAAAAGGCTCTCGTCTCGTTCCAGTCATACCCTTCTGTCCGTCGAAGCCTTGGGGTTTTTTTTTTCTGCCCAGGCAACCAGACAAAACAGACACTTGAGACATGTTTTGGTAAATGGGCGGGGGGGCAGGGAGGAATCATGGCCAACTTGCCAAACCCCCTGTCTGCAGGGCCTGGGAGAAATTCACACTGTTACAGCCTTGTTGCCTTTCCTCAGTACAATCCCTCTGTATGTCCCATACTCACTACCGGTTTACATCTCAATATACGTTGTCAATGTGGATGATGCGCCTCTATGGAAACCCTCCTAGAGGGTATATAGTACAGGTGGCATACTACCAATGAACCGCTGTTCACACAGTGCACACAACCAAAAACATTTTACAGAACTAACGAAATTTTACAGCACATGAAAATTTTCCCAGTTTTTTTTGCGTCTATCACTGTATTGATGGGAAATTACCAAGAGCCAGAAACAGCAATTCTGTTAAATGGGCTGCTCTTCACTGATAGAGACACTACAACATATATACTGCAGCAGAAATAACCCTGCAGCACACACCGTGCTGGAACATAACTGGACATAAAACCACCCAACCAGTAGGTCAGAAGACTCACTATCAATAAACACTTAGGCTACTCTAAGACACTCAAAGGCAGATGGTGTGCAGTAGCTATTACATAAACCATGCCCCATTGGCACCAAAGAATATATTCTGGCAAGTAACATTTTTTAATACCCCAGGGACTACATGGCTTTTGTATGCACACCATGCCAGCCACTTAGCTCTGCTCATCTCCCCCGGTACTGACACTGCTGGTACATGCTTACACTACTGCAGGGTCACAGCGGTTCAAACATATCCTGGAGGCACAAGGCAATGCACTAAACAGGGTATGTCCTAAATGTGATGTCAGTCCACCACAGGGCGGCCACACACATTACTAGCAATTTAGTCACCATTTCAATTGAAAAAATATGTCTTTGCACTGGGGAAACTGGAGCGGGGACAACATGCAAAGTCCACACGCAACCCGCTGCGCCACTGTGCCATCCTAAGATGGCACGCACTCAAAATATTTTCGACAAAGGGCAAAAAACTGAAAGCTTTTGGCATTCTTGTTGTTTTTCCTTCCTGTCTTTCTACTTGCCACCTGTGTTTAAGACCGTGTCCTTAGAGCCGCCTGGTGTATCGGGCAGAGACAATCCGCATCGCCCTTTCACCCCAGATTATCATATCAAAAATTGTCCCAATGATTGGATGGATTGTTCTTTCTAAATATCATTTGTGGCTCTGAAAAGTGTTTTTTATTTATTCTCGTCCTTTAAGCCAATCTTATAGGCAAATGTATGTAACACTCCAACGTAAGAAGCCTGAGACTGACAACTATCACTATACACTCTAAATTTCGTTGTTTAAGTCTGCTCTATTTCGTACTGGAAAGCCTGAAAAATCTGCATCCAACCGGAAACTGCTAGGAGAAGCCAGTGCGAACACGCATGCCACTGAAGGGTCTTTAATTTGCTATGGGACAAAGCTGTCTTTCTAGTTAACTGCTTATTAATTTATTAATTTAAACTTATTAATTTACATTTTGTGTTTTTTTCTTTTTCGAATAAAGTGTCCATACGATCGTTTTGTTTGTTTCACAGCTTAAAAATTTTGTACTTACAGGAAAAATATTGTAACCACCAGCGTTACCAGGAGTTTGAGTGAGAAAATTGGTTTATTGTAATTAGTTGGATTGTGGGTAAAATGAATTGTGTCCAACCACTGTGGGAAATCACAGGGAATGAGTGTGTCAGCCAGTCAGAAAGAGAGGAACATTTGAAGGTTGCTGAGAAGTTTGGAAAGGCTGGTTTGAGTTGTATGGCCTTGCAGAAAAGGGGATCCTTGGACCAAGAGTATTATTTTGTTATGTTTGCATTGATATCTCTTGCTGTGTGTTGGTGTTCTTATAAATGTTTGCAATGAACATTGTCTGTGCTTCCTTCGTCCCCCATCTGAACCTGTGGCATGCTACAATGTTATCATCCCTGTGTTTTGTAACTGCTTTAGAAAACTTAGATTATGAACATCATTGACTGTAGATCATACAGGACTAGAAGTGGAAGACTTACAAAGGTGTTTCACACAGATTTTCAAGCAACAAACTAGATCCTGTCTGATTTTGTAATAAACTACCTATGTCAATTAAAACTACAAGTTGGACCAGGTTTTGTACTGTCACCTTGTAATGTGAGGGTCTGAATCCCTTTTCCTGCTACAGGACCTTTGATAGAATACTTACTCTGAATTGCTTCTGTAAGAATACCCTGCTATAGAAATGGATAAATTATAAAGTTGTAAAGTGGATTGTGCAATATTGTAAGTGTTGCCTAGGATAAGGCATCAGTTAAATGACTTTTAAGAATAATCCTGTGCTACCAATAAAATGTCATTCTATTATGAAGAGCCCTTAGATGGTCTTCGTCACTGATCTTGATGGTTTATGAAGTTATGGATAAATGATTTATAAAAGTTATGGATAAATGATTTATAAAAATGCTTAGGTTTATAGACTCAATAAGAGTGGTACCGAATAGTGAAATGTATTATTAATTATTTGAGAATTAGAAGTACATCTCATCAATTCAAACTTTGTTAGAATTTTTTATTTTTTTTTAACAGAAAAGTTACTATTATTGAGCACCTTAAAAGCATTGTTTTGATCACTGCTCTCAGCTCGCAAACATATCCTTGGACGACACATTATTACCAGTCTGTGCCCCTAAAGATCATAACTATCAAATGTCCCATCAGGATAGATCTAGAGCAGTTAAGAATGCACATGAAATTAGGTCAGTGTGAAAAATCATTTGTATTAGTTGGCTACATTTCAACAACAATAACTATATATTACAGAGAAGAATTACAGAGTAGTTGAGAGATACACAATCGAGTTCAGCTCTTTACAAGGCTTGCCAGACACAAGGACTAAAATCAGCACTGGGGGGATTGTGGCTTTACCGTTTAGCGCCCTGTGCTTCATGCTGAAAAGATCAAGAATTGCAAACTGAAAATTATAACTAAGTGTAATTGAGGTTAAAGGTGTTTTCCATAGAGAGAGGAGAAAATGGAAAAAAAAAAAAATTAAAAAGCTTTATTATTTTGGTCAATATGTTATAGTATAAGAAGAAAAAGGGGCCCCAACAAGTCAGAAATCAAGCAAGCCAAGTTTTGTTTGGCCAGGTTTTAAACTCATTTTGAAACCAAATATTGTGAAACTACAGTAACAAATGTTCCTTGGTTAAAAGGAAATAACTCTGGTACCACACCTTTGAATACATTAGGAACTTAACAGTCTAGAAAAAGGCAGATGCCACTCTATAAATGAGACACGTATGAAAACAAATAAGAAGTTTCAAATACTAGTGCATAATTTCCAGAAAGAATTGACCATACCTTGTTGCGGTCTTTTTTAAAGTTTGAAATGACGTTTTTGGATGAACACTGAAAGGTCATTTGTACTGTTAGTTACACCACAGAGTAGAGCCAGTTGGACTGACGACCTGAATTTCCAAACTTCATTTGTTTTTGTGTGACATGCTATTTAAATCTGTGTCCTTAACAGCTCCACTACCTGCTGACCCCCTGCAAACACTTCATCCATTAATACATCTGAAGACAGTTTTTTGTTATATCAGCAAGGGCCCTCTGGGCACAACCGGTGATCTTTCTGCAAAAAGTTCATTTACGTTTACATTTACTCTTTTTGCAGGCACTTTTCTCCAAAACGACGTACATCTCAGACTTCTGTGCCGAAACCTTGCAAATAATACAACATGTTTTTCTGCACCACCATAAGCGAACAGCCTCATTCTTCACTACAGTGCAGTATGAAATGGTTCTAGTTGCTTTTAACTCCACACCGTGGTATTGTCCCCAACAGCAAGGAGGATTCCAAATGTCTCTGGATAGGATGGCAGTTCATTTGTGAATTGTATGTCCCTCCTGCAGGATGGCATGGTGGTCCACTGGTACGTGGTGGTGTTTCCCATGACCTGACATGTTATTTTCAATTTGGTGTGAATCCAACTCAGCCATTGCAATGTTTGCATATTCTCTCCTGCTTTTCTTAGGTTTTCTTATGAGTGCCATGTTTTCCTCCCACAGTCCGAAGACTGTGTTGGGTGACCCGGCGCCTAAATTGTGTGTGCGTGTGTGATTGTCCTGCAATAGACTGGTGTCCCATCGAGGGTCTGCCCTATCTTATGCCCTGTGCTTCTGGGATATTCTGTAGACCACTCCTTCCATCCATTTGGAAAACAGTCGATTAAAATGGAGGGAAAAAAAATCCATACAGCAAATTTTTTCTGTGTCATTGTTTTTTCTTCAGAGTAGTCCCAGAGTAGTTGGGGTTTAAGAGTCTGTGGCTGCCCAGGTATGCATATGAGCTTTTTCAGTGCCCCGGGGGGAAGGATCCCCCTCACACTGTCATTCCATGCATGCACCTAAAATTAAAACACACACTTCTCAACACCTTTATCTCCAAGAGTGTTGCCTCTTGACAGTGCTGTCTGACCCAGCATGGCAACTGCACTTTGATGAGCTTCAGTGGTCTACCTGCTTATCAGTGTTTACGCAACATAATAGGGAAAAAAATGGGAAAAAACGGAAATGGAATGTTATTAAATCCTTCCTCTGAAAAATGTGTTTGGCTTTATTATGACATGCATGGAAGACATTGTCAAATGTTTCTCCAGCCTTATCTCTGTCCTTTGATTAATAGTGACAAATCTTGGTAGGTAGCATTGTTAAAGCATTTAATAACGAATGGTAAAACCCTCCATCTCATAAAAAGGTTGTCTGGTCATGAGTAGAATCAGCAAAGTTGAGTACATTAAAATGAACTGAACATCCATTCTCAAGTCACTACAACACAAAGGGTGCTGTTTCAGTTGCCCAAAAAACAAAACATGCAAGCAGACACAAAGTATTCATCAATCAGTTGCTGTTTAGCTACAGACTCATCCTTATCTGAGTGTTCACAATAATAAAACCGACTGGCAATTCAAAAGATTTGCCACACTCATAGTTCAACATAATTTAATTTCTGATTTTTCATGCATTCAGTTTAATTTATCAATCTGATCTATGCACCGATTACTGGTAATTCGTCTTAAAATTTAATGCGCTGATTGAAATGGTTAGTACAATTTTCTCATTTCTATTTCATATAGTTCGTCATCAAATTATGTGGGACATTTTTAACAATACTTTAAAAAAAAGCTTGCTACAGCACATCTGCTGCCGAAAGGAAAGCAAACATAAGTTAAATCATACTCACATGGTGACCCTCACTCTCACTTTGATGTTTTGTTTTGGAAAACCTTACAACCTTTGCAGCAGTGTCACAAGAACGATGATACAAGCTCTCTTGAATCAGCCTCATAGTGGTGCTGAGGAAGGTTGTGCAGCGGTATTCACCTTCATGCATCTTCAGACTTATAAACCCTGACAGAGACCCATATGAAAGCGTTTTACGTGTCGACCCCCTCCATTGTTTCCTGGCTGATATGTACCATTGCCGTGTCATAACAAGCTGAAAAAGTGCATTTTTGGTCTGAACTGATCTGAACACAGAAGAGAGAAGGGGCGGCAAGCCCTATGACCAGCATTCACTGGGAGGTGGAATGTATGAAGCCTGGTGACTGAATGGCTTGACAAGAACACAGATATCCTTCTGCATTCGTATTGGTCACTTGTAACTACTTCCCACCCTTTAAAAATCTGCAAAATGCATCCCAGTACTGCGTACAGCTGACTAGGGCCTTTTTCTGGAATGATTTCATAGCTTGCACATATGTGGGGGGAGAGACATGATAGCAACGTTGACATTTCAGACGAAAATTCAAAGAAGAACATGATGGTCTAAAGACGAGAATTCAGGAAATAAGAAATCATTCTGTGTCAGGGAAGAGGGGCGTCAGTCTGAGACAAACCCGTTGGCTGATCCACAAAAAATAATTGTCCTGGAGGAGGAGAGACAGGAATTTGAACGAGAGAGGAGGGCATGAAAGCCGTCACGCTCCCTCATTAGCTCTGTCCGCTGAGTTTTTGCCACGTGCGCATTTGTATTTGCCCAGTCACAAAACGCTGCACTTCGATGTCCTACCACAGAGACATGAAGAAGGCTGGAGGCCAGAGCTGCAACTCTGCCATGATGTACAGTAGCTGGATTGTCACAGACAGAAAGTCATGTGCAGGGCCAAAGGAACAAAGGGTGGGCTTTCTTCAGTTCATTTTTTTTCTCTCCTGGAGTAGGCTACCATTTAAGGCATGAGATTAACTAAAGCCTGAAAAAACTGGACAGGTCACAGTTCCTGCAAAACCAAGAGTTTCTGTACAATTGCTGCACTATGTATGACATTATAGTGTCTTGATTTGCCCTCACGAAAGCAGCATCTCCTAAATTAATAAATCATCAATTAATAAAGCATCAGCTAAATTAAGAAATCTAATTTAAATGTAGATTTATTACTTTAGCTGATGTTTTTTTTTAAAAAGTGACACAATGTTAAACTACTTACAACTCCTTACCCATTCATACAGCGGTCTAATTTTTTTTTCTTGTTTACTGGGACAATTTTACCTTTCTCAAGGGTACTATAGCCGGAGGTGAAACTCAAACCTGCAAACTTTGGGTCCAAGGCAGCAGCTCTAACAACTACGCCCTATACAAAATGCTCAGTGAATAAATGCTAAATACATCTTCTGCAACTACATTATGTAAGTTATGTTTTGCAGTTATATAGTGGTGCAGCAGGTGCTGCTTGTGCCTCACAGAACCGGACCTGTTTGATCAGATATAGATTTAACGCCTGTTCAGTCTGTATGGAGCTCTGGTTTCCTCCCTCAGTCCAAACACATGCATTCAGGGTAGTGTGTGTGTGTGTGTGTGTGTGTGTGTGTGTGTGTGTGTGTGTGTGTGTGTGTGAGTATACGGTTGCTCTGCTCTACAAATGGGTGAATGGTTGTTTGGAATTTAATGTAGTTCACCTACAGTTGAAAGTCACCTTGGCAAAAAGTATCAGCTAAATACTACATAATAATCATTATACACTGCTTTGGCGAAAAGCATCTGCTGAACGAATAAATGTGTAGAACTTGTCCAGTAGATCTTTTAGGTTCTTTTCACTAAATAATGTTTTTGTGACACTCAAATGCGTATTTTCTGCAGTCACTGTCATCATGCTGAATGCAAGGGTAGGACGCCTTGTTTATCATCAACACCAGATTGACGATTATCTGCATCATGGAATGGAAGGGACCCATATGACTGCTAATGCTGACAGATCACGTTTGTTTACTGTAAAGTCTTACTCCGTGCTTATCTTGTCTGCATCAGCTTCAATACCGGTTTCTAGTCAGCAAATTTAAACCTGTATTTTCTTCTCATGAAAATTAGAAACTATGAAAGGACATCAAAAAACAGTACACATTCAGTTTTCTTGTATGCACATTAAATGTTTAATTACTGTTCAAGTATAAATATGTCATTATTACAAAAAAATGAAATCACTTCTTTCATTAAGTTATCAGATTCATTCATTACCAAATTCATTTTTGTTCCATTTTTTTGTTTGACTACCTGTTACTGACAGGAACAGGCTAGAAAGTGAACCAAAAGCAAGGCAGCGTGGTGGGAGTTATCCTTTAAATGTCATAGACTGTTGGCTCAACAAGTTCCATGAGTGGAATTGTGTCAGCAAAGTGAGGATTTTTATTCTGGTCAATGTGATATTTATCATGAACAATGACCAGCGACTCTGTGTTAGTTATTGTGTTCACCCATGTAGTGTGTGTCATTATTTACCTAATGAAATGTTGTACAGATGCATTTCATTGTGTCTGATTGCTAACATAGACAACTACAATCAAGCTATTTTTCTCATCTACATATCTAGCAGATGCTTTTCTCCAAAGTGACTTCTAGTGAACTCTCTGTAGTGTTATTAGCTCACATACCTTATTCACCAAGGTGACTTACTCTGCTACATGCACTACTTACAATGGGGGGTGAACCTGAACAGCATGTCTTTGGATTGTGGGAGGAAACCCACGCAGACATGGGGAGAACATGCAAACTCCACACAGAATGAACGGGGATCAAATCCACATCGTCTTACACCAACCAGGCGCTATGAGATAGCAGCGCTACTCACTGAGCCACAGTTATTCTTAGAGATTCTCATAATGATGGTGATGATGATAATGATGATGTATGTTGCGTTGGCGAAAAGCATCAGCTAAATGAATAAATGCAAAGGATGATGATGAGAACAGTAATAATAATACAGCAGAACTTTCATCCGACAATTGTATTTGGTATTTGGAAAATAACCTGAATCGATATGCTGTAGCTCTGAAATAGGTTTATCAATGAAATCCCTAAATTTTCCATTATTCTGACAAGAACCTCTACTCTATTAGTAACTTAGATCAGTAGCTCTATCTTGAATGGAAGGATTTAGATTCCGATGATTATAAGGCTTCATGCTACTGCCAGAAAAAAAATTTTTTTGTCAGTTTTATAGAGTTTGTCAACTGTTATTTGTCCATTCTTTCAACAAAAGTCTAGTTGTTCACATTGGCAATCCTGCACAAATGAACAAATTAGTGTAACCAGTTCCAATGTGCTGCTTAAATGTCTAAAGTCCAGAATGTTGTAAAAGTACTCATTGTTTGTATCCTTTGGGTTCCGCATTATGCTACACATTTTCTGTGTGTACTTTGTCAAATTAGTGCTCTTATAAATGTGAAACAATGCTGTTTATTCACATGGGATTTAATATTTCAGTTTTAGCTTTATAAGGAGTATATTCCTTCAGGACTGCACATTCACGATCTTCATGAAAAGTTTCAAACACGTGTAATTAGTTTAGCAAATAAATGTATGAACTATTCGACCAACAAATACAAGTAAAAGAATGGTGCAGAACTTACAAATTTAATTTTGGTGATTGCATATTTGTATTTGAAACTCTTTATTGGAGAATAGACTTTTGAATCTTGTAAATATTAAGGGACTCAAATAGTTTTTTTCGGTCTTTGTATATTTTTCATTAGAGGCATGAGAAATAATAATGTTAAGGCTACGTGAAGTACGCTATAGAACAAAATAAACTGAGTTTGTTTAATCATTTAAACAAACAAAACATTGAAAGGTAAAACAAAACATTGAAAAGTAATCTGAAAAGGGCTCTGGGTTCTGTATGGGTCATGATATGTTCCAATGTGTTGTCAAAGGAATCAGTGCCCCAGCTGCAGTGGCAAAAATTCATTAATTTCATATTATGGAGCAAAATGAAAGTTTAAGCAAACATATACATAAAATTTAATATAAATTTTTGTATATGTATAAAACCAGATTGCACTTAAAAGTTTTTTCTCTTAATTATATTTTCCATCTGTTGACCGGTAGTATGAAAGCCCAGTATAGCTACATTTATAGTATGGTTTTGAAGTACCCTATGGGTAGGTTCACCGAAGGGACTCTAGGCCTCTAACTGTCCATCACGACATGCAACTTTTTCACCAATTTCCAAATCTGCTTTAGTATAAAGATTGATAGGTTTTTAGTTCAAGTCAGGACTGCGTCCAATGCTTTTTCAATCATGCTTGAATATGCACAAGTCCCGAGGAGCTTGAACGTCTTGAACACCTTTTTCACCTTGGTTCTCTTGCAGTTCGATGGAATTGTCAGACTGTAATGTGAGCTCAGAGCCGTGCCAGTGCATCTGTTTTCTTTTGAATGTCCATTGGATTTCCAGCATAATTGTGCCTTAGGTAGAAAGTAAAAAACATACAACTTTCCAAAGCGGCACCTTTTCCAGAGTCTTGACAGTGATACTTCCCAGTCCCTAATGTGGCACTACAGTTGCATCTTATTAGTGTATGTCTGCACCTGGCTTGGTGAGACATTTCCTGCTAGAGTACACTTATCCCAGTGTGCCTTTAATGTGTTCCTGAAAATGGACCAAATACCAAAAAATCAGATAATGAATATACATATATTGTATTTATTCCATTACTTCTTCTGGGGAAAATTTTCAATTTATTCTAAATTCATTCCCAACTTCATCCCACAGTCACCCTCTATGATGGCTAATATCATAAGGAAAAGCACATAGTTTTACCTTTTGTGGTTTGTTTTCAGAAAAGAATTAAAAATGTTTTTTTTTTTCAATTTGTTTGCAGCACTTTTTGAATGCTGTGTGTCCGTGAAGCTTTATTGAAGAACATTCATGTCTGTTAAGCTTTCTAAAATGTGTTTGTGGTAGTATTAACAAACACAGGTCTGTATATAAAAAGCTTAAGAATTAGTTATTCCATAGTTTCTGTTTTCAAAGTTTACTGGGTCTACAGGTTAACTGTACTATTTACTCAGTAAAGAATTATGAGATTTCATTTTCTTGAGGGAGTGGCTGTGGATGGAACCTCGAGAACATGAAGAGTGCTGTGTATATGATATAAGCTTAAAGAAATAATGATTTTATCAAGTAAACTTTGATTGTGTGCATGGACTGGCTTGAGAAAGAAGAAACCTACATGTATCACATTTGAAGACAGAAAATAATCAGAAAATGTAAATGTAATGTACAAAATGGATAGAGCACACAGTGGAGACCAGAACACAACTGAAAGTATTGTTTTTCACAATGCCGTGCATCTCCCAGTGTCTCAACCGCTTGGTGCTGTTTTCAAATATGGTCCTACTTAATCCCAGTCAAGAAAATATTTCTGGCCATTGCCTGATGCCAAATACCAGGTGAACAAAATTCCAGGCCGTTTAAAGATAAGTGGTATTAATAATTGTGGACCGGATAAGACGGAAAACCAGATATCAGGAGACCAAATATTGGGGTATTATTGTATTTCTTTAAGGCAGAGGCCTCTGTGTCTTCTCAGTTTCCCCAATGCTGCTAAGGTCTTTCCGCCATAATGTCTCTGAAGCAGCTGACTTCACGAAAACTGATGTGGTCAGTTCCAAGCAAAGGCGAAGAATAAAATTGAAAGTGGAATTTTGTGTAGCTGGTCATTCGGAGGAGTAAGATACTGGCGTGCAGAGTGAAACAGAATAATTACAGGGCAGCCGTGTGAAGCAGCTGCAGCCTTATAAACTTTGAAATAAGCATCTAAAGGGGTTTGTGATATTATATAGATCTTTGAACTGTTGCATTGGGCATGCACTAGTTTTATTGAGAGATGATGAAGTATAACCTGTCATCTCCTTATGTACATATGGTGCTCAGAAGAGCAGTCCTTGCGACTCTGGCGCTTTTAATGGTTTGTATACAGCCACCTGGGTGCCGTAAATTCCTCATGACTTCATTGTGAAGCCTCCTTACGCGTAATTGTATCTTATCTATTCTTCTCATACCATTTGTGACCTTTTGATTCGTAGCCCAATCTCATGTCATCACTTACTCCAGCCTCTTTAGTTCAACAACTGACCTTGTAAATGTAATATCTCAATTCCGGTATGAACACAGGCCAACATATTTCCCCATAACTTCTCCAGTTGCACAAATAAATGGAATGAAATGTGTGAAATAAAAATGCATATATGCGGCTTCCGAGCGGGGCGCAGTGGTGCAGTGGGTTGGACCAGGTCCTCCTCTCTGGTGGGTCTGGGGTTTGAGTCCCGTTTGCGGTGCCTTGCGACGGACTGGCGTCCCATCCTGGGTGCGTCCCCTCCCCCTCTGGCCTTACGCCCTGAGTTGCCGGGTAGGCTCCGGTTCCCCGCGACCCCGTGTGGGACAAGCGGTTCAGAAAATGTATGTATGTATGTATGTATATGCGGTTTCCTTGGAATGAGAATTTCTGCATTTATTTATTTGCCTCCAAGACGATTAACAGTATGAGATTAGCTACACCGCACTGACTTGCCTATCTGTACAAGGTACCTACTAGCCTGTTGTATAGATAGGTAATTCAGTGCGGTGTAGCTAATCTCATATTGTAAATCGTGTAATTTCATATTGTAAAAAAAAAAACCCAATTGTTCACCAATAAGTGTAAAAATAAGTGTAGACAAGTTAGTGTGAGCTGCAGTGATCTTGAGCTCCAGCTTTCTAGATGGACCCTGCGAGAGTTTTGTGACCAAAGGTGCTAAGGGTGCTTTTGATAGCAGACACGTTTTAAACGATTTAGCTGTTATTGTGGTCAGGACCATATGGTGTAAGTCCCATGTTTGTTTTTTTGCTGACATTGATAGGGTCTCAGAAAATCCCTGATTAAAAATCACTACAACGTACCGAACTGCTCTACATGTCATGATAAAGATGTGTCATTTTGAGAATGTTTGCAATGCAAGCTATTGCTTTTTGACAAATGATCTGAAATCTGAAAATACAGAAGAGAATGTTCAAATACATATTTCTGCTCAATAACTGACTCCCTGTTAAAACTGCTTGTTATAATGAAGGGTTGTGGTTAGTTCAATAAATAATGTCCAGTCTGAAAGATATTGGTCATATTAGTTTTTATATTAGAGGGAATCGGTTATTTTAAGGTAGTCTCACAAAATGTTATATTTGAAAACAAATTTTGTATTCAGCTTTGAAAAAACATTTTGTTATAACATTTAATGTTTTACATTTTGATAAAGCAAAATATTTATTAAACATTTGTCTCTTCAAGTTTTATTCCAAAGTACCAAAGACTTATTTAAAACCAGCCAGATAATATTTGAATCTTTTCAGCTCAGGCAGTCAGGAGTGTATTTCAGTTAATTGTAAATACAGACACCACAGATCAAACTGTGAGGAAAAAAAAAAACATTTTTATTGTTTCACTCGTCATATCTGTACAAATACCAGAACAACTTATGTACATTTATCATTTACATAAAAAATACAAAACTATATATTTATAACTGAATCTGTATTAACATGTCATGTATGAACAATTTAAAAAGTTAAATCTTGAACACAAAGCAAAGTAACGAATTTGATATATTGTTCATTAATGCAGTATTACATACACACAGACATATGTATGTATGTAATATATATATATATATATATATATATATGCATGTGTGTGTCTGTAAGTCCTATGGAGCAGAACAACAGTTGTATTCTTAGACAAACAGGTGGCACAAAGAGCAAACTGTGTGGGATAAAGATACAATTTGAAAGAAAAAGAGATGTATTTGTGTTTGCCCTCTATCTTAAGGCATTAGAAAACTAAGCTAATTTTTGTTGGGGGAAGAAATAAAAATCTACTTGCTGTTCCATATTAAGAACTTTTTTTTTCCAGAACAATTGAGTCCCTTTGGTCAGTTGTGAATTGTAAACAAAAGGCATTTTTGTACACCGAACGATGGAGTCCCGATAAATAGACACGCAGGCTAACATGCGTTTGTGTGTGTGAAATTATCATCTGAAGACAATGACAGCAATAAGCAGAATTATACAGCTCACGGAATGCAATTTACAGCTTGCAGAAGATTCATACTTTACATAGTCGCGTTGTACCCCATAATAAATAACACTGTTTTTTCTTTGGAAATTACAAAATTACAATGTATATATAATCAGCGAGACATTGTAAATGTATAAATTATAAAACACAAAGTATAAATAAACATCTAGCAGACTGAACTATACGTATACTTCTTCTTTCTTAAAAATAAATAAGCATACACGTATGTACAGTATCGACATGAGTCTTGACATAGGGCTGGTTCGCTACTGATAGACGTTTATCCATCCAGTATTGGCGATAAACGGAAATAAGTCGTGTAGTCCTGGTCTTCATCATCTTCCTCATCCTCCTCGTCTTCAGTAATGGCTATATGGGAGAATACATGGCAGCTGTTGTATAAATAAGGATAACAACAGCGCAGAATCTCAGTGCATGTTTCTAAACACCTGGGATAAGAGCCAAACAGCCTTGCATATGACGTTTTATGCACTAGATGAGATTTTTTTTGGGTGCCAGGACAGTATTCTGACAGGAGGAAAGAATCTCTCAGGCTGTTTCTGCTGAAAAGCAGACAAAAAGTTCTCATGCTCCTCTAAGATTTCTCTTTCACCTATACTGCATTTCAGTATGGGAATATAACTACTGCAGACCCTACACCGCTGTCTAGCCTTTGGCGGGCCAAAGAGCGGCTTGTCCTGAGGTATTTTCTACAGAGCAATGTACATGAAAACAAAAGGAACAGACAGAGAAAAAGGTACAAGTAAGGCAGTCCCTTGAATAATCCACATTAACAGATTTGATGTTTTCAGTCACAGCTTATCCAGTTTTTACAACAAGCACAAACTCATCTGCAAGATGGTCATTTCCTATTTGCAGAGTATAAATAAGAAAGTGGCATTATAAAAGCTTATCCTGCATCTGGTAAAATATTATTTTTGAAACTCATGAGGTGATTATAAAGTTGGTCTCTCTGGTCCAATTACTGTACCTTAAGGCAGAGTTATGCTAATGCAATTAGTTAACGAAGCGGAGGTAAGCAGATGGTGACAAAATTCAAACAATTTACATGGGCACAATGAGAGTTGGAATGTATTTTTTTCGTGAGGCTACAAGGCAATGTACTGGTAGCCTCAGCTTACTGAGCACGTTACGAATGTAACGTGCCGTGGAGGACAGAAGCGTTAGACAGCTTCTTTGTTCTGTGAAATGCATGTTCACCTTTACACCTCAAATTAAAACTACCAATCTTACAATCACCTTATGTGCATTGCTGAACGCATGTATTTTTCATACACATACTGGCTGAGCTATGTCATTGCAGATGATGATGGTGTCAGTGCACTTGAAATGATTGATTACAGCCAAAAAAGCAAGAAAATAAATACAAGTTAACATAAAATTACCATTAATAACTGTGATGTTTACACGATGCAAAGATATCATGTTGAGTTTCCCACCGCATTAGTACAATAACAATAATGTCCTTATATATTTTAAGGCAGCTAGTAGCATTTCGATGACTAAGACAACCACACCCTCCTCTTACAAACGTCACAACTGATCTAACTGAAATAATTAGTAACAGAAATATTTTATTATTAGTTATGAAATACATTATTAATTCAACGTCTCTCCAAAAAGAGTCTCTATATTTTTTCGTGTTTGTTTTACAGAAGATGCAAAATTAATGAAGCCAACACATGAAGTCATGCAAAAACTCCAATTTCCGGGTCCGTTCTGCAGGTTAATCTGCAAGGCAGGATGGGTCAGGACGGGAGAGATGGACAGTGGGCGGTGTTCTGAAAGAATGTGGCAAGTGTCTCTCGCTGGCTGAATTACTTACAGTTGCAAGATCCCGAATGCTTAATTTCCAGGAGAACCCCCATAGAGCAGGCCGCCTGCTTCATGGCACATTCGCTGGGGTACGTGGCGTTATCGCTGGCACAGACGACCTCGTCGGGCCGACTGTCTGGACACACCTCCTCACACACGGAGCATCGCCCCCTTCCCATCCTTGTATCCCACAGACACTTCTTCCCTGCGCTGCACTTGATGTCATCGCATGATTTGGCCTCTGGAACAGAACAGGGACGCCAATTAATAAATGAGCGATTAATTAAAGATTATCATAGAAGCGTGCTGTTCGCCGGGCATGTCGACAAACGCGGGACTAATTGATCACATATCCTTCAATCCATTCATTTCCCATTTTGTTATTCATACCAAATCATTACCAAAGGTGACTTTTAACGTTACAAAATCAACTTTACAGTCATTTACATTTTACATAGCAAGGTATTCTTAATTGAGTACCTTGCTCTAGGGCACAACTGCAGGAGTGAGATTTGGTGGCAGAAACCTTCAGATGTGCACGACAACAGTCCTAGCCCTACACCTCGCATAATTATTAAGTTATTTATGAGGCTAGGCACTTTTAAACACTTGGAAGACTTAAGAACCTACTAAAACTGGGAAAATTCTCTTGTTAGAGATAGTGAAACTCGGGACTGTTACGCAAGATGAACAAGAGGAGTCTTCACTTCCATCAGTGTTCAGTCTAATTGACTTAAGTTTTACGGGTGCTTACTTATGCATTTCCCTTCGTATGCCACTCCAATGGACTTGCCCTTAAGGCAGGTTGCCATCCGCAAGTGGCACGCGCTTGAATAGACGATACCGTCGTTTCCACACAGGTACTGATCCGGTGACGTCACTTCGGGGCAAATCCGGTTACACGTCACGCAGTACGCATTGTTGGACTGGTCCACGACGCACGAGGAGCTGCCCGGGCACAGGACGTCATGGCAGGTCTCTGAAAAGGAGGATTACAATAATAACAACAACAACAATAATAATAATCCATTCATGATCAACATCAAAAACCGCTTGTGTGAGACAGAGTGGTGTACAGCCTAAGTTTCGGGTGTGAGACCTAGGACGAAACACCAGTCCATCACAAGATAATAATATTAATAATAATAATAATAACAGAAATCGAGCATACTTTGATCCATGCTTAGTCTGCGTGAAGTTTGCAAGTTCTCCCCATGCTCACATAGGTTTTCTCTGAGTGCTCTGGTTTCCGCCTACAGTGTAAACTGACTCATTTGCCCGTAGTGTGTGTGCAGGCTGCCCTGTAATAGACTGGTGTCCTGTCCAGGAAGCCCTCTACCTAGCCTATTTTCCTATGCTTCTGGGATTATCTCAGGACAACAAGCCTGCCATAGGATAAGCGCTTATCAATAGTGAGTGAGAGAATAATGATAAAGGAAGAAAAAGGAGCATTAAGTTTGATAGTACGCACTTTTGCATTTGCCCTGGTACTGGATCTCGAGGTCGGGGTGGCTCTTGCATCTGGCTTTGAGAAAGGCGCATTCATCCCTGTAGGTTTTGCCGTCCGTGGCGCAAACGGGCCCTTTCCAGGTGATGTTGGAGCAGTCCGGAGCACACACGCAGCGTGGCTTGTTCCTCTTGTTCATCTTACACCTCTTCCCCGGGCCGCAGTCCACGCTGTCGCACGTTTCTGTGAGAACAGCATGCAGTAAGGTCATTTCTGTCAGCCGTTTCCCTCATGCGACATGAAACTGCACGGTTCCACAGGCAATGCGATACCGACATTTCACCATATAGTTTCTGCATGTACAGTTAATGTGCAACCGAGGAATCCTTTCTCCTGCACCGCTGCACCTCTATCAATATTAACCCATTACGACTATTTATTTACCTAATGCCTTTGACCAAAGTGACGTACGCATCTTTGCATTCCAACCAACTTTGCTGATTTATCCAATTGCACAGCAGGGCGTTCTCGCCGCATCAGTTCAAGATAGTGAAGCGGTTCGATCGAGGGTTACGTAGCAGGAGGACGATTCGCACCTTCAGATTGCAAGGTGACATCACTAGCTACTACGCCACCTGCCGACCAATATGCACTAAGGTCAGTGCTCTTAAAGGGACACACACACACCTTTGCAAGGTATGCAGTTTGGGGCCCCTCCGTTGAAGATCATCCAGCGGAATAATGTGCTGTTGGGCACGTCCTCCTCGGTCCACGATGTGCCCAGTCTGCCACTCCGGCAGCAATCCTCTCGGCTCATTCCGGACATGTAGAGCACCTGGCAGCGTCCGTTCTTCCCCTGCTGGAGCCAGCAGTTACCGGCTGCGGAGAGCGCGAGCAGTTAGGCGTCTCGAGACACGCACGTGTATTGGCTGGGAAAAAAAGTTAAAGCTACCGCTTTCAACACTCGATCGCCACAGTCTCGCGGAATTGCGACATCGCAGAGATTTAAGTTAACGCAAGGGTACACACTTTGTTACTATTAGATGTCACCCTCGTCCCAACGGACATCGCTCGATGATGTCCACCCGCACACGACACGGCGGCGGCGCGCGTGAATTATGGTGCTGCCATGATTTCTATGTACTCTATGTGCAATGCTATTTTATTATGCATTTTCCAGCGCTATACGTTATGTTTCTGTATTTGTATCAGCTGCAGAAACTGAATTGCGTTGTTCTTGTGTCATGATGACAATAACGCTGGATAGAACTGCGTTTTTTTTTTTTTTTGTACAGCGGGGTTTTCGCGCTGGTTTAAGCGTGAGCACCTCGATCAAGGCGGGGGAAATAAAACAGGAGCGGGATTCGAAACAAGAAACTTCCGATTATGAAACAGCACCGCGACCCGTGTATCACTTGCCGTTGAAGATGCGAAGGAAGGTAAACGCTCTCCAGAAATTGTTATAATTACAGCGCACGTGAGGGAAACGTAGAAATAACCCTAACGTGTATTTTTTTGGTGAAATATATTGCAGAGCGGTAGGTTCCAAGCGTTTTGCAGGGCAACGCATATTTTTTACTGTGCTGTGACCGAACAGAACGCGCTACTTTCACACTGTTTCGAAGACACTTCTGTAACGTATCAAAACGAAAGCGCGTAGGAAAAATGCAGGGGGGAAAAAAAAACAGTCAGCAGATTTATGTTTATGTCAAAGTACGGTCTAAAACAACTTTTAAAATCTCTTCACTCGCACTAAGACATCACACTATATTCACCAGCAAAAAAAAAAAAAAAAAAAAAAAGTGAAAATAATCATATCCAGCTCTTGACACTGAATGAATCACACATCTCCGGCACACTTGTCCAGTCCATTTACGTGGGGTAGTCACACACAATAAAACATATACTTGAAATAAGCGAAATACTGAAGACAAGACCCAGATCTTTGAAAAATTCCAGCTTTCCGCCGCTGTCACGCGCGCTGTTGTAGGTGTGGAGGGGACGGGAAGGGACAGTGCGTCTCTGCGGTCCCTGTCTGTCTGAGTCTCATCATAAACTGACCCCTTGCCTTGTGACAAAATCAAAATGCGACTCCCACGCTCTCTTAACCACTTAAAACACTTTTTTTTTTTTGTTTTCCCCCTGCTCTCAATACACTGGAAAGTTGGATGGAAGTCGTCCGTCCCGTGCGGACTGGCAAACTTTTCCGCGCGAGTTCTCTCCCGCACTGTCCAGTGTGGACAGTGACTCGCCGTGATTTTATTATTATTGCGTTCCCGAGAAGACACTCAAGCGGATCTCGACTGAATGACACACAACCGAATTGCCGAATACACATGACATGTACGACTCACCCTGCACCCTGTGGTCTTCTATGAGGTGACTGAGCCATACCAATAACGCGATGATACCCGGGTGAAGCTGGTATTTCTTTACCATCCGCAGCATGGTGGTGGAGCAAAGTGGAGTGTCAGTGGGCTGTGGCTGATCTGTCTGCTCACGATGGCACTGTTGGATGAATGTCAGTCTGGGGAAGCTGCCTCTCTTTTTAAATCTATAAGGGGGTCTCCTGCCGACTGTCTGCGGTGGGCGGTCTTCTAATGGGTGGGGGTGGGGAGGGAGATTTTTTTTTTTTTTTTTTTTTTAGTTTTTTCCAAGACCTAATCAGGTGACATCTTTAGTTTAACTTTCCCTCACAGCAAATGTGCAGCAAATCATGCTCAGTGGTAGTGTCTGTGTGCGGAGGAGTCACACCAATAAAAAAAAAAAAAAAAATATCACTGAATGTAGCACATTAAGGCTACTTGAATAAGAACGCCTAAAAAAAAAAATATTTATGGAATTTCTAGTGTCTGGCTTGTTCGGTTCGTTGGATCTTAATTTATCAAATGCGCTAAAATCTTGAAGTCTTTATTCTTTTATTGCAGCAGTAAAGTTTCATCGAGAGTTGCCTAATATACATTTCGTTTCATGTTTTTGTGCATCTGAGGTGTATAATAATAATAATAATAATAATAATAATAATGATAAATTGATGTTTTAACTCGAATTACATACAACAGTAATACGTCGCAACAATTAAACCTTAGCTCCCTCCCTGTGTTTTAGTCCGAAGATTTAACACAAAAAAAATCGGATATGTCATTAAAGTGTTTGGGTCTCGGAGTGAGGGCACATTTTTAAATGTACTCAACCCAGTTTTCACATAGGCTTTATAGTAGAGTATAAGGTTACACTCGGAGCAACACATTACGCTTGTTCCTGAAAGACGATTCACTCTATTGTGTGGGCATACAAACCCACGTGCGACGGATGACAGCTCTTTCAAGGGCTTCTCCCGGGTGAACTACAACGGCGGGCTCCCCCTCTCGGCAGACAGTGAAAACTGCATGGTGTCTGGTTCCAGCGAAGGGCAGGTGGTCCCACCTCTACGGCGCGTATACGAACCGCCGAAGCGCGTCTGCTGGCGAATCAGCGTATAACGGGCTTCAAACCTGTCATTATTCTCGCTGCAGGCGAACCGACGTGGGCTCGTTCTCGTCGAAGTGACAGTTTAAATGCGCGCGAGTGTGATTTCTTCAACACATTTTTTTTTTTTTTTAAGTTTTCTTTAGAACTTTCAGAGTTTTACAGGAATTGCCGTCGCAGTAATATATGGGTTCGCTTAGGCTTCAGCTTGGTACGTTTTCCTGCGTTTGGTAACTGACAAAAGTGTACATCAGAATGAAACACCATGATGATGTGACCTTCTTCTGAAGAAATGAAAAACAACAGGTTCAAGAATGAGGACTAAACTTTAGCACGTTTTAAAAATGCGCAACGTCTTGTACGGTCGGCTTTTTCATATTTACTCGGTGTATTGTGGTACAGCCCTAGGTTAGTCTAATGAATGCGAAGCGTGCCAGTGATATCAGCAAAAAGTGCTAAAAACAATAAGACGCATGAACGGGGACAGCTGGTAGCGTAGGGATGAACGGTATTGCCTGAAAGTTTGGATCCAAAGAAGGTTGTTGGTTCAGATCTCATCTACCAGTACCACTATGTAGTACTCTTGAGTAACATACTTAAAGTAAATAAACTTAATAATTTGTATAGGTAGCATAACATTGTCATTGTGAACAGCGTCAGTTAAAGGGATATTTGAAAATCTTGTTCATTTTAGGCTTTGGCCCAAATTCAAATCCAAATGTCTAAGTACCTTGGCTTGTTGCTTTTACCACACAAACGTTTTGCCAGTATTAGATCTAAAGTGGGACCTCTTAAGACTTTAGGTCCGCATTCGTGGCACTGCGAGATTTCTTTTATTTGACATTTTAATTTTATTTATTACTAGGACGTTATTAGTCTGTATTTTCTTATTGAAAGAAATTAATTCATTTAAAATGTAGTACATACTTACATACCTTTACTTACATGTATACTTGTACGGACAATTTAAAAAAAAGAAAACACATAGTAAAGTATGCTTCCAGTGTAATCCTAAGAAGGTAACAATCGTTGAGTTTTGGTGACATCTTGTGGAAAGTAGTTAATGAAAAACTCGCAAACCACCATGGAGCTGGGCTGGATGTTTGTCCCATTCTGTCGGTTTTATCCTCGGACACAACCTGGTATTTTGCATGAATGAATGAATGAATGAATGAATGAGTGAACGGTGTCCGTCATTCAGGACCCTCAAGTGAAGTCCTTTACGGCCATGCTCTCTTTTACATTTACAAACAATGTTGTAGGCCTCTGTACAAGTGAAATACCCACTTAACTGGTGGGATATTTTTTCTTAAGCCACAAATTACACAGAAAACGATCTCCAAATGTGATACAATTTAATAACTTTACTGCTATTTTCAGCAATAATATATATGCTAGGAATAATAATTAATATGCTGCATCCATTCAATCCTCATCGCTTGTCCTGGTAAGAGTCGTGGTGACAAACACAAAACGCACCGATGTTAAATTAGGGATTTATTGTCCACAGCGACCACGCTACAGCATGTTTACCCAGATGTTGGGTATTTTTTCTGTAGCAATTCGAGGTAAAATTCTTGACAAGCGAAGGAGCCAAGGAATGAGCTTTTGAACCCAGAAGCTTGGCTTGGAAGACGGCAGCTCTAACCAGTACATTACAGTAATTACTACCTGCAACATAGTACCTGTACTAATTAAATGAAATTAAAAACTGTGCTGCCACACGCACAGAAAGAAGAACGCTACAAATCCAAAGCGGTCAATTTACGCAGGGAGCTAGTGGGCCGTCCCGCGGACACGTGACACGTAGTGTCTGGAGCGCATGTGCTGCTGAGCGGTCAGCTGACGGAGCGCGAGGACGGTAATCACGAGCCCAGCACAGCGGCGGGCGAGTAGCGGGTGTGACGTTCCGTCCACACTTATGAATACCGAGGTGAGCGTTTTGTAAATGTTATAATAGATAATGTATTTTAGCGCTCTGTCATATCGGCACTGCGTTGTAGTAGGGTGCAGCAGGTGCGGTATGATGGTATCCGTTCTTCAGAACGCCGGTTCTGTGTAAGAACGCGTCAGGTAGTTTCCGAGGCCGGGCCTAATAACGCGCACCGTCTCAAGTAGCGTAGTCTCGCGGCCTCTGCCTCGCGCTGCTTGGCGCCCCGCTCGTGAGCAAAATGCCTCGCTGAGTGAAAAACGTAGCTGCGGCAGCCCAGGCTCCGCGGTGTCACTCACTCTCTGTCAGCAGCTTGTATTACACGCTGTAACTTACAGTTCTCCTTGTTCTGATTAAATATTCTAGATATTGGTCCTGTACTTTGCCAAAAGTGCGGAGCTAACAGGACTGCGGTCGGAGAATGTGCGGGTTCCTCCGGGGCTCACGTCGCTGCAGCTGTGGGAGGAACTGGTGACGAGACACCCCAGGTCGGCTTACTTACTCTGACTCCGCGCAGTTTCTTTCTCTTCTTTCCTTACTTTCAGCGGTGATCGCACTTCGACCAGACCACGTATGTTTTTGTAAAATTCAATTTTAAATTGCCTTTCTTTCACCCTGACTCTCTTATGCACCTGGAGCACGTCATGGGCAATGCCAATGGCGCTCCTGTGGGGTACTCATTATTGTACAGCCTCTCACTTGTGTGGTTCTATACCTAACTAAACTTTAGCCCTCATTTAGCCTCACAAAGAGTAAATAAATCTAATCATATGAAAAATGTGTATCAGGTTTTACTTGCTCATTATTTACCCAGGAAGAGTAAATAAATGAGCATGCAGAGTGGTGTGGAAAAACAGTACATGTCATTGGTTCATTGGCTTATAGATCCCTTGTTTTCTGTGTGAATCTCAGTGCTGCTGCAGGGAAGGGAGTACTATAGTATAGTATAGTATAGCAGTCCCGGATTACGAACGAGTTCTGTTCCTCGGTCTCTAAGTCGGATTTGTACGTAACTCAGAACAATTGAATTGGGTACGGTTTGTGTTTAACGTCAGTCAGATGTTTCTTAGGATATCCTGTATCGTGTACCTTTCTATCCATAAAAACGTTAAACACTTCCGGATACACTAAAACATCTTCACAGTACATTTATTCATTTAGCTGACACTTTTTTCCAAAGTGACTTACAATATTAAGGTATTTACAATCATTTTTTATCCATTTAGACAGCCGGGTAACTTTAAGGTAAGTACCTACCTTACTCACGGGTACTAGAGCTGAGGATTGAACCTGCAACCTTTAGATCCAAAGGAAGTAGCTCTAACCACTATGCTACCAACTGCCCCCGCTTTAATATAACAATACAGTAATAGTAATAATACAATGTAATGATTACTATAATAAATCTAACTACAATATAGTAGAGGAGGGGAGAGTGTGGGTATAAAAAACTGTTTGCTTTTCCAATGTTCGTTGGTGTTTCCCCTTTTTCCGATCACTTTGAAATTAAAGTAGAAATAATAATCGTGATAATTTTCCTTTTCTTGGATGCATCATCATCACTTGCCTCACATTTACACTTTGCCATGGTTTGAAGGGTAAAAACCAAAAAAATTAAAGCCAAATAGAGTAACACATGCAAGACACTGGTAACAGCAACGTGGTCCATATCATACTGAGGTGGGTGTGTTTGTGGACCCAGTCGCGGGATCTTTATTGTTGGTACCAAGGCAGCAGGCGAGATTTGTGGTCGGGGACAGGTGTGGGTCAGTCGATGTCGTAGTCGAAGCTGTGCAATTGTCGGGAGCAGTGAATGTCAGGAACGGGAACAAGAGAGCACGGAGAATGAGAGACTTGGAAGAACGGGTAGGTTGCTTGAAAACGCTGGAGAGACGAGTTTCTCAAATGAGGCTCCTGCAACCAGGGTGTGCAGGTGTGGCTTCTTTATACCCTGCTGCTCTGATTTTGGACAGGTGTGGACGTTTGGCATGAGGTCGTGGGTGTGACAGTCCGACTGAGAAGAGCAAAGTCTTTGTCCTACTTTGGGTCCATGAGCCAACAAACTGCTGTTGACGGGCGCTACTTTGCAACCCGCATCAAAACATTACACATTTGTTATGAACCATTGTATGTAATTTGAATTTGTAATATAATAGGCTTTTACATTTATTGATTTAGCAGATGTTTTTCTCCAAAGCAACATACATCTCGTAGAAAATACAATTTGTGCATTACATTAGCAGAAAAGATTCACGTCTGAATATATGTTTAAGTGCAGTTAGTTTCTTTCCACCATATGAACCAATGTTTATCACATGAGTAGCTGCATGAAACTTTATCAGAATATTGACAATTCCTGATCACCTTCCTAGTAATTTAAAAAAAAAAAAAAAAAAATGGCAGGGTGCTTTGTAACTACGGGTTGTACGTAAATTGAACCTTCGTAATCCGGGGACTGCCTGTATGTATATTTTACGGTAAAAGGTACACAAAAACATGTTCTAAGGAATTTATATTTGTCTAGTAGACAAGCTGCAGTGCATTTTAGGAAGACACACAAATACAAAACAGTGTTTGTCTTTGCATTTACCTTAAAATATAGCTATATGTAGTTGCAGTACAACATTGTATCCTGGATTGTGGTCTGATTATCTTGTGACCTTGTATGCTCTTTTGTTTTACCCAAAACCTAATATTGTAAATTGCCTTGGGGTAGTATGTCAGCTAAATAGAGCAATAATGTTACCCCCCCCGAAAGAAAATACATAATGTGTTGCAGTAAATTTGTCTCACTTATAGGGTGACAGATCATTTATAGCCCTGTAGGTATTAAGGAACTTTTCTGTATGCTCCATCTGTTTGCTTGACGGTGCTACTCTGTCCTTAGACTCTCTATGTTACGTACACAAGTGGTTCTTGCTGTGCGTGAAGAGTACGTCCCTTTGGGGGATCAACCTGTGAGATTACAGGAGGGGGACGAGGTCGCTGTCATCCCTCCTCTCAGTGGAGGGTAACACTACAGTAAGATTGTCTCTTGGCTGTTTTAAAAATAGATGTAATAGTGTTGATATGTTTGACTGTATGTAATGGTCCCCACATAATGGATAATATAGAGTACCATTAAAAATAAATGGGGTTAGCATTCTATTTATATTGTTATATGGACTCTAGAGCATTGTTTTGCTTAGTACTTCATTTGTTACTGTTTAGAACACTAACAAGTAGTACTGTGTTTTTTCTGTCTCTATACAAATGTTTTTGTGAAAATGTATCTTCACAGCATTTTTCTATATTATGTTTTTTGGTAATTATAACATCATTATGAGGTGTTTGTTGCTTACACAGTGCCTGGGATGCATCTTCTTGCAGGTATGAATGACATTGACAGTGGTCCTCAGGACCTCATTGAACTTACACATGACAAGCTCTCTGCAGATGCCGTGTCTGACTCTGTCTCGTGTCCGTCTTGTGGAGCAGTATCAATGTTTATTGGTGAGTTCAACCAAATTTGCATTTCTTTGACTTTACAGAGTGATTTTGCAGCAGGGGGAAAATCTAGTACATTTGGAATTGACAGCTGCAGTGCTAATATATTAATTGTGAGTGTACACACACACACACATATATATACATATATTTATTTTCAGGAACCACAAGGGATAATTTTGAAGGAAAGAAGGTTGTCCAGTTGGAGTATGAGGCATACATCTCAATGGCAGAGTCTGAGCTGAAGAAAATATTCAGTAAAATAAGGGAAAAATGGCCAACTGTGCGGCATATCTGTGTTCATCATAGACTGGGGTCAGTTTAATTTTTTTTTTTTTTTTTTTTTTGTGTTGGGGAGGTTGTTTATTGCAATATTTTGTCAATTGGAAAAAGTATAAAGTGAAGAATGTGTTGACTGACTGTAAGGAATAGTTATAGTTGAATAGTAGAACAGTCTCAATATTGTTGAATCTCCTGTAAAACTTCCCAGTTTTGTTTATGGTGGCAGAAGAGCATATGGTGAAATTTAACATATAGTGTGGTTGTCTGCTTGGTTGTGTTCAGCATTCTTTATTTCTCAGCAAATTTGTATTGCTAAAGCTGTCATTAGTGAATACATTCCTCCTCCATGCTGTAAAGAGCTGCATGTGTTGCTATCTGTACTGTCCATTATTCACCTTAGTGCAAGAGTTTAAAGCTTGTTGTGATTTTCAGGATTGTCCCAGTGACTGAAGCCAGTGTCATCATTGGTATTTCGTCACCTCACAGGACTGAGTCCTTGGAAGCTGTACAGTACTGCATCAATGCCTTGAAAGCCACTGTTCCTATCTGGAAAAGAGTATGTCAGCTTTTTAAAATATGTTATGTATTTGAGGAAATGCATTTCATTACATTTCTAATTAAACAAGATATGTTTCAAACTAGCAGTTTTATGATTTTTAATTTAACGGTTGAGGGCCTTAGGAAAACATCCTTATCATGATGTTACAAAAAATGCTATTGGACATGCGGAATATACATGGTATATTAAAGTATACATTCAATGTGTATGAATTTTTGTATTAGGTCATAACTGTTGCACTTAAATCATTATTTTATGCTTTAAACTTCCCACATTTTTATTTGAAATTGTGAAAGCAGTGGTAACCTAATAGTTTTATTTTATTTTTAAGGAAATCTATGAAAACGAGGGCTCATCCTGGAAGGAGAACAAAGAGTGTTTATGGACAGGAGGTACAATGAAATAGCCATCAGTGGGAGAAATGACAAAACTCTGCCTCCAACTCTTCAGTGCCCTTCAGTTGACCGAAAATGTTTAAATGAACATTTAAATGTCGTAGTGATAAAATGGTTTTTTACATAATTTAACTTACGACTAAGGAATCGTATAATATCACAGAACTTTACATTTTATTTAAAAATCTGTTAACTGCATTTATGGATATACTGGCTCCTCAGCTTAAAAACACCATTGTACAGGTCAAAAGTGTGAACGTAAGCCTGTAAATTGTCCTTAAATCTTAAGTCACTTTTACCAGTAAGGCTCAATTTAAAAAAAAAAAAAAAAAAAAAACTTTAATACAAATATTTCTTTCCATTTATTCCCTGAGCATGTCCTGCAAACACCTTAGGTAAAGCTTTAATAAATTAAAAAAAAAAACTTTATTGGAAAAAAATAACCAACAATAAATGTCAATGATTACACTACAAAGACACATGTTAATTAATATTTTAATGTACAGCATCTGTGCTGAAGGAAGTCTTGTTAAAACTGGACTGACACTGCACATTTTTTTAAATTCATTTTGAGCAGCATATATGCCAAATGTCAAGCAGACATTTTTAAAAAGTGAAAGCATACACATTTTAATCATTTTCAGTGAAAAAAATTCATAAGCATTTATAATTTGTCCTATGTAAGCTGATCTTTCACAATCAAGATATTGCATTCAATACACACACTATCTGAAACTGCTTGCCCCAAGCGGGGTCGCGGCAAACCGGAGCCTAACCTGGCAACACAGGGCTGAAGGGGGAGGGGACACATCCAGGATGGGATGCCAGTCCGCTACAAGGCACCCCGAGCAGGACCCGGCCAAGTCCACTGCACCACCACACCCCTCCTTGCTCCATCCAATAAGGAAATTAAATATCTATGTACAAGTATCTTCCTGGCTTATATTTTATACAATTTATACTAGTACAGTGGTAAAGCAAAAAAATATAAGCAATCTTGGAGGAAATGGTTGTTTTACATAACTTAATTACTATAAAAACTAAACTGTACATTTTGTGAAATTCTTTTCCATACATTAAGATAAAGTGTGTAATCTTGATAGTACCTTCACCCAGCCTGCCTACTTGGTTCTGTTATTAGATGATTAATCCTGAAGGAGATTGCACCATTTTACACAAATTTACTGAATTACAATAATACTTTTTACAGCTGTAAGAATGGATATACCTGATCACAATGGAAAAAATTGCACAGCTACCAACAAAAAGTCCATGTTTCCTCAGTTACCTATTTTGTATTTTAAGCTCACCCTGATATAACCTTTGTGATGAGAAATTGCTTAAATACACTTTACTGCTTTCAAACAGATTGTCCATATTATTAATAGTTCCATCTCTCTGCTTTATATCACAGGGATTTTGTACAGAAATGATAGCTTTTTAAGTCCTGCAATCAAAAGACTTCAGTAACACTTAATATACACTAAGAATCTACACACTCCAAGTATTGTCTCTACAAGTCATTGAAGATGTAGACCTTAATAAATTCCACTTCTAAAACAGGTATCAATTGCTGTATACCAGCACATGATATATATATTTTAATAAAATTCTGAATATTTTCATGGTCATTATTATCCAGTGTATTTTTTGATGGCAAGGCTACAAGTGTTTGTTACTGAATAAGATGAACAAAGTGATAGCCCTAAAGCTAACCTAATCCTCACCCAGCAGAAGCAGCCCTGTCCCCTAGGTATTTAAAATATAAAGTAATAATTGTGACAATCACAGCGATATGTAAAATGATGCTTTCGTAATGCTTTCAAGTATGACAAAAGATATGTCCGATTACTGGCTTGAGCCTTGATTCTTACTGGTTAAAAAAGTTGACAACGGATTACTGTTTGGTGACACGATGAGACTTTAGCCTGAAGGAATGACAGCTGGCTTTGTCCCCCACTGACGTCAGTGAATTTCCTCCAGAAATCATCCGTTACATTCATCTTGTCTTTGCCATCAGGGCTGCTGCGCCGTGCTTTCACTGAGTGGTGCTCATACAGTTCTCATTAGAGGCCTGCAAGCCCTGTGTCTGTGGACCGGTACTCTGGCAAAAGAGCTAAAGCAGATCTGTTTTACATCCATGCCTCAGCGCAATCTAAATTTATACCCATTCAGTCTCCCTTTTCCTGGTAATTTAAAAAAGGTTGAGGGAAGGTGGAAAGTTTAGATTCCTGTTCCTCATCATCTGGGCTGAAGCTCATGCCGCATCCTGTTCCGTGCCAAGGTTTTGGGTCTCTTCCTCACTGCTCTTCTGCAGCTGCTTGTATTTAGTTTTCTTGAAGAAGCCAAACTACAAAACAAAAAAAACAATTCAGTTAATTTGGGGTGACCGCACCACCTGACAGGCATGGAAAATTACCATGGTAATTAAACAGGCATATCTTAAAATTTCACCACAATCATTGTAGTCATTGCCAGTTGAAGACAAAACAGTTCTTTGTAAATTAGACTAGAATCCCAAAAGCTTTACTGGGGGGAAAGCTTGGGCAAAACATCCACATCTATATACTCCTTTCTAGCTGTTACAAACATAATGAAGAACCTGCTGTTGCAACTCAGTGAAGTCAAATATGGTGGAGATAATCTAAAATAAAAACTGCATATATTTTGACATGTAATTCAAACAAGATGGAATGCTACTCCAACACTGTTTAATACAGAGAAATAAACATGTGAAATGTCACTTAAGCACCCACCAAAGTGTCCCAAGCAAATTAAACTTTTAATAGCCTCAGTCGTACCTTCCACAGCAGGAGCACTGCGAGTGCCAGCAAAAGCAGACCCCCGATGACACTCCCCACAATTACGCCTATGGGCAAGTCCCCTTTTTCCCCAGGCTTGCTGACTGTCAGTTCGACCTGGAGAGAGGGCGGTGAGAGGCGCTGTCACACCTACTGCAGGAAAATCAGTCAGGTTCCCACCCACTGAACAATAGCTGCACCGGCAGCAAAATTCATCTTGTTTTCCAGCAGGGGGCGAAGTTACAAAACATTTCTAAGCACACAAAACTGTTTCGAATACTGACAGAAATTGTCAAAAATATACAGACATTGTTTTTTTATACTGTAGCATTTACATTTTTACGTATTAAAGTCGTGTTTGGCTTTTGCAGGTTGTATCACATTAAGAAGAAAATGGTCCATATAACAGTAGACATTTAAATTTATAATGGTATAAGTTTATTTTAAAAAAAAAAAAAATAAATCATTTAATATTAGGGGAACGTGATTAAGAATTGTCGATATTTAGATAGAGTTTTATGCAGCTACTCGTGTGATATACATCGGCTCATATGGTGGAAAGTAACTAACTACTTAATCATGCATCTGTATCTAAATCTCTCCTTCTGTTGATGCAATGTTGCCTTTGTATTGTATGAGATGTGCGTCGCTTTGGAAAAAAGCCTCTGCTAAATGAATAAATGTAAATGAAGATAATGGAAAAGCCATGAAATTCCAGATAATATCTGTGACTGCCATATTGTTCCAGGAGTTTTGTATTTTATGTTACTGGTCTCAGAATACAATGTACAGCTTGCATGATTTAGACTGTTTTTGTTTCAAACAGGAAATTAGGTCATGTTGGGAGGGACAGCCACATTACAGGGTCCCACAGTGATAAAACATACCAAATGAGTATGGAAATACCAGGTTTTATCAGTTTTCCAGTGGTAAAAATTGCCATCAAAAGTCTTTTTACACGTATGCTACAATGCTGATACATTTCGCAGGACGTAAGTACTGCATTAACTTTTCCGCATTACCAGTTCTGGGTTTTGCAAGTCGGTTACAGCAAAAGCAAAAATGGTGTAAAAGTGTCATACCAGTAACCTCTTGTGGCGGATGAGAAGAAGGTCTGGCTGTGATGTTTCGATTTCAGAAGACACAATGAGCTTGGTGGACTGGAACGTTGCCTGCAGACGGGAACACGAGGTCAGGAAATTAATATGCAATGTTAACTTTCTGTGCAAAACTTTCATTTTAAAAGGGCAACAGATGCTGCAGTCACTTACAGAGGCAAACGTGCCATTCCAGATCCTTGTCGTGATATTAACAAAGTAGTCTCTCTTTACGTCCATGTCAGCAAACACACATTTCATGGACTCGCACTTGGCAGTTTTACAGTCCTAGGCAAGGGAGACAGGGAATACACTGTATTAAGCATTGTGATACTCTATGTGCGCTAAATATTCTGATCTTATTTATAAACAGAAGCAATCTCTTTATGGTGTTCAACTTTGGACTTTACCATGAGAGTATATGATTGTTTCAGTAACACAAATATAATTTATTCAATATGTACTACATTTATTTGATGCTGTTCTCCAAAGCAACTTCCAATGTTAAGTTACCTACAATAATTTACCCATTTATACAGCTGGGTAATTTTTACTAGAGCAGTTTCTTACAGTAAGTACCTTATTTAAGGGTACTACTGCGGGAGGTGAGACTTAAACCCGCAACCTTTAGGAGCAAAGGCAGTAGATCTAACCACTACACTACCAATAATATTATAAGAAAATAATAATCCATCCATTCATTATCAACAGCTTCTTGTTCATTGCAGGGTTGCAGTGGTTCAGAAGGCAGGGTACACCTTGGATGGAATACCAGTCCATTGCTGGACAATTACATACACACGCCTTCAGTCAAACACACGCACTCTGAGGACAATTTAGAGCTATTACTTCCCCTGAAACACATGTCTTTGGACTGTGCGAGGAGAATGGGGCTCCTCAGCGAACATGCAAACTCCACACAGTTAGAGGCAAATTTGAACCCAGGTTCTAACCACAGCTCAGGTATTATGAGGCTGTGTTGCCATAAAATAATTCAAAGAAAAATATACAACATAACATAGTTAAATTCAAGGCCCTTGATGGGAGAGATTCTAAATTACAAAAGATGAATGTGCCAGGGATATTACTGAACTGCAATGAATCACAGCTGTGCTAACACAACAAAGGTACATGCATTTCTGAAACTTTATCCATTGTTTTGCACTCACCAGCTCCTGAATTCCCCTGAGGCTCTCCTTGGAGAAGGAGGGGGTGTAGACCTCCCGGCCTATCTTCAGCGGGTTGACCAAGCTGCTTGTTTCGCAGTTTACGCCATTGGTCTGAAGGAAATGAGCTTGGCTATGAGTCGGTCTCAGCTGGGATCGCTTTGTTTTATAAAATGGCCAAAAGCCCTATTGTCTTCCATGTCACAAGGTAGAGGGGAAATGAAAGACTTGCGGACTTAAGCTATGGTCTAGCAGAGCTCTTGAAACCAAGGCCCTGAATACTTTTAAAATCATGGATACTGATTTGTCATGAATACTGTTATGATCAACTAAAGTGAATAAGTGGGATTTTATTTTGATATTGATTAATAAGGCTCATAATCAGTAATTATATTGTTAGATACTTACAGACTCTGTGAGAACTCCTGTTATGTACAGAAGAGGGTTTCCGCTTCTGGTGGAGACCGGCAGGGAAACGATGAGGTATGCCAAGCTGACAGGGAAGTTTCCTGTAGAAACCTTGGAGGGGAAAACCGGACACTGTTTTTCTATGGTCAGCTGAGGTCAGCATGAAATGTCTCATACCTCCTCTCTAATACCACAAGGTCGCTGGCACTTCTCTGTAAAAACTCTGCAGATTTTCTTTAGGACACTGAAGCTGAAAAACCCTTGACCTGAAAAAGCTACAATTTTCGGTGACCCCTGTGGTGTGGACAGATGTCTCACCTTCAGCTTGAAGTTGAATTCTGGTCCAATGTCGTCATAATTATTCACGGTTGTCTTCACTTCGTTGTCCTTGTCTACCACATAGAAGGTCATACTTGCCTCCCTGGGTACAGAAGAAAGAGATGCAAATGTAGCATTTGCTGCCATTTTGTAATATACTTATATGTACTTGCTGTCCACCAGGAAACATAAATACTGTGAACGAAAGCTGTTACTCTTAGGGGCAATTTTTCATGGATTACTTTAGTAAAAGGGATACCAAGGTAATGCAGTGAGTAGCTCCTGGGATGCGGGTTGGGATATAGGCTCGATTTCGACTCAGTCTATGTGGAGTTTACATGTTCTTCCTGTGTTTCCGTGGGTTTCCGTGGACTGGTGACTTTAAATTGCCACTGGCATGTGCATGAAAGTGTGAGTGTGATTGTTCTGCTATGGACTGGTGACCCCTTCTGGGTGTACCCTGCCTTAGAGCCTGTTCTTCCAGGATTGGCTCTGGAGCGCCATGGCCCTGCACTGGACAAGTGGTTGCTGATAATGGATGAATATATGGATGCTTCAGTAAAAATGTCCGGTTGTATACATGGAAAAAAAAAGAAATCATTTGAAAAATGAAACACTAAGTCAGCTTTTTTTACAAAAACTTCTCTACGTGATACATTGTGATAAACTATTAAAGAAGGGCGTCAAGAAAGCTTTGGAAAGCTGGGAGGAATATATAGACATGATCCCTTTTCATTTGGCCTCAGTCACTTACAGAAGTAAAAGGTGGCCTGTTGAAGCTCAACGCACCGATGTGCCACACACTGTTTCAGCTGGGTAGTTCCACTGTCCCTCCTCTGACCACGGTCTCTTTGCCTCTGTCATCGTGATTACAAAGCCCTTTTCATGCTGGGGGAAAGAATTTCCCGGAAGGCAAGCCCTGCCTCGCCAGCAAACAAAGTACTGCTTTGAGCTGTAGTTTCACTGCAATTTTTTTTTCTTATAAAACTTATTAGCACCTTTCAAATTGCTCCAGAATGTAGGATAAAATATGAAGCCTTTTAGTTTTACAGTGTCATGGACAACACCTATGCAAAAATAATCACATATGGTGTGTAACACCATAGAGAGCACTAATTAAACACGTAAAAGGCACGAAGGCAACTAATTGGATAGGAATAAGAGCCTTTGCTTCGAGGATGAGAAAATTGTTAATTTGCACATTGAACAAAGAAGCCTAATTCATAAAAAACTTTAGAATGTGTACAAATAATCCTCTAGAAATATTTTGCAAAAAATGCTAAATTCAAGATTACCTCTGTAAGAGTTCAAAATTGGTATATTTATTTTTTGTTTAAGCACCTTCGCAGATGCCCAAAATGGGTTTTAAAATAAGCACCTCGTCAACCACACTTACGTAATTTGAGCCCATCCACTCGGTTTCCTGCGTTCACCATGACAGTAACTACCACTGGCAAGCAGTTGCTGACAATAGATGAATAATGAATAAAATTTTGTACCTTGTCAGGATGACTTCAGAGTCATACAAAACAGGGATGGAGACGGTGACTGTGTTATCGGCAGCATTCTTCTCCTTGCTATCACTATAAGATGGAAAAGGGAAACAATAGCCACAAGGGCACTCTTTAGTGGAACTCCAGGGAATTTGACTGAAGGCCCACTCGTCACACTACACTTCTGTGCTCCCACCTTTCAGCCACCATGCTGACCCTCGCCTCTTTCTGCCTCTCGTTCAAGTTGAAATCGAAGTTGATCCCAAAGGTCACCTGCAGGAGAACAAAGGAGACCTGTTCAGCCTGGGCTGACAGTCCAATATTAGCACGCTCAACATATTATAGGATTTAGACTCACGCGGTCGTTGGGCTTCAGAACGGGGTACCCTACTTGGCAGGACAGGGTGTTGCTGTCTTTACCAGGGGTGCATTTCACCTCTGTTCCATCACTCTGAGATAACATGGAATGCCGAAATGAGTCGAACAGTGTGCAGGACAGCTAAGTCTGTCATGTAAGCTTTGCAAAAAAAACCTTAAAAATGAATATCTACAAAGTTTCTTTAAAAACTTAATTTGATATTTTATTATTATTTTATTGCTTATCACTATCCTTTATAGTGATCCTTCATGCAAAGTGATATACACCTGGATACAAAGAAAGGTAAAGCAGCAGGAACTTTATGGGACTTCTTGAATTGAATCTACTTTACAGAGTACGTAAGAGTAACCTTAATGTGAAGGTTACAAATCCAAGTCCTAACAACTGTGCCACCGGTCCTGATTTTATCATTTTAAAGTGTTTTATAATCCTGTATGGGAAAAATATCACAATACTATTAATACATACAGGAGGTATAATGGAAGCGTAGAACAAATTTTCAGAGTATGTTGTGATGACCCTGGCGTTGTAAGCATTTTCCAGCTTGTTCTCCATTAATACTTCAAAGGAAAGTCTTCTATTGTTGAAGCTGACCAATAATGGGCTGTAAAACAAGGTCTTAATTTAGGCCAGATGTTATCTTAATTACAGTCTGCAGCTCATAATAAATGTTATATTCACATATTTAATATTTAATTAGTAAATACAATATGACATAAGCAACAAATTTCATGCTGGGCATTTTATGCATTATTCATAACAAGGACAAAATCAGTGGAAACTAATTGCATGAAAAATGCATTATTAATAACAGAAAGACAGCATCAGCAAGAACTACAATTATGTAGGAACAAAGTTCAGAGATCTGCAAGTCTGTTAAATGCTTTTACTCATATTGTTTTTCCATCACAGTTGCTATTAAATGAGAAAACGTCACTCGCGCACCCAGTTTATCAGCGCGGGTAGCCTGTCCCGCCTAGTTTATGATTTTTAACATTTGTTTTTTATATGTGCGTGAACACAAATATTTAAGCTCAGCTTCACAGAGCACTATGAAGAAAAAGTGTAGAATTAGTATCGGAGACAACGTCCCTGTTCTCAACAGTTACAGTATGTAATATAAACACAGCAGTGGGTAGAATGGAGCAGTGAGGCAATTCAGAGTTCAGTTTACTATTTAAACTGCTTTGTGTTGACTGGACCTTTTCCATATTAATGTGGACGCTCAGTTATAACAGCTGTTTTCTAAAGGAAGGTCACTTCTTAATGGAGAAAGATGTGTAAAGAGCAACAGGTGTTTAACAGCTGAGCTAGTACAGGTACTTGCTCATTCCTGAAATTTCTGCGATGGTAATAGAGATTATTATCTATGAATACTTCACCTCGAAATCTCTGGGGATGTGTTTACATTCAGTACCAGGTCACTGTCACAAACATCATCAGAACCACAGTCCTTGGTAAAAGGTATCTGTCAACACAACAGTCAAAAAAACACATGCATGAAATGTATGATATTTAAACATATATGCAACAATATCAGAAAAATATCAATTTCCATGAAAAGATATTTTGGAAAGCCTTTCTTGGAAATTGATGTTTTGCTAATATTGTTGCATGTGTGTTTACATGTAAAAATATCAGCAAAACATCAGTTTCCAAGGAAGCCTTCTTGGAGATGATGCAGATCAACTGTTGTTTAGAAAAGAAAACAGGGCAATATGCTAAGCCCAGGTACAAAGGACATTGTTCAGTTCACTGGTTTTATATGCATTAGTTATTACTTCATTAGCAGACTGACAGCTAAACCCAAAGGGACTCACAGATATACCCACTGAGAATGCTGATCAGGGGATGCGTTCAGTTATGTAACTACATCCTCTGAAAACTGAGCAACTGCTGTGAACTAGAAATCATGTATGTGTTGTCTGCTGGTACCAGACATAGCAATGAGGTATTTTGTGTTCTCTGGAATCTAAAAGCTTTGTAAAGAAATTCAAGAAGTGTACTCACAAAATATTGCCAGGAGTTGGTGCTGAATACATCTAAGACAGGGTTAGCTCTTGGGTTGCTGGAGCCAACGTCTACACGCAGGCTTATGTCGTTGACCATATCAGGGGCTTCCTGTGTATAAATATTAGAAACAATCTGGTTAAAAAATACATAATTCCTGAATGGTGAAATATCAATGTATATTTTTGAAAACATAAGTCAGATTTACTCAGACCCAAATTTACTTTTTGGGCATGTTTAGACACAACAGTTAAAAAAAAAAATACATGTCTACAATTAAAACAGTTTGGTTTGTTTTTTCACTATGAGACTTAAATGAGGCACTGTAATGAACTGGCTTTATTTACCACCACCAATTTTCTTTACCTGAACGTAGACATCATAGTTTTTGCATACTTCCTCGCTATGAAGTGTAATGTCTTCCTTCAGGAATCGTTCATTGTTGCTGCTGAACAGACCTCGTGAGACTGCACGATATGACAGCAAATCCGCATCAAGAGTAAGATTACATGTTATAACTGCAGGAAAAAAGAGAAATAAAGTACATATAGTGAGTCCAGTTCTTCACATAACACCAAATGAGCTCTTGTTGGATCTCACTACATCTTTAGACAATGACAACATATCAATATCCGGGGCAGCTGGTTAGTGTAGTGGTTAGGGTTACAGCCTTTATATCTGAAGGTTACAGGTTTGAGTCCTCCCTCTGGCTGTAGGACCCTTGAGCAAAGTACTTACCCTAAATTTCTCTGTAACATTACCCTACTATATAAAGAATTATATGCACCTTAACATTGTAAGGTGCTTTGGAGAAAAAGCATCAGCTAAATGAATAATGTAACTAAGAACTGCCTTGTCAATCAGTAACAGTTAAGCTTCACAAAATAGAATGGGAAGATGCAAGCTATATACACATAATCTTACCAACAGGCACAACTGGTGTTTTTGGCATAATTAATGCTCTGTAGCAGATGGTAGTTTTGAAACAGGACACCTTTCTCCCGCTGATGAGGCACATCTTATTGAGGATGTTAATGTTTTCAGGGTTGAAACTGGCCGTTGTCTTCACGCTAGCTATTCTTTTAGACCTGAAACAAAACAGTAATCTTATTTCTGTAAAGAAACAGAACTACATATATCAGAGTCACCATGCACACTCGTTGATAACAACATCAGACAAATAAATGTACGCACACACACACACAGTTTCAGAACCGCTTGTCCCATACGGGGAACCGGAGCCTACCCGGCAACACAAGGCGTAAGGCCGGAGGGGGAGGGGACACACCCAGGATGGGACACCAGTCCACCACAAGGCACCACAAGGCACCCCAAGCGGGACTCGAACCCCAGACCCACCGGAGGGCAGGACCCGGTCCAACCCACTGCGCCACTGCGCCCCCCATTAATAAATGTACAATTTCAAAAAAAATACAAAATGCAAAAAACATCTGGTTCCATTGCTGACCACTCCCCTCACAAAAATAGTAACAATAAACACATAATTTGAATAGACTTGCAAGTAATAAACACTGAAGAGAAGTGTGGCATTTAGTATGTACAATATTAACCCTCTGCAGGCAGACGATACAACTCAGCCTCACTAATTGCCTACTAAAACTGGTATTTGCTACTGCTAGTATTAATTTGGCCCTGAGAGGGATAAACCCTAAAAATAAAAGTTACTCACCAAAGCTGAACCACCTTTCCATAAGCTCCAATAGAAACATCCGGAATAGAGTCATCATTTAAATCTCCATTAACATTCAGAGATCTTCCAAAATATTGCAGCTTAGGATCTAATTCTGATCCCAATATTTTCTGTAAAATACAGCAAAAGCAAACAAACAATTTCATGAGCCATAACCTATATACCATAACCCTAGAAAAGCATTCTAAAATGCATAAACAATACAGCAGAAACACTGGCAGGAAACCCAATAGTAATTTTTGATTCTTGTCACAACAAAGAAATGTCATAGAAATAATGCATATACAAAAATAATTAACATTTGCATAGACTAACAACTGGCAGACTCTGTGACCTAATCAGAGTACTGTAAAGGTCCCATAAAAGTACCTTAGAATCTTACCTGTGAATATTGTTTTCTGATAAACTTCTTGTCTCCATTGAAGACATAAAGAACTCCTCTATTGCTGTCTTCCAAAGGAGCTCCAACTACCACATCATTGAAGCCATCCAGGTTGAGGTCAGGCGCTGCTGCGATGGCCATCCCAAACCGAGCATTCTCCGAGCTTGACGGCCCCACCAGAGACCCGTCACTGGTTAAAATACCCTTAAGCAAAGACCACGGTTTGGATGAATGCAAGACAATGAAGAACAGTGAGCTAATGTCATTCAACAGATGGAAAAGGACCTGTTCATGTGAACGTGTTACCTTGGATACGGAGAATACATAGACTTTTCCTATTTCCTTCTTCAGCTCGCTCATGAACGTTGGCGCGCCAACCAGCAGGAGGTCTGACACGCTGTCTTTATCCACATCAAGTGGACACAGCACACTGCCAAAGTAGGAACCTATCTGGTTTTCACAAACACACATAAAACATATAAACTGAAACCTATTCATTCATTCTCAACAAAAATGCATTTTAACATTCAACACTCTGTCTTTCAGTTGTGACTCATAAACTTAAAGCTGTAAATAGAATTCCACCTGCACCATACCTGATCTCCTCTCTGTGAAGTTAAAATTTTTGGTTGCTTTTTGTTGTCCACGGTATACACCACCACTTGACCAGTGTGCCTTGATCGAGGCGCACCAGCAACATAGAATACGGAGTTTGTATCAACCAGTGTTGTTACAGAGTAGCCTGTCAATCATAAGAACAATAGAGTATGGTAACTGTCACAGCAAAGTGTTTTGTTATGGTACTGCAGGAGATATCATATTGTGAAATACACACACACACATTGTCTGAAACTGCCTGTCCCAAGCAGGGTCGCAGCGAACCGGAGCCTAACCCAGCAACACAGGGCATGGGGCTGGAGGGGAAGGGGACACCCAGGACGGGACACCAGTCCATCACAAGGCACCCCAAGCAAGACTCGAACCCCAGACCCACCAGAGAGCAGGACCCGGCCAAGCACCCCCCATTCTTGTGAAGTACATTCAAGTAATTTAACAGGCATTTCTAAATTTGCAAAGAAAACACAAGCACTACCAAAAGTAAATAACATTAAAAAATACCAAGTAAGGAGCTGTCATTTCGGTCCTCTAGGATATTTTCAAATGTATTCTTGGGGAAGACTTCAGACTTCTGGGCGGTTTGGTGGACAACAGTTCCACTCCACGCGTAAGCTCCAACAGCACCCAGCATCAGGACATCCTACATGGAGCAAAAAGTCTGTTGACAGAACCTGAAACATCCTCTTGACAACATGCATTTTCAATGGTGCCTGGACTGTGGGTTTGAACCTGAGTTCAAATCTGGCTCAGTCAGTACAGCACTTATTGCTGCTGTTTGGTTCCTCTGCATGAGTTGCATGGGTTTCCATTGAGTGCTCCACATTCCTTCCACAGTCTAAAGATATGTGGTTCAGCTGAACTGGTGACTGCCTTTGGTGTGTGAATGTGTGTAAAAATTTACTCTATGGGTGATTGCCGATAAACTGTGTCCTCCGCAGGGTGTACCCTCCCTACTGCCTTATGATTAAGGGATAGACTTCAAATCTCCGTGACCCTGCACTGGAGTAGTTGTTACAGTTTCATTAAAGGGACAGAAAAGGATGTACCTCCATACTCGAGTAGTGTGCACTGAATCCCACCTGGGACATCTCCATTTGGAAACTGTCTCCTCCTTTCCCCGTCCCTGTGTGAAAAATAAAAAGGCATAACAGGTCTAGAGCAGAACTACATTAATCAGCTATGTTTTTTATTTAGCTAGTATGTGCCCTTTGCTAGGAAATTTCTAATGAATAAATTGAATGAAAATTAATATTAATTCATAATTAGGTACTGCAATATCAAAAAAATGTCTAAGCGTACCTTCCAAGTTGAAGATTCGATCTCCTAGTGTTCCTGCAATCTCTAAAAGAGCTTCTTCAGCGGAGACATTGAAGAAGTACTTCTCAGATGGTGAACTGGCAATTGACTTGATTTCCATAATTAGATTTTTCGTGTCAATATCATTCCTTAAGTAATAGCCAAGGACCTAAATGTAAATGAGAGATAGATTGATTAGTGGTTTCAAAAATGTGTTCTGCAATGTCAGTCTTGAAAATGTACACCTCAGTACAGTTCATGCTGGCCAGCAGGCAAATTATGATTAATTAAAAAAACAATAGATTTTAAAATAAATATTATTGAGACTGCTACTTCTAATTACTATAATTTCTCTGTACTGATTCCTCATCTGTTTATTTCAGTATTTGCAAGGGGTCTGCGTTGTGCTTTGAGTGTAAGGGCCTCAGAAATTTTCCTTAAAGTAAGTAATTATCCAAAATAGTTTCAGAACCTCTGGCATAGTCGAATTACAAGTAATTTATGAAGATAACAAACCCGGAGATGCAATGGAACTTAATTAAAACCACTTTTTTCATACTTACAGCAATACCAAAGCGAGTGATCTTGGCATCTTCACATTTTTTAATGACTTCATCCCTTTGGTCCTTGTCATGGGATTCCCCGTCGGTTACCACCACCATCACTTTAGTCGCCCCCGGCCGACCACCATTCTCAGGTAAGAAAGCATTCTTCCTGTTAAAGATACACTGTACTGGTTAAGAAGATGTTTCCGGAGGATTATTGTGGATGTTTAAGTACCTTATACCCTGTGTACAACAGCTGGCATAGTACAAACCGCAGTCCTATCAAAAATGTTTGTCTCAGCTTTTTTCTTTTTTCTAAAATATGAGGCCTCATTTACAGAAAACTTTACAATAAAAATCATTTTTTATTATAATGTATCATTTTTATTAAATGTAGTAGAATATTACAATTAATAACTACATTTACAGAAACACACTAGTTAACAGCTAGTTCTTTATTTCAAATGATAACTGGGGAACAAGATTTCTGTTCCCCGAAACTAAGATATTCCTTCCAAATGGATTCTTCAGGTTGGTTATTTAAAGACTTCTAGTTCCCATAATTCCCTCTTTTGCCACATCCTCATGGTAACCATGGTGCCATATTCCCTTTATATTAGTGTACGTTGAATCGTTTTGGGCAAATTAACACTTGAAGCTATGCAGTCAATTCAAGTTCACAGTTCACAAGATGTATACTTGGCCATTTTCATACACAGAACAGCTGCTTCATTCTTAAAGTTAAGGGCTAAAGGTAAATGCCCTGAGTTTTAGAGCGCTTGGAGAAGAACTTACCTTGCGGTGTCAATAGCATGAAAAGTATTTGTTGCAGTGCCCTGCATTTGGGCTATTCCTGCAGCGGCATTAACCACCTCTGCTTTGGTTTTGTAGGTATTGAGTTGGAATTCAAATGCTGAATCAACAGCATACTGGATAATACTCACCTGCAAGTTAAGGTGTACACAAAAAAGTTAATAGTTCTGCAAAACATACATTCACATTGTCATAAGCACTCAGATGGCTTAGCCTCAGGATTAACATGACAATGAAAAACTGCAATAAAAAGTATTTTTAAGAAACCCATTAATTTATTAGAGTTACAAACTTAAAAATAGAGTTAATACAATATAAAAACTTAATAAATCATAAGGAAAAAGTACAGTACAGTTCTGTTCTTTCATACTTGTGTTAAGAACTGAGAAATACTGTGAGTGTAGAATAAAGACAGAAGTACTTACCTGAGTATTACTGGGACTAATCTCTAAGCTTCCCAACAGTTTCTTAAGGAATTCTACAACTGGTGGCCATGGCCAAATGCTGTTTGAACCATCCAAAACAATCACAATATCCATTGGGCCCCCACACTCTACACAAATAATTGAAAGAAAGATTATTAAATGTTGTGTTTTGCATCATACAGTGTAACTACTAACGGCATTTCTTTCAAGTGTTAAATTTTACAAAATATCAATGTGCTTCATCTTATAATAAGCAATATTGGGTGACCTTATTAGGAAGGTCTACATATAAAAATAAACCAAAGAGCATTCATCTTGTGTGCAGGGTCTTACTCTGGATGGCAGGGGAAAACGAAGGCAATGGTTGAAAGAGAGGGGTCACTTCAGTACAGATTCCAGGGTAGTAATACTGGCTGCCACACTGCTGGGCCCAGAGAGGACCGCAAGTCTTCAAGGACACAGAGAAAACAAGTTTTAACCCTTGCCTATGAATGCCATGCTTTTAAAAAAGAGGCAGTCATTACAATTGTATGACAACATCATTGTTGGTTTTTAATGAAGTTCCAAGGTCTATGGTATTTAATGGTAGTAAGGGTTTCTCCTCAACACTCACCTTGACCAAAACACTACTTAGCTGACTCTTTTCTCCAAGGCAACTTACAATGATAGGTTTATGTACTAAACTATTTATAATTATTTACACTTTTCTACATCAGGGTAGTTTTTACTGTCCCAATACAGGTTAAGTTCCTTGTTTTGGAGCAGGAATTCAAACCCTGGTCCTTTGATTGCAAGGTGACAGTTCTAACCATTATGCTTGTCATGTAAAACATGACAATGTATAAATACCACAACTTTTCCGTATTCTATTATATATATAGTTTATATGGCATTGAGAGTATGGTACCACTTAAGTCAACATAATGATACAGTCTAATAAAAGCACAGACAAATAAATATGCAAATAAATAAATAATGCAATGAGTAAACAGAAATTATAAAAAAATTCTACTTGCAGAGAGCCATTTAAGTACCATATTTTACTGGCACCACAACTATGATGGAAAAGTTGAAAGAAAACAATTGCTCAGGTTTACCATAAATCCGCTGGTTTTGGGGGTTTCAATAAGAGTCAAGCCAAGGCTCATGTTAGTGTTAATATTATTCACAGCTGCAACGTTCACAGAGTCTGAAATATGAAAATCAGAAACATGTAATCTGAAGAAAACATAAATAAAATGGAATGCACTCAGCAGTTACATACAAAGTGAGTATTTCACATAGTCCAGAAGAACATACTCTGCAGGTTGAGTCTCTCACAAGTGGTTTTGGACCCAGGTATTTCACACTTATAAACATCCCCCTTTCTGTTTGTTTTATAGCCACTCCAGGGAGAGCCAACCAGGAGCCTGAAAAAAAAAAAAAAAATCAAGAATTTGTAATTAACTGTCAGAAGTAAATTTACATCAAAATTCATTCAAAGGTATGGAAGAAAAAGTTTGAGATTCCTGTTTGTTTTTTAATTTCATGGTATAAGTCTTTGTCACAGCCTTGAGCATTTAAATAACATGTTACATGAATATTTTGACAAGAACAAAGAAATTTATTATGGTAAAATACATGCATTTTACAGTTACCAGTGCTACATTAACTTTGTTATTGATTTATTCTGGATGCCTTAACACTGCCTATACAGATGTGTTACACTTTAATGGAGATGTGTCATTAGTGCTGCAGTAAACAGAACAACATCTTTGGTAATTCTTTTAATTCTTACGATTTTTTATTTTAAATACACCTTTTTGCACCTACTCAAAAAATAAAAAAAATCCACAATCTATTTTACATATTTAATAATAAATTTACCAGACAATTATTTTTGAAAAAAACATCTAACCTAATTTGATGGCCTGTGCACAGAACTTACTGGACTAGATCAAGAAATCTGGTTTCCTATTTTAGATGCAGGAACAGTTTCACAAACATTCTCAAGTTATATCAGTATAAAGAAAAAAACTCTTCAAAGCTAAAAAAAGAAAGAACAAAGAAAAATATCCTTAAAGAGAGGATTTAAGTGCACAGATGTTGTAAACAGACGAGGGCCTCATGGCAGGCAAGCAGCGGGAAGACAAAGGGTAGAGTACCACGAAGCACTGGCTGTTTAACTAAGCATAGCGTTATGCCAAAAATAACATGAAAAATTAGACAAATCCTTATTTATTTTGCACAGCAAGATGTCAGGAGGGATAACATCAAAGCACTCGCTCACTCAGTATCCATAACCGCTTATTCTAAGGCAGGGTTGCAGTGGTCTGGAGCCGGTCCCAGTAGCACAAGGCACTAGGTTGGTCAGGTACACCCCGGATGGAACCCCAGTCCATCACAGGGTATCCACACACAAACATTGAAGCACCTAGAGAACATGCAAATTTCACTGACTGAGCTGGATTCAAACTCGTGTGTGAACTCATTGCCCAAGGATTGTGAGAAACCTTTTGCACCACATTGCCGCCTGTGAACAAAAGAATAAAACAGCAAAATAAAAAGAAAAAACAATAGTTTGACGACAGGGAACACCAAAAAAATGTGCATGTCACGTGTTTTGCAATTGACTGTTAATAAAAAAAAACCAAACGGCATTGACTTGTATTGACCACCTGTTGTATTGACCATCATTGATATTAGACCATGACAGAAGTCTGAAGTAGAAGCATAGTGTACAAAGCAGAGTATCCCTCAGCTGGGATGCCAGACAAATGCAGAACACTTACAAATGCATGCATTTACTCGCAGATACTAGATGGTGTTTCGAATCACCGATTCACACGAAACACACGTCTTTAGACCTGGGAGGAATCCGGGGCGCCTGGAGAAAACACATGCAGACTTTTTTGATTTGAACCCATGTCCAAGCAGGTCTTTGAGGCACCATTGCACCCATATTTATAAGTGAATAAACAATTATAAACAGCTCTGAACAAAGATCAGCTAAATGGCCTTACGAATCAAACAAGCGTTTGAATCCCCCTCCTTCTGTAGTTTGCTTGATTAAAGTATTTACTGTGAACTAATACAGTAAAGATGACTCAGTAGTACAAATGGGTATTGAACAGGTTGACAGCCAAAATGCTGGCATCTCACAACGCCTGAGCCGCATGTTAGGAGTTTGCAGCCCACAGCCATGTGGAAGAAATGGTAACTACCAATAAACTACTTCCATACCCTCCCTTACCACGAAAACCACACAAGCGGATGTTGAATTAAATTTTGACTGATGGCACTTATCCAACCCCTATAAAGTGGTGTAAAATTACAAGTAATTTAGCATACAATCCTCACATTAAGAGCTGCCTTGGACAAAGATGCCCCATTAAAAATGGATGATAGCAATACCTAGCTGAGTGTGGTCTTTAATGTCATTAGTGATTATGTAACAACTAATTTTATTGGTGCCACAGATTAAATTTTTAATTCATTCAAAAATAGACAGATATGTTCTTTCATTGCAGTGGTGCAGCAGGTTTGGCTGGGTCTTGCTCTCTGGTGGGTTTAGGGTTCAAGTCCTCCTTGGGGTGTCTTGCCTTATACCCTGTGTTGCCGGGCTAGGCTCCAGGTTGCCACGAACCCGCTTTGGACAAGCAATTTCAGGCAGGGGGTGGGGTGGGGTGGACCGGGTCCTGCTCTCCAGTGGATCTGAAGTTCAAGTCCCGCTTGGGGTGCCTTGCGACGGACTGGCGTCCCGTCCTGGGTGTGTCCCCTCCCCCTCCGGCCTTACGCCCTGCATTGCCGGGTTAGGCTCCGGTTCCCCGCAACCCCATATGGGACAAGCGGGTCAGAAAGTGTGTGTGTTCTTTCATTACTTCAAATTCAATATTGATACTTAATATTTACTTTTTCAGAACATTGACAAGCTTAAGTTTATCCACAATATCTTGACAACAGAGTAGTGTATTGCTAAGGTATTTTTGGATGGGGGGGCACGGTGGCAAAGTCGGTTTGGCTTGTGCCAGCTCTCTAGTGGGTCTGGAGTCTGAGTCCCGCTTGGGGTGCCCTGCGACGGACTGGCATCCCGTCCTGGGTGTGTCCCCTCCTCCTCCAGCCTTATGCCGTATGTTGCTGGGTTATGCTATGGCTTGCTGTGGTCCTGCTTAGGACAAGCGGCTTCAGACAGTGTGTGCGTGTGTGCGTGTGTGTGTGTGTGTGTGTGTGTGTGTGTGTGTGTCTGTGTATTTCTGGATAAATACTTTAATTTTCTTGTGCATAGTAACTTTAAAGTAACAACTTTTATTTGGAGTTCTCCAGCCACCTCTGCAAAGGAAGATCTAATCATATCAAATTTAAGGCTAGTATTTAGAAATCACACACACACACACACACACATTGTCTGAACCTGCTTGTCCCATACGGGGTCGCGGGGAGCCGGAGCCTAACCCGGCAAAACAGGGCGTAAGGCTGGAGGGGGAGGAGACACACCCAGGACAGGATTCCAGTCCGTCGCAAGGCATCCCAAATGGGACTAACCCCAGAACCACTAGAGAGCAGGACCCGGTCAAACCCACTGCACCACCACACCCCCATTTAGAAATCAGGCAATGCTAAAGAATATTAAACATATTAAAAGTATCACAACATAACTAAAAATGTTTGTTTTATAAAGAGACAGCAAGATTTTTCATCATTGCTGAACTTTTACAGATTAACTGTAACGCAGTGCCTTTATTTTCAAGAGGGAAAAAAAGAGAACACACACACACACACACACACACACACACACACACACACACACACACACACACACACAGGAAGACATAATCAAGGGGTTTTTATGAACGAATCACGACCCATCCCAGCACACTCATCTACTTCTAAGTGGGAGGCATACACAACCAGACAGGACTCAGTTAGTCAAAAAACACACACAACATAAGTTTTATATGTAAAAAAAAGAGGAAGCCAGGGCATCACAATGAGAGCAAAGTGGACTTCCTTTAAACCTTGTGTGAACAAAAAATAAAAAAAAATCTGTTAGTTAAGCATGGTGCTACACGGTTCAGTAAACAGCTCTAAAATGGAGAAGGGAGTCATCTAGAAAGAATATAATTAAAGATAAACATTCTGAACTAAAAGTGACTCCGTGTTCCAAATCTTGTCCCACGCTGTTTTTTTTTTTTAAAAAACTTGTGCCGAAACGACTGCTTTTATCTTGTTACTTTAAAGTACAGCAAAATATTTAAAAAAAGACGGCAACTTTTATACACTAGAAGTCGCCTGTGTTGTTTAACCTAAATGGAAGTAGCAAACACTCCAGCTGCTGTCATTTATGATCATCACAATGAAAGTTTAGCAAATCCTGGCAGTGTATGGAGGGTGTAATAAAATGACAATGGGTAGATGTCTTGACATTCTGCTGCATCTTAAAAAAGCTGAAAATAAATACAGCTGTCAGCTTTCATTCACTTTGAACTGGTCGTATATAATAGCTCCTCTGACTACTGTCACACAAAAGCTACAATCACAGAAGGTACAGCTGTTACAGCATCAGAGTGGCTGAAGACATGGACCAGTAGCGTGAAACCTTCCAGCCGAAGTACCTGAAAGACACGCATTTCGCTTCAGCAAAAGGTATTTAGGTCCGCACAGAATACAGAAGAACCAGAAAACTTGCTGCATGCACACATGACTTAATAGACATCATTTCCTGGCCAGTGTATCATGCAAACATACAGACGAAGAAGCTGACTTCTAAACTCACACAAGATATGATTAACCATTAATACCACATTTAATGATACAATCTGCAACCCAGCCAGTCACAAAAACGCAACTGCACTGCACAATGCTATACTCAACCTGCCAGTTGAACACAAAACGGAGGATAAAGAAAACATATGACTCGTACGTGCCTGCATCGTAAATACTTCTCCAAAAACGTTACAGACGCAAGCCATTCTTTGACAGTACTGGAATGCAACACAGCAGCACTGTGACACATTCATATTGACACAATACAAGAGCCTGAGCCAGAGGCCCATTCATGGTCCTGCTGGGAAACACGGAAACTCGTAGTAGATCAAATAAAGCACTGTTCTCCCTCCCACTCCTGCCTCTCCTGTGTTCAGTGGAATTTAGACTGCGACAGGAAATGGCAGGTTAGCAAGTGATAACAAGATATGGCCAATTACAATGAGAAAACTTTAACCTGACAGCGAGACACATTCCAAACCGGTTGACTCGATTTTCAAGGTGCTATCAGGTCCCAGCTGTAGCAATAACACATTCATAGATATTTGATCATCTGTAATTTGCAAGCCTGTGCATCCTTAAGAACATTAAAAAAATGAATAAAAGATGATGATTTCTTTTCTCATTTTTACTACCATACAATGCATAAATGTTAAGTAACAAATCATTTACATTATTTGCTCAAGAACTGAAACTGAATCTTTTAAATAATAAAGAATAAAGATCTAGTATTCACACAGAAAAATAAGGACCCAGGAGTTGTGATCTATTTATGTTTACATTTAATCACCGATTCAGAAAGACTGTTGGAAATTGAGTGCCCTTAGTGCACAATACGTAAAGTGATGCTGCGATACATGCTCTTGTTATGTGTCTCTGGGCCAGACATAATGCTTTGCAAACACCGCATGATAATCACTGTTTGTTACTTGTGAAGCACATCGGTTTTCATCACACTTTTTGACAACCTGGACTGGAATGCAAGCTCCTTTGATTTTGGGTTTGCTTGTATTGTCTAAAGGGGGTGCGGTGGCGTAGTGGGTTGGACCGGGTCCTGCTTTCCAGTGGGTCTGGGGTTCGAGTCCCGCTTGGGGTGCCTTGTGGTGGACTGGCGTCCCGTCCTGGGTGTGTCCCCTCCCCCTCCAGCCTTACGTCCTGTGTTACCGGGTAGGCTCCAGTTTCCTGTGACCCCGTATGGGACAAGCGGTTCAGAAAGTGTGTGTATTGTCTGATACTGTACATATCTTGAACTAAGAGGTTAAAAAGTAAAAGTGTAATATCTCATTTTTCTTTTTTACCTCATTTCATTTTCGGGCAACTTTTCTTGCGATACACAAGTACCTGTATCCACCACTTCTTCGTCAGGAATTAGCACTTTCATGCCTACATTGGTTGCTACGCATAGCTGAACTGCAGCTAATACATGTTTTTCTTATAGAAATGAAACAGTGATGGCTATTTCCTTAAATACCTCAAATACCGCGTCTTCTTGAACATCTTCCGGAAACAGAATGCGTTATCATGGCACAGGAAGCCTGGGGGAAGGGAAGTGCCAGCCTGACTACAGATGGCAGAAGAGGCCTGTGTTGACAGGGTCAACCCACTGGATCTTAATAAGAAACGCTACAGGATCCTCTTCACTCTTCAGATGAAAAAGCCTAGAAGCTAGTCCTCGACTGAATATAAAAGTCTAATTTTACCATAAAAAGAGTCAAGAAATACAAGCCCATGGGAGTACTGAGAATCTAAATCAAAATAAACCCAAGTAAATACATAAAAATGATTACATTTCAATTCTAGTAAAACATGTGCTCTCTTTGTACGATACCCGTCGTCCATCTGTGAAAGCGTCGCACTGCAGGAAAGTCCGGTCTTACCATTTGCCCTGGTGATTCTGGAACTGCCGCACTGTGTACCCGAACTCGTCTGCTACTGGGCCGCTGAACACTTTTGCCCCTGATTTTCCAACATTAAATGACTGCGAGAAGTGAATGCAGAAACCTAAAAGAAAGAAGATCACACAAAACACATAAAAATGATCAGTAATCGTACCGTCATGACCTCGGGGTAGTTACACCAGAGGACAACAGGGAAAGGTCATCAGAGCTAATTCCACAAACCTAACAAAGACAGGCACCTCATTAAAATACTCTTTAAAAGAAGCAGACTTAGGTACAGTACAGGGAAACCTTGCACTTAGTGGTGCTCCTTACGCATCGCTCTTTGGACCACAACTCTTTGGAATATGATCTTAGCATTTGAACCACGGCTCTTCGGATCACGAACCTTGCTCCGCTTGCCAGACAACAACCACGAACTCGATCAAACCCCTCAGACACGCACCTGTCTCCTGAGTGCCATTCCTCTGGTCAGTTCTCCAAAGCCCTATCTCAGTACTCTTCTAACAGCTTCAGTTCTCGGCACTCATCAACGCAGCTGCTCGTATGTTCTCCGCACTTCTGTTCTGACAGATACATCAGAATGAAACACGAGACACGTAAGAAAGAAAATCACTCTTAACTACAACATAAAATGGATGGACTGATGGAGGGAAGGATGGGTTGTGTGCCTGAACGGATTTTTGTTTATTATTTCTTATTTAACTGGCACCATATTTCCAAGGTGATATACAGGGTTTGATAAATGGATGGATGAAAGGAGAATTACAGCAAATTACTGTTTACACGAAACTTCCACACACAATTACACACACTGTCTGAAACAGCTCGTCCCGAGCAGGGTTGTGGCAAGCCAGAGCCTAACTCAGCAACACAGGGTGCAAGGCGGAGGGGAAAGGGACACACCCAGGAATGGGACACCAGTTCGTTGCAAGGTGTCCCATTCTACAAGTCTACAGAATTTCATCTGTAGAGACAACAACTGGTAATTTACATAGATAAGTCCCAGGGGGACAGCTGGTAGTGTTGTGGTTAGAGCTGTTGCCTTTGGAGCCACAGGTTGCAGGTTTGACCCCTACTTCTGGCTGTTATACCCCTGAACACAGTACTAACCCTAAAATTGCTCCAGTAACATTACCCAGCTCTATAAATGGATAATAATTGTAGGCAACTAACATCATAAGCTGCTTTGGAGAAAAGCATCAGCTGAATGAATAAATGTATTCACTTGTGTGTTATTTTAATTATGCATTTGTAGTAGCATGTAATGTAGCTAAACAAATTAAGTATATATGCAGTATATGAAGGTTGACGGGTTACAATAATGCTTAAATTGCAGTGCTTTAGAACAAAACCAAAAATAAACCAAAAATGAACACAAGTATGCACAAGGTCCTACTGGCGCATTCCCAGACAAAAACTTTGCTAGCTGACACTTGTACCTTCAGAAAAGCATGAGCAGAGACATATAAATAAAACTTGGTGAATGTGCCAATGATTAACAGCATTCTTCGGCAAGTTTATTCAAGGCAGCTTGGGTTGAAAACACAACACAGTGGCTAAAACCAAACAGAAGGGACTCAACTTCCTGTGTGGCAGTCTAGACTTGTCACTGGCATGTTCCACTTTTCTTTACTGTGCCACCTAATACAGTATTTAATATTAATTTCTTGCATAGTCACAGACCTTAATCAATTATGAACTTTAGGTACACACTTTGAATATAAAGTTATATTGACACATATATATATATATATATATATATATATATATATATATATATATATATATATATATATGACTATACCTTTACAGTGTACATTTCACGGTCAGTACCCTGCTCAATGGCACTACAGAAGTAGTACAGGGGCCATAACTGATGTCATTGTCCAAGAGAACTTATGTTACAGTGGCGGCAATGTTAGATTGTTAGATTGCACAATACTTCAAAACAATGCAGAACACATCTCTTTTCCCAAACTTTGTACAATGAAAACACAGCACAGATGCATAGTAATACAAGACAAGGTATCATTTAACAGAAAAACAGAACAACAATTTAACACACACAGAGGCTGAAACCACTTGCCCCAAGCAGGGTCGCGGCAAACCGGAGCCTAATCCAGCAACACAGGGCGCAAGGCTTGAGGGGGAGGGGACACACCCCGGATGGGAGACCAGTCCATCCCAAGGCACCCCAAGCAGGACATGAACCCCAGACCTATCAGAGAGCGGGACCCAGCCAAGCCTGCTGCACCACCGCACCCTCTACAACAATTTAAATGACAATTTAAGTTTTATAAACATAACTGTTTTAAAAATGGTAACAGTTTAATCCATCAATTACCAATAACTGCTGGTCCACTGTCTGGTTGCACAGGGTGCAAGGCAAAGTACCCTACCCTGGATGGGATGCCAGTCAGTCATAAGGCAATGACACACACCCATTCACAGTTATAGACCAAGGGCAGTTCAGATTTAACAATTCACCTGAAACACATGTCTTTGGAGTGTGGGACTAAACCACCCAAGAGCACAAAAGGAGAACGGACAAACTCCACTGAGCTCGAGTATAGCCCACATCCAAACCTACACCTCAGGTGCTGAGAGATACCAGCACTGCCCACTGCGCCACTATGTTGCCCTTGAAATCAGTTTAACTTTCAATAACATTACTAACACTTCAATATTCCAAACATGGAGCCTGACAGTTTTTTAATGATCTTCTTCCCTCCATTATCAGTATCAGCTCATTCAGCCTTAGCAACGTGGGAATGTAATGCAATATGAGGAAGTAGCCCATGTGAACACTGAGAGATCATGGGAACTAATATAAAGATTTTGAACCCACTAAACACTATGCCCTGACCTACTGTGCAGTTTATGTACCTCCTTCTTAGCTTTAAAGGTTTGATTAAAATATATACGTACATATACGAAACATAGGTTTATAACATTTTGGATATGCAGTGAAAAACAGCATGAATTCTAAATCTATATCTATAGCTATATAAATAGTGACTTAGCTATAACATTTACATATGGTATGATGTAATTAAGTTGTTTTCTTCAGTCCCTCCCCATAGGATTTTTTTTTTGCACTGTCCAGTCTGGATGGTTTTTTTCTAGGGCTTTCTTGCACGATCCAACTCCCTTGATACAGCGGAGGCAACGTGTACAAGCAAAAACATCTGTTGGGCTATTGGTGCCAGGCGTGTCAGGCTAAAGCCTCTCTTGTGCCCAGTCAATGAGCCTCCACTCTGTCACCATGGAGCCTGGGATTCCACTGAGGGCTGGTACAATGATGAACAAAGAGGACCTTTAAACGAACTGAATGGACATGACAGTCCCGATTGGGTGATCAAGCGAGGTCTACCCTGCTGCCTTGCCCAGGCCTGCTGATAGTGTCATAATGTGGTTCCACTCTGGTGCCTGCTTTGTGGTGGGGAAGCTGAGTAAACTATTCAGCGATCTCTGCGGGACAAACCCGTCAGATCCGAGGGGGTGCATCTCTCACTTCTCCCAGAGCCGACGCCTCCTCCCAGCCTTTTTTTTTTAAAGAGCATGTTTATGGACATCGCTTACTGACTTCTCACCAGCAAGACACAGCACAGCATGAACGCAACACGATACTAATGGGGTTCAAGCACCTGGCGACACCAAATCGAGGTGTGCGTAACCCCACTGATGATCTCCAGGACAACAACAGACCCACAACGCTGGCGGAGCACTTCTCGCTCGGAGATTCACCTCTGACAGCTGTGTCAGTACCTGGCCCAGCTCACTCAGTCAGTCATGTAGCAGCATGCATCTAAACATCATAATCTTCTGCGTGAAGGAACACTGCACGGCCAAGCGCTTAACCCCAAGGGACCGATTAAAAAGGGCGTACAAATAGACATTATAGTGTAGGACACCCTACTATTTGGATGCAGCTGGAATTATCTAGCATTTTGAAGAACTTAAACACAGGCCCGATAATGGTGTGGTGTGGAGTATTTCACGAGGATTTCATATACAGCCGTTACTCCGGCATTGTATGTGTTTGTTTGTGTACCTTATTATAATTAAAAAAGAAAAAAAAAATTGGTAGGAGATTATCAGGATTCATCTATCCTGCGTTTTATGCACCTACTCGAGTGATGAACATCGGTCCATCAAGTAGAAAGCAACAAACATGGTTTACTTAAGAGTCACACGTCTGCAGCCATGTCTCTTTCTCTTAGAGTAATGGACAAATTGTATTTTTGCTGAGATGTATGTCGCTTTGGACAAAAGCATCTGCTAAATGAATGAATCTAAATGTGAATGTAAAATGAGTGTTTTCTGATTCCACCGTGGTGAGTGTTTGTGACTCACTCCTTAGTGTAAGTTACAGTAAGTTACACTGCTGTACCTGCTCATTCACTCAATACCTCAAGCACCTACACATGTCAGTACAGTAAAACAATAAACTGGAACTAATTTGGTAGAGTATAAGTCCACACAGCTTTTTACTGTCTTCAACAAGGTGTCTTATCGAACAAGTTTATGACGTTGGCTCAAGGTGCGTCTCCACACACACCTATCTGCCACTGCTCTAGTTTACGTACCAATACAATATCATTCTGCTCAGCTCGTCGAAGCAGCAGGCAACAATAATTTGTTCACTTCTTGCCATAATTAAAATAACAGCACTGAAAAAAGTAACACAGCACGATATTATTATAATCCATCCGTGAATACATGTCAGTAAATATCGCCTCAGCTCCGCGGGCGGGGGGTAATACTAATACCAGCACACTGAGAAAGGTATGCAAGAATAAATCCGTTTCCGGATGGTTTGCCGGTAAAACTTGCAAAAAAAAAAAGTTGCGGGAAACTTGACGATATAAGTCTTAGAGAGTTTTCGTCAGCGCCCGTAAAGAATCTGGGATAAATGAACGAAGCGAAGGTGTCAGTGAAAGTTGGTTGCACGCGACACTCACTCAGCGCACCGTACACAGTACTCACCGAGCGCGAGAGCGAGCGCGAGCGGCCGCGTGCCCGACTTGTGCTCCATCGCGCCGTGTCGCAGATCGTCCCTGAGCGCACGCGCGTCTCTCGCCCACTGAGCTGCTCTCCGCTACTTGTCCGCCGGCCGGCCGCTTGGAAGGAGGGCCGAGGACTGAAGCGACGAGTGATGTCAGCAGAGAAGCTGCAGCTTCTTGTGAGGAAATACTCACACACGGAAGGCTGCGGAGGACTCCCCCGCACCTCCACCTCCACAGAGCCGCCCTGCAAGACCTCACAAGACAGGAATGGAATGGGGTGGAGAAGGAAGGAGCTCCCTCGGGCTACAAGTTCTGTTGCTAGGAACGCCTCGCTCTCTCAGCCTCAGGGCTCATGTTATTTATCATTGTTATTATTGCTAACCTTGATTTAGTGGGCACCCTCAAGCCAGGCCATTTACGGTGTCAGGTGCAGCAGGGTATTGGTACTGTACCAGTTCTGTGAGTTAAGCAAGGGTTTCGAGCCCACAACCTTCAGATTACAAGATGAGAACACTTTAACTGCTTGCTAAGCCTGTATCACTCTCCAGGTTTAAACACATCTCTAACTTTGTCAATAACAGTATTTTTTTTTTACAAGTTAACTCTTTTGACATGCTGTACGTACATAGGAATGCTCGATATAGGTATTACTCCTGTGCTGTGATTTCTGATCCGGGTTCAGATATGCCTCAGTCTGGACTTTGCATGTTCTCCCTATGTTTGTGTAGTTTCTTTCTAGTCTTGTGGAAGAAGGCAGTGATAGTCCACCTCAGTACCCTCCTCTACCTTGAAAACCACCTGAGTGTTGGCCAAGACTTGACACTTGGCACTACATACACAAATCCACGATTAAGCAGGGACCATTCACTGAAACAAGGTGATTAAACACCTCTTTGTGAATAACTTAGAGTACAACAGTTTTTGCTTCTTGTATTTACTGTTCTTCTCTAATGGAACAAGGATTTAAACCCATAACGAACTGGCAAGAAATGCACTGCCTTAACCGCAAGGCCACTTCACGTGCTGGGACTCCACCAGGAAATGAACCTGGGCCTTGAAAGGAACGGAACCACATCCGAACCGCTAGCCCCTGGAGAGCGCTTGTGTTCATCGTGCGCTTTTCAGCTACACACATGAAAGCGTGCTTTCTGAGGCACTTTTGCGGAAAACGCGAGTCGTATATGGATAATGTCTGTGTGCTTGTAACAGTTCAACAAGTCCCATTCTCTAATGCAATCGACTAAAATGTGCTCATAACTGCTGTGGGATTTGCTGTTGTAAATACAGTTATAATGTACGAATCAATCAGCAAAAGAAATACAAGGACACGGACAGGGCATCAGTGTGTTCAGAAATGTAATATTTTTCCACAAACTCTTGCTTCATACAAACACACGTCAGGGAAAATACACACACGCACATTTTCAGAACCGCTTGTCCCATACGAGGTCGCGGGGAACTGGAGCCTAACCTGGCAACTCAGGGCATAAGGGACACACCCAGGACGGGACACCAGTCCGTCGCAAGGCACCCCAAGCGGGACTCGAACCCCAGACTCACCAGAGAGGAGGACCCAGTCCAACCCACTGCACCACCGCACCCCCCTCAGGGAAAATTATGTACATTAAATAATACCAAACAAGAACATGGTCTTACGAAAACTGCACATTGAAATGACGATTAGACTGGAATACGTTTTGCGTTCCTCATGTTCAGTTCAATTCAATTACATTTATTTCATGAAGTTTTCTCAACTCAGTGACAAACATGATGATAAAAGAAACAAAATCAAATTGAAGAAACAATTTGATAATGGACTGATGAAATAAGCCACCTGGTAACTGAATAAAGGAGAAAAAAAAAAAAAAACTCCCAGATCAAAATTAAAAATTAACTGCTGGGGATCTGGATATGAGTGGCTGCCTAGGCCTTTAGGAATTTCTTGTATACACTATTATAATGGGCATTGTGTGGGCATTTTCCGGAGAGAAGGTGTCCACTTTTATTTTACGTTTACTTAGTGTTCAGGGTTTATAAACAAGATGAGTTTTCATACCTCCAAAAGCAGGAAACACTGTAATTTCACAACATACATAAAAACCGCTCCTCTTCCACTCATAATTATCTCTCCCAGACAGCTGACTTAGTACGTAGTCACTGACACAGGGAAATTCTAAATGTGTTGGATCTACACTGGCCTGTGTATGTTGAGCAATAGTTGTATTGCCTTCGTGTTTCTGTTTACACATGGCTATCCCACTTCCTGCTCTTCTGTGAGTTTTTGTAATGCTACGCAAACAAACTCGCATGACCTGAGATGTGTGACTTTTAGTCTATGAGCTCCAACGCACATATATGGTGGTACGACACTTTTTAAGCATGTCAGGACACGTGAAATAACATCTCTAATCAAAACTGACAACCAACTTTGGTTAGGCATTCTTTTCATGAATTGACAAAACCTTGAAATGGGTAACATATGAAACAAAAGGTAGGACAGAGTGAATTAAACAGCAGGTAAAGAGCTCTACGCATCTTTTCTTCAGTATGTTGACATCTTCATTCTTGCTCATTTGTATTGTTTCGATAAAACTAAGGTAAGACCTCTTTTAGTTGTACGTTCCACCTGAATAATCTTGTATCATATAATTTAAAGTCATGTAGTAAAGCATCCAGTGCCTTTGAAAGACATTCTTTTGGTCATTTATAAAGTAGAATAAATATGTAGGATGAACTTTCTGTAGATGTGCAGTGCCTAACAGACAGACTCCTTCATTTCAGGGCACCGGTGCTGTAACAGGTTGTAACCTGAACACGAGACGAAAAGTTTAAGAGAGGACAAGACGAAGCAACCTCATTATATGCTCTCCTCCAGAGCAAGTGAGGACTTGAAGCTTGGGCATGAGCAGATCAGTTCAAAGCTTAAATGGATTAGTCCAGCTGCCTGAGCATTTAATATCTGACTCTTCCATTGCCACGGAGTTTACTGATTTCACTAACACACACACATTTTCAGAACCGCTTGTCCCATACGGGGTCACGGGGAACCGGAGCCTACCCAGTAACACAGGGCGTAAGGCCAGAAGGGGGAGGGGACACACCCAGGACAGGATGCCAGTCTGTCGCAAGGCACCCCAAGCAGGACTCGAACTGCAGACCCCCTGAAGAGCAGGACCCGGTCCAACCCACTGCGTCACCGCGCCCCCCTGATTTCACTAACATTTCTGGATTATAGATAACTGTCATGCTATATCCTGCCAGTCATAAATAATGACAGTCCTTTGCAACATATTTCAATCATATCTTTAACTCAGTCACTAACATATTAAAAAGATGTCATCATGATAAGTATAACCCCTTTAGTATTATAATATAATTCATCAAGCACAGGGGCGTGGTGCCTCAGTGGGCTTGGCCGGGTCCTGCTCGCTGGCAGGTCTGGGGTTCAAGTGCCGCTTGGGGTGCCCTGTGACGGACTGGCATCCCGTCCTGGGTGTGTCCCCTCCCCCTCCAGCCTTACGCCCTGTGTTGCCGGGTTAGGCTCCGGCTCCCTTCGACCCTGTATGGGACAAGCGGCTTCAGCCGATGTGTGTGTGTGTGTGTGTATAATTCAACATAGTGGGGCAGCAGGTAGTGCGGTGGTTCAAGCAGTCATAAAAAAACGGCTCAAGAAACCCTCATTTGAATCCCTCTCCTGCTGTATTAGCATTGAGAAAAGTACGTACCCCGAACTGATACAAAAAATATTGCTCTGTTGTAAAAATAAGTAAATAATTGTATCTTAGTAGAGCATATCTAACACTGTAAGTCACTTTTTGGCAAAGAGATAACATATACGTAATGTTGACAAATGTGACAAATTCTTGTGGCTCTGGCTGAAATGTCCAGCAATAATTAAAAGGAAAATTCAGTACAGTTTGTTCAATGCAAATTGCCATATAGTGTAGAGTTGTCTATATTTCATTTCACCATATACTCTATTTATAAAAAGGTTTTTACAGTCTAAAGTAAAATGCCTTATTTATATTATTATTAATTTCTCTTAACCATAGCCATGTTAACAATGACAAGATTTTTTTCTCTTTTAATTCTTCAGTCTGCTCATTCCCACTCCCCCCTCCCCACCTTTCCTCTTGGGGTCTTAAATCTTAATTGCTATTTGTCACAATATTAGTGACAGGATTGCCTTGAGGCAGGGAAGTAAAATAATCTCTCACATTCCCCGGCAAAGCAGAACTTCTTAGCAGATAAAGTTCTTTGCTCCTAAAAGAGTATAAAGCACACAAAAATACAATTCAGTAGCTAGTGAAAAAAACAAGAACAAGTCCACAAACAAATGGATAACATGCAAAAATGTAATAAAGCATAAACATATATTGTATATGGATGTGCATGTGTATATATATATGTGCATATATATATAAAAATCACACAGCAAAAATCTAATTGTTTATATGGTTCAGAAATAAACATCAAACTGTTCTTTATTTTTGGTTTTGAGTATCAAGGGCTTTTGAGAATAACATTACTAAAGGCTAAAAGTTTATCTGCCTACAGTGAGAAGTGGCTTTTCGAAGTAAATGAGTCATAACATGTTGTGTTTGACTGGTGTCAGTGTTGCATCATGATGTCTGTGAATGTGGATAAAGCTTAAAGGAATTAATGCCCTGAAGTGAGTGTTCGGAAGTAACAGCATTTCCAGGAATATTACAGTCGTGCTTGAAGCGATCAAAAGTGCCATGTTTTCCTTTGGTCTTTAAAAGGGATTCTTACTCCCTTATATGGCCTTGTGTGTTTAGCAGAAGGTGTTGCAACGTTGCGTAATAGGAACGGAGCTATCACCACTAACGAAAAAATTAACGGAGGATTTGCTGCACTCGCTGATGTAGGACAGAAGAAACATCTGTTCCCCGGAAGAAATAATGGGCTACAAGGTCATGTGATGTGGGAGATGTGTTGCACACTTTGAATCATGATTGGAGCATATAATCTGGACTTTTCCGTCTTTACGATTTTATTCCCTGTCCTTTCAAACAATGAGCTAAAAATATGGAGGTCAAGAAATTGAGGTCATGACCCCTGTGTCCTCGATGGTAGTAATGGAATGTTGGAAAGGATCTTCTCACCAAGGCAGGCTCTGTGAAGGATGGACAAAGAGTAGATTGTGGAGAGGAAGTTGTAATCCTGGTTTAAAATGCATGCTTGGCGCATAATCATGGACACATCCCTGAAGTAATAGCAGGGCTGAGCAGAGATATATGTAGATAACTCAAGTCAGGAAGGGCCCACACCTACTGGCCCTGTGTACACAATTACTAAACGGGCAAGACAGATTTTAAGTCCCGATGTACGTCTTCTGTATTTGCTTGTGTTTTTCACGTCTACTTGTTGACCGTGTCTTACAGTCCTCATCACTGATGTGAGTACGTATGATGGCAACCAGGATGTTGCGGATGTCTTTCCCTCATTGTCTCTGACCCTCTCTTGACCCTCTTTCCTGTTTTCTTTTTTCCATGCAGGCTTGAGAAGATGATGGCAAGACTGGCTCTTCGCACAGAAAAAGATCTGAAAATTACAATTTTTTTCTAATCCTTCCCCTCCTTTTCACAGCGCTGTGGCTGAACCTTGTCTATCAATTACAAAGCTGCTTCGACTGTTCAGATCCTTAATCTGCAACGTGTTTCTTACACAGTAAGGAAGGAAAAGGAATGATAGGGTGTATAATTTGTAATTAAAAACACAATTTGTGAATATATTAAAGTTTTTTTTCCTTTTTCATTTCATTTCACAGTGGGTTTGGATGGGTCCTACTCTCTGGTGGGTCTGGGGTTCGAGTCCCGCCTGGGGTGCCTTGTGATGGATTGGCATCCCGTCCTGGGTGTGTCCCCTCCCCCTCCAGCTTTGCGCCCTGTGTTGCCGGGTTAGGCTTCGGCTCACCGCGACCCTGCTCGGAACAAATGGCTTCAGCCAAAGTGTGTGATTTGTGAAAATTTATTTTCATGGTATATTAAAAATAATATCCTAAAAAATGATACATTGCCTCAGTGGTCTCTTAAAACCTTGTTTTAATGGCAAGTAACCCTCATTACCTCTGGGCTGGACCTCACAAGATGAGCTGGTTAAATGAATCCTCATGACTGTGCGAAACACACCGACACACTGTGTCATGTGTCCATTTTCATCAGCTGCCCAAATATAGCATCATAAGTCATTCCTGCCTGGATGTGATTTTCCCCTTCCCTTTCTTATTTTTACCTCCTGCCGGTGAAGTGTCTTGCTGTCATTTTCCAGAGAGATTCCAGTGGTCTCCACCATCAACAGTAGCAAAAGCTGAAGATCTACACATTTTCAGGAGATACCTTTTTAATTAGCACTGGATATACCCCTGAAACATCAGGTGAGGTGACTTACTGTCCAAAAAATTTGATGAATGAAGCAACAGGGTGCTGAGATGGAACAAAAGCAACCATATCCTGCAGACAGAGTCAGAGGTATAAAAAAAGACAGCTTCCAGCTTAAACTGCAGTTAAAATTCATGACACATTCCAAAATTAGTTTTTTTTTCCTGTTGTATTCTAAAAGTTCCAATTTTTTTGTTTATTTGTATTATACTATTACATTACACATTGGGTGACACAGCGAGCGGTGCTGCTGCCTCACAGCACCTGGGTGGTACGAGAGGACATGGGTACGAGCCCCTCTCGGTCGGTGTGGAGTTTGCATGTTCTCCCTGTGTCTGCATGGGTTTCCTCTGGGTGCTCTGGTTTCTTCCCACAGTCCAAAGACATGCTGTTCAGGTTCACTCGTAGTGTGTTTCACTGATGTATGGATGAGTGACCCATTGCAAGTAGTGTATCTAGCAGTGTAAATCACCTTGGAGAATAAGGTGTTTGGGCTGATAACACTACATAGAGTTCATTGGAAGTCGCTTTGGAGGAAAACATCTGATAAATAAATGTAAATTAAAACTAATACACAAACTTCAGTTCTACTAATTCAAGATACTATGTTTACCCGAAGTGAGAAAGTATATTTCTTTCTGTTGTTGGGAGAGTGAAAGACAACCGGTTTACTGTGAGTTTTCTCTTGCCTTTGTTTTGCATCATTGCAGCTCTGTCCTTCAAGGACAATGACATATTACACATTAAAGGCAAATGCAAAGGGACATAAGGGGTAAAAAAAGAATAAATAAAGCTCAGAGCTTTCCAAATGAATGTACACCTTGACACAACATATCACTCCACGCACATCGCACTGGCCGGAATTTTGCACATCCAGATTTTTGCAGTCATTTCACTTATCAACCCTCCATAACTGTTTGGGACTGTATGTGCACTTGCCTGAGAGGTTGCCTCCCCTGGTTGAGAAGCCTAATTGATTCAAGTATGTAAGAATTCTTAAACATTTTGGGTCTACACTCTATGACTCTGTACTATCTGAAGGCGTAACAAGATATTTGCTGGGTAGCACATCTGAGGGATCAGAAGAGATGCTACGTGCAACTCTCTTCATGCTCTTCTGGCAAGCTGCCAAAAAGAGCTGCTCAAGAAGATGACCCACAATCTTAGAAAAAATCTGGAGTACTTTGAACGATGCGCTCTTAAGTTTAACAGAAACACAGCCATACCAAGTTGTACCATAGTATTGCATGATGTTTTGGACCACTGATGTGGAAAACTAAAGTAAAATCTGATTGCTGGCCACAAAAGATCTTAAAGTGCAGAGGAAGTAAATGTGTTACTATAACTTATTGGAGATATACTCAATATGTGTGTTCCATGACAAAGGTGTATCTATGTGTACCCCAAGGTATGTGTCTAATGTAACTTGTAATCTCCCCATTACGGGTCTTAACTGTTAAGATCCACAATGAATGACATTTTGACATTGAATGACATTTTTGTAAACCTTGCACAGTTTGTTTTTCAGTTCTGAATATACTGGCATACCTCTGAATTAGGGTAGTAGGCCTCATTTTATTGTAATGGCGCTGAGGAGAGTTGTACCAGCGTCATGTAAATAGTTGATATTGGTGTTCATGTGTGTACATAGATGGGGGTACGGTGGCGCAGTGGGTTGGACCACAGTCCTGCTCTCCGGTGGGTCTGGGGTTCGAGTCCCGCCTGGGGTGCCTTGCGGCGGACTGGCGTCCCGTCCTGGGTGTGTCCCCTCCCCCTCCAGCCTTACGCCCTGAGTTGCCGGGTTAGGCTCCGGTTCCCCGTGACCCCGTATGGGACAAGCGGTTCTGAAAGTGTGTGTGTGTGTGTGTGTGTGTGTCTTGTATTGATTGGTTCTCGTTTGATTTACGTTCAGTGTTTGACAGTGGGATTCGGGGGAGTTCTGGGGGTAACCCCTTAACCATGGGTCACAGCAGGGGTCTGGGGGGGTGACCCAGGGGGATTCTTCAGTGTTTTGTACCACTTGTACTGTCTGAAGCGTCTTTGTTAAGACAGCTGGCGAAAGACATGTACGCGCCTAGTAAAGAACATGTTCCTTTCACCCTGACTCCCGAGCCGGTTTCTAGTATCTCTATGGGGGACGCTACATTATAATCAGGTTGTGGATGGAGGGATTCTAATCATTTTGAGATTGAACATGAATAAAAATAATCGTTTTAAAAAGTATTTGTATTTTTTCTTAATTGTGCGTTACATATAAAGCGATATGTTTGATTCTTTGTGTTTCCACAACATGGATAACATTCATTTATTATTTATTTTTAACATTCTTTGAAATATATGCAAATTTGCAAACACTTAATTTAAACTACACGCAGAGTAACTTTGTGGATCACAAAATGTTTTTTCACTGAATGCACACTACAGAATAACCCATGGAATAATAAGATGAATACAACACTGAACGCTTCACCAACAACAGGCAGTCATGTTACTACTCACAGCTCAATACTTCCGCCTTGTGGCTTCAAATTTTGCAGCACTGCGGCGGCCTGCAAACTCACCAGACGTGTAGTGCTGCATGATTCGCTGGTTCGGATTTATCGATTCGACTCATTTTGGAAAAAAAAATTATATATCTTACATTTATAACATATATAACGCACAGGCAACGTTCACTACGAGAGTTCGTTGGAACACCAGCGCACAGCGAGAGGTATTGATGGGAACACAAGGAAATAATACTCTCGGTCCGAAGACCCCTTTTCCTCAAGGACCTGCACCTCAAGCCAGCCTTGTCAACCTGCTTAACACCTGTCAGGCTTTTTTTCTTTAAATTAAATTAAATTAAATACACTCACCCCCTTCTGTTCCCTGTGAGTTCCCATAGCAGTGGAACAGTCCCATTTTACCCACAGTGCAACTATTTGCAATAAAACCATATTCCCGCTTAAACTTCCAGGAACGCAAGTCATTAGTATATAGAGTATATGTATATATAAATGTATATACACTGATCAGCCACAACATTAAAACCACTGACAGGTGAAGTGAATAACATTATCTCGTTACAATGGCACTTGTCAAGGGTGGGATATATTAGGCAGTAAGTGAACAGGCGGTTCTTGAATTTGATGTGTTAGGAGGAAGAAAAATGAATAAGTGTAAGGATGTGATTGACTTTGACAAAGGCCAAATTGTGATGGATAGACGACTGGGCCAGAACATCTCCAAAACAGCAGGTCTTGTGGGGTGTTCCCAGTATGCAGTGGTTAGTACCTACCAAAAGCGGTCCAAGGAAGGACAACTGGTGAACCGGCAACAGGGTCATGGGTGCCCAAGGCACACTGATGCATGTGAGGAATGAAGGCTGGCCTGTCTGGCCCGATCCCACAGAAGAGCTACTGTAGCACAAATTGCCGAAAACATTAATGCTGGCCATGATGGAAAGGTGTCAGAACACACAGTGCATCACATTTTACTGCATATGAGGCTGTGTAGCCGCAGAGTGCCCATTCTGACCCTTGTCCATATTGAAAGTACCTACAATGGGCACGTGGGCGTCAGAACTGGACCATGGAGCAATGGAAGAAGGTGGCCTGGTCTGATGAATCAAGTTTTCTTTAAGATCATGTGGACGGTGGGTGCGTTTACATCATTTACTTGGGGAAGAATTGGCAGCAGGATGCACTATGGGAAGAATGCAAGCCGGTGGAGGAAGTGTGATGCTCTGGCCAAAATTCTGCTGGGAAACCTTGGGTTCTGGTATTCATGTGGATGTTACTTTGACACCACCTACCTAAAAACTGTTGACGACCACGTACTCGCCGTCATGGCAACAGTATTCCCTGATGGCAGTGGTCCTACCACACAGAAAAAATTGTTCAGGAATGGTTTGAGGAACATAAAGAGTTCAAGGTGTTCACTTGGCCTAAAAATTCCCCAGATCTCAATGCGATCGAGCATCTCTGAGATGTGTTGGAGAAACAAGTCCGATCCATGGAGGCCCCGCCTCGCAACTTACAAAACTTAAAGGATCTGCTGCTAACGTCTTGGTGCCAGATACCACAGGACACCTTCAGAGATCTTGTGAAGTCCATGCCTTGACGGGTCAGAGCTGTTTTGGCGGCACAAGGGGGACCTATACAATATTAGGCAGGTGGTTTTAACGTTTTGGGTGATCGACGTATAGTAGTGCTCTGGACTTGCATGGGGCAAAGAAGGAGAAATTGGCAACATTTATTAGGAAAATTTTTCAGAACACCAGCACACAACAAGAAATTTAAGCATGAACACGAGAAAATAATGCTCTTGATCTGAGGACCTCTTTTCATTAAGGACTTTAGCCTTCCCAGTTTGCTTATCACCCCTCAGGCTTTCCTTCCTTTTCCACTGGCCAACACAGTCACCCCCTTATATTCCCCATAAGTCCCCCCAGCAGTTGAACACAATTCCATTTTACCCACAATTCAACTATTTACAAAAAAGCCATTTTCTTGGTAACACGGCTCGTTACAATATGTTTAATAGTTTTGTGATTAGAAAGGCCTTTATTCACCATCTTCTGCAATGTAAATGTTAATAATTTTGTGTTTAGAAATTGTAGAATAATGGATAAACCTTTATGCAGCTACTCACATAATGTATACTGGTTAGTATGGTGGAATGTAACAGATTAACTGTGCTTTAGAATCACGTGTCTGCATCCTAGCCTGTCCTGTTGATGTAATGCACACATTGTATTTTTCTCTGAGATGTGTGTCGCTTTGGAGAAAAACATCTGCTAAATGAATAAATGTAAATTGTCCACAGGTAATGTATACAGAAATGAGGAGGAAAATAAAATGACTAACTGAACCCCTTCCAGAATCCATACACGAATAAATGTGCTACATTGTCAGACATAAAAAAAATTTATTGTCTAACTGTTTTGACAGCATGTAAAAAGCAATCTATCGTAAAAGCACATACACTAATTTCAGTGCATTACATAAACATTTCAAAACAGTGCAGATGACGTGACTGCTTCAGAATTGTGTGAAATTTATTTTACACATTTTTACAAATATTTATTTTTTACATGCTCTTTGGAATCTTCTTATGAAGCAGTCTACTTATATACAATTTATTCTCATTGTGAAATATGACTGTGCAAATAGAAGACATACAAAACATGTGATTAAAACCATGAAACAAACTTAGCCATATAGAGGTATTAGGAATACAATTCCTCACTTAAATATCATTCATGCATTCTTTAAATGTGTGTCACCTCAAGGTGAGAGAATCAGGACCATTTTTTTCTATTGGAATTAATAAAATTAGCTTGGTTTTCTTGGCATATATTTCAGTTTGATAAAATATGTATGCCTAAAATTGAACATTCTGTGCAAAAATATACATGACAAAATGAAAATACAAAAATTAGCAACAGATCAATTAGAGCACTTTGACTTGTTGGCTTTTGTGACTCTACGTTGCTGCATCAATACTCATCTGTGTCATGTCTACATTTTTATGCCACTAACCTCAAGATCATAGAAGCTGTGGAAAAAGCTGTACTGCAATGGTGAATTTTTTAACTCCATAGCCTGGATTGTCTTCTTTGTGTCCGAGACAATACAGTCAGAAAGAAAATTCTTCAGTCTGATTTTTCTCATTTCAGAATGAAGGCCTCAACTGATAATTTTGAAACTAAGCAGATCTACTTGTAAAGAAAAATTTTAAATACTCACAAAATGAAATACTAAGCATGTAACATTTTAATTCTAGGTCATCTGAAAGGTAAAGGAGCTTGCAGTGATGATACCGACTCCTTGAAATGATGTAAATTTTGCCTGGCCTGTGTCACTTTCGAATTGACTTACTTGAACTTTAAACACAAGCTGTTTAATTACATATTTATGACTGTACTGATTTTTGACACTTTTCTTAACTAAATACTCCTCTTTAATAACTTAGGAAAAAGTGAAGCTGAAAACTAAGCTGCAGCAGCTGCAATGTTCTTATTGCTAACCAGCAATAGCTCCATAATTAAAGTAATTTCAAATAATGCAATAATTTTTAGATTAGCACAATTCTTGCAAACAGAACGTGTACATTTTCTCTGTACAAAATATTCCAACTTCATTTGCCAAAAATTAGGAGGAAAAAGTAGTATTCCATTCCTCGGGGATATAAAATGTTTTTAATCCCTTGCAGACAACTGCATTCTTTTTGGTTGAGGTTACCCATGCAAGCATAATATGTACACTGCACTGAGGCATAAGTGAACAGTAGTTTTCCATTATCATGCCATCTTTTTTTTTTCTATAGAAACATATACACCTGTCTGCAAAATGTAGCTGTTTCTCTGACAGACTAAGCTTGTATGATACTAAGCTTGTTGATACCAAGTATGACCACTTACGCGGACCCTTCTTGAAACACAACAATTCTCACAACATTGTGTCTACGGGTGCACACACACACACAGTGTTAGGCCATGTTGCTACTGTTAACAGATTCAATTATTCCATTAGTCAGTGTTTCAGGGAAAATGCTCAATTTCTCTTTCAATAACCGTGTCCATTTGTAGTATTGTAACATTTACCTTGGGTCGGTTGTTTCTGCCGTTTCGCCAGACTACCTCTTTGGCCTACTAGGTATCGTTTCCTCACTGCCAAACAGAAGCAAGCCCTGTGGACTGGCTTTGTAGGGCATCATGGGAAGTGCCCATCTTTTTTGGGGTGTATACCAGTACGACAGGGGGGTTCAAATGTGTTGGAAACTCTTGATAGCAACTGGAAGTGTGAAATGTACATTTATATCTGTTTTTGGATATGTTATATGCGTCCAATGAATGTCTATAGTGTATTTTTTTTGGTGTGTTTTATGTTCTTCTGGGTTTTGTATGGCCATATGTACTCTGGTTTTAAATATGGTATGGTCTAAGAGGTCAGGGGTTTGTAGCAGGTAAGGTGACCCTGAGTAGAAGGAGGAAGAGGGCAGGCCTTGATGTGGAAGCTGAGAAGTTATACAGTGTTTGCATGTTGTGTGTTATGTTAGTGGTTTGGACTTGTACATGACCTATGTTTTGCACGAGGACATTAGGACATTAGTCTCTCACTGTCTCTGTGTCTACAACTTTTCCATCTGAGAAATCAGTGAACCTGATGTTCTTTCTTCCCGGCAATACTACGTTCACTGAGGAACATTGCTGTGACACAGATCTGTTTTAAGAGCCTCATTTTCATACATCCAATACTTGTTCATATAAAAATAATTTACCAACATGTTACAAAACCTTTGTAACCTTCCTAGCATGATTTGATTATTGCTAAGGATATACCCAAATCTGGGAAACTTGTTTTACTAAAACATTGTACAATGTAGCATTTCACATAGATATAATTGGAATTTACAGTGCTGTTACTTAAGGGAGGAAAAAAAAAACAAAACAGAAAAAAACTACTGATCACTTTTTAGAAAATGTTTCTACTAAACCAACATGTATTAGTGCTGTCCTTTGTTATTCTTTGTCATGAAGCTGTTCTTTTAAGTGAAACATGGACCTGAGAAGGCTGGGGCACAAGTCTGCCATGTGGACTCCTTACTAATCTTTCATGTCCTCCTTCATCTCTTCCATGGATTTTCTCTTGAAAAATCCAGCCTTTGCAAAAAGACATTTAAGACATTACACATTACAGAGAATTACTAAAAAAAATCTCATCTCAACATGTGGGTGTATATATAGTATGTGGGACTATATTACAGCACTGGTTCCACTTCATCACCTACTTTAACAAGGCATGGCATTGACAGGTCAACAGTATAAATAATGTACTTTAGAAAGTAAACTGTATAACACCTGAGTCTCTCTTCATGCTATTCCGCCAGTGACCCAAGAAACAATGGGATTAAAGAAAAGATCTGCCAACATACCTTCCATAATATTAAAATGACGAGTGCTAATATGAGCAATCCGATGAGAATGCTCACTATGATTATCCATAGTGGTATTCCACCGAGGGACTCCTTTGAAACCTGTATTTTCACCTGTGATCAGAAGCAAGTCATATATTACTGTTCATCAGAGCTTACATGAGGCTGGTTGGACATCATTGCACATCTGTCACCCAACATAGGGCAGACAACTTGGAACTATCAAAAGTACGAAGCTGACATTATTGATTGACATGCAAGAGATACGGAAATGGTGTAAGTAGTACGCGCTCACATCTCTGTTCTCATTGTCCTTGCTGAGCACAAAAAGAGAAGCTGGATCCTTGTATGCCAGCGCAGCTTGAACAGTCAGCTGCAAACTGGAGAACTCTGCCTGTTGGTAATGTCATCAATCAACAAACCAACCAATTTGTCAGATAAAACCTTATATGTTGGTCAGGCAACTTACAGAGTCATTAAGTTATATAATCAACTAACCAATCAACTCCCAGAATAGATTAATAATATTCTAAATGTCTAAATTTTAAAATAAATGCATTAAGAGACAATTAGAGTGTTTAATGCAGTAACGTGAATGTTTTGTACTCTGAAATTCACAACATATGGTATTGTCCATGTGAAATGACCTTTTGCTGTAACGGCGGAACATACTTTGATAAAAGTGGGCTTCCAGACCCTGAAGGTGATGTTAACTTGGCTGATGTTGCCATCTTTTATTGTGCAGTTGAAGGATTTACACAGGGGATGCTTACATGCCTTGAAAGAAAAGAATTGGGAGCATCGGGTTACTGCTCGGAATGAGCTGCAATTTGCAGAGGTCTGAGGCTTGCAGTGGTGAAACACGTCACCCCCAAGACTGAGAGGAAATATATCTCACCGTGGAGATATAGCTCACGTTTTTGGAGCTCCCCACAAAACCTCCACCCCCAACATCAAATGCCTCACAGGAAGTGCGAAAACTCACCACAAGGAAGTTGCTCAAAGTTTCCTTCTGGGGATCTGGCCGGTATATGTTATTTGGACTTATTTTCAGTTGGTTAACAAGACTACGATCGCATATCACATTCTGTAAGAGGAAGAAACGGCAGCAGTATTTACAAAAAACACGTGGTGATAAGTGGTAATACCAAGACAATGCACTCAAGTTAAATGACCTTAGTAAAGATTAATATTGCTGTAATCCCAGCTGTAATTGTTCTGGACAAAGACAGGGTGGCACTCTCAAACGTAGTAAACAACTAGTTTAACTGGCTCAGTACGTGGATGTGTTTTGGCTAATAGTCTTCATCAGTGTGCATGTACACTACATGATGAGACACATGTACCATGGACAGCTGGAAGTGTAGTGGTTAACGCTACTGTGCCTGGATCCACAGGTTGCAGGTTTGATTCCCACCTCTGGCTGTAGTACTCCTAAGCAAGGTACTTACCATAAACTGCTCCACTAAAACTACCCAGCTATGTAAATAATTGTAAGCTTAATATTGTAGGTGGTTTTGGAGAAAGGTGTCAGCTAAATGTGTACAAAGCAAGTGACCTGTTTTGGTGCTATAATTATAGACAAGCGGCTTATTATAGAACAATAGAAATTATAGTCAACAAGGACAGGATCTAAATGATAATAATCAGTGTAGCAGTAATAATGGTAGCAAAGAAAAAAAATCGAAGACTGACTTTAAAAACTTTAAAGATATCTCTGCACTGAGAACATAATGTGAAGTTTATGTATTGAACCTCCTTTTGTAACAAATATGTGTCCCTGTCACCACCCCTCTTTGACAACTAGACTATGTCAAGGCCCATAAAACTGAGACCACCCACCTCATCTCTCCCTTTATTACTGTCTGCTATCAGGCATCTTTAATATGTTTTTATGAGTCAGTTTGTTTTCCATAATTTCTTTGTTATATTACCATTATTGTGAATTTTTATTTTTATACTTTTAAAGTATATACATTTTAATTTTCCAAGTTAATAAAAGGTAATAAAATGGACTGTCCATATTGTACCCTGCCTCATTTTCTGTATTTCCAGAATAGCCTCTGGACTACTGCAACACGCTGCATAGGATGAACAAATGATAAAATTGAAATAACTAGACAGAAGTCTTATGAGATTTTTTAAAAAATTTGCTGTAGCTTCATCTGGGGTTGGATGCCTTGCATTAATAAGCTTTAATTGATTGTGATGTAGTAGTAGTAACAGAAGTCACTTAGGATTTCCAAACAAATTGAATTAGATTTCCCTTCTCAAATGCATTCATAAGTAGAGGACCCACAGTAGTTATATTTTCCAGTAGAATTTGTGATATGCAAACACGGTACCCAGAAAATAGTGCACTAACCTTGGAGAAGGCCATTTTTACCAAGTAAAGTAGAATATTTTCCATTTTGGACTTATCAGGATAAGTAATCATTAATGTCAGAGGAGGAATGGGCTGACTGATTTCTTTTTTAATCTGTGGACCAGAAGACACATCACACATCATTAGCTTAGTAACATTAGTTTAAAAGCATGAATAAACTATTATCCATTAGCCACTGAAACTGAAGTTGGTTATTTTAGTACGACACAGTGCTTTGTGGCTCTTACCGTGTAGCTAATGATGACTTCATTTCCAATTACACTTGTGTCATTGAATTCACTTGGGTACTTTTCTCCTTCTTTGACAATAATGTGGTCTTCCTTCATATATCTGACCCTAAAAAACAGAATTAGATGATATGATTAGCAGAGAGTTCAAATGTTTTCAGGGACAAGATGCAATATTAATGATTGTTACGCCCTGTGTTGCTGGGTTAGGCTCCGGTTTGCTGCAAACCCGTTTGCGACAAACGGTGTCAGAAGATGTGTGTGTGTGTGTGTGTGTGTGTGTGTGAGCATGAAGAAATACAGATAGCAAAATGTCCTGTGCTGCAGTTTCACTGGTGAGCATTCTCTAAAGGAACAGTGAATAAGTTAGGAAATGCTAAGACTCACGCTGAAAAGCTTAGGCCAGCCTCGTACTTCACTGGTATGATTATTTTCTTCACATTGTCATGAAGGGTGGACTCTGGCTCTTCACTGTCACTGTTAGATGGAGATATGAAACACAACAAGATGACATATTGAAAGCACAGGCTTCCCTTGCATAATGTTTGTAACTCATTGCTGAAGATCTTTAAGAATTTCAAGAACTTTAAGATCATGCCTGGATAAACCTTCACAAAGCTACTCCTGTAATGTAATGTAAATGTTTATACATATCTCAAAAAAAAGAAGAAATTACTAGGAAGGTGATTTGGAATCGTGAATACTTGTATAAAGTTTTATGCAACTACTCGTGTGATGAACATTGACTTATACATTACTTAAGAATCACGCGTCTGCATATATGTATCTTTTTCTCCTAATGAAATGTACACATTGTATTTTCTATGAGATGTACGTCGCTTTGGAGGAAAGCGTCTGCTAAATGAATAAATGTAAATGTAAAGATCTGCTTGTAATGTGAATTCTTGTGAAAAGAACTATTTTTTTCGCCATTAATTTAAATCGGGAAAAACACTGGGTTCCTGAACCACATTTTTTTCACAGTTTTGTTCACCAAAACACAGCATTCATTTTAAAGAGAAAATTTAATTGAAAAAGTCCAAAGAACTGCTCTGTACACCTTTAAATTAAGCCTGAAGACGAGAAGTCCAGAATTGCTTAAACATAACATATTTGCATGCTACATTTTTTTTCTGTCACTATTCCCTCATTGTTTATCTTACTATTATTTTCTCCTTTTATTTAGTTGTTTTATTGTATTGCTCCTGAGAAACGCTGGTTCAGCAGGTGCCCTATGGCTCCTGGGCTGTTGGCTTCACATACTGCTGGGCCAGGCTTATATCTGGCTTAATCTGTGTGGAGGCAGTAGGGTCTATCTTTGTTTCTCTAGGTTTTCTGTGTGCACATGTTTCAAGTGAAGAGATGACTCTGAATCGCCTACAGTGTGTGAGCAAACGAGTGAGTATGGTTGTGATGTACTGCCCCCCGATCCAGGCTGTGTCTTATACACTATGCTTCCAGGCTAGGGTCCGGGTCACTGGTACCTTGCCTTGGCCAAGCAATTAGTGATAGTGAGTGAGTGGGTATGAATGAGTATTTTTTTATCTTTTGTTCTTTGATTTATTCTTTTATTGTAATTTTTAACATTTACATTCATTTAGCAGATGGTTTTCTCCAAAGTAACATCTTTTTAGATGTTCATTTATTGTAATTGTGATATTTGTTGTATTGCTTATGAGTTGTAACAAATATCCTTTCTCTTTATTGTAAAACAGTTTTAGAAACTGCTTTTAAATGTACTGCTTACTCACTAACTCTCATTTAATGCTTAGACATGAAATTTAAACTTGCTTAATTCAAGACAACATGACAAATAACATCCTGTCATACTCAACCAACTCAATCAATCACAACTACTGATTAATATCAATCTAATAACGAGCCCCAGGTGCGGCCAATTTGAAGTAAATCAAGAGATTTTCAGACACTCAGCGTACGTTTTCATTTCTAATTCTGACAACGCTGACTACTGTTTTGTCTGATATGCTGAGATTTGCAATTCTACATTCAGAATGTATTACAGATTATGAAATTGCTTTATTGTGCAGGAACAAGGAAAAAAATCATACCTTGTTACGTGGACATTAATCTCAATGTTCCTGAGAACATGTCCTGGATTTACTTCAAAGTGGATTTTAAAGGATTCCTGTATAAAACAAAGAAGAACGACAAATATTTCAGTGGGATAATACTAAGGTATAAATAACAAAGGTTGAATTATACTTTAATGTAATGTAGGCAAGGGGGGTGCAGTGGCGCAGTGGGTTGGACCGGGTACTGCTCTCTGGTTGGTCTGGGGTTTGAGTCTCGCTTGGGGTGCCTTGCGATGGACTGGCGTCCCATCCTGGGTCTGTCCACTCCCCCTCCAGCCTTACGCCCTGTGTTGTCGGGTTAGGTTCTGGCTCCCCACGACCCCGTATGGGACAAGCGGTTCAGACAATGTGTGTGTGTGTAATGTAGGTGAACTAAGCTCACAATAGTGAAACCAGTATTGTTACCTGTTCATCTGTTTTGAGAAATGGGAATCCCACAGCACAGGTCAAATTACCTACATTCGATTCACAGTCTCTGTCTCTGGGCTGCCATGGCAAAAGAGAAAAATGTCATAACTCTCAGATCAGATGCCAGTATCAGTGTCATGTTTTTTAAATATTTTAGTCATTTTAGTTAAATAAAGTAATACATTTCAGCTAATTGCACTCTAGTGCCAAAAAGCTTCAGTAAGAAATTTCTACCGTGTCAACAGTTTTCTAAAAGATTAGGAATTAAAAAATGAATTACTGAATTCAACAACATATACAGCTGCTAGTTAAAAATTAAGATAGGAAGCAATAAGATATGAATAAGCCATACCTCAACTTTCACGTAGTTGACATTCTTTGAATGACTGAGTATAACTTTTGTATTGTATGCGCTGTCTTTGCGATTTGTAATATTAACTTGAACATTGAACTTTTCTTGATTTGCCTTTATAATAAGGCTGAAAACAAAAGGAAAATGTCATCAGAAAAACAAGACACATTCATTTTCATATATGGATTCTTATTCATGATGTTTCTTTAGACGATTACTATCATGTTTCATTCATATGTTCACCACTGGGAGGTGCAAGAATGATATATGTAAAATAAAATCCTAAAAGAAATGTGTGATTAGGGATCGCTATAAAATATTGACTCGTTTTGAAACTCAGAATAGGTTCTTATGTTTTCATAAATTTTTAAAAATGTACTATAATGAAATACAAAGTATATTAGTTACAGTAACATACATTACATGAATAGCTGTGAAATCCACAGACATGGGGCTGGTTTTCCAGGCATGCATTAAGCCTAGTTTTGGAATCAATATGCAGTATATTCTCCACAGGAAATTACTGTTAGTTTTTGACATGGGTTAATCTGTTTCAAAAAATCTCAGAAGGCAATAAAGGCAGTGTTTATGGAGTTCCTATTTAAATTTAAAAATAATACTTTGTTATATTTGCTGAAGCATCAAGTTGGAGATCTGTGATGCATTTTTCATTGTTTCCACAGTCCACCAGTGGAATCTGAAAGAAAAATACTTCTGAGAATACATCCATGAATCTTAGAATGATTTAGCAACACATTCGTTCAAGGCAGAACAACACTATTTTTATAGGAGTATTTGAGGCCAAATACTTTTGGAAGGACACATACTTGCTTTTGAGACTAGATTTTAACTTGATGGTTAAAAAAAAAAAAAAAAATTGTAATATTAAACAGAAAAATTGCCCCCTTAACACCTCTGCAACTTTTAAACCAATTTAGCCTTTCTGTCTGTCAAAGTCCAGTGTTCATGTACAATAAAGAAAGGCTGAGAGAGAAATTTTCTTTAATTTTGTCGGCAGACATTCAGAATTCTGTCGAGACTCATTTGGGATATTGAGGACTGTGATAAACCATGGTCAGGTGAAATATTTTTATGTTTGCTCAACAGAGTTCCACTACCACTAAACTCCTTTACTATACTACAATGGGAGAAGGAAGTGTCCTTATAAACTGATTATAAAGAAAACTGATCATGTCACTAAAATATATATTACAGGAAGAGGATTCATTTGTTTCATGTTTCATATAATTTCAGTGACAGATAAATATTAAAACACCTAAGATGAAATACTTATAGACAGTTAGTGACATTCAATAAAACTACTTGACTGCAAAAGTCAGTGCTACTAGAACAGTAAAGAAATATAATGTAACCTACTGTCTTGTTGAGAGAAGTTGGTAAATCCCCATCCAGCACTGGGCCTTCATCTTCATTTACTAAACCAAATATCAGTGAGATCATAATGGGGTCTCTGAAGTCCAGCTTATCCTAGAAGAACAGTTCAAATGTAAAAATGTGCTTCAAATTATTAAAACATTAATGTTGATGATTTGGTACCAATACAACATGAAATTTATCTAACAATGCCTGTCATACTGTATTACTAACACTGCCAGTTGCTGCCATCTTGCCCAGGGTGAACCCTCATTGGCCTAGCCCTCTGTGCTACTGGGATAGGCTCCAGACAACTGCGACCCTAGCTTGGACACATCATGAATAAGAGTGATATCATCTGGTAGCATCAACAGAAAGTCATGGTGCAGTAACTGTCGAAAAATTGTCAAATCACAGCGCAGTCTGTCACATGGGAAATGTTTGATTTTCCCGTTCAACAGCTGCCAGCTATGTTTGCTGCTTGCTGAAAGTTATCCCCCGTGGAATGTGGAGTCTGGCTAAGGGAAACTGTGAGCAGTCCGTGGAGCTAAAGATTTTTCTTTGATCTGTTTTGCTCTGTTTTCAATTAAAGGAAAATTTTCCTCCAGTTTAAACGCTGTTGTGTTTGCCTACTTGTTTCACATGTTGTGAATTCTGAACATGAAGTATTACATGGTAATCTTTTTAGAAAAAAATGTAATGCCTTCAACTTGAACAGGGAAGATACTCTCAGAATACTGACCTGCCAAGAAACCTCTGCAGATTGGAACACACCCACTTTGGAATAGCAGCAAGATTTCCCAGAACTCTAGGCCATTTATCTAATGGCAAAGCCTGGGCAATAACCAGTCTGTAGGACATAGGCTGTGCTCAGAATAAGAGCTTTTCCTGTCTTTTCTGTATTAATGTGATATATGTCACAGGTGCTCTAACTAAATGAACTGGTCTCAAATATATAAGGTCTGTCCTACAACACTTGTGATGCTCAGATTTAGTTAATTAAGTGTTGCAGGCTGGCTGCCAACTCTCCTGGTGCAGTAGCTGTCTGGGAGTACAGGCTCATCTTTAATGCAGTGAAGAACACGTGGTTTTTCTCAACAGATCAGTACGTGTCAGTTAGAGCAACCGCCATGTGAAGACATCTCATGTACCGAGATAACCTCATGCAAGATATGTCAGCACTGTAATTCTGTGTGAGCTCAAATGCAACTGTAGAAGAGACACACAGAGCCAAAAACATGAGAAATACTAAGATGGAGAAACTGAAGGACTCAGAAGGAGCACACAAGGACCTTATGTTTAAGGTGTAAGGGTGCCGAAACCTCGGTTACTGGACTGCATGCTCTGTGATTAGGCGTGCAAGTAATTCTTGGGGTGTTATAGTAACAGGCTTATGCCCTGAGTGTATATGGTTTGAGTTACAGGTGAGGCCCTGATATCATGAAGAGTTTAGCCTAAACTGGTTGAGTTATATAAAGTTACTTTAAACAAACATGTCGGTTGAACAGCAAAATCAGAATACAAATTTTAGACACTGGCTCATGAAAAGGGAGAATGATTTACTTGCCAACATGTAGAAGAGATGCTCCCTACACAAACTGTCCTTGTTGGAGACCTGGGCTTTCCCCAGAACTTTCCTGTCTGTGGTGTTGGCAATCAGTCCTCTTGATGCTGCTCTTAGGGAATCTATTATCAGATTGTATTTCATTTCTGGAAAAAATACACAAATCCAAATTTAACACAATGCTACTGTATTTAGGGTTCTTTTCTAAAACTACTCCACAGTTATAATGGTTGAAATAAGTGTTATTAAATGTCAAATGTTAAATCTAATTTTATAGAAGAATGCAATGGAACAACAGAAGAGCAGCCTTAGCAACATGAGCACTGGCAAAAAAAAAAAAAAATGTGTCTTGAATATTGTCAATATAATAGTATCTATAAAAACAGATCAAATGAACTCCAGCATTTCAGAAGAATTATATGATGCAAGTCAACTGCTGTCTATTATGAGTGAAGTTAATAGGCTGGCTTGTTTTACAGTTTTTATAGGCAGTTAATTGAAAGTCAGTGCTCTTATCCTCAAATGGCCCAGCTAGTATTACAGAGCAATGGATTTACAAGATTTTGACCTTGTAGGCATGTTTTATGAAAATACAAAGCATTCAACAAGCTTTAGGTAATTTGTAGACTATTTGCCCAGTTACCTTCAAACAGCACACACACACACACACATTTTCTGAACCGCTTGTCCCATTTGGGGTAACGGGGAGCCAGAGCCTAACCTGGCAACACAGGGCGCAAGGCTGGAGGGGGAAGGGACACACCCAGGACGGGACGCCAGTCCGTCGCAAGGCACCCCAAGCGGGACTCAAACCCCAGACCCACCGGAGAGCAGGACCCGGTCCAACCCACTGCGCCACCGCACCCCCTCCTTCAAACAGCATTTTATATGAAATGATTTTGCATTTTCCATTCTTTTACAAGCAACCATTACTGTTACTGTATTGAAACATGTTTCCATGCATGTTTTAGAACTGTACATGTTCTGTTTATAGCAGTGACCCAAAGGTTGCTGGGTTAAATCCAGTAAGGGAAGTGCAAATCTACTGTTCATCTGGTACCCAAAATGAAAACAATAGCACTTAAAACTACAGCCTTCAGCCATAAACGACTAACCTGTCGAAACTCTATCAAAACGAAAATGAAATCAGTGTGTTCCACTGATGTATGGATGAGTGACCATTGTAAGTAGTATCCCGTCCTGGGTGTGTCCCCTCCCCCTCCGGCCCTACGCCCTGTGTTACCGGGTAGGCTCCGGTTCCCCGTGACCCCGTCTGGGACAAGCGGTTCTGAAAATGTGTGTGTGTGTGTGTAAGTAGTATATCTAGCAGTGTAAATCACCTTGGTGAATAAGGTGTGTGGGCTGATAACACTACATAGAGTTCATTGGAAGTTGTTTTGGAGAAAAATGGCTGCTAAATAAATAAATTAAAAGAACACTACTGTTAATGTCTGAATATTAACCAGGAATGGTAAAATCCAATTTAAAATTGGACTGGTCAAAAAGTTTTTTTTTTATAGGCAAAAAATCTCAGAAGATTGTGAAAGTGCCTCTTTAAATGCACAAACACCCTTTGGAGACTTTGTTTTGTTTTTGTGCACAACACACAACTAACGTGTTTTGACTAAGTACATAAAAGAAGGATTGAATAAACTAAGCTATTAGTTGTAGGCAAAGTAACAATTATCCACATGGGAAAGATGTGAATGTGGCTGTGTGAAAATCAGTCACAGAAATGAAGCTGAATTTAGCAGATCAGATGGCGATCTTCTAACACTAGTGATTAGACCATTCTAATTTTAATTTCTTTTCCAAATCAGTGGAATATGTCTATAAATAAAATAAAGATAAATTATGCCATACCTCATACTGGATAAGTAGCTACTGAAAATGAATGGATGGAATGAATGGAAATAGAAATAAGGAAAATCTTACCAGTAGTAAAGTCTTCCTTTTTTTCTGACTTAACAGTATATTCAAAACAGACCTGTATTTTCACACAGACTCTTTTCTTCCCACCTACTTCACATGATTCTTGTTGCATGTTTATTTTATTAGGCTGAAATGTCATATTTGCTCTTAATTCAGCAACATCTCTAGACCTGGATGAGAAAAAAGAAGAAAATAGACACATTTCAGCCTTTTCTAATGTAGCATTGAAATGTTAGTACTTTAATGTATATCTACAATTTGCTGTCAGTTGTGTGGTACTATTTCTGGGGGTACATTAAACCAATATAACCTCAACTATTTCTAAACATTTCTTTTTAATGTTACAATAAAATATGCCCTAGAAGAAGGAATGATTCCCACTGGGATTTTTTATGGACTATATCATGTGCCAGATATTTGTGAACTCCATCCTAAGGCCAAAGTTAGTTTGTTGTTAATTCTGTAAACAGGGAAGACAATCCTCAGCTTCCCAGTACCACTTCCTCTAGATGTGGCAGCCAGATGTTGAGGAACTGTCAGTCATGCTGCTTGGGAAACGATGAGAAGGAATGCTCTCCCCTGAGAACAAGTTCATGTTCGTTTTTTGCATGAAAACAACATAAGTCATAACATAATATTATTTCCGACAGGACTTTTTTTTTTAATTTGAGCTTTTAAATATAGTTTTGATGATACGTAATGTGTTGTCTGTTTTGCATTCCATTATAGTTCTACATTTAATATAGGCTTATTTTTTCAACCTTTTAGTTCCCTTTTGTAAATGATTAACATCTTAACCTTTATTGTTTCAGAAAATGTGGAAAAGTTGTAAACTGCTTTAATGAAAATTAAGCATTTGTGTTCCTTGATATCTGATTAGAGTTGCAGCTTATTAATTTACTGCTCTGTGGCATACAGAAGAAGTACATCATACCAGATAAACTTCTCTTTTACAGCAGGCTGACATGAACCTTTGAACTCTAGTCTAAGACTGAAGTCTATATATAAATAGCATACTGACCAGAAAAGGGCAGCACCTCCGATGCCTCCAATGGTAACATCGATGATGCCATCTCCATTTAAGTCAAGGACCCCGTGAATTGACTGACCAAAAAACTTCATTTTTTTCCCATCTCCACCAGAGGCTATTCGCTGAAGCAAAAATCAAAGATTATACGGGAAACACAATTAAGCAAGAATTTTAAGTTGTCTGGCATGATGGCACAGTGGGTACTGCTGGTTTCTCACAGCTCCTGGCCAGTGGGTGTGGATCTGGCTCTTACTGTGTGGACTTTGCATGTTTTCCAAGAGTTTATGTGGGTTTCCTCCCAGTCAACAGGGTTCATGCCAGGTGAAGTAGTGAATCTAATGAATCTGCAATGTGTATACGTATCTGTGCCTTCTAGGGTGTACCCTGCTTTAATTTCCATGTTTTCCTCTGCTTCACCTCTGATCTCCTGCTATCACACAGAGATCCCATCCCTTCACCTCTCCTACAGGCCATTTCCCCACAACTTATCTCTTTTATTTTCATGATCATCAACTCTTCTCTCTCCACTGGTTGTTCCCATCTGCCTCCAAATCTGCCCTCATCTCATTGCTATTACAGAAACCCTCTCTTGATCAAGACTTTCTCTCTTCCCTCTCTTGTCCCTCTTCTGTCAAAAACTCTGGAACGGTCAACCTCTAACCAGTTATCTCTATTCCTTGCCTAGAAGGATCTCCTTCATAGTTATCAGTCTGGATTCAATGTCAGACATTCCAATGAAACTGCCCTCCTTACAGTATCAGATTCTCTCCAGTCAACTACAGCCGCTTCCATCTCTTCAGTCCTCACTGACCTTGACCTATCTGCAGCATTTGGAACTGTCAAACAGTGGATTCTACTCCTCTCTTGGACAACTTGACATCAGTAGAGCAGCATTAAAATGGTTCTCTGTTGAGCTCACCTCCTCCCTGATCTCCTACCTGCTCGATAAACATGTACTATGTTATGTGTTTAGTAATTGGGAAAAAACTCTATATGCAGCTACTTGTGTAATGTTTAATGGTTCATACGGTGATATGTGACAAATTGGTGGTACTCAAGAATCATGTGTCTACAACCTGATCACTCCTTCTGTTGGTGTAATGCACTTTTACACTGTCTTGTGAGATGTATGCCACTTTTGAGAAAAGAGTCTGCTGAATGAATTCATGTAAATTTAAATGTAAATGTTTTCAGGAGAGGCTTCGGAACACCAGGACCCTAAGCTGGACAAGTGGTTACTTTGGAAATGATTTTGGAAATTTAAAAATTTGCCTGTTAGTTACACGGCTTATTTTCTAATTAAGATTTTTGCTAGTAGAATTTCAAAACCAGGAAGGTAGGAGCATTGGGTGACAAATAAAACTGTACAGCACATAGAATTTGGAAGATGTATGTTCTCTTAAGAATATAGTCAACGGAATACACTTTGAATCATGATATATACTACAAAAATTGTTACAATAAGAAGTACATATCTAAATAAACAAATACAATACTGCAGTAATTTGGACTGGTAAAGTACAGTTACCTGCACATATTTCTTCTTAAGGGATTTTCCTGCCCCGTGGTAGATGTAGACTGCCCCGCGATGGTCGTTCTCCAAAGGAGCCCCTATCACCACATCACTGAGGCCATCAAGGTTTAGGTCACTGACTGCGGCGATGGCGGTCCCAAAGCGTGCCCCACATGGCTCATTTGTATTGTTCTTACAGGAGCTTGAGTGAGCAGTGCAGCAAGCCTGATCGATGGGTTTCAGCGTCATCTCGTGCTCAAACAATCCTTTCTGAGAACATGGCAGAAAATTGTTACACACTTGTCTTTGCGACGGGTGTACAAAGAATGTCCTATGACACTGGCACGTATAATTGTTCAAACTGTTCCAAAATGTGCTATATTGATCACTAAGCCTAACATGGACAGATGGTACCTTATTGAGTTTGTAGACATACACTTGACCCTGCTCGTCCCGCTCAGGGCCCATATACATTGGGGCCCCTACAAGAAGGATGTCAGTATAGGTGTCATTGTCAACATCAACAGTCTGAAGAACACTGCCAAAGTAGGAACCAATCTAAATGCAAAAGAAACCATTGAACAGTAAACATACTTTCCAAATACAGTATTATTCATTGTAATCACCTTGTTAAATGCATAGTTCCTTATGCTTGACTGCACAACTTTTAAAATTCTAATTATAATTATATTAATAGAAGACATATAAAAGACATGATTTAATGTCACACTTCAGTTTAGCATTGAAAGCATACCTGTTCTCCTTTCAGTATCTGCACAACTGAAATGTTCTTTCCATTCAACTTATATACAATGACTCGACCTGTGTGGTTGTATCGTGGTGCCCCAGCAATATATAACACCCCGTCAGGTGTTGATGCAGACTGGACATCATAACCTGGAAATGTTGATTTCAGTCTGAATGAATAAAATGCACCACATTGCCTAAGCTTACTTTTTAGACAAACGATCACAAGAATACACTGCATAACATAAAAGCAAAGAATATTATATCTTGCATACACTGCGTTTATCGTTTACACACTTGTTTTAATGCTGTAAGAAGTCCCAGAATTACATGCCTCACACAACAGGTTGAGTCTGTTGAATCTTAGCAATTTATTTGGTTTAGAGCCACGTCAGAGAAAGGTTTTGTTGAACAGGCCTACTTTTGTAAAACACTGCACAAACCATAAATGGTAAGCATGGCCACCCTTTCAGCTACTACATTATGTGTGTTTACAGTAGGTGCTGCAGCAGGGCTGGGACATTCATTTATCTCTGAGCTGATGATGGAATGAATGTGAACATTTCTTCCTGACACTTACCCATATACCCTGCCAGGCCTTCATACTTCTCAGTGTCATGATTGTGAAATGCATCTCTGCTTGGAACTACAAAGTTCTGTCCTGTGTATGTGACCACAGTTCCGTTCCAGTCGTATGCTCCAACAGCACCAAACATGACTCCTTCCTAAAAATAAAGCATAGATGACCAATGAAGGACACCTGATGATGGCAAACCCAGGAGAGGAAGAATACAACCAGTGCAATGCAAACCTACCCTAGATGTATGAGCACTGAATCCAGCTTGAGACATCTCCAGTTCAAAGGAAGTAGTGTGGTTACCTGATGTTGCTGAAAAACGTGGAATTTATGAGTAAAAATAAATAATCCATCTTCAGCAAATCAAATAAAAGCATTATTAATATTATATATGGCTATCAGTTTTGACAGGTTTTTGTAAGTCTACCAGCAACAATTTTAGTGGAAAATGACAGACTTCACAATTCACTTGTACTAGTATTGTATATACCATATCATTAGAATTAGTATGGTTTAATAGTATAGTAAAATAGGGAACATAGATGTGATCGCTGCACAATTCTCATTTCATTTGAATATGTAAGAGTTTATTATAATCAATAAGTTTATTTTATTCTTAATTATACCAGAATTTCTGATTTATCAACATTGTAAAATGTTCTTTGCAACTCACTTGGCAAGCAGTCATTCATAACCCCTTAAAAACCTCCAGAAATTAAAAAAAACATGTCATTAAAGCAGACTCTGCCATTCCCAAGCTTAATGAAAACAATGTCATCAAATTTGCAAGCAATGGCCCAAACCGTATGAAAATCTCCCTCAATTTAAACACAAATTGCTCAGCTTGTCCATCTGAGGGAGTCACTTACCTTCCAGAGCAAAGATTCTGCTTCCTAGGGTGTCAACTATACTGAGCAAAGCCACCTCATCTGAGACATTGAAGAAATGATCTTGGGTTGGCTTGCTTGCTGTTGACTTAATCTCGTCGATGAATTTCTTCACGTCCTGAACACTTTTATTTTGCCTGTTGTAATCCCCCAGAACCTGGAGTAAAAATGTTTGTTAGGCATTGTTGATTAATAGCTAATTTTATTAAGACACAAAAAGGTGTAAAATCTCACAGCTAAATTTTTCTTTTAAACCTTAGATATCCTTTTGCATAATTTCTACTTACAGCAATTGAAAACCTCTCTATGCCATCCTCATCACATTTTTTCATAACTTCTTTAAGTAGGTAGTTATCATGGGACTCTCCATCTGTAACGATCACCATAACTTTTTTCACTCCAGGCCGTGCTCCTCGCTCTGCTGTGAAGGCCTCTTTCCTATTAAGTAAGCAATAGTCACCAACACAGTCTGTACTGGAAACTACAATAGTACAAAATGTGAATGCATTTGAATGACCTTCATTTCTGCATTAATTATTTAAAACTCTTGCTTAAACAACACACAAACAATTGTAGTTCTTCTTGTTAACACATCATTTAAACATTCACAATTCAGGATGGAAAAGTATGTAAAGTACGTATTTAGTAACTGGTGGAGCCTCCTTTAGCAGCAATAACTTCTACCAAATGTCTTCTGTAGCTGCTTACCAGACAAACTGTTTCAGCTCATTGATATTTCGGGGGGATTCTTATATTAATACAGAAATCCAGGTAATTCCAAAAGGTTCACATACTTTTTCTTGCTGCTTTAGTGTGTCTGTATATTAAAGTACATGTATAATTTCCTAAACTCTACACTTCAGCAAAGATTGAAGAAATATTGAACAGAAAAGAATATATCACTGTGGCATGTCACAGACTCAAAATACATACAAACAAATGTATGTATGTACACTACATAGTTGCACACACTCCATCATACCTTCCAACACTAGTCATGCAATACAGACATAGGAACACGGTTCCACTGACCCAGGCCCTCCGCCTAATGCTGCTCATAAATCTTGTTCTTGCCATTTCTCAGCACTGGCAGCACAGTGGCTGCTGAGATCTACTTCAATATCTGTGTTGAATCTACATGAATTCTTGTTTTTCTGTGTTACAAAGATTGCAGATGTGCATAATGCTGTCACAACTACGACAAAAAGCTATTTTTGAATGGAATAAATGTGAAAGCAAAATTAAACTCCTATAAAGATGAAACACACATACACAAAAACTCAATGCACCAAACACATCCAGACCCAGATGGCATACGTATGCTTATTGTAGTGTTTATTATTGCTGTTGCTTAGCAAATGCTTTTTTCCAAAGGAAAAAAGGAAGAAGGAACTCACACAGCTTTCATCCATTTATAGAACTGGAAATTCTGGCAATTCTGGTTGAATACTTGGTTGGGAAGTCCACATCCCCACCACACTAGCTGCTAGTTTGATGTTTAAAGTATCTTTCCAGACAATCTCCCAAAAACTCCGGACTGAAACCGTAATTAACAGGTGTGAACAATAAGTAATTTAATCTACAGACCACTCAAATCATTGTGCATATGTAAATCAAAGGATCTTTGATTCCGCTGGTAGCTCCTACATAAATAATATCAAATCACGTCACTTGCACTACAACTCAACAGGAACAGTACCTCGCAGTCTCGATCGCTTGGAAAGTGTTTGTCTTCCTCCCCGTTCTCTGGAGAATTTTTGTGGCATTTTCCACCAGATCCTTTGTGTTGTTGAACTGGCTAAGGTTGAAGACGTGACCGACATCATCCCCATAAGACACGATTCCAACCTGACAACAAAGACAACGATATGACTGTGAGGTTCATCTAAGCGTAATTCGTACAAACCGTGACGGTTTCAGCAGCAAATGAAAGGTCTTTATATAAGGTAACCACCATGATTCAAAGCTGATGTCATTTTCCTTGCAAAGCCCTTGAAGCATTTACCAAGCCATGGAACATTCAATCTGCAAATAGCGTTTCATTAAATGTGACTGAGTTTTCCAATGACATGTGGACAAGGCCTATAATTTTGTTATTATATATTATATTATATTAAACGACTAAGATGTCAGGGAACGTTTAAGACCTGGACAGTACTACATTCAAAGCCATATTATAATAAAGCATACATTGTCTTCTTAATACCAAACACTAAAATGTAAAGCTCTTTCATTGTTACTGAACAAGCATTTAAAATACATACAAACTTTTATTTTTATCAGAAATGTCTCCAAGGAAAGTGTTGCAGTCTTTCAAATATGTATCACCTGGGATTGCGTTGGACCAACATCAATTCTCTGCAACAACTTCACTAAGAACTCTGTTACGCTGGACCATGGGTAGATGCTGTTGGAACCATCCAGTACAATGACAATATCTAGTTCTTTCTCACAGTCTGGAAAATACACAAAGAAAAAAAGGAACAATTAAGAACATTAAGAGTTAAAAAAAAAAATAGTAAAGGTACCACTTGTACACTCATATAATACTGAAAAAGTGAGCCAAGACTAATATTTTTCCTTTTCTTTTAATTGGAACATGGAGAAAACTTTAGATCTGGCCTTCTGTGATGAAACCATATTTGAGCATAACAGTAAAATACAATAATTTTATTTTATTATACTAAATGAAAACCAAGGTGTGCAGATGTGAGTGTTTATGATTCATTCTAGGCACTTTTCTATCTAGAGACACATGTATATTTTAGGGCCAGCAGCGCCATCAGTAGTGGAAAAAAGCTTTATTTATACAAATAGTGATAGCCATCTGTCCTGGTTTACAAAGCAGGACTTCTGAGTGGTGAAATAAAACTTTAAATAAAGTTTATTTAAACAATAGGAAAATATTACCCAGCAATACTTAAGCACGCCTCCTCATTGAGTGCTCCTTTATAGCCTTGAGACGTGTAAACAGGCCAGAGTTTACCTTGAGTCATAGCTTGCACCTTGTCTGGAACAGTCGACACGACAACCCTTTCCTAAACTGGAAATACTGGCAGTGGAGGCAGTGACGGTTTACACATTCTGGTATGTGCTTATGTACACTGGCCTGCCAAGGGCCCCAGCCATTGCCCGTTCCGGCGCAGAAGGAGGAGAGAGACTAGGAGACAGAGACAGAATGTGGGATGCTTATGGCACACATACCCTGCAGCGTTGGTGAGATGGAGTTGAGGACCTGGAAGGAGGCGCTGACGTTGGAACATATGCCAGTGGTATATTGCTGCTTCCCACACATGCGGGCGTAGAGTGGGCCGCAGGCCTGACAGTAGGAAATTCAGCAAACCATAATTAGAGTCTTACTGCATCCTGGCTATCCGACAAGGTCAAAGAATATCTCAGACTAGCAGGAAACCTGATTTTCAGGGTCAGTGGCCATGTTTAGATCACACTATTTGACATCTTAAGAAAAATCACAGAGAAAAGAAGCGGCATGTCCTAATAAGTAGAAACAAATATGCAACAAACATTAAAGCCATCTTTTTTCCAGAACTTCGTACAGCAGGTAGCGTACAGCAGTTAGTTTGTGTGTTTTCAATAAACCACACACACACACAGATATATACATACATACATACATACATGCTTACTATTGTGTAAACAATGCAATAAGTATTACTACAAGATGTTTTCAATAAGTTCCCATACCAGAAATCCTCCATTTGGGTTTGTTACCAGCGTTGTTCCCAGGGTCATGTTTTCCTTCACTTCATTTACGTTAGGAATTGTTGTGTTTTCTGCAGAAATATAGATAAATAAATCAAGTTACCAAATAAGCCCTGTGAAAAAAGAGGCAGTCGAGATTCTTTCACCAGTAATTCCCATGAACATAAAGTCCTTGATTTCCTACTATTCTAACAAGTGTGTATATTCTGATGTCGATTATCATGAGAAAACAAGATGAGAAAACATTGAAAATTTGTGGCCTTATACAGCCCAGCTAGAGAACAGTTGTCACATCCCACGGGGTCACTGCCCCTCCTGGTCAGAGGCGGCGCCACTCAGTGCCGCTAGCTAACGCTTACCTATCACCTCACAGTCTCGTAGGACATGGAGGTATAAAAGGAGCCAGCGGAGCAGAACTAGTCGCGGATTCTTAATCAGCAGTTCTCTTGTGCTTCGTTGGCGATTGGTAGTCTCTTGTTCCCTCAGTTTGTTTCCTAGGTGTGCATGTTCCAGTCCCGAGTGCCCGTCCCGTCAGTTCCTGCCTCTTGTTCTTCAGTCCTGGTCCATCGTTCCTGTCCGGTATTTCGTCACGTCTCAGGGTTGCGGTCAGACTCACAGATTAGCGTTTCACTGTTCACCGTAGTTCCAACACCGTGTGTGTTTCCTGGTCTCGTGTTTCTTGTTTCACTTCCACCGAGTGTCTTACAATACTCACCGTACACGTCTAACCTCACACTGCACGTGAAGTCATTATATATTTCGTCTGTGTTTGGACGTAATAGCAACGCGCGTCCGTGTCGGACTCCCGTCCGGACGCTACAGAAGAATCCGCCCGCTAGTATGACTTCAGCGGAATGGCGTGAGCTGGCGGATCTGACAGAGGCGAACCAAGAACAACTCCTGGTTTGCACAAACGCCGCTAGCCGCCTCACAGATCAGTTGGAGCGGTTGACACGACTCCTCAGTCACGGTGGGCGGGGCGCCGATCCGACCAGTTCGCAAACGCATGATGATTGGCGGACATGTCTTTTTGATCGTCTTTATGCTTCCTCGGGTCCTCGCGCGGAGCCCACGAGCCCTGTGCAGACCAATGGGATCAGCGCTACTGAGCAGCTGTCCGTTCCCTTCCAGGAGGCTTTGCAAGGTAGCAGAGGTGAGAACCAGAATTACACAGAATACTCAATCTCCAGTCCAGCCTCTCTGTTCCCAGGGCCCTACTCTCCTGAGTCACCCCCTAGCCCAGACAGAAAGACAGAGAGACAGTTCTTCCCCAGCACCAAGAGTTTTCAGGTGCGTTCCTGGTCTCCAGTGGAGAAGACATCCAGCCCCCGATTGTCAAGACCACTCTCTCAGGAGTTCTCGCCGGATTACCGGAGCAACTCCGGTTCCAGCCGGACCCCGACGCCGCCAGGGCAGCAGGTGCCCTACAGCCCTGTGGACAGTGAGCCGGCTCAAGCACGCAACCTTGTCAGCTGTGCAGGGCTCGAAGAACAGTGCGTCAGACAGGGAATAATACGACTCAGTAACGGGCGTTTGACAGAGGAGGAAAGGAGGCGCCGTTTTCTGCAACGCTTGTGCTTTTACTGTGGAGCTGCGGATCACGTTCAGGTTTCCTGCCCAGTGCGGCCACCCCGTGGATCCCAACGGACCGACTTACTGGTGAGTGATGTATCTCTCCATACCTCCCTGTTGACATTACCAGTTACAGTATCCTGGGGTTTCCAGCAGCAGCAGACGAAAGCTATGGTAGACAGTGGCGCTGCAGGGAATTTCATGGATCATGATATGGCCGCGTCCTGGGGCTTGCCCTGTGCCCGATGCCCAAAACCCCTGGCTGTTAAAGCTATTGATGGCGCTCCAATCGGGTCGGGGCGTGTAGAGCAGCGCACAGAGCCCGTTACTATGCAGGTAGGGCCACTCCATAAGGAACAGATATGGTTCTATCTGATTAAGTCCCCTGATAACCCCATTATTTTGGGATACCCATGGTTATGCACCCATGACCCTATTATCTCTTGGAGTGAGGGGAAACTGCTGTCTTGGGGACAGCAGTGTCCCAAACACCTGGAGACGTCTTGTAACTCCACATCCATAGAGAGCCCTAATGCAGATCTGCCCCTGCAGCTTCCAAGGGAGTATGCAGATCTAGTGGCGGTGTTTAGCAAACACAAGGCTGCAGAACTGCCTCCTCATAGACCTTGGGATTGTGCTATAGATCTTTTTTCGGGCACTACACCCCCTAGGGGGCGGGTATACCCTCTTTCTCAACCTGAACATCAGGCAATGGAGGCTTATATAACGGAGGCACTAGAAGCCGGATTCATCCGGCCGTCTACCTCTCCAGCTTCCGCTGGCTTTTTCTTTGTTGAGAAAAAGGACGGGGGTTTGCGCCCCTGTATTGATTATCGGGGGCTAAATGCCATTACTGTGAAGTACCCGCACCCCTTGCCTCTTATCACGTCGGCCCTCGAACAGGTTTCCGGTGCTACCATCTTTACGAAACTGGACCTTAGGAGCGCATATAACCTGATTCGCGTTAGGGAAGGGGATGAGTGGAAGACCGCTTTTAGCACCGCCCTCGGCCATTATGAGTACCTGGTCATGCCTTTTGGCCTGGCGAATGCACCTTCCGTATTCCAGGCTTTTGTTAATGAAGTACTCAGAGAGCTAATTAATCGCTCAGTATTAGTGTATCTGGATGATATCCTGATCTTTTCTCGGTCCCGTGAGGAGCATATTGGACATGTCAGGGAGGTGTTGCAAAAGCTGGCAGCACATAAGGTGTACGTGAAAGGGGAGAAGTGCCAGTTCCATGTGCACTCTGTGGATTTCCTGGGGTACATCCTAACACCCAACGGGGTCACGATGGATCCACAGAAGGTCTCGGCAGTTCTGTCATGGCCCCAGCCAAAGACAGTAAAGGACCTGCAACGGTTCCTAGGTTTTGCGAATTTCTATAGGCGCTTCATAAGGAACTTCAGTTCCGTTGCAGCCCCGTTGACTGCTCTGTTAAAAGGAGCCCCTAGGCGCCTGACCTGGACTCCTGAGGCGAGTCAGGCCTTTGAAGACCTAAAGAAGCGTTTTACTTCTGCCCCAATCCTGAAGCACCCTGATCCCAAACTGCCCTTTATTGTGGAAGTTGATGCTTCTGAGGCCGGGGTAGGGGCAGTGCTCTCACAGCGCCAGGGAAGTCCCCTGAAGCTCTATCCATGTGCGTATTTCTCACACAAGATGTCGCCTACTGAACAGAATTATGATGTAGGAAACAGGGAGCTCTTAGCCATAAAGATGGCCTTAGAAGAGTGGAGACATTGGTTAGAGGGGGCTACGCACCCATTCTTAGTGTTAACTGATCACCGGAACCTGGAGTATCTGCAGAAGGCAAAGAGGCTCAATTCCAGACAGGCGCGGTGGGCCATGTTCTTCACCAGGTTCCGTTTCACGGTGACCTATCGTCCTGGCTCCAAGAACGGCAAGGCCGATGCCCTGTCCCGTTTGTTCGAGGTATCGCCTCAGCTCTCCCCACCAGACACCATCTTGTCCCCGACGCAGTTTGTGGCTCCTATCCGTTGGGCTTTATTGGACGATATCCAAGCAGCCCAACGTCAAGAACCCGGTCCCAACGAGCAGCCCCAAGACAAAGAATACGTCCCGTCCACTGTTCGGTCCGAGCTCCTACACTGGGCCCATGATGGTCCAAGTACAGGACACCCAGGGGTCAACCGAACCTTGAAGCTTCTCGCTGAACGCTTCTGGTGGCCATCCATGAGACAGGACGTACGAGACTTCGTCCTTGCCTGCACCACATGTGCCCAGGCCAAGGTCCCACGGCAGCTGCCAGCAGGGCTTTTAGAGCCACTCCCGATTCCCAACCGTCCATGGTCCCATATAGCGGTGGACTTCCTTACTGATCTTCCGTGTTCTGATGGAAACACCACCATATTGGTCGTCATAGATCGCTTTTCCAAGGCCTGTCGACTGATTCCTCTGAAAGGTCTACCTACAGCCCTGGAGACCGCGGAACTGCTGTTCCAACATGTCTTCCGGCTGTATGGCCTGCCAGAGGATGTCGTCTCGGACAGGGGACCCCAGTTCACCTCAAGGGTCTGGAAGGCCTTCTTTGCCCGCTTAGGAGTCTCAGTCAGCCTCTCCTCTGGTTATCATCCACAGTCTAATGGGCAAGTGGAACGCCTCAACCAGGAGGTTGGACGTTACCTGCGGAGTTACTGTGCTCAGAATCAAGCGGATTGGAGCAGATACCTCCCCTGGGCAGAGTATGCCCAGAACTCCCTGGTCCATTCGTCCACAAACTTAACTCCTTTCCAGTGTGTGCTCGGTTACCAGCCTCCGCTGTTCCCGTGGACGATGGAGACCAGTGGGTTGCCAGCTGTGGACGACTGGTACAAGAGGAGTGAGTCGGTGTGGGAATCCGCACATGTCCGTCTCCAGGAGGTGGTATCCAACCAAAAGGAGAAGGCCGACAAAAGGCGTAGGACTGTATTGTACCAGCCAGGGCAGAGAGTATGGTTGTCCACCCAGGATCTCAAACTGCATTTGCCCTCGAGGAAGCTTGCCCCCCGTTTCATCGGCCCCTTCAAGATCCTGAAGAGGATCAACCCGGTTTCTTACCGTCTTCAGTTGCCCTCGCATTATCGTATCTGTCCCACGTTTCATGTTTCGCGCCTCAAGCCCCATTGTGTTTCCGCCCTGCAGAGCCCAGCAGTCTCTCCACCTCCACCGTTGGATGTGGATGGTTCTCCTGCCTACTCCGTCAGGGCCCTCCTGGACTCCAAACGGAGACGGGGTACGCTGTACTATCTGGTCGACTGGGAGGGCTATGGGCCGGAGGAGCAGTCTTGGGTACCAGCACGGGACATCTTGGACCCAGCTCTTATTGAGGACTTCCATGAGTGTCATCCAGATCGGCCTGCTCCGCGACGGCGGGGGCGACCGCCTACCCGCCGGCGTTCTGCGGCTGGAGCCGCCCCTGGAGGGGGGGGTACTGTCACATCCCACGGGGTCACTGCCCCTCCTGGTCAGAGGCGGCGCCACTCAGTGCCGCTAGCTAACGCTTACCTATCACCTCACAGTCTCGTAGGACATGGAGGTATAAAAGGAGCCAGCGGAGCAGAACTAGTCGCGGATTCTTAATCAGCAGTTCTCTTGTGCTTCGTTGGCGATTGGTAGTCTCTTGTTCCCTCAGTTTGTTTCCTAGGTGTGCATGTTCCAGTCCCGAGTGCCCGTCCCGTCAGTTCCTGCCTCTTGTTCTTCAGTCCTGGTCCATCGTTCCTGTCCGGTATTTCGTCACGTCTCAGGGTTGCGGTCAGACTCACAGATTAGCGTTTCACTGTTCACCGTAGTTCCAACACCGTGTGTGTTTCCTGGTCTCGTGTTTCTTGTTTCACTTCCACCGAGTGTCTTACAATACTCACCGTACACGTCTAACCTCACGCTGCACGTGAAGTCATTATATATTTCGTCTGTGTTTGGACGTAATAGCAACGCGCGTCCGTGTCGGACTCCCGTCCGGACGCTACAACAGTATCCCTAGAATTGCATGGCCTAGAGTAAGGTTTTCCTGAAGGCAAAAGACTCTTAGACTGCACCCACCAGAGACCTTCCCAAAAATGATTAAGCCATAATATCACAGATAACGATTTGTCTGGTAGTACTGTTCCTGTTCCTGACATAACCAGGCCAGCATTTTTCTTGTTGGCAAGAATGTTAGTTGCAATATGCCCTACTCAAAAAATAAAAATAACTAAATCAAGAAATAAAACTACTGTATTCCAAAGTAAATAATAACATGATATGGTCTATGCACCTAAATCTAAATACTAAACTAAATAGAAAATTTCAGAATTACATATGAAAGATATTTGTGGTATGCAGGACACAAGCAATTTAAGCTATCTGGTTAATTATTACATAATTATTGAGACATAAGATGTCAAAATCCTGTTTATTCTCATTCTTCCGCTCCTGATGCCTCACTTCCTGCATGAAAACCCCAGCGGGTCCTAGTCCTGCAGACACTGAAGCCTTGTTTGAAGACTGCTGTGCACTCGGTGATTCATTGTAGAATGTGTGCAGGCCTGCTTCTTACCAGACAGATCCAGCTTTATGCAATTGGAGTTGGTCTTGCCCACAGGGCATTTGTAGACGTCCCCGGTTCGCTTTGCTGGCTGCCCCACCAATGGAGAACCAATTAATATCCTTAAACAGAACAAAGAGATGGATATTATGAAAGAAGGAATTATCTTTGACTGCAGCAGGAGTTTTCACCAAAATGAACAGAAAAAAATCAGTAATTCTTTACAAAGAAAGAGTCCCAGGATTCTGTGGTTTTCAAAAAAGACTAAAAAAGTACTAAAACCATTACGCATATCTATGAAGTAAAATTAGCTAATTTTGACACCTTTGACATGTATGGAAAAAAATTCTTTATGTCTTTTAGATTCTGTTTTTCCATTTGAACATCATGTGATAAAAAGTGCTTTCTTAATGTAACAAGTATATTTGGCTGCCAGCATGTAAACAGTGTTGGTGATTAACATTCCTTTTTTGTAATGGTCCTGATGCTTGTCTAAAACTGAGGCTGAACAACAGAGAACACGCTGAACTGGCATAGTAACAGTATGCACTAGACATGTTTACAGGACTTGGGAACAAAGAATGTATGCTATTACAAAACAGTGTATAAAATCAAGTACCATATAAGTAAAACGCAATTAGACTGTGAATTGTTCGCTGCTGGCTAATAAAATTGTAGTTCGGCTACAAATGACATGAACTGATGAGGAAAGAAGACAAAATTTTACCATAGATGGAAAATTATTCCAAAGCAAAATTAAAGCAGATACCTATATTTACACCTTCACTGCAAAAGGATTTAAAGAGATTGTAGAAAATGGATTCATTGCAAAAAAACTGTTTTGGAAATACAATGTCTACAGTCTAGAGCTGGCTTTTTTGTTAAGTAGGATCTCTTCACAAGGAGAAGCTGTATTAAATCCATTGTAATAACCATCTCATGTGCAGCAATGAACAGAACTAGAACATTTAAAAGCATCCATTAACATACCACTTCCCTTCATTGTTCTCAAACTGCTGGACAGAGTACCCAAACATGTCTTCCACGGGTCCGCTGAAAGTCATGTGATTCTTCTGATTTACATTAAAGGTCTCCAGACACTGCAGCCAACCTATAAAGACAAATTTTATCAGAAATTATTTAATATTACATACAGTACAAAACTGCTGGCTCTTGTTCAAAATATCTACATCAGATGAATTTGTGTTTTAAAGTGTTCATTAGCAGTGCAGTGGGGCTTAAGAAAATCAGCTGTTAGTATTGTGTAAGGCAACAGACAAAGAAATAAATTACCACAAGTAGATTGTTCTTGGGAAATTATTTGTATTGGATTTTTACTGAAAAACTTTATTGAAGAATCATGTATCTGGACTACCGTTGTTAAATTATACAATAACTCCCGACTACTTCAAGACAGCTGCAACATGAAATATTATTTATTGGGAAATTGTGAATTTATCAGGCAACACAGAGCTATTACCTATTTGCAAAATGATTGAAAAATCATGAATGTTCTTCTAAAAGACCAGTTACAACCTCTGACATCCCAAATTTTAATAGCACATTTCTTCATGTAGGAGGGGTGCGGTGGCGCAGCGGGTTTGGCCGGGTCCTGCTCTCTGGTGGGACTGTCCCGCTTGGGGTGCCTTGTGACGGACTGGCGTCCCGTCCTGGGTGTGTCTCCTCCCCCTCTAGCCTTGCGCCCTGTATTGCCGGGTTAGGCTCCGGCTCACCACGACCCCGCTTGGGACAAGCAGTTTCGGACAGTGTGTGTGATTTCTTCACGTAGCTAAACTTTTACAATAAAAATTATTTCACTATTTATAAAAATAACCTGCAAGGCTGATAAGTAAAACAGAAGAATAGCAGGATTAAATGTTAACAAAATGAACATTTGTTTTCAAGAATTATGCTGCCATTTGAAGACTGGAATTTACCCTCTAATAAGCCTTTGAGGAATGCCCCATATTTTCTATTTGGTTAAAGGTAAGTAAAATAATACCCATATAGAGTCATAGGGATTTCATAGTTGATGTCACAGTGGGTCTTTTCACTTTGAAATGCCATACATTTTTGATGCAATATATGAAATTCCTTAATATATACCACTGTATGAGAACAAAGCCTGAAACAATATTCTGTTGTCTGCCAGAATCTGAATGAAGCCTTTCTTGAAAAGAAGGTCAAAATCAACAGCATTTTTGTCCCTAACTGGCTGCCTTTTGAAAGCCATATTTTACGGACATTAACATAACACTGATTCAAGTTTAAGAATTCTGTATTAAATAAAGAGATAATACATTTGTTTGAAACAGAAATTAAATAGAATTGAGTCAAAGTATTGTAATAGCTATCAGAACACATGGATGCTTCAGCTGGATTTGTTTGGTATCCCTTTCCTCTTTCCTCTTGAATATTGGCTATATATTTAATTAACTTTTGGAATCAGAAAATTGCTGAGGATGTACAGCCAGGATAGACCACCCTGGAAAGTGTAGGAGAAGCAAATTCTAGACTTTGTTCATATGCATAACATACTGTGTAGTACCTTATGAAAACATGGTGTAATGCTGCAGTTAATAGTTCATAAACCTTCATCATTTCTGAGAGCCTGCTGCATATTTAGCAAACGCAGACAGGCAATTCTTGCAAAGTCAATCTGTTGGCCAACAAACTAATTTGTACTACAAAAGCTGAGTCAGTTGGACTGATCTATAGTGAAGAAATGTATTGATCCCATTCCAAGCGCAGGGAAAGTGCACAGCTATTCTCCATTATATGCATTTGTAAATGCTCCTCCATCACTCTGATGATGCTACCTTCAGTTTTTCAGGAGTGCAATTTCATTTGGCACCTCTCTGTGAAGATACATGAGACTGAGATCTTCCCAGAAGCAAAATCACTCTGAGATCCAGAATCAACCAATGAGCAGATAACATGAAATCACAAAGGCTAAAAATAATGAGTTGTTTGTCCACAGGAATTACAGTACTGGAATCAAAGTGAAGTCTAATTAACAATAACTGCAAAACATTCTGACATATAGTGCTTTTATGAATGTAATGTAACATAGCCAAAGGTAATTAAATGAATCGTAATGGAAATGAAGAATTCTTAAGATCCTCCCACAACTAAAGATGGACAAAGATAATCATGGCTAAAGCAGTGACTAAGTTTTTGAATTTTCAGCACATTTCGTCAGGCTGTCTTGGGACCCATTCAGTTTAGAAAAAGTAATAAACTCCATGGAGGATAACATCCCGAAAGTGGACATTCTTTCCTTCCTATAATACAATATGTCTAAATGATTATTTTGCTTCCAGTCTTGTTTACACATTTGAGAGAGGGAGGTACTCTTTGCAATGCTAAGATAAAGAAATGACACAATAATTGCTTTTAAAATGAGGCAATTTGTTTTTCTGCCATAGATCATGAAAACCGCAAAGGAAATGAATGTTGAAAATTTTACAGTTTTATTCTCTCATCACATAATGTATCAGTTTCTTTAGTTTTGTCATTTTATTTTGTTAGAAAATTGACACTCCCCACCTAGAATTAAACCCTGGCCTCCCACAATGAAGCCAACCACCCCAATCACATTTCAAAGAGGCAATGGCCTCCTCGACCAGCACTATGGATTGCTGTAATAATAATAGTTATGATTAAATATTACAAAGTCCTTATTATTGCCTTTATTTTTTTTTAAATAATCCCCTGCAACCACAGAACATAGTTGGCTTTTATAGTTTTCCTTTATGGGAGAAAGATTTCATCACTATGCCTGCAGCATATATCTTTGAACCAAGCACTCTGGGCAGTCATCTGGGAAAAAATCTATAAATAGTCATTAGAGATGGTAAGATTTTTGCAAAACTTGGTCTGGAATATGGTGTTTTGAATTAATCACAATGCAATGTGCCAAAGAGCATTAAACTATGAAAATGAAATAATATACTAATAGTGTCAATGACTTCCTTTTATTGTGACTCAGTCTGTTTTATTCAGTCACACTGGACTTGTAAATACATAGGCATTAAAGATATTACTTCTGAAACATACTTGTTATTCTAAATTTAGCCTTTTTCATACTCCCTAGAGACAGTTTCAGACTGGCAAAATCACAATATGTTGCTTATATCATTCACTTCCTAAAGAATGAAAAGGTCTGTCAAAGGTCAAATGTACCTTGCAGATCTTTGTTTCATGTCTCCTATGAACATCATCTAACTTGAAGTCTCACACACACACACACACACACACACATTGTCTGAAACCGCTTATCCCAAGCAGGGTCACAGTGAGCCGGAGCCTAACCTGGCAACACACAGGGTGTAAGGCTGGAGGGGGAGGAAACACACCCAGGACGGGATGCCAGTCCGTCACAAGGCACCCTAATTGGGACTCAAACTCCAGACCCACCGGAGAGCAGGACCCAGTCAAGCTCGCTGTGCCACCACCACCTCCCCCAACCTCAAGTAATCATAGAAGAATATAGAGCATAAAAAATATTTCAATATAAATCCGTGGCACCTGTCTTATTCAACACGAACCACACTGCAATCTACTTACACCATCATAAACTGTAGTCCTGTCAGGAAATCACCGTGATACCAATTGCCACAAAACTCACAAATCACAAGTTCTTTGTATTTCTGTAAATATTTCAGACACCTAAAACAACATTTAACATTTTACAATAAAAAGGACTGGCCAGTTTCTTCGTGGCCAGTCGTCCAAGTCAAGCCTGTTGTGAATTCTGTATACCAGGTGCTGCATGTCAGCGTGTTGGATATCTGCTCACTCTTAAATGAATCTGGTGTTTGGAACACAGATAGGCCTTGCAGACTCATTTAGTTTTTCACAGGCCCTCGGTTGTATCTGGACAAAAAACAGCCACAAAGCAAACTACTTATGCTGAACAGGTGCTTTGAGGAAAAAAAAAAAAAAAAACATATAAAGGAATCATATGAGGGAATACAAACAAGGTAACAGTTGAAATAAACTGCTGAGGTGTCATAGAGATAAATCTGCTTTCGTCACATAGCAACCATTGTGCTATTTACATTATATATTAAATTAATACTGATGTATAACACACATACACACACACACACACACAGTGTCTGAAACCACTTGTCCCAGATGGGGTCGCAGCAAGCTGGATCCTAACCCGGCAACACAGGGCACAAGGCTGGAGGGGGAGGGTATGCACTCAGGAGGAGGCGCCAGTCCATTGCAAGGCACCCCCACGGGACTCAAACCCCAGACCCACTGGAAAGAAGGACCCAGTCAAACCCACTGCACCACCGCACCCCTCACCTGATGTATAATATACAGTATATTTATCTACTTCACTATTTTGTTTCCTTTACACAATGTATAAATGTTATTGCAGCAACGTACAGATAAAAGTTATTGCTGTAATGTACAGATGACAGTTGCTTCAACATCCCTGGAATTTACACATTAGCAAATAACGTGAGGGAAATAATGTTTGTCCTGTGATTTTAAGCAGACATGTCTTTGGCTGCTTTTTCTAACCTGAAAGAACTGAGCAATGTTTACACCTTTAACAATATCCATATTTAGGCAGTCAGCTTAATTAAATATGTAGTATTTCTTTACCTCTTATGGTAACTGCCAAAGAACATCACTTCTACAGCTTTTCCAACAAACCTTTACCCAACTTAAGGGTATAATGATTCATCTGCTTGCTTCATCACAGGCTGCTCTGAAAGCCTTATTTGCATTTTTGCAGAGCTTCTGAGTCTGCTTTTTCCTGTATTTTTCATGTTGAATTTCAAAGCTCTAGTATTTAGAGCTTGAAAAGTTGCTCTTTTTATAAAGGTCTGTCAAGAGCTGGAGTGAAAAAAACAACTGGGGTAAACAAATGAGCTACTTCGACCAGAAAGAAACTGCTGTAACAACTCAGCATGATTATACACTATATCCTTTCAAAAATGCAGCTTTTGCTAGAGCTTCACGCGTCAATTCAACGGAAGTCCGTTAAGAGTTTTACCTTTGTGCTATCATAACACAGGAAATGAGGCAATACCAAACAAAAATACATTTCTCAGAAGAAGACAGTATGAAAAACTTCCTTTCCATTTACCGGTCATGTTCAACATGTTACACTACAACAATATGTACAGGTCAAATTACAGCTTAGTGGATTTATCAAGCAATAACCAACCTTGCACAGGCAGTATCGGTATGAATATGCAAACACTGTTTAATTCGCTAGTGTAACAGGAGAAAAATGTAATTCTTAATACAGGATAAAACTGTTAGAAAAAAGAAAAAAGAAAAAAATTAAGTGTGTCGTCTACTAGTAACCACATGTTTGGATGTGGATGACTACAAGTTTAGAGTGGTGTGGGGGGGGATAACATTCAGGGCTGAGAAGTTGCACTCCTGCCACGTCAGTATTTATGTAGAGGTGTGAAAAATGTTGCCATATGTTTATTTTAGCCATTGTCTGTTTCACCACAATGAGAGAAAGAGAATAAGACAATTTAATAATACAAATAAATCATACAATTGTCTTAATGAGTAGCAAATTATCCAATGGAAAAATGTGACATTTCTCCATTAAGCCTGGACTTCTGTGCAGGCTACTGTAGAAATTTCTAGTGAAACTTGTCCTTTGGCAGAGGAATATCCATGAAGGCCCATCAGAAATATTATCACCTATAGTTGCAATACTTTTAAAATTTGTTCACCTGGAGTGTGGAATGTTGTGTTACTGAGAGGTATAATATTTATAAAATACCCTTTCCGTTCTTTTTATCAGTCTGCCCTAGTATGCTACATATTAAAAAAAAACATTTCCCTCTGAATAGATCAACTTTGAAACTATAAAACTTATGTTTTTGAAAAAAAAAAAAGCCATTCTAATAGAACACAAATGTCATTTTCTATACATCAGTGGTGTTTATTCATGATTCTTGTGGGAAAATGTTGTTTGGATATTTAACCTCCTGTGCCAACTGATTAAAAAACTTCCTAAAGTGACTCAGTTGGAGAAAATTTGCTCTTCGCAGGACCTATAGGACATGTGTCCACTTAGATATTAAAGAACTTACTCATGTCATGCAGGAAACACCTGCATAAAAATAATTACAGTAAATATCATGCATCCAGCAGCAAAACTATTGCATAGTAAGAATTTGAATTTGGCTCAGTCTGTATGGAAGTTGTATGTTTTTCCTGTGTTTATGTGGATTTCCTTCATGAGCTCTGCTTTCCTTGTATGATCCAAAGACAAATGCTTCAGCTGAATTCAATGTTTGTTCCCCACAGTGTTTGCATGTATGGTTGACTGAATATGAATGAGCTGAATTGAAACCCACAGCTCAAGAGCTGTGAGGTACCGTGCTACTACCTGTGCCGCAGAAATACCAGAAGCTGTTATGTTATCTGTCGTTTCTCTTTTTTTGCTACCATTGAATTTATGTGAACTAACATCCAAGAATGAGCCCATCTGATTAATGAAGAGACATCCAACTTTTTTAACTGATCTAATGTTCCACTTTGGATTTTCTTTCATTTCAGACTTTCATAAGGAGTTGCAGTTGTAATTTAAGCAGGATTGCAGGGCATTTGTTTTCTGATAAATACAGAATGTGGAGATACTTCTTCCATTTTTGCTTCTGACTGCACTCTGACCCCATGCATACTTGTCCCAAATTTCCAGATAAGACAGAATTTCATACCAAGTCCTAAAGTCACCCTTTGACGGAATTTTCTTGCAAACACTTTGTGTAGCTCTTCAGTTTTTTTTTCCCCTGCATCTTATTCCCACATTCTGCAAACACAGAGTTTGAAAGGGCATGGGCTGTGTGATGCAGTTCACTTCCACCAGACATTTCATGCTGGAGCTCAACTAAGTGAGCTTAATCCATTTTGTTGCCAAAGGAACTAAGGCCTCCTAACACTAAACAAACTGTGAAAGGGGTAGAGCTTTGGAGAACCTACACTAAGTTGATGAAAAAGCCTTTAGAAGTCCTCAGGTCTTGTTCCTGCAGGTATTCCCTACCCTCCCTATTCCTTACTGACTTGTCGCCTAACCCTGGCCTCTACCCCATTACCTTTATTTATTTTTCAAACCTTATTTCATACAGGCCTTCCACAGAATGCAGAACAGCTGACCCTGGAAGTCATGATGGAAGCCAAAGCACTGCTAATCAAAACCAGTTTACTCAAAAGGAAACAAAGCTACAAATAGTTGATTTGTGCCTAAGCCAAGGTCATATACCATTTCCCAATTAAGAAAAATAATCAAGAGTTTCATACTCCAAAAAACAGAAGAGTCACATTCACATATTTATACTGTCAGTAGAAATCTGTTTCACACACACAAACACAGTCAAGGCCAAAATAAATGAAAACACTCTAGGAAAAATAAGTTAATGAGTAAGAGTGAAATGGTAAAGCTCCCAAAAATTAAATCCACAACTTATTCCTGCAGAAGCTACTAAGGCACACTAAGGTGCTGACCCATGAAATTGGGGTTAATGGGTGTCTGATACATGTGAACACCATGAGAATTGTAGTAGTTTTTTTTTTTTTAATTATGAAGAACTTGGACTTACCAAAAGGGGTGTGGTAGCATGGCAGGTTCAGCCAGTACCTGCTGTGTGGCAGGTCTGGGGTTCGAGCCCTGCTTGGGGTGCCTTGCAATGGACTGGCATCCCATCCTGGGTGTGTCCCCTCCCCCTTTGGCTTTGTGCCCTGTGTTGGCAGGTTAGGCTCTGCAACCCACTCAGGACAAGCAGTTATTGACAACGGATGGATGGATTGGACTTACCAACCAACCAATTTCAATAACCACTTGTCCTGAGCAGGTTGTAATGAGTCAGAGCATATCCTGGAGACATTGTGCACAAGGCTGAAGGGGTGGGGGGGCACACCCTGGACAGGACACCAGTCCATCCCAGGGCCACAACTAGGTACCCAGACACAGAGTCAGGTGAAGGTACTGGAGCAATGGCAGGGAAAGCACCTTGCTCAAGGGAACTCCAAGTGGGGGCAGGGACTGAACCAGCAACCTTCAGAGCCAAAGACAGCTGCGCCAACCACGGCACCGCCAGCCAACCCTACAACTTGGGGTTCATTATCAAAAACAGCAAGTATTCAAAAACAAAAGGCAGATCAGAACAAGGCAATCCTTACCACGTACTTGCCAGCTGACAGGGTGGTGCTCAGAACCGTTGGCTTTGCATGTAAAAGTTGCCGGTTTGAATGTCATTTACTGCTGCAGAATCCTTGAGCAAGGTACTTACCTTAAATTGATCCAGTAAAATTACCCAGGGGTTTAAATTGGTAAATATCTGTTAGCAGTGTAAACTTCTTCGGAGAAAAGCCTCAGCTAAATGAATAAATGTAAATCCTGCTGCAGAGCAACTTCACAAAACATTGCACCACCAGGTACACTGCGGTTTAATATGTCCACACATTTCTCAGTACTGGGATATAGCATATTTGAAATGATCTATAAATATGAAACAATATTCACTAATTGCAATGATAAATATTAATTATTAATGCAGTACAGCATGTGCAGTACTATGCTGCAGAACCCTATTGTCTGCATACTTCTATTTTAAACATGGACATTAACTTCGCTTGTATTGCGCAGACTTATTGAAGCCAGATGTGATTTTTGGGCATCAAACTGAAAACACCTGTAGCTCCATCCCTGCCAGGAATTTACAAAACTTAAATGCTGCCGCTGTGATAACCACATGTGAGTCCCAGGGCGCACAGCAACCCACAGGCTTTCTAAGTATCACCCCACCGGCAGTTGTAAACCGTTCTTCCCCACCAATCTAAAAACATTCGGCTTAAGGAGGCAGACAGCCCCATATATGGGAGGAGCAGCAGGGCGAAATGTGAATTCATTGCTTCCCTCACGTGCCGTCTGCTTGGGTGTGTCTGTGCTGTCCCGTCACTATACACCAGAACCATTCAAAGACAGTTCCGGAAGGCGGCCTCCAAAAAGTTTTCATTGCGGCCGGGCAGCTGGCCGCTTGATTCAACTTACTGTTTTGACTAAACCGTTCCACTCTATTCCTGAGCTCCTGAGTGTAGTAAGTGGAGCTGAAAGACAAGGTGAACTCAGCCCTTAAGGATGTAAGCAGAACGAACCCCGCTGATTAGAAACGGGGGACGCTGATGTGAGGAAGTCGCTCCAAGGAAAAGGGCTGGACCTCAGGAAGCTTAACACTACGGGACCGCTGTTGCTTTTCCTCAGCCCGTATCTGCAACTGCATCTCTAACTCAATTCCATAATAAAGATCATGAGCCAGAATCACATGGAGCGACGGAATCTGCGAAGGAAATGCTGGATTTCTCTGGACAAAGAGGGGTGTTTTATCCCTGCCCCAGTGTATAACCTCGTGGACCCCTTCCTCCCCTCACACATGAAGCATAGCACTAAATTAAATGTTCTAACGCTGCTCCACTTTGGTAAGGATCACTGAAGCCAAGAGGGCTCTGGTCAACACAAGTCTGGACCCCTCACTCACTGTCCTAGCAAGTACTTCAAACGAAAAAGGCAGTGATTGAAATAACGCAAAGTGAAACAAAATGTTATTCTCTGTCTGAGTGTTACATTCAACAGTAAGACATGATCCTGCGAAGACGCAACTCAAACAGGCCGGGGTTCATGAGCGTTAACCTCAAATGTGAAAACAAATTAATGATTAAAATTATTCATTTTTATTGCCACTCCTGCTAACTGTTTGTTTCGCACCGTTTCCCTCCCATAAAAAAAAATTCTGAGGAGGTCTGGTGCTTTTTCTTTCAATCGCCTTACTTGCCGGCTGTTTTGTGTTAAGCCTGGTTGGTTGCATCCTGATCCTCAGCGACTGACACACAGCGCAGCTGCTCGATGATCCATCCATCGCACGGCACGGCGCACATGACCCGCGCGGCACATCACGATGATCATCACGTCGAGAAGCGCGCGCGCTGCGATCGGCATCGGCGATGGGATGAACCGCGGCACCGGCGGCGAGGCATTCATCGCACACCTCGCTCGCTGTCAGCTGAGCCCCAGCTTTCGTTTCGCTGCTCCTCCGCTCGAGTTCTAAACCGGCCCGCCGCGCCGCGCGCGAGGAAACTCACCGAGCAGCAGGAGGACGAGGTAGCGCGCGCCCGCCCGCATGTTTCTCACGAGCTCCGCTCCGCTCCGCTCTTCTCTCCTCCTTTCCTTCCACGCGGAAGCGCTCCGTGCAACTGCGCTCTCGGGAGGCCGTGGGCTTCGCTCAGCTACAAGCGCCAGTCTGCAGACATTTCCTGTAGGCTCTCATCTGCTAGCCGACCGACGTCCAGAGTACTCGCCTCTCTGACTCTGAGCTCTAACTAAGTGACAGATGAGATGAGGTGCGGGCGCCTTTTTTTCTTGAGGGAATCCTCTTGCTTCATTCACTCCATGAAGATGCTCTGGTTTATAGAGGCTGTGGTGTGGTCATGCAGAACTGCCCTAAAGCGAGTGGAGGATGAGCCTCTGGAAACTAGGAAAAAAGGAAAGAAAACTCGCGCAGACTTCAAGGCGGAGTTGACCAGCGGCCCATGGGAATGTCTGACCACGGAAAAAACTCAACCCGGTGACAGACCTCCAGAGATCCTCGGGATTTCTCTAACCTTTGGAAGAGAGTTTCTATTTTTAACACTCCTTCACGCAGTGCATGCTCTCAGTCGCTTGTGGTTCATTTACTTACTACTGGGAATGATGCCACTGGAAGCATACACAGCGCTGTCTGTCCCAGCTACCCTTCCAGCACACACAAACATTCAATAAATTAAACATTCAAAGATGCCGTGTTGTTACAGCACACGGAACATAGGAGTTAAGACGAACCGATGAGCAACGCCTCTTTTCGAGCCGCGTTGTTCTATTGCCGATTGTGCCGAGTTCATATATGTGAAGTGGAGGGTGGGAATAAAAACTATGCGATCCATCTGGTCCGGCTCTATCCTGCTGCCAGCAGATGTTGTTCCCACCATAATGTACAATACTGGTCATCAGTGAGTTGTCTTGGGATAAGGCATGGAGTCCTGGGAATGAAACGTTTTTTTTTCAGGCTTGGAGGCTCATACAGGCACAACTTGAAGTGAGCGGAAGACTCTGGCTGTGCATATCATGCTCCAGGGAAGAGTGGGAGTGAGATTCAAGCAGCAAGAGGACAGAGGATGGAGGAGTTGAATTCACCCCCCCCCAGTCAGTTGAAGTTTGTCTTTGGTGCCAAGAAATGACAATAAAATTTCTTTGCTGTGTTTCCCTTTCTCCTCATAAAATCTATTCTGGGGTTTCATTCAAAACCTGAAGGCAGGTATAGTGGGTAAATACACACAGTGTCACACGTCTAAATACAAACATACACTTATTCAATGCCAGTTTACACAACTGCTTCATTCACATATACATTATTCTATTTTATTGTGTTTGCTGTAGAAAATATACAAACACTATATCATATTTAAACAGTTGTACTGTCTCAGTATTTAATTATTTTTTCTGTTTTTTGGCATTAGAATAATCTTTTTTTTTAGGACACCGGTATCCCTACACCTTGGAGAATTCTTCCGTGTTTTAACCACAATCGGAAATACTTTTCAGCCTGAAATATTGGTACTTTAGACTCGGGGGAGAAACATTCAGCAACAGAGTTTTCAGGAGACGCTTCCTGGATAAAAGAGAAAACAAGAGGAGGTCACTTTTTTTGCTGAAATACTGTGCTGATACTCAAACTCACAGATGGAATAGCTTCAGAAGTAATTTATGGAGAAGCTATTATGTTAATTTAGTGATTCCCCATGATGATTTCACAAACGTTGTACGGTCATTGTTCTGCTCGAATGAGAGAAAATGGCACAGATCCTCCCGAAAGAAAGGCTTTGAACCTTTGCAGGCTTTGCATGAGACAAAGAAATGACAACCAAAATGCAGTCTAAGGAAATCCATGAAAGTTTTCTCAGCTGAAGTCAGTGTCACAAAGCCACGTAATGATTTAAGTTAAGGATTGTACTGAAACTGATATGGTGAAATATCATTCAAGGATAAGAGTACTGCTTGAAATGAGTGATGAAAGTACATGTGAGCTAATACACACCTGCTGGGGGTGACAGTAGATGGCACTAGCTGCCAAAGCAAATGGGACAGGCACATCTGTAATAATAGACCTCAGCTTTTTGATCACACTCATGCTTCTTGTTGCCCCAACACAAGAAGATAAAGAAATACAGATCACATACATTCTGCACACTGTTAGTCTTACTAGTGTGAAAGTTGAAGGGTCAAAGTTGAGGGGTTATTTTTTTACTTCTCATGAGATGACACTGTGTGATATGCAGCTGGTGGGAAAGTGCTAGCCACAATATTTCACTTCAAGGAAAAAAGGAATTGGTGAGAGTCATGCGCAACTTCTGGAGAATTTCAGCAACCTTACCACTACATGTCTGGTTTTGAGCATATGAGGCTATAATGTTGCATTTTCCTGGTTTTATGTGTTTTACTTATAATTCTACCTGACATTGATACCCACAATAAAATAATATTTAAAAGATTTTTTTGACAGAGATTTGAAAATTTCTGCTCTATTATCAAAGCTAAAGCAATAGAAGTGAACTTGCCTATCACAATATGTTATATGATGCAATGATTATATGTTATATGATGCATATAAATACATATATACTTTTTTCTTGTTATATAACTTTTGTCAGTAATAAATATTATATAAAATGTCTTATAATGTGGTGGGGGGTGCGGTGGCGCAGTGGGTTGGACCGCAGTCCTACTCTCTGGTGGGTCTGGGGTTCGAGTCCCGCTTGGGGTGCCTTGTGACGGACTGGCGTCCCGTCCTGGGTGTGTCCCCTCCCCCTCCGGCCTTACGCCCTGTGTTGCCGGGTAGGCTCCGGTTCCCCGTGACCCCGTAAGGGACAAGCGGTTCTGAAAATGTGTGTGTGTGTGTGTGTGTGTCTTATAATGTACAATCCATGTGATAATCTTTCAAACTGTTTAGTCTATAATGTGTGTGTGGCTCCTTCAAACTGTACCAGCTCTTACTGTCATGCCCCCTGTCATGTAGGAGCTGGTAGTGCAGTGGTTACAACTGTTGGATTTGTTACCAAAGGTTGTAGGTTTGAATCCTACCTCCTTGAGCAAAGTACCTACCTTAAAAAAGTTGTTCCCATAAAAAATACCCAGCTGTGTAAATGAGTAAATAATTGTAAGTACCTTAACACTATAAGCTGTTTTGGAGGAAAGCGTAAGTGAAATGAATAAATGTATATGTAGTGGGTGAAGACAACTTGTCTGAGAGTGTATCGTGTGTTCAGAGTTTGTTTGAAAGCATTTGAGATGGTGTTCCATACCACATGCCTGAGTATGATAGTACAGTAAGTAAAGAAGCTTAAAAACAGGGAAATGGTATTCATGCTTTAACAGGACTCCTTTGCTATAAATGCATACCCATTTTCTCATTTAGCTGACACCTTTCTTCAAAGCAGCTTATAATAATTTACCCATTTATACAGCAGGGTCATTTTTAATTAAGCAATTTATGTGAAGTACCTTGCTCAAGGGCACTACAGAAGCAAATGGGATTCAAACTTGGGTACAGAAGGTTCAAAAGTCCCTATTGCTGCATGCTGCTTTAATTAACATATATTTAATGATTCCTATTATCACTTGCACCTGAAGACTTTATGATCATGAAAGACAGTACAGTTTGTATTATGTACGTTTTCCAATATAGTAAGTAAACTAGAATGAATATCATTATATTGTATATGCTGTGGAGTTGTACGGAAGATGACCTTAATAACAAAGTTCGCATTCTGTGTTTGAGGCCCCTGTGTGGTTGCAGTTGCTTCTAATTCTGAGTAATTCTGATGGTCTAAGTATTTTAAAAAACTACTGCGTCCAGTCTTCTGCGACACAGCGCCAATGAGGAACCAACCCAGCTAACAAGTCGCAGGGTGTTTCACTCATTTCACGATGGCTGCTGTCGTTCTACACCCAAGCCGTCCTCAAAGCGTTGTGGAAACTGCTCTCAGGAATCAAGAATCTGACCCTAAAAACTGAATTTTTGTCACAGGCATGAGTACAAATGACTGTTTCCCCATAAATGCTTGGGTTGTATTTGGAACAGTTTCTATGTTAGTAAATTTTGATGCTTGCTGTTTAGAGTTTGTAGTTAAGATTAACAAGCGATTTGAAACCTCAGCAGACGCATTATGCGTCTCGGTGTTTGAAACACAGCTATAATCAAATGTAAAAGGTAATACATAACTTCTCTGCTTTTGACGTATAGCGTTTGGGGGCACCTTAAGTCAGCAAAGGCACCCCAGATGGCTGCTGCCCAAGCACCATTACTACACCTGTCAGGCAGCTGTGTTGCTGGGTGCCAGCAGCGAGAGGTGCGCCACTCTTCCAGAGCGTAATAGCTTCCCTGCAGGGCACTGTGAAAGAGAGCTGACAGCAATCCGAAAAGGATGATGTACCTGTGACTGTTCTCGCTGTCTTGAAATGTGTCCTGGGGCAGCCTGGGCTGAACTGCAAATGACTAAATTGGGGTGGAAATTGTTGTGAGAAAGCCATTCAATTAATACTTCCATGCAAACTAGATTTCATGTACTTGAATAAATTACTCACACATTGTCTGAACCGCTTGTCCCATATGGTGTTATGGAGCCTAACCTGGCAACACAGGGTATAAGGCTGGGGCAGGGCACACCCAGTACAGGACGCCAGTCTGTTGCAAGGCACCCCAACTGTGACTTGAACCCCAGACCCACTGAAGAGCAGGACCCGGTCCAACCCACTGCACCACCGCATCCCCTGAATAAATTGCTCTGCTTTTAAAAAATAAACTCCTATGACACAATGCAGAAATTGTCAGTAATTATGTTGGAGGTCTATTATACAGTCATTTAATAAAGTGTTCAAGAAGTAAGTAACAGCAGATGTTTTCTTCTGAACACCACAAAGAGTCTGTGCAGTTCAACAAAGAAATTTCTGGTTTTTTTACAGGTACAATTAACACCTATTTTAATGGTGATTCAGCAACATTTACAGTGTTAAGAAGAAAAGTAAAAGCAGATGTTTTCTTTTGGAAATCCCATAACGTATTTACAGACGAAAGGCTGTTTACAGGTAGACCTATTTTAAAATCTAAATTAGCATTATTGGTAGAAATACATGCACCTCAGAGATACCTGGGAAATTTATTGCTAGGCGTAACTAGAACTAACTAGAAGTAAAACACTAGTAGTGTTTACTAGTATTAGTAAACCTAGAGAAATGTAACATTCCAGCCTTGCAATATTAATAGAAGGATAATAAAACTATTAAAAAGAAAAGTGTCCATAGCTGAAATATTATCAAAACAAACCAAGTAAAAGATACACGGCATGGTGCAAAAAGCCCTCAGGCATAATTTCATGTTGGAATCGCAAAGGTCACAAGGTCTAATGTAATGCCAGGAAAGGACTGAACTACGATCAAATGGGCCATAGACAAATATTCATGGAACGTTTAAAGCTGAACTGGAGCATGTAGTCGGAGCGCCGGGAAGAGAAATATAACAAAGTGTCAGAATTCAGCAATACGTTATGTTTCCTAATAGACCACACGCATCTCATTATGTACAGTTCACCGTATTAGTGTAAAACATTTGTTTCAGTGCTTTGTGTTGCATCCTTTGAAGAACCACAGAAGGTCCATTTTAAAGCGTGACATAGGCCAGAGTTCCTGACATAACCCTGTTTATTCTTTTATTCTGAGTGATTTTTAAAAAACACTTTTGGTCACAGCCCTCATAGAATACTAATAGCAGGCAGTTAGAGCTGCATGGAAGTTAGTTTTTGTCAACATCAACATTGTAGGGGGATTTGGCCGCAGTGTGTTCTGTTGTTAAACACTTCCTGGAAGGGAGTGGGACGCAGTGTAGCATTTGGCAGTAGATTGGGGAGGGAAGTTTCGCATTGAGTTTATTGGACGTTTGAATAGTAACTACAGAGTTGAAACAAAAAAGCAACATTTTATGCTGCCTTATATTATTTTTATTCTATAAATTAGGGGGGTGTGGTGGCGCAGTGGGTTGGACCGGGTCCTGCTCTCTAGTGGGTCTGGGGTTCGAATCCCGCTTGGGGTGCCTTGCGATGGGCTGGTGTCCCGTCCTGGGTGTGTCCCCTCCCCCTCCGGCCTTATGCCCTGTGTTGCCGGGTAGGCTCCGGTTCCCTGTGACCCTGTATGGGACAAGCGGTTCTGAAATGTGTTGTACCATTTGGAGGAATTATTAGGGCAGCACAGTACCACTGATAGCTCACAGTGCCTGGGTGGTATGAAGGAACATGGGTTCAATCTCTGCTCAGTCTCTGTGGAATTTGCATGTTCTCCCCATGTCTGCATGGGTTTTCTCCAGGTGCTCTGGTTTCCTCCCACAGTCCAAAAACATGCAGTTCAGGGGGATTGGTGACTTTAAATTGCCTTTAGAGTGTGAAAGATTGAGTGACTGTGTTTGTGTGTGTGGGTTTCTACTGTGCAATGGGCTGGCAGGCTGTCCAGGATGTACCCCCCTCAGCCTTGTGCCCAATGTTTCCGGAAAAAGCTCTTGATCACTGCGACCCCGCTTAGAACAAAGTGTTATTGAAATTGATAGATGATACTGATTACATTTATTCATTTAGCAGACGCTTTTCTCCACAGCAATGTACATCTCACAGAAAAAATACTGTGAATGCACTATTATTAGTAAGAATGACAATAATGTTGTTAGTAAGACTCCTATATTTAGATGGTTCCTTTCATCAAGGTGACTTACAGTGTTAGTATTCTCACTGTAGTAATTCAGGGTAGATATCTTGTTCAGAGGTACTGCAGCAATAAGTGGGATTCAAACCAGGAACACTGAAATGACAAGATGACAGCCCAAAACCCTATGCCATCTGTTGCCTAAGAGAGTGAAGTACATGAGTTTTCACACCCTTTTTAAATGTGGACGGAGTTTCAGCAGTTCTGAGTTGGGGGGGTCGTTCCACCACAACGGAGCCGGAACCGAGAACCTCCGCACTTTACCTTTCGTTCACAGGACCACCAAGTGGGCAGAAGAATACGAGCGAAGGGGTCTGGTTGGGGTGTAGTGGTTGATCAAGTCCTGTAAATAGTTAGGAGCAGTTCTATTGATGCATTTGTAGGCAATAACTAGGGTCTTAAACTTGATCCGGGCAGCTATAGGAAGCCAGCGCAGAGAAACGAGTAGAGGAGATACAGGGGAACCCTTTGGCAAGTCGGACACAACTACGATATAATACAATAAGATTATCTGTTCATGATATGCTAAATATGCCTCGCCACTGCATGCCACTCATGTCAGCGTCTGCGTATGTAGTGCAACGCCATGCAGCACTGTGGAATGGATCAGCATGCAGACGCCTTCTTTCAAATCTTCACAGAAGAGGCTGCATCAGTGTTTTATTTGTCCTGATCCTTTGTTGCTATTTCATATTCCCTCTGGGTGAGGAAACCGAAGGGAACTTCCCCCGATTGTTCTCTTGCAGGAGCCACGCCATGCCTCTTGAAGTACATGCATGCTGCATACAGTGTCACCAAGAGTGTCTTCGGTTCGTATACCATACTTGGAGATGCCTGGAAAACGGCATCTGTCTTTGAATCTTTCACTTTCGGTGCCAAGTGAGAGCTGAGCAGAGCCCCACAGAATGTGAAGTGAACATCATCTGTTTAGTTGATAAGTAACCCCCTCTTTCCTTGTGGATTTATATATATGTCCAGGTTACATCACTGTTACATCTAACTGTCCTAAATGGGAAGAGTGGTGCTCTAAACATGTGCCTTGAGCTTCATCTACACTGAAGTGTGCAGAGATCTTGTGAAGCTTATAGAAATAAGAGCAGAGAACCGTAGCTGTTGGCCTACGTTGTCTTTAAGAGCTATAGCCTTCTGATGAAATAGACACAACAGCACAGCAACCTTGGAAGCAGTGGAATTTCTTCAGCATTGTCTCCTCCTGATTTGTGAATACTCAGCAAGTGCTTCTGAGTACGAGTGATGCAAGACGTCCAGAATATTTCTATAATCCGTGCACTCTGATTACTGAAAACAGAAGAAATTCTCTCGAGTGGGTGTGAAGCAAGATATATATTACGAAATAATTTTTGCGTTCCTTTGTGAATATGCTTTTGCAACGAGAAAAGCTGTTCATTAGATACTAAAGAAAATACTTAGTGAAATTACCGGAATGTCTAGACTCTATACTCTTTTAATGATCTCATTTACAGCTCTTGAGACGAGTTACTATTCTCAGCACCACATGGATGTGGGAACCTTTCCAATGGATCACTGTTAAGAGCAACACTTTCATGGGCTCTCATATTAGGTATGCACAAATGTGAGTCCCATGTAGCTCAATGTGGGGATGCCGTCTCTCAGAGAGATGCCTGGCTTGGCTTAATGAGTTGCCCACTCACCAGACAGGAAATGACTACAATATGGCCAGAAATGGGGCTCTTTCAAGGCCCAAGAGGATCATTCAAAACTCGATCAAGCCTGGAATTCAGGTTCAATGCACACAATGTGGAAATGAATACTCGAAACGTTTCTCATGAGATATTTTGTGAAACTTATAATATACACTGAGGTTTGGGACCATCTCAGCAAGAAGATAAGTTTGGCATGGAAATCATTAAAGCAGATTAAATGTAGGAGTGTTTTATTATAGTTATTTTAATGAACAGTATACTGACACGTAGATAGTTGGAAATCTTGTAATACATACTGTAGCAGACTGCGCTCTGGGTTCGGATGGGGCAAAGAAAGACGCACAGACAATGTTCATTATGAATGTTTATTGGAACGCAAGGAAATAATGCTCTTGATCCGAGGATCCCTTTTCCTCAAGGACCTGCACCTCAAGACAGCCCTCCCATCCTGCTTAGCGCCCCCTGGCTTTTTCTCCTTTTTACATTTACATTCATTTATTTAGCAGACACTTTTCTCCAAAGCGACTTCCAATGAACTCTATGTAGTGTTATGAGCCCACACACCTTATTCACCGTGGTGACTTACACTGCTAGATACACTGCTTACAATGGGTCACTCATCCATACATTAGTGGAACACACTCTCTCTGTCACTCACACACTATACTTTTCCCCTCGCCTACACAGTCACCCCCTTATATTCCCCATAAATCCCCACAACTGTTAAACACTTCGTTCACTTCTTATCCACAATCCAGCTATTTACAATAAAACAATTTTCCCTCTCAAACACCCGGTAACTGCTTTAGTATATTTAGTTATGCGGTTCATGTAGTTAATACGTAGAATTTCTCTTTCTGTTATTTTGGCACCAGTTTTTTTGGAAATATCATCGCTGTGAAAGAGATAACAGTTGTATCTTGTCGTCTTGGATGATGTGCAAATATGTTACCAACATGGTCAGTGAAACAAAGATTTTGGCTGCAATTGTCTGCGTGTGGGGGTTGTTTATAGAAGACATACTTGACTTCCTTCTGGGGATAATTTCTGACGGAGTTTGGAACGCCACTTTTTTCTTACAGGACACTTGATGTATTTATTTAAAATGCAGCTTAAATGTCCTGTACAGGAATCGCTGTGTTATCTCAGCAAGAGTTTAACACAGTCATGCGTTGCGAACCAGATGTTCGAGAAACAACTGCATTTGTACTTTCTCACTAAACCCTTCTGCTGCCAAAGCCACAGAGGCTGGGGTCTGGGGATATTTTTACACCACAGCCACTTGTAGTGAGTCCCTGCGCTGTTTCCTCAGACAGCCAGTGAAACACCCCCTGTGCATTGTTAGGGACCGGAGCGAAAAGGGCGGCTTCGCTCCCATATTGGGAATAAAGATTGCAGTGTGTGATGCCGTGTGTGGCGGGCTATTGACTTCCCCGTATTTTTGATTCCACGGCACCAAGTTGGAAATGCTATTTTATACGGCACGAAAAACTCAAATAAAAACAAAGTGTCTTTCTTTCGGTCCGGTTAGTGGAACAGTTGTAGCTCAACAAAGCCGTTGATTGTGTCATGTGTGCAGAAACAAGGGCTATTTTCAAGTCGAAACGCACATTGAAATATTTATACATGCGAAAAAAAGATGTTTTAATATGGCCGAAATAGAATTCTTTTCTCATCCTCTAGTTCACTGAAAGTAAAAGTACTGGCCTTTTCATTAAAATTTATTTATTAGTATTAAGTAAATAAAATATATATACACACACACATTTTCAGAACCGCTTGTCCCATACAGGGTCGCGGGGAACCGGAGCCTACCCGGTAACACAGGGTGTAGGGCCGGAGGGGGAGGGGACACACCCAGGATGGGACGCCAGTCCATCACAAGGCACCCCAAGCGGGACTCGAACCCCAGACCCACTGGAGAGCAGGACCCGGTCCAACCCACTGCGTCCCCTATATATATATATATATATAATATAATGCAATATTCAATATTTGCACGAATCACTCTAATGTGTGTTCTTTTCACATCTGGCATACAAGTGTTGCACACACACAATGTGTTTTCTTGTGCATCTGCACTCGGTGTTTATAAAGATGGTCAGTCCATCCCCTTGCATTTTCACGTGTATTTATAAATATTTACCGGTGTTTAGCCAGTTATGGGGTGACACTGCCATTCCACAAAACAGGTGTTTGGTATCTTTAGGTCAAGTTTACTGCCCCTATTTCAGACATTACAAAATAAAATACCTTTTGACTGGAAAAAAATTAGGCAGAAATTAATCATCAGTACACGTACAGTATTGTGCAAAAGTCTTAGGCACTTAGATGTTTCACAGAAATATTTGTTTCAGACGGTTATTTAATGTCTTCTGCATCAGTGTCAATGGGACAGAGCATATTTTTAGATTTCCAAGCATTCCTTTTGCAAAAAGTTACAGTATTACAGTAAGGGTTTTGTATGTCATTAAAGAAAGAAAGTACACACACATAATCTGAAACCGCTTGTCCTGAGCCGGGTCTCAGCGAACTGGAGCCTGACCCAAAAACACGAGGCTGGAGAGGGGAGGGGTCACACCCAGGACAGGACGCCAGTTTATCACGAGGCACCCCAAGCAGGACTCGAACCCCAGACCCACATAGAGCAGGACCCGGCCAAGCCTGCCACGCCCAGCAGTCATTGGCAATGGATGGTTGCTAATCTTTGCAGGGAGTTTATTAATTAAGAGCGTTATTTTTGGAAGCATTCTCACTTTACAGTTTTTTTCCCCAAGTGCCTAAAACTTTTGCACAGTACTGTAGATGTTGACATATTCTGAGTTTTCAGTGCAAAAGCATTTTACTTATTTGCAAATTATGATTTAATACATTAGTATATATGCTGTAGGGGGGTATGGTGGCGCAGGAGGTTTGTCCAGGTCCTGAGCTCTGGTGGGCCTGGGGTTTAAGTCCTGCTAGGGGTGCCTTGCGATGGACTGGTGTCCCGTCCTGGGTGTGTCCCTTCCCCCTCCAGCCTTGTGTTCTGTGTTGCTGGGTAGGCTCCGGTTCGCCGCAACCCGGCTTGGGACAAGCAGTGTCAGCCAGTGTGTGTATGTATATGCATGATGTAGAAATATAGATCTTTAAAGGATGAAATATTCACTTACTACCTCTTCCAGTAGTCAAAATGGTCTCAAAACCCATCTCATTTGGACTGGATCATATCCTCATCTCCTATGCGGCTCAATTTTGTAGGCGGTTGCTTTCGAGAAACAGTATATCAGACAAACTTGGTGGCTATCTTTGTGTGTGTGTGTCTAAAGCTCTTCCCCAGCAGTGGAATACACTTCTGCACAATCTGAGTTCTAAGACACCTTGGAGATAGTGAATGGATGTAAATGTATGTATCTCTCTAAATGGGTTGCCTAACAGCTCTTGAAAACTAGATACAGGCCTTCGTGCTCCCTAGAGCACTGCGAGCTCTTGGTTTGGTGTTAGTCTGCAGTCTTGTGGTCGTGCACATGTATTACACACACGGCCAAGGCCATTTTGGATGCCTTGGCTGTGTGCGCAATGCGTGTGCATGCCTTGGTGATTTGATGTGATATATTGTGATGTGATAACAATAGAGGGGGTGTGGTGGCACAGTGGCGCAGTGGGTTGGACCATGGTCCTGCTTTCTGGGGGGTCTAGGGTTCGAGTCCCGCTTGGGGTGCCTTGTTATGGACTGGCGTCCACTCCCCCTCCGGCTTTACACCCTGTGTTACCGGGTAGGCTCCGTGACCCCGTATGGGACAAGTGGTTCTGAAAATGTGTGTTAGTGATAACAATAGATATACTTTACTGTACCCCAGGTTACTGGTATTGATTGAGGAGCATGTTCACAGCATGAGGACATGGATTAAATGTGCTGCTGTGGAAAGACTCTTTATGCTTCTGCAATAGATTTTTGGATTCATGAGCAGTGAAATTACAGTGAATGCTGTCACTCGTAATTATTTAGCAATGGAAACGTCAGAAGAGAGCTAAAACACAGACGGACTTGTCACTTGTGGCATGCCAAGTTGTGAAGCGGGGTGGTGGCTGGTGTAGCTTGAGCTGTGGGCTCAAGAAACAAAGGTTATAGGTTCAAATTCCAGCTGTAGCACCCTTATGCAAAGTGTTTAGCCTAAATTTCTCCAGTAAAGTAACTCAGCTCTGTTAACAGTGTGAGTAGATTTGGAGAAAAGCATCAGCTACATGAATATACACACACACACACACACATTTTCAGAACCGCTTGTCTCATACGGGGTCACGGGGAACCGGAGCCTACCCGGTAACACAGGGCGTAAGGCCAGAGGGGGAAGGCGACACACCCAGGACGGGACGCCAGTCCGTCGCAAGGTACCCCAAGCGGGACTCGAACCCCAGACCCACCGGACAGCAGGACTGTGGTCCAACCCACTGCGCCACCGCACCCCCTATATCTACATGAATATAGAGAAAAGCAAAACGTTAGAATTCCAGTTTTCACCACAAGATGGCAGTATTTGTCTTATTTTTTTACACCATCCAGCGAGTAAAACAAAATATAAGAGTAAAGGAAATACACACACACACACACACACATTTTCAGAACCGCTTGTCTCATACGGGGTCACGGGGAACCGGAGCCTACCCGGTAACACAGGGCGTAAGGCCGGAGGGGGAGGGGACACACCCAGGACGGGACGCCAGTCCGCCGCAAGGCACCCCAAGCGGGACTCGAACCTCAGACCCACCAGAGAGCAGGACCCGGTCCAACCCACTGCGCCACCTAGTAAAGGAAATAACTAATTAGAAATAATGTATTTTACAAAAGGGGGTGTGGTGGCGCAGTGGGTTGGACCAGGTCCTGCTCTCCGGTGGGTCTGAGGTTCGAGTCCAACTTGGGGTGCCTTGCGACAGACTGGCATCCCGTCCTGGGTGTGTCCCCTCCCCCTCCGGCCTTACGCCTTGAGTTGCCGGGCTAGGCTCCGTGACCCCACTTGGGAAAAGCAGTTTCAGACTGTGTGTATGTATGTGTATTTTAGAAAATAATTGTCTCTGCCATACATAAGAATGTGTATTGTTTTGGTTTTTCATCAATTTTATGTGCCGGAACTTATTATTTCTTTTTCCCATGAGAAATTATGGTAATTCAAAAGGCATTCACTTAAAGAAGGTGGTTTTATGGAAAAATCTGACCGCGTTTGTTGAGAGATCGATGTTTACAGCAATGATCAAGACAGATATTTTTATGTGATAATATGGCAAATGCATCCCGTGTCTACACTGTACATTTTTATATAAATTACAGGGTAGATGTTAGATTAAATTCATAGCAAATCACTTCAGATGAACACCCTTAGAAATGGCCAGCACAAAAAATATTTATTGCAGATGATTTCTTTGAATATTCTTTTAGAATGTCATTTTCTTTTTGTTAGGCACCCTCAAGTTCCCACGCTGCTTAGTAAGGCTGACCCTTTCATCTCAAAGTAAAAAAATTGCCTTTTTAAGGTGGGCAGAAGTTTAAAAAACAGAAACTTGCACACCCCTGATAGCCATGGGTCATTATATCAAACCTCAGAATCACTGTTCTGTGAGAAATGTAATGAATGTGCCGTGACATGGAGATGCATTAAATTTCCTGCTGTGGAAGTTCTCTCTTATTTTAGCCCCATGTCAGATGTCCAGTAGTTTCAGAAATTCCTTCTTTAAAGCTGCTTGTATCAATGTTACTGGAGGCACTTCCCAGCTCATATTTGTTGCATCTTCCATGCTGCAAATGTGGTGAATTTACAGATGCACTGACTGCTTTCCAACGGCCGATGAAAGCAGCTGAAGAGCAGCATGGAAATGCACAGGATGTTGAGACTCTAAGCACAGTTACAGCATTGATCAGAAGGCAAGGCGATCTCGGTGGTGCAAGCAAAAAGATCTGGTTGCTCTGGAAAAGGAATACTAAAATCAATCTGTGTTGTCTACTGAATGCAGCGGGTCAATAATGAGACGAACCGCAATACCTCTGGCAACGGGTTTATTCATTTTTATTTGGAAATGTGCCATAATAATCTCTGAATACAATGGGCTTCTCAGGGAAGACAGATATCAGAATGAGCAGAACTTTGTCAAATGCATGCATATTGTGCATTTCAGGAACAGGTTTATTCTTTATCTCACCAGCAGGAAATCATGAAGCAAATGCTGGTTAGAGTTTATCTTCTGTCCTGATCCTTCTACAGAAAAAGCCATTTTATCCTTCGTTTCCTGAAGATTTTACTTTGAGTGGTGAAATGTCTCCAGAATGAGTGTTTCCGGTGGTTTTCTTAAAAACGATTAAATGTTTTTATACTGATTTTGAAGGTCACACTTTTTCACAGTTAATCTGAACGACTGTAGAAAATCATGTTTGTGTTCTCTGTCAAAAAGGTCAGATGGCATAAATAAAAACTGCACACTTCAGGGAAAAAAAAGTATTAACTATTATTCACACACATTTTCAGAACCGCTTGTCCCATACGGGGTCGCGGGGGAACCGGAGCCTACCCGGCAATACAGGGCATAAGGCTGGAGGGGGAGGGGACACACCAGGACGGGACGCCAGTCCATCGCAAGGCACCCCAAGCGGGACTTGAACCACAGACCCACCGGAGAGTAGGACTGTGGTCCAACCCACCGCACCACGGCGCCCCCCTAACTATTATTCACATATTCAAATACATGTTTAAAATTTTTAACATATAGAGGAACTAAATATAAACCTTTCTCTATTTTAGCAAGGACATGCCTTGGCACAAATTTCATTATGTGCTATAGTTTTATTGAGCAAACACTTTTATTCCAAGTGACTCACAATGTCAACTTGGTACAGCTGATATTACGACAGGTGTTCTGAATGAATGAATGAATGAATGAATGAATGAATGAATGAACGAAAGATTCCGATTTCGTTTACTACTTGTAGTAGCAGAAAAAGGTTAACTTTTTTGTCTTGTACATTTCTCTATTTTTACATAAATGTTGGAAATGCAACAAACATCCAATGAGGACTATAATATTTTACTGCGGTGTAAACAAAAACAGAGTAAAAAGGCTTTTCATCAGCTCGAAGCTCTTGGTATCGCTCAGACATCGCAGGCCTTTTAAAGTCGGAGATCCTTATGAAGGCTGACAGGGGCCTGTCAAAGTCACAGGGGCAGCGGGCTGTGCATCGTCTGTGAGTCTGTCCCCGAGGCTTGATGTCCTCGCACCCTTTGCCGACTGCGAGTGATTTTTGCACTTTGGAAAATAGTGATGCCGAGGCCCAGGACTGCGCCATTGATTTGGGCTCAGTCTGCGTGTCATTTGGCATTGAATTGCCATGATTCATTAGGAAGCAAACGTTTTTAGCACGGGTGGCTGGGTTTGCCCACAGAATGGAGAGTGGTGGGTGGGGTGGATTTCGGAGCAGCGCTGGGTGGAGATGGGATGGGTGAGGGATTTGGTGTGGGTTTGCGCGCACAGCCACGAGAAGCTCTCTGTATTGCCGGTGCCTTTTCGCCTTGGAGGGAAAAGGACAGCGAAACATTAACTATTCAAGCTGTGCCGAGTTTTAACAGTTCCTGCTCCAGGGTCTGGATTTATGACCCATTACTATGGTCAGTCTGGGCTCTAGTTGGCGCATTATGTTCTCTGTCGTATCCCATTAGTCCAGAGGTGTGTGATGTCCGTTGAGAAAAATGGCTCTGAAAGAGTGCAGGCTAAGAATGTAACAATAAAAAAACCCACTAATGAAATCATTTCTATTACATTTGAAGTAATAATTTCTGTATACATCCTATGAAGTGGCTTGTGACTAAACTGGTCATAGCATGTATGTGTATGTTATGTCGCTTTGGTATATAGATGTGGAAATGATTGTAGGGAGATTAGCGTAGTGTTTCTAACATCGTAAGTCACCTCAGTGAAAGGAGACAGCTAAGTGAATTAACGTATTGGTAAATGTAAAACAGTGTTTTACATTCAACACAACTATACAGCAGCGGTGTACAACAGTAAAAATTTATTTAGTCATTCTTCCTGAGATCTCCTATTAGTAATAATAAAGAGGATAACTTGCTCTTCACTCTAATGTTTCGGACTCACTTCTTGGAAGGTCACGGTATTGAAGCCCTATTGAACTTCACATGTGTGACATGACTGTCTGGCTTGATGTTCCATTAAATGATCAATATAGATAAGTGGCTTTTGGATAAATGCTTCTGGACTTCAGAAGGTCAGTATTTGTTAGTTCATTGGCAGAGTGATTAATCAATCAATACTGCTGACCTGGGGCTGAGGAGCCAAACAAGTCCTTCAGTATATTCTGGGAATTCACAGTGGCTACTATATTTTTGGGGGAAAAATGGGCACGCACACACACACACACATAGATACATATATTCGTTTTTTTCAAGCAGTCAAACAAATGATGTATCCATCTTGGAGTAATACACATAATGATATTAAACAAAGTTATTTTGGTATTTGCTTGATCGTACTCTCTAAGGAAGCAGAGGTGTCAAAGGATTTATGATTTCTTACATCCATTTTTATGCCTACCTTTAGAATCAAAATGAAGAATATCCTAAAATAAATTCTGAAATAAAAACAGTAAAGATTAAAAACAATACCCCAGTTTACAGTATCTGTGTGAAAGACGTACAGATTAATATTTGTGCAAATTGCTTTTAAGTCCTAAAGATAATAAACCTAAAGCTAAAAGTCCTAATGATAATACACAAGAAAACTGAACATTTCTTAATATGTAGATATTTTTTAACCTGTAAGTAATGCTTGGTTGCTGAGACACACCTTATAAAAGCTTGATTGTATTAAAAATTAAAACAAAAAAATAGTGAATGTGTTCTCCAGCTGTGATCAGATAAATTGGGCTAATTCATAATTAGCTCAAGGAGAAAGAATGCATTCTATTGTAATTAGAAAATATCACACACTGGCTTTTCTCCCAGGATTCCTTTAAAGAAGTGATTTCCAACTGCTGCATTTGGGAGATTTAATGAGATTTAATTTGCTGACTTTAGTTGGCTGTTATTGACTTTCATAGACTCTCTGGAGTGCAAGCTTTCATACATATGGGACAGGAAAAATTAATACGCTGCAGGATTAAATAAATTAAGTGCTGCATGTAGAGATGACCATAAGAACATAGCTGGATGCAAGGTTTGATCATTAGCACACTGTTTAAGAAATGATTGAAGCAGCTCCTTACATCTGCTTGTACAAAAGGTGGCAGCAGAGTCTTACTTCAAATCTGGGGACGGCGGGTCATTGGGTCCTCTGCGCACGTACAGTAAAAGGACTGGACTGTGTTCCTTTCCTTTTATTATCTGAGGGAATGATGGGTCACAATACCAGTCGGTCAGTCAGATTCTCCAAACTCTCAAGTCAAAGTATGACAAAATCTTACTAACAACTTTTCCATGTAAGGAACTGCTAATTTCCCACTTCACTTATTAAAATGTTTAAGATTGTAAATGTCTTATTAAAATCTACATCTATTTGTGGAAGAAGATTTCAAATTATTTTAAATAATAACAACGCAATAACTGTTTGAAATAATTAAGATTACAATGTATTTTGCCCAAGGGGGATGCAGGGGTGGGGTGGCGCAGCAGATTTCGCCAGGTCCTGGTCTCCAGTGGGTCTGGGGCTCAAGTCCCACTTGAGGTGCCTTGCGATGGACTGGCATCCCATCCGGGGTGTGTCCCCTCCCCCTCCAGCCCTGCGCTGCCGGGCTAGGCTCTGGCTCGGCCCGACCCTGTTCAGGACAAGTAGTTTCAGACAATGTGTAGTGTGTTTTTGCCCAGCATACCAGGTTCTCTTTGTCAATTTTTAGGAAGATGATATCAGTATGCAGCATTGTCTAGCACAAATCTACACAACTACAGAAGGTTACAAAACCTTGTTACCCTTTGTGCGAAAAATGCTTTTTATGCTTAATTTCATTATTATATTATAAGATACAGTTTTCTTTGTAGCTGCGTGATGGTGCAGCGGGTCGCCCCGGCGCATCATTGTTCCTTGTCTGTGAGTTCTAATCTGGCTAAGTCTCTCTGGAGCTGACATGGGTTTCCTTCTACAATCCAAAGACATGGGTCACAAGTGAATGTGTGACTCTGAATTACTTCAAATATGCATGTGAATGAGTGTGTCCAGGGTGTACCCTGCTTCACAGGCCATGCCTGTAAGATTGTAAGGGTCTGGAGCACCATGACCATATGCCGAACAAACAGTTGCTGATAATGGATCAATGGATGCTTAGTTTTTTACATTTCACAGATACATTTAATCAAGTAATTAAAAACTGTTCTGGAAGAACAACATGCAGCTACAAAGATAAAGCACAGTATGTTTGCAATCAATAGTACTTTAATAAATTTAATAACACATTTTTCATGTTATTAAGGCAGTTTTTCCACCCTATTTATATCTGCACCATAAGTTCAGATGAAAAAAAAATTGAAAAACATAATTATAGGCCATCTGAAGCGACTTCAGTATATCAAATCAGCGTTCATTCTAACAGTATTATTTTATTCAGTGCTTTTTCTTCACCAGAAACAAAAATTGGATCATTAGGAAGTCTTTGCTTATCAGTTCAAAGAAATAATATTATATAGTACTGCATTGGATTTGCTATTGATTTGAAGTCCATTAAGGCAAAGATTCTGGACTCCACATGTGTTCCCCACTGTACGGTCTGTGTGAATGTGCAGCCTTTTGATTTGGTCTACAAAAGCTAATTCAGACCCTCAGGGCTTTCCAGCGACAGGGACGCAGCAGAACCGGACACATTCACATTTCCAGGGCTAATGTTCATTCAGTATTCCAGATGACCACGCCACACACACACACAACACACACCGTGAAACACCACACACACACAAACCCAAATTTCAACATTTCTCCCTTTTTTTGAAAAGCTTTGTATACGTTTTTTTTTCAAAGACTAGGCCTACAATAATAGTTTAGATACAAATCATATTGTATTACCTACACAGAGCACAGTATTCTCCTTTTATTGCAAATTTCAAAGGACTGTCAATGACTACGTATACAGTAAATACCACATCTGAGAAACCAAGAGGAACACACAACTTATAATGAGTTTAACATTTTGACATTTATATATTGCCTTATTTAGTGATTTTCAGTTCTCTATCGTGATTAGCTGACCATAGTGACCCCTGCGTATACTAATTAACTACTTCTGTATAAAGTTATAGTCAGCTCTTGACAAAATTTCCATTCACACAGGCTTTTAAGCCTTTCTTGGATTGAAAAGAATATGTTAACTAATCACTTAGAAACCCCATTAATTATTTCCCCTCAGAAATAATTTTATGCAATAAAGGAATCTGTGTGACATTTTTTAAAACACATTTGAGGTTTTCAAATTTTTGGGGATAAGCCAAAAATTTGTCTGAAGAAACAAGCTCGTATGACCGTGGATAATCTATACAGGTTTTGATTTTTTTTTTTTTAACTGTAAATGGAGACTGTGGAGACTGTATTTAATGAATTGTTTGAGAACTTTATTAGATTTTAACATTTGTGATTTCAGTGCTCACTTTGACTCTGTTGAATTGTCTACAGCAGAGAAGATGTGTTACTCGAAGTGGAACTGACAAGGCCATTTTGAAGGAGGTGTTGTCTACGTTCATGTTGCTCATTTTGTTGTAAAAACATATGGAGCTGATGGGTCAAAGTGCACGTGTCTCTGAAGGCCACAGCAGTACAGCAGTTCAATCTGCTGAATTTCTTTCTTTCCATCTTTGAGTTTATAGCTCATTCCCTCACTCACTCACTGAAGCTAATTTGATTCAAATATTTTCAAGGTAACTATTACAAGGAGACTGAAATGCTTCTGACAAATAATATGTAAAATAATATTTAAGCTGGGTTTTTGTACAGCTCTTTTTCAAACTTTCACCCCACTGTGAATATGTTAAGAGCATGTCTGCAAAATGCCCCTTGTTAGTCCATATGCTTTAATTGGTAAAATAGGAGAGATTCACTAAATAAATCAGTTTAAGAAAATCTGCCTAAATCTTATACAATTCAACTGTCACAATAGGGAAAAAAATGAATTCTTAAACATATTTAACATCATGAAATTTGCATTTTGTCCCTTGTGAATACACTTCTCCGGGTATGAATGAATTAGGTTGTCAGTCACTGTGGGACAAAAATCAACACTAAACTCTAACTGGACTCACAGCAGGGGAAACTGCAAGCGATAGCATCCTACGACCAATATAACTGACAAAACAAGTCAGATTACAGGGAAGAATTGTAGTCCATAGTTTGCCATGAAAGTGACAGCTAACAACGGTCACTGACATCCACAGAAAACATTCGCAGTAATAGTGATTCGATTATTTCTAACGAGAGAAAGATGAAACATTAAATGTGAAAAATTCAAAAAATGAGAAGAGGGTGACAGAAATGTAAAAGAGTAAAAATACATTTTTCTTTAAAAAAATACTTGAATAAAACTTAAGTGTGTTGATGAAAAAAACTGTATTGAAAAGTAAAATTTTTCCAGAAATTTACTGAAGGACAATGGAGCATCACCTCTGATGCTCAGATAAGGTCACATTGGTCCAGAGCATATCCAGGAAACTCAGCACCTGTCCTGGGGTGGTAGACTAGTGTGGGTACAATGGGTTGCTGGATACACCACAGAGAGGCTGCCATTCCATAGCAAGGCCATGCATATGCCAAGGCATATGCCATCACTCACACATTTACACACTACAGGCAATGTAGAGGGTGGAGCAGCAGGTTGGCCAGGGCCTGCTGTGTGGTGGGTCTGGGATTCAAGTCCCGCTTGGGGTGCCTTGTAGCGGACTGGCATCCCACCCTGGGTGTGTCCCCTCCCCCTCCAGCCTTGTGCCCCGTGTTGCCGGGTTAGGCTTTGGTTCACCATGACCCCACTCGGTGTGTGTGTGTGTGTGTTTGTTTGTTTGTACATACTGTATTTTTATGTGGATTAAGTCACTGCTCTGCATTTAGTCTCAGCTTTGCATTCAGTCCCTTGGATTTGTAAGATAACAGATGGCTGCTCAGGTTGAAAGACCTTACAATACATCCTTGCAGTGAACACCTCACAGCACATCTGCTTTGATTTACAGAATTAGTAGTTAAATTCCATGTCAGATTTTAATGTTTTTATTCAATTAGTATGGCATAACAACTCGGTTTTTGTAATTTAAATGAAAATCGCATATGAAGACCAAATATAAAAACATCTTCATATTTTGTGACATCAAGGAAAATCAAATCTTGCAACGTCATAATCATGTTATTATGAAATCATACACATTACATTCACCTTTTTCCAGTGAAAAATTATGATGGCAATGCCGGCTAAAAAGTTAAATATAACTTTTACTTTATCCAGTAATAGCTATCAAACGGAAACATCCTACCGAGTGTCACTTTTGTGGTGAGGTCATTTTCCAGAAAGCACTAAGATTTATTTGGCTAAGAAAGTGATGCAGTAATTCACTTCTGTGAAGAAGGAAATCAGTGTAAAAGCTAACAGCTGAGTGAAGCATATATCGAAGGAGTTAAAGGTCCAGAAACATTCTCCTCTGGGGATTCGTGGCTTCAGAAGAAATCCTCAAAGTTAAAATAAAAACAAAATGCAATAACAGAAGCAATGATACCAAGAACTGTAAAGCATTATAAACATTACTGGCGTCTGCTACTATCTTGAGATGGCAAGAGAGCAAAAGGGGATTATGTTGAAGGACAAATGGAGCTTTAACATTTTTAAACCGGGCCTGCTTCATCTAATATAATCCTTTATTAAATCCAATTTTTAATGCTGACCACACATAGGATTAAAATGGTACTGTTTCTTCTGCGGGGGGGTTAGGGTTATGCAGCAGGCTTGGCTGAGTCCTGCTGTCTGGTGGGTCTGGGGTTCGAGTCCTGCTTGGGGTGCTTTGTGACAGACTGGTGTCCCGTCCTGGGTTGTATCGCCTTGTACCCCGTGTTGCCGTGTTAGGCCGCGACCGTGCTTGGGATAAGCGGTTTCAGACTCTGTGTGTTTGTGTTTCTTTCGCGAAAATTTTAACATAAAAGGAGAATGTGTCTGCAGAATGGCATGGTGCATTTCAAGATCAGAATCAGAAGAAAAACACAGGGAGCGTGTCTTGATTTGCACAAATTCTGCAGATGGAGGTTTTAAACATGTTTTCCAACCTGTTAAATATTCAGCCAAACCTATATAATTTTAAGCGATCACCTGCTTGTAAAGAAACACGGCTTTAATCAGAAAACACAATTTTCATTTCAGATTTATTTTATATGGCACCGTGTCGCTTCAAAGTGCTCACGGAATGCTGTTTTCGTTGCAGTTCATCTGTGAGACAATGAAAAGTACTGTTAAAAATGAAATGCCAAATCAATAACGTAAATATTTTACAAAAGTAAAGAAGTAAGAGTATTTCCTGTTTTCTTTAATTCAGATAACATAACAAAATGAAATTTTGATGAATTACACTTATTTATTTAGCAGATGCTTTTCTCCAAAGTGACTTACAATGGATACTATGTAGCGTTACTAGCCCACACACCTTATTCACCAAGGTGACTTACACTCCTAGATACACTACTTACAAGGGGTTACTCATCCATGCATCAGTGAAACATCCTCACTCCATGACGCTCACACACTTTGGGGGAACCTGAACAGCATGTCTTTAGACTGTGGGAGGAAACCAGAGCAAACCCATGTAGACATGGGGAAAACATGCAAACTCCACACAGACTAATCAGGGATGAAACCCATGTCCTCTCACACAACCCAGGTGCTGTGAGACAGCAGCGCTACTCGTTGTGCCACCATGCTGCCATGCTGCCGTACCGCCCAGAATTAACTGAAACTGATTCTTCCTGGTAGTACTTTAAGAGCTCCAGTTCCCACAGTTCACCCTTTTGCTATTACGGCTATTGTGGTGCCATGTTACTGAAAAGTTAAGGGGTGTGTTTGTTTCTGTCTGTAATGAAATGCCAAATGTCCTCTAAACATGTCCTCATTTACACTGTACGTAACCCTATGAAGAAAATGTCCTTACATTTTTATGAACATTCTTTGCCCGTATTCATGTTATAAGCAATGTGTCGATTTTTACACACGTAACAAATACCCCAACAAAGTCATCTATATCACCTGTCAGTGAATCAGTGGACTTGTATATAGTGACCACAGTCCAGTGCCGGTGCACTTGAGACCCACATAGCCCAGGCTTTATGGTCCTCATCTGGTGTATCTTCTGCCAGTTCATCTGATCTGAACTAGTAATATCTGGAGACCCATGGGACTTGGCGAAGGATCTCTCGACTAGGTGACTGTCTTTGGACCAGCTCACCTCAGAGTCCAGGTAGGAGGCCTGGAGGGGTTATATCTTTGTCCACATGTTACGCTGATTGTTGTAGGGGGGTGGGGGGCACAGCATCTCTATTTTGGCTGGGTTCTTTTACAAGACTGACCATAGTGCAGGCTGTGTGATTCTGCATCAATAAAATAGACTGTATGGTGCATCAGGTACCGCTGCTCTCTGGTAGTTCAGTGTTCCAGGTGAGGAAAATTTACTGTGTGCAGGTTGGCATTTGCATCGTACGTAGTTAGTTAGATAATGCATCTGCTGTTGATAGAGTGGTTTTGTTCTCCCTTTTTATCGGTTCAAGCTTACAGGCCTTTAATTTCTCATAAGCCGCAGAACAGTGAAATCCACTGAAGGAGGGTGTGTGCTGCTTTTCATCACGCTCTTTCAGACTTCAGGGTCATTTTATTATAAAATGTGAAAATGCAGTCAGTTTAATTTAATCAGCTGAAAAAAGAGGAAGTGTTTCCAGGTCATTAATCAATGCTCTGCCTCAATAGGGCCTGTCTCTTACACAGACTGCCCCTCTGAATCATTACTAAGACAGGAAAAAAGAGCTCCAAGATCTGAATACAAAGAAGTCCAATCATTTCCTCAGGAACCTGTTTTTTTATCAATAAAAAAGTGAAGCCAAGCGCAGAACAATCAATGGAAAATCTATAAACAAAACAATCTGCACAAATTTTCTTCAGTGGCTTTTGACGTTTCTATATGTGATTTAATGCATGTCTTGAAATGAAATGGTACAATTTTCAAAAAAAAAAAGTTTGCTGCTTGCATGCTTCTCTCTAAACAGTTTGTTCAATAAAGATTTGATGAGCGACCCTTAGTTAGACTTATTAAGAGGTGTTGTGCTGTGCTGTAGTCTGGCAGGAGGGATGTGAAAATCAAAGTTGGAATTCCATCTTTTGCCATTTTCCATTTATTGATGTTCGTTGACCCATAGTGCTGCCACATTTGTGCATTCAATTACTCTGTGTATTTGTTTATTAACTGTGCAAAATGTCTGCAGGTTATTATTCATGTGCTTCTCAAGGACTTTCAGTTGACTAGTGTACTACATAATATTATTTCTGCTTGATTAAGTTTTCTCATGTGCATATGAACTTTGAATTCTCTTAATTCTTATTAAATTGGACTACATTTACATACTTTCCTCGAGATTTAAAATGAAGAAAGCACCCCATTGTACTTAGAGCCATAAATGTTAAAAATGCATCGAAGTATAGAAATGCATGGAGCCTCTTCTACAAAGTCAATTTTTAGTGTATTTTTTTTGAGAAATTTGTGTGCGTTGTTCTTTTCATTGTGGTGCTTCAGCCCTTGAGGGTTAACATTAGTTAAAACATTTTTAAGGTAAACTGTAACAAAAAATAGGGGGCGCGGTGGCGCAGTGAGTTGGACCAGGTCCTGCTCCCCAGTGGGTCTGGGGTTCAAGTCCCGCTTGGGGTGCCTTGCGGTGGACTGACGTCCTGTCCTGGGTGTGTCCTCCCCCTCCAGCCTTACGCCCTGTGTTGCCGGGTTAGGCTCCGGTTCCCCGCGACTCCATATGGGACAAGCGGTTCAGAAAATGTGTGTGTGTAACAAAAAATGTCAATAAGTGTGTATATAAACATTGAATGTACTCAAAATCCTGCTTTGTTTTAAAAATGTTACCAGAAAGTTGAAATTAGACTTTGCACAAAATGTTTTTCAACTTTTCTCATGTAAAAAAATAAAGAAAGCCATGACTGGACAAATCGATTAATTCAGTGAAAGGGCCTTGCAAATGGTTTTTTTTTTTTTTTTTTTTTTTTTTAATAACTACTATAGCTAACTGACTGGGCTTTAGTCATACTGAAGTGGCTTACTTTCACAACTGTTAGAAACTTCTATTCTGTCAGACCGTTTGAATTTAATCTATAGCTAAGTCTGAACAAAAAACGAGCTTTGCAAATACTTGCTTTAGTTAACTCAAGTATTAAATTACCTACAGTAACAGTTTTGGGGTCCAGTTGTTTAGGGAAAATTAAATGATCAGTTCAATATGGGAATGTTATAATTCTTCTAACAACAAAACAAGTCTGAGAATATTTCTAATATTACTTGGACAGCAAATTCAGAGGGCAAATGAAAACACTATGGATGTTACTCACTTTACTAAAAAAAACGTATCCAGATCTTTGGCTTTTTTCTTGTTTATTGAGATTATCTGTAAGCATCACTCCTCTCTAAGAATTCAGTGACAAAATGGATAATATGATGAAAAAATGTGACATATAATGTTCTTCAGAATATAAAAGCAATATAAGCACATAGTACACATAACAATTCTAAGTTTTTGAAAGAAAATAAAAACTGCTCATGGCAGAGCACTTATATGTAAAAAATTGCTTCACAGTTTAAGAGTGAAAGTCACGAGTCTCTATTGCTGACAAATACTATTGCTGTCTTTTGGCTGAAAAGATAAATAAAATACACTCCGGTTGTAAATTATATACTTCACATTTTTGTCACGACTAAATGAAGAATAAAAACCAACCAGATGTTATGAATAGGTACAATTTGTTTTTTTCCTTTCACTATAAATGTATATATTTCCCAGAAAATGAGTGTTGTGCATTTTCTGTACCTTTCTTGGTTGAATGAGGTGCAGTTAGGCATACTTAGCTGTGTTTAACTTTGCCAAGCAGTAATGGTTAATTGTGAAATTTTTTTACAACACTGTAACATCTTTTTCATGGAAACAAAATGTGTCTTGGTCAACAAATATAATGAATAAATTAAATTCATTTAAGATGGTAGAAAAGTAAACATCACAGCACAGGACACAGGGTTTTTGTGGAGTTAAAGTAGAACGAGCCAGATGAATATGTTGACCAAAGCAGACATGGTGGACTCGAGTTAAGGCTAATAGCACAGTTTTGCCGTTCGTCAGCAAACCAAAGCAGCTACCGACAAGGTCAGAAGCACTGTGTGTAATAGCAGGTAGGGAGACCAGCTGGCCTTCTCCTCCCTCTGAAAAATGAGCCAGCCGGTGACCTGCCACGTCCGCAAATGAAGGGAAGAGTCCATAGCAAGATGTAAATTCATTCTTTGGTTCTTAGTGAATAATGAATCTCCGGCATAAAAATGCTTTGGTCTCGGAAAAAAAGGAAGAAAAATGGAATTGCATCATAAACCATGCAGTTCAAAATGACAGAGAAGGAAGGGCCGGTGGAACAAATTATGATGGCTAAGAATAAATTAGATATCAAGCTGAGCAAAATATTACTGCCAAACAGACCTCTGCAGCAATTTGCAAGTGACAGCTGTTAAAAAATGTCCTTTCTCTCTTCTGTTTCTGCCACTGTCTGTCTGTGCTTGTGTATGTAGAACAAGCTCAGGAGCAGGCTCTACGTTTCTGGTTATGGATTTAAATGCAGTAAATATCAGTGAGCACTGATAAACATTATAAAAAGTTCAACATTCTGCGTCTGATCTATTTTATGAGTGAACATGCAGAACTTGAGCAGATTCTCATCGTCCAGTGATGATGGTAGTCAATATTGTTCACCGAACTGTTCTGCTATGTCTGTCAATATTGTTACATACTGTATAATGTTACCAATCATATGCATTTCCCTTGGGATTTTTTTTTTTTTTTTTTGTAAGTGAGTGTTATACTGCTGGGGTGCGCAGTGGCGCTCTCTGGTGGGTCTGGGGTTCGAGTCCCGCTTTGGGTGCCTTGAGATGGACTGGCGTCCCGTCCTGGGAGTGGCATTAGCAAAAACCCAGCTCGTTTCATGGGTGCTTTTCAAAAGAAAAAAGAAGTAGGACAGAAGTGACCACATTCATTGCGGCAGTGACACTTCATTATCTTTTTTCTGCAACAAGTAGACAGTTTAACAAGACACAACTAGACATGTTCATCTGGAAACATGAAGGACAGCGACTGCACCATGCAAATAAATATTGTTAAATGGATTTAATTTCCACACATACATCCAAATCTTCTGTGTGATACCCTCGGGTGCAGAGAGGATTAAAAATTTCACTTAAATCAAGGATACACTTATATAAAAGGAGATGGCATCAAACGATCAAGGAAAATGTAAGTGTAATGTAGAAATTTTCACATCCCATAGAATTTTTATTTGTACAATGAACAGAAGCATCAGTAACAGTCTTTGGAGCATTTCAATGACCATTTTATTACTTTTCCTAAGCTGATGGGCTATACATTAGGGCATTATGCATACAAATTTTTAACTGATTTGAGTTAATATGGTAAAAGTCACTCATTAAATTTAAAAATTCATCCTTCCCATATTCAGTCATTCCAAGTTCCTTTGTGTTACAAAGATTACTAAAATTTGAAATCAGTGGCTATTCTTGCCAACTTAAAGTTCTGCTGTATGTAGACAGAGTTATTACCTGGAATGAATTTAATCTGTGTGCATTTTCCTTGTATTATTTTTATGAAATTGGTCTTAAATTCTAAGGTAAGTGCATCAGAGGTGCATTTAGGTACTTTATGGCACATTAAGTGAATTTGCTTTTCACATGATTTCATAGCAGCAGGCAAAATTACGAATTCTCTGTGCATTTCAGTTTTTGGTTCTGGGATAATGCTCAAATTAAAGGATTTATGTTGTTACTGAAAATTGAAAACGTCTTCACATTGTCATATTTACTCATCATTTATTGCTCTGATTTTTTAAACTTTAAAAAATAGTTAATGATGCAATGTGCCTCTTAGTCACCTAAACCTTTTTAAGATGCAGCTAATGGCATCACAAAAACCACATTTCCGCAGCACTTAAGATGCAATCAAGCCAAAGTTTTATTACAGCTTAAAAGACCAATGAATACTGCTGAGTGTTAAATGAGGCCAGGCACATGCTTTTGTAGTACATACACACTTCACATGCAAAAAAAAAGTGTTATGTGGATTTGAAGCATTATAGGTAAAGTTACAAGGAAAAATTTGTCTTTTATTAAAAGAACGAAAATTCAGACCTTTCTGCATTGCACATACATGATTGTAACTACTGCATTTTAGCCAAAATAAAGATTCATTCTATAAGATAAATTTGCTAATATACAGAAGCTCCTCAAACAGTAATGTCACAAGTTTTCAAAGATACAAACATTTTACAGTTTTTGATTCATAATTTCATTTCATCATTTTTTTTAAATTAAATTTTATTCAGTTTCGCTTCCAAAAATGTGATTGTTGCAGAGAGAAAGGGACAGTAAACTGCACTCAGACAGATGGGAGTGTGGAACCACCTTAATTTAATGTTCATAGTGTTTACAGCTCTCTGATGCTCAGGAGTCACTGGTGATCAGTAAGCAGATGGCAAATGTGCATGCCTCAGATGTACTCGAAAACAAAATGTTTGTTTATAAAATAAAAGTTTATGGAGATAACATTTAAAATGATTAAAAATTCTTTAAACAAATCTTTATTTTTAATGTAGTTTAAAAGTTTAAAAAATATCAGTCTTGCAAAGTGTTTTATTATTGCTATGCCCAAGACTTTTACACAGCCTATCCCTTGAATAAACTGAGGGAAATCTTTATTATGTACAGTAGCTTTTACCTGTTGTGACTTAGCGGTGAAAATGACTTTGGATTTACAGACAAATTAACAAACAGACTTCCTACTCTCATAGTTTATAAGCAAAGAACTAGTGTATATTTCCTGAAAACACCAATACAGCAAACATGCACCTTTGCTGATAGACATTCTTGGCAGTCCATAATGCATTGTTTTTTTCTACCTCTCTCATTAATTCAATGTACACATAACACTAGCAATAAGCAAACATAATTATTATATTATATAGATGTTTGTGTTGTCTTTGACTAAATGAAATAATACCTTAGGCCCAAAGTTAATGTATCATGTTTTAATAAGAAAGGTGACTGTATTCAGATTCCTCCCAAAATATGTACAATGTGTTTGTGTGTACGGAAATAAACAACTTAAATTGCTTTGATCACCAGAGATGGTGTAGAGCAGAAAAATGCATATTCATTCATTAAATAGTACATACTCATTTGGCCTGGAGTTCCACACATTTGGAAGTTATGGTCAGCAAACAAGCATCAGTATTATCTATTATAGTTGGAAGACACCAGCAGACCTGAGAATTCAGAGGAAATTTAAGTATGAAAGGTGTGATCCTGGGTATTACATCTGCAAAGAACAGCAATATTTAGCTGTTTGCTTTTCACCAAAACATTGTTCTTGTACCTAACTTGCAACATGCTTAGCAAATCTGAATGCTGAGGGAAAACTCAATAATGTTTGTACCATTTAGTTTCCCACAAAATGATAATTCAAGACTCAAAAACCCATAGCCAAATTCCACTCGATTAAACAAAGACATTGCTACTGTGTCAGATTGTTAGGGTTTACTTGTGCAAAGAAGCAGAGCTAAATTACAGTATTCCTTGCAGAAACACAGCAGCCTCTGCTCTAATCTGAATACATGTTTGGTTTCTCATTATAAGAATTGCTGGTGGTGCATTCAGAACGCTGCATTTCCATATGGCTTCATTTAACGGCTCTCAGTGTTGAAATGGCACTGATGGTAATTACAGCAAACAATGCATCTGCAGTAGATGAGAGTGCCTATACAAAAAAGGACTGTATAAATACATACTGTATATGGCAACACAAAGACACTACCCTGAACAATAAGGATGTTAAAATGATACATTTCTCATACAATATATGCAACGATTACCTGCATGTCAGATTGCTCTTTCGTTAAGAATGGTAAAAATAGAGATTTTTAATGTGATATCCGGAACACTTGGCGAAAAGTGATGCTGTTGTAACACATAGTAAGGAATAGGAAATAGGAAAACCTAAGGCTAACCCTTACCCTAACTGTAGCTATAAGCCTAAACCTACCTCCAACCTGAACCGTAGCTCCAACCCTAACCCTAGCTCCACTACTAACCCTAGCTCCACCACTATCTATAACTCCAATCCTAACCCAAGCTCCCACCCTCACCCTAGCTCCACCTCTAACCCTAGCTCCAAGCCAAACCATTGCTCCTACCATAACCCTACCTCCACTACTAACCCTAGCTCCAACCCTAACCCTAGCTCAAAGCCTAACCCAAGCTGCAACTCTAGTCCGTGCTCCAACCATAACACTACCTCTAACCCTAACCCTAGCTCCACCACAAACCATAACTCCAACCCTAACCCTAGCTCCATCACTAATCATAGCTCCAACTTTAACCTTAGCCTCACCACTAACTAGAACTCCAACCCTAAGCCTAGCTCCAACCCTTTCCTTATGTCCAACCCTAACCCTAGATCCAACCGTAACCCTACCTCCAACCCTTACCCTAGCTCTAACCCTAACCTTAGCTCCAACCTTAACCGTGGCTCAACTGTGAACCCTAGCTCCAAACCTAACCGTAGCTCCAATCCTTACCCTAGCTCTAACCCTAACTTTAGCTCCAAACCTAACCGTAGCTCAACTGTGAACCCTAGCTCCAAACCTAACCATAGCTCCCAGCCTAATCCAAGCTGAAACCCTAGTCTGAGGTCCAACCATAACCCTCCCTCTAACCCTAACCCTAGCTCCACCACTAACCATAACTCCAACCCTAACCCTAGATCCAACCCTAACCTTACCTGCAACCCTAACCGTTGCTCCAACCCTACCCCTAGCTCCACTGCTAAGTTTTGCTCCATCCCTAACCCTAGTTCCAACCCTCACCCTAGCTCTACCACCAACCATAGTTCCATCCCTAACCATAACTAAAACCCTAAACCTTGCTCCAACCCTAACCCCAGCTGCAACTTTAACCCTATCTCCACCACTATCTGCATCCCCAACCTTAGCTCCAACCCATCGCCTCACTCCAACCCCCACCTTAGCTCTAACCCTAACCCTAGTTCTATCCCTAACCCTTTCTCCAACCCTAACCTTTGCTTTAACCCCAGCTCCAACCCTAACCTTAGCTCCCACTCTAACCCTAGCTCAGGGTTTTTACAGATTTTGAATCGTGAAATTTAAGCACTTTTCAAGCAGTTTAAAGGTCCCTAAATCCTTTTTTAAGCACTAGCATTGAATTGATGAACTGATGCAATATTACTTAATCTGAGGAAAGCCACCTTTGGTGAGTTTAAACAGCACCCCCTTAATTGAAAGTGTCAAGCCACACTACTGGAATCTTCAGTATAAATCCAAATTATTTTCAGTTCATCCTTTGCATACTTTTTAAATTTTGGTTGTATTTTTTACATTTGTTGCCTTCTCTAGGTTATGCGAGTTTTTTTGTAGTGGGTTTGGGAGAATATTCCAATCCAATTTCTATCGTATGATTTAGAAATATACCAATAAATAAACACAAGAGCATTTTACCTCACTCTTTTCTGATTTGGACTGAAATTAAATACATTTTTCTGTCACAACCCCATCTGCCAGCACATCGGCGACACCTGCTGCTCCCTGATGGGATAGCATATAAAAGGCAATGCCGATGGGTCCTCAATGTCGAACCTCAGTTTTGAGTAACGGCTGCTTCCTTGCCGACCTGTGTTTACTGCAACTCACTCCGAATTACCGACCTGCCTGTTCTCATCTCATGACAGAGGGTTCTGCCTTGACACCGGATTCAGCAGAACTTGCACTGATGCGGACTGCTTCGGTGTCGAGGGACGCACTCCTCAGTGTGCATGAACAGACCCTCACACGTCTGGTGGAGATGCTAGATGGGCTGATCCAAGCCGAGGGGGTCCTCCAACCTACAGAGTAGGCTGAGCCCGCAGGCTCCAAAGAGGGCGCCCCCTAACCAGGAATGCACATCGCCACCCCAGAGAGGTACGATGGAACACCAGAGCAGTGTCAAGGTTTTTTGATCCAGTGCAAGCTGGTGTTCAGCTGCTCACCTCTCATGTACCAATCTGACAGTGCTAAGATCGCATTCATGGTAGCACTGCTAGTCGGTCCAGCGCGCACCTGGGCGATAGCGGGGTGGCACACATGCCAGAAGACAACTTATGCCGCCTTTCCGAAAAGGTTTGAGGCAGTGTTTGACCACCCTCATGCAGGTCGTTCAGCCAGTGACCGTATCCTGCACCTAAGCCAGGAAACCCGGACCATGGCCGAGTACGCCCTTGAGTTCTGGACCCGAGCAGAGCAATTGGAACTCCACAGCCCTCCTCACCTGCTTTCACAACAAGCTCCAACCCCGAATCCAAGCGGAGCTGGCCTATCCAGGGGAACAATGGAGTTTTGACCGCTTCGTGGAGACCACCATTGTGGTGGACAACCTCGGCCAGGACCAAACCCCGCAACATAGCTCGTTTTTTTCTCCATGGTCACCGCCTGGTGAGTGTGTGGCACCAATGCAGGTGGGCCAGAGCACACTTGACCCCGAGGAGAGGAGGCGCTCCATTCTGGGAAACCTGTGCCTCTACTGTGGCTCCCCGGGCCACCTCTGGGCGGCCTGTCCATTGCGGCCACCTCAAGAGACCCCAGGGGAAAAGAAGGTGAACTCAGGGTAGTACAGGGGACAACTAACATTGCCGGTCTGTGTAGCCTGGGAGGGAGACCTGTTGTATGCCGGCTACTCCAGCATTGGCTGTACATCAAGGGGGAGAAGTATTTCTTTCATCAGAGTCAGGTCTCTTTCCTGGCTTATGTCCTGAGCCGAGAAAGGGTCGCCATGGATCCCCGGAAAGTTTGCGCAGTGACCGCATGGCCAAGACCCACCACAGTGAAAGCCCTCCAGCGCTTCCTCGGCTTCGCAAACTTCTATCGTCACTTCATTTGAGGCTTCAGCACCCTGGCGGCCCCTCTCTCAGCCCTCACTGCGCATAAGGAACACCGACTCCCCTGGAGTGATGCCACCGAGAAGGCATTTCAGGGCCTGAAGGCACGTTTCACCTCTGTTCCGGTGCTCAAGCATCCCGATGCCTCCCTGCAGTTCATGGTGAAGGTCGATGCCTCGTTGGTCGGAGTTGGGGCCGTTCTTTCCGTGGGCAAGGGAACCCTCCAAAGCTGTTCCCTTTTGCATTCTTTTCCTGTAAGTTGTCCCCGGCCAAACGCAATTATGACATAGGGAATCGGGAACTCCTTGCTGTCAAACTCACACTCGAGGAATAGCAACACTGGCTTGAGGGAGCAGTGTACCCGTTCCTCGTACTCACCGACCGAGTACCTCAAGAAGGACCGTCGACTAAATGCCCATCAGGCCCATTGGGCTCTGTTTTTTACCCAGTTTAACTTCACTGTCTCCTACCAACCCGGCTCCAAGAACACCAAGGCAGATGCTTTGTCTAGGATTCATGACCTCGAGCCCACGTGAGACCAACCAGAGGGAATCCTACCCAAGGGGTGTGTCGTGGATCCTGTCCAGTGGCAGCTCCTTCAGGAACTGCAGATTGCGCAGGCCATGGACACCAAGCCTCCAGGAAAACCTACAGGGAAGGAATATGTGCCCAGCCACCTGAGGACCCCCTTGTTGCAGTGGGCCCATGAAGCCCCCGAAGCCGGGCATCCGGCGCACTTTTTCTCTCCTGCAGGGATGGTTCTAGTGGCTCTCCTTGGCAGACGATGTCTGGGACTACGTGCAGGCGTGTGTCACCTGTGGCCAAGCCCGGACTCTGTCGGAAAAGCCCACCGGCCTCCTGGAACCGCTTCCTGTGCTGTCCCAACCTTGGACCCACATCGCGGTGGATTTCCTGGTTGACCTTCCCGCTTCGGAGGGTAAGACAGTGGTGCTGATGGTGGTGTATCGCTTCTCCAAGGCTTGTCAGCTGATCCTGCTGCTCAAGCTCCCGTCCACCTTAGAGACAGCAGAAGCCCTCTTCCACCAAGTTTTTCGGCTCTACGGGCTCCTGGAGGACATTGTCTCGGATCGGGGACCCCAGTTCACCTCCAGACTGTGGAAGGCCTTGTGGTATCGCCTAGGAGTCAAGGTAAGCCTGACATTCAGATACCACCTGCAGGCCAACAGCCACGTAGAGCGGCTACAACAAGACATCTCCAGTTACCTCCATTCATATTGTACCCAGCGACAACATCAGTGGGCCAGGTACCTACCTTGGGCAGAGTATGCACACAATGCAGCTCCTCATTCCACCACAGGGCTCTCTCCCTTCCAGCGTGTCCTAGGATATCAATTGGCCCTGTTTCCTTGGGAAACTCCTCCGAGCCAGGTCCCTGTGATGGAGGACTGGCATCGGGAGTGCAGGAATGTGTGGCGGGGAGTCCAGAACCACCCGCACAAGAGCTCGGAGAGGTACAAACAGCAGGCCGACCGCCACAGATACACCCTCTCGTTCATGCCTGGGCAACGAGTGTGGCTCTCGATGCGGGATCTCCAGTTAAAGGTGCCTTCCCCGAATCTCAGGCCCTGTTACATAGGCCCGTTTAAGGTCTCACGAAGGGTGACTTGGGTCACGTATCCTCTGCAGTTACCTCTGGACCTTAGGGTGCACCCCACCTTTCATGTGTCCCTTTTGAAGCCCTGCGGGGTCTCGCTCCACCAGCCAGCCATCGCGACGTCCCAGCCCTTTCCGGTGCCAATCAATGGAAATCGAACATACACCGTCTGGTCGTTACTCGACTCCTGCCGACGACGGGGACAGTTACAATACCTCATCGATTGGGAGGGTTACGGTCCGGAGGAACGGTCCTGGCTAGGTGCTCCTGACCTCTTGGACCCAGAACTGCTTTCCACAGGGATCATCCAGAGTGGCTGGCCCCTTGGTGCCGGGAGAGTCCTCCTTCCAGGCCTAGGGCGTCCAGAGCCACCCATCGGGGGGGGTACTGTCACGACCCCATCTGCCAGCACATCGGCAACACCTTCTGCTCCCTGATGGGATACTAGATAAAAGGTAATGCGGAACCTCAGTTTTGAGTAACGGCTGCTTCCTTGCCAACCCGTGTTTACTCCAACTCACTCCGAATTACTGACCTTTTGCCTGTTCTCATCTTGACTTCGATTCCTATCTCGTCCTCTCAACAACATCCGCCGATCGTCTGACCTTTGCCTGTCCCTCGACCATTCTCTTTTCTGCTCCCGGTTTTCCAAATAAAAGGAAAACTTAATCTGCACTTGAGTCCGTCACCATCCTGAATCCCGTCGCCATGACATTTTCCTTATAATACTAAACAAGACAACAAAACACCACTTCGTAATGTTATTGTAAATACTGTATTTTTAAAACAAATTAACAGGAACAGAGAAAAAAGAATGCACATTTGACTGCTCAAACCTAAAACAATCCTGAAAGTTGGTCCAACCCTAGACTACAGTTCATGGAAGCACTTTCAACTTCTTTAACTTCTCATCTATTTGACACTCCACACTTTCTAGAGCCTTCTCTTTTTCTTTTGCAGCTCTTCAAAGTCCATTTGATTTTGAAATTAACTGAGTTTTTCAAGTTTCTCTGCCTTCTCTACACTATGATCAACAGAGGTGTAGAGAACCTGAATATCCTTGGTTATCCTTGTGAGAGAAAATTGTATCTATTGTTCCTTTACTTTTTATAAGGACCTTTGTTCACCTTTGAACTATGAATTAGGGTTTGTGATTGCTGCAGAAATGTGTGGTGCGAGTGGTAAGACTACGTCTGCAAGGACACATTACAACTGCACCTGGTCTGCTGCTGCGTAAAGACAAGATAGCAACACCACGTGGGAAAGAAGGAACTAGTCCCCACACCCCCACAGGAGGAACACACACAAAGGAAGAAGTCATAAAAGACTAAAGTCATAAAGACTGAACTAACAGCCGTTATTAACCCTACCACGTGGTGTATAAGTATCTGTATTCTGCCTGCCCTCGGTGTGACTCTCCCAGGAGGCTCACCCATGCGCACGTATTGCATTAAAGGCTTCTGTAACAGAGAAAAAGTTGATGTTGTTCTTTCCTATCACATCCTCTTTTTCTTTGCTTTAACTTCTCCTATCTCCTCCATCAGCTCAAAGTAATTCATTTAGGCATATGAATTAATAATTCTTTTTTTTGCATGTATGTATTAATTAAACATTTATTTTTTCTGCATTACAAGGCATGGTCCCTTGCTACTGCAACTGGACTCTACTTTGCATGCCTACTTCATCATTTAACCACCAAATGGCAGTAAAGAGAACTATGTAGAAAAGCTCGAAGCAGTGAACCCAATTAACATTAATTAACCGCATATCTTAACTTTGAAAGCACTAATGCTCTGAATCTGAATGTTCTTCTCTGTGACACACATACTACTAGGGTAACTTAACTACAATAGAGCTCTACAGTATAGCAGAAAAACCACAGTTTGTGTTTACCATCTTCCAGCCAGTTATCTTTAAAACGACAGTGAGACATGTTAAGGGAGATGGAGGTGTGCTAGGCGAATAGAGGGGCCAATCAATCGAATGACGCTTGACGTGCTTTTTTTTTTCAGATGCGCCGCAACAGAGAATGCTGCCTCAGGAAATTAAACAAAACAAAATAAAACATAAGGACTGGCTGGCGGTTTTAGTTACATTCTTAATTACACTTGACGTTCTGTAAAAAAATCAAACATTTTCAAGGACATATTCAAAACTCAAGCACATTTCAAACCTTGAAATCACCCCTATTAAAATCAAGCATTTATCAAACTTTCAGGGCTCTGTGCAAACCCTGTAAAGAAAACAGTAAAATAAAAGATGACAAAGTATACACACCTTGAATCAGTTGTTGTGTCCCTGACATTTATCTATAGATTTAAAATAATAACAGACACTATAAGATATGTTACAAACACACCTATAAGCTTCAACAATTAAACAGGTTTTGTCTTTTTCACCACAAGGCCTGTTTTACCTTTTGTGCAACGTCTTTTGTTTAGCCTTCGGGGAAATAATAATTGCATCAGAGGGGAACTGCCTTAAAAACAGGACAATCTCACACACACACACAGAAGCTGCTTGTCCCAAGTGCGGTTGAGGCAAGCTGGAGCCTAACCCGGCAACACAGGGCGTGGGGCTGGAGGGGGAAGGTACACACCCCGGATGGGACACCAGTCCATCACAAGGCACTCTAAGCAGGACTTGAACCTCAGACCCACCAGAGAGCAGGACCAGGCCAAGTCCCCTGCGCCACCATGCCCCCGGGCAATCTCATTGAAACATATTTGATGTGTAAATTGTACAACTGGAGTGTTGTCCACAGATATTCTTCAGGAAAGTAAACAGCAAAAATCAAGAGCACCTAAATATGACCAGATTCATGCTACCTGATATAAAATATTACTTGAAATTCTTATAAACTACAGATGATGTAACATTTTATCATTTTAAGCAACAAAACATAGCAAATGTTAAAATGTGAAAAATAAACAGTATGTGGAACTACACACAAACTTATTCAATCCCATTTGTTTTCATCTCCTCATGTACAGGTTTTCATCGGTGTCGCTCTCCGAGTCCTGCACCACAGAAATTCCCTGATTCCGAAAGCTTGTTTGTTGTAATCATTCTAGAAGAAAAAAAATTACAAGCTGCATAAACTCCACATTTTTACTGTTATTATTTTGTATTTTTCTTCATTTTTAATACTTTGCCACTAAATACACACACACACACACACACTTTCCTAACCACTTGTCCCATTTGGGGTTGCAGGGAGCCAGAACCTAACCTGGCAACACAGGGCATAGGGCCAGGGGACACACCCAGGACAGGATGCCAGTCTGTCACAAGGCACCCCAAGCAGGACTTGAACCCCAGACCCACCAGAAAGCAGGAACTGGTCCAACCCACTGTGCCACTGCACCCCCCACCACTAAATATATTTTCTGAACTGCTTGTCCCATATGGGGTTGCGGGGAACCGGAGCCTACCCAGCAACACAGGGAGTAAGGCCGGAGGGGGAGGGGACACACCCAGGACGGGACGCCAGTCCGTCACAAGGCACCCCAAACGTGACTCGAACCCCAGACCCACTGGAGAGCAGGACCCGGTCCAACCCACCGCGCCCCCCCACTAAATACATATAATTTTAAAATACCCACAAGGGAACTTTTTGGCTCCAAAAGCACTCCCCAAGCAGCTTGAGCTGTTCCTTCGCTTTCCCACGTGAGCTATTCCTCCATGTCTCTGTGAGTACCGCCTCCTGCCTCCCCACACAGTAACCGCTTGACCAAATGCAAAACATGAGGTAACGCTGCACTCTGCAAGTGCAAAACTGTGCAAAATGTGCTTACATACGGTTTTCTGTGACTGGTCATACAAAGGTTTGGTTGAAACTTGATATAACTCCATGACAAGGCACAATCATCTCCCTATGTGAGGGCATAGGAAATAAACTATATAATAAAAAATCTATTGAAAATGCATGTAAACAATGAAGGAATATGAAAAGTCTAAAAAGGTATAGCAACCTACAGTGGTGGTTGAAAGTTTGTGAACTTTTCAGAATTTTCTCTATTTCTAGAGAAAGTGCCTAAACTCTGAAATAGTCTGGCAGTTAGTGTCAGGAATGCCCCATCTGTCTCAGCCTTTAAATCCTGGCTGAAGACGTACTGTTCACTCTAGCATATCAGTAATCAGTGTAATTCTTATTGGCTGTGCTTTTTTCCTTCTGTATTAACTTCTCAGATCTCATCAAGTCATCATTTACTAACAATTTCTTTCTTGTTGAGCATTGTTCCCTATAATAAGACCTGAGGAGGCTGCCTGGCCGTGATACCAGCACCCCATGCTGAATGAAGCTGATGACCGCCTGCCATGATGGACGAGACGTTCCTACGTGAACTGGGACATTAAGTGAGGACCCATCTACAATGTTATTACTGTGACACTGCGTGAGAAGAGTGCTCAATAAAAATAAATTGAATCAAATTGAATTAAATTATTGTTAGTTGTAAATTGGCTTAAAAGTCTTGTTTATTGTAGAAAGGCCAGGAGTGGTGGGCAGCCATTGCTGCTTGGACCCCCAGAGATCTTTTTTTTTCCCTTGACTTTTGGTTGGGGTTAACTGCAGGGATAATGTAGTAATTTAGTATATAGCTAACTAACTATTTGTTTATTTGTCTTTCGCCTGCTTTGCTGCCTCTGGACCAGGATGGCTTGACATTACTGAAGGAGCTATGAATTCTAAATTGTACTAACGGTTTTATGGAAAAATGTCAGAGTATCCGTCCGTGAACTGAAACTCAAGAAAAAGTGGGTCATGCAGCAAGACAATAACCCTAAGCACACAAGTCGTTTTACCAGAGAATAGTTAAAACTGAAAAAAGTTAATGTTTTGGAATGGTCGTGTCGAAGTCCTGGCCTTAATCCCATAGAAATGTTGTGGAAGGACCTGAAGCAGGCAGTTCATGTGAGGGAGCCCACCAACATCCTTGAGCCGAAACTGTTATTTAAGAAGAAATGGGCTGAAATTCCTCCAAGCTGATGTGCAGGACTGATCAACAGTTACCGGAAACATTTATCTGGAGTTATTACTGCACAAGGGGGGGTTAAACCAATTATAAAAAGCAAAGGCTGACATAATTGTGCCACACAGATGTATGAAATTGGATAATTTTCCTCAGTAAATAGATGACAACTATAATGTTTTTGTCTCATTTGTTTAATTCAGTTCACTTTCTATAGTTTTAGGACTTCTGATCACGTTTAAGGTCACAATTTACGCAGGGACAGAGAAAATTCTAAAGGGCGCATAAACTTGAAAGCACCACTGTCCATGAGAAATCTGTATAAATTTCAGATACAGAAGAAAGATACAATCCTAGTCTTTTGCACAAATAAAAGCATACAACACTTTCGATGCTTCCTCTTGTGAGTGTATAATACTTTTTATTTCGCTAACACCACACTCCTCAGATGGCTGCTGATATTGCATACCCTAGATCTCTGTTTGAAATGAAAAAGTGAAAGTAAAAGTGCATTTAAAATCCAGAGAAAACTTATGCTATGCTCCACACTTGCTGCAGAAAAGAAGTCTTTCAGTAGTGATGCGTTTTCAGTTTACAAAAACAGAAAACACTGAAAGATGAAGCACTTCTTCAAAGTGAAAAACAAAAGAACTAAAAAAAAGCTGTCCACGAATAGGTTAAAGTAGCAGCTTTCTTCAAAACAGAAGAAGACATAATTAAAATTAATAGACGAGAAACACTGTTTTTCTTCTTTGCTAGTTCAAGGTTGAACTGGTGTTCAAATCATGTTAAAAATATTATAGAAATCAAGACCACAGCAACCCTGCTTTGGGAAAGTGGTTACTAAAAATGAATAAAATAATTTGTTAGCAGACCAGCTATGAATTATTTTTTGTAACAAAACAGAAAAAATATAATATGTTGGTGTTATACATAAAAATACCTTTGATGTTTTAATTAATTTTTGGTGACATTTTTCATTTAGTAAATCATAATGATAATGCAGCTGCCCCCTCCTAAGGGGAATTCAAATAACTGTGATTTTACTGAACAAATTAACCCCATTTTTTGAGAGATGGGTGTATTACAACCCTGCATTTTCTCTCAAGCCTGAACCAGATGATGCTGTAAATTTATGTTGTTGTGTGCTAAATGTAGATGTTACTGCTGATTTTACCAGGCTTCTACATATCTATATTCACTTAGTATCAGCTTTCATTGTCAGCCTGAGACAGTAGATTATGGTTGAGCTACACAGGACCTTAAGGCTGAATTGTTACCCATGTCACCATATCATTAGACCCTCACATCAGCTCTAGCATATTACTGGGTGAACAATTAAAGCTGTCCTCACACAACCTTCAAAAATCAGTCCCTGTAAAAAAGAACCCTTAAAATCCTGTTAAGCACACATGTTTTGTGTTGTCTACAGTATGAGTGAAAAGTGTGAGTTCACCTAGGAAATATGTATATGGGAAAAACTGGACAGATACTGAAAGCAAAGTAACCCAGAAGCATTCTATACCTCTGGGAACTGCTGCAGAATGGCTGAGAAGACATGTTAGCTGGTTTACCACTCAAAATTGTAAACGTTAACTATCTAGCAAGAATACTCACACTTTTGGTTGATACTGTACATGAAAAAATATGAATTGTTTAAAAATTGAGAGTTAAGCATGAATCTAGGATTCTTACATGAGAATTGCGGGAACCTTCATGCCTGTCAGGAGCATAACATTTAGTTGTTAGTTGTGAAAACAAAATATTAAACAGACAGTTTTATCTGGATTCCTGTCATTGAAAACACAATGAAAACTGACATTATGGATTTCTCTTTCTCTTTCTGTCTCTTCTATCATGCACCACCTGCTGCAACACAAGAGAATTGAACCAGTCATAACTATAATTTGTTCTTTCCTTTCTGCAATTTCACTTTTTGTGCATAAAGTTAAGGGTAGCACAGCGAGTAGTGCTGCTGTCTTACAGTGTCTGGATGGTGCAACAGCATGTGGGTTCAATCCCTGCTTGGTCTGTGTGGAGTTTGTGTGTTCTTTCTGTGTCTGCATGGGTTTCTTCCTGAAGGCATACTACTCAGGTTCTCCCACAGTGTGTGAGTTTGTTCCACTGATATATAGATAAATGACCTAGTGTACCTAGCAGTGTAAGTCACCTTAGTGAATAAAATGTGTATGGGCTGATAATACTATATAGAGCTCATTGGAAGTTGCTTTGGAGAAAAATGTCTGCTAAATAAAACTTTTACTTGGTGTTTTTTGATATTATTTTACATTGTTGTTTAAGTATTTTGGTTAGGTGGCAAGCAAACACCATTCTTCAGAGTAGCCCGCATTAATTCATTGAGCAACCCCTCACACCTGTTCCCAATGATCTTTTGTTCTGTGACTGGTGGGCATGACAAATGGAAATCAATATTTTCTTACAGGTAATGAAAACAGGTGCAACCTTGCAGCCATTCGCGTAGTTTTCTTGGTTAAGGAGGGTTTAGAAGTGGTTTACCATTGTATTTTAGGGACAACATTCAAACTCTGTAACAATATTAATTGTCCTCATTCACATTTTTTTAAGCAGTCCAGAATGGAATCACTGGGTTCAAGGCTTGGGGGATACACCCAGGACAAGGCACTTCTCCAGCACAGAGTAGCTGCACATACACACTCTATAGCCCATTTAGATTCACCTGAACTTCATGCCATTGGATAGTGGGAGAAACCAAGAGCATCTGTAGGAAATCTACACAGACACAAGGAGAACAATCAAACTCCACAAAGGCTGAGCTCAATGTCCATGCACTCTTAACCCGTGCCCCATCAGCTCCATGCACTAAGAGAGAGTAATGCTACCCACTGAGCCATGCACCATTAATTGTCCTTATTTTTAAACCATTTTCTGGACTACAGAAAACAAAAAACAAATCAGTGGTAATTAATCTGAGACAGAGTAATTTGCTTGTGACAGAACACCATTTTTGACAGGGAAGTTGTTTGTCTGATTGTAATTACGAGCACTAGGTATCCCGCATGAGGTGCGAGATTTAGGCTCCAGTCTATGATTCATATTACATGTTTCTCCTGTTTTCTTGTTCCTTTCAGGTGAAGGGAAGAAATTAAGGTCAGTTTAATCAGTCGTGTAAGGATTAGAAGGTAGGGATGAAGATTAACCTGAACATTGCTTTGAAACCTATACTCACCAGAGCTATAGTGACCTTAAGAAGTCTTATTTGCTCCAATGTGATTTCTAAAGGTGCACAGTGAAATGAGAAACTAATAAAGCTCATGATTATGCACGAGTGGCAAAGCTGTCATATGTTGACAGCATATTGAACCCAACTGAGATAGAAAGCTTTTTCCTGGACTGTCTTTCAGACCATGAATGTAAAATATTATAAGGTCTACCTGGTGAATACAATCAAGTCACACTATTCACAGCGGCATTGCCTTCACCCTGAAGCTTCACACTACACAGACCACCCACAGCTAATTTTATTTTCACTAATAATGCAAAACTGGCTCACTATAATCAGGGGCCTTTGAAATTTGCCTTACAGACGACCTTTCGAGAAGCGTATCTGCAATTGGTCATGTTCCTTTCAAAGAATCCTGGGATCTTTTCAAACGGGTGGATGTTCTTATAGCATTTGTGACCCTCAATGATCTCGGGAGGAAACGCACACAGACTGAGCTCAGATCGAACCCACATCCTGTCACACCATCCAAGCACTGTGAGACAGCAACACTACTTACTGTGCCACCATGCTGCCCCACACTACACTTTACTCTTTGCATGCTGCACTTTAAGCTGTTTCGTTCCGTACATCAATATGCTCAGAACAATATATTCAGGACATTTATGATGATACATACAAATGTCCATGATGGCATATTGTCAATGATGGCATATGTTTTTTGAAAAGTGAACCTATGACAGAATGTGTTGAATCCAGCTGTAATGCAAATTTACACAATTTAAAGCTCAAGGACATGCTTCTGATAAGAAAGATGCATATTACATCTTTATTTACCAGATAAGAGACTGCTCCCAGAGTTGATTAAACTGTACAAGATACCATATGTAATTTGAAGAAACATGTTTTGTGCTGGGTTACCCGGAATAGTCTTTTCAAAGATGACTCAAAGCGGTTCTTTTAATTAAAGATAAGGAAAAAAATCAATTATGTTTCAGTAGAATGAAGCTGGATTTCACCCAGTAGGGACATATATGATATTTGTCATGTGGATAGGTGCAAGACCTTGGGACATTTTGGTTGTTATGTTCTGCTGCGTTAAATCAGGGAAAAGATGATTAATTTGAACATGCTCGAGAGGGAGAGGCATTATGAGATGGGTGCCATTACATTCAGGGAATTATTATCTGTTTTTTGCTTGGATAGAGAAGGGGAAAACAATCTAAGACATTACTGGAGTGTTTTGTAGCTATAATAAACATTTTGCATGTTGACCAAATACATTTTCCAAACCTTAAACATAAAAATATTGATACATTCATAAATATGAGCATTAGGTTTAGGGAATACAGTTTTCCTGCTAAGATTTAAACTCCCCACCTTAAGTGTGAAAAGCCAGTCATATTATGTTCACCTCTCACAGAATAACAAAGACTATAAATTACCTTGCTTCATGAAAACAAATCAGTAAAATATAATAAACACTTAACACAAAGATCTAGAGTGTTTGAAAGTTTTGGACAAAGACAACTGTTTTGCCAAATTAGTGTGGATTTATTACTGAAACATTGCTGTCAACATACATAGTTGTCTTTGTTGTTCAGATTTGCTCCAGCTGCAAAATGGAAAAAAAACAAATTATTTTGTATGCAGGATTACCAGATCTGATTGTTTTGCAATAATTTAAATCCCTTTTACTATTAAGGCTTTTAACCGTTCCATATAATAAACTTTCACATTTTAATCTGTTTTCTTCTGTATCATCCAGATGTTCACATGCGATCAGCACCTGAGGATGACAAACATTTAAAAATTCTCCTTGCATAAAATGTTCCGCATAATTATGCTGTATTTTGTTAGCCATCTCTTAGCATTTTATGCAATTTAGCCGTTTTACATTGTATTACTGAAAACAATTTGTATGCTTTTACTAAGCGGGGGTGCGGTGGCGCAGTGGGTTGGACCAGGTCCTGCTCTTCAGTGGGTCTGCGGTTCGAGTCCCGCTTGGGGTGCCTTGCGGCGGACTGGCGTCCTGTCCTGGGTGTGTCCCCTCCCCCTCCGGCCTTACGCCCTGTGTTACCGGGTAGGCTCCGGTTCCCCGTGACCCCGTATGGGACAAGCAGTTCTGAAAATGTGTGTGTGTGTGTGTGTGTGTGTGTGTGTGTGTGTGTGTGTGTGTGTGTGTGTGTGTGTGTGTGTGTGTGTGTGTGTGTGTGTGTGTGTGTGTGTGTGTGTGTGTGTGTGTGTGTGTGTGTGTGTGTGTGTGTGTGCGCTTTTACTAATTGTTTACCATTTGGCAGAATGTCTGAGGTGTCGGTGACTTCAGTGAAAGTAATATATTTCTACATTCTGCCATATCACAAAGTGTTTTCAATCTCTTACTTGTCGTAATTTCCACGGTCTGCACTAGTCTTTTATTGATACTACTTCATTGTTAAATATGTCATTGTATTCATAATTTTTTTAACCAGACTAATAAAAACAGGAATATGCACTTGTTTATGTTTGTATGCTGTTCCCTAATCCTTCATGTATGAGTAATACATGTTTAATTTTCTGATAGCAGATAACAAAAGGGAGTTCATCCTAACATGTAAACCATGACTGTTTTCTGTATTGTCCATAGGGGTTAATTTCAGTGAAAAATACACAGCTGGTCACTGGTTCAGTAGAGGGCAGTCTTATACCACCCGTCGTTAAGATGGCAAGCAGAGGTTTCCCCTGATATAAATGGATTCGGGGCCAAAATATTGGGTTTTTAAATGTCTAAAAAGAATATTTGTGAAATAAACCATGCTTGTCAAAACAAGTGTACCTCTTGGCTTAATGAAGAAAGTAGGGGACTTTTGATATGCTAATTCATTGAATTGCTTTGTAGCATTTGATTTATATTTTACATTTAAATGTGAAATAATAATAGAATTGTCACAGAAGGGCAACCACTAGATCCCCCTCAAATGAAATACACCATGTATAACTTATATTTGTTTATGTATATGTGTATGTATGTATATTTATGCACTTTATGTATTTTTCATAGAAATGCCATTTTTTCTGGAATATGAGGATTAGTCATCTGTTTAGGCACCCTTTCCCGCTCTACAATCTTGTTTTGACTTTAGATTTTTGACAGCCTCATTACGGGATGAAATTAGTGTTAATTATTCTCATTATATCGTTTAACTGTCAAATGGGTCTGTGATACTGCATATTTTATAAGCCAGACTATGTCTTTGCGAAATTCTACTGATAGCTGTAAAATTATCAGTGATAATATGAATATGCAAAATTCATACTGCCTGTGATGCTGCTCCCTAAATTAAATGGAACAATAATAGCGGATCCAGTGTAGGGTAAACTCTCCCTACCTTACGGAGCAAGACAGCCAGTGCTTCCAAGACAGGTGTCGGACTGCCATGGCCCTGCATTAGAAAAAAACCACTATCAGTAGTAAGTAAGAGAATGAAAATAATAACTTGTTACAGTAGAAGTACTTTACCTGTTGCCCCAGTTTAAGTTTGCTGAGATTTATGAATCTGGCAGCAATGACATAGCTGAAGCCTTGGCCTCTGTAAACGGTTGATGTATAGTGTGTGTATACTATTTATTACTGTGAAGTCAGAATGTATGCATGAGAAAGAACTAATGAAGTCAAAAACGTTTTGTTGACACTTTTTAGACTGAACTGACCATGTAATTTACATCAGCCAGCCATCCTTGACAATCAGCTCTGTGCTGCAAACCAGAGTCCCAAAGCAGGCCAAATCATCCCTAATAATGTAAGTTTGACAACTGATAGTTAAAATCATGACTGATAATAACATCTTTGGTTCTAGAAGGACATTACAGCTGTCCTATACTACAGGCATTGCACAGAAATATCCAAATGAAATTATGAGTAAAACTTTGCGCATGTTTGAAAAGCCATGAATTCAATAAAAATACCTCAGTAAGAATTTAGTGCTTGTTTTTTGTGTTGTAGCCTACCTTTACATGTAGTTTAAAAGACAAAGTTTTGTTGATGCGGTGTGGATAGACTGAGAGTTATACACGGTTCACAATAGTTACTTAATATCTTCTATTTGTCACTGTTGGTAGGAACAGTGAGTCTTATCGCTATGTGATTTCTAATGAGTCACTTGAAAAGAGGTAAACACAATAGACTATCTACAGCTTTAGATAGAGCAATCTGTGCTGCCATGGCAATGGGGATAATATTTTACACCAAGATTACGCAGAAAATGGGCATTTGTTCTGTAACTAAAGTGAAAACATCTTCACTTTTTCCAGCAAAAAGAAGATTGAGTCTGATTTTTCAAAAAACTTGCATACACAATTTCTGTTTAGCTGGCTTTTTATGTGGAACTTGGCAGAAATGCCACAACGACTTGAAGAAGGACAAACCTAATAGATGAACAAGGACCTTCAGGTTACTGAAAGCAATAGGGTTGCAGGGTCAACTCTGTGGTCTCATCTTGGCATGCAGTCATGAGTCTCATTGCGTATTTTACCTTAAGGAGACATTCAGCAACAACTTGAGGACAAGCATCTACATATTGGTTGGCATGGAGACTAAAATGCCCTCTCACCCCACAGCTGGTGGTCTGCCAGCCAGAGTGTTTAATTGAGGGGGTTGAATATGACTTACATTTCATTTTAGCTGCTCAGCCTTTGATTGGAAATTAAAAATGTGTGGTACGTGTCTAATAATAATTCAATACATAGACTCAAAAAAGTATTTGTACACCAGTGGGGACTTGCTATTATTCCACTTTTTAATTGCAACGCCAAACATCAGTGAGGCTGTGAAAATAATATCTGATATCTGCACATTTTTTTTAAATTTTGATTTCTTAATACAAAATGAGTTGGCATTTTGATTTGTGTTTTCTATTCATGTTAGGTAATGTAGATTAGAACACAATTCTTGGTTTATGACCGTAATTACTGAAAGGAAACTAATGTAATGCTTGAGTCAGGTAATAATCTAGTTAAACCCTGAGGTTCAAAATGTTGCCATTACACACACACACACACACACACACACAAAAAAACTTTTATTTAGCTTTACTCTATGAAAACAGACCTTGCCTTTTCCATCACACGATGGAAAGGATGACTTAGAACACACTGAACACAATGAAATAGAAAGAGTCTCTCTGTGGGGGCTGCCACTTGCATCCTGTCTTTCTTCTGGCCACTTAAGAAGCACCAGTGCTTGACACGGTGCACACAATTACTCCCAGAGGTGAGGTTCAAATACGCTAAGGCACAGGAATAATAACTCAATTAAAGAGGTGATGAAATCTTCAAAGGTTGAGACATCCTTTAGACAGATTACACTATTTACACACCACTTCTGTTTACGGACATGTGAAATCCGTTGCTTTAAAAACCATTATGCTACGCTCCATCAGCGTGTCACTCAATTTACCATATGAACAGTATGTAAATTTTAAGTACACAGTTCATGGGGTTGAATGAATATTCAAATAGGGCACGCACAATGTCATGTTTATTGGCATTAAGAAGTGCTGTGCAAATAGACTGGCATCTTTGCAAAGTTGTTTACATCATTTTTGAAAAGGAGCATTTGGCAAATTAAAAAATCTCCACGTGAATATGACAAGTGTTTTCTATGTTCAGCACAAGATTTCCCAATTTCTAACTGATATCACTTTTCTCACCTTGTTTTTTTTTTTTTAATTGAAGGCCACAGTAGTATAGCATAACATACCACAGGAGAGATGCATTTTATTTTGACTACATTTCACTTTAGATTGCATTTGGCTGTGTTTCACAAAATGATAAAAAAAAAACTCACTTTCCCTTTGCTTACTTTTGTGTGTCCCGTACTTCTTGAAAGCACATACAATGCCATCATGAGGGAGAGTCTCACACAATGAAGTAATTTTCATCAAAGGCTTCTAGATACAGATGACAGATTTGCAATACAGGTATATAATTTTGCCCCATTGACTATCCAAATAGGTAGCTGTGCAGCTGTCTCTTGAACCTGCCTTTTGATCCCAAGTAATTATTTGAGAGTTATACAGAAAACATAGTATTGCCTTGCTGTACTGTAGCAATTTTCTCCCAGAATTATTTTCAGTGTCTGTTCAAGAAAATGTACTAAATTAATTTTCCCATTCAAAGCACTGATTGTTTTGTGACATTGATTTGGGTGGGGGGCTGAACTGCTGACATTGTTGTCTTCATCTTATTTGTTACAAGCATGGACTTAGTTCTTTTTATGTTTTCAGTCGATTAACATGGAGGTAGGTTTTTAAATTGAAATGAGCAGTGTGCAGAACATTTTTGTATGACATCTGAGTTTTATGCAACTACTTGTGTGATGAACATTGGTTTATACATTACTTAAGAATCGCGCGTCTGCACCTATGTCTCTTTTTCTCCTAATGTAATGTTCACATTGTATTTTCTATGAGAGGTACGTCGCTTTCAGGAAAAGTGTCTGTTAAATGAATAATTGTAAGTGTAAATGTAATGTAAATTTGTGCCACATGCTGTAGCAGTTACTGGACTGAGGCTATTTAATAGTATGTATGGAAATTATTCAAGTGGGAGGAGACAGATCTGTAGCAAGCACAACGGGCAACAGAACTATTTACATTCTTTCATTTAACAGACACTTTTCTTGAAAGGGACGTACGTCTCAGAGAACAATACTAAAAGCGCATTACATAAACCGAAAGAGAGATTTGGATCCAGACACGTGAGTAATGAGTACAGTCAATTTGTCACATACCCCCATATGAACTAGTATACATGAGACAAGTTGCTGAATAAATGCTTTTCAGTTATTAAAGAAATTGTTATTAAAAATTATTAGACATAAACTGTTGATCCAAACATATTAACAACAGGGCTGCTCATTTCTTTCTGTATTCCCTGGAATCTCTCATCTCATTGATATGGGAGTCAGTGATACATGTAAGTATTTAGGCACTGCTGCAGGTTGGAGGTTAGAGCCTTGTGTACTTTTGTGGGATAAAAATGCTGTTTTAGTGTCTGACATTACACTTCCCACTCTAAGTTCACAGTCATCTGCATGCATGTATGAACTCCTGCTGTATGTATAGCCAATTTATTAATAAGTCTGTAATTAATTCCACATCTTCTTTCTATATTAAAAATTATTTTAGTATGTAGGAAAATGTACATCAAATTGTAAGTACTACCTTAAGTGAGAGTCAAAGACTCAGTGAAAGCTTAACAGTGAGTTGCATTGTGCAATATTTAGGGTCCTGGCTGCAACCTTGCGCTTGTAAGATTCCCAGTTCAAATCCCACTCCTGCTGTAATGCCCTTGATCAAGGTACTTTCCTGAATTGATACAGTAACAATACCCTGCTGTATAAATGGGTAAAGGGTTGTAAAGTTGCGTATCCACCATTGTAATAACAGTTAATAATAGTGTTATCTGTAACATGCATAATGTTATCTGTTTTCAGAACAGAAATGGCCAGTCACATTTTCATGCTTTCAATTGCATGTTTGCGGCCGTGGTTAGTGATAGTATGAGCTCTCCTACACAGTATTACTCTTGGCTCAAGAGTGAAACACGTCTCTATGGAGAAAAGAAAGTCTCTTTCTGCTGTCTTTAATCTTTCCCGCTAAGAATAGCACATATACCAGTGGGCTTAACTGCATTGTTGGAGACTCTGTCAGACGGCACGTGTAGCAGCGGCGTGTGTGACAGATAGCCTGTCCTTTCCAAGCTGGAGCCAACGTATTCACTTCCAACCCTCCCCTCCCCAAGCCCTGCGGGAAATATCTGCCACCTCTGTGGTATCTCTTTAGTGGCTGAGATGCCACCCAGAGCTTACATTCTTGTTCCATAACAAGATCACCGTTACAGTAAAAAGCCAGCAGTCTGTGATGGAAAGACGTCTGTGGTTAGACCCCCCTTGGCCTCTGCCCACCCCCACTTTGTGGTATAGCTAGAAGAAGCAAATCATTTACCCGTCTTGTTTAACCCATTACAGTTTCCTGATCCAACAGTAACATTGTTTCTGGATTTATTTATTTGGTAGTTAACAAAGTTTACCTCTCAGGCCATACCATCTGGTATGTTAGAATATGGAATAGAATAGAATAGAATAGAATAGAATAGAATAGACTTTATTGTCCCATTTCTGGGAAATTTGTCTTGGACAACCATGACAGCCAGTGCACAAAACTGGACTCACATAAAACAATACATACCATAACATACAATAAAATAAGAAATAAAGCAACAGTCAAAATACTGTATACCAATCTAAAATCTCAGTTTTGGAATTTTGCCTGATTACACACTGCCTTAGAAGTTTAAAATTGTTTGAACAGTATTGTCATAAATACGTGGGTCAAATGAATAAATGTAACTGTAAATGTAAACGCAAATAAGTTGCTGTGCACAGTTTTATTTTCAGACTTTAACAGTTCACAATTTGTTATACACATTTACATGCAAAATAAATTATTCAGTATCATAGGACTGTAGCTTCCTTACCTTCACAGGTATGGGTGTACAAGTTAGATCCACAGTTCTGCAACAAACTATTTTTAACGGTGTCATCATGATGGTGGAATAATCATAAAATTTGAAGGATTCACAATGAATTGCTAAAAGGTGGATAAGAAGTCATACTTTCAAAGAAATATTAAGATGTATAGCACATTTTACTTGCACACAAGTACAATCCTGAACTAGGGTAAATAGTTCAATCAACAGTTGTGCTATGCTGGTTATCAGGTAGAGAACCTCAAATTTCTGCCCCGCTTTACAATTTTCCATGTAGGTACTTAGGGTAGTACCCTTGATCAAAGTGCAAAAGAATTTGACTTATAACAATCACTTATGTGGTTTTCATTTACAGAAGTGGTTTACCATTGCCTTGTTCTGCACACGTCTTTGGATTGTGGACACGGGGCGAACATTCAAATGCCAAAATGTGCAGGTCAGGCACCGTGAGGCAGGGGTATCACCTGCTGGGCCATCATGCCACGTGCAATCAAGGGGCTTATCCTGAATTACTCCACGAAAAATTTCTGTGGTTTTTAAATGGAGAAATCAGTTTAAGTATCTTAAAATTTTAAGTGGCCTTGGAGAAAAGTGTGAGCTTAATAATACTACTACTACTACTACTACTAATAATAATAATAATAATAAGGCTGTATTACATGTCTCTATTACTAATGTGTCCATGTTCATTATGGGTTTATCATCTGTAAAGTTTGTCCCAGAAGCATAAGTACTACATCCCTGCTGGTATAGTGGCTATGATTCAGCGCTCTCACCAGCGTGGCCTGGATTCAATTGCTGGTCAGGGAATAAAAGTTTCCTATGAGATGTATGTTGCTTTGGAGATAAGTGTCTGCTAAATGAATAAATATAATGTACTACAGTAATTTGCCCCACAGGAGTTTGTTGCAAATTATAAATAAGACTCAATGACCATTTTATGCACCAGTGTGTACTAACGTATCACTCTGGAGGAAACGATTTTTAAATGCTTAAGTCTTTTTTTTTAAAATACAGTATTGTGTACTGCGGTCCGAATATCCCAGAAAAATCAAGGTGTTTCAAGTTATTAAACAGGGCAAAAAAAAAGAAAAAAAAATTATACAGATTTAATGACATCACATATATAGACCTGGGCTACACACTCATACTGCATAGTGCCTTTTACCTGTTGTGTGACGAATTAGGTTTGACAAAAGATTTTAAATGGAAGATGCAGATTCTCAGGCAGATTCTTCAGTGATCATAGTACACAGAATGAAGGATAAATATCCAAAACGTGACCTTTCCTTACAATGCTGTCAGAAAGAGGATGATATAGGTAACCCCCTTAGAGGCCTAACAAACACAGGACGTGATCTACTTAACTCTCAGACTGAGGCTGAAAACAGGTTATTGATATTCATCCCTTGCCATTCTCTCTATGGGTATAGAGTATCAACAGCCTCAAAGGTTGGCGCCAAGCACCGTCCTCCTAGTTTCACAAACCAGAATTAATTGCAAATCGATGGGACTGAGCACAACTGATCAGTAAACCAATTCGTAATTCTAGCTGGTCTGCACGGCATTGCACACTTCTTTCCTGTTGCTATATGTTCATTTCCTACATTTTTATGCAAGAAAGCACTACGAAGTTGACCTTGTCCTTCCAGTTCTTTAACCATTTTAGCTTAAAAAACAAATGACCGTTCCAGGAAAATGAGCAAAAGCAGCCACTGTAAATGAAAAATGATATAATAATTACATAACAAACACGAGTGGGTAAGAGGCAATAGAATATTCAGATAAATATGTGTGTGCTAATATGTTCAAAACATCTCACTGATTTTGTCTTTGTTGCATCTGTACATGAGCAGTGGAAATATGCATCAGAACACCAAGTGTTGAGAAAAGTCTAGAGATGGGCAGAAATTCAAATGCACTTTACAATCTAACTGTATGAACTTCCATTTTCCCAACCCCCAACTCAGTTTATAGGGATAATATATCAGATAATCTTGTGGAAAGCTTGTACCATGGGCATTCTCAGGCGCCAACATTATTTATTTAGTCTGTGACTATGCAATGCATTCTCTTAAAACTATATCCCCATTATTGATATACTAATATATTATTAATTTTTAATTTTTTTAAAGTGGTTTTATAGGTTCAGCATTTCTAGCATAATCAGTGGTCATTTTTTTGTAAGATAATGCATGTTTTTTTGGGGGTAATTTCTTTTTTAAACTTGAAAATTTGTCACTGACTCATCTCAAACCATTGTACTCAGCCGCTGGGGAGTTTGGCCATAGCTCTCACTATAACTGTATTACAGCTAACTAAATTTCCTCTAAGTGATTTTCCTTTTTTTCCCCAAATACATTATTATTTAACAACATTATGTCATCTGCAAATGTGATATCCAGCATCCCCTGAAACACTGGAAAGCATTTGAACAAAACAGAACAGAGCTTTAACCATGATGGTTATCAGTGAAGAAGTTTTGAGTTAAATTGATCCACATCTTACCCTGGCAGCTTCCTTTTTTATTTAAATGTATGAATGTCAGTCAAATTCTATTTTGTTTACAAACAAGTTTAATTTCTGTACAAAATGTTCTACCCTGCCAGTATGAAAAGCAGAAAAAAAACAACTAACATTCACACCTGCTTGTCCCCAGTGAGGTAGCAGCAAGCTGGAGCTGATCCCGGCAACACAGGGTGCAAGGGAAACTCTCTGGATGGGACGCCAGTCCACTTCAAGGTACCCAAAGTAGGGCTTAAACCCATGACCCACTACACAGGGAGCACTGGCCAGACTCACAACAAAACTGCACCCTCTAGAGAAAACTGCCTACTGTAAATGTAGGGAAAATTTCCTGAAACCAACAAGAAAGATAAATAAAAGTCCTGGAAAAGTGGAGGTTGTTAGATTGTAGCACTTGTATTGAGAGATTGATCACGAATATGTCAAGGGGGTTCTTATCTAACAAATGTTTGATGAGTCTGGTGTGAAGAGGGGGTGCGGTGGTGCAGTGGGTTGGACCTCGTCCTGCTCTCTAGTGGGTCTGGGTTTCGAGTCCCGCTTGGGGTGCCTTGTGATGGACTGGCGTCCTGTCCTGGGTGTGTCCTCTCCCCCTCCAGCCTTCCGCCCTGTGTTGCCGGGTTAGGCTCTGTCTCCCCGTGACCCCGTATGAGACAAGTGGTTCAGATGGTGTGTGTGAGTCTGGCGTGATACACCAGCAACAATACCCTGCTGTATAAATGAGTAGACAAGTATACAGTAACTTTTTTATTAACCTTGTAAGTCACCTTGGACAAAGGTGTAAGCTAAATAATTAACCACAATGATACAGTAACAACTAAGATAATACTTTACTTTAAAGATATTGTGATGGATAGTATTGTCTGTTCTGGTAGTTTATTCAATTTCCTTGAAGCACAACTACTAGTATTCTACCTGGTCCTCCAAAATGAAAAAGACAGATGACCTGCTTGGTTAGTGGTGAATACCTGCTTTACTGTCCTTGTTTTGAGTTAAATCAATTTTTTTGTTTTCTTTATAAAATTTCCCTATGAATTCAAAAAATGGCAAGACAACAGAGGATTCTTAGTTGCATTTCAAATGTGCTCATTTGCTCTGTGATGGAACTGAGTGGAGATTTGTGTGTGTGTGTGTGTGTGTGTGTAAGAAAACAGATTTTAATTACTGCAATAAATTTCTTGTATGGCAGTTTCTCCTTTCTCGCAGCTATGGACCACTGCTATAATTTGATTTTCAGTGAATTGTCAGATACATGCAAAAACTGCCATGCACATATTTAATGTGCAAATTTGAAGTGACTGTCAAGAACACTGCTCAAGTAAATGTTTTATCCTAATTCTCTAGTGAGATTTTCTTGTCAGCCTGTCACATCAAGTATTTATTCTGTCAGGTGTCAATACAGTTATTTCTAAATCACTGAAAGATGCATAATGGTTTTTTTGCAGTGACAGCATTAGTCTTTTCCATTAAATGAAAAGCACAATTTTTTCTAAAATTACATTTTTCTCTTAAGTTCATTGAGTCCAATCACTGGTTACATTGATAAAGTGGTCTTGGTAATGTCCACCTGCTAATGTTAGCCTACACATACTGACACATACAGTAGGCCTGATGTCACACCTTTGAATTTGTCTCTGTGAAACCGTTCCTTCTGGGCTGTGGTGAAATACAGAGGTGTCATTCCCATAGGCTGTTAATCTTATCCAGTGGTAGCAACAAGTTACATTTACTAAACAATTTTTTTTTTTGGAGAAATTGTACTTTACAGAGTTAATTTTTGGCATTGATGCTTTTTAATGTTACTCAATTTTAATATGGTTTACTTTTATTATGCTGGTAGTGGACTGTATTTATTTGAAAAAAGTTGAATTAAACTTATAATTGTTGCTTATGGTTCATAACATTAAAAGATTTCATTTGAATTAAAGTAATATTGGTTGCGTACTTTTTGACCTGATCCTTTTTTTGCTTTTACAATTAATTTTTTGGATGAAGACTTAAGAAATTACTTTTGGAAAGTTCCTTGAGTACTGTGTTTGGCTTCTCTACCCACTGCTGATCTTTACTCATGGAAAGGGTAAGGCTCACTCAGCAGTGCTGCACATAAACACTTTCCATGTCTGCTAACTGGTTACAGATTGGCAAAGGGCTGGAAAAAGGAAACATGGTTGCTTGTTCATACTCTCCATTGTTGTTATGGCTTCGCTCCTTTTTCATGCCCCATCAGTCTACTGTGTGAAACATGATATAAGTGTTTTAAATTAGAAAAAATTCAAAGGCCTATCAATGAAATAGGACTCTGAAAGACCAATTAAATATAAAGAAAATCAACTACAAAGATTTAATGGGTCCTCAACTTATGAACACAACTGGGACCAGAAGTCCAGTTGAAATTTAATTTGTTGAAAGTCACTTTTAGTATGTCTCAACGAATACACACACACACACACACACACACACACACACATTTTCAGAACCGCTTGTCCTATACAGGGTCACGGAGAACCGGAGCCTACCCGGTAACACAGGGCGTAAGGCCAGAGGGGGAAGGGACACACCCAGGACGGGACGCTAGTCCGTCTCAAGGCACCCCAAGCAGGATACGAACCCCAGACCCACCGGAGAGCAGGACTGCGGTCCAACCCACTGCGCCACCGCGCCCCCCGTGTCTCAACAACGAATAAAATCTGAAAAAGAGATATGTCTGTGTATTTTTTAACAGCTCAGGTTCCGTAAAAGTTTCAGGCAAAACTATAATAAATAAAAAAATACTTCCATCGATTAATTATCAAAAACTGCTTCTCCATTTAAGGGTTACTGTGTTTGCAACCAATTTTGGGAAGTACAAGGTGTGAGGCAGGGTACACCCCCAATGAAATGCCATACATTGCAGTGTAACATTTTTGTTTCATTCTTTTTTTTATAAATTTTAAAACAATATTATAGTGAAAACTTCTTTATAATTACTTCAGATAAAACCGTGTCATCTCTATAACCTCCCACTGAACTGACTGATCCATCATAACATAAAAATACCAGATGTTCATCCACTATGAGCAACTTTCATCATTATCACTTACAGAGTTGCTGAAAGCTTAACAAAACATAATGTTTCCTCTGCAACAAGCAAATTTTAGAAAATAATTTTGTAATGCAATGGACAATGTATAAAACTGGATACTGTTTGTACCTGTGAAAATTCGCAACTTGAAAGTACATAACACCAGGTACCAGTGTACTTTGGCTAACATGAGGATAGTACAGCGTTATTTACCGTATCTGCTATATTTCCACGGACATATAACAAGCCTTCAATAAAAAGTTGTAGTTTCAAATGAGTTACCTTTGATGATAACTTGTAGGTTGCAAAATTTTTCACCACATTTTTGGGCCTCCCAGCAGGCCTGACCTTTCCTCACTTGTCACTGAGCACTGCAAAATTGCTCAACTTTAAGCCACATATCACTAAAAAAGGAAAAAGTAACAGACAAAGTATCAATTTTGTGATATATATATATTTTTTTTTTTCGGTTTGGCTGAGGTGTGTGGTGAGTTATGTACTTTAAGCAGACTTAGTCAACTGTGCAAAGAGCAGCACAAGTGAAAGGAAGAAAGGCAGTATTATAGTAAAGTATTTTTATTATGCTGAAGGGCTGGGTTCACCTATGAATTGGTATAACCGCAACCACGCAATCATATCTGCTGTCATATCATTGTATATAAAGTAGTAGCATTTCACAGGTGCAAGTTCTGACTGAAATCAAAAATATAAAATAACTTTTATTTCGTAATAAATTATTACCCAGAATGCCAATTTCCCAATATGACATCTTCATTCTTGTTTCTTCCTATGTAGCTGTACTAATTTTTCTAATGGGTCAATATTTTAAGCTTTTCGGAAACTCTATATTTGTGCTCCAAACCAGTACACAGGCAAAGATAAAAGCTCTTGTGAGAGCAAAAAGCATTTTTTTTCTTCCCCTCAGTGCTACATAGGAGCTACAAAATATTGATGAAGTGCCCTATTGAGGTGGAGATCTCATTAATTATTTGATCTACTGGAAAAAAGGAGGCCGGGGTAAAATGAGTGCCCCGACTAATACTGTGATGCACCATCTTGAGGCATAAGATCTTTTTAATGTATTCACCATGGCTCTAGCTGAAAAGGGAGGGGGGAGGGGGTGGTGGAGAGGAGCTGAATGGATCCATTAATTTAATTGAAGCAAGCCTTGACAAGAGATAAAACATCCTCAGGGCCCACATCTCTTCAGGCATCGGCTTTATAGTAAACAACCAATGATCCGCACACACGCACAGACACAAAATATATATGAAAGCAGAAAGATGGGCTGTACTGAGACTTCAAGGCCATGGAATATGACAGAGACAGGGGTGAAAGGATCCTCAAGAGGACCCTCTCTCCTCCATGTGACCCAGCATAAGTATTCAAGCCATGTTCTGCTCATTGTGTCTACCACTTTGTGATTCTGATGTTGGTAATTCAGAGGTTTTGGGTTTCGCTCCTGTTTGCGGATATCAGAGGGCACTCGACTGCAAATGTACAAGGCCTATCTCATCTGATTATGTCATAAGGTGAATATGAAATTATGTAAAATCTAACAAGAGAATATATGGCTACAAATGGGTAGGCAAAATCTTCCGGTAAAAAAAGCCGAGGTGAGGCTACACATTTGACATGTACTGTAATACATACAGTTTATTAAAAGAAACATCCATTATTTGACACTACATTGTTCACTGAAGTGTTTCAATAAATTGTAAAATACACATTTTATCGTGTGTTTAAATTTACAAGTGAAATTAGAGAAAACACAGTTTTCACATTACAATTATTTTGTGTTAATGTGCAGTGTTGGGTTTTACATTTACATTTACATTTACATTTATTCATTTAGCAGATGCTTTTCTCCAAAGCAAAGTACATCTCAGAGAAGGTATTTGTGTAATATTAATATTTTACATATTATTTTACATTTTGTATTGACTATCCCAAAATTTTTTCTGTGAATTAACTCTGCTGTGGTGTGTATACTAATTACATGGCAACAGAAAGCAATGAGTAGCTGCAGTATATAGGTACAAAAATGCTGGCCAGCACTGATTGTGTTGATTTATTTGAATGGCATAACAAAAGTTCAAAGTTAAATTCTTCAGTGTAACCAATGTTGAATAAACCGGATAATCAACTTTAGAATCCCCACAAAACAATGCAAAAATCAACAGTGATTCCATAATGAATTAATTTAAATCACTTTTAGTTTTACCATAGGTTTAATAGTAGCTCAAAGAACAAAATCAATATTGAATCGCTGTCATTTTAAATATGAAATTGTCCTAACCTAAATTAACATAATTTCAGCCTTGATTCAGCATTTGTCTCTAATCTGAGTCAAGTTAGTTCACTCATGTCCAGCATTCTGCTCTTGGAGAGGTTGCATGTGAAATTGAAATAACTTCTGTTCCAATTAGGGTCTTGTTGTGTTTAGGTCTATGCCTATTCTTCATTTTATTCTTACTTCTGGTTAATAGAATCAACAGGAGCCTAATTTGTTTGTAAGATGATATAATTATTTTTTTTGTTTTTCATATGCATACATTTTAGATGCTATAGAACAAATAAACATCCATGTTTCTGCTTCAAAGTAATATTAGTGGTAATATAACACATTACTATTCAGAGTGATAGTCAAATATCATATTACCTTTTTGAAATATTTACAATTTTGAAATGCATGCAAAACTGAAAAATGATCTACACAGATATACTCTTAAATACAATAAAATAAATGTATTATAATCCTAAAGCAATTTAAAAGAGCAACATTTAAAAATTACAATTAACAGCAGTGTAAGGTCTTTGAGATTTGGAGCCTGTCCCAGATCCACTAAGTGCAAGGTGAGGCACACCTGGGGTGGAGTGCCAGTGGTTCCTTCACAGTTTCATACAGTACGAGCAACTCAGAATCACCAATTCACCTGTAACACATTTCTTTGGGTTTGTGGAAGGAAACCAAAGTACCTGGAGGAAACTCACACAATCACTGAGAGAACATGCAAATTCCACGTACAGGTGATCCCTGACATACAATGGTTCAACTTAATGATTTTTTCAACTTTACAATGGTGAGCTGGAGACAGACACACACACACACACACACATTTACATTACATTTATTTATTTAGCAGATGCTTTTGTCCAATGCGATGTACATCTCACCAAACGTACAAATTATGCATTACATTAACACACACTGGCCAAAGTCCCTTCCCCGAGCAGGGTCGTGGTGAGCCGAGGCCTAACCCAGCAATGCAGGGCGTGGGGCAAGAGAGGGATGGGACACACCCAGGACGGGACGCCAGTCCACAGCAAGGCACCCCAAGCGAGGACTCCAACCCCAGACCCACCAGAGAGTGTTATCCAGCTAAACCCGCTGCGCTACCCCTTCAGTAGAAAACATACTTTGAATTTTGAATTTCGATATTTTTTCCCTGCCAAGCAATATGCGGTGCGTTACTCTCTTGCGATGCTGGGCAGCGGTAGTGATCCGCATCTCCCAGTCTGTCATGCAGAGGTGTGTAGTAAGTGTATTGAATGCATTTTTTATCTACGATATTTTCGACTTGTGATTGGTTTCGCTGAACGTAACCCCATCGTAAATCGGGGACCAGCTCTACTGAGTTGAATTCACCTTCTGTACCCTCCCCCCCCCCCCCCCCCAAGAACAACAGAATAAAACACTAAAATAAGTGAAAATAACAATAAAATAATTTTTAAAAGGGAAAGTGGTAGAAAAAAGGAGAACTTGAATGTTTTATGCATAAGCAGTTTTGGACAAGTAAGTCTTAAGCCTGAATTTAAAGGTTCTACTAATGCAGTTTTTTCATAATCCTGTTACGAAAAAACTTTGAAGGAATGGATGTTTCATTTCTTCAAATCGTTCAAATCGTAAGCCTGGGAAAATCTCCAAAAGTGTGGATAATGAAAAAGTAGTCAAACCCATTACCGGCTTATACTGTATTCCATATTAACAATGCTCTGTTTGAAGTTTTTGTGTGGGAGGGGGAAGGTCATAACCGTGGTGGGGGAGAATTACTTTTTAGATAAACTGTTTCGTATTTTGCTGTACCAAGCAAACTGTTTGCCAAAATTGATAAACACAAGAACTGAGCACACACATTCTGTGGAAAACAAATATACATTTTGCCTGAATCACAAAATACATAGAACGCATGATGTAACAGTTAAGATAATGCCTTTACAGTTACGCAGTGTTATTTTTAATGACTCATGCATTCAAAACATTCTCAAAGAGTTCTTGTTTCAAAGAACCTTTAGAATAAAATGTCATCTCCAGAATTATGGTCAGTTTAGAGTTTCACACCAGCATTACAATATGTCAGAATAAACCAAAGAATGTTCCACTGAAAGATTTTCAGTCAGGCAAAATTGAACTGGACTGGTAAAATTCCAGGAGGGGTGCGTTTGGGGTTCAAGGCCCGCATGGGGTTCCTTGTGATGGACTGGTGTCCTGTCCTGGGTGTGTCGTCCACCCCCCAGCCTTGTATCCTGTGTTGCTGATTTTGACTCTGGCTTGCTGTGACCCCACTTGAGAGCAGCAGCTTCAGGCAATGTGTGTGTTTGTGTGTGGTAAAATTCCATGCTACAGAACACAGCAACCTTTGCCCATTTAGGACTATAATACTTGTTTTTCTTTTCCCCAAAATGTATATTTGGAAAAACATGCACATCCTTGTATCAAAGAAGACATGTGGTGATTTTAAAGCATTTACATTGAATATTTTTTTAATTACAACACTGATGGTTCCCTGACACAAACAGAACCCATACACACACACACACATGCATATTGACAGAAACCGCTTATCTCAAGCGGGGTCGCGGTGTGCCGGAGCCTAACCTGACAGCACAGGACGCAGGCTGGAGGGGGAGGGGGCACACCCAGGATAGGACACCAGTCCATTGCAAGGCAGCCCAAGCAGGACTTGAGCCCCAGACCCACCAGAGAGCACGACCCGGTCAAACCCGCTGCGGCACTGCGCCCCCCCCCATGTCTAAATCAGAGCTTTGAAAATTACAGTATATCTCACTCTTTTGTGCCTTTCACTGTCCAGACCTCTTGCTCAGTCAGTACTTGCTGGGAGAAATGGCAGGCATTTAACCACTGTGGGCACTACTTGTCTTCCGAAATCCATTCTACAGAGCTTATTAACCCGCTGGAATCTTGCATGCTCCAAACCCACATGCAGAAAGACACGGCTCCTACTGTCAAGCTTATTATGGCTTTGCTATACCACGTACTGTTTCAATGGCGGCAGCAAACACTGCTTTTGGTAAACCACATAAAAAAGTCCCTATTCCATCAAAGATGCAGTTTAGTGCTGCATAATGAATCATTTTGAAATTTTGCTCCCTAGAAACTGCTTGCCAGTGGTTCACTGATATTTTACTTCCCTCATTGAGATTACCCACAGATGACTTTTTGCCATAATAAGAATGGTTCAGCCTTTAGTTCCACCATTTTTTTCAGGGTGTGTCTGGAGAAACAAGGCCCAGCATTTTGCAAGTTTTAAGAACTTGAAGTTTGCCTCAAAATCTTCCTGGTCAAAGTCCAAGGCATTCAGTCTTTGGTTTTATTGTGAAATTCAAAATACACTTCCAGAAAGCCATTCAGAAGAGTCTTTCTCACCCATTTCTCTCTTGTCCTCCTAACAGCTAAAGAATTTTCATTATATCAACTCTCATGATTGTCTTCATATTTCCTATCTGATTCTCAATTCTATAAGCACTTGAGTAATGTGTGCCAGCAAAAAAACTGTGATATCAGACAAAAAAAGTGTGCTTTTATTATCTTGTGTCTGTATCTAAAGCTCTTTGTCTGTTATGAACATAAACATGTACTTTTGTTCACCCTGGCATGCATGTAGCTTTAGAGAAAAGCACCTGCTAAATGAATAAATGTAATGTAAAGCTGTATGCTTTTTAGAGAATGAAACATGAGCTAACAAAATACCAAAAACAGCTCAGGCTACAAGAACAAGGCTACGAGGCTGTTGAAGGTCGGTGTGGATACTTTCAAGTGGCAGATGAACAATGGTGTAAACAACTAACGGAAAACAAAATTTGTTTTCCTTAATCATCCCAGAATGTTGCTACTTTGCTGGCCGACGTTTTACGCCTGATTAATGCTTGGTGGAGATGAAAGGAGAAATGTGTGGGCTCTCTCAGGTTCATGGGGAATGTTGAATTTGGGCATTTGTATCCTTGCTGGTATCTGCAGGTACTGCATGAGGGCTTGAGAAAGAACGTCTTGTAACCTGATCGAGGGTAAAAATTATCCTGTTGATGGTATGCCAGTACATCTAGCAGTGAGGAATTACTTCTGTTTGATGTGGTTCCGAAGCACAAGGATGAAAAAAAAGACTTGGATTCCATCGTTTACACCGCTTGTATCTCAGAGAATGGTACTGTCGTTTGGACACACAAATCACACTCTTTTCTTAGGATTCCTGGAGCTGCTTCTGGGAGAGTTTATATAATCCATGTATGAGCTTCGTTACCAATTCCATGTGCTACAGGGCAAGCAGTGGTGTACAGAAATAGGTGGCTTTTCTGCAGAGGATTCAGAATGTTTTAACTGCCTACAAGTGAAATTTTTAGATTTGGTGTTTAATTTTTAACAGTACAGTCTTTGTCATAGATGAGAATACAGTGCTTCTTTTTGTTAATAGTGTAATGAAAACAGTTGCTGCAGTATCATTATTCCAAATTTCGGTCCTCAGAATGCAGAGGCTACTCAGCCATCATTATATTTTAGTATAGGAGGTTATATAATGATATATTCAAATTCTAAACATTTATCAAGTGGTCAGTTTTTAGAAATAAGTTGTGCCAGTAATGGAAATTTTTAATGCTGCTGATGTGATTTGTGAAAATCTATTGTGTGTAAGATATTGCAAAGTAAAATACAGTTACATAAACCCATGCCTCTTTAGGCATATGACTTTGGCCACTTAGGGAAAAATATCAAAGCTTGCTGTTTTTCCATCATTGAGCAAATCAATTTAATTTCTTTTTCATTAAAACCAATTAATTTCAGTGTCTTTACTAGACCTTAGCTCAGTCACAATATTTACATTTCTAAAGGGGTTACATGCGCTGTTTATGATGATCACTTGACCTTCATTTTCTGAAGGACATTAATTCAATGAATCATTGGTATGGGTATGAAACATTTTGCATAATAATGATTATAGACATGTGAGGCACTTTGGTTCTTGCATTAGCAAAGCCTGTGGACTTTTCACAGGAGCACACAGAAAAAGTTTCAAAGTCAACAGAATCATATTGCAAAAACATTCACCCTTACAGTGTGTACTCAGCAGACTAAAAGTACCTTAATGATATAAAGATGAATCAATAGCAAAATAATCTAATATACTTTGGTTGCAACTTCTGTGTTACCTCATCTAAACTAATGTTTTTAGAATAACTATTAAATTGGATGTCTAGCCCAAGGAGGGATGGAATAGCACTATGTGTTGTTCTGGTGGTGGACACTAAGTACTGTAGTTCATATATCCTGGCTAAGTGATCTGGGAAGAGCAGTACATTTCTTGCGGAGTCTGCACCATCAGTCAGAGGCTCGCATTAGGCACATTACCTCATGAGGCTTTTTGGCCGTATCATAATGTACCATTAGCCCAGATGTATGATGGGACTGTATTACACCTCCAGAACCAGCGCCTAGAAGGCGCCAATAATGTGGATTGACGGGTCCAATCCATGAATGTGAAACTGAACCTGTCCTCCCAAGGTTATGGTTCAGAAGGTCGTCTATGCTGGGCTGGAAGGAGCTGTCTGTATGTAAAGGAAGCACGTACTGAGGACCCTAGTTGGATTTTATCCCATTAAGAGATATTAATTGCCAGAAACAAATCTTCCTACTCTGTGCAGGATAAAATAGCTAAGTGGATACACAAGGTATAGGTTATGCATTTAAACATATTGTTCTGAAACTGTTCAGATTTGCTTATAAATACCACTTTTGGCAAAGAGGTGGTAAGTAAAGTGGAAGTTACTCCAAGGCGGAGAGTTGAACCCCAAGAATCATATCTGGAAAACGAAAATGAAATTCAGGAAATACATAAAAAGAAAATATATTTTTGACACAATTTTTTTTCTTTTGTTTTTAACTACAGCTCACCATGGCTTGTGTGCATTCAGAGATTCCTACAGTGCCTTTTGAAATCCTGGGAAATAAGGGTTGAATTGTTTCATCATTATCTGCTGAGTTTTGTGTTCCACACTGATCCTTAGTAAATACGTTACTTGCAAAAATTTAACAAGTTTGTTTAGTTAGTGTTGATATAAATTTGGATAATATTTGCATTCAAAATGGAAATCAGTATCACTAACTTCAGCTTTGAAGTAGAAGTGATAACTGTATGTTAAAAGTAAATATTACCGATAATATTTATACATCCGTCAGGAAAAACAAACATTATATTATGAAAAGCAGTGATTAAACATATGTGATATACTCAGTCTTGCACACCAAACAGAACAATCTTGTTTCCTATTTCTTCTTCATTATCACTTTTACTGCGTAAGTAAGAGAGAAAGGAATTGTTGATCTTTGCCCTTGTCATACAATATGAAAGAATTTGTTTCCCCAATGCCTGCTTGGAGTATGAGTTGCATTGTGGGAGAGAACAGATAAGAAGTAATTATTAACTGTAAGAATACAGCTGTAATTTGTATGTATTCAGGAGAGAAATTTATTGTGGATGGCTGTGTTTGCATTTGCAACGCTCCTTTTTGTAAACAATAAATAAATATTAATTTTAGCTGGTCAATGTTAAAGCAGCAAGGTGGTGTAACGGGTTGTAGGGGTATCTCATAGCTCCTGGGCTGTGCCTTCAGACTTCAACTTGATTAAAATCTAGCTGGGTCTGCTTAGATTTTGTTTATTCTCCCAGTGTTTGCGTGGGTTTCATCCCACAGTCCCAAGAACTCTTTAATTTGAACTGGTCACTTTAAATTGCCTATAGGGTGTGAATGAGTATATGATTGCTTCACACCCTATGTTTCCAGGAGAGGTTCTGGACTACTGTGAACCTGCGCTGGACAAATGTTTATCAGTAATGGGTGATGTGTTGTTTGTTAATTAATTTAACTAAATTAACAATCAAATATTACTTTAATTGTTACATTTACTCATTTAGCTGACACTTTTCTCCAAAGCAACTTACAATGTTAAGGTCACAATTATTACATGCTTACAATCATTTACCCATTTATACAGCTGGGTAATTTTAGGTTAAGTACCTTGCTCAAGGGTACTACAGCTGGAGGGGGGGATTGAACCTGCAACCTTTGGGTCTAAAAGCAGTAGCCCTAATCACTACACTACCAGCTGCCCCGAAAACATTCTAACTCAGTGTCATAATGTTAAATTATTACATTGATTTAAAATATCTTGGCGACCTATTTGCTAAAGAGCTATCTGAATTTAACCAAAAAAAATGCATGTAAAATGAATCAGCTCAGTTATTTAATGCATTTAATATATAGTACATTAGTCACAGGGACTTATTTGTTGGAGCTTAACAAAGCTGCCTGTTTCAGCAGTTGTGATTGTAATATAATGTACAAGTATTCAGAATAAATAATCTGGTGACCAACATATTCAGTATCTTAGTTATTTGTTCAATCAAGATATGTCAGAAAAACGGTCACTTGTTCATAAAATTTTAAAGAGGCAGTTACATGACTTTGTTCAAAGGTGAACATTCTGGTGTAGTTGGTAAAATGACATTTCATTGCAATGTGGATGCAAGTAAAGGTCTTCATCTAAATTGAAATGAAATTGATATTATTATTTAATAATTTAGCAGACACTTTTCTCCAACGCAACTTACACTCTTTGTATAATAAGCAACTTACAATGATTTATGCATTTGTATATCTACCTGGGGGGTGCAGTGGTGCAGTGGGTTGGACTGGGTCTTGCTCTCTAGTGGGTCTGGGGTTCGAGTCCCGCTTGGGGTGCCTTGCGACGGACTGACGTCCTGTCCTGGGTGTGTCCACTCCCCATCTGGCCTTATGCCCTGTGTTGCCGGGTTAGGCTCCGGCTCCTTGCGACCCCATATGGGACAAGTGGTTCAGAAAGTGTGTGTGTGTACACCTACCTAATTTTTACTGGACAAATTCAAAGTGCCTTGCTCAGTGGTACTACAGCAGAAAGATTTGAACATGAGTTTTTACAAAAGTGAGACAATGACTTGAACTACTACAGTCCCTTCTGGCCCTTTAGTATTCATACTAAGGTCACAGCTGTTTTTCAAAGTGAAGTGACACCAGACTTTACACTTTTTAAAGGAAATGACTTAAAACTCTGATACTGCTGTCATACTGAAAAAACAGGAGCTAAAAGCTAGGCTGGTTGGTAGTTTTGTGGTTTGAGCTGTTTCTTCTGGTCTCAGTGATTGCAGGTTTGAATCCCCCCTCTACCTGTAGTACTGTTGATGCAGTGAAATTATCCAGTTGTGTGAATGAGTGAATTATCAGCAGTACAATACTATGTTACTTTGGAGAAAAGCATTAGCTAAATGGGTGAAACAAAGAATTTGTATTTTGCTTAAAGGTATATGTTGTACACTGCAGAAATAAAAAGAACAACTCAGTTTTTCAAGATTTTGCCTGTATGACAGAATGTGGGTGTGTGAACTTTCGTTACCACAGCGAGAGACTTAACTTCTGGTGTGTTGTTTTTGTTTCATAATAGTACAGTTGGCACTGAAACAGCTTATTGCCCCACTTTCTATGACTGCAGTATTTGGCTTTAGATGAAGACAATACAATTATAATTGTTAGCCTTTATCTTGGCACGTTTTTGTGCTTGAGCATAAAATGTCACATATCAAACAGTGATGTGAAAGAATCAAGGACGGAATATAGATATACTTCTTCCTTTTACTGATATGGGAAAGAAGGTTTCTGCTTTCAAAGATTCACAAGGTATTGTACAAATATCAACGTTTGGTAAATACCCTCACTTCTTACTTGTGATTTAATCAGATTAGCCAGTTCCATGACCCACCCCTATGACTTTGTTTATCTCTTGCTGGATTACCTGATAAACCACCTTCAACCACCATAAAAGGCTGAAAAAGGGAAATAGATATGTAACACTTCTGAGAAATTGCTTGACCTTCTGTTCTTGTTCAACATCTGCTAGCGAGGTACAACACAATAGAAGAATGTGATCACTCAGTACGATCACGTTCGCAACAACAATGGCATCGAGGGAGAAGGAATCGAGACACTACTCTGCAGCCACGAACATTAACTTAGAGCTGTCACTGGGCTGCTGTATTTACATTGCAATGTTTAATAAAATCTAATGATTACACTCAAATGGAGCATAAGATTCAAGTCTTGGAGCTTATATTTGGACATGTGTCACCGGAAATTTTCAAAGAATTGGCAATACATGTAAATTTCTGTGCCCACTAATACGATCATTTTTATCTTAATTCGAAGAAACCTTTATGTTTTAAATATGAATAGAGCAAAATCTGTTCATAAGTAGCACATGTGTTATTATAGATGAAAGTTACAACAGAGGATCACAAAAAAGACTGACACTGTCACGGAACAACTGGATATAATGTATGGCTCTTTGTTAAATTATGTTAATTGTCTTTGACATCAAAGATCTAAGGTGTTTTTGCTCGTAGTGTGCTAAAAAAGATTATCGAGATATTGTGCATGTGTTACAGAGACTAGTGTGGTGCTTGTGATCTGGCAAAAAAAAAAAAAGCTGAGAAAATTTCTGCCAAGATGACCTGATCAAAGGATGTGGGCTGTGTGTGCCTGTGCTGCTGTCATCTTTAATTAGTCTTTGGAGCTTGTCAGGGTGCTGTTTTTCTCCCTCTGATACGGCAACATTTTATGATCCATCAATCATCTTGCCCTCTCAACAAATTGCTGAAGAACAGAAAAACCTTGATCGGAGAGATAAAAGGATATCGAGTGATAAAAGTGTAAGGATATCAAGTGGCAATCCTAGAGCATTTATCACTATTTGCGATAAAGGTTAATATTTGCATTCTTTCATTTTCTTTGAAATGGTTTTTGTGGGCACGATGAAAAGGATTGACCTTGGTAAATTAATTAAATATTTAATATTTGCTAGAGCCCCCAAACATTATATGACAACACCTATGGGTTTCAGTGAATAGCCCTGTCCCATATGAGTTGTTCAGTCATTCCGGGGCAAGTCTTCATTCTGAAAAAAGTGCACCTTCCCAAACATTGCATTTGTTATTGTATTTCTTGATTGAAAACTTTGTGTACTACACCAAATATAGCTAACTTTATAAATATAATATTAAGATGATATTAAATAACATAAACCAAAAACTACATTATAGCAAGTGGAGTTGTTCTATAACAACTTCTACATGACTGCAGAATTTATCTACAAGCTCTGTTTACTTACCATGTGCTCAGCTTTATTTCTCAACTTTATTCACAAGGAGAAAGATATACAGGAAAAGAGGCAGTTGAAATATGGCTGAGCTTCACTTTTAGAAGTCTTGATTGGTAGGCTATTAATTTTCAACAGATTAATATGTGACATGCTGGCACAGCAGGGAGCACTCCCATCCTGGGCAGTTTGGGCATTGGTTTAATCCAGTGCAGTCTGTATGGAGTTCAAATGTTCTCTCCATGTCTCTGTAGGTTTGCTCTGCAGTGTTTCCTGCCACAGTCCAAAGACACGCATTTCCAGGTGAACTGGTTGCTCTAAACTCTCCACTTTGTGTGTAGGTCGAGTTACCCTGCAATGGATTTACATTACCATCCAGTGTGAACCTCCTTGTGCCCAGTGGTTCTGAGATAGGCTCTGAACTGACATGACCAGGATAAGTAGATAATAAAAGTGAGAAAGTAAGGAAAACTATCAGCATGTTATACATTCTGTGTTGTTTTAATTGTAATAACTTCCTTATATATACAAACTGGATTAGGACTCCAAACACACACACACATTTTCAGAACCGCTTGTCCCTTACGGGGTCACGGGGAACCGGAGCCTACCCGGCAACACAGGGCGTAAGGCCGGAGGGGGAAGGGGACGCACCCAGGACGGGACGCCAGTCCGTCACAAGGCACCCCAAGCGGGACTCGAACCCCAGACCCACCGGAGAGTAGGACTGCGGTCCAACCCACTGCGCCACCGCACCCCCGGACTCCAAACAGATTTTTCATAATTTAGCAACTCTGTATGGAACAGTCATATGACTCCTGGTGATTACTTACTGGTGTTCAAGGTAGCAGAGATGGTCTGCAGTTGCTTTCTTTTGGCACATCTTTGGGAGGAAAGCCGTGCAAACTCCACACAGACTGAGCAGGATTCAAAGTCAGATCTGAGCAATGTGACACCTGAGCTACCTGCTGTTCTACCATGTTGTCTTTCTATGAGCGCACACTGGGATTATCCCCATAAGATATAGTGTGGCAAATACTTTTTGTTTAGTACCTTTCTGCCTTAAGCTCCTTTTTGTGTATGCTATGTTTTATAATTTTTAATAACAGTTTGTTAAAAAATGGAAAGTTAATATGCAGCTACTAACGTACGCTGGTTTATGCTGTGAAATGTGACAAATTGACCATACTCAACAATCATGTGTATGCATCCAAATCTCTCCTTCTGTTGATGTAATGCACTTATTGTTTCCTGAGATGTAAGTTGCTTTGGAGAAAAGCGCCTGCTAATGGATATATGTAAACGTAAATGTACTGTATGTCTCTTTTGTATCTTTGTGTACTTACTGTACAGGAGTTCAGGAAAAAGTTACATTTCAGTCCTAATTTAGTGTTCATTTCCTTCTTGATTATATTTATTATCTTGTCATCCTGGTGTTTTCATTACTGTTTTCTGAGGCTGTTTTGAAGAAATTAGAAATGTTTGTGGAAATATTTGGGCATGTCTGTAAAGTCCATGAACACATTATCACCCCAGATTTAAAATAATGGGAAAGGACCTCCCAGTTTACAGACTCTTGGAATACCGACTACTTTCAGGGACAAATTAGATCCGTATAACGGGGCTACCTATACTTTTAAATTAATTTAAACCTTACTTGAAGTTACTGGATGGGGGGGCGTTGTGACGCAGTGGGTTGGACCAGGTCCTGCTCTCCGGTGGGTCTGGGGTTCGAGTCCCACTTGGGGTGCCTTGCGGCGGACTGGCGTCCCGTCCCGGGTGTGTCCCCTCCCCTCCCCTTCCGGCCTTACGCCCTGTGTTGCCGGGTAGGCTCCGGTTCCCCGCGGCCCCGTATGGGACAAGCGGTTCAGAAAATGTTTGTGTGTGAAGTTACTGGAAATAAAAATATCTTCATAAACTCTGTTTCGGTCCCAAGCATTAACCATAAACATGTGCAACATTCCTTAGCCTCTCACCTGCATCAACGTTTTTTCCTATGTGTTTGTTTCCATAGTAATAGTACCACTTTCGCACTAGAGGAATTTAAGTGTCCTTTATTGCCATCTATTGACATGGTGGGTAAATACAGCTTCTATTGTTTTAGCTACAAGCACAAATTTTAAATACACACACACATTTTCAGAACCGCTTGTCCCATACAGGGTCGTGGGGAACTGGAGCCTACCCGGTAACGCAGGGCGTAAGGCCGGAGGGGGAGGGGACACACCCAGGACGGGACGCCAGTCCGTCGCAAGGCACCCCAAGCGGGACTCGAATCCCAGACCCACCCGAGAGCAGGACCGTGGTCCAACCCACTGCGCCACCGCACCCCCCCCATCCAGTAACTTCAAGTAAGGTTTAAATTAATTTAAAAGTATAGAGAAAGAAAAAAACATTTGTATATTCAGTAGTTTACAGCCCTACTTTTTATAACCCGAGGAACAATGTGTATATACAGTACAACTGGGGATAGTATACTCCAAGGATATATTTCACTAATATGTCTGCTTAAAACAGAATAATCAGAAAACACAGAGACAATGGCATTTCTATCTGTAGTTTAATTAGTAAGAAAATAAAGTGAAAATAAAGTATTTCAAATTCATACATGATTTATTACTTTTATGCTTCTCCTAAGATGTAAATTCCAGTTCCACAAAACAAAAAAAAGATGCACATTCTTATGAAAAATAAATCCAATGTATGTCTGAGCAAAATACTTCGGAGGTCTTCAGATTCCTAGAAGAAGAGACGCTACTTATCTTGAGCTAAAGCACAGCTGAATTGATTTTTTAAATAACAAACAACCTAATACTCTGTGTAAGAATGCAATTACAAGTAGTCCTTGAGTTACATCATGTGTGACTTATGACCACATGGAAGTACGACAGGACTCTCATTAACTTCATTATGTGGTTACTTCACTGCATCTGGACAGGGTGTTATACTCAGAGTGTGAGCAGATTGTGTACCTTGTAGAGTTAACAGTACCGTTCGAGGATGCTATTGGGGAGGCTTTTGAGGGGAAGCTATCAGAATATGCAGATCTGGTGGCAGAAGCAAGAGACCGTGGATAGCACCAGTGGAGGTGGCTGTTAGAAGATTTGTGGCTGAATCAGTTACATTATTGCTGGGGGAATTTGATATTAGAGGCCGCCAATTAAAGGCGGCGGTGAAGGAGCTGTCTGAGGCAGCAGAGAAGGCAAGTCAGTAGTTATGGTGAAAAAGAGAGCAGGGTAGTTGGGGTTGCAGGTTGGATGGAGGTGAGTAATGGTGGAAAATTAGTGGTGGGTGGGTAGTAATGGGAAGCAGCAGGGAGTGATTAAAGAGGTGTGGCCTTTAATTATGGTAGTTTAAGTTGGTGGAGTGTTACATTTGTACTTTCTGCTGGTGGATATGAAGGTGCAGTGTCTAGAAGGTATGTATGGAGTTGTGGTTAAACTGGTTGTGGAGTTAGTTGAGGGTGAAGGGCATCTAACATGTCCGTGGAGGGGAGTGGATCTGGGATGCCAGACTGCACTGTTGAGCCTCCCGGAGGTATTGTGGGCCTAACTCAACAAAACACTGATGAAGGGAGGTGCCAACTTCAGTGAAGTACTCATGTTGGTACCCATGTTTGGTTGGTTGGTGGATTTGATGGTTTGGTATGTTTGTTAGTTTTGATGTGTTGGTTTGGGTTTGTTTGGAGTTGTTGGTTTGATGAGTCTGGTGTGCTGGTTCGGTGGATTTGTTGGTTTGATGAGTCTGGTGTGTTGGCTTGGTGGATTTGTTGGAGAAGTTAGGTAAGCTTCTTAGTCTCTGGTCATGGAGATGTCTGGCTACACTGGATGTTCTCTGTGGCTTCATGTTGGTTGGACTGGGTCTTTGTGTGCAGCTGTTGATAAATACGCATGGGGTATAACATCTTGTCCTGTGTATCTTGAATGTTCGAGTCCCAGTGTTTCGCAGCAATGTCTAATGCCCCCATCTCCTGTATTATTGCATTGGCTGGCCCTGCCACCACAAGACACTGAATTTACTATTTTTATTATAAAAGGCTTTCTACATGTGAGAAACAAGCACGGCAATGAGTGTGTGAAGAAAAGCTCTTCATGTGCAGGAAATATGGAACTACTCCAAATTACACTGAAAAACCATATGCACCAAATAGTGGACTGGCTGACAATGTTGTGAAATGGAAACTATATGAAATGTATACCTAACTGAAAAAATTTGAAATAAACCTAACATGGAATTTCTACCCATTTCCCACCAATAAATGAATAAAGTTATTTTCTGTATACTATTATACTAGCTGCACAGGGGCACAGTGAGTAGCGCTGCTGCCTCACAGCACCTGGGTGGTGAGAAAAAACATAGGTTTGATCCCCGCTCAGTCTGTGTGGCGTTTGTCTGTTCTCCTTGTGTCTGTGTGGGTTTCCTCCCACAGTCCAAAGAAATGCTGTTCAGGTTCCCCCATAGTGTGTGAATGACACAAAGAGAGTGTGTTTCACTGATGTATGGATTAGTGACCCATTGCAAGTAGTGTATCTAGGAGTGTAAGTCACCTTGGTGAATAAGGTGTGTGGGCTGATAACACTACATAGTATCCATTGGAAGTCACTTTGGAGAAAAGCGTCTGCAAAGTGAATAAGTGTGTGTGTGTGTGTGTGAGACAATGGCCATTTTTCAGCATATAAATCATGCAAGTTGTTCATTTATCCTTATTGTCCATAGAAGGGGATTTTGAACTTATGAAGTCAACAAGGGTTTGTCTGAACAGCAGAGGATGCCCTAACGTTAAACCCAGTTGAAATTAAGGTACTGATTAATTATTAAGCAAACTGGTAGTGTCCTATACGTTATTAAAATCTTACACAAGTATCAAAATATAACAGAAACCTTCAGGTTTCATGGAATGCAGAATGATAAAACAATCTGAGATAAAATGAATCATAAATGTTTATTTTAACTACTAGTCTCCAGTGACTCATATATTTTTCAGTGTCTGGGAAACAGACCTAAACACTCTCAACTCTGGGCTTCAAAACCACTTTCCTCTTTGTAACCGATATTGGTCATTATCATCAGAAGGATAGGAGGTGATGAACAACTGCTAGGGGCAAGTGGTACTTAAAGTAATCACCGTACTACTGCGTTTATAAGGAATGATGATACCTGCAAAATCAGAGAATGCTATATTTTTATGAAACATTGTACTTGTATATTACAAAATGATTTAACATGTTATGTTCAGAGATATGTTATACTGCAGTTGAGCATTTTTTTTCTTTCTAATCAAGCTTTAGGTAGTATTATTGAAAGTATTTTAATCACTAATGTGCTTTTGAAGAGAAACCAATAAAACAATATGTATAAATTGGGGAAAAACACCAATAGTCTAGCAGACAAAAATTTGAAACGCTGCATAACTCATGTGGCTGGGATCTTCAGACTACACATGTGTGTTCTTGTAGAGCTGGCTGCCTCCCCTGTCACCCATCTTTTCAGTCCTGTTGAGGCATATTCTTCAGAAATCATGTAACAAGAAACCTTTGTCCGATTCAGCTCTTCTGTAGCTGTCATCCTGAAAAATTGGCAACATTTTATTACTGACATACTTCACCAAGCTAGACCAGCTTTGCTGCACAGGCAAACATAGTTTGGGTATATTCAAGCTGGTGCTCAATGTGAATGTCTTTCAACTGAGATCTACTTTTCAGTCCCCCAGAGAGTTAGGAAGGAGGGGAAAATGTTTCTGTTCAACAACATTAATTTCATTTACATGTTCCATCTGTTCAAGTTAATTTAGCTATGTTAACATTGAGGAAATCCTGCCTTCCAGTGTATCCAGATGAATGCATAATTATGCAACCTAAAGAGAACATGCATGATACATGCATTTAATTTTATTTAACAAGGTAATTTGTTGTGGGAAATCACTTCATAAATGGGGGGAAAAAAAAAAGTTTCCAGGATCTGAAATGGAAAAAATTGTGACTTGTTCCCAGACTCTAGAACTACCCACCAGTTTACTTATTCAACAAAAATGACAAAAACACTAGAACATTGTCTTTTTGTAATAAACAACACGTGTTTTCTTAATGGAGATATTTTCTAAATGTATCTTTGATGGTTTACATACTGTACAACCCACTTTTTATGAGTTAATATAAAATAATTTTCCAAAATATAACTTTTGACAACTCTAAAAATATTGACCTGATTTTTAAATATACAGCACATTAAAAAGGGAATTTAGCTCTTTTGCTTGTTTTATTTTTTCATTTAATAGTTACAGCTACTATGTTGTGTTGATGGTTCTCCCATATTGTGAATGATCAAGGATGAAGAGTTTCCTGAAGGTGGTTAGAAGGGTATTACCTAAAGAGTAATAAGCATGAAAGAGAACTGCGTATGTTCTGGTGGGTAAACAAAAGTATCAAAGATTGGGAATGCTGTAGGCATTTAAAGTGCCCTAGGCTCTCCTTAAACTCCTGCTGACTTTGTAACTTCCTTAAGAAGAAGAACATCTTCATTACTGTTATGAATGACTTGGGACAAAAGAAATCATGTGACACATTCACTAAATTCCATGAATTTTTCTCATAAGTTTTAACATGTTCTTTCTGCACCAAAAAATAAGGTATAAATGTCACTCAGAGTACACCATGGACCTGGGTGTGGAACCAGTCACGGGATCATTTGTTGCAAAAGTTCTTGGGACAAGACAGTACTCAGTCGGACAGTTGTGGTGAATCCGAGGTGCAAGTGTTGTTCGTGGGGAGAATCCAAGGACGTGGTCAATGAGGGAGTTGCAAGGGTCGATGCCGTGGTAAATGAGACGAGTGAGGGGACAAGGAAGAAGGTGGACAGAGAGGAGCAGATATGGCACTGTGGAAGAGCTGTGATCACAGGAGGGGTGGTTGTCTCAAAGAGATTCTATGACTGGGAAGGAGCTGGGGACGGTTTTTATAGCTGACTGCTCCGATTGCCACCAGGTGCTTAATTGAAGTCGGGTGCTACTCGTTATGGTGTGGACGTGGTTGTGACAGTCCCCCCAAACCTCACGGGTGGCTCCTGCTGCCCTGCAACCCCTGGTGGGGGGTGCCCTCTGAGTCTGGGACCAGGTCGATCCGGGTGGTCCTGATGGAAGTTGGTGATGAGGGAAGGGTCTAGAATGTCGTGGGCCAGAACCCAGCTGCGTTCCTTAGGACTGTATCCATCCCAGTCAACTAGGTAATATAGGCCCCCACGTCGGCACTTGGAGTCCAGGAGCGAGTGCATGGTGCAAGGCCGGAGCCCCATCGACCTGGAACGGGCAAAGTGGACTAGCCCCCTGAGAAGCATTTAAGAGAGGCACAGTAGGGCTTGAGGAGAGAAACATGAAATGTGAGACAGGTGCGTAAGTGGGGGGGCAGTTGCATCCTGTAGGTCACTGGATTGTTTTGCCGGATGACCTTGAAGGGTCCTATAAACTGCTGACTGAGCTTCTAGGAAGGAAGCTGGAGCTTGATGTCCTTAGTGGGCAACCACACCCATTGGCTGTGCCGGATTGTGAGGCTGCGTCAATGTTTGTCCTCTTGGTGTTTGTACCGCAATGTGCTCTGGCAGAAATTATCTTGCACCTTTCGCCACACATCTTCGCTGCTGTGGAACCATTCATTGATGGTGGGAACGTCACAGGGACCTGGATGCCATGGGAACAAAGGGGGCTGGTAGCCCAGGACACACTGAAAGGGTGACAATCCTGTGGAAGTATGGGGCAGTGAGTTATGGCCATACTCAACCCAAGGCACGAAACGGAACCACTGATGATGTCTTTCACTAGAATCGCTGCAGAGGAATCAACTAAAGTCCTGGTTTAGCCTCTCCACCTGGCCATTTGCCTGGGGATGATACCCTGAGGTCAAGATGACTAACACCCCCAGATTGCACTGAAAGGCCTTCCACAATCTGGAGGAGAAGTGGGGGCCCCGATCCGACACTATGTCCTCCGGTAGACCATACAGGCGAAATACCTGATGGAATAAGGTCTTAGCTGTATCCAGTGCTGTAGGGAATCGTAGCAAGGGGACTAGGCGGCACACTTTGCAAAAGTGATTAAGACCATGATGATGCTGTTACCTTCTGAAGAGGGCAGGTCGGTCACGAAGTCCAGAGCAACGTGGGACCAGGGCCCGGAGGACACTGGGAGTGGCACCAACAATCCGGCAGGCTTCTGATTTTGAGGTTTTGACCTGGGTGCAAACACTGCAGGCCTTCACATATTCTTGAATGTCCTCTCGGATGGACGGCCACCAGAATTTACCTTGCAACTGGGAGATGGTCCGGCGGCTACCTGGGTGCCCTGCAGATGGTGAATCATGCACCCACTGGAGCATGCTGGGACATTCTTTACCAGGTGGTCTGTCAGCTGGGCCTGGCTCCCCCTACTGGGCCATCTGTAGCTCCTGTAGGAACTGCCACTAAACCGGGGCGACGAAGTAGGTAGCACATATCACTGCTTCAGGAGGAGCTGGGTTCGGGTCCTTGTTGTGGATCTTGGACAAGTCGTCCGCCTTTGTGTTCTTGGTTCCTGGCTGGTACGACACTGTAAACCCAAAGCGTGTAAAGAACAGCACCCCCCCCCCCCCCCCCCGCAGGCCTGGCCCAGGTTAAGTTGGCGAGCTGTCCGTAGGTATTCTAAGTTCCTGTGGTCACTGAGGACCGGGAACAGGTGAGTGGCTCCCTCCAGCCAATACTGCCATTCCTCTAGGACCAGTTTGATGGCTAGAAGTCCCTGGTTACAAATATCATAGTTCCGCTCAGCGCACGAAAGCTTGGTGAAAAAAAGCACAGGGAAAAGCTTCAGAAAGGTCCCTTGTCTTTGGGACAGAACTGCCCAGCCTCTGACTAAGGAGGCAAAAACTTCCACTACAAATGGAAGTCTGGGGTCAGGATGCTGCAGCATTGGAGCGGTGGTGAAATGCTCTTTCAGGGCTCAGAAGGCTTTGATAGCTTCGGGGGAACAAGCCAAATGGGTTCCTTTGCCTCGTAACAGGGATGTGAGGGGGGCAGCTATGGAACTAAAATCCCAAATGAACTGGAGATAGAAATTAGCAAACCCCAGAAAGCGTTGCAGAGCCTTTACTGTGGTTGCTGCTTGTTGTGGTGTGGGCGTGGTCATGACAATAAATTTGCAAAGTCTAAGATCATATTTTAATTCATTTTGGTAGACAGAATGACAGTACAATAGTAAGTCAAAAAGAATGATATTTTTAACAAATATATTCTTCCTCTACTTCTTATGCCTTCCACACCTCCTGGTGCATAGGCTGCCAACAAGGGTTCTCCAGGCATACCCAAGAGCTGAGATGTCATGAAGTTTCCTTGCTGGCATTTCTGTAGCTGGCAAGGTTTTTCTGGTGTAGATTAACTAGCTCCTTTCTTAGCCGGGATTGGGACCATCCATGGCGGAGTTAGAAATATATTGCCATCCAATTTTTAATAGCTTTATGGATGGAAGACAAGAACTGTTAGCTTAGTAGTTACTGGCATGACTGTTTGTTTTATTTATTTTTATTTTTATAGAGCACTCTGCTCACGCAGTGACACAGAGCGTGTTAACACAGGCATAAAGCAAGAAAAACAGACACAGAAGACAGTCGACCAATGGCTACCATAATGAAGAACTTATTATAGAGCTATAAGTATACCTACTGGCCACCAGGGAAAGGAACAAAAACTCCCAACTGAAGGCTGAGGGAGAAGAAAACCTCTGGGGGTCCACAGGCTAGTGGTTGCCCAGCCCTCCTGGGCATTCTAGAAAGTAACAATTTGTAAGCCAGTGTGTAACAAGTAATAATGATAATGTTAGTAAATGGCATCTTGGATCCCCAGCTCGGCACGGAACATCTCGATCATCATGGAAGATGGACATCATCCTCCGTCAGCACAGGATTCGTCTGTCACCACTGGCCGGCCTCCTCAGGTCTTATGTAGCGAGGTGGTGCTCAGTGAGAAGATAGAACAGAGTTAGTAATTTGTTACTTAAGTAAATTTAATATGCATTTTTATAAAGGTGATAAACAACCAAGGCGGGTGGAATTACATTACGAGGTGGAATGCCTGAGTGAACATGTAAGTCTTAAATTGGGATTTGAAAACAAAGACTGGGCATTTCTGACAGTAACTGGTAGACTATTCCAGTTTAGGCGCTCTATAACTAAAGGCGCGACCTCCTAGTGAGGTCTTATTGATCACAGGTACTTTAAGGTAACCTGCATCTAATGAACGGAGATATCGTCCTGGGATATAAAAATTAATGATCTCACAAAGGTAAGCCAGAGCAATGCCATGTATTGCCTTATAGGAGAAAAGTAGGATTTTATAATCAACTCTATAAGCGACCAGGAGCCAGTGCAGCGGTTTAAGTAGGTGTTATATGGTCAAACTTCCTAGTTCTAGTGACAATTCTTGCAGCAGCATTTTGTACCAACTGTAGCCTGGATACAGTCTGGTATGGACAACCTGACAATAAAGCATTACAGTAATCCAGCCTGCTGGAAACAAGCATGAACCAGTTTCTCAGAAATAAATAAAAAGGGTGATAAATTGTTATAATTCTTAAATAAAGCAAGGCCACCTGTTGCATAGTTGTGTTTATTATAAAACTCTGTTATACCGAGTACCTATAATCAGGACACTTAGTGGTTGCACCTGCAGTCATTGTTCAAAGTTATTTGCATTATTTTGCTCTGTTTTTGGTTGTGTCCTTCATTAGTGATTATGATCCACAGATTATGGATGAAAACCCATTGTTCTTTGATTAATTGCCTGCTGACACTGGATTATTTTCTATGCAGAAGTGATGTCGTCAGCCCCTATACACAAACAAAACCACTGATCTTAGTTTTCTCTGGGTATGTTGGTAACCCCCTGCCAGATCTTATTTTCTTTTGAGCCCTAAACTGTCAAGGGTGGTACAACGGTCCAGCAATTGACAGAACACCTTAGTCACTTCTTCTTCTCCACTGCAGGGTAACCAGCCTCTTCAGACTTTGAGTCAATGCAGGTTGGGGCCAAAGCAGGAGCTATTGTTTGAATTCAGCCCTGGAAAATACCTGGAGTGGAACATGCCATATATGTCACTTTGAAAAGGGCCTGCACCTGGAATACAGGGGTAGTTGCCATGGCTCCCAATAAGGGTGGATTACAACACTGAATTGAAGTGCGTTGCCATGGCGGATTGTTTTTAACAGAGTTACAGCGCAAGTGAGTCAGTGTTCCATGTGGGCAGGAAGTGGAGGTTGGGAGTAGGGTGGTTACCAGATGGTTTTTAGACCTTAAAGTGAAGTTCTAATGAAAATTCAGTAAAAGCTTCTTAACATCCATGCATTTTTGACAGAACACCTCATAAAGAGTAATTGTGGCAAACTCTGGTATTATTGTCTGTTATAGTACTTTTTCAGTCTTGCCTTCGAAATACTATCAAGCTATTATTTTTCCTGATTTGTATCAAATGAACGGATTTTTTCCCTTGGAGTCTTGACATGCCTCCTGCACTACCTATAAGCAATATATATTAATTTTATTAAACAGTTCAAATGTGACGGCAAATCGTGGAGGATACCAGGAAATGTAGCTCTGTGCTAAGGGGGGGAAAAAGTGCCTCTACAAAAAAAATCAAAAGCGCACACTTCTTGAAAGATTATGTCAAAGAGTATGGCATAAAGATGCTGGCAGCAGACATGTGCCAGTGTAACAGATTAGCTGTAATTCCTTAAATGCAGTGTAGGGTTACTGAATTTAGGCAGACACTCAATGACTATTCCTTTGTTGAAATCAACTGAAGCGCATCATTCTGCTTGCTCATTTTTTAAACAATCAGAACAAGATAATAGCAGTTGTATAATTTATTAAACATTAAGATATTCTTTGCCCTTATTTACAATGAACGTACTTTTTTCAGTATTGTAGTAATTAACTTTTTAGAGTGGTGTCTCATAAACCAGATGCAACAATTAATTGGAAATACTAAATTAAAATGAATTCTTTATTTTGCTTTGCATGCTTTTAATGTTACACTTGGCTTCAGGTTTTGCAGTTTTCACAGCTCTAAAGAAAGTATTGATCCAGGCTAAAATGCTATTTGATCAGGCATGGGCATTATGGTGGAGAATAAAGGACTTGAGACAAAAAGGTTCTGTGCCTTCTTGACTACATGTAATGTGACAAAGGAATATGTCCTCCTTTCAAGCTGCATTTTCTGTTTCATTTTCCCACCCCACCTGTCAATATATCACACTCCGTATGAGGTGACATGAACTAGGAAGACAAGGCAAGGGCTGGAACTTGGCAACCCAGCTTGTAGGATTACATTCCTTTGAGAAGCTTCAGATTGTAGTTAAGTTCTGGAAAACAGGGGGTACCCAGAAACAACCAACCATTTTAATTCAAAGTCAAGGAAAATTTTAGGGAAGGGGTTTACAGCCACTTGCAATGAAAATATAAGTGAGGGCTCCACATCCCCTTGGTTAAATCAGCCTGGTCTTACAATGCACAATAGTCTAGCCTGTGTGTTGTAAATCATGTAAATTTTATTCAGAGTCTCTTCAAGGTCTTTTGGAAGGGTGTCATTTTGCACAGGGGCAAGTTGAAGGCAGACTCTAGGTTTTAGGCTGTTCACAGAATGAAGCTTATTAAACTGCTGTGACTTTTTTTGGCTGACTTCTGTGCCCTTTCTCTTGGATCAGCAGACTGAACCTCGTGTCTGTTGTTTGAAAGCAATGGCCAAACCTGAAAGTGCTTTTGTTTCAGTCTGCATTTAATAAATGAAAGGAAACTATTTCACTGAGAACTGAGTAATTTAAAAAAAATGAAGGAATCTCTGGTGAGTCCAACATGCAACAACACACGTTGGCAATATATAATTTTCAAGATGTTGGTAAGACATTGACCTTCATAAAAACCTTCAATACATATCAACACCATGTATACAGACAGTATTTCTTGAAGCGCTGTAATCATATGACACCATATTATAAAGTCACTCAATCAATCAACAAACCGGTCACTCAGTCACTATTGGATCTACAGGGTTGTACATTCATATTAGCGTTACCAAACTACCTGATCCTCTCCATCTGTATTATAAGCCATCCACTGTATATATAGTTAATTTATTTATATACAAGGCTTAATATAGACGTATATTATGACATTATTTGTCTCTTCACATTTCTGAGGAAATAATAATAACCTGTATTAAAATGCTGCCAAGGAGATTTTAAGACTTACAGCGATCCTTAAACAAAGGTCAAGTGGTCCTATTTATCATGAAGGAAATAAAGTTGCTTGTATGTGGATTGTTAAGGGTTACTCCTGCAAGACTCCTGTGAATAAAACATAGGCTATCGATATTAGTGTGAGTGGCCAGCAGTGACTTATGCAAGTTCAAGGACTTTATCGATCGGTTGCCTAATCTTAATCAAAGTTGGTCTTCTTAACCACTCATAGTGATTAAATAAGTCAGTGTGAGTCTGACAGAAAGTCTTTGACTTTTTCATTGCCTCTCAGTGTTACTTGCTGCACTCAGCACTTTCCTGTCTTTTTGTTATGGACAAAAAAAAGAGAATGTAGAGAACAAGCGAATTGAATGAAAGAAAAATTAGAATGCACATAAAACTGTCGTCAAACCTGCGACCTATGCACATTTCAAGTTTCTATATAAAGGTGCACAAAGTCTGATTCAATGTAAATGTGTACTTACCTAGTAATACTGACAGATGTATTCTGTAATTTTTTTGAGCAGGTATAAACACCATGTATCATTGGGTATCAGCTATTCATTTTACATCAGTTCAGATATACCAGTTAATCAGTTTTTTATACTTCCTGCATGACTTTCCTGATTACAGAGAAATTGTGATATATTTAATATATAAAATTGTATTACATATAATGATGTGTAATACACTGCTTGTGATGCCTGCCTGTAAATGAAAGACAACAAGGCATTGTCAGGAAGTCAAATGACAGATTGGAAGAAGTTTTGCAGAGGAAACACTGCAACGTATGAATATCAGAATGTGTTCATTAGACTGTATTAATTTTTATTGAACTCATACCGCTATAATTAACAATAGGGAAAGCAAGGCGAGCCTGTTTTTAAAGGAGACAAGAAGACAGCAGCAGGTTCCATACATCCATTCATCCATCCATTGTCAATAGCTGTTTGTCCCGAGCAGGGTCTTGGTGGGCCAGAGCCTTACCCAGTAACACAAGGCGCAAGGCTGAAGGGGGAGGGGACACACCCTGAATGGGGTGCCAGTCCGTCACTAGGCACCCAAAGCAGAGCTTGAACCCCAGACTTGCCACACAGTGGGCACCGGCTGAACCTGCTGTGAGCAGGAGGTTGCTTGTAGTAGGAAGTTTTTTTTACATTTAAAAATTTTTTATGAAAACACCTCTAATTTCAAATCAATATCGTTTTGCAACACTCATCCACCATTTCAGTGCTTGGAGTAGAACATGTAAATTTTCTCAGTTAACTTGCGGCTGGTCAGGACAAACATCTGTGCTTACGTGTAATAGTTTATGACAATACATGTGCCACTGCAAAAATCTGATTCTTTCATATTTCTTTGTTCATGGGTTGTTTGTATTCATGTAGTGCACCACTCATCTGTATACTACTGGTGAAGTTCAAGAGTAAGTAAGAGTGATTAATAATAATTTTACAATTTAAACAGCTTCTATGCTGGTTATAGTTGTAAAGCATTCAATAATAGGTATACATTAACATTCACAAAATACAGTCAGTTTTTTTCTGATGGTACCATTTAAACCAGCACATATTACATTGGTAGCTTCATACAGAATTTGTAGAGACTATAGACTTTTGAATGCAGATAATACAAAGGAAATACAAAAGTAATTGTAACACATAACTCAATGCAACTTATGGAGCATAGCTGTCTGGCTGGAGAATAGTAAGTGCGTTTTAAACATCAGAAATTATGAGAAATACACATTTTGTTAGATTAAGAACTTGAAGTAACAACACCTTCTGTTCAAAAAATAAATCAAATAATAAATGAAATCTCTGACTGCAGGTATTGTCATTGTTAGAAGTATTGGCTTACGCTTACGCAGTCTGAATCCTACTCCTACAATAATACATTTCTTTAAGGTTATCAGCTGAACTGATAGTCAAAATACACTACTCAATAAATAGGGAAATTATTGTAAACAGCATATACAAATCCATCACTGTAAGTTAAATGGGAGAAGGTATCAGTTAAATAAAGGAACGCAAAATGTGACAAAGCAGAGATTACAGTGCAAACTAGCATTTTTCATTTACTGTGGCGTTATATATTCATTGTGAAAATGAAATACTATCCTCTTTTCCCCAAAAGCACAAATAAAAATGAAGATAAGCTTTTTCAAATCCTGCCATACTCAGAAGTACAGTGTAGAAAATGAATTGAACACATAGAAATAACATAAACAGTGTTGCGTGCAGCACCTTCCAAAGAAACTGCTATTGTGTCCTCTATGCAGTGAAATCGAACTCACATCAAACTAAAGGTTCATTAAAAGCTGTTTGCTTTCTTTATTCTACGGAAATTTGTTTCATTCAACCGAGGGTGTAGGATAAAGGATTGAGTTGAAAGGAAAAAAACAGTCTTAGAAGTTTTGTCATACATTTTTAAAAATTATTCTGCAAACTGAAATGAAAAGGTGTCAGAACTCACGTATTCAAATTTGGAATTGTGTTCAAATATCAGCAACACACTAAAAAAACAGCCAAATTAGCAATGTGCAAAGAAATTGTAAGAGCTGCAACTGTTTTATTTTTCATTTGAATTAGGGGTTGTACTCAAAGTCAGCAATGATGAAATATAGAGGCCTCAGAGGGACAAAAACACACAGAAGGAAATGTCTGTCAGCACCCCCCCCCACTCCTCCCCCAGCTAACCTGTCACAACACAACTGGAAAACACCATAAAAAACAACAAAAGGAAAGCGAAGACTAAACAGAAAAGGGTTTGGACTCTTGCAGTGGGCTCTCCAAAAATGCAAGCGTTCCACAGTTGCCACCCAAATCCACCTTATCAAATTACTAGCAAGCCTCCGGGATACTGGGGAAAGGCATCTGTCTGGATCTGGGATATTACTACACTAGACTTCTGAAACAAGGCCCCTGACAAATCAAGTAGGACCCCTTGGCAGCTCAGAAGAAGGGTACTGACTTCCAGCCATTGTCCCAATACACCTTAGCACTTAAGATGATGAAACAGAAAACACGATTTTCTAGAAATGGCGAAATAAAATGATTGTTAGGAATATAGTGCTTTGTGAGCAAATGAACAATTGTTTTTTCAGACAATCATGATAACATGTTATATTTTAGGTAAATGGATGTTTTTTTTTTTGTAAAAACAGCAAACTAAACTTTACTAAAGAAAAGATACATGAATCTATTCAACAATAAAGTGTTGAGCTACTTATGTTAATGGAAAAACTCAGGTTGACTCAAAAGTCAATACACTCTTGTCTTTGGAAACTTCTTCTCATGTAAATACATTTTTTAAAACCACTGATAGCTCAGCATTGCTCAAGAAATATGTAAGCTGTTAAGATTTTTTTTAGTTGTTTTTACAAATGACATTCTCAAGTGGAAAATAAATGCTTATTTTTTGTCTTAGCAAATTTTAGAATTGCTGTTGTAAATTAATTTTTCAAGGTTGAATTCTCAGAACTCCAGCAATTTTAATGCATTGTCGAAATGCCTATGCAGAAAGACATTTAGTGATTACTGAACATTGATATTTTCAGACAGTAGCAAAATGTTTACTCTTGTCTGCTGCATCTCATCTCACTTTAATTCTTTTCTGCTTTCTTTTCTCAACCAGCTAAGATGTTTCTTTGTTATACATAGTGCAATGTGAACTCAATCCTTTATCATTTATATTTGCATTTATTAATTTAGCAGATGCTTTTGTCCAAAGCGACGTACATCTCAGCAAAAGTACAATTTATGCATTACTTAAGAGAAAGATATATAGCTGCAGACATGTGACTCAGGTAAACCTAGTTTGTTGTCTTCCGCTTGCTGCACTGAGGTTCATTGTTCAAGTAGGTGCATAAAACACAGGATAGACAAATCCTGATAACCTCCTACTATTTTTTTCTTTTTTTTAATAACATTATAAGATACACAAGCAAGCAAAAACAATGCCGGAGTAGTGGCTGAATAAAGGCTTTATCTGGTAATGCTCATGAAGTTACGGTGCATGAACATTTACACCGTACATGAGCTGGAGAGATCTTGGGTGAAATGGGTCCAGAAAAGGTGAGTTTTCAGACGCTTCTTGAATGTAGACAGAGTTTCCGCAGTTCTGAGTGAGAGGGGAAGGTCGTACCACCATAACGGAGCCAGAACCGAGAACCTCCGAGCTTTACCTTTCATGCGCGGGACCACCAAGCGAGCAGAAGTATACGAGCGAAAGGGTCTAGCTCAGGTGTAGCAGTTGATCAAGACCTGTAAATAGCTGGGAACAGTTGTATTGATGCATTTGTAGACAATAACCAGGGTCTTGAATTTGATTTGGGCAGCTATAGGAAGCCAGTGCAGAGAATGAGAAAAAGAGATACATGGGAACGCTTTGGCAAATCAAACACAGCTCGTGCAGCAGCATTTTGTAGAAGCTGCAGAGGTTTGATGGCAGTAGCAGGAAGACCACACAGGAGAGAGTTGCAGTAGTCCAGAAAGGAAGTCGCCATGGCCTGGACAAATAGTTGGGCAGAGTCAATTGTGAGGTAGGGACGGATCCTACAGATATTATACAGAACGCATCTGCAGGACCGGGTTGTGGCTTCGATGTGCTGAGAGAAAAACAGACTCACATCAATCGTTACTCCCAGACTCTTAGTCAAGGAGGTAGGCAAGATGAGTGAGTTGTCCATTTTGATCGATAGATTGTGACAGGAGGACGGGCCAGCTGGGAGGTAAAGAATCATCATTATCATCATTTGGAGTGTGACAAACAAATTTTCATTCCTCCTATTCAATGTCTTCACAACACCCATGTGCTACAGTGTATACTGGAGGATCGGCCACTTTGAGTTTGACAGGGAGGCAGCATCCAAATAGCACTAAGTTTTCATTGTGGAAGCCTGCAGTAAGGTCAGCTGCAGCAGGACACTGGCTGGACTATGGCGGCTTAATCAAAACGACATGACAAATGTTACAGCTGGGGTCAAATGTCCTATGCTTCCTAAGTGAGGGTCATGGAGGTCTCCTCCTGGTCTTCATAGTGTCCACCAATCTGCTCTAAGGACTTGATTTGCTGGAGCACTGACCTGATCTTCTGCTGACCTCCCCAACTGTCAGGGTTAACCATGGCTGAGTTTACTTGTACCAAGTACTTTATTAAACCTGGTTTCATTTTTTCAGAACGGTCGGGGATCAATGAGAAAAAAAAACGCACCGTAATGCTGAAGACAGGTCTGGCAGGTCAGTACATACAAGGAGCTCTGGATTAAACTAAGCCAGAAACTAAGTAAATTTAAAACAATTATTTAGCAGAATTTAATTTGCAGGCACTTCTGCTATGTGACTGATTAATAACATGTGGCCCAGTTTTTTATGTTGATATGAATAACTCAGCTAGTTAAATGCTACTGAACATATCTTAATCCACGCAAGAGCAATGCACTGCATATTAATACAATAATGCAATATTTTCTTCATGAAATGATGCTATATTTTCTTCATGCATGAACAGTCCACTATTAAATGTCTTAAAGGCTATATATTATACACAGCAAAGGTTAATTTTGGTAATGTATTCTTACAAGAATGCATTATCAGTGCTGTAAAGTTATAATACTTTCCCAAACGCCCTGGAAAGCTGAATGAAGAAATTCACCTTTTTCTGCTAGATGTCGTGAAGACAGAGTGTAATGATAACAGATTCTGAGCTCAACATCAAAAGCAGATTGTTAATCCTTAATAATTTAAGTAATTCCTTTTTGTATAACCTCAATTCCTATATGGAGAAGGCATTGGGACTGAGCAATGTGCTTCTTGATGGTCCTTTATGGCTTTGACATCTCCTCAACTGACTTAAGAGTAATGCATTTTTTAACACCCACAGTTTCAATTCTGATGCTTATTTGTAACAGGAATAGAGGGTCATAAATGGAGCGGCACACATGTTGAACAAACAAGGAGAACAAAGCTGGTGGCCAAGTCATCAGATGGGAGCGCTTGTAGCGTGCTCTTTAACGATATCACTTTGACTCCTAAGTACTCACTGTTAATTGATATGTATGCTGACATACAAGAGCTACCCTGTTTGTCGGTATGGACTGCTATCCTGTGATCCGTTGAGTATGCTTAAGGCTTTCACTTTGTTTTAATTAAATTGGGAAGCTAACATAAGCCATATGTTCATTGTAGAAGGAATGGAATACTAGTGTGTAGGGTTTTTGCTGAATTTTTTTCTTGTATTGCATTTCATGATAAATTCAAACATGACTGGTTTTGATTTTAATTATGCAATCGACTTCAAACAAATTTCACTTAGTTCTTCTCTTCTGACCAACAGTGGTCAATTTGTGTCATACAACATGATCATGAAAGCAATTTAAAATTGTGATGGAATTTAATTAAGGGCACTGAATAATTGTTAAATCACCTTATTATTTATGCAAATTGTGAATGAAAACTTCACTGGTACCCTGGAGGTGGAAAATGAAATGCAGTCAGAATAATCAAGTCAAGAGCATGTTAATGTGGAGAGCTCAACAGCAGGAAGAATTTGCCAGGGTTTGATTGCATCAAAAGTTTGAAACTGATGAAAGCAGTGACATTTATAAAGTACAGCTCAGGTTGGAAGACAATTATTTTGAGCCACAAGTTTCTCATTAACTTGAGCCACGCTGTTACTTTAGAATGAATAAAACTGCTAAAAGAGCATTTTGAGTTTCGGAAATGAAACATTCAAACATGAGTAATGTTTATTTCACTATTGGCATCCCCTTAAAAGAGATGTAATTTAACTACCAACTTTTTTTTCCTGATCCAGAAAGTGCAGTATAATGTTAAAATGTTTTCAAGAACTTTGATCAACAAGAATTTCATAAAATCTAATCTGTAAAATATGCATTAAAATGATAATCCCAAACATTGAAAATATACTTCTGGGTTGGATTTTTAGGGGGAAATCACCAACAAGAAGGCCATGACAATTGTCCTAGGAGTACATTATTAGTAATATATTTGAGCAACAACTTAACCCAAAAGAGAACAGAGATCAGGCAGCCAGGACAAAGCAAGCAAATAAAAGTACATCTGTCACTAGGGACCAGGAAGTAGAAAAGGCCACCAATTCAAAGGGTGAGCAAAGTTCATATGGTGACAGCGCATAATGTCCTGATTCAGACAATGGGAGTGAGCACACCCTTGGTGGACCACTTTCAGGCAGTGGCCATTTGGCATGAATAGGGAAACATGTCCCCTGTGATCCCCTCCCACCAGAGCATTGTTATCGCACAGCAAGGGACTGACTCTGAAACGGCAGCCCTTCGCGGTGGCAGGAGTGTGCCGCTTGTCCATTTCCCTTTCTTGCTTTGGGACTGAGACATGTGGACAGAATGCCACCTACCTTTCTGTAATGTGCAACAGATGGACGTTCATTTATTACACCAGAATCTTTGGACCACCCATAACGCCAGTCACACCTTGTTCCAATGGCTTGTCACCACTGCAGTAACACAATGGTTTACATTACATGCCTCATGACAATATTGTAGCTAAAGTAAACAACTGCATTAAGCACTTACATATGCAGAAACAATAAAAATATATTGACATGAAAAATTCCAAAAACAATATGCAGTAGTTAATCAGTTTCCCTCGCTGGAGGCAATGGCATACACTGAATTAATTCCATGTTTGGCTAGTGTTTAATTTACAGGTCAGATTGGTGGTTTCTTACAGTAGCATGATTAACCTAATTGGTTTAATATTTATATTTTCTTTTAACTTGTTCAAATGTACCTTTAAAACCCAGATACAAACTGTCCATTTGACAAAACTGAACTCAATTCTGAGCGGATGGAACTTTGTAAAGACTAAGTACACAACACATAGTGATGTTGCAACGCACTGTTATATGTGATTAGAAGTGCAAACAATGACTAATCAATGAGGGCAAGTTATTGAAACAACTGACCTTGATTGGGTTTTCCCTCTCTATGCATGCATAGCGCAGATGGCCGCTGGGCTTGACATGTCTGATTAACACACATCCAGCAGGGGTGTTATGATGATGCACTGTTGTTCTGGAACATTGATAAATGCCCATCTTTGTGTTAAATGAGTGAGGTAAGGCCACTTGCTCTTTGATGAACCAGAAAATTAAATGATGACTGTTGGTCTCTTGGCTGGTTTTAACACTGTTGTGTGTTCCCTGAGGTTAATTAGACTTGAACCCAGAAAATCAAGAGGTTAAACAGGGTCAATGTGACAGCAGGCTCTTTTAGTGGCTTTCAAAGACCTGATAAAATGATTTGTCTGTAGGTCGTTGGCAACAAGGCCGTGTATCTGCTGCGATTCTTGTGTCTTCTTTGGTACTGTTGACTCATGAATTACATTATTACTGATTTGAGGGGAACACAAAGGCTCTCACTGTAAATTTGCAAAACCTTTATGAAATGTTTATTATGGAGAATTCACTGGTTGAAAAATTTGGGCATCCCCTTGTAAAGTATAATTATCTTTTTTTTTTAAAAGTTATTTAACTGTGGCATTAAAATACTGGTCAACTGCATTTTTTCTTTCAAACCATCTTCCTTGCTGTAGCACCCGTAGGGGAAAACTGTAGCAAAACAAAACGCATATATTTTTATGAAAGTGTTTCCATTCAAACAACAGTGTCATGATAAGGCAAACATCAAATATATAATAACTATTTAAATCCAAAACAGAGTATAACCACAAGTAAAAACAGGCATGCTTAATGTACACACGCACTGACTCGTCCTGAGTGGGGTCATGGCGAGCCAGAGCCTAATCCAGCAACATAGGGTGCAAGGCTGGAGGTGGAGGGGACACACCCAGGATGGGGTGCCAGTCCGTCGCAAGACTTGAACCAGAACTCAGCAGAGAGCAGGCACAAGCCAACCCCACTGTGCCACTGAACCTCCTCCATCTCCCCCCGCGCTTGATGTATCATATTTCAAAATAAGTTTTTTATTCTTTTGTAACATCCTTTATGTTTGTGCATTGCAAAGTTTAAAGATATCCTCCTCTATTACAGAAAACTGCTGAAAATTTTGACTCATTTCTGCATTTGACACATACAATTATGGAACAGAAAGGGTGCAGTGGTGCAACTGGTGTCCCCTCCCCTCCAGCCTTGTGCCCTGTGTTGCTGGGTAAGGCTCTGGCTTGCTGCCACCCTGCTTGGGGCAAGGGGTTTCAGACTGTGTGTGTGTGTGCGTGCGAGTGAGTGAGAATTATGGAATAATGTTTTGCTTCTGGGGGTGGCACAGTGGGTTTGGCCTGTGCCTGCTCTCTGGTGGGTCTGGGGTTTGAGTCCTGCTTGGGGTGCCCTGTGACGGATTGGCATCCCATCCTTTCCTGGGTGTGTCCCCTCCCCCTCCAGCCCTGTGCCCTTTGTTGCTGGGTTTGGCCCCAGCTCACCGCGACCCTGCCTGGGACAAGTAGCTTTAGTCAGTGTGTGTGTGTGTGTGTGTGTGTGTGTGTGTGTGTGTGTGTGTGTGTGTGTGTGTGTTTTGCCTCCTGAGATCCAGCTATTCATTTTCGTCCACTCCAGATGACGTGTATTTTAACTATTTATCCCTAACTGTACATAAGGTACTAATACACCTCATAGTACAGATTGCTGTGCTTTTATGATGACCATGTTTGTGGATGGGACTGGTGCAAGTTAATAGAAATTCTAGAAATATATCCAAAAATCTTTTTTTATGGGGTCTCAGGAGATAATGATAAATATATCCTTATCTAGGGTAAAAGAGTGGGCAATTCCAAATGATTTTATCCAATAATACTTTCACTTCATAGTCAGTATACAACCCCATTAACTTTTTGTTTTTTTTTGTTAGATTAGTAAAGACATATTGTACACATAGTGAATAGCATCACTTTTTGGTTTCATGTGTAGCATTTGTTTGAGAACTAAGGATGCATTATTCATGTAACTCTTAGGTTTTACCATGAATATATTTTGTTTATATTTATAATATTTGTGATGAAACATTATGGCAGCATAGTGGCAATGTAGTGTAACTGCTTATAGCTCTTGGGTGATGGATTCAAATGTAATCCTGAGTCCAGCTCAGCTCACCTTTTCTAGAGACTACAAATTCTTCCTGTGTTTCCATGAGCTGTTTTCCCTCAACTCCAAAAAAATTGCTTTAGGCAAACCGGGGCTGTAATCTTCCTTGTTGTGTATTTTTGTGCATGACTGTGTCCAATAATGAGCTGGAGTCTTATAATGGGTGTACTCTGCCTTTTCCATGTACTGTACTTCTTGGGATTGGGTCTGGACCACCATGACCCAAATCATGTGACTCAGGTTGTTTACTCAAGTGGATGGATGGACCACAACAGCTAACTTTCAGTTTTTTCTTCTGAATTAAAGAAAAAAAGGCAGAGTAGGTTGTAAATTATTTGAATTATTCCATAAATATTTTCTCAAATTTTCTGTCATTTTGTTCCCTTATCAAAGAGATATCTGTTTTTAAATAGAATTGTGAGTGAATATCATTCTTTAACGTTTTGATAAATTGAAAGACCTTGCATGTTATTACTATTTAAAATCCACATTTAAGTACAAGCAATCCAAGGCATTTTGAAAAATAACATAAGACAAAGTTCAGGAAATTAAAATGGCTTGTGTCATTGCTAATATGTATATTTTGGACAAAGGTATTGTGACGGGAAAATTTGACTGTGGCGCTATTGCTCTTGTGTTAGTATCTGCTGCAAGACTAGAAAACATGAGCTGGTTATGTTGTAAAATAGTCTATGTGATTAGGACTTTCATAATTCCCTTGCTGGAATAGAAGGTAGTGTTCTGGTTACTGCGATTGTCTTAATGTCAAGGGACTTGGCTTTGAATCTGTGTTGTTGGTGTCGCACCCCTGACAAAGGTACCTTAAATGAATTGACACAACAAAAACCACCCAGCTGTATACACAGGTAAGCAACTGTATATTAATAATAATTCAAGCCATTAATTGGATTTTAGGTCACCCCCATAATTTCCAGATGTGAACCAATACTTGTCAAAAATGCATCTGAGTAGCAAAGCTAACACGCTGATATGTCTGTGTTGTGCATAGAGATTCCCTCAATACTATATGCTCTCAGCTGTGGATGTTTAACTTCTATAATGAAATAAATGTAATTGTTTGTGGCATTGGTGCCTTTGTTTTTCCAGTTTGGATAAAAAACTCAAACTTATTATACTCGCTACAGGAGGTATTTTAATGTTTTCTTAGGATTATTTTATGACTGTACCATGATATTATTTTAGCCAAAAGGAAAAAATATATTCTCCCTGATTCAGGTGACTACTTTAATGGGTTTATTCAAAGGTTTCACAACACTTACTGGAAACCCTGCTTGTGATAGGTAAACGGTCCCTGCAGTACCTGTTTGCCAGTTTGGCCAGTGACATTCTAATGTCACACCCTGTTTTTACCATGTAAGACCCTCATGCCCAGTCTCAGACAAAGCCTTCCTAACTGCCACCACAGCTTCCAACTTTCCCAACCACATTCTGTGACTCTGGGATCATTGAGTTTTCTGCTATCTCCTCTGTGTACACAATTATCAAAACAAATGCAGTGTCTTGTGTTCATTACATATATTTTTGTTGGAAAAATGTGAATGGTTTTGGTAAGTTGCTTGCCATGTGTATTCTTCTACCTGCCACACCCTGTAGTGTGTGTATGTGTGAGTGAATAATTGTGTGTCATTCCCCTGTGGAAAAACTGGTACTGCATCTTGGGTGTACCCTGAATCACGTCCTATGAATCCATGATAATCTGTGTACCGCGGTGAATAAGAGGTCCTTGATAAAGGATGGATGTCTTAATAAATAGAAAATAATGCTGTTTATCACAGCAATAGAAAAAGTTTACAGTGAACAGTGAATCTGAATAGTGACCAAATCAAGACATATGTCAAAGATCTGACTGTAAAAGGTCACACACAATAGCATTAATAGAAAGCAGAAAGTACATTATGAATGAATGGCATACAGAGGGTAATCACATACAATTTGCTTTAAAATTGTGCATTTTCAGCTATTGTTTAATTCGGGAAAGTTTATACTACATTCACACACACAGTGGCTAAAGCCACTTGTCCCAAGCGGGGTCACAATAAACCGGAGCCTAACCCAGCAGCACAGGGTGCAAGGCTGGAGGAGGAGGAGACACACCAGGATGAGATGCCAGTCCATCGCAAGGGAACCCAAGCGGGACTCAAACCCCAGACCCACCAGAGAGCGGGACCCAGCCAAACCTGCTGCACTACCACACCCCCTACACTACATTCAGGAGAAGTTTTTAGCTTTAGTCTACGCTAACTCAACTTTAACAGCGGTTGACTTGATGGAGTACAGAGTGCTTTTCAGACTGCATAGTCAGCTGGGGCCCAGGCCTCCTTCCTCACCCACATTACCCCCCTTGTTGTTGGAGTAGGGAGAAGGGAGTGATGAGTCAAAGGAGACCTCTGTCCTCCATCAGCCTCCTCTGCTGCCATCCACACTCAGATTGGTGACATGTCAACTCGATCTGTGAGGATCCCTCCGAGTGGCGCCCACTGAGCCACGGGGGACCCTCCATTCTGTCGACGCCCAAAATCCCTTGACTGGCCTTTATGGCAGGTTCCTCAACGACACGCTGTGACCCATCAAGGGACGCGGTTGAAAAGGGTGGGTTGAAGGGCAAAGAGCGGCCCTTGTTGTTTCCGCCCTGGCCTGTGAACCCATTCGTAGTGAATTGACAAAGGTGACGGAGAGGGCAAAAGGAAAAAAAAGCAATACTCCCTGTGTGTTACAAAACAAGTGGCCCGTAACAAGTGTAAGTTATGCAGTAAGAAAATCTCACCACTAGATGACACTAAGAGATAGGATGCTATTTTATTGATTTATTGATGTAGTCATTATTACCAGCAGTAAGCAGAGTGGGAAATACTACTTGTTCCATATTTAAAATCCTAGGGGTAATGGTGCCACAGCAAAAATGAAGAAATGAAATGAGGAATGTGTATAACTCGCAAGTTACACTGAAATGCACACTTGAAACTGGTTTTATTTTCTTCTCTTTTCCCTCCTTTTTCATATGAGAAAGCATATACTCTCACTATGTCACTGGTGTACTTAAGTGTTCCAAAGCATATAATTACCATGTGGGCTTATGGTCCTGAAGTATATGTGGAAAGTGGTGCTGGGTGTTCATAATTCGAGGGATACACCACTGGGGATTCAGTCAGCAAGCTCTTCTTATCCATACAGGGTCTTCTGTGTGTGTGTGTGTGTGTGTGTGTGTGTGTGTGTGTGTTTTCCCCTGTTGCCATGGAGAATAATTGAAGAGAATTTCAGTCATTGTTGTCCAGGTGGGAAATTCATAATTATATCCATTTTTTGCATAGACAGATTTTTTAAAGACATGCCTGTGCTTTTAAAAGGGGAGGGGGATTTCATGTGCAACAAATAAATAATTACATTAAAAGTAACACCTTCCAAAACTGGGAAAAAAATAAGTCTGCTGTTACTATTTCAGCATAAATAGATTTTGTTATGACCCTGAGGTGGGTGTGGGCTTTGAAGGTAAATGTATCATTTAATTTAAAACTGCTGTACAAGTTGTATTGTTGTTGTTGCTGTTTTTATTTTGTAGCAAGAACAAATGGTAAAAATTGTTCTATATGCATATTTTGGTTTGACTGAACCAGTTGGACTTTATTATTGTTTATTTTGTTGTATTGTAAAATTCTAGTATCAAGCCTAAAATTCTAGTATCAAACTCACCTTTTCCGGACCCATTTCGCCCAAGATCTCTCCAGCTCATGTACGGTGTAAATGTTCATGCATCGTAACTTCATGAACATCACCAGATAAAGCCTTTATTCAGCCATTACTCTGGCATTGTTTTTACTTGCTTGTGTATCTTAAAATATTATTTCTAAAAAAAAAAGAAATTTGGTAAGAGGGTATCAGGATTTGTCAATCCTGTGTTTTATGCACCTACTTGAACAATGAACCTCGGTGCAGCAAGTGATAGGCAACAAACTAGGTTTACTTGAGTCACATGTCTGTAGCTATGTATCTTTCTCTTAATGTAATGCATAAATTGTACTTTTGCTGAGGTGTACATCGCTTTGGACAAAAGTGTCTAGTAAATGTAAATGTCAAGCCATTTAACTTTGCATTGATGTTAATTCTTATGATTGCTCACTTCTTGAAGAATATTCAGTGTTGCACGCAAATATAGATGGAACACAAGATAAGATTTTAATTTTTTTTTTAATTATGGTAATGTAACATGAAAAGAAACAGCAGTATTGGCCTAGGAAAACAGTAATGATTTCTACCAGAGAAAGAATTGCTAGAGATTATATGAGCAAACTGGAGTAGAATGTGTAAAACTGATTGTTATTACCAGCTATTGTGTTGCCCTATATTTTACCAGGGAGTTCTGTGCAATAAGAAAAAGATGTTGGTGTTTTAATCAATACACATGAGTTAAGGAACACTGAGGAAGCAGGCAACCACTCTGTATAGCAGACTGTCAATTTTATTGAACAGCCTGGAAACACCAGCCATTTGATACATGTGGAATAGGCTCAGATATTTTAGTCACCAGGAAAAAAATAGGAGAATGCGAGCTGATGTTTGATTATACATGGAAATTTATATGACAAAAGGAGTAACATGCCCAAACAAAACACCAGGGGAATATTTAGAGAAAGAGAAACATTTTAAAAACAGGAGCATTTTCCCCAGCTTTATTTTGTCAAGGTTCGCCTATTTGATTGTCCTGAAATTCCACGGTTAAATAAAGGTTAAGTTCTACAGATGTATTAGTTGTGGAAATTAAACTCCAATATTTATGCAGAAAGCCTAAAATGCTCTTCAGCATTTAAACCCTCCCAGTCCTTTCCTGTTCTCTGAGGCTGCATATAAAGCAATCCATTAGTGTCAGCTATTGCCGGAGAGTTTAAGTGGACACCTGTCCATTAAGACTATGGTGTTTGAGTGAAGCACGTCTCCCAAATTGTTTGCTACGATTGAGCTTCCTGAATGTAATGGAATTTATTTTTATGTTTTACATCATATAGACAAATTTCAAAGATAAGAGTTTATATAAAATGCATATTTCTATATGAAATGCACTTTAGAATGAAGTATGGATTGTGTGTGTCTACATGCATACGATGCAATGTGGTGTACATTAATGAGCCGAGCTAACTTTTGCAGTTGGGTCGCAAATAACACTGAGTGATATAATGTAGGTGTAGAGCCTGAAAATCTTAGCTTACTGAAAAATGTGAGGTGGGCTGGGCGGGGGGTTGCTGTATAAATGTGATCCTTGGTATCAGACATAAAAGCATTGCTTAAATGAGCTCTAGGGGGTGTTCAAGTGTATCTTTTTCATTTTAATCCAAACAATGCCTGCACTTCTGTGTGTCACATCATGTTTATTGCCTGATTTACATGCTCGCTAGGTTTCAAGTTACCAGGGAAAATCGGAAGGATATTGCTGATAAGATGCAGTGAAGAGAGGAAAGGAGTGCTTCCCCTTTCATGTCCATTGCCAAGATGCTCCATTTCGATAGGTGCATCATAGTGTGAGATTTAGATGTGTTGGTCTTACGTGACAACCTGAAAACAGATGCTTCTCGAAGCCTCTTCATTTAAAAGGGCACATTAAGATTTAAAGCCCTTTCATTGATTGTAAAACGAAAAAATATACCTACCGGAAGTTAATATAATGTTTTAAATGCAGCATATTTAGAAGCATTAATGTTACATTGTGTTTTACACTAACTAGCTTGTGACCCATCCAGGAAAGACAGCATAATAGAAGTAGTAGATTAAATGTGTTTTCCAGAATATGCCCAACCAATACTGAAAGGTGAGAAAAGTGACCTGAGAAGAAAATTAATTACTGTTTATTGTATAGAAAAATAGCAACATTGGCATCGACATTGGCTTCACAGCACATTGCATTAAGTTGCTGCTAAAAACCAGATTTTGAGACCGTCTTTGGAATCACTACCTGTTTTATTAAAAAAGAACTCAAGATAAATAGATAGATAGACAGATAGAAAGCAGTCCTGAGAGCACAAGGCTCACTAAAGATGCAGGTGGCAGTAATTTTTGTAAATTTGTGATTTCTGCACTAATAGTAATTTTTGTAATTTGTAATTTACGCCTTGTGTTTTTCTTTACTTATGTCCTTACAATTTATGTCATAGAGGCTGCTGAGAGGATTCACAGAGTGAATCTTGAATCTTGAATCTTGGCTACAGTTAGTGCTCCTCTACAAGGCTGTTGCTGAAGCTTCTCCACAGTTTAGCTAGGATCACATGCAGAGGGAAACAGTCTCTGTCCACGAAGGCTATGACTTTGTTTACAGTCATTTTCCATACCACCGCTGTAGAGTCTACTCTAATTCCCAGGACCAAGCCAGCCCTTCTGATCAAGTTCAACCAGTCTGTTGGCATCATTTGTAGAAATGCCATTTTCCAGCAAATGGTGAAAGAACATATTTTACACATTTTAAAGAAAATAAAGTTTTTGCCATGTGGTTTTTTTTCAAAACAGAGCCATAGAACAAGATATAACAACATTCAATGTGCAAGCAGAACAAGTATTTTATTGTTATACAGTCAAAACTTCTATAACCCAAATGCATGGCAAAAAGTTAGATGTCCACAGTAACAGAGACAACAAGGATCAGTTACAGGCTGGCGTAGCTTTCTATCTTGGTTTTTTTCTAAATAACATTGAAATGAAAGCGGAAGGACTGAGAGAAGGATGCTGAGCTCTGCCTGAAATATCAGAAATCACCAGGCCATGCTGTCTGGAATCATGTAATTATACAGAACCCGTTGGTCACTGTTATAAACTGTCTATTATTTCTGTGACAGCTTGTGTTTGGCTGGCCATCATGTTTGTGACAGATCAAAACTATACCCTACAGCTGAGTAAAATTGAATAAAACGGCTTTACATTTTTAAAGCGAATATCAGTTCCCTAAACGTTATGGCATTAGTATTTCTCATTCTTCTTTCTTCATGACTATATTGAGCTGCCCTTTCAAAGATAACATATACTATAGTTTAATTTCAGTGGTTTTTAGATATATCTAATGGAAAACCACTGAGTCGGAGTGTCCATGGAGGAAAACAATGGCAAGGGCAACAACTTTAGAGTCATGAAACGCACCACAAAAGTGCATCCGTGCCAGCGGTTACATCAACGCTGAGACCAATTACGCTGATAATTGTCCTCGCGAGCAGGCATGTTCACATCAGTGCATTAGCAACCCTTCGCCTCGCACTTCCAGACAGCAGGCTGATGCTTGCCGTCCGAGGAGGGGGAGGTGTGGCAAAGCAGCGTGGGCCAAAGGGGACGTAGGCAATCCAGGAGAAAAAACAGGAGCGCGGGTGACCTATGAAGCCACTGTTGTCAATACACGGCCGCTGTGAAGAGAGTGGTTCTGGGGTTGTGTTGGGGGGAATCACTGGTGCTTGGGCATCTTCCCATTCTTTGTCTGCTGGGCTTGGGTGTAGGCAGAAGGGATCCAGAGATGAGTGAATTTCCACTGAATAGGAGTTTAACTGATAAGAGCGTATTTGAGTCTCTTTGCACTGCCTTACTTTGGCCTGGTGTGTGCAGTTACATATCCATTTTACACAAGATAGAAAAGCAACTCGCATGACATAAGAGGTATTCTTGTTTTATCTTGCTAATCCATAACACAGAGTCACAAAGATACTGAAGTTGCAGTTTGGATGCAGTGCGGACGAAAGATGTCGAACTGTTCATATAACAAATAGATATGTGTTTTTTGCATTTCATGAAACACATTAAATAAAATAGACACATGAATTAAATAAACTATTCAAGTGGACTCATCAGTGTCATATCCCAAAAGAAGAAATCAAGTGTATAAATGGAGATACTATAAATAACCAACTACAATGTGTATGAGCAGCATGGTGGAGCAGTGAATAGTGCTGTTGGGTGGTGCACGAGTATGTGGGTTCGATCCCAGCAAAACCTGTGTGCGGTTTGCACGCTCTTCCTGTGTTTACATGAGTTTCTCCTGGGTGCTCTGGTTTCCATCCATGGTCAAAAGAGATGCTTTCAAGTAAACTGGTGACTTAAAATTGCCCATATTATGTGTGTGTATGAGAGACTGTTTTTCACTGCTGTATAGATGAGTGACTCACTGTCAGTAGTGTGTTGACCATTCTAAGTCTTCTTGGGTGAAAAGGTGTGGGCTAAATACTACTACGTATTGTGAGTTGGCAGCTGCTTTGGAGAAACGTCTGCTAAATGAATAAATGTAAAGTAAATGCATGTAGTTAGTGTAAACAGTCTCACCAAGTTAAACTCATTCTAAATCATAAATATAAAATGCAGTGAAAGCCAAGAGCACAGAGCCCTGATCTAAATCTCCTTTAAACCTTTGTCACCGAACAAGAAATAGAATAGACAGGACATCTGAAAGTGTACTATTTCACTGTTTTATCATTTTATAACAAAGCCAGCACTCAAACTCCAAACCTTCAGAAGCACACACTTATACTTATGATGACCAAATATCACATAACACCCACCAGATTGGTTTGTTTCTACTGATTTCTTCCTGTTGAGATTGGTGTCCTTTCATTTATATGTGTATGTATCAGATGTTCTGATTAGCTATTGTGAGGTTTTCCGTGCAGAAGACACAGGTTCATTTGTTAAGCAGAGGATGTTTTAGGTTACACGTTTAGGAAACACTCAGTTTTAGACATATTTAGATCCATGATTACTCCCTGTGCAATCACAAAGTAGTTGTAATGAAAATGCAACAAATCACTATGGGCCTCCATCTCGCTCTCCCCCTTTCTTTCTCCGTGAAAGACTGCTGATATTTTAGCCTCCGAGTTTACAAAGGAGGCAGTTTGTAATGTATGCAGAATTACCTTTTCTTTTTACTTGTAGCGGCACTTGAGTGTCATGTTGAGCCCAAGGCAGGGGAGACGCACAATGACCTGCTCTGACTGGATTTTGTGTTTACTGTTTTCTCTTCGGAAAAGCAGAGCAGGATCCCATCTCTTATCAGCGCATGAAGTCCAACAGATTGCGTGCTCAAATTTCCCCTTCCAGGCAATGTTGGTTCTGTCCATTGTTTGACTGACAAAGGTTTTGCGTATCCCAGAGCTTGAGTTTCCGCGGGGCTTTTCTCTTCCTGGGTTTCGCCCTCAAGGCAGGCGACCATTTCGGCCAGGGCCAAAGCAGCTCCAGGGCACTCGTCTGAGATGCCAAGTTCTTGTGTAACTTTTTTTAAACCTCTTTAATCATGGTTTTTGGTATAAATTTGTTCAGACACCCTCCCCGTGTTTTGAAGGGGACGTAAATAATTAGCTCCTTTCGGGGGACAATAGGTGACCTAGTGCTTATTGAACACGACCATATTATTTCCTGCTCTGTGAGGGAGCAAAAATGGAAGATTTTTTGCATCTGTTATTTAATTTTTTGTTATCTTTCTGTGTTAAAAATATGTATTTGTAATTTTTCATGTATTTGTTTATATTAAACAAATTGCATCATACACATTTAACCTAACCCGGCAACACAGGGCGCAAGGCTGGACAGGGAGGGAACACACCCAGGATGGGACTCCAGTCCATCACAAGGCACCCTAAGCATGACTCGAACCCCAGACCTACCAGAAAGCAGGACCCAGCCAAACCCGGCATGCCACCATGCCCCCCTGAGGTAAAATACATTGTCATATTTTCAGTGATACAAATAAGTGCCATAGTATTGAAATTCAGTCTTACGTAATTGCTCACACACTGATAATATTGCAAGCTATGTCATACATAAAAAAAAAAAAAAAAAGATTTTACAAAACATGAAGAGAATCCAAGTGTAGAAAAGTTATCAATATACAGCAATACATACTGTTGTGAACATTCTTGCTGTCATCTGTCTCTGAGCCCAGCTTCTCAATATCGTGGGATGGTCTCAGACTGCCCTTGTGGCCATTAGCCTGTCTGCCTCTCACCTCTCTATTATAGTGCCACAGTTTATCTCTGCTGAGGCCATAACCAGTCACACTGTGTGGCTACAGGTCTGTTCTAATTTTGTTCACGCCAGTGAATCAAATTCCTTGCAATTTCTCTCTCTCTTTCTCTCTCCTGCCTTTTTCTCACCCTCCTCCACCCCCCAAGATGACAAGGTCCTGCAGCAGCATCTGGAAATAATAGGAAGTATTTTCCTTTTTTCAGTTTCAGGCTTTATTCCTTTTGAAAAGTGTTTGTGACAATTTCATGGAAGATAAAAAATAGTTTATGGAAAATAAACTAAAGAAATTATTGCATTTGGCCAAATTTAGTTGATCAAAATGATTAATTGATCAGGTTACGTTTTTCAAGAAATCGTAATCATTCATTTCTTTTGCTGAGTTTTCACACATAGCTGAAAAATTAAAGTTTGAAGCTAAAGGAATTTCATGGCGTCAAATGCAATTTGAAATTTGTCTTGCCACTTTCAAGCAAAAAATAGCTCCACTACTAATTTTGACTTAGTTTTTGGTTTATTTATTCATTTAGCTGATGCTTTTCTCCAAAGCAACTTACAATGTTAAAGTCACAATTTTTACATACTTACAATTTTTTACCTATTTATACAGGGTAATTTTTAGTGGAACAATTGAGGGTAAGTACCTTACTCAAGAATACTACAGCCTCAGGTGGGGCACAAACCTGCAGCATTGGGGTCCAAAGGCAGTAGCTTTCACCACTACACTACCAACCATCCTTTAAAGTTTAAACTTATTTTCATCACTTACAGTTTAACCTTCATCATCCATCCAAATCTGATTAAAAATTTAAGGTTCTTTTAATGGAATTTTACCTACTGCAGGCTTTATCTAAATAAACACATCACTTGGTGCACAAGGCTTGATGCTTTCTCAAGAAGCCCTTGCTATGGTGAAGAAGATAAATAAAACCTCTCCAAAAATTCCAGATATGACTTTATGGAATATTATCACCTACTGTAAGTAGATGCTTTTACACAATGGGATTTACATAACATAATTTTTGCTACACAAAAATGAGATCAGTTTTCATAGGAGTAAAACACATCCTTGGCATCTTGTGAAATTCCTTAACATCCTTGGCATTCTGTTAAGTTCCATAATCAAGTATCCTACGAAAACTCAATACGTGCAACAGATTAGTAAATGGGGGGGGAAAGTGTTTTTTTTTTTTTTAAATATTTTTTTTATTTTTGTGTCTCCATAGTTCCATAGTTCAGATAAACCATATACTGCTTCTAAAAGCAATGTTGCAACCACATTGACAGCAGTGCAAATCTAAAGTGCACTTTTACTTATGGACGGATAACATTATGTAATTATATAATGTAACATACAGTCTGACAACAGCAAAACAGTGATTGATTCTTACCAACATTTTATAGAAAGTACTTGTTTAGTTCCAAGTATTCATATTCTAAAAATATGAATGCATATGCAAATATATGTATGGTACTGTTCCTTTAATTTAATTTTTGAAAATAAATGACCACCATACACCATTTTTTTTTAATGTCACAAGCTTTGCCCAAAATCAAATTTAATTTGAAGGACACATATGAAAAGGCAGACTTACAAAGACACATGTAACCACAGGAGAAAGCCATATCTACGCAAACATTTTCCATCGACAAAACTGTTGAAATTGACATACAGTAATCAAGGTCAAAATGCAAGCCCATTTGCTTTAAAATAACAATTGCATGAACTTCAAGAATGGGTCTAAGGTTACAATCACACAAGGTTCTGACTGCCCAAAAGGCTTAATGTTTCCTCCTAAATTATCTTTCTGCAGATTTTCCATACAGAAACCGAATTTCAGACTGCAGCTTCCACAGCGCTTATAGTGTGTTCACTGCATTTGCCATTATTTATACTTTTCACTTTATTTTATTTTAATATTCAGTATAGATGACTGTAACAGTAGCATATATACACGTTCATTGACCACATGAAAATATTAATATCTAATACAAGAGAGAAATCATCCAGCTGCTTTCTTCATCACAACCTAATCTGATTGCACAGTAATAAATTACCATACTCAGACAAGAGGTCTTCAAGAGGTACCACGAACTGAAAGCTTTGAAGGACTTGTACAAACAAAATGATTTGTTAATGTGGTTGAAACAGTCCTGTAGACGTCCAATTGATGAACTGTAGACTAAAATTCTTAGAAATGGAACTGGTTGTAACAGTGTTATTACTCACTTTACACAAGCAATTCATTAACTGTTTACTTAGTGCAAGAAGAAATACTAATACAGTTATACGTTACTGAGTTGTGTGTAACAGCCAAAACTCCACCTGTTACATTTCAATATGGAATAGAGAGTACTGCAAGAATATTATTGATTTCACATATACTGGCACTCCCAGTTTATGTTTTATACAGTATACTGCCATCAGCAGTATCCATCAGCATGCGATAACAGTTGAACTACAAAAAATCCCACATGGATAAAGAAGAGCATTTTTTTGGGAACATGATTCAGGAAGAGACTTTGTTGTCATGGAAGTAAAATATAAGTGCCTCTGTCATAGTTGCCAAGATAGTCTGCAACAGCTAACCAAAATTGCTGATCGCACATTTGTGTAATTTCACTGTCCAATCTAATGGAGAAACCATATTTAAGCAACAGCTGAAAAGGAAAGCCCATTATGAAAAGGTTTTTGAAGAGTATCTCTTGTGGGTTGAAAAGTCAGGACCTTTCAAAGTTACTTATGCCCATGGATTTTTCAGGAATTGTCATTTAAATTCTTTCACAGGGTGTAAGTGTAAATAAAAAAAAAAAACAAACATTAAATGCTTTATTTTGATCTCGATGCTTATTGGAGCAGTATAATTTTTAATCATAAATTAAGACAGTATATCATTATACAGAGAAATGTAAACCCAGTAGCGACTATAAGTGATCCAAAATGCTTTTCAGAACCTATGAATTAGTGAAAATTTGAGAGGTTACAAAAACCACAACAAGAATAATAATAATCAATATAACTTTAGACGAAGTTTGCAGTGCTGACCTTCAGGACTCAATTTTTTTAAAAAAAGGGGCTCAAACACTGACAACTAAACAGGTGTAGTTTCTTCTTCGATTGCAGTTTCTTCATGTTTCAGAAACTAATGTACACTGATAAAAGGTTAAATATAACAGTCAGTGAAAATGTTGTCTTCATCTGTGCACAAACATAATAAAGCAACATGTAATTAGAGTGCATATTTCAATGTCTGTTGCAACTTCAAACACGATGTCGGCTAATTTTTCAACAAATCAAGAACACGTATTTTGACACAAATATTCATCTCTGTGATATAAGGTCATGGCAAAATATTCCATGACTATAAATTCATAAGTGAAGAATAAAGTTAAGAAAAAAGCTTGGGCTACCATTAAAATAAGTTCCATGCTTTTCTCTCATTTTGTTTTGAGTTATAACACACAGTTTAATGAATGTCCCTGTTTTGAATCCTGCATTCCTTAGAAAGAATGATTTGTAGTTAAATGACTTTCTGTTGACCTTTCAGTGTCTTTGTAGCCATGAGCAGGATCTGAGCCAACACAAATAGAACCTGGGTGAAAGAATGACTCTGCACTTTGTTAAAGTTCCTCATCATTTTCTTTTACCTTGTTTTGCAAGATTTCTGAATGTTTCCCAAGTTTTTTTTGCATTTATAAGAGGGAAAAATTGGTTTAGTAGCATTTCACACTCCAACATTTGTGACAGCTGTCCATGAACAGCTGTAGTAGTAAAATCACTGCTCTCTGGATGATATACTGTTGTGTTTTAGCATAGGATGGTGGTGACTTTGGCCTCTTATTGCTGCTGTTTCTCATGGACACATCTCTAAAAACTAAGCAGGCACATTGGTCATGAATTACATTTAGTGCTAGATTAGGAGGACACCTGACTGTCATGGTAAAAATGTGCAGCAAAGAAGAACATTCCTATTTTTATGATGCTCTGGCTTAATTTAAAGTTTGGGATGTGCGATAAAATCTTATCTGGGGACAGCCTGTCTTGAAATTGCCAGTGTCGGGGCACTTGAAGTGTCTGTTTGCCTGTTCACTCTATAAAAGTTAGAGTCGGGTTACTTTTCATGAGAATGGATCAATAAAGTCTTAGGTACAAGGGACGAACAGCAGCCTTCCTTTAAGTGCGAAGGTTTAAAAATTAAATTATGGAACAGCAAAAGTCTCATGGGTCAAGTGGTGCACAGAAGGGAAAACAGAAAAATTTTTATGTAGTAAAGGGTATGGCCAAAAAGCCAAACTTTTGTAGGATTTTCAACGCGTCAAATTAAGAACTATCAGTGAATAATACGGATAATGCTGAATAATGGATTAAATATCTGCAAAAAAAAAATCTGTATGCAGTTTATACAAAAAAACCATCCTATACTTTTTAATACTTATTTTACTCCCAAAAGCCTTATGACTAAATTATGTTCAAATATTTGCATACATTGTATTAATCTTGTATTTTAAAAATGTTTTATTACTCGTTTCAGTTATGTCATGAAAACTTTTTCATTTGCCAGCACAGTTTTTTCTTTTTTTAAGGCATGCCTCTGGATGAGTGCAGTTTCCTCATTGCTAGTTGATTTGATCATAAATTTATCCCTGGTGTTCTTAAAACAAAATGAAAAATGTTACCAATTTTTTTGCTTTTGGGGGATGTCCTAAAGGTCAAAGTTTGAGTTTATTAACTGCAATAAGAGGGGAGTGCAGTGGCACAGTGGTGCAGTGGGTTTGACCAGGCCCTGACCTCCAGTGAGTCTGGGGTTTGAGTTCTGCTTGGGGTGCCTTGTGATGGACTGGCATCCCTTCCGCACTGTGTTGCCGAGTTAGGCTCTGGCTCCCCGCAACCCCGCCTGGGGCTAGTGGTTTCAGAAAATATATGTCTGTACCTGCAGTAAGAATCACAGCGAGATAGTTAGGAAGAAGCCAAGATGAGCAAAATCAAAAGTAGGCTAACCCAACACATATTTGATTAGTTTTTTTAATACATGTCATCAGTGAATTGTGTCACAGTCAATGTAGGTTTAGTTTGGAGCAAGCGATGTTGTGTTCTGGGTTGTTGTCTTGTAATCTTAAGATTTCTGGTTCAAATCCCATTCCTGCTATTGTTCCCTGTGTCTAAAGGGAGACGTATGATGCAATTCATTTAGTAGACAAAGGAGAATTGAAACAGTGTAAACCTGCATTTGCTTCTGTGAAAAAACACAAACTAAAAGTTCATCAGTTTACAATAAAAACAAAATTCTGCCAAATTAATGTCTCCACAATGTCATGGTTTATCTAACTATTATAAGTAAAAACTTCATGTAAAACAAAGAATGGCAGGTGTAAATGCTAGTTGTGAATAGACAGCTGCAAACCTACCGTATTCTACTCTTGTAGCATTCTAATTTCTGGTTAATCATATTGGCCTGGAAAATAGCAATTTTAGGCTGCTCAAAACCCCAAAAATTATTAGCAGGTAGTAATGTAAAATAAATTGTGTTGTTAAATCTTTCTATAGTTTTGTAATCTAATACTGTAACCAGATTGTGTAAAGCGGTAATCCTCGGATGACTTTTTGAATCACGGCACTGTGTTCTACTCTGACCTGTATGAGTAAAAATTACCCAATTTCTTACTTCTGACCTCCATGTCCCACAGGGCTTTATAAAACAAACCACGAAACACTGGCTGATTGATATACAGCTATTTATGCACCAGATTATAACCATCTCACTGATTTAGCTAAAGTGCTATTTATTTTTAAAGATTCACAGATTTATAGTTTTTTTTTTTTTTTTTTTTTTTACCTTCGCACCGATCTGCTTTTCTACACAAAAGAAAATTCATCAATGTTGGTTATGATTAAAATAGTTAATACAATAAAAAGATATAGGCATACAGTATAAAAAGATGTAGATGTATATAAAGTCAAATAAATTAATAAAATGAACACAGTCCTTAGGTTTCCATCATTTTGAATCCTTTCATTTACTTGTCCAACACCGCATTAGTCCTAGACAGGGCAGTTATAATTCCAGATGGGAGTATTTTCCAAGGTATCTAATCAACTTCCTCAATGCCATGTTCACCTTAGAAAACGACCTTTTGTCATACAAAATAATTGGTTTTTTACAGACCACCCCAACTAGCATTTTTGTAATAACATGGCTTTGCTGGGCTGAAGGAATGGAAGGAAGTCTTCATCATTACAGGCATGTTTTTTCCAAGAATTTAGAATATATATAAAAGATTATTTACACAAATACAGCTGCATGGCACATAATGCACTCCGAATACGACAGAAATGTTTAGTCATCTTCAAGTTATACGTGTATTGCTTCAGTCTTATATTTGATTTGTACTTCACTTTCACTGAATTTATGATCAGAGCCTTTAAATAAGTGGAAAAACTTGTCCAGGAAGTGCCCAGGGATTTTTTATGACATAAAAATTGTCACTTGTTTCATAATCATTGTACAATAGTGTCATAATTGCTCTTTTGTAGCATGCAGTGTAGTTTGAACTTGCAGGAGTAAAAGGCATTTTGTAATATAGGTAAGGTTCAGTTTTAGATGATGTTCATTAAAATGTCTGCCAAAGGTGAAAAAGCTTTAATATTTTTATTACTATTGAGATCATGCAACAATGTTCTTTATTTTCGATGCTGTTAGCTGTTGCAGCACTGTGCAGTATCTACAGCTCACAATTCAAGGTGTAATCCAGCCTACCTTACAATTGATGACAGAAAAACTGGAATAAATATAGGAGAGAAAGTTAAAATCTAAATGTTCCGTCTTCTGTTTAAACCTAGAAAGTGAAAGCAGCTGCATTCAATTACTACACTGTATTTTCTTCATTCTTGCCAAGGCTGGGGCCACAGAGGTTTACTGCCAAATGTCACACATTTCATAAACTTGACGATTCAGTAAATTTTGGTGATGAATTAAAATCATAAACATAATGAAATCCAGAATGTTTTTTTATCTGCCTAATCTTCAATTCCTTCTAAATCAGTCATCTTACAGGTCCCATAGGGTGAGACTATTCGAGTGACAGTGTTTCATGGCCTTTAAAGACATTATTGCATTATTTATTTCCGTAGCAGACACCAAGCAACCTGTGAAACTCCAAGTTATACAATTTTACCCATTTTCTTAGCTTAAATGAAGCATCTAGATTATGTATATTTATAGATTCATTTAGCTGACACTTTTCTCCAAAGCAACTTATAGTGTAAAGGTACTTCACAATTATTTATCCATTTAAACAGCTGGGTAATTACCTTGCTCAATGGTACTATGGCCAGAGGTGGAGGATCAAACCTGCAACCTTTGGGTCCAAAGGCAGCAGCTCTTACCACTATGTTACCTACTGTCCCATTGATAATGGGAAGGTTACAATTATTACAGTTACAACTTACAATTATTTACCCATTTAGACAGCTGGGTAATTTTACTGGTGTAATTTAGGGTAAGTACCTTACTCAAGGGTGCTACAGCTAGAGGCAGGGATCAAACCTGTGATCTTTGGATCTAAAGGCAGTAACGCTAACCACTGCACTACCAGCTATCCCATCCCATGTACTAAGCTTTATAATTTTAGACTTCTTAAACGCTTGAAAAAGAACTGCAACGAAATGGTTTGCTGTAGAGCAGAGTCCTGCAGTTAACTTTAGGTATTTTAGGTGATCTCATCCTCTGTCGCAGGTTGCATTTAATTAATTTTACTAAATTTTTCATGTGATGCATGTTCTCAAGATATTTGTCATTTCTCTGTAGAACTCATAGAAATAAACAGTTTTCAAAAGTATTTTCAGTAACCACTGTAGACTGATGTACTGTATACAGTTCCAAATCCGTCATAATATAAATATTGTATAAATAAAATTTGCTGGAGAAAAGCATGAGGTAAATGAATAAATTTAATGGAATGTTGTCCTGGAGAAATACTAACAAAAATACACATATAACATACGGTATGTACAAGACCTGCCATTTTAAAGATGTTCTGAGCCAGTCGTCCAGCCATCACAATATGGTCCTTGTCAAAGTTGCTCATATCCTTACACTTGCCCATTTTTCCTGCTTTGAACATATCAAAATCAAGAACTGACTGTTCCCTTGGTGCCTAATATATCCCGCCTCTTGACCCATTGTAACAAGATAATCAATGTTGTTCACTTCACTTGTCAGTGATTTTAATGTTTTGGCTGATCAGTGTATGTTCTAGCAAACATGTCCACAGTTAAGGACAGTGGCACAGCCCTGCTCTCAGTACCTGGCCTGTCTGGGCATGGCTTCAAATCTGGCTTAGTCTCTATACAGGTTGCATTTTTCCCCCGTGTCTACATGGGCTTCTTCTGTGTGTTCTGGTTTACTCTCACATTCCAGATACATGGAATTCAAGTGAACTGGTGGTGCTAAACTGCTTGTAATGCATGAATGGGTTGTTAAGTGTGTGTTTGTGGCTACCCTGTGATGGACTGGCATCCCATCCAAGGTCTACCCCCCCTCAGCCTGGTGCTCAGTGATTCTTGAATAGGCACTGGACTGCTGCAACTCTAACCAGAACAAGTAGCTACTGAAACTAAACACATGAATAGGGACACCTGGTAGCATAGTAGTTCCAGCTACTTGCTGCGGACCCAGGAGTCATGGGTCTGATTTCCATCCCCAGCTGTAGTACCCTTGAGCAAGGTACTTACTTTACTGAAGCTGTACAAATGAGTAAATAATTGTAAGATGCTTTTGACAAAAGCATCAGCTAAGTAAATAAATGTATATATACTAATACTCTATACAGGGTAATACAGAAAAAAGGCAAAAAATATAATATTTCACTACATTTATTTATCCATTGCAGTTATTGAAAATTGATTTCCTTTGAAATAATGATTTTTACATGTTTCATCAGAAAACAGCTGTTTAATCAAAAGCACTTCCACTATTGTTAAAAATACAGATGTTAGTGTTGTCTTGTTGTACTTTGAAGTTGAGCCAGAAGATCTCAGGAGCATTAAAAATGCACTTAAAAATGTAACAGTTTAGCATGACAGAGAACCTGGCTTGCCACCAGCACAACCATGATGCTTTTGTATTTCGGGTTTAATCCGATGGAGAGTAAGGCACACGTATATCCTGCCGACTGATTGTTGTCTCCTAATAACCATGATGGACTGAAATCTTTTCAGGGCAAATTGTTGAAGACATCTGGCAGGGCTTTCTCAGGGATGAACGTATAGCTGAATGTTCCTCTGGCAGAGGTTGGCATGGCAACAGCTAAAAGGGCTTTTCAGCATCGGTGTGGTTGAAAAGGTTTAGGGCCTAGTTGAAAATCCATTTGGGGCACAACCCGAGAGTGTTTGTGTCTTTTTTCCCCGTCTCATACCAAAAGTGCATGAATATGACACTACAAAAAAAGTGATTTAATTGCAACTTTGTCCCAACAATCAACACATTTTTGAATCTTGAATCTTGAATTTTTATCCAAAAGCTGGCACCCAAAAGATGTATACATACGTAGTGACAGAGCTCCAATAGGATTCACAAGATTTTTTACCATGTTTTTGCTTTTATTTTACCATATATAAATGACCTGACTTGGCAGTTATCTTGTCAGTTTTATTTTTGTTAAGAACCTTTATTATTTATTTTTAAGGTTAGACAATATGAATTAATTGAATGGAACATGAAAATAGTTATATCATTATTGTCCTATATATTTCCCCTCTCCATGTACAGTATGGTATTTTATAACTAAATGAACTTACTGTAACATAGAGGCTTCAGTAAACTGCAATATCTTTGGAAAGTTTTGTTTTTTTGTTTTTTCTTTGACATCATCAGAATTCTCACTGATAGCCATGTTCTTAGCTGGTTATAAGGACAAGTAAATGCAGAGACACTAGGCAGCTTTGCATTATTTCATTTTGTTGTACACTTTATCATTCTTTTTTATGCAGTGTACGGTATGCAAAGTAGCAGCAATGTATTTTCTCAAGTATTAGCTTGCCAGCATTAGCAACAATCAAAAATGATTTGTCAGTTTTCCAACAAAACCCACTTTCTCTCTTCAACTCGAAGGTTAGTGGTTACCGTAGCGTGGTAAACCAATTTGACTGACAAAACATTGTCACAATCAGAAGCACTTACTGTCACACAGAGCTACTATTGATTGTATTGAATCATGGCCACCAGCACAATGAGAGCATCTCCAGCTGATAAACCCTGACAAAACTCCCTTGTACATTACTCCTGTGGCTTAACTACTGCTGTACTTGACACTGCAAAAGTCTGAAGTTGGGTTTTTTTTTCTGAATTCAAGAATTATTTTATTATTCTTTTTTTTCTATTTTTAATTTTCTATCAACAAATATGTGCTCTGTCCTAAATTTATAAACATCTGTTATGTAGTCTGTTATTCAGTTTCCCTACTTTTTTATTTTTTTTATAGCTGATGCAAAATTCTCAGTTTGTTGGTAATGATTAACTGCTAACGGGCGAAGATTAAAATGAAAATATGCAAAATACATATTTAAAGCAAAACCCAGTCAAGTGAGGCAGCATGACTGATTCTCAATGTTCTGAATGTATCACAATGTTTCTACAGGAAATTGTCCACCTGTATGATGCCCAGCTGCTTACAGTCAATCTGGATCGAGACATTTTTACTACAGTAGATTTTGGTATGATACCAGTAGAAGAGTGCCAGAAACACCAGCACATCCCAACATACTACTACAGCTTCTGGGACATCACCTTAGGAGTTAATGACGATGAGGTATATCAGAAATGAGCGCAAGAAAAGCAACCATTTCTTTTATTAAGCACCCTGAGGCAGCTTTTAGGAATGAACTTGTATAAATGTATACTGAATACAATACAGGAATATGAAACACTTAATTAAGTTTAACTAAAATGCTTCTCTGTCTGCTTGTCTCTCTACAGTGTGTATTTATCTAATCTGTTTCTTTGTGAGGTGGCCATGCACTGATTTTGGCAGTAAACCGTTAAACACAGTTATAAAAAAAAAAATCTTAGTTTTCTTTAAAGTGAAACTAATAGAGTTTCTTCTGCGCTCTGAATTCGTTCTTTTTACTTCAAGATTTCACTGATGATCAGTGATACTTTAAAGAAAACATGAATAACGCTACACTGCAACATTTACAGATTTAAATATACTCTGAGAATGTTTATTTTGTCCAAGTTAGTTAAAATATACTTTCACTTAATTTATGTTTTAACAGTACTTTTCCTCTGTGTTATTCCCTATATTACCCATAGTCAGAATAGATGCAGATGTGCTCACTCTCTCTTCGATTTTTTTTTTGCCTGCATTTTTAATGCATATTGTTCTTCAGTGTCATTAACCTGTAAAGTATTAAATGTAGGCTTTGTAATAACCAATCGGTATGTGCATGTATGTATATGTAACCTCTTGCTTTCCAGATAGCAAGTCGAGTGTTAATTTTATGCACATTATTATCACAGTAATTTGCAAGTATTTGGACTGAAGTGTGAATTTTTTTAATGCATAGCACCAAAGATAATTATAATGGTGTTTTTTTTCCCCCTCCCTGTTGCAGCATGTAGTCTGCATTTTGTATCTTTATGTAGGGGACTTCTTTTTCAGAAAAGACAAACAGTCCATTAGACCACACAGATTCACTTTGATGAATCCTTCAGTGGCTAACCCTGACAGGAATTATTCTGTCCTAATGAATTACAAATGTAGGGAGGTCATGCATCTCGCCAGATTATGGGACCGGAAATTTCATTTGGAAGAATCAAATTGCCTCCCACACATCCAAATTCAATACAAATGCCATTTCAGCCAAATGACACATTGTTTTGTTGCAAGCCACTTCAGTGCCTTGCCATCCCATTCTTTGCCCTTTGTGTCGTCTAAGTTTAGGTAGGGCAGATATTCATACTAAAAAAATTACAACACAGTACAAGGCATGCGTGGATGAACCAATACATTTATTCTGTTGTTTCTTTCTTAAAATGCCAGCACTTTATAGATGTCATCAAGCTCTCTCAATTTAAAAAAAAAAAAGAAAAAAAAACATGGTTTTCTTTGCTTTCTCAAACATTTATATCTTGAAATCTATCTTCTGTCACTGGAAGAGCATTTACGATTCACTTGTCCTTTAGTATGTCGTGTTGCCAAGCCTTTTAAATGCTTAATTAAATAATCAGTATCACCAAAATCATCACTGGAAATTTTAGCTGTAAAATTTATTCCGGAGATATACACTCCAGGTGACTTCTCTGCCTTATTATTACTTCAGATTTTCGATGTGCATATTTTGAGGTTGTAGACCTCATTCCAGTAGTTTTTTGTTGCCTCACTCTAAACATTACATTTTTTTCTTTAGTTAATGCTTTTGTCATAGAAGCTTACAATGTTGAGTTACACTGATTTACCCAATTTTAGAGCCGGGTTCATTCTTACCGAAGCAAATCTTGGTAAGAATCTTGTTGGGTCCTTCAAATACAAGGTAACAACTCTAGCCATTATGCTATTTGGTGCCTGTTCTTCATCTCTAAAATTAAAATAGAATCTTAGTGTCAAATTCTGGATTAATGAAAATGTAAACATTTTGTAAAAAAGCATTCACTTGTTTGTCAAAGCATCTACGTAGACTATACACCATGTGTGGTTCCACAAGGATACTTTATTAAATTTTCGATTTAGGGAAGTCACCTGTTATGGTTAGGAAAAGAAAAACATCTATGTGTCATTAGATTAACTAAGCACATACATTCTCATAAATATTTTGCCATGTGTCTTTTTTGTTATACTTCCATGCAAGCCAGTTGCTATGGCAACTTCTGTGCTGACTGTTTATTAAAGTGGAGCTCTGCTTAATTGATCTGATAAAGTATTGCTTAATAGTTACTATTAAGCAGTCTTTTGTTTCCAGGTCAAATTCTGAGTTCAGACATTTACATAATGGCATTGCATTTGCTGAAACCAGTCATTATTAGTAATTTTCTTTTTGTGCTTTGGCAATAACTGCAGTATAAACACAAATTTATGAACAGTAAATATTGCCTCCTTAGTGAATTATGTTTTTGTTATTACTTTGGCCTGAATATATATTTAGCCTCAAACAAGAGAAAATTACAGTGATCCAACAGAGAACTGAAAATAAAGTACTTAAAGAGAACAATTAGTTTTCTAAGAGTCAATCACAAATGGAAGCCATTTTTAAAATTATTTGAAACATTTTAAATGTAGAATGCCCTTTGTTCCACATTAGTTGCCTCTTAACTAACCTTTTACAATGTGTGACTTTTCTGTTTCACAAATTAATCCCATTTCATTGGTGTAGAAAATGTCATTAACCAGATATTTTAACTTAACATTTAAAGAAAACATGTATAGGATATTATTAATCTTTCACCTGGAAGTTTAAAAGGGAACTTTGAAATGAATCTTCAGAATTTATCAGGTAGTTTCTGTATTATGAGTTGATACTGATGCATCCACTGTGACAGAGTAGATCCAAGCAGCCATTCGACTGATTCGCGACACTCAAAGTGCAAGCAGTCCTCACAACATGACAGTCCAAAGTATCAAGTTGCGTTGTTGTCTGGCTTTTTAATCATAAGGTAATCTTAATTCCATTAACATGGATGTGGAGAAGTAACAAGGTCAAGGACACTGAAGCAGAAAGGAAAAGAGCAGAGGAAGGAGGGAAAAAGTTTAATTATAGTTAATGTTTCATACAATGCCGCTACCATTGCTACTGAGAGATTTTCCTTTTTGATTCGTGAGAGCTGTGCAGTAAAATAACACAGAATAGACAGATGAAAAACTTCACTGACATTAACCTTTCTCAGTCAAGTTAAAGGAGCCTCAGGGACAAAGATAAAGCATCTTAAGGAAACTGTATGCAAGATACAGAAACACCAAGCAATTGCTGGGCCAGATTCTTCATACTGTGTTGGAAATGTAGACACAGTTCAAAAACTTAACACAAAAAATACAGTACAAATGTTAAATTTACATTTTACTGGCCTCGTTTTTCACATATGTAACTTTTCCAATATGATCACAACTCAAATATCAGAATAAAACTCCCTTACTAGTGTTACAGTGTGCAGGCTAATGGACCATTGTACATGCACACACAGCATGAGAATTATCTAGTGTAATCTGTCCATAAGCAATCAAAATAAAATGTGTAAGAACTACTGCAAAGGACAGTGCTCACTAAATGCAATATGATATATAATCTTGCTTTACTAATCCTCGGTGTGTCCCCTCCCCCTCCGGCCTTACGCCCTGTGTTGCAGGGTAGGCTCCGGTTCCTCGCGACCCCGTATGGGACAAGTGGTTCTGAAAGTGTGTGTGTGTGTGTGTGTGTGTGTGTGTGTGTGTGTGTGTGTGTGTGTGTGTGTGTGTAATCAAGAAGTAGCTATGGGGATGCTAAATTCCTGTGACTCCTCCCACACACCCTACTCTGTGGTTGCAAACCTCAGGCATGGACTAACAGTAGATCCATATAGTTAAATAGGCACTCTGGAGCATTCTCACTGTAAGGATGAGCGGTCCATCCGAGTCAGAATCTATGAAGCTCAAATGTATTTTACAGCAAATGTGCCTCTTAATATTGTGGTTTTCAGAAGTTTCATTTTGTAAGCAACACTACACCTAGTAAAAAAATAAGAATGCACTCCTCACTGCTGGTTTTAATAACAGAAATTAAATTTTAACATATCTAGCTCCCACAGTGCCACATAGTTTTCCCTGCAGGCAATGCATGGTGAAAATAGACTACTTTGGTAATTCCTTATACACTACTCTAGGATTACTTATTGTTTAAATATCCTTAGTAAATAAGAATAATTACAAACAAATCATACAATTAAAAATTAAGTAATGTAAGAAAATTATTATATACGTTGGCTGCTCAAATTTTGAATACAATTGACACCAGAAGTACATAACTATTTAGCACATAATCACAATCCATAAATTAATTATTAAAATATTGTCAAAATATTAAAATATTTGAAAGTTGGGGGCGCGGTGGCGCAGTGGGTTGGATTGGGTCCTGCTCTCCAGTGGGTCTGGGGTTCGAGTCCTGCTTGGAGTGCCTTGCGGCGGACTGGCGTCCTGTCCTGAGTGTGTCCCGTCCCCCTCCGGCCCTACGCCCTGTGTTGCCGGGTAGGCTCCGGTTCCCCGCGATCCCGTCTGGGACAAGCGGTTCTGAAAATGTGTGTGTGTGTATTTGAAAGTTTGACTAATCACGCCAACTGAATTTTGTTACTTTAATGGTGTTATAACAGCATTTACATTTGTCTGAAACAAAAATATTAGTATTTTGCTTAATTAACAGTTCTGTCCAAAGAACCTTAACCGTTATACAGCTCAGCTGCCTATTCTAATGTTTCGTATTGCACTTAAGTACCTCACCCTCAAGCGTCAAGGTTTTATAGCAGGATGCCAACTTGATTTTGAACAAGAAGGCTCTAGATATTCTGAAGGTCAGTTTTTTTAGTAATAAAAATCATTTTTAAAAAATTAGAAATTCCCAGATACATCAGTTTTCATCCTTTCTTCCCCCAGCCCTCATTTTTTACTGGTCATATCCATGTGTAAATATGAATATGAATACCCTTCAAAAACGTCCTCTAAGGCGCCATGTAAACTGAGTTTTTGGGAACTTCATTCAGTAGAACTCGATTACAGGATTTGAAGGTGCGCATTCATAGTAAGGTCACTACATTTTTCAATGCATGACATTATAAAGACTTAGTTATTGCTGAAGTACTGAATGCACTTGCAGAGTTCTAATCATGGAATTGAAATGTTTTTTGTAAAGGTAACCAGTTATCAACTAATTTACTGAATATTAATGTGTGAACAAATAATCACGCTTTTTGAGTGCGTAGATGATTAATCTTAGCTTGTCTGAGTAGGAAGAATAAAAAAGCTTTCTTCTTTAACTGGACAGAGACTGGTCTCAGAGTTTTTTGTAAAGCAGAGGAAAATGGGGCCATCAAGGCCTAAAGCAAATGCTCTCTACAGCCCTTTATTAAGCATAATTGCCGCCTGAAACCCTGAGGTTAAACTGGTCGTATGTTCTGTAAGTGCCCTTCTCCTGTTAACACTCCCGAATGTCCATATTTTTAGCAATTAGCCTGAAATCAAAAGAATCAATGACAAGGTGCTCTCAGTCGTGAGCCATTTTGGACATAAAATCAATAACTTTCACAAACTGACATCATAAATAAAAATTTAAGCTATTTACATTTCCAACTCAAGTGAGGGCCACAGAAAGCCTAACCTGCCAGCTCTAGTCTACAAATAACTTCAACCTCAGCTACAAACTTCACATCAGGCTACAAATTGATGATATATTGATAATACAATGAGCTGGGTTTATACGCAATCTTTTTGACATATAGAGGCAAAATGACAGATGTTCTTCCTTCACACCTCTCTTCTAAAGTGAATAGTGATGACTGAACTTTGAGGTTTCTGAGACCCCTTAAAATCTGTAATAAGATGTGAGTATGGGTAGCGTGAAGTTTAGCGAGGTTGATTTTAAAGTAGTGCAGAAAAAAGTGAGACGGGTTCCAGGCTTTCCAGAAGCCATGACAAATGTCCCAAGCTGATTGCGTGACAGAATGGTCTGATTGAGCTCATTGTCATAGACAGTTGTCCATTTCTGTTTGTAACTCAGTGGAATGATTGGTTTATCGCTGACACCAGACAAGGAGGAGTCTGGCATTTATACAATGGCTGTGTGTCAAAGGCAGGAATGACGGTATTGTCCTTCGACATTCTGCCTGGTTATAACCTGAATATGGTGTGTGATTGAAAGCCAGGACGATTCTTTTTTCCTCAGACGATATCAAATGTTGATTGTGGAGATTTTTGTGTCCTGTCATCTAATATTGCCATAGGTTTCAGTTATTTAGCGCCCAATAAATATACAGTAACATATACAGTATAGTCAAGAAGAATACATTTCCAGTCTGAGTGCATAAAAAGTGACCAAATTCCCAGACTTGGTTAAAATTGTATGTTAATATTTTTTGCATCATTTTTGTTCTGCTTGAAGTGCAACTCTATAACAAAGGCTTTTAAATTAATTTTAATTTCACAGAAAATAACACAAGTCAATTTTTAAAGAAAGAATGTAAGCACAGTTGAATTTTTACATATGACTTGGCAGTAGCTGTGCTGTAAACACCATTTTACCACAAACACACACACACACACACACTGTCTGAAGCCACTTGTCCTGAGCAGTGTCGTGGCAAGTCAGAGCCTAACCCGGCAACACACGGCACAAGGCTGGAGGGGGAGGGGACACACCCAGGACAGGATGCCAGTCTGTCGCAGGGCACTCCAAGCAGGACTCAAACACCAGACCCACCGGACAGCAAGCACTGGCCAAACCCGCTGCACCACCGCACCCCCCTATTTTACTACAACAAATGCTAAATATAATCACATTTAATGCAGAATTCTTTCTCTGGTTAACACACAAATAAGACATGTTAATTCCCATGCTGATGCTACATTACAGTTACATGAGCACTTGCCAAAGCCTGAGATAAGGCCCATGAAGGGAATGACTCAAAGCCAAAGGTGAAGCCCATGTTGACACTGGTTCAGGCTCCAGGGTGAGCCCCAGAGTGGCCATATGAAATATATAAATAAAGCTTTGAATGATGCATATCAATATATTCACTATTTTCCTTTGGCCTAAATAAAATTATTATTCCACAATTGTTATTCTACTTTTAATATTCAGTACTGTTTTTAATATTTCTGCTGTTCAAGACCTTAATACTTTGCTTTTTTAAACAAAAAATTAATATGCTCTTTTGAAAATGTTAAACTGCCAGGCTGTATATGGAAATTGTAAATGAATTCATTTGTACTAAGAGCTTGGTGGCACCTTGCAGAGGACCTAATTTATTCTGGTTCAGGCACTAGATATTCTGGGTTTCATCTAAGGACACTTCATTCTTTAGGAGAGTACAGAGAAAAAAATATAATTATTACAAGTGCCTTTTCATCAAGAGGTATTTCAAAAATCTGCTCCGCAATACTCTGTCTTAGCTCTGGTACTGTAATTGCAACTTTTGGCATCATGCACCATCTGTCTCTTTTTTTGTGTGATTTACATTTAAGTGATTTCAGGAAAACAAATAACACTTGAAGCACAGGCCCACAAACATACATGTGCTGCTACAGACATTTTAGACGCGACGTGAAACAATGTTCCTTCTTCTCTGACTGCCGTCACAGTACGAATGCATATTTGTTGCAGCAGAAGTCTCGGCTTATAAACCAATTCTAAATGGATGCCGAGAGACCCCCCCACCCCCACCCCCACATGTAAAGTTGCACAAAATATGATACCCTGTAACAATCAATGCAGAGTGACAGCCATGTTTCTCCCAGCTGTCAAACATGATTGTCTACCAGAAAATGTCATGGTTAAGAATGCAGGCCTAATTGCAGCCTGGTAGTGTGCTGTTGAGGTAAAAGCTTTCTTTATTGTTAAATTTTGAAGTGAATGTTTTTCTGGAGGTTGCATACAGTTCTTAATAATATATGCTTTTATGTGTACTATGTAGTATGTAACTGTGTTCTATGGTGTGCTGTCTGCTTGAAAAAGCAGTTTAAAGTGCAGTTAATTGTGGATCCATGATGTACGACAATGAACGTTCTGCTAAAACTTAACATGAAAGGAAGAGTGGGATTTTCAACAAAGCAATGAAGTCACAGACTGAGAATCTTAACCGTCATGTCTAACAATGCTTTCAATTATTTTAAAGTTTTAATGTATGGTGTATAATGTACGGTACATTGAACACCTTGTTTTTGCAGAGGTGAAGGTCCCTGGTGAACAACCACTAGCAGTCATTCATCAGTTTAATAACCTGCTTAAACAGCTGATGTATAGCACTTTCTTCAAATCATTACAGCTAATCAGTACGGACTCTAACATATGCAGCCATGACAAGACAAGGCATTTCACTTACAGCTACATTCCACAAATCAGACACAGAAAAAAATCATGTGTACAACTGTAAAAAAGCAATATTTCCCTTACTAAAATATGTTTTCTGCTTGCTGAAATCTACCCAGTGAGAAACTGGGCAGTTACTGATTGTCTTCTAGATGAAGAGACTTTAAAAAGGTTTTCTTTGCTTTAAGGTGTTTAAACAAGGATTCAAGAAATGTGGAAAAAAAATAGAAAGAAAATAAATAAAACATTCGTAGATCTTTGTTTGGATTAACTAATATAATGGGATTACTTGCCACACCCCAAAACACTAACAACAGAGAAGAATGAAGACACAGACACACTAAACCAGCAAGCATGTTTTAGGCCCAGCAGTAGTAAGGGCTATGCTAACATCATTGTTTTTTGCTAACCTCACAGATACCACAGTTTATAAAGAAGATTAGTTAAATGAAAAACACACACATTTTCAGAACCGCTTGTCCCATACAGGGTCACAGGGAACCTACCCGGTAACACAGGGCATAAGGCCAGAGGACACACCCAGGACAGGACGCCAGTCCATCACAAGGCACCCCAAGCAGGACTCGAACCCCAGACCCACTAGAGAGCAGGACTGTGGTTCAACCAACTGCGCCACCACACCCCCTTAAATGAAACATTGTTAGTATAAAGCCAAGGGACAGCTTGTATTCTCTGAATTTGAATGAATGTAAAATAGATTACTTTTAAGTGAAAGAAATCAGGAGAAGCCCAACCGGGAAGCTATACTGCTAGATGTAGAGAAAGAGCATTGTTGTAACTGTTACCTCAGAGCATCTAAGGCTCTTACATAAGGCAATCCCTTTGGCTTGTCTTTACATAGAATGCAAGAATTTTTTTTGTATTAATTTGCAGTCTTCGGAAGTTCCATATTCTAGGGGATCAAACTGTGACATCAGCCTAGCAGAAGATTGTTTTGGGGAGACATCCCGGAGAGTGAGAGTTTCGGGGTACTTGCAGTCAAGTGTTGCACGTAACGCAGCACAGGTCCTCTGACAAGCCAGCCTATAATTCCAAGAACTCTGAGTGGAAATTCGAGCTCTCTGCACAGCGGTGCCTAGTGACGAGGTCCAGTCGAGCCAAGTGATGGCAAAATCACCAGTTCTCCTTCAATTCCAGTTAAAATTATCATTGCCCAGTTGAAGCCTTTGGAATGAGGATGCGCTGTACATGGTGATCATGAGTGTTCTGTCATGTGAAGGTTTTTTGATGTATAGCCTTACCACCTCCTTTAATGTTGGATGGAGTCATTATAAGGTACTCACTATGGCATATGCTATGCATTTTTGCAATCATCTCTATTATTATTAATATAATAGTACTTCCTTTATTTTGGACATTTTTCTAATCCAATAAAAAAGCCAACTCTTAGGTGCACAACAAAGATTGATTTATCCAGTATATGTTATCACCATTCTTAAATGTCTCAGGACTATCACAGACAATGCCTACGATGAGGTACATTTACTTTCACTGTGAAATCACTTATTGGGGTGTTTAATCAATAGTTATATTTTAAGTAAAAGCTACTTACCTTTTGACTTTTGCATTAACCTTCCATTAGCTATCAGAGAACCAGTGAAATATCCTTTAGCCAATAATGCTAATACAAAAAGTTGTATAAGCTATAAAAAGATGTGTATTCAATATATGGTAATTTGGTGATCTGTAACAATTGGCGATGAAAAGTTTAAGTCAGTGACAAATCAGGAGTATTTCACTATGGGATGAATTATATGTTTGGAGGAGAGTTCTTGCCACCGTAATTTCTGTATGAGGTCATTCATCCCATGTAGTTAGTGCTTCTCAGGACATTGATTTTGAAGTGATGGAGATACCCCCTGCGATATGTTAACCTCAGTGTTCTAATTTACCTCATGAAAAATGATGAATGGTATCTATAACTGAGCATTACTTTGCTGATGGGCTAAGGCACTCAAAGAGAGGTGTGGGGAGGCACAAATGGTTTGGATGATGAGAAAATTCTTTTGGGGACTCAATGAAAAATGGAGTTCTTAAGCTTTTAAGAAGGGTTTAGCTGTATACCACTTCAAAAAAAAAATGCAATGAACTCTCAAAACTGCAACAGAATGAGCATAAATTAGACATCTTCATTTAAAAATAAGTCTTCATTTAGTTGACTTGTTCTTTTTGTTTGTCACAAAAAAGCATTAAAGACAGCTGCATAGTGACCAGAGATGTGGGTTTTTATAAATACATCATGCCACAGTGCAATTAACCACGGATATTTTTAGAAATGGTGTCACTTACGTGACACAGTGACAAAATTAATGGTTAAAATAGTAGAAATTATAAAAAATGTAATGAGATTTGTATGTAAAATATAGCAAATGCAGTAATATCAGAAGTAGTAGCAGGTACAATAGGCCTAAAGGCTAAAGCAGCAGTATCCCTGGCAGTGGGTAGCATAGAAGTTAAAGCCACTGCCTTGCAATTAAACCTCTGGTGGCCACCATTATAGTGTCATCCCAAATACAAAAACTCATCTTAAAATGAGTAAAAAGGGGCAATCAAAACCATATAAAACACCACATACTACGGTCAACACTTGCTGTAGAAAAAGAGCCATTTCAATGTAATGTTTTTTATACATAAAGAGGAAAACAACACTCGCCAGTGAAGCATTTCTTCAGAATGAGAGCGGCACAGTTTTAAACACAAGCTGCCCAGGACCAGCTTAAAACAACAGCTTTCTGTAAAGGAAAAAGCAGTATGATATAAATAGCACACACTGACTGAAACCATTTGTCCCGAGCAGAGTCGCGGCAAACCAGAACCTAACCTAGCAACACAGGGCGCAAGGCTGGAGGGGGAGGGGACACACCCAGGACGGGATGCCGGTCCATCGCAAGACACCCCAAGGGGGACTCAAACGCCAGACCCGCCAGAGACCAGGTCCCAGCCAAACCCGCTGCACCACCACGCCCCACACTGATATAAATAAGATTTACAAATACATCACTTACCTCCACTGGATTTGCTATAGGTTTTGCCCCAAATAAGAAAATGTCAGGAGTTCTATTTTCTACAGGTGTTGAAATTGTTTAAAATTGTAATTTTGTGTAATGTAATCAAAATGTCTCTGCATAGGCTGTACCCTGCATTGTAACCTTTGGATCCTCTGTAAATTCCAGACCACTTTGACCTTGTATTGGACAAGTAGTTCTCAACTTACATCATAAAAGACATATGTCGTAAGTCAAGGTATCACATAGAGGGAGCAGGACACTAGGGAGTGTGGACACAATCGCAGGATCTTTTATTTTTGAAAACATAAGGGATCAAGCAAGATTGGTGGTCAGGGCTGATCGTGGGTCAGTCGATGTACAGACAGGGTTCTGGAGGAGGATCCGGTGACGTTGACGATGAGGCGATGTGAGGGTCAGAAGCCATGGAAGACAGGAACAGTTATGAGGAGATGGGCAAGGGTTCTAGGAGGTTTAGGGACATAGAAAGACGGGTAGGTTCTGTGGGTTGATTCGAGAGCGCGGGAAACACATGGTGTCAACAAGATTCCGCAACTGGGGAGTGCTGGTGCTGCTTTTCTTACACCCTGTTGCTCTGATTTTGGCAAGGTGCAGGTATCCAGGGTGAAGTTGTGGATGTGACACAAGGGCTACCTGTAACATTAAAGGACAAGTTTTTTTTATATTGGTATTGTTATTGTCATATACCAAGATACCTTTTATTTTGATATTTTAATTAATTTCAGGTGACATACTTTTACTTTAAGAACCAATAATTTTTTTATAAAAGTAATCATTTGACTCCCTCATAATGGGATTTGCTTTACAGGGCAACTTCACAAAACCAGTTTACTCAACTGTTATGTGAGTAATGGGTGTATTTCATTTGACCCATATATTATGTATACTAACCCAAAATAATCTTTTCCAAGACTGGATTACCTCTACGCCCTACATTACCCCCATCAGGACCTTCACTGAACTTGCACTGGGTATTTAACAACCAGCTCAAAGGTTGTGCCTACAACTTGTTAATGGCACCTGTAGAGGGAAAGAGATTAAGATATGTTTTTGTTACCAAGAAGGATATTTTTTCTTACTATCTCATAGTAGAGAAGCTGCACTCTCCCTACTATCACCCAGCACTGGAGTGGTCATGAGTACTACATAATTTTGCAGTGTTCCTTTCCCTGACCTTAGTCTACTTATTCAGGCAGCGATATCTTACTCACTTCATCCTACTCTTTCCCAGTTTCATTGACAAGTTTGCTGAAATTAAAAATTCACATTTTTCTGCATTTGTTATGCTGAAATTAGTCTCATCATATTCAAGAAAATGTATCATTATGTAATGCCATTTACAAAGTCATTCTGGTTTGCTGCTATCTGCCAATACAATTCATACATACAGTATAACTCGCCAGAAAGAGAATAAATTTAATATGTCAAGTTGAGATCTTTCAATATACCGCTGTGTAAAATTTCCATATTTTATTTTTAAAGGGCAAATTGTTTATAAAAACTTTAAATAACGCCAATAAAAATCTCAGAGAGTTTTAAGCATGTTCAATGATGTTTGCATTGGCAAAATATTAGGAAGGAGGGAGTTTATTGTGCTTTGCCCTTGATACTCAAAACTGAAGCTGTAATGAAAGGCATCAGAAATAAAATTGATAAGATTATGCAAATAAATCATGGGCACCATTATGTAGAGAAAAGCTTTAATAAAATACATAGAACTTATAGAAGATGTGACTGGGAGTTGCTGCCAGGGCTTGATATACCCATTGACCACAAGACCTCATTTACACATCAATTTTTACAATCAAACAAATATGAAAAGCAGGTACTGTAGCTCGGTAGTTAAAAGGAAATCAGATATATTTTCACTTTCAATAAAGTAACTGCTGGATCCTATTTTCCCAGGAAACTATTTCAGCATATGGTTTCACCCCAAGCTGATGACTTTTTTGGCCTGCTTCTGCCAGGGAAACCCTGTGTAGTCTTCTATTAAAGCAGGACTATTTTGTATTGCAAAGATAAATGTAGCATAAAATTGTAAAAGTAGCTCAATAACCTGAGCTATGACTGTTAGCCAGAAAAGACCTTGTTTTAGTTTAATCACCAAAATATATTCTTGATATTTATGCATAACAGGAAAACATATCCGGACTGAAACACGGCACTTACAGAACACCCATTTTCACATGGTGATTTCAATTTTCCTAAGTCCAGTGTCTTGATTTGTAGTGAAGTCAACTGTTTTAAACGGTTTATTAAATAGAGTAAATCGATTAAATAGTTTTACAGGGTTGATTCCTACTTCACTATCTTAGTGAAGGGAGTCATATTGCTCAAGCAGAGATTTTAAGAAAAGAAATACTCCTTTATTCTGTCAGACACTCATTTTTCTGAAAAGTTGAGCTTTTTTATCATGGTTCAAGAGAGCTGTGGTAAAATGCTCATTGAAAATTTAAGAGCAATTATGGTGTCAGTCTGTTGGAGAAATTGCTTTTACGGACCTAGGACTTTGTGACGGATGCATTGTGGGAGAATTGATTCTTAGCAAGGGATAAGTGAATTGTCATTGTGTGTCTCTTATGACATCGAGCTGGATGTCGCCTGCTTTGTGACAGAAAATTTGAATCAGCCAACTGTACCCGTCTTAAACGAGACAGTGACTAGATTAGTGGAGGGGTGAACCAAGGCTCCACTTCACAGGTCAAGAGCCAAGCCTTTCCTAAGGTTACTGATCAGCAAGATGGGGCTACGGGATTTGTGAAGTACAGCAGCAGAAAGGGCTCAGCACATATTTTCTTTCTTTTGGTACTTATTTATTTAAGAAAGGTGGATGGGAGAGTGAGGAGGCAGTGAGTCCGGACGGCTGACCCGCTTGGAATCCTTGCATTTAATCCTAGAAGAAGCCACTTAATAGAGAAAGATCAATAGAATACCTGAAAACTCCATTAGCCTGATTAGACGGAGGGGGACGGGAGCAGTACAGGGCTACCCAAAGCAGACACAACTTTTATCCCAAGGATTATACAGGATAAAGGCTGCTTTGTTTTCTGGATGGGAGGAAAAAAAGGCACATCGCTGGAGACAGGACTTGGGCTGCAACTGAAGTGGAGGGGCTGACAGGTAACCCAGCTGACGCCTGGCGAGCGGCTCATTGACCAGAAGGTGTCTCTAATTGGGCTATCAATAGCGTAGCGGCATTTGCCGGCACTAATAACGGAGCACTTGAGACCGCTACTCTTGATCTGACAGCAGGCTGGGCAACTTGCATTAAGGGGGAAATGTGTGCCTCTTGTGCTGTTGTTTTTAAGGGCTTGAATTATTTAAATTACTGCCGTACAGAATGGGTTTCATATCAAGTGGTTGAATCTGTTACATTTTCATATAGTTTTCTGTTTATATGCTGGGGATTGCAAGGTAAGGTATGGGCGATGTAAATACACGTTTTGTGGTCATGTAATTGCTGTAAAAGGTGAAAACATGAGACAAATTGCATTAAATAGTGGGGCTATTAACATAACTGACTCTCTGCACTGACTTGGAGATGGATTTTGCACTGAATTCCAAGTTTATTCATATCCTCAGTTTTCCACATTTGTACAAACATACACCCACAACCACAGGTTCAGCTTTGTGTTCTCAGCTCATTACAGTGTATCATCTATTTGTATGTCCAAAGAGGACTCACCTGTTAACTTTAAAATGACTCTCCTCCTACCTAGGAAGTTGAAATAGTATGGTAATGTTGGAGATTACTTCTGCTGCTCTTATTAGCCCCCTTTCTAAACAGGTGAAGTAGTTATTTTTAGGCGTATGCATAATTTTGTTAATATCTTCAGCTCTTCAAAATTTTTAGGGGCTCTTTAGATCAATTTCCTTCAATACTTCTTAAGCTGGTTATGTTACTCGTAGTTTATGCATAGGAAAAAGAATTCCTACAACATAATTTATAGGAAAAATATCCAAAAATAAATGTTTTCATTTGATTAAAATGTTTATTTTAATCAGGAAAATTGTAGGATCCCGCAAAGGTCTTTACTCAACTTAAGAATATTGTTGTAATTTTTTATTGTGCAAAATCTGTGTATAAAATTTGGGAACTGGAATTTCCAAACTTCCTCTGAAATTGAACAAACAAATTGGTTTGACATCTGTCTCAGGCTATGCCGTACAAGCTAAGAGTCTTACAGAGGACAGAGTGCTAAGAGTCTTTCAGAGGACAAAGTGCTCTTTTCTCAATACCATTTGTGTGGTCTGATGTTTTTCCAAGATGTCAATTAAGATAAACACTGAGAAATTAGATGTCAACTGATGACAGCTCATGTTGCAGTTTTAGAACTATATTTTACTGCAGTTATGGATAATACAATTTAAAATAGGATTTATTTACAGTTCTATGAAATGTTTGATAATGAGAAACACATTTGTTTGGAGGAATGTTACCAAAGCTAACATTTCTTTTAGAAAGGACATCACATGTCAGAAAACTGTATTTGCTCTTGCTAAAAGTAGAAATTTCCATGGTCAGTTCCAGGGTGCTGAATATGTTCTTGCAGAAAATCCATTATATAGATCATTTCCTGGTGGGGTTCAGTGGTATACCAACACAAGAAAATCATCCATCAGATGGATGCACAGGCAATTAAGTGTCAAACCATAAAATGCAGCTCAGGACTGATCAGAACAGTGTTTTGCACAAAAAAATAGTTTGATTTATTCCACAAAAGATGACTGGATAATTACCATGACTGTTCTGATATTTTTTCATGCTAATTTTATTTTGTGTCAGTATATTGTGTGTTCTATCATTGTATAATGATTTGTTATACTTTTTGTTAATTTTTAAAAATCATGAATGCACATGGATCACAAGCAATGTCATTAAAGACAATTACAATGTATTTTTGATGACTGCACGAGAGTACAAATGCTCACTCACATTACCCACATCACTAAAATGTATTCAGTAAAGTACATGGGTAAGTAAAAAAAAACTCTGCAATAATGTTTTAACGTTTTAAAATTAAAACTATGCTTTTATATATTGCCCATAATTTTTGACTTGTGGCTATATCATAGCCCTTGTAGCTATACTATGATGTGTGATGTTCTGACTGTGATAGCTGGAGAGGACATGAGTAATTTTTTGGTGACTTGTTGAATGACTTGTACAGGTGGGATTTTAGAGGTTTATTAATGTGTACAGAGTAAGGAAAAAAATTATGACTGTTCAATTCAAATAAATTGCACAAAGTGGTGGCAGTTCGTGATGAACCGCACAACATGGTGTAGTTTTATTCCACTTAAACCTTGGCTACTTCCATAAAAATTAAATAAAGAAAAGCAGAACTTCATTATAATGACATTTATTCATTTAGCTGATACTTTTCTCCAAAGCGACTTACAATGTTAAGGTCACAATTATTACATGCTTACAGTCATTTACCCATTTATACAGCTGGGTAATTTACTGGAGCAATTTTAGGGTAAGTACCTTTCTCAAGGGTACTACAGCCAGAGGAAGGATCAAACCTGCAACCTTGGGGTCCAAAGGTCCAAAGTGAAACATGAAGTCAAAAACAGCAAGGCAAATGATGAACAAAGTATGGTGTGGTATGGTTTTGGTCAACCATAATGTCTGGGCATTGTTTCATATTGCAAGTACCTTCTTGTTCATGATAAACAGTGATTCAATATTTAGTTTGTGATAACTATTTCCTGTTGTGGGTGGTGAAAACAAACATTTTGAAGAATTTATGTTTTTTAGGCGATTACAAGGAATTAATCTGGAACCTCTCAATGAATCAGAATCAAGCATTTATCCTCACTTTGGAATGTATGGTTACACCACACATTAGTCTGGATCCTTTTCACCAGCATTCATAAGGTATGATAGAAATGAGCTGGTGCATTGTGTGTCATAGGCCAAGAGAATACTGACAGCTACTGACCAGTCTACTTCCCCCACAGTTTTAAAAAGGGTCAATGGTCGCAAAGACTTTCTCCATGGTCAGTGTCTCCCCATTGCACTACTTCTGTGTGTGTTCACCCTATATAGCCAGAAAATTGTTTAGGAAATGATTCAGATGGGTGAGCAGTATGACTGGCCTTCCAGCTCATAATGAAATAATGAGGAAATATGTGATTTTATCAGTGCATGACAGATGTGTTAAAAGCTTTCCATCTTATGTGAAACTGGATCAGGGAGAAGACAGAAGGGAATACATTCATGTTTAAAATGGGGGAGAAAAGCAAGGAATTCTAATAAGTCTGAATTGACAGAGACTTAAAATAAAGCCACCGCAAACTTTGTAAATGTTCACTTACAATGAAACAGGTGAAACTGGTGTTTCCATAAAATGTTCCCACATTCTTTTCTACACTGTGAGAATATCATGGTTAGACCACTCTTTAGTTTTTTCTACAATTTACACTAGTTACAGATTTGCATGTGCAAATGTAAAGTGCATCTGGCCAGACACTGGCAGTGCAAAGGTTAGTACTGTCACTTTTCATTTAAAAGATTCCTTGTTTGAATCCCAGTCCTACTGTAGTAGAAGTAGTAATCATTACCCATAACTGATAAAGTTAAGAATGTCCAGCTGTAAAACTGGGTAAATCAATGTAAGCAACATAGTGCATGATGCTGACATTGCAAGTTGCCTTGGACAGACATCAGCTAAATGAAAAGTTAAATTCAAAAAGAAAACTCTACTAATCTATATTTTCATCCAACTTAAATTAAGAAAATCTACCAGATTTTTGAATAGCTGTTCTAATCCTGCTTCTCTAAGGAAGAATGTAAAGTGTTGTAATATATTGAGCCATGGACAGCTTTGAATTGCTTTAAATGATGCTGTCTGCAATGAAGGGAAACTTCATTTTCATTATTAGCTCCAAACATCCTTCATTTTAATTAAGCCATGACAGTTGGTGGTCCACGCCCTGTGACACACCCCCTAAAAACAATATAACTTGCACCCAGGAACAGTCCGCTGAATTTCAATGCAAAGAAAGTCCCTTGAAATTAAAATGAAACATAGAGATTGATTTGTTTCCTTGGATATCGAACAGCCAATAAATTGTACTCTCCTATATTTAGACATCTTGCCTGCTGTAGCAAACTAGTCAAAGCTAACAAGATTACCACAATCTAATTAAAAATACAATAACCCTGTGGTGGCAAAAATATTGTAGTCATGCATCTCTCGTAGTGGTACACATTTCAGTATATGATTAGGAGCCGAATTCAGGCTGAAATTATTTCTGCTGTGCAGCTTTTACCATGGCCTCTTGCTGCAGTGTTCACAGGGAAGCACAAGAAAGGTCACTTTTTAAAGCCACAGTGACCCCTGCTAAGTTCCTTAATTGGCTCATTTTGGATGCAGCCCTCAGATCAAGGGCTTTGCAGCTGAAAGACACAACACGGGCGGCTTTCAGTAGAACCCCGGGGAGGAGGTCCCCTTGGTGTGTTGACAGAGCACAGGCCACAGATTTGAGTGTGAGGTGTTCGCGGTTCTGCTGGGCAAGGCAGAGCCAAGCGGTGGTGAGATCTGCAAGGGCCACGGTCAAGAGCGGAAAGCATTGTTTGTGACCTTTGGTAGCAGAATTGTCCATTGGCAGGGTTTCCAATCCCAGTGGAAGCTACTCATGTCAAAATTTACATTTTCAGCTAAGTCCTTTGTTAGAAGAACAATTTGAAGTTTAGTGCACTTCAGTTATTGGATGCTTAGCTTCCCACTCCTCTTTATGCAAAAAAAGTGCTGAAGTCAGTTTCTACTGGTTCAGCCCGTCTGCTGCTTTCAGGAAAAAGAAAAAAAAAATTCTCATTAATAAACCCAAAATAAAAGTACAAATTTGTCTCATTTTCAAGCTGATTCCAGGTGGGACCTGCACAATAGGAGCAGAACCTGTTGAAGGGGGAATAGGTAGTAAATTATAATCGGGCACAAAAGAAAGAGCTTCATTTTGGCAGAGGGGCCTTATGCTGTGTAGTCCTTGTGCAAAGCAGTAAACAATGAGAGAAACTACTGATAACCAGGTGGTAATACACTTAAAAGGTTCAGTAGGTCTGAGGGTGCACAATGCTACGAAAGATGGCAGATGGAGGCAGAATCGGCTCATAGGAAAAAGCTTGGGCCTTCGTGCAGTACTGTCCTGACCTAATTCACCCCGAAACGGAGGGGTGAAAAGCACCAATCCACACACAGAAATGCATGAGTCCTTGACAGAATACGTCTGAGTTCGCTAAAAAAAAGACTTTAAGTGGGCACTGTGGCAATTGCCACAAAGGCTTATTTATGAATAATGTCTACAACCTGTTTATTAAAAAACTTCATATGATGTCTTTAAGTAGCATATCTTTAAACACAGGTGGAAGAAAATTCCATTTGGAAATTTAATTAGATTTTAACCTTGAAGTGCATGGGTGAAAACGATACTTTTTTTCCCCTACAATAAATTAAATTACAGGATTATTTTGAATTGTGCTGTATATTACATTTATATTATAGTACATTTCCACTTTATATTTCATCTGGTTTACTAGTAATTGTCTTTTTACTGTCTTACAAATCTTTTTCATATTGTAATACAGTATTTACGTATTGCTAATTTATTCCGCTTCATGTCATAATTACAGTGGCAGTTTTTGGGGTTTAATTTAGCAGCAGTAAAATTTGTTGTTTAAAGGGCAAAATGTTAGCATCCTCACTGACCAAGCCTAAACAGACCCTTAAAGCACAGAAAATGAATGATTTTGCAGTAGGCCAAACATTTGGGCAGTGACATCTAGCAGCACCATTTTTGTCATTGTACAAATGTAACTTTGACAAACACAGACAGAAAAATATTTTATATTAAAACCCATGTTTGTGGGCGTCCTCCCATAATCCAAAGATATGTTCAACAGGAGCAATAGTAAACCACTTCTGTACTCTCCATTACCATGAAAACCATATGAATGTATGCTAAGAGTTAACTTTGTCTCTATGGCATTTACCCTGCCCTGCACCAAAAAATCTTATTTTGCTGCTAATAAATCCACATTACACCGGCATTAAGAGTCCTACCTGTGTGGATTCTTGAAACAACATAAGACTGGGTTTCCATCTGCAGAAATGGACTGTGATACATCCATTTGAAACACACAATCCCTGCATCCTGAAGTAGTACTTTATGAAACTTGTTCACTTGAGCACTTGTGGGATGTTGTGCAGGTGGGAGGCTGAAATCACACAGCATCCGTGTTACAATGGCAGATTCCAGTAGTTTCACATTGTGATAACAGAGCCTCATGTCTAGTAGATTTCAGCATTTCTGTCTAAAATCTTTTATTACAATCTGTTTTTGCATAATGAAAATTGTAATGGATGTCTAAAATTAAGAAAATAAACTGAAATTAATTGTCTTCAAGACCAATAGTAGATCGGTATGTAGAACTCATAACCTAAAAGTTCTTAAGTCATTATCTTGTCAAGTTCTGTACTGTATTCTGTAGGTAAACTGTATCTGTGAGGTAAAAGGAAAGTCTGCTTAATTTATGTCTCTGGAAGAAGTATTGCTCCAAACTAGAAACAGACAGTGCTCATTTAAACAACAAAGAACATAAGAGTTCATTCACAACAGAGCTGTCTTCTTTCAAGCTTGTATTCTAAAGATAAGTTTCTGTTGGCCTCATCTCAGTTTCCCTCTGCAGAAGGAAAGCGACTCCACAAAAAGTTTGCTAGGGCAGCGTTTGAAAGTGAATAGGTGGCCCTTTTAAAATGACGGACCTAAGGACACCTTAGAGGTGCACTTTCTGCATTGTCTGGGCAGTTGGGTGGACAAATGGAAAACAGAGAGGAGGAGAAACATTAAACAGGTGGGCAATGGCATCATTGTCATTATGAATGATCCTTTTCAGAGACATAAAGGTGCTGCTGCAGTATGCTGAAGTGATTTCTAAATAGTTCTTTTTTTTCTTGCTTCTCCACAGTTTCAAATTTAGCACTTTACAGACAAAGCCTTGACTAACTCCTGCTACTCAGTTAGGAAAATGTACACGCGGTTGCACGGTAAGCTAAGTTTCTTGAACGTAGATGTTTGGATAAAAACTGGTGTAGAAAGTAAGCCTTTTGGGTTATCACTATAAACTGAGAGATTATCCTTAGTTTAAATATACTTAGGTTTAGTACAGGATTTGGATAATTAAATGGAATGATTCACTGAAAGCTTTAAATGTATTAGCATGCATGAAAAAAATCAAGGTTTTAGTCTTGTTTGAAACTTGCAGTTGTTGTTTATGATCACTGCTACCACATCACATGAAATCCATCCGAATGTTGTGAATGGCTCAAGAGGAATTGTACATTGCCATGCCAGAATATTATATCTTTTATATACCTAATGTCACAGAGTTAGAGGTTTGAACATGTTTTAAGTGCTTGCTGTTGGTCTTGCTGTTGTGTGTTGATTGTTCTTTTGTATGCAGTGTCTGTCTGGTCATATTACCAGCTTTAGAGCACTTGTTAACCAAAAATGTATAGCATGCAGAGGAAATTTTTGTTTTGTATTAGTTTAGTTATATGATCTAAATGTATGGTTTGTCTCCTTGGCTTGTATAGCTTAAATGAACTGTTTTCGTTGTACCACTGGGAAAACAAAAATATCTATATTTCACAGTGAAAATTTCTGTATACTTTATAGCTGTCCAAGAGCTTGTTTTCCACTTGTATATCAACCTTTTTCCTGCATTTGTTAGTGCTCATAATTTAATGTCAGTAAAATAATTACAGAATGTGCATATTCCTTCAAGTCAGTTCTGTTGATATTTATCATCTGGAGGACTTGTGAATAATGATTTGATTTAGTTTAATTTGATTCATTTTATTTTCTGGTGTAGTGTCTTGGGTTTTCCCCACATTGAAATTAATAAAATACATGTTAAAATATTAAACAATGCAGTACTAAAACCTGAAAAACATACAGCTGAAAAAGAATGCCTTCACTGACTCATTTAGACAGGTGGTTACAGCTGGACTATAATGAGATAAGTACATGAGAATTTCGTGGTACTACATATTTCCGAGATTGTTAACAATTATTCTGAATTTTACAACCTGCATGGCATACAGAGTTAAAGATACAATTCTATACACACTCTTATTTGCCCTTGTAAAATTTCATGTTCTGGCCACACAAAGAACCATAAATGGGGAGTTTGGAGGATGAGAAGTGTCTTCAGCAACTCTTCCCAGCTTTTTTTATACCATAATTTTGGAAATTCGCTGTTTTCGTGGCCTGCCAGTTATCTTGCCTGTCACCGGAATTAGTTATGAAAGTTTACTTTTGCTCTGCACAGTCAAATTTCCACACCAAGCTGTCATATTAAAAGAAAAATTCTATCAGAGAGATTTGTATGCCACTTCCAGAATGTATGGAACATATGAAAAACATTGAAAACATGCAATGTATAGTAATAGCAAAACTCCTAACCTGGTTAAAACAAATGCTGATTAGCATTCTTAAAATTATGTCCTTCATTCTGATTTAAAACAAATAGTCTGTTCTGTGAATGTTCCCAGGTACTTAAATTGTTATACAGTTGTATGGTTCATTATTAACGTTAACCTAAAGAGAATGAGAGGTTTACTTATTCCCACCAGTTTTTTCAGAAAATCCATCCATTATCAACAAGCACTTGTCCCAAGCCGGGTCACGGCGAGCCGGAAAAAGTGATCATATCAAAATGTGGTGTCATCTTCTGTAAGATATCCAAAAAGTACCGTGGCATCAGTGTGCAGCAGTTTTGTATTCTCACTTTGAACGGACATAATATTTTGTCCATCGGAAAATCACAATGATCACGGCACAGAGACAAGAGAAACCCCTCTACTCCACAGAATCACATACCGTGTGTGTACACTTGGCTCATCAAGTGAGCATCTGACAGTGATCACTCTGACAGTTTTTAATAGGATATATCCAATGACTTTTCTTTGGAGAAAATGATCTACTAAATGAATGAAGCTATGTGTCACATAGCTTTAAATGTTACAATGTACAATGGACTGCTGGTCTAATAACCAGACTACTGGACAGGTGGCTAAATTTTTTTGACTCCTAATTTAGTAGAAATAAGAATGATAAATTGATGAGCAACAAACTTCGTCTGAGTTCTTTCATTGCATGCACTGCTGTAAAAATAGGGCGACTTGTATAATTTGAAGTTACGCTCCCTTTGAGAAAAAGCTTCAAGAGAATAAATAAATATATAATTCCATATTTATTTCATCTGATTATTCTTAATGAAATAGGACTTTTGTGTCACTGTGACCCCTTGGACAAGCTGTTGCTGATAACGAATGGATGGATGAATGGGTGGATTGAGTAGATGGGGGACTTTGACAATGTTTATAAATAACTCTTTATATAAGAATTCTATTAATTCTTAATCTTAATTTAAGAATAATCTTTTAAACTGGGTTGAGAGATCTCTAGAAAGTACAAATATTCAGATGGAAATGCCAAGACCCATCCAACCAGTGTTCAATGAAACACTGCCCTTGCATTCCATTGAGAATCAGAATGGACAATCACTCTGCCATAAAGCTTTAGTATTCCAAGATCCTAATTGCCGAGGAATAATCATATTAGTAGCATTTAAATGTTAGAATAATACATATTGAACATATTATAATAACTTTTTTTTACTCTCTTTGAGATTAATGAGCATGTATACATTCAGTTCTCTTTTGATTAATTTTTTATTTTAATTTTAGTGAGGAAAAAGGTGCTTTGTGGAAATGTCTGGCTATAAAACTGATTAATGTTTCATCATCTTAATGGGAAATACATACACATTTTATTATACGGATGTTACATTTAGAGTGCAAAGCAAGAGTGTAATTGTACAGAATGCAGCATAATGCTACGTACAATCCAATAGAAAATTGAAATATGGTATTAATAAGTCTGCATATTCAATTAAATTTAAATTTAGCATTTTTTTTATTTCTTCAGAGTTGTTTTATGTAGATATTCAAACTGTATTTCTCTTCCCCAGTGTTTCAAGTTATTCTAAGTTCATAGACAGTATAGACATACTATGTTAATAAACATACAAATTCTGTGCCATCCTGACATTTTTTGTGACTTTGTTATTGTTTCAGTGTCTTTGGGGCTGTTTAGTACATTCTCGAGGGCTGACCACCTTTAGCGTTCTTCTTTATTGGCTTGATATTAGGACCAATGCTAGAAGTTAAGCAGTGGTCGACTGTAAACGGCTGTGTTGTGCTGCTTTGATGTCATAAGTTCAGATGGAAAACATGGTTCTTATATCCTTGATCTTAGAAAACTTGCAACAACTAACTTGTAACCCATGCACAGAAAAGCTTTATAAATGAGCACCTGCATTTATTTCTCAGTCCTTCGAAAAAATGTTAAAAAATCCTTAAATGCTGCCTGTAGTTTTTAATCATGAAAGTCTATGTATTGGACTTGGCCGAATGCCTTATATGGAGAGATAGAAGAGTTCTCTGTATCTGAATGCAAGAATATAGTGCTGTATCTGTGACAACTTGTCTCTCATTTCTGTCACTGCTTGCTTTCAGGGCTAAATAAAGTCGCTTGACCTGTTAGAGAAAATTCCATGAAATCTGTATTTTCAAAGGCACTTGTGCAACTGCACTGCACACTTGTGTACATTAGAGTAGAACAGATTGTGGTTTTTGCAGCAGCTGTGCACAGATGTATAAGTTATCTACAAATTTACATTTATTCCTTTAGCAGACGCTTTTCTCCAAAAAATACAATGTGTGCATTACATTAGGAGAAAGAGAGACATACTTGCAGAGGTGTGATTCTTAAGTGCAGTTAGTTTTTTCTTTCCACTATATGCACCAATGTCACACAATCACACAAGAAGCTGCATAAAACTTTCAGAATATTGACGATTCCTGATCACTTTCCAACAATTTACAACTAGGCATTTACGTACATTACAGGAGTAGCGGCTGCGTCAAGGTTTAACCGGGCATGATCTTAAAGTTATGGTGCATGAACATTTACTCCTTACATGAACTTAAGAGATCATGGGCAAAGTGAGTCTGGAAGAGATGAGTTTTCAGACCCTTTACAAATGTGGACAGAGTTTCAGTGGTTCTGAGTGAGAGGGGAAGGTCGTTCCGGCATAACGGAGCCAGAACCGAGAACCTCCGTGTTTTACCTTTCACGCGCGGGACCACCAAGCTGGCACATATGGAAGAGTGTAGCAGTCTGGTTGGGGTGTAGTGGATGTTCTATTGATGCATTTGTAGGCCATAACCAGGGTCTTAAATTTGATCAGGCAGCTATGGGAAGTCAGTGCAGAGAAATGAGTAGAAGAACTGGCAACAGCAACTGCTTTAAGTTAATCATTATTATGGTTTATTTATCTTTTTTTATCTCAGGTGCATGGTGGCGCAGTGGGTTCAGCTGGTGCCGACTGTGGGGCGGGTCTGGGGTTCAAACCCTGCTTGGGGTGCCTTGCAACAGACTGGTGTCCTTTCCTGGGTGTGTCACCTCCCCTCTTGGCCTTGCACCCTGTGTTGCCAGGTTAGACTCCAGCTCGCTGCAACCCCACTCGAAACAAAGTGGTTGTTGCCAATGGATGGATTATTTTGATACAGCTATTTAAATTCTGGCCATAGATTATAAATGCACAGTGTATTAATAAAGTGGGCAATTCAGCCAGCAATAAAATATTACTAAATGTCTTAATAAATTTTGTGGATTTAAGTTTTAACGGGAAATAATTCAATAATTATTATTCACTAATTCAGTGATTATGTTCTGATTCCATTCAATATTTCATATGAAGCACAAGAAAAATTCAGTACGTTTAATTTTATCAGATATATTTGTGTCGCTTGTTATTGTAAGAATATGTGATGCTGTGACATGTATTACAGCCACAGTGCAACAAATTGGCATGTTTCATCGGGCAGTTGAAATAAGAGGCAGGAATCCTCCCCTCTGATTCTCATTGCATGCAGCCTTGATCAGTCCATTAAACACTGTGAACTGCTGGTTACTCACACTGAGGGATGCTTTTCTCCTCCAGTCAGCACTTAGCCCTCCCACATGGTTCCAGTTCACTCTCAGAGAGAAAGGAAGTCCAAGATGGCAGAGATGTGAATCAAAGAAACCTACGTCAACTGCCCTCTGCCTCTGAGCAGTGGCGTTTTCATCTGAGGGTGAGTTGTGAGCGGATTACAGCAAAACTTGGTAGAAAACAGGGAAAACTGCTGTATACGTTACAGGTTTTTGATTTTTGAAGTAGTAGACTCAACACATTAAGAGTTTTTCACCATTTCCAGCACCTTTATTATTCATGGTCAGTTATTTCAGTATGTATGAGGCTTTCATTAAAAATAAATAACAAAATAAACCTTCCATTCAAGTGAAAGTCACCCAGCACTTCATTTGCAAATAGACATCTGTGAGGAAGAGAGAGCTGTTCATAACCTTTCACAACAGCATCCAGCAGGTTTCAACAATTTTGAGCGATAGCCAAGCACTTATGATAGTCTTTATGTACAGAGACAAAAAATGCAGCCTTCAGAAATACAGCTCAATTGTCATGAGTCCCATTTGCAAGAGCGATCTGGCGAATGACATGGTGCTGGATGAACAAGCAAACAAGTAAACTAGAGATGACAACGAAACAGACTGCATATGACAGCGGGTGAAAACGCCTTGCAGCTGTATACTGTGTTACATATGAAAAGCGCAGTAAACAGGTTTTTAATATACTTAAATCCAAATAAACAAATTCTGCATTTTGTGGTAATCACAGATTGAGTTTCTTCAGTTTTGTGTTGAAGGATTAGGATAACTTTCAAAATATTAAAGAAGCAATTTTAACTGTTTATTAAAGAAACTGTTTTTTAAGTTGTAAGTAAGTTGTACACAAAAAGTTTTCGTTTGCCCCTAACTTGAAGCGGTACTCTTTTTCCAAATCATAGCAGACTGATTCAGATCATATCTCTCGCCACATTAAGGCTCTTTGACCATTCTGTTCCTCACCAAGGGTGCCTGAGTAATTCTGTATTGAATATGCATGTTCTTGCCGGAGAGCTGTTGGGTTATGACCAGTAATAAGTCTGGGTGAAGACACAAAGTGCAGCTCACTATTTAAATGAGCAGTTAAAGCTACATGATGAGTATAAGTTTTATTTTTATGGCTTTCACTTTTTTAATCATTTCAAATAGTCCATCTGAATTATAAACTGCTGATCATACTTTCTCCCTTCTTAAATATGGTGATGAATTTTGCATAATTGTTTCTGTTCAGAGGCAGCCGGTTAGTAATGTAATAGCAGAGGCAGTTGGTTAGTAATATAATAAAGATGCGTAGCAAGTCTAAAACATATCTTTATAACTTATATTTGGCCTACTTATATGTTATTTATTAAATTATTTGTATTTTTCTTGCCATTTTATCATCAATATCCCTGTTTCTTTCAGAACGTTTCAGTCTATATTATTCGGATTTATGAACACAAATACTGATACATTAGGGAATATACACTCCTTTATGAGACTACAGTGAAGGACACAATCCTGCATATAAAAAAGTACCTGAAATATTTTCAGATAAGTAAAAGAAATGATCACTGTTTATTTAGGTTGTTAAAGGACTAGTGAACAGTGAAATATAATGTAAATCTTTCATTTCAGCATTTTGTCATTAATGAAAGGGGGCATGCAAGTTTGCAAAGCTTGAGGTGATTTCTAAAAGCATATGGAGCATGCTCAACAAAAAATTAAATGGCTTTGCAGTTTTCTCCAAATGTATTACTAGTGTCCTTGGAAAACAAACTGAAAACCACAGCATGTGGTTTACTAAATGTATTCTTTCTCAGCATCATTTCCAGTTAAACACATGCCCCATTAATATTGTGATGACTCAACACTTTGCCATTTGGAAGTTTAAGAAGTGGTTACAGGAAAATGTATTTATTTCTTCATTTTCTTGAATTAACCTCATGGTGCCATAATGGCATAACCATCCCCATTTTTTCGAAGAATACAGAAGAATAGTAGTGGAGTCAGAATTTTTTTTTGTGACTGAATAATTATGCAATAAAGTCATTGATGCGTTATATATTTATTTTTAAAGTGTCTTTCATATAAATTATTTAGAGATAGAGAATGTTGCAGGTTGTGCCCATGTGCTCCTGTGTGTCTGCCGGCGATTCAAAATGCACTCTGGGACAACAGAAGCACTGGGGCTGTTTCTACACCAATGACAGCAATCACAATAAATATTTCATGCAATATTCCTACCCTGAGTAAGTGCAAAAAAAGCAAAGTTTGCTGTTGTTCGCATACAGCACTCTCTCACACTTTCTTGATTCCTTTCAGTCGAGTAATGCTAGTCCCAGCAGAAAACTTTGGTGTCTGTACTTAAGCAGAATGATTTGCCATGAGGTGACAGGGAGAATTGTAGTAATTAACATCATTCATATTTTGTATTTTTACTGTAGTGTACATTTTTCTGGTGGAATCATTATTTAATCATCATGTTGCCATAATCTAATGCTGTTATTAGTCGAATTGCCTGTGTAGTAAGGATATCATTAAAAAATATGCATACTGCAGTTAAATGTGTTTATAACATGGTTCTAAAAGCTCCATGATTTAAATTTTTTAGCACTTATCTTCAGCATATGTAAAATATAAAAAGATTGTATACAAATGTGGAAAATGTGTACATTATATAGATTTCTAAATTAAGGAGGATTATTTTAGGCCCACTTGCCAAAAATACAGAATACGCTCCGTTGTCAGTATATTTAAGCGAATGCATTTGGCTTTGCACATTTTCCCACAATAATGTATGGTAATATGATGATTCTCCCAAAGGTTGGGCCTTTATCAAGGATGACGCTGACACTTGAGAAGCTCTGAATCTCTAATGGAAGGTACTCGTCCTCCAGGGTCCTGCCAATGGCACCAGGCCCACAAGCCTGTTTTGTTTATTTTTTATCAATAGCCAGACAGTGCTGAAAGACACAACTATTGTGCAGAGCAATCTATTGAAAGGCATGTCCTGCTCTTGTGTCACCTGTATACTAAAGAGTGTCCATAAGAATGTCCACATTGTGAATGTGTACTGGAACATTGCAGCGTCAGCTAGGGTTAACGTGACTGCCACTGCACTGTCCTCTTTTCACCCATGTTTGTTTTAGCAGTGCGCATTCACTTTTAAAAATACATTTCCTTGCTTCATTTGTAAGTATAAAACTTTCAAAATTGTTAAAATTTAGCATAAATTGTTAAAATTTATTTTATGCTTGATTCTGATTGAAATTGTTGAAATTTCCATAAATTACATATATGTTAGAAGTTAGAAATACAAGTTTTTCAAAGCAGATGCAGTGTTGTATTAAAAAAATTGAATTTTTTCTTTATCTCTGACATGTTCTTCACCTCTGTTATAATGCAGAAACAACTGAAAGTATTATACATACTCTTGTTACATGTTTTTCTATTTATTACACATTCTGTGATATTAATGTTTTGAAATCTAATATGGTACTTCAGTAGCAGCTAGGAAATGTACAGTACAAAGGGTGAATCTGTGAAAATGCACCTGTCCATCATAAAATATATCAATTTATTCATGCGTGTTTTATAACCTACCATTATTTGGAGGAATGGAGTCGCATGAATGCACAGTTAATTTTTAAGCGTTCACAAAAGTAATTGCTTTGCCTCTCACGTTTGCTTCTTCCTCCTTTGGTGACTGGCACTCTTACGTGGTTTGTGTGGTGTGGAGCAAATGCTCTACCTGTCCTGTATTCCATTGTGCACCTATATTTATGAATTTACCCTGCTCAGATTGTCAAAGTTGCATTTGAGGAGAGTACAGGAAAAGAACAGATTATCTCTGGAAGAAGGGAATGAATGCACAACGTCAGGATTTTCTGCAGCTTCTCATCCAGAATGTCAAAGCAAACTATTCTTCAGAGTTTTTAAAATAGCATACTAATAGCTTGTCAGTCTGCTGTTGACAGGCAGAGTGAGGATGCTAATCTATTTGAATAATATCTACAACCTGTCTAGAGTGTTTCGAAGTCTGGCATTCATAATTGACACTGGTTGTAAAGGTATTATATAAATATATATTTTACTCGAATAATTTTTAATTTTTGTACTGTCCAGAGATTGAGGAATCTTCTATGTTGTTGCGGTTTATGATATTCCACATTTTGTCTTTACAAAATATAAATAACTAAAAAAACTATAGATTCAGTAAAGGTGCTATTGGAAGCATGGTGGTTTAACAGGTCTCGGAGCTCTGTTTGTCAGTACAAATCCTGTCCCAGCTCTGTCTGGTTGGAGGTTCAATGCTCTTGGAAATTTCTTCTCAGTTCTTTAAATTCCATTAACAACCAAAGACATGTTACTCAGTGATTGTAAATTGCTCAGTATCCCATCCAGGGCAAATTCTGCTGCATGTGCTGCAATTCCCAGAACTGACCTTGAGTTCCATTGACCATATTTAGATAAGCAGTCACTGAAATGGCTTCACAAACATATAAACTGGTTTAAACTGCTTAGGTCATGTCTCATTAATTATATATGACAGAAACACAAATTACCTTTTTTTTTATCAGGGTCCTCAGTGGTAAAATGTATGCTTATTTTAGCTGCAGTCATATGTGATGGGCTGGTAGGCATGAAGTGCCTGACAGTATGACCTTTTAGGAAGCAATTTTTAATTCTCTCTACGTCTAGTGAGAAAAAAAGGAAGTGGCTGAGTTAAAGAATATGTTAGTATATGTCAAGATTTATTTGTAAATAATACAAATAGCGCTTGTTCTGACAAATTCTGTATATGATCAGATCCTAGCAGCAAGCCAGCTGTCCTTGGTTCACAAACATATTACCATCTTGGACTTGCTGATTTGTGTGTTGACGTGATGACGTGACCTGATGTGTGTTGACTCTCAACTGCAACATCATCTGATGAGCCCTTGTTCTGGCTGCTAGGCATGTTTTCGTTGACCCCAGGTGTGTGGTGGAGTTTTTGACCTTTTTCTCTGTCATGGAAAGGATGTTACCTTTCATCCTTAAAATCTCAGAACATCAGTTTGATCAAAATTTATAGTCAAGACCCAAACTAGACAATTATGTTACTTTGTCCTGTCAAATATGTTGCCAAATAACATTTTTTTGAAAGTTATAAGAAATTTGACCTCTCTGAAGAGCTTGGTATGGAACACATGAATTGCTGTCCTTCCCTATTCATCAGCGTACACTGAAATGTGTATCTGTTTTCCAGTGAGAAGATAGCTCACATCTAAGGTAGACCATGGCCCAGTCACTGCAGATAAGTCAAACACTCTGCTGTCTGATTCAGATGTGCAGGTCTTGCTTTACGAATACTTATCTCGGCCAGTAAATTAGGGAACACTGAAGCTTTATTTATATTTCTGATTTCATATCAAATAGAAATTAGCTTTAGCACTGACAAGCTCATTGGATTGTAAAACCATACAAGCCCATTTTGTATTGGCTTTGAATTTAAAAGGAGAAAAAAAAAGAGTTCAAATACATATGACCTTAAAAACTGGTCACACGTAGTCAGTCGAAGATGCTGAAAAATCCTGAGTGTAAGGAAACCATCTTCTATTCTGGTCAGTTCGTTCTTTCACAAACAAGCATGTCTTGCTTTGATGTGATTGCTTGTAAGAACATGAGAGACATATTGTCTTAACTGACATAAGCCCTTGAAGGTCCCAAAGTGCTTCCAGCTGCTCTAATTGAATAGTTTCCAATTTCCACGTTCTCAAGTGATTCGCACTCCATTGTGTGTTGAATGGACACTCATCAGACTGAAAACACCTTACTGGCTGATGGTATATACACTGCCTGTACTATCATTTTTAGTAAATATGTTCACAGTTCAATGTTTAATGAAGTCTCTTCCTGCGTAGTTGCAGTCTTTCTTGTCAAATACTCAATATTTGTGTTCTTCTCTTAGGAGATTAGTACAGCAATTTTTTTTTAAAACAAACTAATGTAATTCTCAATATTAGGGGGGTATCCTTGTATATAAATAGGTAAGTGCAGCATGCCAGTAAAATTAAATAAATAGGCCACCCCAACGAGGCCTCTATTGCGTGTTGCATCATTATCAGATAATGAAATGCATAATTCTCATAGTTGTGGTAGTTACTGCTATTCTATATTTATGTATATACAGTGGAGTCAGGAGTAAAATATGTGCCTACTTAGAGACAATATATTAGGGTTTAGTCTTGCACGTTAACTTGTATTAGTTACACAATGCCATGGCCACGTGATTTTCATGCATAGTGTCACAGCTGGCTAAGCTTTGATATACAGTATTTGCTCAAGATCTTAGATGCCTGAAAAACCAACAAATTCAAATATGGTGTCTCATCAGTGCTTCAACCCATCCGATCCGCTTCTTTGGCTGAAGGTTGCCATGTCAGGCGGGCACGGTGGCACAGTGGGCTTGGTTGGGTCTTGCTCTCTGGTGGGTTTGGGTTTGACTCCTGCTTGAGGTACCTTGTGATGGACTGGTGTCCCATCCTGGGTGTGTCACCTTCTCCTCCAGCCTTGCGCTCTGTGTTGCTGAGTTTGGCTCCAGTTCGCTCCAACCGCCGCTTGGGACAAGCAGCTTCAGCCAGTGCGTGTGTGTGTGTGTGTGTGTGTGTGTGTGTGTTGCTGTGTCACATGAACAATTTTTTGTAAAAAATTTAAGCAGATGCAGACAACTCTAGTTCACCCAGAATGCAGTTGTTTGTCTTGCTCTCAGGATACTAAAATGATGTCATCTTCTCCCTTCATTACCTAAAAAATCCGAGTCAAAATTAAATACAAAACTCGTATACCTGTAGCTTTCTAGGTAGCCAGAGACAGTTTTTTTTCAGCATTGCAACAAATCTACATCAATATAACCACTAGGACCTTGCATTTGTTTAAAAAAGCCATATTCCATATGTATTGATTTAGTTATACTATAAAGTCTGCAGTTACTGTATCCAGTATACAATTTACTTGTTCACTGCAGAGGTGTATGAAGCCCCGCATGCTTGTCACTGAATAAAACAATAAAGAAGGGTTGGAACATACCATATGGACTAAGACTTGGGCTTTGCCTAATTACACACATTATCTCATTTGTCATTGTACGAGACTGTTGTACCATCTTTCCATTAATTTGATTATGCTTTTCACATACTGGCAGGGACCATTTGGTCTAAATTTTGTCCATTTTCCCCCCTTTCCCTTTCAGTAATGCAGAGCAATTTGTCAAGTAATTAGGCACACTAATTAAATTTTTGTAGCTATAATCAAACGGATATGCTAAAATATTCCTTGTGCCGCCAGTCCTCTGTCTGTTCACATTTAACTTGATGGTTTAAAAGAGGCTTCTTTTCTGGCTTCCACTCCACTTAATCACCTCATTTGCATTTTATATTGGTAAATCAAATTAAACACCAGTAGCTTTTAGTGTGATTGACTGTGGTCAGGGCTTTTCAGATGTGAGTTTTTTCCACAGAAAATTAGAGCAATTTTAATATGAGTAGACTTCAGCTTTTCATATTCAGCAAACCATATTCACTCAGCTAATTAAAAGCTTTTTTCCTTTTTGCTATATTTGCCCAGATGGCTGTCTAAATATGTATACATTTTAGTATATGTGGGAGAGTATGTGAGGTTATATATATTCATACACAAATGGGAGTTTACAGGTGAGAAATTATGGGGTTTTATGTATATGCCCATAGACACACACAGGAGTATATGGATGACAGTATATAGAGTATATACATTTGCTCAAATACCCAGCTAAAAAATTAGAAGATATTCAGAATATTATGTTGTCCAATACATTCTGTTATGTTATTATTTTAAGTTCATGTTTATTTTTTCAGATATTTCCTTCTTTGAAGACTTTTGCATTGTCTTACAAATGTTTACTGACAATGCAGGTCATGAATCATTTTAAGATAATGCATATAAAAAGACTAACTAAAGAGGAAACAAAATTTTTAGTGTTATATGATTGTTCCCAATTATGAATTTGAATTAGTTCCTTTTAAGGGCACATTTACCCAAGGACGTTAAAGCAGTTTGACAACACAGATCTATATTTGGAGACCAGTCTAGGTTGAAAACAAACTGGATTTCACTGAAGCACTTGTAATTTCTAGACCACCATCACCATCTTCCATCTCTTATGTTATTTATTCATATAATTGAGAGTAAAATTTGTCTTAAGAGCTAGTAGTCCTTGAAGAAAGACATTGCTTTCTTTCACGGACATTTTTTTATTTTAAGGGAATAGTCACCTGTGACGTGGTGTGGATGAGAGAAGAACGGAGGAACCTTTGAGTGAGGCGAGACCACCAACACTTGACAAAAAAGGCATCTGTCCTCCAGGGAGCAATCCCCCCGGGAACTAATGGGTACCGAGCTCTCCGGCTGGGGCCGCGTCTGCCGTGTCACTCCTCGGGGCTGTGACAGTCAACTTAATTGCAGCTTTTAGGATCATTACTGTGAGAATGTGAATTTTAAAATGGACAGGGCTCTCCTGTCTCTTGACAAACAGGCTCCGACGAGAGTCAGCCGTGCCAGCAACCACTGGGAAATGTATGGAGAAAACCACTTTAATAGGCCCCCTTTTTCACCCTTGTCTACTTGAGCAATAGCATTTTTTCCTTTGCCTGTGCCATTTCAGACATTAATTATATTCTAAGATTATAAATCCATCGATTTCAGTTTTTAATTTTATTTCTGAGTTGTTCACATTTGTGAAGCAAAGCCGCAAATGAAGATATAAGTACACTGAAAACAATGTTTGGCAGTTGGACAAAAGAGACTATATTTGACAGTTTGCATGATGTAAGTCACTACCACCGATTTTTTTTTTTTTATTATTTCTCAATGCAGTTGTACGCATTTATTTTGTAGTAATTTCTGTCACGTGCAAAATGTGCTTGAATTTTTAAAATCAATCTTCAAGGCACCAGAATTCACCAGGAAAGTCACACGGGGAAGCTGGCCCTGCTTCAGTTGGTGCTGCGGAGAGCCCAGAGTCGTTAGGTACTTTTAGAGACGCACTGTCACTCCTGCAGAAAGCTATCTCTCCAGTGATACTGCACTCTAATCTTTCAGCGGCGGGCGGGGGGGACTCACCGAGGATTAAATTGTCCCTTTTTCTGACATTTTCTTGAAAGTATAATGAGTACTCGGCAAAAACTGACCTGAGCAGTTTCTTTAATTACCTCTGCACAAACCGAGGTGATTAAACTTGAAGACTGTCCTAGTAAACATATATTTAAGGTTTAGTTAAAGATATGGGAAAATATTGAACTAATGGAGACACTCTCTCTAAATTACCTCTCGATAATTTAAGAAGTAATGAAAGAGGCTTACCGTTCATCACATGTGTGCATGTATGTGAGCAAGAACAGTAATGAATGTAATTAATGCGATGTGGAGAGAGAGTTAGAATGTCATGCTGCTTGGATTCACAGAATTCTGGAGGTTTCATCTTCGCTATAGAGAGGCATTCGGCCATAATTCACCAGAGACTTGAAAACGGATCGTGACACCTGACTGGTACATTTGGTGTCATAAATGCAATGCTTCCCACGAGTGACTTTTAAGCTTTTTTCCTTTTTTCCATCTTCAGGGCAAGAATAATAACAAGAATAATTTAAGCAGTAATGACTGTGAGATGGTTTTCTACAACTGTATAGTGCATGAAAAAACAGGTATTTATAACCTCAATGAAGCATCATGTCTCTATTGCCATAAATTGCTCAGTTTCTCTGTTAAACTGTATTTGATTTGCTCATGTGCAACTGGAAATTGACCTTCCTTAGTCATTAGCACCACGAGAAATTAATCAATTTCTTTGTATATATTCATAAGTACGATAAAGTTATTCAGCGCTTTGCGGTCAAGTTAGTTTCATTACAAGAGTGATTCATTTTTCACAAAACAGTGGCACCCCAGCAAACGACAACTACGCTAGTTAAAATAAAGGTTAAATCTCTGAGAGCTTTGGTAATGGGAAACAAAATTGAGTTAGACTATGCCAAGTGTGTTTTTCAACTTGTTTGTCAGTACTGCTATAGCATAGGCACACTTGAATCTAAAGATCAAAATGGGATGAGGAATAACAGTTCAACAGGTTGTAGTATGATGAACAATTACGACATGCTATTGAGATGGACTGCTGTCTGTTACCTCTCAAAGACTTTCAGCTTGTTTCTGGTTTTATGAGAGGAGCAAAGCTACACTCTGAGGCGTATTTCTTTTTCACTGAGGATACCCTCTGTTATGGCCATGGGATGTATAAAAAGAAAGTTGAAACAATCCAATCTGTGGTCGATTTAATCAAATATTAAATCTAAGCTGTTAAAGAAGTGCAAAGGTTTATACTTGGGTTAGTGGCCAGTGAGTGGAATTTGACTGATGGTGACCATTCGTCGTGGTTTTTTTGGGAAAAGGGAGTACGGTTACCACTAACTTCGTCCTTGCCTGACTTTGGATTGTGAACACGGAGAGAACATGCAAAACCCCTGAATCAGATTTGAACCTACGCCTGAATGTGCAGCTGAAACAATTAATAACCGTAGCTATTCAAGAGCATAAGATTTTGCTTTAGGGATTTTCTTTCCCACAAATATGGAGGCCTTTTTTGGCAATATGTTTCTTGCTGACCTTTAATGACTCAAAATGAGAGGTTTTTTAAGTGACAGATTTTTACCTTAGTTGTAAAATACACTTTTTGTGTTGCTTTATTACACAAAAAAAATCTAAAAAAATATGTGGCTGATTTTATGCGTAATTTTGTCTGTTTAAAAACATGGTCGACATCTGATTAGGCTAGTAACTGGAGTCCAACAAGGTTCACTCAGTACTTTCTTGTCTGCCAGCCACCCTGCACTCTAAAAACACTTAAACTCATAAATTCTTTTTGTCAATATTGTCGTGCTTTAAGTCATGAAACCTGACCTTTATGCAACTTAAATATATCCAAGCTTCAAACTTTGTAGGCTGAACCCATTATTCAGTTTAAGGTGGCTTTGCAGGCTTTTAAATGCAGACATACAGATTATCTGTAATTTTATATATGTCTCTTTTTTAATAATGTAATGGCCATCTCTTGAACCATTTGATCCTCTGTAATGTCCTGCCGCTCATTGTTTGCTTCCATGGTGGTGCTTTTTTAGCAGCGGTGAGATCAGTCGCAAAGGGATGTGGCCCCTCTCTTTGTGTGGTATTTATAGAGGGATCTGGTAAATGTCAATCTGCACTGTAATGTTACTGTCCTGTCCTGAAACCTACAACTTTTGTCTGGGCTAATATATTCTGCATCGTAATTGATTCCATATATATATATATATATATATATATATATATATGGATTCAACACATCAAGCAAAAGCAGGTATCATGGCAGCTAAGACCGTTGCCATGTAACATGAAAGATGCACTTGTAACCTTATTTACAGCTTCTGTTGATGTATTATTATTAAGAAAGATACTTTGAATTGCTCCAGTAAAAATAATCTAGTTGTATAATAATCTAGTTGTATAAACAAATACTCAAATATTCTGTTGTTTTAGAAAAATCAAATGCACTAATAATTATATGTAAAAATAAGGGAATGCATATATATAATAATGAAAGATATATGATTCATTGTTCATCTGATATATAAGTAGTTCACAGTGTTATGACTTGCATGCAAAATAAAATTTCATAAAGTAAATCTCTTCGAATAGAGTTTGCGCTATTCTGGGTGTGTACAGAAGAGGTATGTAAGAGTTTTGTTCTGCATTGCCTTATCTGTTTCTCAACAGTTACATTTTAAATTATTATTTATAAAAATATATACCTTCATACTGCAAAAAGTGCAACTGTTTTTACATTACAGCTGTATGTGTGCACCAGGCTATCAATTATGACTGCAATCCAAGAATATATTTATATGAATGTTACGGTGTAATTTAAAACAAATTCAGCAGTGAATTGAAAGCTACAATCACAGTATGAATTAAAATTATTCATATTATTCTGCTGTCATGCCTGATATCAACATGCTGAGCCTTTGCTTCAAGGTAATATTGTCCTTTTTATAAATGTAGGAGTTGCATTAAATTCAATGCACAGTAAAGTAATATGGTTAGCAGGGGATTGCGCATCCTGCATCAAGGATGATTACTTACGCAATATTTTACAGTTTACCAAGTGGTCTTGCTGGGTGTTATTGAACACTGAGGAGTTTGGCGGTGATCCAAAATACTTAATGAGACCAAGGGAGGCATCCTTATACTGACTTATATATCTCCTATATACAAGTCAGTTTTGAAGCATGTTGGGTTGAGACCCGAAAATCAAACATATGTGAACTCGTGAAATCAATGTTTAAATTTGTATTATATTATATTTTTTAGTTTTTTTTTTTTTTAATTTTAAGTGAGGGGTGTAGTGGTGTGGTGGCCCAGTGGGTTTGACCGGGTCATGCTCTCCTGTGGGTCTAGGGTTTGAGTCCCACTTGGGGTGCCTTACAATGGACTGGCGTCCCGTCCTGGGTGTGTCCCCTCCCCCTCCAGCCTTACGCCCTGTGCTGCCTGGTTAGGCTCTGGCTCCCCGCGACCCCGTATGGGGCAAGCAGTTTCAGATAATGTGTATGTATATTTTTTAGTGCTATATCCAAACATTATGGTGCATTTTTCATTCTGATATTGTGTTCTCCCTTATGTCGTCAAAACTTCCTGGAGAATTGTTTATTTTTTCCTTACCTTTTTACTTCACATGCCACTGACAAACACAAAGCACATGTTTTGGATGTCATAGTAATACACTCGCGCACATAATGCAGCGCAGGCATGACACAAATGCATTATGTCACTCAACACGCAAGATTAGGATTCTTTATTTAATTATCAGTATGAACTTCTCTTTAAATATCAGATAAACGGATAAAAATATAATGCTATGCTGAAAATTTCAGTTTTAACAGCTCAGTGAATTCAACTAAAATAGGTTTTAAAACCTTCAATTCAGGTCTGTTCAGGTTCCTTTAAAAATGACAGCATTTTGATTTCCACAGAGTCCAAGAAATTGAAAAGCTGACACCAATGATGCTGCCCACTTCATTTTGGGCATTATTAGAGATCTCTAAATGCTAAGTGCTATGTTCACTCTGACATAAGTACTTTATTAAGATTTGATTAAATCTACATGTCATGTTAACAAAGTTGTTCTTTCCTCTATTGATTTTTTTTTCGGGGATTCAGAAAGTTAAGCCGCTAATGTTCTATGCAGTTTGAATTAGTGCTCCTTCATCCTTGTCCTTGTACACCAGTGTATGCTGGTTGAATTTTCTGGTTGAGCCCTTAATTAATTACATATTATTTACGATGATTGAATGCCGATTCAAAGCACATCAAGGTAGATACTTTCCCAGAAGGCTCTGTACACCTACTTTTTCAATCATGGAGAAAACATTTTCTATTGATCAAAAATTGTTAAAGGTGTACCAGCACTCTTTTTTTACTTAAAATTTAAAAAGGAAAAATTAAAATATTAAAATATTCCTTGAATTTCACAAATTTGGGTTATGTAATTACAAAAGTGTCAGTTTATTATGCATTCCGTTTAACATAATCTGCAATACATTCCACATCAGTAAAGCATACGGTAATTCAGAGGTTTTCTGCAACAAAAACCATCAGAAACAGGACTACTTAAACTAATCTATTCATCAAAATTGAATAGCTGCTCATCCTGAGCAAAGTCATGGTGAACAGGAGCCTGTCTTTGAAGCAGTGGGTACAAGGCTGAGAGGGTATACCTGGAATAAGACACCAGCCCATCACAAGGTAGCCACATGTGCACACAGTCACAGACACTCACCCTTTCACACTCCAAGGGTAATTCACAGTCACCAATCCACCTGAACTGCATGTCTTTGGACTGTGGGAGGAAACCAGAGCACCCAGAGTAAACCCACACAGACACCAGGAGAGCGTGAAAACTCCACACAGACTGAGCAAGGCTCAAACCCACGTTTTCTCGCACTACACAGGTCCTGTGAGGCACCAGCACTGCTCTCTGTGCCTCCGTACTTAAACTAATGAATCAGCATTATTCTAGGTACCATTTTAAAAAGTCAAAAAAGTGATGATCAGGGTTACATTTGATTTGTACTTGCTTTGTGTTCATTCAGTGAAAGACCAGAAGTGAATATAATATTTACTTTTGTTGAATGAAAGTTTGTCTGAAGCGCTTGTTCTCCACTCCATTTTTTTGTGGTGAAATGACCTGGTTGTGGACAGTAAAGGTCATGATGCTGAGCTTTCTCCGTCAGAGGTGAGGGTGTGAAGGGGGAGGGTGAAGCAGAGCTCACACACTGCTGCTGTGTGAGGAGATTCTAAGTGTTATTTTGCCTGCTGCAGCAAGTTAACATTGTAATAGCTGGTTTAAAATATGCTCTGTTCAGAAATTAACCTCTGAGATAAACTGGCATTGTCCTTAAACAGATCTATTTTAATAGTAGACAGCTGGCTTAATCTCACATTTTAATTTAAAAAATGTATTATAAAATTGTCCTTATTTCATGCATATAATGATCAGTTCCAAAGTAAAAATGTTTACAGTTCTAACACTCAATGTATTTAAAGTTTAATAATATAGTTTATTGCTTCTTTTCTTATTGACAGCACTGTTTTCAGATCAACTCATCTATTTTTGAAGTTCAGGTCCACCTTTATTGGTTAGCCCCAGTAATTTGAGTTATGTATCCAGTGCATATCATGAATTGTTAAGAAGTGGCAAAATGTGGAAAGGTTAAGAAACCTAACAAACCAAAGGTAACAAGCTTGAATCCCTGTAGGGAAGCAACTGTTGTACCCTTACACAAGAGGCTTAATCGGAAAAACTGCTGCATATTGAACTACAGTATAATACCCACAGGCCTAGTTTGGCAAAATGCCCTTTGAATACAACCTTGACTTTGCCTACATCTCTGCCAAGTTGAAAAGTGAAGGATAGAAGCTTTCGACCAAAGATGGAGATTAACAGCTAAGAGTTAGGACAAGAGGAGGATTCAAAGGTTGAAGACAAGGTAGAAAATGAAAGTCAAGACAAGGCAGAAGCTAGAAGCAGAAGACTGCATGTTTCTGTAATTTATGTATTCATGTGACTGTCAATTTGATTTTTCAAGAAAACAAGGATTTCCAAGTTTATATGGCCATAATGTATATTACAGGACAATGTTTACCTGCACACTGCTACTGAAGATAATTTGAAACTTATCATGGCACTTCAGAAAATAAGCCATACTCAGCTTTTACTTGGCACATTCCCAATCAACTACTTGCTGTGTGAAGTACATGTCGGAAAATACATGAGTCTAAACTAATAAAAATGTTGATCAAGTTTTGTATTGATTTTATTTCTGTTTGTTGACTCTATTGAATGTGGATATGACATAATTAATGATGACTCTTGACAGAGAGAATGCAATAAATAGAAATTATTAGTGTAATTCAATCAGGGATTTTTTTCCACTGAATCTGCTTTTTATCTCCCAACAAGTCCATTAAGTGCTGCACTCGTACTCTTTTAATGTCCGTCACCCCAATAAAACACATACATATACTGGACATAAAATATACTTACACACACACACACACACACACATATATATATAATATATACTGTATATATAACAACAACTTGACTCCGTCACTTGCAGTATAAGACATGGATTGAAACCCAGCACTTCAGTGGGCAAATTTGATGTAGGTTTTGATGTCTGCCGTTATTATGCACCCGGCGTTGGTTGCCGTGGTTTCCAAGATGGTATCTCGGTGATCATTCTGAGATCTGTAATACCTCTGGATTACTCCCAGGTGTAAAGGGCTGACCAGTCACACTCTCCTTTTGAGTGTTTCATCATATTACTCAGATTTTAATTCTATTCTTAAATATAACAGACCACTGCTGCAAAATTTTGTTTTGTTCTTTTTAAACTCTGCTACTTTTGCTCTGAGCAACAGTACTCTGTGTGTACTTGTGTTATGGAAAGATGGTTATCGTCCATTGGTTTAATTAGGCTCCTATCAATGGCCTGTTGGTAATTTGGGTACTGTGCCAAGTCACGTGGTAAACGGTGAACCAAGTGGTTTCATGTTTCATGCCTATTTTGCTTGCTACCACACAGGTCACATTTCCAATACATTTTGGTCACACTTTAATTAAAGGTTCTGTGTGTAATAGCAATGGAAGCAGAAACAGGTCAACAAGTGAATTATACTCCAGCAATATAAAAAAGAGAGAAAATCAAAATAGCAGATGTTCCACTTAGGTCATGGGACTCAAGCATGTGAACAGAGTAAGTCATTATTTTGGTTTAAGTGGTCCTTAGAACTTGCATTTTGTAACTACAATGTCTTACAATATTTTCTGACTCACTAGCAAAGATATTTGATGGCGCAAATAACATTTCGTAAGTCATGGTGCTTGATCGGAAATTCTTTACTGCACAAGTCATTCTGAAGATGATTCAGATTTTCGGTGGGCTACTTGTAGAATCACTTCATGTATCCCCAGGTATTCAAATCTATCCACTGTATCTGACTATCTGGGCCATAACAAGAGGGGGTTCTCCGAGATCGGATATGCCAAAGGAAGGGAATTCATTACTAAACAAAGGACTTATATTGTGTCATGCAATAATAAGACTGAAATGAAATACAAACTGAAACTGATACAACAGAAAAGCCCAGCCCTGCAGTGGGAGTATGTATTAAATACACAAGGCCATTGAAGCCTAGGTTCATGTCATCTTGTTAAAAGGCATGTAAATGCAGTCAGATCTCATAACTCAGAGGTTTTTAACTCATGGGACTGAACATTTGCAGATGACCCCTCACCCCATCTCATAAATCCAAAGTAATTAAAAAATGTCTGTACATTAGCAGTCCATTGACAATCATTCCCTTACCTCCACGCACACTCTCCCTTCAGAGTTATTTTCAGTTTAGTAGCCATATCTAGTGTTTAGCAGTTTGTGGCAGTTACCTGATTGCACAGACTCCAGTATGAAATCAACTAGGTCCTGATACTATGAGGAAAGCCTAACAGCTCTTCCACTGGCCAGTCCAGCTTTCCAGCAGAAGGATCCTGAGTCTTGCACACGGTTTGCTGAATGTATTGTAGTCAACCCATCAACTTCAGCACTTCCTTTGTGTCCTATTACTCTTGGAAAAGTTCATATTCTCATTCATTTAGAATCTCTTAGACAACCAAGAGATGGCATACATCATTTTCTTGGTGAAGACGGTTTCACAGGATATCAGCAGTGGGGTTTTATCCACTGTCTGCCTGCCCTTCTCCTGAATTTCAGTTTCAAATTGTTGAATCTTTGTTTTCCTCTTTCTTTGTCATATATACTTGCAGGTTATAAGTCAGTATGCTTTTTTAGCTGACCAGCCATTCTGCCATATACTGGCCACAGACTTAACTGAATCAATGTGTCTAAGTAGCTACTTTATACAATGAAATTTAGAGCTACAGAAAATGAATGATGATTTGGATATTATACTTCCAGTGCTGTTTCCCTTTTCATGTTACATCCATCTATTATGAAAATAATAAGAAATCAAAGTTTTCACTTCAGTGAATGATTTATAAATTAAAAATAAATGGGATAAATACAATGAAATTAAACATCCCGGGAAGCATCTGACACACTACTGTCAAATTCTTGTGCAATCAGAAGAGCATCTTTTTGACTGTCTTCTTGCAGAAGGTGTAGTAAGCTTTCAAAAGAAGGAAACTTCAGTACTACCCCTTTATGTGCTTGATTTACACAGCGCGTCAATGGCAGTTGCTCTCACAGAACAAGAACCTTATTACATTGGCTTTTCAGTTCTGTCAGGTTTGTGCGTAACCTTTTCTTCTCAGAGAGGTCCCCATTTCTCTCGATGAGCAGGTCACGTGCGATGTGATCAGATAGTGAAGACTTGATTTCATGGCAGAGGAGCCTCTGTATGAGCCACCATCTTCAAGCAGCATGCTTCTGTAACTATAGCCGATTCTAAGGTCCCATCTTCTGTGGTACCTTCGTAAAAGAATGGAAAAGTTAGCATCTACCGAATATGGTGTTGGATTTTGGAGCTGCTGCAGGTCAGCTGGGCCTAGTAAGTTTCAGATGACACTTGCAAAGGGTCAAGTTTAACATGCAAAAGAACACATTTTTGTGCAATTTCCCTGAAGGGAAGTATTATTCTATCCCATCCTATCCTATCCCACTGTATTTTTAAAGGGAATGTGGAATTAAATTCTCTGTGAACTGCTTTTTGTCTTGTATGGATTGCAGACTTGTCTTTGTTGTTTCTATATTTTTAATGAAATCCTAAATCAATAAAAATATGTGGTTTGTTTAGACACAGACAGATACAATACTATAAAAGTATTTACTCCCTTAGACTTTTTCATGTTTTATTGTTTTAAATACTTGAAAGAGATTTACTTGGACTTTTTTGACACTACTCAACAGAAAAACACCCTTTAATGTTAAAGAGAAAACACATTTCTCCAGATCAGTTCTGTATTAATTACAAACTTAAAGCACAAAACAACGAAGTACGTAAGTATTCACCCCTTTACTAAAACACACCTAAATCATCTGTGGTATAATGAATAGTTTTAGATGTCGGTTACAATGTAATTGTAAAAGAGTAAAACATGAATAAGACCGAGAGGGGTGAAATCTTTTTATAGGTACTGTTAATACATAGAGTGATACATAGATAGAGCTGTATTAATCTCAGTGGAAATTGCACACATTTAATAAATACATGAGTCATGTAACACTGCATTTGCCACTGAAATGGCACTCATATATATGAAATTATAGAGCCAGAAATGTCATTATAGTTAAGCACACTTTCATAACCTGTTTTCTTAAATTAGACTTCTGTTTAGCAGCATTTCCACCAAAGGCAACTTGTGAGGGCCAGTATTAATAATCTGTAAAGTCAAGTCACCTGCATGAATCCATCGGCTTGAGTGTTTAGTAAATTGCGTCTAGTGTGAATCAAGAGCGAGCCACGAGACTGCTGTTACAAGATAGCTTGTGTGCTTTGAAGGGGTGTGCTGGACTGAAAGGTTGAAGGGTCCTCTTTCAGCACCGCCATTCACTCCCCTGTGGATCGGCTAGCTCGACTCCTGGGGCTGCGCTGCAGATGGCAATATCGCGGAGGCTCTTAGCGTTCCTTTTCACACTCGTTACATTGACAAGCAGCACTTGGAGTGTCCCCTTCATGGGTGCATTCGAAGCATTGCGGTTCTGACTGTGTCTACTCAGGTGACAGACGACTGAAATCTTTGAAAGGAGCGGTGTCATCTCCCTCTCCGTGTGCGTATGTCTGAAAACTTTGCAGCATGCAGCAAACCTTGCGACCAGTTTATTGGGAGATGCTTGGTGTCAAACCGGCACGTGCGATTTTAACATGTAAACTTTTTCCACCGCAGTCTTTGGTTTTTTTTTTTGTCTTAGTTTATTCAGCCTTCTTTGTTGTCAGACAGACAGGTTTCACACTTTAAGACGCTTGAGAGAAAAATGTCATCCGACTGAATAAACAAAAATAATAACGCGTACTTCATTCCTTTTGTGTTTTTGCACACCCTGATTCGGAACGCAGGTTTGCTCTGCTTTTAGTTCAAGCGCAACACCTGTAATAGGTGAGCGAAAGGTTTAAACCAAGAACGTAGGATGAAAATATTTCTAAAACAGCAAAGTTTTGGAATACTGACAGAATTGTCCCACGTTCAAAGAAAAGAATGTGAAAATACTACTGTTTTTGCAAACAGGAATTAACAGTGAATGTGAAAATTGACTGTAAATCTAAGTTATATACGGCTTCAAGGTGAATTTATGAATGTATGTTTTGAACTGTATGGATCTAATATTTTACCATTGTACAAAACTTGCAAAATTTGCCATCTAATATTAGCTTCAGTTCAAAACTGAGGCATGTCTCCAGCTGCAGAAAGGGAAGCGAAATTGCTGCCCACCTATGTGTGGACTGTTCATTGGGGCAGGTGTATAAATAGAGAGATGAAGGCAGACATTTTGAGCTGACTGCGCTACATGCTTTTATGTGCTAGACGTCGGTAAGGGTTTTCCTCTTTCAGCCAATTTCTGAGTGCAACCCTAGATTTTACATCCTGAACACACACATTATGCATTGCTATTTTCGGTCCCAGCGTAAATTTTATTTTTTCTAATTGCACAAAGCAACTCACAGCCCTGGAAATAAAACCTTTTTTTTCTCAACTGGATTCATGTGCCACTTCAGAAAAGAATATATAGATATAATGAAGTTATAGATGCCTGGTGGTTTCTTGAAATAACGTTGCTGTTTACCTTTCTCCGCTCCAGCAAAACACATCATGACTTAAATTTCTTTTTTCTTTTCTCTAAATTTCTTCATCCACTGTTTTGCTTTAGCCTGAGATGTGCTGTTCATCTCGTTGTTTGTCCTCCAATTCATCTCTTGCAGCGGAACTGTGAGGTGGCCACCGTCGAGAAGTTCCCCTCCTCCTCCTCCTCCCGCTCCCGATCACAGTGCAGCCTCCGTCCATCCAGGGTCCTGTCATTGTTTCACAGACGTGCAACCAGGTACAGTGTTGCTTTTGTTCTGGCCATTCACTGAGCCGAACGAATGTCGTTGCGGAGCCAGGGCTGAGTGCTAGTCTTTCAAGGGCTTTTGTCCTGCCTCTTACCAGCCTCCCTAGCCTCCTTTTTTGACAGTCTGCTGCATCAGAGAATGCTGAGGACATTTAAAAGCTGAAACTACTTGTCAACTGTCTGAACAGCAGGTCTGGAGTCTTCTGTGGTTGCTCCTGCTGTTTGTTGTATGGTAACGCAAGCATTTTTCTGACTCATTAGAATTTTTTTTTTTTTTTGCTGTTTTGACTTAGCTGTTTTGTTCTGCTTTTTTCTTTAAATTCCACGGTTTTATTTGAGGCTTTGGTATCAAAAAGCAGGGCATTTGGTTGAAAAGAAGGAGTTAACACTTGCGAGTGGGTCATTGTCACAAGAAATGTCCTACAGAATTAACTAAGGTGTTCAACCTCATAATGCTCATCATAGTGCTTTGGGTTCATACTAACGAATGGAACAATCTCAAAGTTTTAATCAACACACATAATTAGTTCTGGGATAATCTGCTTCCCACTGGATATGAAACATTGTGACAACCTTCCACTTTAGGTTGGTTCAGTTGATCCCCAGTTGTGTTTTGCATCAAGTTCTGTATTGGACCAGTGAATATATTTTCAGCGTGGGTGTAAAGTGATTATATTGCAGCATAACTCTGCAACATTTACATTATAAAATTATGATTAATTATCCATGATACACAATGTGAGTACTTTCTTAGTTTTGCATGTTTTTTTTCTGCTTTGGTTTGCATCTAATGACACAGTCACATGTCATTGCTGAATTGCTTTTGGGACAATTTCTGATCTTCAAGAGGCCATGTATTATAAGCAACAAACTAATCACTCAAAATCAAGGTAACATCATGACTATAATTCAGCATATTATAATTTCTCTGCTTTGTCTGATAAAGATATGCACATAAAGAAACATAAGAAATAGTAAACTACTGAATCTGCATGGTGATTGGAACCCTCTTCCAAGCTACAACATGGGCAATTTTACGGGCAGGCATTACTCGTGGCACACCTACGTGACAGAAAATCTGAGTCTATGTATTAATGTTGATAAAAACACTGGATAAATGGGACTTCTCTGATTTGCAATGGAACAATGACAGGCCTCACTCAAGTCTCAGGTGTCCTGCTCATTTCAACAGCTGTTCTGAATTTTCTTGTAGGGAGCCCCTCACTGGTAGAGATGGTAGCATAGTGGTTAGAGTTGCTACCTTTAGATCTAAAGGTCACAGGTTTGATCCCCACCTGTGGTGGTACTACCCTTGAGCAAAGTACTTACCTTAAAAAATTGCACCAGTGAAATTACCCTGCTATATAAATGGGTAAATAATTGTGACCTTAATAATGTAAGTCACTTTAGAAAAAAGCATCAGCCTAATAAATAAATGTAAGACAGCAAACACATGAATGCAACAGGTGAGAATCTGCCATATTTAAAATGAAACAATTAGCCTAGGTGTTGAACTGAAGTAATGTGTGGGACTTCACTGTTAAGTTGTTGAGAAACCTGACAGCATTAAACACTATGTGGAGCAAATGAAATGTTATGGAAATGACAATGGCTCCATCAAAATCCACCATAAATCCAGAAACTTGAAAGTGGCAGAAAAAGAGCACCAGAAGGCAGACAGAAAAGGTTAATGTTTATGAATTGCTCTTTCAGGGTTGTTTCATTTATGGATACTCCATCATCTTTGGCTCTAACACAGTAACACTATATATAAAACACATCTAACCAACAGCGTAATTCAAATCATACAGTATGTGGATAAAGGCAGCTCATTTCATAAAACAAAGATTAACATATGCAATGTATCACTGTTTTGCAGTTTTGTCTCATCTGAGCCTTACTCAAAAAAGTGTCCCTGTGGCAATAGTTCTGGAGGGCAGCCTCTTTTTTCAGTAAGGAATCCAGTATGAAAGCTCTGTAAGCAGGAACTGTTATGCTCAGTGGCAAAAAAAAGTAAAATAATTTTTTAAAAAATAGTAGTAATAGTATACAATGGAGCTATACCTTTCTGAGACCCAGTCATTTATTTTTGTCCACTCTTGAGGACATATAGCTATATCTCCAAAACTGCACATGCTAAAATGCTGAGTCCTGATGCACCTTATAAAGGACATTCAATTCTTTTAAACAGTACCTCATATTTTTTACTGAAAATCAAGAGGACTCACAAATATTGGGTAAGGGGGGGGGGGGGGGGGGGGGGGGGGCAGAAATCTGGCTTGATTTAACACTGGGGAACATATTCCTCCTTATTATGCCTATGCTTAAGCTAGCATCAGATATTTTAAGTGTTATTATTCCATGTACTGTTTTGTATAATTGTACACTGCTTTTGTTCTTAATACAATAATTGCTGTAAGATTCGTTGCCTTTCCATTGCAATCCCAGTATGGTCAAGCAGAACATGTTGCCTGGTTGAATACAATGATACTTGTTTGTGTGTTATATTGGTAGAGATCATGTCATACTGCTAAATTTGCTAAAGTTAACTCAGTTTCCTACAGCAATGAGCTAAATGGGATCATCACTTTGGATCTTAAGTAAGCATCTAAATCCAGTTAAAATTATCAGAATTAACTGTATGTATTTCTATTTGCCAGCTTATTTTCTACAGGTGCAAAGAATACAATAATGATTCAGACTTATAATGCCATAAAATCTAGAACACTTTAACAAGAACTGAGTCAAATTATGTGAAAGAACTCAGGATGATAGACTGAAGTCCCCATAAAGCAGGATCAGAATTTTTCCAAACTGTATGAAAACATAACATTAAAATGCAATTAGAATCCATATTATTTAGATAGTACATCTTTGCCCATAAACTATCATCAAATGTGTGATGTCAACTTTGTCTTTTTCATCAAGATTTCTTTAAGCACTAATACAAAGAGGCAAGTTAAATATTAATCTATAATAGATCAATTCAAATGACCTCTTGAAGGGGGTGCGGTGGCGCAGTGGGTTGAACCACAGTCCTGCTCTCCGGTGGGTCTGGGGTTCGAGTCCTGCTTGGGGTGCCTTGCGACAGACTGGCGTCCCGTCCTGGGTGTGTCCCCTCCCCCTCTGGCCTTACGCCCTGTGTTACTGGGTAGGCTCCGGTTCCCTGTGACCCCGTATGGGACGAGCGGTTCTGAAAATGTGTGTGTGTGTGTGTGTGACCTCTTGATAAGCAAACCTAATTCTAAGCATGTGAAATGATAACATAGATTGCTACGTTCAGCTACTCATTATTTATATCTGAATTCTTAATTATCTCTTTAATATTGATTATATTAACATACCAGCATTACAACTTGATCCTATTGTTGCAGGGTTGCACTAATCTGAATTGGAGCAATACTGGCCAGTTCTAATTTGCTATTTTGGATAAAATGCACTGCACTGGGCCGAAACTAAAGTCAGAGGAATATATTCAGCCAAGAGTAGCTTTCAAGAAGAAAGATTGTACTTGAAATTTCACATGCATGACAGTTTTGCATAGCATCATATCTGTGGGGCACTTGGTAGCGTAGTGGTTAGCGCTGCTACCTTTAGATCCAAACGTTTGTTTCCCACCTCTACCTGTAGTACCCTTGAGCAAACATACTTCCCCTGAAGTGCTCCAGTAAAATGACCCAGCTGTATGAATGGGTAAATAACTTAACACAGTAAGCTGCTTTGGAAGACAGTGTCAGTTGAATGTGTATAAAACAATATTCTATTGCTGTGACTACCAACCACAGGTTTATTTCCACATTGCTCACTTGCATTCATTTTTAGTGTGTTCATCTTAGAGAAGAAAAGAAACAATGTGTTAGTTAACAGAGACAGTATTCCCTGCCCTTAGGACAAAAGAATATGCTGTTTTGTTCATAAAACTAAGAACAATTTATATACTGTGAGATACTGTTCACCCATAAAAAAGTATTGACTGAAAGGCATGTGTTTTCCCCTCTAGTGCGAGTGCAATTGAGGATTATGTCATTGTGCAATGAGCCACAGTTCCAGCTAAATGACCCCACTGTCAGAGATGTAAAAAGGTGAAGAGGCAACTCAACAAATACCCCACCAACAAATCGTCTTCAGACCATATATTCGAAGGTTAATCTTTTTTGTGACAGACCAGAACCCTTGATGAATCAGAAGTATTAAGCTAATCTAGGATAATACAGTTTTTTTTTTGATAAGCACTATTGCTGATGCTGCTGCCGCTGCTGCTGCATCCCTGCCCCATTGCAGATCCATGCACTGGGATTCATTTGAAATACAATTTGTATTCAGATTGCAGTAACGACCAGAGTAATTGACATATGTAGCATTTAAATAGATTGCCTGCACCCCAGTTTGTGATTTGCCAATAATGTCATGTCTACAGTAAAATCGTGAATAAATGTCATTCATATTATTCTGTTTAAATCAACTTACCGTGCTCTATTCAGGAGATTTCAGCAGTTTTATATTCTGGCCTGTACCCAACAACCAAAAATAGAGAAGAGATGAAGACATATGACACAGGATTCCTTTGCCTTTTGATGTCGAAGCATACTCTTGGCAGATTTATTCTTCAAGCTTCCTTAAAGTGCTCTTTTTGGGATTTTGTTGTCAGGCTCCAAAACATGGCATGTTAAAGTTGATAAAAACAGAAGAGAAACAGGGGTTCTGAGGACAATGTTATTGAGGCCCTGTATTCTGCAATAGCTGCGGTACAACTGTTCTTTCTGTATCATCAAAAGTATTGAAATATAGATCAGCACAGGAAAAAAGTACCAGGCAGCAATACTAACCATGGGGCACATGGCTTGTAGATCCACATTCATTCTTGGAGCTAATCCTGCCAGGGTAGAGTTTCATACTGGAACAGATTGAGACATGACCATCTTGCCGATGCGCTGGAACAATAACACATCAGGTGGAGCTGTCAGAAATTATATATATATATATATATATATATAGATAGAGAGATATATAATTTTGTAAGGCAAATTGTGAAATTGAACCTTTTTCAAGGTATCTTTCAGAATCTTCTCGAAAAGTTAGATACATTTAGATACACAGTTCCACATGAATGTCCCATATGATGTTAGGGCAGGGTTGTCTCCCAGTGTGTATTGTTCTAATACCTGTATTTTTTAGATTGTTCTAATAACATTCTCCCCAATGATCAGTCATGAAAATGTGCACTCCTTCCTCGACATCCCTAATGTCTAGAATCATAAGGCCAGTCATGTAGCCTAATATAAAAACCACTTTCAATATCTACATTTGCTCAAAGCTTTTTACCATTTGTTTTTGTTTATTTTCTTATATGGCTACATATTATTTCAAAGTAGCAAAATACATGTTGATGCATAATAATTATAAATGGAGTGAACTGTGCGCTGGTGGCGCAATGGTTGTATTATTGTGAATATTTTTGGATCACATCATCATCGCAGCCAAAACACAACGCTGCAGGAACCCTTACAGGCTGGAAAACTACGTAAAGAACATAAAATGTAGCTCTCTTCTTAACGAAAAACTTCACGGTATGAGTGTTTTGTCTGCAGACTGTTAAACTTTCAGTCATTTTCGAGTTACGGTCTGACTACGCATGTAGAGTCCAATGAATAAGAGCACAAGCCTCGTCTTCATATCATAATTCCTTTTTATTTCAGCCTAATATTAATGTGGCCCTAAGCAGTGGCGCAGCGCTTAGAGAACTGCTTGCTTTGCCATGTTGAAGGTCTTGGGTTTGAATCCCACTCCTCATGCTGTGGTGCCCTTGATCAATAGAGCTACCCGAAACGATACCTTAAGTAAGAATTTTTTATTAAATTGACAATCTAACATTGTGAGTCAGCTGAAATAAAGAAAAACATTGCAACAATTTGCAGGGGAGAGGAGTAGTCAAGTCGTCTTCATTACTTTTAGAAGTCCAAGCTGCGCAGGTAAAAGACACTGTTTTACGCACTGCAGAGCCACCGACCTCTGCGTCGCCACATGGGCTAAATCATCTGCGTTACAATCCTTGGTTTTCAGAATTTGAAAATATAATTATGCCACTTGAGTGAAACGAGCCGATCGTATAAGTGGGGGGGGGAAACATACCGTTATTATTTCTCGATTCGATCGATTTTTACGGTAAACGTCACGAAAATTCGGTCGTAAAGGTTAATAAACTGGGTTACACGTTAAATTTCTCAGTGTGTTGCTTTACGTCTTCTTTTTTCTTTATTTCGGTGCTTTCGAAAGTGTGTTATTTAAATTGATATTTCAGTCCCCAGGCAGACCGGTGAGGGGAGGCTGTCACTCACATAGAGCCGACGCCTGTGTGCAACTTTGCTGTAAATCATGTTCCCTGCAGCGGAAAAGTTGGAAAAATTGCCGGACGTATGAAGTTTATTTTTAATCCAGAAATCCAGAGCATGTGCAGATCCATCTTTTTAGGGACATGTACAATTAAACAGAACGTCCAGCGGCGTCCGCGGCAAATATACGGATGCATCGATAACCGTTGTCTGTACATTAATTAATAATTATTGTCTGTACACTTTCTTACTTTTACTTTGAGGGTTTCAGTCTTTCAGATCTCCTCCTAGCTTTATTCATTTTTGTACATTAAATTATATATGTATGTATATATATATATATCAAAAATTGGAATCATTCCAGAGTGTCATTTTATATTGCTGGTAAAACATGCATCCGTGACAAACTACCAATCAATAAACTTTCCTTATTATGAAAGTAATAATCACCGGTTGTGTCACTGCATGCAGACGTTGCTGAAGTGCAGATATACTCCTGCATTAAAATAAATGTCATTTTTGCACACATGCAAGGAAAGATTATGAAGCGCTTTATTATTGTGCTATTTTAACGCCTGTTGAATGACTGTTTATTTAGTTACGATCTGCAGCGTTTCCTACGCGGCAAAATGACGATCAGAAATATTATTAATTATCTGATATTAGCACTCATGGACACGATAAATTTATTCGAACTATTGGCACATGCAATTTTATTTCCGTACAACGTATTCAAGCTACATTGTTTAAACATTAGAACTGTTTTACGGTGTTTTTTATGACACTCCCGAGATTGATGTTTTCGATTTTACTTCTACCGTAAACCATTCAACTTAAAACTACAATAAAGTTACGCGGCAGCGCCGCACTTCGCCCCGACTCTTAAAACACTTTTAAAAAAGACCGAATCTGACAGACTCCGCTTTTTGTGGAGAATTGCTCTCGAAAGTGAGACATTTTACTAGTTAACTAGTCCTGCTCTCACTGGATTTGGTCCTCTAAGACATGACATGTCCCAGAAAAGACACGAAAATCGGACACATGATTCAAAGACCACGGTACAATCATTTCTCTTTACTTCAGCAAACAGATACATGAAAAGTGGCACGTCTCTCGACAATAAATAATAAATTATATTCTTCGTAGAACAAGAAACAGAAAAGAAAAACATTTTGTTTCCAGAGCTAATAACTGGTTTCTTTATAACCAATAACTATACACATCTTTGGGAAAAAAATGTTCTTGGACGGACAGACAAACTCACACACGAATATTCCCACGAAGCTTGTGGCAAAATTAGAGGTATACCGTGTTGCAACGTTAGTACTTGGGCTTTTAAGGAGGTCATTGGACAAAGTTGCACAAACATCATGGCCAATCCCCCTCGAGTGGTTCGTTTTGTGGTTTTCAATTTTCAAGAAAAGCACATCAATGGTTAAATCTCAATTCTTTTCAGATTTTGCAGTCTCTGATATCATCCCTTTTCAGTTTTTCTGGCTTTGATTTTCTTCCAGGTCCGCCTCTTTGCTGGAACACAAGCATTTGCTATGCTTTTTGTGTTTTTCTGTCTTATTTTGGCAAGCTTTTTACCTTAGCTCCAACAGGCAGCACCATTTCAGCATGATCGGGTCTATCCGCGTGAAACTGTAATGCAGGTAACGCAGTCCCAACATTTACATCATGGATATCTTCCAGGTTATTCTGCAATGCTTCTCAGGTATATGCAGAAGGTTCTCAGCTTCTTGGTAATTCCCATGATTGTCTTCACAGTGTACAAACACAACCAGGGGGGTTGTTTAAATAAAGAGGCTTCGTGCAGTTGAGAGGAGGGTACATTTTGGATGGAGAAACCAGTGCACAAACTGTTTGGTTCCTTCTTTCTGACAGCTGTTGCTTTCAGGCATCTGAACTATGAAATTGTCCTTTCCACTCATGCCTCTATAGGACTTGCTACCATGCTGTTTGGAGTATCTGGCAGCTGAGAGGACATTGATGCAACTTCACTCCCAGTCGAATTTGAACCCGGTCCTCCTTCTGAAAAATTGACCTGGAAAGAAACAGAAATCCTGATTAAATCTTCCACAAAAAAAGCAATGCTGCACAGACATATGACACACAGACAGCTGTAGTGACTGTAACTCAATGTTTTTCTTATTGTGTGAGAATCCACATTTATTCCTATTTTAAGTCTGAATCAACTGGGGGGAAAAAAATTAAATAAAAAAGTAGCCTGTGAGATAAATGTCAGCATCCCGTACCTAATACTGACAGTTTAGATGACACCAATTTACAAATGAAGAAGTCTCTCTCATGTCCTCATGTTGCATGGATTCGAGAATCCGCATGAATGCTTTGGAAACTCTAACAACGTAAAAATATTTTAAAATAACATATAAATGACTGTCTACAGTACACAGCAAGAAGTATTAACACCTCTTAGTGGGATGTGGGTAAAGCTCAAAAACACACTTCACATAGCTTCACTACTTTGTTTATCACTGTGTTTGGCATTTGTTAGAAGCCATGTGCTTTTTTGGGTGATAAGGAGGGAGGTGCCTGGCACTGGTGCAGTGTGACAATATGAACAGTGCATGCTTTGTGCTGGCCACGGGCACTCACTAGTTGCTGAAACGCAGGCTGGTCTATGTCACTCTGCAGTGCAAAGTCACTCAGTACTTTCCAAGGCGGCTGGTAACTCTGCACTTCCACTGGGTTAGCCTGCAGGCCGCCGTCGTGTCTCTCCGGACTTGCGGCCACCATGGGGGTGCCTGTCATCCCCTGAATATTCTGAAGATAATCCCAAAACTCAAATTACCACACTTGTTTATGACATATCCAAGGTCATCGTCTACCTCTGTACAAAAATGCATTTTGACTTGCCGTTGTAATATACGCATCGGGTATAACATCTCGTCCTGTGTATCTTGAATGGACGTATTGGAATACATACAAAAACTTATTTAAAAAATCTTTGCATTCTAAAGTGCTTGAAAGGTGGCATTTAGAGGGATGGGACAAAACTTTATTCATGTTTCAAGAGTTTTTAAAAATTCACTTGTGAATAAAAATAACCAATGTATTAAAACTATGCACTCTGCCCGTGTTTCTTCACTTCAAGTTGAAGACAGTGATTTATTTAATTACAAATTCCCATTGCAGGGAGCATTTCAATTATTAGTACCCAGTGAAACAGCCTCTGTAAGAGACTTTCCAACCTTACCCAACTCACACTATACAAAACAAGTGTTACTTCCAGTTTTGCTCTTAGCCTCAGATTTATTTTTCTTTCTTTCTCATAATCCGCCAGCTCCCTTCATCAGAACACTGAGGCGTGAGGCTCCTTACCGTTTTGTCATTAGGTTGCTGCTGTTGCAGCTGCTTCATCAGAATGCTCCTCTTCTTGTCCTTACACCGTTTATTCTGAAACCAGACGCGTATAACTCGAGGACTCAAGCCCGTCATTTCCACCAGCTGCTCCTTCATCAGGGCGTCCGGTCGCGGGTTTGCGTTGTAGCAGGTCCTCAAGGTGTGGAGCTGCTTCTCGTTGAGGACTGTCCGTACGCGGGTTGTCTTCTCAGGCTGCTTGTGAACGTGTGGTCGAAGTGCAGGTTGCCTGGCCGATACGGGCTCTGCTGCAAATGAACGGTAGGAGCGAGATGGGTGAACAAATGAGACCACCAAACAAAGCACGTAAAGAGTGTGTAAAAGTGTGTTAGTTGCTCGACTCTTCAATCAGACGTCAATGCAAAGCCATGCTTCATATAATATCTTTAAAGGTCCGTGAGACATTATCATAGAGACAAGAGGCAAAATTAGAAACAGTGAAAAAAAATGACAAGGCACCACCACAGCTTTGGAAGTCGCTGTGAATGGCCTCAAAAAGATAACCTTTTGCAGTGTAAACGGTGTTAAATGCAACACTTTTCTATTTTTGTCACTCTCCCAGCACTCACAGTGATTTGGTCTGTGAAAATGGGGACGCATTGCATCATATTAATAATATGCTCTTATTTTTCAGCATTTACAGCAGAAGCTAGTGATCATTTAGAGAAACTATCATTTCTTGGATGTAACTGAAAATGAGCACAATTATCTACCAGGCAGCACAGAGAAACGTGTTATTTCATGTTTTTAAGCATTTAGTCAAAAGTCCGCTTTATTATCCAACAGTAACGCAACTGCATATTTAAGATATCCACCACATTTTCTGTTCTGTCTAGCTTTCTGTTATTACTGGTAATAACAATGAAATAATGGAATAATTTATTAATTTAACATTTTTTCGCACACAATTTCGCTCATTGAATTATTGCTACATGGACATGGTTCCATCACGGGAATTACAATACATTAATCAGTAGAGCAAACTCGTTAACTTAAAAACAGAGAACGTTAAGAACAAAAACAAAAAAGCGGCCGACTCAAATTCAAAAAAAAAAAATGAAAATCTGAAACTGTCATTGCGGTAGCTGTCACCGCATTTCCGCTACTTATTATATTATTAATAAACTTTCATAAGTTTACATATTCCTGAAATGAATATTCTACAAGATTACCTACTTGCTTGCATTTTATCACGGCATCTTGCCGATGAAATAAATATTAATAAATAGAAAAGCAAGGGACATGATTAATTTCAACTGCTGCACTGCAGTGGTGCGCTTAGGTCCTGCGCTTCGCTGCGCCTGGGGCTCGCAGACGGCGTTCCAGAGGAGCTCGCGACCTACCCGCCATCTGTAAGGGCCTCGCGGGGTGCAGGGGGCTAAGCGGGTCCCCGGGACCCACGGCCGCGCGCTCCACCACGCTGTGGTCGGCCCGGCAGAAGAGGCCGTCCTCCCTGAGCGCGAACTCGTCCCCGGGGATGAGCTGGCGGCTGCACGCGACGCACCGGAAGCACTCGATGTGGTACACCTTGGCGCGCGCCCGCATCACGAAGTCGTTCTTGCTGAAGCCAATGTTGCACTTGGCGCATTTTATCCCGTACAACCTGGGAGACAAACGGCCGGAAAAGGACAGGAACACGTCGGAATGTGCTCAGAACAAAATGTATCCGTTTACAACTCTATTCACGATTCTTCAAAGAGTCAGAAAATATAGCAGAAATAGTGGAAAGGGAACATCTGAGTGTGTGACTGAAGGCTTGAAGGACCGCGCTAAAACGAGGCAACACGGTGACGAATATCTCTGAATATTCCCTCGACTTTTTTTTACGGTTACCGGTAAGATGAATCGTCTGATATAAAATTAAATTATTAATTATCCTTTATCAGTAGCAGAGCTGTCTTGGTTAATAACAATCTCTTTCAGAATGTAGCAAAATATTATAGGAATATAATGTTTCTATCAGGCTTCTTGTCATGACATGGGATGTGCTTCTTTTACAAGCATGTTAAATATTTATAAAATATGTACTACTTTTTTTAACTTTGATTCAATATGATATGAAGCCCTGATTTTATTCATTATGGTTCAGTTCAGAAGAGAATGTAAAAGAGAAAGACTGAAATGCGAGGTGTAAAATAAAATAGTGTAAGTATACTGTAGGAGACTATTCAATGGGCAGAATATGAATATCTAGATAATTTTACAGATATGCGCCTTATAGGTTAATATCATAAAAGAATAACTGAGAAAATAAATTGCGCCCATACATAATAAATATATATAAATAATAATAAATATAAATAATAAATATATATAGCTATTATGTATATTATAGTATGGCTATTATATATGCATATATATACAGAATAACAAACATTAAAATACTTAGTGACCGAGAAATAACATGTGCAGAAAACATTTCAAATAAATAGAACGTAACAAAATTTTTTTCACAAATGGTCATGTGATTCCTAAATCTGAAAGGATGTAAACATGCATTAATGCAGGATACAATTCAGCTTCTTTTAGTCGAGGCTATTCTGTGGGACTAAATATTGTTGTTCTGCCTTCTTGTGAAATTGTGCAGCCTTTTCTTATTTTAACGTTGTCAAAGAGTAAATATTTACATATGACAAACTCTGAAATAGCTGTGTAAACACTGTCTTACTCGCTAGGCTTTATGAAGAGACTTAATCGATAGAAAAAGAAAAAAAAAAAAAAAACGTGTGTCATTTTCTGTAAGAGTGAATTTTCGACTTAAAAGCGTAAAACAAATGCAGAAATCAGTGTTTCCGAAAGGTATGTTCACTTTGATAGTCGTCTAAACTTGTCAGACAGGAGATGCCCGGTGCTGAACCCTCAACCTACCGGATGTAGTCTCTCTTGCAGTAAGTCTTGCCGTCTCTCACGAAGCAGGTACACGACTCGTCCAGGTACTGGTTACACTCCGCACATTTCAAACACGCCGCGTGCCATTCCAGGTCGGGAGAAACCCGCAAGATGTACTGGTCGTGGATCTGATTCCCGCAGCCCACGCACAGCGAAATGAGCCGTTTTTCTTGACACAAAGAATAAAATATCGACACATGTTAAACTTCTTGTAAAACGTGAGTTCTAAAGAAAGAGTCACTTTAATTTAAACACGTGGAGCGCTTATGTTAAGGAATACTGGCTTATTGTCAAACGAACCCAAACTACTGGCACCAAAGCACGAACAAACATTTAAAAATCCTATTAGTACGAATTTGCAGCAACACGACAACGGCGCAGAGATTAAATACATTTTTAGACAGCTACGGAGTACATCACGATGGAACAAGCGATTAATTTTATAGCAAATGCAAATCAGCGCTAATTTGCCTTTACTTTCTATGTCTAGGAAAATATCATTGTGGTGCCCATGTAAGACATGCTCTGCTTTGCCACGTGAAGGTTCTTAGTTCGAATCCCACTCCTGCTGGGAAGTACTCCTGAACCAGGTACTTATCATAAATTGGTAAGTACACCGTGCTCTATAAATGAGTAAATCATTGTAAATGTCTGTCGGACTGTCATTGTGTGTCACCTTGGACAAAAGCGTTAACTAAACAAATGTTTAATAACATCATATAATAATAATAATAATAATTAGTGCAATAACTTGTAATAAGTGTGATAATAATAACAATATACCAACAAGCTAGAATAGATGGCAGACCTCAGTTTAAGGCTCAAAACATTGCTCTCATAACAAAACTATGTTCCAAAAAGCTCCAAAAATGCAGACGACTTCTCTAGAATGAAGGGAAATCCACTAAAAAATGTTGTAACTTTGCACTTACTTTTCGGTGGATCCCCCATGTCTCCCATGTCAAGGTAGTAAGGTGGTGTTAGGTCCACTTTTAGGAACGAAATGCCGCCGTTTTATGGTAGAAAATGATGTTTATCGGAGACAGTGGAGCGGTTGGTTTGACAGGCGGTGCGGGTGATGCGCTGAACGCGCGCCGATCACGGTGGAGGTGCAGGGGACGCGCGCACGGCCGTTCCTATTCCCAATGCTGAGGAGGCAGCCGCGTCCTCGTCACTCAAACGCTCTTCGCTCACCCCGCTCGATCGCCATTGGTCCGACGTCGCGCGCGGACACATCACATTCACAACACGCTGATTGGCTGAGGAAGGACCGAGCAGCTGTTCCTGTTATCACGTTACAACTCCTGAAGTCCTTCACTCCGCTGCTCAGTGTCATCTTCTTCTTCTTTCTGTCTTTCAGGAGTGTGTTTTATCCTTTACATGTTGTAGTTCACTCCTTTTTTCCCGTGTTAGGAGGAAAACATAAACCACGTTATCTGTGAATTATGCTGAATTCTGTGTAGTTCATAGGCTGCTCTTTTTTTGTAGGTACGAGACGGCATGATGTGTATAGCTTGTGTATATACTAGTAGGCCTAAAGCAAAATTCATTACCATAAAATTTCACTGTTGGAATTAAAATACTTTTTGTCCGAGAGCGTTTTACCATTTTTTTTTTCTGCTGTGACCATTAATACAAGTTGTTAAGACAAGTTGCGGTTTAATACATTGAAGACACTTTCATCAAATAAAATAAGTATTTTTACTAAAATAAGATAGTAATCATCTGTAGAGATGGCCATAATAAAGTTTAATTAATTAAAGAGAATTAAGAGAATACATTTTAAATACGACGGTCTTATAACTGACCAGTCATGAATGTTTTTGTAAAACTACCCCCACCAATAGTTCCCCAGAATGCTGCAATATTTTGCTCACTTCGCTTATTAAAATTTACTTAACATTAGTTTTGCTGGAGAATGGTTTTAACCCACTTTCCGTTCTATTTCAAATGCTGAATAGTTCATTTCTGAACTAGAGTTACTTTCGTGGAAATTTCTTTTTCCCATCTTCACTTTAGGTATTATTAAACAAATAAGCGAAACCTTTGCGCTTAAAGTTTAAAGCAACGACGCCTCCAAACGCTTTAGCTTTGTAAACCGAGGGCAATTATACAGGAGGTAATTACAGATAATGACAGAGCCCGCGCGGCACGTGGCAGCGCGTGAAGCTCGAGCGCAGGACAGTGTGACTTCATAACCAAAGAGAGCGCGTGCAAGTGTGCAAGAAACGGCAAAATGCATCATTCTGAAGAACGACGTGGAGCCTGAAACATCCGTCATAACTTTTATTTATATATATATATTTATATATATAGAAGAAAATGTAATAATTCCATATGCAGAATCAAGTGTACGCGCTGCATCAGCAAAAAACAATAAACATGTTAAATCACAAGCATCACACAAAAATAATAACGAATAAATTGTTTGCAGAGATATGTGACACAAGCAGCTTGTGGTGCATCAATTCTTGGTCCGACTGGACACTAAAGCGTCCCCTCGTGGTTACAGAGTTACATTCGCTTTCACCAATCGACAAAGCGAGTGTAGGGTATTGTATCAACATATTACGTTCCAGTTATGTTTCCTTAATAAACAGAAACGTTTTTTGAAGATCTTATATAAATCTCTTCATGGTCACGTATTGCATTTTTCATGCGTCTCCTAGGCCTTAGGCTTAGACATGTAATTAAGTCATTCTTGCTGCTAAATTAAATCCAATGCCCATGAAGACTGCCATCATCTGTTCTTGTGCAGCAACCAAGTAATATACAAATGTGTAACGACAGCATAGAATATCAAAAATGCACCTCAGTACATCATTTAACTGAATAATTTTCAAAGTACACATAAAAGAAATGACATTCCAGTATGGTGAGTAGTATTCAAGATTGTTTTCATTCAGTTAGCTAATCCTTTTCTCAAAAGCAACTTATAATAATGTATCAGTTTTTATGAGAGCAATTTAGGCTATATATCTTCCTCAAGGGTACAACAGCAGGGGGGAATGATTTGAACAGAGGCAGCAATTGTAACTACTGTTCCACATCATTAGTTTGTTTCTTGTGTAAAACTTAGGAATTATTGTTTCATTCATATTCCCCAAGGAATGGAACAATTAGACACTTAAAGACAGGCAATTTACATGTGTTTTATTCTCCATCTTCTTGTTTCTGAACAATTGATCACTTAACAGTTTATTTATATTATTTCATTTCAAAATACATTGATTTAAAATTTAAATAGAAATAACCTTGTTATGGGGGGCGTGGTGGGGCAGCAGGCTTGGCCGGGTCCTGCTCTCTGGTGGGTCTGGGGTTCGAGTCCCACTTGGGGTGCCTTGTGACAGACTGGCGTCCCGTCCTGGGTGTATCCCCTCCCCCTCCAGCCTTCCGCTCTGTGTTGCTGGGTTAGGCTCCGGCTTGCAGCGACCCTGCTTGGGATGAGTGGCTTCAGCAAGTGTGTGTGTGTGTATGTATGTATGTATGTATGTATGTATGTAAAAAACCTTATTATAAATATTTCATTGTACATGGATGTTGTCTTAGCATGTCTTTCATAAGATCTTCCATGCTGGAGCCAGACGGATGCTACACCTTAAAATGTTAAACTGAGCAGTATTCCACCTGATTAATTTTGTACTCCCAATAGGCATAAATTTGTTGATTTAGTGGATGTTTCAATCAAAACACAAAAAGTTTATCTAGCTTTTGTGTTGTTCTGTTAGCTTTTGATTTTATTTGTTGAAACATTCAAAAGTTTTTCCACCATAGCCTTTGCTCTTCTCAAAGAGTGTGAGTGAAACTTCCTAGTTTTCACATGTCCCTGTTCATGTCTATAGGGTTATGTCTGCTTTCCTAACAGTCCAAACTTTTAAAAAGAACTTAATCAAAAATGTATAGGTTCAGTAAAACACACTCCAGGAATGAAGGATTGATTTAGATTTATTAATTTAGCTGATGCTTTTCTCCAAAGCAATTTGCAGTGTTTGTCTACCTACAGTTTTTTTACCCATTCATTCAGCTGGGTAATGTCACTGGAGAAATTTTAGGCTAAGTACATTGCTCAGGAGTACTACAGCCTGATGCAGGGATTGAAGCTACAGCCTTTGGGTCTAAAGGCAGCAGTGCTCACCACTATGCTACCAGCTTTTTATTTTTTGGATAAAAATATGGTCTACATTCATATTATGATACTATAGCCATTACAAAAATGACAGTTAGTCCTTTCTAAAAGCTTTTCCGTATTTGTTTGTATTTATCTCTTAATTATGCATGCACATAAGCCTTATCGTAAAACTGTAAAATGCCCTCCTATAGCTGGTGGGGACAGCTGGTAGTATAGTGATTAGTGCTACTACCTTTGGATGCAGAAGTCACAGGATTGATTCCCCCCCCTTCAGCTGTAGTACCCTTGAGCAAGGTATTTGCTCATTGTTGCTCCAGTAGAATAACCCAACTGTGTAAATGGGTAAATAATTGTAACCTTAACATTTGTATGTTACTTTGAAGAAAAGCATCAGGTAAATATAAGTCGCAAGACTTGATCAGTGTTCTTTAACTAATAATTAAGTTCTGTTTAAACCATGTTACTTTGTGAATTCTTAAAGGGAAGTGTATTCACTGTGGCTATTGTGACTATTTCTGTACAGTTTGCTTGTTGCCTCCTTATTTTTGTGCACTTTCAGTATCAGCCCTTTCACAAGGACATTAAACCTACACTCCTGTTTGTGTGCACTATTTGTTGTCTTGTGAATTCATAACTCATATACTGGTACTGAAACTTTATGTTACACCCTCTACGCTCCTAGACAACCTTTGGGGTCGTAACACCATGAGAGAGAAATCAAACAGCCACGTTTGTTTTTAGCACTTAGTTCATGTGACAAGCACAGCTAAGTCATACGTGCTCAGCCAACAGCTGACCCGGCCAGTGGTCAGAGCTCTCTGCTTATTATCTTTGTGTCAGAGCTATTACGCTATCTACTGCAAACATTCCCTTTAGCAGTCTCATACAGGCTTACAGGTATACTCAAGTCTATGCACATGTCAGCTGTCATATAGCTTATTTTTATGTTATTTACAATTCCATTTGGCTCTTAGCATGCCATTTAAATTAAATGTTCGTTGACGTCCTATTATGCTCAGCAGACCTCCGTTTTGCATGTTGTTTGGCTGTTTTCAGAAGCACGATCTTGAAGCGTTGCCTACGGTAAATACAAATCAAAGGTAGCTTCCAACTGCACTAATCTCTTGGCAAAAAAAATTTATTTATAACTATTCATGGTTTTGAAATGCCTTCAAGCATAAATCGCTTGTTTTATAAAATCACATAATTAGAGTTCATTGGAAGTCGCTTTGGAGAAAAGCATCTGCTAAATAAATAAATGTCAATGTAAAATAAAATCAGCTTTTTAAAGTTAGCCTCTTGTGGCATTGCAGAAAAATCTATGAGCTTCTAGAACCCTGTAATGGCCAAAAATCCCTCAACATTCATGTGTGACCTTTAAATCTATTGCAGTGAAATATAATCAAGGGGCAATTCAATCTACATAGTGTAAATAGTTAGCATTTTTGTCATGAGAGGCAGTTGGGTTGCTATATTGTTATATACTCATGCCATATAATTTATTACTGTGGACTGCCTTTCTCTGCAGATGAATTCTCGACAGAGAAAACTTGACTGGCTGGGGCCAATGTTTCTTTGGCACCCCAGTTGGGCAGGCAATAAAGTCTTCTCTCACCTCACCCCGATCCAATTAAAAGCAACAGTGTTGTTATGAAGAGGAAGCTGTTTGCCTCTGTTGGATGTTATGATTCACAATTCATGGTGAGGAGTGTGGTTCTCTTTCACACCCAGTGAGGCACAGTCTTCAGAGCACAGTGGGGTCCCCCCGTGGAGAGTGGCAAGAGCTGTTCTTGAGTCGCTTTGTCTGCTGCTCTCCATCACATTACCCAGATCTCTCAGGGCTAATGGCCCAAGCACAGTACCTCCACTCGGCAATCGGGTTTAGTAGCTGCATATGGAGCACTGCACTGTTGGTTCAAGCCTGACGTCGAAAGCCATGGTTCAACTAATTGTTTAAAGACATACCTTTATTAGCATGATTGAAAGAGCAGAACTTTGTTAAATATTTATCAATATACAGCTCAAATAGGCAGGAAATTTATAATAATCGGTAGTTGATAGCTTCAGTAGCTGCATCAAAAATGCTTTGTTCAAAAGTGTGCCATGTCAAAACACACACACACACACACACATTATCAGAACCGCTTGTCCCTTACAGGGTCACGGGGAACCGGAGCCTACCCGGCAACACAGGGCGTAAGGCCGGAGGGGGAAGGGGACACACCCAGGACGGGACGCCAGTCCGTCGCAAGGTACCCCAAGCGGGACCATGTCAAAACATTGCTACATTTTTTTCAGCAAATAAATTAGCAGATGTGTTTAGTCCTACCTAATGTTGTTAGGTAACAACATAGATAGTAGGTGTGTTTCACCCATTTAACATGTTTGTCAACAACCCAGTGATGCATTATTCAAGGTCATGTATCACTTGAGCTCATTTCACCTTTACTCATAAAATATCTGTCACATGTGTAGATTTCTTGTTCGTCCATAAAATCAGAGATAAATTAGGAGTAGGTGGCAATATTATCTACTGTTGTCTTTCATCTGCAGCCACGATCAGCCTACATGTAACATCAACAAGCCCCTCAAGACACAGCAGTAATCACTGACTGACCATGGAAGGAGTGTGTTGTGTGAGGAGAACTTGTGGGGTATCAGCAGCTTTAATGAATAGCACTTAATCCCACTGTTTCCTAATCTTATCTGCATGGTTTGCTTTGCACACACCAATATGCTCGCGCCACAGGTGTGGTGCCGAGTCACGGCATGATGCGCCAGCGATGGCTGCCCGTGTCCGCTCCTTCGCCCCCCACCCCACCTCCTCAGAGCCAATTTAAATTGTAGACCCGTTTGTTCAGCCATCAATCACAGCAACACTGTCCGGAATTATTACCCAAAAACAATCGTTCCCCCACACCTACACGCCCTCCCTCCCCACGCCACTTTAATTAACACAGACTGGAAGCTGTGGGGAAAACAGTGTTTTTTTTTCATGTCGAATTAATGGATGCAAGTAAAGGCCTGACTGATAAACAAGTAATCTACAAGTTGACCTCATGCACTGCTCTAGGAGGAATGGTCTAATGTGGTGCAAAATGATTAATAGCTGTGCTGACTTCATTTGAAGTAATTGTGCATTCCTTATGTAAGGGTAACTGGATTTGAGCATTATGAAGAATGCTAAACAAAATATTTAAAATGTGTTTTTAAAAGATACATACTTTAGAATTCTTCTATGTATGCTGTGTAGTACAAAGTTGTCCTTCAGATGTGTTTTAAATGATTTTTATTACTATTTGCATGTGTTATATGCAAGTCTCTCAATATGCCAAGATCTATTTTGTAATTTAAAATGTATATGAGCTGTGAAAATTAAGAATAAGCTGATACATGAAACAGGATCAAAAAGATTTTAATAAAATCATTCTTGCAAAGACTACATACTATGTACATGTATTGTATATTACTGCAAGGACATGTACATATAAACTAAACAGGTAAACTTTTGCTGAAATAAGGAGGTTCTCAGTGATGCTCTTGAAAGTAAAATTATGTCATCCTCTGTCCTGTGTGCCTGAAATAGTTTGAAACTTGCTATGAGACCCTGGTGATAGCTGATTATCCCTGCTTCCCCTAGTTAGAAAATTAGCAAATTAGCAAATTATTAAAAAATTAGCAAATTGGCAAATTAGCAAACATCTGATTTAAAATGAATGAATAGTGAAACTATTTGTGAGTAGCCCATTTTTATCTGAGGGTTTAATAAATTCCATTTATTGAAAAAGCTCAAATTTTCCTTGTCCTTTTTCAAAATAATAAACCATAAACCCAAAGAAATAATTCATATGTGTGATCCACTTATAAAACACCCATTCCATGGTAACTGAGGAGAACAAAAATTCTGGTTATTATGGTGGAAGACATTTTGCGAGCTGGAGAAGCTTACTTTTACTTTAGATCTGATTATTTTCTGACTAAGCCTGTGATATTAAAGGTTACATAGCTTCTTCTTTGGCAGCTACTAGCAGCTTTTCCCACTGCCTTGCTGTTGTAGTTGGTTTTCTGAAACTGAAAAATGTTTAAATTTTAACTTTCGGCTGTACTTTCTTTTGAATGGGAGACGGTGGTCAAATAGGAATGACAGACAACCAGAAAGCTTATGGGGGACTCAGGATGACTTCTCAGCATGTTGTGTGGTGTTTCATATTCGCAAAGGGTCAATTTCTGCTGCCTTGTCCCACTCAATGACATCTCATTTTCAACATCTCATCTGTGCCTCGTGGCTGGAGCGAACCACAGACCATATGGCCTTTGCGCCGGGACCACCTGAGGCCCTCATAATCACAGCAAAGAGCCACTTGACACCAGTCAAGCAGATGGTCTTCGCTGGCCTTCACTGGTGACGCCCTAACCCTGAGCTCCCGTCTGTAACTATTCAGATGGAGAGACCAAGGGAGTCCAGTGTTGTGTCAAAGGACATTCACACATGCTAAAAAGTACTACACAGGCCTGCAGATGTAGCCATGGGCGTCACTTAGGGAGGCTTTTAAAACCAGTTGCCTGAAGATAGTCTACACTGCAGAGCAGCCACTTCAGGTTATTACACTTGCAGCCCTTCAGATCGGCCAGTTTTCTATATAGATAGATAACATGCAACAACTCACTGGACAGCATATTCATACATATTCTTTCATTTGTATCAAGTTCTCTGAGTCTTTTCCCTAGCTTGCCTAGAATTAGCTGCTTTTCATTCTGAAAAGGGGGTGCGGTGGCGCAGTGGGTTGGACCACAGTCCTGCTCTCCAGTGTGTCTGGGGTTCGAGTCACGCTTGGGGTGCCTTGCGACGGACTGGTGTCCCGTCCTGGGTGTGTCCCCTCCCCCTCTGGCCTTACGCCCTGTGTTACTGGGTAGGCTCTGGTTCCCCATGACCCTGTGTGGGACAAGCGGTTCTGAAAATGTGATGTGCGTTCTGAAATCTAAATTTGTTTAATCTAAGTTGCTTTATATTATGAAATGTGCATATTTCCATTTGGAATGTATGCAGCAGTTTAGTTCTTTATTTAATGTTCTATATTAAATAAATTGTTTTATTAATCAAATGTCCAACTGTTCAATTATAAACCAGTAAATACCCTATTTATCACTGTAAAGATAACTAGTGTAGTAGTAAGAATCAACGCATTGCGATTATATGATATTAGTTTGAATCCCCACTGATGCTGCAGTACCCTTGAGCAAGGTACTTTGAATGTCTCCAGGAAAAATTATACCATTGTATAAATGGGTGAATAATTGAACAATATAAAAAATTGTACAGTAAAACTTTTTAGGCTGTTGGTCAAAGTCATCAGCTAGAGAAATAAAAATCAAATGTGAAATACTTGTAGCAACAAATCAAATTTTAAGATTTTCTGATGGCAAAGAAATGCAAATTTCTTAAACAGTCTGTTGGTTCTAATTGCTAGTTCATGTAACATATAAATCAGTGTTTTTTTGTTCCGACAAAACATTGACTTTAGACCAGGGCTGTACAGTTTCAGCCCTCAGGGCTACAACCTGGGGCATTTAGACTTACATTTCAATTAGTGACTGATTTACACGTGAAACACCAAAAAAGACTTGTTGTCCAGATTTACTCACACCATTGTATGCAGCTGTTAAACAAAAGCCACCAAACCCTGTGTCCCTTGAGGCCCAGAATTGCCCACCCCTGCCTTGCAGTGCAGTGTGTTATCCTTAACACAAAGATGATTTCTCAGTGCCCCCTAAATGAGACGTAAATTCCGCATCATAATTTGATAATAAGTTTTTCCCCTATTGCTTTATTCTTAGCCGTCCATCCTTTATTTTACCTTGAGCAGAGTTCTATTCTAATACAGTTCAGAAGGGAAGTTAGTTACAAACAAGAGTACATTCTATAAATGAAAAAGGCAGAAATGCTTTGGTGTTGAAAATGTTTTTTACTGTCAGTTTCTTATTTGTGAAATTTGAAAATAACGTTTACATGTGTGCATAAGTTTGTGGATGTATAAATACACATTTATGTACTGCATATGCATGAAAATACCAAAATGTACCTTGAAACACATATGAGTACACATCTTCCGAACCGCTTGTCCCATACGGGGTCACGGGGAACCGGAGCCTACCCGGCAACACAGGGCGTAAGGCCGGAGGGGGAGGGGACACACCCAGGACGGGACGCCAGTCCGTCGCAAGGCACCCCAAGCGGGACTCAAACCCCAGCCCCACTGGAGAATGGGACCTGGTCCAACCCACTGCGCCACCGTGCCCCCACTACCCATATGAGTATTTTTATGCATATATGTTTCCATCATTTCCGGTAGTGCCTAATTGAATGCTTCTGATCATCTCTGGATGAACATGGCACTTACTGACAGTAAGACAGTTTATAAATAGAGATGATAGCCTCTACCATTGTCAGGAAGAGAAAATGCTGTGAACTGCAGGGTCATTGTTCTCACTACAGTAAATGCAAGGCAATATCACTTGTTGTAGAGATTTGGATAACAGCTGGTTTTACTGCTGATTTGACCAGTGGAACATGAACCAGTCACCAAGAATAGACCCATGCTCTGAGCTATGCAGCCTCTGCAGTCCTTCTATTGGTGAAGAAGAGTTGACACCAGAGGCTGACATTGAACCATAATGTGACAGTTTCAGAAAGAGCTGCTGCAGATGAGAAAACATTTAACATTTCTTCGTTCACTTGGAACTGAAGGGGACAAGGATTCAGGTATGTGTTTCTATCAACCACTCAGCTCTATCTAAAATTGCTTTACCATCTGCCATGGAAAATTGGCAAATGCAATTAACTGTACTGGTAGATACTGATATGCATTTCTGACAAAGTTAACAAATGAAAAAAATATTCAATATTAACACAAAGTTTTGGCACTTTTATTTATTTGTTCAATGGCAGATTGTTAATTTTTTAAATGATCTCACAATTAGTCCTTTTGAAGCAAGGCACCGTGGAATGTGACGATTCACACGTTGAGGTTATCTGTTTTTTTTCTTTTTCGTGCTGGGTTCTATCTTTCATTTGCCATTAAACCACAAGCAAGGTTAGAGATTTGTGCCCCTGCATTCTATTTTAACTTTCTTATCACAGTTCTGCAGCCTGTCATTGTGACACACATACATACAGCAAATGCTAAAACTGACAAAGAGTTGTCACCAAAGCATGCAATGTTGTCTGTCTGCACTTGTGCACAACACACATTACATTTCTATTCAAATCTTAGCTTGTTTAAAACACTGTAACATACATGCATGGGTGTTTATTTCAATATTAATTTGAAAAGTTTTAAAGTTTGCTGTGAATTTGGATATCCAAAGGATGCTGACTAGTACAGGTTGAGCAACAAAAAATTGAACCAACACGTTAACGTAACAAGGTAATTTAGAATTGATGTCGTATTGAACCTGATAAACCCAATAACCCCAAAAACAGATTAAACTGCCCGTGTCAGCATTGATCTGGGGACCTGGTGAGCCACACTCTACATTTCCACCATCTCCATGGGAAACTAATTGCTCATGTGATCTCCTCCAAAGAGCAACTTTACATGAACATGGTAGTTCCTTCATTGCTACCTGTGATCAATATACAGTACAATGTGCACTGTGGACAATATTACACTTCTGGTGCATAGGAAATACATTAAATAATTTTCATCAGCGTTGTTAAGGACATAGATTTTGTTTATCAACACGTCAGAAAATGTAAAGTGGCTTTTTAAAGTAATGTAGTGCAGTACGTATCCTACAAAACAGTACAACATTACACACACACACACATTTTCAGAACCGCTTGTCCCGTACGGGGTCACGGGGAACCGGAGCCTACCCGGCAACACAGGGCGTAAGGCCTGAGGGGGAAGGGGACACACCCAGGACGGGACGCCAGTCCGTCGCAAGGTACCCCAAGCAGGACTCGAACCCCAGACCCACCGGGCAGCAGGACTGCGGTCCAACCCAGTAACAACATTATATTTACATAATATATTAATATAATATTTTGCACACCAAGTACAATGTTTTTTTAGGTATCAGTTAAGTAAAATTTGTGTAACTATGCATACCTCAGAATGTTTTGGATATTTGCTGTTGGTTTTCACCTTTGCAGTAAGTTTTTTGATGGCCATTATTTTGTTCATTAGCCGAATAGTCTGAGCGAATGTTGGGTAGTGTTCTATGTTGGGTACTTTCAGTACCTTCTTAAACTACAGTCTGTACATTGCTCGCCTTGGACATTCCATTTCACTTAATACCTGCTTATTTGTGGAGTGACATTTCAGGATAGCTCTGGGAACTCATGCTTTTACCATTGTAGGTTTTCAGTCATGCACCACATACCACTGGATGGTTCGTGAGGCCTACACTCTACACTTCACCCACACCCGTGACCCAAGGTGAGGGGAGGGCTGTTACTTAGGTAGGCAGTTATCAGTGGTCCTGTTGCATATGTTCACGCCTCATTCTCATTTGGTAAAAAGAAACCCCTGTCAGCTATTACTACAGTCGTTCACAATAAATAGAGGGGAAAGTAAGTGGCCCCTTTCAACCACCCGGGAATTCTGGGACTCAACCTTATGCATGCAATCTACCTTCAAACCCAAGACCCGGGGCACGGTATGTATTGCTGAGGTACAATCCTGGCAAAGAGGCATGTGGAGGCTGCCAATTCAGTTCAGTTTTTCCCTGTTCTAAGCTGATCGGGAGTGACATTGGGCAAGCAAGGACTTGCACTGCGAGAAAATCCTCACAGACCCCTGAGGCCTGTGGTCAGTAGCCTGTGTAGCTTAAACAGGCCCTGCCCTCAGCCAAAGTAGCCAAGCCACAGTTGAAGTTTTGCTTGTTCAGGAAAAAGCATCTCTTCTTTTCAGGTCTTCTCAAGTCTTATGCATGTACTGACTCTGAGGTTAGTCATTTATACCTCGCAACAGACTATCAAGCAATGCTCAGAGCATTCAAGTTGCGTCATTGCTGGGTCGATGCCCCAGCTGTCATGCCTCACCAGTTATCCCTTTTCAGACACTACATTGCAGAAAGGGTGTGATTGATTCAGATCCCATTCTGTTCAGATGAAGGCAGGGCACTGGTTTCCTCCTTATCACTGTAAATTCCTATTATGCTAGTTCCCAAATGGATTAGGCAGATGTAGCGCCTGAAGGGCAAGGTCAGTCCCATGACTTCATGCATCCTTGTTGGCATGCAGCCCCTAGTCCGAAAGGTAAAAGCTCAGTGCAGTGTATCAGCCATGCAGGGGACTGTCTTACATGTCCTGAGATGGTAAAATTGAAAATTATCTACAAATTATTATACATTATACATACTATATACTAATTATTCTTAAATGCACTGCAGTGGACTGGTCCAAGATGTGCCCTACACTGCTTCCTGGAAATGCATCGGACCACTGAGACCCTGCATTGGACAAAGGATTACTGGCAGTTGTAAGAAAAATCCTAAACATTGTACAAAACATATGCTTATTTGTACAGCTGCACTACGGATGGCTGATGATACCCCAACGTGACAACAGTGTTCATTCTCTGACATCAGCCGCAACAGTTACGCAGTCTTTCTTAGACTGTTTCCGAGTGCCATATCAAGCTGAAGAAAGTCTTCAAAGGAAAGCAGGCCTACTTTTGGCATCAGGTTAAAGACGCTGCAGTTCAATTGCAAACGGTTGGTTTTTGTAGTGCTTTGACAGGCAGGTATAAAAAAGCTGTGCAGGCTCAGCGGGCCACCGAGACCATGCAAAGGGAGTGCTATGTTTGTCTACTGGCGCCAAGCGCTGTTCAAGAAGCTTTCTGGGCTCGACGGAGCGTCTGTCGTGCTATTAATGGTCTCCTTTAGTGTAGCGATCACCCAGTCTCACTTGTCAGGTCAAGGTAATGCTGTTTTGGTCAGCTGCTTTGTCAAATGCACCACCCTGACTTCAGTTTACAGTGTGGTAACAGACTGCAGTGCTTCACAACATTGAACTGGGTGACCAAAGTTTAATTTGGATGGAATGTCATTCTAGCTTCATAAATACAAGAGTATACTCATTTTTATGTCATTGAAAAATAATATTTCAGATGTTGTTTACAATAACATATCTGCTTGGGTCTCTAGACTCAGATAAGTATACTGATGGAGCTGGAGGAGTGTAATATCCAGTTTTGTAATGGAATGTTGTGAATGAAGAATTCCAGCAAGTATTTGATTAGTGCTGTATTAAATAATATTATAAGAACAGACATTTTACTTCCTCTCGATATGGCAGAGGTTATTTAGTCGGTTTGTAACAAAATAAATGTATAGCCCTGGCAAGCCACCAACAGTGTAGCTAGATTTCTGTACCATTGCAGATTTTCCCCTGAAGGCAGAGGCAGTCATTGCTTGCGGGGTCTGTTTTGTTTGTGAAGCCGGGGTTAAGCTTCACAAAGGTGAGATCTCAGATATCTCCTGAAAGACCCCACCTGCTTAGATTAGAAGCCACTTTGACCCCCCTGAAAGCCCAGGCTGAAGATGGCTATGGCAAAAATTGACAGGAACATGTGCATCAGAGCCACGTGTAATAGAGTATTTAGGTATGATTTCAGTAAACTTTACCAGAAGCCAGAGTTTTAGGCAGTCAAACCTGGGATTGTCTTATTTGCTGGGAAATGGGGAGCTTCTAATTATGTTTTTAGTGACATTCGGTTAACTTTATTTTAATAGTGTGCATAACAATTTTAAGTTATAGTGAAGAGAAGTGATTGTTTTTCCTAGTTTGATTGATTGATTTATTATACTACCTTGTTTTAATTTCTATTTTGCATCCTGAACCCCCATTTTTGTCAGTGGTTTTCCCTATAAAATTTTACATCAGTTTGCATTTAGATTGCCAACAGAGAGGAAGACTGGTGAACCCCTTCTGTTCTGACATTTCCAGTTGCAGTAAAGTCCTAAGGAAAGATCATTGCTGTCACCTTGTTCTTTCTGGGAATTCTTGGGGGTGTTCAGAAATCTGATACTCGTGTAGTGATCCCACATACAGCAAATCTCACAAAACCCTTCACATTGTGTGGTTCGATGTCACCATGTCAGGAGTAGAATGACCTCGGAGTTCAGTACATTTTGGATTTAAGTCTTGTGGCAAGTCGACTCCTGTCAAACGCCGCTGACTCAGGCTTACAACTGATTCCTGGTCATGGGGGGAGGGGGTCACAAGTGAGGGTCACAGCAGAAGGAGTGTAGCTGCAAGGCTTTCGTCTGTCCTCCTGGGAAACAATAGGCCTCTTCTAATGGTCCGTGTGGCCCCCCATGAAAATGACACCTCTTCTCCATGCTGCTGTCCTGCCCCCAGGCATCCAGTGCTGTCTCCCGGCCTTATTCTTCTCCCACTCCCATCTTCCATCCACTCATCTGTCACTTTTTGAGGCTGTCTTTTCCAGTCTTGGTCAATGGCTGGATTGAGCCAGTGTAGCACAAAGATTTATTGTGAGACTGTACACTGAAATGTATATTTCAAATCTTATGTTGTGTTGTTTGTATTCAGAGCATTGGCTTTGGGTTACAGAGAGAGGTGTTTTCCTTGGTCAGTCAATGGTCGTTGCATGTGTGTTTTTTACATGTAGAGACCATTGCTTTGCAGCGGTATGTTGAAGTTAAGTAGGTAATGGTAAAATTATAATTTTGCTGTTGTTGTGTAGTTATAACAAGTGATATGTTGCCTTATTGCCAGAATGTTTGTTGAAAAAATTCTTACGAAAATTCTTCTATTCCACAAAAGTAGAACTGCAGAACTGCACTCTGGTGACAGTGGTTCTTTGTCCTAAGTCAGTCATACTTATAACTGGCTTAATTAATTACTGTATTACTTTTAAAATCATGTCTTTGGATATAGGGGGGTGCGTTGGCGCAGTGGGTTGGACGGGGTCCTGCTCTCTGGTGGGTCTGGGGTTCGAGTCCCGCTTGGGGTGCCTTGCGGTGGACTGGCGTCCCGTCCTGGGTGCGTCCCCTCCCCCTCCAGCCTTATGCCCTGAGTTGCTGGGTTAGGCTCCGGTTCCCTGCAACCCCGTATGGGACAAGCGGTTCAGAAAATGTGTGTGTGTGTGTCTCTTTGGATTTAAAAACCCATTGTGGCATATACAAGGAACATCAGAAAAGCAGAGCACTAGATTATCGGGGGCTTTTTGTCAACATGATCAGACCATGCCAAGAAGGTTGACCCATATTCGACATGCAGGATCAATTAAACTTATTGAATGAATTCAGTTCCATAGCAATCTCAGTTTAGAGTAGTGGTTCCATGGTGTTTCTTTTTTGCTGTCATACACAATGTTGTGAGATTTGTTCAGGTGGCATTTGTGTCTGAGCAATTAATTACTTTTGAACACTTTGGTGAAATAATTATTATGTCCTCTCCAGTGTATCCATTCAGTGACATCCTATGTCTTTGTGTAGTACTGTTGTGCAGAGAAAAAATCAGTAATGACCAGATGATGTTTTTTGCATTTGTTAATGTTAGATAGTTTGTCTAGGAGCCATCTTTGTTTACAATGTTGGCACTTAACCCAGCCTGAAACACAGCTGTTTTATGGAATTTTTTAACACTGTCCATTGCAAAAGTGAACAATAGAAAGACTGCTGCATTCTTATTCCTTTACAGTAATGCTACCTGCTGCCAAGTTTGAAATATTTTTTATTAATTTATTTTCAAATTGACTCCTTTCGTCGAACTTTTATGTCTTTGTTCATGTGTCAGGTGTATCAATTACACAGTTTTCAATGACACACTATGCTTATTGCTGGTAATATTTGCATCTGTGCTTGTGTATTTCATTATTTATTTCAGCTTTACATATTTTCATCAACAACCTGAGGGTACTAAAACTCAAACTACAGATTTACTTTATTTTTCTCTCCAATACAAGCACACTGAAGGACATCCTTAGACTGCCCTAAGTAATGTCAGTGCTTGAGTAAATTAAACGTCTTATGAAATCAGATGTGGGTTCAATATTGTAAATCATTTTGCTTTTCACAGCTTTTGGTGGAGACCATAATGAGAGTCACATTACCTGAGGATTAGATCTACAGCAGCCCCGTAACCCAATAGGTACCTGCCTATTCTCTGGCGGCGTCAGGCAGCCTGAACCACTCCATCGAGGAGACATACCTGGAATTCCACCCGAGCCTCCTCACTCACTAAGTGGACTGGAGCCTGCCTACCAAAACATCGGCCTATTGTTATGAATGAACTCGTCCCCTCCACGCTGACAGGCAATCCAAGTGTGAAGTTGCTCCTGTAATGCCCTATTACCCTCATGTGAAATACACGTGTTGTTTTTGCCTTAATGTCCTTTATGTTACTTTACAAAGCAGATTTGTTTTAAACCCAGAGAGATCCATTTTTTGTGTATTACTGGGAAATGTCCAGTGAAAGAAAAAGTGTCAAAGACCTCCTGGCCCTTCTCGACTTATTGTGTACCTAGTGCAGGATGAAGGGAAGAGGCCAGGGATCAGGCAGAGGCGGTGAAACCTGAAGATGTGCAGGACCTGCACACCCCCACCACCACTGAGACTCAAGAATCTTTGTCCCTGATACAGTCTTCGTGATGTTTCTGGGGCAGCCACAAGTGCAGCTCCATGGTTTCTTTTTTTTTTTTTTAAATTGTACAAATTGGGCTATTACAGAGTTTCTAATATATGCAGCTGCAAATGCAATTAACTAATTACTTCATTTTAATTATAGTTGAACAATTGTAATAGGACAAATCAGTGTGAATATGTGGATATTGTCTAAATATCGCCTGTATTCCTTTTCTTGGAATATTCACAAATTCACATTCAGGATTGAGCAGAGCAATTACACAGGTCAATTGTAAAATGATTTGTGTGTATGTGTTTGTTTATTTTTGCTATGTTAATGTGATAAAAACTGTTGTCTCAAACCAAGCTGTTAAACATCTCCTATGGCACAGTCAGGAGGTACATAGAATGCTGCTTTTCAATATTCTTCTTCACTGCTCACTACACAAAATGAAACAAAACGATTCCATTTTAATATGTCAGACTCATCTTACTGTAATTATCGCAGTGAATGGAGCCTGTAGAAGATAATTGCTTTTTTTCAATGATTTGGTGTGGGTTTAGTAATTTAGTTCATTTTGTGAAATATGCCAATTAGATGTTTTAATTGCAGTCTTCATTGTATCATTGCAAAAAAAGAAAAAGAAACTAGAAAGAATACTGACAAGATGAGATCCAAGCACGACCGAGTGAACAATTTAATATATCACTCTTCTGGATGCAAATATAATAGTAGATCTTTCACAAACAAGGCTTTGTGAGGCTTCTTCATTAATATTATTTCTTTTTGTTCAAAATTAAAGGACTTTAAGATATAGCTTTTTTCTTTAGCTTTCCTTTTACTAATGTGTGATTTTTTTCATATGCCATGTGCAAAAATGGATATGAGGAAATGCCTGTTTTGGTAAATATGAAAATGTACATGGAGAAAACAAATACTGTCGAGGCTTTTGGAAATAAAAATTTATTTATAAGAAATGAGGAAGGAAAATGACACCAGTGCGCTTAATATCATATGTCAAAAAGTTAGTTTGTACCTTGCTTTAATTGTGATTATTTCCATTTTTATACTCTCTTTAAAATGTAGCATTGCAATTAACAATAAATCAACTCTCAGATCTGGCAAGTTAATATCAGATTTCTCCCATTTTACTGCTGTGATCGCTCCTGCAACAGTCAGTCTAGCTTGGGGGACATTACCAATGTGAAACCATACAAATATGTTTACTGGAGTTCAAACAGACAGAATCATAATGATACTGCTGTAAATATATTCAAACTACCAGCATCATCATCACCATGAATTTTCATAAGTGACTGAGAGTAAAAAGCTTCATTGACTGTCTGTACAAAAATTAATATTAAAATGAAAGAAAACTTTTATTAGTACTATAATTATCTGAATTCAAGGACTAAACATTTTGCTTGTTTTAGCATTTAAAACCAAAATCAAATATATCAATACTTGGAAAAGCGTTAAAACAGTGTTGTATTGCAGACCTCATTAAATCACTTTAGGACATTTGTATTAAAGCCACAAAAAATATTTATTTGCATTTAACCAGAAAATTATAAGTACTCACTTAATAGAAGTGCATCCACTGAAAAGACTGTGGTGTGTTTTCTTTGTTTATTGTGTTTTCTGAAATATACAGGTTTACCTTAAAGCCTTCAACAACATGAAGTAATGAGGATAGGAGTCTACATAATACATTTATTGGGGAATCTGCAGTCTTTGCCTCTCTTTCCCTCTCTCTCTCTTGCTCTCTCTCTCTCCATATATATATTATATACACACAGCATATATATAAAGTGACTTCACAATACACAATAAATACACCTGAAGAAAATTTTTCGCACTCAATAAATTTTAACAAGTCTGGTACTTCACTCAGCATTATTTCACCACATGTCAGATGTTCATCATATCCCAGCACCTTCAGCGTTTTTCCTCTGCAACAGTATGTTCCGAGTGCCCTGAAATTATTAATAAATGATCCCCTGAAACAATGAGGACTCTGGCTTTGGTTATCTTACAGCTTTTCTCCATTCTGCAAACAGGAATAGTTAGATATTTATGTATATCCACCAATCAAAAAGACTTTGACATTGATTCGTGGTTTGTGGACTGTGCTACTGTCATTGATGCATTACAGGAAATTTGGGATTAATAATAACATAAACATTTGGTGAGTTTCCGAGCAGAGGTGGTGGGCAAGATAAGCATTCGCTTAATACATACCTTTTAGAGTGACAGTGAAGATCAAATCCTTTCTCATGTCAGCATGATAAAAAGCATCACATCTGATACAGTGTCAGCTTTTTGACACCGCTTTAATAAATATGGAAAATTGTTTAAAAAATAAAAGGTTGGTATAAACATACTTATAAATGACAAAGAAAATTCTTGAACAAAACTCAAGTGAATGTGTCAGTTGACATCAATCAAATGATGAAAGAGTTAGATTCTTTTGCATTATTTGCGTAGTTTTTCTTTGTCAAGAGAAGTATACAGTTTAATAAATTTTAAGTGGGTATTTGTGTTGATTAAATGTATAACCATGATACAATGATGGTTCTCTTCCAGGGATTTGAACGCCCATCCCTTTGTTTCATGCCCTTACTATACCACCTGCTCTCCTCTGTATTATTCATTGTCCTTAACAGTGTTTCCTGTAAAACATGTGTTTGAACAAGCTGTTGTTGCATAGTATTGTATCAGGGTGGGGTAGCTGAAAGAGTACTACTTTCCACTGGCTCCAGTGTGGAATGTAATTATTATATTTTTCAAGTTGTTCTACGTTTTCATTCTGAAATGTCTTTCACTTTAGCGGAGGAGAAATATAAACTGAACCAGAAAAAGCAGAATGTTTCCATCCTTAAAATATGGACTTCCAGTTAAATTCACTGTGATGGCTGCATGCATCAATGTCATTTGTTTATAAGATCATTTATTATTGCCATTTATGAATGTAAGCAGGCTGCGCGGAAAAGTGCAAATATTTATGTTATCGTAGCTATATTCCCCATTAGGGCTATTGCTTTTTCAACGCTCATTTATGACAGGAAAAAAAAAAAGATACGTTCTCTTACAAGTAAGGTTGTGTCATTACCACCCTCACTTGTCTGATAGTGCCGCAGGGCTAGCAGGGAACAAGGCTCCCTGCACTCCGCAGCCTCTCACTGGGTACAATGCAGCAGGTTAGAGACGTGTCTCCGTAAATCACTCTCCCAGCTGGGGGGATAGCGGGGGGTTCTGGAGGGGCCTAATTAATCAGCTGTATCATTATGTTTGTCTTGTAGCTGCCAAGTTGTGTTTGGGAGGGGAGGGGCACTAGGGGTCCAGTGTATTTAACCCTGGGCTTTTCTTTAAACCCATGTTATCTTCATGCATGTTAATCCCTCGCAAGACACTGGGCGATAAAACAAAGTCGCACTCGAGTCTTTGGGCAAGCAAAGTGCCAGCAAGGCAAACAAACACACAAACCCACCTTGTCAGTCTGTTAAATGCTCATTGATTTCTTTGTTTTACCTGGGTGGGCATTTACTGCGCATTTACTGGCTGATCATTAATGACTCGGGATTCGTCGGGCTAGGCTTCGTCACCATGTCAAGATCACATGTAGCCTTAAAAAGACCTGTGGCACAAAGCGTGTTTATTAAATGATTATTTTTTCAATTTAGAAGAAAAGCCTGAATCCATATACAGTTATACTTAATCATTTAGCATACACTTTTCTGCAGAGGAACAACCAGTGCCATATAAACTACAATGAAGTCCCTACAGTCACTCATCACTTCATATAGCTGAGTAATATAGAACAGACTCACACGACAGGCAATTTTTTTGTTTGTCAATCCACCTGAAACATGTGATTGGGCAGCGAGAGCCAAACCCAGAGAAAACCATATGGAGAAGATGCAAGCTCCATACAGACCTAGCCAGATTTGAATCCATGCCCAAATGTCCAGCCAGGTGCTGTGAAGCACCAACTCTACCCACTGCCTCATCATACCACCCAGTTGTCACCAATGAATAGACCCCGTCCTTGTCAAAACTTTAAAAAATTCATTTGCTACCCCCAGAGTCCCATGACTTTGCCTGTCAAGCACCCTCTACCGCTGCTCCATCCACACTCTCAAAGATGCCCTCTTTTTTGCTTTAAGCTACAGGGGCTAAAAAGGTTACTATGGCTGCCCTGCCCTCAAAGCCATCCACCCTTTCAAACAGGACAGACATCCTTTCAAACCAGGACAACTGCATCTGTGTGTAATTGTTCAGAAATGTGTGGTACTGTTCCAGTGTATACACCTCTCCAGGAGGAACAGTGTCTGAGCCCTTTCAAGATGCACATGTCACCAAGCCTGGGGCCAGATCAGGCCCCCTAGGGTCCCACAAAATAGGAACAATACTCCAGCAAGACCTGACACCCTGTAGTCCTTTTCCCTCCACATCCAAGGTTGTCTTTTTAAAAAAAAAATGTCGATTTTAGGACAGCAGTTCTTTCGGCAAGGATACACAGCAGAAAACAATATGTCAGTGATGCAGCTAAGTAAATTAATTTTAAAAATCTAAAAAGGATTAAAAAAATTAGGATTAAAAAAATAAAAAAAAAAAAACATTTCCATGTAACCTAAAATGCTGTGCTTTTTCAGACTGACAAAAAACTGGCAACTCAGCTGCAAATTGTGATCCAAAAATGTTTAAATAATGGAAAATATAGAGGGATTTAATATATTTTTAATCGAAAATACTTTTTCTGTGCAGCAATACTTGCAGTTATTATAGCTGGAAGTAACTCACACAAATCTTTTCTTTTTCAGCCTTTGGCAGGTTGCTAATTCCAGGCACAGCCTAAAGACGCATTACACTACAGTTTTGCTCTTCTTCACCTGTCTGCAGTGCAGAAGGAGCAAACTCTGGCTCTAAAGATAATCATGGCAGAGGGTCAAGACCTCAATGATACCTTCCATATGTTATTACAAGATTCATTCCAACTGTGAGAATAAGTTTGGGAGTGCATGAAAATGGAAAATAAGCAGAACTAATTAATTCACAGTTAGTTCATAATATAGTGGTGATATTATTTTTCTCAGATTTTTTTAATTAGAGAAAGCCACTAGACTTATTACCACTAAACCTGAAATTTGTTTTTAAAGGTGTTTTTAAAAAGAAAAAATAACAATAATATAAATATTACACCAGTTTTTGCATCAAATTTTGTTTTTGCTTAAAACCTATTTGCATGCATCCTCTCTCTTCGGTGATTGTGGTGGAAAAAATATTGACTAAAGATTTGTATTTAAAAAATTCATTGTAGCTTTAAACAAATATTTTCTAAATATTTTCAAGTAATTAATTTAACAATTAATGGAAAACTACAGCATAGTGCCCTGGTTTATTCGCACAACTTGACATCGAAAAACAAATGTAGATGGTTATGTATTATGTTCCTTTAAAAGTTTATTTTACAGGAGAAGTGTTTTTACATTTTGAAACTCCTGTTTAGACATGGGCAGGATGAAAAATTGCCGAGGGCTAGGTGCTTGGATAGACTGCTCCCCATGAAACTGAATGATGTAAAACCTGCTCTGTGACAGGAGCCACTGTAGGCCTCGGGCAGACATTTGGACTGCATGCAGCAGCAGCATCCTATAATTTACAAACTGGAGGTACTTAATATATAATGCAATATTCTGTGCTGTGCCATTTGTCATTTGAACCAAGACACAGATTGTAGCTCAGGGCACCGCATCTGTCCCGCAACCCCATCAGGAAGTGGGCTAAAAGCTCCCACAGCTGAGCCCGCCAATTCAGCCCAAGCCATGGCACGAGGTCACCACCCCCTTCCCGAGCTGCATCCTGAGCATCAAGAAGGACCCGCCCACATAAAATGCGACGCTCTGTCCACGGTTTCTGAGTTCGGCTGCTTAGCGTCACTCAGCAGTGGCCCTCTTCACCTTCTGACGATGCCGGAGAGGAAGGGCCGCAGTAGCTGAACAAAGAATCTCGATGTCCCATCCATCAGATAGTGTCCTGTTGTGCTGACAAATTGTCCTCCACGTTCGTCACTCAGTTCCCGCAAAGATGGGCTGCTGAATATCTTATTCCACGTCTTCCAGAGCCATCCAATCCAGACTGGGAGAGTGAGGGACACATATTGTACAGACCGTGCGTGGTGTCATCTCGCTCGGCTGGCAGTAATTTGAGGATAGATTTTACAGTTAGTCACAAAACTGCTCGATCAAATAAAAATAGGCTAATTGCCCGAAGGCCTGAATCAATGTTTGATTTCATCTTCATTCCTGATAAATAGTATTGAGAGCCTAATTTTTACATTCCTTAGCACGCTGTAACCAAAACATACAAAGAGGCCACAATCAATATAAACTGTTCAAAGGATAGATCTTTATTTCGTGCTTTGTGAGTGGATGTGAGATAAGACCTGGCATTTTGTTTGGGTTGTTATTATTATTATATATTAAACAATGATCAGATTTGATTATGTGCATTGTCATTACAGCTGTGAAAATCTTGAAATGAGAATTACAAATTAAAAAACATACAAATTCCCTCACAGGCTGTATGTGAATATATGCACACACACACACACACACACACACACATATATATATACTTATATATAATTTTTTTCTACATCAGTTTTATGAATACCATTACAGGGGTAACTTTAAAGAAATAATTTTCCATGCCAGTTCCTGGTAATTCCTGTTGAATTTGTTGTAAAAAAGCAAAATGTTTACAGAGAAATTTCAATCCTATTTTACACAGATGTGACAAGTGGCTGTAGAATAAGAAGTTCTAGCTGTGAAGCAGCTTTTTTGGTGTCCATACTGGAATTGACAAAAATTGATGTCTAAATTAAATTACATGTACCAGTCTTGCAGACAAAAGTCAGAGCCTAGCGTCCCCTCTACACACAAGCTTCTTGTCTAAGCCCAGCTACACCGGAATTTAATGGTGAGGAAGCATGGGTTTGTGTACGGCAAGTGTGATGTATTTTTCCATACAGCACTGTCTATGCTTTAATTTGATGTAGGTGACAGAGAAAGAATCTACAGCTATTAATCGATTAATGGAGCATCCATTAAGAAATACCATACCAATTTTACAAATATAATCTACAGTGGAAAATTTTACTTCTGAAGTTGCTGGTTCTTATTTGTTTGTCTTGGATGTATCCCTTTAATCATTTTGGTAAAATCGTTTCACACTTTTCACGCTTGTCTATTTTACTGAAAGACGTAAGTTGCATCAACCTTAGGCAAACTGAAGTGAAAGGATTGCCATTTATAATTTCAGGTGAAGGATTGTAATATTGGCTTATTTAGGGATGAACATAAAATAAAATTTGTTGTGCTTTGTCTTCAGAATAAAAATTCAATTTCCCTCACGCTTTGTCGATGGTGCCGATAGAATCATTCTGTTCATTTGCATCACTGAATTTTATTACTTAAAAAACACTGGGCCTGTGTTTACTGGGTGCGATTGCCTCCCAGCTTCCCCATTGATGAGTCTCCACTCACTGTGGCTGGTGGGCAGTAAGACAGTCGCCCTCCTCCTGTCGCTTCACCACCACGCTGGTGATTTCTTCTCCAGCTTCCAGTCTTGGCTCTCTCTTTTCTTACCATGGGGGAGGTGTCCCAAGGACCTGATGCCCTGAACCCACCCCCCACATTGTGTCATCGTTCAGCCCCTCTAACCTTACCGCAGTTTCACCTGGGGTGCGCCATCACTCTGGTCCTGCTTGTTAGCTGCTCTCATTCCATGTGCATCTGTTTCCATCTGTCTTGTTGCCCTGTGGAAAGCCTTACCGAAGCTTTGTTTCCCTTTGACAGCTATGTACCAAAAGTGTCACCGGTTGAAGTGGTGAAACGTTCAACATGGGTGTGATGACATAAAGGAGAGTGACATGGGGGAATAAAGAGTTTTACTGTAGTATTCCATGAAATTTCTGGACCTGAACACAAGAAAGGTTATAATGTCTCTGTGAAAGATCAGAGGTTTATATCTTATAACCTTCTGTTAGTTGAACAATTCTTGACTTTTTGTGTTGGCATTATGATGCGTTTTTGCACCTTTTTAAATGTAGTTTGTAATGCTTCATGTATAAATGACCTTAATACAATCAGAAGAAATATTATTTGCTATAATGCAGCGCATTAGATGAAGGTTGAATGAAGATCTCTTCATACCCATATCTCCTGCCACCTTTAGCAACTTTTTTCTTAAACTAATGTGCTACGTATAATTTTTGCTATATTTTATGTTCAAAAAGTCCCTTTTGTCTGTTCTTAATGTATCCTCATCTGTATAGAGTTTAAGGAAGTTTTTGAAATTTTGTTTGAGTATATGGAAAATATGGCATGAGATTTCAGTTTCTTACTTGTGCTTTAGGAGAGGCAGACTTTCACAGGAACAGGGCTGAATGATGTCAAGTTAGATTTGCTTTTTTCTGTAGCAGTTGACAAAGTAACATAAGGCATATTTCCATAAATTTGCATAATGCAAGAACTCAGTCCAACAATGTAACTTTAAAAAGCAACAAAATTTGTTAAAGAGGACATTGCATAGCACAACTAAAAGCTCCTGATTTTAGGTAGTCTTCCAACCATCAAAATACTGCAAAAACGATGCGGATAGATAATCTTTTATGGCCTGTTGTTTGGGAGAAATTGGAAAACAATGAAATATTCACCAATGGAATACAAATGGCAGAGACAGGAAGGGGGCACTGAATTATACAGGAAAGGTTAGGGTGTAATTCAATTAGGATGTGCAGAGTGCATCTCCCTCTCTCCGTTCACCCCCCCCAACCCCCGCGCCCTCCTCCCCCCAAAACCATAATGCCTGCCCACCTTCCCCCTTCCAAGGACTCTTTCTCTGAGTGCCCCTTTTTTCTAATAATCCATTTTATAACCCCGGGTTTTATTCATGGAAGTAAATTACAATTATGCTGCACAAAGACTTCTATGTATACTATAAAATATGAGACAATGTAAACCCTTTAAAAAAAAAAATAAGATTTGTAAAACAAGCATGTTTTTCTGTTTTTCTATCCAGACAGCAACAACTTGTGGTGGTTAAAAAAAAAAACAAAACTATAGTTTTATGAGCAGTAACAATACAGACGTGTGCCAGTCATCTCTGCACAGTGCAAAAAATTACATCTGAGACAACGCCTGTTTATAAAGTACTATATATATAAGCAAACTAATGAAGAAAATCCCATTAAATGAATTAATGTATGAAGAAATGTTTAAATATTTTTTGTGAAGCTGAAAAGTTGTGTGCCACAGCACTGTAATACACTTTACTCGTACATAATTTCACGCACATTTTTAATATTTCTCCGGATTTTGATATTAATGATTGTGAGCCCTTCCCTCTTAATCATTGCATATTTTGCCAGGAGTACCTGTGCCTTGGTTTAGACCCTGTGCCATGTTTTCCTACCATATGCTGAACTGATTTAAAAACTGGGGTTTTTTTGTACAGAAAATGCCACTGTAAAAGCTAGTACTATTGTAGATGAATGGAAAAGGTTTGTTGTCTTAATAAGGTTGATATGATGCTTTTTAAGTAATTCTGAAATTCTAAACTAAAATGAAAGAGGAAAATACGAAGACGTGAAAAATACTATGAACCCAGGTTGACAAAAGAAAAAATGTTGTGGAAATATCCTTCCGTTCAGCTTCTGTCACACTTGTCTTGTCAGATGCATTGCAGTTCAGTTTGTGACAGTTCATTTCTGTTGTGTACTTTCTGATTAAATTAATTGTGTGGATGTAATTGACTAATTTGCCCCAACACACGGCACATAGGGAGGAACAGTCCATCATCTAACAGGTGGCTGTACTGAGCCTCAGCTGGTGCCACACAGGACTCTGACAGTGACCTTCTCTGGAACAAGCCCCATTCCCCTTCACCCACCCGCCCCCTTGGGTGCACCCCCCACCCCCACCTTTTAGCTGGAGTGAAGGGGGGGTTGGGGACATGTTACTGTACTTGGCGTGGTGGAAACAATTTGTGGATGAATAATTTCTTTCAGTCCCTTGAGAGATGTGAGGCTCTTTGGACTGAATTAACATAAAGGAACAGTGACAACGGCAAGGCTGAAAGACCTGGCTGGTGGGAGGACTAAGTATATCATTGAATGGAATTATGTTGTAAATGATGGGGAGGGGCTGGGCCTTCTGTGTCGCGGTCCCATCTGGTCCTTTAAAGAATACCTTGCTGTAATTACCCCCAGATGGCTTTGTGCCGCGCGCAGTCCGTCCAGCCAGGTGCCGGCGAGCCCCGCTGGGCCCCGCATTTAAAGCCACCAGCAGCCGTCCAAAGTGGGTCTGGGCTTGTCGCCTGCTTCCTTCCAGGGTTTTAAACAAATTCAGGCTGAACTTGAGGGTACAGAAGATGGGGCTTGTTTACTGGCCTCCAGAATCCAGAGCCTTTTCCCCCTAAATTGCAGGGTTGGGTGTTTATTTCATTTGGAAAAAACAGAACTCATGTTTCTTTTTTCCTTCAGCGAACATGTTTACAAGAGCAAAAAAGCATTTTACTTATCAAAATATAACTAAAAAAATTTGAGAACAGTGAAGCAAAATGTATCAAATGACTGTAAATTGGAGTATTTGCTAATAAGAAATACTAAGAAGCATTTCTAGAAGGTCCAAAATTCTGTAAAGCCACCTCTGTAATCCTGCGTTCTGGTTCCGTGCTTCTTCACACATTCTTGAGGTTAGGGTAAGATAAGAAGCAAAGAATGCTTTGTCTTTGTGTTTTTTGAAAGGTTCTGTATTTTTATGCTTTTTGAGAGGAGTTGAAATAGATTTAAATGGGTCAGGCTATTGTACTCTAATCTGATCGTTAATAAATTTATTTATTAAGAAGATTTCTGCACATCTTTGATTTTACTCAGCCTCATTTTAAATGTGGCTATTGAAGTGTGGTGGTGATTTCAAGCTATATGAATTACAAAATGCTTGCACATACAGAAAGAACCAGTCTTACTCCCACATAGTCAAAGAGATCCAAACAGAGAAAGAGGATATTGATCCATCTGATCTGAGTTTTTTTTTTTTTTTTTTTGAAACACAGCTTATGTTGGATTTTTACTCTGGATTGTCTGTCTGTATATTGCTTCATGTTAACAGTTCACCAGGTGTCCTGTATTTGAAAAATGGGAAATTTTGCTTCTTGAACTCCAGCATTGTCGGCAGATTTCGAAATCTCAGAAGAGCTTGTCAAAAATGCATGTCAACCCACTTGTAGCGATGATTTCTTTGCATTGTTAGTCATCAGTAACCAGCCCGATGCAGCTTAAAGGCTGAGCCTTTACAAGCTTTGAAAAACAGGTGGGCTACATGATTCAATCCCCCATACCCCCATCCTCTTTTCTCTCTTTTCTTGTCTGTGTTAGCTAGCTTCAGTTATGTTAATTCTGTAGTGCTTGCCTACAAGTAATGAATACTTGTATGAAAATGTGGACCCCACAATCCAGTGTAGGAATGATAGTGCTGACTTGGGGGGTGGAGCATTTGTTAACAGTCCATATGCAAGTGCCTGTTTGACCTGTAGGAGGTGCTTATGAACCGAACAGTTGGAGCACTTCCGACCGACTGTCTCAGCTACTGCCTAATTGTCGCAGAGCAAACTGCGAATAAAGGGATCAGTTAATATAGGCACTTGGGAAGAGTAGCTAACTCTCTAGCTAGCTCTCATTCACATGAAATATTTAATTTCAGTGCAATATAGCTTTATTCTCTCCTCTTGACATGCATCGCTACAGTGCCATCTAGTGATTAATGATTAGAAAAATAATGTTGCACTCAGATATAGTTTTACCATAAGCTAGAACTTGATTTGTGTTCAGCCATTCTCCTGCCTCTATGTTCAACAAGTGTAATGTATTATTGTTGCACATCTGCTCTTACAATTGTCCAGTCTCATCTTAATGACTAAGAGAATCGAAAGTGTTGTAGCCTGTTGTTGAAATATAAAATCTTTATTTTAACCATGTTGGCTGTTTAAACAATAATTGAAAAAATGTTTTGCTGTGAAGTTTCTTTTCTAATGCTCAGTGGCATTCAGCCGGGGGTAATTCCCAACCTTCCGCTGTAAACAGTAGGGCTGTTGACCTCATCCAGTGGCACAGATAAAACTTCAGTGCCTCTCTTCAATAGGCCACATCATTATTCATGAGATATTCCTGCCAGTCAGCCGTTTTTCAAGCCATAATTATGTGCGTAGCGAGGCTCCAACTCCTCCACTTTGCTTGAGTGAAGATAAGGATCACAGAAGCTATTGCACTTCTTCGAAATATCAATTGCCCTTTTTTTGCATAAAGTCTACAAGGGAATCAAACTTTTTCAGCGAATTAGCCTACAGTAAATGGCAATTCCATTTGTAGTATATTTATTTCTCATCCGCGATCTTTGTCACAAGTAATGCATTTCCTTGTACTTTTCCCAACAAAAATACAGATGACCGCATTCAGTCCTTGATAAATCTCTTCATATTTTAACTCCTGCACTTTTCTATTTTCAGCATTGTGTAACTGTGTGTGTAGTGTATCACCAATAAGTCAGTGAGCCCTTTAAAATTAAGAAATGCTTTTCTGTCAATCCATTGATGTTTTCTTAATTTTCTTTAGCTCGCTGTGAACATGTCAGAACACCTAAATATCAATATATTTCAGTAATTATATTTTTTTTTTCAATATTCTAGACAATGTCAGCATGTTAGTAGCAATGAAAGTAATTCAGTGCTGTTTACAACGTGTGCAAGTGTACAAATTAAATGTTTACCTCGACAATTACAGGAAATCTTGGTCGTGGCAAGCCAATAAAAGCAGCATAAAGCTGTCTGATAACTGCTCATTACTGGATTAGTATTATTCACTGAGTTAGAAGCTTTTTTGTAACACTAATTCATCAAATGATTAATGATTTCTTGTAAAATGGTCTTGTAAATATCCATATTGCAGTTACATTAATACAAGTGTGTATTATACCGGTGTTCATTTAAATATCTATGACATTTTAACAAGGATGTTGTAGTAGATGACATCTTAATATTTCTTAAAGGAAGGTGTAAGAAGGCTGGTTCTGAAATGCAGATAGGTGCCACCGTGCCCATAAAAGGAATTACTATGAACAATCCAATTTCTTTACTTGCACTGATCAAACATATAGCATGGTGTAACACTATGGGGCCATAGATACTACAAGTATTAATGGTATCAGAACCTTTGTCACTAAAAGACTGGATCACACTTCTAAAACTTGAGCAATATCCAACGTAGAATAAAGTTAATTGCTGCTTTGTGTAAAAATTATTCAACGTATCTCATTTTGATACACGACATGGATATTATTATTATTATTATTATTATGTTGTTGCTGTTGGTCTAAGCACTTCTTATGCTATACTCAGACTTCTGTCTCTCATCATTGACGGTGTGGGGAAGCACAGCCGATTTGATTTGCTCCAGGGCCAGGCTGCAGGAGGTTACCCTGAGCAATGGCTCGCCCTGCGCCAGCTGACCTGCACTGTGGTTGTGGAGCACCGTAACTCCCACCACACTGGGAACGCTATTGATTCTTTATTAAGTCGCTCGGTAGTTCATGGCCGCCCCTGTGAGACTCCGTTACCTACTCATCCTTGAGTGAAAGGTGGCATTTATGTGTCGTGACAAAGGGCAGTGCTGGCCAAAGATCTCCTTCCTATCTCTCTTGCAGCCTGGGTCTAAGGTGCTTAAAATCATTTTCAGGGTCCGCAGTGTATGTAAAATTGTTGGAAATGGTGGCTATTTCCTTTATTTATCATTATTTTAGTTTCCTCAACATTAGTATTTCTGTTATGAAAAAATAAACAGATTAAAACAATATTTCACTAAAATGCTTAAATAGTCTTTATTGTATTTAGTTTTAAGCCATGAACTAATGTGTTACAGTTACAATATCAGTGTTGTTTCCACAAGAATCAGAGCTGGCACCAAAAGTGTCCCTGCAAACAAGTTCTTGAAGATATTCGTAAAATGTGAGGATTATGAAAGATTATAAAATGTATTGCGCAGGATCCCTCTTTATTTTTTATTTATTGCTTGCACAACAGCATAACCAAATTCATCCTTTCGCTTCAGTAATCACAGATTTTTTTAATATATTTGGTCTTGTTTTTTTGATTTTGTTTTGTATATTTTTGAAGCTGCTACACAAAAGAACTTACAGTTCAGAATTTACAAAAAAAAAATGTAATTTATGCACCTCATGTATGCTTCATAAGCCTCTGAGAAAGGTGGTCTGTCTATTAGTTAGTAAGGCAGTTTAAATGGGAGGCATTAAGCTGATGGGCAGACCCATAAGTGATGTCTGGAAAACTGAGGCAGAGGAGGAATCCTGCTATCCCCCAGTGGCACTGGAGAAAGTGTGACAAAAGAAAAGAGGGATTCATTCTGCAATGTCTGACACATGCCAACCCAGGCACCATCAAAGTTTCCCTGGTGAGATCTATCTGCGGTTATCGACATTGTGGATTTTTCTGCAGCCCCGCAGAGCTGGTTATGGATTTAGCCACCGAAGGGAAGACCTGTCATAAGAATAATAGATTCCTCTGAGTGTCCTGCAGCAATGATATCTCCTTTTTTACATGACAGACAGTGTTTTGATATTTCACTGTGTTTCCTCCATTGAACTTCCTATACCGAAATTTGCGAAAATGCAGTCCATTGTTCACAGCTGAATCCTATGATTTATACCATGATGGAAGAGATTTTCAGATTATGAAATTGTGCTTCAAATCATACAGCAACATGTAGGTAATTGGTACATTTATTTGAGAAATTATGTTAAATATGTTGTGGACATGAGGTACGACCACAGGGGCCTTAATGGGCTTGTCCACGCCGGATAGATAAAACGTCCCACAAAAAAATGCTCTCAACAAACTAAAAACTGTTATTTATATACGTAACTATTAAGTTAGTGTTGATATATCTTAAAGAACCATATAGAAAGAAATTGCAAAAAAAATTACTGTATTCAGATGCTTACAGAATGAAATACTGTGTCGTGCTAAAGTAATAAAATATGCACTTCATGAAAGTAGAAGTCATAGCAGTATTAGTGTAACTTAAAAAAAAAAAGACCCAATTAATATTCAAAAATTCTGTGTGAGCAGAGCGATTGCATAATTGATACTGCCATTTGCCTTGTAAAGTAAAATTATAGATGCACTACACTTAGAAATATATAATTATAGCTTTCTAGTTATATTGAAAAGGTTATGTCAGCTGCATACGCTTCATATAATTAGTGACTTAAACATGGATAATACAGAACAGAGTGAAAAAACTAAATCAGTGTTTTTGAAATCTGAAGAACGATGGAACTAGCAGCACTTTTATTCACTGGGGTCACGTTTCTTCCATTAGAAAAAGGAACAGCTGGTAGAACTTGTGAATGTACAAAATGAACTAACATTCAGCATTTACAGTAGGAGGCTGTTGCTGTTTCTATGTTGCACATTTAATACGTCAATTTGACTGTACAGTATATTCAAAATATTGGTATTGCTGTTACTTACTCATTGTAGTGTTTCCAGACATATTTTGATATCATTATAGATGTGATCCGATGTGATCTCAGCATCATCATTTTTTTGATATGCAAATCATCTTCTTGTTCTGATCACCACCGAGGATTTAGTTGACTTTTATGTAAAAAATTGGTATGTACGCTCTGTCGCTATATAACGATCCTAACTTCATAAATAAAATAAAACCTTCTTCCGCAGAGAAGAGGCAATGAACAGACTGAAAAACATTGCAACACATTTCTTGGAATATCACCTGCAATATTATAATTTAAAAGCTAATAATAGTCCACTTGATTTACTTTGAAATAATTGCAGCAAAGTTTAATTGGCCTAGACTGCACATTTAAAAGTGATTCATTTTCCCCAACTTCCTGAATCACAAGCATTTTAAAAAAGTAATTTGGACTGTTTTTTTAATCCCTTTTAAAGAAAACCAGACTCTTGCAGTAGGTTTACCTGTTTGTGTCCCCATGTAAAAAGCGCGTAATTAATTGTGTTCCGATGCTGTGCTCACCTCGCCCACAGTCACCGAGAGCCAAAAGTAATCCCGTGTTGCACGTGTCAGCGTGAGGCCCACGTGAATTTCATCACGCCAGCGGACAGAGAAGCCTCGATGCAAACACACAAGGAGAAGGACTGTGCATAAATAACAAAGGGAGGGGTATTTGTGATTGTTCCCACGTTCTGCAGGCAACTTAATCTTTGATCCTGGATTTCGTCATAGTGGCTAGAAAGGTTGAGGAAAGGACGGAACCTGGCAGGAAAAAAACCCCTCCGCTGGCCTTTGTATCGACTCGAGGGGTGCTGAAAAGGTCTTCGGTCATGCCCCTAGCAAAGCATACTAATTTGCTCGATCAAGTCTGTCAGAATATCGACTGCAGGGAGCGGCAGTGCCCGCCTTTGTGCTCCCCAAGGCGGGGGGCCTTTTCTGTGAAACAGGATTACCAGGGGTCACGCAGACAGCGAGGGGATGTCCGTCACTTTCTGTCGGCTAATGCAGCAGGGAGGGCATGGGGAGACACGACTGAGACAGAGGGGAAAGCAGGCAGCGGCAGGAGCGGAGCAGCATGCAAATGTCTTGCCTATTGTTGTAAAGGCTGAGCTTTCTGATGAAGTTGTGTCAGCTGCTAATGCCTGTGTGTCTCCTATAAAGGGGTAAAATTTTGAAAAAAAATGTAGAAAGGACTTTTAACGATAAAAAAACATGCTTTGTTATTCTGCACAAATTGTTCAACAAATATGTCCCATGTCTTTCAGTGGGGTACCATAATAACTTATCAGGTATTGGGGGAACCCAGTAATGAAGAAATGGTCCTGAAATGAGTTATCTATAAATATTGGGGGCCACACTGGGCTTGCTTAAGTACTGGGGGACATGCTTGTTATGTCTAAATTCATTCATACAATTAGATGAAATGCAAAACACTTTTATAGCGCAGATTTCTTGATAAGGACTTGGAAGCAAAAGTGATTATTTTAAATTTTGAATAGAGAATTATGGCCTTGTAGTTTGTGAAACTATTTAGTTGTTCACAACTCTGTTAGCAGACTTCTAGAGCAGTGTGTTATTATCACACATGAGTATTTACACACTCAGAAATATGCTTATGCAGTATATATACAGTATAATATAGCTGTGTATATATATATATATAATAAATTTCAAATTTATTTTTTGAAATTTTTTTATATATATATAATAGTGTCTGAAATCAGACCTCTGTCTCGCTACTTTACAAATTAAATGTATCTTGTTTGTATGTTTTTTAAAGTCATGAAAATGGTTTTCATGTGGACTTTGCCTTGCATCCTTGCTGCTTGGAAGCGTTTCATGGGGTTTTGGGGTTCAGACCTTATCAGCTGCTGCTGTTGTTCAGCTCAGTTATTGTTATATGCAGAGGACTGAATATAAAGTGAATTATGACATTTTACTTGAATTTAATAAACCTGTTTAAAGACATTTATCAAGATAAAAAAGTAAGAAGTATAATTAGAATTTTTAAATGATTAACAAAAAGACCTCATTTTCATATTACTAAGGATATTGAGAAGGAAGTGTTAGTATTTTTCCTCTTAGCTCTTTTACTGCATTTCGTTTATATTAGTTAAATAAGTAATGTAGATAAAGAGGTCTCAAAGGTAGAGTAGGTGAAAATTATAACCGGCAATTTGGAAAAATATTATATGTCATGTTATTAAGGATTACTCAGCAGAAAAAAGGAGCGCAATGTTTAAATGTCACCCCTATTCTCACGATGAGATGTATTCATTTCTCCTTTTGTTTTATCGTCTCACACTGAACACACATCCCGGAAGTGAGATGCCCAGAGTGACGTCAGCGAGGCTCACCAGCCAGCTGAGATAACTCTTCAGTTCCTCACTGTACGCTCTTCTGTAAATAGCCCATTGTGTGAGAACACTGCAAAGTACCAGGCACGTGCAGAAAGCAGATCGTGAACTTCTCTTGGTAATGGGTGGACTTTTTCTGCAGCATAACAAATATCCTATTATTGCCCACCATCAATTGTGAGCCTCTTTATGCTCATGAGGTCAAATGCTTTTACCTCTATAGGTAGGACATCTGCTGGTGCTTCCCGACTTTTCAGAAGCAAACTGCAGGAAGCCCTTTAACCTGACCACAAAGGTATTTTGCTTTTATTTGCGGAGCAGGTGTTTTATAATCATTAGACAGTCTAATTTGGTCCCATCCCTGAGCAGTAAGCAAATAAAACAAGTAGACAATCAAGTTGTAAGGGTGTTTTTTTTTTTTTTTCTTTTTTTTGTGTTCCCTCTTCAATAGAACCATCTGGTGATCAGAACAAAAATAAAATGTATAGGTGAAGCTCTGTATTTTTGCTCCATAATTGTGCTTGCAGAAAGCTGGTTGATACTGGGCTGACTCCCTGTTGTACTGTGTTTTATGAGGCTGCTCTTTGAGTTTAACGCCTTTGTCGTGTGCTCTTGAGTTTTCCAATAGTGACGAACTGATTCATAAACCACAGGCAGTGTTCATATTCCATTTATTGCTGCACAGTATTGTTCTGCATGTATACTGGTTATAATAAACATTTGTTTTAACTTTGCTTGTGTTCATTTTGTGCGCTTTCCTTGTTGACTCTAAGAACGTTCACGGTTCACTAAGGGGCACACAACAGATGATTTTTTGTTGTTCTTTTGGGTTATTCGTTGCTTGGGTGATTTATTATCTGTCGACAAGGATGTGTGATGCAGTGCAAAAACAGCACTGTAGGTCCTGAAGAGGAAATTTTCTCTACGGCGGAACGTATCGCACACAGGGCCGAGCTGTGTAATTAATTAGACAGGAGCAGCAAATAATGAAAGACAGAGCGACAACATTATTCTGAGGTGTTCTCCCTCAGGGACTCCCATACCATGTTTACACCTATTGACCCTTTTTGCTCCGAGGGAAGGCATGTGCATGCATCCTTTGCATTGCGTATCACTTACTAAGTGTTAATGAATAGTGCATCTTTCACTAGTGCCAAGACATCAGTGACTTTAATTAATTATGACTTTTCTTGACTTTTCATAACTGGAATAAACAGGAATATAAACTTGTTTTAATTATTTGTTTTTTTTTTTCAAGATAACACTAAGGAGATGGAAGCATATCTGTGCAATTATAAATATCTTCCAGTGTTAATATATTTGTGTTAATTTTTGCTGGTTCATTTTTTTATTTATTTTTTCAGTAAATACACACATTTGATAATTTCAGACAGGTGTCTTCCTGTCCAGAATAAAAATGGCAGTCCTTGTGCTGTGTATGTTAAAAATTGCAAACACAGTGGAATGACTGGAAACCAGGTTATGTTGTTAAACTGTATTTTCCTGAGGTTCTTCTGTGACAAAGCTGGAATGTTTAAATTCTCTGCATAAGACAGGATCTGTCTGGCATGTTAAGACACTTCAGACACCCTCAACGAGATTCAAGACTATCCTTGAGTGCGCAGCTTAGGCACTATGAGGGTTACCCCTGCATCTCCAGGCATCACACACTCCCACTGGCACACTGGCATTAGTGACCTTCTGTCCTAACTTGAGAATTAAAAAATCGATTCATTACTAGAAAAAAATCTAATGAATTTACATATAATATAAAAAATTAGTTACTTGCACTCTTTCTTTTGGTGGGTAAAGACAAAAATATGAATTTTACTTCGGCCACTCAGTTTAGGGATTGATGTTTCAAAGGCTAGACAGCTTACATCTCACACGCTTCCATTTTAAATGAAACGAAATGATGGTCAGACTAACATCCTCTGGACCAGTGGTATAACAACTTGTCAGGACCTCCCTCTTCTCGGATGGGAGGATAGAGAACTATGATAAATATTAAAAGTCACCTAAAAACAAATCACTGCTTTTCTTTGGGTCATTTATAGATTTGAATGGGAAATACTTCATTCAGTTGAACACTTTAAGTTGCCGAACAAACCCCCCAGTGATCAAAAAAATCCAATTTCAGCATTATTTTAAAAAATAACAAAATACGGACCCAGCTTTATGCACACGATCCTTGCTTTCTTAAAATATGCCTTTTTTGGCTATGGTGAGGTTAATGATTTGTGCTGTTTTCCATAGCTGTTATGAGTATAAGCAATATGTAACTGGAGACAATTAAATAACCTGTACAGGTGACAATTTACATGTGAAAGCATTGTGATGGTACTGAAATTAACGGAGGTAAATAAACAGAGTAGTTTTTAACATGATATACGACCTGAAAAAACAAACACAACCAAATGGGAAGTGTGATCTGAATAAACAGCTTTATTTGCCTCAGAATTACTACACAAAATTATTCCCCATGACACTGATACACTGGGATGTGCGACAGCCTTTTTTCGAAGAGCTGATACCCGAATCCAGTCGCGTTTTAAAAATGCACATCAGAACTCTTGGCAAGTACAGCGTAATTTATTACTGCAGAGGGTGTACATAACCACTCATCTTGCCTTTCCATTGGATTTTTTTTTTTTTTTTTTGTTTTATTTTAGTGCGTTTGATGTCAGTTTTATTTTATACAAAGATTGAAAGCGTACTTTCTCGATAAAAATGAGAAAACGCATAAAGAGGCCTGTTTCTGTTCCTTCTGTAAACTGTATCATATCACTGGTGCCGCAGTACAAGAACTATAAAGATTACTTGTGATAAAACTTATTTCCGTCAAAAGATACCATTGTTTATTGCCAGAGCATTTTCTCACTAAACCGAATATAAAAAAATGTAAGAGCAGTAGTTCATGGGTGCTCCACTTTGCAGCATAAATTAATTATTATTAATAATTCCCATAAAAACGTAATGTTTTTTCATTATTGATTTTTTGTAATGATCTGCTCCTAGAGAGCTGACTGCTGTTGATTGATCACTGCAAGATGTCCTGGATTTAATACCACAACAACCTTTTTGTACTAATAACTTTTGGGCCAATAAACCACAGAAGCCAGGCGCCTCTGTTCTCCCGCTGAGGATTTCGCTCTTAAACATGCCTCGGTCGTAGTTCATGCTCTCCCTGTAATGAACCACCAGTATTTCTTATAATGGCAAATTATCCCTATTTCTGTTTCCCAAAGCAAAGGCCTTGCAAATTGATGCATCTCTCCTCTGAGGTTTTCACGGAAGCATTACGGCGTTTTTAAATATTAATATGAGAGTACATTTAGCTGAGAGCAGCGAGACGGGTATTCCCCCGTGACTTCAACGCAGGTCGCTGCAGAGCCTGCCCGTCCGGCCCTCTCTCAGCTCCCTTGATTTACTCTAAATGTAACATTAAGAGATGGGCTTTTTTAGAACAAAGGACGGAGTCTTTTCTCGCCCCCCGTACCCCCTCCCTCTTCCTTCGGTCCGGGGTTCTAATGAAATGTTTACGGCTCTAGCGCAGCTAATGGAACCCGTCGTCAGGGGGCTCTGACAGGTCCTGAGTGGCAGCTGAGCAGCCTGGCTGGGCTTCAGCAGCCATGCTTCTCTAAACACTGATTAACACAGACTGGATGTCACATCTTGTTATAACACGAGACAGGCGGCACTTTCCTAAGAGAAGTCTTATTAAAAACGAGAGAAAAAGGGAGAATACACACCGATGATGAGCGAGGCCACTGAAGGAGAGGCCTAGCTCGTAAATCTTGTTTTGAGGTTCTGTCTTTGCTATGTGAACTTGGGCTCAACCACGTTACACTTTTTATTTTGGTAGATCAGGGTACCGAATCCTCGATACTGGTCATTGCAGTAGGACCAGCTGGAGTTCGGAAGTATCGTACGGCATAAATAAAAGCACCGTACGACATATAAAAATGAAGTTTAAAAATTAATTCATTTCTCCATCCGTTCATTATCAATAACCTCTTGGTCCAATGCAGTGTCAAGAGCATATTTAGTAAAATATTTTCCATTCTATTCTATGTACCAGGGAAATAAAATAATGTTACTTTAAAAAATTAGTTTAAACCTCCTTTAATTGTGACAAGGTGCCAACAAAGTACTGAAAGTGTTTTTTTATTTTTTTAAATTTCATGTCATTGCCCAGTGTTTCTGCTTCTACCACTTCTCTATATTTGCTTCGGTGTTTCTACCACTGCTACTTTTCTTACTGCGGTGCAGAGTAAAACCTCTGTTGAAAGTAAAATTTAGTTGAAATATTTGACGATGTAGTAAAAAATAAAAATATCGGACTATTTCACCAAGGGAAAAAGGTAAAGAAATGAATGATATGCAAAAGTGAGGATATGCTGTTAGACAAGGTAGAGGAAATGATGGGTTGTGTGTCAGCTTTAGAAGCTCTTCTGAGAGACTCTTCTTATAGACCTGTTTACATATGGTACTTCAGGGTCATTATTTGCCATTAAGGTCACAAAATATATATCTGTCAAGATTCACACTGCGGGATCCAAGTGACAGTTGTTATAGTTACCCTAAAACAAATGATCTCCATTGTCACTAGCCTCGCAGGGAAATGTATAAATATTGATTAGGAAACTTAGATAATACGCTAAAACACTAACCTTTTCTCACCCTTTTAGGGAAAGGGCCATAAATACAGCCTGACTACTCCTTTTCCCGCAGTAATTAATACATAATTCATTCAAAAAGTGTGCTAATTATCATTGCTTATTCAGCAGTGTTATGACAATGCTGAGAGATGTGGTTCGCGTGTACATAATGACCCTTTTTCCGACACGTCAGCTTTGAATTTATGGGAGGGTCTGACAGTATTTTTTTAATCGCTCTTAGCCAGTTCTATTCACATGATTCTCCCAGTAAAAAACATTCCTAGACCGTCCTACAGAAAAAGTTCAACTAACTTCTTGTTTCTGCTTAACGTCAGAGTTTATTAGATTTTTAAATAGGTTCTTAGGATTAAATGTTTTTTTTCAATGGGTGTCACATCAGAGCTTTCATGTCAAATTAATGGCAGTAAAATTTCCAACATGGTATCTTGAAAATATTCTAAGAATGAAACTGAGTAGATTGGATACAGCCAAAAAATAAGGAAATTGGCATTTGTACATTTTTTTCTTCTTATTGGACTATTAAATGTCATAAAGCGTTTTATTTAGCTATAAAGACATATTAGGTCAAAGGGACAAAATACTTTATGTTTAATATTCATTCTTCATATTCGGTTAATATAGCAATGTTTAAAAAAATTTCAGTAAAGAACATATTTAGTTCAGAAATCATTTAAATGTTACTTTGTACTGTGCATTACCTTGGATGGCAAAGTTCTGGGTGGCAAAATGATATGTTTGGGCCTTTCATATATGATCTTGTGGGCTTGGGACTAACACGTCATAACTTCGAACTGGAAAAGATTAATGGCAGATGTTATCCAAAGCAATAAATGTAGTAAGTAAATGTACAGCCTGTAATACTTCAGACTGCAAGCCTAACTTGCCACTCACTGTCTGAAGGATAATACATGAAGAACTATCTCAGTTACTAGTTGTTAGGAACTAACCTTTAAACAAGTTTTTGTTTTTGCTGCTGTTAACCTGTAGTCTAGTTGATGTTTAAAATGTGCATTTACGGAATTTTTTTTCATCAAAATAAATCAGTAGTCAGCTGAACATATGAGTCTTAGTGGCATTTAGATTTAAATGTTTCCAATGAATAGTCCTCGTAACAGAGGTTCACTTGCCCTCCTGTTCGCAGTTCACGTTTCAAATAGACTTTATACGGAAAATATTTTTAAAACATAGCCTACGTTTTGATTGTTTCTGCTACATTTTTCTTTAAATCATTTCTCTATTAATTATTTCTGAAAATACTCTTTTTCATACTTTTTCTTCATAAACATGTCTACAGGAAGACGTTACAAAATCAGTACAACCAGACTTAAATACAGTTGTGTACTATGAACGGAATATATTTTGGGATTTCACCAAACCTGACGCTCCAGAATAAGAGTACAATTACAGGGAACCACCATCAAAATGACAAACCCTTAGAGAGTATATTTATACAACTTACAGAACAAACAAAGAACAAAGTGATTTTGGTATGAGCTGATCATGCTTGTAAAGAACTTCCTCTTACTGAGAAACAACCGTAAAACATCTGATCAGTGTAACTGATAGTCCGAAAGTGGGTCCTGTAGGAACAACAAAAGTGTGCAACGTGAAACAGTTTAGAATTATCCCAATGAAAGAAATATTACAGTATTATTTCTAAATATATTTGAAGTTTCCTGTAATATGATCATCTCCTTGAGTTGTCGTTATTCAAAATGTATGCATGCATTTGCCTCTAAAAACATTTCTTTCTGACAAGGGGCACCAGATCAAAATTTTTCTTCCCATTAAAGAAAAAGCTGTTGTTTCCCCTCTGAGATTGTGCTCAGGAGGACTATCCTCTTGATATCCCTTTGGCGAGAATGCAAGTCATTCCGCTGCCAAACCCTTTATTATATTACCTTTCCCATCATGAATTGTAATCTAAAAACAGGCCATTAAAATGGTGGAGCCTTTGAAGTGTGGTGCTAATTTGATTAACATGTAGCTCCATTCTGTCATGATGGACATTGGCTTATGCATTTTAAATGGAAAGCACAAAGTGGCTTGCGCAGAAGAAACAAACACTGCATATTAAACAAATGTGAAAAGGCCTGGATCAATCACACTGTTTTTGTGCTGTTGTTGTTTTTTCCCCCCATAATATTTTTCCTCAGTAATATTGGCAAGTGTATCTGAAACTGAACAAAGCTCAAAAGCTGCAGATGATTGCATGGTACGAGAGATAGGTGGAAAGCAAAAACAAATTAATCAAGAAGAAACACTTTTAGGCTTTCTGGGAATTTTAAAATATCTGTTTTTCCCATCACAACTGAGCAGATAAAATAATAGAGTGTTTGAGTAATTCTGTAATTTATAAGTTGCAGTGAAACACTGCAATGTTAAAGGCCTCACATAGCTCAGGAGTTTCATATTATTATTATAATTATTATTGTTGTTGTTGTTGAAAAATTTATGGAATTGTATGAATAATTTAGTGTTTATGAGGAGTGAGGAACGGTAAAGAAGGCGCAAAAAGTATGGAACTGGGTACTGAGCTCTTTTTGAAAAGACAACAAAGGTGTGTAGTCTATGGGTGTATAAACAGTGTATAATCTACGGATGAGCATTAACAATGTCAAACTTGCCGCTGGATGACTATGAAACAACCTGATAAAGTGGTTTTCGGAAATGAACTGAACCCAGATGTAACATCTGAAAACATTGTGAGGAATCTAGCTATGGAAACACTGATTTATAGACTTTTCCCCTTTTTTTGCTGTTTTGTTGCTTAATGTTGATTTTTATCAGAATAAATAAATTCAGAATTTCAAAATAAATTCCGGCATACAACTGTCTGAATATTGTTTTATTCCCCAAGATCAGTGTTCAGTGAGAACACTACTTGACTGCAAAGCGTTACCAATTCAGATCCTTGAAATAATAGACTATATAAGCTGTAAAATAACATCTGCCATGTTATTCGTCTTTGTGGCCACACCGTGTTGCCTCGCACACATTCTTTTCTTGATTATATTTTGGCACTTCAAAGACCATATGAAGGAGATTGCTGATATTTCATGAGGAAGCTTACTGCGTGCAGCATACGGCATACTGTACCCTGGGCCCTCACCTACCACAACAACTGGGACCGGAAGTCTGTGACTCCGTTTTTTTGTAAGTCCAATGTCACTTTCACCACTAAGTCACAATCAATAAAAGCTTCCCAATACAGAGATCCCAACTAATTTACTTGTTAGGTTCTGTAAACCTCAGGAGAAGCTATAATAAAAATACTTTTGACTTTTATTTTCATTAATGTCCATTAACTTAAAGCAACATTAAATACTAATGTAATATTACCGAAAAGAAAAAAGGCATTATCTCGAGGTCCTATTAAATACTGATAGCTGACCAATGCTTCATATGAGCCTTTCCAAGTCTTGTCATCTCCTGGGAACTTCCAACCGTCTTTAATATCTACATCTTCAGTAATAGCTTAATAAAACGGACAAATTCCTTATTAAATTCTTTAAAGGTCTTTGATATAGTTATCATAAAATCAAATACTACATTTAAACATTTTTGTTAACTTTGAACTACAGTATAACCCAACTAAAAACAATTTGAAACCTCTGAAAGTAAAGAAACCTTTTCTCCACAAACTCCTATTTAATGCTAATTGTTAACCAGTTTGCTTCATCAAAATGTTTAACATTCCTGATCGCCAGCACTCAGAAACACCAAACATGAACTGCGAACACTGTGGAAGTGGGTTGAATTCCTATTTCATTTGGGTACATTTTACTGTAAGCTAACTGTTGTATATAGAAATGCAACTCATTTTTGCTTTGCGAAAAACTTATTTTATAAAGTAGATTAGTGAAGAAATTGCAATAGTTCGACTTTTTTATGAGGAGCAGTGTATAATGTTCTTCAAAACTGTGACACGCTTATAATGTGGCATGTAATTCTCAAGATGAAAAGTCAATTATTAAAAAAAAGATTAAACGCACAGAATATTAGTTGCTGTTAGTTACAACTTTAGGTGCGTGAAGAGCAGAGGCTATACAGTACAAATGTCCCACTTACTAGTTGAGATAATGCAAGATTTCTCTGATAAATAAAGTTAAATAAGTTACATAATTAATATAAATATTGAAACAGGTGTTAATACACCTAGAAACAGTAAAAGCATTTTAAAATTTTCAAATGATTATTTCATGAAATATGGGGTTATTAATAAAGACAACTTGACCATGAAGTATACGTAAAACCCTGCTTTCGTTGACTACTTTTTTACTCAACTTTTTATGTGAAACACATAATTAATGGGATATTTGCTATTTCGCTTTATTTCATTAACCATGGTTCAGCACTGAAATGGGGAAATTTTTCAGAAATACTGGTCATAATTATTCTGTTACCCAGTTATTTCCTTTTAATATGCTGCCTCTAATATCACACACACACACACATTTTCAGAACCGCTTGTCCCATACGGGGTCACGGGGAACTGGAGCCAACCCGGTAACACAGGGCGTAAGGCCGGAGGGGGAGGAGACACACCCAGGACAGGACGCCAGTCCGTCACAAGGCACCCCAGACCCACCGGAGAGCAGGACTGTGGTCCAACCCACTGCGCCACTGCGCCACCGCACCCCCCTCTTCCAATATCAGTAAAATGATGAAAATCCTCATTGTAACTACTATTAGTAAAGACAGAAAAACCATGTGAATTTTTTTTAGTGTTGGTGTGGGACTTCTTTCCCGAAACACACCTGTGATAGATAGATATACAGTTTTTAAATGTCGGAACTGACGACTGTGCATATATTTCGTGCATGATCTGAGAGAGGCAGGTTAATAACAGCTCCGGACTGTAGGAGTCTGTGGAACACAGCGGGAGCTCGCGGAGCAACTCCAGTAATCTGCTGACCCAAAATTATTTAAGATCCACAAGGGGGGAAAGACGTGCTGTGGAAGAGAGAGCGAGGTCATCTGTCACTGAATAAACTACTTTGCAGAATACAGCCACAGCGCTGATTGGAATCCTTGTCCTGCACAAGTGAAGTCAGATCTCCTCAACCCCCATGTGCTCCTCCAGCTGAGATTACAACACACGTAGGAGACTCAATCGCTGCTGAGTTACGTGGAGGTATTCCCTGTGCATGGGAGGACCCCACTTGCCATGTCCTACATTAAAGTTTCAGGCTGCACAACAGAGGAGGGCAATGCCTGCTGTTTCCCACCCGTCCCGAGTGCTTCTGTGACGAGTCCCGAGGTCAGGAGGAGCCATGGGCAAATTGCATGTCCGACACCAGGATACGTGTCACGCGGTGTTAGAAGCGGCAGCTGTAACAAATGGTTAGCAGCAGCAACATGTGAAAAATTACACGCATATGTAAAGCTGGAAAATTAAATAAATTAAAATGCTTAATGATAAAGGATTTTGAAAAACATTTTTCCTTCAAGCATATTATTAAAGATGTGATAACGGTATGTGCTGTAAAGCATAGTGCATGTCTGAACGTGGTAATAGAGGCAAGCTGAACAATACATATTTTTACAGGTTATGTGCGCTGTCAGCAACGTTAAGGTTTGGAATATAGCTAAGAAAAAAGCCATCGGCCCTCAGAGGATCATCGGATACGAATGGCCTCTCACCGTACGGTACACACGTAAGATTGATGGTCGACCAGCACAGACCATGCTCATCCCAGGCCCGGGACCACAGCGCCTTGCGTCAAGAATGGAGGGGGCTACCATTGAGCTCCGGTCAGAACCTCCGAATGTGAAGAGCACTCAAGTGGAATGCAGGATGCAAAATTACAGATGTCTGTTAATTAAAGAATCATCATTTCAAATACATATGGCTGTGCTTTGTGGAAAAGTCCTCTTCACAGCAAACAAAAATACTTCAGTCCCAAGAGCTCTGAAGTGGTGGTTCTGTGCAATTTTGGCCAAAATAATTGTGTATTTCTGTTTTGTAGTATTCCAGGGGTTGCTAATGGATTTTGAATAAAAGAAAACATGTCCCAGTCTATGGTCTGTGACCTATTTATTTCACAAGTACTCTTTATTTCAGCTCATTTAAAGGTTCATGGATATGGTTTCTTTTACATCCAGCAGACATTACTCAGTTAATTACTTGTTCCATGAGTCAAAGACGGTGACCTTTGTCATGTCATACTTTAGCTACAGTTAGTGATTCCTAAGCCAAACAACAAGCTTGCCTCTTCACTTAGCGCCGTATGAGAAAAAGGGTCTCTTGTCTACGTGTCCCTGTTTTCGGCTGATATGCCAACACTTCCATTTCACTTGGAATTGGTGGATGAGGGATGCCTACTCCTCCCCATGAAAGGTAAGGGCTTTTTTCATAGAGTACATGGTTTAGTGTAGTATCTTTTCTTACCACAAAAATTCCTGAAAGATTAACAAAATTTCACTATTATTTCATTTAATAGATTGTTATATATTCTGAATATGATTGTACTATATTTTAAAATGCAGTCATATACAGCAATTTACATCAGAAAGACAAAAAAATAAACATTTCATTATTTAATTCAACTGTGATTTAGAGTAAAAAAGACAACATTTTATTATTCCTGTTATATAGATTTATTGTGCACTTACATTTTTACAGGTTCAACACTGAAAGTATGCACACAGAAACAGAGCAGTCATTTGAAGAAAATAATTGTGAACTTAATACTTCTTTCAAAGTGAACATGGTCATGTCTGGAAAAATGTCTGGTCATGGATTGAATGCTTTTATAAAAAAGGAGTTATTGTGGCTAACAACTTTATTCCAGTTCTTTTCTTCCGTCTTCTATACTCTAGGGGAGTGCGTCGGGCCAATATAAAATACTTAACTGAGGTTCATTTCTACAGATACATTTTCCATTATGATGGTCAATCATATATACACACAGATACAATAAACTCCTGTTTAAACTCTAGATTTTATACTTATCTGATGCTTTTCTCCAACGCAACTTAGAGTTACTTACCCATTTATATAGGTGGGTAAACTTACTGGAGCATTTAAGGGTGAGTACCTAGATGAAGAGTGCCACAACAGTAGGGAAAATTTGAACTAGCAACCTCCACATCCAAAGGCAGCAGCTCTAACCACTACACTATCAGCTGCCCCTGCTTGCTGCTTTCTTTTTTCCTGATATTTCTATTGAGCACTCTGCTTTACAGGATTTATTGCAACCTGTCATTTTTCCTGTATGGTGACTAGTGTATTGTTCTTGGCATGTTTGGTAATTTTTTTACAGCATCTTAACCATAACCCATAATCTCCCCAATTAGTCAGACTTCACAGACAAAAGTGTGAAATGGCTATATTATCATTTGCAGTGGACTAAATGAAAACTTTATACTGAAATGTATACTGAAAGAATAAAATATATGCCATATTTTATGAAATAGTGCTCCAGTATTAATATGTGTCTTAATGACATCTGGTGGGAACAGGAAAAAAAAAAAACACATTTATTCTGTATATATTTATATACTTAACATCTGTGTTAAGTGACAACCCTCTTCCATGAGACTTTGCTTCTTCCCATCTTCCCATGGACCACTCCACATGTGTTCATTGGTGGCCTTAACAAGAATGACAATGACATCATCCATCTTCAACTGCCCTCCAAGTCTCCAGATGTTCAGTCCATAGATCATTCGGGGGAAATGTCTGGAGCAGGTCCTGCAATGGCAGTATCCACCTTCATCAACCCACTGTAAACTGGAGGAACATCTTGTGAAAAACTGGTTTCTATATTGTTTTAGGAGAGTTTTGTCCTGTTGCTGACTGCCTGCCACCTGCAATCTTAGCATCATACTGTCCTGGCTGAGCACAGTGGCCCAACGGCCTAGCATATGACATTCTGTAGGTGTTTTAGTTTTTAAGGCCACATAATGTCCTCAGTAGCACCAAGCAGAGAAACCAAATAACTTTTATTCTGAAGTTTTTTTGGTTACCTGAGCTGTCCAGGTAAGCAGAGGGCCATTGATTCAGTGTTTCTTGAACACTACCAAATCTTTAAAAGTAAACACTATAAAAACTTGGATTTGAGTTAAATATACTGAAGATCAATTACTCTGATGACAGCTATTGCCGAATTGTTTTTCATGAAAATCAAATATAAATATGAAATTGCAATACGTAACTACAGTAGTGGGGTGCCAATAAAGCAATTTTGTTACATGTCAATGTGCCATCAATACATATGCACAATAACACAAGGAAAGATAAGCACATCTATGGACACCTTGAAAAGAGAAAAACATTTTTGAACCGTCTACAAGTTTACATGAAAAGCATTTGTACGTGCAGGCAATTGGGTATCAAAAACATTTGCGATTTCAGGAAATTTAATTAAAGCATAGACCTAAAAAAAAAAAAAAAAAAAAAAAAAAGAAAAAACCTTGCCATCAGTTAACCTCTCTATAAAATTGCTTCTCAATGTAACAACAAAGACCTTCCCAAATTTTTCAGAAATATGTTGAGGGGTATTGCCTGGATCATCACTCATCTTCCTATCTCCTCAAGAGAAGTAAGCGATGAAAGCAGAGGTGCTGTTTTGGTTTTGAGTACAGAACCGGTGGTTTCCATGGTAATTATCTGTCTCATTCTTGCATCTGCACCAAAAAGCTGTCAGCACTGAGTGCTTTGTTTATTACTTAAGGGCTCTGTCTCCTAGAAATAATGCACATTTATGTCTTCCTACAAACTTCTTTTAGATTTTTTCCACTGTTAATCTGAACTCAGCATTTGTCAAGATACCATTTTGTCACCTTAAACTGCTGGCTTCAAGTTTTCCTTGAATGGATGTCGAGGGGAGAAATGGTTCCCCATTAGCCCTAGAGGATGAATGAGGCATTCCTGCTTTTTTTTTTTTTTTTATTTTAATCGAGTCACAGAGGTGAAGGCATTCATTGTAAGAAGTCAACGACTTTGTACATTTCAAAGTTGGAACATTACATTGTAAATTTTCAATTATACTCCGAATCCTTAAAATTTGAAATTAAAATTTTAGTTTGGTTTATTTTGTAATATACAACAGACAAGAAGTAATATCTTTGCCGCGATGAAGTACACAGACCTGGTTACCTTTTTGATACACAGTACCATAAAGTATCTTTACCTTGCTACATTGTTTTTTCACCCCTCCACATACAGTTTTGCTATACTGTATTTTTAACAAATGCATCACCAAAAGCTTTTTGTTAAATTCAGCAAAATAAAGTCCTTCTGAGCCAAAACAGCATTAGATTTTAATATGAAGCCTAATAGGCTGCGATTCCCCCCCCATTTAACAACTGTGCTGCAACTGTGCACTAGGACCAGGAGTTATCGATAGTGAACGAGAGTATTCCACCTGTGTCACTTCAGATTAGCTATACTTATGGAATATTTAGCATGGATAGAGTAAATAACTATAGAGGTATTTCAATCTACTATATAATTGCATAGGCAAAAACATAAGGGATCCTACCATAACTGCTGGAGTCAATACTATCGGATTCTTTTTAGACATACTGTCCAGGAGCCAATTCTTACATGGGCTAATGCGGATGACCTCCACTGGCTCCTTAAAACTAATCAGATTCTTTGGAATGGTTTTGGAAGGACCACTTTTTCTCTTATGTTAAACTTGAAATATGCTAATACGTATTGGGACCATTAGTACATATATTTACTTGCAAATAGAATTGACTTGTCCACTGCTTTTCTGTATGTTTAAAAAGAAATAGTGTCACCCCAAATCATTTTTACTGGAGCAATTTAGACAAAATGCCTTGTTCTATTGTACAACATCAGGACTCAGAGGACTCACACATGTACTTCAAGTAAAAAGGCACCAGCTCTAACTTTTATTCTACTCTTACTGTATGCTGCCCATACACCAACAAACACACAAATATCAAATTGCATAAAAAGTATTTGAAAGAAGATCTTTCCAGGCTCATGATTTTGAATGAAACCAAACCGTGGATTTTTTTTTTTTAATGGTGTCTGCCCGTAATGAAGCTACTACTACACTGTGTGCACATTAAACAATTAGGCTAAACAAACACATTCAGCACTTTTTGCAAAGAAGTCAGTGGCATCAACTACCAGCTTAAAAATAGCATTTACAGTGCTATTTCTATTGCATTTGTTTTTCCATCTTTTCATCTACAGTTGACATGACTTGCATGCTGAAAATAGTGAAATTACTAGATCTAAGAATTTAGTTTCTTAATAGACTTACTGTAGCTCACAAGATAACCTTGGGTAGGATGGTGGAATTAGAATATACCGACACTTAGTGTACCACTTAGTGAAATGGTCTTATTTGAATATTCTGAGCTTTAATAAAAACTTTACTGCATTTAAATTAAATAGCTCAAAGGCCATTGTATTTAAGTGTGCTCCCCTTTAATTAACATAAATATAGCCAATAATAATGTCTATAGTGTAAGAATTTAACGTTATTGATCACGCAAATGATATTTAACTTAGATTTTATATTGCCTTGTTCAAAAAAAGGTACTTATTCATTAGAATATATCAAATTCATCAAACCCTGCTTTTAAGATATTCTTTGTTAACTTCAAAATAATGTACAAAACCATAACAGACAGTGGAAAATACTAATCTTTTGCTTTTTAGATATCAGTAACAGGAGACAAGGACACTACAACATTAGCAGCTATTGCATTTAGTACAATTAGCATTCTATATAACAGTTTACTTGTTCGATTTTCTGTTAACATAATTTGATAGTTGAGATCCAGAATAAGCATAAACCTCTGCTATAAAAGAAGGTTGTACTGTCCTCCTGATGTCAGATAAATTCTTCCTCCAGTTTACTTCCAGCATCTGTGCAGATTTTTCCCTTATGACATTATGATCTACATGTTATAATCCTTCCTCCTGCTCGGGTCACCATTACTAATATAAATTGTATCGCCAGCATTAGATAAAAGACTTGATGCTCGTCAGTCCGATTCCATAAAATTCTTTCATTGCTGTTTAATTCACACTGGGTGCAGTTCACCATTGTCACCCATTAAACGACCAATGTTTTGAATGTAACAAAAGACTTGTCATGTTCAAGCTTAACAGAGCGTGGTATGCAGTCTACTTGTCATCCTAAATGCACAGTGGCTACCTTAGGAAATTGAAAAAGACCTCACTGTAATTGCATTACTAAATACACAATATTGTGGCATATTTTGGCCTTTAAAACAAGCATACCTGTTCACAATCTATAAACAAGCGAACGCAGAAACTCGGTAACTATAAAAACGAATTTTATTAATAAATATGCCACCTACAATATACTGTTCCATCCAATAATTAATAAGATCCTAATTTCTTTTTTTCTGTAACAGTCTAATTGATATATCAGTATTGAAAGTGGACTGATGTTTCTGGATAACAGTTAACTCACTGACTTAAGTCTGCTAGACACACAATACATTTGGATAATAATTGTGCTGCAGTTGTGTATTCCTGCCCCCCCCCCCCCAGATGTGAATGCCTGGGGCACTAATTAGGTCATTAATGAGCTGCTTTTCAAAAAACATTATGATAAATAATTGCCATGTCCAAATGAGTGAAGCTATTTCATAAAGGGAAATTTTCCACACTGTCATTTTTGGCCATATTGTTGTTGCTGCTATTTTATTGTAACTTTTTTTTTTTTTTTTTTTTTTACACAAACAGATCTGAGTAAAACTTGTTCAGGCAAAACCCCAGCGACTACAAATTAATATTTTATTTATACAGTAATAACTTGTATTCAGAACAACCCCATGATCGGCAACTCGTGGTTTAACGATTCGAACACAACGGTTTAACTTGTGTGGACAATAAAAAGAAAACGGGGGGGGGGGGGAATGCAGTTCGTGTCGCGACACCGAAGCAAAGCGAGTGTTACAGTTCAACACCGTAACGTTACACACCAACACACACTTTTCCTGTCGTCTCTAAGTGTGTGTGTGAGTGAGGGAGAGTGTCAGTGTGTGTCCCACTGATGTATGGACGAGTGACCCAGTGTAAGTAGTGTATCTAACAGTGTAAGTCACCACGGTGAATCAATGTGGGCTGACAGACTAGTTCATTCATTGGAAGTCACTTTGGCAAAAAAGTGTCTGCTAAATGTAAATGTACTGCAGACCTTTATTCACAGCGAGAAATGTAAAAAAAAAAAGCTTTTAAACGTGTTCATGATGATTTTATGTACGTACCACTATAAACTCTCACGTCCGTCACACTGACTGACTGACAGAGCAGCGATATTGTTGTTTTCTCTTCGCTCCTTCTTTCTACTTTGTTTGTCAGCGAGCGCTACGCGGACCTTACTAACTTAACCCGTCGGAAATCGTTACATTTTTCAGCAACGCGGTCTCAAGCCACTATCCGTTTTTCGTTTGTTTGTTTTCTTTTGTTTTTACGTAAGGCACAAGTGTGAAGTGTGGTCCAGTTCGTGGTGACCTTGTCTTGTGTGCTGTACCGTACGGCAGGCTGAACAAATTCAAACTTAAATTAATTAATAATATCCACCGCAGACTCGCTTCTTGCAAATTTTACTGGCAGCAAACAGCATGAAAAATCGACGATGTATGCATCATGTGTTTACCACTAATGTTTTATTAATATCTGTGAAAGATACTCGTTCCACCATTTCGGCTCATCTTCATCATTTTATGTTGGCCGCGCGCAGAGAAACTTCCCGCCGAGCTGTAACTGTAATTGAGGTCACATGATGGTGTCCAATTTTCGGACCGAATGAAACAAAAGCACTTGTGCTGAAGCAGGAGGACAAAGTAACGGGTCCCAAGAAATGTGAACAACCGGCAGATAAAGAGGAAAATCAAAGTTAAAACAAAACACGGGATTCATTTATCGCCTCGAACGAACAAAAAACGGTAATGTTTTAAAATTAACCACTAGTAGTTTAGTTTTACTACGTTTATTCGAAAAACACAATTAATTGCACAAATATCTTCTAATACGCGTAATTTAATTCACGAAAACTGTTGTAACAAATATGTAACGTAAAAAAAGCGGATATTTCACAAATGTTGGAATAGCAATAGATAGGTCGGCGTACCTTACTTGGTGGGAAAAATGCGGATCTGAAGTCCGGGTACGGAGCGCTCTCCTCGGAAACGATGCTCAAAAGATGAGTCGGAATCTTGTCGTCTGCTGAAAAGAAAAATCATGTGTGTAATGACTGTGAAATCTCTCTAAATGTATGGTGTCGGGCTGCCTGCTCGTCTTGGTCTTCGCAGGTGCGTCGTGCGAAAAATGCCCCCTCCTTGCCCCCTAATTCACTTTAAGTTGCTCCACTCGCCATCTTATGAACGGAATACAAACGGGCGCTTTACGTAAGCCTTAAAATTTCCAGAAATTCACCTTACACTTTACAGCAACACGAAAAGATTAAAACTGGCTACAAGAGCGTCTTACAAAATGAATTATGACTAACAATTTGATGACGAATTTAAACGAGAAACGCGCGAGCTATTTTGTGCGTAAGCCAGTTTCAGTGTTTGTTTTGAATAAGAACCGCTGAAAGTACACCTTTGGACAAATGATGGAATTCGACCGCGGCTGAGCTGCTAATTAATCAATATGAAGTGTTTCCTGTCTAAACCACCCTGGTTTTCACAGTGCGTGGCCACGTAAAAACACTTCTTTTTTAAAAAAAAAAAAAGAAAGAGTGGCTGTTTAAAAGGGAAATACTGCCACCGTGTGTATAACCTATGAATTGCTCGTTTTCGTCACGGTATAGAAAACTGTACTTTACTGACATCCAGTGGGTATCTGTTGCTACTGCCAACAACCCCCCGACGTCTCAATTTTCCCGAAATGCCGTCGTCAAGGCTTTTTTTGAACCGAATCATTGTGTATCATTTATGGACAAGGATACATGGAGCCCTGAACGATATAAATTTAAGAAGAAATGCATAGTTATGCAGTATCTTGGTAGGGGCAGCTGGTACCGTAGTGCTTGGAGCTGCTGCCCTTGGAACGAAAGACTTGAACACAACCTCAAGTTGTAATACCCCTGAGCAAGGTACTTATGGGCCAATAATTGTGTGTAGCTTAACATTGTAAGTTGCTTTCGAGAAAAGCGTCAGCTAAATGAATAAATGTAACCATGCTGTTCCGCTTACACATTACTTTAAAATGCATATTTGTAAGAAAATGGGAATCAGTGTTAATTTCATTTACTTATGCAGTTACATGTTTACGCTACATGTTCACCTTGCGCAAGCTGTTTACTTCTTCAGTATTATTGAAAGTACGGTTGTGTTTTGCCGATTTGCCATTTTTATTGCTGTTCCCGAAAAGCAGAACTTCCCAAAAATGTGAAGAATGAGCACTTAACATGAAAAGTTTCAAACCCCTTGTAGTTTGTTTTTCCATGAACATACATGTGACGTAGTCTTTACAAGGTGGAGGATTTCAGTCATCTAGGTGTGCATTAATATTACAGTTGGGGTTTTTCCCCAATAAAATCTGCTACTTAGGGTTGGGGGCAATTTCGTTTGAAATATTCTTCATAACATAAAAAGACAGCAGGTGAAACTCAGCTAAAGCACAGGTTGGCAGCATTCATTTGCTTTAGTTAAACAGGAGTGCACAAGTCATGGGAAACTGCAGTAAGGAGCACATGATCAGTTGAGATGCAGTTAAGAATATCAAGGTTACTAGTTTAAGTCCTGTGAAGACATGACAAAATTATCAGAAGTGAAGATGCAAAGGCATGTGGGCTCATTCTGTATTTAAAAGCTGCCAGTGTTATTTTCAAGCATGACTAATCCCACACCATATATCCATAGACCAAATAACACTTCACTAGTTACTGATTTTAACAGTCCTGTGCTTTTCCCTTTCCTCTGCTGAAATCCTTCTACATAAAAGACTCTGCCCTCAATCATTCCATTTACAAAATCAAGGACAAAATTACAAAGTGCAAAAGACTGTTGAAATTAATGACACTCATGTCCTACAAGAGTACTCCTTTTTTTCCTTTTAATTCAAATGACCATGCAAAGTTTGGTCCCCCACCCACTTTTGAAGATGGATTCTTCCTGGTAGTATTTAAAGTTCCCATGATTGCCTTTTGGTTACTTAGTTGTGCTGCCATTTTACTTCTAAGTAAGTGGGGGTTTGTTTTTACTGTACATCAACACCAACCACTTTCTATAAGCAACATTTTCACCATTACTATGTACATTATCCTAAGCGTATGTCAATTCCAATGTGTAGAGAAACTGCTTTGTTACAGAGGGTCCTCCTGTTTTTGGAACAGCAGCATAATGGATACGTACCTCTGTTTGCTGGGTAATTTCTGTTAAGTCTCAGGTATGGCACTAATAAAAAAAAAAGAAAAAAAAACACCGTCCTTGCACCCCACCCCCAATCACCAAATGTGATTTGCTGCCATCTAATGGCACAAAGCAGAAGCTCAGGCTATTTTCAATGCAACAGACGTTTTACAAAGTAGAATTGAGAAGATAATGCAATTAAAAATAAACTCCAAAGTGTTTGCATCTTCAAAAATTCATAGCATGAGGCATAAGTTAAGTTCTCATTTAGATTATTTGTCACACTATTATCTTACACATTTTACTTACCCTATTTAAAAGATATATTGCAAAGTCCTGATAAAAATGTCGTGAGACATGAATAAAGCAAAAACAAATTTAAGCAAATTTAAATTTATTTAAAGTAAACTGATACAGAAGCTAGTTCATAACCAATAAAAAGCCAGAAAAAGCTTGATTCATCTGCAAAACAAAGAAAAAGCTGTAGAAACCGAATACAGAAAATATTTGGCGTCCATGTTTTTGTGGCAGTATTTACAATATATACAGTATATTTTCCATTACTCTGTTTCTAAGGCACCAAAGGCTAAAGAGCAGAAATATGTACTGTATTGTGCAGAACAAATAAAATAAAATCCCTAAATACTTTAAATCAAAGCCTTCAATGAACAATAGAATTAAACCAAAATTATGTCAGATTTACACAACTCAGTCTTGACAGACTCATCCCCTTTCATGGGTATATTCATCTTGCTCTTTAATTCTAGTTGCCAATTTACAGTAGTTTACTACTGGTAACATTTCAATGTTTGCTTTGCAACTTTAGTGCAACTGAATTTTCATACATTTTCTTACAAAAATCAAAAATAAATAAGTTCACCACATTTAAAACCAAGTACAAGTATTCGTTTACTTGTAGAAAAAGGGACAAGTAAAATTCTGTTTCAGAGTTCCACCTTTTTAAATACGATCTAATTTCTGTAGCACATTAAATTTGACATTGTATCACATTTTCTAATAGCAAAAACAAGACCTGTAAAATTGTAAGCTTCAGGTATTTACATTGAGTGCTTTTCAGATGAAGTAACATACTTTGTAAGATGGGAGTAAATAATGTATTCATAAAATTACATATCTCTATATTCCAAATCTAAAATCAAACAGAACTTTTTTCAAAAAATATAAATAAATAAAGATAAATAAAGGGGGATTCCTTAAGGTTTCATGCTCAGCTAAGCTATAAATTTGTAAATGCATAAACTTTCAGTGACATTTGTTTTTCTAAATAATTATCTTAAGTAAAAATGTTTGAAATGGAATTGTGATGAAATTAACACAAATGGAACAATACTATGAATTATCATTTCCAATGAATTTTGTAAATCAAGTGAATGCATTATTAAATCACAATGTATCCATTTTATATATATGCATTACATAGATTTAAGGTTTTTTTTTATTGTAACACCGTGATATACAATGTAACACTGATACAGTGTTAACAGGGTTTACATCAGTTGAGACTGCATCAACATTCCTGGACTGGATTTCCCAAAACCACTGTACACCTTAGTAAGTTTTGTTAACATTTTTAAACAGTACTCAACAGAGAAACAATGTTAATGATGCTTGTGAAGGTTTTTGGAAACCCAACCCTGGCCAGTTTTTTTTTTTTTTTTTTTTCTTTTTTTTTTTTTATATAAATTAAAAGTACTTCAGCAGCAGAACTGACAAATTGCAATAAGATTTTTATATTCTGCAACTGAACTTTAAAAGGAGACACAGGAGCGTTACAGCAGGCCTAAAAATGAAATCAGCAATGAAATATTGAGCCAATAACTTGAAATAAATGTATACTGTAACCTAAAGCCATGAAGAGGCAAACAGTTGTCCTTTTTAAAATCAAATTCTTTACTTTATATTTATTGCTTACTTCTGACCATTGATCAGACATGCATATAAAGTCATATTTTGAGTCTTCTAGACAAATTTGATATTACAATGAACAAGAACAGGAGTGGGAGGGTGACATTTAGTTTTGATTTCTCTGCTTTTACAAATGTTTAGTTAGAAAGAAACAGCCAAATATAAAAGCTAAGCGTCAAACATGAGCCGTTTTCTCATACAAACCCCGTCCCCAAAAAATAAACTTCTCTTTACAATATTTTGTTTTTTTAAAGATTACTTATCAGCTATACATCAGATGTTGAAGGAAGATTAAAAACCAAAGACTGGAAAAAAGAAGCACTGACCAATCACTGTAAACCAGTTGCTGCTAGTGTAATGAGCAACAACCATTATTGTTATTGGGCTTTTTGTTGGGTATAATGGAGGAAAATCAACCAGCTGCGGGAGGTAGGACAAGGACATCACCACTTCAGCATTTCAGATCACTCCTTTTACAGTCAACAGCAAGGCCAGGTGATCAACATGAAGATGAGACAAACACACATAACTTTATACTGCTTTTTTTATGCTTCAAGGAATCGGCTGCAGATAGTTTTCATCATCAATAAACAAGAATCTTGTTTAAGTCACCATTCAGAATACGAATCAGCTAAGTAAGAATTAAAGTCTTTGAGTCTTTGAGTTGCTAAATTGGGAAAAAAGGCATTTTAAGTTAAAATATTGTACAATAAAAAAGTCAAAGTGCATATCAACACCTTCATCATTTACTAACTACACTGCAAATAGATGTGTCTTGGTTAGTAAACAAGTTCCAGGGTTTGGCTTTTCATTACACAGGAGTACCAAATTCCTGTAAAGTTTTAACTAGTATTATAAATCAACATTTTGATGAAGTTACCAATTTTTTCCATTTAAAAAAGAAAGCAGTCCATTCGTCAAGTTGGACATTCCTGACATTTTCAAACTTTTTCAACATAATTGAGTATATCTAATGCATTTTACTGTCCTACCAGGGGTATAAATGTAGCTCTTTTGTTCAAACCTATTTAAATGTTTTAAATAGTGTTTCCTTACAATAATCACACTGTAATCACCTCTTTAGCTCAAAATCCAGCTTTGAGTCTGAAAAAGGTCATGTTCAGGCCACTGTAATGAGTTGTTCATCTTTATCCAGTAGCAGTTTGATTGCCTATTACTCGTAAGATCTCTCTGTAGATGCTGTTGTCTTGTGTGTTGATGTTTGTGTCACCAACCTGCCCGTCCTCATAACTGAAAAGAGAATGGTGGTACTTATTACTATTTAACTAAAACAGATAAGCAACTCTTGTAGTGGAGCAATTTAGGGTTTCAGTAAAAGCATTTAAAAAGTCAATGTTTTTAATGTGCAAGATGACAATGTGAAAAAATGACTGGGATACACAGAACAAAATACTGTCTCCACATCACGTCAGCTTTGAATTGATGGCAGAAATCTGTGACAAAACAGCTCATCTAATATCTTGTGATATTTGCCGTGCTGCAGGAATCTACTGTAAACGTTAAAGAATAAAAAAAGGACAGTATAATTGTGAAATGAACTATTTGTGTTTGTATTAAAAATGCTACGGCAACTCAAAAAGCAAGATTATTTTTGACCTGTGGTGTATTGTACTTAGAATGCAACATACTATCTTTTTAATACATTAATTTCTGAACAGAACAAGTTTTAAAATCCAAATCAAAAATTATATGGGTTAGTTCAACTTTTAATCTGTTCTGATTCAATCCAGCCTGTATTAAAGCATTTTGTAAGACATGATTTAGGTAGGTGTCATTACTTACACAAAGAAAAATCTTGTACAAACATGATCTGTGTTGGGAACAACCCAAATGTCACCATGTTTGTCCAAATCAGGAGACGTAATAACTATATGGAAAAAAAAGACAATCTGGTTAAGTTAATAGACTCTTGCTTAGTACTAAATGGAAATAAGACAACGTCTATCGTTCAAACTCCTACCTTCACATAAGGCTATGCACTTCAAATTCCGACTTTGTAAAAACTGAGGCTGCTGCCCTCTCTTCTGTGCCTGGAAGAAACATTCCAGAAAACCAAGCATGATGCACTTAGCTCTTAATATTAATCAACTTCATCCACTGATTAAGGGGGGGGAAATCACCTGCAAACTTGTGTTGGTCTTGCTGTGAGATGTAGTCTCATCCTTTGAAGAAACTTTCTGCTGTTTTTTATTCATCCCTGGAAAATGAAACATAACAACAAAGCCAAAAAACAAAAATCAGTGCAACATAATCTGGGAATGCTTTTAATATCGCTTGTCAAAAAAAAAAGTGGGATTAAGTGCCAAGCCTTCTCACCTGAGTAACCGAAGGAAATGCTTGACATTGGGCTGACATATATTCCACTACCATAGATGGCACCATGGAGCTGTATGGAACAACACTTCAGTTTAGAACCCTTTAAGGAAACTAATATTGTGAGGGAATTCTAACATGCGTGCTCGCGCGCGGACACACATCGTCTGAAATCACTTGTCCCAAGTGGGGTCATGGTGATCCGGAGCCTAACCCGGCAACACAGAGCGTAAGGCTGGAGGGGGAGTGGACACACCCAGGACGGGACACCAGTCCGTCGCAAGGCACCCCAAGCGGGACTTGAACCCCAGACCCACCAGAGAGCAGGACCCAGCCAAACCCACTGTGCCCCCCTTTTTCTAACATGCATGCTTTTACAAACCCAAAAGTCAAAAAGTAAATGCAGTTAAGGATTCTAGTCACATACTTTTTTGCCAATTGGTATGTATGTACAGCGTTTACCTACTTCAGATTGTATTTCAGTGATGCTGGAAGGTGGAACAAATTTGTTTTTTTACTACAAGTCTACTACGAGTCAGTCAGCTTATCCTCACTGGACTCTACAGAATTTTGTTTTGTTCAGTCAACCTTTGTAACATCAAGCAGTAAATTCCTTCATATATACACAACAATATTAAATATTTAAAGGATTATATTAATTTTATCAACATTTGTTTTAGTCCTTGTACAGTGACAATGTAAATAGTCGTTGACAATGTAAGTCAACATTAGAATACAAGTTTAGAGAAAAATGACATTTTAAATCTGTGATAAAGTATCAAAGTTAATTTTAATCACAATGTCAGTTTTACAGAACTGATTTGTTTACAGATATCTTAATATTTCTTAATATATTTTTAATATACATGTATATAGTTTATATTTTCCTATGTTACCAATCAAATACAGCTCTAGTTTATACTGCATCCAACAGATGTGAGTCCAGGGAAAAAAATATACATCTTACTTACCTGGAGCCTTGTGTTTGATGCAACAACCAAACCATTCCTTAGAATGGAGTGCCAGTTCTCTATGTGTGAACCACTGAAAACAGAAAAAACAATGATTATAACTGAACTCACCAAATTGGAGGGAAAACATTTCAAAGTTATTTTCGCACAGCTTTATGCAGTCAGTTCAATGATATGTATACACTACATAGCACATTTATGAAATGAGGAAGCAAACGACTAATTTGCTTGTTGTAGATGTCAAGAAAGTATTCTTAACATACTGAAAAGCAAAGGTACTTCCAAAGAGGTTTTTGGCAGCTCTGAAGTTGGATTCTTTGGCAGGCGGACTGCTGAGCAGGAGAAACTGGTGAGGAGTGTGCATGAACTTCAGTTGCTGTCAGAAAAAGATGTGAAAAGTTATTCTTTAAAAAAAAAAAAAGCTTGTTTCACAATTTGTGTTACAGCAGCAAGGAAAAATGGCTCACACCTATTCCTGGTCTGATGCTTCAAACCTGGCACATCTGCCAAGTGTTGATTATACCTCTCATTACTGAGCTCAATGGCAAAAATCTCTGGGCTGAACTGCTAAATTTCCAGCCCCAAAACAGGGTTGCAGACCCATTGTGGGCCAACAAACTGCCTTGAGTTTAGAAAGTACAATAGGCATTTAAAGCATTAATCAAAGCAGTCACTGAAGTATCTACTGATGAGTTCTCAGAGATACATTTACAAACTCCTCAGACTTTAACTATCAATTAAACATTTTCCTAAGTCATTAAACTTGACTTGTGCTATTCACACTCAATGGTAACATGCAGCATCTGCCTCACCATTAAAACAGAGGGGATTTAAAGGCTTCACTTAATTAAAAATGTCGGTTTTTGCATCATCTATACCTGAAACAACTTTTTATGAAAAGTTACAAAATGTATGACTTACTCTTGTTACTGGTAGTTTGACTATATGGGACCTGTTACTGGATATTACCCTAAAGAGAAAGGAAATTGATTAATGAAATGCAGACAGTTGCATCCTGTTCAAAACCAGATTAAAGTCCTTCCCTCCAATGCAATTATGATATAACTATCGCTCTCACCATATACAAGTTTAAAAAGTAATATGTATTCATTAGTTATTCAAAATGTTCCTTAGTGTTACATTCTTTTTCTCCTTCACAGCCACACAAGAACCAAAACATTCAAGGTGAGACATGAAAGAAGATACCATCACTTTTAAAAGCCATAATTACATTGACTGTAATAAAATAAACGTAGCTACTGCTAACACATTTGTAGGGAAATTTTCTGAATAAAACTACATTTCAGTACCAAATATAAAATGTAAATATTGTAATAAGAGAGAAATGAGTGGGGGATGTGGTGGCGCAGTGGGTTGGACCGGGTCCTGCTCTCCGGTGGGTCTAGGGTTCGAATTCCGCTTGGGGTGGCTTGCAATGGACTGGCGTCCCGTCCTGGGTGTGTCCTCTCCCTCTCCAGCCTTACGCCCTGTGTTGCCAGGTTAGGCTCCAGTTCCCCACGACCCCGTATGGGACGAGCGGTTCAGAAAATGGGTGTGTGTGTGTGTGTGTTTGTGTGTGAGAGAGTGAGAAATGATCCTTTTTACATTCTGTGACTTTTGTATCACTATAGAACTATACTGACACATTAAAGCACAATGTCACCTTTGCTGAACCGAAAATTTTAGTGATGGCACTGTTTGTTACAGGAGTGTTGAACTTTTACTGTTAGCATGGATACCAAACCAAAATCATTTCTGCAGTAAAATAACATCAACTCTGTCCTCTAACAAAAATATTTATTTCAGGAATATATTGAAGATGAGGGGGGTGCGGTGGCGCAGTGGGTTGGGCCACAGTCCTGCTCTCCGGTGGGTCTGGGGTTCTAGTCCCGCTTGGGGTGCCTTGCGGCGGACTGGCGTCCCGTCCTGGGTGTGTCCCCTTCCCCCTCCGGCCTTACGCCCTGTGTTACCGGGTAGGCTCCGGTTCCCCGTGACCCCGTATGGGACAAGCGGTTCTGAAAATGTGTGTGTGTGTGTATATTGAAGATTTAACGTCATTATGCATTTGTGGCAAAACATTTTTTAAAATGTTATGAACCTCTCCATTCACCCAAAGGCCCATGCATCACAGGTTCAATTCCCACCTTCAGCTACAGTACCTTTGAGAAAGGTATTTACCTTAATTTGCTCCAGTATAAGAAAATTACTTAGCTGTACAAATGGGTAGATAATCGTAAGTACCTTAACATTTAAGTCGCTTTGGAGAAAAGCATCAGCTAAATGAATAAATGTAATGTACCTCAAGCAAAAAAGCAAAGAATTTTTTTGTCTATATACAGTGAGAAGTTGAACAGATTTCAGAAACTAATATTCGATTTTCTTTCAACAAGAGAAGTTAGAGTGGGTAGAGAGGATTTGTTTCAAAGGCACGAACGAGGACCCAACATCTGCCTTGTGCCCTAAACATAAAGATGTGATCAGTTTTAACTCTGCATTTATTGGCCCAGGTGAGTGGAACTGCTAATTTTTCTAAAGACAAGAAGAAAAACAAAACTTTGCTCTTTCATCTTCTTCAGCTTTGAGCCTCTGTTCTGGATATACACTTAGACTAGGACAAAAGTAAAATACCCTGCTTCATGTTCATTTGTACATCCCTCCTCCCCAGACTTGACTCCCACAAAGACATTTTAGAAAAAAAAAAAAAACTTGTGCAAATTTTACTTATGATACACAACACCTGTTTCATTGTATCTGCCAGTTTAAGTAGCTGCACCGGTTGCATGAAGTGTTTCTGTTGTATGTTTGTGAGTTAGTTTGTATCGTGTTAATGTTATGTTGGTGCACATAGATTTTTTCAGATTTCTTGTGTGATAAAATACAGCCCTTACGCAACAAGCATCAGTCACAGCTAGGTGAAGGCATACATTTTAAATCACTTCACCCACTTCCCTGTAATACATTATACATTTCAGATATTAGTATAATATAGTGGTCGTAGTCCTTTGCATATAGTCCGCATCGATAAGCCCGAGGTAGCACTGCCTTCCAGTTCCATAATGTGAAAGAACTTATTACCACTGCAGTAAAGGGTGCGCAAGAGGGTCATGTTTGTCCATCTGCTTTTTAATTTCCAGGTATGGCGCCTGCAAACAGGACAGATAGCACTTTACTCAGCTGTTCTTATATGCTTCAAATTCATACAAATGGCAAATCCACAGGCAGACTTGGGTAAAAGACAGACATCATATGAAACATTTCACATAGTAATCCAAAATGCCAACACATCCAAAAATTAATAGAGTGCAAGCAGTTAAACTGAAGGAGGTGTCTTAATTTGCACTTGTTTATAATTTTAACACATTTGCGAAGAAACTGTTTGTAATGCTGCCATTTTTGTATGTGTTGCACAGTTTCAAGGTTCCTTCAAAACATGACCCTCACCAGCCAATCAGACCAGGCTACAGTAAAACAATGTTAAATTATCTTAAATATGCTAACTTATTAAAGGCTTTATTAGAATTCCTAAATTTTAAAAGTGCTAGTAAAAAAGGAAAGACACTGCTTGTTTTACTTCAAGTGTCAATGACTGATCTTAAATGGCATGCTCTAAAGAATACATAGTCCTTGAAGCACTGCTGTTTGAGAAAGAATGTTACCTGGGTCATTTCACGGATTGACGCAATGCTGTCCAGGGCTTTCATCACACGGTCATAGTCCTTTTTCTAAAACAGAATGCCAGGTTGTCATCTTCAATTTTAAATATGATTAATTGCAACATAGTATAGGACATCAAATTTTCTGTCTTCAGAGAAAGGGCTGATTAATGAAAGTTATTAATTAGAAAGCTGAATAATGAAAGTCAAGTCATTGGGTGTGCAAAAAAATTTATTATCTGTTTCCTCTATATATTTAGGCACAGAATGCGCATTTTAGTTAATACAAGACGTAAATAAGGAACTATTCATGTTCACAGCAAATATTATTACAAAGTAGAAAGATTTTTTAAAAAAAGTGTGTTATCCTTAGACCTGTATCAGCTTATCTTTATCAAATGTCTTTACCTACCCGAGGATTGAAGGCTAGTGTTTGGGGATCGTTGGGATCGACCACTGAAGGATATGGCTCAAAAATGACAACCTTCCTGGGAGACTCCAGAGCTGAACGGCACATGGAAACCAACAAATCCACCACCTGGACAAAGAAAAGAGGCCAACAGCTGCAGTTAAAGCAATGCTTGCCAGGACCATGCCACCTGTCTGCATACAGCTTCCCAATCTGATGGTTATTTATAATATAAAGTACAAAAACCAAAAGTTCCAAACTAAAGACCAAATAGCCAAGAGAAAAAAAAAAACCATACACACTAACATCCTATACAAGGTTTTCAAATATATGTGTGCTGACTGCTTAGTACAAAACTTAAACGATACAGCTGTATACACAACAAAGATCAAATATGTGGAACTCGCATCTATCAACTTTGTTCCAACAAATAGCATATTTGTATAGAACTGTTAAAAAAGGTGTAAACAAAATATCCAAGTTTTTCAATGAAAATTAGACAAATTTAGAAAATATTTTATTATTCAAAACTAAAGGACTAAACCAGCTGCATTTTACAAAGGAATAAAAAGCCCAGTGGTATTCAGGGTAATGCTTTTGATAAGAAATAAACACCCTCATTAATGCAACACAATACATGGATTATCCATAATGGAAATCAAAAGAAGCTATTAGACTGCAACCTCACAAAACATTTGCAATAATGGATTTCCTTTCATTTTATTTATTACAACAGTATTTAAGCAGAGTAGACCACTAAAGTTATAAAATGATGGCACAGCAGCACAGAAGGTAGAGATAGTGCCATATAGCATCTGAGCTGTGCATTCAAGTGTAGGTTTGAATCAGGACTGGTGTGTGTGTGTGTAGTTTCCATGCTCTCTCTGTCTGTGTAGGTTTCCCCAGGGTGCCCCAATTTCCTCCTATTGTCCACAGACATGTGCCTCAAGTGAACTCGTGACTTAATCGGCTGTACTACATATGTGTGTGAATTAATTATACATCACTGATGTACAGATGGGTGAATGATTGTTGGGATATCTACTACTGTAAGGCATCAGCTGAGCACTATATAGCAATCATTGTACTTTGCTTCGGAATAAAGCACCTGCTGCAATGCCTTCAGAAATTACAGTATTCAGACTTCTCCACTTTTCCCCATACTTTGTTGTGTTATACACTAATTTCATTTACGTTTATTCAGTTAACTGATGCTTTTCTCCAAAGCGACTTACAATATTATGCTAATTACAATTATTTACCCATTCATACAGCTGGATATTTTTACTAGAGCAATTTTGCTCATGGGTATTTCAGCTGGAGATGGCATTCGCCCCATAATGGCAAAATGAAGACACATTTTTAGGATTCTTAGAAAATTTCTCAAAAATAAAGAACTAAAATCTTCTTACATAAGTATTCAGCCCCTTTATTCGGTACTTGTACGACTACCTTTGACAGCAAGTACAGTTATGTGTCTTCTTTGATAAGCTCCTACCAGCTTTACACACCTGCATATGGGTGGTTTCTCCCATTCTTTCTTGCAAACCCTCTCAAACTCTCTAAAGTTGGATGGGGGTGTTGGTGAACTGCAGTCTTTAACTCTCACCACTGATTGGGGTTCATGTCCAGGATTTGGCATTCATAACATTCAGTGATTTGTTCCAAAGCCATTCCAGTATTATCTTGACTGTGTGCTTAATATTGTTGCCATGCTAAAAGGTGAATCTTTACCCTTTTCCAAGGTTGTGTGCTCTGGAGCAAGTTTTCTTCAAGAACCTCTCTGTGTTTGGCTCTGTTCATCTTTCCCTCAATCCAGACCAGTCTCCTAGACCCTGCTGCTGAAAAACATCCCAGCGGCATGATGCTACAATCACCATGATTGACCATACAGATGGTATTATCAGGTGGCGAGCGGTACCAGGTTTTTTCCCCAGACATCACATTTGGCATCGAAGCCAATTTTTGTCTCATCAGACCAGACAATCTAATTTTCTCATACTCTTGAGTCTGTAAGTGGCAAATGGTAAACTGCGAACTTCTGTCTAGCCACTCAACCAGAATCAGTGGTTGACAGAGTGCTACAGAGATGGTTGTCTTTCTGATAGTTCCTTGTATCTGTACACAGGAATTATAAAGCTCCGTTAGAGTGGCCATTGGGTACTTTGTCACCTCATTATGTCCTTGCTGCTCAAATACTCAATTTGGCTGGAAGTTCATCTCTTCAAAGAGTCTTAATGGTTGTACACTTCTTCCACTTGGCAATGATGAAAGCCACTATGCACCTGAGAACCTTCACTGTATTGCAGTTTTTTTATACCCTTTCCCAGACCTATGCAATTACAGTTCTTTCTTGGTGGTCTATGGAGAGTTCCTTGAACTTCATTACTGCATTTTTATTCTGACATTCCCGATGAAAACTGGAACATATAAGGACAGCTGTGTGTTTTTCTAAATCATGTCGAGTCAAGTGAAACTGCAACAGATGTACTAACATCAAGTTCTATAGAAAACTGAAAGACCTTCAAATGAAATAGTATTTCAGTTCAATTTAGACTGTCATAGTAAAGGGTCTGAATACTTATAAAAATCTGAAATTCCTCATTTATATTTTACAATTAACCTAAAAAAATCCAAAAATGCATTTTCTCTATCATTTTGTCAATTAATGGCAAACAAATCTATTCAATCAATTTTTAACCAAGTATACAGCATAACAAAGTATGGAAAAAATGGAGTTGTTTGAATATTCCTGAAGTCACTGTAAATGAATAAATGTAAAAGTCAGGCTAAAAAATACCTTTATGAAAAAAGGGTACTGTAAAACTTGAGGAATGACCTGAAGACTAGGTTACCGTAATGCAATTTTAATCAATTGCGACTACGGGCAGTCCCTGGGTTACGAACGTCTGACTTACGAACCACCCCACCCCCCGAAAAGCCCATTATATTAAAAATTCTAGTTACATAGAATAGTTTGTAATAACAAACAAACTTGAGAAAGACTAGAGTGACCATGAAGGGATACACCTGGCAAGCAACAATGTTTTAGTACTTTGTGGCATTTAAACAATGCTCTTTGTACTAAAACTTAAAAACTCAACAGTCTAATTTTGGTGACTGCATGTCTATTGCAACTTCATCTTCTTGTTCTGAATTCACACACCCAGCACACATTCTTCTGCTGCTGTAGCCAATCAACTTCAATGTTTGATTTTTGCAATCAGAATTGCCTTTCTGCATGAAACTGCTGAATTGAGCTGGTACTCTTGCATCTGAAGACTTCCTGTTTTAATGAGGCTGGTCACTGTCCCCTGCACTCTAATTAACAAGGTGGTTTTGCCCACAGAAGTGGGTGTTTTTTCTTCATCTCACCACTCTTGTCTCAGTCATGCTCATCTCTCTATACTCGTCTGAGACTCTGTAACCACCACGTCTGGCACCAACATTCATACAATGTCCAAAGTTGCTTAGGTCACTTCTCACCCAATCTAAATTCTTAGTCCTGCAGTAACAGAAATTCTCAAGCCTGCCTGCATGCTTTATAAAGTTACTAAATTGCAGCAACATAAAACCCTGTTTGGAGAAGCACACTGTGCAGGTGTACCAAATAAAGTGGCTTGTGTGTACATTACAATCATCAAAGAAACTAGGTGCATAAAGGGTCATTCATTTAAAAATGACTGTATATGGAAGAGCAGACCTACATTAAACTACATTTCAAAGCTTTCCTATTAACATTCCATGCTATTATTCCCATCTCTTCTTTAAGTTCTCAGTAGAATTCTCAGCAGCTTTTCAAAGTACAACTCCAGCATTCTTCTCATATTCCCTCTCTTTTGGGAAGAAGACTGCTCTCCTGCAAAGGTCTGCATTATGGGTATAATATGCGGTACCTGAGCTCCTGTGGCGATCTCATCAGCAGCTTCGTTCATGACCCCTAGGGTTTGGAAGGCAAAGACGCAGAGCTCTCGTTCGCACACCGTGGGCTGTGGAAGAGTCAACAACACAACTGCATGACACGCTAACATTCAAATCAAAATCTACTGCATGACACTTTCTGGGGCACACAATTTTAACATAGTTGCATAAAGTTCAGAACTGACAGGTGATAAATATTTTTCCCTCCTAAACTATAATCATTTTACAAAATACATAATCACAGAGCAATTTAAACTCAAATCAAACTAAATAAATATGCTGTAATAAATTATATCCATTTTCCCTAAGGACAAACAGGAAAGACTTTTGAGAAATCTTGTCTAATACTAGTGTTCCAGGTGTAGTCTCTAAATTACATCCCGAGCCTGCGGTTACGGGAATAGGTAGCAGATGTGGAATCTCGTCTTTGTCCTGGCCTAAGCCTCAAGGCCATTTGGGTCTTCATACACAAACCCAGAGTGAGAAAACAAAAGATTATAACAAAGCTCCTCCTACGGTACACGCCTCTGGCTTCTGGGCCAGCAGGACGGGCATGGGAAAGGTTGCATACACACATCACCACCACCTCCTCTGTTGCTAGAGTGTTGCATGACAACTATCACACGAGATGGGCATTTCAGACCTCTACAGTAAACAACACTAGATGGCCAGCATTCATTATAAAGGTCCTTTTTCTCAGATTCCAGTTACAGTTCTTCTAGCACCAATAACACAAAACAGCAGCATGGCTAAGCAACATGACAATGAAATAATTCTGAAGACTGAAGAAAAGTACAGAAAGAATAACTAGCATACAATCCATACAGAATAATTTAAATGTAAAAGAATTATAGTATGTTTTTCAAACTTGTCCATACAGACTTAAATTATTCAGAATTAATTCATATTAAATCTATAAGGAATGCAGAAAATAAAAGACATTATAAAATTACATTTCTTTTTAAAAGGAATCCAGTATCATTCCATCTTATTTAATGAGATCATAACGCTATAGTGAAAAAGGAAGTGTCATTGGGGTTTTCATCATAGTTTTATAATACACCATCAAAATGTCCATCTCACACACACACATCACCTGAAACCGCTTGTCTCATGCGGGGTTACGGGGAGCCGGAGCCCAACCCGGCAGCACAGAGTGCAAGGCTGGAGGGGGAGGGGCACACCCAGGACAGGATGCCAGTCCATCGCAAGGCACCCCAAGCAGGACTTGAACCCCAGACCCACTAAAGAGCAAGACCCGGTCAAAGCCAGTGCGCCACCGCGCCCCCAAATGTCCATCTTCCACCAGCAGTATATTTACTTTAAGGAAACCTACATCTATGCATTCATCTGTACATTATCATTAACTGCTTGTCCATGAAGGGTCACAGTGGCCCAGAGCCCATTCCACAAATACAGAGTACACATATAAACTTGCAGCTAAATCAAATTCATTTTAATCTTTTATACCTACTTAAATGCTAAACTGAAACGGACAAGAAAAGCATTCCCAAAATTTTTATTTTACACACACACACACACACACACACACACACACAGAATAAAAACATTTTTGTGTAGATGCCAGGAAAAGTGTATCAAGTGAATTGAACTGTGAAAACTTTGTCTCTCTCTCACACACACACACACACACACACAAAGAGACAGGATTTTGCCTGGCCGCTCTGAACTCACTCTCAGCATTGGTCCATTCTGAAACACGTGTGGCTCATCACACACCACGCAGTACTCGTTAAGGACCGGAATCCTCTGCTCTGCATACTCCACGGTCTGTAATTAACCAATACCTCAAAATTACAAGCAAGCCTAATTAACCGATACCTCAAAATTACAAACAAGGCATTTGAGATCAACAAAATAAAAGCAGGCCTATTTATTCAAAGCAACTTTAAATATTGTAGGACAATACCTGAACAAGAAAACCTCGGTCTCTCACCGGAATTGACTTGGCGTCATAGTTCGGCTACCAAGGGCAAGAAAAACACATCCAACGTGTAACTGCTATAAGCAAGGATATTTTCACCATTGCATTTCACAACATTTCCAAATATGCTGTGAGTGCTATTAGCTAACTGCATCATACAAATCACAGTTAAAAAGTTATTACATAACATGCTTCAAAATTCACTCACTAAAACAGAAGTTTACATAGCGGAACAGTATTGTGTTAAAAAAAATGTTATGGTGGCAAAGAGTGGCTGTAATTAGATGATTCAGGGTGCATTTAAGTGTAAAAAGGGACACGGCTCTGTAAACACAGCTGCTTACGGTGGGTGGCGTGGACAGCGACGGGGCGAGGATGCCAATTAGCCCTGAGGTAAGAGAGAGCCGACGGCTCTCGGGGACAGGCTCCTTGAAGAGGTCAGACTTGCCCATCTTGGTGCTGCCCGAGTAGGAGCGGCTGAGCAGCTTGGGCTGCCGGAGGCCATCTAGCTCCTCAGCACGCAGGGCACCAGAGCAAGAGCGGGTCAGGAGGCGGTGCGGCTTGAGGCCACCGCTACTGCCTCCACCATTGGGCTCGCACCGCAGCTCCGCTGAGCACGGCCTCGGCGGCACCTTCGGTAACTTCAGAGAGGCACAGTCGTCCGGCTTGGTCACCGTCGACGGCACCACCACCGTCGGGCAGGGCCGGGTCAGCAGCTTGTGGGGCTTGGCTGGGGGCAGCACATGTTCCACCCGTGGATCACTGGATAGAGAGCGGCCCAAGGGCTTGTGGGACTTGCTGGCACACCCATCATCAGTCTTCGGTGCGCTTGAGCAAGTCCTGCGCAGCAATTTGTGCGACTTGGATATTCCATCTTGCTCGGGTTTCAGCTTCTTCTTGCTCTTCCCGCACCCTGGGGGTGGATAGCTGGGTGACCTGAAACAAATCATCAAGGGCCAATTGTGAGAACCATGTCAGCAGATGTTCGAAATCCCATCATCCCAAAACCAGCAAATGAAACCGGCGTCCAATAATGACAATTTGGATGTTAGGGCTAAACAACCAGAGCTCCCTAGACATTTAAGAACATTTTTCAACTTTTACCTGCGAAGGGTTGAAAAGATATGCAGCGGTGATTTCGCCTTTTTATCACTTTGCTTTTTGCTGTGTGGACAGCTCAGTTTATCTTTACTGTGATTTTTCCATTGTTGAGTGACGAACGTCTGCATGATCCTGTGAGTAACAAGCAACAGCATGAATCTTTGCAAAGACCAAAAATTTGGTATTTTTGGGCTAAGTAAATTCTAGAGCTGAAATACCAAAAACTGTGTACTCGCATGTTGTACGATTTCAACGCGTACAGGCAGTCCTCGGATTACAAGCAAGTTCCATTCTTAAGTCTGTCTTTAAGTTGGATTTGTACATAAGTCGGAATAGTTGGGTATGGTTCGTGTGTAACGTCAGTCAAATGTTTGTCTTAGTATATCATGTACCTTTCTATGCATAAGAAGATTAAACACTTCTGGATATACTAAAACATCTTTAATATGACAATAGTAATAATATGTAATAATTACAATTACAAAAACAATTACTGTATAATAGAGCTAGACACAGAGCAATAAATGTTCCTACAGTATTTGTAATGGGGGGGTGAGAATGTGTGTGTGTGTGGGTCGGTATAGAAAACATTAAAGAAACTTCAACGTTCGTTGGCGTTCCACCTTTCTCCAGTTGCTTTATTATTTCCACTTTAGTTTCAATCGTTTTCCTTTTCCTTTCATTTGATGCATCATCATCACTTCCATCACATTTATGCTTTGGTGCCATGGTTACAAGGTTAAAAACAAAAATTAAAGCCTAATACAGTAACACACACACGAGACACCGGTAACAGCAACATGGTTCGTGTCATACTGAGCGGGCAGGAGACTGAGGAAGGTGTGTCTGCACCCAATCACAGGATCTTTATTGTTGATACACAAGGGAGCAGGCGAGATTCGTGGTTGGGGACAGGCGTGGGTCGGTTGATGCACAAATGAAGGTCTTGGGGAGAATCCGATGCTGTCGTCAAGGGGGTGACGCAAGTGTCGGGAGCCGTGGATGTCAGGAGCGGGAACGACGGACTGAGGAGAACGAGGGACTTGGAAGAACGGGTAGGTTGCTGTGGGTTCACTCAAAAGCGCTGGAGAGACGAGTTTCTCAAATGAGACTCCACAACCAGGGTGTGCAGGTGCGGCTTCTTTATACCCCGCTGCTCTGATTTCGGGCAGGTGCGGACGTTTGGCGCAAGGTCGCGGGCGTGACAGTTCGACTGAAAAGAAGGAAGTTTTGTCCTACCTGAGGCCCATGAGTCGATAAAACGGCGTAGATTCGCAATGTTTTGATGCGTGTCACAAAGTAGCACCCGTTTGTTATTACAAACCATTGTACGCAACTAGAATTTTCAATATAACAGGCTTTACGCGGGGTGGTTCGCAAGTATGGGTTTTACGTAAATCAGACGTTCGTAACCCGGGGACTGCCTGTACTTGAAAAGAACCTTTAACAATCAGAAGTCTTCAGTTAAAAAGTATTGCATACTATTGAGGCACATGGTATAATTATGCTACAGTTTCATTTTATGTTGTATTAAAAGTTTGGTTCAGGCATACTTTTTCAGTTGGTGTCCGAGGCCAAACCTCTCTTTTGTTGACACCTGGAATACATCAACTGTTGGAACTGGAAAACACAAAACGGTAAACAACTTCATTTATTATGTTGACTGGAAGGTTAAGGAGCAGCAGGCAAACATAATGAAATCTGTAGCATTTTTCTTGAAAAAGAAAGCTGCTGTTCAACATCTTTTAAAGCACTGGCTTTTCAAACCCTGGAATACAAACTATGAAATGAGCTATCCCACAATACCATTAGTACAGTTATAGTAGCACTGGTACTCAATCACAATCCACTGCCAGCACCTTGATTACAGTTTCCTTAGAAACTTTAGGTAATATGATGCAGGGAAAAGGTTTATTGAAATGCAAAGCTCTGGTACAAAATAACTGCAGGAATAAAGAGGGCTGGCCATCTGACCTGGTCCATTGAGATACTGTGTGAGCGAACAATGGAGACGTACGATGACCGGTTCTCTCCTAATCACATCCCAGGCAAGAGCAATTTCCTCCTACAGAACACAACTGTCAGCATTCTACATGTTGTGACTCAACAAAAACAACAAAAAAAACTACCTAACTGACATATATATAAAAGAAGGAAATGAGCAAAAATGAACGCTACTACTTTTACATCCAAACATGTTTCATTGCACAGACTTTTTGCATAAGCAAACATGAATTACTTACATCGAGAAAGCTGACGTCAACATGCAAATCTATGTCAACGTCATCGATTGCACCATATTCCCTAAGACAAAAAGACAGAAAACAGAAACTGTTCAAAAACATGAATGTCATATTGTTACAAAAACCATTTACTCCCGTTTCAAATCAGAGCAAAAATCTCATATACGACATCAATGAAACTGATAAAGCTGCCTCTGTTTTTCAGTTCTCATGAGGCAAGATATTACAGATAAAGCAAATAATTTTTTTCCAAGCCCACAAGGCTGATCTTATGTGATGTAGTACGTCAACAGACTATTTTAGGGAGCATATTAGGGTATCAGCACTATCAGCAAGTGTTGTGTGATATACTGATTATAAAAGCCAATATTACTGTGGATAGCAGATATCGTTATCTGAGACCCATGGAAATTAAGATGGTACAAGAGTAAAAATAGAATCCAAACAAAACAATAAAATCAAAAAACTAAACCCTGAAAGCACTATTAATAGACATACCCATAGAGGAAGAGTAGGAGTTAATCCTGTTTAGGATGTTTACAGCTTATGAACTCAGAAGGTCAAAGTATCAAAGATGGACAGCTACACTGTACAAGATAATTATCTCCTGTGAGTATACTGTAGGTCACATAATACTTTAGTCATTTCAGCACTTTCACTACGAATATAAATGTAGTCATACATACTATTCTTCCCAAAGGCATGCCAATTATAAGATTGTTAATTACATAACAAAATACATAACTATGTAAAAAAACAGGAGTGCAAATGCTCACTCAGTAATGAAACTTTTTCCAAGCCGGTTCAGTTTTTCTGTACTATAAATAACCTTGATTGCCCAAAATTCTGGCTGATACCATGCAGGTACATTTATACTCATCCAAGCTGCACTAATAATATGAGACAGTAATACTCCACACATGCTGTCCCATGACATGTACCCATCTACCGTTATCCAGTGAAAAGCTCACAAAGCTGTGCATAAAGTTTGTCAAATCTACTACGGGCATTCTCAGATTACATTTCCAATCCAACAAATCTCATCTTCATAAATATCAGCGGGGTACAGTGTTTTTTGTAATGGAGGTGAGGAGGCCCTTCTGTTTTCATTCTTCTTAAGCAGAGGCTTGGTCATATCCTCACTGATATCAACAGCCCTGTGCTAATTTTCCTACACAGGGCAGGAATAGAGGTTGAAGATATGGTTGGATGCTTTAAAAAAAGTTAGACTGGGCTCTACCTCCCAGAGCCAAAAACATAACACACGCAGAGTTCCTCAACAGCACCATCACATCCGCAGCAGACATGCACAATAGGCTGGCCTGCCATCGGGCTTCTTTGATGCAGACAGATGAGACTGTCAGATAACAACAGTGAATTTAAAATGCACCTTGTCACAGTAAAAACATGACTCACAATGGTCTTGTACTTGTTTTAATTAGTCTAAATCACAAACATAATTTTACAAATATATACTGTACAACACTAGAGTTGATGCATTGTAATTGATACCATTGCAGTGGTATGGTGGTAAATCTCAGCAGCTGTAGATGCCGTTTTCGTTTTTAAGGCTTGGATTTACAGCACATTGCCATTGGGTTTTAGGATGATGAGGGTGTTCTGTGGATGCTTTGTGCTCTGAGGTTTGTCATAAACAATGAAGCAGAACACAATCACTTTCCATAGCTGTGGAAGTGCCTTTGCAGTATTGGTTAAAAGAGTGCACGATGCGCCCAAGGTGGAGAAATGTGATATGTTTTTAAAGGTTAGACTCTAATAATGCATTGTAAATGTGAGAAAAAATGTTGCTTGATTTTAAATGAATGTGGTGTTTGTACACACCAGTTCACTTTACATAACCAGACAGGACTGATTTTTGACTGTTGTGAAGTTTTAATGATCCTATTTTTGCATCAGTCAAACTTATTTAAATGGTTGCATCCGTCTTTCTCAACTCCACAAAAAAGGCCCTGGTATTTTCGCTACTTTAGTATTTTCATTGTGGTGTGTATGACACTGGTGGTGTGGTGGCGCAGCGAGTTTGGCCTGTGCCTGTTCTCTGGCGGGTCTGGGGTTCGAGTCCTGGTTGGGGTGCGTTGCAGCGGACTGGTGCCCTGTCCTGAGTGTGTCCCCTCCCCCTCCAGCCCTGTGCTACCAGGTTAAGCTCTGGCTTGCTGCGACCCTGCTCGGGACAAGCGGTTTCAGTCACCGTGTGTGTGTATATATATATATGACACAGACAGCCTATCAGAAGGTTGTCTGCACAGAGCACCAATACCACAGTGACATCTGCCACCCTCCCGTGATGAATTCCAGAACACACTGCTTTCTATCAAGAGCCAAACCGGTCACAGCAAAAACACAACGAGGATCGCTACCTTCATCTAGTGCAACATAACACCATTTCCCAGCAGATCATGGTAACCATCTTTTTATACCTGAGAGATACTGCATGAGGTCCATATATTTCTCTCACTGCTGCTAAGTCGGCCTCAAGCTGTGGATGTTTGTGAAGTTCTCCATCGTAGTTCACCTGAAAGAGGCATGTGAAGAAGGTTGACAACCAATATGCCAACTCTGTATATAATTTGAAGACACTTCTTTGTACCTGACACCATATACATTCCAACGCAAACCAATAAATAGCATTGTAGATATATGATGAGAAATTTGATGCCTGAAAAAATCAGTCTTCCTGCCCCAAACAGACATAGCCAACATCCTTCATGTTTCAGAATTTTGCACAGATGAAAACGGCTTCAAACACCCCCACATTAAAAGAGATCTCTTCACCTTATCAATCATTCAGATAAAACAAAAGACAGTACATAAGTTAGGAAGTGAAAATGTCATTCTTCTTTTCTGCTTTTCTGCTTCAATCACCTTTCTAGTACTCCAAGTGACGACAAAAGACAAAGGACCGTTTGACAGTTTCTATTTCCAGCCATGCAAAGTGTTTTTGTCTAAATTAACAAACATATAATACTACAATATAGCGTTTTTCAGTATCTTACACTTTTTTTTTTAAAAAAAAAAAAAAAAAAAAAAAAAAAAAAGTGTAACATTTCAATATAAATTGCATAATTCAAGCACTAACAAGTAATGCAAAGACTTCTAAATGCGTCGGGAGTGTTTAGACGTTCAGAGCATTGTTTGCTTTGCATGTGAACACACAAACATACATTAAAACACATCATATACAATGTAAACACGTGATCTAATACATATATTAACATCACAGAAATTGACAGTTCCATCAAAGTAAGATTCCTTGTCCAGCCACTCACCTGACCACCATAGTAAAACTCCTCAGAGTCGTTGTCTCCTTCTGAATCCTCATCTATGGCACTGTGGAACTGAAAGACGCATTTGCTGTAAGTACATCGCCCCCTCCCAGCCACCCCCTGTCGACATTAAATTTTCACTTTAAATCTAGTGACATTAACTGTAGGGATTTATACTAACACGATTAATTCCAGTGGTAAAATTTATGTATTTTAATTTTTTTAATTAAAAAATTTCAATGAGTGCTTTTGATAGAGACTGAACACCGCAGCACTACACTGAGTGTAATATTAACCTAAAGCTGAGGCAACACTGTTCATCACATCAACTGTCTGAAAAACAAAGAACAGGCTGGGCTTCCAGGTAGAGTGTGACATTAAATCACAACTTTGAAGAAAATTTGTTCCATGCATCAAACAGTGTTTGATTTTCCAGAATCTACAAATATTATAAAAGGAAAATGCTCTACACAACATTTTTCAAATGACATGTAGAAGTGGTCCTCAAGCTTAAGGCTACAAATAAATTTAGTATTTCTTACTAAGAAACTTCACTAGCAAATCATCCACCAAAGCCTGCAGATCATACAGTTAATTGTGACCTGAGAAAATGTTCTTTAGGAGGTGACAAAATATCTCATTAATAAATCATCCTGATAGTCAAATTAAAGTTGAGTTACAGGTAATTAAATTAATTTTCTTATTTAAAAAATAAAATTGTGCACAGCTTACAATGTTGAGCAACTTACAATATGCAGTAGTTTATAAAGCAGGTTTAGTGTTTACTGGAGTAATTCAGGGTTAAGTATGTTGTTAAAGAACACTACAGAAGGAGATGTGATTAAAACCAGAGAACTTCAAATCCTATGGTGACAGCTCAAAACCATGATGACCCCTATTGTCTCATTCAAGAAAAATCAATAAATACCTGGTTCTTGTCAATGTGAAGTTTTGATTTGAAAGACAGGCAGTTTGTGGCATCACAGTTAATTCTGATTTCTGTTGAGAAAGAAACGGGCAAATCGGAACAAAACCTAAAAAGGCAAGTTATAATATCTACTTACATCTTTAAAAATGTACTGTAACAACCAGAAGCAATGAGTTTGAATTCTAGAGCCATATACACTCATGAATCCTTCTAGTGCCATCAAACTTTTGTTTTTCTCAAAAACAAGTTACAATGATTATTAGCTAGTATTTAGCGGACACCTTTATCCAAGATGACTTACAATGGTAAATACAAAAGTCCGTACACATCGTTCAACCATCTACAGTATATAACGGAGCAACGTAACAGTGACACGTGAGCACACACAGGCGGGAAGGGGTGGCCTGAGGAGGGAGAGAGAGACTAGAAATTTACAGTCACCAATTTTCGAGAAACACACACATTTGAGAGAGAAGCTAACGATGACAGAAAATGCAAACGCCACACACAGAGTGGGAACTGAACCCACGTCTCATTGCATCGTTGCACAGCTCAGGCATTGCGTGACACCAAGTGACTTTGTTCAGTGAGTGTGAATTCATTTGCATTGTTTTCATACAGTTTGTCCTTAATGTTTGCTTTTTATTTTTTTTCCCCCAAATTAAAGGCTGAATTAACACAAACATTGAGCATCATATGTATGCATGTTTTATCTGTGAACAATTGTGTACAGTACACAATAGCTACAAAAGAGCTGAACAAAAGGCAGGTAGACAGCTATATTGTAATTAATAATTAATGAAGGAAAAATTACTTGTTATAATACTGTGTTATGATGACACATAAAACTATCGAAGTAACCGTGTCCATTTCAGTGGAAAAAGGTTGGTCTTTTACTTATTTATTTAGCTTTGGAGAAAAGAGTCAGCAACTTAAAATGTTAAGATGCCTTCAACTGTTTACTCATTTATGCACCTGCGTAATTTTACTGCAGCAACTCAGGGTAAGTACCTTGCTCAAGGGTACTTCAGCTGGAGGTGACATTTGAACCGGTAAAGGCAGCAGATCTAAACTCCGGCCCAAGTTTTTAGCATAAATTGTGGTACTTTTGAGGATTCAAGAATGCATTAACAGTTTTACCATTACAGCTTGAAGCTAAGAGTATTATTTCAGGCACACATTACCTTCATAAAAATGGGGAAAGACTGTGCTAATGCTCCGTTACACTTTGCAGTAATATCATTTACTCAAAGTTGCGCCAACAATTTTAATTTGTAAATAATGTATTTTTATGGAGAAACAAGAAAAACAAGGGGGAAAATGAGATTTATTCACCCAATTTTCCTCCTCAGTGAGCAGACTTTTCATAACTTACCTGTTGCTATCCTGTGAAAAATGACAGGAATGGGATCTCTTGTGACTAATACGTCATCGTCATTCTCAGAACTGGACACATAAGTGTTGTCTGTGGGGAAAAAATAAAAAATTAACCCATTTCTCCTGACAGGGAGTGAAAGCATGTCTTTATAAAGAACCTACTTTGTTTTAAAAAAAAAAAAACTGTCAAATAACTGGCAACCTTTTATTTATAACACACATTACCTTGACAATAAGCTGTCCTCCTTCTACCACATTTTCTTATCTAAATAAAGTAGGAAAATGGTTTGACAGCACAGGTCCAAATATATATGGGAGTAATTTATTTTTCAGGAAATTCAGCCAACTTTCCAAAGGCAAGCCATGATTAATGAATGACTGATACATTTAAAGCAAAGCCACATGAAACAGCAGACAGAGTAGATGACTGTGGTTAACTATGACTAGCAAGTAATAGAATTATTTGTTTAGAGACAGAATTTAAAATCAGTGTACCAAATATATATATATTTTTTTTAATTATAAGACTACAGTGATAAACTATAATAATGACATTCCTTGGAAAAAAGAAAGGCTATTTCTGCATCATCTAAGAGCAAAAAAAAGAACCATCCTGATTTCTGCTTATGCATAAATTCAGGAGCACCTCCTTGGCAAAGCGAGAGAACAATCCACAGACTCGGCACAATATCATGACACAACAAAACAAATGAGATGTACACTGCTGTGGCCGAGTCTAGATAAAAATAACTTTCTGCTGGCACACGCTGTCTCATTGTGTGGGTCAGGTTTCATCCAATTTCTGGGATAACTTAAGCGCTTTAGGCCACTCACAAAAAATACATTTTATATGTATTTGGATGACTTAAATCCAGACTCAACCAAAATGCAACTTCAAAGAAAATACAATCGCACAAGTAAGCTCTTTTTTGGAAACCGCCCTTATTTGGTGATAGTAACTAAAATGGAACGTCCAACAGGAAACTGTCGAGATTCCAGCAATAAAGCTACTTAAGAGTTTATCGCAATAAAATACCCACTTCAGCTGGCCTATACTCCACAAATATATTACATACTGAACAATAAAATGGATGGCTCTAGTCCTGGACGTTTATACTTCCAGCTGTAACAGGATTCCCTGATAAGCCATGGATAAATAGAATTTCCATTCACTAAGTTAATGTCATTAATCCAGCAACAGAAATATTTTATTTTATACATGGTCGCCTAGCTAGTGGGTTGATGGGTAAAATGCATATTCGTTAGTTAATGATGGAGACCGTGCCTTCCTGAATCGTAGTGTCCTCTAATTCACATCTCAGTCTTTACAGCGACTTCTCCTCATTTGGATCACAGCAAAACGGAAGACTCTGAATGAAGCCGACATACTTCCATGAAGAACAATTAAACAAGAGGTTCAATGCATTTCCACTTTAACAGGTTTATAGGAGATACAATGCATCTGAATTTGAACAATGACCAGTAATTTTAGGAGAAAGAGAACTATAATGTTTGATATTTCTTTCAACACCTGATACGGAATAAAGAATTCAAGTGAAACTCAGTCACTGCCAAACTTGATATATTCTGAAGATAACTTTAATAATATGATATCTAAAAACTAATAAAATCATTGCCTACAGCTTGCTTTATTGATTTTAACTTTCAGTACAGTCTTAAAGTCTTTCAGACATTAAAGATTAACTTTGACTCTGAAGGTCAGCCAGCAAAAAGGGTTTAGAAATAATACAGTTAAAGTATATAATAGTGAAATATGTTCTGCTTGCAGAAGACATCCTTATCCTAATTCTCAGAAACATCACTTCTAACCCTGGAAGAAAAATCAAACCTAACATATAGTTCCTTATATCCATGCATTAAGACCATACATCTAGACTGTGTGTGACCAGTGTCTTCACTTTCAGTGTTTCCTAATTACATTATGATAAAAGAATCGCTGCATAGTACCATCACCTACCACACCTACCCACCCAGACTTTTTAAGTCCACATCTTTAACCAATAATTTAATGGCATCCCTGCTGTTAAGGCAAGAGCTCTTGAGACACAAGTCAGAGATTTAAATACTGGCAAACTGTATAAAGTTTACAACATAAGATTTTTTTCCTTAATAAATTACCAGCTCACTTTAAAATGTCTCACAATATAGTAAATCAAAATTCTTGCATGGGGAATTAAGTTATTTTGAGCCTTATGAACATTATCTTCAGACATTTCATGCTTACAGGTATCAAAATAAAACGTTGTCCATTAAAGACTTCCATTATTATGTATTGCAATTTTCAGTTCCTAGGTGTTGTGTTTTCTAGTAATGTGTTTTACGTCAGCTTGCCATAGATTCAAAGAGGTAATTAAATAAACATTAAATATTTCCCCTGTGTAAATCAGCTTCCAACTGAAATATAACCGTAAACACTCCTAGCCTACATTTTTTGTATGGTAGTGAGAAAACACACAAAATCAATGGCAACAATACTCTTACTTCAAATAATAATTCATTTCAGCAGAATCTGGGATTTTTGATGTTCCACAGCTATGGATGTAGTTCTTCAAATTATCTGGGTGTTGTTGATTTTTTCAGCTATGGAATATTACAGATCTAAAATAGCAGGCAGTAAATCACTTCATTCATCTTAATCATTGGGTGAAGGCAACTCAACCGTTCAGGACGGATCAGTGAGACGAGTTAAAGGCCAAAATTCCATTCTTCACCAAAACCAACTAATCGGGGGGGGAATCATAATATGCATTGGTTCACAACTAAATTTAGTTTATAAACAAATCATAGCTAGACGGACAGAAAACACAGTACCCTGTGGGGAAAAAAAAGATGCTCTATCTGACACAAAAAGAAAAATCATGAACAATAAAACTGACTGTCTCCAAACCCTCTTTTAGAATCCTTTTGCAAGACAGCTATGAAAATAGTACATTCTGAACAGTAAATGTTGAGCTGCAAATAAAGAGAAGTGACATGGTAATTCCAGAGGACTGAAGAAATAAAGAAACCATTGCTTTAAGGTAACGCTTACCAGGATAATCTTCAGAGACGTGCACTGAATACGACACCCTAAGGGATGGAAAGAAGATCAAATATTAGAAATTTATTTGTTTTGCTAAGTAAAATGTAATCGTCTAGAACATACTGCTCCAAAATACACAGGTAATGAAGTACAAAACAACACACTTCATTTGTTAGCGATATTATCTGAAGCATCTAATTATGATGCTAAATGTCCATGTCTTACAAAGCACTGAATCACTCCATAAAATGCGGAACTAATGTATTATACAGAACATTGTTACCAGTTCTCTTAAGTGACATGTCAAAAGCACAATACATTTCTCAGTGTATAGTCTAGAGGCATGGCAGTTCCTCAAGTATTTGCACAACAAACTCCTTCCAGAATAAAGCGCAGTGCAGCAGAAATGTTGGTTGAATGTAAGGACAGTCAGACAAATAATGTAATGTTCCTGTTAATTATCATAACGCTGCTTTTCTGAGTCATCTCTCAGGCAGCCGTAGCCATTAAGATTGGCATAACTGTAAAGTGTGCAGCGCAGCGGAACAACAGACTGCAGATCACTGAGCACACACTGTATTAGAGTACACGACTGAGTTTATGGATCACAGGTAAGGCATGTTAAGCACACAGTGGTTTCATTGTTCATGCAGCTCCTATTTGCAGAGACTACTGAAAAGATCTGTTTAATCCAATTATACATTTCAAAGCAGTCTTGATACTGGTAACAGATTTTGGGTGAAATACAATATGAATGACTGATCCAAAGTTGAGAAGCCTGAGTCAACCCTGAAGGGCATATTAAACAGTACACTGAACAGAGTTTAAATGAATATGGCCAACTGTGGAATTTATAGTGCAGTATTCCAGGGATTTCCCCTTTATGCATCATTTTATATATTAATATTGCATTTCAGTAGTAGCATGTAGCATTGTGGTTAGAGCTGTTGTCTTGCAGTCCCTGGTTCAAATCCCACCTCCTGCTGTAGCACCTTTGCTCTCAGCCTTGAATAGCGCCAGTAAAAATTACCCAGCTGTATAAAGGGGCAAATCAGTGTAATTAGCTTAGTAAACATTCCTAACATTATAAGCTGCTTTCTAGAAAAGTGTCCATTATCTGAATGAATAAATAATGAATCAAAAAATGCCCACATAGCTGATGAGAATATTTATAAGCCTCTCGTCCAAAGAAAACTTGGATTAATTTGCTTTTACTTTAAACATAATGATGTATAATAAAAAACTCAGTTGGGTAAAACTGCTTGTCATATCCAAGCAAAGCTCTTACTTACCTGAGAGTTACCAAACATTATCCAAACTTTACATGCAAAACACATTTTCATCAAAATGCTGGAACAAAGTTAGCCGTTCCAATTCACGGAGTATAATTTAAGAGGCAATTCAGTATTCTGGAAAAGACGCGTCTTTCAAAGAGGAAGCCAAAGATGTGCTTTTGGGGTACGTGTTAAGAGAGCTTGTCTCGAAAAAGCCGAGAGTCTCGCCGGCTGCAGTCAGAGCTGCGTTGTCCACCTGCAGGTTCCTCAGCGGCGGAACATAATTCAAACTGCACATAATTCCACATGGGAGAGGAAAGCTTTAAGGTCAGCCACTGCATCAGAGCGTAAGCGCCTTGCAGGAATGTGTTTTGCGGCGCAGAGACTTTGAAACAGCTTGCTCCTGCACTCCGTGCCCCGAGACAGACAATCTGAGGATGACAAGAGCGCGTCACAGGAACACCCCCGCTCGGTAGGTTCACCGTGTTCCCCCAGCTAGAAAGGCTCACATTCCCTAGAAACAGTCACAGGATAAACATACTTTTACAGGAATGTTATGGTCCATATATACCAATTATGTACTTTTTTTAAACAGCAACCAAGATATAAATCACTGACTGATAATAAGCCCTGATATATTTTAAGACACGAGATGGTGTTTTACAAGATGTGAAACATGAAAGGAAATTTGAGCCTCATTTTCGAATTTTGTGAAGCAAAATTCTGCATGTTTTATAAGATCACAGATACAAGTGTAACCTTTACTGTGTTCCATGCTGGAGAGGAACGCCTCTACTGGCCAGACCCGCAGACTCAACCAGCGGCTTCTATTACGGGCCTGACCCCAGCCCCAGTGGAGGCAGTGGAAGAGTCCAGAAAGAGGAGGAAGTTAGTTCTCCTTTAGGTACAATGGTTCACATCCTTTCCATGAACTAAATGCCTTGAGCTCCTCTAGACACTGGATTGTTCAGTTAGAGTGCACACAAAGGCAATTTTTCAAGTCCTTCACACTTAAGTCCTACTGCAGCTTAGTATACAAACTTATGATATTAAGTTACTTTGGAGAAAACCCATCAACTATATAAATGAATAGTAAAAGTAACATCTGACAGTCTTACAATGCCCCACAGTCAAACCCCCAGAGGTTTATTTTATTCACTTTCTTTGTTGTAGTTTGTCTTCCTTTCCTCAGTTGCCAGATGGTTTACTTGGTTAATGTTCATATACCAATCTGGTTTATCTCTTCCCCTCCATTCTGTGTAACCTGTGCTTTACAGCTCAGCGCTCCACATTACGCTGTTTAGAAGGCTGCTCTATAAAAACAAACCGCACTGAAACTGAACACGTAGTTAATTTTTGTATATTTATACATTTTATCTAGCCACACTGGATTAGGTGAACCAGTCATCAAATTGTCCAGAAATTCAGTGAATGCAGATGTATATGAATGAGTCCTGTGGTGGCTGGGGATTGAGTGTGTTTACCCTACTTCATGCACTGTTCTTCCCAGGATTGCTTCCACACCAACTTACTTGGTGAAATGGCTAATGAAATGAGTGATGAATGAAATCCTTTATTCTAATGTATACTGTATAAAATATTAAAAGTGCAAAACTCAAATTTAAATTCAACAAATGCCAGCTGCAGGATTTAAGACCTATAAAAGAGAAGAGAGAAAGCAGAAATGGCATTACCTCCTCTCTGGCACCCAAACACTTGGTTTCACAAGGCATGTTATTAACCATGAATACTAACTAGACAACCAAGTCTCTCTTTCCACTGAATGACAAATGATCACAAGTATAGATTTGGCATTTGGAGCTCAGGGAAGTTTCTTGCTTTGGAGGTCTTTTCAAAGACTGACGCCATTCAAATCCCATGGGAACAACACTCCTGCTTGAAATGTAAATCAGTTTACTAAGGGGTTTGGCTGCTTTAGATAGCTTTTCTACTTTGAGCCGATACATATTTTGTTCTTACTTGTCTGGCAGCGATGAAAAGGAAAAGTAAATTCGTTTATTTTGTTGTAATTCTGCCCTGTAACTTCTGTCCTACGAATACTTCTGACTTCATTTTGAAAAAAAAAAGGATTACTATTTATACACATTCTGTATACAAAACTGAAAAGGTGATTTTAAATAAAAAAAAAAAAAGACCTCCCTGTGTAATACATACTATTAAAGCAGTCCATTTGTATGTAACACCGACTGGAAACATCACCTAATTTAATTCACTACAGGCAGTTGATATAAATCCCAAACATGCAATACTCATTAGACTGTATCAAATTAATTGTTAGTCTAAATCACCAGCAACCAAAAGAAAAGGGGGGGGGGGGGGGGGGGGGGGGGGGGGGGGGGGGGGACACAGGCAGGTTTTATCATTGCTGGATGCTGCATTAGAAGCAGGTATGCAATAGATTTATTTTTAAACATCCATCCAAGTCATTTGACAGTTCTGACTTGGGGGTTTGCACAGTAAATCCTTGGGGTCGACTGTAAGCATTCTAAATGACCAAGAATAAGGATTAGCCTTACTGAGAGTACAGTACATGATAAATTCAAAAGTGAGTGTTCAGTTTACATATCAAGGAGATGTTTGCATCTACACTACTGTGTGTACAAAGTGTGATTTGATGACACTTGGTGGATATGAAGCATTACCGACATTCTGGCACTAAAAAGTCTGGATTTTTGTATAGCAACTTTGCTGACCAAGGAAAACTGGGTGTCTAATAAAAGTTTGCATTTCATATTTGCATTTCCAGGCCAAGTGTTCACACACATCTGCACTTACAGGGGTATACACAGATGAAATCCCTTAAGTCTTATACAGACCAAACCCCATTCTGTAAGGCGCCTTGAGAGAAAACATTTTTCCATTTAATTACCGACTACACATTCAAGCAAAAAACAACCTGTGATTTACTAATTTACAAATCTTCCCATCTGCAATGCAAACACCACATTCTAGGAAAAGGAACACAGAGTTAAACCACGTGGGAAAACTAGGAAGGAAAAGCATGAAGATGGTCGTTTCGTTCACTCGCTACTTTTTCATACAATAAGAGTACCGATGGGAAACAAGGTCTTCCTTCCTGCATTTGAGCATATGCTACCATTTGTTACCAAAACCTAAGAAAGAGGAACATAATTTGCAATGTTACGCAACAAAAATACAGATGGAGAAATACTAAGCACTTTCCTAAGAGGAATTGGCCAACTATTTTTAATTTAATTTTTTAAAATGAAGCAAACACTAGATATTAGTGCATGCTCAAACTACTATAACTGCAGTTTGAGTGTGGGGTGGTATGGGTGTAACACTGATTACAGTGAAGAGCACAAGCATAGAAAGGAAAAGTTGTGGTTAACAGCAATGAATCACATGCACAGCAGTAGCATTTATGACTTAGCACTCATGTTTCAAACATGTTATATTTGCTTATTTAAAGCTGAATGGGAGCACAGAGTCAAATTTCTCTTAAAAATGGGGGGGAAAGGCAGTGTTATGAAACAAAGGTCACATAAATGTTAAAATAAACTTTATCAATTCTGCTGTAGCAAAAAAGAAATACTTTTAAAATTTGGACCAACACATATTTTTGAAATTCAGACCTATACATTTATTACTCACACTAAAGTTCATTTTTTTTTTTTTTTTTTTGGAAAGGATTTCTTGCATGTTCCAGTGCTGCTCAACAGAATTTAAAAAAGGGCACCTGATACTGCAATAGTTGGCCTGCACTGTGTCTAGCACCCAATTATTACTTCCCTTATTTGGCTCAGCAGTTTCATTACTAGTAGTTTAAATCATGTGGTCTGATGTAGAACTGAACAAAGCACCTGCACAATCTGACTTGACAGTTTCAAAAAGAAGAAGTGGTGAAAGTTAATCATCATTTTTCCATTCCTGAGACTTCTCTCCTGGGACCCGAGATTTATTTATATCCACATTTAGAGTAAGTTGTTGAAGTGACCGTAAACTACTGTAACTGAATTTTTTACTTCCATAAATTAGGCCGGGTCAGGTTAGCCATTTGTTAGACTTCCATGAGAACGAGTAAATTATCACTGAAAAACACATCCACTGTAGTGGTTCCCTCATTTCCTCATGCTGAGCTCCCCAATATATTAGTTCTTTAATTCCAATAAATGTTTAACCAACAAGTGAATGTGTAGTACATGCATGACTCACCTAATGGCTAAGAAGGTATGATTTAGAAAACACAGAAATGCAGTTCTCACAACTTGCCGTGGTAACATCAGAGTGTTCTTTATATTGCGAGTATTTTGCTTTTAAACTCTTTCATGCTGCCTTGGCCCTAAACATACTTGGTTGTTTTCAATGTAACTAATACAATAATGATAAAGTACATCTATATATTTCAGTCTAAATTTTGCAAGTATACAAGCAGAACAGTATTCATTGCTAAGCATTTCTTTGTATGAAATTTACTTAAGTGCCCATTTCTAGTATGAACTGACTTTTTATTTTAACTATTTTACTATGCCACAGAGCTGTTGATTGGACCAACACCTGTTAAAATCTGGGGTTTCTGCAAATTTTAATTTCAATTTGTTTAAAATCAAATCTCTCAACTATTTTTTACTGGAAAAAAAGACGAATACTTTGAATCAACTAAAGACACCAGCCAAATATATTACTGCTGATATTCCATTTACTCATATGCTTGACACTTGCATTTATGTATCAAGCATATGAATACTATAATTGTTTTGGCATGTTTATACATATACTTCACGTAACAATGTAATGAAATTGATGCTATGGGAAAATGTGTGTATGGAAATACTATTCTGAGCAATGCATCTAACTAGGCACATGTACCAGAAAGGAAAAGACAAAGCTTATAAAAAGAAAAAAAACCACATCTGAATTCACCAATTTTAGCATGGATCGCAGTGTTCACGCATCCAAACGATTTTTATTCCAAAATCACATCAAAAATTATCATTAATGCTGGAAATGTGATTTTATTTTTCATCTTAGTATCATCATATTAAAATGGCTGCAAATTCAAATTATACAGGTGTATATATATACAGAACTATTCACTGTGGAAAGGAAAAAAAAAAAAAAATCTATCAGATAAAGCATGGATAGATGTAATAACATACTTCTCTGAATCAACTAGGCCTGTGTGCTCCACTCTCTGAACTGTTTCATCAGGAAATGTGTTATTTCCTTTCACTGTAAACCAAAATGAGAGGGGACAGAGAGAAAATGCTTACACTTCTATTCCTGCTTACAAAGCAACTATGGCATTGAACTCTGGGACAGTGATATCAGCTCACCCATCTGGCAAAATGCTGCATAAATACGAAATAAGGCAGTACTTACACACCATTTCCCGTTTTGCTTCTTTACTCTATCACATTTGTCACATGTGATGCATGATGCAAATTATGAGCTCAGTGTGAGCTTTTAGAAAGCTATGAAAAACAAAATTTCCTTTCCACAGTAGGCTGCACTTCTCAAAATTTTCATATCTACCACAAGATCCGTATGATCAAACACATTTGACCTCAACGCTCAAATGCAGACGGCTAAAAATTTTAAATTTGAATTTCAAATTATTAGTTTTTCTTCTAATCACTTCTAGTTGTTTACTTCCTGTGGAAGCACTTTCTTTCAGCAAGAATCTCTTACATTCAGGTTAGACAAACAGCCAAGAAATATTTTCCCAAAATCTCTGAAACTAACACACATTGTAAATACTTAGTCAACTGAAGAAAATTTCCCCACAAATAAACTCTTGCATAATTGCTAGATACACAAGGGAGATTCTTAACATTAAACAATTCTCACTTGTGACATAGCATACTTCATATTACATTTTATTCCATCTGAATACATGACAATGAGCAAATTTAATACATAGGTAACACACAAGTCCCTGGTGCAAGAAATTCCCCAAGACAAATAAAAAATACCAGACTAAAAATATTTAGCCCAATCGTTATTACTGCTATTTTGAAAGGCTAACATTAAAGAAATGGCCACGCTTCTCATAAAGACAAAGCCGCAAAAAAGAAAGGGAACCGATCGATAATGATCGTTGAAAAGAAAATTCAACAAGCCCTGAGGTAGTTGGACTGAGTGGCACAAGTTGCCTCTTACCTGCACTTAGCTTCCTTGACCAGCTCCCTTGTGCGAAGTAAGCAGGACAAAGGAAAAGACAAAAACTCTGGACTGCAGCACCAACTCGCATCAACGAACTCCCACTAAATATGAAATCCTAGCAGTTTACAACATAACTTTGCGATAATATTACTGAAATGGATAGAAGGCATAAACCACCCAAACTCTAAATGAGAGTATTTTGGTCTATAGTCCTAAATGGAAAACTGGCCAATGCCAGCCTCTTGCTTGCACATATTCAATTTCAGAAGGGCAAAATAATTATAATGGAAATTAGCAAAGTTTTTGGAGAAATATCCTCACAATAAGAATATGCCCTAATTCAATTTCCTCAACCAACAAAACCTGAGTAACATTAACGCCACTTAAGCCAAGAACATATATAGGAGATTGTGTTTCATCCAGATGTTAAAATGCCAAAGACTGTATGCCTGTTTTGAGATATTAATAGTCTGTTTAAAAGTCATCCTAAAAAAACTGCAAGTATTGAGAATATGCAGGAGGATATACAGTTCTTACAGACTATACATGTGGACACCCAAGTCAGGGGACTACAGCCCAGTAGTAACAAGAGATCAACAGGAATGGGAAAGGACATCAGCCCACTGACAATGCAGTATTTAGAATTTTTGACAGTACCCAGGAATTGCCCCTTTTGATCAATTACTCTGCAAAGCCCCCACCCATCAAATTCTCCACCCTGAGGTTTCACAACTTTATACTGCAGTCGATGTACTTTAGCATATCTCGGGGAGGACCTCAGAGATGACCTAAGCCATGCATGTGTAAATGAGCTGGCTGCCACAAGTTCTGCAAGGATTCACCAGCACAATGGTAAAATTTGAAATTTGATAAACAGCATGTCACTGCTCCATCCAGCTTCCTCATACACGATGATAATGGCTTAAAACTTGTCAAATAAATAAAGCCTTTGAATGGACTCTCCTGCTGCTGTGCCCAAGAAATCTACTGTTTGTAAAAGTAGCAATACAGTGTATGCTGCACAGAGCTCTGGTGTATGTTGTTTTTCAGAAGTCACTTCTTACCTGTGACCCCACTCTTATGTCACTAGTCCTAGAGAGGGATGCATCATATCTCAAAAGTATGTTTTCTTTATTATCTTCACAAACACTTTTATGATTATAAAAGGTGTTTTTTTCCCCCCCAATATTGTGCCTGTATACAAAAGTCACAGAAGCGATTCCCACCCACAGAGTCAGAGAGGAAGAGAATATCAGCCTTAATGTCAAATACAGCAAAGAAAAAAAAAAAAACCCTTCAAGGCATACTGCACTCACTTTCCAAAAACCAGGAAAATCTGACAGGGTTTACAGGTATAAATCTTTCACAGTACATTCTGCATGCATTTTTTTTTCCCAGCAATCAGAAAAGTCATTTGTTTTTGTTAGATAGGTAATAAATAAATGTGAAATGCAGTTGAAAAAGTGTTTCTCACACTCCACACATATCACCTGGCAGACATCAAAGTTCCCTTTGCTTTCACTTTCACGAGATTTTTTAAGCCATTATCTCTTTAAATACCCCAACTATCTTTCAAAGTTAATCAAACAGCATGTAATGTGCCCCCAACAAAAACAAAAAAAAACTGAATTGGTCTGCATGTTTTTCAATTGTTTAACTATTTCACATTTGTCCACATAAATAACTATTTAATTTTCTCATTAATAATCCTTGTTCTTCCAGTACACAAAGTATTTTTTGGTCCAGGTGAACATTTTGTAGTGGGGACACATACATGGAAGGTTTGAAATAAAGGTTTGGAATAAAGGAAAAATGTCAGCCACATTTCACCTTGGTGTCAAAGAAATGCACGTCAGCCATACCCATAACTCAATAGGCTGAGAGGTCTTAATATGTAAATTCATCTATCAGCTGAAATAAGTTTTAATACTGATGTTATAGGTCAATGTTTGTGTAATTTATGCCGTTTCTCACTAGATGGAACTGGCTCCAAGGCTTTTAATACTATGAATCTCATTAACAACATTAAAGGTATGTCACTACCAGGAATACAAGAATTTCATTCAAAAACAAAAATTTTAAATTCTGTGCCAAAGTATCCAGCAAGATTAAACACAGCAATGGACTCCTCGACTGATTTCGACACACCCTTCCTGTGTCTAGTTGATTTTTCAATTTCTATTACACGTAGCTTTAGAGCGCAGGAGAACAGATGAAAGGTGGACTCTGTCAAGACTTCCCAATGCTGACAACAAAGCGAAACTGTTCAAGGCATAACATGTAAATGCAACAGTCCCAGTAGAATATAATCTCATCCAGCAATCACAAAACTGACATTGGGGAATCAGAACTCACCTTCCTATTCCATATATATAATTAAAAAAAATAAAAAAAAAAAAAAAGAGTTTTAGAATGTGTTACATTTAAATAAATTCCCAGTATACCTTTATTTATATCTGCTGAAGTTGCTTCTGCATGTTTAAATTCTTTTACAATAACTGGGTTTGTATTTAAACCAATACTGATATTGCAATCCCAATTCATTCATCATTATTATTCTGTGAACATACATCTTATCCATCTGAGATTTCTCATTTTCTATTAATGTATGAGACATTCCCCAGTTATCTGGCTTAAATGCACACGTTAATTAAAAACTACTTAATCACCATGTGGCATGTTAAAATACACATGCACATACCCAAACGACAAATTCAGAATTTTGAAAAATTAAATAATTAATGCAGCAAATGAATTTGCCTTATATGTGGAGTTGAGGTGCAGTACAAAGTCCAAAGTCTTGCAATACAAATAAATCACAAACATAATATTCAAATTATGGCAGGTATTGAGATTGTTTCAACTGAATTGAGATATAAACAACTAATTACTCCTAAACATAACACCCTCCTTTGTCCACCAGAAAAATATGCGGCCTCAGACAAATTTAGTTAAAGACAGATTTAGCTGCACAAGGCAAGCATCTTAATATAGAACAAGGTCCCTTAAACTTTTCTGGATGAAGGACCACCTAAATGTTCCAAAACATTTTACATATCACCAACACTTAAGAAGTACTAAAAACCTTTTTCAAAAATTTTAATTGTTTTCCCAGACAAGTGACAAATGGCCTAGTAATGAATAGACAAGAGTTTTAATTTTCTGCTTATAAAATTCTATTTTTACCAGTCTATTTGCAGATTATTTGTCCGTTATTAAAACTTTTATTTTAATAATTAAGAAAAATTACATCCCTCGGTAGCACAAATATAATACATGGGTCACACTGAGAATCAGCAATGTACACTAGAGGAATATAAACATGTCAGTTTCTACAGGAAATTTTTATAGCCTGTAAGGTAGGGAGGAAAAAAAACGAGATTACAAACTAAACTGTAAATAAAAACAAATAAACCATCACATTATTTTAAAAGTCAGCTGCTGAAACTTATGACACGGAAAACAATGCCTGCTCCAGTTAAGGAGAAAAAATAATTTAAATTATCACTCAACTTTTTCTTTAAATAACCAGGGGTAATGTCTTATCTCCGCCAGTTCTGCTCCACAGAATAAAACTGATTCTTGAGTAGCTTGCTTGAAATTAGGATATTTATCATGTAATTCTCATAACTGCAAAAAAATTTCAATCCATATACATTATTATTTTTTTTTTTTTTAAAAATCTACTGTGCTTTTTTGGCCTGCCATAAGAGGAGAAAGCAATTTACCATGGTGGTGTAGAGTTTTAAAACAAAGGAGCAATTTCAGCAACAGGCTGATCCAGTTGCAGTGCTCCAAGGAAATACCAGCGGTCATTTGTACCGGCAGCCTTCAGGTTGTATGGGGTGTCCTCACACTCCTGGTGGGGGGGGTTTGGGGGACCTCTTAATAAGCAAGTGGCACAGACTTTTCTGTGTGTCCCACCACATCCTGCACCCATCATCTCACTTCACTATCAATACACTCCTCCATCTAAACATGTTTGCCTATTCACTCACTTGGAAAATTTCATTTTTCTAGTTGTGTATGTAGAGGGGCGCGGAGGCGCCACGGGTTTGGCCGGGTCCTGCTCTCTGGCGGGTCTAGGGTTCGAGTCCCGCTTGGGGTGTCTTGCGACAGGCTGGCATCCTGTCCTGGGTGTCGTCGTCCCCCCCCCCCCCGGCCTTGCGACCTGTGTCGCCGGGTTAGGCTCCAGTTCACCGCGACCCCGCTTGGGACAAGCGGTTTCAGTCAATGTGTGTGTGCGTGTAGCTATTTATGTTATGTGTACATATATTTACCATGTATGAATGTTGTACATCGTACAGCCAAAAGTGAATTTTCCTCTGGAATTAATAATATTTCATTAATTTGTTCATTTATTCATAACTACTTCCATTTCACGTAACTTACGAAAGTCGCAATAAAAACACTGCTGCATAACTTTGCTTCGGGAGTCAGAAGTATTTTTCACGCTTCAGATGAGATCAGAATCGGAATGAGGTTTTATCTGCCAAGTGTGCTTAGGCACACGAGGAATTTGCTTTGGTTCTTCTGCAACTCAAAAGTGGTATTAAACACAACTTGAATAGTGGTATGGAAGCACCTTTGTGATGTATAAATATGGCCTATGTAATGTATAAATACAAGGTTTCATATAAAACATAGTTTCTACTGCTTGCTTGAACTTGAAGTAGCCAGGCAGGCAATTTAGAATAATATAAAGCCACGAAGAATAAACAAAGGAAACCAAAATAAATTTTAAAAAAAACGAGTCTTTCATACGCAAGTGTCCATGATTCAAAGTGCCAAGTTAAACTAAAAAGAGACCACCGTGAGTTCACAAAAAAAAGTGATAAAAGAAATAGAAAACTGCAGGCAGCAAAACGTCGTCATGTTCACACTTTCAACACCAGCAGCAGCGCGTTCGTACGTGAAAACGAAGAAGCTGCACCTTTCTTTCACCGGGAGAGCAATGTAGGCTCTCGGAAAAAGACACCACTGTGGTTTTCACACCGTTTACACTCAGAACCCTGCAGTCGTGTCGCTTCAGCACACAACAACGACGACGAGGCAGCACACGGGAGCGAGCGCCGCACGAGCGCGGGCACGGGCACGGGGGCACGAGCACGAGCACACGTACCTTTTCGGGCCCTTCGCGTACGTGAACGTGAACGTGGAGTCGGAGTATCGAAAATCTGCAATAAAACAAGGCAGAAAATAAACAAATGAATGAATAAAAATAATCAACGTAAAACTGACAAACTGCCTGAATACGAAGTAACGAAAAGGGGGGGGGGGGACACGCCATATAGACACACGGACTAAGGAAAACACCACGACGACAGGAAAAGTCCCATTTCAACAAGTGCAGTTTCCATGGCAACGTCAGAAGGGGTTTCCACTGACAAAGGATGAAAAGGAGCATAACTGATATGGCTAAATATTAAAAGACACGCTTCTCCTGGAAAAACATGGTCGTCGATGTACAGTACACTCTCTGTCTTATTTTCCGGGGTGTTTTTTTTTTTTCCCCCATATGATTTTGGCTGCATTTGGCAGACTGATGTGTTGATGAAGCCGGCATCGACATGAGCAGCATAGTAATAATTTTCCAATTATTCTTACTGGAATACAATAACACCCGCTAGCGATCAACTTACTAGCCAGGAGGGGGGGGGGGGAAAAAAAAAAAAAAAAAAAAAAAAACAAATCAGCTGTCGAGGCAACTTCAATAGATCACGAACGGTGATGAGCACAATCGGGCTATAGAAGGCGTCTGGTTAGGAAAATAATTTCTAAAATACAAATCAACTGCATGTCAACATCAAAATACATCTTTGGGGGGGTGGGGGTGGCTAGCTAGCTACGAACAGTTAAGACTTGTCCAGTGATGTGAATACTCAAAACGTTGTCATAGGTAAGCCGGATCACGTCTGCCTGGGCGTTTATTGTTCATGCTTTGGCCATTTATGGCTGCTTATGAGGGTGATTTATGCAGGAGTGCGGGGAGAACCTCCAGCAGCAGACAGGAGGAGAGAGAGACAGAGAGAGAAGTGGGCAAACTCACCAGAAAACGGGCAGTCCTTCTCCGCCTTGCACCTCTGAATTACGATGTCGACGTCTTTCTGAATCCTCTCTTGCCTTGAACACATCCCCATGAAATAAAACCCCCTGAAATGGCTTGTTTTGTTATAATGAAAAATAATTAAACGGGTATCCCTCTTCTTCCTTTCTCAGCCTGGTGGATGTGCACGGCAGTCTTCATAGACAGAATTCCCGGACAGCCGTGAACGCCGCGCTTCTGCCTGGGTTCTCCGTTCTGCTCCTCGCGCAGCTCGTCGTTTCCGCGGAATAAAGCCCAGGTGGTGCCGACGAGTCGAGTCGAGTCGAGTCGAGTCGAGCCGTTTCGCCTGCCACTAAATCATCTCCACGACAACAAAAGACACGGATGAAAAGCGCCGGGACTCGACAGCTCCGCTTCTCGACGTATATTTCATACCGATGTGCTTACAGACCGGAAGCGTCGGCTGCTGCCTCGTATCTCCACTAACAATGGCGATTCCGAACGCCGAAGCCAATATGTTCTGTGTCTGTTAAAGTGAAACGAACCCTATTGCCGCTCAGAGTGCCGTACGAGCCGTTACCGTCACCCGCAACCGCGTGATCGCGCGCCTCTCGGGTCTTGCCTTTTCTCCAGCACACGCGCTCAGTTGTTACCTGCTTGACGTCGCACCGTGGACCATGTTGTGCGACACACACACACACACACAGCGTACGACTTTCCACTCGTTTCACTGTTGAGAGCGCGCGACGCTTTGAGGAAGTCTCAGAGACGACGTGTCCGGGTCGCGCGCTATGCCCCTTTGGATGCTTTGTTTGTGTAGGCTCCTTTACATACTTCTTTAAAGTGCTTTGCCATATTAATTGTCACAGTACTGAAAATAATATACACAAAAAAAAAAAACCGCTGAACATTTGCAAAGCAGCTGAGTTGGTGCATGATTCAATTTCCTTACACTCCCACGGTGTGCGTAAGCGCGTCTGGTCTGCATTTCATGTTTCATCCATCATTGTGACAGATGGACCAACTTTGCTTGTATCGAACTCTCTGGCATTTTAGTGTTAAGGATGTAACCTGATTTGCCTTTGAACCTAACCCCAGTGAACCCCGAAATCATAACAATCACCTACCATAAAATGAATGCACCAGAGGAATTCTCCGCCTTTCGTTCTTATTAACTTTTCTATTCTGAATGTGCTAAGTCTTGTTACCCGAGTGCTGTTTGAAAGGTAAACACTAAACAATAAAGGCTAGAACAGCCTGAAACTTTTATCTCCTCCAAATCTATTAAACGCTCCCCTATTAGGAATTAATTTACAGGACATTCATTGATGATAAATCTTATTACTAATTACGAATGTAATATAACTGCTCTGTCTCTGCGGTGCAAAAAGGCTTTAAAAAATCATGCTTGGATTTCCAGTTATCATCATGCATCACATCTGCACGGGAACCGGGACAGTCACTCCAGCAAGTAAACACATATATAAGATTCTCATACAATAAACATGAGCGGAACACATGAGCAGACCGGCGCGTACACGCCAAGTATCCGCAAAGAGAGACGCAAATAAGCCCCGCCCCCTTTATTAAGTGACTCGTAGGTGGACAGTGACGTCAGAACGTGAACAGGCCCTGGGGGGCGGACGTGTCGCGACAGCTAGTAATGATGTTGGCTGCACTCAACTCTTCCCTGCACATTTACTTTGTTTATTTACTGTTTACAATATAAACCTAATTAAGCAAGGTTACAATTCCACATTATTGCATTGGCTCTTGTGTTACTGTGGTGCAAGACAATGTGTTGCTCTGGATAAAATACTTTTTTAAATTGTTAAATTGTAATGCAACACAGATGCGTGGTGTATGGAATAACAAAGAAAACTGCGGAAAGGAAAACAGATCAAAGCTTCTTCTTCAGAGCCGCTTGTCCTATATGGGGTCACGGGGAACCGGAGCCTAACCCGGCAACACAGGGCATAAGGCCGGAGGGGGAGGGGACACACCCAGGACGGGATGCCAGTCTGTCGCAAGGCACCCCAAGCAGGACTTGAACCCCAGACCCACGGGACAGCGGTCCAACCCACTGCGCCACTGCACCCCCTCATTACAGAAATAAACAGGAAGAAATGGTTTGGCTACATTCTGTCAAAAGCTACAATAACTAATTTTGTTGCATTGGAGAAATCCACCAGAAGAAAAATTAGTCATAAGTGAACACACAAAAAACTAATATTCACACATCTAGGCATATTTGTGTTGAATTCATCAAATGAGTACCATGGAAACTAAGCCACCACCAGTAGAGAGAGTGGAAGACTGAATGCTTCATGAGAATAGGCTCATTTCCTCAGGAACTGCAATCTGTTTTGAATCCATAAGAAGTATTACAAGAGGACTGGTGTTATTCACCATGCTGTTCCTACCAGTAATTCATCATCTGTTCTGAAATACTGTTAATCCATATGCCCGTACCTTTGTTACATTCATTTTGGATACAGCATTCATTTGTTACAGATAAAATCCTGTTGAAAGTTCAAAGAAGTACAGATCCCATTTCAGATTTGTAATAGATTCGTAATAATCTCACAAAGGTGAACGGAGGAGGCGGTCTAGAGTCTTATCACTTTGCAAGGATGAAGTCAGCATTCAATAAGAAGTTAGCGAGAGTGGTAATCTCAGGTAATTCAATTGGAGTGTTAGTCTTTATGATGTTTTTAGTAGCACAAACTGTAAATTACAGCTTGAAGGGCTGTTTCCCTCATGCTCAGTTTTGGACTCTACTGAACCTTGTGTTCTACATATATAAACACACTAGCACTAGACTGAATCTGTGTTTCCCAGACACAGAGCAAGCCTAGTACCAGACTAAAATGGAATTTCAATGAAGAATCCTTATTGACAGTGAAGTTTAGCACAAGATTAGATTTAATCAGTGTACAGAACACTACCGCTTAGCCTCACAAGTTAATTAACTTTAATGACACTGATGGGAAAGAAACACGCTCATACAACTGAGAGACTAAGCAGCAGGTGTAACCTTGCAACTCAACTTTTGATATACATGCAGCTGAAAAAAAAAGGTGATTTCTGGTTTCATCACATTTTTCTCTTGTATTTTTGTTTCTTGATGTCCAATATTAAAATTTATCTCAACACATTAAATCCTCCCTGTCTTGTCTGCTTCCCGGCTGGGGTTTAACCATCTGTACCATTGCATTAGTCTGGAGGTGACAGCAATTGGCACTGTCAATGTCTTGCAGCAGCCAGAGAAGGCGAGGACACCGTGAGTGATGATAATCCTCTTGGTGCGTGTACTATAGGTCATAGTCACGGCCACATCAGACTTTTGAACCAGGAAGCATAAATCCTGTCACCAAGGTGGATATTGTCTCATAGCAGTCATGACAAATCAATTTAAGTGACAAAAAGAATCCAGAGTGGTTTTTCACGGCCCTGGCTCTTTTCATGTGTTACTCAGGCATTGGAGGTAGGGGTACTGGTGTGTTCTGCAAAGAATCGCAGATAAAGTTATAAGTACAGAGGTACGACACACAAGGCTGGAAATCTTTTCAGGGTTCTGTTCACTATTACCAGGGTGCTGAAACCTCATAAAATACTCGTTCATCCTGTGGACTATACCACTTAGTCATCCTTTTGGATTTCATGGATGCCAAGACAACTTAACACGTTACACACTCAGCATTACGACTCCATGTTATATATGGGCGACGCTGTAGTGTGCAGCAAGTACTTGGATGGATTTATAGAGCATTCTTATTCATTCGGACATTTTTTAGTAGAACAGTTTAGTTTTCACTGTAACATAGACCCAGAGAAGTGTTCACTCTCCTCTCTTCACCTTGACTTGAAAACACGAGTTTGGAATATGTATGTCATAAATAAATTTAGCAGTTTAAGCATCTGAATGAAATACCTTTTCACAAAAAATCCCCAACCCCCCAAACTCGATTATTCTAATTATAATTATTCAAAAGAAGGTACGGGAGACAAAAATTTCTGTCTTCCTGTCTCTGTCTTTCAATGTCTGTCTTCCTCTCTTTTTTGCTAGCAATGCAAAAAATAAAAATCATTGTACTTTAAGCTTTAGAGAATAATACGACCAAAGTCATCTTTTGTAAGGACAGGACCAAGAAAAAATAGCATGACAAAGATGGTTTTTTTTTTCAAAAGGTAATGAGGTTATAAGCTTTAATTGGAAAGAGGGGAAAAGGTGATTTGTCAAAAGGTTGAAAAAATGCATTCCCTTCAGAGTGGTAGAAAGTACTGAGGCTTCTAAATTATAAGGGAAAATGGCCTGAATGAATTTAGTCAATACAAAATAACTAGGAGATTAAAATGTAAATCAGCAGTTAAGTATTTTCAGTGCAGTGCTATATTAAAACACAAAACTTTAATAAATTTGTCAACATATGACAGCTCGTTATGCCCAAATCAAAAGTAGAAATACTCGAGTCATGATGACAGTTTAATGAAAATGTTTTTCTCATTTTCCTTATACTGTACAGAATCACACACACATTTTCTGAACTGCTTGCCCCACACGGGGAGCTGGAGCCTAACCCGGCAACACAGGGCGTATGGCTGGAGGAGGAGGGGACACACCCAGGACAGGACACCAGTCTGTCACAAGGCACCCCAAGCAGGACTCGAACCCCAGACTCACCGGAGAGCAGGACCCGGTCTGCGCCATCGCACCACCACGCCCCTTTCTGTACAGAATCTTTTCTTTCAATTTCATGAAAAGATAAAACTACTACCTGGGACTAAGAGACATAACAGTGCTAGGATTAAATTGTTATGTAGTTGTATAGATTTGTTGAAATTGGTCCTCAACAGGTTGAGATACAATTATATCCTCATATTTAGATATTATATTTCTATTCACAGAGGCAGGACAGCTAGTGCATGCTGGCAGGGACTACCCAGACAAAATATTTCATTACCTTTAAATTCGGCTTCTGTATAACATAGTCTGCAAAACTCATACTTTCCATTTGTCATTGCTCTGTTTGATTTATTTACTTGGCATATCCACATGCACAAAAAACTGCAGCCAAGAATATAGTATAATACATGGAATACATTCAAACAGAAAGTAATAAAACAAACAGATTTGTAGATAAAAATCAAATTCAGTATCCTGTGTATGTGTCTGTCTACATCCTGGGCCTACCAGTAGGTCTAGAGTATTGCACATGTCCACTACGCTCATACAGAAAGTGGCAGTTTTAATTAGTGAATATCACACACATGCACACACACCCTCCAGTCCAGAGAAGGTCCTTTAAAATCATGCAGCTGACCGGACAGAGTGATATACTCCTGGTTCCTTTTAGATGGGCAAGGAAGAAATGGGGCAAGTACAGGACTTTGAAGTTCTTTCTCCTTAGCATTCTCCAACCTCTTTAATTTTATGCACTTAACTTTATTTTACTTTTCATTAACTTCTTGACATATGTCTATACTTTTTGTGCTTGTGTGCTTCTTTGATTAAAAAATAGATCATATTTGACTATATTCAAATAGTGTGGTTATGGTGATGTAATAAAGAAACCGTTTTAATGCACTTTTACAAGTCAAAAATACATCCCATGAAGAATCTCCTCAAGTCAGTTGAGGATATGAAGTTGCATTTAAGAAATTGCCTTCACCAGTGTTTGAAGTAAGTCTTTGCAATGTCATCTGAAGAATCGTTCACCACCTCAGCTGCTCGATGCCAGCGATGGAAGTTTTCATCTTTGCAACCTGTCACATGGCTCTGTTTCCTGTCAAGACAAACCAGAACTGAAACTTTCAAGCAGTGCGGCCACAGTTAAGTAGCCAGTGACATTTGGAAAGTCCTTCCACCCCCACACTGCTCTCAGCAGACGCTTGTCTGCAGAATACCATGTTAGTTTTTCATTGTACAATAAAGGGTTATGGATGATTACAATAATACCAATACAATACAATAATGCCAATGAGAACCTTTGTTTAGCTGACTGTCTCAGGAATTATACCACAATATGAACCATGAAAGAAAATTCAAAGAAAAAGCCTTGGACTCCTTCCGACCCTTGGCAACAACCTATCTATCACAAATAAGGTGTTTAAGCACTCACAAACCTCCAAGGTCCTGTGCATGATGTTCATAAAGCCCTACCTCATTACCTCCTGTCTTTTGTCAATGATGTCCCAATGAGGGGCTCAGCAACCTCACCAAAAAGCAGGTGCAAGCCCTCCAGCCGCCTCCAAGCCAAATGGAAGTACTCCAAGCAAACCCCTTCGGCCACTTGTGCCATTTTATTCTTCTAGCTACTGAAATTAATTTTGGGTGATGTGCAGTAACCTAACAAAGCTAAACAAAACACAAATTTTAGTCTGTTTTTAAGATCAGATGAGACGGTGATTGCTTTTCGTTTTAGAAAAGTACTTAATTGGCCAGATATTCGTTTCATAATAGGTTATGATAATATTATTTTCAGTCTCTACAAAGCATATCAGCATGACATGACACGAACTGAGAATTCATGCAGGTATGCTTCTGGACGACAGCGGAAAGTAATACTGCACTTTTTGCATCCATCTAATTGTCTTTTTTTGATCATCAGGAACCTTCTGCCATGTGATGAAACATGCTTTACTTTTTCTTCACCCAGCCACTAAAAAAGTGTGTCATTTCCCTTTAGCTTTAAAACAGATTCACTTCTGCCACTTCCTGCAGGCCTGACACTGGGAACTGATGAGTTGTTTTTCAAAACAAAATAATTTGCCAGGCAGTTTCTTTCAAAATGGTTTGTTAAACCTAGAAAATAAAGCACTGAAAACATATACATAGCAAGACCAACATTAAAATATTGGGAAAGCTAAAAAGCATTTTCTATTTGGCTTAAAAAACATGGTATTTGCAACCACATACTCACTACTGAAGTTTTCGTGTCATTTACTAAGTGATATTTCTCCCCTGGGGGGCGCGGTGGTGCGGTGGGTTGGACCAGGTCCTGCTCTCTGGTGGGTCTGGGGTTTGAGTCCTGCTTGGGGCGCCTTACGATGGACTGACGTCCCATCCTGGGTGTGTCCCCTCCCCCTCCGGCCTTACGCCCTGTGTTACCGGGTTAGGCTCCCCGCGACCCCGTATGGGACAAGCAGTTCAGAAAATGTGTGTGTGTGTGTGTGTGTGTGTATTTCTCCCCTTATCGCATCTTCATGACTCTGAGTTTATGACGTTTATATTCTAAGCAGTTCTTTAGGAACAAATTCATAGCTGTCTCACACTTGCTCAAAGATATTTTGTCAATTAAAAAAAACACACATCTGTTTAAAAAAAGTCAGTTCCTAATTGCAGCATCAACAATGACAACTGATTTCTCAACTGCATGCTGATTATTTTAGGTGCCTGCTGAAATGGATCCTTTTACAGGATTTAATCCACCACCTAAACCTGAAAAATCCTTCAAATGAAAGAAAGTTTAAATTTTCCATGTCTGTTAATGTCTTTATGCTTGAGAATCATGAACATACGATGAACACCTAAGGGAAACTTAAGGAAGAACAGGATAAATTAAGGCTTCTGCCAATAATGACAGAGCTTGAAACATGGTGTCATAGTTCAGATGTTTTGATGACATGACTTTCATCGAGAAATAAATTATTTGAATTATGAAAATGTTTAGTCTATGAATCCAAGTTTGGGGCTTAACCAAATAGAAGGTAGTGGCAAGTAACCTTTGAGAAAAAGCATAATTCATTACATTAATTGAATTAATTGAATTAATTTTTGAAAATCAATTGCTTCACATCCAGAATAAAGATACCTTTGCCTGTGAAAAGATTTAAAAGCCTGAGCTAAAAAAACAGCAGTTTACCAGCTGAACTGATCTGACTAAAACTGTATTTCTGTCTCTGATCTGGCATTATCAGCAACCGCTTGTCCTGAGCGGGGTCGCACTCTCTGGCGGGTCTGGGGTTCAAGCCCTGCTAGGGTGCCTTCTGATGGACTGGTGTCCCGTCCTGAGTGTGTCCCCTCCCCCTCCAGCCATGCGCCCTGTGTTGCCAGGATAGGCTCTGGCTCGCCGTGACCCCACATGGGACAAGAGGTTTAAGACAGTGTGAGTGCATGTTTGTGTCTCTGACATCCTGAAATATATAAAATGTCCTTTAGTTTGATTTTGTCATAGTATAACTTTGCCTGTCATTTTCATTTATGTTGTGGCGTTAAATTTGATCTAAACATGACTTAAATGTATGCTTTGATGATTATATGCATTTAAAAATTAGAATGTGTCCATAGAATGCGTTGTGACTTAACTAAGTAGGATAAGTACTAACAAACACGCTTGCAACACCCAGAAGTGACCAAACACGTAGAGAAAGGTGGTGCCTGTATGCATAAAATATGATATGAAATGAGGCCAGAAGGTCAGCAAGAGGTGGGGTAGTAACTGCTTCTGCTTCCACATAAACAGCAGAAACCGAAAAAGAAAAGTTCCGAAAACCGAGAAGTGGAAAGTTACTAATTACGCCTAACTGTTACGCCCTTGGGGGGCACAGTGGTGCAGTGGGTTGGATCGGGTCCTGCTCTCCGGTGGGTCTGGGGTTCAAGTCCCGCTTGGGGTGCCTTGCGACGGACTGGCATCCCGTCCTGGGTGTGTCCACTCCCCCTCCGGCCTTACGCCCTGTGTTGCTGGGTTAGGCTCTGGTTCCCTGTGACCCCGTATGGGATGAGTGGTTCAGAGAGAGAGAGAGAGAGAGAGAGAGTGTGTGTGTGTGTGTGTGTGTGTGTGTTACACCCTGAAATGAATTACGTAGGAGATTTGCAAAATAAAAGGAGGCAGCAAGGACTGATCAGGGAGACACCCAGATGATTGAGGCTCTACCGTTGGTACTGTTGCTGCTGACAAGACAGATATGTCTCATGTCTTTTTCTGCCTTGTCTGTTTCTCTATCTCAAGTCTTTCCCTGTTTAGTGTCTTTGTCTTGCGTTTTCTTCCTGAACATTGTCTGGCAAATAAGTTCAATTGTCCTGCGGTTGTCTAGGTTCCGAGTGGAGAGAATTTTCTTCCAAAATGTGCAGGTTGATGACATTGAAAAGAGTTTTGTAATATTCTTATCACGGGTTAGCTATCCTGGTAGAACACAGGCAACAGTGACCTGCATACATTTAGTCACTTAGCAGACACTTTTCTCCAAAGCAACTTCCCACAAACTCTATGTAGTGCTAGCAGCCCATGCACCTTATTCACCAAGGTGACTACACTGCTGGAAACACTACTTACAAGGAGCTACTCATCAATGCATCAGTGAAACACACTCACTCTGTGATACTCACACACACTAAGGGGGAACCTGAACAGCATGTCTTTGGACTGTGGGAGGAAACCCACGCAGACACGGAGAGAACATGCAAACTCCACACAGACTGGGCAGGGACAGAACCCACATTCTCACACACCACTCTGGCACTGTGAGACAGCCACACTACTCACTGTGCCACCATGCCACATACTCTTTCTCAAGTGACTCTCCAGTCATTTCCACGTCCCCTCGACCTCCACTTCCTCTCCATCAATTGGCACTGAATACAGCGAACCCCTGGACCTCCTGAAATCCATCACCATCGCTTTCGTCTTTTCAGCGTGGAGCTGCAGCTGGCTTCATTTGCACCGTTCAACAATGTCCTTCACCAAATCTCTGTGCTCACACTCTTGCCCATCCCTCACACACCAAGCCAGCTTTGTTTATGTAAGATGAAGTCTCAAAGTACAGTGTCATTGTTGATTTCACACTTATTGGTTTGGACATGCAGAGCTTTTGAGGATTATAAAACATGCCCGTACCAGCTTGCCCTTCGAACAGGCCCAGCTGACTGCCTGCCGTACAGAGGAACTGAAGTAACTGGAAGGTTCCAACAGAGGGCACTGCAGCAACTCTCTATTGGACTGATCAGCAAATCATAATTATAATTTTTCTGGGAAAACTAAATCAAATTCTACAACAAAAAGAATTATCAAAGAAACATATCACTTCCACTGTATTTTTTAAGCACTAAATTAAATAGTAGAAGGTACTTAGTATTATAATTATCCATTTAATATACAGTGAGTTGCCTTGGAGTGCTGTAAAATACATATTACATAATGTGTTTATCATTATAAAATTACATCATACGTCCATAGAGTGAGAAGTCAGATATGAAGGACAGTGAATTTTCCTACCCAGATATCATTTAGTTGATAAGCTTAGGGAACTGTACACACATGGTTTATCTATTTCTGATAAATATTGCAAAAACATGCAGACATGGGAAGTTTTTGCTCTAAATGAATAAAAACAAGCACAATGTACTTCTGATAATCATGTGATGTACTGAGACAAATGCAGTAAATGCAATTACAACTAAAGCAAATTTTTACACCTAAACTGTTTTGGAAAGGAAAGGGGGTTAGAATGTGGAATATACTTAATGAAAATTGTCTGTGATTTATATAGCGGGTCCTCAACTTAAAAACTTTTGAGTAAGAAACTTTCCACCATTAAAAATACTTTGATAAGTATCTTCTTTTGCATAGAGACCTAAAATTACAAATTTGAATTCTATTACATAAAGCACCAACCATTCATTTCTTAATAAAAGGTTAAACAGGCTTTGAATTTAAAAAAGATCGCCAGGAATCAGAGCCCACATACTGAAGGCTGCAGTGCTGCACAGAAGATGCTCTGTAATTGCACCAGTATGTACTGTAAGTTGTTTGGGATAATAATAATTACAGTACTTTTGAATGTTGAAATTATCAAGTCTTTAATTACCAATTCCATGAGCACTGTATTGTCAAAGAGAATCTCCTGAATGATGACTTGCATTCATATATATGTATTAATTCTCGTCCAGCTACAAAAATCGACCAAACAAATTAGACCTGCACATTGTTGTTTGGAATACAAATCTTACTCTTTGTTATTTAACTCATTTTATTGTACCAAGTTTGATTTACTTTCTCAATATACTGAAGGATGTAGTTAGGAAAGCATGTTTTGTGCAGATGATACTCTTTCCATAATAAGACGTGGCGTAACTGTAAAGTAGTCGGGTATTCAGCACATTAACACATTTTAGGGAGCGTATTTCATTATATTTAACTATAAGATAATTAACATATTTTAGCTAGCGTAATGTTATAGCAGTTTCAGAGACATCTGGTTCAATTTGTCACGCTCTAATGTAGCAGAACCCCGCATGGATGATACTTGATGCATTTGTGTTAATTCCAGTTTCTTGATTGAGTACAATTCCATGAAGCAAAAATGAAACCCGGGGCAAGTCGGTTCATGAAAAGGAGAACCGTGACACGACGGATGAAAAGGAGAAGCGTACGTAGGCATACTGTGTCATATCACGTCACCTACACCGTTTCAAGCCTCTCCATTTGAGTAAGCTCAGTGTTATTGTTCATGACAGGTTACGTCTCGAGGGAGTTGAATCACCGGCAACAAAAGGCCATATGACGCATACTGTAACGTACCACAAGTATTGACACAGAATGGCCACAACTAAAAGCAAAGCAAAGGAGGAACAGCTCACAACAAATATTTATGCACGGGACCTACATCCTTTGTTGGTGTGAAAAAACAAAATTCCTGCAAAGAAGATGAAAATCTCATCGGATCGTATATTTCCGTATTTTCCCCTCGAGAATATTATTTTACTTTTGTCTGTCGGTTCAAGCAGACCTCACCCTCGGCAACATTGTCATTTTCTTTTCCTTTCAGCCAAGCGACCGCTTCTACCGACACTTCAGCATTCGGTGTTTCTGTGTTATTTCGTAACATTTACAAATAGATTCAGTTCAGTTAGAAGCAACATGTTCTCAGGTGACATTTATTTAGCCTTACGTTTAACTGAGGAATAAGAATAATAAAAAGGATAAATATTATCATAATCACAATTATCATTATGTCCTGGGTGTGTCCCTCCCCCTCCAGCCTTACGCCCTGTGTTGCCAGGTTAGGCTCTGGCTCCCCGCGACCCCCAATGGAACAAGCGGTTCAGAAATGGCAATGGATAATTATTGTTCTTGTTATTGTTGCTGCATATTATTATTATAAGTTACAATACCGCACATCTGATGGTTCATCGAGATTGTAGCTTCAAACAGGGATGACTAGGCTGTGATACCCTTGAGTAAAGTACTCAGTCTGACATCATCATGGCCCAGTTATGGAGACATATCTGGAACAATATTACATATAAAAATTAAGCATATTAAATAATGAAATACTTTAGATCCGACGCTGAAATGCACTCACGTGACTAATTACGCGCGCATGTGGTAATGTGTGTTTTTTGCAGCCGCTGTTTACGTGGTGTCTCTGGATTTTTTTTGTTCCAGCAATACAAGCCGAACGAGTGCGCGCACGAGGGTATGAATGATGCTTGATGGGTCGCGCTAAACAGCCAACGCTGCGCTCGAGTGACGGATGAAAGGGGATTTTTTTGGGCTGCGGAGACGCTGTTTGCGTTCGGGACAGCGGGGTGCGGGGGGGGCTGGTGGTCACGTTCTCCTCCGCTCCTCGTGGTACCTCTCTTGTTTATCGCGTCCGCGGAAGGATCAGCAATCCTTGAAGTACGTGGTGAAAGTCGTCGTCGTCCTCCCCCCCCTCTCGGACGATACTACAGCGCGCTGTAACAAGGAAGTGGCCTAGGGTTTAAAAGGGGCTTCGTCACACAGGTGCTTCGGCGAAACGCTACAACATCCGGGAAAGAAAGTGAGTCGGGCTGCGGAGCGGAGACTGCGAGCCGAAATCGAAGCTGGACTCAATGAGTAAAGCAACGCGCAAAACCTCAGAGGGAAAGATCGTGACAGGCGAGGGTGAGTTGCGTTCGACCGATTAACTTTTCTCATGTATATTCTGAATTGGAAAAGTTGGTGGGTAATAAAAGCGCAGCGAGGTGACTGACTGTGAGCTGCGTTGCCCGTTCAATCCAGCCGCAGCCATGATCGCCGCCTACCGCCTCCGTGTCATCGGAGACACCCTGAACCTCAGGTACCAGCTCATGGACATACTCGTGAGAGGGAAAATACGCTCCACGAAGAAGGAGTGACGGCGGAGGAGTGGCACGGTGACGGCGAACGCGGCAAAACGGCGGAGCGTGTAGAGATCCGGCCCGGCCGATTAGGGAATGACGACGCGACGGTCGGCGCCGCGGAGGAGCTCTGCTTGGTCGGCCGGCCGGCGGAAGAAAGAGCGCCGAGCGGGGTGGGGCGGCCGAAACGGTGGCTTCACTTCACGGACGACGTCGATCAACGAGTGCAGGTTTTCCGGCAAACGGCAGGGAAATCGCCACTTGAGAAGCATGAAAACGCGACTCTTCTGTCGGGTCCATCGATTCACACAGACAGGAGTCCGAGTGACTGGAATGGGCCGGTAGCTCCAGGAGGGAACGCGAATGACTCGGCACTGTAGCCTCTTCATTGGACCGAACCGCTGTCTGTCAGCACAGTGCAATTGTGGACCGTTGTGTGTGTGTGTGTGTGTGTGTGTGTGTGTGTGTGTGTGTGTGTGTGTGTGAGATTCACTCTAGCTTCTCTTACTTGAATAATCTTTCTTTTATATTCTCTCAGGCGTTAGCATTTTATTGGTTCATTTTCTGGCTAAATTTGACCTGAGAATTCCTGTTGTACCTTTTTTTTTTTTTTTTTTTATGCTGGTTAAATAGTTTCAGGTGTGTTTAGAGGCCCAAGTTTCTGAAAATTTCTTAGAGGCAGGTGTAGTAAAACAAAATGTAGTGTGGCGCACAGCGCAGAGGCGGCTTTCGTCTCGAACGATTTATTTGAGCGCCAGCACCAGGGTGGTAATGCTCTCGGTCCGGGGACCCCGTTTCCTTCCGGACCTGCACCTACAGCCAGCCCTCCCAAGCTCCTTAATGCCCCCCAGGCTCTCTTCTTTCTCCCCACGGCAGACGTCATCACCCCCTTATATTCCCCGTACATCACGAGAAGCTAGCCAATTACAATAAACGCATTTCCCGCTCAAAACAGTAACGGGGGTCGTACAGTATTTAAGGTGCGGATAAAGGTGTGTGGTTTTTTTTTTTTTTTGTCATAACTCAAGTCTTTTTTTTAAACCAAAGATAGGTGCTGTAATGAACCCTCCCCATGTTTAATAAGGTCATATGAAAATGTGTACCTTAGTTCTAAATACTCCAGATTTAAGACAAAAGGGTTTTTACCTTGTGCAGCCAAAAAAGGGAAAAACTTGAGAACATGGACTGTTGCTGCCCAACTATTCAGTGTAAAGCACTACTTGTTTTATGCTAGGTACTAAGATGAAATATAACAATGTGGGTTACTAAAGATGCAAATTAAGTGTAATACTACAGCTGCAATTGTTCATGCTGGCACAAAAATAGAATTGAGTTAAATGTAGAATGTCAGCTTTAACCATAGTAACATCACCCTTTATAATTGCTCTTTACATTGAGTACCATGCAAGGTACACATATATGGTGCTTATTTCACTATGAATGTACAATATTTACTGTCACTCATAAATGCAATGTACAGAAATAAAAGATGTTACATTTGTTAATTTGGCTAAAGTAATTTTCAGTTGAGGCAGTAAGTTCACTGAACAACAAATATGGCACTAAATCAACAAACCTGTAGCTAATTTGTCACATAAAATAATGCACTCATACTTGTTTCTTAATGTAATTTAATAATTTGAAAGTGGATTTTCAGACAACTTGTGGAAGCCTAACCGGATATACAAGTCAGATGTGAAGTTGTTCTCTAGCTCTGAACTGAATTAGAGTCAAGCTGAGTTTCACAAGTGGAGAGACCTTATGAGTTTTAAATGCTGTAGGACCAGAATCAGGGGAAAGCTAGAAGAAACTGGAAAGATGAAAAGGAATGACTGGTGGTGTGAGAAAAAAGAAAGGTTATAGGGTCCAGAGGGAGTGGTCAAGGTCACACATGCCAGTATCTCAGACAGGTGGGCACTTAAGACTGAAGCTTTCTTGGAGATGTTGAAGCCTATGGAGAAGAACTGTTTGGAGACACAATTACCTACCATGAATGAGATGGAGGGGGAGAGGAAAAATGTTTATTTGGATTAATCATGGCAGACTGTTGCTTGTTCTGAAATAAACCTGCCTTACCAGTGAAGCAACAGTGAAAATGTGACATTGTAACAAATTGTGAATTAATACATTACAAAAACATATCAATTACAGCTGCCTCACTAACATTGAGGTGTACAATCCTTCTGAACAATGCTTGACGGTTTAACCCTAACCTTAGCCAATCAACAGTGCGGTAGTAATGTTCTATCTACAGCCCAACTATTTTTTGTATTTATTACTATCACTACACCATACAGAAAGTGTGTTCTGATAAAATATAGGGAAATAAATTTCAAATAAAACAGTTTCCATATTTTCAAAATGCAAAGGGATGCTTGGTTTAAAAAAAAAAAAAAAGTGTTCTTAAAGATTAATCTGAGGAGAAAGATTTTTTTAAATATACTCACTTGAGAATTTTTTTACAGTAAAATCCATATGAATATGAACACTGAATTCAAAATATATTGTTTTAAGCAGTGTATAAAGTTTAGAAATGACAGTCCTTGTGTCATCTTGTGTACAGATCGCATGAGATCCGATGTTTCCAGTAAAAGCAAGATTACGTTTCATTTAAAACTAGTAAATACACAGAGCAGCCTTTGTCATACAGAAGTTCTTGGTTTTCTTATTACCAGCTGCACTGGCCCTTGTGAAACCGCTGTGATAATGTTCCAGGCATCAGAGTGCATGAGTCCCCGAAGAGACCTCCCGTTAATTGCCAAAACCTCATCACCGACATTGATGACTCTGGAAAGTTCCGCAGCTCCACCTGGTGGGGGTGGCAATACAAGCAATATCACAATGAGAGCAATTTTCATTTCTCTATATATATATATTGAAATATATTGTGTGTGTTATATTTGTTCACATAAAGAAGCGTCATCTTACTATATTTATTCATTTACCACACACTGTTCTCCAAAACAACTTACAATGATTATTAACCAGTGTTTAGCTGATACCTTCATTCAAGATGGCTTATAGTGCTGGATACGCTGCACTAAACTCCCTATAATCATTCACATATCTATAAAGCAAAACAATGTAACACACACCTACATACATACTGTCTATACATACACACTACAGGCAACTTAAGAGTCACCAGTTCACCTGAAACACCTGAGTAAAGCAAAGTGGACACGGAGAAGAAGGGGTTGTTAATTTACAGAGGAACTTTTACATATATATTTATTCTGTGTGTATTGGTGTTTTTAGTTTCTTTTTTATAAGTAATTACAATATATTTTTTTAAACATGTTTAACATTAGTAGGGGTGCGGTGGCGCAGCGGGCTTGGCCTGTGCCTGCTCTCTGGTGGGTCTGGGGTTCGAGTCCTGCTTGGGGTGCTTTGCGATGGACTGGCGTCCCATCCTGGGTGTCCCCCACCCCCTCCAGCTTTGCACCCTCTGTTGCCAGGTTAGGCTCCGGTTCCCCGCTTGGGATAAGCGATTGTAGACATTGTGTGTGTGTTTAACATTACACATTTTATCAATTTTTTGTAAGAGCTAGTTTATTGTAACATATCCCATATGATTTATGTCTTGACAGGGTTAGGCAGACTTCAGGCTTTGTGCTTGGTGTCAGCAGCAGAACAATTTAAAACGCACGCACGCACTCACTCTCTACAGTTAATTTTGTCATAAGTTCACCTGGAATACAAATCTTTGGACTGTTGTAGGAAAGAGCCGAACAAATCACAGAGATAAAAAGTCATGCTGTATAAAGTGATTACTAATGGGAAACGACCTTGCGTTATAATAACTAATAATAACTATGGAAGTAATATATTTCAATATGTAACACAATTATGTATATTTGTGCATATAACGAAGCGTCCCACACAAGTCAAGGGCACACCCTTTGAGTAGGAGCAGGAAAGCATTATCTTTGTAAGACCTTGGGAAGACTGCATGAATGTATACACAGACATTTCTATGTATATAAATATACTATATTTATTTAAACATATACATGCTTGTACTTCATGTTACAAGCATCCAAGTTATGAATTTTTGAAGATATGAAAATTTCAGTGTTTGTTTATTTTTAATAACTTTTTTTACATTCTATTTCAGAGATAGTCTTCTATTAAGATTTCTGTTGCTGAGCAAAAATGGTGTGCATTTACACTTTCTGCCTTTAGTTGGCAGAAATACACACATACACACTGTCTGAAACTGCCTGTCCCGAGCAGGGTCGCGGGGAGCCGGAGCCTAACCCGGCAACACAGGGCTGGAGGGGGAGGGGACACACACAGGATGGGACACCAGTCCATCACAAGGCACCCCAAGCAGGACTCGAACCCCAGACCCATCAGAGAGCAGGCACAGGTCAAGTACGCCACACCACCGTGCCCCCCCTGCAGAAAAACACCTTCAGACTAATATTTTTTTATTTACGATGGCCTTATCCAATACTTTTACAGAAACTTCCCAGAGAATAAATAGAGGAACATGCCTGTTATCATAATTTTTGAAGGCAAACTGTAAGCGCCCAGATGCTAACAAAGATGTTTATGTAATGAATTGGTTGCTTCTTTCATGGTCAGTTTTTTTGTCCTCAGTCACAAAAGAGACATACAGTCAGTATTTAAAGAAACATTTTTAAAACATGTTCTCTCCACACTATCCGCCATTAGACTGCAACTCACTCTCCTTTTGCTACTCTTCCGTTTCATTCTCCCATCCCACCTGTTGGAGGAACCCGGCACTGTCCATCGTATGCATAAAGCAGAAAAATACACTGAACTGGAGGTTCTGGACAAGTGTTACTTTTTTATTTTCAGTTAGTTCAAAGTGGGTTTAACTTTAATATTGCCTCAAGTCAATAAAAAGATAATAAACTGGCTTCCTGTCCACTTTGCAAACTGCCTCACATCCAATGTTTTAAACATAGTAAACTGGCAACTGCTATTGTCCTTAGAGTATGACTGCATGAATGAACGTGTGTATGTGTGAACAGTCTAGGATGAGATTTCAGTGATCTCTGCAACAGGCAAACATTGTCTTTTCAATGTACAATGAAAATGCATTCCTCTATGATGGGATGTGTGCCTGCAACAGCATATCACCTTTGAAAATGTGTTTGATGTTGAGAGGCCTGTCCCCCTGAGCGGAAGTCTTGCCCCCATCCAAGCTGAAGCCCAGGCCTGCAGAGGTCTTATGAAGCTCCACATTCACAGCTCCATCTGCAAAACATTCAGATCTATCATGAACATCCCAGAAGGCAGTGAAGAACACATGCAGACTCATAGAACGTGGCCAATACCAGAAATAAGACTTTACAATTTCTCACAAAACCTTACTAGTACGTCTATAAGGGTTATGTATATTCATGATTGTTATTAAGAATTAGGTGACGTCAGTTTTAAATCACTTACAGCAACTGAACTCTAACTGTCACAGCTGAAGTTCTTACCTGATCCCGTTTCCAGAATCTTGTCTCTGGAACATTGGGTTTGTCTTCCTTCCAAATCAGGGATAAGGGGTCCACAACGCACGGGACTCCTGTCTGCCCTGCCGATGATAACCAGAGCTTGTCTTGGGAGCCGTGCTTTGTGGAGGCAGGACAGGGCTTCGCCATGGGTCATTCCTCTGAGAGAAGTGGCATCGATAGCCAAGATTCTGTCGCCCCGTTGAACGGTGCCTTCCACACCAGCTGGCCCTCTGGAGAATACTCGGTGAACCTCATGAAATTAGGTGTATCCTTTTAGTTCTAGGACTCTGTAAAGGTCTAGCTGCATGGTTATGGCACAAATGTACCTGTAAGTGCTGTTTTAGTTTCCATCAGATTCTGTGAAATATTATAGCCTTAGCTCTCACAGTATTGAGTATTATAGCTTTGATCTTTACAGTTTACTTAACTCTTCTGAAAATCTGAGAATCTATCACCATTCTGACCTTGTTGATTTACTGCCTGCAAAATAGACATCACTTACAGTTATTGATTTCTGCTCCAAGTCAGTTCCTCCAGCAACACTAAAGCCCAGACCAGATCCTTCTTCTTTAGTCAGAACCACAAAGTAAATGTCTTCTTTATCCTAGACAGTTGAACCAAGAAAAAATGTACCACTGCCCCATATAATTTATGTGGTTGACATATTATATATGGCACAGACACGTATTTCTTCACTTAATCTGGTGTAATTCAGTAAGAAATCATAAAAATGAATCCCCCAAAACTGCACAACTCTGAGAACTTCTCTTCAAACTCGATCCATTTCACACAAAAAATAAACCAGCAGAACAGACTCCCATTACAGGCAGGAGTTTAAACAGCTTACAGGGAGATCCCACATAAAATGAGAATTACAAAAAAAGTACATATTTCATTCATTGCACTCCTGGGGCTATAAATATAAAAGCAAATTTTTAAAGTTGAAAAACATGTAAATATTGTGTAGGTACTGGTCTGTGAAAGGTTTTGGGCCAGTGAAATGAGTTGGCAAGGAATGTGTACTCATATTACCTCTGCTAGAGACTTGGCTTCCTGAATTAGGGATGAAATGTCTGTGTTTTCTGTGAAGAGGGTCAGAACTCTCTCCAGTTTTTTCTGTTCCAGGGGGGAATTAGTCAGATGCCTCAAACTGCCAAAGAAGCACGTTAGTATTTCAGTTTAACATATAATATAATCCCAGAAAATAAACAGTAACTGAAGATATTTGGATGGTTAATTCCAAGGCACTCATTTTAAAGAAGCTAGAAGTCCCATACTAATCTGCATTTAGGATCTTCAGAGGATAAAACTCAAGCCACATTTTATTAAAAAAAAAAAAAAAAAAAAACCCACATACTGACATAGCAAAATTCATTTTTACTAAGTTTACTACCCCAGACTGCCATCATTTCAAGGTAGTATTTTCCAAATCTTTCTGCTTGGAAAGAGTACGGTATAACCACAAATGCAGTCTGTTTCAGGAGAAGGTCATTCCAACCAGGACAGAATATCTAGAAGAAATTAATACTTTAAATCTAATCAATGAATAACATTTTTACATGGAGTATGAATGAAGCATGACATCAAATCCTTCTGAGTGCAGTAAAATCATGTAATATCAGTCAATGTTGTTAATGAAACTAACTTTATACAAATAAAACTGGTAAGAAATACTTTTTGTTCAAGCAGACAGCAAGAGGATAAGGTACTCAAGGTTAAGGTAAAAAAACTACAATCAGAAGCTTGTATTTTTAATTGCTACTGTGTGTAAAATGAATTACATCAGTTAACAAGGATAAGATGCCATAACTCATAACCACGTGATCAAACATATGGTTGATAGAGCTGCAATTAGACAACAATAAACCTCATGTGCTGGAGCTCTGGCTTCTGGGTCAAAATAGCTTCATAGAGCTGATTTGAGACAGGAAAACCTGTAACTCACTCATCCATTTGCCACATTTTACACAGTTACCATCAAATATAACTTATTGCACAGTAACAAACTGCAGCTTCAGAATAATGGGTTCCCAATATATTAAATGAATGAAGATGAAAACAAATGCAAAATAATTATGAAACAAATCATCTTATTTTACAGTATATAATTATCTGCCTCAAAAGTAAACAGGATGCCAAAAGGTACAGCACGCTAAAGCATACCTGCCTCTTCCAAGAGAGTTCCCTACCCTACCCAAACACACATTCTTCCAAGGCAGAAAGCAAAATTTTTCATGGTTCTGCATGTCAGGGAGGTCTTTTGCAGCAGTTGCTGTGGAACAAAAGTCACATTTCTGCATTTCATTTCTGTACCAGGCCTAATTCGGCACTGGTGCACTTCCTTCTTGAAATATGTCAGTGTTCAAAAGTGTGTTTTAAAACATCCCCTGTTATCAGTAATACAAAGCTAATATAGCTGATTAATTAAAAAAACTGCAGAAGTCACATCCATTTAACATCACTAATGTAATGCATACATGTTTCAGCAAGTCAGTTGGTTTCAGCTACTTGTACCGGTTAAGCCCCTCGAAAAAAGGCAGAACGAAAATTTCACGAGTAGAGACACAAAAGCTTGGTTGTAGTCTCTCTCTCTCACACACACACACACACACACACACACACACACACACAAATTGTCTGAAACCGCTTGTCCCGAGTGGGGTTGCGGGGACACACCCAGGACGGGACGCCAGTCCATCGCAAGACACCCCCAGAAGGACTTGAACCCCAGACCCACCAGAGAGCAGGCACAGGCCAAACCCGCTGCACCACCGTACCCCCCGGGTGTAGTCTCTATGTCCTTAAATAAGCTAATGAAGATGCAGGTTCTCTACAATAGTAGAAAGCTTATTTTTAGTGATTCAGAGATTGATTTCATTATTTTGGGGGGGGGGGGGGGGTGTGCATGGTGGCGCAGCAGGTTTGGCCAGGGCTTGCTCTCTGGTGAGTCTGGGGTTTGAGTCCTGCTTGGGGTGCCCCGTGACAGAGTGACGTCCCATCCTGGGTGCGTCCCCTCCTCCTCCAGCTCCGCACCCTGCGTTGTCAGGCCAGGCTCCGGCTCGGCGCGACCCCGCTCAGGACAAGCTGTCTCAGGCAGTGTGTGTTGATTTACTTAATTATGTAGCTAAATAAAGCAATGTCACATTGTCAAAATGCTATTTTCCACAATTGTATAACTGCTTTATAAAATATAATATGCATACAAGTCCTGTGGAAAAAAAAGAAACCATATTTTCATACCAGCAGAGAGATGAGTCATCTGTGGAGGTGGAAGAATTCTTACTCTATACACAAAGCCAAATACATGTGGTCAGAAACTGGGAGACTCAGTCACACTCTTAACAAGCAGTTATACACACATTATTTCAGGGTTTGATCCTGTTTCCAAAGATGTAACATAACACTCTAAATTTTGGCAACTTCAACAGTGGTTGGCAGTGGGCAGGATGGAGATACTTACAGTATCTTTAAAAGCAAAGGCAACATTTTAATATAAAATATTGTAATTGGCAAGCCCTGTGTTTGTTTGGCATTTCTCACCTAGGGCCCACAAAACATTTCACTGCCCTGTTGCAATGCAACAGATGCTTTCCAGAGAAAGCAGAAAAGAAAGATATAAAATTTTAAACATTTATCAATAAACCAGTGTTTAAAGTAAATGAGAGAATGTCTTCATTCCATCATTTTCAAAGAGCACACTTAGACCTCATAGAATGAGATGCCATACAACAACTTTTTGTCCAATACACAGTCATTTCACTTCCATAGTAGGTATTTTATTCCGTACAATGGCACCTCGGGATGTATCAGACATTTTCAGACAGACGTAGACACTTGGTGCCTCAAACCCAAAGAATTATGACTGTCTGGCTATATTCAGGCTAAATATAGTGCATTATCTTACACATTACCAAGAAAAAATGTCTGCTAGTGTTCAAGCAGGGTTCGAGTGCAGTGGTTAGTCTCCAAAGTTTTATTATAGACTCTGAATGAAGACAGATATTCCTTCAAGCAGTTTATTAAATTTTCACTTCTCCCCTAACAAAACTAACTATACCGAGTCCTCGAGTTACAAACATTTGAGTTGCAAATTTTCAAAGATACAAACATTTATTTCAATTTTTTATGTTGAACAGTGGCTATTTTGGTGAATAGTGACCGTTTCTTCCCACTCACCTGATGGACCAGCTGCCCGGACACTGCCCCTTTTGGGCTGTATTCTGAACGAACAATTCCTTCTTAGGGTCCACGTCACAGTGAATATCCTCAGGCAAAATCTCCATCATCATCTTATTGTGGCCCCCAAGTTTGTTGACAATTTCGACATCACCAATACAGCCATCTGTGCAAAGTTTGTCTAGGTTCGGCATGCTCAGCGCCCGCAGCTCTCGAAGCCTGGAGTAGGACAGGCCAGCATGGCTTTGGGGGTTTCTGCTTCGCATCACAGAAGGGGTTTGTTGAGAACTGTCTCGCTGCAGGTCAAACAAAACACCAGCAGCTTCCCGCTCTTTGCTGGGCAGACTGAAATCTGTGAGGTCTGTTGTACATGAGGATTTCTCTAGGTGGACAGAGGCTGTTGGAGATTCACTCAAATTATTAGCACAGGAACTCAAGCTCCTTCTTAAAGAATGAGCATCAGTGGAATGAGAACCTGCTGAACCAACATGACCAGACGCCCTCTTGGTCAGCGGAGGTTTCCATGAGAGTGCAAAAGGCTGGATGTCGATATTCTTAGTTACCGACCTGTCGTAGTAAGAAAGGTTTTCAAAGGACTTGATTCTCTGTTGGACAGAAAAGGGTTTAGACCTTGAGGGGACACTGGTATCTGTGGAGTAAGTGCATCTCTCAGATCTCATTGGACTCAAAGTGAACTTATCAGCACTGAAACTCCCATCACTCTTAAGTTTGTTGCTGAAAACATTGTTAGCCTTGCTTTTGTTTAAATAGGGTGTTCCAACTGATCCAGCGGACCCTTGGTTTGTGATAGCGCAACGATGTTCTCCATTAGGTAGGGAATCCAGTGAGTCTTCCTGAAACTGTTCAGTTACAGAGCTGGGCACCTGTGCCTCTGCAATTCGGCTCAATGCCTTGCGAACAGGAGGCTTTGTCATTGGGGGTGTTGAAGTTGTTGCATTTATAGTTTTTTCAGAAGTCACCTTCCTTCCCAAAACAGGTGTTGAAACTAATGATGAGGGCAGAGATGATGACGGTGAGGAGAGTCGTACCTCCATGAAAGTCCTCTGTGTGGAAACACTTTCAGGCTGTTCTTTTGTCTTCAGGGCCACGTGAGCAACGTCTTCCTTTTGAAAAAATTCCACCTTTCTTTTCTCGCCCAAGGGCTCCTTATACTTACTGGAAAATAATCCGCCTTTTAAATGACTCACCTCTGACTTCACTGAATCCATACAGCAGTTTTTCCGATTGAGCAAGGCGTTGTCTGCGTTGCGGCCAGGTATTTTCGGTGACGTCGTAATGCTTTTCTCCAGTGGTTTGTTTGTTTTTGAGCTATACGGCACTCTGTGTGCCTGCTTCGGGGTAAGTACAGGGCAATCTGGGAGCTGTTTCTGAACAGGACTCCCAGCCCCAGAGGGTTTGAAGCCAGTCTGGTTTTGCATCTTATTTTTATTTCTAAAGTCCTTGAGATTTGGGGCTGAGCTTGTTCTGTGTACTTTGCCATGAAGTCTACGTCTGCTGTTGAACTGGTTCGAAGTAAAGGGATCGCTTTGAGATTTTGTCCCCGAGTTCCGGGAAATGTGATCATTTGAATTATTCTGTGCTTCTGACGAAGTCCTCCTGAATTCAAGAGAAGCCTGCTCTTTCTCTCGCTGCTTGTCTTTTGGCGTTGTCGTCAACAGCACTCTGGCACTGGATTTACCGAGGTTAGAAAGAAATTTGGACTCTGCTGAAATCAACTGGGACGGCTGTGAATTAGCGTGCTTATTTGAAGTAAGCAATTCAGTTGCTTGAGGCACTGTTCCTGCCATTGTCACTGGGATGGCCTGAACATTAGCTGGTACAGGAGAACACTCATCCACCCTTGAAATGCCTTGATGTAGTTTGACAGGCGCTGCTGCCTGTGGCAAACCTGCACTCTGTGTCAAGCAACAGAACTGGTTGGCTACGGTTGAGCAGGGCTGCTCAGCTTTGCCATCTGCAGAGACGCTCTCGTTGGCTTTTGCATTCGATGCATCATGGGCATGAGCTGGGAGTCTTTGGTTCACGCAAGGCAGCCTCTGTTGTCCTTGGCACACTTCAAGGGACTGTGTTTTTTTCATGAGGGCGCTGCCCACAGTTTCAACAGGTACAGGCTTTGTTTTGTTTTCTGGATCCAAAATCGAGAAATCCAAACTATTTGCTTGTGTGGACAAAGCAGACTTTTCTGTGTTTTCTTTCAGGTTGTTGTCGTCTGCTTTGTTGGAAGGAGTCCTATCACTGTTTATACCAACAGCAGCTTCCGCGTGTGCATCTTCAAGAGATTTTCCAGTAGAGTTCAATTCGGTTAAAAAGTCATCAGTGTCAGTGACTGGCACTTTATCTGTATGATTTTTAGGTACACAATCTTGTGACAGGTTCTTCGGTGACTCTGATTTTAGGGTGGTGCACTCCACGTGTACACCTTCCTTCCTTGTAGCATTTCTGTCTTTAGTGGTTCTGCAGGAATCTGTCTGAGCTGGTCCATCACTACTCGCTGACATCATCAGGCAAGACAGTTGGTCTACAGCTAAAACAGTGCAAACAAAGTGGTGAGAAATACTCAATTCTTCTAGAGAGAGAAAAAAAAAAAAAAAAAATAATTTTTTCCTATACCTTCAATTTAATCATTAAGTATTAAACAAAATACAAAAAAAAATAGAACAAAAACAAGTTATAGTATGCTAGTTGTTACCATATATTTCCCAGTAACCTTGTAGAAATAAAAAAAAAAAAAAAAAAAATTGTAGGAAGGTTATCAGGATTCATCTATCGTGCGTTTTATTCACCTACTCGAGAAATGAACATTGGTGCATCAAGTGGGAGGTAACAAATTAGGTTTATTTGAGAGTCACATGTCTGCAGCTATGTCTCTTTCTCTTAATATAATGCACAAATTGGATTTTTGCTGAGATGTACGTCGCTTTGGAGAAAAGCATCTGCTAAATGAATAAATGTAAATGTAGAAATTATATGTAGTTCCACTGCAATTTGTTTGGCGATTAATGTATTTGCTATTTATTTGACAATTATTTCAAATTAGTCCCTGAAGTACATTCTATACCAAATAAAATGATAATCAAAGCACATTTTGCTTTACAAAATACTTAGTCTTCCAGTCTCATGAAGTGCAGTGACAATGCAATTTAATTTCAGATGTCATGCACAAAAGTGGATCTTTCACTAACCCTATCCGTGCAGAAACCTGTAAGACAGTAAAATAATGCTCACAAATGCACTATTTACTGATATACTATTTATTTGTATTTTATTCAATGGATATATGTGATACATGTATATCTGTGTGAGTCAAAGGTTAATGGCATTTTTCCTCAGCAGGTGGCAGCACCAGCTCAAATTTTGCAAGGCACTAAATGTTATTTCTCCAACTACCCTGTTGGCTTCTAAGTCACCAAGCAAGTTCTCTTTAGCATTAGTGGAGCTTCGCAAAGATTGCAAAGGTTTTGTAAGCAGAAAAAAAATGCCTAAAAGTGCCAAACATTTTTCTTTTTTTCATGCAATGTCAAGACCAGACAGTTTAGAATGGGCCTGGAGACTTGAAAGATCTGATGCTGCTAAAACAATGTACAGCGATCATCTAAGTAGGGTAACTTCTTTCTAGTAATCACCTTAGGAGGTCATATATTATACCAATTTAACTTTCTGAAAACTTTTGGCCTACTGACCGACCAAACCAGCCAGCTGTGCTGTTCCATCAATTTCTGCCAGGTGCTGAGAAAATCAAGGTCTACCTCTACCAGAGCTTACACATATATAATCATGCAGAAAAATATTTTTTCTACGTTCACTTCAGTCGGTGTAATTACTGTAATTAATCTTGCCATAAACTTTGCATGTAGGGCCAAGATATAAAGATATATGTTTCACAAATAAATAGTAAATAGGCTGTGAACTGCATTCGGTAATATATACTGTTCGGCTAACAAACTATAAAAGAAACATAATTAAAAATCTGCTCTGAATGCTGTTCGGTCAGCCTTTACAGTCTGCTCACATGTCTTTGTGAGCTAAGCAAATTTATATGAAAACCCATTTTAAACATTAAGGTTTGCTCTTTTTAATCTCAGTATGTTTCCCCCATGTAGCTGAATGATGTGTCAGAAACCCTTAGCAACAAATAAAGTTTAACGCCCAGTATGGCAAGTGGTTTCCCAAATGTTCCTCGATTCCCACCAACTGTATGCTATGAATAACTCACAGAAATTACACCAACTGAGACAGAGAAGAACTTAAATATCGTAAATGTGAAAGGCTACAAACTGTAGTGGGAACTACTCCTATGGTCTCTATAGAATAAAGAGGTAAATCAATCACCATCGACAGAAAGCCAGCTACTTGCTGTCCCTTTAGTGGTGGAGAAGAGTACTGCCAGCAAGGACAAGACAGTGGCGCTCCTACTTCTTCATGCAGCATGAAGAAACAGAAGCCGGCCTACTCGTTTCAGTCACAGGTTTTTGAAGAAAAATTTAAAAACACACAGATATTTGCTTTGCAGTTTAAAAATCACGCTGGGGATTGAATGGAGCACTAGGGCTACTGAGGAAAGTGGGCCTAACCGTGTGCAACTGCCTCATCCTGGCTGAGCTTTGGATGGCTGAATGTGGAGTGTCACTGTACAAATCTTTTCCAAGAGTGACTCTGATTACTCTAATTAACCATAATGCATACCCTCCTGTGACTTGTACTTTACCAAAATAAAGTTACACACTGATTTGGAGAAAAAGTATCTGCCAAATAAATAGATATATCAAAAATGCAACTTTGTTATAAATTACATTGAAATATCTTTCAGACAACGGGGTGCGGTGGGTTGGACCGGGTCCCGCTCTCCAGTGGGTCTGGGGTTCGAGTCCCGCTTGGGGTGTCTTGCGACGGTCTGGCGTCCCATCCTGGGTGTGTCCCCTCCCCTTCTGGCCTTACGCCCTATGTTGCCGGTAGGCTCCGGTTCCCCGCGACCCCGTATGGGACAAGCAGCTCAGAAAATGTGTGTGTGTGTGTGTATATCTTTCAGACAAAACAACAAATCAGCCCCCATAAAGTAAACACATTCATTTTCTTTGTGGTTTGCATGACTGGGACAAGCAGGCTTGCCCGCGATGTTTCAAGATGCATATAAAATAGTGTGTTTTGGCCTGGGTTTTTAACTGTTGAGTGTTCCCTAACCCTAATCTTATGCTTTAAAATATTATGTATGTGTGTTTTGCAAAATAAAAGGTTGATGAAAATTGTTACATTGTGAGGAAACTGCGCCTGGATCAGTTCGACTTTGCCGGAAAAGTTCCCAGCTGAGATTTACCTTTATTTACTTAGCAGACGCTTTTCTCCAAAGCAACTTCGAATGAACTCTATGTAGTGTTATCAGCCCACATACCTTATTCACCAAGGTAACTTATACTGCTAGATACACTACTTACACTGGATCACTCATCCATACATCAGTGAAACACACTGCATTGTCTTTGGACTGTGGGAGGAAACCAGAGCACCCGGAGTAAACCCACACAGACACAGGGAGAACACACAAACTCCATACAGACTGAGGGGGGATTGAACCCACGTTCTCCCACACCACCCAGGCACTGTGAGACAGCAGCGTTACTCACTGTGCCACCCACATATACATAACTGTACTACAAACTGCTTCAAATTATTTCAAAGTTTTAAATTTTTTTTAATTAATAAAATAATTTTAGAAAGGATTTTCTTCTTTCATTTATACCTACTTGCGTAATGCATACGGGTTCATACTGTGGAATGTGACAAATTGCCTGTACTCAAGAATCACGTGTCTGTATCTAAATCTCTCTTTCTGTTGATGTGATGCACTTTATGTATTGTTTGAGATGTACATCGCTTTAGAGAAAAGCGTCTGCTAAATGAATAAATGTAATAGTAGAGGCCCTTAAAGGGAGATAAGAAGAAAGTATACAACCCAAGAGAATTCAAATAGTGTCAGGGGAATGACATTGCTGAGAACTCACCTGAAACTGGCTTCTTAATTTCCAAACTGAGAGTTACTGGAAGGTTGTGCAAGAGGTCGCAGATGTCTTGATATGACAAAGTACACAGTAGGTTATCTCCTATCGCCACTATCTCATCTCCAACACAGAGCTTTCCCCTGGATTCCTGGAATTAGAGCGTAAACAAGGGAACAATGCAAAAAAAAAAAAAAAAAAAAAACACACAACTTACCAGCAAGGTATTAGTAAAGAATGCTGGATCGGGTGTCATTAAAGTACTACTGAAAAATCGATCAAGAATTTTTTAAAGGGAATGAACCAAAATACAGTATATAATGTATTCACTTAGCTGATGACTTTATCTAAAGTGACTGACAATGTGAGGTTTGTGTACTAAGATACTTAAAATGATTTAAGTATTTATACCGCAGGGTAATTTTTACTGAAGCAATTTAGGCTACTTAAATTGCTAAAGGCCACCATAGCAGGGGTGAGATTCAAACCAAGGTCTTTTAATTGCAAGCTCTAACCAAGGGTCCCAAATTAATTTTCAACAATGAAATTAAAATGGAGAAGTAAAACGTCCTTTTACCGTTCAAAACCAATGATAGTGGAAAAAGGATGGAAAGAACATACAAAGAATGACAGCCAGATTTATAATACATTATTGTCTTTTATGCTTTCAGAACTTTGTACTGTAACTCATAGTATTTAAATGGTTAACAACTGGATGATACTTAGCTTATTCTAACTGCCCCACAATGTAATTTTTTTAGTATATGGATTTTAGAATGCGAAACGTACTCTTTCTGCTGCCCCTCCCGGCCGAAGCCCTGTAATCAGAACCCTCAGGGGCGAGGACTTGATCTCCAAGTCAAGGCCAAAGGATTCTTCCTCGTTCCTCTGCAGGAGCACCATCTTTGTGGCGCAAATCACTGGCAGCTCACTTAATTCCTCCTTCTTGCCATGAGGGGGTGGGCGGGGTCTGAGCACAGTCTGGGTGTGGCTTGAGGCAGGCTCCTCCCTTTTGGGGCGGTGCAGCATGTTGGGGCACTCAATGCTCATCATGCTCTTCACCCGCGTCACAGCCTTGTGTTCCAGTTTGGGGGACCGTTTGGACTCCAGCTGCGCCTCGCGATGGTGGTCCGTCTTAACGGCGAGATTCATACTCTCATGCTCCGGGCAGAGAATGGGCATGAACGGCGACTCCCCCCCTGGGGGCCGAGCACTGAGTTCAGAACCGGCCTCTTGGCCAGTAGAGGGGACGCTGCTGCTAAGGCACTTGCCTTCACACTCCTCCTCTGCCTCCTCAGAGGAAACTCCGTCCACCGTCCGACAACCGTTGCCAGCAAGTCTCCTGCGCTCAACTCCAGACTCCAGCCGCCCCTTGCAGAGCAGCTTTTGTTCCTCAGCAACTCGCAGGTCCTCCTCCTCCTCCTCACTGGCCTCATCTCCGTAGCAGACGATCCGCCGCTGGCGCAGCAGAGGGCTGCGAACCGAGCCAGTGCTGCCGTTCAGGCTGGTTTGGTGAGAAACCCCCACATGCTGATGCAGAGGGCCCGAAGGGCTCACGCTCTCCTCCGGGCATGTGGCACCACTGTCAATACTCGCACGTGGGGAATCCTTGACGCCTGTCAATTGAGGACAGTGTGGTTCTAACATCTGCTACCCATGTAACATTAGACACAGAATTCAGACCAACTATTCTGAAATAATTAAGGGCGAATCAACTGCATAACATTTGATTTGCAAATGAGCCACAATACTGCATTTTAAACACATGTAATTAAACAAATGCAGTACCTGAGCCATGACCCGCAGCGCCAGCCTCGTCTAATGAGGCGTTGCTCCGCTGATAGTTTAGGTTGTCGTCACTGGACTCTGTCACCATGGTTTCTGACAGGGACGACTGGCTGGGGACATCGTGGGAGAAGTACTGGGAGAGCTCTGCTTCTGAGCTCAAGGAACCCTGCTGCAGAGTCATTAGACGTGAACTCCGAGTTGCTTAAAAACCAGACATTAGCAATTCATTTGTGATTAAGGGTTTTCAGGTTCAAATGTCAGGAGCAAAGCTGAGCTGAGAAATAACTACATCCAAATGCTTGGGTAAAAAGCTATGTCATGTAAGCGCTGTACAAAATACCATAATCATTTAAAAGTGACAATGATCTAAAGATCCATCACTTCTCTGAATGCTAAGGAATATGTTAGAGAAAAAAAAAAAATGTGGGTTAGGTCCATGTGAAAGATTTGAAGAAATCACAGTTTTGAAAAACTTGAGCAGCGTGTGAGTAAATCTTGAGAGTCTTCATTGCCATTAACTGAGAGAGAAGATTGTTAAAAGGTAAAAGGCAGTGGTTACCCTGCTGCCAGGCTCCAGGAACCGCTTCATGGTCCAGCTGAGAGGCATTGAACCCTCCGCCTGCCTAGATTTCACAGTAGCAGAGGGACTCTTGGACGGGAGTCCTGGGAAATGTGGAAAAGCGGGCTTTTACGCTGAAAGCTGGCTGTTGTACAAGAGGCTCGTTTTATTATTTTTAACCCTTATTTTGCTGATGCCCTTGGCAAGGCTACTTCACAATGTTAGATGAGCTAATTTACAATTATTCACCCATTTATACAGCAGGGGATTTTTCCTGACTATAGACCGTAAGGCAACAGCTACAATCACAATGCTATCAGCTGCCTTCCCAGGCCCCATGTTTTCGCTTAATGAATAATAGCTGTACAGCCGGCAATTAAATATGAAGATCACCGCTGCAAAACAGATAAACAAAAAATAAAGCACCTGCATATTAACTATTTCCAGAAACGAAGAGCTGAAAGCATTTCTGAAGCAGGACAGGCGAACGTTTCCAAGTACGGCGAATCGCAGATTTATCCACTGAAAGTGACGAGTATACCTAGCACATGGGAGTGGCTGTCCTTGTTCAGGCTCTCTCTCTGTGTGGTGCGGGTGATGGCCTCATCCATCTCCTGCTCTGAAACCTGGAACGAGAAGAGAAACGGACCGATCAAAATCATATATCGCCTCCTTGATATCTATTGAAGAACTTTCATTAATAATTGCAGAGGCTCACATTATTACAGTTAAATCAGCATCAAAAAAATCTAGGGATAACATAAAAATGACAGCAGTTACGGCATTAAAAATATAAATGACAAATGCGATCGAGTGAAAAATATCCATATTCTTCATTTTTGGTCACATCTCAAAGGTTTTAAAGGTTTATTTTAGCAAAAATAAAATCAATACAATGACTAGAAGAGAGAGAACTTTATTAAATAGAAATATAACAAATATAAGAGCTACACTGCACATAAGTACTGCGGTGGCTGCAGTTCCACCATCACTAGCGTACCTGTATTTCAGCACTAATATAGTTCCAGTCACAGGTCTTTTTATTGAATGCTTTTGAGAACTTTTTGGCATGTATTGAAATACTGCTACTTTGACAGCATTTTTAGGCACATTCAGTAACGTCGTAGCAACAGCACCTCATTTTGAGTTCACGTAAGACTTTTTGCTTGGATTACACTTAGGTGATGTAGGAGGATGGGGGCACGGGGTGCAGCTGGGTTCAGGCAAAACGGGGGATGCTGAAAAGGCCTTACCTTTGGGTTGGGGTGCCGACTGATGATGAGGCTGACTGGACCAGGTCCGCATTCGCTCAAGATGGCATAGGCTTCACTAAGAGCTGCGTGACGCAGGCTCACCGAGTCTACCTCCAGCACCTGGTCGCCACGACTTCGGATACGTGAATGACGGGAAGAGAAGGAAAAGGTATATTTCAATGTTCGATTATTCTCCATCTCCAACCCAGATTGGAACTTATCGCAGTATCACCGCAGTAGAATCATTAAAATTGACCTCTAACGTGTGGCTACACATCTTTGGTCCTCAAGGGCTGAAGTCCTGCATGTTTCATAAAATTTTCTTAATTAGAGCCTGGTTTACACTTGAGGCACCAAGTGATTACTTTAACATTACAATTCAGAGCCGAGAATGAATGAAAACCAGCATCAACTGTCACCCTGCAGGTTTGGACATCCACGTACATTGAGCAGATAGATTCAAAAACATAAACAAGCCCACATGCATTTAGAAACACATATACAAACACATAAGAAGAATGAAGAGCACATAAAAAGACAAAGTAGAATTCACCGTACAGATGCAAGGATATGCAATGCACTTTTCTGTTTTCCAAGTAATAGGATGCTGATGAACACAGGGGCTTAAAAGAGCTCTAAATCACACTAGTTTTTCCTTATGAATTATGATGGCTCCTTCCTGTGGGCCTGTACATAAAATTTCAGACTCACTTCATAGTACATATGCTGCTTATTGTACAAGTGCAAATTATTTCATTCAAATAAAAACCAATGAATACAACGGTTCGGCGGAGGCTGGAGAGCGGAGTGGGTTGTTCACCTGAGTCTGCCGTCCATCTTGGCCACAGAGCCCGGAGCCAGACTGTGGATGTAGATCCCTGGGGCACTGTTCTCCAGAGTGAGGCAGCAGGCCCCGATACCGAGGCCCACCCCTGGCTCTGAACACACACCAATGAAAAGTATATTAAACACTAATAGTGTTTCGTACTCTCACTTATTTTCAGTTGGGAACAACTGGCGATTTTTAAAAAGAGCAAAAGCAGACATATCTTTATTTAGACTTCTCTTTACTGGTGGCAGAGTGGCTCAGCGAGTAGTGCTGCTGTCTCCCCCCGTGCCTGAGCGGTGTGAGAGAATGTGGGTTCGATCCCTGCTCAGCCTGTATGGAGTTCGCATGTTCTCCCTGTGTCTGTGTGGGTTTACTCCAGGTGCTCCGGTTTCCTCCCACAGTCCAAAGACATGCTGTTCAAGTTCATCCATAGTGTGTGAACGACAGAGAGAGTGAGTGTGTTCCACTGACGTATGGATGAGTGACCCAGTCTAAGTAGTGTATCTAGCAGTGTAAGTCACTACAGTGAATAAGGTGTGTGGGCTCATAATGCTACATAGTATCCACTGTAAGAGGCTTTGGAGAAAAGCATCTGCTAAATGAATAAATGTAATGTGGTTCTTGAAATATTCTTCTCCAATAATCTCATTATAGTAGTTCATTATACAGTAATGCTCCCTTACTGTAGTAGTATATACAGTATGTGCACAGTACAAGTAGTGGTATTTTCATATCCACATTATATTTACATTTAATTATTTAGTGGACACTTCTCCAAAGTGATTTGCAGGGATAAGATGCTTACTATTACTTACCTTTTTAAACAGCTGAATAATTTTTTCGGAGCAATTTAGGGTACAGCCCTTGCTGAAGGGTTCAATAGCAGCAAGTAAAATTCAAAGATTGGTCTTTTGAATACAACACTACTTGCTGCCCCTTTACAAAAACTATAATTTACTTCCTGTTAAACCACGGAGAAGTACATCAGCACGTATGAAAAGTACCTTTGTTGAGCGTGACCTCCATTATTATCCGATCCTTGGGTCCAGGGCCCTTACGGCAGGCTACATCTCCATCCTCAGAGCCCAGGGGTACTGGGGTCCCACCGCTGGCATTGGAATTGGGTGAGCTGGAGCGGCTAAGCAGGGTGGGCGTGGCACAGGGCGTGAGGCTGGGACTGCGCAACCGTGTACGCACTGTCAGGGTGACCACACCTTTTTTCAGTTGCTGAAGTCAAGACAAGACAAGACCGTTGATTACACAAAGCAAGGGGCTCAAAGATGACCAATCAGCGACACACGGGATGCCAGTATAATTCTGGGTGACAGCAGCACCAGAACAAAACCAAAAAACCACCAAGTCTAATGAGAAACAATAACAGTCAAATTAGATCTAGGCAAGACTGGTCAATATTTATATGGGGGAAAGTGAAAAGAAGAGTGAAAGCAAAGCAACCCATAAGCGGCCTGCATCTCTGGGAACTGCTGCACTAGAGCTGGGAATACATGTCGCCTGTTTTCCTGATAAACTGGTTAACCGAATGAAAGAACCAATCACTTTGTTGGCCACTGATAATATTAACAAAAAAGCTAGGGGAGCAGTAGAGATATATTTTTAGAAGTACTATTTCCAGACTCATTCTTGATCAAACTCATCACTACATTGGTCGCAAGTGAGCTGAAATACCACCAACTGCTGTTAGGAAAATCAATATTGCCGACTGCATAGTTTCATTATTAGAAGACTTTACCGTTTGCACCCGAGTTGCCACTTTATTGTAACCGAGCAGCACAAAACAAGCAAGACACAAACTATAGCATAAAAGTTAAACATGTAAGATGTACATGAAAATGGTTTTTATTGCAATATTACTACACTGCAGTCATGATTTAACAGCTTGATGGCAACATCAAACAAGACTGATGAAAGGGTAGTCGGTCAACCAAGCAGTTACCTTGAAAGTCTGGATGGCTTGCTGGTGAGTGAGGCCCTGCAGGGATTCCCCATTCACTTCCAAAATCTCGTCTCCTGAGACAGAGCAGAACACGTGACGCTGACAGAAGGTTCCTACCTAGGTCTCCCTGATGAAGTAGACCTGAGTAGAACTCGAGTAAATCCCCAGAGCACCGGAAATGGTGACCGCATGAGAATGCCAAGACATACTATGATCACGAGCATGACATTTTTCAAAAACTTCATGCTTTCCAGAGACATTTAACAACCCAAATTAAACTCCTGGTGCCTGGAATATCACTGAAGCACACCTGGAAAATTAAAAGCATGTGTCTAGAATTAAGAAAGGATGCACTGTCAAATAAATTATTAAACTTTGCAGTCTGCAAGAGATTTATTCTTCACTCAGCTGAACTGTTATAACAACATTAGCTTATTCACAAAAACTAAAATAATGCATGTCACATCGAAAAGATTCAGAAACACTTTGGAGCTAAAAACAAAACAAAGCCAGTTTTACTGAGAAGCATGACACTCAAAGCAAAACTGGCTTATTTTATTCTAACCTACAATGCGTTGCTAAATCTTTTGATGTGCGAATGATTTTTACATATCTGGGCACCTAAGCGACTCAATAAACAAGCCAAACACTTCAATAACAACATCGACAGGATGCCCTGGATCCAAGCAATCGGGGCTACGTGACTTGCACTGGGCAGGAATGGTGAAAAACCTATATAGCCCTCAGGCTGTAAGACCTCCAAAACCCACTGGATGCAGGGAAGACTTTTTTAAAAAGCCTGATGTCTCCATTAGAGATTCATATGGAAGCAAGCTGCAAGTGGCGTTTGCTTTCGATCCTGCACTATTAAACCAAAACATGAAGAGTTATCTGTGTTGTAGAAATAAATCTACACAATGAAGACATCAGTGCAGTTATCCTGATTGCCTTCAGTGTTTGTGGATGCTGATTACTTTTCTAACTTGAGCCTGGCCCTTCTTCTGTCATATTCCAACCTGCGTTTCAGGAGGATGACACCAAATATGATGACAGCATCACATCACGTACCCTCTTTGAGCCTTCCATCGCCCGCTGCCGCTCCGTTTGAGAAGATGGTTTTCACAAAGATGCCCATTCTCCCACGAGCAGAGTCCTGTCCACCTACGATGCTGAAGCCGAGGCCCTAAAACACACAGCCGCAAAACGAAGTAATCAGACCAGTCTCAGCAAATCTAACTGCTGGGAGCAAAGCCCTTTTTTTTCCCCACATTCAAACATGTTCTAGATATTGTATTATTTTGTTTCCCCGGAGAATTTTTCATCATTTGTACAGCTGGACATTTTATTGGAGCAATTCAGAGTAAGTACCTTGTTCCCATAGTGAAAGAGGACTAGAAAGTCCTGCCCTTTATCTACTGTGCTACTAGCTGTCTTATTAGTTTGAAAACATTACAGGATGGACATACCAGAAAAATATGTGCATTAATCTGATTCTTTTAATATGCTGCATCCACGTGACTACATACTGTATTTCATGAAGTAGTTCTAGCTGTAACATGTCCAGCAACCTGAAGGACCCTCACCTTTCCTTGTCCTTTCATCAGAACAATGTTGGAGATAATGGATGGCTGGGCCAATCTCCATGGAGACTCCACTTGAACGGTGCTCAGGGAACGTGCCCATTTCTTCACAATTTGATATTCCTGAGTGGAGACAAACAAACTGAATGAAACAACATCTCAGACTTGTTGCCTCACATCATCTAAGACGGTGCGTCGCATTTTGTCTTTGATCTTTTCTTTGTCTTACCGTAACTCATTCACAGCAGTTTCAAAAGGCAAAATAACATTTATCAAAAACATGTGATTTTAAATATAAACCAGCAGACTAAGTAGAATTTCCTATGTAATGTTTATACATAAGAGAGGGTGCGGTGGCGCAGCGGGTTTGGCCGGGTTCTGCTCTCTGGTGGGTCTGGGGTTTGAGCCTTGTGATAGACTGGCATCCTGTCCTGGGTGTGTCCCCGCCCCCTCCAGCTTTGCACCCAGTGTTGCTGGTTTAGGCTCCGGTTCACCATGACCCCACTCAAGACAAGCAGTTTCAGTCAATGTGTGTGTGTGTGTGAGTTTATACATCAACAGCTACATACAATACTAAATGTCTTCTTACCTGTGCTACAGTAATACCTTGACCTGTAATACCTGACTCTCACCATGTTCAAACTGAAATTAACAGTGGTTGGAGAAGGCTTCAGCATCAGGCCACTTTCTTTGAATCGATCATCCCGATCCACTCAGGAAATTAGCAAGAACAGTAAATGCATTGACTTAAACCAGGAGACAGTAAGAGCTGGGATTGAAATCATGTCTCTCCTTGTTCCAGCCAGGGTGTTCCTGCCGCGCAGTTGTTGATGACAAAGGGAAGCCTACTAATCGGACCTTGTTAACACACCACGTCTCTCTCAGATCTTTTTCACAGCCTAGTGAAGTCAGCGCTAAAGGCACGCAGGTCCACCACAGCAGAGAGGAGTGATCTAATGTAACCATGAAGAAAAACAATCCACAACAACTGCCTATCCACAACTGACCATCAACGAGGCTAGAATTATCGCCACCGATCACCAGAAGTGGAAGCGTATCGTGAATGACATACGGAATCCAGCGGCACCTGCAGCAGCGTATTGGTTGAGAGGGCGACCTGCCCCCCAAATCGCCAGCTAAGGACCAAGAAGAAGAAGATACACTCTGGCAGTTTCTGTGTCATTTTTGAAGCAGGATGATCTAGACTCATTTTAAAACCCAGACCTTAAAAAAAAAGTCATTATTTTGTGAGATTCTCTAAATATTCTGCATTCTGAAGAGGACTTGGTACTCCATTAGAAAGTACAACAGCAGTACCCTCGAGGGCTTTGACTTCCACGCTAGCGGCTGCTGAACGATGAAGGGCTTGGTCATTCCGATCTACCTGGCGGATGCCCGCTGTGTCCAGCTGCTGGGGGAGCGAGTGCTTGCGGCCACCGCACGCCGGCTTCTCGACCGCTTCACTGGCCGTGTCCCCGTTCTCCACAATCAGCTCATCGTCCTCCCCAACCGACTCCAATCGACTGCCTCCGCCTGAAAGAACGAAATCCCACGAAATACTGCGCAACCTAGAGCCAGTATAGTTTTTCAACAGGCAGATACGGCGGAAATTTAGGTAAAAAATTTTTTAGTCTTTGATTGTGCAGTCCCAAGACATCGATTTCAGTTAAACTTTGCTTGAATTATTCATTATAATGCCTTTAGAACTTCATCACAGAACATAAGGGGGGGGGGCAACAGTCTTCAAACGAGCCTGCATATAGATACCTCCATTGAGCACGTATTTACACATATACTATTTTTTGGCTTTTTACAGCATTGACACAAATATGGCACAAAATATCTCATGAAATAATTAACCTGTTATGAAGCATGAGGCAGTAGATATTTCGAAGATAGATTTCACACAGAAGGTGCTATAGCAGCTGAGATAAACTGCTATTGCTTCTTTTGCCTGGCTAATACGACATAAAATGAAAATGTCAGAAGTGTAACTGAAGATGCACGTGAGGTTCTGACCTTGGGATCGACTCCGGAACTTCATGGACGTCGGGCTGCGACAGCTTCCCTTCGGTCCATCCACCCTCCCCCGCTCCTCCAGTTTGTCCAGCTCCGTGAACTGCGAGTAAGCGGGAGATGATCCACTGCTATTCAGGCCACTGCCTGGACTGACCCTGCTTTGCCACTTACTCAAACAGAACAAATACAACCCGAGCAGGAGATGCAGGAAGGCAAGGACTTGCAGGAAATTCATGAACGTACCTCCGGTGGAGCAATTTTTTTCTGAACATAACACAGTTTTTCATCGCCTCGAGAACAATGGCGCTTGATGAAACAATGTCACGCGTTCCATGTGGCCGAGAAAGCCATTAAAAAAAAATCTATACTGTGTGCCACGAGATTATATTTTAACATTTTAAAAAACAATATGCAGTACCACTATCTTAAAAATGTGATAATCTACAAAAAAACTAATTCCTAATTTCCCTTTGACTATTTTAAATAGTTCCTTTCAGCCTTGAAAATAATTTCTTGGCAAATGCACTTCAATAAAGAAAAATGCAGCTAAAAAAGCATCCGCCTGTGCTTTGCTTATCCTTAGCGGGGAACATATGTTGCACCGCAAACAAATCACAGCCCCCCAGAAAGCTTTGGTTTAATGCTTGTTTGCGCGATGTCTCAGATGCACGCGGATGTGCTGAGGTACCTCTGGGAGACGACAAATTAGCGCTGTCGCGAAACATTTCGGTCACAAAACAGAAAGATTGCAAGTTATTTTCACATCAGCAAAGAACGTCCTAAAATATTCAAAGACGCTCAAACTGCTCAGTATGGAGAACTATTTCGTCTAACTCAGGAAGGGATCTAGAGCTGCTTTCACGCCCTCCTCATCCCAGCACCAAGCTGTCGCCGGCCCCTAGACGATGAATTTCACAGCCGCCTCTTTCTAATCGCGGAGGATGACATAAAAAGGCAAGATGTGTCGAAAAACGAAGAAGGGAGGGAGACAGACGGACACGGTGTGTTTTGACATTATATTACTTTATATCTGCACTTCACTTGGAACACTACAAACTTTCTGTTGATAAACTTGTCAGTAAATCTAACCGTTAAAACAAGGACCTCCAAGTTACTCCTGTAAATTTCAGACTCCTTTCAGTTTACAAAAACATGTTTTTATAAATTGCAATTTACCATGAATGTACTCAGAGTGAAAGCAGACTAAAATTAGCATGACATATACCCCCAATCTGCACAGACTTATTAAAAGCCAATTAAATATATAGAAATACAAAATAAATTAAAAGACAAAAGCAGATATACAGAGCAGGGCTGTAAACTGTCCATAACTCCAAAAATATTATGTCGACTAAAAACTGAATAAATTGAGACCAACTTATGTCAGAATATCACCAGATCCCTTTAAAATGGACAGTTACTTCAACAGTTAACATTAGTTGGCATTAGGATGACATAAAAAGGCAGTTTCCCTCCATTAATTACGCTATAATAGTATATGGCTGTGTTAATGCGCTCGTTGACACTGCTGATTTGTGATTACCACGATTACTGAAGTTGAAACTAGCAAACAAGGTGTAATAGAGGTTAATAACGTAATGCAAACTATGCCTAAAGAAGAACGCATGGTGGCTCTGTTTTCACACAGCACCGCTGTCGGAAGGCGTGAAAAATCCAAATTCAGTCCGTGTAAACACAAAGAAATGCCTCATAGGGTGAAGCAGGGATGTTAAATGCGCACACACACACACACACACACACACACAGGCTAAAGCCGCTTGTTCCAAGTGGGGTCGCAGCAAGCCGGAGCCTAACCCGGCAACACAGGGCACAAGGCTGGATGGGGAGGGGACACACCCAGGGCGGGACACCAGTCTATCACAAGGTATCCCAAGTGGGACTCAAACCCCAGACCCACAGGAGAGCAGGACCCAGCCAAACCCGCTGTGCCAGCGTGACCCCGGATGTTAAACGAAACTTGTAAAAAGGGATTCTTGTACCTCGACTGGGTGTATCTCAGAGTACAACTGTACTGTGTAAAATACACATTCGCTGTTCCATTTTTACACCTCCCCCCGCTATGTCCTCAGATGGGTCTAACTTGAGTTAAAAGCATCTCGACACGTGGTTAGTACGAGTCCGGAAATTCATGTGCAATAATCCAAATATGATTCAAAATCTGCATTAGGTTCATTAATTCCATCAGCAGACCCTGTCACAACCGACCGGGTCACGATGACTCCCTCTCCCCCCTCCTCTCGCTCACCACAACGGAGACCTGACACTGCGAATAAATCGACGGGCAGCTCCGCTCCGGAGCGCAAAAGTCTGTTGCTGCTTGCATAAACCACCCACATCAGAGCAGACCACCTACTGCGTCCTCCAACATGCCACTTCCTGGGCCACTGTGTCATTTTCCCCCCCACAGTTTTTCCAAATTTTTAAAGCGCTTACGGTCCAACATACACATTAAATAAGAAGCAAACTTTTAATGATGGATTCTTATTTGTACTTACAAAGTGCAGACATTATTATTCAGAAAGCCGACAAATTCTGGCACAGACCAAGATTAATTACTATTTACTGCAAAGCATAATATTGTATGTAGCGCTAAACAAAAATTCCCAGTTGTTCAGAAGGGCAAAAACACCTTTATAAAAAGGGACCATTAATTACACCCTTAGGTGCTGATGTGGGTCACATGCAAAAGCAAAAAGATCCCAGGGAAATCATGGACTCCTGAATGCAAAGCATCACCGAACCCCTACGTACACTTTTGTTCACACGTGAACCTGCTGCGGACTGGGATTTTCATCTTCTTGCCTAAGAAAAAAATTCTGCACTTAGGTATAATCTTTGGCAAACAATCCAATAAAAACTCTCGGCAGGAACCGCGGAATGATAATTTAATTAGGGAAGTGGGGAGCAGCAGGCAAAGGGAGGAGCAAAACGAGCACGCTGACCCACTTTGCTAGTCGCTCATGAGCCCGGCTCATTTCCTCCCCATGCTAATTACCATTTGTAAACAATGGTTTGAAACAGAACATCAATTATTCTTTTTCATTTACCCTGCAGGTCCTGCAGGCTCTGCTGAAACATCAATCTTTACAAAAGGACTCATCAACTATCTGCACAATGTTGAAAATTTAAACGTGCACCGGAAAACGGGATACGAGTGCACAGGTGAGCCAATCCACACCTGAATACAAACAAGGCTCCGCACACAAGTGTCTGGCAAGCTGTAGAGAACTGCGGAGACATGGACGCGCGCACACACCGAGTCCTGCGATGGCAGGGAGAGGCAGCTAGCAGAGATATCTTCGGCATCCAGCAGCATGTTCTCCTTGTTGTCCAAAGGGGAGTTGTCATTAGCCGAGCAAGTGCTCACCAGGTCCGGTAGGCTCGTCGAGGGGTATTTTTGGAAGTCAACTGCAGATTCCTCCTGTAAAAACACGGTAAATGTTTCACGTTTACGATCACATGTGCGAATATTTGCACTGTGTGGATAAGCGGTTTTTTTCCTTTTTTTCAAATTTAATTTAATTTCAGAACGCCCTTTGCCTTTGCTTGAATTCGTTCAAGACCTTGAAGGCCACTGGCTTAACCTCTGAGAGGTAAGTAAAAACTGACAGTGCTGAATAGCGTTACAGCTCCAAAAGAATTAATTACGAGAAAAAGCAGGCCGCCCTGATGACACGTTATGTTTGTAGCACCATCAAACCTCGATTTTTGATCAGGCTATATAGTCAGTTCTGCTGCAATCGGTGTTTCAATTACACAATTGGAAATAACACAATGAATAAACAGAGGAAGACATTTTACAAAAGACATTCTTTTAGAATTACAATTTGAGATTAACAAGATCCAAATTGAAAAATCCCAACTCGCACCCTTTTTTCAATTTATGGTTTAATTTTGATCTAGCATATTACAGATAAACATGCTTGGCTACAGTTATGAGTGTAAAAAAGCATTGTGGTCCAACTGTTTTTCAGCTCTTAGATGTTATAAAGAATTCGGTAGAAACTAAAGAACAAATTCCATGTTCTTTCATTATTTTTAAGTACTTTATCTTCATTTGCAATAGATTATGTTTTGGGTAGGTTTTGCACTTATGAAGTTCCTGGGGGGGGTCCTCAGTTTTCAGCAGTAATCTGCTCCAAACCCATTTTTCTCACTAATGCAATTTTTTTATTATGCAAATTGGCATAATGCAGTGTTTCACAGGAACACAAGAATCATGTTACAGCAGAACTGACTGTATTTTGCATTTTGGCTACATGGATAAAACCAAATTCATTAGTTTATTTCTGATCAAATAAATTCCATAGCTTACAACTCTCCGATTTGAGACGGTTGAATGTTTTCAGTTCAGGTCAAGTACCTTGGCTAGGTGCAATAGCAGGACCACTCCAGAAGCTCGAACTGGTAATGTTCTGGACTGTAGGGCTGGATCGCTAACTATCGTCCCTGGCACAAGGTGCAGGACCCAGCACCAGAACTCACCCTGCTGGCCACGACGAGCTGCACCAGCCCAGTGGAGGAGCGCAGGATGGCCACAGCTTCATGGTGAGCGAGGCCCACCAGAGACTGCCCATTGATCATGAGTAGCTCATCACCAGCCTTCAGCCTGCCATCCCTGTGAAACGCAACACAACAGAAGCAGGACATCTCATGGAACTGCATAGTTCTGCCCTCCACCCATAAATCAGCATTAAAAAAAAAACACCTAACAGCTAATTATATTATTATTAGTTCTAGAAACAAGGCAACTTTGAGCTTTTACACTAAGAGCAGATATAGAGACCATTTTAAATGTACAAGAAAAAAAAGTTTTTTTTAAATTTAAAAAAAAAAAAAAAAAAAAAATCTAAATTTTGTCATGTAGTTTGTTATTTGGACACTTTCTAGTTTGACTTCTAAGTGAAAGACCAGTTAGACTCTTAAACTCCCTGTTATGTGGAGCAAAATTACCTTGGCTAGTTCAAACGTAGTTTCAAAGAGTTTATATATAACTGGGAGCAAAGAAAGCTTGAGCTGGAGTGTAGCTAACTGATTTTTGGTAGTCCATTTACGTGCTATTCATGTGTCAGGCATGATTAGCAGACGTGAACCGGTATCCTGGAAAGCAGGGCTCCGTGTAGCACAGTGGAGTCATGCGTTGTCACCGAAAGGACATTTGATGGGAAAACAGTTTTGAGGGGGAAACAGATTAAATGCTGCAGTTGTAGCTGGAAACGCAGTTATGAGTTGGTGCAAAGATGAAATACCAGTGAAGCTATTGCAGCACCATGATGTAATCAGAAAAAATTGATTTTTAATTTCTAATAATTTATGCGCATAATTTAGCGAGCTATTCTGAACAGAGCTTTAGCTCTGAGAATACTAATCTTTTTCAGGAATAATTAAAAGCAACATGCCCCGCTCCGGGTGTGTCCCCTCCCCCTCCTGCCTTGCGCCCTGTGTTGCCGGGTTAGGCTCGGGTTCACCGCGACCTCACTTGGGACAAGCGCTTTCAGCCAGTGTGTGCGTGTATGTGTGATCAACATGTTTCTTGCATCTGCCACTCCATGTACAATTCGATCCCGATTGGCCACGTTTACCGATTTACCAGATTGTCCATGTCTTTATCCCACTCACCTCTGAGCAGCACCCCCCATCTCCACGTGAGCCACGACAATGCCATGCGGGGAGCGCTTGGACCCTCGGCCTCCCGTGATCTGGATTCCCAGGCCTTCCGGCCCTTTGACCATGTGCATCTTCCAAATTCGGCTGCCTTCCCTGGGCTGTGACAGGGAACACAGAAACAGAGAGCACTCGGATTAACATGCGCGTTTCACCAGCTGGTTGCCCTTCAGATCCATGTCATTTGCATGGCACAGAAGGCCATTGTTGGAGGCCAGTTGGTTGCATAGAGGACTGCTAATAAAAAACTGTTTTCTTTCATTAAACTGCATCCATAAAAACACTGACAGTATATTGGTTGGCCTTATACTCATTGCATGGAAATGATCCCAGACACGCTTTGGCACTATCACACACTATCTATATATGATTGCCCCTGTAACTGTCCGTTTTTAACCATATTTTAGGTTCAGGTCTGGAGATTAAGAAATACTACATTTACACAATGCTATGAATGTTTCCACAAGGCGAAATTTTTTTGATGATGAGTTTTGTTTGTCATACTCAAGATTTAAAACACAGTCATTAAGTAACAATGGTACAGGTGATGGTGTAGCGATTAGCCCGACTGCCTTTGGATTCGAAGGTTACAGGTTTGAACCCCACCTCCAGCTGTAGTATCTTTGAGCAAGGTACTTAACCTAAAACATTGTTCCAGTAATATTACCCAGCTGTATAAACAACAAATAACTGTAAGCTTGTAATAATTGTAACCTTAACACTGTAAGTTGCTTTGGTGAAGAGCATCAGCTATATGAGTTAATGTACTAATGGTTTAATAAATCAGCCCCGGTAAACGTCATTGCTTGCGGTACTCAGAAGTGGACTTCTATGACATTCCCTCATATCTCATTAAATTTTGAAAGACTCATTTTTTATCATTTATAATTTCTCAGAAGTTGGATAACTACTGAAGATCACATCAGCATGAAAGCAAACTCAAACAGCATTGACGAGTGCGATTTTAAATTTATAAAAGACATTTCATCTATAAAATACTATTTTTAAAGAGCCGGACTTGATCAATATATTTAAAACTAACGTTAATTAGCCAGTAAGATGACAATAAGAGGAAACACTTAACAAACCGCCTTTTCTCGACTGCAGTGGTGGCTTACTTAATTTAGTTCATCTGGTTACCACAAACAAGCCCACAGCAAATCAGTAATTAATGAAGTTCAAGCAACCTACGCACAACAGCAACACCTTTTCACTTACAGGACATCGTTCCAGCTCCCTAAGAGTTACTGAACAACCTGAAAATATGCTGCATGATGTTTTACCATCCTGATGCTCTGAGGGAGGGGGGCTGAAATGCCGGGTTCGATTAGACCACGGCCACGGAGCAACGTGACTCGGGCTCTCAGGGGAAGCTTGGCTTAGTCAAACGACAGCAACAACACAATGGGACTCTTCCCAGGCCATGGACATCACTGCTAAAACACAGACAGTGTTTCTTTATCTATTAATATTCTGCGCTCTCTTGAGCGTGGTCTTATCCCGTGTTAGCAAAATCATCATCACCACCACCACCAGTACTGCGCTAACTATTGTCCTGGATCTCCATATCAGGAACAGAAACCTCACCATGGAGATATAAGGAAAATGAAAAGCCCTCTTTAAATGCTTATCTAAGTATTTTGGCACTTTCCAATTTTAGAACACAATAAGAAACCTAAGTCCTATTTAAAATTACATTCTTAATAAGAACATTCTGGCGTGAATGTGTGGACGCAGGAAAAAAGGAGAGGATTGGCAGGATCACATGGAATCCAACTGTATTTGTACCAGGTGGAATGTGTGCAGGACAGTCTCTAGCCAAGGTGCAAGGAAACATGTCTCATATCCACTATCCTGCTACATATAACAATGTCTCATACACACACAGTCTGAAACTGCTTGTCCCATACGGGGTCGTGGGGAGCCAGAGCCTAACCCGGCAACACAGGGCGTAAGGCTGGAGGGGACACACCCAGGAGGGGACGCCAGCCCATCACAAAGCTCCCCAAGCGGGACTCGAACTCCAGACCCACTGCAGAGCAGAACCCAGTCCAACCCGCTGCGCCACCGCAGCCCCCATATAATGATGGTTCACACTCAAAAGTAAAATACAGGTCTTGTAATGTCTGCATTACATATCATTCTGACTTACACTGTATTATACGCTTAACATAACTGTTACTGTATGAGCGAAACACACCTCACATAATGAAAGTACCAGTGAAAGGTTTGAGTACAATAACTGGAAAATATTTTCCCCTCTCCACAAGGCACACAATTAACAAGTTTGACTAAGAAATTAATTGACATGTCTTCCAAAGTCCTCTTCTGCAGCAATTCCCAGACATGTAAGGCATGTACGGGGTTGCTTTACTTTCACTTCTCTGTCCAGCTCATCCCATACAAGTACCAGCCTAGTGTACTCAAACTTTTCACTGGTACTACGTATATGTCGTGGTACTTTTCGGGGGGGGTCAATAATTTATGGTAATGTCTTTGGTAAAATAATGAATATAACAGAAAACAGCAGCCCTCTATCTTCACCAATGCTCAGTCCAAAATTCATAGTGGGGCCTTCAGAGATGTTTTTTACGCTAGATAATGAAAACTGGATGGAGGGAAAAAAACCAAGCCAAGCACAGCATTCCCATCCCGTCCCGTCAGGTGACGCAGGCAAGCTGTTCCAAGACAAGCTTAGACACTTACATGAAACAACATGCCAATCATCCCATCTCCTCAGCGCCACCCAGTCTCCGTATCTGCCCCATTATTGACCGAACACTTCTACTCTTCCTCACTTTTTACCCATGACCACCCGGCGGAAAATCTCCTTATTTCTCCTATGTATGAGACACTAAAACGAATTCATCGGCGCTCGACCCTTTGGTTTAAATTCACTGTGCAAATTAGCTATCCGGATTTTCAGAGGAACAATCTATGACAACTCCTTCACTGCTGGTAACAAAGTGCAGCTCTTTCTCCATTAAACGCAGTCATGGCTTCAACGCTGACCTAAATAGCGCTGCTAGTCAGGGTTAGACCGGGACGTTCGAAAAAAAAAAAAGCACAGCCAGCTCTGAATAACAGCCAAACACTCTTCTCCTTGCACTCAAGTTATGGACAGTACTGCACTCAGGGTGATCGCAAACGCATACAAATAACATCATTTGTAAGATCTCCTGTAGATCATCTGAAGACCTCACGTTCACATCGAGTTGGATTTTTTCATGTCGCCAATTCCGGACGTTACAAAACACGATTGAATTTGATCAGGTATTAATATGAATGTATTAATCCCATTATGTCATCGTAAAGACTGTCCAAAGAGACAGAGCTCAGGCACAACTAGTCAGCGACAACGAGAAACATGCGGACAAATCCACGTATGCACGAATCCATAGGCTAAAAAGAAAAACCATCCCTAAAGCATTACCATCTTGCACTGGAGAAATGCACCGCTTCTTTGTGTAGTCAAATTTACCAGAAGGGAAAACCCGCAGAAGCAGCCGGGGAACGCGTTGTGTTCCTCGTACGAAAAGCACGAGACGGTTTAGTGCATAACAAAGAGGCTTAACTTAATCCGTGCATTCTCCGCAACAGCGAGTGAATGCAGGTGTCTGTGACGGGACTTTGTCTTGCAAGGCCGACCACGTGGCCTTCGGTTGTCCGGTGTCCGGCTCCCATCGGGCAGCAGCGAGACACTTCCCATACATTGTCCGCAGACAATTCAAAACCAGCTCCTACCATTTAAAACACCGCAGTCAAAATGTTCATAGAGATTTCATTAATCTGAAATTAACACATTTGTACTGAATGCACAGATGACTAGTGTACATTTTATAGTCCTCCTTTTAAATTTCAAATGAGCAGCGATTGTGTCGCCGAGAACAGCAACTTTTGTTACAGCAAAATCTGTGCCAAAGGCATTATCTGTTCTTAAAATATAAGCAGGGCTTCTTTGCAGATTTTGTCCACTGTAAGATAACAGACGCAGTCACCTGACGCACATTTCTCCAAAGCTGCTTAACACTGTTACGGTTCCTACGGTTATTCACCCACTTATACAGCTGGGCACATGCACTGGAGCAAATTAGGGCAAGTACCTTACTCTAGGGTGCTACAGCTAGGATATGAACGTGCAACCTTTGAGCCTGCAGGCAGCAGCTCCAACCACTATGCCAACCACCGGCCACCCGACACTGAAAGAGGGGAGGAGACCAGTGAATAACCTTAAATTTATTTTGGGTGACTCAGTGACTTCACTACCTGATTTTATTATTATTATGTTGCGTAGCCAATTGCATTATCCAAAGAAGCTTACAATCTACAGAACCGCGTATTTCATTGGAACAATTCTGTTTAAGCTCCGGGAGAGCGAACATGCAACTTTCATTTTGATGTTTCCTAAATGACATTTACAGCTGGTGTTTGTGAGCAGCAAAAGGCAAAGATAATCTTACCTGACTGGAAATCTCACAGTCCAGAGACTCAGTCTTGCAGGTGTCAGAAAGACGATGACGGGAGTGTGAAGGTAGGGTAGCAGAAGAGCCCCTGTAGAGCACCTGGGCTGCCCTAGGCGGGGCGGTCACAGGACCCTCCCCCAAAGACATTCTGACTGACCCCTCCTTCGTAGGTGTTCCGGCCCGAGAGGCGGGCCCTGGGTCTAGCGACGAGCCGTGGTTGATCTCTGACTCCTGGTTGGTGCTCTCTTCGCTATCGTGTTTTAGCGACGGGCGGGAGATCACTCCGAATTTGCGTGTCCGCTTGCCATTCAGCTCAGCTCCACCCACTGGCTCAGAGGGAACATCGCCACGATTTCCACCCGCGCTGGCCACCGCATCCTCACCGCCAACACCCCGCCCACTGTTGCATGGGGGAAGAGGGGCTTTCCGCTTGATGCGCCGCAGCATGGTTAGGTAGATGCATCCGCCGTTCCAGCACTGCTCTGCCAAATAGCTGCACAGGGAACAGCAGGTGCACAACCTTCAATGGTCAGGTCAGCAAACAGGGATATTGCAGCACATAACAATACCCCAAAAAGAAATATGACTTTGTTCATATTGGTTTTAACATATAGACAGACTACAAAATCTTTTTTGCACAATTTTTTCCCCTTAAGTCAATTGTTATTCCTTACGTAGTTACAACTGGGAATGTACAGTTAAGTCTGTACATTAAGCAACAGTCATTTATTCTGCAGCATATTCTAACTTGACCAAGAGTGTGATTGAAACCAGCAACCTTCAGGCGCCAAGGCAACAGCCCCATGGCTACAGCATCTGCTGTCCCCGAGTTTAAAGAGCATCATACATTATGCAACTGTTTACAAACCAAATGATCTGTACCTTTTTATTATGGCTTTTATAATAACAAGGGATATACTGTATAGCTACTGCATGATTTTACATGCCTTCTATATAACAAAAAGTCACCCATTGTCTAAGTGTAAACTGTTCTGAAGAGAGACCTTAAATCATTTCGCTTTGGTAACATTATCATTAATAATTTAGGCAGATCATCTTGGGAAAAGAAGACTGCAATGACTTGTGGGGTTCACTGATTAAAACCGCCTTCTATGATGAACATAGCATGCCACTGAAGCAAATTCAGTAATTCCTCAAAACATCTCGTTTCACTGGATAAATAAACACTGATGTATTTATTTATCATAAGGACAGAGACTTTCTCCATCCTATTAAAGGCTCAGCGGTATTTTCTTTGCAGGCTTTTTGCACAGAGGCAGTGAGGCTTTTCTACCTCCACAGGTTCTGATGCCACACACTGAAAGCATCCATTTCTGTCCTCAACCGGGACATCGGTCAGAAACAGGGCCAAAGAAGATCAGTGCAACAAGATAGAAAACACAGTGACAGAACTGCGGAGCAATGCTGTGAACTTCTTTGGGGACATTCTACATATAATACACCTTTAGACTTTTGAGAAGGGAAAGTAACAGAGTATGCATTGCCCTGCAATGGACTGGTATCCCATCAGGGGAAGATCCTCTGGATTACCACTATTCAACAAGCGGTTCTGAAAAGGAATGACAGCATGGATGCAGTGTCTCCAGCTATTCTTACAGTATGAATCCCAACACACCAAAAAAATCAAAATACTTAACTTTTGTATAATTACTATCAGATTTAATAATAATCTGGGCTATTAAAGAGACAACAATACTTACAAGACAGCACTGAAGCACTACAGTAAATTCCTATCTTAAAGAATTCATAACACAAAATACAACCTCAGGGCAAGTTTTTCTGGGTTTCTCACTTCCATGATCCCTCAGTGGCAGAACGAGCCACAAATACCCACCTGAGCTGCAGAGCTACTGGCTCTGCTCAGACATAGATTTAAAACCACCTTGGTCTGCCATACTCCATCTATCCACAATGCCTCTATTGTTCCATCCAAATGCCAAACTTGCAAGAGCTTTTTAACATTCCGACCCACCTTCTGCAATGGTCTCAAACTAATTTTATACCTTTGCTGACATGGAACCAAGAGAAAAAGCCTTTCTTTCCAAGAAGTCTCTTTTACATAATTAATTATGGTCAGTGTTCTAAAAGACAGTTGGATCAAAACTTCACAAAATGTTCAACTGAGGACACCCACGCACAAAAAAAAAAAAAAATAAAAATAAAAACTGATCATTGTGATATGCTAAAACTTAACAGTTAACTTCTTCTTGATTCTCAGTGAAAACTTCACTCATCACACAATAACAGACAGAAAACGTGAAAATATATTAACATTTCTTGAGGCTTCCTGGTAAACTTACATGGTTTTTCATCAATTTGTTGGAGACAAAGAGGATTTGTGAGCATGAGGACAGCGAAACAGCAAGAGATTTCTTTCCAAGAGATCATTGCCTTTGTAACAGCAGTTTTAGTCATTTCCGTTCAAATAAACCCCGCAAGAAAAAGCAATCTGTGAAAGCAGACATACCTACCAAAGTCCTTTCCACGCACAGGATATTCTTTTCAATATTTATATCTTTGATGAATTTTCCACTGATAGGATACAGTTTGGAAAGACATTTCTGTCATCGGTGATTTATTGTGTGTCCCTGTTGTCCTTATAAAAAAGTGACCTTAGAAATAGTTGTCATTAAAAACTTTTTAATGTAATACTGCCAGTTTTAGCCTCAGTTTTCTGCCACAGTTCCGATGAAGATACATCTGAGGTATTGCGATAATGTCCCCACTGGCAATAACAGATTGAATAAAAGTACATACCTCAGATTTGAGTAACCCCTAAATTTAATATGTGTCCAATAAATACGAATATATAAACTTCAGCTGTGCCTGCTTTAGTTTGGATTATCCCCAAAATCTTGCACAAAATAGCAGCCTAAATTGTACAGCCGCCTAAATCACATTAAGAGGGATTTCCAAGTATGAAAAAAGAGGTGCGTCTCTCCAAATGTTTGTGCCAGACCAGAAAATGTTGGATCCTGCCTGAAACACAGCCCTCCATACATAAAAGGGAAGGCAAGGGAAGCGGTCAGCCACAGAGCAGGAAATCCCATCGCACACGGAGCCCTCGGGTCCAGACGGCCAGTACACGGGTTGTTGGGGTGACACCACCGTGATCCAGTGTCATTAGTGCAGGGTTTCTGCAGGACACCGGCTTCGTATCTCACATCGCATCCTCATCGACAGGTGCAGCCCTGTACTCCCCTCCAAGGTTTTACGTATTTTAAAAAAAAAAAAAAAACTGTACCCTGTCAAACAAGAAGCGCCAAATATGTTTCTGCTCACTGCAAGAAGTGGGTCAGCTTTAGATACCTCAAATATTCAACATGCTGTGGACTGCCAGAGTCTGTACTCGGAAAGGTAATCGCATATCTGTACTTTCTTTGGTACTAGGGATTTCATTTCTCGCACTTTAAGAAAGTTCCGATATGTTTTTATGTTTTCAGTTTCTCAAAAAGGCTTTAATCTGTACATCATAATAATGATTTGATATTTTTAGGAACAGGCCACCCACCACTTGGTGCCATGCAATTCAGATGTACGTACATGGAACATCCGTAATGGCAAGGTGCAGCCTCTGGATTTGCATTAATACCGAGTCCCATCATAGCCCCACAGTGCAAGTCGATCCTTTCCTCTGGCAGTCCATTTGCCCAGAATGGCCGCACCTGAGCTGTCACGCGGAACCGAGGACGCCAGGGCGGATGGACCCGAGTGCAGGATTGGTCGTCAGGAACCAAGGGATCGGGCAAGTTCTCGTTGTCGGGGATGGGAAAGAGTCGGTCGATCAGCGGTCAGAGCGAGAGCGAAGATCCAAGGACGTGATCAGGGAACGAAGCGAAGGGTCGAAAGCCGGAAACGGGAGACATGAAGCAAGGTACGAGGAAGAACTAGCCATAGCGCAGGAGGGACAGCTGTCTCAGCAAGATTCCACAATTGTACGGGAGCTGAGGAGAGTCTTTTAAAGGCGAGCGTTCAGTCAGGTGCTTGACTGGTGTCAGGTGCTGTCGATTGCGGTGCGGGCGCGGACGTGACACGAGCCTCGTCTCTTCGTCGGCTGCGGTCCATGCTGCTGCATATACTTTTAGGACGCTTGCGATCAGAACACATATATGCAGACTCTTCATATCTGTAAATTGGAACACTGACGAAGGTAAATCCACCTTAATCCCTTATGATTTTCACGAGGTAAACATGTTTAGCACCAGCTAGAAGGTGATGAAAGTTAGAGGTGCCCTTACGAGAAGCTGCCATGCTGAAGAATCTCCAGCAGAAATAAGAACGTGAGGGAGGATGAACAAGAACGAGAACAAAAAAAGCTACCGAGTTCACCCCGGCACACAGAAAAAGAATTTTACTGATGTGAAACCAGATGAACGTGGTAATGGTAAATGTCTGAAACACCCTGACTGCCAAGGGGAATTCTGCAGGAAAGGTCCTTAGATCAGGGTTGAAAAAGTACTACCTATTCCTACCAAAACTGTGTGCAAGTCCAGCCATCAAAATACCACGGGGAAATAAACAATACTGCACGGAATCACGCGCGGTTTGCTTCCCTTTTTTTGAAGCTGCAAAAATATCAAGGTTCAAGTGGCCGCTGGTGTTTATTTACATTCCCCTGGGCTGCGGTCGCCATCGCGCACCTTTCCTGAGCCCCGTCTCATTGCGGCCAAGCGCTGGAGCGGCCCCTCTCCTCCGGCGGGGAATTCCAAAGGAATGAAAACATCGGCACCGCGCCAGGTGAATATTTCAGTCTGGAAAAAGACAATTCTCCAAAAGCCCCGCTGGCACGCGCCGAGCAGCAGCGTCTGCTGGCCGATTCAGGGAAAAGGGTGAAGTTGGCCATTCCTGACCGGACGGAAGGCAAACTGCTCTAGGTTTGACCGCCGTCTCTGGTTGCAGCCACATCATCTCATTTAGTCAAGCACGTTCACGGTGAGCAGATAAAGTTCTGCCAGAATCACCCGTAGTCCACTGTTATTTCCGGCTCCTGAACGACTCGGCCGTCCACGTTCCTCTACATTAAACCTGTTATTTCGCTCGAGCTACATAGCAAACCAACAATCGGTGCAATTCGGTTTTTTGGTCTCATGCATCCCCTTGTAGTAAACAAAGAAAGGAACTCGGCAGCAGCTGGCATCACCATGAATATGCAGCCTGTGGGTGTCTCCTCAAGGTCACATAGTTTTTAATGCTGCATGTATGATCTCTGCTACATGTACGTATAACTGGGTGCTGTTTTGCAGCAAATCTGATCCAAAGTAATTTACATCAACCTTCTCTTTTACCTTCTAAAATGAAAAATACAAGTAAACCTATGACAGACAGACATTCCATCTGCGGTATACTCTATTATGCCTGTGGCTTACTGAACAGGTTCCAGACCAAGGCTGGCCTGCAGTGGACAAGCAGGTACGAACGAATGATAAGAAGTATATAGGACCTGCTAAAGAAAGAGAGTTTGGATGAAACAGACTTTGCAGTACACCATCGAGCTAATGGGCAGTTTGCAAGTTGCAACAGGCAGGAGTCCAAGCCACAGCCCTATTTCCCAGAATGACCGCTCCGCTCGGGGAAAGGATCACTATCAAAAAATGAGCAACAGGTGCAGACTATTGAACCAATTAAAGGCTGTTAAAAGACACTGAGAAAGGAGGGCAGCTGTGGACGAGGGTTTTGGAATGGGAACGCTTTCTGTACGGTTGTCATAAACAGAATTAAATTCGGGTTGTTGGATTTGTGAAGGATTTTTAGCTGGCTCTTTTATTGTACAGTTTTCCCGCTACTTCATATTTTTGTAGTCTTAGGCCTGAAATTTCATTTATATGATAGTAGGTTTACTTGGTTTTATGAACATGGGCAAAGAGTGTAAAGAAACAGTAGTCATCTCATAGCCATCCTATGCCTGGTCACTTCCCTGACTGGACATTCCCTGGCCCCATATCTCTCCAGTTCAGCTATCTAAAGACAGTAATACTTTAGAGATTGACTAAGTAATTCCAGTACATTGAGAAAACTGGGTTATTGCTGCTAGAACAATTACAGCTGCTCTATGACTTATAAATTCTTCAGTAACAAACTTTTTGCTGATATCAAGTTTTTTCCTATTAGTATTTATCTGGATGGGACACGGTGGTGCAGTAGGTGTGGCTGGGTCCTGCTCTCTGGCGGGTCTGGGGTTCGAGTCCTGCTTGGGGTGCCTTGCGATGGACTGGTGTCCCGCCCTGGGTGTATCCCCTCCGCCTCCAGCCTTGCGCCCTGTGTTGCCGGGCTGGGCTCTGGTTTACCGTGACCCCGCTTGCGATAAGCACTTTCAGACTGTGTGTGTTTGTGTGTATTTATCTGGGGGGGGGGGGGGGCGTGGTGGGCGTGGCCGGGTCCTGCTCTCTGGTGGGTCTGGGGTTTGAGTCCTGCTTGGGGTGCCTTGCAGCCGACTGCCGTCCTGTCCTCGGTACGTGCCTTCACCGTGTTGCCCAGTTAGGCTCCGGTTCACCGCGACCCTGCTCAGGACAAGCGGTTTCGCAGTGTGTGTCTGTGTATAGTTATCTGGTTTAAGCGTTGCCCAATGTGGTGACGAATGGCAATCAAAAATTGTGAGCAATACCGTAAGCTTTTCCAAAAGAGTGGAAACGATGGGAAAGAAGCGAAAAGTTGAACAAACTGAAGGATCCTAAACTTTCTAGATGTACCAGTTTCGAGCCTGTCATCCTCCGTGTAATGCCTCCAGCACAAGTGACCCCTAAAATAAAAATATTTACACACTTCAACCTATACATTTGTCATACGGAGACACAAAATGCTAAAGTCAACTGCTAAAGAAGAGACTAGAAGAAGTCTTTGCCTGCAGGAATTTTCTCCTTGCATAACTTCAATCCACACTGTTGGACATCGGTGTGGAGCAAGGCTTAAGATATTCCAAAGTATAGTGGTGAACCAAATATGGGGAAAACCCTTTCTATATACTTTTTTCCTCAACAAGAATGCAGACTTGCAGGAATTTATTTTGCCACCATCTCCTCCGAGACCTCATTTGCTTGGGTGGTGAACCAGATGTCCTTCGCTTCCAGACAGCACTAACGTTTCCATTTGAAGCCACGATGTGCTTTCATCTCTTCTCCTTTTCCACCGTATTCAACCCACGACTGCCACACGTGATGGTGCAGCAGGTAACTCTCACATTCCCCGTGTTCGCACGGGATTCTAAAAACAGGCGTCGATGAAGGCAATCAAACTACTCCTGTACCCTGTCCAACAGTGAAAACCATGCGAGTGATAGCCAAGAATCGGCTGCCCCATCATCACTTTCAATGCCCCCTCCACCTATGAATAGGGGAAAGGTGGGTCAAATTGCTGTCCAGCTTAATCAGGAACACCCAGCTTTTTGCAGGTAGTTCTGGTAATGGTTGGCAGTGCCAATCTGTCTTATTCGAGAGTCCAGGTGTGAGTGGCACATCCACTCACAACCTCAGCAGCCATAAACAACAAGTAGCACCTGAACCATTTTGTGGGTCTGGTTCTGGGAGTTAATAGAAATCTGTGAGATTCAACTGCAAGAATTTTTCTTAAGAGGGAGGCAATAAAATAAAAGTTAATGAAGGGAAAGCAATATTCGACATTTATGTCTAGGTCAGTTCAGGGACTATCCAGTACACACCAATAAGAATATAACAAAAATGAGCACAGGAAGGGTGGGAAATAAAGTTTTTTGAGGGTGATCACCCATTCCAAAAGGTGACGATGGAGTTCTGTTTATTCGGCGCTCTAAAACAAACAAACACAGTGGCTGAAACCGCTTGTCCCAAGCAGCGAACTGGAGCCTAACCCGGCAACAGAGGGTGCAAGGTCGGAGGCGGAGGGGACACACCCAGGACAGGACACCAGTCCACTGCAAAGCACTCCAAGCAGGACTCGAACCCCAGACCCGCCAGAAAGCGGAACCCGGCCAAACCTTCCGCGTCCCCCTCGCTCTAAGCCAGTGAGGATTTATGCATGCATCTTTAGCTGACACTTTTATAAAAGCTGACTGACCAGTAAAAACACATATAGCATATGGGAGGGAAAAAATCCTACCTAAAAATTCCCACAAAAAAAAAATCATTACTACATTTTAATATCTGCAGACTTTTTACCTCTTTAGTGCAGCACATAGCATGCCTACTGTCAAATGAGGCATTTCTCCTGTGAAAATTGTTTTTGGCTATGAGTAAATTGCTGACAGATTCCTGTCCATGGCCTTGTGTAGCAGTTTGCTTAAATCTGATTGCTTTTCTTCTGTCATTTGACACATTTTTTCACTATTCATTATTTATTGAGTATAGGTAAGGAAGACCAAAATATCAAGTATCTGAGATAGTGTGGAGTAAGCTGTCATCTACACACGTTAACTTTCTAAAGATGGCGTTCCAAACACACAGCAGTTTTCACATCACATTTATTTGACAGATGCTTTTTTCTCTGAAGCAACTCCCAACAAACTCTGTGTAGTGTTATCAGCCCACACACCTTACTCAGCAAGGTGACTTACACTGCTAGATACACTACTTACAACAGGTCACTCATCCATACATCAGTGGAATAAACTCTCTGTCACAAACACTATGGGTGAACTTGAATTGCACGTCTTTGGACTGAGGGAGGAAACCAGAGCACCCAGAAGACACCCACACAGACAGGGGGAGAACATGCAAACTTCACACAGACTGAACAGGGATCAAACCCACACCCTCTCGCACCACTGCAGTACTATGAGACAGCAGCGCTACTCACTGTGCCACCCTAAAAACCACTAAGTACCTGGAGACAAAGACACTTCAGTGTGAATCATTACATTTTAGCCATAAATTTATATACATTCAAGTATGGATGTGCCGCAAGTTTCAGCACATTACCTACAAAGCTGGTAGCGTAGTGGTTAGAATCATGATGTAAAGATTGCAGGTTCGATCCCCATCTCTGGCTGTAGTATTCTTGAGCAAGGTACTTACCCTGAAATTGTGCCAGTATAATTACCCACCTGTATAAACGGGTAAATAATTATAAGTTGCTTTGGAGAAAAGCATCAGCTAAATGGATAAATGTAAACACAAAACAGCAGGCAAATAAACACCAAATTCAGTGTTGAATACAGCAGCTATTCATGGTCCATAAAAAGAATGACAATACACTGCTAGAAGATAGAAATACTGCACCTAAAATTAGAAAGAAACTTTCTACAGATAAAGATAACATAATTCCCGTGAGATGAAATCTTAAGATGCCCACGATCCACGTAAAGAGCAAACCTTGGCATCGCATTTCTGTTCCTAATAGTTATGGAAAAGTGATGTCGGACAGGTTTCATGATGCACATGATGATCTAGAAGCATACTACTGCATGTCTGCATTTCACGTTTTACTTAGGTTTTTATTAAGAGTTTATCACATGGCAGCGCCGATATTACGACGAGATAAATGTGTATTATGTAAAGCTGATCCAGTTCTCGTAAGAACCACACGTTCCTTGTTGTGTGCCACATGTCCAAAGGGCAAATCCTGCTGTACGAAGCGGTTTCGTTTAAAAGTAAGCGCATAAACCCTGGTGTTGTGTTCCAGCCAATAAACTGAAGTGGGAAAACGCCTGTAAAAGATGAGGAAATCTTTTCAACACACACACACACACAGAGTCCAAAACCGCCGCCTATCCCAAGCCAGGGCGCAAGGCTGGAGAGGGAGGGGACACACCCAGGACGGGACGCCAGTCCATCGCAAGGCACCCCGAGCGGGGCTCGAACCCCAGACCCACCAGAGAGCAGGATCCGGTCAAACCCATCCCCCCACCCACAGAGAACAGCGGCCAGAAAAACGCGTAAAAACGCAAGAGCAGTTGGAAGACATGGCAGACGGGACATTTACCGGTTAATCGCTGGAAGGAAAAACACGTGCAGCACATTTCCGAGTAGCAAACTGACGGACGGACTGACGGACGGATCATACCCACAGTTCGTGTCACTCCTCGAACCCCGCTTTTGTTCCTCTGCTCTCTCTCTGCAGGTTTTGCAACTCCAGTCCCGCCTTCACTCATCCGTCGATTAATCGATTCGATTTTAAGTGTCTTCGGAGAAAAAAGCGCCAGCGAAATGAAAAGATGTAATCGAATCGATTCGATTCGATTAACCAGCCGCTGCCGATCAAACAGAGACACTACAAAACTGAACAGGGAAACCAAGGCTGATCTTGGGAGAAAAATGTGTTTTAAAAAAAAAAAAATCAGACGCTGGAAATCTGGAGCGTCATCATCCACAATAATATATTGCTCATTCAGAATCACACAATCGGCATTTACGCGTTTTATATTTTTGACAGTAGATAATAACTGCACTTTATATATATATTACCGCTGACTGTATTTTCCTGCTGCTCCGTTGCTATTCCACTCGCTCTCCAGATAAAGGCTGAATTTATTTTGGTTTTATATGGTTTTTTTTCCCCATAGCCTACCGTCGAAATCTTCTCGGAGATGTTCCATCTAGTGAAAGTGCTCGAGTTCAAGTTCTCCGCCCCCTCTCCCCTGGACTCGGGTTCAAGGAATAGCACCTCTCCGCTCGGCACTGACTGCCTACTACGAGCGACACACACGTCGACCTCCTCTAATCAGATCATCCGCGGTGAGTTTAAGACAGAATTAGCGGAGCGCTCCGCTCGCCTCTCACCGTCACCCTCGACCGCTCACATGAAAACTGCGCAAAAAACGGCACATGATGATCGAATGCCCCGCGAATACATGTACATTTATTCACTTAGCAGACGCTTTTCTGCAAAGCGACGTACATCTCATAGAAAACACAATGTGTGCATTACATTACAGAGAAAGAGACAGACAGATGCAGACGCGTGATTTTTTAAGTGCAGTTACTTTCTTTCCACCAGGCATATGAACCAATGTTCATCATACGATGAGTACCTTCATAAAACTTTAATATCCACGATTCCTGATCACTTTCCTAGCATTTTTTTAATGCATGGAATAAAACCTATGAAGGCACTGACCCAGCATCAATACCAAGGGACTCGTGGTACCCAGACACCCCCCCCCCCTCCACTTTCCTCGTGCTCCTGCGGATCTGTCTCCTCGCGTTTGTTCTTGTAATGTATTTTCTAGGTTTTGTTTTTCCTATAAGAAACAATGATTGGAGTATAAATTATAATTTCATTGCTTATTTTTCTTATATTTCTTTCTTACAGTTGCACAGCACTGTGTTTCCAATAAACACTTTTTTCTATGTACCGTTACTGTTTTGCGTTGGTTTTTGCCATGAAATTCGCATTTGCTGGGTTTATTCGGTGAGCCCGTTATACGCGATTTGTTCCTACGCGCTCCCTGCGTAAACTGCCACTCTAAGCAATGGCTCATGGAAAATGATAAAATATTCATTATTCTTCAATCGGTGTTTTTTCCGTTTTCCTACGGATAAGTTCGAATAGTCCTCCGATTGCAATTCTACATATTTTGTCTAGACCATTTTATTACGCCTTCACAACGAGGGATCAAAGCTTCGCATATATATATATATATTTTTTTTTGAACTGCGACACGAAGCGGCATCTTAAAAGAACAATGAGAGCGCGAGACGAGTTGCGGTCGTGCGGACCTCGTCGTGTAGGGAAAACGCTCCGTTACAGTTACGGCGAAAGAGGAATATCTTCTACCGCCACCATGTGGTCAAAAATGAACACTGACAGAAGACAATTTTATTAAAAAAAAAAAAAAAAAAAAAAAATCCTCATCTGAGCCCATCTTTCAAAGGAACAGCTTTGTGGACTGACGGTAAAATACGGAGAGGGATAATTCGGTTTATTGTTACACTTTACAAGCATCATATAATTACAGCAAATCGCAACTGTAACCCTAACCTTAAAATAAGCCAGTTTTTGCCTTTCAGATAGCTGGTAGTGTGGTGGTTAGAGCTGCTGCCTTTGGATCCAACAGTTGCAGGTTTGAAACCCACCGCTGGCTGCAGTACCCTTCAGCAAGGTACTTATCCTAAAGTGTTCCAGTAAAACTACTCCATTCTATACACAGTTAAACACTGTAAGGTGCTTTGGAGAAAAGTGTCAGCTAAACAGATGTAAATGTTTTCATAAACAATATTGTGCATCATATATATCATATGTAGGACTCAACTTCTTAATCCTAATGTGTAAGATGTAATGGAGCTGATGATCTTGTGTGTTAAATTTTTAATCTTAGATTTTTTTGGTCACATGGTTACGCAAAGAATCCTGACTGTGGACAATAAGCAGTTTTGTTCATAATGAAAGCCGTATTCTAGACTGATCCACAGAGCTGTGTGAATTAGTTTTGCCCCGTTTACACTGATACTGGAACTTTGATCACAATGGTGAACAGTGATTGGTGTTTGCCGGTTGAAAGTAGGGGTCATGACTCGGTTGGAAGCCACTACTTAATCCACATTTTCATTGTTTGATTTGCAGAAAATCTACAGATTCCTCCTTTAAGCAACATCAGAAAGAACCACACATTCTTCATTTCAGATAAGAAATTACCCTCAATATTATGGACGATTAAGGTTCCCTTGTCTTTCAGAGATTCCATGATTGCTCCCTCCTCTCGCTACACGGAGGTCATCAAAATTCCAGTGGAAAAAGGTATTTAATGCGCTGATTCAAACTGGTACCAGACTAGCCTACAGTTCTCAGCAATCCGGATTTGCCCATCTTAATCCATCTCCATCTGGAGGCAGTGGCGGTGGAGGCCTCTGGAGGACCTCTGTGCTTTTTGTTCCGCTTTGATTAGGCCACAAATCACTGACTTTGAAAGTAGAAGGTAATCATACCATATGTCCTGCAACCACATGCACATGAACATGCTGTTTGAATAACTTCTAAGCAGACCGGTGAACTACTGATAAAAGGTAACCGTTACAGGGTTGTGTTAACAGCTGGCCACTTATAGTTCAGAAGGCGATACAAAAATGCTCAAATGTATTTGGTAAAGAAAAGCTATTTCACAAACGGGTTCAGTATCGTGGCAGGAAAACACATTTCAAAAACAAGAAATCGTGGAGACAAAACACTGCAAGCATGTCAGCGATATCATATTGGGATTTGATTATGGGAGAGGACAAAATGACAAACTTAATTTATATGTAACAAATATGACCCAACCTAATGCACAATATCAAATGTTGTGATGTGTTATCAAATTCCTCTTTTAAAAATGATGGATTTCACAAGGAATCTCAGCTTCAAACACACAAGTTTTCTGTAAATATTTTAGGATTAGGGTGAGGAGCTCAGTTAGGGTGAGGAGCTCAGTCACCCGGGAGGAGCTCGGAGTAGAGCCGCTGCTCCTCCGCATCGAGAGGAGCCAGTTGAGGTGGCTCGGGCATCTGTTCCGGATGCCTCCTGGACGCCTCCCTGGGGAGGTGTTCCGGGCTTGTCCCACTGGGAGGAGGCCTCGGGGCAGACCCAGGACACGTTGGAGAGACTATGTCTCCCGGCTGGCCTGGGAACGCCTTGGGGTTCCCCCAGAGGAACTGGAGGAGGTGTGCGGGGAGAGGGAAGTCTGGAGTACTCTGCTCGGACTGCTGCCCCCGCGACCCGGCCCCGGATAAAGCGGAGGAAGATGGATGGATGGATGGATGGATTTTAGGATTATATTATTACAGGTAAACTCTTATAAAATGACTAAAATACTAAGCCTGACCAGTTGTCATTGATCTGTTGCTATTTATTTTCAAGCAAAGTTTGAGCTGCATACAAAAGTGAAAGGTGGCTTTGAAAAGAGACAAGGTGCCTGTTCTTCTGCTAGTGAGAAAGCAGGTCCACTGCCCTCTCAAACCCTCAGCCAAGGCACCATCCAGCAGCCAACTGGCTGCTGGACATCCCTTCTCAAGTACCAGAGCATGGAGTTGCAAGCTCAGTGCTCAATATGAAGGCTCACATAGAGGAAGACTTCACTCTTCACGAGAAGGGAACGTCGGCGGTCCATTCACAGTCGAACACCGGAGCTATTGTGCCCGAGAAGAAGGAGCAAATTTCACTGGATATCCAGGCAGATGAGGAGGCCTGAGGACGTCAGGCTTCAAGGTGGGTAATGGCCAATCACATCAGCATCACAATGGCCAATCTATTAATTCCTTTTCTTAATTTAATTTGTATTTTTTGCCCCATTTTGCACCCATACTGTACAGCACAGTGACATTTCAATCAGTCAAAAATGACCCAGTAGTCACTGTGAGAGGACATTCTGAGGCACCACCAAAACCGGACATCAAACTGAAGGAAAAAAACCAATATATTGTCTAAAATTTATGCTGTAGATATGTTTGCATGGCCATTATTGCCTAGGTACATTAGCAAATTGTAAGAAAACCACATTTACGCCGCAGAGTGCACCCGGACATCTATAATGACTTCACATGGCTGTTAAACATCATGTACAGCACACATTGGACCAGATGACTTCTATGACTTCTGCCCATACCATTACACATGGAGCCAGCAAATTGTTTGGAGGCAGCAAATTGCAGGTTCAAGGCATCCTTTGCCTTTGACTTTCTCCAAATATAAAAAAAAAAAAAAAAAATCCATTGCCCCATCATGTTTTTTCCACTGTTCAGGAGTCCAGATTTTGGGCATATTACTCCAGACTATGTATTTTGAACACCGGCCTTCAGCACTACCACTTTCTGATGGCAGCTCTACCATAATTGCCAGTATCAGATAGAAAAAGTCACTCACCCTAAAATGTCTGTTTATACGCTAGTTCCGCACCAGCAAAATCCGAAAAATTCAGGCTTGTTAACCGTGCTTATAACATTCCACTGAGACTATAAAGAAACAGAGCTACTTTCGATGCATGGTTGAGAGGGGGGGAAGAAAATGTTGTAGGCAAAATAAGAACGCCCTTCATCGGAGGTGTTTACTGCAGCTGTTAACATGGAGAAGCGTAAAGTAAGAAACAGTCACTAGAGTACAGTGTCATACAAAATCATAAGGCCAGTTCTGAGGATCATTTCTGTATAAACAATGTCAAATTTTCCACTACAAATCCTTGGACATGCCAGATTTTATATACAAAAAGCAGGTTTGAAAAGTAGCCCACCAATACAGCTTTGAACTGCACAACGGGACCTTGGTCAGTTTTCTTATTAGCTCAGATGTTCACTTCCAAACGACCTTTTTTTTAAACCAAAACCCTTTTCTTAAATCACATTTGGAGATTTGAGACCCTTTTGACTTAACCCCAGTGCCAAATCCTCTATCTCCTGTTTCATCTTGGCTAAAGAGCTTATCGTTTGAAATCCAATGCTGCGGTGGCACATTTATCTGAGTGCCAATGAGAGCCGGGAGAGCTCGTGTTTTTCCAGCTTACGCCAAGGCAGTACCTTTATGGGATCCAAAGCTCTCCGTGGCAGGACTTGATAAGACCAGTTGACCCAACTGTGCAGCAAATAGGTCCGTTTAGTTTGCATTACATTTACTTCACAATGCTCGGGCATGCAGCTCCGCGAGCTCAGCTCAGGCACACGGTGACTGGAAACTGACAAAGCATTATTCACTTAGAAGCCGCTTTTCTCCAAGGCAACATACTACTAGACAGGGTAAAAAGGAGTGCATTTCTTAACAGGTCAAGTGCTTTATTTTAAGAAAAGCAGCAAGATGACCATGACGGATGGTGTGATGCAAATTTGTGCACCTGTTAGGAAGTTGGGAAAACGGTGAGTCCAAAAGAGACTCTTGAATGACGAAAGGGATTCAGCAGGCCTGAAGAACAGCTTGTGGCGTAGAGGTTAGAGCTGTTGGCTTTGGGCCCCCAAGTTGCAGGTTGAGTCCCAGCTGCAGTACCCATGAGTAAAATGCTATAAATTGCTCCGGTAAAATTACCCAGCTGTATAAATAGGTAAGTAATCATAAGAAGCTTATCATTGTGAGTTGCTTTGGAGAAAAGTGTTAGCTAAATGAATAAATGTAGGGGATAAACTGACTTCTTTCCAAGAAAGTCTGGATTTTGGACTCCTTAGTGTGACAGCCCAGAGGTACAGCAATACCGGACTCTTGCTGCGGTGTAGAGAATGCTCGAATCCTGTTCTTATTGCGGTGCTGATCCTTTTATCACACTGTAGACCAGAAACAAAAAAAATTCATGATGCACTCTACCTCCAAAATTAGCTTTCTGATCTGTTATCAAAGGATCAGTTCCTTCTGCCAAAAGATAGACTTTACATTTTCGTTGTTATTATTTATTCCCTTACCAGGAGCTGACTAACCTAAGCATTTAGATTACGGTAGCTGGAAACCTTACCAAAGGTATGTTAAGTGCTAACCCTTACTCAAGGGTACTGGAGGAGCTGAACCTGCAACCTTTTAACCGCAAATCAGAACTCTTAAGCGCTGCCGCCTTATCTTTCCTTCCGCAAGGCATTTTCCGACGAGAGCAGTCCTTCGATGTGAAGTCCTGCAATAAGACCACCTATTTCAGAACACAGACAAAAGCACAAACGGCAGGTTGTCATTTAGATCACCATCACCCTGAGATAACCGCCAGACTTTTCATGCCCTGGAACACATTTCTCTCCATGGATCTTTGTTCTTTTTCTTTTCTCAAAGGAACACTTTTGCTCTAAGCTGCTGTTTTTGTTTATGTTCCGTTTCTCTCTGGCTGCAATGCAAGCATTGTGATTTGATGATGATTTGCTACAGGCTAGCGTGACAGACCTCTAATTACGAGTTTGCGTTGACGACTTTGGCCTGCACAAAATCACTCGCTTCTCCCTCCCTCCCTTCCGTCCCGCTTGTGTAGAAAGAGCGCTCTGGCTGACGGCGGTTCAGAATCTGCCCCTTCGTGTCAAAACATCCTAGTGTTTGTTCTTCCACGTGCACGACGCTGCACGGTTGCTCCAAGCCCACTGAGAATCTCTGGGTTATACTGTCACAAAGGTCAGACACAGTATATACAGTATCATGCTGCCGAACGGAGGAAACTGAGTCCGGCTGCCGAGTACAAACACTCTTACCAATTCACTCCAAATCTTTTCTCTCATCACGCCTGCATAGAGATGACACAGCACTCATACACATACACTTTAAGGGGAAAACCCTGCAGGCAGTACAGCTTTCATTTATTCATTTAGCAGGTGACTTTGTAACACTTATCTTCGAAGAGACTTCCGGTGAACGCTCCAGATACGCTACCGACAATGATTCACTAATCTATACACCAGTGAAACGCACTTTCTCGCATACATGACAGGCAACTTACTCACCGATTCACTTTGGATTGTGGGAGGAAACCAGAGCACCCGGCAAACACAAGGAGAACACGCAAACTCCACGCAGACTGAGCAGGGATCGAACCCACGTCCTCTCACACCATCCAGGTGCTGTGAGACAACAGCGCTGCGCCACCGCGCCACTCACAGTGAAAACACATAACCCTTTAGAAAATATTTTTTTTCAGTTGAAATGTAACAATGTAGTGTCAAAGTATGTTCAGGTGTACCGCTATTCTCTATGACAACGGCTGCTGCGAAAATCCCTCCTTTTTATCATTGTATTGTGTGTATTTCAAACTCATTTTTCCCATCAAACAGAAAGGCAAGTGTATTCCCTCAGCTCTGGTGAGAGGCACAAATTGTTAGACTGTACGGCGCAATGGGAAGCAGACAGCGGATAGGGTAACTCAAATGGCACCACAGTAGCAGTTCCCAGTTTTCCTCCTATAAAACTTCCAACACACTTGGGCTTCATGGCAGGGCAGAGGTGGTTGCGCCCACTGAGGCCAAGGGAAGGTGCGGCGGCGTGACCGAGTGAGCGACAGGAGAAGCCCTTTGTCGCGTCCATCAGGCCATGGGCGGACCTTGGTCCCGCGGAGCCCTTTCCCTCCAAGGCTGAGACCAGCCTGGCTCGTGTCCAGTCAAAGGGCCTGGAGAATAGCGCGTGGCCCAGCACAAAGAGGAAACAGTTGTTGTGGCTGTGTAGGGGGAGTGGGGGTTCACGGTGGGCTACGTGCCAGGGAGTTCAGGAGCATACGTTGGCTGCTCCGTCCTACTCGAAAGGCTCCTCTTCCAAGAAGGGGGCAGCTGCACCGCGACCGCCTGTGACCCAATCTGTGTTAGAGCAGGTGCTCCCCAAGCACCCAAGGGACAGGGGTTCGAGTCGGAGCGTGACGCTGACAGGGAATGCGGAAAAAAGTTATGTATGTAACGCTACAGCCAAGCAGGGAAGGACTCTAATTGCTTATTCATTATTTACTTATGGGTACCTATTTAACAGTTCAGCTAAAAGGTATGTTTCGAATATGTGGTCAAAATACATTCCTTTCTTTAAATATAATGGTAGTCCTTGAGTTACGACATATGAGACTTATGATGAAACAGACCTATGACGGTCGTCCTTTTAGCCTTATATTATTTTTGCCACGCCCATGCCATCGCAAGGATAGGATACACCTGGACCAAGCAAGATAAAAGGGAGAAGTCTAACCGAGACAAATGCGGAACCTTGATTCGCCGACCCGACCAGCGTCCGTGCTTGCACAAACCTGCTCCTTACTCTCCTCCTCATCCCCTGTCCATAACCCGACGTCCTCTCCCGTGACCCCTTCCTTCCTGTGGTTTCTCGATCTGTGTTTTGACCCCTCGCCTGACTTCTTGACTACGATTTTGGATTGTCCATTAAACGAAGTTTGCCGTAGAAGACCCACGCCTGTCCCTGACCACGGTTTCTGTCTCACCCCGCCGACTCCGGAGTGCTCCGCAATTGGGTCCACCTCCAGCTCCCGGACGACATCATGGCAGAAGGTTCCGCCTCCGGAACGGACCTAGCGGAGATCCACCGCGTCAAGAAGGCGCTCGCCTCCCAAGGCCACCGTTTGGGATCGATGGAGCAAACCCTGAATAACCTCGCGGAAGCGTTCCAGTCCCTCGTCGGAACGATGCAGGAGCAAGGTATGCTCGTCGCGGCAAGTACCGCCCCCGCGGCCTCATCCAGACCAGAAAACCCGTCCGTAAGACCTCCGTCCCCCTTGTCCCAGTACCCACCGTCCCAAGACCCGCGTCTCCCGCCGCCGGCCCGCTTTGAAGGTGACTCCACATGCTACGCGGGATTTTTGATGCAGTGCGAACTCGTTTTTGCTAGCCTGCCTCAAGTTTACGGCACTAGCCTCAGCCGTATCACCTATATCACGTCCCTCCTTGCTGGCCGTGCGCTAGACTGGGCAACGGCCACTTGGGGGGTTAATTCACAGTCGACGTACGAAGAATTCAAGACACGGTTTCAAGCGGTGTTCGGGCTGCCCCCGTCAGATGACAGCCTGAATGAGAGTCTGTTCGAGATCAGACAGGGGGAACGAACAGTCGCCGACTACGCCATCGAGTTCCGCACCTTAGCTGCACGCAGTGACTGGGGCGGCTCCGCACTACTGGCCAGTTTCCGCCAGGGCTTAGACCCGCGCATACGGAAGGAAATGGCCTTCCGAGGAGACAAGTGGAGTCTGGACCAATTTATTGAAACGGCAATGGCCGTCGACAACGCAGTCCGTACCCACGAACCACGGCGCCGGGCCACTCCGGAACGAACCAGCCACGAGTACGGCCCTGCGGAGCCCATGCAGCTGGGTCGAGGACGACTGTCTCCCACGGAACGAAGGAGAAGGTTCCAAGAGGCCCTGTGCCTGTACTGGGGGGAACCCGGACACCGTCGTCTCCAGTGCCCTGTCCGTCCCAAGGCCCAGGTGAGTGGGTTTCGCCATTGTGACCGTTTGACGGTTCCCATTACCGTGTCGTGGGGAGGAGGTAACCTGTCCATCCATGCTTTGGTCGACTCGGGGGCAGCAGGCAGTTTTCTAGACTTTAATTTCGCCCAGCACCACAAGATTCCGGTAGAGAAATGTCCCCAGCGCCTGAAAATTAATGCGTTAGATGGACAACCCCTAGGCAAGGGATATGTGGACTTCCGGACAGCCCCTGTTCAGCTGGGGATCGGGGCGTGTCATCAGGAAACAATACAATTTTATCTGATCGCCACCCCTGAGGTTCCAGTGATATTGGGATTTCCCTGGGTAGTGTCTCATAACCCCGTTTTCAATTGGAGCACCGGAGACCTCACTTCGTGGGGGGCACAATGTGAAGGGAAATGCCTGAGGTTGCCTTGCAGGGCTACCTCCATTGAAGGAAATGAGTCGGCACAACCGGCACCGGTGCCCCCTGAATACCGAGAACTGGCTACAGTTTTCAGCCGCAGTAGGGCTGCTGAATTGCCTCCGCACCGCCCTTGGGACTGCGCGATCGATCTTTTTCCAGGTACCACGCCACCCCGTAGTCGAGTGTATCCCCTGGCCAGGCCCGAGCAGCGGGCGCTTCAGCAGTATATCACAGAGGCGCTCGCATCCGGCATCATCCGACCGTCTACTTCTCCTGCCTCTGCCGGGTTCTTTTTCATAGAGAAAAAGGATGGTGGACTGCGACCTTGCATCGATTATCGAGGCCTGAATAGCATCACGGTCAGGTATCCTCACCCAATGCCATTGATCACCGCGGCCCTAGAACAAGTCCGAGATGCAAGGTGGTTCACGAAATTAGACTTGAGGAGTGCATATAACCTGATCCGTATCCGGGAAGGGGATGAGTGGAAGACCGCGTTTAGCACTACCATGGGGCATTATGAGTACCGGGTCATGCCTTTTGGACTCGCCAATGCACCAAGTGTATTCCAGGCTTTCGTCAACCATGTGCTGGGGGACCTGGCGCTTTGTGGGGTGCTAGTATATCTGGATGATATTTTGATTTTTTCCAAAGACTTTAACCCCCACGTTCAGTTGGTTAGACGGGTATTGCAGCGGTTGCTACATAACCGTTTGTACGTAAAGCTGGAAAAATGTGAGTTCCACCAGCAGCAGATATCTTTCCTTGGGTTCATACTGACCCCGGAGGGGGTCGCCATGGATCCGAGGAAGGTACGTGCATTGCTAGACTGGCCGTGCCCGACCACTACCAAGGCCTTACAGCGATTCCTAGGGTTTGCCAACTTTTACCGCCGGTTTATCAGGAACTTCAGCTCGATCGCGGCCCCGCTCACCGCCTTAACAGCCAACAGATCCCCCAGACTCCCATGGAATCCCGGGGCTCAACAGGCTTTCGAGGAGCTCAAACGCCGCTTCACCTCTGCGCCCATCCTTCACCAACCGGATCCAGAGCTACCATTCCTCGTGGAAGTGGACGCCTCAGAAACGGGGGTGGGCGCCGTGCTCTCCCAACGCCAGGGTAAGCCAGAAAAACTGTACCCGTGTGCCTTCTTTTCCAGGAAATTGTCGCCCACAGAACGAAATTATGACATCGGGAATCTGGAGTTACTGGCTATGAAGCTGGCCTTGGACGAATGGCGACACTGGTTGGAAGGTGCAAAACACCCGTTTCTGGTACTAACCGATCATAAGAACCTCGAGTACCTGCAGAGCGCCAAACGTTTAAACTCCCGGCAGGCCAGGTGGGCGCTCTTTTTCGCTCGGTTTCACTTCACAGTGACCTACCGGCCGGGGACGAAGAATGCCAAAGCGGATGCTCTCTCGCGCCTACATGAAGAGAAACCAACCACCGATGAACCCGGGTACATCCTGCCCCGGACCTGCGTACTGGGGCCCGTGCTATGGGATGTCAACCGAGGGTTGCCCCCGGATCCGTCAACCGCACCGCCAGGAGGACCGGAAGGTAAGCAATATGTTCCCCCAGAGAGACGAAGGACGTTGCTCCAATGGGCCCACGATCACCCAGCGGCAGGTCACCCCGGCTTCAGCCGCACCCAAGAACAGCTGCAGAAACGATACTGGTGGCCATCCCTCAAGGAGGACGTGCACGACTATGTCCGGGCTTGCCCGGTATGCGCCCAAACAAAGGTGCCAACCCAGAAACCTGCAGGACTCCTACAACCCTTGCCCATCCCAAGACGCCCCTGGACCCACATAGCCCTCGACTTCTTGGTCGAGTTCCCCAGTTCTGAGGGTAAGACAACCATCCTGACCATCCTTGATCGCTTTTCGAAGGGCTGTCGCCTGGTCCCTTTACCGAAGTTACCCACGGCTCTCGAGACCGCCGAACTCCTCTTCCACCACGTGTTCCGGCTTTACGGTCTGCCCGAGGACATCGTCTCTGACCGAGGACCGCAGTTCACCTCACGGGTCTGGAAGGCCTTCTGGAAAAAGCTAGGGATAACGGTGAGTCTGACTTCTGGTTACCATCCCCAGGCCAACGGGCAAGTGGAGCGTCTACAACAAGACATTGGTCGATTCCTCCGTAGTTACTGTTTTCCCAATCCCCAGCTGTGGGTGAGGTACTTGCCCTGGGCAGAATACGCCCATAACGCCCTCACTCATTCGTCGACCGGACACTCTCCCTTTCAGTGTATTTTAGGATACCAACCACCCTTATTCCCGTGGCATCCGGAACCTAGTGACGTGCCTGCGGTGGAGGCCTGGCACAAGAACAGCCAGAAGGTATGGAAAACCGTACGCAAACATCTCCTCCGTCGCCGGTTGCAGTTGAAACGTCGGGAAGACAGACGACGATGACCGCTCTCCATCCTCCCTGGTCAGAGGGTCTGGTTATCCACCCGCGGCTTACAAGGGCCGTACATGTCCAAGAAACTTAGCCCTAGATACCTGGGACCCTTCAAAGTGCTAAAACGTGTTACTCCGGTCACCTATAAGCTGCAACTACCCCGGCACTTGCGTATACACCCCTCTTTTCATGTATCCTTCCTGAAGCCCGTGGCCACTGCCCTACATCAACCGCAGCCTGCACCTCCTCCGCCCATCGCCTTGCCCGACGGGAGGGGGCCAGCGTACATCGTAAAGGCACTCCTCGACTCCCGTCGCCGTGGGGGGACCCTTCAGTACCTTGTGGACTGGGAGGGCTATGGGCCGGAGGAGCGCAGTTGGGTGGCCGCCCGTGATGTATTGGACCCTGATCTTATCTCTGATTTCCACAGGGATCATCCTGGGCGGCCCGCTCCCCGGCCCCGAGGTCGCCCCCCGGGTCCCAGGGGAGCGTCTAGAGCCGCTCCTAGGAGGGGGGGTCATGCCACGCCCATGCCATCGCGAGGATAGGATACACCTGGACCAAGCAAGATAAAAGGGAGAAGTCTAACCGAGACAAATGCGGAACCTTGATTCGCCGACCCGACCAGCGTCCGTGCTTGCACAAACCTGCTCCTTACTCTCCTCCTCATCCCCTGTCCATAACCCGACGTCCTCTCCCGTGACCCCTTCCTTCCTGTGGTTTCTCGATCTGTGTTTTGACCCCTCGCCTGACTTCTTGACTACGATTTTGGATTGTCCATTAAACGAAGTTTGCCGTAGAAGACCCACGCCTGTCCCTGACCACGGTTTCTGTCTCACCCCGCCGACTCCGGAGTGCTCCGCAATTGGGTCCGCCTCCAGCTCCCGGACGACATCATGGCAATTTTAGAATCCTGACATTAGATTTTGTTTACAAAACTTTTCCGTTGTGATTCCCTTTCTCCTACTCTATTTTAAATGTCTAGCAAGCGGAAATGTCCATGTTCTGGTGGCTCTAAAAAAAAAAAAAAAAAAAAAAAAGAAGTGGAAGACAGTAGATTTACAAATGAAAGTGAAATAACAGTGCAGCATGAAAGTAAAATTACAAGACTGTACTGTATCTATATTGCTATTATTCAAGGTTGGTATTATTTTAATGAGAATAATGTATGACACTCATTAAAAAATATAACGAAGCCTTATTCTACAAGGTAGTATTACACACACACACAGTCTGGAATCGCTTGTCCCAAGCAGGGTCGCGGTGATCTGGAGCCTAACCCAGCAACACAGGGCATGTTGGAGGGGACACACCCAGGACGGGACGTCAGTCCATCACAAGGCACCTCAAGCAGGACTCGAAATCCAGACCCACCAGAGAGCAAGACCCAGCCAAGCCCCCTTTAATGCTTGTTAATTGTATATCTACAGTGGTGCTTGAAAGTTTGTGAACTCTAACATCCAATACCGCTGCATTGAAGCGTTGAAGCTGTTCTGTAAGGAGGAATGGTCTGAAATTCCTCCAAGCCAGTGTGCTGGACTGATCAACAGTTACTGAAAATGCTTAGTTACAGTTATTGCTGCACAAGGGGGGGGGGCGTCACACCAGTTACTGAAAGCAAAGGTTTCATACTTTTGCCACACACAGATATGTAACATTGGATAATTTTCCTCAGTAAATAAATGAACAAGTATAACGTTTTTGTCTCATTTGTTTGGTTCTCTTTGGCCAGTTTTAGGTAGTGCGCGAAAATCTGATGATGTTTTAGGTCACATTTATGCAGAAATAGAGAAAATTCTAAATGGTTCACAAACTTTCAAGCACCACTGTATCCTGATGGTTCATATAATACAGTATTGGTCGACTTACAACGGGTGATCGGTCACCAGAAAGGAACTCCAGTATATACTGAGAACCACTGGTATTATTATCTTTTGTATTAAATTGTAATTTTTAATACTTTTAATTTGTACATGATGTTAAATATGGTGCAGAATCTATAACCTGTCCAAGAATCATGCTTAGTCAGTGCAGTTCTATACTTTTTCCAGAACACTTTCAGGTGTGTGGAACTAGCAGAGCAAATCACCTGACTTGTGGTACAAGCATCCAAAGTTCATATTCCTTGTTTTCACATTGCTGCCCAAAACACAAAGAGAACGTTTGAAAGCTCATACCTGGCTCCAGTGACATCCACACCCACCATCAGCTGTCCGTTGAGCGACAGGAGCTCATCCCGCAGTTTGATCTCCCCACAGCGGGCGGCAGGACTCTTCTTTTTCACCTCCGTCACCCAGATGCAGCCCACATCAAGCACAGGCCCCTTGTCCCCCTTCCTGCGTCTCCTGCGGCCCCCTTTCTTCCGACCCTCCGGGTCCCCAAAGATGGGGATGTTCCCAAAGCTGAGGCCGAGCTCCTCATCATCCCCCTGGGCTTTGCGGAGGCAAACGGTGCACACCTCTGCATCCATGCCCTCCTGGACAGGATGTACAGCCGGTGTGCCCCTCTCCTCTTCCCCGAAGTTCAGCTGAATGTACTCCGCCAGCTTGCGGACAGCAGCCCGGCACATGGGAGCGCTGTCCTCACCATTGCTGCTCTCTGTAGCCTCCAGCAGGGGCAGAATGTTCAAGGCATTCTCCTGGGTGATGGGCATTGTCCTGGCTCTGGGGGTCCACGTAGGGAAGCAGTCGCATCACAGGCAAAGGAACCCCCCACCCAACTCACCTGAGCTGCCATCATCAATCCCTAGGAAGAGTAGGATGGTTGCGGGAGCCTGGGCTGCCGCCGTCATCTCCACGTGTGTTAAAACACTCTGTTAGGCTCAAACAAGCAGTCCAAGGCCATCCTGTCTTCTCGCCGTTAATGCTGCTGTGCGCCAGGGCTTCAGGTCATGGCCACGGAAGAAAAAAAAGGGCAGCCGCAGCAGCAGCAGCAGCAGCAGCAGCACTCTGGCAGCCAGCTCTGAGGCCTAGGAACGGAGCAGTAACGGAAGAACTCGGGCCATTAGCTGCTCACTTCTGAGGATTCCGGCCAAGCCGAAAGTGGAAAATATCAGCTCATTGTAAGAGGAGAGCAAGGCAATTCTTCCTCCAGTGCGTCAGGCAGCCACCTAAAGAGAAAACCATGAAAGCACCATGAGAGTAGCAGCAAGGGGGTGGGGATGGCAGTCCTTTTAGTATTAGTCAGTTTGCTTTATATTTCCAACTGTACACAAATCAGTGCGTGGGCACAAAACTTGCAGTCGCTTCTCACCACATGTGAGTGACAGGGGAATTGTCAAAGCCTTCGATGCCATTTCCCAACATAACAAGTAAAGATGAAGCAACAAAGCACGCCGGGCATAAAGTGTATGGTCACCGTCTGGGCAGATGGGTGCTTAGCTTGTGACCCGCAATAAAGGTTAGTACAGGCAGCACTCAGTGTCACAGTGACAGAACAAAAGCGGTAGGCTTGGCGGTAGAGGACATGGTTCACATCTGCCATTAGCCTGGGCTGGTCTTTATTTATGCTAGGGAGTGGGAAGGAGAGACCACATCTCTGCCATTTTCAGAGCAGCTGGGCCAACTCAGACTGCAGCTAAATGACTGCTTTAAGTTTTGTCCCAAAATAAACCAAATCATTCCACCCAAGCAGGCACAACTCCTCTTTATTTGAAAGAGAGTCATAGCCAACTGCCGCCTGGCTTGCAGACTGGTGAAGAACAATCTAATACTCAATAGTATATTGAATGAACACACTAATAAAGTGCAAGAAAATGATGGATACAACTGTCATGTTTTAAGAAGTAAAATGAGAGATAATTTGAAAACAAAAATGACGGGAACCTGAGTAAAAAAAAATACAGACTGAGAGAAACGTTGGATTGTCTAGTAACCGTCGCCATGTCCTTGCAGGAGTGTTTCACATTTTCTGTGCAATGCCCTCAGTCCTAACTCATAGCCTCAGTAAACGAGGATATCGTACGGCACTATTACTGTCAGCATCATTGCACTTCAGTGCTGGAGAGCAAAATGAAAGACAGAACGTTCGGCACGGCTGTATTTCTAAATCACCCTAACGGAAGCACCTACTGAATACCTTGTTGCACCGTCATCTTCACAAAGATGCTTCTTATATTTCGGATCTACGTAACAGTTGAAATCTTGTTTTTATTGTGCTTGTTGAGTTGTAATTCACACCAGAAACACTTTTTTTTTTTTGACAAAACTAGCAAAAATTTACACTTCAAAACTGTGACAACACCCCTCCCATGGCCACACACTGAGATGTTAAAAGTCTGAAGCTCTGAAGAATGAGAGGTAATCAAGCCAATAAACATCACTCTTCCTCCTCACAGTGTGAACAACAGGATTAAACTGAGCTTTCAGAAGGAGTCGCCGGAAACAGCGACTGACTTTCTCCCCGATGAGGAAAACATAATTTGTGTTTCGTACAATATGAAAAAAGACGGGCTTATTATTAAAAGGAAAAAAAAAAAAAAAACGTACTAAACTCTTAAAAAAGATTTTTTTGCTCACAATTGCTTGCTGTCCTTTATCGGGTATAGTAAAATCAGTAAAAGTGATTTAATAAGTGATGTACCTCCCATTGCAGCTGTCACAAATAGGACAACGCAGATTTTTTTTTTTAAATTTTAATTTTCCTAAGCCCACATCCAGTTAAACATTACTATGTGTGCGTAGGGTGCAAGCTGTGATGTAAATGGGATTTAAATGGCCACAGCATCATATGATCAAGGTTGCTTTATGTGGCATTCCACGTTTGGATACCCGGCTCTTGTCACAAGGGTACAACACAGAGTTCAGTAGTGGGTGAAGGTAGGTGGCCAGCGGTTCCTAGGGACACAAATATCTGTCAAACAGTGTGGAACTGGGAAACAATCAGATTAGGTGTACTTCTCCTTAGCAGCCTACATTACATTTTAACAGCGTGCTACAAGTGGCAGTCTGTGGGTTCTCCAAATGAAATAATGCATTGCAGGTGCAGGAGAGCTTTTTCTTTCGCCCTTCAAACGTATCACAATAGATCCTCATAAATAAGAAGTTATATATTTGTGGAGTTGGAGCGGGATGCTATCGTGCTGAAGCTTCTATGACCCCTTCCCCATTGTGGTCTTTGATGTCACTGCACAAGTGGACATGAAGTCACTTTCTCTGTAAGCGAAACAAAGCAAGGCTTCCGCCACGTGTGCCCCACAGCGATACAAAAGTAGTTATGCGTGTACAGAGCTGAGAGATAAAGCAGAAATGATCATCCAGCAGGGGAACTGAGGCACAGCATACTGTAGGTACTGTAGGCGTGAGGAGCTTGGGTCTGACAACAGGCCATCTGGAAGGGGACAGGAAACTATCAGCTCTTCTGTTTTACTTACTGGGGAGGCAAAGTTTAAATATGTCTTAAGTCCTTTTAACACAAGCACCCAACAAGGCAAATCTCAAAGGACAATCTAACCATCTGAGAAGCACAGAATAGAGTCACCTGACACACTGTAAAAAGCATTTAAAAATCTCTGAAAGTTTCCATGAAATACAACACTCAAACTATACCAAGCCAAGCCCTTGAGAAGGTCCAGGTGATTTCATAGCCAATGCTTCCTTTTTTGGGTAAAAGAACATAATGCTAAGAGCACTAACCCCTCACTGCATGTGAGTTTAGCTTCTGGGGAAGAAAAAAAAAAAAAAAGGATTTCCTAACTACACGGAAAATTTTTTTAAATTTTACATTGAAAATTGTCAGACAGCAAGCGGTAACTCAGAACCACAATGTCCTCACTAAAAAATATGGCTTTATTTCTCTACAGGATTACTTAATTATAACACTTAGATTTCTCCTTTTAGGCTACTTGAAAATAGCTTAAAGGAAACATTACGTGCATTTTTCATACTAGGAAAGAAAAGTTAAATATTTGCAGACAAAAAAAATCTGTTGCAAAAATTCATATTCATTTAATTATATTCCCTGTGAACTGTCAAGATCTTATTGTATTAGAGCTTAGAGTGCTTGCAACCTCGATATTTCTTCCTCATCTCTTCAGCGATCATTGTCTGCATAGAGTGTGCAGGGCTAACAGACTGAAAATAACGGTTTCTGTGTCATTTGAGGCTTTTCATCAGTGCCGTCCTCTTTCCACATCTCACAATGGACATGCAAATATTTATCATGCACAAGGCAGAACCCTTGATTGCAGTCTGCAGCCACTAGCTCTGCAACGTCAGATAACATTGTTTAGTTAATGAAAAACACAAATTAAACAAAAGTAAACAATATTGACTATAGTGAAATGTAAAATATAAATTTAAACTAGCGATGTTATCTGTGAATTTAACAAGAGGAAAGGGTACATGGGGCTCAAAACCGCTGCTTTAACGCTACCAGAAACTGGGGTGTGATGGTGTGGGGGACAAATGGCAAACACTTGGTCCCACCTCACACACGCAAACCCAAAGGGAGGAACCAGCAGCCGGTGATAACTCGGGCACAATCACACTAAGGTATCCAACTCACTGTCACTGGATTAAATGACGTCTTGGGAAAGACCCTCTCTTTGTTCCGACGTGGAGGATGCAGATGGTCCCACAGGGTACGCAATCTGTTTGGAGTCGGGATGCTAAACCAGACGCATGTCAGCTGGGGAGTGAAGATCTGGACACCATTGTTAGCAGCATGGTCGGAGGTACTGCCTAGAGCCTATGGGCACTCCAGGATGGCTTTATTCAGCCCTCTGTGATGTCTGTGTCAGTCTTGTTTGATGAAGGAGATGAAAATGTTCTTCCCATTCAAAATACGGCTGGAGAAAGGCAGGACAGCACAATAAAACGAAAGCAGAGCTATCCGAGGGAAACGCTGGCTCTGCAATCCATGAATTATACACAGGATCACATGCAGGACCGCAATGCAAAAACTGTACAAGTCATTCAGCAAATCAAATGTCTATCCAACGGTGTCCATACAATTACTTTGTTAAATATCATATCCCTGGGTGTTGGATTGTGCTGTTACACATGGCGTTTACATTTCTTGGCAGAAGTTAGGTCAGATAACAAGAAGAAGACTGACATAATGAAGACTGCACACAACTGTCCTTCACATAGTTCGCCATCTGTAAGTCATTATGAGCTCATGAACTTCAACTCTATATTTGGATGATTTTTTTCAACCACGGTACTCATTGTACAGCTGAATGTAACATATCTAAATACCAGAGCAGCTTAAGCTAGATGCCCCAACTCCACTTTAGAAGAAAAGAAAATACAGTATTATGAAAATATTAACTATTTCAGATTTTAATTCAATCAGGCCACCAAGTGAATCAGTGGTTACAACACATGATTGTAAAGCAAAGCCTAAGGACTTTAAATTCATGGCAAAGTAGGAAAGTCAACATTGTACAAGCAAGCCTAGTATACCTCCAATATTTGTGTGTCACTCCATTGAATACTATTGCTAATATTTTTGTTCCCCAACAACAAGTTGATATACCACTGATTTATAGCAAATTATATATATATATATATATATATATATATATATATATATATATATATATATATATAACTGTTTCATATGTTCCAACTAATATAAGTACACACACATTTTCAGAACCGCTCGTCCCATACAGGGTCGCGGGGAACCGGAGCCTACCCAGCAACACAGGGCGGAAGGCTGGAGCGGGAGGGGACACACCCAGGACGGGACGCCAATCTGTCGCAAGGCACCCCAAGCGGTACTCGAACCTCAGACCCATGGGAGAGCAGGACCTGGTCCAACCCACTGCGCCACCGCACCCCCCCTAATATAAGTAGTCTGATGAAATTTCACTACACATTTCATTAAAGAATGCATCTAATTTCATTCATCCATTCCTGTGTAGTAGCCACTGTTGAATAAGGACATATACTTGGCATCCCGTTCAAAACACAGCAACCTGAGGAATATCTTCTCAGCTACAGCACTTGCCAATCTCAATCATCGAAGATGCACGTTAAAGAGATTTACAACTGCTAAAGATTAACCTTAACAGGAGACAGCAAATCCAGACAAACAGCCAGTACTCACTAATGAAGACTTAAATTGTACCCTTATCCTATTACAAAAGATAGTTCTGCTGAAGAATCAATCCACAATGCTTATTCTTTATGCAGTGGGATGTCAACCATGGCACTCTATTCTAGTGTAACAATGACACATTGTCATACGTTGTCTTAAGCAATTTGTGCTGTAGGCCTGCAGTGGACTAAATCAGAGCACATAATTAAAATCCTGTGAAACACCCTTTAACTTATTATTTTCTTCCATCAACTAAGAAAACACGGTTTACAGTGCTAATAAAATCAGTATTTGTTTAAATCAGTAAAAGATGCCTAGAAGCCTTTACAATTTAGAAATATAGGGAAAGAAATATCTATATTATGTACACTATAAGGAGCAGTTTTGTTAGATCAGTAGATCTGCCCTAAAATTACAAAGCAATTCTATTGAAAGGGGGCAGTTAGGTATTTAGGAAAGGGTATCATTTCCCTGCTGCTTCAGGAACAGAATGTAGAAACTGAATGTGACACTGTTCGAAAAGTGATTTTAGTCTTCGAGAGAGAAGAAAAGACACGAACACTGATGACAGCAGTGGGTGGATGCTGCATAGTTCAGATCTCCATTAATCTCCTACTGTGAAAATGAAATAACCGCCTACAACCTGAGCAAAGACTTCAAGGATTCTGAGTATTCTGCGTAAAAATGGTCAGACTGGACTTTTAACGGTAGTCAAGTGACTGTCGAGAATGTATTTATGGCACCCAGTAATTTTCACTTTTCTGGTCTACCCAGCATACAGCCTATAAACTGTATTTGTATAGACTTTGGACTGAGCAGTGTATTACTGAAAGTGGTAGCAGGTTGTGCACCATATTCTAGGAAGCTCATGGCCATGTGTACAGACAGTCAGAGGTCCATGAAATTTCCACCAGTTTAAAAACAAAAAACTGAAGCGCTGAATTCCATCAGTAAGAAGTCCTTCAGCTGCAGCTCGGCATGGGGTCCGTTTGTTTCAGAAAGAAGGCAGGATAAATCCGCTGCAATATGCTATAACCTTATGGGATTGTCAGTAAACAGGGATGTCCCTTGGGGTATAAAATAAACATTGTTTCTTCAAGGACACAGCTCTATTCCACAGGGTTAATCTGAAGGAACCCTTTGCAGAAACCACAAAAAAAAGTGAAGGCCATCAAAAATTCATGCAGTATATCTCTCACACACACACACACACACACACACGCACACACACACACTGGCTGAAGCCGCTTGTCCCAAGCGGGGTCACGGCAAACCAAAGCCCAACCCGGCAACACAGGGCACAAGGCTGGATGGGGAGGGGACACACCCAGGACGGGACACCAGTCTATCACAAGGTATCCCAAGTGGGACTCAAACCCCAGACCCGGCAGAGAGCAGGACCCGGACAAATCCGCTGCGCCACCGCACCCCCCTCATGCTGTATATTTTTTTATATTACTGTAAGATCACACACATGAAATGAACAGATGTGTTTTGCTGCAATATCCAAACACAGACGTAGAGTGCAATGAGCAGAATGTACGTACAAGTGCACGGTGTAAAATCGGAAATAAAGTGCATGGATGGTACGGAGGACATGGATTAAGAGAGACACACGTAGTGTCCTTAGCGCAAGTGAAACTGTGTGGCATGAACGGAGTTAATACAAAGAGACAGAGCAGTGACTGGGGGGTACACAGGACCTGGACGGGATCCCAAAGAACTGGCATGGACAGGACAGGAGATCAGGGCTGGAACAGAAACACACTGGAACAGTAATGTGAGAAACAGGTCAGTGAGCAGGAATCGCTATAGAACCACAGGAAAACCCATTAAGGGTTGAACAAGAATCTGCAAACCAGTGATGTATCTTTACTCCCTTTTACAGGGCTGGGTACTGGTAATGGGGTTAACTGAAAACAGGTGCACTAGGTTAGTTACATCTATCACTGGAGGTGCCGCTAGTGAACACTGGGGATTTCACCCCCCAAGGTTATGACAACTACAACGACACAGAGCATAAGGCTGCAGCCAGTGTTGCCAAAACACTGCACTTAACTCCTCCAAAAGGAGAGATGAAATAAAGCAAGTATTGTCATATTTATATAAATATTTTTAACTTCTAAACTCAGACAAAAGATGGAAGCACACTATGCACTGGTAAAACTTTTAAAGTATAGCCTCCCGAGTGATGCACTAATAAAACTAACATGCCCCCCATGATGGGAACCCAAGTTCGGGTCCCTAACGTGTCACAGAGCTACATCTGGGGTAAGAGACTCCAGGGAACTAAAGTACAAATACAGTGAGAAGAACCTGGCATGGTCCCTGTGACCAAAAAAAGAAAAGAACACAAAAAAACTCTTGCTTGCTTCTAGCAGGTATTCGTAAACTGACAGTGGAAACAGGCACACCAAATGGCTCATGATGTTATCCATTTAAATGGGATGTCCTGTTGTCACGCGGAACCGAGGACGCCGGGATGGCTGAACCCAAGTGCAGGATCGTTCGTCTGGAATCAAGGGGTCAGGCAAATTCTCGTTGTCGGGGACAGGTGAAGGGTCAGTCGATTAGCAGTCAGAGTGAGAGCGAGGATCCATGGATGGGATCACGGGGCAAAGCGAAGGGTCGGTCGATCGGCGGTCAGAGTGAGAGCGAGGATCCAAGGATGGGGTCAGGGGATGAAGCGAAGGGTCGAAAACCGGAGAACGGATACTGGAAACAAGGGATGAGGAAGAGCAGGACATATCACAAGAGGACGGTTGTCTCAAATGAGATTCCGCAAGTGTACGGGAGCTGAGGAGGGTCTTCAGGTGCTTGATTGGTGTCAGGTGCTCTCGACTGAGGTGCGGGCATGGACGTGGCACCTGTATTCTACAGCAAACAAAAACTAAAAAGGTGGCTACCGGCAAGAAACATTAAAACAAAACGCATCTTTCCCCAAGCCATTTTCCACATAATGAACGAAATTCTAAACTTTTCATAGTAGGTAGAGTATAATAGCGTAAAACTGTAAAAACACTGTAATGGACATATTCATGTTCAGCACCAAGTACAGGGACTTGTGTCACTAAACAGGTCATGCAATAATACACAAGGAAAGATGTTCAACCCCTTGTGCCAAAATCTAGGGGGCTGGACACAAACCAACCACGCCACCAGTACTCCATCCCTTCCAAAACCTCACATGCCCCTCACCCCCCACTTTAAAAAAAATCTGCCCACATCATGGGCAAGCACCATCCTCCTCGCCGGGAGCCACCGCGAGCACTTCGTTGGGGTTGTCAAGTGGGCACCTTCCTTCGTTGATGTTTCACTGAATCGAGCCCACGACACCTCCAGAAGGCTCAACGGCGAGATCTGGTGTCCCAGACCCACCCCCCTCCATACCCGCAGTGCCATCCCGGCGACTCCACCCACCAAAGGACCTCCCACCCCGACCATACATTGACCACCAACAAACCAACGAACACACCACATCAACATATGGAGGTGACAACAAGACTCACCATCTGATGTTCACATAAGCGAGTACTCCCCGCTCAAGTGTGCTTCCCCCAAACATTCTGCTGCCTCCTCATCCACAACCACTGACTGGATCTTTCTGCTACCTCTGACAAGTTTTTAAATCGCTGCTCTTAACGACTGACCTCTAAAATCAAAATCCAACAGTAGCGACGTGGTTGATTTTACAACAAACCCTCTTGCACCAATCTCCACCGGTCTAATAACGCACTGTCAGTCTCGCTTCCTCACCTCACCGGCCAACTCGGTGTACTTCAGTTTCTCCCTCTCAAAGGCATCTTCTAATGCGTCTTCGAAGGGTATCGTTAACTCAATGAAGTACACTATCCGTGCGCCCTCGGAGTACAGTAGAATATCGGGTCTCAGTGCCGTGACCGCAATCCACCGCGGCATCTGCAGCTGTTTTCCCACGTCCGCTACCAACTTCCAGTCTCGCGCTTCACCCGACTTGAAACTCATACGAAACTCATCAGTACTCATTGTACTTTGCTCCACTGGGTTTTTAAGTATCAGCTTAATGATAAGCTTATCATTTTATAAACTGTAGTCTACAGTCTTTTCCCATCAAGCCAACAAGTTTTATTTAGTCTCTTAAGTTCTTTTCCCCTCAAAAGACACTGCCAATTTGTCAGGGAAAGTCCTGTAAGGTCACATAACTAACAAGAAAAGGGGTTAAATTTATTTACATGACCATGTCACTGCTTCAATCAAAGGACTGTGAAAACTGCTCTAGCGTCTTTCGCTTGTTGCTTTTCTTAAGCTGTTTATTGCTACACCACGCCACATTTATGACAAAATGTTTCCACAATTGTGGGTGGAGTAATGAAGACGCCTGTTCCAGACTTTCAGAGTCTTCTCTATATGAAAAAGCTTGTTCCAAAGAACACAAATGTGAAGTTTGGTTATTTTTCCTTTGCTGAAGCAATGAACACAGCTGAGTCCTTACACTCACCAGAACCGGTGTACAGTTCACATGGTGAAGAAACACTCCGTCTCGGGAAAATTCCTGGCAGAAGTAGAGCTACTGTCTAAGTGGAACTTATCTCTATCAGCTCTCAGAGAAAGTAAATGCCGCAATCTACTCATCTGATTCAAAATGTGTTGTATTTTGATCAATTTCATGAAATATTTTTTAAACACACATCGTCTGAAACCGCTTGTCCCAAGCGGGGTTGCGGCGAGCCGGAGCCTAACCCGGCAACACAAGGCGCAAGGCCGGAGAGGGAGGGGACACACCCAGGACGGGACGCCAGTCCATTGCAAGGCACCCCAAGCAGGACTCGAAGCCCAGACCCACCAGAGAGCAGCACCCAGTCAAGCCCGCTGCACCACCGTGCCCCCCCACACTGACCAAACACAGAAGCGTAAATTCGCATTTTCCTCTCTGTAGAGTAGTATATCGCGTGGACACATACTGTACATGAATGTGGATGTCACATCACGCCGAAATACCTGGGGAAAAGTCAAACTAATTTGGGCATTAAACCTTTCAGGGAGAGCGCTACAGCTACCAAAGTTTCGAACACAGTTGGCGTGGGTCGCTAACCCTTACACGCAATTCACCCGTCTGGTATGAAAAAATGATGGAAGCATTCCATCAGCCTACTGCTGCCATCTGTTTTTATTACAGCTGTTTTTTTTCACCAACTGTTTAGCTCCTCACTTTTTCCAACACAAATCCCAATATATTTATTTCGTCCTTATTTTTTTCTCTTTGCACAGTTAACCCTTTGAGTTAGCATTTCCTTCACCAGGGCTGGTACTGTGGACTCTCACATTTGAACGCCTTCTCTCACAGCCACCAGAGTGAGGATGTAAACCTAGTATTTATTGCCCAATATCTCTATGGTTCTATATATCCATTTGGACAATATGGGTGTTCATGTGCATAACTCTGATGACTCCTATGACATTACTACTGTACTTTGCTCCACTGGGTTTTTAAGTATCAGATGCTGACTGCTAAATCTTTCAGGAATATCACACAACTTTGTAATCTGCTTGTAACTGCATTTGAAAATACACTACAAAATGTAGTTTTTGGGAAAACAGAGTAAATGAGGCAGTCAGTCTTAAACTGTACAACTCCAGTAACTGCATATTGATAGAAATTACTCCCGAGTTTTTTTTTTTTTTGCATTGTAACAATAGGCAGTGAAGAGGTGGAATACACCCCAGTATTTTCCTTTACATGTATTTCAGAGTACTGTAGAATGTACAGCGCATGCCTCTGTAGCTCATGGTGTAAAGGTTACGCAGATCTGTGTCACCCCAGACCTAAGACGAAGAAAATACTATCTTTATTAAGCTCAAGCTGTTGTCCAAGACAGTATACAATGTTAAGAAACACCTTCACAGTAATGTACTCATTTAAAATCCAAGTCATCATGGACAACGACTCTCACTCTCTGCATTCCACTGTGACTAGACAGGGCACCTTTAACAACAGACTGCTCCTGCCCTTGGGTTCTACAATGAGTCCTCTCGCTGTTCAGGTGGCACTGAGCCATCACTAATACTTTTTAAATTATTACTGGCACACTTCTCATCATTTACATATTTGTTTGGCTTCTTTTATACTTGTCTAAATGAAATAAAAGAATTATCCCACCCACTGTCTTCTGTCAGTATGTATGTATAACTATTTAACAGCTCTTTATCTATACAGCTGGGTATTCTTACTGCATCAATTTGGGGTAAGTGCTTTGATCAACAATACTAGGCCAGCAGTGGGATTCGAACCTGAAACCCGGACCTCAAATTGCAGGGCAGCAGTCCTACCCTCTGTTACCCCTATAAATAAGTCCACCATTTATCAATTAAAATATATTTTCAAGATTAAAGGGTATGACTGTTAAAGGGTATGAAAAATAAATTCCCCAGCTTAGAAATACCAGTGTCCAGTTCTTCTGGTGACTGTGGGAAAAGGAGCAGAAATAAGTTTGATGGAACAACACGTCGGGTGTCCGGGCCCACAGCAACCTGCTCTATGGCAAAGGTCCCATTGACATTATTATTTACATATTTACATGATGCTTAGAGTGCCTGATTCATTCACACAACGGGGCATTTCTACTGGAGCAATTCGAGGTGTCAGGGAGTGGGACTCGAACCTGCAACCTTCACTACACTACCCACTTTAGCCTAATCTTTCACGGTAAGATAATCTTCAGCAGAGTTACTGAATACACGAACAAAAATAGCAATCTGTGTCAAAATCATATGAGCATATTAATAATATTTATCCTGTACTTAATTAGTGCTCTAACTTAAGTAAATGATATTTCCAGCAACACCCCAAAACGTCCCCTGCGTAGGAGATACATCATTTAAATTTTAATGGCTTAAGTCTTAAGTTAACCTCTTGGAGCGGAATTTTCTACTTGTGCTTAAAGCCTTTAATCAGAGAATTAAGTCAAACTGTAATGACGCGCGCGCGGAAGAAACGCGTAATGAATGGAGATTCATTCCGAAAAAGCGCTTCGCGTGAAAGGCGCGTCTCCAAACCCTTTTCGAGCGGACTACAGACCTCCTCCAGCGACGTGTGGGCAACTCGAGCTTAAAAGGCAAAAAAATTGGTGTGTCGAGGCGAAGTCGAGAAGAAAAGGGGACGAAGCGGAGGAGCCGCTACACGAGACGTACCAGCGACTACGGAAGAGTGGCGCGCGAGCGCTCCAGGAGCCAGTAGGAAGCCGCGCATCGTAACGGCAGCACGAGACCGCAGCACATATACTCACAAGCCTTCATAACTGTGACCAACGAATGTGTTACTCTCGACTCGCATTCACATACCAATTTAGGAAGGACAAACTCACCCGCGATTCCGCCCTAAGTGTGAATAAAACCAATCAAGTCGATTAATACCGCAGATGTGAGTACTTTTTTTTTTACAATTTTCAGCTGTAATCGAGCTGTGTGCACCACTGAAAACACACAGCATCACCAGGCAGTCCCAACTCTGGAAGGCGATCTTCTCATAGGTCTGTGCGTTTAAGTAGGCACTCTTCATTCATTGTTTTTTTATTTTTAAAATTAAAATACCTCTTTGTGGCAAGTTGCGGGTCTTCCTTTGTCCTTCGGCGTCATACTGTGAAATACAAAGGGTTATGCAATTTAGAAGTGAAGTGGTAATTCCCGGTCAAAGCTGTCTTCGAAGTCCAGAGGGAAGAAATATTTATAATTTCTGATGCATCTTCAACGACAGAAAGAAACTCCTTCTGAGAAATAATCGGCAGAGTGGTGCCAGTCTGAGTGTGAATTCGGCTCCATTCCTTCTAAATGACATATAATATTGTCTTCCAAAAGCCCAAAACCGTTGCGACTTCTAAAAGCAGTTGTATGAATTCTTCGAGAATGTAATGCAATAGTTTTCCTTCTACTGCTTTCAGACACGCTCTGTGTCACCATAACATAACATAACGTCTGAGTCTTCGGGATGTTTCACCCTGAAGAGGGAACAGCGGGCGATTGTGGTGGGAGGAGCCTCGGCGCCGCACTCCTGACTCTAATTACCAATGCGGTATTAATATCCAAAAGAGGCGTTATTCATTGGCCTCTCACCGTCCAATCGGACTTGAAGTTGTGGGAAGAGGGCGGGAATATAAAGTCTTCTAAGTACAGACGGCCCCCTCTCCGCGACGCTAACGTGGGACTAGAAGAATGTGTAATTCAGCGGTACTAATTCGTAATTGCACCGTAAAATAAATGTTTTTACTGGCATATCCTCACCTTTGCCACATTTTATTCACCGGTGATCAAGAGAGTTAACCTCTGGCATTATTCAATTCATTATTATCATTACATTTACATTCATTCATTTAGCAGACGCTCGCAGTGACGTATCTCAGACTCAGAGAGCAATACATCTTACATTCTTAATTAAATAGTAACAAAGTAAAACTAGTCTGCATTGCCTTGTCTCTGAAGATATAAGCTTAAGTTCATTAACTGTTTGTTGTATTTGAAAGAAACAAAAAATAACTTGAGTAAATCATATTTTACAACTGGAAAACTGAGATGCGTTTGGAAAATAACTTTGCCCCCTATAGGGGGCGCTGTGGCGCAGCGGGTTTGGCCTGGGCCTGCTCTGTGGTGGGTCTGGGGTTCGAGTCCTGCTTGGGGTGCCTTGCGATGGACTGGCGCCCCATCTTGGGTGTTTCCTCAGCCCTGCACCCTGTGTTGCCGGATTAGGCTCCGGTTTGCCACGACCCCGCTTGGGACAAGTGGTTTCTGTGTGTGCGGGTGTGCGTGTGTGTGCCACCTGTGATGGACTGACATCCTTTCCAGGGTATCCCTTCCTAGCCTAGTGCCCTGTGACTGTGGGATAGGCTCCAGTCCTCTGTGACCCTGACAAGAACAAGCAGTTAACATACTTCAGTCCGTCATTGACTTCTGAAGGTCGAATCTCACCTACTGCTGCAGTACCCCTGAGCAAGGTACTCACCCTAAACTGCTCCAGTAAAAAAAATTACCCAGCTGTGTAAATGATAAATCACCATAGGTTGCTTTGGAGGAAGGCATCAGCTAATTGAAAAAATCTGGCTGAACGAATAACAATGCTGCTCCAAATAAACAAATCATAAAATGAGTCCAACTTAGCTCCAGAGAAAAGGCCATAAAGTAAGTCTGTTCTCAGGGTTCAGCGAGTTGACCGTGTAACTTTGAAGTTCGTCAGAATGGTCCTGTAGATTTGGGATGGGGGCAGCTTGAGAAACAGGAACGCAAACCATAAAAAATTGGAACGAAAGCAGTTTTTTTAACCACAGTCGATCTCTTTGTAACCACAGAAACATTGTAATTTATTGTCGTGTTCTGCTGCAAATAGGTTTAAAATCAGTTGCTTGAAAACGGGGAAATATTTATAAAATTAATGACTACACACACACACACACACACACACACACACATTTTCAGAACCGCTTGTCCCATACGGGGTCACGGGGAACCGGAGCCTACCCGGTAACACAGGGCGTAAGGCCGAAAGGGGAGGGGGACACACCCAGGACAGGACGCCAGTCCGCCACAAGGCACCCCAAGCGGGACTCGAACCCCAGACCCACCGGAGAGCATGACTGTGGTCCAACCCACTGCGCCACTGCGCCACCGCGCCCCCTCAAAATTAATGACTAATGTAACAGAATTTCTATATGACAGTTACAAATAATGCATAATACTTTGGTATTTACATAAACTTCCAAGCTGCCCATTCTTTTAACATCTTTTCACAAAACACTAACGTCTTATTTTAAGGAAACATAAGAACAGGCCGAATGTGAACTAAACACAAGCGGTTCCCCTATGATACAAGTCAGCTATGTTCAAATGCTTTTAGAACTCAAAATCATAACAACATTCTAGAAAATCCAGCCATGTTTTGCCTCTGCCTGTCAAAATATCATAAATTATTTGAATGGGTTTATTTGGTCTACTGTGTATCTCACAGAAAAAAGAACCATACCAAGTGAGTTCCTTCGCTATGTGTTTGTTTATATATTCTGAAATATACGTAGAAAGGAACCGTGCTCTCAGGTGTTTTAAGTTATTTCGCTGGTGTGAGTTGGAGTTCTCTTTAATAAAATGTGAAGTAAAATATGATTAACGTAAGGGACTTGTCAAGTTTTCGAACAATCAGCATGTCCATTCTGAAAATCATTTCACAGCACATTATTGCACAAAAACGAATTTGTGTTAACCTGTTACAAAAATGATGAAAATTGTCCTAAACAAAACTAATCAAAAACGTATTTCCGTTCACGCAGGTACTCCTTCAAGCTCCATGTCCGCACAGGCACTGAGGACCGTTCTCCTTAAACGGTGTTCGTCTTACTGTTCACGTCTCAGAGCACACAGGCTGTGCAATTGTCCATAGGTGCGATCCCTGCTCCGTCTCTCCAGATGCTCCAATTTCTTCCCACGGTCCAAAGACGTGTGTTTCAGGCGAACGAATCATTCCAGATTTCCCATAGTGTGTGTATGTGTGTGTTACATCGCTCTGGGTTGTAAATGGGTGACTGAGTGTAGGGAGTTTACTTTCTTATTTCTAGCATTATAAGACACCTTGGATACTGGTGTTATCGAAGTACTACACAGCAATCATTGTAGGTCACTTTGGATAAAAGTATCTTCTAAACTTATAAATTATGTTTTGTGTATCGTATTACCTGCTGTGCCATTGCAAGTCAAAATTGTGGTTTTATCATGCAAATGCATGTTACTCTCATTACAACTGTGTATGAGGTCTGGAGTCTCAAATGCTATGAGACCCTCACTCTAAGAGCTTTTGCTGGATCCATCTTCAGCACTTTCTGCTCAAAGAGATGTTCTCCAGGCCCATCTGTGAAGCAGATGTGCTATATCATAAAACACATCAGAGAAAAATATGACACTCTGAGGAAAGAACGGCTGGACTGAGGAGCTGGACATTATAGCGTCACACTTTGCCTTTGAACTGTGTGGGGGGAACTTGGAGTGAACATCACGTTTCTGATTCAAGGGCTGGATGTTTCTAAGAATCAGTGACACTGATAACAGCAATAATAGCAATAATATGGCCCGTGTCTTTAAAACCACCACCTGAAAAAAAGACATACTGGTTTTACTGTGGTGCTGAACAGAGAATGCAACTTAAAATGTCAAGTTCAATTCCCAAACACAGGAGAAGGCAAAATATAATAATAGGCTGAAAACACACACACACACACACACACACACACACACACACACATTTTCAGAACCGCTTGTCCCATACAGGGTCACGGGGAACCAGAGCCTACCGGGCAACACAGGGCGTAAGGCCGGAGGGGGAAGGGGACACACCCAGGACGGGACACCAGTCCGCCGCAAGGCACCCCAAGCGGGACTCGAACCCCAGACCCACCGAAGAGCAGGACTGTGGTTCAACCCACTGCGCCACCGCACCCCCTAGAGAGAAAATAAAATAATTAAAATTGTTATTCAGGAAAGCTACAATTAAGTTACTTCCTAGTAGGTAGGTGTCAGTTCATTTAAAGCAGGTAGGGTGCTTACAAAGGAGTTGCCATGGTTACTACTACACAATTTTATCTTCATCACAGGATCGACTTCTTTTCTGTTTTCTTTTCTAGAGTTTTCTTATGACTTGATTTCATGAGATGCATGTGTTAGACATCACCCAAGGGCAAGTTATTGTAGTGTCTACAAACAGACGAAAACTGAATATTGCTAGTGCAGGTCTCTTGAGAGTTTCTGCTCTATTATGTATTTACTCTGAATTCCTCCAGCAAAATATCCGGTTGTATGAAAGGGTAAAACCCTAAATCTCTTCAGATAAAAGCATCAGCTAAGCAACAAAGCAATAACAGATGTCAGCTTTCAAACTCTTGCCTAGAGTGCCACTAATGAAACAGTCTGCCTCACTTTACATTTATTTACAATTACTTTTATTCGCTTAGCAGATGCTTTCCTTCAAAGTGACATACATCTCAGAAAAGAATAGATGCATTACACCAAAATATGGAGAGATCTATTTGCAGACACCCAATTCTTGAAGTATGCTCAATTTGTCTCTTACATCACATAAACCAGCATCCATTATGCAAGTAGCTGCATATTTTTTGCATAATGTAGATTAAGTTGATGGAGTACATAGATTTCCAAAGGATGTGTTTTGAGCCCCTTTTGACAGTTTAGAGAAATTCAGTAGTTCTGAATGAGAAAGGGAGGCCAATCCCACCACATTGGAACTAGACCAAAAACCTTTGTGCTTTTGATTTTTGGACTACTTGTGTGTGCAACCACCAAGCAGCAAGAGGTGGAGGAGTGTAGCAGTCTGCCTGGACCGTGGCAAGAAATCAGGTCTTTCAGGTATTGCTGAGCAGAACACCTGATGGTCTTGTAGGTCATTACCACTCTTCAACATTATACAAGCAGCTACAGGAAGTCAGTAGAGACAAGAATGAGAGGACACATGCAAATGTATCATCAACATACAGTTGAGCTGGGGGAGAGTCTTGTGAAAATCTGGTATTACATTCTTGCAGAGCTCCTGTAAACTGGTAGAACCAAGACTTTGGTAAGGATTCATGCTGGTCTTGGTACTGACTCCTGTCTATAATGCATTGTTTCCTGTGTTTTTCCCCATTTCCAGCAAGCCTGCAGAGGTAACTGAATTTTCAGCTAAGACAGTCAAGCCCACCCAAAGCCGTTGAGAATGTATACATTCAAATACACACTGATGTACTATAAATATGAATGTATAAAAGCTGAGTCATCTTTTCAGTTTGTAGCTGCTATGTATGCAAATATTTTCAGCTAGCCATAGCCTAATAAATCTATGAACTACAGATTGTCTAAACACTTTGTAACAGAAAAGTTCCAGGCCAAAAGTTTGACATACTCCATACTCTGGTGTTGTGGATTAATGTCATGCAGAGACAGCAATAAGTCAAGAAATCAACAGTGAAAATAATGAAATGAAAGAGAAACCAGGCCTATTTCAGGCACTTTCAAGATCTTAGTTTATTGTATGGTAAAAAGCAAGTATACAGAATAGGGTTCCCTTTAATTTCAAGTCTAGTTATACATTATTTAGTATTTGTTTTATTCCAAAAGTTTATCAACATAAAAGAAAAATGTCAGACAACTGTAAACCCCTGTCATGAATGAAATATGCCCTAAATCAGTGTCTATATAACCCTGATGTAGCTACAACAAAGCAGGCAGTAAGAGATAATAGGTACATAAACAGAAAAGATGCAACAGAAGTTAAAGAATACAAAATTAAATGAAAAAATGCAGCATAAAATCAAGAGCTGGATATGAAGTTCATAAAAGCAGTTGTTGAAATTGCATCAGTGTTATAAACTTGAAAAAAGAAGAGACAGGAAGATGGTCAAAGGCAAATTTAAAATAACCTCTCTCGTACAAAACACTGGGTAGACACAACAGGGGATAAGAGCCAACTGTAGAGTTATTGTGGAACTGGCAGACAAGGCCAGCCACAGCACCCTGAAGGTCACATGAAACCCAAGTGAAGCCAGATACTTTTCGGGTCAGCGTCACTGGCCACAGGGACAAGTGTTTGAATACAAGGTAAACTATTTACAATATACTTCGGAATGTCTCCCCCTCCATGATTGCGCAATTTAAACAGATGTGTAGGCAACAAGCAGCTGGTTGGCTAAATCTCTTTTCTGAATTTTTTATTACTGATTAATTATGATATTTATGAAAACAATCATAGAATGTGTCAACATTATAGCAAACACTAGCAGAAACCTTCCTTACAGAGGCCATAAATGTAATTCACATATTTTTGTGAATAAGTGATGTTCCTAGGAAGAAATTTAATTTGTCATGACAAATGTGGCAGTTTGAGAATTGAAAGGTTCTCAGTTGCACGTCACACAACGCACAACAGAAAGACTGCTGTCAACAGCCTTCTCATCAGCACAATGTGACAATATCACATGCTCAAAATCTCAATTGATAGGATAATGTCCAAAGAAGAAACACTTGACACCTTTAGATGTTCATCTTAAGAGGTCAAAATCTCCCATATTTTAAAGAGCAAGTATGAAAAGGAGTTAAAAAAACACTAGTGTGTGCTTTCAGTTTCACTGGTGAGACTAGAAATGAGACTGATATATATTTAAAAAAAAAAAAATAAAATGGGGGGGAAAAAAAAAAAAAAAAAAAAAAAAACAGGGCCTCACAGTGCTCATGGAGGGGTGTGAAGTGGGAAGGTGTATCTACAAGCCAAGAGAATGTGACAGAATGATGTCTGCAGAAGGGTAACACTGTGCCACTACCACTATCAGCAGCAGCACTCCCAACATACCGGTCCAAAATGCCATTCACTCATTTGGTAAAGGCTGCCACTACGGCCCAGAGGAGATCGTTTGTGTTGGACTTCATGCTCTCGCCTTCGGGGTCCAAGTCCAGCAGTTGCCGTACTCTTTTCATGGCCAGGTCATATTGGTCGTCCAGAAGAGGGGCAAAGGCATTCTCCAGCACATCAGACGAGTGGGCAAGGAAGATGAGGGCCAGCAGCCGTTTGTCCATGCGGTGGGGGTCATTAACCCACTTGTCTAGCACAGCTTCCTGCACCTTCTTGATGAGTCGCTGCTTGATATTGTTGTTGGTTAGCGGGTGCGTGGTCATGTCAAAGAGTAGGAAGTTCTGTTTCTCTGTGGTGAGAACACCCTTCTCCACAAGGTTTTTGGCCAAGCGCTCACGCACATTGCGCAGCTGGTAGTGTAATTTCAGAGGATTCCATGTCTCACCTGCAGACAAAGTTGACTACAGTTAGCTGAGAATACAGACTACCTCAAAAGGCAGAAAAACATCTGACAAGGTTATAACTTTAGATACACGTGGAATCACCCTGAGGCTGATTAGTTATTGATTCTTCTTCCTGGCAACTGTCTCCTTGGCAATAACAATATTAAATTTATCTGAACACCATTATATGCAATATTCTCTTTTCTTTCAACAAATCACCCATTAACTTCACTCAACAGTTGCAGGATGGCAAATTTTTTCTTTGAGGGGAAGCAAAGAAATTTTAAGAAGTTTCAGTTGTAAATCTTCAGAAGAAGAGATACGAGCTAACAAAACAAAAAATATTAAAAACTGAAGACAAGCAATGACCACAGTACCACAACTGTGGGCTTAAAACTGCTTTAATGCAAGCCAATTCATAGAACATGATTTTAAAAGGCCTAAAAATGGGCAATAGAGATTGAAAAAAGAAAGATTATCATCTTATTTTACATTTATTGAATTCTTTCTATATACATATACCGTAGCAGCGCTTGGTGGTATGAAGTCTAGCTCTACTAACCACTTAGCAACTCAATCCAGCTCTGTACTGTCTCAGGTGGCTGGGTCTCACGGATGTGCTTCAGAGCCTCGTCCAACAAGACATCTCCTGTTGGAGCATCTGACTTGCAGATGACCTGTGGAAACAGTTTAAGCAGGATGAAAAGTTTGGAATGTTTCAGGGTTCAAATCTACTACATGAACATTTATAAACCAGATCAAAAATGAGAAAGTGCTCCTCCATAAGTATGATAGGCAAGTTATTTATATAAATGTATAAATTTACACTCCATACAAAGCAAGATAACTTACTGAATATCAAGAGTGTTGCAGGACATCTCAGAACAAAAAAGTTTAAGTTTTTCCTTGCACAGAGCTCCAAATAAATGAACAGTATCAACATCAACAACTTTGCCAATTCACTTCATGATACACTCACCGGCCACTTTATTAGGTACACATGTTCAACTTCGTTGACGCAAATCTCTAATCAGCCAATCACATGGCAGCATCTCAATGCATTTAGGCATGTAGACATGGTCAAGACGATCTGCTGAAGTTCAAACTGAGCATCAGAATGGGGAAGAAAGGTGATTTAAGTGACTTTGAATGTGGCATGGTTGTTGGTGCCAGACGGGCTGGTCTGAGTATTTCAGAAACTGCTGATCTGCTGGGATTTTCATGCATAACCATTTCTAGGGGTTACAGAGAATGGTCAGAAAGAAAATATCCAGTGAGCGGCAATTCTGTGGACAAAAATGCCTTATTTATGCCAGAGGAAAAAGCTCAAACCAGTCTGGCCAGATACTGTTGCTTTTCTAACTCAACCACTCATTACAACCGAGGTATGCAGAAGAGCATCTCTGAATGCACAACACGTCGAACCTAGAAGTAGATGGGCTACAGCAGCAGAAGACCACACTAGGTGCCATTCCTGTCAGCTAAGAACAGGAAACTGAGGCTACAATTTGCATGGGCTCACCAAAATTGGACAATAGAAGACTCGAAAAACGTTTCCTGGTCTGATGAGTCTCGATTTCTGCTTCAGATGGTAGGGTCAGAATTTGGCATAAACAACATGAAAGCATGGATCCATCCTGCCTTGTATCAAGAGTTCAGGCTGGTGGTGTAATGGTGTGGGGGATATTTTCTTGGCACACTTTGGGCCCTTTAGTACCTATTAAGCATCGTTTAAACACCACAGCCTACCTGACTATTGTTAGTGACCATGTCCATCCCTTTATGACCACAGTGTACTCATCTTCTGATGGCTACTTCCAGCAGGATAATGCACCATGTCACAAAGCTCAAATCATCTCAAACTGGTTTCCTGAACATGACAATGAGTTCACTATACTCAAATGGGCTCCACAGTCACCAGATCTCAATCCAATAGAGCACCTCCAGGATGTGCAGCCGACAAATCTGCAGCAACTGCGTGATGCTATCATATCAGTATGGACCAAAATCTCTGAGGAATGTTTCCAGCACCTTGCTGAATCTATGCCACAAAGAATTAAGGCAGTTCTGAAGGCAAAAGCGAGTCCAACCCAGTACTAGCAAAAAATGTACCTAATAAAGTGGCCAGTGAGTGTATATTGTACTTCAAAACATTACAAAACTCAGTTAAAACAGTTAATAGTAAACATTTAATACTGTTGTTCACAAAACAAATACTCATCCCCAATTATCTGACTCCCTCCAAGATCTGGTTTTTCATGTTTCCAATCAGAGATTAATAATGGCACTTTTCATTGATTAGTCAGAATTTTCATTTCTCCAGGCTGTCATATTCAATGCAGGCCCACGATATTTGGTCCAGCATGACAGATCAAAACCGCACTGGAAAATAGTACCAAGCAGTTGTGCGTGACAGACTCAGACACATTGCACTGTAGGAACCACATACTCTCCATGCTCTCACTTGTCTTCTGGCACTGTAATCTTGCCAAACACATCATTCAAAAATGTATTGCAAACATTACATTTATTCTTACTTTTTTTGCAAAGCAACTTACAATATTAAGCTACTTAAATATTCACCCATATATACAGCTCAGTAATTTTTTCCCCCAGTAATTTCACTGGACCAATTTAGGATACTTTACTCAAGCTATGACAGCTGGAGGTGGGATTTAAATCTGCAACCTTTCAGTCCAAAGGCAGCAGCTCTAACCAGTATGCTACCAGCTGCCACATGCAATCACATAATATGCACGTGATTTAAAAGAACTAACAAAGACAAAAGAATGGGTGTCTTTTGGACAAACTCGAGATAGGGATGGAATAAGCTGAAAGTGTCCTCATTAAAAAAAAGTTCATTATCTGGTTTGCCAATATTTGGTCCTGGCAAATCAGTATCAGAAAACAAAGTACAAGTATATCCAAGCGAATAGGCCTGACCCTGACAAACTACTGAGATGAAAGTGCACCACCTTGTGACGAAAAGGTAGCTCAACTGCATTCTGAAAAAACTAAATAAAAGCCTATGTATCCTTTTTCCATCCAAACCACTAAAATTTCTTTATATCATCACTTGAGCAAGTTTAGCTCTGCCTCATAATTAACACTCGTTCATGTCAAAGGTACTCCCGTTCAAAAAGCGTGAACTTGTTGCACATCGTCCATTTAGAATTCAATGAAAACTAAAATACCTTTTGAACAAAGATAACACTAATGAATTTTGTTTCAATATGAAAGGCAACTGCTTAACATTTTAAAAAGCTTAACTATCTGAAAAATAATCTAAAATTTTAACCATATCTTTCTTGAGAAAGACTGGCTCTACAGATGCCAGTCACCAGAGCAGTACCTACCTTCCTGGCCAGTAGACTTTTCCGCCTCATTCCGCAGGCCTCCAGCTGCAGTCGACCCCGCAAAGCCAGCTCGATGAGCATGCAGCCTCGGAGCCCTGATGAGATGCAGTCATTCCAGAATGACGTATAACCCTGCCCAAACACATTAACAAAGCAGTCAGGGGCAGGCTGGATTACACCAATGGGAATGTCCCTGTATTACCTGCAGCAGCCAAAACTTCAATACATATAATTTTCTACCCTTAATTTACTAATCATTTTATCTAAGTGACCTACAAGGCAAAACTCACCTAAATGAGATACAGCAGAAATCTGCAAAAATCTATTCTCTTAAAAGAGGAATGCTAAAAGTATTTAATAGAAAAAAAAAAAAAAAAAAAAGTCATGATGACATGTACAAGGTATACGACATATGTGGATCAAGTATACATAGGAAGCGTATAGCTTTGTAGTGTTAAAGCAAATCCAAAATATTGTCTACAGGACATACAGAACATTTAGGCCTATTCCTTCTAACAAAAAACTTGAGACCCTGTTTTTGCTATTTTATCAGAATGAGCTTTATTGCCAAGTATGTTCACACATACAAGGAATTTATCTTGGTGACAAACTTCCACAGCACAGACAGAATGACAGTGACAAGATACAGATGAGAAGATAGAATATGTGAATAAAGGATAAAACATAAGTACACAATATACAAAAATAGTCAGTAGACATATGTATATACAGGTATGTTCTATACAAATGCAAGGGAATTATAGATAGAGATAGATAGAGTTGTGTATTGCACTAGTTTACTCTCTAGGGAGGATTTAGCTGTTCATGAGATAGATGGCCTGAGGAAAGAAACTTTTCTTGTGTCTGGCTGTTCTGGTTATTAACCTCAAGCTACATTAGAACTACCTCTGCACTAGTTTTGACTTGGGTAAATGTAAATTCGGTGTTGTACTGTCCTCTACACAGCGTTAGTGGTTTGACAGTCAGCTAAACTCCTAGCCTTCACACAACTCTGAAGACAAGCATTTCTTTTGCCCACAGGTTTAATGGTTTTAGACAAGGGTGAAACCAGAGACAAAAGAAATGAACACACAATATATCAATAACCTATATCCGAGTGAATATACAACCATAAAACATTGCAATTATTCTGCTGTACAAAAGTAAATATGCATTACTCAGATTAACCCTCACCGATTCGCTCTGATTTATGAAACATTCTCAGAGAATTTCTATACAGCATTGCCAGACAAAACCCCATCAGTTATTAACATAACTACCCGAATAACATCTTGCAACAAAATAAAGACTAACATTAATGAAGTGAAACTGAATTGAAACATATAGGCAATGCTGTTGCAGGCTGAGGATGGAAAAGATTCAGAGAGAAGAGTTCACCATGTACACTGACGATAAGAGAACTACTTCCTGCTTCCTTTCAGAGAGAAAGGATAAAAGTCTCAGTATTACGTAAAATATAAGAACCCGCCAGCAGATGACACCAACTCACATTTCGACTATTAAGAACTAAAAACAACTTACGGTCAACACTTGCTCAAACTTCAAGCCCAAAAAGAACAAATCGATTAACTAATAACTCACTGTAACAGCACAGGTGTATAATCAATCTTTCAGCCAATGGTATGACTACAAATGTTCCTGTGCAAGCTGGGATAATCTTCAGTGTTTTCATCTTCCATTTTGATGGAATGAATTTAGCCTACATGGAACAACTGGCGCACATGAAGACATGCAAAGTGTTAAAATAATGGTGACAAATCATTACCCTGGTGATAACATTTTTTTCCCCAGCCTTTGTCAAGGAACCAATAGCACTCAAAAGCAAGTAATAGTAACAATTTTGCGTAAAATGTGAAAAATGAAATTAAAGCCTTCAAAATAGCCTTACTGCATAAACCCAAAAATGGACAGAAGGGCAGATTTTTCAAATTCAGCATAGGTCTACTGCAAATTTAAGTGCTTCATTAAACATGATTTCACTTTCCAAAACCATTCAAGAAACTTTTATATAAAATCTAGTTACTTGAATTTTCTTCCAAAAAAACCCTAATGCACCATCTCCCTTTTTACACTCCATACTTCTCTCATCTGGTGTTTTGCAACTGTCTCTGCTAGACCACTGAAAAGTAAGGAAAACACAAAATTGAGGTAAAAACAGTCAAAATTAACTTTGTATATTGGAGGCATTGATATGTTTCACTAAGCAGTGAGTTAACAGCAAAAGGGAAGAGAAAAACTGAAGAAGAATGAGCCTGGATCAAATTAAAATTCTGAGCCTTCAAAATAAATTAGATTTGGTTGACCAAAAACACCCAGACAAACAAACATTTAAATATTATTCTGTAACCAATCTGTCAATAACTAATGTATACATGGATGAAAGCAATACCTTTTGTGGAAGAATCTAATTAAATCACTTTGATAGTTATAACATGTATATAAAAAAGATCACCAACTGCTCCAGCATGTACAGTGAATTATTTTGCTTGAGTCACTGTTACTGCTTATCAGAAAATTTAGAACCATAACTAAGCAAGCCAATTACAACTTTACCATTTATAGATTTTTTTTTGGTTCAGTTCCAGTTTGGAATTTATGTCCTTCGCCAATATGCTATCTGCTGCCAACAATTTCTGAATAAGTAACACCGAAGAGTAAAAATATTAACGATTTGTGTTGACTGAATGTGCAGCATCATAATGAAAACGGTGCGATAAGTCAGAATATGCATTTAAAATGAAAGGTTTTACTTTAAGCCAAGTCTTAATGGGATGAGTTAAGCTAGCTCCATGTACTGCTGGAGAGCTATGGCCTGGACTCCTCAACAAGGCAGACTCTGTGAGAAAGGGAGGGACTGACACAAACTTCTTTCAAGTGAAGCTGTCCAGTAAACATTCAACATAACCTCCCTCTCTGGCAATTAATTGTGCTCTGCCCATCAAGTCATAGGAGTTCACTTCAAGCCATGACACCATTAACACCCTGAACTACAGAAGTAAAGTGATGACAGCCACCAATTTTAAAGTGGTAAGCTTGCATTGCTAAGTCACTAAGTGGAAAAGTGCAGCCTAAATAATACATTGGAAGTCACTTTGGAGAAAAGCATAGGTTACATGAACAAATGGGGCCAGCTGATAGCATAGTGATTACACTTGGTGCCTTTGGATTTGAAAGTTGCTGGTTCAAATTTCACCTCCTGCTGTAATACCCTTGAGCAAGGTATTCATCCTAACTTGCTCCGGCAAAAGTTACCCAGCTGTCCAAATGGATAAATAGCTTAACACTGTAAGTCACTTTGGAGAAAAGCAGCAGCTAAATAAATAAAAAGTAATGTTCACCAAGCTGTTATAAAAGCCGAGCTTAAGCAACATAAGACGTACTAAAAACACTCAAAACAAACCATGCAGTCTTAATACCACTACACTGATCTGCATATACCGCAACCCTGAACTATTATTATTTACAGGTTTCCAAAACTTGATGTGTACCCCTAGTGGGTTTTTCCATCCATTTTGAAATTTCACTGTTTTACTGCTGAAACATCTGGTTCACTTCATACCAGTTTAAAGTTCAACACACTGTACCATTAGGCTTGTTATGGCTTGGCTTAAAGACGTTTCACAAAGTGCCCCATTAAAAGTATACACCAAATCAGACAAAACATTAAAACCACTGACAAGTGAACAACACTGATCATCTCATTACAATGGCACCAAGCGAACAGTCAGTTCTTGAATTTGATGTGTTAGCAGGAGGAAAAATGGATAAGTGTAAGGATGTGATTGACTTTGACAAGGGCCAAATTGTGATGAATAGATGACTGGGCCAGAGCATCTCCAAAACAGCAGGTCTTGTGGGGTGTTCCCAATATGCAGTGGTTAGTACCTACCAAAAGCGGTCCAAGGAAGGACAACTGGTGAACCGGCAACAGGGTCATGGGTGCCCAAGGCACACTGATGCATGTGAGGAATGAAGGCTGGCCTGTCTGACCTGATCCCACAGAAGAGCTACTGTAGCACAGATTGCTGAAAACCTTAATGCTGACCATGATAGAAAGGTGTCAGAACACACAGTGCATCACGGCTTGCTGCGTATGAGGCTGCATATCCGCAGACCAGTCGGAGCTGGCCCCTATCCACTGCCGAAAGTGCCTGGAATGGGCATGTGAGTGTCAGAACTGAAGCATGGATCAATGGAAGAAGGTGGCCTGATTTGATGAATCAGGTTTTCTTTTAGATCACGTGGACTGCCGGGTGTGCGTGCGTCATTTACCTGGGGAAGAGATGGCAGCAGCATGCACTATGGGAAGAAGGCAAGCTGGCAGAGGAAATGTGATGCTCTGGCTAATGTTCTACTGGGAAACCCTGGGTCCTGGCATTCATGTAAATGTTACTTTGACACCCCTACCTAAAGATTGTTGCAGACCACATACACCCCTTCATGGCAACTGTATTCCCTGATGGCAGTGGTCCTACCACACTGCAAAAGTTGTTCAGGAATGGTTTGAGGAACATAAAGAGTTCAAGGTGTTCACTTGGCCTAAAATTCCCTAGATCTCAATGCGATCGAGCATCTCTGGGATGTGTCGGGAAAACAAGTCCGATCCACGGAGGCCCCGCCTCGCAACTTACAGAATTTAAAGGATCTGCTGCTAACGTCTTGGTGCCTGATACCACAGGACACTTTCAGAGGTCTTGTGGAGTCCATGCCTTGATGGGTCAGAGCTGTTTTGGTGGCACGAGGGGGACCTATACAATATTAGGCAAGTGGTTTTAATGTTTTGGCTGATCTGTATGTTCTAATAAGAGAGCTATATAAAAATGTGCACTTCAGAAGTCTATACCAAAACTGATGTGCCATAGTTATGGGCAGGTTATGGAGAGCTATATGAACTTCATACTACTTCAAAACAAATGCCGTTTAGCCATTTAAAAAGTGTCAAACGGGAAGCCCATTTTTAATCTATAGCCAAAAACAGAAGTTAAGACATTTCATAATAAATGACTGCAGAATTACTAAAGCTAAACAACTGCTTACACTTTGTATGACGAATTCACTGTCCAATAGACAAATATTCACTGGTGTAATCTGCCTCTGTCCTCCAGGGACGTTGGCTTGCATTTCCATATTATATAACAGACAGGCTATATAGGGGCCAACTCAAATTGGGCCAACAAATGTAAAAGTGCTCAAGACCAAAAAGGCCCTGGGTTTCAGGTCTACTTGTTACAGGTTAGAGGGAACACACAATAAACAGTCTCCGTTGTGAAATTTTTCTGTACTTGTCCAAGAAATTTTATGGATGCTTCAAAGGTATCCCCAAACAAACTCATGCTTTTCAACAAGTAATTGAAATCCAACTGACTGCATACACATTCTTGCAACTATAATATGTAGAATTAGTCATCTAAAATGTTCTTCATAATTTTTCTGCAGTTTTTCACTGAATCTTTACCAAAACCCTTTTGGTCCCTGTCACTTGAGACTCTGGAGCATTATGTATTGCTTTGACTGTATCTGAGCATCAGAGATGCAAATACATCATACGCCTATACAGAAAAGTTGAAAATGTATACATTGGCTGTCCTTGGGGTTATTTTACAGATTTTATTTCTTCAGCATTTTGAACTTCCTCAGGAATTTCTTTGCAACGGGCCACGGTGATCCTATCGCTATGTTTATGGTTAAAAACTACATAGCATAATGTGTTATTTTGGCCTTTGTGATGCAAATCTAGTGTTCAGATCACTGGCAATTGCAGTTACTTTACTGAAACTGTCATGGTAAGAAACACACAAATTTTACATTAACATTTTCTTTTGTTTAGGAGACACTTTTCTGCAGAGCAACTTGAACACTATTAGACTATGTATTAGTATTCCAATTGTAAAAACTTTATATTTATTTGTAAAACTAAATTTCAGCAAAAGAATCTGGCCACTACAAGGGTGATGTGAAGTAAAGGGAGGCAAAATGAATCCAGAATCGGCCATCGAGAACATAAGGGATATTAATTCATAAAATAAAAAGAACTGGCCAGCAAAATTCTCACCTTACATCCCACGTCTGAGAGCAAAAAAAAAAAAAAAAAAACTGCTGTAGTTCGGGCAAATTTCTATTTTAATTTGAATGCATTCAGATGCACAGCACTAAATCGCTGAACGTCGCAACAATAAACTGCGTGAACAGAGGCAGTGTTTCCCACGGCTAAGATTAAAGGAAACACAAACGGTATGTATGTACAGCACTAATTGTGTAATTCCGGTCTTAATTCTAAGTCACGCGGATAGTTAGCGAGTCAAAAATCACTGTAACCAAAGTTACTAACTCTGGCTGAAAAACAAAGTTTTTACTTATTCCTTCGCGGGAGCCTCACGTGAACGACGTCGAGTCGAGTCAGGGAGTAGATTTTTTAAAAGCCATATGATAAAGTAATTCATACAAATCAGGTGAAATACGTCAAAAATAAAAATTCACTTTTGCATTTTAAGATTAAGAAGGCTTCTTGAACAAAAACATGGTTGCTGAGAATGGCATGATCTAGTAACTGTTACGTGAGGACAGCGCGGGACGGACGGTGGCACGATTACTTACAATAAATACTAATATGCGATTTTTTTTTTTTTTTCCCCCCCCCGGACGAACCGGTCTGCTTTGTTATCTGGTCTACGAAATAAAACTTGGAGAAAGACAAGCCGTTGTCACCGCCTGCACAGTCAGTTCACACGGTGTTGCGTGCGTCTCAAACACAAGAGAGATAAAAACGGAAGCGATAACATTAACAAACCTCGCGGTCCTTCAGTCCGAGAAGCAGCACCTCTTCCATGAGCGTGAGGCGCGTTTCTTTCGAGTCCCCTTTGTCGTCGTCGTCCTGCTCGTCGCGGCGCCGGGACTCGTAGTCCTCGTCCCCGGAGCCCTTGTCCTTGTCGGCGGAGGCGCTGCGCGAGGCCTCGGTCCGCCTCTGCACCAGGCCCGAGCTCCTCTGGGTCAGCGAAGTCATCGTCAGCGGACGAGCCCCAGCGACGTCGACTACCTCGCTCGCTTCCTTCTTGTTCGGCTGCTGATAAACACTGTTTAAGGCGTCCGGTACATAAATGAATCCCACTCCGCTGTTTCTGGCCTCCTTCTTTCTTCGTTTCCGTTCGTAAGCCGCTCGAGACGACGACGAAGAGGGAGCCAGAACAGCTAGATTCTTCCTTTTCGCCGTTCCTCCGCTCCCTTCCCAGTCAATATGGCGGGATGGCGATGACGACAGCAGCGTATGTGGCAGCTCGAGCTTCGCACAGGTGAACGCGCGGAGCGCGCGCCCTCTAACAAGCGCGGCAAATACCGGAGAGGTCAACAAATGTTTAGTTTGAGGCACCAGGTTTAAAATATATATATGCACATTAATACAAAAATCAGTTAAAAAAAAAAAAAACACAAAAACGGGTTCTGTAGTGCTAGAAAACATTACTTTTCTACAGTATATAGTACAAAACAATATATACCTACTGACAATTTACTAGTAAATGTGATGGTCAATGAAAAAAAAAGACGTTTATGTTGCTTAGCGGTTGTTTTCGTCCTCATACATTTTACAGTTTCACCTCTTTACACAGATGGATAGTTAATTATTGAAATGCAATTATCAGGGTTAAGTAAACCTGCACCTGCAAGGGTAAAGTTTTCAAGGGTACAACAGTCCTGCTTCTGTAACTGAAATCTGCAGCCTAAGTGCAGGTACTGAGTCAGGTACTCCAGTATGGTGTTGTCAGCACATTATTATAATGTTCGTTGGCTCCTCAACTGGAAATGGAAATCTTTTCATAATTCCAAAGTCAGGTTTACCAGCATGTCACAGTCAATGAAAGTCATAGAACAGAGATGGCCTTCCATTTATTAATGGAATAGGAACATAAATAATATATTATTATATTCCTAATCCATGAATATGATAAATAACACAAATACAACTTAATACTTTCATTTAGCTAACAGTTATCAATTACCACTTGCAGTGAAGGATGGCAGTGGTCTCCCTTCACTATAAAGGGTGAAATTCCAGCATATGTTGAAGTGTCATGCCATATTATATATAGACATGATAGTTTTACAGAAAATGTATTTTAAAATATAGCTTTATATTCCCACCTTATCTATACTTAATCTATTCACATATTTATACTGGATGATGCCTCTCTAATGATCCCCTATGCAGAGACAAATGTTGATGCAGATCTAGGACTAAAACTTGAAAACCCATAGACAAGCAAGATATGGTAAATGGTTTCTTAAAATGGCAACATTCCCCATTATTTTTCCTTTATGAGGTTATTATAAAATGTACACTATTTGCAATATTTTGATCATTATTTGTGTATTTCACAATTTTTATAACAAAGCTTTATGAAATGTTAATCTACCTACAATTACTTAACCATTTATACAGGTGGGTAATTTTTTTAGTGCAGCAATTTAGGGTAAGTACCTTGCTCAAGGAAACTACAGGCAGAGGTGAGATTCAATCCTGCGACTTTTGTGTCCAAACGCAGCAGTTATAATCACTACATTACCAACTATTCTGTACATATCCCAACGTATTTTGCTTTTGTCTGCATTATAAGTACTCAGTATAGCTGTCTCTTACAGCATCTGATAAACGTTCTTGAATGTATTGCATAATTTTAATAACATTTAGTACAAGTACTTGCACTTTATAACTTCTTGAGTTGTTAGGAGGCAGAACCATTGTGCTGGATGGAGCTGAACTTGATGGATGGCTCCCTTGTGTCTGCACCTGTGCTAATTCTCCTTGTATGTAGACCACCTGCATCTAGTTAAGTGGACAATTTGGAAGAATCAAGAACAGTATGAGGTAGCTTCTCTGAGTACTGAGAGAGGATTGAAGGGCATGGTAGAGAGAAGCAGCACCCGTTATGGTGATTTGTCTGACCGTCTCTTTCACATTTGCTTGAATGATTCTGAAATGTATTTGTTTAAAGGGGGTCCATACTCACTTTATTTTCTGTTCTGCACTTAAAGCTTAGATTTCTTTAAAATACCTTTGGCTACTTCTACCCCTCAGATGGTTATGTCTGCATTTTCTGCCATTATGTGGCTATGTTACCTAAAAGATTGTACCTTTTTTGTTTTGTGGCACTGGGTTTACCAGTTTGAGTATTTTGGTGTTTTTGGATTTTTCTTGTTTTGGGGGGGAATTGAGAACATGAGATCTTACAAGAGAGAGTATGAAGGTACTGTAGATGATACCAGAATTTTCTGACTTTGATCATGTGCCCTGAAGACCAGATCATCCCAGTTGTATTCAGTTGAGTGTACAGCCCCCCCCCCCCCCCCCCCCCCCCAAAAGCACTGGGGGGGGGGGGGGCAAGATGTGTTGGCTGCAGATCCCAAGGTTCATGTAATAGTTGAAAGCTGCAATGCTACACATACAGGATACTCAAGTTTCAAAAACTATTGGGATCAGGAGTCTGTTCACAACTCCATTTGTTTGAAAAACCAGATAATATTTCACTCACTAAGCTTATGATAGAGATGTCACTCAGTTTATTCACAGGCTAGGTTTTCTAAATCTTTGTTTTTAATAAAAAAAAAAACTAAGATTCATTATCAATTTCTCCTAGGCAGGGTCACTGTGTTTTACAGCCTGTCCCAGAAACATAATGCATAATTGATAAGGTACCTGTATGTTGTAAGACTTTTAATTTGAGCCATTAAACTGAATGGCAACCAAAAACATACTATCTCCACTATAATCCATTATTAAATGCTGATTGTTGATTGACTGCAAAAGAAACTGGCCACTTTCAGTTTGCTTGACTGTATAGATATTTAAAGGTGCTATAGGTTCTGTAATCTTTAGTATAGCTATAGTAAGCTAAGAATAACTGAGTTGCACTCAAATTAAAACATTTAAAATGATGGGAGGGAGGACCCTAACCTCTCAAACTCTCCAGTGCTGATAGCAGCAGAAAACCTTGAGAAATGATGTTCTCAAATGTTCACCCAGCTGATAAGAGGAATAGCAGTGTCTGCTGTCATTTACAGGTTGGGGGTCTAGATATTGGAAATAGTGGTGGTAGCTCATACACCACCCCCTCCAACAGGGGATCCTCACCTAAATTCACCATCTCAAAATTATGATTGCCCAGTGAATTTCACCTACTTTAAATTGACTAGAGGTTCATCACCAACTGCATGGGAATAAGAAACCATCCAATACTGATTACCCCTGCATCCAACCAGGTTGCTCACAGCTGTGTGATCTGGAGGGAGGCAGAACCAATACAGTGGTTGAACTGGGAAATCTGTCTGTTTGCTCTGTGCCAGTTTTCTCTGAATTGAACAGCTGCTTCTTGTTAAGTTGACTGTTAAAGGTCAAAAGCAATATGGGCAGCTGGTGTGAAGACTGAAAAGCACAGGTATAGAGAAATGTTCCCTACTGAAGTGGTTATAAGCTTTTAGATCACTTAAGGTTTTGGTGTTTGTGCCCCCTGTTTATGTTTCTGCTTAAAGGAGTCATATCCCTAATTTCCTTTCCATTAATTAAACTAATTTTGTCTGAAATGTGTTACCTTGTCCACATTTAATGGGACAGTGTTTTGAAATTATAAAACTATGACCAAACTACATTTAGATAAAATGTGTGCAAGAAAATTAGTTGTAGGTAATGTAAAAAAAAAAAAAAAAAAAAAAAAATCATGACATTTGTTAAAACCATTAATTTAATGACACTGAAATTGTCATAAAACATTGCAGTATAAAAATTTCTTTTAAAAAAAGTGTGAAATGAAGTTCCTCAAATTAAAGTTATCAGCACTACATTTAGCCTATACTTCTCACACGAGTTTCAGCCTTTATATTTAAAAAGGCAGCTTTATAGTAACTTGCAAAATGTATAACACTTCACATTGGGGGGAAGTATCTGTAATTAAGGCTCTGCCTCCAGTGACAACATTATGTCTTACGGAATAAAAAAAAATATATAGAATGTAGAGTCAGTTGGGGAGTTGTAAGATAAATGGGCACATTTTAAGGCAAAGGTTCTTGTTGCTCAATTGCACTTTAGCTAATTAAATCAGCTACAGAGTAAATCTTGCAAACATTAAGGCTTTCCACATCTGATACATAGGAACAGTAAAGTCAAAAAAGGGAAAAAAAAAAAATCAATAAATCAACTTGCACATCCTTTGGATAACAATATGTACAATCCTTAAAATATAAGCTTTAACAGCGCGCGCACACGTCGGCTGAAGTCACTTGTCCCGAGCGGGGTGGCGGCGAGCCGGAGCCCAACCCAGCAACACAAGGCATAAGGCTGGAGGGAGAGGGGACACACCCCGGATGGGACGCCAGTCCATTACAAGGCACTCCAAGCAGGACTCGAAGCCCAGACCCGCTGTGCCACCGCACCCCCCAGCTTTAACAGCTCTGCACCTAAATGTTAAGACCAGCTTTGCATCCTCCTAAAATATTTGTGACATTTGAGCTCATGCCAGTAAAATATCTGCTGAAAGGGAAAGTTAATTGCTGTTATCAACTCGGTAGCACCTGTAATACAAGCACATAAATTTGTAATATTTGACCGAGAACTAGCTAATTGGTAATTCACAGAACTGTACTATATGTTACATATTAAAAATAGGTTTTAGCTATATTTAAATTGTAGACCATTTGTAATCGATTTTAACTTAACATTCCTTTGTGTTTAAGGCATTCCCTTCCCACCATCACACAGTTTAAGGGATAAATTCTGAAACCCCATAAACCATACCAGTACTTAGAGTAGTGACAGTGCTACCTGTAATCTCTTTGAAAAGTATGCCTAAATGGTCTCCAAAAGAAATGGCTTTTATTAAAGTTAAGACATGTAATGAGCAGTGGTATCTTCCAAAAACAGAAGTGTCCCCTGCGCAAAACAAGTGCACTTTAAGATATTTCACTTGATCCCTCCTTCTCAAATTTGTCCTTTGTGTTGTTACATTTTAAAAAAAAAAAAAAAAAAAAAAAACTAACTTATTTTATTTTGAATATTTCCACTTAAGACATTTAAGATTTCCCCACTGTGACAGGGACTGATCCACAAACTGGGGAATTTAAAGTGCTCCAGCTGTGATATAAATACTGATGTGACCATTACCCTAATAATTGCCTCAGCCCACACAGCTAAATGCTACACCACTGGACCTGTAATGCAAAAAAGTTGGAAAGGCAATACAATTTAATAAGTTAATGGAATGCACAATCTGGGGAAAGAGCCCCAGGCTGTATACATAGTACTATAAGAGACATAAAAACACCGAAATGTAAGGTCCAGGAAAGCACATCACTGGTAGTCTGTGTCCTCGTCATCCCTGCTGGCCAACTGGCCCAAGTCCATCTGACTGTCACCAATGCTAATGGGGATGGCAGGCCTGAAAGACCACACACGAGCGGCTGCAAACGGGAAGGAGGATGACAGGCGAACAGAGGATCGAGCAAACACCAGTGGGCTCTCGAGGCTGGGATCTGCCTGGGATACCTGGCGGTCCACCTCCGTGCGGAGCTCCTGCACCTCTCGCACCAGGGCGGCCACTTTGTTCAGCATTGCCACATCTCCACCACCCAAAATTTGAACCTCGGGGATCCAGCGCAGGTAGCGCTGTGTCCACAGGCGGACAGCGGGCCAATCCAGGCACGGCAGGAGCAGGCCGTGGTAATCTAGTGGTTTACGCTGCCAGACGGAATAGAACTCCCGCACGCAGGCTTGGACCGAGTCCGGAAGCTGCATCCAGCGACTGATTCTCTTTACCCGCAGCATCTTCTTCAGGTTGTCCGTCTCTTCCTTAAAGAAACCCCTCCTTGACGGTGTGCTGGGCAGGGACAGCTGCCTTGTGTACTGGATAGAGGAGCAAAAAAAAAAAAAAGTATTTCATGCTAAAACTAAACAATGTGTAGAGACATACTTAAAACAGCACACACAATTATTTCCTTATTTTACACAGTGCCAAAACCCCCACAAATCCTTCCACACAGAATTATTTTCGAGCCTGTTGTACCTTTGGCCGTTGAGCTTTCCGCAGTGCTTTCTCTTGCTTGGACTTTGCTTTGTACAGCGGGTTAATGAAGAAACCCTGAGCTTTGCAGTCAAACTGCAGGGACCATTGCCACACCGGGGGAATGTTCAGTGTACCTGTGTCTAGCTCTGCCTGCCGTGGGAATATGGATTGGATTGGGACATGCAAAGAGAAACAGTCATACAGCACAATGAAGATGCATTTGTAAATGGTGTCAGGACTTAAACGCTTATTTAGCAGATGCTTTTCTCCAAAGTGACACACAACTCTGGCGTTACGATGAAACCGGTATCGCTAGCTCACATTTAGTTTAAAATATTTCATAAATCAATTACACTGCATGAGTAGGCAATACAAGAACATGCGACTTTTACTTAAAATGACCAATTTTTTGTTTTGTTTTTGGGGATGCGGTGGTACAGCGAGTTTGGCCGGAGTCTGCTCTCTGGTGGGTCTGAGGTTCGAGTCCTACTTGGGGCACCTTGCGGAGGACTGCTGTCCCGTCCAGGGTGCGTCTCCTCCCCCCTCAGCCTTGCGGCTTGTGTTGCCGGGTTAGGCTCCGGTTTGCCGCGACCCCGATCGGGACAAGCGGTTTCAGACTGCGTGTGTTTTGTTTTTGCTGCCCATAGATGTTTTATTCTCAGACTGCAACTCTAGAAACTCAGTCTGGGTAACACTGCTAGCTGACACCTACCTCAAATTAATTACAAGATTTCTTATGAGACAATCTCCTAAAGACGCATTTCATATCAGATGTGAGGCTCAGCCTCATAGCCCTGCCTTCCGATAAGTTGCTCAGAGAAACGTCAATACTAACGACAAATTTCCACTACGATTCCAAATTTTCCATCATCTCCCTACTGCCAGATCCCCGTGTCCAAATAAGTACAACCGGACTAAAGAGTGAAGCAACTGCATCTACAAGCTGCAGCAGCTATGGTTGCGCATACCTTCATGATGGTGGCTCTTTGGTGGGGTGTGCTGAAAAGGAAGGTGCTGAAGACTGCCACGTTGATGCTATCAGAGAGGACAGTCAGGTAAGTTTCAGAGAACTGGAACGCAGGGCTATGTTGTTGGAGGAGCTGCCACACGCATTCCAGGAAGAGCAGGAACACAGGAGATTGCAGCTGGAGCAACAGGGAGTAATAGAAGAGCACAGAGACATATTCAGCAAGTAACATGGCCTCAGATTCCACATTTACAAAGCATTATATAGCAATACATTCCCCGCCGTCTTTTCATTTATGTCAAGGTCTGTTGTTAAGTACGTGGAACATCTGCTCGCTGGTAACTGTACGGAAATCTTGGCTCACTACATGCTGCAAAGTTACGGTACCATCATCTAGTTTAAAAATTTTTAAAACTCAATTTTATCTTGTTTTATGTCAATCTCAGAAAATTACACGTGCTTGTAAAGCGTATTCCCAGTTAAATTATAAGCAAATACACGTTATAAAAAGTCCAACATCTAACAAACGGGACTGCAAATGGCGTAGCGATTAGAGCCGCCACCTTGCACTCAAATCACCCAGGTTCGAATTGCACCTCCTTCTGTATTACCCTTGAGCAAGGCACCTACCCTCAATTTATGCGTGAAAATACATTCATGGCCCAAGATGCACCCATTTGAGTTATCGGAATTTAACCCGAAAACACATATCTTTGGACTGCAGTGGGAAACCCACGCAAACTCGGGCAGAACACGCAGACTCCACACAGACTGACCAGGGATCGAATCCATTTCGAACTGCACACTCCAGGCACTTGGTGACACCGTGTAGACTGACTTGGAAAGTATAAATTCATGTGCATTTTCGTAGAACTGTTTAGCTTTTTGTATGTCAGTGTTAAATGTACAGCACACAACTGCGTAAGAACTGAACGAATACAGACAGCTACACATTATTATAAAAGTAGTTAACAATATACAAGGGCACAGGAATTGCGATATTGTGCTAGGATAACTAGTTTTAATTATTGAAGTAACTGGGTCCAGTTTAGTAGAATATCATGATATTTTTGCATAAATGGGTATCAACCTTGGTTCTCAAGAATACGTAATTATCACTGAAACTAATGTTAATTATGTCCGGTTATGAGGGTTCACCTTACAAATGGTTTTTCAGGAACACATTACCTCCGAAAGGTGGGGAATTGTAAATAGCTTAACGATGCAAGTTGTTTTGGAGAAAAGTGCGAGTTAATAAATTCAAAAACGACATGCAGGTGGACGTACCTCCTTGTCTCTCTGGTGTAAGAGATTAGAGCGCTCCAAGAAGTTGTGACCTCCCGCAACCCACTCTTTCTGCACCAGACTCTGGAAGCCCACGAGGGTTCTGTAGTAGGGGTCCAGCATCAGCTGAACGAGGCTGGAAATCACACAGCAGAGATCCGAGCCTCCCTCCTCTGGAACGTGGTCACCGAGCCCGGAGGGAGCAGTTACCACACTGCAGCCGTCATAACCAAAACTACCAGTCGTATACAATTTTTAAACTAAAGTAAGGCTGTAAAATGCATTGCGTGTAAGACTAAGCTTGATTACATACTGGACATACATGTATACATACAGGTTCATGTGTTTTCACTCACCTATAAGCAGAATATTTGTATTCTCTCTTTCCAAAGATTCAACTACCTCAACAGCTTTATGAAGACACTGTCTGCAAGAAATAAACCAAAAGCAATACCATTTTAACATCCAAAACAGGACGGTATTATCCTGTGCGTACTTAATTGTGTTACAATGAAATTTAATTGACGTACTGGGGAAACGGTTAGCTGCACACCCGACATGGCGTGCGATTAAAGAAGAATAACTTATGGAAATAGATTTATAGTTGGGGCAGAGTTACCTGATAGAATTTAGTCTTTCGGACTATGCATGGTGTCGTCACTGCATATTACAGGTCTAATTTGTGTTTCCGCGTGTCCTGAAGCAGACGGGTCCAGTGATACTTTTGGTTCATATTTTAATGTTTTATAATATGCCCTACTGCAACTTGAATTACCTGGTCTCCATACCCATGATAAAGCTGTAGCATTTTCAACACAGCCTGATGCATTTTTAAGTTTAATAAGTGTCCCTGCTAAATTTTCTTTTTCAACATTTTGTCTCACTTGGAACCGCATCTGGCGGGAGATCTCCTGCTCCATTAATGAAGCACCGCTCCTATGTAATACACCTTCAAGTACTACTCTAGCCATCCCAGCATCATGTTACCATTCAATCCTAGGAATTTATTTGCACTTATTTATTTCCCTCCACGGCCATTTCCAATACACACCGTGTAGTAATATGTACCCACACCGTTTCATCCAAGGTAACTTACAATGGTAGATGTACTATATACAATGAGTCACTCAACTATGGAAAAGAGAAACACACTACGGGTGATTTTTAGAGTCATCAATTCACTTGAAAGCTTATCTTCGGACTGCGAGAGGAAACCATTGCAGGTTCCACGCAGACTGAGCAGGGGTAGCTCAGTTGCGATTGAATAAATTATTAATTTATGCTAATTTAGAACCTAAAGTATGAAATGGTAAGTGTCTCTTTGAATAAAGGCATTGGTCAGGCAAAACTAAGTTTGGCAACCTACTTCCACAAGAACTAAAAATCATGCCAAAAAAGAATTAATTGCTGAAGCTGACCTGATAATACTGAGCCACCTGGAGGTTTCAAGTGTAGAGAACCATTTGACATCAGACATCCAAAACTCAGCAATACTGTCTAAAAAAAAATTAAGACAAGTATTAAAAATGAAAGAGTATAATTTAAGAATTTTGATATTTATCAAATCACAGTTTTCCCAGGTGGTACGTAACCACATTATATATGATTGCATTCTACATAATGTTCAGCCATACACTGGTTACATAAAATTAACTCAAATGACTGCTGGCAATTATAAAATACACAAACAGTAAAATATAGTTAAGTCAAAGATAACAAAAATAGGGCCATTTGTGCAACAAATCAACAATTACTTGGGTAAATGATATATCAAGGAAATGTACACCAAGTAACACCGAAGGACATCCGATAAACACGTGGTCTGTCAACTCACCAATTAGGAAATTTTGTTTGAACTTGTTGTAGGACTGCTGGATATCCTGAATGTTTGGAAGTGCATCAGAGAGGTCCACCGTTTTCACAGAGTACAAGTGGTTCTGAGCCACAGCATTCAGCATACTGCAAAGGAGACCATTTAGCAAAAGGGCTTATTTTCACTCGTGACAAAGCAAAATGAACGGATTTTTATAGTTATTCATGTAACTTACATGAATAACTATAAAAATTAAAGACAAACTAAAATTACTGTCCATTCATTGTTATGACTGATTAATATTGAACAGATTTTATTTATTTATTTATTTATTTATTTTTTTTTAATTTTGAAAGTTGTAACTGACATTTTCATAGAAAAAATACAAACATGCCCATATATTGACATGGACATCTTCACATTCTCTGCCACTCAATAATAGAGGAAGCTCTGTAATGAATTTATTTCAGGAAATTTGTCCTTAGAAAATATTCAGACTTTCAAACACATGCCAATTCACAACAGTTATGCAATATCAACATAACATGACTTTATGGAATAAGTCTCTGAATTTGCATGGACTTTCACTTTATTTTAAAGACGACTGTTCAATTTTATTGAAATACATAAAAGTGATTTGTGTTTTCACTGCTAAAAATAGTGTGTGTGGACAATAAAGAGGGACAACCAAACACCCCTAAAAAAAAAAAAAAAAAAAAAAAAAAAAAAAAAAAATTTAAATGGTAATTAAAAACCCTTTTCACCTCTCCACGTAAGCCTTCTGCACCTTGGAAGTACTTTCTTCTTGAGCAATGGGTAAAGCTGCCGTTTTAAACAGAGCACAGCCACTATGGTGCGACCAACACCAAATCTAAAAGAAAAACAAAATTTTCACCACAAAATTCCACAAAGCGCCCTTACACAAACTTCATTTCTTCTCTTGGCATCCGTACAACGAACATATTTGGAAACAGAAATCACAATAAAACTTCAGAATGTGTAAATAATAAAATCGGGTAACGTGTTTATTGAGAGTGCTCCAGGACATAAAACATTAATATCTTAAGACAAATTTATGATACCATACAGAGGGCTTAATACTTACAGGTACCCCTCTTCCCTGATACTTTTGCAAGTCCTCATTTTCAACACTGGTTGGAGTAAAGAAAAACTGCGGTAACCTTTGGAGTAAAAGACAAGTCGTGAAAACTCACAGCATCAGTCAAGAGTTATTGTACTTTATTTCTTTAAAATATGTACCTTAAAAAAAAAAAAAAAAAAAAAAATTGTACAAAGGTGATCAGGATTAGACCATCCTGAGTTTTATGCACCTATTCCTGCGATGAACATCAGTGCATAAAGTGGAAAGAAACAAACTAGGTTTACTTAAGAATCACATTTCTGCAAGTCTCTCTCCTTCTCCTAATGTAATGTACAAAATTGTATTTTCTCTGAGATGTGCGTCACTTTGGAGAAAGGCATTCGCTAAATGAATAAATGTAAATGTATGTAATGTAAAATCATAACATAAAATTACTTAAAGTTTGCTGATTTACTGAGTATGAAAACTTGCATACATTTCCCGACTGGCTGATGTTCAATGACATATCTCAAAGTTGTCTGTTCGAATCCCAGAAGGGTACCCTGATACTGAATTAAAAGCAAAAGACAGCTGCATAAAACAGCAAAATTGCTACTTGATAAAACCAGCTGATAGACTACATGAACAATAAATGGAAATATGGAAATCTTTATTGTAACCTTACTGCAACCTTTCCAGAACACACAATTTATGAAAGAGCATTACAGTACATAAAACAAAGCATGTTGTATATTTTTGGTAGAGTGTACCTTTGAGCAATCTGGAAATCCTTATTGTCTTCCACCAATTTACAGCTGCCTTTGGTCCGCCTCATTTCTGCAGCCCAGTCTTCAGCGGTCTCAAACATCAGAGTTTTCTGTTTCCTTTGGACTTCTACAATGACATGAATAACCAATATTACTTTCCATTATTGTTATTTTCTTGATCTACTGAACATACATTTACCGTTAGCATTTGTCTTTTTGTGAGGGGGTGCGGTGGTGTAGCGGGTTTGACCAGGTCTGACCGGGTCCTCCTCTCTGGTGGGCCTGGGGTTCGAGTCCCCCTTGGAGTGCCTCCCCCTCCAGCCTTATGCCCTGTGTTGCCGGGTTAGGCTCCGGTTCACCGCAACCCCACTTGGGACAAGTGGTTTCAGTCAGTGTGTGTGTGATTTGTCTCGTTTTAAAAAGGTTGCTTTACTAAGAATTTATACACATTTATTGCAAATACCTTTACAGTTCTTCATCACTATCATTAATTGCTTATCCAAGTCAGGGTCACGGTAGTCCGGAGCCTAGTAGTACGATTGTAAAGTTACATGGACAGAAAAATCAATTTACATGACATGTGCAAGAGTTATACGGTTCTAGCATGAGTTATCTTTTTAATAACGGGTAGCATGGTGGCACAGCGGGAAGCACTGCTGTCTCACAGCACCTGGGTGGTGCGAGACGACATGGGTTCGATCCCCACTCAGTCTGTGTGTAGTTTGCATGTCTTCCCCATCTCTGCATGGGTTTCCTCTGGGTGCTCTGGTTTCCTCCCAGAGTCCAAGGACATGCTGTTCAGATTCCCCCATAGTATGTCAGTGACACAGGGAGAGTGTGTTCTACTGATATATGGATGAGTGACCCAGTGTAAGCAGTGTAAGTCACCACGGTGAATAAGGTGTTTGGGCTCATAACACTACATAGAGTTCACTGGAAGTCGCTTTGGAGAAAAGTGTCTGCTACATAAATAAATGTAACAAATTATCAAAAAGCCTCAGTCTGTTAGTCAATTGTACAGAATTACAATTGCTATTCAGCAAGCTCCACAGTAAAACACAGCCCAATGCGGTAACCCATCTGTACTGGTAATAATGTAACAGGAGTCACTGAGTGGCTGTATGTTAAATAACACAGCTAATCAATTCCAGAAGGCGTGTAACTAGGAACTATGCAAAGGATTCAACTGAGAATCTTTATTTCTTTTGCACAATACATGTTAATCTAATTATATAACATTAATATTTTCTTTTGCTGTAAAATATACTACCTTTAACAAATAACAATGTATGGGTGGCACAGACAATAGCAGGTCACTCTCTAGTGTATCTTTATATGAGGATATCAGTCTCCCAGGGTCTTGTACCTGGCACTGGCGCAGCCTTCTCACCATAGGAAAAGGCAAAAATACACTTCAGTGACTTTGGGTCGAGAATATGGTGAATGATGCCCTGGAAAATCTGCAAAGACAGAGATACTTAGACAAATATTGAGGGTTTTACCAGTCAAGAAAACAAAGACGTAAATGTCTTCTGCAATAAAAATTTGCTACGGCCTTTCTAGACACCACACCTTTTTCCGAACCTCCTCCTTCACACAGAGCAGCGAAAAATGAAACACCCGTAGGTCTTTGCAGTGAATAATGATCTTGGAGGGGTATTTGTTCTTCACCTGGCTGCTGGTTATCAGCTTCTTTTTTTCATCATAGTCTAATTGGGGAATAAGACATTTTCAGTTTACATGGAACTGCAACGCATTTCTGTTTAAAGCTATGAAAACGGGAGCTTTCATATGAAATAAAACCAGCTTGGAGCAGTCAGCTCCGAAAAACGTCAAACGAAATTAGGCGACTTAATCCTTACCTCCATAGATCTGATCGACACAGGCGAGAGGAATATCATTTTCGCCATATAGCTTATTTTTGAACAGCTGAACCTGAAAAGCATACCCCAAAAGAAATCATCAAAAAGTCCATTTGTGCTGATCATGACATCAATCTGCTGAGATAACGGAGAGAAGGAAAGTAAACATGGACTAAATTCCAAATAAAAATTCAAATTAACGCAGAATGATTATTCATTATTTAGAACTACATGAAAATTTGTTTTAATCTGCTTTGGTCAGCCTAGTCCAGCCACAAAAATGTTAGAAATATCCTTCCTTCTCACGATTTTATGTCCAACTTTTGACTTCATACATTTGGCAAAGGGCAACAGCGCACACTAACTGAACACACACACACAAAAAAAAAAAAAGATACCCAACACATTTGTTGTCCCTTGTTGTCTGAATTCAAACAAATTCTGTATTGTAAGACTATATATACACAGTTACAAAACCATTACCATGCCCCTCTTAAAACACATTTTACCAGTCAATATTAGTATTTAACAGTTTGTTACCAGCGATATATATGTAAAAATGTTTTTCTTCTGAAATCACTGCAGATTCTCATGTGATGGACAGTTAGAATAATCACGGGAGGAAAGAAAAAAGAAAAGAAAAAAGAAAAAACGCTGAACACAGCAGAGTTCCTCCAGCAGTGCCTAGACAAAAGTGCATGATAAAAGGCGGTGAAAGAACAGCAAGTGACCGCTTCCTCATTTCAGACTATTTTCAGAAGTGCAGCAGCTCGCTGAGGGCCTCTGCGCGCAACTGTTACTTCGTACAGAGCGCCCCTCACCGTGTCCTCGGAGTGGACCGCGTCACTGACAAATGAGACGCGGAAGTTGGTGAGGAAAAGCGTCCCGAAGACACTGCACTCCGACTCATCGTCCTGGGTGCACCTGAGGATGCGTTTGGCGCTGCAGAACACAACCTCACCTGGAGAAGAAGAAAGGGTGTGAGAAACGCAGCTTCCTATTTGGTCGAGGTTCCACAAGGGTGACAAATGAAAAGATTAACTCCCAATAAAACCCTTCATAAAATACTTTCTATGTGAGGAAACCACAATGAATCAGCAGTACATTTCAAAACCCTGTCGTCCCTAACTTTATTATAACTGAGTAGGTGCCAATCAGCACTATTTTAACCCATATTCACTTTTAAAAAGCTTAGCAAAAACTGCAAAAGGAGAGAATTTCTTCTTTACAAGCTGCTGGTATAAAGCTGTTCTCAAGACTGTATAGACCTAGACATAAAATTTAAAAAAAAGAAAATACAGAAGAGATCTCATTCATAGTACCTGGCAAAAATTCTGGACTTTTTTCTTGCAGACTGCCTTCTGGTTCTGGTTCAATTTCCTAAAATTAGGAAAAAATTACTTTTTTAAAAAAAAAAAAAAAAAACATCTTTAAAATGAAGTTCAACTGAACATTTTTATTAGAGGGAAAAAAAAAGTTTCCATAACTTAGCATGTATTCCAACATTCTGTTACAAATATATTTTAAATCCATTAAAATAAATTAATAGTGGAATACTCGATCAACAACACAGTCAACAGCTACTAATCTTATGGCAAGGTTATGACAGTATGGTGGCTATCCCGGAAATACAGGGTACACCTTACGTGGGACACCAGTCCATCACAGAGTAGCCACAGAGACTTAAGACACTACAGACTTGTATCCAAATATTTTAAATAACCTCAGCTGTAAGTAAATCTAGGGACATCTCTGTTAAACTTTTATTGTGTACATAAATTTGAAAGTGGCCCGAAGCTGATGAACACGAACGTGGAACTGGGCAACGGCACTAAATGAAAGGTAGTGGAGATGAGCCGCACCCCCCAATTCTGAAAGTTTTAATTTTAATGTAATCTGACGTTATTTAAAATAACATCTTGGCATCGGTTGGAGGTTGGAATCATGGCTGGTTGTACAATTTCACCACTGGCTTTCACAATGGCAATGGAAGCTATTACAAGAGCTTCCAAAATGGGTTGTTGGCGGTGAGAGGCTCCGGGACGGGACGCGCCTACCCCCTATTAGAGCATTCATGGATGATATGATGACAGTTACGGCTACGGCTCCTTGTACTCATTTGTTGAGTAAGCTCAACGATAACTTGAAGCGGGCTAAGTTGAAGGTCAAGCCGAGTAAATCGAGGAGTCTCTCGATCACTGGTGGCAAGGTGGTGCAAAAATTTTGTATTAACGAGGAGGCAATTCCATCCATTCTAGAAAAGCCCGTTAAGAGCCTGAGCAGGCGGTATAATTCTATGTTAAGTAATAAGGAGCAGGTTGTAGCACTAAGGGAGGTGGTTGTGGAAGGTATCAAGAGCATTGATGCATCCCTCCTCCCTAGGAAAAGTCATAGCGTGTACAGTTCGGGCTGTTGCCACGTATTAAGTGGCCACTTACGGTAGATGAGTTTTCTGTCTGGGAGGTTGAGAAGCTCAAATGGGTTATTAGTATGGCAGTAAGAAGGTGGCTGGGAGTGCCATGCTGTTTAAGTAGTGTAGCATTATATGGTAAGGGCGTGCTGGAGCTGCCAGTAACAAGTTTTGGTTGAGAAGTATAAGTGTGCAGGCAGAAGTGGGTTTGGAGCTGACTCTAGTGGGTTTGTGAAAAAAGTGGTGCTGTCGGTGAGGACGGGTAGTGGGTTGCACCCCAGAGATGCGGTCCAGAGCGCGAAAGGGGTGCTGCGGCCGACGGAGATGGTTGGGCACGTGCGGAGAGGGAAGGCGGCGTTTGGCTCTGGCCGCGTGCGGTGGTTGCGGAGCGCTGCCCCGGAAGCAGGCAAACGGTGGCTGGTTGTTGAGCAGGTCCGGGAGCGGGAAGAGGAGCCGAGGCGTGCGAAGGCAGTCGCGTTAGTCAAGCAGGGTCAGTGGGTGAACTGGGAAGGCGTGGAGAAGAGGACGCTACGCTGGCAAGATGTATGGACTGTGGAAATGAGTCGCATTAAGTTCATTGTTGGAGCGACTGATGACGTGCTGGCAGGTAGCGATGGTTGTTGTAAGAGGTGAGGCGATGCTGAGACACATTTTGTCAGGGTGTAAGATTAGCTTGGCGCAGGGGTGCTATACTTGGTGCCATAATCGAGATCTTAGATGTCTAGCAGGTATTTTTGAAAGCAAGCAGCAAGTGGTGAATTCTTTGCCTGTTTGCAGTATAGACAGATCAAGTGGATTTGTGTGGGCAGGAGAGAGTAACGCTATGCAAGAGCAGACATGCCTTGGTAGGTGGGGTAACGCATGGGACTGGGAGCTGCTGGCTGATGTGGGCAAACACCTCCAGGTACTGCAGGTCATTGCGGTTACTTGATTTACTTCATCGCGTCCAGACATGACGTTGCACTCGGAGCGTGAGCGGATTGCGTACTTTGTAGAGTTAACGGTGCCGTTCGAGGATGCCGATGGGGAGGCGTATGAGCGGAAATTGTTGAAATATGCAGATCTGATGACACAGGCAAGAGATTGGGGGTGTCAGGAGACCAGTAGAGGTTAGGGTTAGGGGTTCGTTGCTAAATCAGCTGTGTCGTTGGGGAATTTGATGTTAGAGGTCACATGTTAAGGGTGGCAGTGAAGGAGCTGTCAGACTGCTGAGAAGGCAAGTCAGTGGCTATGGATGAGAAGAAAGCAGGGTAGTTGAGGTTGCAGGTAGGAAGGTGGTGATAAAATCAGTGCAGGGGGTGAGTAACAGGAGGTGAGTAACAGGAGGCAGCTGGTGGTAATTAAGGAGGTGTGGCCTTGTTAATTAGGTTAGTTTAAGCCTGTGGCATGGTGCACTTTTAGGTTTTTTTTCTTTTCTTTCTTGCTTGTAGGTATGGATGCAATCCATAATAGTTTGAGTTTGTGAAGGTGGTGTATTTGCAGGTATGCATGGAACTGTGATTTAACTGGGGTAGTTGAATGTGTTGTGTAGTGTTGCAATATTTGTTGAGGGTGAAAGGCATCTAATATGTGTGGAGAGGAATGGGTCTAGGATGCCAGAGTGCACTGTTGAACCTTCCAAAAGTGGCACGGGCCTAATTCAGTGAAACGCTGACAAAGAGAGGTGCCTACTTGACAATATCAACGATATACAAATGTTGGTACTGTGGTTGTGTTGGTTAGGGAGGGAAGTTAAGCTTCTTGATCCTGAGTCATGGAGATGTTTGCTGGATGTTCTCTGTGGCTTCATGGTGAGGTTGGTTGGACTGGGTCCTTGTTACACCCCATGCAAATATTACGATAGCTGTATACATTTTGTCCTATGGGTCTAAAATGAATAGTAAGTGTTACACTGTAGTAATAGATTTGTAGTGTATTGTTGAGTGTTCCAGAATATAAAAGGCAGTATTTCCTTAAATAATTCTAACTTATCTTAAGCAGTCCTTAATGGCCAATGAAATGAAAAGTAACTTCACAAAATATTGCGCAAGCATAAGTGAATGTGGAAAAACCTACAATTTAATCTGCTTTGCTCTCACAAAATCTATGCTGAAAATTAACCTTAATCATAACCCACAAAAAAACAATTCAAGCCTCTTTGCAAAGCAAAAATATACCATAAGCACAAAGTAGTTGCTTGAAACTTAAAACATCTCAGGGTGAAGTTTGTCTGCATCGCCAGGTTTATCAGGCATGTTTCACAACCAGCTGTACACTCTGCCACTTTATCTTGATAATTTACTGGTTTTAATAGAGGAAGTGAAGTCTTTGCAGAGCAAAGTACTCTGCATGCAGCTCAGAATAAATATTAAGCCATACTATTAATTGCTCTGTACAATGTCCTGTTAAATTCAATATCAACGTCATGAGTGGCGTCATGGAGGCAATTATAGTAAACTGTAGCACCAGAAAAATGTATCTTCAGTCATGCCAATAATGTTAATACCTAAAGATTTTTTTTTTGAAGTACAAAAGATGACAATATAGCTAACAAACACCATGTAATGCGTGAATGGTGGTGAAGCTTCATATTGCATATATTCCTATAATTTGCAAGAACTGTAAGGCCACAAAATGTCTTGTTCATATTCAGTGTCATGCTGAGTGCAAATAATTATAAAGTTATACATGTTGCATTTTTATTGCAGTCAAGGCAATGTTGCAATTACTTCAATGCCATAAATATGTCACAGCTTGCCTGCTAATGCTCTAAATAGCAAATGTGAAGTTGAAGGTTTCGCTATTACAGGACAGGGCTCAGTTTTGGATTGAACACGACTGCTGGACTTCTCTTATTACAATTTATGTAGCTGATACTTTTTGTTCAAGGTCACTTGCAAAGTAAACAATGATTTACCAATTTATGCCACGGAGCATTCTGACAGTATCAGTTCAGGGTAAAAACTTGATCACAAACTACTACAAATGTTAGATACCAAGTGGGATTTTTTCAGATTACAAAGTTACAGTACTTTAACCATTATGCCACCTGGCGGCCAGTGTGAAAAGTCAGCGGTAAATGAAAGACTATTTGCACACACAGTAGCTAGAGATCAAAGGGCTACAACGTGTCTATTGCAGGAATAGCCGGCAATGCCTGCAGCGGCTCAAAAAAACACGAAAGAAAAGGAAAATCAAATGAGATTGAGGACAAAATAAACTTCTTCTGCTCTTCCGGCAGCCAGCTGCGCGGCGATAGCGTGCAAAAGCTGTTCGTTTTAAATACGGAACACGTCCTTCAACCGACACACACACAGCTGTGCGAACAGGCAATTATGTAAAACGACTGGTTAGGCTGCAGTAGTGTTTTCGTTTACAAATGTTTGCAGTTAAAATTTGAAAAAGCGGTAAAACGACACCGTGGAAAAACTGGTCACCTGAGCAGGTGTAGAGCGCGCGCGCGCCCGCCCACACACACAGCAGCCAGGCTGCACTCGACATTTCATTACATCTCCATGGTTTAATTACACAGCTTCAATACAACGGCCTTAACTCCCCAAGGATTTGTGGGGAAATTATTATTTTTTTTAAAATGTGAGTCTGTTTGCTTTACACACAGAACTACTATTCTACTGACATTCGAACCCGCGGTCACCTGCAGATCAGGCTGTCAAATACGAACTTGGACATGTCAACACTGACGGACTGGCTATCTTTTGAACTGACGAAGTGAAAAGATAGCATATATTATACAAAGAATGACTATTTAAAAAAAAAAAAAAGTGATATACACACCACCCCCCCCCCCCGAAAAGAAGCGCGAGTCACTCGCACACATTATGATTAGTATTATTAGTGACCAATTCAAAGTACACGATACCTCCGGCGTCACATAGGAAACAAACGAGGGCTTCGCACTCTTCCCTCCGCCGCTCCCCAAAGAAAACATCGCTCCTCCAGGGGACGGTGACCCTGCGCTCAGCCGCAGGTCCGCACCGAACTTGTGAACCTGCGCTGAAGGACGGCCAGCGACTCTTCCGCGAACTGCACGCTCGCTCTTCACCCACCTCCCCTGACCGCCACATTCACGGCCACGTCCAGCGCAGGCGGGACATTTCATTGGGTCAACGACTTGTCAATCATTCCTTGATCGTCCACGCCCTTATCCTTAACTTCCCCTTTTTCAGGTAGATAAGACGAATAAACAGGAAGCGGCCTTAGTTATGTACTTATCTGTGAACGTGAGAGCGGCAAATTGGTTCGAAAACTGTTTTTATATTATGCATGCCATAAAAAATGACTCTATAAATGAATATAAGGCAGCTTACAGTGTTATGGTTACAGGTGTTGCCTTTCAGCCCCAACTCCAACCGTAGTACCTAAACTTGTAAGGTACTTACCTAATTGCTCCAGTAAAATTAACCAGCTGTATAGAAAATAGTTGTAGGTAACTTAACAGTGTAAGTCTCTTTGGAGAGGAGTTGTCACCAAAATTGTCAAACCATTATTTGTTATATAGGTTCATATATTGATTTTACACTTCATTTTGTTATGGCAAATTCTTTAATATATATTATTATTATATGTGCTTGTATAGTGCTGATTTGTAAGAAAAGCTCATTGAATTGACAATACTTAAAGTTTAAAAAGTAGTTGCCGGTTAAATTGTTACTAACAAATACTGCAAAATAATCAGTTTCCACATTGGAAATACAGCTTAAGTTACATTGTGAACTGAAGGGAAAAAGAGTATGAATGCTGCCTCCACAGAGATGCACTGTGCTTGCTTAAATTGACAAAGGTTCTGTATAATTATCATTTAACTTGCGGTATACTACAAAACTTTTCTATGAAGAAATTCATCATAATGCCTTGTTCATGTAATTGTCTTTCAGTCTAAGGTCAGTTCTTAAATTCATTCCAAGAGCAGTGTGTCTGGGTTGACAAACGGGTAGTAACTGCAAAAAAAGAAAAATTGGTAAAGGGTTCAGCCAACCCCACTTTCACCTAATTTAATGATTCTTTACAATTTGAACAGCCTGAAATCCTGTAAATGTGCAAATTACCTAGTTGAGCTGGACATGCATGCTCTATCATGAAAACCATTTGGTTTTGGAGAACTGAGGTAAGGCTGTTTCACTGTACTCATCTCACAGGCAGTTCAATAAAAGTACACCAACTGATGGGTCACTTGGACTCAGCCTTACAGTACTGCAGTTGAGAAATTCTGCCGTGTGACATGCACTCAGATAAGGTGAATTTTTTTTGAAGCAATGCCATATATATAGCAGGTTGTTTCACTCAAACCTGAAATAAAAACAAAACCCTACTATGGAAGATGCCAGTCCCATGAATCAAGTTTGGTCTTTTTGCATAAGCAGCAAATAATTATAGCCATTTCACTACTAGGCCATAGTAATATAACCTAAGAGGTTGTTTTTATTAGTGCATCAAAGCAGTAGTTTCTCCATTATCTTAAAGTATTGGTAAAGCAGGAACATTCACCACATTTAAAAAAATAAATGCATATCCACCATTGTTAACCACAAATATTCTAAAGCAACATATACAATGCATAAATGCTGATGTGCAAATAATTATACAGTTCACTCCAGGTGCATGCACCAAAAAAGTTTTTGTTAGTTTTTAATTGTATGGTAATTCATTAGTACACTTTCACACTGACAGACAGGCAAAGGAGAATGGATCACCAAAAAAAAAAAAATTGCAATTACACATTAAGGTGGCATGCAACTGCCACAAGCTCACAATTACTTCAGATTTAGATACGAGAGAGCATTTAAAATAAGGCCAAAAGCTATGCATGTCTTGTGAATTAACCCGTTAATAAAATACAAATTTTAAAAGCAGCAAATGAAGAGGGCAAGGACATGCAGGATATTTTTTAAATCACAAATGATTTAAAGGATACATAAATTACTGAATAAACATTAACACAAACTTCAGAAATCAGTGACCATTCAGGAATTTAATACAACATGACAAAAATTTGCAGAAGCATGACAATCTGGCATGAGCTTGAACTATCAAACACTTGAGTCCAGCTTTAGCACAAGACATTAGCCATAGTTTGCATTGTGTTATTAAAATAAATCCATATTACAGCACTTCGAAAACAATCTATGAGCCTAAACTATGTGCTTTGTTTTGGCTAGACTAAACTTTCAACCCTGGAAATTTGTTTAAAAGCAAGATATGCTTGTAAGCACCTAAGTTGTACTTGTCCTGAGCAGATGCTCAGAATAAATTCACAATACTATTTTGTTTTTACATGTAGGAATGCCCCTCGGAAAAAATAAAATAAAAAAAAAATCTGTGTTGCAGAGCATGGGATACTACCATCATGAGTATTTATACTTCAGAATCCACTTTAGCTTAGATGAACACAGGATAGACCCAACTGTCAGAACATTCTGCAGCCAAGCAATACAATACAGCACAGCTACATGTATGAGTTTGGCATTACCCAGTTTAATAAAAGTCCAACAGGACCACTTTTGATGATTACAGGACCAGCTACACTAAGGAAATCACAAAACTGAAATATATAAAAAGTAAAAACAAAAAAAGGGTATGTATACACTGCTTTATATTAGTGTGTTTAATTGAGTTGGTGGTGTGGGAATGGCTAGTAGCTGTCGTAGTCCTTTTTGTCCTTCTTTCCCTCCCCTTCAAAGCTGTCCACGCCATCACTGTTGTCTCGTCGTCTCTTGCGGTTGTTACGGATGTTGAAGCGCTGGTTCATCTGTGGAAGGGGGTCCATGCCCAAGACCTTATGGATCTGGCGGAATGCCAGCAGCCTCAGTGCAAACTTTGGGGGGGGGGGGGGGGGAATTAAAAAATTTAGAAATCTGAACAAAGGAATTTAAATCTGAAGAACAGTTACTAAATTTTAAACTTTAGGCAGCAGGCTCAATGAACTTAAAAAGCACTCCAAGAGACTCATAAGGGGGAAACTATTCCTTGCAAAAAGTCAGGGAAGTAAACCAGGGGCACATTTGTACAATGTTGCAGTGGGTTTGTCAGTTACTAAGAGTCTGATTGTTGGGAACCTGAGGTTAAAGGAAGGACAAAAATTGGCCAATGTTCCATTGAGCAGGTGAGATTACCTACAGTACTGCAAGATGAATCAAGCAAAGGTATTACACTGCTGAAAGTATGGAAAGGGAGTCTCTAAACACACATTTATGGCAATGTGCCTGATTTTACCCCTTCCCAAACTAGAATGAGTGTTTTACTTAACTGGTTAACTTGCTACAACTAAACAGAGACAAAGGAATAAAAAAGTAAAATATTTGGGGAGCAACTAAATGGTCATTGGTGCAACTGAAAGCTCTGCCATCTTTCTGTGGCAGGCCATAATACCTGTGCACTGGATGTAATGTCTTCCCTTTGCTGCTCTGTCATTGTGCTCAGGGTGTCTGTGGGGTTCTTCTCACATGGGTCCATCAACCCTGGACCACCTGTATAGAGAGACCCTACAAACATTAAAACATTCTTCACCAAGCTAATTTTATCAACAAGGTACTCAATACTGCAGCCCTACCTGACAGCAGGATTCCGGAAGAAATACATTCAAAGACTCTCCTCAGTGCATCTCCAGGGCTCAAGGGCCCAGAAGCACTACTTATGGCCTTCTCAACAAGGAGTTCCATAGCCTTCAGAGAAGAGGAGATCAGGTCAGCTAATTTTCAAAACACTAGCTGATCAGCTTGCCAACAGCAAGAAAATGCAGCCCAAAGAGAATTTCAAGCCAAGACTAAAATACAGTAGTAGCATATCAGGGCATTCATTCTGAAAACAGAAAAACCACTGTTTTTCAATAAAATTATGGTGCAAAAACAGTTTACACTGAAAAAAATTTATTAGGCCACTCAATGACACTGATTAATAAATGTCATTAAAATCTATGTTCCTGCATACAAAGCAAGCCTAAAGATACTCAAATCAATAAAATCCATGTTTGTAGGGCTTCTGACATGACCTAAAATTTTATACATTAAGTATTGAATCCCAGTCTATTTTGACACATGGAAAATTCTCTCTCTTCCAAACACCAATGCTGTTTAAAAATAAAAAAAAAAAATAAAATCAATCTAAATCTTTAAAGGCAGAGGGTTAGTTAAGTTTAGTTTCAACACACAATATGCATGGAGAACCTCATCTTGTACAATACATAAGCTCTATGCATTGCAAACTGAGCTCAATGTAAGGTTTATCAAACTGTTAACCAAAGGCTAGATTAGTGTTCTAGGCTCAAACGTCATGATGATAATAAACTAGGACCAGGATAAACTGTTACTGCAGCACCTACTCACCCAGCTAGGAAAAGCAGACCAGGTAGGAACACGTTGACACAGATCGCGCAGAATGCGAATAATAATCACACAGGATTGAAGTCCGTTTGCTCTAGCCTTGAGTGCAATGAGGTCAAGTTTAGTCAAGAGAGGTGACAACAAGATGGCAAGCTCATTTTCAGGAATGGGCTTTCAAAGAGGTGCAACACTACTGTTCACAATGGAAGCTTGTAATTGGTTTAGTTTACATAGTCTCACGGTCAGCTGCCATTCACAGCAGTATTTTACCTCACAGTTAGTAAGAGTTCAAAGTTTGCAAGATGTATGAAGAGGATGTCCTCATCACCTTATAAACCTTGACCTCAAATTTTTTAAATAGCTCACAAACAAGTACTTGGAATTACATAAGCTCGGAAATAAAGCACAGGGAGCGAAGGCAAGGAAATCTGCTTTACTTTACTGTGATGCCACACAAGTAAACTAATCAGATGTTCCTTCTCCCACAGTCCCTCTTTAAAAATAGATCACAAAAAGTACAAAAGCTCAACATGAAAGCTCATAGATGACATGTATGTCAAGTTACTCTGCAGCCTTATGGAGTGAGGTTTTAAACTAATACTGTAGGTTATGAGATTAAAAAAAGGATTGTAGATACTTAATACAAGGATGCCTTGCCGCATTGATATAAGCAGCACAATATGCAGAAGGCAACTGAAAACAAAAATCTTGTTACTGATCACTTTTTTCTAGAAAATGAAAATTACTGTAGGCATCCTTGATTTAAAAAACAACAATTTATTTAAAATAAAACATTTATACAAATAAAATCAAAAGGAATAAAAATGTCTCATAAGGCTACAATAAGAAAGTAAAATGATGTTCCGAACCTGGAACCACTTAGCGTGGCGTAGAGCAGCCAGAGCGTCAAGGCATTTTTGCCTGTCCAAGACGTCCGCTGGGTCTTTCACCAAACCCGAGGTTACATCTAAAAATGGATCGAATTGTCAAAGGGTGGTGAGGAATGGGTGTTTGACCAGGTCGGCAAGCTGTGTTCTCAGGGAGGAGGAAAGAAAAAGAAAAAAGAAAAGAAAAAAAAAAAAAAAAAAAAAAAAAAAAAAAAAAAAAACCACAATGCCACACATACCAATGTTTCCTTAGTAATCTATTGGGCAATATCAAAGAATTCTTTAGCATTATGAAAAAAGCTCCAACCATATATAATTAAGCAAATCCTAAAACACCAAATTCTGATGGTACTGTCAATAAAACAGACCTTAATTTAACAGGGCCTATAAAGTAGATTTCAAATGTAAAATTAGGCAAGGAGACAAGGCTCAGGTCTACTCTTACAGGGTGTTAAAAACTACACTTTTAGTCTACATAATGCTTTACATACTGAAAATTCATCTGGACGAAAAAATGTTTTAACCAAATAACAGGGAACTGTTATTTGGGAAACAATATGGCTTAAATGCATGAATGGATGTATAATAGCCAACAGACAAAACAGTACTTACACTACAATACTTAAACTATGGTTAAAAATCAAGGCTTTTAGTACAATCAAACCAAGCTTGGTTAAGCTTTAAAAAGATTGTTCTAATGCGAAAATGTAAAGTAAAGTTGTTTCACATAGTCTGATTAAGTTCCAGAAGTCATAATCATGAATGTGGTAATTTAAAAAACAGACAAGATGGCAAAACTGTTTGACCCCTTAGCACTGCATGGCAGGTGTGGCAAAGTGTTTGGGGAAAACCTTGGTCAAAAATCCTTCCGAAGCTGTGAAAGCAGCCTCTGATGGGAGACAAGTTGTTGAAGATGACGTTAAGAAGGCTTTGGACTGGATTCGAGAAGGCTACGGAAACAGCGGTTCTTGCTGGAAAGAAGAGGACAAGCTCCCAGCAATGGTTAGGACATCACTGCATGCATACCTTTTGTCATAAGGTCCCTAAAACTCCCCCACAGTCATTCAGCAGGGATGTCTGTAAACCCAGGTTCAACCCAAGATTCCGTTCACAAAGCCTTCCTCCTTCAAGCTTACGGATACTCCCCCAAGGATACCCAACCGGTAAGATGACACTGAAGCTGTGAAATTGCCCACAGTTCAGACTTTGTGTATAATAAATCAGGTTACTTTTTTGCTTCAATCTGCTTGTTCATTTTGCCTTCTTCCATCTATACAAAATTACCAAACTGTCCACTCTTCAATCCATAAGTCCTTCTGTCAACCCAATACCTAATATTTTAGGCAACTTAGTAGACTCAAGCAGGATTAATGGAAGACAAAGTTAAAATGAGCAATATCTGGGAGTTTTGAGTTTTTTTTTTTTTTTTTTTTTTTTAAATTTAAGGTCCTACATTTGTCACTTAACACTGATCAGAGATTTGGAAGGATTAGTCTGACTTCACATGAACAAAAACTTTGTGCGGGTTTACAGAACTTAATTACAGGCTTCCCTCACAAAATGGAGACAATTTGTTCCTGAAAATCTGTTCACAAGAATAATTTCCATAAAAATAAAGGTTTGAATCCCCCCCCCCCACCACCAAATATGCAAAATTCCATTATCTTTTAAACTGAGAAAATCTAACAAAGCCAAGTTCAGAATATCAGAAGTACTCCAAACACCTTTAAATTCAGTCTTAAGACCCATGTACTCAAAAATCACTTAACACATTTGCATGCTCCCCTTTTCTATTTTTTAATTTTCTTTCTGTTCTTATGTGTCGCACAGCTCCTGGGTCGAGGGTTCAAATCCAGCTGTCTTTTTTGCCACTACATTGTTGCATGTTATGTTGCTGTAGCCTTGGGCAGTTTCAACCATGATTAATGAAGTTTGTCCATCTGTGCAGAGTTTGCATAATTTCCCCACGTTCTCATGAGTTTCATCTAAGGACTCAATTTCCTACCAGGGCCCGAAGACATGAGTTTCAGGTGAATTGACTTTAAATTGCCTCCTAAACTGTGTATGTGTGAGTAAATGACTGTATTGCTGCCCTGCAATAGACTGGCACACACAGCTGACATCTGAGATTTACATGAGTAGCCACACCCTACGTGGGGGAGAGACTGCTTGCCTTCTGTGGTGGTCAATGCTTCTAACACTCGTATTTCGGACTGAAATTTGTTCTTACATTTTACATTTCTAAAAAGGCATTTTGAACGTGATTTGAAAGTCTTATGTGACTTTTAGGGTACAAGTCCGAAGTCTCACAAAAGCAGCCTTCATTATAAAAGGGAAGCCTGTGTCAATGCATTCATTGAAAAAAAGAGTAAATTCATAAAACAAAAAAAAGTTTTCTAAATTACAAATTTAAATTGTATATTAGCAAATAAATATCACAAGGTTTTGGCTGAATTAACTATACACTAAAAAATTAGTACACGAGTCAACAATAATAAGACCTTTAGCTGTAAAATGCTATTTGTCTATCAAGCTCCATTAAAAAAAAACAAATATGTAGGCTCTCATCTGGTGAAGGTAACCAAGTGATATGATTGATTGATGTAACAGACTAAGGAAAACTATGGATTGAAAAGCTGACAAATCTTGATTATAGATGGAAGAATGAAGTCTATCCAAGCTAAGTTTAATACTATGCAGAGAAATGTTTTTTTTTTTTTTTCTTGTCAAGGGCAATGCTAAATCTACACTTTAAATTCCAACTTAAATTACAGATATGATCATTTACAATGTGCCAACTCATGGTTCCCTTAAGACCAAATGATAGATTAACTGTACACAATACAGGCAATATGGGTGCCATTAAAGTCCACTTGATGTGTACATATACTCCAAATGATAATACACTGATAGCAGTGACTTATGACTGTATAACCAAATTAAATTCAATTCAGACAAGCCTACAAAATATTTCATTTCATGATATGAGCTTTAATGTGACATCCATATTACATCCAATGTGCAGATAAAGTTAATGTCTTAACGGAAGGCACAAAAATGGCAACAATGCAATTAATCATATCTAAAAACACCTATAAAAGTAATGTCCACAAGAGCCCTTAACTACATTAAAATACCAATTTTCACAAAAAAATCTGATGTACTACTTTGATGTTTATTTAACCTTGAAAGTTTGGAGCAATGTATTTAATGCTCCACTATTAGTTTCACATAGGGCTTTTCATGACTTTTTCTACTGATGCCCACTGTGCATTTCTGCACCAACTGGAAGAGCTATTAAATACATTGTTTGAGGCTCAGACTGGGAGAGCACAAATATTCACTCAGGGGAGCACGTTCATCTCTGCACAAGGGACCACAAAACGGTCTCTCACCAGACAAAGATTTGTTTCCTGTGGGGAAAATAAATCATGACGTAAGGTGTATTTCAGCTGTTCCCTACAGGGTTAGAGTCCTCTCATGCCAACAAGTAGCATTGTAGACTTTTATGCAGCAGTAATAACCAAAGCCCTGAAGAGGTGCTGGATTATTATTTTTTGCAGAAAACAGGGACCCGCTAAGTTGCCCTTCAGCTGAGCATGAGTAAAATTAAAAACTGGTCACAGGAAACAAAGGTGAATCTTACCTGGGGACCTAACTAGAATTACACAATGCAAACACTGATCATGCTGGTTTGATTGTTTTTGTAAAGCTTTAAGAGCATTGGCAAGTGTTACAGAAAATAAAACTCCCAGAGCATCACTGCTGGCACATAAGGAACAGTAAACATGGACACCTTACCACTGTGCCAAAATGCTACACAGGTGAAAGTAGGAATGGGGCATTTGTGAATATCATTTCCATTTGCGTGGCAGATATCAACCAAAAGCTCTTGGTTAATTTGCTCTCTACAGCAATTAGTCATTATACAACACTGACCAAAAAAAGTCAGTTGAGATGACTTTCCCCATGCCAGAGTCTGATCACGCAACTTTCCTTAGACAATTTGCCTTCAAAATTGATAACACATTGATTAAAGAATCTCATGCAGAGACCATAAATCATACGTCACATATTAAACTTTTTGAACATATTGATATACATTTCAGAACTTAAGATAACCTTTACATTCAAGAAGTTTCAAAGCATTTACCAATTAAATGGTAAGTGCATCAAGGAAAATGCTGAAAACATAACTACTGGTATTTAATCATATTTTCACAGGGGGAAATTAGACATGACTACTAAGTTATTACTGTCTGCTGTGCCAGCAAATGAGCTCATCAGGATATTAAAATAAACATTAAGTTAATATCACAGGGAGGCCCAAAAACAAAAGAGCGACATTATTTCCAACCTCCATCCCTTGTGTTCTCCTCACGCATGATGGGTGATGTCAGCGTGATGGTCACTTCCATCTTGGGCTCAGCACAGGACGTGAGGATGATGGCAGCATCCTGGACAGAAGCCTTCACGTCGTATTTCTCTGGTGTTACCAGCTTTAGAAAAAAAGGTTTCAAAATATGGACAATGGCGGCCACATTTAATCAAGCATAGAACAGTACATAAGTTGACCATCAACACAAGTTCTGAGGGACAGTGCAGCCAGGAAGGTATCCAAGATGTTAATGGAGTCAGGCAGGTGTCCCTGAACAAAGCATTTACCATGAGCTGCTTGGGGAGATGCTCTGCAATGGAGTTTAAGAGACTCTTGGTCGGCTTTTCGGAGCAGAGAAGAACCAAGCTGACGCTCTTGTCTCCACGAAGCAACAAGCCTTTGGCCAAAACCCCTACTCTCATCACACCCTTCAGAGCCCTGAGAGAGGAAAAAAGAAGCTGCTGCTTGACCCAGACATTTTACCTTAGTAGTCTCGAGTTCGGGTGTGGAGGAGGGAGGGGAGGAGAAAAAAAATTTACCCTTGAGGATGACTTCAGAGACAGGTTAATATGGTCAAACCAAAACTGCATTATTTTGAACTATACGCTCACTTAGGCAATGTTGAACTGATTTCAGAGGGTGGTAGACAATTTCAGTTATCTAAAAGGTCATGCTTGAGCATGGTTATCAAAGTAAATTTGGAGTACTGCATTTCATTTCCTTTTCTATATTCTCCAAGTAGTTTTCAGCATGATCCATAAATCAATTCCTTCTGGATCACTTTTCCATTAATTTTGAAGTGTCCATTATTTTGGTAACTCAAAGTCTTTCCAGAAGAGTTGTTCAGCTGACAAAGGTTAATAAGCTGTGACGTTAGAAAACACTGACATACTGTTGTTGCTGCAACAACAGGTAATGGACAAGAAAACAAAGGGTTGAGGTGTTCATAAACCACTATTCTCACTAAAGAACTATTCAGTGCACTGAGAGTATATCCACAGAATACTAAAAGATGTGTTCTGTCATGAAAGTTTTAATATCCACTCCAGCAAAACAATTACACGCAGTTTTTTTTTTTTTATTTTTAAATTGCCATTAAAAAGGTAACTGCATCTGTGAGAAATGTTGACATTCAAACAGCAGCAGCATCACAAGGAGGCACTAAAAACATATCAACAGTGAGAAGAGGTGGTTTGACTAACAAGAATGTTATCCATGTGGTGACTCACCTGTCTCTCTGGACATCGTTTTTGTCCTTGTCGTCATCCTTGCTTTTCTCCTGGTCTGTGATTATGTCAGACACAAGCTTGAGCGCCCGCTCTGTGATGGACACAATCTTCTGAATTGACTGGAGCTCATCCTCCACTGGGTAGATGGTGGCATGCTTGGTCATAACATAGCGATCATCCGAGGAGTCTGGCCGTCGGGGGGGCTGCAACACAAACTTTGCATGAACAAACCAGAAAGGCAGAAAACTGGCTGAAATGCAGTGTAAAAGTGATAGAACAGCAAACCTTGAAAAAAAGCTTATATAGTCATGTTTTATTATTTACAACATAGCTTAAGCTTTCACATATTCACTGTTTATAAGACAGGAAATGAATCTTTACCAATTTAAGACATCACTTAAGTGTATGGGGGAACAGGTAGTGTAGTAGATACGGCTGCTACCTTGGATTCTAGGATCCATGTTGGAATCCCTGCTCCTGTTGCAATATCCTTGAACCAGTAAATGCCAATAAAACCAATTCTGCTTTATAAATCAATGTAACTTAACATTATGTAGCTTGAGAAAACTGTCAATATTAATGACAATAACAGCAGCAAGATGAGTATTGTGACTTGAAACAAGGACTAAATGCTGCCAGCAGTTAAAAAAAAAAAAAAAACAGGCCAACTTTCCACTGGAAAAGTGGAGAACTTACAACTGGCCCCTGTGGTTGCGGGATTGGTAGTCCAGGTCTGACTCCCAGCAAGCCAGGGGGCCCTGGAGGGCCTTGGGGGTAGCTCCCATCTGGAATTCTGCGACGCTCCTCCCAGTGGTGCTGCTCCTCCTCCATGCGCCTCCAGTACATGTCCTCTTCATACCTCCTGGACAATCAGATATTTGGCAAGCCTCAACTTCTCTATTTACAATAAACCTTTATTTTGTAAGAATGAACTGTAGTTAGACCCACACATTTTTACAAATATAACAGCACATCATTTGTTTTTTGCCTTTTCCAACAAAGCACCATGTCTGGATGAGATGGTATCTGCCACTGTAATCCTGTACTTTCATCACAACCATGCAAGTCCCTCTGGATTAGAGTAACAGTTTAAAGAGTGCTAAATTCCATAATACTTAATCCCTATTCGCTATATTCTGTAGTAAGGCAAACACTGCATTCCATAAAATGAAACCCAACTCCAAACCACTTCAGTCTTCTACTTTCCATTTCATTTTTTTTTTTTTTTTTTTTTTTTAAACATCTGAGACAATGTATACCCACCTGAAGAAACAAGCTATTTGACAAAATATATAAAAATTTCCATAGGAATCAGACTGCAGTGCATTTTTTTTTTTTTTTTATTTACCAGATGCTTTTCTCTTAAGCAACTTCCAATGAACTCTATGTAGTGTTATCAGCCTACACACCTTATTCACCAAGGTGACTTACACGGCTAGATACGCTACTTACACTGGGTCACTCATCCATATATCAGTGGAACACACTCACACACTATGGGTGAAACAAAACAGCATATCTTTGGACTGTGGAAGGAAACTCACTCAGAGTACCTAGAGGAAACCCACACAGACAGGGGGAGAACATGAAAACTCCACACAGACAGAGCAAGGATCAAACCTACATCCTCTCGCACCACCCAGGTGCTGTGAGAGAGCAGCACTACTCGTTGTGCCACTGTTCTGCCCACACAGTGCAACACATCACAAAAGAAACAATGCTCTACCAATACACACTGCTCATTCTCTACTCTAAAATAAGCACAACTCTTTCTGATCATAAAAACTAGTATTTTCAAAACTATATCACTACATCCACTTTTTATAAATGCTAAATCATGCACAACAGTAGTCCAAAACAAACTATGACCTATGGTAGACAAAGCAGACACTTTAAAGAGAAGAATAAATGCAGAACAAATTAAAAAAAAAAAAAAAAAAAAAAAAAAAAAATTTGCATTTAGCTCATAAGTTTGTCACCACCAGTGTTTTAGAAAAAAATGGAAAGCTCTAAATATTGTTACTGGACAAAAAATTCCAAAAAAAGTTAAAATCTGGGTAATGACTGAAGACATTGACATCTAATTTTAACAGGTGACCCAAAAAAAAAGCTACTGCGGACACAGTCTAAGAAATCATGACTATCTGCGCTGTAATTTAATATATAGAAAGAAACTCAATATGGGCTTCCTGATCAAGAATCTGATTACCTGTTAAACCTACTCTCCTCCTCACCTCATTTCCATCCTCCAGCGCTCTTCCTCCTCCCGCCGTCTCCAGTACTCTTCCTTCTGCATCTGCTTCCTCATCTTCTCCTCTTGGATCTTCCGTGCCCGAATGCTGGGTTTCACTTCTACTTGGAGATCTGGGTTCACTTTTTTCTGGTAATTTAAATGTATTTTTCTGCTGTTAACTATATTTCCATAATATCAGCACATGAAATTACGTGAAAATACTTGTCAAAAGAATAAATGTCTAAACAGAGTGGCAGACTTCTAAATATTAAAAACCAAGTGAGATATCACAAGAATACTTAATGCTGAAACAGTTAAAAGTAGATGTGTGATTAGATGTTATTTATACTGTCATAATAAGCATTTTGCTGTGATCAAAAAACAAAGACGACCCCTAGGGTTTCCCCAGTTATAAATAACTACCACCTTATCTCTTGTACATGAAGTTGAGAGGATTAAAACTACCACCACATTCAATATCAGAGAGTTTAATCAGGTTGACATTACCTTTTATACTAGTTTACTGGTTTATACAGTGGTATGAGACAAATTGACTGGTCAGAAATCATGTCTGCATTCAAATCTCTGTCTAACAGTATAAGGCACTTTTTCTTTTGTTCATGGAAATCTGTCACATTGGAGAAAATTATCTGCTAAATTAATAAATGTAAAAATTTGTTTAAAATGGGTTCCCACTGCAATATGGACTTTAGTTTTTATCAATGTACACATAACTTGTAGAAGGTGGCAGAAAAGTTTAACAGTACATTTCATCAATGATTAGAAATGTCCAACTGGTGTCCACTAACCTTATACTGCAAACGATGCCTCCTTCCCTTCAGATGCATCTCTTTTGCATTTGGATCATTGAAACTGCATTCACAGAGTTTGCAATGGAAGCGGATAACTTTCCCCTCGTCATTGCGCACCTGGAATACAAAGGTGCACGTTCCCGGGCCTAAGTTTGATGTACTAGAATAATACTGATGAACCACTATTAAAGAGTGACAAAATCATCATTCACACCTGGTACAATCTGCAGAATTAATAAAGAATTATTTGTACTACTGGTCACTAAAAAACTGGTAATTGTCACAATAGTAACTGAAGTGGTACCTCTTCCACATAGTCATGACCTACAGGCTGGACATCACTCTGCAGTGCAACTAAGGTGGACTGTGCAGACAGGGTTTCTGCCATGCTCTCTGGCTTGGCCTCCTGTGTTGGAGCTGATGCTGCTGCAGACGGAGTAGTCTTCACTGTCTCATTCTTGCTGTCATCTAGCTTGGGGACTGTGATTTGCACCTTGTTGCCCCCTAAATTGTAAGCAGAGTCATAATCAATAAGACAATTGTAGATGGTCTAGGGAAACTTTGCAGTTAGCCAAGACATCTTTGTTAGTAAGCCCTTGGCCAGTGCAGGGCTGTAGCTGCAGTAGCCTATCCCTGACACATAAGGCAAGAAACATGGTACAGCTTAGGACACTAGTCCATCAGAGCATTTACAATATGACATTTTTCCTTTCTAGATCATAATCGGGCTAACCAAATCTAACATTGTACTTCACAGTGCATTATCAATTTCTATGGATTTCATTTACTAGAAGAAATCAAAAGCATCAGCTATAACCCATATTTGTTATATATACACACAAGGGACACTGAATTAGTCTTGTAAATGCATTTGAAGATTTATTAGTATTGCTGTCCCTTCTAACAAACCATGTTCTTAACAGGCTCTTACCAACAAAGTTAATTTTGGGTGTGTTGACCTTTTTGACAGTAGGGGTGTTGGCAGGTGTGGACACAGGGGCAGGTGTCTTTGCCAGCCCAGACAGCATCCCAGTACTGCCAACTATGTTGATAGGTTTCAAGTATGAGGAATTTGGAGCTGTTAGACTTATACTGTTGCCACTGCTAGAAGCAGCGCTGCTGTTAGTCACAGTGTTGATGCCAGAATTTGGAGGTTTGCTGGGCGCTGCTGTTGTGGCCAGTGATGTCTGGGTCACCACGCTGGGCTCAGTGGAAGGAATGGGTTTTCCAAGCTTCGTGTGCAGCTTCACCACCTAACAACGGGGCACATAGTAAAAGCTAATTCCCTGAACCCCCACATCCCCCAAAGCAGCTATGTTGGTAAAGGCAATCATCTGAGTCCTGTAAACACAATGATCTGAGTTTTGCCCCACAGTGGCTGAGAGAAGTCTGAGGCTACTGTTTACAACAGTGCCAAGAATAGGAGGCTCATATTATGATGGGATTCCCTTCGTATTCAAAATGACAACCTAACACAAACACCAGCTGACACTGCAAAAATGCAGCACTTCTCAAAATAAAATAAAAATCCATACTTCCACACAGCTCCCCTCTGCCCATGATGCTTTCTAAACTGTTGCCCAAATGCAGAGATTAATGACAAAATTAGGATAATCAAATAAATAAAAGGTGGATTGAGTTTGTTGGCACAGTTTAGCTCATAATTTGCATAACATCCTTGATAAGACTGTCACCTTCTGGTGTTTGGCCCCACGAATGTGCGCAGCATATGCATCTGCACCAGTGCAGGAGACATCGCAAAGTTCGCAACGCAGCTGGTTCTGAGTCCCTCGGGCTGGGCCACCACTTCCACTACCACTGATGCTGTTCTGTGACACTTTCAAAGCAGCCTCCTTTTTTTTGTGTTTCTGACCTTCCAAATGCTCTTTGTAGGTCTGCAGAGAAGAAATAAGGGCATCTGATAAGGACAAAGACATCTGCAATGGATGAAATGTCCATAAATAAATGGAAGGCTCTGATTTCATTGTACTGCTAATGCCACAATTGACATTTTTGTGTTTAGCATTTTCATCGAAAGCAGCTTACAATTCTACTCGTTTGTTTAGCAAGAACATACAAATGAATCACCTCACACCAAGCAAACTTTATTCTAGAGACCCCTTTCTAGGGATTTCAAACTAGCAAGATTTAAGTTGATTACTAATTTTAACCATTATTTAATGTGACTACCCTGTAAATCATTGATGGACAGCAATTTACAGACACACTAAGTAATCTGCTTGAAAGACCTCACTGACTCCCATCATTGCCATGGAAATCGCAGTGCACAAACAAGCAGATACAAACCTGAGGTCCAGCACAACTGATTTTACACACATCACAGTAATGGATCTGTGGGGGTTTGGGAGGCTGTTTGGGCTTCAACTGCTTGTTCTGGAAGGGAGGCTTCTTGGTGAAAGTGCTGCCAGTCCAAGCAGCTGTGGCTGCCACAGCTGCAACTGCCTGCTTCTGTTGTTGCTGTTGCTGCTGGTAATAGGAAGAGGCAGCAGAATAGACCGCCGCCTCATATCCAGAGTACGATGTACCTGCAAATATGTACAGGAGCTCATCAATTTTTCAAGGAAAACATCCACTATTTGGGAGGGGGGGGAGAAAAAGAAAGAACAGTAGAAGCCTAAAAACAAAAAGCTGTACACTGAGTGTGTAACACAATGGCCAGATTAGAATTTTACAAATTCTGGGGTCAGCTGATTTTAAACTCAAACATGAAAACAAGAATACTTCTAGTGCCTTCTGCTGCACTACACAGTTAAAAATCACTAGTCTGATACTTTACATCTGCAATGGGAGAATACAGCACTTCAATTATAATTACAAATGTTAACTGAACTAGGACAGATGTCTCAACATTGACACTTAAGACCTGTTCTGCTACGTGTCTTTACCTTGAACTTCAGAGGCACTTACCAGAATATGTGACAGCAGTAGTGCTGTAAGTGGGGCTCTGGGAGTAGGATGGTACCACGCTGGCTGCTGCCGCTGCCACTGGCTGCACTGTAGAGGACACTGGGTAGATAGAGAAGGTGGAGGTAGCAGGGCTGGGTGCAGCCGGCTTTATGGCAGTCACCTGTCGGGTCTGTTGCGTCTGTGTGTACTGTGTAGCCCCCTGGCTGTATCCGGTTTTGGGTGCTACAAAACAGGAGTGCAAAGGAAATCTCATATATATTTAATACAGACTGTGGTAAATATTTGTCTCAGGAAAATTATGAAATTAATTCACTGCACTTTACACGTATCAGTTATACAAGTAAGAGGACAAAAAAAAAAAATTCTACATGAGCACTTCTACCAAAGTAGGATTATTTTATACAACATAGCTTAATCTCCGAAATGGTTATATTTGTTTTCACACAGATTAGATAGAATGGGTTCGGTGCACCTGTCTGATAGTAGGATTCTGCCACAGCAGGTTGTGGCTGTGCAGCAGCTGCAACTACAGCTGCAGTAGCCGTCGGCTGCTGGTAGTACTGTTTACCGTCATAAGTTACAGCTGGTGCTGTGGAGCGCACATATGAATAGGAGTCCTACAAATGACAGAGAGGACAGCCATGGAGCAGGAATTAGCATTGCAGTTACATATGATAGGAAAAAAAAAAGGAAAAAACATGTGATTTAACAAAGTTGCCATCAACCAGGATCACAGCAGAAAACAGCTAATGAAATAAGAATTACCTCTCAGATATTAAGTCAGGTCTATATCCAGAGGTAATCACAAGTCTGTTAGTGCATGATGTGATTAGGCATCACAAAAGGAGAAACAAATCAAGCTAGGTCAATTACCGTGATAAGTAAAGTAAAGCTATGCCCCTATAAATAAATATGGGAAATTCTAGTCAGACGAAAGATATAAATTGTGGTTTTTATTTACTCGATTTATATACCTCCTTTGAGGTCATTCCAAACAGCACTGAAATAAATGTCAGTTTTGTAAACAGGGTCACTGTCAGCAAACAGTGTCGGTTTACTAAACAGTACCACTGAAATTTCCAACTTAAGAGTGACTTCCTGCATTATTCACTCCAGTGCAAAACACCCAAGTCATCTAAATATTTCTAATACTTCAGGAAAAGACCTCACAAATGCATTTTCATTTCTAATAGAGGAGAGGGAAAACTAAGGTGAAGTATGGAATACAAAAAACTGCACACAATGAAAAGAGGTATCTGCCAGTCAACCTCTTTCAATGGTAACAGTATACCTGGTAGTTCTGGGATGTGACGGGAGGAGGTGGGGGAGGTGCCTCTTGCTGCCTTTGTGCATAGCCATAGTCTGTTGCCGCATGGGCAGGCTGGTACCCTGCATAGGCAGCCGCTGTGGCTGCCGCCGCCACGGCCACTGGAGCAGGACGGGCCACGCCTACTGTGGCGGCCGTGGGGGCATAGGCTGCAGCCACAGTGTGAGCGGCCACCGGTGCCTGGTGTACAGTGTAGCTGGCTACTGTGGTGGGGTGGGTGTAGGCTAACCCCGCAGCTGGCTGCTGACTGCGTATAGGATGGGGGGGAGAAAACATGGATATGGTAAACAAAGACGTCTGTTTGACACTGCTAGAGATCAAAAAGAGATGTTAATATATGCAAGACCATTTTTGAAAGCCAACAATGAACATTACATTTATAGCAAATGTAAATTAAAACTATGTGACAGACATGTAAGGGTTTCATTTCAGCTGCCCACAATGAACATCTTCACATCTGTACCGACATATATTCAAACATTTTTTTGTGGAAGTACATTTAAGAAATAAGCAGTATTCTCAAAAGACTAGAAGTACATCTATGACTAAAATACTAAGTTGTACTTAAAGCTTGTTAAGCTTTTTCCTTTACTGTCCCTAAGGATAAACTCCCAGTGAAAAATGCCAGTTTTGTACAAGAAAAGCAAATCACAATGTGTTTGTAAGTGGTGTTTCAAAGAATCATTAACATACGTGGGAAGGACCAATTTTCTTTCCAGCAGTCCTTTCCAATTTGACTTTTAGAAAGGATAGTTGACAGCACAGTATAAGTGACAAGCCTCACCCAATAGGTACTCAGGCCTAGCAGGCCATTAGTTTTGGATTATGTGCATAATGCGACACTACAGAGATATTCTGAGATTGAAAAAACAGTTAAGCTGTCACATTTCCCTGATAATTGAAACAGTTCTCCAATTGAATTGAGTTTCTGTACTGACACACCATGCCAAGCTCCTGTCAAAGAACGTAAAGGATCTCAGAGCAGATTGTCTTCTACCCAGTGACAGGCAGCTCTAACAAGCTGCTTAATTGACAGAAACACACCTGTGGTTCAAAAAAAGTATATCAAATAGCAAACTGGAAGATATGACAGGACAGCAAACATTTCATTTCAAATGATCCCCCATTGCATTGAGATTACAAAAAAAATACCGTAAGACAAATCTCAATTACAATTAAAATTAGCACATATGATATTGGCAATCATGTATCCAAAAACACAAGGAAAACTCAATCAAGGCTAGGAGGACTGAAACTGGATCCCCCATAAACACAGCAGCAGGCGGTATTGTGGTTATACACATTCCCCTGCAATCTGAACATGACCTTGGGCTCCCATTCCTGCTGTAGCACCCTTGAGAAGAAGGATAATTACCAATTGAAAAGTAAAAGCACCTAGCTGTTTCAAAGGGTAACATGAGGATAAGCAGCTCTGGAAAAAAGGTGTCAGCTAAATGACATCTAGTAACAATATGAATAATAACAACGTGTAGAGACCTAGTGGTCCCTTCTTAAAAAGGATTAAAGCACACAGGTGACGTTCTCTCTGCTCGACCAGTTCAACAACTGCCTCGAAAACCAGTGTAACTAAGGAGCATATGATTAGTCTCAATAGTCTGTGGATGCAGGTTTTAAAAAAAAAAAAAAAAAAAAAAAAAAGAAAAGCACTGCGCAACAGTAATCTCTGCCGCAGACATCGCGACGGTTCGAGCGTTGTGTTAACGGGTTTAAAAAGGAATAAACCGTTTAAATTTAATTTGGGTAGAGAGGGAAAAAAATCTGAAGCGACTGGTTTTTTGGTTTCGTCGCAGCGCAGCGGTTTAAGCGGTCAGAAGGACGTCACTGCGTAACGGCACAACTCGTTGAGATGCCCCCCTCCCCCTCCGTACTGTATCCCCCAACACCCCCCCCTCCCGCGACCACCCCCGAACAACAACTAGCCGCAGTGAGCTGCCCTCCGCTCAGCCTCAGCGTCCGCACCAACTGACCAAGCAGCCCCTAAGACGCCCCATGCTCACTCACACCTACCTGTACTGGGCGGCGGCACCACCGTGGGTAAAACCAAAGTAGTTGCCGGTGGCCATTTTGGCATCTTCACCTAGCCGGCTGGGCACTGCGGAGAGACAGAGACATGTCATGAGGCTCGAGCGAAAACGCCGCAGTAAACACACCCGACCCCGCCACCCTCGGATTGAACCCATGAGCTGTCATTCGCGCTGTTTCACCCCTCAGTCAAGCACAATAACTTTTGTTTTATTTCAATTTTCCTCACCATAGGTGAAGGAGACTACTGGGCATATGGGAATCATTGGGTTCCTGTTCTCTGACGAACTCTGACTCCTCACCCTTCCTATTTATATTAGAAGGTCACACCAGGAAATGGCTGCCAATGCACATGCGCACATGCGAAAGCGAAAATGGGATTTGTAGTTTTTTTTCAAGGACGCAAAGTTATTGAAACGAGAGCGGAGCGTGCATTAACACCTAGGACTTCGCATCGCTGGCATATTAATTCTTTGATATCACCGATGTTATTTAACTGCAAATAGATAATACGGTTATTCTCAGATTTATAAGCATTCCCAAGAGTAGGGTTTTAAAAAATCTCATTGGACATAGCAAACGGCAAACCCTAATATATGTAATATATGATAATCATGTGTACATTACAGTTAGTTACATTTACATTTATTCATTTAGCAGACGCTTTTCTCCAAAGTGACGTGTGACGTACATCTCATAGAAAATAGAATTCGTGCATTACATTAGCAGGAAAGAAGACAGATGGATACAGATGTGTGATTCTTAAGTACAGTTAGTTTGTTTCACGTGCCACAGGCCTATACGAAATACTGGAGTTCTCATTAAATAGTGTATTTGGTGGCTTAGTATGTTCACTTTAACATTTTGCTTTAAGTTTCAAAGTTTTATCTTACTTTTTATGTCTCTTTGACAGCTATTAAGGTACACAGTAATAAACTCAATTTTAATTCTGAGTGTATCTTCAAAAGGGGTGCGGTGGCATAGCGGGTTTGGCCTGGTCCTGCTCTCTGGTGGGTCTGGGGTTCAAGTCCCACTTGGGTTGCCTTGTGACAGACGGGCGACCTGTCCTACGTGTGTCCCTTATGCCCTGCATTACCGGGTTAGGCTCCGGCCTACCGCAACTCAGCTCGGGATGAGCGGCTCCAGCCAGTGTGTGTGTGTGTGTGTGCATCTTCAAATTTAATCTATGTATTGTGTGAAAATTTCATAAAGCAATTAATGTTATTGGTCAGACATGTATCGGAATGAATTTCTCTCTTGTCCCTGTGATCTCGTGTAAGTAACGGTGGAAAAACAAATGTAAAGCAAGTAGTAGGTTTTTCACAACTTCACATGTAATTTACAGATCAGACTTTAACCTTGCAACTCAGCGATATACAGAGTTATCTGCATACATTCTGATCCTTCTCAATGGTGAAACATTTCCAAGACTTAATCTGTCGATATAACGATACATTTTGTGCAGATACAAGAGAACAAGTTTGTGGTGGCTTATTTTGTTACTAGGAAGCAGCAATGCATACCTGACTATTTTTAAAAATGGCATACAATTTCCATTTTAGGAGTCTCGTCCTATGGTGTTGTTACTAGATTAACACGTCTGTAGGTTACTGCTTCCATTCCCTCCTCTATTTTTAGCTTGTACAATATGGGCACTGCTTGATACAAAAAAAAAAAAAAAACACAGAGAGAATGAATTCATTGCAATTTGTTAAAAATGTTTAAGAAAATCATTCAAATTTAGCATCATTATTCTTGCAGTACATACATTTTTATTAACAGATTGTCTGTTGTTTACTTTTGTTAGTGTGCTGTTGGTATCTAATGGTTACCTAATAACTGAGATATAAATTATTCTTGGTACTTTTTATTATGACGTTAGTGTATATAATCCAATCAGTACAGCAGTTACATTTATGCTGGAATATGCACAAATTTACATGTATTCTATTAAATATTTCATGCTATTTTGCATTTAGAAAGACGAATACAGGAGAAAACATTTGTTTCTACAATGATCTCCTTGTGCTTTCTTATGCTCTCTGAAATCTAAACTCTGTAGCCTTCCTTCTGAAAAATATAGCCTATTCTATATATTTCTGTCTGGTCAAATTCAATTCACTGGGCAGCATCCCAACAGTATGTTTGTTTATGGGCTGTGATCAGTGAGATGAAGGCATAAGAATGAATGGGTCACTTATCGATAAGAGGCTTAAGTATATTGCTCATTTCTAAAAACAGGCAATTCTTTGTTTGGCAAAGAGGTTTTGTCTTAGTGTACCAGATTGTGGGATATGATTAACAGTATATTAAAAGTCTCACTTTTCATTTGGATTTCAGGCCTTGTGTTCTCTTCATCACCATCTAATTCAGTCAGTGTTTGTTCTCTTCTGACCTCCTCAGTGCCAGCAATGCATTCTTTTCTCTAGTACTTTTAAAATAAAAAGTGATTAAGACGGAGCAATAACTAACGTTAGTTGTCATAACACAATGAGTCAGTTTCCTTTCATTAGTTACTCTATATGCTTCTAGAGTTGTTGCACTTTTGTTTGTCTGTTTCTGTGTAATTGCGTTACCTCAGGTATTTGGGCACTTTGCCTCTGTTTTAATTAATGAAATAAACAAACTGAAATTTTCAAGGTTAGCAGGTAAATTACGTGCTCTGTGTGTGTGTGCGTGCGTGCGTGTGCGCGCCCACGCGCGTCACCGTTACGACCCAGCGGTCATATCAGCAGGGCTCAAGTCAGCGAACGCTGTCGCGCAGTTGATGCGCAATCGCGGAAGGCACAACACGGCTACAAAAACCTGCGCGTCTGCGCAGACGGTGTCTTACTTTGATACTTTGGCACGGCGATTCAGTCGGCTTCTCGCGACCGTGTAGCGAAACTACCTGTAACTAGGCGTTTAAGTCCGGTGGCCTGGACACGTCGTGTAAGTACCTTTTGTTCTGTTAAAACAAAGATATAAAGGCACTGTTCATACTACTGCCTGGAAATGTGTTTATTCGTGCTGTTCCAGCCAGGCCTTCCTTGCGTTACTTACATACATGGCATGGGAGAATGCAATGCGAGAGCGTTGCTTGCCGCAATCTTACCGTTTACCCTGCTGCTTATCGTATCGGGGGAATAAATTGCTTATTTTGGAAAAGGTACGATACAAACATGGTTTGCTAAAAATGTAGTTAAGATTATTCAAAGTTTCTGGTGGAATTAGCTGCTGTGCGTTAAGTTTGTTAGTAGTCGTGCCTCCTCCTGGAACAAGTGTTATTTTGAGCTCTGAAAATACCCTTGGCTTAGAACTTGTGGAAGTTGTTCCAGCCTTTTAACTTGCTTGACTGTCTTCTCTTGGGCAGTTGACCTTATTGCAGACCTGGCCCTGACTGTAAAATGAAAACCTGTTATTTGTGTTGGTTGTTGTAATCATGTACATGATGATAATCCATTTCAATTGCTTTTGTGCTTTTCAGAATGCCAAAATCCAAGGAAGTTCTGTCAGATACGTCTGGCAGTGACTCGGAGGAGGAGGAACAAGGAAAGGTGTGTATCTGGATTTTGAACAATGTTTGTGAGACCTTCCAGATGGTCTTATCACTTGGTGCCACTAGGTGGTGTAGTAGTTAAGGCTGTCACTTTGTAATCTGTGTTCCTGGTTGGGATCTCACTCCTACTGTAGTTTCATTGATTTAAATCCTTTATCCTGAAATGGTACAGTAAGAGTGCTCTGCTGTATAAATGAGCCATTGTTAAGTTGCTTAATGGTCACCTTAGACAAAGGCATCAGCTAAGTAAAAGCTTAATACTTAATACATCAGTCTTGAGGTTTGGTGTGCAAGGGTTGAAATGAGCGCTCCATTTCATAATGCCATTCATATCTGACCCAATACAAACTGACTAAAGGGGTAAAACACTCAGCCAGGGTGTCTTGCACGGTGATTCATATGCACTCTGGACAGACTTGTTCCTTAGACAGCTTTCAGCAGGGTGGTGCATGCTTTTTCCAGTTAGCTTTGCTGCCTCTAAATCACAGCTGAAGTGACATACATGTGACTCTTGCCACAGTAGGATCATTATGACATAAATGTGACTTAAGTGCTTGTCATGTCTTCAACTTGTATGATCCATAATTGAGCAGAGTCTTGCTGAGAGTGTAATGTCTTCAATAATATGGATTCAGTGAACGTGCATCAAATTGTCCAATCCTTGAGTTTAAGATGGTCTTATTTGTGCTTGGGTAGTATTGGTGGGTATTAAATTTTATTCCTAAAATTCTTGGAAAAGGGAAAAACTAATGCTAGTGCTCTTTCAGGCAAAAAGGAAGAAGCCTGCTCCATCAGAGAAGCCTGCTAAGAAACAGAAGAGTGGGGAGAGTTCAAGGGCAGGTGGTTCTTCAAAAACTAGCAGTGACAGAGATGACAACTTGTTCCAGGTTAAGACCAATGTTGTGACATGTTTATGCTTCATGAGAGTATGCAGGAATTTAACCTCTTTCAGTTAATTGTTGTACAGATTTATCGTTTTTATTTAAACAATAGGGTATTTTACAGAAGACCATGGTCTGGAACATCTAAGGATTGTCCTCTATTTAACTGTCAGATTTACAAACAAGAACTACTGCTTGTCTGATTTGAACAGAGTAATAGTTGTGGAAAGAAGTGTTAGAAGTGGTTGAATGTGTATTGCTGAAGTAATTAATGGAGATAATATAGAAAAGGTTATGGTTTTCATGGATGGTGCAGATAGTCTTTTTGTGTGTTTCAGATTGGGAAGATGAGATACGTTAGTGTTCGTGATTTCAAAGGCAAGGTACTGATTGACATTCGTGAGTACTGGATTGACCAGCAGGGTGAGATGAAGCCAGGCAAGAAAGGTAAATGTCCTACACAATATTCTTGTAAAGATATTTTAAGAAATCTGTGACCCTAATAATCTAACAATTTCCATAGGCATCTCATTGAATCCAGAGCAGTGGAACCAGCTGAAGGAGCAAATCCCTGAGATTGATGATGCTGTGAGAAGATTATAAAAAGTTCAGAAGTGGAGTGGTTTTTTCTTTTCTTTTTTCTTTTTTTAAATAGCTATATAAATCAGACTTTTACACTGGCATAAAGTGTTTTCTAAAGGACTTTTTAGGCAAGGTGTATGCTTTTGTATATTTACATTTCTGTTCAATTTTTATGATTTCAACTTGCAGTGTTTAACAAGTAATATGTGTTCTTGGCTTGCTCAGGAATTTGAGGGGATGTGAGATCGGGGTAAAGTTTGTATTCAATAAGTTATAACAAAACTCCACTTAATCTTCACTAAAGTTGTACATATTTTTTGATGTATGAATTTTGTTTTATGGTGCTGGCTGTCAATAGTTACACTAGAATTTAAGCCTTGCCATACCTTAAACTATTTCTTTGTGACCTTATTTTACAGCTTGTTTTGACTGCTTTACATTCCTGATCGCTACCCTTCTGCAAGAGCAGTCACTGTGTGATCCAAAAATCTGATTGTGCAGGAAATGAATGAGCTCTTCCATTATTCCAGCTTTATATACTGAAAAATTTACCTCTATTATAGTTGTTTAATCTGGAAAATGTCATCTGTGTCTATTCTTGTACACTTTGTAAATGCATGTTCTGATATTAAATGAGCCAAATCTGGGTCAGGACAGAATTTATTCTATTTTAGTACTATAGTGAGCTTGAGAGAACCTTCACCATTGTCCTGGATGAGTAGTGCAAGTGTGCCTGTAACCACAGTGTGGCAGCATTTGCTCACCTGTGACTAGAGTAGCACCACCTACTTCTGAACCTGTCACACTAGAAGTACACATAAGAGCCTATTTATAATTGAGACTGCACTGCAGCAGTCCTTAGTTTCTGTAGTGGATATGTGCTCTTCTCCAAAGATTTTGTGTCCTCCTTTAAATGAGGAATTGTATTTCCTTGAGTGTAGAGATAGTTACCAGTATATTTATGACTTATTTCAGGAAAGGCCTTTTTCAATGGCCTGTCATCCTGTCCAGACTCTATCTTCCCTCATTCACTATGTTCTTGCTATAGGCTCTGCTCAACTGTGGCCTAATGTTAAACAAGTGATTACTGGTCATCAATGATCTATAACAAATGATAATCCAGGGCTGGTGGTTTTGGGGAAAAAGCTGTACTCTGTCAGATAAGAAGCTTTTAGTGCTCAAATATGGTTTTTGAAAGACTTGTTACCACTTCAGCAAAAAAAAAAAAAAAAACCCTTTTCCTACCTGAAACCAGCTCGTGCGTGGAAGCATAAATGCAAGTCAGTAGTTTCATGGACGCACTAATTTTTACCAAGGTAATATTAAACTGGAAAGGTTTGAGCGTTCATTCAGATATGTGAATTGCTCTGGAAAAATTCTCCACTGGCTTGAGCTCCTAATGAGGACAGTCCACATCTGGTTCCATTTCAGTACTGCGAAAGACTTCATTGAGCTCATGCTGAGGGTTCCTGGGGTGCAGGTGTAAAAGTTGCTGGAGTATCAGTGTGAATTTGTGGTATTTGCTACCAGGGTCAGTTTATTTTCAGAAATTTAAAATTGCAAGCGGAACATTGCTCACTATTTTATTGTCGAATGACTTGAAGCAGGTGTGAAAATTGTTAAATTTGCGTGATGGATTATGAGGTCTTTGTTATTCTGGGTTATATAAAACATCTTGTTTCCCAGAAGGAATGTCATCTTCTATCACTTCATGCACTGCATGTTAATAATGGTGCAGTTTTGAGTTTTCTGGAGCTTAGGTAGCTCATGTTTTATCCCAGGTCTTTCTTGCTTTATTGAAGTCATTATGTGGCTAGTAAGTCAACTCAACAGGTGTTGAATGTGTAGATCAGGCGCTATCTAAAGTACACGCTCTAAAATGTGGCGAGGCATCGGCTACTGTTGCTCTAAAGAACTGAACAAGTTCATCTTTGTTTTAGGAATTAAGTGGAAGTGGCTTTATTGTCGTTTCAACCATATAGAGCTGGTACACGATACAGTGAAATGAAACAAACAACAATTAATGCATTATCATGAGCATTTCATACCTAAAAATTGATAATGTAATTTTTTTAATGCTTTTGATTATGCACTCAAATACTAATGAAATTGCAATAAATTTTGTACTGTGAATAAGTAGCTAAACAAAGTGTAGTACATCTGTTAATAGTAATGAGGCATGTTATTCAGGAATCAAACATATAAAGGAATGAATTCAGAGAACTGCAATGGTTAAAGCTTAACTGCCTATTCTGAGACACCCTGTGACTTTGTCATCTTAAGCTGTTCTTTGAAAGGTTGGTGCAATGCACTTTATTTTGGGGATGCAACACTCTGAAATGCAATGTTTTATTCATTCATTCTCAGTAACCACTTGTCCGGTGTTGGGTCATGATGTTCTGGAGCCTATTCCATAAGCACTGGGCGTGAAACAGTGTACACCCTCTATAGGATGCCAATTATATTCACTTTTTCCATATTCATATAATAGGAGTTGCTATAATTATAAATAGTTTTCAATAATAAGACATACCATTTGCAAAGATAGTGGAGATGTTAATTTAACAGGATGCACCGTTTTGATTCAGAAAGTAGATGCCTGGGTTGCAGGTACAAGTCCCAGGTGGAGACCCTATTAAGTGCTGGGAGAAGGTACAGATTGCACTGACAAAAGCGTCTACTAAGCTGCTGAGCACCTAATAAATTGAGGTGGTATTTATGTGTCAATTTTAACCTGAGCGTAGTAGTGCCCAGGGCTGGAGAGAGACTGCTATTTAGATGGGGGAGTTGGTGTACACACGCTGAGTGCTTTGGAACTGCAGCTGTTGACGTTGGCAATGAATAGATGAGGAACGCGGCCTTTGGCACCCTATTGGAAGTGACAGTGAACAACTAATTTCTTTAACTCCCAGCGATCAGGCTGTGAAAACACTTATTAATGCGCAAATAACACTTGGGCATTCGGGAAAGTAAAATTCAGCAGCAGGATTCAAGGTTTGGCAGGTGGTGTGAGCCAGGATTCATCATGGTTTTTTTTGCAACACGGTAGGATGGGGTGTACTGTACATTCAAGTGCTTATTGCAATATATGGATGTTGCATTCTTTTACCATGATGAATATTCAAATATATTTTAAAGTATTAGAACACGTCCAGCCTTAAAACCAGAAAGTTTAATAATTGATATGATGTGATTTATATTGCTAGTGTGGGATTTCAATAATGTCTTCAACAAGTACTATCCTGATAAACACCAGTAAGTGGACACACACACACACACACATACACATTGGCTGAAGCTGCTTCTCCTGAGCGGGGTCACCGTGAGTTGGAGCCTAACCCGGCAGCACAGGGCATAGGGCTGGAGGGGGAGAGGACACACCCAGGACGGGACGCCAGTCCGCCACAAGGCACCCCCAGCAGGACTCGAATCCCAGACCCACCGAAGAGCAGGACCCGGTCAAGCCCGCTGCACCACCATGCCACTGGACCCTCCCCGGAAAGAGGAATGATGATGAAAAAGAAGAATGAATTAACTAGGAGAGATCGAGACATTCATTATAGATCGAAAGATTCATATTCCTGTACCTCTAATGACCAATTCTTAGAGCATCAGCAAAGTCTTTTTAAGAGCAATTATAAATAAACTTAGAATACTACTATGTATAATTGTTCTGAGACTTTCCTGAACTAGACAGTTTAAGGGCTGCCTTCCCTGATGCAAGGTTAGTCTTAGGCTAAATCACACAGGACATATGTATTGTCCAAGATAAGCGATTCTCAGGCTAAAGCTAGGCTTAATCTCTGTCCGGAAAACCAGCCCCCAGAGTAACTATTTTTAAATTTTTTTTATTCATTACCGTACTTATGGACAGAATGGTGGCACAATGAGCAGTGCTGCTGCCTCACAATTTTGGAGCTGTTGGTTTGAATCCAGTGCAGGCTGTGTGGAGTTTGCATCTTCTCCCTGTGTTTATGGAGGACTTCTCTGAGTACCCTGGTTTCCTCCCGCAGCCCAAACACCGGTTTAAAGTGAATTGGTGGCTTTAATTTGCGTGAGTGATTGCCATTCGATGTTCTGGTATCCTCTGCCTTGTGCCCCATGCTTCTGGAATAGGCTCTGGACCATCGCAACCTTGATTTACATTTACAATACACACACAGTCTGAGAGTGCTTGTCCCAAACGGGGTCACGGCAAACCAGAGCCCAACCCGGCAACATAGGGCGCAAGGCTGGAGGGGGAGGGGACACACCCAGGACCCAGTCAAACCCACTGTGTCACCCGCCTCCCTTATTTACAATACTTCTAAACTAATTTTATATTTATTACTTTGGTAGTGCTTGGCTGGGTCCCGCTCTCTGGCGGGTCTGGGGTTCGAGTCCCGCCTGGGGTGCCTTGCGACGGACTGGCGTCCCGTCCTGGGTGTGTCCCCTCCCCCCTCCAGCCTTGCGCCCTGTGTTGCCGGGTTAGGCTTCGAATCGCCTTGGGACAAGCAGCTTCAGCCTGTGTGTGTCTGTGTGTGTATGTGTGTCTGTGGTTAGGTTTTGAAAAAAAAAAATTCTATGTCTGGGAACTTATCTGCAGTATTTCAAAGGAACTCGCTAAAAGCACACTCATTTGTTTCTCTGCTAAAAGTGCTGAAGGGGTGGCGCTTATCCTGTTCCCTTGACTCTAATGTGTTGGGAATGCTGTTTTCACACCGCAAGGGCCCTGGGCCCTATTAAATCGTCCCTGAGAGTGCACTTTTACACGCAAGAGCATTCGATTTCACGGGTTCTGTCGGGAGGCCACCGGGACCCCTCCAAAGGAGTTCCATTCCGTATTCTTTTTTTTTCATTATTTTTTTTTTTTTTTTACACGGGAAAGAAAGAAGAGTCCGCAGGCGGGCGGGCGTCTGCTCTGCAACAAGGAAAAACACCCAACTCGGTTGGGGGTCGGCCCAAATATACCATCTGCGAGAGTCTCATATTTTCCGAACCTGAAAACTGACCCTTTAAAAGATGACTCACCCCCGTCTCCCTCATCTTCCCCTTCTGCTGCATTAACATTCCATATTCAAGGGAACGCTCATCTAAAATCTGTGCCGACATGAGTACATCACTGTTACAGTGCGATGTACAACATGCTTTGCTCTGCGCCACAGTGTCTGCGCAAACAAGGACTGTTCTAGAATGTTTATCAACCTGCACCGTTTATACATCACAGCCCGGGACGGCACACATTTGTCTTCTTTATCAACAGCAGCTTGAGTCAATAACTATGTTTTTCTTTTACAAGATAATGTAAGTACATGGCGTATTTCAGGTTTTGTGTTTTTCTTTTTTTTTTTATTTAAACAAACTCATTGTTTTAAGCCCTTGCTGGAAGACTTCTTTACCGAGTAGTAATTTATTAGGAACGGCAAATCCACTCTGAAAGTTGCTTGGTTTAAGTCACGTGAAAGGTCCTGCTCTATTACCGTTGTGTAGGGTACCGAACCCGAAGTGTTTCAGTAAAACATCCAGCTGTATAGATAATTAAAGCTCTAGGTCACTTGGGATGAATGAGCAAAGAAACTAAAAAATAAGAATGAAATTACAGTTTTTTGTGGCTACTGTTTGACGTGTGTTTATTTTGTATAGGTGATGCTGGAAACAAAAAAAATATACACTACTGTTGAGAAGGTCACATGTTGAGGTGCTCAAGAAAGCCTTTGTTGTACTTTATTATTAATGTGCCATTCACTCTATCAATGTATTTTAATTCACTTATTTCACATCCACTACGAAGAATGCCAAGAATTTGGAGAAATTCTAGACGAAAAGTGTAGAGAGCCTGGTATTTGTAAGTGTTATAGACGCAAGGATAAGAAGTGCACGTTGTCTTCATGTCATGTGACACCACCATGAAAAGAAGAATTTTAAAACAAGTACCTTGAGGATGTCGTGAGAAAGGGTGAGCTGGTCTTAAATGATGTGTGCAATAATCTGGCTTTAGAAAAGGCACCAAGTCATAAAAATATTTATTTTAGCTTTTTTTTTTTAAACCCCATGTGCGATTTCTTAAACTCTTTTAGTGAAGTAATAGATTTATCTTCATAGATACCCTCACGCACAGGACAAGCATGCCAAAACTATTTTCCCAAGACATCAAGTTTAATTGAGGGTCTCTTTGACCTGTTTGTCCGGAGATGAATGTATGAAATCTAATATGTAATTCAATATAATCTGGATGTAAGCTATGAGATGCTTACAGCTGTAACTGTTATCACCTTTTTATACATCGCTGAGATCACTCTTCAGTCAACAGTTGATTATGATCAAGCGACATTACTTTCTATTCAACCTAGATCATTAATGGAGAAATCAGAGCAAGGCGGCGCCCCTTTCTTCAACTTGCTCCGACTGACTCATATAGCTCCAGCTGGTACTAGTCTACAAACCCCTTTAATTCAATTTGATTTATTGCACAACTCTTCTCTCTGCACTGCTTTCAGAGTTACAGCATAACTACCAGTTGTTTATAGCTTCGAGACTGCCAAGCTGTCACATTCATACTGTTTTAAATCATGTGCAGATCATGACAAAATTATATGAGTTGTTAATTTGTGCTTTGCTTAATGTAACGGGTATTTTTCGTTTTTTTTTCGTTTTCTTAGGGAATATGAATACGCAATATGATCTATTATTGCAGCCTGTTAAAGTTAATTAATACGTTTAAATTAATATTAATTTATCTGAAGCAGGCTAGCAAACAAGGTACGTATATTGCGTACTGTTTAGTTTCTTTTTGTTTTTGGAAAGTAATTAGTACCTTTACATACTCGATATACCCCAGTTTACATTTTTATCTTTTAACTCACTGACTCACTCGCTTTCGATAACTGCTTGTCCTCGTCAGGGTCACCAAGGTCCAGAACCTATCCCGGAATCGCTGGGGACTAGGCAAGGAGGGGTGCACCTTGCAGGGGGTGTCAATCCATCACAGTCTACGGTTTCATACGCAGAAAATGTAAAAATAGCAACATATGAAGTTCTTTCTCAAAACAATCTCGTTGAACCATTGCCAGAAAAGAAAACTATGTGTAAGCTGTTCCATTAGAATATTTATTTTAACACCCCGCATGTTTACTGCGTTACTAAATTACAATCCACCAAATCCAACCATTTTCGCAACATCAGCTCTGTCATTTTGTTACTTGGGAATAGAGGGCTTTCTTTAAACAGAAGAGATGGACTGAGTCAATCTGCAGGCCTCACTGCCACATTGTCTTTGCTCTTGTTGAGAACCAGCATCCGTTGTACTCGTGGGAGTGGGCAGGCTGAGCGACGGCATGCAGGTACCTCGATGGTAGTGCCACGCAAGCTGATGGCTTTGGCTTCTGAGCCGGAGAGAAAACGTAACAGTAGACGGCAAATCACCATTTGTAGTTTATCAACGTCTACTTAAATCCCCTGTCTTCTTATCATTTCATTTTTTTTAGAGTACAGTGACAAGCTGCAGTTATGTAAGTGTGAAAATAATTCATGCACTGAGAGAACAAGTGGTACAAATCAGTAAAATCCCTTTAGGCTGAAGCTGAAAATGTCCAACGCGGAAATGTCTATCATACATTAATTTTAGCAAATCGTTTAGAGAAAACACTTGTTTTTCATTAAGATTAGGAAATTATTATCATAAAAGACTGTCATTAAAATTAATTCCCAGAAAGGTTCAGTTAACCTCTGAGACAACTTATCTTTAGTGCTTGTTTTCTCAGTGTTCAGCCCTTCGCTCTTAATGTGTCCGCCCTGATGTGCTTTAATATTGATTCGCTGCCCTCAGAAAGGATTTAATAATCGAAACGGGTCCCCTGTGCCAAAAACTTTCATGTTTTCAAAACTGCGCGCACTGCTTGTGTCACTTACTCTCGAGATATCGACGGCGGCACCTCTCACAGGGTACTTTGGATGCAGGTCATCAGCTGCGGTTCAAGCAATTTTTGCACTCACCCATGGATGCCTGCACCTGCTGTCAAGTCTGGTATGCTTCATCAGCTCCAGAGAGGGGATCATCCTCGTGCAATACCTGCTTACCCGAAAAGGAGTTCATTGAGGTTAATAAAGGCAGAAGTTAAGTGCAATTTTGCATTAATATATTGGACACTGACCGGATGGAGGAAAACAAGGAAAATGTCGTATGATCCGATATCAGTATACTTGAGAATTATTGTAAACGTTTATTTTACTGCTACCTTTGTCCAAGCTCAGTGCAAGAGGTTCAAATCCAGCTCAGGATGGGTACACTTACATTTATTTATTTAGAGGATGCTTTTCTCCAAAGCAACTTCCAATGTATTCTATGTAGTGTTATCAGTCAACACACCATATTCACCGTGGTGACTTACACTGCTAGATACACTACTTACACTGGGTCACTCATCCATACATCAGTGGAACACACTCTGTGTTACTCACACACTACAGGAGAACCAGAACAGCATGTCGTTGGACTGTGGGAGGAAACCAGAGCACCCGGAGGAAATCCACACAGACACAGGGAGAACATGCAAACTCCACAGACTGAGCAGGGATTGAATCCACATCCTCTCACACCACCCAGGCACGGTGAGACAGCAGCGCTACTCGCTGTGCCACCCCAAAAGTTGGAATGTGATGATTAAACCTCATGGTATGGTAGAGTGGTCTGAAGATTTAAAGAAAACTTATTTGATCAATGATCGCTGTTAGTTATGTATAACAAATAAAACTTTTTTGCTTAATTGTCTTTGTCAAAGTTACAGGACTATGCTCTAGGTACATTTAGGAAAAACATGGGTTTAAAAAAACCAGCAATTTACAATAGTTAAGTAATAATACATTTATTAATGTAGCTGATACTTTTCTCCAAAGCAACTTATAATGCTAAAGTTATAATTACTTACCTATTTGTACACCTGTGTAATTTTTACTGGAGCAAATGAGGGTAAGTACCTTGCTCAAGGGTATTACAGTCAGAGATGAGGATCAAACCAGCAACCTGTGGATCTAAAGGCAGCAACTGTACCCACTATGCTACCAGCTGTCCTGTGTTTTGTTTGTTGTAGTTTATTAGTTATTATAATAACAATTATAATAATATGTACAAATAAATAATATATTATTTATAATAGTTAATAATAATAGTTCATTGGTTAGGATTGGAGGGGGCGCAGTGGGTTGGACCACGTCCTGCTCTCTGGTGGGTCTAGGGTTTGAGTCCCGCTTGGGGTGCCTTGTGATGGACTGGCATCCCGTCCTGGGTGTGTCCCCTCCCCCGCCAGCCTTGCGCCCCGTGTTGCCGGGTTAGGCTCCGGCTCTCCGTGACCCCATATGAGACAAGCGGTTCAGACAATGTGTGTGTGGTTGGGATTGAGCTGTAAGTCTGTTTGCTTTTTGAAGACTTTTGAAAGGCTGAGAGAAAACCATGGTATTAAAGTTAAAAATGTGCCAATAACACCGATGTGTTTAAAGAAAAAAACTGATAATCAGTTCATTGAAAAGCCTAGTAGACAAAGAAAAGAGAATTACAAGATCACGGAGTTCCTGAATTTTTCTGTTATTATCGAAGGAGGGCGGTTGTTTCAAATAATCTAAATAAGAATTGTTCTTGAGTAAGTATTCTGCTTTTTTAAATGGCTAAAGTATAAAAGTGCTGCCCTGATTGCTGCTCTGGGTAAACATGTCAACTGAGTAACTTGATTAATTAGACAGCAGAAAGTGACAACGTGCCACTTTTTTCCTGGAATAACTCATTCCACTTTTAATTAAAAACAAACAATTCATTAAACTGGCTACCTCTCTGCAGTGAACCTTGTGCTATTCTGCAGTTCCCCACAGGACATGGAGTACAAGGCCACGACCAATATTCTGAATCAGTGTTTATTTATGACAATATTATTTCAGTATGACTGAAATTTAGAATGAATAAGCAGTGCAGTGCAGTTTCTATTCCCATGCCCTTGGTGTAGTATTTTTATGATTCATGACATTACCAGTTTGTTCCAAACCTTTTACCTAAATTGTACAAAAGACATTTTTGTAACATTTTGCATGGCTTTCCTATATAAATAATAGTCTGTGGAGTTTGCATGCTCTCCCCATGTCTGCGTGGGTTTCCTCTGGGTGCTCTGGTTTCTTCCCACAGTCCAAAGACAGGCTGTTCAGGTTCCCCCATAGTGTGCGAGTGACAGAGAGACTGTGTGTGTTCTACTCATGTATGGATGAGTGACCCAGTGTAAGTAGTGTATCTAGCAGTGTAAGTCACCTTGGTGAATAAGGTATGTGGGCTGATAACACTACATAGAGTTCATTGGAAGTCCCTTTAGAGAAAAGTGTCTGATACATAAATAAATGTAAAGGTACTACAGCCAAAGGTGAGATTGAAACCTGTGACCTTTGGGTCCAAAGGCAATAGTGAAAATTGCTTTGCTACCAGCTACTCCACCATAGCCCCTCAACAGAATAAACTACACGCAAAATATGGGTGATAGGTAATGGGTGTTTGTTGGTAAGGTTATTGTTTTGTTTGTGTTTTTACAGGTGGCATGTCCTAAAGAACCCACTGAACCCACCGGTGTCTTCATATTGGACTAGGCTTAGCGTGTCCTTTAAGAGACACAGGGTCAGTGGGTTTGCACTTTGGGTTTGACCCAATGTGCTACTGGGTAGTTGAAGTCCCTGTCTGGAGAGAAATTAGCATCAACCTGGCTTTTTCAGGTGTGAACAATTTACTGGTGGGAAGTCCAACATTTGCAGCTAATTTATCTGTAATATACCTTTGCTTTTGCAGGGGTTTAGATCACAATTCTCAAATGATTTATGTTGCAATGAGGAAAATCCTTGCTTTTTGATATGTTTTCTGTCCTTTTTTTTTTAAGTTATGAGAGATATTTGAACAATGTTCTGTGGCCCAGATTACTCAAGTTTAATAATGAAATCCAGATGTCAAATAAAATATTCCATCACATTATCGCATATTTTCACAATTTTAGTCAGTGAGACACCAAGAAAAGTTGTTTTTGAACTGCAACATCAGTGCGTGTTGCTACATCTGAACAACTACATACATTATTATATTTACTTAAAAAAATAATTTGGTTAAAATGTTTTTTAACATCTGTCTTCCTGTCTTTGTAAGGTGACATACACCTGTGTGTGGGAGATCATATTGTTTAGTATGCTCTGAAAGGTGGGGGTGTGGTAGTGCAGCGAGTTTGATTGGGTCCTGCTTTCCGGTAGGTCTGGGATTTGAGTCCCCTGGGGTTCGAGTCCCCTTGGGTTGCCTTGCAATGGACTGGTGTCCTGTCCTGGGTGTGTCCCCTCCCCCTCCAGCCTTGAGGCCTGTGTTGCTGGGTTAGGCTCCGGTTCACCGTGACCCCTCTTGGGACAAGTGATTTCGGACTGTGTGTGCTATGAGAAGCAGTGTGAAGATGTAAGTGCTGCCCCAAGAACTGACCCAAACAGGTTTTACCAAATAATGCAAACTCTGACCTGGCACAGCTGAAATAATTACAGTGAAAACTGCACAGAATACTGATAGATGGGACATCAATGATGAATTTCTTTGCTATTCTCTGCTGTTTCCATACTCCATGTATCACTTACATTTTAAGTCAGTTATTCCTTGGTAGTACAATACCTAACCCAAGAAAACTTTTTTTTTTTTAAACCACAGCAACTATGCATTTTTAGTGTTTTTGCTGAGTGCACTAAATTGAGTGTGCCTCTTTGCCATGATCCTTACACTAGACGTAAAGGCCTTGTGAGAAATCTGCCATGAAGATTGTGTACAGCATCAGGAATGACATTGAACATGTGCCACTATCCCCCACCCTGTGATTTAAAATGCGTTAGGAATTTTACATAGATTTATATTAGAATTTTTTTCTTACAAGGTTACTGAGCATAAACATAATCAAAAGGGAAGAAGTAATTACTAGCGTTTGACCTCACGTAAATCTTTTCACTACCTCTGCACCTTTGGAAGAGAGCCAGTGCTGTTTGGGTAAAGTGCAATGACGCTCTGATCCCATGGTTCCGCCTAACAGGTTGTTGGAAAAAATTTTTAAGTGCGACGTGGTTAATCAGAGCGTATTTCAATAAAGAAGCAGGGCTGTGCAAATGAACACCCTACTGCGAATTCAAAAAACTATAATACAAGGCAACAGAGGCTCGGGACTGAGGAAGTATAGGCATAAGTACTCACCATTTTTTCTGTCCTTGCAGATTCTGAAGATTAACTCAAATAGGAATGAAAATTCCATCATTATACATTCATTAATGCGCAGGCTTCGTCTTCCCCATAACATGACAAGACATAACATAAACCCATATTACACAATACATTATTTCATACCAGTTTCCATTAAGACATATCTCTTTTCAGATGGCTGAAATTCTTTATTTAGTCTAGTACCAATCCCTGCTGTTCACCTTGTTAGTCCCAGGAGTACAAATAACATCTTGGGTCACTGAATTTGCTGTCAACAAGGCAGGGACCTGAAAAACGAGAAGAAAGTGCAGAACCAGGGACTGGTAATAAAGTCAAAATTATATCACCATGGCTGAGTGTGCGTGTCAAAGATTTCTTATCAAATCGATGACGTTTCATTTTTGTCCGCTTCGAGGACAGCATGTCTTTAGCAGCCGAACAGGCCGTGTGCAAATGTTCACGGAACTGAGGCACGTACCGCAAAACATTTCTTTGTGAGCCTGGTAAATAAACGATTTTTCTTCTATAGTCGTAGAGCCCAGCAAGGCCAGATTCAGTAATTCAAGTTGCAAGAGGCTCTTATTTCTCAAAATGTACTCACTGATTTCTTTGTTTTCGGGAGAAAGGGAACACAAACCATGCTGAACGCTTCTGAGATTTGAAAACTCTCCAAGTCCTTTTCTTTCACTCTAAAATTGTCAAAAAGCCAAGTGGAAGTCCAGCTGTTTTTCTTACACAAGTGAAGAACATTTCGGTTTAACACCTATAATTTCTTTTATTTCAGGTATATTGCCACCAGCAGCAACATCTCGTGCCGTTGACAGATTTTTCATAATATGTAGCAGAAGGACATTGACAACTGATATGGCGCCATAAATGATGATGGGTTTTAATGTAACAAGTCCCTCCAGTACATGTGCTGAACATAATATCCACAAGAACATCTTAAGGAGAATACACACACACAGTCTGAAACCACTTGTCCCAAGCAGGGTCATGGTGAACCAGAGCTTAACCCAGCAACAGAAGGCGTAAGGAGGGGAGAGGGACACACCCGGGACAGGACGGCAGTCTGTCACAAGGCACCCCAAGCGGGACTCAAACCCCACACCCCCCCGAGAGCAGGACCCCATGAAACCTGGTGTGCCACCACATCTCCTGGAGAATACGCCCCTTTAGAATAACTCACGATAACTGATGTTAGAAATGTTAAAACTTACCTCACTCCTGGCAATATCAAAATATCAAACCAGTTTTCATGCAGTATGATAAACAATAATACCGCGCCAACATCATACCTGAAAGAATGCGTGGCATTTGTTATGAGACAGGATAAACCCCTCAGTTGCACGGAAACACGCAATTTTGCCAAAACAGTTTCGTATCTGAAAAATGTATGCATCCCCAGCAGAATAATTTCTTTAATTTCTATCAGGTGCCAAATTTTCTCCTACGCTGCACGTTATCTTCCAGAGGACTACAATAAGCAGTTGCTCAGTCAGCATCGCTAGCGATTAGGGAACTTACTGCAAATCTGTGCTCCTCTGTGAAATTTTGAAGGCCACCTTAAATACGGTTTTATAATACGAGCTAAAATGTGACCTGCTTTTAAAATACCGTACGATAAAAGCCTTTGAATTCAATTTACACAAGTCACAGTGCTCTAAAACATTGCCCTATTTAATTCGCTGAGCGTAATTTATCTACCGGTTGTACTACAATAAAAAGCCGAGAGAGAATTTTCAGTATAATGCTTCAAGCAGCTTTTATTAATATAAATAATTCAAAACGTAAAATATGACTGCACTGTGGTGGTGCATTTATTAACAAGTGTTCTGGCTGAGATATCTGTGCAGCTAAAATGGTTAAACTGTATGCTTGTGCACCAGAAAAAAAATTAAGCCTTACAGAGCCATGTGGTATTATGACAGTGGAGACTACAAGGACTTGTACTTTTCATTAAAAATAAAACACTCTGAACATGCTCCAATACTTGTTTAAGAATACTTGTTTTTAACAGTAAGAAACATCTTTCAATAATGTTGAATACAGCCAAGGAATTAGCCAAATATATACACGAAAGTAAAAATATTACATTTACCGTCTTTGAAACCACATCATTATTTGCTTTATTTATTTGATGTGTATATTTCTGTCATGCACTACGGCACATCTGCAGTATTTTGAAGACATCATTTTGAGATATGAAATGTAAAAGCCTCAGTGAATCATAATTAAGAACTCTCAGTAAAATGTATAATATTTAGTTTACAGTAACATTTATGCTGCATTTTGGATAACTTTATGCCAGCATGTAACACAATTATATTGTTTTCCTGAGTCTATGACAGATGTTTTGAAAATAGCATTTTTAAAGTTGCATTTTACATATTTAGAATCTCATGCAACATCTTATTTTTTTCCATAACACAATTCTGCATTACTATGCTAGAGAAAATCAGACCTAATAGAATCTTCTCTCAGCTGATGATGCTTGCCCATGCTGTAGTCTTCTTGCTGACATCGCCGCTCAACAATAATCTTATATTTTCTGCAAAACAAATAAATTCATGTGCACATGTCATGGTTTAAACTAAGAAAGATTAGTCCCGGACTGAACTAGGTTACAAGCATTCTCAAAATACTCAATTATACTTCATCTAGAACTAATCTTCTAATTATCACAAAACTGTACTGCACCTTCAAGCATTGATACAGTAAAAATAAATATATAAAGAAACAAATAAATAATAATCTTTTTTTTTATTTAACTCTAAATCCATGTCATTGCTTTTCTTATGCATTTTTCATTAAAAGAACCAAATGTACCAGAGTGACATCGGGGAACTGTGTCCTTACATTTACATTTATGCATTTAGCAGACGCTTTCGTCCAAAGCGACGCACATCTCACAGAAATTCTTACACTCTACTGACCTGAAGAAATACAATGCCAATACCAGCACGGTTCCCAGAACTGCTCCAACTACGATACCCATGGCTGTAGACATTCCCAGTCCACCTGCACAGGGGAGTCAGAGATTCTTTAGTGGAAGAATAGCTGGGTTGGGTCTCCATCCCTATACTGCTCCACCAGCAGATAGTGCAACACATTCTCCTTGAGTCAACAGAAACTTGCAGTCATATGTAATTTTACTGATTTGAGCACGAGAATGAATTTTGCACAGAATGTATGACTGATCCAAATCTGATTTCAAGGTGAGAAATGGATATGGAACACAGAGGAGGAGAAAACGGCCAACTGTACATGATTTTTCCGCAGACACTGGCCGATGCCTTTCTCTCAAGGTAAATCTGTCGCTGTTGAATCCCGGTAGCACCTGGAAACTTCCATTAATTCCATAGTAGTTAAAAACTGCCTAAAAAAACAGGAGGGAAAGAATTCTAAACAAATGCAAATCGTTATGCAAAATTATTTGTAATACTGATACCAAATGCAATCAATGCGTGTTGTGAGTACATGTGATACTGTAATACGATGCTTCAGAAGCATTATGAGCAAGACTGTAGTTGCTACTAGTTATTAGTTTATATGTATATATATATATACACAGAACCGCTTGCCCCATACGGGGTCACGGGGAACCGGAGTCTACCCGGTAACACAGGGCATAAGGCCGGAGGGGGAAGGGAACACACCCAGGACGGGACGCCACCCCAACCGGGATTCGAACCCCAGACCCACTAGAGAGCAGGACTGTGGTCCAACCCGCTGCGCCACCGCACCCCCCGTGTGTGTGTACACACACACACACACACACACACACACACACACACACACACACACACACACACACACACACACACACACACACACACACACACACACACACACACACACACACACACACACACACACACACACACACACACACACACACACACACACACACACACACACACACACACACACACACACACACACACACACACACACACACACACACACACACACACACACACACACACACACACAACGTATATAAATTCACCTGCTAAATGAATAAATGAAATGTAACTATAGGAAAGCTAAATCTCCAACAGTGTGGTATTTAATCTAAATTACCACAGGAAAAACCCCATCTATAAATGTGTAAATCTAACTCTGCAAGTCACTTGGAAAAAAAAGCATCTGCTATGTTTCAGTGTAATAAGTGTATGATTAATTGTTACATATTATAGCTGTGAAACTTTACAGCTTTACTTGCTTGTATTTTTTGTTTTATGATATTACTCAAAATATTTCTTTTTTTTTTTCTGATTTACCTTGTAAGAGCCTGCCTCAAAATCAGTCATGGCCATAACAGAGAAATCCCCATTTCTATCACCGTTGGCATCTATAGACACCTGGCCCGCAATGCCTGGTCGGCGGAATGCAAAGCACGAGAAAGTTAATTAGCAACAAGGCCTGCGCAGTCCAAGGAAAACACGAGCGAGAGTCGACACATTCCGGATGGCCAATACAACAGGAAATCCCATCCATCTCCAGGCATTTTTCTTGGCATTGCCTCCTGCAATTGAAACTTCATCTTTATGTTCACGTTCCCAAATGTTTGACATCTTTAAAAACATTATTTTCTTAACAATAAATTCCGACATTGTTTCTTTTTTTCGCGGGGGGGGGGAATCCCGCTGAATATAACATTGTTTCACACCGAGCTCTGACGAGAAAGATGTTTTGGCCTTCAAACCAACATCGGCAAAGTGGGACTATCGGTAATAAGGCAGATCCCTACATCGATAGCTCGATCGACGGAAATTAGAAGGTTTTGACGTCCTTGCAGGAGTTTGCAAGTCCTGCGTAATTAAAATAAAGCCACAGGAATTGCAGAACCGCTAAGGATCTTGAACCCACATTTCAAAAACGGTGATTAATTGAACCTTTCCGCTTCTGGGTCTTTTATATAGCTTTTCTGATTCATTCAGAACACAGTTAATTTCATTCCTGAAAATGACAAAGAAGTTGCACGTGGAGGCTAGAGCCGGTGGTTTCGTCAAGAAAATAACGCTGCCGTGACGTTAAAACGGATGTAAGATATACCATTAATGCACAGAGTTATAATTCTTCGTAACACATCATAATCAGTAGGGAATACTTATTGCGCGGTTCCGAAAAGACGGGCCCTCTTTTCTTCACCTTCGAAGGTTCTGTTCCACATCAACTGCGTGATCTGGCTTCCGTTGTTTTTTCCAAAGCCATTCTTGACCGCATCTTGAAGGGCCAAGCTGTACAGAAGCAGCGCATCGTGGAACCCCTCCACAAACATATTCACCTAAAAAAGAGAGACGGGACGTTACCGCGTATGCGTTAGCGCGGCTCTCGGCGTCCGATCGCCCCCCTCACTGAGACAGCGAAACATAACCACGATACCGCAGTAGCGTATACACTAGTGTGGGTGTGGGTTGCGACAACTGACAACAGGACTGCTGGTAGCATTTCCCAGAGAGCCCTTCGCTTGGTGTCCTTCCGTTCCCCGTCTACGGGGTGTTTACTACTCGTGCAGCACAACGTGAACGTCGCCAGTTACTGGACACTTGCAGCACGATGATCCACGTTCACATGCAAAAAAAAAAAAAAAAAAAAGAAAAAAAAGAAATCCAAGTTGAGAGTGCGTTAAAATGTTTAAGACTGCAAATATGCTTGTTAACCGATGATCTGTCTTTTTTCACAAAAGGTCCCTTTTTTTAACCTTTCATGAAGACAGATGTTTTCTTCATAGAATAAAATGCCACTCGTTTGTCTAAGAAATGCTGGACCGTGTACAAAAAGGCTTATGTAAATAAAGTGCACAAGGAGCTCCCTTTGGGTTACCTCGTGCTGTCTCCCTTAGGACGGTAAACAAAACGCAAGTGCTTGTTTTCACATACCAGACATACCATATCAAATGCCTATTTACATTTTCTGAGGTCCCCGTGGGACATCTTTCAACCAACCAACCAGCCAATGCTAGCAACTGGTTGTCCCCAGCAGGGTCGCGGCAAGCCGGAGCCTATCCTGGAAACAGAGGGTGTAAGGCAGAAGGGGAAGGGAAACACCCTGGACGGGACACCAGTCCATTGCAAGGCACCCCAAGCAGGCCCCAAACCCGCTGCACCACCGCACCCCCTGACAGTTCATATTTTAAATAAAGTCAAGAACTGGTCATTATTGCATAGAATATCCAAAGAATTGTTTCTGCCGATTTGACAAAAATCCAAGCAAAGTGTTTAATATGAATCGATTACAAAGTGTGTAACCTTGTGGATCACAGCACTAACTGCAACAGCCTACTGGAAAACCATGATGGTTAGTGACATCATATAGCCTCTACTACTTTGCCTTCATATTTAAGTGGTACAGATATAACTCAAAGGCATGTTCTTGCACACTGCCCACATGAAAACTACTTTTGTTCATTTAGCTGACGCTTTCTCCAAAGGGACTTACAATGTTAAGCTGCCTACAGTTATTTACACATTTATTCAGCGGGGTAATTTTCCATGAGCAATTTAGCATAAATACCATGCTCAAATGTACTGCAGCAGTAAAGGAGATTCAAACTGGCAACTTTTGGATCCAAAGGCAGCAGCTCTAACCACTACATTATCAGCTGCCCCTCTAAAAACATACATTTCCAAATCAATAACCATAGATGGAAAAACAAATTCGTTGCAATTAAGAACTAAGCTGAATGACTTAACATTCCTAATTTTGGCATCAGCTTATGAAACTTTGAAAACCATGACTCATCTTATTGCCCCATAGATCCAGTATGTTCTGAAATAAATTAGCTTTGATAGAAACAATGCTGTAATCGGATGGAAATGCAGCGGAAGCAGATGTATTTTCAGCCAGCTGTGATGGCTGTTTTGCTGTCAGGTGTCATTGCCGCGTCCACCGAGAAAATGCGTCCTGTGTCTCCCAGCGTATTGCAATCGCAGCGTGTGAGGACTGAACTGCAATTGTTCCGCACATCCTCACTCACTGCTAGAAAGATGGCAAGTATTAATGAAAACGGAAAAATTACAAGTAACATCCCCGTCGCCTTTTTTTCTCCAAGGATGTTGTCTCTCAGACGTAATGAACTTTACCAGCCTTTTAGGGTTGGTACCAAAAGAAACATCCTTGTGGCAATTTCCCCACTTTGGCGAAGAATCACACCGCACTGCGATACAGGGAGGACACTAAATTGAATGACAAAATCAAACGCAAGCGACCTGAAATACAGAAGCACAACTTCTTAATGAACATGGCTCTATAGGCATGTACAGTGTTTACAGTAGTTTTGTAACATGCATTAAAAATAACCTGCCTAGGTTGTCTAAAGTGTAGATATTCAGTGAACAGATTTATAATCTCATCAAGGTATTAACAAATGTTACAATATTTAGCATTTATTATCAATACAGTAGGGGGTGCGGTGGCACAGTGGGTTGGACCAGGTCCTGCTCTCTGGTGGGTCTAGGGTTTGAGTCCCGCTTGGGGTGCCTTGCGATGGACTGGCGTCCCGTCCTGGGTGTGTCCCCTCCCCCTCCAGCCTTACGCCCTGTGTTGCTGGGTTAGGCTTGGGCTCCCCACGACCCCGTATGGGACAAGCGGTTCAGATTGTGTGTGTGTGTGTGTGTGTGTGTGTGTGTGTATCAATATGGTACCCATCAATCCATAACTACTTGTCCACTGCAAAACCAAAGTAGTCCGGTACCTACAGTACCAGGTGTAATGTAATTTATCCTAAATTGCTGTAGCTCTTACAATGCAATGGGACCATGCCCTGCTGCAGTGCAGTACCTTACTACCATATTTTACCTTGAACCAGAATCTGCACACTGAATTTTAATAACCTGTTTCAAATTCATCACGCACAAAGTATACGCTACATTCTGAAGTTCTCAATTTATGCTGATACTTCAGAGCTCATTTCATTTGTAAAATCTGTGCTTAATACTTACTTTGTACTTTATGTTTAGTCTTTGGTTACAATGTAATTCAAGTAGCTCAAAAAAATTACTTCATGCAAAACAGTCTGCCATCTAAGAAGAATATACCTGTAGAATATTACACTAGTACTATAATTTTCATGAAAAGGTTAGCCAGACAAATGAAATGTCAGATTAACAATTTCTTCTCAAAGTTTTCAGACTTTAAAGGCATTGGCAGATTTCCATTTGCGCAATTCTTTTTCAGGTGTGATGTCATCTCAAAAGCCACGGTTGTTAAGCCATAATAATGATGGCCTCAGGACTTTCTTCAAGCAGGAACCTGACAGCTTCTTATGACGCAAATAAGATAAAAGATAGTTTGCAGCAACAGCAGAAATATATGAGATTAAAGCGAAAGTTACACATCTTTTAGTGAAATATAGCACAGATTTACATCCCAGAACATGACAAATGTGTCATGAGGATAAGAGACGTCAAACCAGAAAGAGTCATGTGGTGTGGTTTCTTCAGCTCAAAGCATCCAACTGAATGCAACAAGTTCAAATAATCAGACAACGTTGTCTTTGTTTTGCACGTAATTATGTAGCATTGTGGCTCTGACTGGGCACTGTTCTGTTGTTATTTATTAAAACTTGTGATAATACATCATGACCGTTCTCTGCTGGCCTCCTTAGCCAAAATTACAAGCTTCAGTACTGTACTTTAACAAAATCTAAAAAACAACGTTCAGTGGTTCCTTTGTCAGTTTTAGTAGTTTCAGAATGTATTTACAAATTCCTCTATTAAATAATAACAATAATAGTACATACATGCAGTCTGAAACCGCTTGTCCCAAGTGGGGTCACGGCAAACCGGAGCCTAACCCGGCAACACAGGGCGCAAGGCTGGAGGGGGAGGGGACACACCCAGGACAGGATGCCAGTCCATCACAAAGCACCCCAAGCAGGACTCGAACCCCAGACCCACCGGAGAGCAGGACCCAGTCAAACCCGCCACGCCACCATACCCCTCATGTAATTATTATTATTATAAATAAATGTAATGTAAATGTATTATTAATATTATTATTATTACCACCAAATCATGAAACATTAAGTCTGCAAGTTAATAATTGGCCTCTCCTTATAGAAGAAGCCGACACTGACTGTGAGAAGGAAACTTACGTACATTGTCTCCACTGTCATGATCGGGAACGCCTGCTTTTCGGATAGATCTCTTCACCTCTAAAGAGAAGTTCTGAAATTCTGGTTTGACAGACCGCAGTAGAGTGAGTATATTGAGAGCTGCGTAGGCCTGCTTGGCCTCTGTGTCATACTGGTCTCCTCTCTTCCAGGATCCATTGCCTGTATGACAGTAATGAAATATTTCAATTATATTACCGAGAAAGAAAGCGGCTAAAGACAAATGTATTTATGTTTGGGCAAGACTCTGAATTCTTCCCTTACCGATGTCCACATGCCCTTGCTTTCTTCCTCTGTATGTCACCTTCTTAACTATGTTATTTTCTTTCTCGTACAATTCTACATATCCTCCGCTAATGAAAAGTAGACTTTTCAGGATAAATGTGTCAGCCCTATTTCCAGAATTTAAATGACTGCCTCCAAGTACTTTCCAGTAGTCCCACTGTGCCATTTCTCCCCTTCCTCCGTATACAACGTATAACACTAAACGGACCGCAGTGACGGCTGAACCCTCATACATTTTGGTGGACGGTTTATTTTTAAAGGTAAAAGGGGTTGGGGACTCCAATGAAGCACAGGTAGCGCAGTGATTACGGAGACACGCTAGAAATTTAAAAGGACAGGCTGAACTCCTGGGAACGGTCCTGCCATAACACCATTGAGCAAGGGGCATATTAACCCAAAATGTTACAGTTATATATCCAGTTGTGTAAACTGCTGAAACTTAACATACTTTGCATAAAAAGCATAATATAAGCAGCTAAGTAAAAACAAAACTGAGAATGCCACTAAACTGAGGGCTACGGTAATGGTGTTGGGCGGCTATGAGTGTCATCCTAAGTGAGCAATTAAAGAAGGAAGGCTGAAAATACACTAAATGATTTAATCGGAAGCAGTCTGTCATTCTGTGTTGGTTAAATTTTGATTATCCTTCTCTGACATCCTTTGCTATGAATTCTACCTTCTTTAGAAGGCAACAAATGACTGTGCAAGTGAGGAATATTATACAATACCAGTTTTTTACTTGCTCTGATGATATTTGCTTCGCATCATTTCTTTGCTGTTCTCAAATTGTCAAGATTATGAATATAATTGGTGTGTTTACATTACCTAATACTGACAGGTTTAGTTGTGTCCCAACGGTATGGCTGGCCGTGTATTTTCATTAACTATGCATCCAAAGCATATTGCGGAATTAAAAAAAAGTGACAAAAAATTCATACCCTTGAAAAAAGACAAAACTTTCTAAATAAAAAACACTGAAAATAAGGTTTTTTTAACCTCACAAGAAGCTCTTCTGTTACAGCAACAAAAAAGTCTTCTTGTTTCATCATGAACTCTGTGTGCAGAGTCAAATGTGTCAACTCTTTTTTGGAAACACTTGCCACATTCCTGTTCCAACTCATGTTCCACCTGTCTATACAACTGCATATTTATTAGCTTGAGGCTTTTTTTTTTCCCCCTGACTCTTCTCTTAACACAATTCACACCTTTATTTTGCAATTAGGGACTGCTGGGAAAGAAATACAGGCAGAGAAACAATAGCGTCTTTAGAAATGTTTGCTATACTGATGACAAATGGATTCACAGGTGCAAAAGCAATATTTCCAAGGTATTTAGATGGAGAAACATATTAATCCCAAAGGAAATTGCATTCGTATAAGTGTTGGAACATCTTACCATAAGAAGATGCATTAAAGAGCTCGATGTTGAAGTAGATGTAATTTCCATTAGTGAGTTTCCAGTGGTGGGCTGTCAACATGATGTCCCGAACAATGTCACCCCCAGCACACATAATAACAACTGGCAAGGGAAGAGAGGAGAGCGTTCATATCAGTCATCACACATTTTGTCTCTGAGAAAAGGGTCCCTGTCAACGACGGAAGAGCGAAAACAAGGAGAATACTTCTAAACACACACACACACACACACACATTTTCTGAACCGCTCATCCCATACGGGGTCGCGGGGAACTGGAGCCTACCCGGCAACACAGGGCGTAAGGCCAGAGGGGGAGGGGACACACCCAGGACGGGACGCCAGTCCGTCGCAAGGCACCGCAAGCGGGACTCAAACCCCAGACCCACCAGAGAGCAGGACTGCGGTCCAACCCACTGCGCCACCGCGCCCCCTCTACTTCTAAACAGTAAGACCTAATTAGCAGAAAAACTAACCATAATTAAACTACAGTATACTTTATGTGAAGGGGAGTGCGGTGGCGCAGCAGGTTTGACCGGGTCCTGCTCTCCGGTAGGTCTGGGGTTTAAGTCCCACTTGGGGTGCCTTGTGATGGACTGGCGTCCTGCCCTGGGTGTGTCCCCTCCCCCTCCAGCTTGGTGTCCTGTGCTGCTGGGTTAGGCTCCAGTTTGCCGTGACTCTGCTCGGGACAAGCGGTTTAAGACTGTGTGTGTGTGTGTGTGTATGTGTATACTTTATGGAAGGGTCAGCTTTTTCCACCCTCTTCCACTTTCATCTGTTTCCTGTCCGGCACAGTCGTGGTGGTCTGGAGCCTATCTTGGAAGCACAGGGTGTGAAGCAGGGTAGCCCCTGGATAGAAGGCCAGGCCATAGTAGGTCGAGTGAATAACTGTTTATGATTAAAAAAAAAACAAACATTCGGGTATATGAAGCAGAACGATGAGAGAACATGTTCTTTATCGTTGTTTTATTGTGGATTTTATTCCAAATTTTAACGGAATTCCTGAATTCTTGCACAAATTCTTGCAAAGTGAAAGAGAAGAAGAGGGGGCGTGGTGGCGCAGTGGGTTGGACCCGGTCCTGCTCTCCAGTGGGTCTGGGGTTTGAGTCCCGCTTGGGTCGCCTTGCGACGGACTGGCGTCCCGTCCTGGGTGTGTCCTCTCCTCCTCTAGCCTTACGCCCTGAGTTGCCGGGTTAGGCTCCGTGACCCCGTTTTGGACAAGCGGTTCAGAAAATGTGTGTGTGTGTGTGTGTGTGTGTGTGTGAAAGAGAAGAAGATTTTAAGAATTCATCGATGCAACAATAAGCACAAAACCGCCGCGGAAATTCGATCGTAAGGACGATCGGGGATTGAAACGATGCCAGGGGCAGAATCATGCTTCTCATTTTTTACAGGCTGTCGAAGACTGTCCCCGTTCAGCAGGGGACTGAGGTGTGTGACACACACACATTATGAATATGTGCAAGAAGGAAAGAGCAGGGATGGGATCACAGGTGAGCTGAGCGAAACCCACCTGCTCTTCCACCACGGCGATTTAAACGCATAAAAACATCTCGTCGGCGCTGCTGTGCGGGACTCTGGGCTACATGTATGTAACTGCTACCTGTAAACCGAACTCAAACATCTAAAACCTCAAGCTCTGTATACACAATATACACTTTACCATGTATAATTTTATCTTTACTATCTGTATAAATAGCGAAGTTAATATTCTCTCATCCGTGCGTAAAGAGATGATTTTACGCACAAATAAACTCTGCGACTGAGTTCGGGCGCCGCCCTGACGCCGGTGGACGCGCTCCATGGGGTTCATGTTTAATAAAATACGGGTTTACTTTACATTTATTCATTTAGCTGGCGCCTTTCTCCAGTTTTTAAGTGTTTATAGTTATTTACCCATTTATACAGCTGAGTAAGAGCAATTTAGGGTAAGTACCTTGCCCGCATAGGTGGAGGTGGGAATCGAACCTGCGACCTTAAAGAAAAAAAAAGTTCTGTCCGCTAACTTACCAGCTATCCCTGGTTTTACCCTGCGGAATACTCCACTTTTGGGTACTTTACTCTGGAGCGGCAGTACACGCTGCCTTGGGGGGTGAGCGAGATGCTCATCGCAAACGATCGGCGCATCTTCAGGTCGTTCACATAATGAACAGCGCCTGGGCTGTTCGGGCGTTGGATCGAATCCTTCTTGGTCTGTGCGGAGTTTGCAAGTAGGGAGAGCTGGTGACACAGTGGTCCGAGGTGTCGCTTTTCGGATCCGAAGGTCACAGGCTCGAACCCTCCTTATTGATGTAATGCTCTTATGAGAAAGGTACTGCTCCTAAATTGCTCCACCGTGCTTATCAAGTTGAATACCCACCCAACTGTAGGTAGCTTAACAGTGGAAGTCGCTTTGCAGAAAAAAGCCAGCTAACTGAATAAATGTTCTCCCATCGCCTGCTTGGATTTCCTCCTGGTGCTCCAGTTTCCTCCCACAGTCCGCAGACATGCAGGTCAGGTCGATCAGTGACAATAACTTGCTCTCCGCCTGTGAATGGGTGAGTAAAACAGTGTGCGACTACACTGTGATGGGGTGACGTCCCGTCCACGGTGTACCTCGCTTGGTCTTGCACCTTCACTTTCCGGGATAGGATCCAGCCCACCGCGACCCTAATTTTAGGCAAGCGGTGAAGTGAGTGCGGCAATAGTGGACATTCTGATGAAAATGTACTGTAATTAGCAATATTAAATAAAAACTAAACTGTATAGGATGGCAAACTCACTATAAACTATAACAGAGCTTGGGGATGGAGCAGAAAAGACGCACGAAGCGAAGGAGAGACGGACTCGGAGGAGCTGCATCAGCCAGGGGACTACGGCCGGGGTATCAGGGCAATGAATGAGGGGGTCGCACGAGAACCCCGGAAAAGTTTCCATCCAGCGCACCGCCCGCTCCGCTGACATGCTTTGACATCTATGTTTGTGCACCGTGATGCTGTGCGCCGCGCAAAGCTGGGAAGCGCGCAAGCGAGCCGCGCGTAAGGCGCGTAAGGCGCGTAAGGCGCGTAAGGCGCGTAAGGCGCGTAAGGCGCTCAGCGGGAGCGCGGGGCAGCCGCGCCGGTACCTTCGTTGCCCTCGATGAGCCTGGCGATGTCCTCGCCGTCCGCCGCGCGCTCCCGGGGGTACAAGCTGAGCGCCTCGGTGCTGAGCTGCTCGGCCTCCAGCGCGCTGTGCACCGCCTCCACCGTGAAGTAGCAGTTGCGCTCCTCGCGGTCGTCCTCGTAGAGCAGCAGCGCGCTCTGCCAGCCGAAGTGGCGGAAGAGCGCAGAGATGCTCCTGGCCATCTTCAGGTAGGAAGGTCCGATCCTGGTCAGGTGCGTGTAGCCCCTGTCCCTGCGCGCGAAGCCCGTGGCCAGGGCCCCCGCGGACACCACCGGGACGTCCCAGTGCGAGGCCACCCTCACCACGTCGGACGCCGCGTACTCGCACACGGGCCCGAGGATCAGGTCGGGTTTCTGGGCGAAACCGCGGTCCACCAGGCTGAAGAGGGCGCGGTCCCCGCAGCCCGAGTCCTCGTAGCGCACCGCGAAGCGCAGCCGCCGCTCGGACGCGATGCTGCGCTGCGCCAACTCGATGGCCGGCCGCACCGCCGCCACGGAGAAAATGTACGAGGCGTTTCGGGGCAGGAGGACGAGCACGTCGACGTGTTCCGCGCGCGCGCGCCTCTGTGGCGCGTTCAGGGCGCAGGAGACCACGCAGAGGCTGAGGCAGAGCGCGCGCACGCCCGGCATCGTCGCGAGTTTGCTTCGCCCGCGAGCTTCACCCGCCGCTCCGTAATTCTGAGTGAACCGACTGACTCTTCTGGTCGCGGGTGTCTGTCTCGCGGGTGTCTCGCGCGTGTCGCGTGTGTCTCGCGCTCGCTCGGCGCTCCGCTGCTCCACTCGGCCGCGAGCACGTGCTCGGCGAAGCGCGGCAGCACCTTGACACCCACCTTTTAGGCTGCAGTTTGGGAACTTTCCCCCCCCCACGAGCCCTGCGTCAGCCCCACGCAGATGAGCTCCCTTTTAAAGCCACAGTGGGTGTGGGAAGAAAACACGCTGGAACGCGCTGGTATCGTTCCAGAAATGATACTATTGTCATGCATCACATCGCATCAGCATCCGAATCCGCTGCAGATGGATACATTGCCTGTTCTTAATTATAGTTGTTCTAATTATATCGTTCATATGCAGTTATGCAACACGCGTATTTTTTAAAATGTTTGAAAAATTTGCTCACTTGGCAGCTGAATCAAAATTCCATACGTGCCACAGCAGGGCACAGAGATGAAAAATTCTCTACAGACTCCTAAAAACCAGCCTGACTCCTTATTTTTAAGATGATCTTGGGACCACGTCGTTTAGGGTTATGATGATGGTGCCCAAACTGGTTATATGCCGGGTAACTGAAAAAGTTTAGAGCGAATTACAGCCACAAAGCAGCCTTACATCCGTTACCAACAGATATATATGCTGTATGTCTTAGTTGACTATTAAAATAACATTCACAGGTTTTATTGATATTTCATTTGTGGGAGTACTTTAGTGTGAAAGGCGAATACTGTAATACTGTAAAAAAAGAATGGGCTGGAATGGTTTTTGTAATCTTTTAAAGATGAGTTTAACAGCTGACCATTTGGAAAATTATGAGGCAGAAAGCAGATTTCTGAGTGTTACCTATGGCCCACTTTGGGCCATACGTTAGATCTACTCAGTAGGGTTAGATTTACATTTATTTATTTAGCAGACGCTTTTCTCCAAAGCGACTTCCGATGAACTCTATGTAGTGCTATCAACCCACACACCTTATTCACTGTGGTGACTTACACTGTTAGGTACACTACTTACACTGGGTCACTCATCCATACAGCAGTGGAACACACTCTCTGTCACTCACACACTATGGGGGAACCTGAACAGCATGTGGGAGGAAACCAGAGCACCCAGAGGAAACCCACACAAACACAGAAAGAACATGCAAACTCCACACAGATTGAGTGGGGATCAAACCCATGTCCTCTTGCACCACCCAGGCACTGGGAGACAGCAGTGCTACTCACTGTGCTGCCTGCAAGTGTTGCCATGGGATGTGAAATCACAGGCCTTCCTGGTATATTTATACTCACAGCGCATTTTAAAAACATTTCAAAAATACATTTTATTTTTGTTTAATGTCTGAAGAAAAAAGTGTGATAAATCAGGTTGCATATATTTGCATAAAATAATCTCCTCTCATATTTGGCAAGCACATGATAATCTCTCTTGACGAATTAAACCGTTATATTACTCTAATCTGAAATGTCTCCAGTGTTAAAGCACTGCACTCATACAAGAATCATATTTGTCATTTAAACTGCTAATAGTTTAATTGTACTGCAGAAAAATGTAAAATAATTTCCAGTGAAGCCAGTATTGTGCAGAAATCTATTACACTTAGCGCAGCAGTGTGAATTTCAGAATATTTAACAGTGAAAAGGCCAGATTACTCAACAGCCAAGGATCTCATGGGGCGACTAAGAGGCCTCCTGCTGAAGCTGTAATATGTCAAAAATCGTCAGCTCTCATTAGCATCAAGACATAATAATTGTTTGGACTGGAAATCATCAATGTACTGCGTTCAGATGGAGAAAACCTGAGAGTAACGGACGCTTCGGCAAAGTGAACTTTGTCTCCCTCTGCTGGCCACGTAGTGCCTGTTCAGTAGAAAAATAGGCCGTAAAAAAAGATACAGAAATAAACATAGCAGGTGCTTTAAATTGCTCAGTAACCAATGTACATTGTGTAGTTTTTTATGGTTAAATTTAAATATCTACCTCCATGTTCAACATATTCTTCATCTATATTTGCAGTATAATTACCACAAAATCACCAGGTGGTCCCCTTGAAAGGTAATATTGTCGCGTTACAGTTTGCAGATTATTATTCAAGAAACAATGTTCTTAAATTTTACATAATAATGGAATTATTGTTTTTCAGCAAGCATGGTGCTTTACCATCATGTCTGAGACTGCAGGGTTTGAAAAGTCAGATGCGATTTCCTGGGTTTGGGGTTAATTAAAATACAACTCTGACACATGGACAGTAGAGACATTCTGAAATTTGCTATTCAGGATTAGAAAATTACTTCTCTGGGGACTGATAACTGCCAAGAGTAAATATCCCCCTCTCCCCAAGCCCCCCAAGCCCCCCCAAGCCCCCCCAAGCCCCGGCAACAAGAACTGCTTCTGGGATACAAAAAGAATTACTGATAAAATTGACTTCATGTTCTTTTTGCCCAAAACATGAGGCTTATTCATCCTTATAAATATGTTCTAAAACAGCAGCGAAAAACTTTTCATATCTCATTTCCATTTATAGAGTATTATGGGAATATATATGTATATATTTAAAATAATCAGAGTGTTTACATTTGTACTTTTTAAATGTGGCGCACCAGGGACGCTAACTTTGCGTAAATATTGTGTCTCACACATGCAAACATTTATCATTAATCCCCAAAACTGATTGTAAGGAAATGTGACAGAATACCCAATGGAAATAGAGTAAGAAAGTATATTCTAATTTAAGCACTCAATTCTCTGTAGGATTTTGAAGGCATTGTGGGAAACACTTTTTCACAAGCAAATAATTATTTATGGGAAGAAACATGATACATTAGCTCTTCCAGTTTTCCTCTTCTTGTTAAAAAGCAGATAGCAAGTAAACCTGTATTTGTTAACCAATCTATTCTACAAATTTCCAGAAGATGGTCAATACTCCTGATCGAAATTGATTTGCTGCTTTGTTGCTGTTCCATATCGACTTCCTCTCTGAAATGTGCTTGAACTAATATCATAGTCTTATTTTCTAAACCTGAGTATGAGGAAAAATATATAAACACAAGGGAAATCCACATGTATTTTAATTTTTAAAAATAATCAGTTTACATTATTTTTATATCCACCTCACAATGCAGTCATGCAAATAATTACATTTCATCAAACAAGAAAACTCTTAACAATTTTTAACAAAATTACATTCCATGTCCTAAATGCATTTAAATCTGCTGTAAAATTGCACATGTGTGCATACATTCCAAATACATTCCTACAAAACATGTATGTGCCAATATAGTTTTTAGTTTATGTAACGCAAACAATGCATGCAATCTGCAGGTCTGATAAATTGTCAGCTGGATCCAAAGAGATTTTAAAATATTAAGATTCAAAGAGAGTTAAGCTTTTTCAAGAGTTATGTTTTCCGGCAATGCATGGATTCGCAGGCTTAAAGAGGACGCGGTACGACCCTTCAGAGAAAGAAGAAGAAAGAAGAAATGAAAGAGAGAAGAGACAAATAAGCATGGAGGGAGCAAAAGTGGTGAAATATCTATATGAATTTTAAAATATTTTATAGGTGACAACCAACCAGTGGTCAAAGAAGCTGAGCCAGCGCTCACACCTACATATACCATAACATACCTATGCATTGTATATAACATACTTGTACAAACATATAATGTCTAGTGTCTATTTTGTATATTGTGTACTTTATACTCTATATATATATATATATATATATATATATATATATATATTGTCTTTTATTAGCCCACTCTACTTTTTCTTATCTGTGTCTTGTCACTGTCATTCTGTCTGTGCTGTGGAAGTTCCTGTCACCAAGATGAATTACTTGTATGTGTAAACATACTTGGCAATAAAGCTCATTCATTCATTCATTCATTCATTCATTCATTAATTCATTCATTCATTCATTAACACATCTCACACCTCCAAATTACTCACTAATGCGAGCGGAAGATTTACCAGGAAATCCCTTTTGCAGATGCATCTGTAAATTGTTTAACAACAGTTGTGCCGCCATAGTACTGTACATCATGGCAATGTGATGCAGGACTTGCAGTAAAGCTCCAGGGAAGAAAAAGCTGGGGAAGCTGGTAGTGTAGCGGTTGGAGCTTCTGCCTGCAGGAATGAAAGTTATTGGTTCAAGTCTCACCTCCAGCTATAATACATTTGAACAACGTCCTTACCCTACAGTTGCTCGAGTAAAAATTACCCCTACAAATTGGTGAATAATGGTGGGTAATTTACCATTCTAAGTGGCTTAGGAGAAGAGTATCCGCTAAGTGCGTAAAGATAATTTCCTCCGTCCTTGTTGCATTTCAACAGTTCGGCCACAGGGCGGCGCTAGATATTCGCTCAACGACTGAAGTAAGGCGGTCACATACTTTTAGAGGGACCTCTTGAACATTTCCACGTTAGCCACAGCAAGAATAATTTAGCATTGTGATGGCTTTTCAATTTTTTCAATTTCTTCCCCTATTTTACAGCTTGGTTCAATCTCTCCTGAAGACTCTGCTATCAGCGGTACAGCTAATTTAAATTGATTCTAAACACCACCCGCTTACTCCTTGTTATTATACGGTACAGGCGAGGAATAAGGAAGCTGCTCCTTGAGTGTGAGCTATCGGAGTCATGATTGAATGTGCCATTCCATCATAACCTTATGTCGCCTTTGAAAAATGGAGATGCCTCCGCTTGGAGATCAGGGGTAACAGAGCGCTGGCAACAAGACGCTGCTTGAGATGTCATGGAAAAGAAGGAGCGGCCTGCACCTCGGATTAACGAAGCTTTAATGGAGTCACTCTTTATGGTTTCAAGCCGTAATGAGGATTCTGTTTGGGCCTTTTATACTCGTAGCTCATGCACTAATATTATTTTAATTTGTGACATGTAAGACCTGTGTGTGAACTTCCCTGCCCAGGGATTAATAAAATATTATCCTATCCTCCTAGCATGTCCTGATTTGTCCTCTCCTGTCCTATCCTGTATTGCTTTGTCCTGTCCTGTCCTATCTTGTCCTGTCCTATCCTATCCTGTGCTATCCTATATGGCTTTGTCCTGTCCTATCTTGTCCTATCTTGTCCTGTCCTGTCCTATCCTATATTGCTTTGTCCTGTCCTATCCTATCTTATCCTGTCCTGTCCTGCCCTATCCTGTCCTATCCTATATTGCTTTCTCCTGTCCTGTCCTGTCCTATCCTATACTGTATTTCTTTGTCCTGTCCTATCTTGTCCTGTCCTGTCCTGTCCTATCCTATACTGTATTGCTTTGTCCTGTCCTATCCTATCTTATCCTGTCCTGTCCTATCCTGTCCTATCCTATATTGCTTTGTCCTGTCCTGTCCTATCCTGTCCTATCCTATCCTATATTGCTTTCTCCTGTCCTGTCCTATCCTATCCTGTCCTGTCCTATCCTGTCCTATCCTATATTGCTTTCTCCTGTCCTGTCCTATCCTATACTGTATTTCTTTGTCCTGTCCTATCTTGTCCTGTCCTGTCCTATCCTATATTGCTTTGTCCTGTCCTGTCCTGTCCTATCCTATCCTATCCTATCCTATCCTATCCTGTCCTGTCCTGTATTGCTTTGTCCTGTCCTGTCCTGTCCTATCCTATACTGTATTGCTTTGTCCTGTCCTATCCTATCCTATCCTGTCCTGTCCTGTCCTATCCTGTCCCGTTCCGTCCCATCCAAATGTTCGGCCTTAGTGAACGCCTGTGCACTCCGGCGAGAGTGGCTGTTGCGTTGCAGTGCTCACTAACCAACGGGCAATACCAAAACAAAAAATTACTATGCAACTTATGAGGCACCAAAATAATAGTGTTTTTATTATTTTACACTCATTCAGTTTATTCCATAAGTGTTCAAGATTTTGCTGAGAACTGGAAAATATACAATTGAAGTGACAGTGGAGCCAGAGATGGCCACTGCTCTTTGGAGTACAAGTAACTCCTTCTTTTTCTTTCTCTCTTCTACTGATGCCTAGGACAAAAATGTGAAGTGCATGCCTGCAATCATTTCATATTTATATGCAGAATGTCTGAGTCATGTTGTCCGGTTAATCAGCAGCCTGCACAACTGTGCGTTCATGCCGCATAAATAGTTCAGACCACAAAGCAGCACTTTCTGCGTGTTATACGATATCAAGAAATCTGACCTCACCTATTTCACTAAACACCTGGTGTGCCTTTGTCCTCTTAGACTAAACATAAAATAAATAATGCTGATATGGCAACACATTCTCGTTTGTTCTCGATGAGAATAACTAACATAATAATTTCCCTTGTGGGATCTATCTATCTATCTATCTATCTATCTATCTATCTATCTATCTATCTAATATCTTTTCATTTAAACTGTTCGACCTCTCTGACAAATCTAAGAAAAGTAGACCTGTCCTTTTTGCATAGGCTATTAAACCAGAACCACAAAGTAAAGAGAAGTACAGAAGAAAGTTTTGCCAAAGCCTGGATAGTAAGTGGCAGCCATTGCTGTTTCATGCTATATACTTATATACTTTTTATTTCACAAAGTCTCTTATTAAAAGCTGTTTCTGTTCATAAATATTAAATATGTTAACTGAAATGTCCTTCTTTGCTTCTTCAGATATTTTCCGAAACCATAAAGGAAGTACTGTACTCTACAATAAACACACACACACAGTGGGTCTGTATGGGAAAGAATACACTTTGGGTTATAATGAGTGAAGCTTTTTTACAGTGAAGGCCCTGCATGATGGTTTAAGTCTTAACCAGTCCATAAATAAAAACAATGGAAATACTACAATGATTTGAAATTTCCAGCTTTGAGTGGTTCTATATTCTCTCCCATATTGACCCAGAATCCATGGAATACTTTAACTGTGCTAGGTGTCCATGTAGCCTTTCAGTTTACAATTATTATGCAGAGGTTTTCCCCCAAATCAGTTCACATTTTGGATACAATTACAGTATAACACACACACACACATTGACTGAAACCGCTTGTCCCAAGTGGGGTTGCGGCGAGCCAGAGCCGAACCCGGCAGCACAGGACGAAGGGCTGGAGGGAGAGGGGACACACCCAGGGCAGGACGCCAGTCCATCACAAGTCACCCCAAGCGGGACTCGAACCAGAGACCTGCCAGAGAGCAGGACCCGGGCCAAACCCGCTGCGCCACTGCAACCCCCCTCTACAGTATAACAACTCATTTAAATTACATTAAAGTTAATCCTTGCTGAGCACCATAAAACACTCTTTTCTATAATAATAAGGAGAATGCCTGGGAACTGGAGCAGCTGCAGTCGATCTGAAGCACCATGCAGCAACAGTAGGTAATCTGTACATGGGCAAATAAACTGGAGTCTCCCTACATTTTTACCGTGCTCTGTGGGCAAGGTCACGGTGCAACACATTGCGCAGAGCAACAGGACCTAAAGCAGCACCGCAATCCTAATTAGAAGCGGAGGAAGAGAAAACAGGACTGGACCTGTCAACAGCCACCTTCAACCAACCCAGTTTGCCTGAAGCGCAGTGCCCCACCGCCCCCAAAAACAGCTTGAGGGAGAACCGCAGTAGAGAAGGATTGATTCCCTCTTCAATATTAAGGCAAGTCCGTTCATTTTTTGTTCTGCTTAATAGGACAGGAGAGGAAGAGATATGGTTCTAATCATACGTCGCACAAGGGACATCAGCGGTTAAAGCACATGACCGGAGAGTGAAAGGGTGAATGTCTAGGGCCAGGGAGGGACCCATGAACTGTATGAATCAAAATCAGAATGAATCGGAATGAGTTTTATTGGCCAGCGTGCTGACGCACACAAGGAATTTGCTGTGGTTCTTGATGCTTCCAATATTTACAGACAAACAGGTGAGAGAATTACAGAATAAATAAATAACATATGTACAGAGTATACAAACACGAGAGTATAAATAGTAGTATAAATACAAAATAAAAGTAAGTAAGAAGTAAATTACAAAAAGTGGCTGGATAATGTTGCGCTGACAGGAGACCTATTAAGGAGTGTTAACTGTTTATGAGAGTAATGTCCTGAGGGAAAAAAAAAAAAAAAACTCTTCTTGTATCTGGACGTTTTGAATGCAATTAAAACACACACACACACAATTAAAACATTGAGTAAAAAATTGTTTTCAAGTTACTGGAGAGCAACTGCTCCATTATCACATACAAAAGACCTTATAAAGTGTTTCACTATGAATTTTGGTTTATCCAAGAGACCTAGGCTATGTTTAAGTTCCTTACACAGCAGCACATGAAGATATTACTATGGTCAAAAAATGTATAGGTACTAAAATCTATTATTATTTATTATTACTACATTATTGCTTGAAAAAGTAATAGAGGTGGTATTTTCTTCTCGTTATGGCCGAAGTATTACAGTATGTCCTACAGCTTTATAACTTTATACTTTTCAAAAAATAACATTACACAGCGAAAGTGCAGTCATATTGTAAGAAGATGTTTGTCTTCTTTAAGCCGTTTCAACCACGTTGTGCCACACTAGTTGATTCTAAATGTGAACGGCTGACAGACTAGATGATGGGTGGCTTTGGAGGGCAGGGAGGGCAGGGAGGGACTGCTGTACTGATATGCTGAGATGTTGTTAAAAGCTTTTTTCCAACAGTATCAGAAAGTCAGATACAAGAAGCAAATCAACCATCAGTGCATTTTTTTGAGGAGTTGCAGCTCATTAATTTGTTGTTTATTGTGTATTGTGCTCTTTTGGTTGATTATGTTTTATTTTATTCAGTATTTTATACTTTATACTGAAGAGCTGTATGGTTACTTTAGACTTTCTGAGAAATAAGTACATATTGGTTATATTGCCTACGTGATTTCTGTATCCTCAGCGTATTTATTAGAATGCCTAACTAAACATTATTGTAAACTGCTTTGCCTCCAAAATAAAACCAGATGCTTAATGCAAAGATTATGAACTCTGACTAAATATAAGGAAAGAACGCAATTCACAGAGCATAAATTTAATTCCCAACACACCCGGAGTATAATTAAGATATCTGACGCAGCACCATGCGCAGAACCTTTGAAACATTAAAAAAATGATAAAAAATGTGGAGTTAACCAGAAAGCACTAACCGTGACAAGTTCTAACTAACAAATCACTTTATAAATTAGGACATGATCATCGTACAATTTCAATATATGCTGCTCTCGACCCCTAATGGTGTGCTAATTTGCTTTCCTGAAGTCCTTTTCTGGGCTCTGCAATGAGATCCATCTCTGTGGTTGATAAATTGTATATACATACAGACATACTGTATACTTATACACACATATACTGTGATAGACTTATATACACACACGCACATACATTCATGAACATAAATGCATACATATGTATGTTTCATAAGCAGACTCTGTCCTCCCTCTTCATGGCCCCACTGACTATAGTTGTTATACTGGAGCAGAAGAGCTTCTCTCCACTCTTGAGTCTCTCCTTTGTGCTCTCCAGTCTCTCTCCAGCCAGCTCTTTTCTCTTGTCTCTCTCCTCTGCTCTCTAGTCTCTCCTGTCGCTCTCCACTCTGGTCTCTCTCTCCGCGGTCTCGCCTGCAGAGGTCATTCTGGCTCCGACTGACACTTGTTGCTGAAGCTTCGGGGCTCCGATACTCGCCTCTCTTCGCTCCCTTCTCATTTATCACAACTGTTGGCTGGAGATCGGCAGTCGGTCACAGCTCGCCAAGGGGAACACATCCACATCCAACTTTTTTTTTTTTTTTTTTAAATTAATTTGCTTAACTTTTCCCCCCCCCCCCTAACGATATACAGTTACGAGCAAAGCAAAGCAGGACGATGGTTGATAACACCACCATAGCAACGAAATCTTCTTTGGTAAGTTTGCGTTCTATATATAATCCCCAGCTGTATGGTTCGTGTCGTACTCACCGTACGATACACGCATGGTGAAATTGTTTTATTTTCGCAGAGAAGGAATTTAATATTTCGCGCATGATTTATGAGTAGATAATTTTTCTTTACACAACGCGTTTTAACTATTTGTGCTTAATTGCTCTCAACCCGTGTGAACTAACTCTACTCATCTCATGTACAACACTGTGACTTAACTTTGCAAACCGCAGCGGTAAAATATTATTAAAACTGCCACTTAAAAAGTGAAGAACTGGGCTATCATTTCATTCCCGTCAAACCCGATCGATCTGATATAAACAACAAGTGTCTCGGGAAGAAGAACCCGGCGGTTTAACACGCGGATCTCAAAATAATCGTCTGTTTATTTCACAAGATTGTATGAATAAACCATACGAGCCGCGGCGGGGAGTCGAACGCTCCCTCGGTGCCGAGACTTTATACGGCGACGAGCTCGGTCGTTCACGTCGTTGCGCTCGTGTCCCTGTAGGCTGCGGGCAGTGAGTGTGGTGGTGTGGGGTCTCGCTCAGTGTTCGGCCACCGCTCTCCGCGATTGATTCGGGGCGCTCTAGCCTCGGTACGCGGGTCACTTGGGAAAGCAGGGCACCTTAACCGTGCATTTCATTCGTCCTGTGACTTCCGTGCGTTTGCAACCTCCTCCAGTCGTCCGCTCCCGCTTTAACGCGCGTTCTCGCTTGCGCGCAGCAGGCAGCCTTCTCTCCGGCCGGCGGCGGTCTCCCGCTGCTCGTCTCCCCGGCCTCCGTCCACAGCCACCCGTCCGGCGGCGGCATGAAGCTCGAGGCGGTCATGGAGAACCTGCAGCGGCAGCAGGCTGCGCGCCTCGCGCTCGAGGAGAAACTTCGGCAAGCCGAGAGGGAGAAGGACGCGCGCCTCCAGCAGCAAGCCACAGCCTTCCGCCACTACCCGCCGGTGGCGCAGAGCGCTTTCCCGCCGCCGGCGCTGGCCGAGCCGTACGCGGGCTCCGGCGGCGCTCATCATCGCGCGCAGCACGCGGCCCGGAGGCGGCCGTCGCGCGGCTCTGATGCGGACGAGGAGCCGGAGCGCGAGCGCGACGCGGAGGACGACGAGCGGGATATAGAAGAAGACGAGCTGGAAGACGCGCGGCGGGCGGCTGCTGAGAGCCCGTATTGCAAGCCGGCCGCTCAGGCGGCGGCGGAGCAGAGGAAGAGCGCGGCGCAGGGGCTGTCCCGGGGCGGCCAGCTGACGTATCCCGCGGCGGGGCGCTGCGAGTCTCCGGCAGGGGGGGCGTCCCACGGCCAGCAGCCGCAGCACGAGTGGACGTACGAGGAGCAGTTCAAACAGGTACACGATTATTTATTTACTTACTTATTTAAAACAAAGGAAAGGTTTCGGAAAAACTCTGCCTGCCTGGTAGTCTTACAAAAAATAAAAGTATATTCAATTATTAATTTACGCTTGTAGACTAAATTAGTTGGATATCAGGTACACCGTGTCGCTGGCCCCGCGATGGACTGGTGTCCTGTCCTGGCCGGCGTGTATCCTGCCTCGCGCCCCGTGCTTCCGGGACAGGCGCCGGAGCACCGCGTGCACGCGCTGGACATTCGGTTATTTACGATGAATGGATGGGTGAATGACGGGCCGATGCGTGTCTAACGTTTGCATAACGTATAACAAAATGGAAAAACTTTCAAAACAGGGGTGGCAAAAAACTGTCACAAAAGCCTTTAGTGGAGCTATTCACAAATACTGAGGGATTTAATATTGAGCAGACGCATTTTTTTTTTTTTTAGCTTGCCTGAACACTGGGTGGGCATATCCGCCACCACCAGTTTACGCCGAAGGTTGAAGGTCTAAAACGGTTCCAGTGTCAACCAGGAACCCAAGTGTGTGACTTTTATGTGCTAGACTGTGAGACGCCAAATAAAAACAAAGATTTTCACTACTGGAGTCTTTTCAAATGTCTCTTTCCCAGTCCCTACCAGTTACATCAGGGAGTTGGAGATAACAGGCCTCTCTATCTGTAGCCCCAGAAAGCTGGTGGAGTTCCTTGCTCATCTCTGGAGACAAGTGTGCCTTTGATATCTATCCTCAGACTCGAGGCGGTGTCATCGCATGAAGTATTTTTATGAATTAATTCAACGGACGATTTGGACTTGGTTGGTTTTTTTTTTTTTTTTAAAGATTCAAATAAAAGCATTTTTGCAGTCTAAAAAAAAACCCATAGATGACTACAGACATCAGCCACCACAAATAAGTCCTATAAAATCATTGATATCCGTAGAAGGCATGCAGTCATCTTAAGTGAATGCGTTTAAACTGCAACAAACCAAGATGGAAATGAAGAAATTGTGTTTTCGTGTGGGGGTTGCCGCCTGTACACAGGAAAAGTTCAGACATGCTTATACTCTGTACTGACTGGATAGGAACAACTGCGCCTTCTGATAATGAATTTCCATTTAATTCAAAGAACAAAATGAATATTCACAGATGTTTTATGTAGTGAAAATTTGAAAAGGTACTACTTATTGAATTCTGCAGAGCAAAGTTTTCAGTGTAGTGTGCACGACGTGATGAAATAGGCCGTTTAACAGTTTCCTTATGATTTGGAATCTATTTTCATTAATTTTATTAATAAGACATATGAGATGAAAGAGGATAGCTTTAACGTTAACTGGACCGGTCTGCTAACCTCCTAAATTATGGTGATAAATATATTGCATAACAACCATGAACCTACATGAAAATGGTGGTAAACCCAGCATGTTTTCAGAATACGTTACGATTACCAGCGGCCATTTTTCCCCGAGTAAAATTCCTTTCAGGCCGGGAAAAATAAGTGCAAACTCTTTTCGATGGCATGAGAGGGCCTTTGTTCGCGAGAGGCTGCCTTTCAGCCAGGGAAAGGAAAACAAGGGGAGAATGACATGAAGATGTGTAAAGTTGGCGGACGCACAGGAAGCTAGACCTGGTAGCATTCCAAACTGGCTCACGACCAAAAATGCCGGGATCTCCTTCCCTGGCCGAGTGTTTCGGCAGGCAGCCAGACTATTACGAAGCAAAAAGCGCACCCCCTCGCTCTGCCTTGCTCTCCGTCAGCCCCGTGCGACTGGCCACCGCATGTAGACAAACCCTCTCTCCCACACACAACGTGAATGGCGCCACAGGCAGGTGCTCTAAATGTGTGAACAGACAAAACTAAACGCCTTTTACATTTTAACTTTTAGATTCAGTAAATGTAGGCTGTGGGTTTGGATGTGAGCCTTCTGTACTGTACCTGCAGTAGTAAATAAGTAGAGAACATTTTTTTTTTCAATCCAAAAAGTTGAAACGAATACTTCTCCGAATAATGTTTGACTAGTTTGATGAAAGGATAATTTAAAAAAGCAATATCTCGAATTCAGTTATGCATTGATCTGCAGACTGTCACATGATTTAAAAAATCAATAGAAATGGCTTATAACTTGCTTGTCCTTGTTCTAGGTGCGGTTTGAAAAGAAAAATCACAAACTCACTTTAATTTAAAGCACCAACAGTGCATAGAGGTCTTCTAAATATGTTTTTCTGTCATCGCAGTGTTCAGACTGATCAGTGACATGGCAGTAAACTCTCTTGAAGCTTGTTTGATAACCAACTTGTCTGCTGTGATATAATCTCTAAGAAGTTACAGTGAAGTAGAGTAATTTAATTTTTTTCCAAAAACTACATTTATCATTTGACAGATAATCTTTAAAAAAAAAAAATAATAATAAAAAAACAGTTCTTTTTACTGTTGTCTGAGCCTTAACTTGAGGATTACGTTGGATTTATGTTCTTCTGTCTACGACCTCCACGTCCATTGTCTGTTGAAAATGTCCAAAAGAGAAATTCTTGCTGTTGGAGGATTAAGTAGACATATTTATTGAAAACAGTTAATTCTTTTTGGCATTTTTTTTGTGTTTTAAGGTGAAACAATTTAAGTGCACACCAAGGTAACTATATATAGTGCATACTGAATTATTGATGTGAGTATTGAAATAAACCCATGATTATAGAAGCTTTTTTTAGGGCCACCATGGTGAATTCTTTCTTTAAACTTTTGAGTCTTTTCTTCCCCCTCATTGATAGCTCAGTTTGGGGTGTACATTTCACCAAAGGTCCATTAAGCAGCACAGCATGATGTCTTTACGAAGCTGAAACACATGCACGGCGTAAATTCTCCATATGGAGAAGAGCTTAATTTTGGCCCAAGTCGGAGGGGATTCCATTTAGCAAAAGCACTTGACAGCTGGACTTCACTTTAAATGTGCCCTTGTCACTCCTTGTGAGGCTTTTATAATTTTGTCTTTATGGAAAGCTTGAAAAATTGTGAATTCAACTGTCATTATATATTTGCTCATTGTGTTCTTATAAAATTTCTGAAATCATAAAGCATCTGAATGGGAATGTTGGTACAGCCTCCAACGCTGTTGTGTGCTGCGCTCCCGCTCCGAGAGTGGGTTAAAGCCGGTTTGATGTTAAAATTTTCATTGTGGGAAAGATTCTTTGTTCACAATTTCAGACATGCCAGTAGCCCGTTTAGCCACAGGCTTTCATACAACTTGCTGCCTCAGCTGGTTATTGTACACAACGCTGCTTTATCATTGTCACTAAATAATTGATAGCATGCGCCTGCCTTTCTGACCAGGGGTTGCAACAGACTTGCGCTTTCAGTGCGTGTTGTTTTGAATACTTGTTTGGTTGAAACACTGGTTGATGCTCGTCGCCTTATTGTGTGGGAGCCCGGCCAGTGAGGTTAACCGTTGTTTAAACCCGTTTGATGGACAACGCTGATCGAACCTGCAATCAAGGGGACTACATTTGAAGGATTCCTGCAGCCACACTTAGTGCTGGATGATATTTCCAGTTCCTGGTTGTCTTTGGGATTTGATATGAAATGGCTGGTGTGCGTTCTCTTGAGGTACATTACTGCTGGACTTGATACAGAGACAGCGCAGCTCAAAGTATGTTCAGCTTGAAACATGCTGAGTCCAAAGCTCTTAAACTTTCTGCCTATGTATTTAGTGTATTAAAACATAACACTTGGCATCATATCATCTTAAATTCCCATGCGTAGTGGAGATAGCAATCAAATTCCATTTAATGCAGATCTTCAGTTTAATACCATCCTGAGGACTAGACAGTCCAGCGGACTGGAAACCTCTTTATTGCCCTTTGGTTGGGATGATGTATTGCTGCCTTCATGAATAGGAAATGAGCGTTATTTGAAACATTAAACTCTTCTCCTAGACGAGAGAGAATTGAGTAGACGTTGCCACTTTACCCTGCTGGCTGAATGGGTTTCACAGGTCATTCCATTGGGATTTGCTGGCTGTTGAACTGGAGAAACAAACATTATATGAAGCTCGCATGCTGTCTGTGTCACACTTCACCAAATCATGTTATACATTGAATTCTATCGTGTTTCAAACTGCTTGGGATCGATAAAGAAGAGGAGATAAAAAAATGCTGAAGTACCAAAAAGGCAACCTTTGCCCTTATTTACTTAATAGAGGCTAAACGTTAATAACTATTCAGCATTTTTCATCTGAAAAGTGTGCTGTTGGTAGTGAGATGTATTACTGTGTACCACAGAGCAGTTTACCATGTGTTACCGGGGACTTCAGCAATAGAGAACTGAAATGAAGGAATCGCCCAGTAATGTGCAGATTCCATGTGGGTAATTAATGTCTGGATTTGTATGTCAAGGTCTTGCATAATTTATCTTGACTCCATTTATAATAAAATAAAAAGGTAAATGCTTACTTTCAAAGAGTGCTCTGTCTCAAAGCAATACCTTTGAATTTGTTGAATGTTTGCAATAGAATTAAAAGTGTAAACTGGCACATAAAATGTGCCTCTCTGCGCTTTGTTGTACACTTAAAAGCTTTTCCAAGTAGACTAGGCTTTTCAGTGAGAAATACGCACAGCGTATGTGTTGCAAAGGTTGGAAAAGGGTGAAATTTCTGTTCTGCCATTAATTGGAGTACTGCTTGACCAAGATACTGGGAATCAAGGACTGAGTATTTCAGGCATCTGATCAGTGTTGGATGTCCATGTTTCGAGGAAAACCCACATTGCAGTCCTTGTCCCTCCTGTTCTTACAGCCTTATGAGGTTATTCAAGGGTCATTTTTATTCCAATGGGTCTATGACGATGGCAGCAGTACGTTGAATTACAGCTCAGACTCATTTTCCTTAATGTGCCTTTACCACGAACACCTGAGAACCTCAGAAAAGAACAGCAGCGCTGTGAGTATAACGGTTTTCTGTTGGACCTGCTGTTCCTAGTTGATGAACGTAGAAGTAGTTCTTTATCTAGAGGATAGCCTTTGGAAAGCTAAAAGTGCTCTGTGTTTCTAAGTGTCTGTAACTCTTTATCCTCAGAAAGTCACAACTTAAGATGGATTGCTTAAGGTACATTAAGGGTAATCTTAACCCATCGGATTTTTTTTAGCACAGGCTTGCTGTAAAGTTTGTGCTAAAGATTCAGTATTTTAGAATCAAATTTTCAGAAAACTTGCTGATGAAGAGCAGTCGCTAACAGACAGCTGTGTCAGTAAAGGAGATGGGATGCGGGGTGCGGTACAGCGATGATTCCTTTCTCTGCTCCGATTTTAAGATTGCAGTTGAGCACAGTGCAGTTTGACTAAGAGGCCTGAGAATAAAAGTGGAGGGAAGGGAACTGCTGATACAAATGTTTTCCTTTAATTGGAGAAAGAGAGGTTTATTTTCATGTACCGTTCATCCCACCACTCCCAGTCGACATCCTGCCATGAGCTCTGTGCTGACAGGAACTAAAGATTGCAGGGGAACCAAAAAGGGGGGTAGTGTTTTTTTTTTTTTTTTTTTTTTCCTCTCCCTCCCCCTTTTTTTCTGGAATGAGGGCAGGATTCACCAGTGAGTTATTGTGTTACTGCTCAGTTGCCGTAAGGCTTTCTCTTAGACTTTTTTCAGCGTCCCAGGTGAATATCATTACTCATACATCACAAGACACTGACTTTGGACAAAATCTGGAATATGCAGCGTTTCCTCTGTGCTTCTGTCATCCCTGTGAATTTCATTTTCTCCAGATGGAGTGCAGTGTAGCGCCGTGGGTATTTACTTACCGCGTCTGTTCTCCTGTAGATGATCTGTATCTCAGATGCACTGGATAATGGCGAACACTTCTCACAGAGAAGCGGTGGAAAGAGTTGATGACAGAAGGAATAAATTTCACTGCTTAATACCTCTTTTATATACATGTATTTTCAGTTTGCCTTCTTACGTCGGTGTGCCCCTTTCAAAGGTCAATCGAACAGCTTAAGTTTTAGTGAGGTTGCCATCAAAATATCATCCCTTGTAAATTTCAGCTTTACTGTGACTCATAAAATTGCGTCTAGAAACGTTCCCCTTGCTGTCAGTTTGCTTTAAGAGGGAATGGAAGCTCATTTTTATCTAATTTACTTAATTTACTTTATTGACTTAATTACATGTACCATATCTTCTTTGTCTGATCTTTTTTGGTTATGGTTGGCCTTGCTTTTGGTTATGGAGATGGCAAGGATGTGTAGAGAACATATATAGAAACATTTATAATGAGTGAGAAGTTTACATTTGGACTGAAGGGAACTGTCAATGTACCGTATGTGTCTGGATTGGGAAGGTTAACTTTCTGTTCAACGGACTGGAGTCACGGCTAATTTTAAATATTATGCTGAAAACAACATTCACGCTAAGGCAAATTGGTGTCATGTCCATGTATGTAATTATGTTGGAAGTCAAAATATATTTACAAAAATGTTGCATCACAATATTATGAATAACCATGGCAAGTAGCTAGACCTTTTAACTTTTCTTTAAAATCTTACACTGACTGGTAAAAGGCATATGTGTTTTTATGTATCTTTTATTTTTTGCAGAATTTAGAAAGGTTTGAAAGACAGTGTAATTGAGTCAAAAGAGATATACAGAACTGTAGACAGTTACATTCTCAAGTAATACACTGTCTCCAGTAGTTGCTTCTAAAGGACATCGTTGTACTCCTTAAACAGTGTTCGGTCGGGACGGCTCTGCCAGCTGGAGGAGAACCTGGCAAATGTGAGTTTCACAGGTGGGTCCCCGTCTCTGATTCAGGAGGTCAGTAATCTGGCAGCATCACTCCAGCCCCCCTGGGGCCACTGTCGCGGCCTCCAGAGGGTTATACACAGCTCACATAAGCCAATGGTACCACAGTAGGTGAAATTCAATGCCTTTTAGACAGAGAGGAGGAAAAAACATGGCAGTGTTGCACCAGGGAAAGTTTTCTTCCTCTTTGAAATAAGACTTGGTGTCTTTAGTAAATAGTGTGTGTCCAAGAGTTAGAGATAGAATTCACTGATCATTGAAAAGAACAAAAGAAGAATCAAAGTCAAAGTCAACTTGGTCATTCCCACAATATAATTAGGACATACATAGGGTAAAATAGTTTCTGTTGAAAAAAATGAATATGAATGAATAAAAATGAGAGCAAGTGCCTCCACTAAAGGCTAAATGTGAGATTCTCCTCTTCCATCTTTTTCTGAGGAAAGCAGTTTTTTTTTTTTGCTTCTTCAATAATTCTTTTTTTAAATCAGCTAGTTTTCAATGAAATGACAAGTGACATGATAGGCTTTATTGTCATTTCAACTATATACAGCTGGTACAGTACACAGTGAAACGAAACAGCTTTCCTCCAGGACCATGGTGCTGCATAAAAGAATACAGTTTCCTACACGGACTACATGAAGTGCACGCGTGCAAGACTTGTGCAGACAGACAGATTCCAATGGCTTAAAGTAGTAAGAATTTAAAGAAATTTGTACTGGGACGAGTGGGGGAATCACCATGAAATACTACAGCATTAATATATCTGAAAAATATGAACAAAAAGGCTACATAATTTGTTGTTCCCAAACAAGGAAATTATGTAGAGTCTTCATCCTCATTTGAAGCTGGTCAGGTGAATCATCAGCTACAAACTGAAAATTGGAGAAGTTTAAATCATGTCGTGAGTCACGTTTGTGAGCTTTATTGCTTTTTTATGTGTTTTCCCTTTAGTTATATCATTTACAATTGTTATATTCAAACAATGGACCAAAAAGTATCAGAATTTCTAAATGACGAGAGCATTACAAATGGATAGTTTTTATGTGTGTGTCTTTTGAGGTAATGTCCATAGCAGAAATGTTTGATGAACTGTCCTAAATTATCTCTGCGGCAGTTCCTGTGCAACAGGAAGGATGCAATGTTCTCGGGAAAACAATCCCAGAGTTAGGCAGTCATCTTGCACGCTGCCATCCCTGTACACTAAATGAAATCTCTTGCTACTTGTCTCTTCTGGGAAAAGTATTTGTCTTTGCTAACGTAAAATGTAACATCTTTTAGTCATACTCTTGTTAAGTGTATTTGTATTCTTTACAGTAAACTTACACTATTACTATAGTGGAAAAATACTCAAACAATCCTTAGATAAAAAACTGGATCTAATTTTATTAAAAGTAATTTATTGGTATTAAAGGATGTTGCAAAACTACCACTTTTAGCTTTACAAATATGTGTTGCCATAATGGTGAAAAGGGGAGGGGCTTAATTCTAAGACTACTTAGATATGTGATAAAACTAGTTGTATCTATTAGTAACAGTGTTTTAATACCTTTAATTCATTGCACAGGTCAAAATGCATATCATGCACTTTAAAATTGGCATGTGTGCCAGATTTTTATTTTTTTTTTCTTTTTTTCTTTTCTGTATATATGGAGTTGTGCCAAACAACTGTGTGTCTAAGAAGGGCTGTAGTTTCCAGAAAACACAATGGAGCAAAAGTCCAATTCCCATGGTTGACTAAGGGAGAGTTTATGAGGAGCCGTGTTAATGTAACATACAAGTAGGAGCCACACTGTAGCCCAGAAGAGGTCCAGAAAATTCCTTTAATCCTTCGCAGACCAGGTTACCAGTTAGCAATTTTGTTGAACTGTCTTTTGCTGCACCATATTTTGACCTTAGTTTTGCGTTATAAGCACGACATATTATGGTAATAAATTAATAACTAGACTGACATCAGACATTCCTCAACTGTGAAATGTTTTTTAAGGAAAAACTACAGTTTCTTTTATCATATATACAGTTAATAAAAATTGCTTCTTTGTTCACAGCTATTAGTTTGTACTGAATAATTTAATGAAATGGTTAATAAACTGTCAAAAGGTCTGCTAATGAAGTATAGGGAAATACTCCAACCAGCTCCGTATGTGCAGTAAATCGGGTTTAAATAGAGAGACACACACTTGCTTCCTCCTCCTCCACATTTTTTGTTTTGTTTTGGGAGGAAAAGGAGGTTCAGAGTGTGAGGTGTTTTCATTGCCATGGGGCACTGGAATGTACAGTTAGGCAGTTTAATGAAGTATGTATTTCATGTGATTCTTGGAAGAGGTTTGTTGTTGCCGTTTTTCCTCTCCACTTGGCCGCTTTCCATTTGTCATAAAGCATACCCCAAACACTGGAGACAAGCAGTGAAACCATTTTTTTTTTTTTTTTAAATATGCTCCTGGTTCATTACATGTACAACAACATGCAAATTATTCATGTTGGTAAGTGTTCATGGTCATAAGTGATCTGAATCCAGAGGTTCTTCACTGTGCTCTATTTCCGCAAGTCCAGAGTTTCACAGTGCTGCCTTCTTTTTTAAAATGATAATGAATCAACACTTACGTTTATAGAACTTAGTCTAACTTGCTGAACACCATAAGAAGACTTTTTATAACATATCAGTAAGATCTTCTCAAATTTTTACCATAACCAAGTCAAAGTGTTGATCATGACTATACCACATTAACCCTCTCTGGTACGTTTCCTCTTTTTGAGATATCTTCCCGCATGGATGGTGTTGATAATGAAATGGAGGAAATTGCTCGCCTTTGTCAGTGAGCTTCGCTGTCCAGCCTTTGAAGGCTCCTGGCAATTTGGTCAGGTTGGAGGAAGGGCAAATTTAACAAAGGAGCAAGGAGGACACAATGGTATTACTACGTTTAACCTGAGTCAGTGGTTTGACTGTAGTAAACGTGATCCTGTTGTGTCATGTCCCTTTCCGGCCATGGTGAAAGAGAATGTCAGATAGGTTCCGCTGGGGTTCACTCAGACAAGGTGTATTTGAGAACAGATACACAAGGCATGTGAGCAAGACCACAGAGTAATGCCATTGCTTGACATATATAGCTGGATGTAAAACATATCCAAAAGCACACATTGATTTTACTAGCAAGCTCAGTGGTATCATGACCACTTGATTCCTGAGAGCACACTGGACATTCCCACCTGTCCTACTCCAAAAAAGCAAATCAAGATGGCAATGACATTGCTCAGAAATGTGTTGATCTGAAATGATCATTGTAGGATTTTTGGTAGATGACCCATGAGAACTGAAAAAAGTCTAAAAATGAGCCACTTCCTCCATCCAGCAGCACGTTCATTATTTCTTTGGATGAGATGTTGGTTTTGTTATCCCTTGCATTTTTATTTTGCACCCATCAGCATTCTTGATAAATTGGCATATAAGCTGTATCTAAGAGATTGCTGGGAAGGGATTATTCAAGGTTTCAGACGTGGATATACAAGACAGCCGAGGCCTATATAATGCAGGAGCCAGTCAAGGTTGAATAAAGCGGTCTTGTTATTGGCGTCAGGCAGACCTAGCCGGCACTGTGGCTGCCACTGGTTCTCTTTAGGGGGTGATCCTTTCCCCATAAAGATTTATGATACACAACTCGGGGGAAATAGCCAACCTGCGCTGGCTGAACGCACATTTCGGGTCTGGGGCCCCTAGCGCTTATGACTAAAGTAGTTATACTGTTGAGACTGGCAGTTCACTTGCAAATACTGCATACAGACAAGGTTTTTGGCTGACAGAATTCAAAATGGTGAAGATATGGAGTGTTGCGCATTGTTCTTTTCAAGTGTTTTTTGGTAATCTTCCAAATATATTAGAAAAACTTTTTAAAAAAAAAACCGTTAATATTTTTTACAGGCGATGTTTTCTGAACGTCTGCTGCCTCTGTAGCACGGTCGCCGCCGCCATAAGAGTTTCGAAGCACTTTTTTTCTTTTAAATAGAATGGGGGGGATTGGTGGGGAAACAACAAACGTCTCATAGAAGCACACTTTTGGTGATGGTTGTGTGAAGGTATTTTGACACACTTGCAGTGCTGGCAAACTGCACTAACATTGTCAACCTTGTCCAGACCTTATGTAGGCTTTCAGAACTACTGCAAATGCAAACATGGGTGTCAATAGCCTTTTAGGCATATGGCCTTTCTGTTGTGCCCCACAAATAAAAGCTTTTCACCCTTTCATTTTGCACACAAACACACCTGAGTTTGCGATAAGAAAATTCTCATTTTACATATCCCAGCCACCAACGCATTTCTTAATACCCGCTCGTCAGATCCTATAACTCGAGCATAGTTTTATTCGTTTCTGCATAGACGATGTTTTGCCATACGTTAATACGTATGGACATGTCCATTGTGTCTCCACCCAACGCTGTCACTTTAAGAATGTTGTCCAGGTAACATGATCCCCTTTCACTATGCGCTGCCACATCTAACATGGACTTGCTGACAGTTTGTTTCTGTTTAGCATGAGCTGAATCTGATGACCTTTTACCTACATATAGCCCAGCCATACAAACAGTCCAAACAACGCGTGCATTTTCTACATGGCGAGTGAATTCCACGGCAACTTGATCTGAAATGGGTGGAAAAAAAAAAAAAAAAAAAAATCACGACATGGTTGTTTTGCCTGTAACTGGGCAAGGAATTGGACCAAAGGCATAAATAATACGCAGGAAAGCCGAAAATCTATTTATTTTATCTTTGGTGCAAAAATCACAGCAATTAAGTGTCCCTCCCCCTTTCCTTTCTTATTAAAGTCTCACCGAATTCCTTGGTGTTGAGGTATCGGTCAAGCTTTGACCTGGTGGCATGGTGGGTGCTGTTTCGCTGTGGAATGTACATAGTGCAGGAATAGAAACAATGATTAGTGTTTAAACAGTGATGTGAGGGCAGTCTGCAGGACCGCAGCTGCCACAATGTCTGCGGCACGAGGTCTGATACCGTATGTCAGCTCTTTTTATAAATGTTACTGCTGGTCTTCGGTGACCGTCGTGGTCCTGCCTTCTCCGGTGAAACATCTTGCCCCCATTACCCAGCTCGTCCAATGATTTTCACAGCTTTCCACAGAGGTGTATTTATGGAAAGGAGCATGACAACAACACCACTGCAGTGTTACCATGTTGCTGATGGTAACAACAAGGGCATAATAAGGGGTGCCCCCCAAATGTTCACGCAAGCCTGTGTGTAATGCCTTCTATTATGTATTCATATGTATTTTTTTGTTCCCCCATACAGCCCTGCACAAGAACATCTCCAAAATAACCTTAGTCCTACATTTGAGAACGTTGCACTGAACATTTTCAGCACTGCAGCGATTGGGATGCCTTATGGTTCCGAAAGCATTTTTACAATGTAGTTGGACTACTTGAAAGTGTCTCGTAATATTGGCCATGTGGTAATTCTTGTAACGTCTTGTAACTTTGCACTTTTGCTGGTGGCATTCCAGGGACATTTTTACACGTCAGTGTGACTGTTTGACATGGTTGTTTGCATTGATACCACATCAGTGTGTGCCAGCCGCAGTTTTAAAAATAAATGAGTTTTGCAGAATCGTTATGTTTATCCATCTTATTACTGTGTTTCAGTGAGTTACTTTAGTCTTCCGCTTGACTGTTTCGCTGAATAAAGTGTGAACATAAAATATTCTGTTGCAAAGCTCGATGGAAGCCTCCCCGAGTTTCATAGGGCTATTAAAAGAGAACATTTACTGGAAGTGCTTATTAAAGTTGAAATTGGGCAACATTAGTCTGTCTGTGTAAGAATGTAAAAGTGACCATTTGCTCATTGCTCTCAGTTGAAATACTTGTTGAATCAATAGCTTAGAGAAATACAAATTATTCTCAGCTCAGAAGACCGATTTAGTTGTCAGTAAAGTACATTTTCAGATTATTCCTGCTGGAAGAAGTACCAACAGCTCAATACTGAGAGAGAAAGAATACTGGAAAGTCCAGTTGTACAAGAGTCCCAATTTTTAATATGGGTAAACTACAGTAATTGTATCAGAAACAATTTTCCGACTTTGATAGTAATGGGTTCATAATAAGGGGAAAAATCTGAACACATTACAGTGCCCTGCAAAAACAGGAACATGCTGTGAACGGTTTTTCAGATTTTGAGATCTGAAAACACTTTCGTGTATTTTTAGGTGCAACAATTAACATGAGCATGACTGTAGTGTAAACCACACACTTGATACTCTCTTAATACTTAAGTTATCTATCTAAAAAGTTCAGTTTGTGGATTCACAGTTATATGGTTTCATTATCTATTATAGGGCAGCAAAAAAACCATACCCAACCGTGAAGTTTTAAACTGACATAAAAAGGAGTTTTTTTTTTTTTTTTTTTTTTTTTTAATATATGCTGTATGTTTAAACAAACTTTTAACGCTCAGTGTTCGCATAAGTAGTAGATTGACTAGTACTTACACTGGCTACATTTACTATACATTTACTTTTTAGTTTCTTTGAACAAGATTACTGCTATTATGTCTTTCTCATGGAGTTGTTCAGGCTAATACATCTTAATACTGTGGACTGAATACAGCACTTCTGTACTCCTGCGAAATGTGTTGGAAGCATACGGAACATTATGGAAACCCTAAGCACTTCTATACAAAGGTATAAATACAGTCATACATTATGACTATATAATGTATTCTTGTACGTTTTTGGTGGATGATATAAGGATCGTTATATATGCATTTGAACATACTTGTTATCTATAGTGTATCCATATCAGTATGAAGTCATTAGTACATTTGATTATGTTCAAATTAAAAATAACTATATAAAACGTTAAATTATTCTGAATTAATATTCAGTTTAATATAGTTCAAAACTGATCATTTGATTTGTGGAGGTGCTCTGTATGCAAAGTCGTCATAGGCTCAGGGTCATTTTTAGTGAAAGGGGAACTTATAACAATATAGAAAATGAAAAGTATGTGCTGCAGGGTGCTTGGATGTTTTCTGGAGATATCTTTTGTGGTGATATCTTCTCCATCTGCTTGAACAATTGTGGCTTGACCTGTCTGGCTGTACTTAGGCAGGAAATACCATCCCTTTTTTGATGTGGCAGAAGGTCATAAATTTAACTGCACCCATCCCCCACCCAGCTTTGCCCTCCCTCCAAGCCTCCTACTCCTCATTTAATATTTTTTTCTTCAATTAAGCTGTTTTTGTTTGACTGGAACTGCTAAGACAGAAGGTTTAACACACATATTGCGTGGATGTTTATAACACACCTAAAAAAGGCGCCCAGTGCCACCAAGTGTGTTATCTGACACAGTTCCGCCGTTATATGTTCCATTATCTGAAAACAGATATTAACATTCAATTACTGCTACAGATGCATCAATTTTCTGCCCTTTAGACCCTTCTCCATATGTCAGTTGATTTATCACCTGACTTTCATCCATCTTTAATAGAAATTAGATTAGGTTAACGCAATTAAAATCTACCCCTGTGTGTGCTGACCTGTTTTAAAAGTAGTAGTCTGGATAAAACACAGACTGCTCTGTCATACGTTGTAATCTAGCTATGCATCTGTTTACTCGTAAGGGTTTCATAAAATTAGATTTAACTAATGGGATTAAAATCAGCCATTGTTATTGGAATTTCCTGTTTGCCAATAACTGGCGTTTGGCTAAGACACTGGACGAATCATATGTTTGATTTCTTACACCGCTGCGAGAACTCATTTAACGCGCGACGTGCCGAGCGAAATAATTTCAACGTGAAACATCTAGCTCCTAAAACAAAGATAAATTATAAACGAAATTTATCATTCTGTTCGTAACGGGCCGTATAAACAGTTTACATTGAAGGACTCCTCTGGTGGTATGAGGTTTAAAATGGAGACGGCTTGGGACACAGCTGCAAATGAAGTCCGGAACAACTGGACACGGTACCTCCGTCCGTTCCTTACCCTATATAAATGTATTTACATCGTCTTTCATTTTAGTCAGCGCACGTGTCGGTGAGAAATGTTGCCGCCTAAATAAATGTAAAGAAAGGCGCTGGTGGCAATCTTGAGTGTGTCTGTCGGGCTTTTGGGAAGGACTGCAGAGCGGGGGACGGCTTGCTGATACGGCAGCCCTTGGATGGGGAAATTAACGGGCGCCCTTAAGCGCCGTTCGGCCGTCTTTGCTCGGAGGCCTTCCGCGCAGGAAACGAGCGCCTCGTCCGGGGCTCTCTGGAACCGGCTCCTTTCCACACCGACGGCTCTGGCCTCTACCGTTTGTGGACGGTTCCGGTTGCTCGTTCGAGCCCCGGCGGCGGTGTGCATTTCTGCTTACCTCCGCTTGTTTTTCAGCGAGCGGCTCCTTCCGCCGCTCCGGGTCACTGACGATCAGACGTTGGCGTGACCCCAGGGTCTCGCAAGCGCACGGCATGCTCGTAGAGAGCTGTGCTCCAGCTTGCGCCTCCATTTTTTTTAATAGCAATATTGTCGTTATCCTTCGCAGACCCGTTTCTCACTTCTCGGTGCATGCCAGTTCAGGTTGACGCGGTAGTGTCACGTCCACGTGCGGTCTGTAATGTTAACTGATCCTCGCTGATAACTGAAACCGTTGCAACAGTTCCATCTTCTCAACAGTGGACAAGTGCTGAACTCAAAATCGACCGACGAAGCATTTAGCATTTCCTGTCTTGTACAGTTTCATGGAGAGTGCCACGAAGGGGTGGGGGGAAGCAATTTCTTTAAATAAACTAAGGGCTAAAAAGTTTTGGTAAATTAATTTCCAAAGCACTGTAGCTCTGTCACTCTTGATGTATTCACGAGTGTCACGCGTTCAGAAGATGGCGTGAATCAGAAATAAATGGGTAAAACTATAGCCATTTGGAACTAATGGTTGCGTTGGACTTCATTACATTAAGAGAATAGACAAATAATGCACTTTATTTGCTGTAGCTATGAGTTGGAATAGCGTAAACTGCATTAGGTGAAAGTATCAACTAAGCAACCAACGTATTGTGGCGCGCAGCGCCGTGGGTTTGGATGGGGCGAAGAAGGACGCGGAGGCAGCGTTCATAACGAACGATTTATTCGAACGCCAGCACAAGGGAAATAACGCTGTCAGTTCGAGGACCCGTTTTCCTCCAGGACCTGCACTTACAGCCAGCCTTCCTAGGCTCTCTTAACACACTGGGAGACACGGTCACCCTACCATTTTCCCCTTAAGTGCCCCCAGTGGTTACACACACATTTAACATTATCTCCCATAATGCAACTATTTACATTTAAACACACACTCCCTCCTAAGACAGTAACGCGGGGTCGTTACAGTATTGTTACATATTTCTAAATTTGCTTGGGTTCCAGCGAGACGGTTGATAAACATACGTCTGCTGTCGGGATTTGCCGCACATATCGTTTGGCTTAGCAGTCTCTGTAATTCATCTTTGGACAGCGCGTTATCTAACCCGTGCTCCACCGCTGGTGCGCGCAGCCCGCACGGCCTTCGCCGACCGCGCACGTTGCCGGCTCTGCGAGCCATAGAGAGGGGGTCTCCCTTTGGCACGACTACACTTTCATCCAGCCATGATGTCATATAGTACTGTGTTTGACCCCCACCACAAGCTTTTCCTGCACCCGTGCTCCGCTGACACGTCTGGCAGTCATGCGGTTCTCCCGAGTCCAGCTGGCAAGCGTGAGGCAGACGCGATGCCAGGCCTGCTGTCATGCCACGAACTCCTGCCAGTGCTGTGTTTGCCGTGTCGAAAGGACTCCGCTGTAGGTCTCCCCCCCCCCCGACAACCCCCACCCTCCCCGTGTCTCAACACACCCCACACGTCAAGGGCCTCCTTTGAGAAACAGCTTGTCCTGGTGTAACCCCCCAGAGGTACTACTGTGTCCTCACGCTGCTGTATTGTTCCGTGCTGCTGTTTAGTGTGAGTCGGGAGGTTTAGTTGACAGATTGAAGGAACTGCTGGGTCAGAGAGGTTAAATTAAACAAATCTGCCCATTGACTTTCTGTCCTCTCTACCTTCCATTAATATCATTACTGCTGTGCAGCAGGGGCCTCTGGACACACCTCCCCCCCCCCTTTTTTGATACAACTGTGAACACAGAACCATGGATGTTCCTGGCAAGACCCCCCACCGTGAGAGACCTCCACAGTTGGGCAGTGTTTAGAGACAAAATAGCCATTGGATTTAATTAGCGTTTAGCCAATCGATGAAGACATTTCAGAACGCAATCGTTTTATGACTAATGGTTGTAATTTTACATGGATTTTTTTTTAAACTGTCTCTTTTTTTTTTTTCCCCCGAGAGAGGCATACAAAGGAATTTTTAGTTGTGGGTTATTTGATTCAATGTCCTTTTCTTTGCTTTTTTAAATTGTACTCGCAGGATGGAGAGGTATGTCATTATTCGCGCATAATCCATTATGTTTTTACGTCCTGTATTCAGACCCTTTGTTGCATCTAATGCAAGAGTTGCATTTTATTTTTTGTTTCATCTGCCAGCTTGGTTCCATAAGAATCCGTTTGGTCGGAGGAAGATGATTAGATTGGCAAAGTTGTGCACATTGGGGTTCTATGTTCTCAAGATGCAAAATAACTGTTTAAAGAATCGGTGAAATGACATGGCTACAAGGAAGGAAAATACACACACACACACACACACACATCTTCAGAACCGCTTGTCCCATACGGGGTCACGGGGAACCGGAGCCAACCCGGTAACACAGGGCGTAAGGCCGGAGGGGGAGGGGACACACCCAGGACGGGACGCCAGTCCGTCGCAAGGCACCCCAAGCGGGACTTGAACCCCAGACCCACCCAAGAGCAGGACTGTGGTCCAACCCACTGCGCCACCGCACCCCCCGGAAGGAAAATACATAATCTGAATTTAGTTTATTACATAGAAGAATGTCTTCATTCTTGTAATAATAGTGTAGTATTTGTGTGAGTGGACAGCCACATAGATCATTATGTATCACTAAACAAAGGTGTCAGTGTTTTATAGCTAATGCCAAGATTTCTACAAATATGAGGCTAATGCAAGGGACGCGGTGGTGCAGCAGGTTTGGCCGGTTCCTGCTCTCCGGTGGGTCTGGGGTTCAAGTCCTGCCTGGGGTGCATTGCGACAGACTGGCGTCCCGTCCTGAGTGCGTCCCCTCCCCCCTCCAGCCTTGCGCCCTGTGTTGCCGGGTTAGGCTCCGTCTCGCCGCGACCCTGCTTGGGACAAGCGGTTTCAGTCTGTGTGTGTGTAGCCATGTGTACGTGGGGGTTTCCTGCTGAGCTTGTAATTATATTAGGTTGAGCTGTTTATTGAATGGGTACATTTAAATCTTGCCAAACCTGACCTGTTAGTAGAGGCTCTACTGCATTCTCAACTGAGTGAAATGAAGAATTTGTTGGTCTAGTTAAGATATGTAGTTTGGAAGGTTCCTCGCTTTGGTGTTTTATTAAATTAAAAAAAAAAAAAATGAATACACTGACCACCAGCTGGGTTGAAAAGTTTAAATTTTCGAAAATATACTATAAAAATATATAGTGCGTAGTCATTGACAGATGAAATGTGAGCGGCGCACAACATTGTTGACTTCCGAAAAAACCTGTTTTGTGTCTGTTTTCCAAAGGTCTTATGGTATAGTCAGACCCACCCATCTGGAAATTAATTTTAACATCTTTTCGTTTTTATGATTCAGAAAGATAACAAATGTGAAATGTAGAAACGATGTTGGGTTTAGTTTACGTGTTGAAACGTACTTATTTTGCAAGCGAACTGTAGTTAACTGAGTGAACTCGCATGTAAACCTGTAAATGAAATGTTTGTGAAATCATCAAACCTTTTCAGTATTAACCTCCCTATTTTTTTTTAACTGCTCAATTTCCTTTGAACGGACTGGCCGGAGCTTCCTGACAAAGGTGCTTAATTGTATTGCAGCTCATCTTCAGGTTGCGGTTTGTGAATTGCTGTTGGTTACCATAGTTATACCATTGCTTTTCAGCTGCTCAAGTGATTACATTTACATTTTCAAAATGAAGCGTTTCCACCGAGCTGATGTGACTTCTGTTCTGCAGGAGAAGCTAATGGACTATCATAGAATTCAGTGGAAAGTTCTGCTGCATGCTTTTATAATGATGTGTGATTTGCGTATGCCTTAGTTATTAGTCCTCGAAGTGACATTTGGCTCCGTTTCTTCGTGGGTAACCTTGTGGAGTTTTGATTACTTGAACTGCTCTTCAAAATAGGTTTGTATTTAAAGTTTTACTCTTTAGCCTAATTATATGGGAACCTAATTTATGCAATATGGTGTAGAAAACAGCTGTTTGGCCTTGACTGAGTTTTGTTTTTAATGGCAACGCACGTTTGAAAGTAATGACACTGATGCTGGAAGACGTTCATGTAACCATACATCTACTGGTAATGCGCTAATGATAGCCAGGACAGCCTCCAGTTGTTAGTGCTGGTATTGGAGACGTACCTTCACAAGTCCTGGAGCCGCTTCCTGTGCCATGTGCTTCATCGAGGGAAACGTTACCAGGTGCCAATTGAAAACACTGAAAGGATGTTGCTCCTATGTTTGTTCAGAACTTGGCTATCCTCAACTGTGACTCCGTACTTTTAGTCCATGTTATGCATTATGTTTTCTGATTCAAAATTTCCCTTTTTTTTCTTAGCACCACAGACATTGTATTAAAATAAATGACGCCTTTTGTTCCTCGTTCATAAAGAAGCTTCTGTCGCTGCGCTCATACTGTTCACACAATCAGGCTAATCCAACACGCGAGATGTGAATGGATGTTATTCTAGACAGTTCCTCGGTGTTTAGCTTTTTTGAGAAATTTATCCTGTTGTGTGTGTGTGTGTGTTTTTTTTTTTTTTAATGGGGCCGAAAATAAGAATTCAAATGACACCCTTGATAACATTTGGGAAGGCAATTTATTGAGAGTCTGTGTGATGCAGTCCTGCTGTCAAACTCCATTTAGGCCAAGAGCGTAAGCTCTCAATTTCGATCTGGGTGTTACTTTACCCGTGGCTGCAACTTTCCTGCCTTCGACACCCCCCCCCCCGACAACATCAGTTTTGTGCAAAAGAGCTGCCCAGTCCCATATTCCATTTGTCGTGTTGATGGCCGAAACCACAGGACATCAAAGAACAAGGCCTCTATTATCTGGTCTCAATCTCAAGAGCTGACTTGAGTGATCTTGGGCCCCTTCCTCAGTTCCGCGGAAGACTTTTATTGCACTTTAATAAGGCTCGGTGGAGACGTGTTCAAACACAGACAGGCATGACAGCAGCACTTCGCATCGGGAGAAGGCGAACCGTTGAGACTAATGACTGCTGGGAATCTGCTCTCGTGCATTTAATGGGTGTTTGAGACCCACATGTACAGATCTAAAGTAATAATTCCATAAAGGTTATGTTCCCCCACTTAGCAAACCAAGCAGTTCATGTATGTGAAATTGGCAAGCAGCGTAGCGGTTAAAATAATTGGTTCCTCAGAGTACGTCTCTTGAAATCCCAGCAGGGTCTGTGTACAAGTTCCCATGTAGGTGATTCAGCTGAAATGATCCAAAAAAGTCTTAACTCTGTAAATCATGTTAGCTAAGCAACATAACGATAATTTGTCCTGCAGGTCCTGAATGTAAATGCAACAAAAGGTTGTTCAGACCCCTTTCTGTAAGCAAGTCTGTTGCTGTGTTTCTGTGACGCGCATATTTACGGGGGAGTAGCCAAGCATGGCAGGTAGGTTTTAATCCCTTGTTGTGGGTGGATAAGAGCGGTCTTTATGCGTCCAGGTGAGGTCCGTAAATGGGTGTTGCCGAGACTACCGTTGATCCCGTGAGCTTTAGTTCATTCCCTGCCTGTGGCTTAATGCCAGAGCTGCAGCCCAAGTTGTAAAAACTGTAGCCTTTTTACCGTTTTTTGAGGTTTATGTTAATAATTCAGTGTTATGTTATGGTATTTTTACTTTGAGCCTTAAATTTTACATTCAGTATCGGCACCTTTTCTCGAACACACACACACACACACATTTTCAGAACCGCTTGTCCCATACGGGGTCACGGGGAACCGGAACCAACCCGGTAACACAGGGCGTAAGGCCGGAGGGGGAGGGGACACACCCAGGATGGGACGCCAGTCCATCGCAAGGCACCCCAAGCAGGACTCGAACCCCAGACCCACCGGAGAGCAGGACTGTGGTTCAACCCACTGCGCCACCGCACCCCCCTTTTCTCGAACAAGAAATCTTAAATTTTATCTTGAAATATTAATATGATAAACTAAATACACACACACATTTTCAGAACCGCTCGTCCCATACGGGGTCACGGGGAACCGGAGCCTACCCGGTAACACAGGGCGTAAGGCCAGAGGGGGAAGGCGACACACCCAGGACGGGACGCCAGTCCGTCGCAAGGCACCCCAAGCGGGACTCGAACCCCAGACCCACTGAAGAGCAGGACCAGGTCCAACCCACTGCGCCACTGCGCCCCTATAAACTAAATAAGATTAAATTTTCTAAACTCAACTACTCAACTGCCACATCCAAAGTAATTACAGTGTGTAATACTGGGTGGCATATATAACCGTAAGGTTCATATGTCAGCATTTCTTACTGGTACATTTCAGTGTTGCCAAGGAATTATCCCTTAATAAAGTATTTTAAAAATTTTCGTCATGCTTAATGGACCACAGCATTTACAAATAAATGATCAGGATTGAAATGTTCACGCATGCATGAATACATCTTTGTCATGATGTAGCTAAGTGCGATGTCAAAAGCTTTGTATTGCTTCAGCAAGGCAATCATCAGTACCACAATCTGATTCCTCTTTTAAAGCTTTGCTGGGAAGAGATAAGGTAAATAAATATACAATCTCTTTGGTCAAACCTGTTTTACCACATGGGAGATTATTGTTGTACGGGCTTCTTGTTACTACACTCACCTTTCTTTTTGGTTTCGGGATGGTCGCTCCCTGTTTTCAGTGGCTTGTGAATTGGTTTTTCTTTTCCTTTCTTTAAAATGAAAATAAAAATTCAGGCACATTTTGAGGACTCGTGAACTCTTGGCACCACCACCCCCTCTGACTTTTAACTGCATGGTATGAATGATGACTTGTATGAAAATGTATGAAGATCTCAGGTGCAGTACAGTATTAGGGTGGCATTTTTATACGGCATGCTCACATTCCCAAATGTCTCCTTGTTGTTTATAGCTACCCTCCTCAGTGGTCATGAGGACAGTTGAAAAATTACATGATTAAGATGTTGACAGATACTGTGTCCAGGCAGAACTGGACATCTTGTGATGTGACTGCTTGTGTTCCAAGAGGCATAACCAAGGCAGTATTGCATGGCAAGGACAACAAATGTGTTACCACCGTGAACTAAGTAGTGAAGGCACCTGGATCAAGATCAACCTGTTTTCCATTACCTGCGAGTTCACTTGACCTTCCCGAAGCAACACGGCAGGCTGTCAGCGCTATGCTCATGACGGATTTTTGGTGAGGTCACCTGCACGGTTGGGTGAAGTCACAACTGTGGATGTGACCCAGTGCCTCACTTGTGTGGGTAATGGTGTCATTGTGCCACATCTGCTGTAATGTTTAAAACCGTTCTACAGCCAGCATTTTCTGTCCTGCCAAAGCATGATCTCCTCACATAAGGGTGTCAGAATGACCTGGCACATCAGGCCAGAATTTTCCAGACGTCACGCCTTGTCAGACTGATACATGAGTGTCATGTTAAAATGAATGGGCCAGAACTGCACAACGTACAGTAAATGGGAAGTTTTTTTTTTATTTTATTTAAATTAAGCACATAAAGCTCAATATATCTTAGCGCTGTATGTACAGAACCTGTAGTCCAATAGGAGTGTCAGGGGAAAAAAGTAATCCCAGTGACTCTTAAGAGGGTGAGGTTACATTTTTGGAAGGCAGATGGTCCTGAGAACTGTTTCTGACACGATCGCAACTACCTAGCATTGTTAAACCTTTTTGACCTATGGTTGGGTAGCTGCTAGCTACATGAGCTTCTGTCTGCCAGTCAGATGTGATATGTATGTAAATGAAGAGCCCACATTTAATCTCTCTATAAAAATGGCAGAGGAAGAGCAAATTGGAAGCGAAGACTAAAGCAGTGGAACAACTGGATAATTCAAGCAGCAAAACCAGAATTAAAATTACTCCTGTGTAATCATTATTATTGACTTGTTATAGAATCACCGATACCATAAAATTCATCATCTGTTCAAGCTTTAAGATTTTTTTTCCTACCATTGATCTTATTCCGGTTGTCTGTCTTTAGTACTGGGAAACACACTATGCAATGTCCCGCAGCTCCAGACTTCTCAAAAGCAGCCTGTAGATTTGAAGCTTAGGTCTGAAGAGTATCACCAGTCTCTCTGTTCTCCTGCCGGCCGTGTTATGTGTATGTTTTCCGAAAGGAATGTTAAGCATGTCAAAACGATTGCCCCCTAGCATGGAAGTCTCCCTCTTATGTAGGGCTGACCTCCTGAAATACACCGACTGGGCTGTTGCCGTGGCAAAGTAACATCGAAGTCACGAAAACATTGTCTTCACAGTTGAAATGGCTGATAACTTGTTTTTCTCCCTTTTGAGTCCAACTCTGCGTTTGGTCTGCTTTGTGTATTTCCTAATCTTCTGTCGATTATAGATTGCCTTAGTTATAGACCTGGGGCTGATTTTGTTAATAGTTACACTGCATTGCTGTACATATGCCCGTTTGCTCTTTACATCCCTGTTACCTCTGTTGAACTGAGTAAGAAAACCTGCCGAACATTGTTGAGATTAAAAAATAACTTTTTTTGTCTCAAGTGTGAAGAACAATGCAAGGGGTCGTACTGTAAGAACTGCCCCTTGCACTCGAACTCTGAAATAAAATGACACTGGCACAAAAAGGACAGAGTTGCATCAGCCGGGGTCTTCTACAGAAATATTTAATGCAATAATTTGCATCAGACATTTTTTTTCAGATTTTAAAACACTTGGTTGTTATCTAATTGAATTGAACTTGCTATATTTGTATAACAACATTTATAGGAGAATACATATCACAAACAGTGTAATGAGGTATGATGTACAGTATAACATGGTGAAGTAATATTTTACACTCTAAGCACTTATTTGCTTGCAGTAAACTTGCCCTGACATCACAAAGTCATGAACCTCATGAATTTGCAAGTTGTGTGGTTAATGCAATACTTAAGCTTATGTGTACACAGTACAGTTTCCCTATAATTGCAATACACAGTGATTTAATGATTATGCCATCCCCAAACAAAACTCGATGCTTCCCAGCATGATTCAGTCTTTCTCTGCTTTTAGTTTGTCCTTGGGTGACTTAATTTTAACTGCATTTGTAACCATGCCGTAGTCTGAAACATTTTAAACATTTATTTTTAAATTAATTTTTTGCGTTTTTAAACACTGACACTAACGATGTGACCATTAGACGACGATCTGAAGAAAAGGCTTTGCCAGCAGTGCCCTCTTATTAATGGTGTAAGAGAGTTGCAGTGTGTGTGTGTGTGTGTGTGTGTGTGTGTGTGTGTGTGTGTGTGTGTGTGTGTGTGTGTGTGTGTGTGTACACACGTGTGCACGCCACTTGCGGTATGTGCTTGTCAACATGCAGTGCCCTGCTCATAACTTCCAACTACTGCAGTTCAGTCACTGGTTGCATGAGGAATCGGACAAACTGATGCATATGTGAAATTATGAGTAGACTTGTTTGAAAGGAATGGAGAGACTGTTTTATTGAATGTACACTTAATGTTCAAAAATATTCAGGGGTAAATTATTGCAAAGACCAGATACCAGTATACATCTTTAATATTTTTTCTGCCCGACACATGACATGTTTTCATCAGGCCTTCCTATCAGAAACGTACAAATTGGTGAACTTAGGGTAAATGTGCTATGGGAGAGACTTTAGATTGCTGACAGAAGTAGACGACTGATGATGGAAATAATAGTTGATTGTAACTGGAGAGGCCAAAAAGGTGATTAATTACAGAGATGTTTTTCTATAGGTTGAATTTGATGAGTGTAATACTGGAGGTGTGGTACCTTTGCCTGGATGATTGGGGTTGTTTCAGTGCAATTAAAATGACTGAAAAGCAACCCAAGGGGAGGGGGGGGGGGGGTCAAGCTGGTTTAGTTCAAAGCTCACTTTAGACAATCCACCAGATGTCTGCTCAGTGACCTTTCCTACACCGACCAGGTCACTGGCTCGCTAATCCAAGCTCTTCGCCCGCCCTGTATTTTTATCATAAAAGCTTTTTTTTTTTATCACACGAGGTCAGGTTAATATTTGAATTGCGGTCACGGTGACATTGAGGAATTCACAGAGGTTGCAGTGAACTTCAAGAGAGCACCAGAGGATTCAACTCTATGTCTATTAAGCGTATAAATGAATACTTTATCACTGTTCATTAAACTGCCTTCTCCAAAGGAGCAGTTAAACATTAAACATGCTTTTACTGTGTGTGAGCATGCACGAACACGAGAGCCAAATTAAATGCGGCTGCAATGCATCTGGACACATCTCTTCAATTAGCCTTTATTCCAGAACGGGGTTGCCATTTTTACGTATTGGCAGATTTATTCTTCCGTTGAGGTCTCGTGACGCTTCTCCTTAGGACCTTCAAACCACACACAATTTTTGTACATTCCACAAAATCCATAAATCAAAATGTACGTATGCAAATAACATTTGCATTATGATGTGTAACGACAAAACGGGAACAGATACAAAGATTAAATCTTGGTGCTTTAAATACGGTGTCACAAGGAAAACAAAACGAGGTAGCAGATCAAATGGGTGTCCTATGTATGCATGCAATTTGCTGCCACAGGTACGTTGCAGGTGATAACTGTTGGCCGTATTGATTGTACACAGCTTTTGCACACAGCCTTCATGTAACGGCGTCCCATATAACACAAGAATTCTACAATGGATTATGGAAACATACAGCCTTGTTTCATACTACCGGCTTATTATTTGGTACAGTGGCGTTTTTCAGACACTCATATTAGACATCTTTGATAGAGATACACACTTGTTTCCTCAGAAGCAAGTTTATGTCCCATCTTCAGACAAAAGTCTGTTACAAAATGTAAATACACACACACACACACACACACACACACACACACACACACATTGTCTGAACCGCTTGTCCTATACAGGGTCACGGGGAGCCAGAGCCTAACCTGGTAACACAGGGCGTATGGCCGGAGGGGGAGGGGACACACCCAGGATGGGACGCCACTCCGCCGCAAGGCACCCCAAGCGGGACTCGAACCCCAGATCCACCGGAGAGCAGGGTTGCAAAATGTAATTTTACATTATTCAGACCTAATAGCTATACTTTGTTATCTGAGGTTTGAAGACAGAATTGTTCTTTGCATGGTTTCTTTGAGTGTTTGTAATGAACAAGTTTTGATTATTATTACTTTGCTTAGCTGCTTTTTTCTGTTGTGTGTCAGTATATTTCCTGTTGTTATTCAAGGGTACCACAGCAGCAGCTGAGAGTGGGGTTTGAACTGACAACCTTCATAATCAAAATCAGAGCATCATTAGTATCGTGTTTTTCATTCGTCTGACAGTCTAAATCCGCCTCCATCATTGCCAGTTCTATCCAGTGTGATTTGATAAGGTTTCAACAAAATGAAAATGTGCATTAAATAATGTTGTAAAATGGGCAAATTTTTTAATGGATTAATAAATGTAGCCTGACAAATAAGTTTAGTTTGTCCTTTGAATGGCTGCATTATGACTTTGGACACTGAAACTAACTTGACCTAGGGGTGTATTTTACAGTTTTAGTCACATGTCTCAGTCTGCTCGAGATGATCTTGCAAAGAACAGCATGATGTGTGACTTTGCATGGGGCCTAAGACCACCTGTTCTTTAAATTGAGCTTATTAATTTTAAAAAAGGAATAAGAAATTCTCTCGGTGTCTCCAGCAATTTGCAGAGAAACAGCAACATAGTGCTGTGTGAATGATGACCTTCCCGTCTCTTCCAACTCAGTACCCGTAGCCTTTTATACACTGTTTAACATCTGTAGTATTGAAATCAGGAAAATTAGCACAACGTTGCTGGGAACATGGGTTTGTACCTGTGCCTCAGGCCTAAGGAACTGCTCGTCTTTTGCAAAACAAATTCACTTGGTCCTGATGGAAAATTCTTCATTTTGTATTTCCTGATTGCATAAACCTGCTTGACTGCACTGAGTTTTATTACATTTTATTTCTGAGGACCTAGTTGGGTAATCATTTACATTGTAACTCCATCTTAACTGTTCGGGCTCTATTAAACATTAATTAAATAGTGTAATTTGCCTCTGGCTGTACTAAACAGGAAATTACATTTATGCTATTGATAGCCTTGTTCTTTATGCAATTTAATGCATTGCGAGCTTCAACAATTAACTTTCCTTTATGCAAAAAAATCTGCTGGCTGTATTAATAATTAATCCGCTGTAGACAACGGGAGACTTACAGCTGTGTTTGTGTAATGAGTAGAGTAATTCTAACGATTGTTGCTCAATTACATAAAATATGATAAAGAAAAAGTATACTCTAGGATAACATTTTTAAAATTTAAGTTTGTTTTTTTTTTGTTCAAGATCGTCAAAATGTACATACATAAATGCATATGAGTTCACATAGTTCTCAGTTTGTGTTCTCTTGGATTCATAGGTTAACAGTGACGTTAAAGGAACATGTGCTTTTCCCATTAAAGCCCTTCCTGTTGATACAAGATGCTGTTTTATAAGGATTACAGTGGTGCCTGGAGCCAAGCTCGGTATAAAAATAAGACGACCAAAGAAGGGTGACATTGCGTGAACACTCATAGAGGATGTGGAAGGCATTCATGATAGGTGGCACCCTTATCAATTGACGCACAAAATGTTTCAAACATATCCCTGGCCAGTCCACTTCCTGTTGTTATAACTGTTATTGCTGATGGTTTGGCACATATAAAACCCAACTCTGCTAAGATGAATATAGCTTCAGTTTTCCATGTCTTTTTTTTTTTTTTTTTTTTTTTAACACCATGAAGCCAACATTTTACTTCAGATAAATCAACTTTAGAAAAGGAACGTTGCAATAATTTTTTTTTTTACCAGGTAATTAGATGCATATATCTCATTGTAATATAAATGTATACTTGCATATTATATGTTTGGTAGATGTTTGTGTAATTAAAGTTTAAAAAGCCAAAATGTATTTAAATGGTCTTCACTGCTAAACCAATCGTTTTAACTGCTGGGCTAGTTTTAATGGCACCACTATATTTTATGTGACTTATCACTTGAGTTGAATTTTTAGTGTTTAAGGTTTTTAGATTTGGTTAATTTGCTGTTACTTTTCTAATTTCACATTGAACCTTAATTTTACCTTCTACCTACATCAACAATGTATGTGTTGCTTTTGATCCTTCAGCAGTGTTCTAGTTATCCAGTAACTCAGCTGGGTAAAAGTGTGCAAGTGGATAACGGAATCTTTTTTTCTTTCACGTTTCACTCTTTAAAGAAAAAGTTTCTCAAATGTATATCCAACACACATCATTGTGTAAAAGTTATGAATGAATTGCATAAAATGGATACATTTTAAAAACAGACACAAAAGAGCAAAAATATTCAAAATGCAACAAGTATGCAACAATGCATATTCTTTATGCAGCTTCAGTATACATTTATTGTGAACAGTTGCTACTTTAAGATCCAAAAATTGCTCAGCAGTCTCTTACAGGTCCAACGAAGTTATCAAGGAAAAAAATGGAATAAAAGTTGTCTGGCCAAGGAAATAAAGAAGACTTAAAGTCAATTTCCTTTATATGGCTAAGCTTTTAGGGGGGTGCGGTGGCACAGTGGGTTTGGCTGGGTCCTGCTCTCTGGCGGGTCTGGGGTTCGAGTCCCACTTGGAGTGCCTTGTGATGGACTGGCGTCCCTTCCTGGATGTGCCCCCTCCAGCCTTGCGCCCTGTGTTGCTGGGTTAGGCTCCGGTTTACCACGGCCCTGGTTGGGTCAAGCAGTTTCTGTGTGTGTGTGTGTGTGTGAGACTAAGCTTTCATTTGCTTAGTCAAACAGTAATACGTTTCATGTTGCAGAATTCTGATCCTGCAAATACAAATATGTGGTATCTTCTCCGAGATGTACGTCGCTTTGGGGAGAAGCGTGTGCTAAATGAATACGTGTAAATGTAATTAGTTGTAGTATCTTCTGTGACAGAAGTTCTCTTTGGACACGTTCCACACGGTAAAGGGTCAGCGTATAGGAAGTCCACAACTGAACTTCTTGAAACAGAACATAGCGCGGCGCTCCGTGTCGTCACAAAGCCATTTACTTTAAATGAAACTTTCATCCTTATCGGGCTTCACGTAAACCTCTGGACTGAGAAATGAGGTGCCAGTGAGAAGCTGCAGACAGCCAGAAACCACTATGTCCAAATACAGTGCCCGACCGCTGACGTCAGCCAGTGATGTAAGGGCTTAGGGCAACATGGGAAAGAGGACCAAGAGGGAGCAGAAATCAGCTCAACCTGAGATCCAGTGATGGAAGTGGCAGCGAAGGAAGGAGGACGTGTTTTAATTTTTTATGACTTGCCGAATTTAGAGGTGCTTGTTGTTCAGTTATGTTGAATGCTGCGTTAAGCTTTAGCCTGCATTTTTTTAAATCCAGTTTGGCCTTGCTTATTGCCAAACGCTACTGTTCCCTATGCATATCATCGGGAGGCATTGAGCAAAACAATGAATCAGGTGCCTTTATTCAATAACTGAAAGAAAGGAGAAAAGTCTTTTTTGGTGGATTCAGTGGTAAAAGTATATTTAACCCTCGACAACTGACACTGAATTAGTGTCATTATGTACCCCATAATGGCCGGGGCCAAAACCTGATAAGAGCAAGCTGTTCCTAAATCAGTTGTTAAGAGCCGAAAATAATTGGAGCAAGCCTAATGACATGCTTAGGAGCAGATGCTGGTTTAACTTTACCAAGGATAGTGGCACTTGAATGGTCACACCTGTTTTCAGCAGCGTGGGCCCCAAACATCAACCCCCTTTTAATGACAGTGGAGAACATTCCCGTTTTCATGTGGGGATAATTAGAGACGCAACCCAGGGGTTGAAGGATAGCCATTGCGTTTTACTGTAGCACGGCAAGGAGGCCCACGTGCACGTGAAAACAATCACGTTATATTTGCCATATTATCCATCATTTAACAGAACTTAATCATAATAGGTAATACTCTTTTAAGGGTAACACTGACACTGTAGGTAGTGTTGATGCCTCACAGCTCCTGAACTGTGCGTTGTGGGTTCGAATCTGGCTCAGTCTGCATTGAGTTTGTACGTTCTCCCAGTGCTCACGTGGATGAATTATTGAATAGTATTTTAATTGGAAGGTGTGATTTACTGGCCATTTACAGGCTTATTTAGATATATTAAAAGAGATGAGGTGTTTGTTTATATATAATGATATTTTATACATACTGTATAATGTATTGAAAAATATATTGAATTACAGCCAAGTACATTTTTATATCTGCTTTCATAAGACCATATATTGAAACGACAGTACAGACAAACTCAGCTCATATGTAATTAATTTGTTAGATAGCGCTCGGCTCTAAAGCAACTTACAGTTCTTGACCCATTTACCCAGTAGGGTGCTTTAAAAGGGGCAATTCAGGGTAAGTACTTTGCTCACCGGTGCTATAATGGTAGCAGGGTGTGGTGCTTGAACCAAGAAAACTCAGACCATGTTCTTTACCATTACGCTTCCTGCTGTCCCAGAAGTACGCAAGTACACCTACATTGCGCACAACATGCCTTAAATGTAACCAAATGCAATTTCCAGTTGTGCATTGGTGCAATTATTCAGGGCTTTGCCAGAGTTTTATGTTTAAGAAACATTTTTAAACTGTTGAAAGATGACTGTCATACGGGGTTTCCTCTTGTATTAAAAAATAGTAATTTGAGTATCATCCATTCAATGTATTGACTGAGGCTAATTCACATTTACAGTCTGGCACAACAGGGAGCAGTAAACTGCTCACCCCTAGTTTTGTTTCACTTATGCAATGTAACACGTACCACACCCTTCATTTTGTCACGCTGAATGCCTGTTTGGAAACCTGGAATTTTGCACTTTACATTACGTGTGAATCACCTGTGCAGGATTCTGGATTGACTTCTAAATGCTGCTTTGTTATCTTAGTTATTCAGTCACAATGCCCTAGTATACCTTTCAGAATAAGATCTTTTCAATTAATATACAGTGTTCTCAAAGCCTGTTTCACATGAATTGTTTAAAGGATCTACTTTGTGAGATGTCTGAAGCTACCTTGGCCTTTTAGTTACCTTTATTTAGGTTTGCCCTAAAGTAAAATTAGGGGCAGGGCCATTTTTTTTTCTGGTTACACAAGGCAGATTAAATAAAATGAATGGCTCAGTGTGCAGTGTCGTTACAGTAACTGCCGCACAACTCGAAGTAGACCAAGACTTACATGAAGTATGCTCTTCATGTATGCAAGAGAGTTTTTGACGGTTAGATGAAAGTAATGTGGCTGTAGCTATAAATAACTGACGGGATGTTCCTCTGTAGCTAGCAGCAAAAAAGACAAGTGATACGGTTACCACAGTAACTTGTTTCAGAAGACGCATGTCCTGTAAGCGTCGACTTTGAAGTGGGTAAGATGAGGGGCTTGTCATTACATTCAGAAGTTTTGTGGGAGTCCAGCTGCAGCCATATTCAGGAAATGTATGCGGTCCAGCTACACATACCCTATTTGACAGTACGGTTGTTATTTGCATGAAGGTACAGTCCCAAATGTAAGTGTTATGCTTTCCAAAACAGGCTATTTCAACATGATCTTACAAGAAAGACAGTCTTGTTTGTTCCTCCACACAGTATCAAAAAATGTTAGTTTTTTTTTTTTTTGCTTCGAATTTTAGACTAAACGATACACATAAAATGTCATTCTTTTTCTGTGTTGGTGAAAAGCCTGATGAGCTCTTTGAAAGAGTGAAAGATTATCAGCCTCATGTGGGTTGCACAATGAGCGGGCAAATCCCCAGGGTGACTCTTAGTGGCACCCGCTCTAGAGGGTCATTGTCTGGAGACAATCTTGGCCACGTCAAACAGGAGACACCTGTGAGATGGGATGTCGGTTAATGGGCTTTGACTTTTTTTTTTATCAATGAATTAATTAAAGTTGCCTGAGGATTGAGAGATCGATTTGTGCTTAGTTACAGCACTACCCCAGCTCCAGTTTCCACCTTCCTCTGCCTTTTCTGAATCTAAGACCATTGTGACCAATGTGATGAATGAAAGGTACCTTGGTAAGGCTGCCCTTTCTCAGGGAGATGTACAGAAAGACAAGCATGCGGGTGTAGGTGGCGTGCTTTACTTAATTGAGTCTTTCACATAATAGTTCCTCTAGAGTTGTCAGATTATTCCGCTGACTGCTGAAATGCTACCTACGGCCATCCAGTAATAGGAGATCAGCTGACATAGTGTAATTGTAATAAGTAGGGTTGAGTATTGGCTACAACAGAGACACTGCTAATGGGTTATCCCGTCTAATCCCGTTTCCATTTGAAAGTAAATTCTGGAAACAGATGTATGCAAATGTTGTTTTTCTATACACAAGGCTCTAATTTTGATACTTCATGGTATACTATGAAATAAGTATAAACATTTATCTCAATATGACTAGCTAGGAATTTTATTGAATTACAGTTGGGGTATGAAGCAATACTGACAGGCACTGTATATTTTCTTACCTAGAAAGTCCACTTCATATTTTAAACCTGTAAGCATGTAAAGGTTTCCGCAAAACTTTAAATTGTCTATACTATTGCAGTATAATTTATTAATAAATATTTTAATCTGAACAAGAAATGACACATTGACTTAATTTTCCTCACTCCTTGATGGCATTTTACCTGTATTAATGGTAAATTAATAGCGATAATGGCTACAAGGTGAAGTGATTGTTTTAGCTTAAGTTGAGTTACAATACAGAAGGGCACTTCCACTGAGGGGTCGGTACATCTGCGGTAGATTTTTAGGTTTAGTCCTTTCAAAGACTTTGTGTATTTAGTTTGCTTACAGGTGATATTGTAAGGTTTATTGTGTCTTTACTGCTTATAAGAACTTTTTGTCCCACAGCCATAAACTATCTTTATTCCTCCTGGGAGAGTCATAATGTTTTTCTGAGGTTATGGTTGTATTTTTAATAATTAGTTGTACTGTCTCTACTTTCCATCGCAGAATCACTGCTGGCAAAACACTCGGAGCTGGTAAAAATTTCTGAACAAAAACAGCAGTAATATGGTTTTTCCACAAGAAAGAACAAAGGTTACAGGAAACAAGCTGTGCCACTGAATTATTGATGGACAGTATACGCTTTTTTAAAAAAGAAAAGAAGACTGTCATGAGGATGTTATTGCTTGCTCGAATTTTTTATATCATTATCATGGGGTGGTGCAATACTTATTGCTGGTACCTCACAGTTCCTGGACTCTGGGTTTGGATCAGGGTTCAAATCCAGCTCTTCGTGTCATGTTCTCCTTGTGTTTACTTGGGTTTGCCCTGAGTCCCTCCCACAGTCCAAAGATTTGTTATAGGTGAACTGGGAAATATAAACTACCCTAGTGTGTAACATACAGCATTACACAGAAGTGGAGAATAAAAAAAACTAATCCTTTAATGTAATAAGGAAATCGGTGTTTGAAAGTCACGATAATATCTGCTCAACATAGCAAATCTCCATTGAAAAAAAAAAAGAGGAAAGTTCTTAGTCTAATCTCAAGCGAAAGCCCACTTGCATCCAGTACAAGACCTGGACCTGTGAAGAATTAACATTGTCTATGTACTTTTCATCCTCTTCCACAATGGAAGGTCATAGCTGTTTCTTTTGAAGTAGTGAATGCTTCTCTGCTTGGACGGAACTGTAAAATGACACTTAACTGTGCCAATATTCAGCCCACTCACTGCCACTTAATCCAACTCATCAGCTCAAGTACTCCGGCCAGATCCCATTAGGAAAAGCGCTTCATCAAGGGAGACAAAGATCGCCACTTCATATTAACTTACACATCTCATTATGTCGGTGTGTTCACGGAGCCGTTTGGGCAGGGAGATATCGGCAGGTTGGCGGTGGGCCAGCTGCATCCATGCTCCCCTGAATGGGCACAGTGCGCTCTGTCCATTTCCTGAGCGCTTTGCGCCCCAGCTGTCTTCTCCTCGGATCCACAGCGTCATGGGAGTTCAGGGGAGGATAGCACTGTTTCACAGAGATGCAGTTCTTGAGGTCTGTGTATGACTGTCCTCTTGTTAGGGTTCTGGCTCGCTCTGCCCGTGCCTACATTTCCTTTTAAATTTTTAAACACTGTGCCCTGACCTCTTTTCCTGTGTATGCAGAAAGTTTTTTCCTCTCTGGTGGCTTTGTTCTGATTACAAACAATGTATTGATGTTATATTTAAGCTGATGCTTTTCTCCAAAACAGGTTATAGCATTTTGGCTACTTACAACTATTTACCCATTTGTACATCTAGGGTGATTTTTCTGGAGCAATTTAGATTAAGTACCTTGCTCGACGGTACTACAGCTCGGGGTGGGATTCGAAACCTTGGGTCCAAAGGCAGCAGCCCTAACCACGATGCTACCAGCTGTCCCCTGCTATTTGTCAGATATACAATGTAGAGTAAAACCTGCTCTCATCTTAAAAGGGTCTTTATGCAGGACTTTGGTGCTGGAGTACGTATTAGACCAATCTACCTGATTTCAATCAGATTCTTGAGAGTAACTCCTGTTATAAAAGTGGCATTTTTCGACAGGTCCGTCATTTAGACTTCTTCTCTGAAGGACTACCAATATTTAAATGCTGAAGCAGAAGCTCTTTCTACTGTAGCTCTGTGCCATAACCACCTGGCTGTGCACTCTGGAGCTGGAAATGCACAGCACTGTTTTTGTGTTCAAAGGAAACAGTTACGCAGTTATGCACTCTATGGTTTGTTCTTTGTCTGCATGACCAATGAACTATAATACAACTGGAATAGCAAGTAACTTTAAATTGACTTACATCTCGGCAATCTCCTCAGTATATGATTTGTATGGCCATCCAGCACCCCACCTGCAAAAGGTGTACCAGGTGTGGCCCAGTGGAAGATAGAGACCAGGGCAGACCCTGTAAACACTGGAAAGGTTGTATCTCTTAGCTGGTTTGTATCTCTTGGGTGGGCTAGAAACCGTTGCCTTGGAAAGGGTAGTCTGATCTGTCCTGTCCATCCTGTTGCCTCTGATCCTCACGGGACAAGTGGGGTTTTGTAGAACTAGTGAATAAATTTAAACATATGACCCAGAATCATTTGTAATTAAGGTTTATTCTACTGATGATTTGGATTTAGTGTTGGAAATCAGAGTACTGTATAATCAGAGGACTGGTAGCTCTGGTGCCTCACTGCTCCTGGGCTGTGGGTTCCAGTCCAACTCAGCCTTCTTGGAATTTAAATTGCTTTGAAACAAAGGGAAGTGTTAAACTACCAATTGCAGGTTGCAAGTAAGAGTACAGGAGCGTAAGTATAAATACTGTAATGGTGAGTTATGCACCTAGTGGATGCAGTCCTTTTGAAAGTGCAGAACTTCCTGCATCTCACTGGCATCCTGTCAAACTTGTTCATACCACATTGTGAGTGTGAGACAAAGTGTCCTGGGTCCAGACTGCCTGGAGGAAAGAGCACAGTTCAAAGTCACAGGTTTCCCAAACCCACTGTTATTTAGCCTCTCCGGTTTTCCTACCTCTGAATAAAGGTGATGAATGGAGGGGGCTTCGCTCGAAGCTGCAAAAAATATCACTTGCCACAACACGTAAAAGCAACAATGAAGGTATCAGCCATATGCCTTTTGCAAGGCGAATTACATTTACATTTATTCGTTTAACAGATGCTTTTCTCCCCAGGGACATACAGTTAAGTGTAAACAAAAGTGAATTTCAAAACAAAGAGCTTTGCATATGACACATGATTATCAAAACAGTCAGTTTCATGCCACTGTTTTTGACGTGCATGTACACCAGTAGCAGCCAGTGGAACTGAGGGAGGAAAAAAGAGGAAATATGAAAATCGATGTATTGACAGATGATTTGATGCATATTTATGGAGCCGTTAGAGCAGGTGAGAACCAGGTCCAAAAGGGATTCAGCAGTTCTGAGGAAGACGGGCGGCTCATTTGACCACAACAGAGTCAAAGCGAAGAACCTTTGGACTTCTAATTTTGGAGCTCCCGTGTGTCCAGCCACCAAAGGGCCTTAGGTAGTGGAGAGTAATGCTAGTTGCTCTTCTGTGGGGATTTATCGGGTTCTGTGTGCAGATCCTTTCACTGTCTTGTAGGCTCTAACCAGAGCCATGAACTTGATCGTTAATGCTATACTCTTAACTGATTTAAAAAAAAAAAAAAAAAAAAAAGAAAAAATTGGCTCGAGACTCGAACAGAAACCAGTCTATGGAGTTGTCCCCATTCATGTCAGAGTTATGTGTGTGTGCTTTCCCCAGGCAATGAGTTCAATATAGGTACAGTATTTTAAAATTATAAACTATAAAGCTGTCCTGTTTTAAATGCTTTTATCTTAGAACATAACACTTATGTAATTTTTTTTTTTTTTTTTTTAGAGTATTAAGTGTTTTCCAGTTACTGTAAGTCAAGGAATGTTCCCAGGGTCCTCAAAAATGGACGTTTGCAGTAACCCTGTTTTCTCATTAACCTCGTTGTTCTGAGACCAGTCGGGTCGCTGCCGGAACCGCTCCGGTCGCTGTGTTTGTGCATTCCTAAGGCGCATTTCCAGTCACTTCACCTGTCCATTTGTGCCAGGTCTTTATTATTTATCCCTCTGCAAATATTTAAAACTTTATCTGTTGAAAACAGTCACACCTTGTTCTTTTTCTTCTATGCGTGTCGTTTTCATCGGTGATATGCTGTTATTTCACATTAAAATTCACTTATTACACCATCTTTGTATTGGAGTTACTGGAGAAACTGCTTAATGCAGTAACTGGACAAACACGGTTAACTTTAATTTCAGCATTTTTGCGGTGCAGTCTGGGCCGCCCTGTGACACTAGTGCGTTCCAGAAAAAAACCCCTCGCAACGTGAACTCTCAACTCGAAGACGTAAATAGCATTAGTATTATTGGTAAAAGTTATGTTTTCCTGAACCAGTTAAGTGACATCCATTTATGCTGCGATATCACCAAAACCCATTCGTGGAAAGTGCTTCTTCTGTCGTTGATGTTAGTTATCACTACACAACATAAAAAGCAGTTTCCCTTCATTAATGAATGTATAATACCGTGGCTGACCCCTCGCACTCGTTCAACCCTTTCCTAGCTATTACGCTTTGTATTCATTCAACCTTTAGTCCAAAGAACAGTAAAGACTAAGGAAATGCATGAAAACCATGCAAATGAATTTGCAGTCGAAAAAAAGACACTGTGACTTCACATGAGTTCGATCCCCAATCTGTGTGTGTAATTTGGCTTGTTGGCCCATGTTTGCGTGGGTCTCCGCTTGTGCTCTAAAGCGGTTCGCAATGCCTTCCTCGTAAACTGGTGACTCAGTTGCCCGTAGTGTTAGTATGGTACAATTACTCTGGAGTATAAATGAATGACTGTAGGCAGTTTAGTGTACCTAACATTGTAAATCACCGTGGATAAAGGTGTCGGCTCAGTACTTGCGAATGATGGTTGTAAGTCACTCTGGAGAAAAGTATCTACTAAATTAAAAAATGTAAATGTCAGCTGTCAGACAGATACGAAATCCCAAGTCAGTTCCCATAACCAAGAAAGAAGAAGAAATGCCTCGAAATCGAATGAGGCGTTTTCACCGAAACTGCTCGAATTCACGTAAATCGAATGGACATATCTCTGGATGACTGCATTTTAACCAAACATTTATGAACCTGAATTAATTTCACTAAAATGCATTTTATGGATAAAGTATGACTGTACATTTCAACAAACTCGTGTTTTAGAAAGCATGGATGTGATAGAATGGACGGCTTTTGTATGCATCCAATTTGTACTCATTTGTTTCCTGTCTTTCATATTTTTAAAGTTCATTTATAAATTATGTCTATGAAAATTTGCTAAGGAGTTCTCATTACCTTAAATGATTTACATTTCAACATTTCTGCTTACTTTCCAATAATTAGTAACCCAGTTGTAATTCAAATGAAGCAGTCTAATTCTTCATATTGAAAAGTCTGTAAATCTGTACTAAAAGAAAGTCTTTTATTATCATTTGACATATAGATTAATAGTCCCCCCCCCCCTACATTTTTCAGTTGTATGAGCTGGATGATGACGAGAAACGAAAGGAGTTCCTTGATGACCTCTTCAGTTTTATGCAGAAGAGAGGTAAGTCATATTCAATAACCCATATTTAAAGTGTTGTTGTGTGCTTGGAATAATATCTAATCTGGCATTGCTGTCTCAGTAAGAGTTGCCTTTAAATGTTCTTCTCAAGCAGATTGTTACTCCCATTTTAATCAGTACCCATGAGATGTGATCAGAAGTTGTTCAAGGACTAGCTGCTCTGAGACCAGTGTACATTTTGTTTGTTCATTGTTGGAGTTCCCTTTTTTTAGTTGTCACTTCTACAACAAGTCAAGGGTTCCATTCTTTTCCTAACAACTGTCGCTGAAGTCTGCTCCGTTTTTTTACCTTTTTACTTCGTTTCCACACGTTTAAACCTTTCTCCCTCCTGATCCCAGGTAATCCTCACCCTTTATGTGATGATAATGTAGGGTAGACGCACAAGTCGTGATCCTCTCCTGCTGCTACAGTAACGTCTACATCACAAGACACAACAATTAGCCTGCCCTAATTACAGATCTCCTCTGCTGATTTGAAATTGTACGTTTGGAAATATTTGTGAATCCCTGTGAATTAAGTGCTTGCTTCTATACCCCCAGTCTTAGAGAAAATGTTCACTCACTCACTCCATAAATTTGTATCGTAGGGTAGGGTTATAGTAGTCCTGGACAGATCGATCTGGAGGGTAGCCACACACAATCATAAATTACAGTCAACCTAAACTCACCAGTTCACCTGAAACACGTCTTTGGGCTGTGGGGCGGAAGCTCATCCAAACCCACAGAGGACGTTAAAACACGACACAGAACTGTACTTGCAATTTTGCAGCCCAGGTGCTATGAGGCACCCGTGCTACCTGCTGTGCCACGGTGCTCCCCCAAGTGTTCACGTAAAAGTGAAATACATACCTTGGCTTGAGAATCGCGGGATTAACCTCAGCTAACTTCCAGCTACATCTTTATACTAATCCAAGCGCCTGGGGAGGAACAAATCAGTCGCTCACAATATAATGCTACAGTGGTTTTTAAAAAAAAAAAATAAAATTCTGTTCAGTCTGTTTTATTACTTAATATGTCTTGCAGACATGAAATAAAAAACGTGGTCTGGCCATTTCGTGTTTTTAAAATGAACTACTCCATTTTTTAACAATTTTGAGTACCTTCCCTGAATAGTGTAGATATGCAATACATAAGAGAACTTTTGGTATTCATCTTAGGGTTTTATGAACCCGTGGGCCAGCGCAGTGCGTTGTAGAGCGGCCCTGATGAAAGACTACTAGGGGACTTTGGTCAAAGGCCTTGCAAAATTTCCTGCGGAGGTTGCGCTCCTGTTTTCGGATGACAAGGGCCTCAATGCTGCTGCGGCACAGCATCCCCCAGCGCTATCAGGGCAACTGCCCTGCTGTTTGCTTTATAAATACCCCAGAGGTTTTGTGAAAACAACTCCTGGGGGTGTGGAAAACAGGGGAGGGGGACAGAAGCTGCCACCAAGTGGAAGTCGACATCCTGGAATTCTGTTGCCCTGGCAAAACATAATCAATTTTCAGCTTTATTGAGCATTGGGCGAAGCCATCTTTACATTTTCCCACAGAAAGGTGCCTTTTGAATGAGGCATGTTCGTTTTATTAGGGAAATGGAGCAGACTGGAGGGATACTTGCATAATATAAGGAAGTGAGGCACCAACTCGTAAAAAAGGAAACAATGATGGAACTATTTTTGAAGGCACAGGACTAACATCAGAGAGAATGATTTTTTTCAAGTTTTTTTTTTTTTTTTTTTTTGGCCTTGCTGTTTGTTTTTTTAAAGTGGTTTTTTCATTGTTTATTCATTTAAAGAGGTGTGAAGATTAGCTTCTTAGATTTTCTTTAACAGTGTACTGACATTTTTGTTTGTATTTTAAGATAGGGACACCTACTTCCATTTGAGTTCCTTTTTGAAAATGGACTTTGCTGAAATTAGTATTATTATTACAAAGATTAGCCTTGCATATTGAAATGGAACTTACATACAATGGGACCGTTACAGAAGTCAAACCTTTTATTCAAAATAGTTTCTCTGTGCCAGTGGGAGGCTTGATATTTGCTAGATTACTTAAATTTTAAGTCTGCCAAGTGAATAAATGTAAATGTAACTCTTTTCATGTTATATTATGAGTATATAAGGGGCACAATAATCAACAATTTGGCACTTTTGCCCACTGAGTGGAAAATGTGCTTATGTGCCCTACTTTTGACATACGGAATCCTTTGTAAAGGGCATCGAATCTTCATTTACACTGCAGAAAATGAAAGGAAGGACAGCACTAACAGGAAAGTCCTGTACATTCTTTGACGTAGGAAAGAATTCCAAGCAGTTTTCCTGTACACTGCAGAACTGTCCTTTTGCTGTTTCTTAACCAGCAATAAGGTAGTGATTTTTCGTTAAAATCTGTGCGCAGTAACGCATTTCGTTCAGTTTAGGCCCAACCATACCATACTATTACCCGCCAAATTCCTACTCAGCGTGTGGAAAGATTCAGAGAGACAAACATTGTCATAAAAATGTCAGAGTCTGCAAACTCTCGCATGTTGAACGGCCCAACAGAAAACGATTGATTTGCGCAGTTTTATTTGGCAGTTTGTTGTCTTCATTAAAATAAGCCTTGCATACTAAAAACAGCTTTAAGACTTAATAATAGTGCATATCTTGCAGAGGCAAGATTTACCAGCCACTTTCATTGGAATTCCATTAGCCAACACTTGCACCAACATGTAACAGCAGCCTGCAGCCACAGTAATCCCACCAGCATCTCAGATGTAGACCCACACTTCTGAGAATACTTATAGTGTTAATTTCTTATAAATACTGTATATTAATAGATTTTTTTTATTAAGGGATTTGAGGGGTATATCTATGATCAGGTCTAGTCATTGTACCCTGTTTCTATGGGAAAATACCCAGCTCATGCCCATCCTTTCAGTGCAAAGCACACTTTCCTCTTGCTTCTGTAGCTAATTCAGCGATTGCTCAGAGACAAACTTCATGCTTTGGATTAGGATCACACCTAGCCTTGAATGACATTTATAACGGTTTGTGCTGGTTTTTTTTTTTTAAAAATAATAGTTTTAAAATTAAAGATATTAACGATTTTACAGTTTTTAACAGGAAACAGAACAACCTTTAGAGCAGTTTGTGACATGATTGCAGCTTAGTATATTGTCTGGGTTCCATTTTCAATATTAACAATTTAGGTTATGCTGGAAAGTAAAATTTTTAAAAAGTGTACTTTAAAAATTAGTTAAGTGTCACACGTTATTTAAATTTAATTTCCACAGTTGGTTGCATTTAGCCAACCTATAGTCAGCTGTTAGTCAGCGAATGAAAGGTCATTAATGCCATCCTAGATTTTATTTATACTCAAGACCACAGGGGGTTGCACGGAAAATTTAGCCCATGCAGCTGTTCTTTCTCAATAAAAGATTTATTTTTGAACTACATGGAACAAATATGCAGTTGTAGGGTTTTCAGAATTTTTTTCATGGAGTGATTGACTTCAAAGTATCACAGAATTTTTTAAAGTGTAGCATTTGTTCAGCAGTTTTTTGTTTATGCAGTTAAAAAGTTGTTAAACAGCATATTCTTTATCAACTGTTATAAGTTCAAACAGATATAATTAGAAACAAATTTTTCAGAAGGATCTCAGCTGCTTCACGTCATGGCATTAAGATACTCTTATTTCAATATTAATGCAAATATCTTTAGCTAGAATGAGACAATTTTCAACAAGAAGTGGGAGAAGCCGTCAGACAGCTTACTTTGAAAGTGGAACAATGGTGGATCTTACCCATAAATATAGACGTTGAATTTTCTGAAATGGGTCTTTATAGATCTGCATGTGGTATGTCAGTGCGCCTATAAAATTAGCTTATGACACTGTGTCATAGTGAGTAATTAAGCATCACTGTAAACCAAAAATGTGATTCACATGCATTTTTTTTCTGTTGCTGTTAATTTCATCTGAAGTTATGACTTTATGACCTATATAATATGCCAAATATAAGAAAAAAAAAAAGTTATTCTGTCCAGTTAGAAAGCCCGCCCCTCCGATTTATCCTGTACTTTACTGTACTGTCACATATTCATTATATTGGCTAGAGTTACAAACCTAGAAGTCTTTTTTCCCAGTTGTAAGAGTGGGACAGTAAGAAGTGCAATATTACAACCCATGTCCAGCAGGAGTGTTTTAAAAAATTGGCTCTAGCAGTTTATTTTTCTTTTAACAAATTAACATGTGTTTAATAACGTGTTTCTCTAACAAAATCTGTGAAAACCATTTTTTTGGAATCGTAGAGGGACTTTAATGAGGAAAATATTATTCAAAGGATTGTGCAAATGGTTACGCTAATGAATGTAAACTTCAGTGCGACATATCTCACTGGTTAAAAAATGGTAATGTTTGCTTAATTAGCTTAATTTATATTAAATAAATTTTAAATGTTACATGACCATGTTAATGGCAGTGTTTTCCTCAGGTACGTCTGGGTGAATGCTTATGTGATTTATTTCCATTAAATAGAGGAACCATACTGTGTTGTGTCCTGTTTATAGCTACTTAGTACAGCTTGAATTTCACATTGACCAGATTTGAGTTCTAAATGACTCTTCAGTGAATAACAGGTGTGTTTCCCTGGAAATCATCTAAGTTATCCAGTAACGTTGATAAAATGAAGTATAAATAGTGTATATCCCTGTGGTAAATATGCAGACAATGTTTCAAAGTTTGTGCAACCCAGGATACAGTGACATACACATATATAGGGATGATGTTCTTCATGTTAAGGATATTGTTAATTTCGCCTGGATACATATACAATGTTTGTACAACTGGCATGAAGGCACATGATTCTCATTCCATTTTACAGTGGATCCTCAACCTGTGATAAAGCAGGACGTATGTTCATAATTTGGTTTGTTTGTAACTCTAACATCACTTTTACCACAAACCCCAATCAGTAATAGCTACATAATACAAATGTTCCTCCACTTATTCTCCAGTTAGGTTCTGTAAAACCCTCCCATAAAGTTATGATGAAGTCAGTCACATTTCGTACCTTCATCCATTAGCAATAATCTCTTCTCCAGCTCACAGTCACGGTGATCCGGAGCCTATCCCAGAACCATAGGCCATGAGATGAGGTACATCATTGACAGGACTCCAGTGGATCGCACACTCAGACTACATTAAAATTTAAACTTATCTAAATAATCAAAAATTAGCAATTTCCACAACTGCCTGTTCAGTGCCAGTTGCTGGCCAATTCAAACCTTAAGCCTGTCCCTGGTTTGTTGGCTTTTGACCACTTTCAATTTTTTTTTTTTTTTTTTGTTATACAGTCAGTAAATGTTTAATAACACAAATGTCCCTTAATTAAATCACTTCCAGCTACATTAAATTTTTTTAAAAGAAGTGAAATAAAATCTAAAAGTTCTGTTCAGTAGCGATTTTTAACTGATTTATTCCAGCAATATGTGCAATATTTGTCATCACCTTGTTGTAGCAGACACTCACAAACACCAGACTCAAACTGCAGATGCTGGAAATGTGCTGAATTAAGGCAGTCCCACAAGTATATTCTGTTTAAATGCATTTTGCTGCAAAATAACTGCTGGATATGGAAATTCAGGTGCTTTTTGGTCCAAAATATCAATGGAAATATTACAAAATGTGAAATCTTACTATTAAAAGTGTCATATACAACCGGTGGTTTGATAAATTTTACTAATGGGTGAAATGCATTTTAATTGGAAAGCAATGTGTATATTGACGTGCTTTATAGATTTCCTATAGAGAGGTTTTTTTTTTTTAATTTTGAGCCCAGGTGATTTCAGACCTGGTGGACAGCTCTTATGAATTAAATTTGATTAATTTAGTTCCTCTAAATGACTGTTAGCATGTAATTACTCACTGCAGCTATTTTCTTCACCAGAAAAGTTCCCCTGCTGTTGTGCAAGAATCATCAACTTACCAATATAACTGCAGGGCATCAAGCACGTGCTCCAGTGGAACATGTGACACGGCTGAATGACTTACCGACTGCAGCATAAAATAGTGGTGTTGACTCATACTATCATCAAAATCTCCCAAAAAATATAAAAACATGTTTTTGCACACTGAGGCTTAACAAAGAATTGGTGGAAATCAGATAAGGTGTGGAGACAGGAACCCTTTTTTTAGTTAGCGATGATTACCTAATGTTGATTGACCCTATTGATGGACCAAATAATTTTTCCATGTTGAATTGACATAACACTTAACATTTAGTTCTAAATTAGTTTCGCTTTCAGTTTGTTTGAAAAGGACCTGATAAATTCATAGACACTTGGTCTGTAGTTTTCTATACATATGTGGTAATTAATATATATTAATTGGGGGTTTTGCTTATTAAGTTTCTGTGAAATACTGGACAGATCACTATTGTTACATAGTTGTTCTTAGATATTCCAGCTGTTGAAAACGACTGGTCTCTGTTATTACAGTACCTTGTTGGGCATGAGATCACTAGGGAGAAAATTGGGCGATGGAACATTACGTGAATTCGTACTGCTAGGGAAACAACCAATTTTTTGCCTTCTTTGATGTAAAGTTGATTTTTGTATAGCCACTGTCAGTGATGGTGCATTTTAACATGTTGATTTTGTGATCTGTTTAGTATTTTGCTCCAATCCATGGAAATGTTGCTTTTTCATGCTGTCATCACCCAAATGCCTTTATCAGAAGTAGGTAGCAAAACCACCATCAGAGACTTCCAGGAGTGTGGTGCTTGAAAGTGAAATTTTGCCTTCCATTTCGCCTTCCGACTCTTAAATCCCTACAGACTCGACTCTGTCGAGGGGTCGGTGACCTATACTGTGTCCTCTAGCCCCTGCAATCATTAATCATAAGCTGCCACATAGCAATCATTTGTCAGTGGGACCTCTGAGACTTTAGATGGTGGTATCTCTTTTCAGTCCCAGGAGTATGTAAGCTTTATGGCTAAAACAAAGTAGGCCTTCTTTATTTGTATTACTTCTAAGAATACTGCCCACCATTTTTCAGATGCTCAAAATATTTGTAGTGCGGTCTGTAAAATTCATGCTTGCAAATTTAAAAACTCGAGGATGCATGCCAAATGGACAACAGGAGGTTATAAATACGTGTAAATGTCTTAGTACATTTTGTGCAGAGGTGTTCCTAAGATTATGCACTCTTAGAATCGCATACACACCGTTAATGTACTCACTGACACGGGTTCCTTTATTTATTTATTTATTTATTTTAAATAGATGGCCTTTGCAGGTTATGCATTTTCATATGGCAGTTGTGTGGAAAGAAGACTCGTAACCTGAAATGTCGAAAGGACAAAAATCAAAGTGGTTTCTAATGAAAAGATGATGGAGTGGGCGGCCAGCAGTGAGAGACGTGTCAGAGTTTCAGCCCCGCTTTTGTTAAACGAGTAATGAATCCACTTAATGTGCCAATGCTATATGTCAAATGGGCCTACAGAAATGAGAAAAATGCATTTTGTCCTGTTAAATATCCCATTTGATTGATTGTTTCCTCAAAGCTCCTAGTATAAATTGATTTCCGCCTTCAGTTCGTCAGCGTTTTCTCCTGAATTAGTGAACTTCTTGTGTTTCTACATAATGACTTGCAATACTAACTCATAGAATAAAGGGCTGTTTTAAGAGTAGCTTCAATGATTCGCAAGTGGTAGCTGGCAGACAAAATTTTCAGCAAACTATACAAAAGTTTTGTTGCCGAATACTGATAATTCTTTCAGCGGAATAGCCATTTTCGTTAAACCATGAGGGTTACTTACTTTTGTCATTACTTCTACACAGATAACATTTTTAGTACAGTTAATTTTAAATTGGTAAAAATGTATTGACATGCAGATTTTTATTACCATTTCATCTACATTTACTAGTTTTAAATTCCTCCTAACCATGTATCGTGGTGAAAAGTGTGAGGTGCAACTTATATATCTATATATGAATGTTATTTGTCAGTAATATGTAATGATGTAGACCTATAAAATATTTGACTGTTTTTCCTGACAATACATTAAAATATTGAAAACCAGACTAGTAAAACAGTACATTTAGTATATGACTTAATGTCTCTCTTTTTAATTGGAAGATCTACAAGTTTCACATTTGAGACTTCCACAATCCACCATTAAATCTTCAAGCAACTGGTCTCCCCCCAATTTTTCCCAGGTGTTGTTTCACAGCCTCTTTATCATTGATCATACACAAGGCGAACACTGCAGTGCAAAAGTGTTACTCACGCTTGTTCCAAAACAGTTTTTATCCACAGGCCATCAGGCTTGTGAACTGTGAACAACACCCATCCACTGCCTCTCCACCCATTACAGCAGACACAGTTCACCCTCTGAGCCTGAGAGGTGTCAACTACCTCCCATCCCTCCTACGTACACATCCACAACGTCAGTAACATCAGAGACCACAGACTACCTCCGTATACCTTGCACACACAAACACACACCCCGTCTCAACTGTGAAAAGATCAGTCTAACCTCTGCAGGACTTTGCACGTGTACGACTTCCATGTTTACATTGCGCGCTGCACACTTTATATACGTATATAACTTCGTTTCTTGGATTTTTCTGCACTAATAGTAATTTTTGTAATTTTGTGATTTACGCCTTGTGTTTTTCTTTCCTCATGTCCTTGCAATTTATGTCATGGGCTGCTGAGAGGATTCACAGAGTAAGAATTTCATTGTATGGTGTAACGAACTGTTTACTGTACACATGACAAACTCTTGAATCTCTAGTTGGATTCTGGGACTATTTTCTTGGACACAGATCCCATGTTACCCCCTTATTGTGAGTTTCCTGATTTGCATTTCCACGTTAACTGTAGAACACCACTTTAATTAGCTGTCTGTACTATAAAGCCAATTCACTAACAATCTACTAGAAAAGTGCGGTTATTGTCTTTGAAGGTATCAGTCAAGCAGTCTTTCCAGATGTCAACTGGCTGATTTAAATGACTTGTTTTTTTTTCTCGATAATGTACAACCATTCACACACACACACACACACACACACACACACTGTCAGAACCGCTTGTCCCATACGGGGTCACGGGGAACCGGAGCCTACCCGGCAACACAGGGCGTAAGGGGAGGGGGACACACCCAGGACGGGACGCCAGTCCGCCGCAAGGCACCCCAAGCGGGACTCGAACCCCAGACCCACCCGAGAGCAGGACTGTGGCCCAACCCACTGCGCCACCGCGCCCCCTGTCTACAACCATTCATTGTTGTAGAATTATGCAGCAGAATAGATTTTATCTCAGTCTGAAATGCACATAAGCTCTGATCCTAAAAATAGGTAAATGAGTTTTTAGACACTTAGCAAAGGTTTAAAAACCTTTCAATACAAGTACAGTAGATAGTATTCATAAGCCTTTGGGAATCCTTACTTAGGTTTGTTGAGTATTAATTGCGGAAAATCTTGGCATAGTTATTTATTTAGCGGCCACTCTCCACAAAACGGCGCGTAACCAAGAGTAAACGAAAGTGCGTTTCACAACAAAGAGCTTCAGAAGCATAGGCGCGATTCCCAGCGCACAGTCAGTTTGTCCAATACCTCTGGTACACATTACACAAGTACATTACATTTGAATTTATTTATTTAGAAGATGCTTTTCTCCAAAGGCGCGGTGGCGCAGGGGGTTGGACCGGGTCCTGCTCTCCGGTGGGTCTGGGGTTCGAGTCCCGCTTGGGGTGCCTTGCGATGGACTGGCGTCCCGTCCTGGGTGTGTCCCCTCCCCCTCCGGCCTTACGCTCTGTGTTGCCGGGTAGGCTCCGGTTCCCCGCGACCCCGTATGGGATGAGCGGTTCTGAAAAAATGTGACTTCCAATGAACTCTATGTAATGTTATCAGCCAACACACCTTATTCACTGTGGTGACTTACACTGCTAGATACACTACTTACAATGGGTCACTCATCTATACACCAGTGGAACACACATACTCTGTCACTCACACACTACAGTAGCTTCCCATACAGTTGAGCCTGATGGTAAATACAAAGGTGATTGTAACAGATGGTGTGATGTGACTTTATATCGCTATCAAGAAGATAAACAGTGAAGTCAAGAGTTGTTTTGAGACCTCTTTTTATGCTGTAAGAGTTTCAGAAATTCACAGTACTTGTGTCTGGTAATCCACTTTAATATGGAAAAGATCTATGTAAGGAATGCGACCAAAATAGATCTTTTAAAAATGCACAGTAGAGGATAAAGGCTAAGACGGGATGAGATATTAAGTACACTGGTCACTGAGCAATAGCAGTAGAGGCATATTTAACTCACTGTTCTCTACCATACCCAGTATTCTGTAATGAGAAAGTGACTGCAAGTTAGCTAGAACATCATTTATAATAAAAAGAAGGCCATGTAAGTTTATTAATTGAATTTTTACTCTTGTGTGTGGTCATGATGATGTGCCGTTATAGTAAGGTGATACATTTAGCATATCCTCTTATACGTAGTGGGGGCGCGGTGGCACAGCGGGTTTGATCGGGTCCTGCTCTCTGGCGGGTCTGGGGTTCGAGTCCTTCTTGGGGTGCCTTGCGACAGACTGGCGTCCCATCCTGGGTTTGTCCCCTCCAGCCTTCCGCCCTGTATTGCCGGGTTAGGCTCCGGCTTGCCGTGACCCTGCTTGGGACAAGCGGCTTCGGCAGGTGTACGTGTGTGTGTCTTATCCATAGCCGAGAATATGTTATATTATTCATTTGGGCCCTTGGAGGTCCAAATCCGTGAGGTTTTTCTTCTAGCTGCTCAGGAAACAAGATGATGCAACCGAATGTTGTGTCTCAACCTGTTTAACTCCCTATTTTACAGCTTTTACAGGTATGAAAAGTGTTGGAAAGCCTGCTAGACTCAGCCCTCCAGGACTGCAATTAAACCACTCAACAGCATAGAGCAAAGTGGAGGAACACTATTGACTGTTTCAATTCATTATGAATAAAAATAATTTTTGCACTTATACTACAAATTATTTTTTTAAACAAATGTTCTCTTGGCATCAGCCATGCAACTTGAAGAGGATATTATGACAAGTTTAATTTTTACTTTTATTATTTCCCTTCTTCACAACTTTAGGGTAAATTAGTGTTCATTCATTATATGAAATGATTTAAAAATCTATTCTTATCGGGACAGTTTCACTTTTCACACTTGCAGTCAAGGAAAATTTAACTTGAAATATTGATTTCTCTGTGTCCATCTTAGCCGACACAGTTTAGACGCTTTGAAGACATCATTCTAAATGGGGGTATGTGTGTGTGCTTGTAAGGCATTCTAGTGTGTGTCTTTCAGAGGGCTCTGAAATACAGTAATGCTGCTTGTTTTAGTAAGAAGTGCAGTTAATTTCTGCAGTGGCAAGGAATTTTCCCTTTGTTTACATGCATATAGATTTAATTCACTGTGCTCATTCCTTAATAGTAGAGTATATATGACCCCAAGAACACTTTAGTTGCTCAGTAGACTCTGGCAGTTGGCTTTGTATTTCTCAAATTTTATTTGAACATATTAAGGGTATTTAATACACCTTTTTTTCTGCAATATAGCTTAAACGGTGTACTGTATATGCTGTTTAGAGGTGAGCATTTATGAGTGTAATGTAAATGATTAACAGAGTAAATCACGTGGTGCTCCATGAACAGTCCTGGCCTCTAACTTTATCTCTAAGTGCTCCTCAACACTTACTGGCCTTTGTGGCATTCGGTGATGAGGTGGTTGGGTTTCTTCTACACTCTGTCCTCACATGATCCCCTACAGCCAGTTTGACACCCAAAGGGCTGCAGATGGAATCAGGTGGTGATGGTGGTGATGATGATGATGATTTTCTTCAAGGGGGTTGGATCTCCTGCTGAAGCCTCAAGCCTGTGGAGTGAAAGAGTGGGTGGCTGGAAGCATCTACATCAGATGGGCTGTGAGCCTGTATTGCATACTGCTTCCAAGTTGGCCTCAATGTCGCACTTCTGGTGGGGACATAAGAACGAAGCTATTGGCCATCTCTAAACTGTGACTGGGGAGTAAAGGGTAGAAATCAGCTTGAGAAAGCATGACAAAAATGCATGAGTCTGGCTCAAAGGTTTTTTTTCCCAGCTTATACTACATTCAGCTCCTTGTAATACAATTTAGTATGCACTAAAGCAGTGAAATTTGAGAAGGGATGTCTATGTGTAGTACTCCCATTTGATTTAAATGTTAAAAATATTAAAAATATCAGTCTGAAGTTGATCTTTGCTAAAAGGAACCTTAACACAAAGAAAACAAATGACCTAAAAAAGATTATTGTTCCAAGGAGCTTTTTCTTTTTGTTTTTTTTTTTTTTTTTTTTCTTGAAGAAAAGTAGTCTTATCATTCAACTTGTGATGTCAGTTTGCCACTAAGCTGAATGATGCACAGGCTGTGAACTGAAGGAGAATGTTAAAAAGAAGATTGTGGTAGGCAAGTGGGTGCTTTTACTGGGTGATGTAGAGCCAGCATTGTCCTTGGAAACAGTGGGGAATGAATCTTTTATTTTAATAGTGCCTCTGTCTGCACATCAGAGCAGGAAAATGAAGCCGTAATTACAAAACCTAATTGATGTCTTTTAGGCACAGTAGACGATACTTCAGTGCCCGCGCGCTTCATCTCGGCATTGTCTGCATCGGCTGTGTTTGCGCTATATTTCCTGAGTTATTGATTGCTATCATGGTCAATTCGATGTTCACAATGGAACTCTATCAGCAAAATGTGGGTTAATTATCTCGGGGTCAGCCTCTCTAGTGTATCACACAAAGGGCTTGGCCCCTCACACATTATGACTCGCATTAGGTTACAAGGGAAAATGATTGGTTTGTCGTTTTACCTCCACTAATTAATGCCTTTGCAGCAGATATAATATTCAGGGACGTTTTTCAGTTACTTGGGATTATACTGAAAATGTGCTATTCTGTTATGCAACTTGTAAATCATGCAAAGCGCGTGAAACGTTTTTTTCCTTTTCCCACCCATACTGAGATGCTGTACGAGATTTCAGTTTGTAAGAAAAAGTTATAAAAGGGCTTGGTTTATGGCAAATTGATGAATTATGACTACCGTATTTTATTCTGCTTGATCTGTTATGTTTGTGTGAAACAGACTCCCATACAGGAACATGAAGCTGTATATTTTTGTATACTGTCCTTCTTATTCAATACATATAGTCTTTTTTTAATGGAACACTGATCACAGTCAGAGACCCTTATACTCTTGGAGATATTTTCTTACAGAGGAAGTAAATTTTTTGGAAATTTGGGTTCATTTTATGCATTTTTTTCCTCCAAGTGGAACAGAGAAAAACATTCAGAAGCAAAATATAAAATTTGCTTATAATTGGTAAATTTATATGCAGTGACATCAGCTGTCTTATATTTTACCCAGACAAGGGCTGCAGTTCATCATTAGCGGTCATTAACAGTTTTCATTCCTTTCCATTTTTTGGCAGGCGTCTTATATAAGGGTCCATTTTTACCTGACTTCTTGATTAGTTGCATCTATACTTCATATTACACATTCTTATACAGAATTAATGAAGATCAAGAAAGAAGGTATTAAGCATTTCTACATTTTTCTCATCTCATGTCAAAAATAACATTGTGAAGCACAGTAGTGGCTTCAGTTTAACCCTCAGCCATTAGTGCAGTTATTGTTACACAAAGTCGGGGGCTGTAAGGTACAGCAAACAAAGTAAAACTGTGAAAACTTAACTGGGGCTGTCCAGCTTTGAAGGAATTCTGTAATCACCATCTGTCTGGGGGCAGCAAGGTTTAATCTAAAGAGGCTTGTCTTGGCCAGGACATTTCATATTTACATCCTATGAGTGTATTGCACGAACAGAATATTTTCAAAAGCCCATTGGAACAACATACCTGCAGTGTGCGACTGCTCTAATCAAGAGTTGACAAAAACAGCCATCCGGTCTTTCTCCCAGCCAGTTAATTGAGAAAACAGATTTTGTATCTAGGTTTTAAAACTGACATTTCCTGTTAACGAACGAGCACGGTTGTCAGACATTTTACTTAGTCTAGATTAATTGGCCTTATAACCAGCAGAGAGGCCTGTCAATGGGCTCAAGTTAATGGCATTGATTGTGGATATCGTGTTTGTTTCTGCAGGGACCCCCGTGAATCGTATTCCTATCATGGCCAAACAGGTGCTGGATCTCTACACTCTGTACAAGCTCGTCACAGAGAAAGGCGGCTTGGTGGAAGTCATCAATAAGAAGATATGGCGCGAGATTACCAAAGGTCTAAACCTCCCTACCTCTATCACCAGTGCAGCTTTCACTCTCAGAACACAGTGAGTAACAGCTCTTTGACAGCCCAGTCTCGAGAGTCTCCCTGGACTCGCAGATTTATTTCAAATAAGATATTTGGTCAACTGTGTGTCTTCACGTCATTGCAAGTATTGGAAAATTACAAGTGTTTATGATTGCGCAATAACTCCAATGCATGTTTTAAAGACTATTACTGGCAGTAAATGGACTCACCAAGGTGTAATTGTTTAAATGTAGAGGTCTGTATACAATGCATTGCACAGAAAATGATTATTTGGTAATTACAATGTATTGTTTTGATAATTGTGTCTTATGTGAATTTTCTCCACTGGTCATAAATTGACAAAATGGCCTTTTATTTATTGAGGTATTTACACCTTGCCAAGCTTTAGTGTAATATGTAATATGCTACTTAATGCATGCTTGGCCTTGACTACAAATGGAAAAAGGGAACTTGTTTGCACAAGTTGATCAGCAGACCTGTAATTTAAGCTGCTAAATCATTCCCACAGAAGCCAATATCTTATTAGACATTAGTCAACCGCAAGTAAATACACCAGTCTCAGAACGACTCATAACCAATTAGGCCAACATGACTTCTGAAGCATGATTGCACTAAACACCTGGCTTGCAAAAGCCCTGTGAGAAAGTGGAAGTGCTTTTGAATGACAAGCATCATACTTATTTCTTTTGATTTTGCAGGTATATGAAGTACCTCTATCCCTACGAATGTGAAAAGCGAGGGCTGAGCTCCCCCGGGGAGCTCCAGGCAGCTATCGACAGTAATCGGAGGGAGGGGCGCAGACAGAGCTATGGCTCTGCTGTCTTCAGCTACTCCCCTGTGAACACGCCTGCTGCTCTCTCGTCGCCCAAGATCCAGATCCCCCACATGGGCGTGACAAACCCCAGCGTTGCCCAGTTCACTCACGGCCTCTCTGTCAAGAAAGGTATGGGTGGGTCAGCCTCTCTCTCTTCCAGGCTCTGTATCTCATATTGACACAAAACACATTATTAAAAAAAATCAATGTTCTACTTCAAATTGCTGTGGTTGTACAGGTTTTTTGCCATTTTAAAAATTCAGGTCAAATGAAAAGATCCCCTTGAAAATAAGTAACCTCTTAAGTACAGAAATAGTCTATAAAAAGTCAGGCTTTGGCTGCTGATTGACTTTTTTAGCTCTTAATTAGATGTTCTGGCTCTTAATTTTACAGTTAAAGATAATTGGATTTGAATATTTGTCAACTATGAGAAAGAGTATTAATGGAAAATACCAAGGCTTTTCGCTAAAGGTCATTTAAGAATTTTTATAAAATTTAATGCAAGTCAGAAGAAGTAAATGAGGAAATTAATTGAGGACCTAAGTCAAGTCTAGAGGTAGTGGAAATTGTTATATGGTGGTGGGCATCTAGTTTGCTAGGATGAACTTGCTGTATTTTTTTTTGCATGTGTTTTGCACACTATGCAGTTCTTTGCATATTTGTTGTTTACTGCATCTCTCTTTAAAAGGGGTGTTTGTTAATGCATCCTTGTGCCTTTTTGTTTTTCTAAATGAGGTACATGGTGTAGACTTCCGTAGAAAGGGTGTCCCCTGAGTTAGATAATGACTAAACGGTGATTTTTAGCTGTAATTCCATTTACAGCAATTACCTTGTTTAAAAATAATTGTTAAAAATCCATAGTTTTCTGGGGTTTTTTTAGTTTATTTTTGTAGCCTTTTTACGGGGTCAGACTCCCTGGTTTTTGCTGAGCAGATACTGAAATGTTAACCGACCTGATAGGCTGGGAATAACGCAGACTGGCCTCTGTCAAAACCAAAGATCTCTGCAAAGGCATACCGTGAGGTATTTTAAAATTGTATCTATAGAAGAACGGCAGTTTTTGTTTGTGTCGAGTCACATTTTTATTTTCATAGCAGGAAGAGAAAACAGCGGTGTTTCTCATGGCACAGATATGTATGTAAACAACTCGCTCAGCTGACGACAAAACGTCACAGCGGAGCACTCGCTTTGTCTCTAGAAGCACTGGAATTCCACAACAGCGACGAATGTCACGTCATATCACGTGAGCTAGGCTTGTTCCTTCTCTCCAGCAGAAAGATTTAGTAGTAGAAGTAGCAGCTGCTGAGAGGATGCATCTTGTAGGACTTCCCAAAACCGTCACTGCTGGTTTCCGTCACGCAGCCGTGAGCAGGGGTGGGAGAAGGGGAGTGCTGCCCAGACAGGATGAGGTCTGTTTTGGTGATTTCTTCATCTGGAAGAAGAAAGTTGTAAAGTTATGTTTCCCCCACTCCACACCGTTTTTAAATTTTTTTTTTTTTTTTTTTTTTTTTTTTAACGGACATCTGAATAGGACAGTTTACAAATAGTCCAGGTGGTTCACAAAAGAAGGATGAGTCAGCTGGAAGACTGCTCTCTCTCATTATTACTTATTGTTGTTATTTCCAAAATGTGTTGCCCTAGACACATCATAATGATCATCAGTCTTCCCTGCACTAGCTGTCATCTAGGTCATCCTACTGCGAGTCTTGCAGTATCTCATGTAAAAAGAATGAGTGTATTTCACCATCAAATGCAAGCTTCCAGCATTCGTAACTTTATCAAGGACATCTCCTGCTTGAACAGAGCAGTTGCTGTAAAGAATTAAGAGTTTGAGTGAAAATGAGGTGAACCTGCTAAATATGGGGGGGTGGAGGGGGAGACAAGACAAGACATGGAGTGAGTGCTCTTGCTTTGCTTTTTTCATACAAGATCTTTTTCTTACAGAGGACCCGGGGCTCTCCAGCAGCATGCCAAGCCGACTCACCATTCCTGCTTCGCTAGCTGGGGGGCATCACACAGCAGCTGCCCACGCCGTGGCTGCGCAAGCGGCAGCAGCACAGGCTGTGGCTGCACAGGCATCGGCTCTAGAGCAGCTACGGGAGAAGCTTGTATCTGGTGAACCTCCAGAGAAGAAGATCATGCTGATGGCTGAGGAGCAGCAGAGGATCATGCAGCAGGCTCTCCATCAGAACCTCTTTGCCATGGCAACGCAGCTACCCATCAACATGAAGGTCAACAGCAGAGGTGAGTACACCACACATACTGCTGAGGGCAGTAGTGTCAGATGACTTTAAAAGAATGCTGAAGTCTCACAACGGACCCTTTGGATGTATTCTTGAGTAAGGCTTCCTAACCTGAATTGCTTAAACAGAAATGTCCAGTCTGAGAAACTGGTAAAATTAGAAGTTGCTTTGGAAAAAGCATCAAGTAAGAAAATAAAAGGACTCAAAAAAGCAATTTGTCATTCTTCACTCCTAATGGAAGGTACCTACCGTTTCCTGAAATCAAACAATCTTTGCATGGAAGTCTATGATTGTATTGCTTATAACTGTGATAGTTTGTTGCTCTTATTTTTAGTAGTTCTTTTATTAGAGTGCCTAATTTTAAACCACAGTGGTGAAGAAAAAAGAAATTACATGCAAAAATATTGGTCCTTTGGTAAGTTGTTCTGACTATAATTTGACAAGAATACAAGTCCAGCTTGATATTTGACAGGTGTGTATTTGTTTACCTGATTTCATATAATGTATGTGAAACATAATTCATGAAATCAGCAGTTTTGTGTTTTTATGGCTGCTATGAAAATAATAATGCTTTTAAGACAACAGGTGATGTGGTAGGCCTCTGTGACATCACCAGGCTAAAATGTCACTGCAGTAGTAATTATGGTTAATTTTGTACTCCCTTAACATTAAGGCATATTATTATTACTGTTATTGTTGCTTAGGTTAGAATTCTATCCATTGTGATACAATTGACACAATTGAATTTACAATTTTACCCATTGTTACACCTTAGCTTTTTTGGGGAGGGGGGGCATTTAAGTACAGGTGGTCCCTGATTTATGATGGTTCGACTTAAGATTTTTTCAACTTTACGATGGTGAGTTGGCAATAGACATTCAGTAGAAACTGTACTTTAAATTATTAATTTTTTTGTCCCAGGCAAGTGATACTCTGTTGCAGTGCTGTGTAATAGGTGTATTAAATGCATTTTAAACTTATGATGGGTTTTGCTGAACGTAACCCCATCGTAAATTGGGGACCACCTGTACCTTTCTCAATGGTATTACATTTATAGCTGACACTTTTCTCCACAATTACTACAAGGTTACAATTATTTACCCATTTATACAGCTTGGTAATTTTTACTGGAGCAATGCAGGGTAAGTACCTTGCCCAAGGGTACTACAGCCAGAGGGGGGATCAAACCTGCAATCTTTAGAGCCAAAGGCAGCAGTTCTAACCACTACACTACCAGCTGTCCTCCGCTGGTATTACATCAAGGCCCCCTCCCGAAACCTGAACAGGCAATCTTGAGGTTACAAGCTTGCAACCATGGTGACCAGGCATCTACTGTACTTTACATTTATATTTGGAAAGTTGTCATTTTTCCAGAAACTTTCAAATAGTCATTAGCAAAATGCTTTTCACATGCATATCTGATTTAGAATGACATCTCAATCATGAGCATAGCAATGTCTAAATGCTGAACAGAGGGAAATCAGGGAAAATATTAAGATATTAATAATTACTACTATTAATATTTAGTACTGTATAGAAATTTCTTTCATTGCTTTATACAGCGGTAGCTGGTCAGTATAAATGGATTTTCCTTTCTTTGACACAGTTATCTTTCTTTGCAAACCTTTGATAAACTACTCCTAAGTCCTGTCACTCATGAGTTATGACTGTTATTCGGTGCTGATCTCTTTCTGCTTCTTGTGTTCCTTTTAAAAGATGTTCATATTGAGTTTTTTTTCCCTCCTCCCCCTGTTCGGCTCCTTTCTGACAGATGATAGACAAGAGACTGCATTGAACCTGTCTACCAACTGCATTAGCAGCATCAACATGTCAATAGAAATAAATGGAGTTGTCTACACAGGTAAATAGAGGACCGCTTGCTGATGTAATTGCAGGCAGGAAATTCAATAAGTTATAGCAGCAACCCTGCACTTAGTCCTCCACGCAATTTGATGTCTTTGCTATAAAATCCATCGTAATGAAGTGGCAGTCCAATAGAGTTAAAAAAGTTAAATATCTCAAAATTGGGCCTGCAGCTTCGAGGTCGATGGGGCTTATTGTCTTACGTGCCAGGCGAAAGACCACTTGTTTTAACTGGAAACAGCGCTTTTGTGCCTCAGCTGAGAGCTTTAATTACCTTTAGTTAGGTAATTCATGTTGCGGCATGAGCCTATTGGAAATATTCAGTGGGATAGCCAGCTTCAAATCTAAAAGGATTCTGAAAGGCTTCCTGAGTTGCTTCTAATATTATCACTGATTTAAAGGGTTTTGTCTCCATTTGATCCTAGCACAATCTGAGATGGTATTTATATCCTATTAGTCTTTGACAAAATGAATTGTGGTGCACAATGTGAATTGTCAGTGACAGTGTGTCCATGAGTCGAGCGTTCATTTTAATGCTACAAGAACAACGCTGCCACCGATGCGTCGATTACTTTGTCAAGATTCTATGTCCCGGAAGAGTAAAGTGCACAGTTTTCAGTTTTGCCAAAGATGGTCATTGTTGCCGTGTAAAAAATAACACAGCAGGCTAATTTACTTTTAAGTAACTAAATCATAGTCATTGGTCAAAGTCATGGTTTCATTTCAAGAGCTGTAACAATGTATGTGTAGGTGTGCATGACTGGCTTTGGAGAAAGGACGCTCTTGTGCTGCTAACTCTTCCGTTCCATCGCTTCTCGTACAGGTGTCCTCTTTGCCCGGAAGTCGGCCATTCCGGTGATGCCAGGAAGCAACGGAGGCAGCCTCAAGGGCTCACAGGGGAAGTCCAGTCCTGGACTACCCACCCACATCCAGCCTTCTTCCTCCTCCTCCTCCTCCTCCTCTTCCTCCTCGCTCTCCTCTTCATCCTCTGTGGCCCTTGGACACACTTCCAGCAGTTCGCCCTGAGCTGGGTGGAAAGTGGCAAGAACTTTGCCTTGCAGTTTCTTCTCCTTTTTCTCCTTCTCAAACCCATCGATGAATCTGCAAATGAAAGACAGAGACTTTTAAAGATTTTTTTTTTTTTTTACCCCCACCCTCTCCTGAGTTCCTAGGGCAAATGGGTGAAGTAGTGAAATGGTTACATTTGCAGTGGGGGTTAACAAAAGAAAATGGTTATGTTAAATCAATTATTATATCACTGATTGGACAGCCTTAAACAAGTGCTAATACAATAGCCACAAAGAGCTGCAGGGAGGGACAATCTCACGGCAGGTAAAAGGAACTATTGATTCCGTTCCTTTCCTTGGCAGAAGATGGGGTTAGCTATGTTTAGGTCCTGCAGATGCTATTGTTCGGCACATTATATTTCATTGGCTGTGTTACTGCTGTCAGTGCGAGTGTACATTTGTCACTATATATTTCGGTAGCTTACAGACCTCTGGTCCTGACACAGGCTGGAGGAGGTATCATTTTTCAGCTAGTACCAAAGAACAAATTCATCATTCATATTGTGTGTTCAGTAAGACTGCAAAAAAGTATTGAATTTATTAACAGATGCATGTTTTAAAAGCAAGAGATTTTTTTTTTTTTTCCCCTGAATCAAAGCACAAAATGCAGAAAGGGGGCAGTAGTATTCAAAGCACATTTTTTCAGAGCCGTTTCTCAAGAGAAGTCTTTGATGAAACCGCGGCTGTGGTGAAAGCTTTTCACTGACATATCTGTTTTGCCCTCTCTTTCTGTCACTGCGACAGTGGAGCGCAGTGGTTCTCAACCCTGGTTTGAATGCTTCCTATTCTAAACTCTTAATAAACTACGCTAGATGAGGCTGTTACAAAATAGTGATATCACTAACAGCTGTTACAATGCCCTCGAAAACTGACAGCTGCGTTTATGCAAAAATGTTCTAACTTCATTTCTGCCCTTTAAACAAAGTTTAATTCAGCTTTACATATAGTGCATAATTATGCTCTATAATTAGTTCTATGGGACTATAAATGATTCATTATGATTAGGGGAAAAGTCATTTAACTAATAATGAGCAAAAGGAAAGAAAAACATTTTATTGCTTTTATAACAACAGTAGAAACACACCAAAGTCCTTGAGAAAGACTCACCAAGATGTCAAATATGCCAGATTTGTTCGAATATCACCGACTCAATCGAGCCTAGTTTAATTAAGAGTTCAGCTGGAACAAAGTATAATGCACACGGAGCAGGTGGCTGAAACATGGTTGAGAATCAGTTTAGTGCACAAATATAAATCTTAAATATTTAAAGAGAAACAGTTTTAGGTATAAAGTAAAATGTGCGCCACAAGCAACAGTGAAAATGGCTAGTTAACCAGCCTTGTGAAGCAGGCAAGGTTATTGCAGACAATCTGTTATCAATTTAAAGGAAGCTGGGGAGTTTGATTACTGCATTTCAAGTCAGATTAAAAAGGAAGCGCATCAAGCTCTACGTTTAATAATCACAATTGTGGGGACTAGGTCAATATGCAGTGACTTTAATCACAGTATAATCAGTAGTGATAAAGGCTTGGAATTATGTTGTATTCCTACGACGACAACAGAAAAAAAAAAAAAACGAAAAAAAATCAAACTTGATTTTCTTTAACTTTATTTGCTTAATTGGCCTTGCTAATCCTATAGTTTAAGTCAACTATTTTTATTCTTATACCACCAAGTTCTATTTTTTTGTAAAATCTGTTTTCAGTGTCTTCTCAGTTTGAGAGATACCTCACTATCTACCTCTTAGGTATATATTAGATTTTATATATATAATAAACATTATATATATAAAATGTAAAGTGAAATCTAATGTACATCCTTTAGTTTGAAAAAATGTTTTTGTTTGAACAGATCACTGGATTTCTTTTTTTTTTTTTGTCCTCCTTCATATTGTTATACCAAAGAAGGGAAAATTCTATGAACGCGCATCTACCTCATTTGTCTTAGGCTGTGCCAACAAACATGACCACAGTTTTAATTGCCAGTTATATATAGGTCCACGCATTCTATTTGCTTGAACGTAATGTATGTATTGAGGCAAAACCAATAGTAGCTAGCACTAGGAAATGAAGCAAACTGTTTGTTTGCATTTCTTGTTTGTTTTATAAGAGTGTATTGTTGGGATGGTAAGTTTTATTTTTATGTACAAATGATCCCGTTTCAAGGTGTTCTAAGTAAGATGATCATCATTCTTTTGTTTTGTAGCTTTAATGTATGTATAATAAAGATCATGTTAAGTTATGAAATTCAGGATCGTGAAAAAGCATCAGCGTTCAATGAACTGGATTTGGTAAGTGTTTATTTCTGAAGGTTGTTGCTTTCTCATCTTTTGTTATTAAAACAAAAAAGGTCCGCAGGAGTCATTAAGGGAGAACTTGTGAGTGGCATAGTCTTTTACATGTCTCTTCATTATGAGACTTCCTGTGGAGGTATGGGTTAGAGGAAATTCCATGCCAAAGTCAATTTCAGTTCAAAGGCACTTCTGAAAGAAAAAGGAAATAGCTGTTTGATCAGATATTAAACACAATGCTGTTTCGCATGAAAAAAAATCTATCACTTGTACATTAGTTTAGCACAATGATTTATATAATTTAAGGTGCAGATTTTTCCTAAGTTGGTTTCTGCAAAAACTGTAATAAAGGCTAAATGGCTGAAGGACAAGCAGAATGTATTTATAGCATTTTGTGGAGCATTAGGGCGCCAAAGACACAAACATTTTTAACATTCTTATTGTTTTAGCTGTTGTTGGGATACACATTAGAAATGTACTTTTTCTGGAAACATCTGCACATTCACATGCGACTGTTTCCTCACACACAAGTGGATTTTGGCCGATGTGAAAAGAGAGAATTGCCAACAACTACAGAGATTGTTGCTGACTGTGGGGGAAAAAAAAAAGAATTACAATCCCTGTAATTCTTCTAACCAAAGATCAAACGTAAGCAATTACAGAAACCTTTGTTACGAGCACACGCAACAAAACACACAAAAGGTGTGTTTTCGGAAAAAAGAGAAATGCAGTTGTCTCAGTATGTTTACTTTGTCCAGAAATGTTATCTATGCTATGCTGGTAGATATTAGATCCTATAATGGCTTTACTCGCTGTGTATGAGGCTTTAGATATTTCTTTTCTTGTTTATTTTGATAAATCCAGTGCATTATGGTAAAGCTGGATTGTGGTGCTCAGGGGTTTCAAACATAAAAAACAGGTGAAAGAGACTTTTTGTTTTTGCCATTTAACTTGTAGCACAAAGTAGAAATAAAATGCTGCTTTAAACTAAGTGACCATGGACTTGTGTTTGAAATATTAATTTTTAATTTTTTGCATTGCTTTTTCGGTTTTAACTGGTAGCTCGTGTGACGGTTCAAACAAGATCATTCTGAATGTGGCTAATACTCAAATATCTTTTCCATTTTCCAAAAGTGAGCATTTGAATTGGCTAAATCTTTTATATAGTCCTCACTAATGTTTAGTCCCCTATTACACAATTGCTGTCATTCAGACTGATTTGTTTTATTTAATAATACATTTAATTTAATTAGCATAACATTTTAGTGACCCTTTCCATGATCCTTGTGCGTAAAACAAAATTTATCATCCATAACAGTTTAAAATGTATTACAGATGTAAGCAAAGGAGCTCAACCAGTTTTTTTTTTTTTTTTTAAACTGTTTTAACTTCTTCTGTGCTAATAGTGTTCAACATGTTGCTTTACTGCCAAGTGTTCATCCCACAGGATTTAGTCCCTCAACTTTGTCTCATAATGCAGAGTGTAAACTAGAGCAACCCAGTAACTAAAATATATTAATTAATCCTAATAAAATCACACAAAAAGAAGCAAATTCAAACAATAATTATGTCCAAGCAACATTTATAATAAGTAGAAAAATTACACAAATCAAGCCCCACTCAACAATACAGGCTATTAAAGTAATGATTCCAGAGTTTGCAGCATTAAACAAGTGGAATGGGGAAGGAAAAAAAGAGCTAAATTAAGGGCTGAGTGCCTGATGTAATTAGGAACAGCCAAGGTTAGCAGACATCAATGATGCTGCAGGGACTTGCAGGTAATAGAGTCATTATCGGACTCAAGGAGTGTTACATTACACTTCTGAATAAACAAAAACAAATTAAGAGGAGTCCTCCAATAATGGGTTATCTTGTCAGCAACTGACTGAAATCCATGCCCTATAACACAGTGTTAATTTTATGCATCAATGACAACCACGGTCTGAATCAATAACAGTACTATAAAGTAAAGAATACCATTAATTAAGTTCAGAGTAATGGAGGGAGCGTTCAGTAGGATAAAGGGTGTGTGTCTACAGTAGGTTTGTCATATTTTATGTTTCCTTGCTCCTAAATTACCACATTCATGTGCATAAAATCATTCCTTCCAGTAAGTGACCACCGTGCATATCTCCGCAGTCTCATGCCAGATTTCCCTTCATCCGACGCTGACCGGTAGCCATGTCTCAGATCTGCACAAGGCCGCTTACCCTCAAAAGAGCAGCACGCCTTTTCTGAGTGCAGCGATTCAGCGGGACCCGCAGCTTAACCGCTGCACGCTCTTCGCTCACTCGTCCTCGGGCAGCGTTTCTTTGGCGGTTTTGGCCAAGGACGAGCTCAAGGTGATCAGGTGTGCATTTTCAACCCAGGGTGTCATCCCTTTTTGGCATCAGTGTTGATCTTCAAATTTTTCCCTGAGATGAACAGATTTAAAAGAACAGATGGCTTGACCTGGGGTTTCTCACACTCATTTTTGTTAACCACTTGTCCAAGTTAGGTTCATGACGGAGCGGAGTCTATCCAAGGGGCATTGGCTGCTTAGGATATATCCTGGATGGAGCACCAGTCCATCACAGGGCAGGCTATTTAGCACCACCTCTCTCTCCATTTAACCGCTAGTTCCGGTCAGGGTCCTGGCAGTCTGGAGTCTATCCCAGAATCACTGGGTGCAAAGCAGGCAGGTACACCCTGCATGAGACAAGCATATCATAGGGTTGCCACACACACTATGGACAATTTACAGTGTCCAGGTCACTCGATACGTCTTTGGACTGTGGAAGTAAAGCCATACAGAAATGAGGAGAACATGCAAACTCCACACAGACTGAGCTGGATTCAAACAAGAACCCCAACTGCAAGTGTTGTGAGGCAGCAGCTCTACCCACTGCACTGCCCCACAAGGGTTCCATTCTCTCTAAAAACTTTCTAGAGGGGGTTAAACTTTGCATTCGCTGATGCTTTATATTTACCGAGTTCAGTCAAATTTTCATGAGACTGCGCTTTCTAGCTCTGACAGAAGTTCCTTACGAGATCAGGATTACGCTTTAATTTATTCGGCTGATCAGGCTCTTACCGTCATATTGAGCTGTATTATTCTCCGTTCCCTCTTCTCTGCATCTGCAAATGCTAAAAATCTCATGGTAAATGATTTTCTCCACATAATCAAAATTCTCAATCATATTTCACCCTACATGACTGTTTCATATTGTTTATAACTTACAGAGGTTGTAGTGGTTGGAGCTGATACCTTTATACCCGAAGGCTGCAGGTTCACATACCAACTCTAGCTGTAATACCCTTGAGCAATTTACACACACACACACACACACACACACACACACACACACACAGTCTGAACCGCTTGTCCCATCCAGAGTCGCGGAGAGCCGGAGCCTAATCCAGCAACACAGGGCATAAGGCTGGAGGGGGAGGGTACACACCCAGGACAGGACGCCAGTCCATCGCAAGGCACCCCGAGCGGGGCTCGAACCCCAGACCTGCCAGGGAGCAAGACCCGGTCAAACCCACTGTGCCACCACGCCCCCTTGAACAATGTATTTACACTAAATTACTCCACTAAAAACTACAGCTCTATAAATGTGTAAACAGATGAAGGGAGCTTAATAGTCTAAGTCGCTTTAGAGAAAAGCAGCAGCTTGATGAGTAAATGTAAAGGTTCAAATAAAGAATCGGAGTGTAGTAGGTGTTCTTTGCTAGATACAGAGAGGAAACACTGAATTTAGCATAAAAAGCCTTCTGCTTAAATACTGCTTGTTAAAACACAGTTTTTGATTAAACACTTAAGGTCTAGATTTAACGTGTTACCCAGGCCAGTTATTGATATTGATGAGGTCAATGTGGCCCCTCAGTCACTTTTCTGAACTATCTGGTTAAAGCTGACAAACGATGTAACAGAATTTTATCTATAGAAGTAATTAATATATGTATATAGTTATGTAGATTTTTGAAGTAATTTATTTTTCGCAAGATAGACACCTTGGTGACCGAGACAAATATGTGAGTTTGGACCGTCCGCATCCAGCATTTTCTCCCCGTGTTGTTTTCTAGAGGGTACTCATACTCTCACAAGACTGCTCAGCAATGGACTCATATTCTGTCTAGAGAGTATATCGCATTATACGCAAAGTTTTCTAGGATAGTTTCTGGATAGGCAGAACACATCTTGGACAATGACACCAAAAATTTATGGCGAATAATCTGACAACCACGTGTTGACTTTTTTTTTCATACAAGTTCAGAAATGTTGGAAACGGCATTGGGGTATTACCACTGCTGCAAGGCGAGAAATCTGTGAGTATCAATATGCAAATAATCCCTCTGCAAAAAAAGTATGTTATGGGCATTTGCAAGAAACGAAATAGCGTAAAAACGTACGTGTTTTTTGTTCTACGTTAACAATATCATCTGTTTTTAATTTTTTTCGGTAGTTTCATGGAGATCCGCCCTGGTGTTGCCGTTGGCGGTGCTGTTGAATTCCGAGCCTTGGAGCAACCTGTCCCGCTGCTACATTTGTCTCATCACCAACACATATCTGCTTAATTGAAGGATTGTTTACTTTGACGCCCTCGACCAGGCGCGTTGTTTTTCTTTTCGGAAAGACGACCCAGCGGTGGGGCAGGAGGCTGCTATTGAAAGGCGAGCTCCCGAAGGAGCCCCCCACGCCGCACACTAACAAGCTGCACTGTCCACGGCGCGGCTCACACTTTATGAGAAAAGTAGCCGGAGATTGATTTCCGCTATAATTGGGGTCTCACCTCTGTCCGGCGCTGCCAATAACATCTAATAAAGGCAGAAGTCTCAGGTGTGTGTTTCCTGGGCTTGTGCTGAGCTTGGACGGAAAAGGCTTGCTCCCGGCCTAATAATTAAAGAGCACAAGCGGCGTGAGGTGGCCGATCAGCCCTTAGCGGGCCAAGGTGTCGGAAAACCCCCGACAATCACCTTGATGACTCAGGAACGGTAACAATCCGCGTAAAGGCAAGGTGACAGTCCGCATGAAGTAAATCCCCCTGCGTATCTGTGTGGGGAATGAAGCGGCAATACTGCATCTTACATCTCCGGATAATTGTGCTGCTTCTGCCCTTCACGGGTATGTGCCATGAAGACCGCTGCTATAATCCAAATTATTAGTAACGCTCCAAATGTATTTTAATAAAACGTCCAAGTGGTTTCCTGCTAAAAAAAAAAAAATTCTAAAGAAAAAGACAGGTCCGACCCCTCTGGGACCAACTGTTACATCTTCACAGTCAAAGTGGCTTTATTGTCATTTCAACCATATACAGCTGGTACAGTACACAGTGAAACGAAACAACATTCCTCCAGGACCATGGTGCTACATAAAAGAGCAATGTATTACAATTTATTACAACAATATAGTACAATACATACAATAAAAAACCAATATATTACAATATAATAATAATATTAAGAAATAAAAATAAATAATAATAGTCTAATTTGAAATCTTTAAAATTTTGAATCTAATAATAATCTAAATTTAAATATAAATGTAATCTTTACTTAAAAATACAATCAATAATAATCTTCCATCCTCCTAAGATATAAATAATACTGTTCAGAAAATATTAAATCAGTTATGAGCAGTCTGTGTAGCTGGAATGACTTTGTAATGATGAAATAAAATCACAAAGTGCATGATGCCTTCATATTACAGGTATAGATAACTTTGTATTTACAGTACAGAAGCACGGTAAGGTAGTTAACGTGAATTTTCTGAATTTTCCATCTTTAATTAAACATTTCGTAAAGTCATTTCATTTTGCCCTGGAACGATTTAATTTTGGGGATATTACTGCTGTGCGCTTGCTCCAGCGACATATCCCTTTCTAGCCTGAACTATTTTTCTCGACATCATTTAATCATTCCTTTTAGCCCAAAAGGGTACAAAGCCTCACTTTGCGTAATCTAACGGTTCCAGGTGGAGATGGCGTGCAGACGATGTATGAAAAATGGACCCAAACGCGTGTAATTCAATCTGCCCTCCGCAGTTGAATCAGATAGCCCAGGGGGCTGCTGGAGAAGTGACCGGTTTTCTTTTTCGTGAACATGCTCCTAAAAAGGTCTTATTGTTTGTGAGGTTGTCGTCTCGCCTGACAAGCCCAGTGTACAATGATGGATTGAGTTTTTTGCCCCTTGACCACCTCAGCGACATTAAAAAGGCAACCCGCAGCCCCCCAGTGGTAATAAAGTGAGGACTGGAGTCTGTGGAATGAAGTATTACTTTTTATAGGAGAAAAAAAAAACTTGCCCTTGCTTGATTAAGTTGCTTTCATCGAAGAGAGGTCCTGGAGGTCACTTTTAATGGGTGTAGAATAAAAATAGCTATTATGGAACAGCACTGGGCCAACTGTTAGCCATCGTGAATGATTTCCCTCTCCCCACCTAACTGCCATTTATTAAGTTGCCATCAGGCTTTAACTGAGAGTTGTGTCACGTTGCAGCTGCTTAGCCTCCGTACTTTTCCTGGTAATGAAACAAATTGTAATATTAAGCCGAGCGTCTTTTACTTAAAGGGCTTTAAACAGATAAAGTTTTGAGGGATGAACAAAATGCTTAGTACCACTGCCAGAAGGATCTATAATTCACACGTACACATACATTGTCTGAACTGCTTGTCCCATATGGGGTCACGGGGAGCCGGAGCCTAATCCGGCAACGGAGGGCGTAGAGCTGGAGGGGGAGGGGACACACCCAGGACGGGACGCCCGTCCATCACAAGGTACCCCCAGTAGGACTCGAACCCCAGACCCACCAGAGAGCAAGGCTCGGTCCAACCCACTGCACCACCGCACCCCCTGTATATAATTAATCTATTTAAAGATATTATTATGTGAGGGAGCAGACACTGAAGTGGCCAGAGTCATAACATCGCAACAAAAAATCCTGGGTTTCAGTCCTTCCTTGTACCGTTGCACCACTGATCAAGGAGCTAACCCTCAATTGCTCTGGTAAAAATTACTCTGCTGTAGAAACGGAAGAACAACTGTCAGTAGATCAGCAAACCTAACATTGTAAGTCTCTTTGGAGAAACATGTCTAACCAAATGAATAAATCATCAGTGAGACACCAAACATCTCAGTCTTAAGATAACTTTTTTGACCCCAGACATTCAAAACACTACATTCATTTCTCATTCCATTGGACAAATTGAATGATAAATCCAATGTAACTATTCTGCAAACTAAGGACATGTGTAATGGAAAGGCACACCTTAAAAGCACCTGGCAAATGAATAAATGTAAACGTAAGCTGGACTATGGGGGTGCGGTGGCACAGCGGGTTCGGCCAGGTTCTGCTCTCTGGTGGGTCTGGGGTTCGAGTCCCACTTGGGGTGCCTTGCAATGGACTGGCGTCCCGTCCTGGGTGCGTCCCCTCCACCTCCAGCCTTGCGCCCTGTGTTGCCGGGTTAGGCTCCGGCTTGCCGCGACCCCGCTTGGGACAAGCGGTTTCACTGTGTGTGCTTAAGCTAAACCAAAGGGTTTGCTGAGTTTACTGTTTCCGCTCACAAGTGTACGATTCACACTTAGCGTATATCCGAGATCACTACCCTGAAACGGAGCAACTGTATTTTTTCCTAAACGGATACAAACACCGCATGACTTTGATGCGGTAGAACCTTTCACTGCCTCACAACGTACATGAAACTGTCGCTGGCCAGCTGGTATGTGCGCTGTCACGTACAATAATGTACGAAGTTCAGCGCAACCAGTAAAAGCAGGCGTGTGTAATACCAGAACGGGGCTCATTCTGAGAAGCAGCTCGGTGTCTCAATGTGTTAATGGACAATTTAGGGAACCAGAAGAAGACAAAGTAGACCTATAATTCTCTTGCAAGGTTGTTGTTTCTGGAAGCACTTTCTGTGTCCCGGTTGAGGAGCAGCAGCAGTAACATGCGGTGAAGATTCCTGACGGATTCCTAACAGGTGCCCGGAAGCCCTTCATGCCCTGGGAAGGGGAGGGAGGGAGGGAGGGTCTAGGGGGGGAAGATGGGGACTTAACCACAATAACTAGATGTAACTTGAGATGTTTGTTGTAGGGGTACCACCCATGGACTGGCTGCTGTTGCATTGCTGATACACTCCTCAGCCAGTGCAGCACACACCACTTCAGGTCGGATCTTATTTGAAATGCACGGACACGAGCCGTAGGAATATTTGGAACGGCAGCTGGCCGGTTGTCTTTTCTCCTCCCCCCCCGTCTGCGCCGGACCTCGCGTGGGACATGGTTACCGTCGCCGCGCTCATCTGCGGGCGGGACTGTGCGGCGAGTGGCCGAGGAGCGCTCCTCGGCAAACAGGGTGGTCTCCGCTGGCCTGTGGGAGTGGCTGGTGCGGTTGCACACCGTGACAGTCAAAACAAGCCTGAAGATTAAATGTGAGACACATCGAGTTGGGTGGGGCCACATCTGGGGGAGCGACAGACAACAGGAATCCTGTAAACAGTACAGCCGAACAAAACAGGATGGAAGAAAATAACTTCCCATGTCTCATGGTCACACGAGTTGCAAAAAACATGCTTTGTTACTCTTAAATGTTGAATATAATCATAAGGAGCCCAAGTGGAACACGACATATCACATAGACATACCATACATATACGTTCACGCAGTGTTCATTTAAGCTATTTAAGAATAAGATAATGTATCCAGAAACAGGGTGTTTGTAAATGGATTTTCTTTCCGTTCCGTGTTTGAGAAAGTGCTTCACTGGCTCTGTCTAAAGTATGTCACGCCGTGTCTAGTTGTCCTGCCTGGAGCGGAAGGCCGACTGGCACAGTTCTCTGTGTTACAGCGCCTCCCACAGGATATCCATTGCAGTCCCACATTCTTTCAATGGCTCCTACTCCTGAATGTGTGTCCATGAACCTGGTGGATACAAAGGTGTCCCCTCAAAGTTGGGTGCTTTCAGTAGGTTGAACTTCTGGAATGACAAAATGAGCAACATTACCTAGTAAATGGATGGAGCACAACTTCTACTAAGTACCTGACTTTCTTTGGCTGCATAACGCATCCCACCTTCTTTTATTAACACTTTTTCATATACAGGACACATACTGTATACACATTACGCTAAAGACTCAGCCCTGAACGGTGAAAATGAATTCTTTGAAAAGGCTATGAACGGAGACATAAGCCATTAATAAAAGTAAGTATTTAAATGTATGGAAACCAATGATGCACTTAAATAAAGAGGGATAAAACAACAACCAAAGATATATTTAACTATTCCTATATCTATAACATGCTAAACATTTGTGTCCTGCTATTTACAATATTCAGAAAAACTATAAAAAAAGGAAAAAATGTCAATCCGTGGATGTCCATCAAAACTGATCAAACATTCAATGACAATATTGATCGTATTTACAGGCCACTGCTCCACGGTCATCATTCTGAATTAACTTTTTAAAAAAGAAAAAAGACCAACATTCATGTCTTATACTTCATCCCACTAAATTTATATCAATATTTTGGCCCCAATTTAAATGGTCCTTCATTTGTTTCCATATTTCAGCAAAAGCGGTAAGTCTGTCCTACGTAACATATCTCATCTCTTCTAAGTTACATGACCCAGATTTCAAAAGTGAGCACTGTTTCCAGTTTTCACATTTGTAGCATTACCTTTTTAGCTCATATCATACGAAGAGAAATGGCTTGTGCCTAATATTTATCACAACAATTTTCAGCTGCCCCCAGAATGCCTATGATAAGATTCGGCTCCCATTTCACCGAGTTCAACCGAGAGAGGAATTCAGAAATCAGCAACCAAAATGTTCTTTGCTTCTGGCACGACCAGAAGCGGCGAGATTAGTGCACATTCTGCTGTTTTACATTTATTGCACAACACTGATATGTCTGGGTATATCTTGCGTAACTTGAATTTAGAATAATGAAACCTATGCAGACCTTTGAAACGGGATAACATTGTGACCTGCAATTATGTATATTCTCCAGACCTTCCTCCCTTCGCTTATCTTGATACTTCTGTACCTAATTCTTTCTCCCACTCCTGCTTACATTTGTCTCCATCTGTTTCTGCCTCCTCCAATACGTTATAGGAGAAAGAAACCACTGCGCCGTCCAGAGGTTTACATCTGTCGATCCTATCAAGTGTTTGCTGCGTCTGCAAACGGTCAAACTTTGGAATATATTTTCTTGTGAAATCCCTAATTTGTAATTATCAATAAAAAAAGTAGAAGGTGGTAATTCATATTACCTTTAGTTGTTTAAAAGATCCAAACCCGCAGTCAGTATAGAGGTCTCATTGTTTTTTATCCCTTCCTGTTACCATTGACAAGAAACTTTGAAGGATCTATTTGCGATTTTGAGCCAAACAGTGCTCAGGAATGATATGTCAACATCGAGCGATGAAAGCATTGAAACCTTTTCTCCCAGTTCAGTGTGAATCCTGAAAATGAATGTTTCAGGTAAACACAGCAGTGGTGGAACAGAGATTTCTGGGTCTGCAATGCACAGAAGGATCTCATCTGCATCGGGTCATATCAACAGCGAACATGCACTTACTAGGACCGCGGTCTATGTCAAGGTGTTGTGTGATGCTTACGGCCAGTGGTTTAACTACTATTTGACATTTGAAAAAAGACAAAGGACAACAGCTGTAAAGTTACCCTAATAACATAGCTATTAGAGATAGGACTTTAGGAAAGACTTTTTTTTTTTTTTTTTTTTTTAATACATAACTTTTTAATAGCAATCCATCTATAAACAGTACAACTAATATAGTTGCCCACAGTTACCCCAGGTCACTCTGAGTCCCCCTACTCCACACAACGGTTAGGAGCCACCCCTTGAATACCCATAATTCCCCTGTGGCAGACTAAGCGTCAACAACATAACAGCCAATCAGAAAGGAACACAGGACTATGTATGTACAGGAGTAGACAATAACACCAACTATTTACATTAATCCACATCAGCCCCCTCAGCGTTACAATATTTTTCGTTCTGCTCACAGCCTAGCCTACCGGTCGTTACACCCTTGTTCTTCTAGATGTGATCCACCGTGAATCCTCACCATGCCTCCCATACAGATTCAGGTGACAGGAAAAACTTTTTTACGCGTTTTTCAGGGAATACGAGCAATTACACGTGCTTCCTAAATCTTACTGGGGACCGAATTCAGCTAAAGGGGCTCGACAATAGGCTACGGGATCTAAACCGGCAGTGCCTTCATGAAAGATTGCCAGCAATGGAAAAACTTTATAGGCACAGGTTGACCGGACATCCTGAGTGCCAGTGACCCCAGTGTTCGGGTGCGGAAATGATTAAACATATTTTTTGGGATTACGGTTATGCCAGGACAGTCTGATCACTAGTCGAGCCCTTGTGCAGGGAGTTAGACGGCGAGATGGTGTTGACTTTTGATGACATTATGAAGGGACTGTCCCCCAAGGTAAGCAAAGCAGTCTCTGGTAGGATGGATGATTGTAAGTTTGACAAAGAGAGAATTGTGGAATGCATGCATTAACTTTGTCCGAAAGGGGTTGAAAATGGGAGCCTATGGTGTTTTTTTTGAAAACTCGAGCTGAACTCAAGTTCAGGATAAAGCGGGATGTGATCGCCTGGGGCTACCACGAGGCAAAGGACAGATGGAAAGGCCTCATGGAAGAATGTTCTTGAAGCTCTGAAGATAGACCTCTGCTTTATCGAATTGCATCTCTTCAAAATATATTGTACTTCCTTGTATCTTACCCCCTTGTATATTTATATTTTTCTCTTTTATTTATTCTTGTGTAATATGTGTGGATTTTATGTGTATAGTATTTTGTTCACAGAATTTTAGTAGCCTATGCTTTCATTTGGTTACCTTGTGCACCTTTAACTGGTTTTTGATATTGATGATTATAATTTATTATATGTGTATGTGCTTTTGATGTTTATTAGTTTGATCGTAGGTTTTAGGGGGTTTGGTAATGTTTTATATTGTAATCTAGAAGAAGTATTTCATATGTTTTGGAGATGCATGTATGTGATCTGTTGTTGATATCTTGCATATTGTGTATGTCTACTTCTAATGCAGGGGGTGCGGTGGCGCAGTAGGTTGGACTGGGTCCTGCTCTCCGGTGGGTCTAGGGTTCGAGTCCCGCTTGGGGTGCCTTGTGGCGGACTGGCGTCCCGTCCTGGGTGTGTCCCCTCCCCCTCCGGCCTTACGTCCTGTGTTGCCGGGTAGGCTCCGGTTCCCAGCGACCCCGTCTGGGACAAGCGGTTCAGAAAATGTGTGTGTGTGCGTGATATGATGTTTCAGGTCAGGCTGCTATTGGGGGATGGTCCTTTCATGGGTATGTTGGTGTATGAAAGATGTAGGCCAGTCATATATTCTGAAGCCAGAAAGGGGATTGTTTTCCTTTTCATCAGTTTTGAACGTATGTTATTGGAGAGAGACTTTATGTTACTGCATGACAATGTATTTCATGTAATGATCTCTCAGTAAGTTTTGTTGACCAACTCCAGGAAATGTAGTTTTTAATTTTAGTTGTAAACTTATTGACATTTGTTTTTAACTGTGTATGATATTAATAACTTTATTTTAATAAAGTTGAAAAAAAGTCTTTCTGACTATACTGTAATGGAAGGAAAGGATAATTATATTAATTATAAAGAATTATAACACAAACTTCGAGTCCCTTAATCATGCAATCCCTTTCCAAAAGTTTCAAAAACACATTTTTTTTTTTGCACAGTTTTAGTTTACCTGACGTACACTGTTACTCTGCTTTACTTATTTGTACAGCTAAGTCACTTTTAGGGGAGCAATTACAGACAGCAGTGAGATTCAAACCTGCGACCTTTGAGTCCACAGGCAGCAGCACTTAGACCTCTTGGACCAGAGTGATAAGAGTTTTCGTGGTCCCCGGCGTGTTGTAAATAAAGAGAAAAGGCAATAACACCAAAAAAAGACACCAGCATGCCATCAACGAAACGCTTGGGGGGGAAAAAAAAAAAAAAACAACACAAATTATGTTCTTTTATTCTCTTTGTTTATCCTGGGTATGTTGGTGATAGTCATTTTTATTTGCCGTGCCCCAACCTCATTTTTTCCACTGAAACTACCATAAGGCGATGCTCCCCTGGAACACAACTGTCGCGTTGCAGCAGAACTGATCACGCAGCCCTGCGAAACGACGAAAACGCAGAAGTTACTCAGAGCGCCGTCAGAGATGCGCCCGTACGCGCGGAGGGCGCAGCCCGGAAGAGCCCAGCTGCTGTGACGTGCGCGCCGCCGTCGCCCGGAGCGGTGCAGGATGGTCGCGGCAAGAAAATGGCGGATTTTGAGGAGCTAAGGGTATGAGAAAGTACATTGTTAGCTAGCACCCTTAAACGTGCACTTTATTCAGGCGGTCGTGTCGGTCTCTGTGTAGTGCAGAGCCTCACGGTTCATAGTGACGGAAATACCCGTCGTGCCGTAGCGAAATCCAGGCGTAAAAAGGTTGTTAAGGATTGAGCCGTTTCGTCCCCGTCCGTGGGCTTGTTTTCATCGAAGTTAGCTGGCTGGCTAATTGACACAGCTAACGAAAATGTAGTCTTTATAGGCTAGTTCTTCCTGTTTGCTACTTGTAATGCAGAAATTAGCTAATTACATCATCTTCTCAGCCAGCTGGCGGCTATTTGTAAAAGCTGAAGGAGTGTCGCTTCTCTTTTATGGTCAGTTTTCACCTGCACTTGACTACGGTGACTGTCACTGTGTGTAGCGAGCCGCGTAGGTTAGCCATCCATTGTGCTACAGCCTGCCACTGACTGACAATAAGAGGGGGGAGTGTTTGCACAAGTACACACATGTTTTCGTAATGTTGCTCATCATGTTTTTACTTCTGGCCTGTTTCTCTCATTTTTCACATTGCCCTATCACGTTTGTATGTCTTACAACATTTGTTCATTCTCTTACATTACTTATTGTCCGCTGTTTGTTTTTCCTTCATTAACGGGCCTTGGAATTATTCTTAACATTTTAGATGCTTTACGGTCACATTTGGTAAGGATTTGTAAAGACAAAGGATAAACACGTATGAACAATCAAGCATGGACCAAATAAACAAGGGTCAGTTGGGGTTTTTCTTCTTTTCCTGTGCTGTGGGTGGCAACATGGGGGTGTGGGGAGGGGCGTGGCCTCGAACCACACGCCGGGGGGTGTGCTTTTGTCATTGATCACAGCTGATGTTTCCTGTGCATAATGAACTTTGGTTATTCTGCTGCTTAATGGGACCTTCTGGTCAGTCAGAGTCACTTCACTTCTGCTCTGGGAGTTCACAGGTGTTTCTCTTCTGCTATTGAGCTCACTTGCAATCCTCTATGATTAACAGAATACATGTAACGCGATTGTTCTGATCGATTGCAAGTTTAAAGTTCAGAGTGGAGAAAACTGTAGTTTGTTCTTTTGTGCATGTATGCAGGATTGCACAGAAATACAGTTCTGCAGTTGCCTGATCTTTCTTTCATTTAAACTGACACTTCCTGTTTTCTCAGTGGTTGCTGTCCTTTCGACAGTTTTTCAGTTTTGCACTGATCTTTAATGATACACATACTTAACAGGAACACGTTGTATTTTTTCAGTGTCAAAATGAATGTGTCTTTTGTTTAAACTCTGTGATTACAAATGCCCTCTCTTTCTTTTTCTGTTTTCAGAATATGGTATCGAGTTTCCGGGTGTCAGAGCTACAGGTGTTATTGGGTTTTGCAGGACGAAACAAGAGCGGTCGCAAGCATGAGCTGCTGCTGAGGGCCTTGCATTTGCTGAAAAGTGGGTGCAGTCCAGCAGTGCAGATTAAAATTAAAGAGCTGTATCGGCGTCGCTACCCGCGGACAATAGAAGGTTTCCCCGATTTCTCGTCTCTCAAGTCCTCTTCATTTTCCCTGGCGAGTGCCTCTTCCATTGTGGATCCAGATCTCTCATTAGCTGCCGGAAGTCTGCTTGGTTCTGGTGCAGTGGGCCACTCTGGGGCCCATCCTTCCGTGTTGTTGCACGAGACCAAACCCAGGCTAGACATGCAGCAGCCAGGCCCCCCCCTACCACCCGTCCATCCTGATGTTCAGATGAAGTCTCTCCCTTTCTACGATGTGTTGGATGTCCTTATCAAGCCGTCTAGTCTTGGTTAGTCCAACTCTACTATACTCTAGGATGTCAGCAAGGCATTTAGTAGGCCTGCCTGAAATAACTAGATTTTTATGGAGTTACTTATAAGACACCCACAGTGGGCATTTTACTCACCCACAGTTTTTTTTTTTTTTTTTTTTTTTTTGGGGAAATCTGAAAAAGTAGTTTGATGTAGGACCGAGCCACTAAGATGCAATTAAATAATGGAAATGAGTTTTATTGGGAAGCAAAGTAGAAATTTTTTAGAAATTGCTCAATATCTAGAGTATATGAGTTTATTGTACAGTTTCCCCTTTACTAAAATGTTTCTTAGTGCTCTGTGTTGCTTGTATATTCTTTCACTAAGATGCCGTTTTGGATGGGGCAGAGGTAGTAGCCTTTTTATAAAATTGCAGCTTAACAACATGAAAACATATACCCCATGCACATCTGTATAACTTGCTATAAAGTGGTAAATGCCATTACAGGTGCCAGTAGCATCCAGCGCTTTCAGGAGAAGTACTTCATTTTTGCCCTAACACCCCAACAAGTGAGAGAAGTGTGCATTTCTAGGTAAGTTCTATATTCGCTAGTGTTCTTTACCATTTATTTCCAAGTTTTTTTTTTTTTTTTTTTCCCTCCCCCCCTGCCCACTGAATCAGAAAAATGACTCTTCACAATGTTTTAAAGGGATTTTCTACCTGGTGGCAGAAGAGATTATATGGTTCAAATTCAACTGAGGTAAGAATTTTTAACAGCTAAATTAGTGGCTAGATAAAGAAAGACTATGTAATGTTGCAATGTCTTTTTGATGAGCATATTAGGGATGAGAGTAAGAATATGTGATAAGAACCCATGTGACAAGCATTTATCATTTCATAGTGCATTCAACATCAGAGTGAACACATTTTGCAATGGTTTACACCACTGTAGTTTCAAATACTATGAATATTTAATGCATGTGATTGAAATTGCATGCAGTTTTGAGTATTTCAGAGGTTTTTTTAGTCTTTATTTTTTGCCTTTGCTTTCAGATTTTGTCTTGCAGAAACAAGTTGTCCACAAGAAGATAACTTCCCAAACAGTTTGTGTATCAAAGTAAATGGAAAGCTTTTCCCTTTACCGGTATGTGAGGCACATGATACCATATATCATAGGTGGCATTCTTGTCTCTTAGTAATTGTGTACATCCATCCCCAAGAATCTTAACCTGATTTGTTCACTCAAAACTGACACAAAACAAACATACTAAAATAACATGATGTTCACCATATCAGTGTAGTTTTCTTTATGAAGTTTAATAACACTTATAGATAGATGTCACTGATGTGATATATTATGGGTTATGTGATGACAGAATGCAGGTTTTGTCACACTTCTCACCTACACGGAAACAATAGTACAAAGGTATTTGTAATGGTGGTTTTGTTACTTGTTTCAGAAGTACATGCTTGTCGTAGCAATTTAAACAATGTCCAAATGAAAATTGAAAATGCAACTGACATACTGCCTGCAAAGTGATGTTAGAAAATAAGTAAAAATATGTTCTTCAGCACTTTTTGTGTGTACCACATAGGTACCATCATAACTTTGTCTCAGCATGCTCAATATATTTGAAAACTAATGTGCACTTGTTCATCTTTTGTTATGCACTTTCCCCATTTATACAATTGGTTATTATACTGGACCATTCACAGTATCTTCTTTGCTCGAGAGTGCTAGAGCAGTAGCTTGGATTTGACATTGGAATCCTATATGTTGCAAAGCAACAGCCCTAATCACAATATTACCTACTGGTTGTTAGCAGTTCTTGTTCTTTTTGGACTTCAAGTTCTAGCCAATACACTGGTACTTCAACTCAAACACAACTGGGACCACAAATCTGTTTGTAACTTGTAAAGGATGGACTTAAAAAAAATTGCATCACAATCAAATCTTAACTGAGCTTAAGTTCTGTTAAAATCATTAAAGCAAAATTGAATAAAAAAATTAGCTGTAAGTTTTGTTTTCTTCAGCAGCTCATTCGGTTCAGGGTCTGGTATCCTGGAAGTATAGGGCTTGAAGCAGGGAGCTCCGTGGACACCAGTTTACTTTATTCTGTTTTATTAGCATGAAGCAACATTAAAGTTAATTCTACTTTGAAATGACTGAATATAAAAAAGTAATGTTCATTATCTTCTGTTCACTTTGTTGTATTTTGCTTAACATACCCAAGACAGAGCTGTGTTGCTTCTGTGCTTCAGGTGCCACAGGAGAATGAAACAGTGGAGTAGAGAAAGTGAGTGAATTGGAGAACATATTAAAAAGTGTTTCATCTTAAATACAGATTGTTTTCTGGCTAGGAGGAAGCAATGGATTCACATGTTTGTCACATTTGGTCACATTCAGTTCTGCAAACCTTTATTCCCTCAGTAGTTTCTGTAAATGTTTTGGAGATAGGCATATTTTAAAATTGCTAATGAAATTCATCTGGAAATTCTGCAAGGGCTTTCAGACCACCCTCTGCCTTGCCCTAACCCTGCCCCCACCTCCTCCTCCTTTGCCCTTTTTGAGTGCGATAACTAGGGGCAGAAAGCAATTTCCACTTGGTAAAGATGACATTAGAGCCATATGAACTTCATATTCTGTACAGTAAGTGCATAGGCAAATGAGTCTTATAAATGCACTATTTTCCCTCCCCAGGGTTATGCTCCACCCCCGAAGAATGGAGTGGAACAGAAAAGGCCAGGAAGGCCTCTTAATATCACTTCTCATGTGAGGTTGTCCTCTGCAGTACCAAATCAGATTTCTGTCACTTGGGCGCCAGAAATAGGAAAGGTATTGTCATATTTTATACATATTTCATAATATGCTTGCAATGTCTATGCTTTAGTACATTGTGTTGCATGTTTTTATCTGGTTATTTTTGCAGAGTTGAATACACTGCCTGTATTTATGAATATTGATATTCTGTTATTTTGAAAACAGTAATAGTCTGCTTTTATTCTAAGAAAAATGTTAATAGTTCACTTTACAATACTTAAAAATATTTTAATATATATCATGAAAGTTCTGAAGATTTGTCTTTTCTTTTTCAGACATACTCAGTGTCGGTGTACCTTGTCAGGCAACTCACATCTTCACTGTTGTTGCAGAGGTTAAGAATGAAGGGTATCCGGAACCCTGACCATTCAAGGGCTCTAAGTAATAAACAATCTCATACTTCTCAAAATGATTCTTGTTTAAAAAAAAATAAATATTGTAGGGAAATGTCCTATTTGTGGACAAAACAGAATATATACGTAGCATGTTACACTAACATTTTGTTCAGAATGTGCTGAGTACTTAATCACTTTCCTTAATTAAAAAAATTAAAATACATTAAATTATCTAAAAATTTTAAACTTTTTTCCCCCCCCAAGTAAAAGAAAAGCTGACTGCAGATCCAGATAGTGAGATTGCGACAACAAGTTTGCGAGTGTCACTAATGTGTCCGGTAGGTTTCTTATTGAAGTTGAATATGTTTCAGAGTAAAATTTGGGAGGACGCTAGGTAAATTAAGTGTTTCATGTCTCCTTTCAGCTGGGGAAAATGCGCTTGATCGTCCCATGCCGGGCAGTCACATGTTCCCATCTCCAGTGCTTCGATGCGGCCCTTTACTTGCAGATGAACGAGAAGAAGCCTACTTGGATCTGTCCTGTTTGTGACAAGAAAGCTGCATACGAGAGCCTAATTATTGATGGGTTAGTTGGTCATGCTAGAAGATGCCTTGCTTGTATCTGTTCATTATCATCACTCAGAACTGCTTGAAAAATCGCTGTGTTCCTTATTTAGAAAATTCATTTTTCTGCCAGACTCTTCATGGAGATTCTCAATGAGTGCTCAGATGTCGATGAAATTAAATTCCAGCAGGATGGAACGTGGTGTCCAATGCGGCCAAAGAAGGACACGCTGAAAGTGTCATCCCAGTTTTGCCCGAAAATGGAAAGTAAGAGCAAGGGACAGTTTCTTCATTTAGCCCTTTTTTTCTTTCAAAGAACAGAAAAGGATTATGCAGTTTCCTAAAACAGCATGTTTTGTTAAGAGCAGAGAGTTCACTGCATGGTCTTGAAATAGTTCTCCCCATGATTTGTAGCTTCTGCCCTAGTGCGGCCCTGTGCTGTAATGCCCCCTAGCGAACCCAGTACCGCCAAGAAGGTGGATGTCATCGATCTCACCTTGGAGAGCTCTTCAGAGGAGGAGGCAGAGGAAGATGACCCTCCACTTAAAAAGCGCTGTCTCTACATGTCAAAGGCTGAGGAAACGCAAACGAAGGGGTATGGGATAACAGGAAAATATAAAATGTGTACTCCTTTTAGCTGCTTAAATATCAATGTATAATAGTTATTACTCTGAAACCCTGAAATTGAAAATGCTGAGTAAAAAGCATACTAGTACCATAAAGAGGGCATAATCAGTTTCTTTTTAATCTTCCACTAGGGTTTTGGCCTATCAGCCACCGACAGTGCGATTGCCAAATGTCCAAGCCTTGGACACATCCTACCTAACCTCTTCACTAGCAGACTATGCAGTTCCCTTCCATCACTCAACTTTATCCTCATTACCTGCTGACATGCAAAGTAAGATGTTTTTTTACATACTCTGTATGTAAAAACAGCACATTTTATAAAAAAGACTTTTTTTTTTTTTTTGAGCTGTGTAAATTTAATTGAAGTCAGAAATGTGTCATATGCCACCAACTGATAATTTATCAATATATTTTGCAAAATAACCTTATCAGGTTTTTTTTTTTTTTTTTTTTTCCTCCCAGGTTTGGATTTGTTCTCTTTGATTCAAGGAGACACGCAGGTAATTCTTTAAAACATTTATAACTTCAGTTTAGAACTGTTAAATTTCAGTTCTGCCATTGCCTGGGGAACATAAGGTTTTGATGTCAAAATGCTGCTGGTAACAACAGTTGTTCAACTGCACAACTGAGGGAGGTGACCCATTCTATGAGGTTTTATGATTGGTACCTTTTTAAATTCAGCAGATGGAAAATGGCTCTCTTTTCACCTTACAAAGGTAATGTGTTCTTGAAAAACACTTTGTAAGGTGAACCTTCATAACTAATAATTTGTTAGTTTTAATGGTAAAACTTCTTATGCATTTCTGAACCCCAAAAGTGACACCTATCTGTGCTAAAATCGGACAAAATTTACATTTATTCATTTAGCATACGCTTTTCTCCAAAGCGCTGTACATCTCACAGAAAATGTATTACATCAACAAAAAGATTTAGATGCAGATGCGTGTTTCTAAAGCACAGTTAATTTTCCACCATATGAACCAATGTACATCACAAATACAGCTGCATAAGAGCTTATCCAATTCAACAATTCCTAATCATTTTTTTAAACTTAGGTTATATGAGTAGCTGTGTGAAAGTTTGTCCATTATTCATTCAACAGTTATGATCTCAGTTATAAAGCATGAATATTTACACATTTTGTCAACTTAAGAAATCATGGGAGAAGTGAGTCTGGAACCCTTTAAGTGCAGAGAGAGATTCAGCAGTTCTTAGTGAGAGGGAGAGGTCATGCCACCACATTTGGGCCAGAATCAAAAACCTTTGTGCTTTTGCTTTGGATAACATTAGATCCCATTAATATAGAAAGTTTCTTCAGTAGTTAACATTAGTTATACCAATGCAGTATCCTTTCATCAATTACTCTGTTACAGATCTTTAAATGTCTAATAATGTCCATGATGCTATGCAATGCAGAAAGTACACAATACACTTTAGCTGAAAATATCAATAGAATACACTTGTATATTCCTATATCCTGTTAACTTCACTGTATATCTCCCCCTGCAAAAAAAAAAAAAAAAAATACAGAACTTCAACACCTTAGCTTTACTTTAAAGTTAATTATAAATTACAATGCATTCTGGAAAATGTGGGGTTTTTTTTTCCCCCCCACTTTAATAGTGGATTTCACTGTAATGTCACATGTTTACTGACATTTCCTTACTGTGACAAAAAAAGGAATGAATGTAAAATGTAATAAGTGGGATTGGCTGGGTCCTGCTCTCCCGTGGGTCTGGGGTTTGAGTCCTGCCTGGGGTGCCTTGTGACGGACTGGCAAGCAGTTTCAGACTGTGTGTGTGCATGCACAGCAGTGACAAGGAGTTATGGCTCTCCTGCACAGTATTGCCACTGGAGTTCTTTTGTTTTTGTACAAAATTTGACACTTGCTGTTACTGTAGCATTGCATATTTATTTGCATTGTTGACTTATAGTTTGTTACAAGGAATTATTGGTTGGTGTTTGTGTAAACTGTCAGAGGACCTGTCACTTCTGCGATCGAGAGCTCCTGGCCTGTGTGTCTATGCATATTGTATATTGCAGCTGAGAGATGCTACAGTTCAAAGTGTTTCAGAGAACTGCTGTCTTGTAAGCCCTTCAATAGTAACATGGCTGAAGCAGGACTATTTTAGGTTTTTATTAGAAAGTAGTAATCATCAATATTCTTGAATTCCTGTAAACAGTGCACATGTGCATGCTGTGGCATTAACTAGTCAATGATTGTAGTTAAATACTCCCTGCTAAAACTAAAAAAAAAAAGTCAGATGTTTTGTTCTTTGATATTTTAAAATGGAAAATGCAGCTAAATCCAGCTGTTGGCCTTGAGGGACTAACTTCCCTGATGTGTTTACAGCATTACCGTACACCGATGTTCTTGGATAACCTCACCAGCAGCCTGCAGAGCACTACACCAGGTGCAGGCCTCATCTCCTCCTCAAGCCAGTATGAGAGCAGCGCACATAGCAGTGCCTCTGGCCACAATGAGCCTGGAGTCATCACAGGCACCAGCGGGACCAACATCTCAGACATCATATCTCTGGACTGAGCACGTATGGGTGCTTTGCTCTACTCCCATGCAGTACCAGATGATGCCATGCATACAGGTGGATTGTGCTAATACCGTTCAAGACTGAAAAATTATGGATTTTTTTATTTTAAATATTACTTTGCAACTTGCTTTTGGTTTATGAACTCTGAACACTGAGTTGAACATGAATGATCATGTAAAATTTTTGTTTGGTTCCAAAATTCCTCAGAATGGGCAACACAGCACTCAAAGGCAGCTCAGATTTGTAACAGTACTAACTAATTATGTAATGTGGTGCAATTCATTGTCCTGTGTTTAGTCTGACCACATATAGCAATAAAATACATTTTCTGTACATGGCATTGCACAAGCAAAGAAGATACTCAAATATATTTACCTTTGACTTGTTGGGTGTTTAGGCTGTTTGAGCTATGTAGTTCTTTTGGCATTTGTACATTTGTGTTCTTGGTTTTTTTATTTTATTTTTTTTTTTTTTTTCTTAAATTAAAGGAAAATTGTTCCCTTAAGCATCAGGGGGACTGACTTCATTGTCCCCATTAGTTGGCAGAATAAATGTAAAAAGATATGTTACTGAAAACATGTAATTTCATTGTGACCTTTTACACCTATGTATATTATTCAGTACCTTTTTAGCTACTTTTAAAACTAAATATTTACTGTTTCTACAAGTACTCATTGTTACCAAAGTGGGTATTTCCACCAGCTGTTACTAAGGCTCAGTGCATTGCAGTTCATATATACCATTCATTATAAAAGATATTAATAAAGGACTGGCAGTTCTGGAATTGAGATGGAATGACCTAGAGGTGAGGATTCCAGTACTGTAAGACAAAATGCACTTATTGATAACCAATCACCAGCACAATATTTCAGCATCTGTTTAATATAAATTTTACATTTGTATGTAGATGGGCTGTCTTCATCTGATTACTGTGCTAAACACAGGAACCAGCCTTATAAGTTTATATGTAGATTGGGCTACCTATGTGTAATTTGTGCAACAGAATACTGCAAATTACAGCCTTATGGACTGAGACTCCATTTGAACAGTGGACAATATATCTGTGCCTCTTGTGTACCCCAGGTAGAATAAAATGGGCATGTTACTGTTCAAGATAATCAGCTGAGCGTAATGCTTTATGCAGAATCTTGCATTAGGGACATTGTCTATGAAGTTTACAGCTATGAAGGTGTAATTATTCACATCAGGTGACTAATTTTGTCAATGCTATTTGCTGAAAACATAGTATGCAAGAAATGTTGACATCCTTTGTCTGCTGTGAATTCAAAGTATGGAAGAGTTGAAAGTATACTGTGTGTTACTTTTTTTGGTGTGTCTGCAAGATGTTCCCAGTCCTCTGGTGGTTCAGTGAATATACAGATTTTAAATCTATCAGTTCCCAATTCAGTTGACATCCAGATTTGAAGTAACATACCCCTATCTCCTGGCATCTGTTGTTCCTTATTTAGGCAGCACTGGGATGCTGCAAATGCCAGTCTGGAGCTATACTGGGCAACTTTTCCCTGATACATTGTGTTTATTGGGTAATGTATCCATTGTAATGCATATCAAGTGTATATTTTGCTTAGACATGTTAACATAAAGGATAGTCTCATCATGCCACTTAAAGCTGAAGTTGACAACCTCTTGTGTTAAAACAGAGTATTTGCGGCTATAGTAATCCTAGGTGAAATTACTAAAGCCACTACCCAATGTGCTTAAAATAATGTATTAACATTTTAAGTTACAAGGACTTTTGTGTTGTTTTTCCTCCCCTCCCCCAGAAAGTTATTACAATTACCCAGCAGAGCAGTACAATTTTTTACCATACTGGATGGAAAAAATATACTCTATATATATCATGTACATTTCACCCTGTTAACTTTCTGATTGCACAGCCCTCAGTAGTTCTGTTAGGCAACAGCCTTATTAATTCTTACCAAATTTACTAGGTGTTTAAGTATGAATTTTAATGTGCCCATGAAATTTACATTGTGAGTACAAAACTGCCGGTATTCTGTGCAGTTTGTCAGAGAACTTGTCAGACTATGCATGGCCTCCTGGTGCCATTTTTGGGGAGTATCAACCATCACCCTGGCAGGATTAGCTTTTTTCATCATTTCATGATTTGCCCGTGGTCAAAACCACAGTAGACATGCCCATTTGTGTTTGGTGGTGTTCTGTAAAAATATGGTTCTAATAAATATATTTATTTATAATACTTTTTTTCTTTTGTTGGCAGTAATGGAGTGATAAATTGAATGCAAAGTTATTTAGAAATAATGTATTAAAACTTATGACAGAAGACAAAAAGTGACATGTATTAAATTCTTTGAGATGCATTATATTTATGGTAGAAAGCACTAATCTAGTTAGAGCAATCTGAGAAAATTCTGCCTCTTATCTCTGGTTTAAAATCCAACCTAAGACACTGAAATTTATCAGGTTACTGAGTGTAACTTTTGGTGTAGCTGCCAGCAATGTAGGACCAATCTGTGTGACCTGAGACCTGTGGATGATGTGGAAATAGCTTGGCTCCATTTCTAGAAAGAACATGAATGCAGCCAAGTGCACTGATTAAAACACACTGACATTTAGTCCACTTCTCAGCCACCAAACTGCCCCGTAGTGTGGTCTGCACACAACTAACATAATTTCCAAAATGGTGTGTTTTTTATAGGCTGATGAAGAAAACAGAAGATGAAATCATGCTGACTTGACCAAATTTTCTTTTTCCTAATAATAATTAAGCTTTTTGCAGCTTTACAAACACATTACACCGAACTATCTTAACTGAGATATTAAATATACATATGTAAATATAAATGTCCAGGTGCTTATTGAAACATTCATTAGATATATTTCATACTAGCTACTAAGAACAGTTTTTAAGGACCTAGAATCTATATTTACCGAAATGAGTATTTCGATTTCAGACTTTAAATTTATATTAAATCCGTTATCCATTTTTAAAGCCATGATTTTAATGAATGTGCAAAGAAGACAACTGACGGACAGCAATCAATATGGACATAGTTTTTGGAATTACACTGAAAACGTATGGATTTAACTTTTTGTAGTGGCTGGTCTGCTTCTTTAGATATAAGATATGAGATAAATGCAGATATGTAAATACGAATCTGTCTCCGAACTGTAGAAAAAAATTGCCACCAATGCGGTCCGTTGCTAGCCGCAGCAGTCCGTTCTCGTTTTCCTATTGGTCACCACTCTCCAATTCCCCAAGTGGCATCAACAGCCCAGTTGCCAGGTAGAATGACGCCGCGAGTTATAATTGGCTGATTTTCATCCCCCAACCCCATCCACAGCGCAACTTTGACGCAAGCAAGCGGAAGCGCTTCGGATTCGGATCGAATGGCCAACAGGCAGCCAGTGGGCTAAGCTAACCGTGACAAGGAGGTACTGGGAGAGGGACTGACAAAGAAACACACAGAGATACACCGCGATCCAGGTTCACGAATAGAACACTTGTGTGGAAGCGACATGGCTTCAGGCGGAGAGTAAGTACACGCGTGGAAATTTCCACTCTCTCGAGTCCTTTTTCGGTCGGATCGGTCGACGATTTTCAGACGGTTTTTTTTTTTTTTTTTTTAAAAAAAAGGGAAAAAAAAAAAAAAAACTGTGAATCGAGAGTAACGGAAAACAAACCTTGACGTTTTTGCGCAAACGTCACACGCCCGGCCAAGTCGTGTCCGTGTACATAGCTCAGTTACTGGTGGATATTCAGCGAGTCTTTAGACAACCACTCACCCAGTTAGTTTGTTTCGGAGTGCTGCTTGAGAAAAATTAAAATGAACTTAAATTATCTGTCGAGTGCCGGGACTGCTTGTCACTCTGTAAAACACAGACCGAGATGATGAGGGGACCGGTCGCGGACTAGGCTACTACTACTACTAGCCTAGGGCAGTGGTGGTGGCTGTCGGCGCATTAGCACCAAATAGGGCTGAATTAGCAAAGTTAGACTTTGCACTAGAACACAAATGGGACTCTTACAGTGGCCTGTTTTTATCGAATGGCCGGAACTAAGTTTTAGAAAGTACAGTCTTAAGATTGAGGCGAAAGAACTGCGTTTTTATCGTACGCGTCTTCTGTGGCCTAACCGGCTCGGCCGGGGGCACAAACAAAGATCCACGGAAAGATGGTGGGAGGCTGGACGGAGGGAGGAGAGCGCTAAACAACCGTGAACGGATCACTTAATAACTACTTGAAGGAAAAAAAAAAAATCTCCGAGTTTCTCTCAGTACCGTACGAATAAGAGAAGCTTTTTCCACGAAGACACACCAGCGCGTGACGTCCACGGACCGATGTATATTACAGCGTTATTGACGCTGCTGGCTTCGTGGGCGATCTTAAAGTTAAACGCTTCACTTTGCTGTTTTGTTCTCCTTTGTGTTTTTCCAGTCGACGCACTCGCACTGACACGAACGCGCAGCAGCCGGGGGCTTCGTCGCACTTTCGCTTTGCTGCTTCTTGCTGTGTCATTCGGGCCTTCCTGCTAGCGCGGCTAACGGGCTAGCAGGCCCGCACGTCCTGGACGCTTTCTGTCCCCGCCCCCCTCGGCCTCGGAGCCTTTCCCTCGCAGTCCCCCCGCCACCGTCACCGTGTCCCGGCGGTCAGCTCTCACGTCCCGCACTCTCGCTGTGTCACGGCTTTCTGTCATTGACCAGGGGGGCCAGTGGCAGTGTGCATTCATTCGAGTTATGAACAGGCCAGGGCAGGGGCCGCTGCTCCACTTCCTCACGATCTCACCGCCTCCTTCCTCTGCTCCTGAGCTTCAGTCCCTGCCGTCGCAGCGGACACTTTGACGCTCGTCCCTACGCTACCTACGTCCAGCGCCGGAGAGCCTGGCCGCGAGTGTCGCACTATTACCATGGCATCGCGCAAGACGGGTGTAACTGTAAGAGCAGAGACGCGCTGTACTGGAACCCAGGGGCAGGGCAGCATGGTCCGTGGGTTCGAGTCCTCTGTCTGACCACTAACCGGTCACAGGAAACGCTGCCAGCCGCGGTCAGGTACGCACAGTAGGTGCTGCTAGAAGACGGACGATTACGTGTAAGTTATGCCATGGCAGTTCATCTTGCAAACTTAAGGGTTAATCGCGTGAGGGAGTCGATCGTACTCGTTTAGACCAAAAATCTTCGTTTGTTCGTCTTGGGTGGTCAGTAGGTGTTAGTGATCGGTGCTCGTTTCCCTCGCCGTTGTAAAGCCCCGAAGTTATTTAATGGTACAATATTTCTAGCTGTTATTAATACCCGCTGTCCCATCATGCCTCGCGGTGGCAGTAGCAGTTCCGGCTGTGCACGGACAGAGGGCGCTACTGAGCACTGGCTGTAAACTGCAGCCATTCCAGCCTGTTCCTTCCTTTTTCAAACTTTTAACTGGCATTATATTTACCTCACTCTTTGCGTTGAGTACTTTTGCCAGTGTTGCATATAGATTCCCCCCCCCCCCCCCCCCCCAGAGTCTGTATGTTCATGCAGCGAAGCAAATTGCATAGTCAGGGATTATGGTTATCTCCTTGTCATCTGAAGATGTTAGGTTTGAATCCCACTCTTGCTTCTGTGCCCTTGATTTATCAGGGAACTTTTCCAGAAGTGATACCCCTTCACAGAGCAGGGTATCCTCGGTGTAACTTATAGTAATCTTCTTCTATGTCACCTTGGACAAAGGCATTGGCAATGGTGAAGCAGGTGGCAAAGTAGTTCAAAATGTTGCCTTTTAACTAAAGCGCTCAGGTTCGAATCCCTGTTTCTGCTGTAGTACCCTTGATCAAAGTGCTTGTGCTGTATTACTGCAGTAATAATTACAGAATAAGTGGGGAAAATAATTGTACTTGGTGGTGACCATTCATAATGAATGTTTCATGCTCAGAAGTTGTCTATTGATATTACTGTTATGTCAGATTTTCATAACATTTTCTGACTTCATGAAAAATCAGAGTATTTATCACCTACAGTGAATTAGTAAATTAATTTCTCAGATTTTCAGGTGTAAAATATTCTTATTGAAAGTGGCCCAAGTCTCTGAAAGCCCAGGATAATGATGTTCCAAGCATATGATTATGACCATAACAAAGCAAATGGTGTGTGTTATTGATGTTTGGATTTTTGTACTTGCAGAAGTGTATTGTTGTTTATGTGTGTAAACACACATCTAAGTGCCATAAGAAGACATACACATGATTAAAGCATGAAGTTACTAAAACTCAGCATCTCAGTACTGGGGATTGTCTTGTGCAGTAGGCTGTGCTGAAGAAAATGCTCATGCACAGCAGTTGTATTTGTGTTGTCATTTTGATTGAATTTTGGTTATTAAAGTGAAGAGAATTACAAAGGTTTTTCAATATTGCTCCACAGCTCCAAAAATGACGACCTTGCCACCGCAATCTTAAAACAGAAGAACAGACCCAACAGACTGATTGTGGATGAGTCCATTAATGAGGACAACAGTGTGGTGTCACTTTCTCAGGTATGACCTGTCTTTAACGTTTATATGACCATTCAAAGGTCAGGTAACTTCATGCAACTTCAGGGTACATTCCATGCAGGGACAACTTGATTTTTAGAAAAGTGTCATTCAACAGAAGCGAAATATTTTGTTTTGTGGAAAAAGTTTTTAATAAGCCAGTGAATTGAACGGTATGCACCTGCAAATAAGGAGCCCTCTGGGTCTCTCTTTGGTAAGGCTTAATTTAAATGATACAAAATAGTGAGTTGTACACTGTTATTCCCATTTAGTTGCTTATGACAGTTTTCATCACATCCTGCAGCTATATCCTATAGGAGCTATATCCTGTATCCTTTCGTATAAGAAAATAGGAATTTCTAATACATGGACAAGCGGTTGTAGACGGTGTGTGTGTGTTGGTGCAGCATGGTAGTGCAGCAGTAATGTTTGGTTTTAGGTCTGAATCAGCCTCACTGTGTGTAGATGGAGTTTACGTGTGTTTGCAATCTGACATTTATAGGAGAAGTCTATGGTAAATCACTTGTGCAGTTCCCCTTAAAATCAAAACAACGCAAGTGGCTGCTATGAGTCAAATTCAACTGGACAGCGCTTAACTTACCCTATTCAGTGGTTTCTCAGATGTGGGTATTTCACAGGTTCAGGAGCAACCTAAATGCAGTATTTTATGTTTACTGTTGCTGATGTAGCTATTGTTGTTTTGTTACTTGGGAGGGAGAGTTGTATTGGGAGTAAATAGGTCAGATATTTTTTAGGCTAGAACCGAGCAGACCTGGTTCTACTTTGCTGCTCCGCTTAGATGTATGAATTCAAAAGACAATTTGATAAATCGGAAAAACGAATGATGCACCCAATTCAGGCAAAGAATAATAGCATTTTGATAGATGCAACTGACATCATTGCTTTGCAGCCTGTGATCTTGGACAAGATCATTCTTTGTGCGACACCCGTGAGACCAGTAGTCTTCTGTGTGCCTCCTTACAGGCTAAGATGGATGAGTTGCAGCTCTTCAGAGGAGACACGGTCCTGCTGAAAGGCAAGAAGAGGAGGGAGACTGTGTGCATCGTGCTCTCCGATGATACCTGCTCCGATGAGAAAGTGCGCATGAACAGGGTTGTCCGCAATAACCTGAGGGTGCGCCTGGGAGATGTCATCAGGTAAGGCGTGTGTTGCTGTTCAACTCAGAATCAAGCCCTGGGAGCAACTGACAGTACCATGTCCTGTATCTTAAAATCTGAAAATCTTCAGAACGTGTGTGTGTGTGTGAGATTTTATCTCCTGAAAAACTTGATAGCCCCTCCAACGGCCTTCTCTTTGTGCAGTATCCAGCCATGTCCAGATGTGAAATATGGAAAGCGCATCCATGTTTTGCCCATTGATGACACCGTGGAGGGCATCACAGGCAACCTGTTTGAGGTTTATTTGAAGCCATACTTCCTGGAAGCCTATAGGCCCATCAGGAAAGGTAAATGCATAACACAACGGATGCAGTGTACCACTGTTTTTTAAAGGCTGCTGTTCTTTATCTCTGATTATGGTTGTATACAATTACTATGAAAATAAAGGTGCACCCTCTTTTATTTTATTTCAGGCTATTGATTCCCCACTCTTCTTCCGCATCCTCTACATTAGTAGTATATGACGTAATAGCTGACTGTCTACTAAAGCCTTTTGTTTTCAACATAAATTCTTTGTTCCTTCATAGGAGATATTTTCCTGGTCAGAGGAGGGATGCGTGCTGTGGAATTCAAAGTGGTGGAGACAGACCCCACCCCGTATTGTATAGTTGCTCCTGACACAGTCATCCACTGTGAAGGAGAGCCGATCAAACGTGAGGTGAGACGCTAGTATAAGAATTGTAATGCAACGACCTAACTCTTGTTTCATGTCCAGCAGACAACTTTTGATAATGCAAAAAATCTGCATGTTTAACTTAGGAGTGGTTCATGTCTGATGTCAGTTAGATGTTTGTCTTGTGTATATAGTGTACCTTTCTGTGCATAAAAAAAACATTGAAGTAATGCTTCCAGATACCAATACACTTATAATACAGTGTAATGATAATTGTAAATAAATACAGTATTTATAATAGAGAGGAAGAGTGGAGAGAGTGTGTGTGTGGTGGGGGGGGGGGGGTCATATAAAAAACATTAAAGAAACTTTAATCTTCGCTTTCCCAATGTTTGGCGTTTCACCTTTTTCTGATCGCTTTATCATTTCCACTGTAGTTTCAATCGTGATTGTTTTCGTGTGCATTACTGTATTTGGCAGCCAAACATGGTAACACACGAGAGACTAATGGCAATGTGGTGCGCGTCATACTGAGCGGGCAGGAGACTGAGGAAGGTGTTTGTGTGCACCCAATTGCAGGATCTTTATTGTCGGTACACAGGGGAGCAAGCGACATTTGTGGTCAGGGACAGGCGTGGGTTGGTCGATGCACATACGTAGGTCTTGGGGAGGATCCAGTATTGTAGTTGAGGAGGCGATACAAGCGTCGGGAGCCGTGGATGTCAGGAGCAGGAATGAGGGACTTGGAAGGACAGGGAGGTTGTCGTGGGTTCAGTTGAAAGCGCTTGAGAGACAAGTTTCTCATATGAGACTCCGCAACCAGGGTGTGTAGGTGCCACTTCTTTATACCCCGCTGCTCTGATTTCGGACAGGTGCCGACTTTCAGGGCGAGTTCGTGGGCGTGACAGTCCGACTGAAAAGAATGAAGTCTGTCCTACCTCAGACTCACGAGTTGACAAACCGCTGTAAATGTGCAATGTTTTGATGGGTGTCGCAAAGTAGTGCCCAATTGTTATGAGCCATTGTATGTTACTTGAATTTTTAATATAATAGGCTTTACATTTATTCATTTAGCAGATGCTTTTCTCTAAAGCGATGTACATCTCATAGAAAATACAATGTGTGCGTTACATTAGCAGAAAGAGAGACATAGATGAAGAAGCGTGATTCTTAAATGCAGTTACTTTCTTTCCACCATATGAACCAAAGTTCATCACATGAGTAGCTGCATAAAACTTTTATCGGAATAGCGATGATTCGTGACCACTTTCCTAGGAAATTTTTTAAATGGGGTGGGTGGTTCATAACTGTGGGTTGTACTCAAGTCTGACATTTGTAACACAGGAACTGCCTGTATTGTAAATGTTAACTCTCGGTGGTAGTATTGGCATTTGTGGCTTAATCATCCTGTGACTTTTATTTTTGCCCTCTGAAACTTACCGTGGATTTTGATCAGGCTCAGGTCATCACATTAAATGGAAATTCATTTTGCAAGTGACTTTAAAGACAGTTTACAAAGTCCATTTCATGATGTATAAAAATTGTTTGTGCTTTATCTAGGATGAGGAGGAATCTCTCAATGAGGTTGGTTATGATGACATTGGAGGTGTGAGAAAGCAGCTGGCCCAGATAAAGGAGATGGTGGAGCTCCCACTCAGACACCCTGCTCTCTTCAAGGCAATTGGTGTAAAGGTAAGGCAGCCCTTACATTAAGCAAGATAAGAGCATAATTTTATCTTTTTTGGATGCACTTTTGAAAATGCACACAAATGAACACAGAAAGCAAATCCAGCTAAGAACGAAAAACGCCAAGCATCTTTGTGACAGATGAGTAAATTGAACAGTTTTTTTCTTCCTCAGATTGTGATTGCAAAAGATCTAGCATTTAACACAATGTCTTACATGTGATTAGTAATACAGCAGGATTGGTTGATGTTTTGACCTGCTGTTTCTCGGATTGTGCAGCCTCCACGTGGCATTTTGCTGTATGGACCTCCTGGAACTGGAAAGACCCTGATTGCTCGGGCTGTTGCCAATGAAACGGGAGCATTCTTCTTCCTTATCAATGGTAAAAGATTTTTCAGAGCATAAGTCAACAGTAATGGGTTTTAAGCTGCTTACTGATGTTTATATTAACATGCATTCCCCTCTTAATGCCTAACTATATCTTTTCAGGCCCCGAAATCATGAGTAAGCTTGCTGGAGAATCTGAAAGCAATTTGCGGAAAGCCTTTGAAGAAGCTGAAAAGAATGCTCCAGCCATTATTTTCATTGATGAGCTGGATGCTATTGCGCCCAAGAGAGAGAAGGTAGGTAGAGACAGCATACTTTTACTGGTTTATTGTTCACCCTCCCATGACATGTTGCTTGTGACTGGCTTTATTTCATCAGAGATTGTAAAGAGGTTGATGTCTGACCTTTGCCTCTCTATCGGCAGACCCATGGAGAGGTTGAGAGGCGTATTGTTTCTCAGCTGCTGACTCTCATGGATGGACTAAAGCAGAGGGCACATGTCATTGTCATGGCAGCTACCAACAGACCAAACAGCATTGACCCGGCCCTCAGGCGATTTGGTACGTGAATATGTGAAAAAGCTTTGTGTCGTTCTAGAAAGCTTTTTGTATGTTTTATAGTTCTCCGCAACTTTATAGCATTATAAAAATTAAATCTTGCTGTAATCAAAACATCTTCCAAAGAACCAGTTGTGTACACCCCCTCCCCCAATACTGATTATCACAAAAACTTATACTAGACCTTTGTAGCCTTAAATGTGTCTGCTAAACAAAGAATAATTTTATTGAACTTAATGTTAAACTGACCCCCCCCCCCCCCCTTGGGGGGGGAAACATTTGCCAGTTATGCAACTTTTTTGACTTTATTTCGGAGAAACATACTTATCTGTGTATCTGTCTTTCAAGGTCGCTTTGACAGGGAAGTGGATATTGGGATTCCTGATGCCACTGGGCGACTGGAGATCCTTCAGATTCACACCAAGAACATGAAACTGGCTGATGATGTGGACCTTGAGCAGGTAGGTATATCTCTCTAAAGATTAAAACTGCTTCATCCAAACCATAATAGGCACACAAAATTTGGTAATGAAATTTTGCCATTTGAAAGCAGCATCATTTTGTGTCTCTCGAAATAACATGTTTCCCCTATACTGTTTTTGGTATTAGACGAAGATCATAATTTTAACATCTTGTTCCAGGTTGCCAATGAAACTCATGGCCATGTAGGTGCAGATCTGGCTGCCCTGTGCTCAGAAGCTGCACTGCAGGCCATCAGAAAGAAGATGGACCTCATTGACCTGGAGGATGAGACCATTGATGCTGAAGTCATGAACTCTTTGGCTGTCACCATGGATGACTTTAGGGTGGGGCTTCCAAACTTTTATTCTACATTTCTTTGCTGGTCATTAATACTACTTAATTGTTTGTGGAACACGGAGTAAGAATTGCCTTTGTGATTAACATTAGTGTTTTGAAATTGGTTCCAGTGGGCTCTGAGCCAGAGCAATCCTTCGGCCCTGCGTGAGACTGTAGTGGAAGTGCCTAACATTACTTGGGAGGACATTGGTGGACTGGAGGACGTGAAGAGAGAACTGCAGGAGCTTGTTCAAGTAAATCACACACTGTTGTCATGATTTTGGTTTTCGGATTCCTCTTTGTGGACAGCTATAGCACAGATGGTTAGGTCTTCACTTTGTGAAAGTGTTGAATAGGTTTACAATGTTGTGATGGTTGTTTGTTTTTTTTTTTTGAGGTAAACTCTTTTCTCTCCTCTCCTCTTTCTCCTCCTCCTGACATTTTTAGTATCCTGTTGAGCATCCTGACAAATTCTTGAAGTTTGGAATGACTCCCTCTAAGGGAGTGTTGTTCTATGGTCCACCGGGTTGTGGTAAAACATTGCTGGCAAAGGCCATTGCCAATGAGTGTCAGGCCAACTTCATCTCCATCAAAGGCCCAGAGCTGCTCACTATGTGGTTTGGAGAGTCTGAGGCTAATGTCCGAGAGATCTTTGACAAGGTAGGAGACATCAGTATTTGTGTTCAAATACCATTGTTCTTAAAACACCAAGAACACCTTTACATGGTCTGTATTTGTGTTCCTTCTGGCCCCTTTGCTGCAGTGGATTTTGGTGGTTTTTACAGTGGGATGGCATGAGTTACTGTGGCATTGGAAAATTGTTCTTAGTTAATGCAATACCCTGAAATGTATTGTCCTCAGGCTCGTCAAGCTGCCCCATGCGTCCTGTTCTTTGATGAGCTCGACTCCATCGCTAAGGCCCGAGGAGGGAACATTGGGGATGGGGGTGGAGCGGCAGACAGGGTAATCAACCAGATCCTCACGGAGATGGACGGAATGTCCAGCAAGAAGAACGTCTTCATCATTGGCGCCACCAACAGGCCAGACATCATTGACCCTGCTATCCTCCGACCTGGCCGTCTGGACCAACTTATCTATATCCCCTTGCCAGATGAGAAGTCTCGAATTGCCATCCTTAAAGCAAATCTCAGAAAATCTCCCATCTCAAAGGCAAGGCATGATCTTCCTTAGCTCCTTATGTTGGCTTTAACATTAAAGCAAAATGTGATTTCACCACGTTATAGGTACTTCATCTATCTATCTTTTTTTTTTTTTTTTCTCCTCTTTCGAAATGTAGGATGTGGACTTGGATTTCCTTGCTAAGATGACCAATGGCTTTTCTGGAGCTGACTTGACAGAGATTTGCCAACGGGCCTGCAAGCTCGCCATCAGAGAGTCTATTGAAAACGAGATCAGGAGGGAGCGTGAGCGGCAGATAAATCCCTCGGCAATGGTGAGACTCTGCACAGGGTTGATTTAACTAAGGGTAAATAAGGTAGTACTTAAGTTACATTTGGGGGCATTGACTTTTCCCTTCATGTAGGAACTGACCTGAGTGTTGTGTTTTACAAATGTTCTCTTTGACATTCAGGAAGTTGAAGAAGATGACCCTGTTCCTGAGATTCGTAAGGACCACTTTGAGGAAGCTATGCGCTTTGCACGCCGGTCTGTCAGCGACAACGATATCCGAAAATACGAGATGTTTGCACAGACCTTACAACAAAGCAGAGGGTTTGGAAGCTTCAGGTAAATGTAGTAATAGGTAGTTACTTAAGTTTAACTTCCATTTTTGAGTAAATTTGAGAGGATACTGCTGACAAATTCTGTACTGCTATGTAAATATGTTGTAGGATGACTTTTGTTTAATGGGGAGGGTAGTGGTTAGTTATTTCTAGATTTAGAGGTTTGAATCTCACCTCCTGCTGTAGTACCCTGACAAAGGTATCTGTTCTCAAGAACTACTGCTGTATAAATGGGTAAATTGTTGTAAGCATCTTAATATTGTAGGTTACTTTGGAGAAAAGGCATAAAGGGAAATGTGTAAAATTGATGGATTCCTACAGCTGATGGAAAAACTGCTATACAGGGGTAAAGACAGTAGGTTGAAGAATTTAGATTATACAAAAAATGGAGTTCATATGTTCCCTGAGTCTGCAAAGGGCTGTGGTTTCATTTATTTTTAAGCATGATTTCATATTTTATCCCCAGATTCCCCTCCAGTAACCAAAGTGGTGCTGGTCCAAGCCAGGGCTCAGGAGGGACCGGTGGTGGCAGTGTCTTCAACGAGGACAATGACGATGACCTCTATGGTTAAACTCAACTGCACGGTGGACCAAATCAATCCATCCAACCAGCCCATGTTGTAAAAACAATTGATAAATTCCAAGTTTCTAAGACTATATGCTTCTTTGTTCTTTTTTTGGGGGGAAAAATACCAAATCTGTCTGCCCACAGCTATGGGAGAGAGCATGTAGCTTATTGTCTTTTTCCTGGTTTATGAAAGGAAATTTATTCCAGAACCTGTTGTTTCATAAGAGGGGAAACATGGCTATGAGAATGAACTGTCACTATTGTGGGACTACTGTCCACTTCATACTTTATAGCCTTCCATTTTGAGCCACTGCAATGGATATTCTGCAAGGAAGAACAAATGGCATTGGTAATTGCTTCATTTTTTATGAGCGTAGCATCTACAGTATGTATTACACATTTTAAAATGTTATAAACTAAATAAAATTCTACAAAATGAAACAAATTAACTGGGTATAGTGCCTGCCAGAATGATTGAGTGATGTGAAGTCTTGAAATGTCTTTGCTGTGGTTATATTCCATATTTTGTTAATGTGAGACTTCAGATATGCAATGAAAACATTTTCTGTAATTTAAATTATGGTTTTGGCAGTTATAGATAGGTGTGCTTTTGTCAGGGGTTACAAAATATTTCATGGATATAATGTTAATAGTGGTCCTTCATTGGTTAACTTTCACAGTTATTCATAGAAAGCATTTTCACATCAAGAAATATTAAACTGACTGACCGAAACCAAACTTCCATCTACACAGTTGTCTTTCTTCATCGTTGTAGCCTAGTCTTCAAGACTGGTAGATTAAAAACTGCTGCTCAGCCAACTTCATTGTTTTTTTGCCCTTGATATCTATAGGAGGGTCATTATAGTGGCCATTAAAATTTAGTGAACAAGCCAAGAACCAATTTGTCTTAATATGCAAATGAGGACTGCCACCAAATTTCATTTTAACTGGCACTGCAGCTAATATGGACTGGCTTTTCAAAAACAGACTTGTAAATTACAAGTGTTTATAAATTGAAACTAGTCATAACCACCCTGTGATTGGGTTTTCACTTTAAAACAATACTATGGTACTGTTCTAAGTCAACCCCCATAAATACAAAAAAAATTACACTAACATTGGTTAAAATTTTATTATACAATTGGTTGCTAGCATTTCCATGTGTAAGTTAGATCAGGATCCAATTTGTGAGACCCAAACAAGGCGTTATACAATAACCTTTAACAGTGATGAAAAATTTAACTTGTGGAACAGCATAATATATTAATGTGGAAGTAATTTAAAAAAATATTTAAACTAGTGAGATGATAAACAAGAAACTGTGAAAAACATGTGGCTTTTTTTTTTTTTTTTTTTAGAAACATCCAACATCATCAAGCATGGACAAAGTCTCATTCTTTTCACAAGTGACTCCTAATGGGGGGCACTGAGGTTCAGACCCAGTACTGCTTTGCCGTGACTGTGGGCATGTGAAACATGTGTCTTGGAACGTGGTTCTGGCTCACATAACACGGATCATAATAATCCCACTCCAAACCCGAGGCCGGGATGGCTTCGGAGAGGCCCTCGCCGTCGCAGGACAGGATTCGAAGGGAAACTCCTGGAAGAGAATCTTTGTTACAGCAAAAATCGGACGCATCTCATCTGAGCCGCAGAAGAACGATGAGGGAGCCTACATTTGACACAAGGAAAGAAAGAGGCCATCTTGCCTGCGCTCGCCCCAAAGTCGCTGTCCAACCCCGGCCCCCCGGTGGAGGAGCTGGCCGAGGTAACGAAGACGGAGTTCTCTGCAGGAATGCTGCTTGTGTATCCACACTGGAACCTCAAATCCCGGGGACTGGTAGCCCCGAGATGAACCAGCTCCTCCTTCATGTCCACGGTGCTGCTCCGCCGCAGGGGCCTCGCGCTCCCCGCCGTCCTCTGGCTTTCACAGTTCGCAGCCACGTTCCGTTCGCGAGAAGTACACGTGTAACAGGGCTCTCTGCACTGCAAAGCACGGAAGAGTTGTCAATTACACGCGGACCACGGGATGCGGGTACCGTAAGCTTGAATTTACGCAAGACGTGATTAAACAAACATGGTGAGAAACACTGTAATTACAACACATGAAGAACTGCAGAAATACAAACACGACGGACTGCTGCTGATTAGGATAAACAGCTGACCTAAAGTAAAAGTAAAGTGACCAATTTTTCACTCCTTTTGCTTTTACTACACTTACTACCACCGTGGCGTGCGCCGTGACCGCGGAACCGCTCTTGCCTCCGCCGGGCGAGAATGTAATTTGTTCCGCTCCCGGGATGTCCGCCAAATTCCCGCGCAAGCGCTGCCGAGCCGAGCGCGTACCGCAGCTCCTTTCCTTACCGTGGACGCGGCTCCGTGCAGCTCGGGGGAGTTGGGCGGCACCGGGTTCCCCCTCTCCGTGTCCGAGTCGCTGCAGGGAGGCGGGACGAGCGGCTCTCCCCTCCGCCAGTCCACGCGCGGCGGCAGCTCGGCTCTGGCCGTCGACTCCGTCGTTGACAGCGCGGCCATGACGGTGCTCAGGGCCCTCACGGAGCCCGAACCCGTCCCTGTCCCTGTGGCGCGGTCGGGCATAGTGTTGCTGACTGTCTGAGGCGCGGCCGCGCTCTCCTTGGACGAGGTGAGGCACGAAGATACCGACTGCGCCGGATTAATGGGGTCGAATCCCCTCTCCCCGTCGCCGTTGACGATGGTGGAGGACGTCGTCTCCGCCATCCTGGACAGCGTGCTCTCCGAGTCCAGCCGCCGTCGTCGTCGCCGCCGCCGGCGCCTCTTGGCCGAAAGCAGCAATTTGTAGCCTAGAAAGACGCAGTTGAGCAGCAATAGGAGCAACACGGAGGGCACGAGCAGGAGCAGCAGCGGCGCGAGGCGCGAAATGGAGGAGCTCTCGCTCCACTCCGAGGGCGGCACGAATGGGCCTGTGTGCGACATGGCATTAGGCTTTGACCAGCGTTTAAAATCATGGGGGTGGGGTTTGGCTTTGGGTGGAATAATTTCAAGATATACTTAGTTATGTCAAAATTGAGATAGCTGCCGGTGGAATGCAGGTGCGTGCGGTATCCACACGTCATTTCCGCCCGGCCTCGAGCGAGCCGTTCAGTGTGTGGGCAGCGTTGCGGTTGAGACGCTTCTGGACGATACCGTCATTGGAAATATATACCGATAAAAAGTAAATAAATGGGTGTGAAAGTGAAGATGAATAACATTGCAGTAGGATCTTAAGTTAAAAGGGGGAAAGTGCTACGTTCCAGTAGTAAACGGCACATTCATTCAAGATTTTTACACACACAGCAGAACGGTTACCGTACGGCCAGCGCTCCCTTCGCCGCGTAAAAAGGAAATTTCCCAACAATTGAAACTGTTTTGACAGTGCCGTTTGCAAGTTAAGGAAACTAAGTGCAGAGCGGTTTATAGATACTAAGTTGGGGCGGGAAACTTAATTAGGAGAATGTCAGGACCTGTCCCTCGCTGATGTCACTGTAATTTAACCAAAACCGGAAGTTCATGTTACTGCGAACACAGTACTGACCATTTACATTTATTCATTTAGCTGACGCTTTTCTCCAAAGCGACTTACAATGTTAAGGTCACAGTTATTACATGCTTACGATCATTTACCCATTTATACAGATGGGTAATTTTACTGGAGCAATTTAGGGTAAGTACCTTGTGCAAGGGTACTACATCCAGAGGAAGGATCAAACCTGCAACCTTGGGGTCCAAAAGGAGTAGCTCTAACCACTATGCTACCAGCACTTATTGTCTGAACATGTTTAAGCTTTGCATGAAAATCTAAAGTACTGCTCAGAATTTTTGTCTTAAATTGCTAGAGTAGTTGGCGGACTTTAATCACTGGGTTGTTGTTCCTTGCGGTCTTCAAACACCATGCGCTGCAAGTGACCCCCCTCTGCACCTGGCACCCCTACAGTCATATTTTGTCAGTCTTCATCATACGATAGGACAAAAGGTAGCAATGTGATTAGTATGAACATTCTCAGTTCAAATCCCACTCCTGCTGTAATACCTTTGAGAGATAGATAAAGAGATACAACTTTATTGTCATTGCATAGTGCAAGTACGCAGCAACGAAATGCAGTTTAGCATTTACCAGAAGTGCAAATAGTAGAATTGTGCAAATGAACAAATGCGGTTAAATATAAGAAATATATGTACAACAAATAAATAAATAGAATATGGCAGAAAGTATGTACAGAAGCTGTTGAGCAGGTAGCAGTAGGAATGTATGTATAGAAATATCTATAGAGTATGTACAACTACTGGATAGCAAGGATAATGCACCATGTATGTACAGATAATATACATATTATATATCTATATTATACACACACACACACACACACATTTTCTGAACTGCTTGTCCCATACGGGGTCATGGGGAACCGGAGCCTAACACAGGGCATAAGGGGACACGCCCAGGGCAGGACACCAGTCCGTCGCAAGGCACCTCAAGCAGGATTTGAACCCCAGACCCACTGGAGAGCAGGACCTGGTCCAACCCACTGCACCACCACACCCCCCATTACACAGCTCTAAATAAATAAATATATACATTTATCCATATTATATACATATATATATATACATACACATATACATATACACAAAGATAACTCGGACATTCTTTGAATTATCAATTATTTACAATTATAATTACTGTTGTTATATATAGAGATAACAATAATAGGGTGCTTACCTGAATTCATGCAGTATTAACATTCTGTTCTATAAATGCATAAATCACTGGCAAGTTTATCATCTAACACTGCTAGGGACAACGTGGTGGTACAGCAGGTAGCAGTGGAGCCTCACAGGTACTGGTCTGCAGGTTTAAATCTGCTTCAGTCTGTGTGGAGTTTGCATGTTTTACAGAAGTTCATGTGGGTTTTACCCAATTTTCCCTCACAGTCTGAAGATGTTTCAGGTGTCTTGGTGAATAAATTGCCCTTTGTGTGCTGTGTTGCTCTGCTGTATAAATTGGTATTGAATGGTTGTGGGTAATTTAGTCTACTTAATATTGTAATTTGTTTTGGACTAAAGGTGTCAGTGAGATAGTAGTTAATCAGTGTAAGTCATTTTGTAGAAAAACATCTCCAAAATAAATATATGTAAGCCACTTGGACAAAGGTTGTAAGCTAAATAAAGGTTAATATCATTTGGAAACTGCTTCAGCTACTCTCCATTGGAGGAAGGTGAATGTCTCCCACCTCATTTGCAGATAATATTCTGTCCGTCTTCGCAGGGAATTAAGGAGTGATCTTCACTCAAATACTACAGGTATTTCATCTGACTGCTACCATGTTTTATCTGCTGATCTTAACATCCCAAAATTATGATTTATCTTCAAAATTCATTCACTGTTGGAAACTGCTTGACCAAGTCAATGATACATGCAAGTTATTTTTCTTGTTTCATTATTTCCTCCTGTATGAACAGTCAACCAGTAGGATAAGTTGCTTTAATGCTTTAAGTTCAAGTTTCAAGTGTACTGTCATAGATACAGTACCATGTACATGTATCATGAAATTCTTCCTGAATGCTTCTCCACAGACCATGGACAAGGACAGAGACAATAGAAATACTGCACAAACAAAACAGTGACAATGACAGTGAGTAGTGCAACAGCAATAGCAATAAATAATGGTAACAGTAGTAACAATAATACCAGTTGACAACCAGAGAACTCAGAACAAGAGAATGAGAATGCTTAAAGTGACAGTGTAATTTACCAATGTGCTTGGGTGTAACAGTCCAACTGTAGTTACTAGAGGTAGCACATTGGTTAGTGTTGTATATTCTTAGGGGGGGGCATGGTGGCGCAGTGGGTTGGACCGGGTCCTGCTCTTCAGTGGGTCTGGGGTTCAAGTCCCTCTTGGAGTGCCTTGAAATGGACTGGCATCCCATCCTGGATGTGTCCCCTCCCCCTCCAGCCTTATGCCCTGAGCTGCCAGGTTAGGCTCCGGTCCCCCACGACCCCATATGGGACAAGCGGTTCAGAAAGTGTGTGTGTGTATGTATGTATGTGTATATTCTTACAGCAGTGGGGTAAAAGCTGTTCCTTTACCTAGATGTGTGGGTTCGAATAAACCTGAGCCATTTTGCAGATGGCAGGGAAGAGAAAAATACCCATGCGGGGTGACTATGCTCTTTCATGATGCGCATTGTCTTTCTGAGGCAGCGTGTGGTGTAGGTGTCCTGGTAGCTGTGTGCCGATGATTTCCTGAGCTGTTCTGACCACCCTCTGTAGGACTTTTTTGTCCTGTATGGAGCAGCTGCCACCCCAGGATGTAATCCATCCTGTGAGGACGGACTCCACAGCACACCTGCAGAATGTGGTGAGGACTATAGTGGACATCTGGGCTTTCTTCAGACGCCTGAGGAAGTGGAGACGTTGGTGGGCCTTTTTGATGGTTAATGCTGTGTGCTCAGTCCATGTGAGTTTGGCAGTGAGGGTGACCCCTAGGAATTTGAAGCTGTTGACCCTCTCTACAATGTCCCCTCCTATGTATATGGGTGCATGAGCTGTCTCCTGTTTCCTGAAGTCAATCACCAGCTCCTTAGTTTTACTGACATTGAGAGACAGGTTGTTGTCCTGGCACCACTCTGCCAGGAGCCTCACCTCCTCTCTGTAGGCCGTCTCATCGTTGGTGGTGATCAGACCCACGATGGTGGTATCGTCAGCAAACTTTATGATGGTGTTGGAGCTGTGACTGGCCACGCAGTCATGTGTGAACAAGGAGTAAAGCACTGGGCTCAGGATGCTTCCCTGTGGAATGCCAGTGTTGAGGATCAGTGGGGAGAAGGTATTACTGCCAGTCCGCACACACTGGGGTCTGTTGGTGAATAAATCCAGGATCCAGTTGCACAATGTGGCACTCAGTCCCAGTCCTAGTAGTTCCTTTCTCTTTAGCTGAAGCTAAGCTTCTCAGTTGTTCCTTTATATATGCATTAAAATCCAGTTTATATGATTTTGAGGTAGTGTTTATTTTTTTCATGGGTAATTCTGGAGGAATATCATATGGCTCTAATTTGGGGGATAGCTGGTAGTGTGGCAGTTAGAGCTGCTGCCTTTGTACTCAATGGTCATAGGTTCAAATACCACCTCTGGCAGTAGTACCCTTGAGCAAAGTACTTACCCTAAATTGATTCAGTAAAATTACCTATCTGTACAAATGGTAAATAACTGTAAGTAGATTAACATTGTAAGTTGCTTTGGAGAATTGTCAGGTAAATTAATGAATGTAACTTAAGCTGTTTGGTGAATGTTTGCATTACAGCTTGAAGTGGTGAATACATTCTGTTGTATTTACCACTCATTGGTTGGTGAAGTTGTTGCCTGTGTTGTTTCACTTTGTGTCACAGTGTCCTGGAAGTGCTCTGTCACAGCTGTCCTGTGAGGTGGTCTGCTCATTTCCCTTATGTGGTTAGGAACGTTATCCTGATCAGTCACCCAAAACATTTTACAACATCAAAGAGACATTCAAGGCTGCAGTGCTGTTATGGTGTGACCAGACAGCAGGGTTTGCTCAGGGGTGGTGTTCTGTTTACCTTTCCTTTCCGAATCTGTCCTTATGAGGTCAAGATGAGTCAGGTCAATGTTGTCTGAAACACGCTCGATATGTCCACGTTTAGTGTTAGTAACCTGAAGCATCAGCCCCGTTTCAGAAGTTTAAATGTTAGCACTTGAAAGGATTTTACAAGGAATTTTAAATTCAGACTTGGTGTACTAAAGGATTTATTGACTTTTCAGGCAAATGTACATTTATGCATTTGATAGACACTTACTCAATTTGCCATACAACTGAGTACGCAAAAGTGCATCTCACAAGAGGGATTATGTACATACAGTGTGTTGGATGAAGTATTTGAGCCTTTGCCAATTTTCTTAGGTTTTACAGCTTTTTGACATTGTTTGATGTGATCTTTTTGATACTATTATCCGAATGGAATCTGAGAGGGGAAAAAAAAATCACACCGGTATTGTTTTATGTAGTTTGCTTAGTGTAGAATATAACAAAAGAACAATAATAGCTGTGAAAAACTATGTCACCTTTAGCTGTGATGACCTGATTACTCACTGCACCCCAGTCAGACTGCTATTCTCCTCCACCTCTGCTCGCTTGATGGTCCCATGCACGAAAGGTCCAAAATCAAAAGCACAGAGGTTTTCGGTTCTGGCTCCAATGTGGCGGAATGACCATTCCCTCTCCTTCAGAACTGACTGTACATTTAAGAAGGGTCTCAACTCATTTATCTCCTGATCTTGTAAGTGCTTAGTAAGCATGTACATGTTTATGTTTAATAATTTTTATTAACAATTTGCTTAATAATGGAAATGTACCTATTTGTGTAATGTATAATGTTTCATATGTTCACGTGACACATCGACTGTACTCTAGAATCATGTGTGTGCATCCAAGTCTCTCCTGTTGATGTAATGTACTTTTAGACATAGTTCTGAGATGTATGTCGTTTTGGAGAAAAATGTCTGCTGCATGAATAAATGTGAATGACTGCAACTAAATGCTTCCCTTAGCTGTTAAACAGGGTTTCACATCAATGTAGAGCATTTTTGACCTGATGTTCAGTTCCATGCAGAACTGCTTTAACTCAAAAAAAAACTGCAAGTCTTTTGCAGGTTTTGGAGCTTGAAAAGCCCTTTTCAAGTCTTGCCACATCATCTCAATTAAATTCTGGTCATAACTTTGTCAAGGCCATTTCGTCAACTTATATATTTTCCCCCTTGTATTTTTGCAAGGCCGAGTTGAACTTTAGCTTCAACTCACAAACTGATGGAATGACATTTTGCTTTTTGCTGGACATAATGAGGCCCCAAAAGTTCTTTTTGATTAATCAGTTTGTGTTCTTCTTAGTAAGCAGTGGTCTCTGCCTTGCTACTCTCCCATGTATTTTGTTTTTGTGCAATGCCTTTCTTTAATGCAGTCTAATGAATACTGGCTTGAGCTGAAGCCAGAGAGGCCTGCAATTGCCTAGATGTTATTCTGGGCTTCTTTTTGAGCTTGTCAATGATTTGGGTGCCCTTTTTTTCTCTCTCAGGCTCCATTAATGTATTACCAGAGCTGAGGAAAAAGGTCAGAGTAAATTTAACGTGAAAAGTTGCAAAAATAGAGAAAACTGAAAAGGGGCAAATGCTTTTCACAGCACTGTAGATATAATTTAAGCTAACTTTATTTGGTTCATACCACCATTTTCCTAGTGTATTTATGCCAGTAGACTTGCTCCCTGATTTACTAACTTTATTGGGATAGAGAATTTGTTCATTACACAAAGCTCATGTTTTTGGACAGGAACAGAGCAATGGACTGTCTCTCCCATTCAGCAGATGATGGACTGTGAGAGGGAGGACAGCCTCTCCCTCTGAACTAGAATGGCTTATGCATGCATCTGGGTCAATGAAATTGTAACAATTGGCTCATTCATGACTAAGTGAGAGTATTTTTCTTTCTGTTTTGGGGTGTTATGAATCCCCTGGCAGGAGTATTTATGACACTGTGTAAATAAGGAAGGCCATTAAACAGCCCTGCCCTGGAGGTGGAGAAGCAACACGACACTGACAGGCTCAAAACATAGGATGATCTACAGCTTATTCACCTATATGTGCCATTGCCATCTCTCAGCAGACAGGGTGATGCTTTGGTGTGTTAATTGGTATACCAGCCTTTCATTTAACGAGAAATAACGTTGTAAATATTTCTTGGAAAAATAATGACGTTTGTAAATCAATGAGGAACTTTCCTAACTTGTAGAAGTGACATACAATTAGGATAGGTAGAATTAAAAATGGCAGGTAGTGAAGGACTTAATTACCAAGGTTTCAGGAGGTTTGGAAGACAAGAGGTCAAAGTTTTGAGACCCTTTAAATGCTGTTTGGGCTTCTGTAGTTTTGAGGGACAAGGGGATTTCATTCCACTACATTAGAGCCAAGTCTGAAAATCAAATGAATTTACATTTTGGATTCCCTGTGAGAGAGACAAGCAGACAGCCGGAGATGGAGGAGTGTAGCACTGGGGTAGAGGTGCATCCGGTTCTGGAGGTAGTGGGGTGATAACCTTTTGACTGTAATGTAGGCTATAATCAGAGTCTTGAACTTGCTGCAATTACAGGAAGGCCAAGGGCAGAGTCCAAGAGGGTTCGTGGGTGGGGGAATTATGTTGTTATACTTGTGCATTTGGAAGGTTTATTTTTAACCACAAAGTGCCATACTTTCTCAACTTATGCCATATTGTATTTGACTTCTTAGCCTTTTGAAATGCAATAGGAAGTGGAAACAGTTGCTTGTTATTAACGACTGTCTAGCTCGCTCTCATATGAAAAACAGCTTAGTATACGCAGATGCAAATATGTTACCTGGGTTCAGCCGGTGCCCGTTGTGTGGTCTGGGGTTTGAGCCATGCTTGGGGTACCTTGCAATGGACTGACGTCCTGTCCTGGGTGTGTCCCCTCCCCATTTGCCCTTGCGCACTGTGTTGCTGGGTATGGTTCTGGCTTGCCACGACCCCGCTCGGGACGAGTGGGTGTTGACAATGGATGGATGGAAATATGTTACCTTTTAGACTTTGTTGACCAATAAATAAATGTTTTTTCCTCGTCTGCTTTTTGTGTCACAAGATGGCAGCAACAGTCTGTTTTGTTGTGATTTTTTACTTTTATTTATTTATTGCATTCGCATGTTTTTTGGTCTAGTAAGTATAATAGTTCTTCTTACACAAAGAAATAATGTTGTATTATATGGTATGTTTAGAAATAGAATTTGTTTTCTGGATTTTTTTATGAGAAATGTATACATCCGCTTTCTGTACAGGCAGATCACTGCCTACTATTGTTCATTTTCTAGCTCATGGAGTTGTAACTTGTCCTCTTTTCCTGTATGTGTTAACATGTAATCGTTTTTACCTGGCCAAATAGTATCAAAGCAGTTTGCTAAAGCAAAAAAACATAGCTAGAAACACTCGAGGTTTTTCCACTAGTCAGTTTGTGCATATGTTCTTACTTGGGTATAAAGTCAGAGATGTACTTTATAATAGGTCTGCCCTTGGCATTCCTTCTGATGTCAGCATCACCTAACATTTTTGGAATGAGTATGCTGAGCTTCCGCATACTTCTTGTGACAACAGTCTTCAATATTTAGAAGCTCTGTATACTAAGGATTCAGTCACATTGTATGTCAAAAAGTTTTAGAACCCCTAAAATGTAAATGTGAGTTAAATCCTGTGGATGGTCTTTTTGCATTCTTTAAAGATGAGGACAGATTACATATTCTGATTGTTTGGCATCTGTCTGAATAGCTCTGTAACCAAAAAGCATGACCAAACTCCTTAGCAATGTTAGCTCTGACAGTTTCCAGAGACTTCCAAGAGACCCATTGTTCAAATGTAGTTAGGGGCCAGCTGGACATTGCCACGGACTCATCATATATATTCTTATTATATATTGTTGTGTTGGGGAAAAACCATTAAACCTTGGCTTTGGCCTGGAGTCTTTATGAAACATTGTCCTTGGTGGCAGAAAACTACAATATTAATGCCATAAATTGTTGAAAAACTTGTTTGACTACATTAGTATTTTTGAATTTAATACCATCCTCCCAAACAAGTTAGTGGTAAGACTGATCGCAAGTTAATTTGTTTTGCTGCTTGTGTGGAAATAGCGAATGAAACATTGAGGCCTTGGGGAACCTTCTGGAGGGGTTAGCGATAAAACATTTAGCTGATTAACTTTATTTCGCTTCTTGCATTGTCTAGATTAGCTTCTCTGTTTCAGTACTTTCTCAATGCTTAAGATGAACCCAGTGGATACACTGCTGACTTGTTCCACAGATTGATCTTTCTGACAAAAGAGCAGTGGTGTGAGATCAGCTTTAGATGTTTGTGCGACATTGCAAATTCATAATGTAGCCCACAAGAGAGCTGACCTTGACAAATGGCTTAGAATTTTGTGCGGTGGAAAAAGATTCAGCTACACATCTGAATTATTCAGAATCATAAATTCTGTAACTATGCAAAGGCAGTGCTTTAATGCAAATAGTGCTTTTATTCTTTTTTTTTTTCTTATGGAAAAATCAGTCTCTGAACAGTAATTGTGGAACAAAGCCTGGAACAAACTGTGAATACAGGGTTGAGGCTTTGCAGTACACATCTTTCTTGTTTGCTATTACAACTGCTTTCTCGGTAGCATGATGGAAAACAGCACGGCAATAACAAATGCAAGTTAATTTTATATTTAGCAGTTGCCTGGCTGCAGGCCTGCATTTATCAAATCGCCTTGTACGGGCCTTCTCTCACTGTACCTCGTAGTCTTAACACTTGCACTAGCAGCTGCCGGGGACTTGAGACCACAACTGCAGTCACCTGCAAGTATTAGCTTGTTTTTCTCAGCTCTTTAAAACCAATTGTAGGTGATGGGACATAATAAACACCTTTTCACACTATGGACATGCAAGTTTTCTAGCAATACAAATGGGATGACAGTTTGTCCTTTGCCATTTTAGGTTAGGTTATTTCTAAGCCTGTAGGAGTGTTGTTCTCTCTTTCTCATGTTGGTGCCCTTCCCTCCCCAATATGAAGACGACAAAGAGTCAGGAAAGGTACCATAGACAACAGGTTTAATGTTTTTAATACTTACAAACTATAAACCTTGACTGCTGTATTTCATGTAACAAAGCATTTGAAAATCAAAGCATTCATTGATTTCATTTTACACATCAGCCTTAAGAAAGGTTCTAAGTGCATTTTTTAATTTAAAATACTAAAACGAATGTATAAAAGCACTGATTGGCTATAGCCATAAATGCCTGTGTAGGGTATACCTACTTTTTATACTTGTATGTCAAGATTGACCAACATGTTTGTACTGTACATGCTATGAATAGTTTGTAATTTTAAAGTTGTGCTTTTGTACATTTCGCTGTTTTAAAAAACCTCTAAAGAACAAACAATTGATCCAAAGTTTGATACATTTTTCTTGCAAATAAAAAACTTCATACAAACAATCATACAAGCAAATATATAATGAAGATAATTAGCCAAGTTTTTATTTTTGTTATACATATTAAAACCGACCAAGTGAACAACATACAGACTGGATTTTTTTCCTTCACATTCTGCTGAAGTTAAGAGAGAAAGTGTAGATTGGGAGGATGTTTTCTGAGGAACAGCTTGCTTCCGGCAAGACAACTTGAGTGGATCACAGGAGCGCTGCTTCCCTGGTGCCATTAGCTGGAGCTGCACTTCACAAGCAAGACGCACTAGAACTCAACTTTGTTGACTGTGAATGTCGAATTCCTCTGTGTGCGTGACCTCAGTTCAGCTGCTTCGTACCAATAAGCACGACGAAAAAGACGCAAACGTTACATTTAGACTGCTCTTTCTTCCCCCAATTCCGTTACTGAAAGGCGAAGGCAGAGTATGCTGTACAATAAACCATGTGTACATGATACAGGGCTTCAAGGAAACCACTTTGAGGAAGAAAAAAAGCATAACCAACACTTTAAAGTGCCTCTTGAAAACAAGATACCAAGTTAACTTTTATATGTCACTGGGAAGTCCAATCAAAATTCTATTTAGTGATTCTATTTAGATTGTTTCATGAAGAAGTAATTACAACTCTTTCACAGAGAAACTGCATTCAGTCCTGAAATTTGAACAAATTCTCAGTTACCTAAGAAAAATTGCCATCAGGCTTTCAGCGGTCTAGATTAAGCGCTGCCAGTTTATCGTGTGCTGATCATATGGGCTGATCAGGTAGGCTGTGTTGTCTGCTCCAGCCTTTATGGCTGGTTGAGGTCATGGAAGTTGTCTGCAGTCTACGACTGTACATTGTAAGAATACAAGCAATTAGAGCTCTAGAGCTAGTATACAGTGAACTGAAAACGCTGGTATTTAGGGTTTGTATACCATTTTTTAAGTAATGAATTCTTTCTCGAACATCAACTCGATATGCTTGTTAAAAAGCATACTTGGTCTGCCTATTGTAGGCCTATAGACGGCTGCTGGTTTGAGCCAGGTTAAGGCACTCAGGATTTCTCTGTGATTTTGTTTTTTTTTTTTTATTAAATTCAATTTTGACCCGGTGTAAAAACCAAGGCAGGTAATAAGGCAGTTTAGAACAACACTGACGAGTCATTCTGTAACACACCAGAGTCACAGGGAAAAAAAGCACCTCTTAATGTAGGCCTTTCTTGCATACATTAGGGTCTTAAAGTCAGCTAGATAACATTACCAGCTTCAGATGATTAGAAATCCTACTTCTGTAAGTAGCCTGTCGCTCTAATTGGCTCAGTAACGCCCCCAAGATTTTTTTTTTTTTCTTCACTGAACAATCAGTTGAAGTGAACATGCATGTTCGCACCAGAAATGTATTTGGGGGAGAACAAAACAAAAGACTTTGGCACTCTAAAGTTTTTACTGGTTTCCTTTATGCTGGGTGATTTTTTTCCCCCTTCGGTTGCTCTCAGTCCCTTCTCTCATAAAAAGAGCAAGATGAAAAAGAGAGCACCCTTGGAAATAGTGAAAAATGGGATAATAAAAGCTGTCTTAGGTGAGAGACCAGTGGAATCAGGAACACAAGATAGCAAAACCTTCCAGTCCTTCAACAGAGACCATTATGGTCCACTTCCACTTGTATGTGGAAAAAAAAAAAACATAATTTACAAAAAAAAAAAATAAAAAAATATACACAACGATGATACAGCTAACTTCATGTTTTCATGTTCCTGTGGCACTTTTTTTTTACTTTTCCTTCTGATTTAAATATTAGTGTCTGTCGTAATACTAAAGATGATTGATTTAAAAAATAACAATAATAAACCCTGTTTAAAGTCCCCAGTTTCCCTTTCTGCCGTCCGCCCTAAGACACAGGCAGGTGCTGTTTGATGATTTCTCTCGACTGCGGGGGTATCCTGTCCGGGAAGCGCACCTGGAACTCCACTATCAAGTCCCCGCGCTGTGACGGGCTTTTGGGATAGGGCAGGCCCTCCCCTCTCAGTCTCTTGATGGTCCCCGGCTTGATGACGTCATTGCAGGGAAGGGGAATCACTCTGTTGTCGATGGTGGGAATGCTCACTGTGCAGCCACACAGCGCCTGCAGGAGAAGAGCACAGAAACCTGGTCAGTGTGTCAGCTCTCCTCTGCTCACCATCTCACTTTTTTGTCACTGCTGGAAGTTTCCTGCAAGGTGGCACATTATCATCCAGTCAGCATCTGCATGTATAATTGAACAGAAACTTTTGACAACTAAGAGCATAAGGAGTATTCTTTCTAATAGGCCTTCGCAGAAGCTTATCGGCTTCTGCCCGAGATATGAGGCAACTGTGGATGTTATCTCAAGACCTTGAAACCTACAGCTAGATACGCCTCAGTTGGGTAGACATCAGTGATGCCCTCCTCTTATTTGTTTGGCAAAAAGAACAGACACTATTTTCCATTTTTCCATCTTTTCTCTAAAGCTTTCAAACATCTACTTTCTGTTGCAGATATCTGCATATACTGTTCGTTATTCGATTCTCTTACAGCTGGAATGGCTGTTGCAAATGGGAAACGTACATGTAATTCACGCACTATGTCCTGTTATTTGTTTTCAAGGGTTGCTGGAGAATTGAGTGCAACATGGCATGAGATTTAAGGACCTGTTTCCACAAAGAGTCTTAAATAGTTTTTTTTTTTTTTTTTCTTTTTTTTTTCTTGTGATATTTGCTGCATCTGTGTGACGGGCAAGCGCACGTCCTCGTGTCCCCCGGAAAGTGGGTGGGATCTATTGCGTGAAAGTGAGTATGTCTGAATATGTGTGGGAGTGGGAGTGTGTGAATGTGGAGCGCGCTTTGCCTAGATGACTTCGCGGAGGTGGGAGTGAATGCAGAGTGTGTGGGCGAGTGCCTGAGAAGGAGGCTGGGGGGACTATATTTAGACATCGCTCTCACTTCAGAGAGCCGATGAGGTAACTGAAAAATCAGCTGATGCCATAAATTATCCGGGGCTCGTCAGGCGTTCTCTCATGGAGCGGAGGGGGGGGGGTGGCAGGCAGGGTTACAGTGTGGGTGGACAGAGCGCTGGGGAAGGGGTGGGCACCGAAAGGAGAGAGCACAATGTGTTCCAGCCTGGGGACATGGATAATAACTAAGAACCCTCACAATGCACACACAGCAATCTACTTAAAAGAAATCTTTGGAAACGGACACCGAAATATGAACTTTGAAATTTGGCTGTGTCCGCAAAGCATTAATGAGTTCCCATTATGATGGCAGAGACCGTGATTTAAGAGGTTTCTAGGTTTGTAGCAAAATGCATCTGTAAAAACAGTAAAAAAAAAAAAATATCCCCAGACACAGTTACATAGCAGTTGCCACAAGGGGCTCGAGCGTTCGGCACCACTGACATCAGCTCCTTCCAAAAGGGCTGCCTTGGGGGACGAGTGGAAAGAAACAGATGCTTAAAGCTCTCACACGTTGAGGTTCCCAGAGAGGGCTGCAAGTCAGTGCGGAACAAAGGCAAATTAATGCCTTCCATGCGCAAAACAGCACCTCAGCAGGAACGGTTTGTACCAAATGGGAGGACTTTGATTATAGGGCTCTAAAGGGACCAAGAAAAGCTGCTAAGATGATTTGTGCTTTGAAGGAGGTCTCCCAGAATATGTAAAGCCTCTTATGCAATCAGCCCTTGCATAAATAAACACACAAAATAAATAGAACTAACTTGCGGTCGCACGCTGCAAAAGGACAGTCACGTGGAGGCTTTAATAACTGACATCAGCAAGAACGGTCTCATTGGTGCAATATCTTTAGACCTTTAGCGCATGGTTCCCGAGCAAGAGCCACATTTTAATTAAAATAAGGCCCTCGAGTCCGGACCCCTGGTTAGCGAGGGTAGGCGGCCTCGAATGGAGTTAGAAGTCACGTGGAAGCCAATAACTGTGTTCAGTGTCAGATAACATCGGCACCATGCTGACAGCCCATGATTTCCAACAACCAGTAAGCTCACTGCAGGGAAATCAGTCACAGGAGCTGTTTATCGCTAGTGCAAAATAACCACTAAATATCTGCATTTATTATCTGCATTATGTAAAAAGAGACCTCAAAGATAAAGTATCTCCTTCGATACCACGAACTTTACACAATGAGAAGACAATATAAGGTTCAGATTGTATGAAATATCTGTTCTCTTGGCTGATGCCCTTACTCTGAGTAATTGACAAAAATATTTCTTTTATAACATTTAATTAAGCAGCCTTGCTTAGTCATCCCGCTGAATAGTCCATCTGGTTGCCTAATGAAAGATCTGCAGTATACATCAATAGCTGGATATGTTGTGTAATGCATAAGTCAAGTTGTTTTGGATCCAACTATTGGACCTATAGTGCTGCCCACAGTCCCTTCAGGTCTCTTCCTCATCGGCATTAAGGCAGCGTACACCAGTCTTTAGCAATAGTTTGGCATTTATTCACTTCAGCTGTCATGTTTGTGTTCTTATGTTTGAAATTTCGAAAAATGATTTACATTGAGACAAGCACTCCTTGAAATTGCACATCTCCTATCAATAGCTGAGTAAAAAAAAAAACCCATGGCTTGTGAGGTTAGACAAAGTGAATGACTTGACGCCATTCTTAAATTCATCTCTGTTTTTAGGAAATTGAGCCTTGGTATAAAGCAGCTTGCACTGTTACCATGGCGCTAAACACAGACACTTGAACAAATAGCTGCTGTATCTAGCTTTTGGATGGTTGATCCTAATGAGCTGGGCTCCTTTAATTTGTTGAGATTGAAAATTAACAGTCTCACAGTGGAGCTTCAGTGACCATATTCTCTGACTTCAGTGTCGGTGTCCAACGGAAACCGTAGCGATGTTAAAAGCAGCGTCACCTGCAAAGTACTGTGGCCTTGATTGGCTCATATATGTATTGATCTTAAAGTCTTCCCCATTTCAGCTGTTAATTGTTAAAGGATCTCTGCAAAAATGCATATTCTAAGAGCCCTTTCCAGCAGTGGGGGTGCAGTGCCATAGTGTTACATGTCATTATTGTGTCCTCAGCAGCAGTGAACTTGCTGCAGAGAGTTGCTGCAGCCCATGCACATCTCTCAGCCAGGAACGGCACCACTCATCACATTCGGCCAAGACTGCTTTCAATGCCACTTTGTAATCGATGCCCTCTACGAATGCAAACGGATTCCTCCCAGCTTAAACAGAACTGGCAGCTGGCTGGACGAAGGAGGGGGAGAGAGCTATTGTTCTCGAAATTCAGTTTCTACCGATTCGATCATCGCGGCAGCGTCTGCCGTCTCCATGCATCCTCTGCTCATTCCCTCGAAAAATGTACCCGATAATCAAAAAGGTGTTTCCCCCATCCCTCTTTGCTACGAAGCAGCGTCCAAATGAATGCAGTTGCGCAATCGCAGTTCGGCGAAACAGTAAACCCCACCCACAACTCTGCAAGGCGCCATCAACAGATAAACAGTAATCTTTGCGGGGCTGTAATTCCATCTTCGGCAAAGACGCTGATCCACTGCAGCAGTGCCGGCTGAGCGGTTGGGGTCTGGGGCACCGCCTGGGCTGTCTGCACCAGCACTTTCGAGGCGCTGCGGCGCATGCTAATGACGAGATGAGGAGATGCACCAGATCGTGCCTCGCTCGGATGGCGGGGGGGGGGGGATGGTGGTTGGGGTGCTCACGAACGCCCAGTCTCTGAAAGCGAAAAAACCAGGCGCTGCCAAAGCGCACACAGGCTGCAGATTATCTGGCTCCTCCATTTTCTAGCTTTGCCTGATAAGCGGTCTTGTCGATCTCTGGCTAAATTGCTGGCGTGTGACTAGTAAAATTTAAGCATAATAATGCTGATTTGGATCTGACTTTAAAACGTGACAGAACCGGACATCGCGTATACGTACCAGGGTATAATATTGCCTGTGTGCTGGTAGAAGCGGCATGTGGAGCCCCGAGGTGCGCTTCCTTCCTCCGATGCTACTATGCCGGCAGTGCTGTCTGCCTCAAACTGCTAGCGGATTCTTTCCTAGCGAAGGCTTCGCTGCACATTTCACCAGGGTGCGAGATTCACAGGCACTCGCACAAGAAGAAAAATCATTTCCAGTGCCAAAACGGTCCTCGGTCTTGAGCAGGAGGTCACCCGGGAATAGGAACGCTGCCTTTCAGAAAGCCGATCAAGGCAATGGACCCCGACAATGACTATGCAGAGCACATATCGAGTTCGCTCGCTCAAAAGGCAAAAGTGACTACAAGTGACAGCACTGTGGTTTGGACAGCTAGATTCTGCTTAAAATCCAGGAGAAGTGGACATTTTAGTTTCTTCTTCTCCCGGCGCTTCTCTGCTTTGTTCAGTATTGCGGTTTAAGTATTGAACTTTGAATCCAGACACTGTTTGCTGATAAGAAAATCAGACTAATCAGGCCTTGATGGTGTGTGCGGACGTGAGACTGATTATTTCATCCCATTTGCGGACGTCTAATCTCGCACTACCATGCGCACTTATGCACAACTGTGTAAACCATGCTTTCTTGGCCTGGCTCCTAAACTGGCCTCATTATATTTATATCACTGATTAGTCATATTCCTCATTAATTTAGCTATGCTGACCCATCAGAGCTGCTCTGTGGTGCATGTTTCGGTATAACGTGCCTGCTGGATATCACGCACGACGTTACCTTGGTCATCCTTGGATATGTGCGGGTATATTTATTTTTCCCATAGCAATAAAGACACGAAAGGATACAGTGAGAGAGTCATTATTTTTCATAATGAAAAAAGTATTCCTCAGAATTTATGTCCAGCAATCTTTTACCATGATCTAACTAGTATTAAGCTAACATTTTCCTTCAATGGGGGCCTATAAAGATATCCCTTACTTGGCATTTACGAAGTTTGTTTGTTTGAGTAGCGATTTGGGGCATGGGGTAAAAGAGCTGTGTTTTTAATGTGCACCTGTTCCATGCGCTCCCCCCCCCCCCCCCATGCAGCAGTCTCCCAGAGATCTCAGGCTGTCAGCCCCCCGCGTGAAGTACACCCTCTCCTACTCAGTCTGCCTGAATGTTTATGGCAGCTTTTCCCCTGGGTGATACAATGGGACTTTAGTGTGGTGTGACCCAGCCACAGCAGGGGAGCTAACTGAGGAGGACTCTTACTGTTTCAATTAGAGTCTTAATTATAGCATCTGAAATGCCAAAAAGCAGCGCTTCTTAGATGAGCCATAGGGCTCACAGCATAACTTCAGTAGCAGTGGAAGGAATACAGCTGTTAGTTTTTCCACTAGAAGTTCATGGGTAGCTTTTTCCATGTGTCTAACTTTAAATCCATCTTAATAAGAGACTCCCCCATAGTTTCCCTGTAACCCTGTCAAAGGGAAGACCTACCTCTTTAAGACTGATCTTTGCAGTGAATACTATGTTGGAGCCATCCCTCTTGAAGTGGGGGTGTCCCTTGTCTTTGAGGATGAAAGCGATGTCAGCAGGAATGTTCTCTGGTGTTTCATCGCCCTCTTTGGGGAAGGTGATCTTGGTGCCTTCTTTCCAGCCCCTCTTGATGACGATGTTCAGGATCTTGTCCTCTGCGCGCAAAGTCTTCCCGTCGGGGTTGAGACGCCGCCGGGTGATCTTCATGCGCTTCGTGCAGCCGTGGAAGACCTCCTCAAGGGAGACGCGGAGCTCGTGCACCACTGGTGGGTCCTGAACCTTGCGGCGACCATGGATCGGTTCGGCGTGGTGCCGCCGACCTCCCCCGCCGCCGCCATGGTGGAACCCATTGATACCACTGAAACCGAATCGGCTGAAGGCGTTGAATGGGTCATCCTCCCCATCCAGGTCGATGTCCATGTCGTGGTCCCCGAAGCCATTGCTGGAACCCCGGGTGCGCCCCGACCCAAAGAAGATGTCAAAGGGGTTGGAGCCCCCAAAGAAGGAGGCGAAGGTGGCATGAGGATCACCATGGAAGGTGTAGTGGTAAGTGTTTCCCTGTCCTCCAGTCGATCCACCTCCTCCGGCCTTCAGACCTACAAAAACCGAAAGAGAGACAATTTCTAAAGTTACCATATATGCATATATTCATTTTTCACATTGCTAAAAATAATATTCAGCTTGATTAATCATGAAGCAGGAATATTGCTTTCAGTGCAGCTTCTTAAAAAGCTTTCGCCATGCACTTATTTACAGAGTGAAGAATAATTTTGGAAAAGACTAGCTGGACTATAAAAACCCTCTATGCAACATGGCAGAAGCTCCTTTGTTAATGTAGTTTATTTTTAAATACAGCACATGTGTGGCTTTTGACTGCAGACACTCTTAAGATACAAGCATTTTACATTAGACGTATAGCAGAAATGTCAAATGCATTATTGGCAGAATTGTGTTACATAAGCACTGTTATTCATGCATCATGAATTTGGAGAGATCATCTTGTCTTCAGTATGTGAAAGGCCTCCTTTCTAATTATAGCCACTGTCTGTGGACTGCATGTACAATCCAGAAACATCTTAACAGCAGTTAGCTGTCACGCCAAGCACTTTATGAGTGCCTATGATTTAAAAGAAGGCTGTGCTTGAAAACTGGCTGCACGTTGCAAATATTTCATTTTTTGATTTTAAACTGATTTTAAAAGAGAAAGAAATCTTTAAAATTAGAACCTCTGAGAAGCTTGTAATTACTGTGACTCCTGTAACTTTTACAGTACATGCTGAATATACAGTGGTCCTCTCAAGAAATATTGATGATTCCTCTCAACCTATTGTTTCTGAGTATTGAAATTCTTGTGAATTTCTCCCATTTACTTTATTCCCTTTTTTGCAAATCTGTTGCATTTAAAGCAATTTTTCAGATATGTACTGCACTCTGCTGAAAAACCCCGGCAACAGCAAGTTTGCCCACAGCCTCGGTGACTGGAACACCATCAGATCTGTGGAGGAATACAGTAAGTTTTGATTTCAGGAGGCAGCACTGTAAGTTCACACTTCAGCTGAGCTCCGAAAAAGTGGGCTCCCACGAAAACAACCTACTGGGGCGCTATTATTATCCCCTGGGTGGATTTAGTTCTGTCTGTCATCAATTTAAACTCATCAAGAGCACTTCTGCTTCTGTATAGAACATGCAGGCGCCGCCCCCCGCTAAATAGACACCCGAGATATTGCCTTTCATATTTTGAATGTCTTACTTATTTGAACTCCTTATGTATATCTTATGTGTAAAAGCAAAAATGCATTGAGTGAATAAAGCTTCCGATACTGTATCGTGTACATGTTATTCAAGAGTCAGATGTTCAACCATTAGGATATGGGTCATGCTGCTTTGGCTGTTCCTTCCTAGTCCAGCTGCAGCACCCGTTAGCATATGGGGTTTGTGGAGGTGAAACGGTGGAGGGACACAAGGCATCATGACTCACATGTAGAACTCCAAAGGGCTACAAGCTGTGCTGCCCTGTGTATAGCCACATTCCTACTAAAGATAGCATACACTGGCACATGGTATGGCAAATAGTGAATCACACAGCGTAGTCTGGGCTGAAATCACACTACTGCTTCACTTTTATTTTTGGGGTTTTGCAGTGTACAGCTGACTTGTGTTTCTATTTTTAAATGCTATAGTACTCATGGGCATTTCTTCACACTTCAGTAAGTTCACTCTGCAAAGAACTCATTAAGGACAAGTAGATGTTTTGCTCACATTTTTTTGTTTTATTTTTTGCACAATAATTGCTCATAAATATGATTTCCCTAAGGTTTTAAATGTATAATCTTTTTATATATAGTGGGATTTGAGGGTTCTTATTTGTCATATGGCTTCTCAAAGATTTTGCTGTTTCAGAGTGATTACCAAAGGCAAAACATAGAAGCGATTCCAACTAGAGAGGGGCTTACCTTCCTCTCCATACTGGTCATAGATGGTCCTTTTCTTTGGGTCACTCAGCACCTCATAAGCCTCTGCGATCTCCTTGAACTTCTCCTCAGCGTTAGGTTCCTTGTTTTTGTCTGGGTGGAATTTGAGGGCCATCTTCCTGTATGCCTTCTTGATTTCATCCTCGTTGGCCCCAGACTGGATGCCCAGGGTCTTGTAGTAGTCCTTCCCCATGTCTTTGATGGACAGACAGTGCACTTCTGGGACCACCCTTGCTTGCTGGTGGAAAAGGCCATGACACGTTAGCTTTGTGAAAGAGCTTGAGCACATAGAAGAGACCAAAAAAAAAAAAATCGACGCCCATGCAAAGGAGATTTTAAGAGGTCACACTTTGTGAATGACACACATGAAAAATGCATGAAGGATTAATCACAGCTACGGAGTCACTGTGAGGCACTAAGAACGGACACCCCTCAGATCCTCAGCAGTCAGAAAAATTAAGAGCACTTTGGTATGACTGACGACAAATGAAGGTTGATGATGAATGATGAACGACGAAGAGTGAGATTGCATTCATCACAACAGCATAGTCAGTGTGGAGGGTTTCAGACGGAGCTGTGTGCGGTGGCAGTATAAATACAGAAATCCCTTTCAAAAGCCAAGCTGTGCTATGAAAGCCATAAAGCCGCATAACTCTTCAATGTCATCCCACTGAGTGTGTGTGTGTGTGTGTGTGTGCGTGTGCGTGCGCGCGCTCGCTGCCAGCAGACACCCGACACGCTTCTCGCCACCATGCACGTAGACTTCAAGAATGATCATCGTGGAAATTAAAAGACAACCGCTTAGTTTGGGCGCTTATAGTTTTTTTCGTACAAGTATGGCTGAGCGGACAAAAAGTAGACATCCCCAGACAGACATGCAGGATCTGACAGAGGGTGTGATCTACACTGTCCAGTACACAGGTACTCCGGTAAAAGGGCTATAATTACCGGCTTCACACTGAAATGACTAATCCCGCGTGACCATCCGTGGAAAGTGGACTAGTAATAATAAGAAGCACTTTTGCACTACAAGATCACCGCTCCAACACTCCTCAGTCATCCAGAACATAAATGCACACCGCGTTCCAAAATAACGAAGGAGTGGAAGAGGCGAAAAGCAATAATAACGGACAACACGACACGTCCCGTGCGTCCGATAACAGTAACTGGAGCGGCAGCCGCGGAAAAACAGGGTTCAATGAACAAAGAAAAAGAAGAGAGCGGCGTGCGGGCGGCACAACACAGCACACATGATGATGATCATGATGAGGAATGCGGCAAATCCTCGCGTGTGAGAATCACCGCATCTACAATGAATCCGGGTCTCGTCTGCCGAGGAGACACGAAATAAATCCACGAGCCGGCCACATCTGACTCATCTGCACGCATTGCGAGCTCTTTCTTACCTGTCCTCCTGTATCCCACACTAAGAGAGGCAAGTCGCTCCTCTGGGAGAGACGGCAAGCTCTGCTCACTCACTCACTGCGTGCGTGTGTAGGACACTCGACTCGAGATCTCCAAATATGAGAATAATGTGAGATCGCCGGTGACACGAGGCCTGACGTCAGGCGGCTCTCGGGTGTTCAGGAGCCCGGATTACCGGGAACAGTGAAAAGTCGGCGCGTTCGCATTCACCGGCCGCACCTCATTCATAAAGCGCATCATCACCGCACCGGCACCCATGTTACCTGAAACAATGGAATACACTATAATTTCATTGAACGTCGGGAAAAATTCGAGCGATGATGATGAGCAGAAGTTGCACTAACCTGCCCGCGAATCTGTTTTCAAAGCACATTGATTACACAGAAGAAACAACTGTCTTAATTTTTCTCTAATAAATAATATATCTCAAGGTGTAACGGAGTTTGAATTTTTAATTTTACACGAAGGTGGTGTCGCCTGCAGAGAGTCCGTCGCAGTACATGAATCAGATTTAGCGAAGTGTGAGCATCCACGACGGTGTAACAGACACGAGCACAGCGGGACAAGACCAACTAAAAATACTTTCACACAAACGAAGACACACACGATTCAGACATGATGATGATGCTGGAGTCCACTTTGAATGAAATGTCATCCTGCGCAAATCACTTGACAGTTTTCGATGATGACAAACTTCTGAACTGCGATGCAACAGAAATAAATCAATTCAATGCACTGGATTACAAATGGAATTTTAAATGATGTAAAAAAAGAATAATAATAGTTGTGAATAAGAATTTAAATCTTACCCCCATTATCCAGTCGTCATTTCTGTGTATAACACGCACCTTACACTTTAGGTTTTTGTGTTTTAACCCAAACTGAGTCCAAATCAAAACCATGCTGCCAGTGAAGCAAAGCTATATGTGCGCCCGTATTTTTATATAAAAACCTAGGACCTTACCGTGTCCGAGTAGCGGTTTGCAGACTGCCAGACTCCGCGTCTCTTTGTAACCCTATTCCCACAAACTCCGCCCACTCAAACCGGCCCAGGATCCCCGAGAATCCGACGTCTACGTACAGTAGGGAATTACCATGCCAATCGTCACTGCTCCATAGCCATTGGTTCATTCAATAATCAATAACAGACACGTCTCCACCCACTAGCACTGAAGATGCATAGTTTCCGGTATTCTCTCTTCGCTGATTGGCTGCGTGACGTAGATTGCAGCTTGCGATTGGATGTTCTTTTTTTAGCGTTTTTTTTCATTTTGTAGGCGTTTCCTTGGACAAAATTGGCAATTTTGTGGTTAATTTCAGACGTTTTTTTTGTCACCGCTCCGCTGTGATTGGTAAGTGCCCCGTCCACAGTCCCGCCCCTCATGTTGGAGTTACACTTTTCTCCTGTTTGGCAAGCTGCTGCGGCATTCCCTCAGCCATGACTCAGTCAGAGCCGCGGGGAGCGTTCCAGTCTTTACATAGAAAGTAACGATCTGTGACTCTTTTTTCTCAAGTGCCTCCGCAAGAGTTGTCACGATTGGCATGTAGATGTTCTTCAGATTGCCAGGGACACTTTCTCGCCTTTTCATTTCGAAGAGCGCAGCAGCGGTCGATCATATATGATATAATTAATGGTGCAGGAAATTACCTAAATGTTAAAACTTGGATATAATATTGATGGCAAGAGGCAGAAGTGAGATAAGCACGTACTAAACGCAACTTTAAAAAGTGAGCGAAAGTACCTTGAACGTTTATACGGGGAGGGGGGGATTTGCATTTATTCCCTGAAATAAAACTGGGGAGCTCGTGGTTCCGTATGCGGTGGTGTCACGATGATGTCAGTCAAGTGTACAGAGTAGTTTTGAATTCGAGATGAAAAAAAAAACGTGTTCATAAGCATAACACAGAATCATGGAACTATCATCATTAATGATTATAGAGGCACGTCGTATCAATCAATGTCTCGGTACAAAAATGATTTACCGTTAGCTTTGTTCTTAAGTACTGTACTGTGTGTCATGTATATGGTGCCTAGTTTGAAATGAGTATTGATCATTCCGGCCTCCTACCTGGTGGAGAATTCTCATGTTTATTAATGGCTCAGACACTGTGAATTCGCCGGTTATGAAACAGGGCGCCGTGCTGTACAGTGTGTGATTCTGTCTGCAGAGGACATACATGGCGATGCTTCCTGTTCCCGGACGCAGCCAATAGGGAGGCGCGGATTCTCCGCGGCACGAGGAAACGGGAGACAAATTTGGTTTCGTGCTCGTTGGAAGCGTCACAGAAATCACCGCGGCTCTTCGCTACCAAATATGAAAAAAGCGAGAAGGGAATTGAGGGATGCGCGCATTATTATACAACAGCACGAAAGCCCTGTGCACATTGCTAAAATGACTGCAGTGTGTGCTGTATTTTTGTGAAAGGAAACGTTCGGAGACAATAGTCTAGAATGTTTCTATAACGGCGAATAAATGAAATCATATTTGTGAATGAGATTTTAAGTAGTTCATTTCTGCTTAATATTTTAAGTGTGCCACTCTCAATACTTATGATGGTTAGAGATTTTTATGAATATCTATATCACAGGAGTTTTGCTCAGCTTTTAATGACTCTATTTCCTATTGTTGAGTACCTTTTTATTAATTTTCCTGTTAATATCGTAGTGGTTCTCTCACGGAAAAGGGTGGTATGCCCCCTCCAGGTAAGGGGAGAGTTTTTGCCCCAGGTGGAGGAGCTCAAGTATCTTGGGGTCTTGTTTACGAGTGAGGGACGAAGGGAGCGTGAGATCGGCCGCAGACTCACAAGCTCTCCATTTACCGGTCGATCTACGTCCCTACCCTCACCTACGGTCATCAACTCTGGGTGATGACCGAAAGAATAAGATTGCGGATACAAGGGGCCGAAATGAGTTTTCTCCGCAGGGTGCTGGAACTCACTCGCCGTGACAGGGTGAGGAGTTCGGCCATCTGGGAGGAACTCAGAGTAGAGCCTCTACTCCTTCGCATTGCGAGGAGCCAGTTGAGGTGGTTCGGGCATCTGATGAGGATGCCCCCTGGGCGCCTCCCTTTGGAGGTATACCGGGCACGGCCAACTGGGACTAGGCCCCGAGGTCGGACCGGGACCCGCTGGAGGGATTATATCTCACAGTTGGCCTGGGAACAGCTGGGGATCCCCTAGGTTGAGCTGGAGGAAGTTGCGGGGGACAGGGGCGGCTGGGCCTCTCTGCTCTCCTTGCTGCCACCGCGACCCTTTTAGGACAAGCGGGACAGAAGATGGATGGATGGATATCGTAGTGATGCAGGGGTGTCTGAGGGTGTAGTTAATTTTATGCTCAAGTTCAAAGTGGAGTCATTACCTGTTTGCCAAAACCAAAACATTTATTAGACCTCATGCTAAATCAGTCGCTGTGAGAATACAGTATTCTACAGAATTCCCCCTGTTATTCCCCAGCTGATATCTGTGCAGTACTGTGAGACAGGCGGTGATGCTCTTCTTAGTTTCACTGATTGATCTGTGTTTGTGAAGTATAAAGCTATCCTGGAACAGCAGTTGCTGACTGTCATTTGTGTGTATTATATGCAGTATGTTGTGTCTGTGCGTGTGCATTGTGTTCATTATAAAGATATTAGTCTATACAAAGTGATATTTTTGTAGTTGATCTATTGCACCTTGCCGCAGTAGGCATGCAAGTCATCTGGGGTAAGAGCAACAGTCAGATGAATAAAATACCATAAAAAGTGTCATTTGATGAATAAGGAAACATTTCCATCCCACAGTATGAAATCACTGTGGCACCAGCATCAAGTGCATTATGAGCTGTGAGTGGAAATTAAATGCTTGTGCTGGGGCGTTTGGACTTGGTTGCTTTTTGTGTTTTCCATTTAAGCAGACCTTCATTTCCATGACGGCCAGAATCATCTGAATATTCTATTCGGAGATATTTGTAAGTCATGTATTTTATTGCGATGTGTAGCTAGGTCTTAGCTGAGCATGGTGAACTGCAGCAAACAATTAACAATATGCCAACTTTAAATGCACAACATTGGAGCTATGAAGCAGCGCCTTTACCCACTATATAATTGTACCACCCTGAAAATGTTGTAAAATGAAATGCTAATTTTTCACTTTAGTTTATTGATATGCAAGTACATAATAATATTTATAAAATAATAATACAAATATTGACATTATGTCTTCCATCACCACATCCCGCTATTGGCATCAGCTCTTGAAAAAACACTATCAGTCAATGTTAATTATACACCTCTTTCTGAGAAGAGAGATAAGCAGGAGGTACAGGGCACAGGGAGGCTAAATCACTTAGCTTAATAAGAAGCTACAGGATGAAAATGAGACCTAGCGCTTTATTTCACGTTACATAATCTCCATTATTTATACTAATCAAATCTACATTATTTATACATTCTTACATAGCTTTAGAAAATAACATGACATATAACTGGGCAAGAGCACATTCTGCACAGGATGAAGTGGCTTGTGTTTGATTAATAACTGCATCTGTATGTATAATTACCTCATTAAAAATCTTTATGCAACACTACTCTCATGAATGTATGATCACCTGCCGGACAAATAGTACACATTGTCAGTATAAAAGATTCAAAGTACACCAATCAGCCACAACATGAAAACCACTGACATGTGAAGTGAATAACATTGATCATCTTGTTACAATGGCAACTGTCAAGGGGCGGGATATATTAGACAGCAAGTGAACAATCAGTTCTTGAATTTGATGTGTTGGAAAGAGGAAAAATGGGCAAGTATAAGGATGTGCGCAAATTTGACAAGGGCCAAATTCTGATGGCTAGATGACTGGGTTAGAGCATCTCCAAAATGACAGGTCTTGTGGGGTGTTCCCGGTATACAATGGTTAGTACCTACCAAAAGTGGTCCAAGGAAGGACAACCGGTGAACCGGCAACAGGATCACGGGTGCCCAAGGCGCACTGATGCATGTGAGGAATGAAGGCTGGCCTGTCTGGTCTGATCCCACAAAAGAGCTATTGGAGCACAAATTGCTGAAAACCTTAATGCTGACCATGATAGAAAGGTTTCAGAACACACAGTGCATCACGGCTTGCTGCGTATGAGGCTGCATATCCGCAGACCAGTCAGAGCTGGCCCCTATCCACTGCCGAAAGTGCCTAGAATGGGCATGTGACCCCATTATGGATGTACCTGAGCTGGATAAGTAGATTTAGAAAATGTATGGATGGTTGAAACTTTGAAACAGAGACCCCAAGGTCACCTAAACTACTGCTTAAGCATAACATCACTGTCAATGTCTTTTCAGGAGTTCCCCAACCATCCTTTTAGGATTCATACAAAGTCAATGTGAAAATTACTTTGGAAGCATAGAAGCCAGTTTTCGTTAGAGTCGAGATCTTTATCCCCGTATTTCATTTTTCATGTTATGATCACCGGAGTAACTTCAGTCTTCCAAAAACATCATTCAGGTGTGGAGGGGAATGGCTCAATAATTTTTGCGTGCACATTATTGTTAATGCTTTGCAAATACATTCTTTGAAGTATTAAGCTTGTCAAAATCGTATATGTCAATGATTTTACGCAGTGTTGTCAGAGACCTTGTTCTTCCCAATAAACTGGCTGCTTTTGGAAAACAGCAAGCTCTGCCCTTGCGTATGCTAACATGACTTTAGTTTTTACTAGTCAGTTTACTAGTCCTTCAACACATTAGTGCCATCAAAGTCCTAATTTTGGTGCAGGGTAATTAGCATAAGCAGTGTTAGAAAGACACATGCTGTACCAGCGGACGCATTGAGTACGCATCCAAAAGCTGCACTTGGTACATTTAAAAACGGTAACGGCCCTCCGGTGGTTGTGATGTAATATTGTCATGTCGATGCCATGGAGCGTTGGATATTGATTAGCAAAGCAGAGCAAAGAGAAATAAATGTACCGGTAGAGTTTCAGGGAGGGGGAGATAAGTGTTACGTGCAAGATTAGGGCTGCTGTCTGGAAGCCCGGCAGCTGCAATATGAGAAGACGCTGCCCCTGTTACAGAATAACAACCCTCTGTTTCATCCACCCCCATCCGCCCACCACTTCCTCCTCACTCCATAGGAAAGCATCTCCTTCAGTTCCCATTCTCAGCTCCTCAAAGTTCTCTGGGCTCCTCCTGACATCTCCCCCAGTCCCCGCTCAGCCGTGTCCAACGCTGCACGGCTAGCCAGGGCACGCTGTCTGCACCTGGTTCTCGGTTCCATGCGATCCCTGCCGAGTGTCTTCGGAAAACCTCCGTATTCCAGTATATTGAAAGGCAATCAAGGATGCATCTTATGTAACTGGCAGACACCCCTCTTAAGCCTATTAGTTGGTTGCTCTGTACATGCTGCACATTTCAAATGAGGTATTTTTATGCTATGACTAAAGTACATAATTTTCTTGCAGGGTGCATATTTTTGTTGGGTACATTTTGTGTTTCTTAAATCTTTCAATGAGAAGCTTAGATCTTCTAAAAGTGTCTTCAAGGGAGGGGCTTCCACTTGCATTAAAAGATTTTATAAGTTTTTTGTTTCTTATGATAGTGTGTTGTACAGTAGATGGATGTCGTGGTGCTGAGATCCTCTTCTTGTGTTTTTTTTAAGTAACTGAATATGGAAAAGTATGAGGAATCGATAGGCTTAACTATTTCTCAACTGTTCACTGCTGCAGACAAAAGGACCAAAGTTAGCAACAGCTTTCCTTTCATATTTAATTTTAGAATTAATTGGAATTATTTCTAAAAATATTCCATGCATTCACACATAAAATTGCAGAGGCAAATTAGTCACTAATCGTATTCTTTTTATTTCTGTTCGTGAGAGACCAACTGCTTTATAATATTTAGACCCTATTATTTATTGCTCAGGTTTCCACAGGAACGCACTTAAGGTGCGCTAAAGTCAAGCACACAAAGGAAATTACAAGAATTAGGCCAACCGTGTCTGATATCACCAGGAAAAATGATTTTCTTTTGTTAAATGCTTACATTAAAACGGTGTATTGAAGCGAACTGGATCACGACAAATCCAAAGCACACACTTCAATGAAACTTGAAACTTGAAATAAAGTCTAGTTTTTCATTTTCCAAAGCTTCTTTCAGGATGAGCTACAAAGACATCACTGTTCTGAGTGGAAGATCCAGCATGTCATGAGTCTGTGCTCCTCTGTGCTTCCTTGCTTGTATATTACTTGGGCATATTGTCTATAAACATTGAGTGTTTTTTTTTTTAGTAAACTGTAAAGATTATTTATGGTCGGAACACACACACACTTTCTGAACCGCTTGTCCCATATGGGGTCGCGGGGAACCGGAGCCTAACCCGGCAACTCAGGGCGTAAGGCTGGAGGGGGAGGGGACACACCCAGGACAGGACACCAGTCCGCCATAAGGCACCCCAAGCAGGACTCGAACCCCAGACCCACCGGAGAGCAGGACCCAGTCCAACCCACTGCACCACCACGCCCCTGGTCAGAACATAATTTTGTAATAGTTTAAATATGCAAAAAATGTGTTGCAAAGACAATGCAGGGCTGCCGTGGTCTAGAGACTGTCCTAAAATCATAGGGCACGAAGGCAGGATACGGCCAGAATAGAGAGCCAGTCCATTGCGGGAATCACACACATGATCATTCACTGACACATACGCACGCTATGGGCAATTTGAAGTCACCACTTCAGTTGAAATGCATCTTTCTGGACTGTGGGAGGAAACCCACGTGAACATGCAAACAGACTGAGCTGGATTCAAACCCACATATGAACCTATGCTATGAGTCACATACTGTATAACCTAACAGTGGTTCTGATTTACCAAAATATTGTGGGTAGTGAAGCCATGACAAGAGGCGGGGCTGAACTTGACAGACAGCTCCCTTTGGCGCGACCCCTCCCTGCCATAGTGGTGACAACCAGCTGCTGACAAATGAGGACCCGTCAACAGGAACATTTAAACAGCTGGTCGGAGACTGTGGGAGACTTGGGAAGAGCAGAAAGAAAACCGAGTCCTCTGGGGAGCACTTCTGGGTTACGGTTTGGTTTTTGTTCTTTATGTTTTACAAATATGTACAAGTTTATATTTATTACTTTACCATGATTTACAGAGTTTATTGCCACTTTGTAATTTTAATTGCAGGAAGACCAGAAGAGACCTTTAAATAGCACTTTTCTTATATTTACATTTATTTATTTAGCTGAAGGAGGGGGTGCGGTGGAGCAGTGGGTTGGGCCACAGTCCTGCTCTCCAGTGGGTCTGGGGTTCGAGTCCCGCTTGGGGTGCCTTGCGACGGACTGGCGTCCCGTCCTGGATGTGTCCCCTCCCCCTCTGGCCTTATGCCCTGTGTTACCGCGTAGGCTCCGGTTCCCCGCGACCCCGTATGGGACAAGCGGTTCTGAAAATGTGTGTGTACTTAGCTGAAGCTTTCTCCAAAACAATGTTAAGGTTACAATTATTTATACAGCTGGGAAATTTTACTGGAGCAATTTAGGGTAAGTATCTTGCTCAAAGGTAGTACAGCAGGAGGTAGGGATCAAACCAACAACCTTTATATCTAAAGGCAGCAACACCAACCCCTGCGCTACCAGCTAGAATATTGTATGAAGCACTGCAGTTGTAATTTAGTCGAATGTGATGTTCTGTAATATCTTATTTGCTGACAGACATTGGTATTCATAGTGAGTCAAGTGAATGCTGCACAAAGTAGTGGAGTTCCTCAGGGATATCCATCTGTTAGACTTGAGTATTGGACTAGCGATGCCTACTGTCACTCCCCCCCGAAGGAATAATGTGCAAACTTTAAACCATCTGTAAAAATAGTGTTTGCATGTGGCTGACAGAGCCATTTTACAGTTGTTGGAGGACTGTTGGTACATACAGCTGGTGCTGCGCACAAGTGCTGTGACTCTGGGAAAGGTGTCCGTGACCATCTTCTCTCCGGTGCAAGTGACGTTGTTGGGAGTAGGTATGCTGTTAATGAAGTTGCCGATCATCTTCGACAGGGACCCTTCCTGCGATCACTCCTGCACTTGGTTTGCTGTCTGCAGCCAACTTGCCACCTGCAGACATCATCTCCGCCGCACCCCGTAATCATCGATTGTTCAGCGAAAACAGGAAGACCACGCTGGGAGAAAGCTGGGGAAAACACTTCCGTTCAGCAGTGCCGAGGGCTAGAACTGCAGGTTAAGTCTTGCTGAGTAGAAAAAAAGCGAGTTAAAGCATAACATACATTACCTTTAGCAACGATGCTCATCTGTGGGGTGCAGTTTACTCTTAGAGAAAAATGCAGCAATATCTTGGATTAGTGTTAATGCAGCTCTGTCTTTAATAGAATATGATGAAGCTTTCCCAGGGAAAGTGTGTGACATCCTGCTGCTACCCCCACACTTTGCTTAGAGCATCCTGCCACTAATCAGATCCACACCATCGCCACTCCTGTCAGTAAGTGCCAGTGGGCATTAGAAGTGTGGACCGTGAGTGCAGGGCAGCAGGGGGATGGCAGCACCGGGTCCAGTCCACGCTCCACATCCCTCCATCACCTCCTCACGATCCTGCGGCCCCGGGGGGGAGGCATTGTGCTGTCAGCTCGTGCTGGGCGGGCTGGATCAGAAGCGAACTGAATCACTAATCTGCTGCCGGAGTGAAGACAGAGGAGGATCACGTAGTGCCGCGGACAAGATGTACCAAGAGGGGTTGGAGGAGGCGGAGGCTGCCGGCGCAGCCTCCCATCAGCTGGGTGCCTGTGAGTGACTCACGCCCTCAGACGAAGGCGGCGGGGAGGTGTGAATGAATGGAATGATTCTTGCTGTGTTCCCTCTCAGACGGAGGCTGCTTCTCCGGTAGAGGAGGCAGTTAGAGCAGAGCACAGCATAGGTCACGGAACCCACGGACAGCCCTTAACCACACAGCCATCCCTGAAGGTGGGGTGGGGTGGGGTGGGGGGGCATTATACTGTAAAACATCAAACTTTTACAGCTTTCTTTCTCTTCTTACCGGTCAACAAGTAGCATGAATCCATCAAAGAAGTTTAACTAAACAGTCAAAATGAGAAATCCTCAAGGGGGCACTGGGGTGTGAAAACCATCTAGTAGGATAGCTGTGTTATGTATGTATATTAGTGTGTTGTTTGTTTTTCGTCCCTCATTCGGTTTCTCTGTAACTTATGAGAGCGCTCCATGTTGTCTTCAGGATTTGGTGCTACATAGTAACAAATTCTGCTGTAGGGCCTATTGTATTGTGCAGTCAGATACATTAAATGTGAAGAGGACATAAAATATTTTCAAATAGACACGCATATACAACGGTGCTCCCATAACATTATGATGGAGCTGAAAAATTCTTATCGACTAGTGACGTCCTTGACTAGTCGTCGTAACATAGTAACGTCATAGCGCAACGTGTTACTCGAGTGTTTGTGCCGGTGCTGGTATAAACAAACCTATCGCACTGCCAGTCGTATAAAAATATAGTACATACAATGATGTACAGTACATAATACTTGAAAATGATAACAAACACCTATGTTATTGGTTTATTTATTTACTATACAAGCAGTCCCCGGATTACGAACGAGTTCCGTGTCCTCAGTCTGTCTTTAAGTCAGATTTTGACGTAAGTTGGAACAGTTAGGTGGGTATCTAATGTCAGTTTGTCAAATGTTTGTCATATATTGTGTACCTTTCTGTGCATAAAAACATTAAAGAATAATAATAATAATAAGAAGAAGAATACAATGTAATGATAACTAATAATAAGAATGTTACTACAGTATTTATAATAAAGAAAGACATAATAATAAATGTTACTACTGTGATGATGAACAAAGGACACAGGACCCAAGTACACACACACACACACACACACACACACACACACTCGTGTTGGCTGAAGCTGCTTGTCCTGAATGGGGTTGCAGTGAGCCGGAGCCAAACCCCGCAACACAGGGCGCAAGGCTGGAGGGGGCGGGGACACACCCAGGATGGCACCCCAAGTGGGGCTCAAACCCCAGACCAACCAAACCCGCTGCGCCACCGCACCCTTGACGGCCCCAAGTGCAGGATCATTTATTCTGAATCAAAGGACTAGATGTGATCTTGTGGTCGGGGAAAGCGAATGGTGGTCAATCGGCGAGCTGAACAGAGGATTTAAAATCGTGGTCAAGGGACAAAGAGGGCGGTCGTTATCAAAGAGACATGGAACGGGACTGGGGAATGATGAGGGGCAGGAGTTGAAGAGCAGAGCAAGGTAGGTTTGAGAACACGGGGGTTGGGGGGATGATGTCCGAAGTGAGATTCCGCAAATGGAAAGAAGTGTCTTTTGTAGCCCAATGAGAGAGAGAGGGACAGCGTGTGTGTGCACGTGTAAAACATTAAAGAAAGTTTAGTGTTTGCTTTTAGTTTCAGTCGTGATTGTTTCCCTTTTCTTGGATACATCACCATCACTTGCATCGCATTTACTCTCTGGTGCCATGGTTAGGGGGGTAAAAACAAAAACATTAAAGCCAAATACAGTAACACACGAGACACTGTTAACAGAAAAAGAAGGAACTCTGTCCTACCTCGCGCTCACATGCCCCGCCCACAAGCCGGCAAACCGCTGTAGATGCGTAATGTTTCGATGCCCTTCCCAAAGTAGCGCCCGTTTGTTATTACGAATCATTGCATGTAACTTGAATTTTGAGAAAAACAGGCTTAATTTTTCAATTTTTTTTTGATTGTTACTTAACGGTGACAAAAAAATTTACTTCCGGTCAGTAAGGGGGTGGTTCGTAACTACGGGTTGTACGTAAGTCGGACGTTCGTAACCCGGGGACTGCCTGTATTGTGCTTTTTATCGTTATTTTAGAGTATACGCTTTGTACTTATAAAAAAAGTTTACTGCAAAACAGTAGGCTTATGACGTGTTATGCTGAGCAGCGTCATAAATCTCGTGTTTACCGCGTCGCTTGACTGCATCGAGGCTGTACAATCATGTAGGTTTGTATAAGTACACTCCATGATGTTCGCACAACGACGAAATCGCCTAACGACAGATTTCTCAGAACGTATCCCCTTCGTTAAGTGACGCATCTCTGTAAATGCTAAGGGTTTCTTGGCACAACAAAAAACGTTGTAATAAAGTGCTCTGGAGCATTGAACTGGATTTGGTGTTTTTGGAGCCTTCAAACAAATAATGACTAATCAGTCACTCAGTCACTTAATTATTCTGGAGGGTTTTGAACCATTAATTAACTAAAAATAAAAAAAAAAACCAAAGAACAACTCAGATAAGTGTAACCAAACAGAAGTTCAGCTGATTCATAGTTACACAGTCGGTCCTTAGGACCTGAAATGCCGCAAGGTACTTGAAACTAAGGCTGTGCGTACGCAAGTTTTTACTCCTACCTCCTTAATTAATGCCAAAGCATTCCGGTTTAAAAAAGGATGCGTCACATTTCAAGACTGCCATGTGTTCAGGAAATACTGCATTAGTATAAATGGTCAAAGATAACAAAATAGTAACTGTACCAATAATTAAGCTTCGGAGATGCGCTGGCACGAACACCCGCATACCTTGGACCTGCCAAGAATTTCATTTGATACCCTGTTTTTAAAACACAAACCAAAACCCGCTTTTTAGAGCACCTGATGTTTGAGTCCTGCTGTCTGCGATAAAAATAGACGTTAATTAGCTCTGACATCAGTTCACGGTGTGGGCGGGACAGCAAAATAAATGGGCCGGGACATCAGAATTTTTCATGACACGAGTTGTGCGTCTAGGTAAATGCCACCGAAGCAAATCCGGCAGAGACGTCCCTGTTTTGTTTTTGTATCTCTCGCAGAAAATCTGCGTTGTCTTGGAAGTAAATGTCACAGACACGCAGGCTAATTCTTTCGGTGAGCATTTCCAAAACTGCAGGTAGGAGTGATGCTCCCCTATTATTTATTTCTCATTCAGCGCATTATTTATACCAGACGATGCTGTTCTGCCTTGTCGAGACTTTCCTTCAGGCACAGAGACCGTGACCTGAATTTGCATCCTCCTCCTTCTCCGCTTCACTCTTTCCAGCACAATCACATTGACTGACGCCCCAGTGGCGAGGGAGGTTTGGAGGTGGAGGAAACATCGCACGGTGTCGCGGCGGATCTCCTCGCTCCTCGAGGGCCCCCGCCGCCGCTGCCCCACCCCCTCGCATGGCTGGCAGCGTGAGGCGGCGCACGCGGCCGGCTGCGTTCGCGCCGTGGGAACAGAATGGGGAGCGTGAGGAGGAGAGGGTGAGGCACAGCAGCAGGGAGAGATCTGTGGTGAGCCCTGCAGAGCCTGTGCTCTGTGTGCTGGGGATGTGACCACAATACCAATGGAGATGAACAGCTAACCTGTGGGCCTGCTCATATTCCTTCTCTGCCTCCTCACGCACTGTGTGCCTTAACGCAGTGAGCTGACATAGTATGCCCTCCAGGCTAACTAGAGTAAAAAAAGGAGATCCTTGTGATAATTATTAATACTACACATGGCTCACATTTAGAAGAGCGTATTTAATGAGACACGTGCTGTACGAGTTTATGCAAAATAACACGTAACGTACGAGAGCAAGCCAAGAAATGCACGCAACATTTTTTTAGAAAAAAGCTGAAACATTATTGTGGATGCTGTTTGACTTACCTTCGTATGATGAAGTCGTGAATGACAATCTGGGAAAAAAAGTAAATAGTAATAGTGTCCAGAATAGCAGAGAATAACTACTCTTGACTTTTTTTTTTTAGTATTATAGGCAACAGCCTGAAAGCAAAATCTGTTATGTAAGCCACTTCCTCCAAACAGCCATATACAATTTCAGGAAAATTGTGCTATATTTGGCCCTTGGTACAGTGAAGAGCTGGCCTCAGGCATGGGCTAAAATGCCACTTTAAATGACAAGAGTGGGATAAAATGAGCGGGGGGGGGGGACTCAAAATGCCCAGGTTCTTATTTTTTTGCAGCGAGACCTCCATATTACATTTTGCTTCTCATTCTTGAACATTCTGCTATAGTGCTTATTGACAAAGCTGTGTGATGCCTAATAATACTTTTTACGACATGCTAAATGTTTTCAGAATGGTGAGCATATAGTACATTGCATTATATAACAAATAAATGATTTGCAAGTGATTACACAGCAGTAGGTAGATAGCAGCAATACTTAAAATATGAAGGTATCCGCACGATGCAAAACTCCGAGTGAAAAACCAGCAAGACTGAAAAATTACCTTGTATTGTAAATGGAGATACAGATTGCATGTTTTCAGCCAACCAAAACTAAATGCACAGCTATTATGAGGGGTGTCAGACAGAAGTTGATGACATGACTATAGAAAGATATTTATTGCTGTTTGTGAAAAGAGACCGAGAACAACTGCGGTATATCGCCCCACAAAAAACGGAGGATATGTTTAAAAATGGGCGAGCTGCACCGAGAACAGAAATAGCTGAGACAGCCTTTAAGCTAGAGAACATCTCGAGCCCAAGTCACAACCTGGAGCGTCAAACAACTCGCTAAATGACATGCCGAAACCTCCCGGCGTGGATCTGCTGCATTCCGGCTATAAATATCCAGGCAGGCTGCCAGTGTGCCAAGGTACTCAATACGTTTTAAATGTACATTCATGCAGGCCTAACATTTCCAAACTAGAGAGCTTGTTTCCGCACAGTTTGCCAACAAAACGTTATAGACCAAGCGGTAGAACATATTCGGAACGAGCGCATCGAAGCCGGAGCGTTAGCCACCAGGCTTTTACGTTGACGTTGACATGTACTCATTTCGTAGGCACTTTTTTCCAAAGCGACGTTCAACTCGGACCTTTTTTTTGTCTTGAACACGATGGCTGAGTTGGCAGTACACACTGTAAATACAGCCATGGCAAATTATAAGCCATTAATGCTTCCCGGGATCTGGGTTAGAGTTACGTAAGATGCATGCTACTCAAAACTGTGAAACGGTTTTTAAAATCCATTATACTGAGAATGGAGACCCATCTGTCAAGGAAATGAAATCCGGTCTGCGAGGCCGAAGCCGACAGATTTTTTCGTTTAATTAGTGGAGCAATGTGGATAGGGCGTAATGTACGTACCTCATCATCAATTACTGGAGAACGCCACATTGCTAACATCACTTATGAAGCTATTTAGAATTAGTGCACTAACAGCGCTGCACAAGTGCGACAGAGTGGGCGTACAGCCATGAGGTTCCTGTTTTTACAGGAAACTTCTTTCTCACTCATTCATTCCCGAACGGATAAGTTAACAGGCGCAGACACTAGGCTGGCTACATTTTTCACGTAACACACGAACCCTTACAGCTCATAGTAACACTCGTCATCCCTGCCGCTCTCCATATAATATATAACACTCGTGTTGTAGTTGTGTGTTGCACTGCTACTGTATCAGTACTGTTAACCCTCAGGCCTGGGAAAAAGACCGAGTGAAGGTGTCCCCGGTGCACATGCTCAGTTAGAGTGATGGACTACTGATAGATTTCAACTGTGATTGTGATTGCAGTGTATGGACTACATTTATAAATACTGAATACGATATATCCTGTGATGGACTGGCATCCCATCCTGGGTGTACTTCCAAGAGTTACTGCCCGGTGATTCCGGGATAGATTTTTTGACCTCTGCGACCCTGACCAGGACAAGCGGTTAGTGAAAACGAAAAGATGAATGAATGAATATGATATTGCTTTCTTTAGCCACTAATTAATTTGGTTCATTTGGAATAAATGTGTATGATACGTGAGGTGGGAAGAGGGGTGCGGTGGTGCATCAGGTTTCTCTGGGTCCTGCTCTCTGGTGTGTCTGGGGTTCAAGTCCCACTTGGGGTGCCTTGCGACGGACTGGCATGCCGTCCTGGGTGTGTCCCCTCCCACTCTAGCCTTGCGCCCTGTGTTGCCAAGTTAGGCTCCAGCTCCCCGCGACCCTGCTTGGGACAAGCGGTTTCAGACAATGTGTGTGTGTGTGTGTGTGTGTGTGTGTGTGTGTGTGTGTGTGGTGGTGCAGCGGCACAGCAGGTTTGACCAGGTACTGCTGTCCGGGGGGTCTGGGGTTTGAGTCCTGCTTTGGGTGCCTTGCAATGGACTGGTGTCACGTCTTGGGTGTGTCCACTCCCCCTCCAGCTTTGTGCCCTGTGTTGTCGGGTTAGGCTCTGGTTCGCCGCAACCCTGCTTGGGTCAAGCAGCTTCAGCCAGTGCGTGTATGATAGGTGCATGCCAAAATGTAAACTATGTGTGATATATGTTTCTGGTAAAAGAATTTCAGTAACAAAACAAATGATGTTGTTAAAAAAGGGAAAAATACTTTCAAGATTGAAGTGGCTGCAAGTTGCCACTTGGCAAAGGAGACCCCAGGAAGAGAAAGGGCTGAAATCTACACATATTTGCAGGACATGATTAAGGATGAACCAGACATAGCAAAAGTTTCCATTGAGCTGAATGAAATTACTGTCGATGCAAATGTTACCTTGCTCACATACGTGAAAATAGCTAAATAAGGAAGTTAATACCGCTGCCGTCCAGTGACGGGGTCATCCGACTGGTAAGGTACACTAGAGGAGAACTGTGCTGTGTTTCAATAAGGAACCAAATACTGCTGCTGTCCAGTGACAAGGTGGAGTGGACATGATATATAAGGAACTGATAATGCCACGTTAGACAGTGGTGTGGAGAGGGGTGTGAGTGTGAGCGGATTGTTGGGGAACGATGAGGACACGGGAAGATCTGCTTCAAGATTGCTGTAAGTTTTGAATGGAGTGCATTCAGTTTTTGCCTTGTGATCATTGTCTGTCAAGACCACTCTTTTGGGAAAGCCCTAAGATCACTTAGGGGGCCTAAGTGAATTTGACTTGTGACTGGGTCTTAACTGAGGATGCAGTGGGGAAAACCCTAGTATGGCTGATGAGGTCATCCTTTAGTCAGTGCCCAAAAGTAGTTATTGTGTGAGAGGCAGGGCTTACCTTTCTGGTGTTTTACTGTGCAACGGTTTTCCAAAACTGAAAGTCAAAGGGATAACTAGGGCCAAGTCCGCAGCTGGTAAGCAAGTGGATTAACAATGCAATATACAGGTGGCGCAGTGGGTTGGACTGGGTCCTGCCCTCTGGTGGGTCTGGGGTTCGAGTCCTGCTTGGGGTGCTTTGCGGCGGACTGGCGTCCCGTCCTGGGTGTGTCCCCTCCTCCTCCGGCCTTACGCCCTGTGTTGCCGGGTAGGCTCCGGTTCCCCGTGACCCCCTATGGGACAAGCGGTTCAGAAAATGTGTGTATACAGGAAATTTTAAGAATGTCGGACAAGTTTATTCAAACCAAATTTGCCCAAGCTTGTATTTGAGCTGCGTGGGCAGCTCCAGGAACAGTTTACTCTGTGAAGGTAGCAGTTTTCAAGCAAGAGGTGTTCCGCAGAGTACAGGGCAGAACTGGTCATCTTAAAAGTATTAAGGAAAATGGGCATAAATTTAAAAATAATCCTCATAATTGCTGCTCTTGTTAGAATATTGCTCCAAAATAATAACTGGTATCTTAGGGGCTTTCAACTTTGTTCGTAATTGCCAAAGCACTGATTTGAGTGGTTTTGCATGCATAATTATGCTTATATTGCTGCTTATTTGATTTTCTGCATCGTATAAACCTATGCTCCTGGGTATAGAGAAAAAGTTCATTAAGAAGAAGAATGAACTCTTTGTAGTTTATTATCCTTTGAAGGGATTTTTAAATTCCAGCCTCATCCAGTTTATATTTATGAACAATTTTCACAGGGAATAAACATAGCTGGACTGTTAAATTTACCAACTTTTTGCCCCTGTAAATGTTCTCTTGTTTACCACAGCTAACCTGTCCACTGAAAGTTTCTGATCGGAGAAAATATGGCGGTAAATACAATGATATGGTGTCAGACCTCACCTGTCATTGTTTAAGCATTGCGGTACCGCTCTGATAAAAGGTTCCTGATGTTTCAACTTCAACTTCATGAAGTTGTCTATGCAGTGCTGCAAAGAAAATAACAGATAGTGTATACACACTCACACACACACACACACACACACGCACACACATTGGCTGAAACCGCTTGTCCCAAGCAGGGTCGCGGCGAACCGGAGCCTAACCGGGCAACACGGGGCGCAAGGCTGGAGGGGGAGGGGACGCACCCAGAGTGGGACATTCACATCATCAATGCATAAATTGTCAAATGTGCTCTGTATTAAGAAAATATTATCAGCATTAATATTAGTATTAGAACTAGTATTAGTATTGGTATTAGTCAGTATTGAATCTTTACCAGCATGTTATGAAAAATCTGTAGCACAAATGGTCAATGGCTGGTAACGACAGAAGGTTGTGTTAAAAACGGACAAAAATGCTACACCAGTTTACTTTACTTTATCCTTGTGGCTGCTCCCCTATATTCTGTGAACTATAACTGCCACGCCCACACCTTCAGACCAACACGGAACACCTGTGACTCAACGCAGATCGCAGCATAAAAGGCTGCGTCGGACAGCCAGCTGATGCGGAACCTTGATCTGCCTCCTAGTTAGCGACCTTCTCCAGCCCTTTACCTGTTCCTGAACGCCTTCCCCAAACCCGTACCTCGTTCCCCCGATCTACTGCCTCCTTTGGATTATCGACCTCTTGCCTGAACACTGACCTCGCCTTTTGGATCCTCCCTGTTACGACGTTCGCACCTCGAAGACCTTTGCCCGTCCTCTGACCTCCGCTCTTGGATTTCCCCGAAGACACCACGATCATCGCTCTGCACTTGGGTCCGCCGCCTCCCTCTGACGCGAACATGACAGAAGGTTCCGCCAGTTATACGGATCCAGCGGAGCTGAACTATCTCCAAGCGGAGTTGGACTCGCGTGAAGCGCGCTTGGCAGGTATGGAACAGACGCTGCACAACCTCATCACCTCTTACAACCAGGTGGTAAGCGTGCTGAAGACGTCGCGTGCGCCCACACAACCCATCGAGAAACGCGCAGCCGGTCCTGCAGCGCCTGACTCGTCGAACGCCACTCCTTCTCCTTCACGCGGTTTCCACTTGTCTCCCCCGACCCGCTTTGACGGGACCCCAGCACAATGTGACGGCTTCGTGCTTCAATGTGAGCTTGTTTTTTCCAGTATGCCCCTAGTTTTCAGCACCAAACAGAGCCGGATCACCTACGTCCTCTCTCTGCTCACGGGCAGAGCACTTGAATGGGCGACAGCAGTCTGGACAAATGGCCTCCCCAGCACTTATGCACAGCTCAAGAGCCGGTTCCTCGCCGTGTTCGGACTGGCTCAACCGGAGGAACAGCTAAGTGAAAGACTCCTGAATCTTCAGCAAGGTAACCGACCCGTGGCAGATTACGCCCTAGAATTTCGTGTTCTCGCAGCGCGCAGCGATTGGGGAGAGAAAGCTTTGTGGGCTAGTTTTCGCCGTGGTCTAAACCCACGCATCCGGAGTGAAATGGTGTTCCGAGAAGAAAGAGGGACCCTTGATCGGTACATAGAAACCGCGGTAACATTAGACAATCAGATCAGAACCCAGGGACCAGCCTCAGAACCGGCTCCAGAAAGATGCGGTCCCAAACAGGAGGAAGCAAAGCCGATGCAGCTGGGGCTGGGGCGCCTGCCCCTTCCCGAACGACAGCGAAGACTACAAAATCGCCTCTGTCTTTACTGTGGTGACCCTAGTCACTTCCGTCTCCAGTGCCCTGTCCGCCCCGAGATCAAGGTGAGTGGCACCCTCTGTTGTAACCGCCTCGCGGTACCTGTAATGTTATCCTGGGGAGATGGACAGGTACAGACGCAAGCACTGGTGGATTCGGGAGCAGCAGGGTGCTTCATGGACATTGGGTTTGCTCGGTCTCATAGCATACCCTCCAAACCCATTGGGGGGCGTCTTCGAGTGACCGCCCTAGATGGCCAGCCCCTCGGGAAGGGTTTTGTGGACCACCAGACAGCCCCTGTAACTGTGAGAGTAGGTGTATGTCACCAGGAAATGTTGAGTTTTTATTTAATTTCGTCTCCGGAGTTGCCCCTGATTCTCGGGTTCCCTTGGCTCTCCAAGCATGACCCAGTGTTCCAGTGGAGTACTGGGGAATTAGTGGCTTGGGGACCCCAATGTGAGAGAACCTGCTTACAGCTACCCTGTCGAGCTACGTCTATAGAAGGCTCAGAATCGGCACGGCCGGTGCCCGTTCTTCCCGAGTATCAGGATCTTGCGGAGGTATTTAGCAAGAAACGCGCATCCGAGCTCCCACCGCATCGCCCATGGGACTGTGCTATTGATCTCTGGCCGGGTACCACACCTCCGCGTAGTCGCATTTACCCGTTGTCCAGACCCGAACAATCCGCCCTCCAGACTTATATCACTGAAGCCTTAAAGACAGGAATTATTCGACCATCCACGTCCCCCGCGTCTGCTGGGTTTTTTTTTCATCGAGAAGAAGGATGGGGGGTTACGCCCCTGTATCGACTATCGGGGGTTGAATAATATTTGTGTGAAATATCCACATCCTCTGCCCTTGATCTCAGCTGCGCTTGAGAACATTCAGCAGGCGCGATGGTTCACAAAGCTAGACCTGAGAAGTGCGTACAACCTAGTCCGTATCCGGCAGGGGGATGAATGGAAGACTGCTTTCAGTACCACCCTGGGTCATTACGAATACCTGGTTATGCCTTTTGGTCTTGCGAACGCACCCAGTGTATTCCAGGCGTTTGTGAATCATGTGCTCGGGGACCTGGTCCACAAGGGCGTCCTGGTCTATCTTGACGATATCCTGGTTTATTCTGATACGTTGTCCAAGCATGTGTTGACTGTCCGACAGGTGCTCCAGAGACTGTTGCAGAACAGGTTATATGTGAAGTTGGAGAAATGTGAGTTCCACAAGCAGAAGGTCTCCTTCTTGGGGTTCATACTTACCCGAGACGGCCTTGCTATGGATCCGGGTAAGGTCCAGACCATCCAGCAATGGCCCCGGCCAACCACCACTAAGGCCCTCCAGCGATTTTTGGGGTTCTCCAATTTTTACCGCCGGTTCATCAGGAACTTCAGCACGATCGTCGCACCCTTGACAACACTTACAGTGAGTAAAACCCCTCGTCTCCCGTGGAACCCAGAAGCCCAACGAGCCTTCGAGAACCTCAAATCCAAGTTCTCTACAGCCCCCATTCTGCATCAACCCGACCCTGAGTTGCCATTCGTGGTGGAGGTTGACGCCTCTGAGTCAGGGGTAGGCGCTGTCCTTTCTCAGAGGCAAGGTAAGCCCATGAAATTATACCCTTGCGCATTCTTTTCTAGGAAACTGTCGGAGGCGGAACGAAACTACGACATAGGAAATAGAGAGCTCCTAGCAATTAAGTTAGCCCTAGAAGAGTGGAGGCATTGGCTAGAAGGGGCACAACACCCTTTTTTGGTATTCACAGATCATAAGAATTTACAATATCTGCAAACAGCCCGGCGCCTCAACGCGCGTCAGGCCAGGTGGGCACTGTTCTTTTCTCGGTTCCAGTTTACTGTCACTTACAGACCGGGTCCCAAGAACATCAAAGCGGACGCCCTTTCCCGGCTGCATGACGAAACGCAGGAGGTAATGGAAGCGGACTACGTCCTGCCCAGGTCCTGCTTTGTAGCACCCGTTCAGTGGGACTTCACCCAGGATCTGGCCCAAGCCCAACAAGGGGACCCCGAACCACCAGGTAAACCTTCTGGAAAACAATATGTTCCGCCAGGTTTGAGGACGACTCTCCTACAATGGGCCCATGACCATCCAGCAGCAGGGCACCCAGGGTTTGGGAAGACTCAGGCTAGGATCCAGCAGCTCTACTGGTGGCCGTCCCTCCGGGAGGATGTACAGGACTACATCCGGGCATGTCCAGTCTGTGCACAGTCCAAGGCTTCAAATCAGAGTCCAGCCGGGCTCCTGGAACCCCTGCCGGTACCCAACCGTCCCTGGACGCACCTAGCGTTAGATTTTAGTGGACCTCCCACTGTCAGATGGTAAGACCACCATCTTGACCGTGATCGATCGTTTTTCCAAGGGCTGTCGCTTGATTCCTTTGCCCAAACTCCCCTCTGCCTTGGAGACAGCAGAGTTGCTGTTTCAACAGGTATTCCGACTCTACGGTATACCGGAAGACATAGTGTCCGATAGGGGTCCTCAGTTCACATCGCGTGTGTGGAGGGCCTTTTGGAAGAAACTTGGGGTCACAGTGAGTATGACATCGGGGTACCACCCGCAAGCCAATGGGCAGGTTGAACGGCTACAGCAAGACATCGGTCGGTACCTCAGAAGCTATTGCCTTGAACACCCAACTCACTGGGTTCGATACCTTCCGTGGGCAGAGTACGCCCACAATACGCTCACCCATACCTCTACAGGTGTCTCTCCTTTTCAGTGCATCTTGGGGTACCAGCCACCGTTGTTCCCATGGCAACCGGGATCCAGCGATGTGCCAGCTGTGGACTCTTGGTACCGAACCAGCGGCGAGGTATGGGCAGCTGTCAGACGACATCTCCAAGAATCACAAACCCGTATCAAACATCAAGCCGATCGGCATCGGCGACACCTCTCCCTTGCACCCGGACAAAGGGTGTGGCTGTCAACCCGGGGTCTCCAAGGACCGTATATGTCTAAGAAACTCAGCCCCAGGTACTTAGGACCCTTTAAGATTATCCGCAGAGTTACCCCGGTCTCTTATCGTCTGCAACTGCCCCAACACCTTCGCGCACACCCGACGTTCCACGTATCCTTCCTCAAACCCTTGGCCACCTCCCTACACCAGCCCGCAAGCACGCCTCCAGACCCAATTCTCCTGCCGGACGGTGGTGCACCAGCGTATGCGGTACGGGCGCTCCTGGATTCCCGCCGTCGTGGAGGGGTACTCCAGTATCTGGTGGATTGGGAAGGATACGGACCTGAGGAACGGTCCTGGGTAGCGGCACGAGACATCCTTAATCCAAGCCTCGTTTCCGACTTCCACAGCAGTCATCCGGATCGGCCCGCACCTCGGCCTCGAGGCCGTCCCCCTGGTCGCCCTCGAGTGTTCGGGACCGATCCTCGGGGGGGGGGGGTACTGCCACGCCCACACCTTCAGACCAACACGGAACACCTGTGACTCAACGCAGATCGCAGCATAAAAGGCTGCGTCGGACAGCCAGCTGATGCGGAACCTTGATCTGCCTCCTAGTTAGCGACCTTCTCCAGCCCTTTACCTGTTCCTGAACGCCTTCCCCAAACCCGTACCTCCTTCCCCCGATCTACTGCCTCCTTTGGATTATCGACCTCTTGCCTGAACACTGACCTCGCCTTTTGGATCCTCCCTGTTACGACGTTCGCACCTCGAAGACCTTTGCCCGTCCTCTGACCTCCGCTCTTGGATTTCCCCGAAGACACCACGATCATTGCTCTGCACTTGGGTCCGCCGCCTCCCTCTGACGCGAACATGACAATAACCCATTTCACTCACTGCATTACCTTGCATTCTTGTGAGATATCCCGTGCACACCCAGATTAAGTCATGTAACATTTTGGGATAAAGTCAACTTCTGATTTTCAGAAGTCGAAATTTTTAGGGAGATCAAAAAACAATATTAACGGTGGAAAAAAGTCCAATGTTTTGGACACATCTCACACTGATAGTGAAAGGAATTTACCATGCTACTCCATGTGAATTGCTAACACAGAGTCAGCCTGAACCCTGGTATAGTTTGAGCATGGTACAAAGTTCCAGCTCGTGAAGTTTCCCAACCCCCTCGAACGTGAACAGTCCCTGAACCTAAAGACTCAGCCTAAATGAGGTGTAAAGTGAGGTCATGGGCAGGGCAGCTAGAAATTACAAGGCAGCAATGAAGCTACATAAATTATTCTTTGCCTGAAGAGCTTATGTAAATATTTCTCAAGTGTTAGATGTGTATTAATATATTAAAGAGCCTGTGTGGCTGTTGTGCCACAACATGCATACAGGGTGCATAAATTCACTAAGTCGCTCTTATTATAGAAAATAGCTATAATATGGTTCGTTCCGCTCTTTTGTTCTCATTGATCAGCCTACACTGGGGGTGCGGTGGCGCAGTGGGTTGAACCACAGTCCTGCTCTCCGGTGGGTCTGGGGTTCGAGTCCCGCTTGGGGTGCCTTGCGGCGGACTGGCGTCCCGTCCTGGGTGCGTCCCCTTCCCCCTCCGGCCTTACGCCCTGTGTTGCCGGGTAGGCTCCGGTTCCCCGTGACCCCGTACGGGACAAGCGGTTCTGAAAATGTGTGTGTGTGTGTGTGTGTGATCAGCCTACGTTCGGACCATGCTGTAATTTAAGATAGCACATGCCAGCTCAATTCGTTTCGCTAAAGACCCTGCATCACTATGCATCAGCATATCAAGGACTAGGACTCCAGCAGCTTAATGAGCAGAGTAGAGCTCTTCCAAAATGGGCATCACTAAAAGGAAGGTGGATTCAGATTAAAATTGAAAACAACCGTTCTTCTCCACCGTCTTGGCATTGCTTTCGTCCTCTCCAAATAGAAAGCGCTCTGGTTTCCTGTGTTATCCGGTTTTGTGGTCAGCGCATGTTCTTTGCAGTGCTGTGTTAGGAATGTTGCTCCAGTTCTTTGGCCTGTTGTAGCTGCCTTATTTAACAGTGGGTTTCTTCGTAGGGGGCATGGTGGCACAGCAGGTTTGACCAGGTCCTGCTCTCTGGTGGGTCTGGGGTTCAAGTCCTGCTTGGAGTGCCTTGTGACAGCCTGGTGTCCTGTCCTGGGTGTGACCCCTCCCACTCTAGCCTTATGCCCTGTGTTGCTGGGTTAGGCTCTGGTTTGGGACAACTGTTTCAGTCAGTGTGTGTGTTTCCTCATAGTGTCCATGAGAGACAGAAGTCTCTGTGGAGGTGGGGGTTCATCTCACACTGGTTGCCCAATTGCACTTTGCTTCAGGGGTCTGGTCAGGTGTCTTCATGTTGCAAAATGACTGTGTGGGGTCTTTTTGGATTTTGATATATGCAGAAGAGGGAGTCCTGTAATAGCTCTGATTTACTGGGCTGTGTATTGGGTTTCTGTGAACATGTAAAATGTTTGTACAGAACGATACACTCTGTTGCACTTGGATTTTTACTGCAGAATGGAGCATTCCCTTTGGCCATTGTTGACATTTGTAAAAGCAAAGATTTACGACGAGGCCTCTGGTTTTTTGTTCCATAACACAGTTATACTGGAAGGGAACATTCATATTTTAACCAAATCTAGTGGAAACAGCACTGAAGGGCCTCCCAGCATTTCTGCTTGAGGGATTTTTGAGCTCGACGGAAGGTCCTTGCTGCCCTGCTTTACCACCCAAAGGTTCTTGGCTCGCAGAGTGTTACGCACAGTGGTACAGGGAGGTGTTACAGAGGACGGAGCGGAACTGTTTCCTCTGGAATAACCAGATATGGGTCTGCAGTGATTGAGTGTCCAGCTATTATAGTGCATCTGAGTAAGTGTGACAGCTGCTCTCATTTACTTAGAACGCACACTGAATTTCAGTTTGTTCTGAAAAAAGGCTGTGGACTGCATCCTTACTGATGTCCGCTTCAAAGTGACATCTAGTCTGGCAGGATCCTTACCTCTCTGTAGATCCTTGCTTAGAAATACACACAAGCACACACACACACTTTCCGAACCGCTTGTCCCATAGGGGGTTGCAGGGAACCAGAGCCTAACCCGGCAACTCAGGGTATAAGGCTGGAGGGGGAGGGGACACACCCAGGATGGGACACTAGTCCATCGCAAGGCACTCCAAGCGGGACTCGAACCCCAGACCCACTGGAGAGCAGGACCCGGTCCAACCCATTGCACCACCACGCCCCCCCACTGCTTAGAAATATTTTCTTTTAATTCCTCTTTCCTCTATGCAAGGAATTTATGATGTAACCCAATGCCGCTGTGCAGTTTTGAAGTTTAAATTGCATGATCAATTTTAAAAATCTGTAAAGCAAGTAGCATTGTTTTCCTTCATACTGTTTCACTTATGTATTCATTTTAGAGTATAAATATTATCTGAAGTGTATCATTTTAGTAAGAAGTCTGTCTCTGACTCATCTAGTGGTAAGCCAAGTATCTAGTGGTAAATGTGCTACTTGAGGAGCTCCTGACTGAAAGGTCGTCAGCTTGAAAACCAGGGCAGGACTCATTGTTTTACACCTGATATATTGTTATTGCATAAATTAGTTACTTACTTTGGATATGGCCATCTGATAAGAAGATATACCGCGAGACTGTAGTTCATGGATAGATACAGCATTGTACAGTCAGCTGTTTTGGGGAAGGCCATGATAATATAGACTACAGACTGACTTTCCCAAATTTTCAATTGCATAGGCTACGTACTGCATGCTGAATTGAGAGAATTGCCCAAGATAAAAATATATACGGTACATAGTTCTAACTTGAGGTGGTGCAGTGGTGCAGTGGTGCAGTGGGTTTGACAGGGTCCTGCTCTCCAGTGGGTCTGGGGTTTGAGTCCTGCTTGGGGTGCCTTGTAATGATCTGGCATCCCGTCCTGGGGGTGTCCCCTCCCCCTCCAACCTTGCTCCCTGTGCTGCTGGGTTAGGCTCCGGTTTGCCGTGACCCTGCTTGGTGCGAGCGGTTTCGGCTGGTGCGTGTGTGTGTGATTTCTAACTTGAACAACAGATAGTGCAGTGGTTACAGCCAATGCCTGTCACCTGAAGGACCCAGGTTTGAATCCAACCCCATGCTGTAGTAGTCTTGAATAAAGTACCTACTATAAAATTACACAGCTGACCAAACGGGGAAATCGTTGTCAGTAACTTACTATACAAAACCTAACATTGTAAGTCACCATGTACAACAGGGTCAGCTGTGCAGTAGTTAACAATATTTGTGACATTGATCTATGTTGAATCCAAACCCATAGCTTCAGTAGCCCTGCTCTATAGTGCTAAAGCAAACACCTTCATTTAACATGTCTTATACATTTTCATGTCATAATTTAACAGATTCTGTTCTTCAGTCAATGAAGGACTGAGGGTATAAAAAGGTACACATAATTTCAAATATACTGCCCTTCAGAAGAAGGTATCTGTCAAACTAAGCTGGCAATAAACAACCTTGATGTGATTTTAGGAAAATACTCTTTTAACTTAGCTTTTTTTCGGTTAATTTTTGCTTTTTTGGTAATGCTTTGGGTAGTTCAGCAGGTGCAAACCTGTACAAACCTTTAAGTGCACTTTCCACAGTGCAGCTGAGAGGATAATAAAAGTATTTGTGGCTACTATTTCTGTATAACTAGAGCACAAAAAATTCAGTAGATTACAAAGTATAAAAAATGCTATTTCATTATCAAGACTCTTTGACAGTTTGTGGTCTGATCCTGGACGTAAAACTGCTTTGTCAATACACAAATGAGAAAGAAACCGACACACACCCTGTGTGTTTCATATGTGTTTCACTGCTGACCTGAATTGATTCACAAGTCTTGTACCCAAGGGGGCGCGGTGGCGCGGTGGCACGGACCAGGTCCTGCTCTCCGGTGGGTCTGGGGTTCGAGTCCCACTTGGGGTGCCTTGCGACGGACTGGCGTCCCATCCTGGGTGTGTCCCCTCCCCCTTCGGCCTTACGCCCTGTGTTGCCAGGTAGGCTCCTGTTCCCTGCAACCCTGTATGGGACAAGCGGTTCAGAAAGTGTGTGTGTGTGTGTGTGTGTGTGTGTGTGTGTGTGTGTGTGTGTGTATGTCTTGTACCCATTACAGTGTGTCATAGCGGGTAACACTGGTGCCTCAAGGCATGTGGACTCTTTAAGTGGATTTGAGACTCTAAATTGTGTGTGTGTGTGTGTGTGTGTGTGTGTGTGTGTCTGTCTGTAAGACAGAGAGAAAGAGCAGGAGATAGGATATATCCTGGCTTTCACTCTGTGTTTCCATGATAGGCTCCAGACCATTGCTACCCTGCACTGAAAAGTGGCTATTGATAATGCACCAGTTTCAGTGTAATACAACAAATGAAAACTTCCCTAGCAATTTTATAAATGGAAATTGTCTCACACACACACACACTAGCTGAAACCACTTGTCCCAAGCAGGGTCGCAGCGAACCAAAGTCTAATCCGGCAACACAGGGCACAAGACTGGAGGGGCAGGGGACACACCCAGGACAGGACACCAGTCCATCACAGGGCACCCCAAACAGGACTTGAACCCTAGAGCCGCCAGAAAGCGGGACCTGGCCAAACCCACTGTGCCAGTGCACCCCCCCCCCCCCCCCCCCCACTATGGAAATTGTGTTTAAGTCAAATATCTGAAGCACTGACCACATGTGTACTACTATTTACATCAGTAAAGACAAAAGTGGAATGTTACTGTGTTTTCTGTAATGCCAGAGGAACAGAACAGAGTTAGTCTAGGTGAAAGTGGTGTTTGTTCAGAATCCTGTGTCTCTTGTCCTCAGAACCACATGGTGGCACTGAAAGTGCAGTTCTTCCCTCATCCAGGGATCCTGCTGGCTTCTCCCTTCAGAGCAGATGCTCTGCATATATGTCAAACGACACAGCTTGGTCCACCACGCACAGCTCTCCCAGGACTTAGTTACAAAGACTGTCCCATCTGCCCTGATGCATCACCCACACGCTATCAGTGCATTTCAGCGCATGTCCTCCGTTGCCCTGCCACCTGCTGGACAAGAGAACGAATATAGGGACAACTGATGGTTATTTTTGCACAGTATTCTGCAAAAAAAGCACCTTACCATTACCATGATGCCCTCCATACTCACTGGGGTATCTGGGAGGCCACAGAATGGAAACTTTCCTTCCTTGCTAAAAGGGGGCTGTGAAACTAACCATCATTACAAGGGAGACAGATGTTTATCCTCAAAATGTCATTGCACTCCAGCATTTATTTGCTCATTTTTATTAGGTTTTGGCTCCTTATTCATTCATCCAACCTCCATCCATCATCAATAACTGACTGTCCAATGCAGAGTCACAGTGTTCCAGAGCCTACCCTGGAAGCACAGGGTGCGAGGCAGAGTACACCCTGGATATTGCATTGCAGAGCAATCACACACACACACACTCACTGACAATCACACACACACAAAGGGCGGTTTCGAATCAGCGGCTGACCAGAACCATTGTGTGAGAGCACCTGGAAAAAACCCGTGTGAACATGGGACGCACATGCAAACTCTACACAGACTGAGTCGGGTTCAAACCCACAGCCCCAGGAACTGTGAACCACTACAGTTTTATTTACAACATGTGGGAAAATTCCCACAATATCACTGCACTGGTACCTACTGGGGTTCAATGTAAAGAAGATATGTTTGTTTCCAGATCATGTGACCTGTGCCACGGCAGTCTCCAAAAACACTGGCAGTCTGAGGACATAAAGCAAAATGCAAATACAGCACAGGGTACACATTCAATCTACGTGCCCAGGAGACACCGCTGGGACATTTTTCCTCGGTTCTGAGTAAACCTTCATGTACTTTGCCAAGAGCCTTTTGGAAGACCAAAAAAAAAAGAGGGTGGTAAAAAAAAAAGAGGGTCACTGAAAGTCCCTGCCAAACACCACAGTAAGCGGGAAGTGGAACTGCTCTCAAAGTGTGTTACTCACCTGGTCTTATGTGCCCTAAGTGGCTGTAGGTGCTGTGGGTGCCGTAGATGCTCTAGGTGGTTTAGGTGCTCTAAGTGCTATATGTGCTGTAGGTGCCGGGGGCTGGTGGACTGCGTCCCAAAGGACTCGTGCGCCTCGTCCAGGATCGATACCCTAAAAGCAGTTCATATATGAGGGGAAATGACATTTCGTTTCAGTGAGTATTTTAGTGTCACCTGGAGAGTCAGGCATTATTGTAAATTTGCATGTTGGTCTACAGAATAAGAAACTTGAACTCGCTTCACTCTATTATAGCTGTTCTTTGTCAATAAAACTTGCAGCTCTAAAATATTTTTTAATCTTTCCCAGTATTACTCTGTGATGTCCGTGGCTCACCAGCCCCCAGCTTAATGCACGCTAACTTCAGCCCTTATTTGGTGACATTACACAACCACGTTTAAGTGACTGTTGAAAACAGCGACGGTATATCCTCTGTCCTCAGAGTACTTGTGAATGTACCCATCTGCACAGGCCTGGTACAGTGAAATTGCGTTGGCCGGGAACACTCTGTCCTTTTTTCGTCTACAAGTCTGCACAACGTCTGAACATCTCCATGGCAACCTCCGTCGCTGCACAGTCTGGCCCAGAAAGGTTCTTGGGCTCGGCAGACAGACAAAGTGATAGACTCACATTACGTAATCACCTGGAACACACTCCCAAGTTCACAGGATGTGCTTTCTTTCATAAACTGCTGGAAGTACAAGAATACCATAACACAGGCCTCTGTTATTTGCCGCACATCCCCTTTGTTCTCATATCATCATATCTATATATAAAAATATAGGTACAGTGTATATCTGTATTCATCTGTACACGGCAGGAAAGGTAGGTGACCTAAAGTGCTCAAGAACATTTCCCGCTTTTATAAATAGGCTAAACTGTCAGTTTGTATGGATCAAGGTTTTGGCTGAATACTGAAGTAACTGTAAATAATAAAATAAAAATGTCACCACTTTAATGATCTCATTTGGAGAGATTCTGGACACCTCTTTCTGTGTGGAATATGCAGAAGTAAAGGTGCCCTCCGCGATTGATCTCTATGGAATGACGACGTTGGGACGTAAAATATTGCGTCCACTTCATTGTGCCTCGTGGACAGCACTTGAAGAAGCAAAGACTCTGCTAAGAGCACATTTTCCCTTGAGTCAAGGAGCGGTGGAGACTGGCTATGAGTTCAACTCACTTTGTGTAAGAACCGTCCACTGTACTGCAGCAGTGTGACTTTGGCGACGACACGCTTGTCCTTTAAAAACTGAACTCTGTGAACTTTTCCCCTGATCATCACAACCATTTGCTGACTTATGCGACTTAAGTAAATCTGAAGAGATTTAGCTGAAATTGCTTTGCTTACGGTAAGAAATTTGCAGTGGCCGTTTTGTACTTTTGCATCCATTCCTGCCAGGGTGATTCTGTAACACCGTAAAACTCTGTATACCTCGTGAGTACTGTATTACAGCTCCTGTTACATGCAAAACAGTACAAATCACAAGTGCCACATAACATTTAAATTTGCCACAGTCTAGTGTAATTGTGTTCCTGCTGTAAGAAGGGATGTCTTTAGACTGCTGGTGGATAAAGGTTACGTTTTTTTTTAGCAGGCAGGTACTGGGCACTTCAGATTGAGTGATTTAACTATGAATAATGATACCTAACATGCACTGTAAGAATGATCAAGGCATTTAAGTCAACTGAGAACAATCATGCCTATTTTAGTCACATATTTATATCCCATAAACTTGTAAATTTAGTTACATAAATCACTACAATTTGTCATATCTGAGAGCATTGTACACTTATAGCTGGGATTATGGCAGCACGCCGTGGAAGTCGTTGGTATTGCAGTACCCCTGCATTTTAGTGCTTGTGTAGGGAAGTGCAATGAGTTTATATATTTCACATTTCTTGTACTGCTACAACAATAAGTAATTAACAGCACAATCAACACTAAGAGCCAAAATCCGGCTCTGATTGTGAGGATGTTGCATGTTTTTGTGCTTGAGTCTGGGACTGGACCTTCAAAGCCCTAGAATGGGTAACTTGTTTCTGAAAATGGGTGGATGGATGGATGGAAATTCTTCATTAATCTTGAAATTGCCGTATTTCAGAAGTTTGACCCACATGTTTACCCATTACAGTACATTGGCAATTGATTTGGGAACTAAGGACTATTGAACTGTCCTGCTCTTGCAAATTACCATGTTCCTGTGTTATAGTTTATTTTTCTTAAAATAGCTTTTTGCTATTCACACATGTTGTGACCCACTCTGATCATCCCTTAGCCGTTTCTGCAAGATGAAGATTCCTCACCCCTTCTGAGCCTGGGCACATTATATCTCTGGGGGCTAAAACTTATTTTTAAAGACAGAGCTACCAGAAATTGTACCCAGCATACATTGAACAGACTTTTTCTTGTGTACTACATTCGTTTGGTGATGTATTCCAGTTCACAGAATGTCTGATTCACCAACGACTGTTATACGGATTCCGATTGCTGCAAATATTACTGCACCTTAACAGACGTAGTCAGAGGCAGGGCTCAGGCCAAGCACAGCCGGTTTTTTCACACAAAGTAAGGGTTTATTGAAAAACAGAATCAACCACACCTGGCAATGAGACCTTTTCCAAGCAAAGCCAAAGACAAACTCAGCAGGGCAGCAAGAAAACAGAAATATCCGTACGATTCATCCAAAACTCTAGCTAGCGACTTCCACGAACATCTCGGCCCTCTGTCTGTCCTTCTCAGGTCGGCGCCTTTAAACCTTCTGCTCGTTCCCAACCCAGGGGACCCCTGGCTTTGCCAGCCATCAGCTCCGCATGTGTTTATGTAAGGGAGGTCTGTCGTGTGCTCTCTGAGGTCACAGGTGTCCGCAGCAGCTGCCCGAGGTTTCGGTTCCTGCTGTCTAGTCGCCACACTGAACCTGTGGTGATATCGGCTTAATGACTAGCTGGTACCGGCCTTTGGGATTATACTTCTTCTTCCCCGGTTTTATCCTTTCAGGTTTGCTTTTCAGCTGACCTAACTCCGTGTTCATTTCTTCTGCTTCCTGCTCTGCTTCACATATTATTTGTACTTCTGGCCCCGGTTCTTGAATTGGAGTTAACGCATCAACTCGGCTGGAATGGATCGGCTGCTGATATTCACAGCTGCACGACCAACAAAAGACCACTGCCAGCACTAGGGATATGATTATTGTGCAGAAGATGAACTCAACTATAAAGCTTCCGATACTGAAATTATCTGCACCCTCAATAAAGAGCCTGCTGAACAGCTGTGTGTTGTCACTGGCTGCAGCTGCATTCATCTCTGGTTCCTGTCCACCTGTGGAGACAAAGATAAGAATTCACTTGACTAAGGAAATCGCTCAAAATTGTCAGTTTCAGATATGGCTTTGTGAAAAATTTTCTCAAGAATATTTTAGTTATGCACAGCAAACAGCTTATGTGTACAACCTTAAATTACCATTAACGTTTTGGGGAGCTTTGTAAAACGATGCTGCACTGGACAGGCAGTTATTGATAATGAATGAATGAATGAATGAATGAATGAATGGATTTAAGGTATTGAATTTTCAACGAATGCCGAGAGCGTCAGGAATTCCATGTATTGTTTGTTTACAGTAAGAAAGTTGTGGCTGACAGTTAACAAACCCAGAGCTAAAGAAATCCACAGAGTTTAGCTTATAGTGAGAAGGTGTTGCAAACGGTGACGGTCATCGCCGTAAAAAGTACTTTTTTTGGTCTCAAGGAAGGTTAAGAATGGTTAACATTAAATGCAAAAAATTCTAAAGGAACAAAAAGCGGATGACAAATGCAACAGTGTAAAAGTAAACTTCTTTCATTACAAATGAGCTCAAGTACAAAGTATAATTATCAAAAACTACCGTGAAAGTACAGCTTTTCCATAAATTTAAGTAAGTGAGTAAATATAGGTTGTCAGTACCAGATTCTGCATTTTGGAGGGTAAACTAATTTGCTGTGACGTGAAAACCTCCATTAGTGAAATTAATAACCAAGTTAACACAGTTAAAAGGCAATTTTTACTTCCTAGTTATTTTGATGAGAATTTGCTGCAAAAAGCTTACATTATAAAAATGTATCATGTCTGTTACAGCTCTTGACAGCCATGACAGGAATCAAATGTAACATTAAAAACTAGTGGATATATTCACTTACCGATTTTTTAAAAGTTGACAAGCCTTTCCACTTTCAAACAATTTCAGTGGCACCCAGAAAAATTACTGTTTTGGCATTGTTTAGTAATCTTAGTAACCGTGGTAACCTTTGTGACTGTGGTAACCTCGGTGATCTTCTACAGGTACAGTACTGTGCAAAAGTCTTAGGCACTTAGATGTTTTGGTTTATTTTTTTTAATTCTTTGTTTTTTAAATATTTGTTTTAGACTGTTATATAATGTCTTCTGCATATGTGTCAATGGGAAAGAGCATATTTTATATTTCCAAGCGTTCCAAAAATCACACACACACACACACACACACACACACACACACACACACACACACACACACACACAGTCTGAGACTGCTTGTCCTGAGTGAGGTCATGGTGAACCGGAGCCTAACCCGGCAACACAGGGTGCAAGGCTGGAGGGGGAGAGGACACACCCAGAACAGGATGCCAGACCATCTGTTTCCTTCCCTCCCCCATTGGAACAGCATTGTTACTGGAGAAATGCGGGGTAAGTACCTTGATCAGGGCACTGCAACAGCAGGAGCAGGGATGCAAACTTGTCTCTTATGATTGCAAGGCAGTGGCTATCACTGCTACGCTACCTCAAGTGAACAGTTGTACCATCCGTTTGATATTTAATTGACAACTTCATCCAAAGTGATCTACAACTGGCAGAAGTGGAATTGAATATAACAACTTTTGTAAGAAGTTTGAGGTGGTGTTCGACCACCCACTTGCTGGCCGTGCCTCCAGCAACTGCCTCCTACACCTGAAACAGGGGAATCGACGAGTGGCTGCATATTCCGTGGAATTCCAGACCCTGGCCGAACAAAGCGACTGGAACCTCTCTTCCCTCCTAGCCTGCTTCAGGAACGGACTCCAACCCTGGATCCAAGTCGAACTGGCGTACCGAGGGGAGAATTGGACCGTGATACCGATTGACAACCTCGGCCGGGAACTTATCCCACGCTGCTGGACCGTTCTCTCGACCCGGGCTTCACAAGGTGACGAGCTGGAGCTGATGCAGCTTGGACAGAGCATGCTAGACCCTGAGGAGAGGAGGCGTCATTTCCAGAACAACCTATGTCTCTATTGAGGCGCTCCAGGTCACATTCACTCGGCCTGCCCAGTATGCCCCCCACGAGGAACTTGCGTGGGACCACAGGTAAGCCACTTGGGTCTGCCTGGTCAACTGGCGTTACCAATTCGCATAACCTGGGAGGGAGGTCAAGTACACACTCGTGCGCTGGTGGACTCGGGGTGGCTGGTTGCTTTATGGATATAAAGTTCGCGCAGGCAAACCATGTCCCAGGTTGGGACTGCAATTTTAAGCTATGAGTCAGTGCCCTGGATGATCAACCCCTAGAGTCCGGTGTGGTGGATACCTACACAATACCCCTACGGGTTACAGTCAGGGCACGTCACCATGAGGACCTGTTTTTTTTCCTTATCCAAGCTGCGGACACCCCCATAATTCTAGGTTTCTCTTGGCTGGTCCGATATGACCCGACATTCCAATGGAGTACAGGAGAGCTGGTGTTCTGGGGTGATGATTGTCGACAGTCATGCCTGCTGCTCCCATGCCGTGCCACATCCTTGGAAGGGCTGCCTCCGGTAGATGTCCCGCGAGAGTATGAGGATCTCCAGGAGGTCTTCAGTAAGACCTGAGCAGCCGAACTCCCACCTCATAGGCCTTGGAACTGCGCAATAGACATTGCCAGGAACAACCCCTCCTAGAGGCCAAGTGTACTCCCTGTCCTTGCCTGAACAACAAGCCATGCAGGCATACTCTAGGAGGCCCTGGATGCAGGCATCATCAGGCCTTCAACCTCACCTGCCTCTGCCGGGTTTTTTTGTGGGTAAGAAGGATGGGGGTCTCCGTCCCTATATAGATTATCGAGGTCTGAATGCTATAACAGTCTGTTATCCTCACCTCTTACCTCTGATCACAGCAGCCTTAGAAAGGATCCATGGAGCCACAATTTTTCCAAAGTTAAATCTCAGGATTGCATATAACCTCATCCACATATGCAAGGGGGACGAGTGGAAGACGGCGTTTAGCACCTCCCTAGGAAACTATGAATATCTGGTAATGCCGTTTGGTTTGTTGAATGCTCCTTCAGTGTTCCAGGCCTTTGTAAACTACGCCCTAGGGGACTTCATCAACCGCTTTGTGCTGGTGTACCTGGATGACATCTTCATCTTCTCCCGCACCTGAGAGGAACACATCGAACAAGTACGTGCTGTATTGCATTGACTCCTCAGCCACCGCTTGTATGTGAAAGGTGAGAAATGTCTTTTCCACCAAACCCACATATCCTTCCTGGGATATATTCTGAGCCCGGACGGGATGGCTATGCACCCCCAGAAAGTTTGTGCGGTTACTAATTGGCCCAGACCCACTACAGTGAAGGCATTCCAACGTTTCCTAGGTTTTTCTCATTTTTATCAACGCTTCATTAGAGGTTTTAGCACCCTGGCAGCTCCACTCACTGCCCTCACCGCCACCAAGGGATCCCGAGTGCCCTGGAGCGACACCACAGAGAAAGCCTTTCGGGATTTGAAAGACTGTTTCACATCGACCCCGATGCTCAAACACCCTGACCCCACTTTGCCATTTGTGGTTGAGACGGATGCGTCACTGGTAGGAGTAGGAGCAGTCTTATCCTAACGACACGTAAGTTGTCACCAGCTGAACGTAACTATGACATAGGAAACTGAGAGCTTCTGCCCATAAAACTCGCGCTTGAGGAATGGTTGCATTGGCTCGAGGGTGCAGTGCACTCGTTTTTGGTGCTTACCGACCATCGAAACCTTGAGTAACTGGAGAAGGCCCATCGGTTGAACTCCCATCAGGCTCGGTGGGCTCTGTTCTTTACTTGATTTCATTTGACCGTTTCATACAGACCAGGGTCAAAAAACACCAAGGCAGATGCCTTGTCCTGGATTCACAACCCTGATCCTGCCCAGGACCACCCTGAGAGTATTTTGCCCGATGGGTGCATAGTGGTTCCAGTGCTTTGGCAGTTCTTCAAAGAGTTACAGGCTGCTCAAGCTTCGGAACCGACTCCCCTAGACAAACCAGAAGGAAAAGAGTACGTGCCCCCCCAGCCTGCGTTCCACTCTGTTGCAGCGGGCCCATGACTCCCCGAATCCGGGCATCCTGGCGTCCGGAGAACTCTATCCCAGTGGTTCTCAACCTTTTGGAACTAAAGCCCCCCCAAACCTCTCCTATTTTGTGGCACGCCCCCCCCATGACTACATAGATAGATAGATAAATAGATAGATTATTTTTTTTAAGAGAGATCGGGGCTATAGCAGCTTTCAACTCTGGTTTATGCCAATGGCTTGCTGCAAAGAGGAATACTGCAACAGTAATAAGAAAAACCTACCACAAATAGAAATGCTGTCTCTGGAGGATTAGTGATGAAATCATTTAACACCTCTGCTCTCGGGAACGGTTAATGATATGTTGTATGAATAACAGGTTTTGTTCAGGTGATTCCAATGCTTTTATTTACAATACAAAAAATTAAAATCTTAAAAAGATTCTTGCTGATTTTAAGATTAAAATCTGATGATGGTAAATGCACATGAGATACTTTGTTTGCCTTCAAGTGATTCACAGTTCCACTCAGTTTGCAGCCTAATGTGTCTCTGTTCTCTACAATTATCACCTTCATAGAGCACAGAATAACTCTTGTAAGCTCCATCCTGAAAGCAATGAACTCATGTATCACATACAGTGGATCAGATGAGACAAGCTTACTGTAGACCTTGGATTTGTAAGGGCAGATTACAAGTGTGTGCAAAAAATGCAGGTGGTGAAAAAAAGATTTCTTGTTAAAAAATTGTTAGCAGCCTATTTTTTAAAAAAATCCATGATCAGAAATGTTTAATCTCTTATAAATAATTGAGTTGAATTGTACAAATTATTGAAAACCAGGCATCACTAGAAAATCTAATAAAGCAAAAAATCTGATACAACTAGTGCATGTGTTTTCCAGTTTTACCACCAGAGACTAGTAGAGTACTGTCTTAACACCAGTCCTGAGCATAAGATGAACAAATGAACACTGTCTCCACAGTGTTCTGCAGCCTGTACAAATCCAGCAAATATAAGGGTATTGAGCTATTATATTTATGAAGATATTACATTATTGGTATGATCTTTAGAACTGTGAATTCATTAATGTATCCTAAAGCCCCACCATCTGCACTGGATGTGACAGTAATTCAAGGCAGAAAGTCAATAAAGACATGCTTGTGAAACAAAGTACTGAAATCTCACTGGATTTCAAACCAGTGACTCTAAAGGAACCCGTACAAATGGGCAAAGCACCTTCACACAGACACAGCTGGGGCTGTAAGAGATCTGAATGATGCATGTGTGGGATGACGCATGACATTCACACTAAATAAGGTCCTAGTTATACACTATGTAACCACAAGGATTAAAGTTTATTTTGCTGACACTGTTGTTCAAGTGGGGGCACGGTGGCACAGTGGGTTGGACTGGTTCCTGCTCTCTCCTGGGTCTGGGGTTCAAGTCCTGCTTGGGGTGCTTTGTGATGGACTGGCATCCCGTCCTGGGTGTGTCCCTTATGCCCTGTGTTGCCGGGTTAGGCTCCTGCTCCCTGTGACCCTGTATGGGGCAAGCGGTTCAGATGATGTTGTTCAAGTTTATGTGGAGAGCCCATCCAGCAGTGGTCCTGAATTAATGCAAGAAGTTCATTCTCTATTGAAGATTCAAAATCAAACTCCTTTTAAGGTACTGTAGTGTTTAGTTTTATAGATATTGTAAAGACCCGAGTTACTGTTTTAGGCGGGAAACCTGTCTAATGCAAATAGTTGCATTGTGGGGAGTAACGTTAAATGTGGGTGTGCAACCATTGGGGGCACTTCTGGGGGAAATGATGGGGTGACTGTGTCTGCCAGGGTATCAGGGAGAGAGAGCTGGGGGGGGGGGGAGGGGTCGGGAAGGCTGGGAAGGCTGGGAAGGCTGGGAAGGCTGGGAAGGCTGGGAAGGCTGGGAAGGCTGGCTGTAGGCACAGGTCTGAAGGAAATGGGATTCTCAGACCAAGAGCATTATTTTCCTGGTGTTGGTGTTCAAATAAATTGTTCATGATGAATGCTGCCTCTGCGTCCTTCTTCACCCCATCCAAAGAGATTAGAACCGGAAGTTTCTGAATACTGGAAAGTACACTTAGACACATAAACAGACAAATTATCATGAATATATTTCTATTAAATTAAGAATGGCAGTTAAAGCAGTTTGCCAAATTATCCGTAAACTTCCTCTCATATTTGTTTATGTCTTGTCACCGAAATACTGCTATCTGAATATATGCATTCATAAAATTAATTTGATCTTGTTCAAAAGCCCATATTTACAATTTATATATATATTTTTACAATACACCAATCAAAGTATTTTGTTCATCTTCAGTTATATGTTCTGCAACATTTGTTGAAAAATATCCTTTGGATAGGTCAACATACTTTCAGTATGAGGGCTTTAACACATTTGTGCTCATTCATGTAACTTAACTCCATTTTCCTTAATACTTCTGACATCTTTCTCTATTCAAGCTACTTACAGTTTCTCCTTTCTGAAATTCAGAACTGTCACAGCTGTTAGTACATCTGCATTCTAGTCCTGGCTACATGGTGCTGTCCTTGTCTGGTCCACTGCAAAGATCAGCATTACAAACCTTATTCTGTTTTGAACACCGACCAACCTCCAGACCCAGGTCTGTTTCTTCCAGCAGTGTCTCATTTTTCTCCTTACATAGAATCCCTTCATCCAGCTGTGGGATTTCACCACTCAGGTTTTTTCTCATTTTTCAGAAATAGCGTTGGTTCTCCTCAAGATAGGAACCCTTTGCAAGAGGCAGCTTGTGCATGGTTTTGGTTTCCGTGGTGATCAGCAGGAAGGTGAGGGTGAGAGACAGAAGAGCCAGGTGCATGCGGGTGCACCAAACTGTTAGAGTTTGCTGAGTCCAGGCTCGGTGAGTGGAGCTCATCTTTTCAACCTGGAACTATGGACATACATTACTGGACATTCTCACCATTTTAGACCGCTCTGATATCAGATGATTAGATCTAACTGAATACATTTTTATTCTACCAGAACAAGAAAATGGGTGGTAATAATTGATTGTAACAACCAATCAGTGCATGGAGGCAAATAATAGGGTGACATAAACAAAGCAATGATGATTATTGCTCCCGTCCATGGACTGTCACATCCATACACTTGTCCAGTACCAACAGGAACGGCATGGAAAAGCTAAATAAAGCCAAACAGAAGATAAACTTATTAACAGTTCTGACTTCTGACTCTGACATGGTTCATGCTTATGCTGTGCTTCAATGATACATAGACAAAAGACTTATCTGAAAAGAAAGGATCAATAAAACTTTAATAGTTAATAGAGAAGAATTTTTGATAAATCTCTTTTGTTGAAAAAAGACAACTGCAGTTTGATTGGAATGATACTTACCAGTGCCACCTCCAGCTTGGACCAGGTGATAAGAGGGGGAGGACCTGGGTTCACTTAGGACCTGCGAAAGTGGTGGCTGTAGTGGTCAGTGGCCACAATGTGAATGGAAACAAAAATGCTGAACAGTAGGGTGAAAGCTGGTAGGTCCCATTGGCTGTTAACCAAGGCCAAGGCACTTGAAGCTATTGGACTGTGAAAAAGAAAACATGCAGAGATTTAATCTTTCTTTCTCTTTCAGACCACACAAGAGGTATGCAAGCGTACAGTACATAAAATATTATGATTTTAAATTGATGATCATCTGTTTCTTATCTTAACAGGAACAGTGACTAAATATCCTTTATTTAACTGGGTAGCACAGCTCATCACCCAGCCCAACGCTGAAAAAACCAATGTCAAAATAGGTAAAAAACACTCACCATGTCACTGACATGAAGATATTTGAAAGTAAAAGAAACCTTAATGGAGAATACTGCCGTTACAAGACCAACAAGGATCACATTGTAGCCATACAAACCAGCAGCTATGGCTTACCTGATTTAGAAAGGAGTACACTGTATAATATTCACAACAAAGTAAAACAAACAAAATATTATTAGAAAAAATATTATATTACTGTATTGCAAAATAAAAGCAAGATTGTTTTCTATGCATCCAATTTCAATAACTACGGATAGCCTGTAGTGTAGTGGTTAGAACAGGTTGTAGGTTCTAGCCTCACCTCTGGCTATAATACCCTTGAGCAAGGTACTTACCCTCAATTGCTCCGGTAAAATTACCCAGCTGTCTAAATGGGTAAATAATTGTAACCTAAACACTGTAAGCTGCTTTGGAGAAAAGTGCCAGCTAAATGTAATTATTAAAGTGCTTTGTCCTTAGCAAAGTGGCATTGATCTAGAAAGCATTGGGTGCAAGGCTAAGGGGGGTACACCCTGGATGGGGCACCAGTCCATGGCAGGGTAGCCATACACTAAGGACATTGTAAAGACACCAATTCACCTGACCTGGATGTTTTTGGAATGTGGGAGGACATGCAGGCTCCGTGCAACCTGAGCAGGTATCAAACCCACATTCTCTCACACCACGCAGGTTCTGCGAGGCAACAACACTAGCCACTGTACTGCCCTTACTGTTTTCACCAGAATGATTCTTTTAACTATATCACAAATATTTGTTTAGCATAGTTTTAAATTGATTTTACAAAAGCTAAATTAATATTCTGCCATTACACAAAAACTAATTTTTTTTAAATCACTGAAGAAGCAAAGCTGCTCCATTTGGTTCACATACAATATCTGCTTTGTCTGAGACTGAGAGCAGACAGAGTAGAGAAAAGGACACCTGTGAATCTGCTCAGTGCCCACCAGTGGTTCGGCACAATCAGTCCCCCATAGATAATAAGGGGGTATTAATGAACACAACCTGAGCTGTGTCACACAAGACCCAGTCCAGAAGCTGAAGGAGGAAAAACTGCCCTACATTTTAAAGTGAGGTATTTGTCATGGTTTACCCTCTATATGGCCGTGGCCAGTTGGTTCGATGTTCTTTTTATTGCTTTAACTTTGGCATGTAAAACAAAGTACAGCATTTATACTGGTCTCACTTTTCATCAGTTCCCCAAATTCTTCATATCTCCAGATGAAAGACAATAGTCTTCGGAACCATGCCTCTCCTGTTGGAAACAAGTTGTGGTCTGCATGCTGCTCGTGGATGTTCAAGCACTACGCAGACCACTAGCTGTAAGGCAGAGCTAACACTAACCCTTTTCATGAACATCCGTGGCCAACTCAATTTAGGTGAACCAAATTATCATGTCGGAAATATTTCCAAACATTTTTGGGTTACTATACAAGTGTACTTCACCACATGATTTGTAGATCGATGACACAGTGGCACAGTGAGTAGTGCTGTTGTCTCACAACACCTGGGTGGTGTGAAAGGACAGGGGTTTGATCCCCACTCAGTCTATGTGGAGTTTGCATGTCCTCCCCATGTCTGTGTGGGTTTACTCCAGGTGCTCCGGTTTCCTTCCACAGTCCAAAGACATGCTGTTCAGGTTCCCCCATAGTGTGTGAGTGACAGAGAGAGTGTGTTCCACTGATGTATGGATGAATGACCCAGTGTAAGTAGTGTACCTAGCAGCGTAAGTCACCGCAGTGAATAAGGTGTGTGGGCTGATAACACTACGTAGAGTTCATTAGAAGATGCTTTGGAGAAAAGTATCTGCTAAGTAAATAAATGTAGATGTTTAGTGGACAATATTTCACTGCAAGAATCCAGTATTCATCATTTATTTGATTTTGAATGTTATAAGCTCTGTAACTTTTAAAACATTTTTTATACTAGAATGTCTGTCCATTCGAACCACTCGCCCCATGGGGAACCGGAGCCTAACCTGGCACACAGGGCGTAAGGCCGGAGGGGGAGGGGACACACCCAGGACAGGACACCAGTCCGTCACAAGGCACCCCAAGCAGGACTCGACCCCCAAACCCACCAAAGAGCACAACCTAGACAAACCCGCTGTGCCACCACACCCCCTGAATACTAGAATGTACTAGTATGTAACTTTTTTATACTAGTATGCCCATTTCTGTTGTTCACTGGGCACACATATAGCCACTAGTCACAGATATGGCCAGGACAAAAACTGGTTGCCTCCACCTGCTGTAGTGTAGTTCTAATTCAAATGCTCCGCTCTGTCAATTGATCATTTAATTTAGAAAGCACTAGGAAACTTGAGGACCGCTGAAGGTCAGTAGTCTTCATTACTTCAGTTAAAAAGGGCATGCAGTTTAACCCATACTTCTGAATTGATGGGCAAATGAATTGGATGTACAATATATCTCATGTACTAAAATCCCCAGGAGTCCTACACAGACCTGTATCTCTGAGCTACATCTAATCCTTCTTTCATCTGTTCACTTTGTAAAAAGGAAACTGCGAAACAGTCATCTTGTAGAAGAAAAAATTGGAATGCAAGCGCATTTCAGATGGTCATGTCAGATTGTGAGAAAATTGTCAGTCTTGGGGTCCATCACTTCATGTGGAAAGGACCCGAAGATGAAGCAGATAAGCTGAGACATCACTGAAACGCAAAAGGCACACAGTTCATTCTTTGCTTCTGAATTCACACACAAGTAAATTCACTGTATAATATTTTGCATTATTCAAGGTTTAATAAGCCCCTAGACATTTTAAAAGTTTAGTAACTGTAAAATTAATGTTAATTCGGTTCTTTCTTTTGTAAGCCCTAGGCCTTAAATCTGGATTTATGACTTCTGGGACTTTCCCTGTACAAGTAAGTGCAGCAATCTTTAACTTGTTCTATAATGATTAAATAGTGCAGCACTTGCGCAATTTATAAGATGTATTATCACAAGTTAGATTTTTTTTTTCACCAGGATCTTACATGGACATTATGGGGAAAGTCTTTGACAATGTGTGTGACTTTAAAATCAAGAATAGGGAATGGTCTCTATTTAATTCTGACTTGCTGGTTGGTTTTTTAAAAATCCTTTTTGCTGTAAAGTACCTCCATATTAATGTGCAGTAGTTCTATTTTTCTATTATATTCTCCTATGTTTGGAAGCCAAGAACACGAGACGATACATTGAAAAGATGCCAGGCAGGAATTCTTGGTTTCCTTCCTATTACACAGACCTTGCTGTATTGGTTCTACATTTTGAAATTATTGAACTGTTCAAAATATGTTGTCACTTCAACATTTATACACACACACATTTTCAGAACCACTTGTCCCATACGGGGTCACAGGGAACCAGAGCCTACCCAGTAATACAGGGCAGAAAGGACACACCCAGGACGGGACGCCAGTCTGGCACAAGGCGACCCAAGCAGGACTCGAACCCCAGACCCTCCGGAGAGCAAGACTGTGGTCCAACCCACTGCACCACCGCACCCCCAATACATTTATACATACTGTATATCATATTAGTGTTTTTCTTGCAGAGACATCCTTCATTATATGACTGTAATTTATGCTAAGGTTTCACTGAGATGACCAACTCATTCTACAGGGGTTTACCCTGCTTTGCTTAAAAAAAAAAAAAACTTCAAGAAAATTACTCGCTAATGCAAGACTTTACATATTAATGATAAATTAATACTAAACTTGAATAAAGACTTAAAATCAGACTTTCATTGTGTATGTTTAAAAACATGATCACAATTATTTGTCTCTTTGTTTAAGTATATCACCAAATAAGAGCCTGAAAGAAAAACTCTGATCCAACTCCTGAAAGTGTCATTTTTAAGTGTTACCACCAGAGTTTAGTAGAGTACTGTCTTTGTTGAGATCCTGAACAAATGTGTTTTGCACTGTCTCTGAAGTAAACAAGAGTGATCATAAAGTACAGCTCTACTCTAGCAAATATGGGATATCCCTCTCTCATATCAGTGATTAGAAATGATCTTAGCAGCACTGAATCCTTCTGGGAATGAATCTTCACTTCATGAATCTTGAAGTCCAGTTTGCGACAATGAATGTGGCAGCAACTCAGGGTATAAAGTCCAGAAAACATGTTGAAGGTACTGAAAACTCACTGTATTTGAGCCATCAGCTCTTTAGGAACCCACACACTGGGGGAACACAGCTCCGCTCAGACACAGTTGAGCTGCAGTGAAGTCAAAGCTGCAAAACAGACCTTTAACAGTCTATTTCGCTGCTGCCTTTGTACAAGGCAACTAATACTGTCAAATAACCAACTTCACACGCCATTCATAGGACAGGGCATCCTGTGTCAACTTACGCACGTGCAATACCTTGACCAAGGACACTACAGCAGGGCTGGGATTCGAACCTACAACCTTCCGCTTACAAAACAACTGCATTGAAAGCTGCTACACTACAGCGAATGCCTTTCTTATGCATAACACCATAATGATTTAACCAGTTTAGGACTGAATTCCATGTTAACATGTAAAAAAAATTTATTCTCTACAAACATCAAGTGTTCAGATGTTTAACACTGCTGTTAGGGTTTCATGTATGTATTCATCAGATTGAGGTTCACCGGAAACGAATTGGGTTACCAGGAATGGTGTGAGTAGTTGTACAGCTTGTCTGTCATGTGTTACAAACCCAGTTAGAAAGAGGGTGGACTGCTCTCTCTTCTTTCTTATTGGAAAAAAGAAAAAATATTTCACAAAACTTTATTCAAGCACTGTTCTGACTACACACACACACTGTCTGAAACCGATAGCCCCAAGCGGGGTTGCGGCAAACCGGAGGCTAACCCAGCAGCACAGGGCGCAGGGACACACCCAGGACGGGACGCCATTCCATTGCAAGGCACCCCAAGCAGGTCTCAAACCCCAGACCCACTACAGGGTAGAACCCGGCCAAGGCCGCTGCACCACCGAGCCCCCCCCTTCTGTTCTAACTATTGGAGCTAAAATATATGAAGGATTTTGAATCATCCAAAAATCGGTGTGAAACCTGTCAATTTTTTTGTATGACTGGTCAAAAATTTCCATAATATCTGAATTCATATCATATCGCTGAAGTTCTCGGCTGGATTTCTAGATCTGTATTTCAGCTAGCTCACAGTAAATGTTTTGATAAGTTACCTTTATCAAAACAACGAAAAAATGGGTCTACTTTATCATGGGAGTCTACACATTTCATGATAACCTGGAAATTCCACTAGAATTGCTATCTTGCCACTGAAGGATTTATGTATGTGTGTATGTATGTATGCTGCATGCAGATTTTTTGACATTGGTGGCATAGCTAGCATTGATTTCTAACTAGAATTCTTTTTCTTCAGATTCCACTCCCTCTTTTCCAAGCTTCCTCGAGCATGGCTTTAATTGTGAGCTGCTGCAGGAAAAAATTCCCAACCGTGTACAATGTTAAAAATATTACTGGATGAAAGCAGCAGACCAGCACAAAACACCTGAAAATGCTTTCTTAGTGGCACTGCCAGATTTATAAAATCCAATTTGTCACTCTTTTAATAGAAATTTGCCACATGGTGATTGATGCAGATGCATTCCTATAGTTTGTAATGAAGAATCTCTTTTGATTTTGTAAAATAATGTATTTATGCTTTCTTATATCATTCAAACACCCATTACAGTAACAATCCTAATACTGTTTAGGGAGCTGCAAAATGATCTCTTGTGTAATACATGTTTAAAGTGCAAATAAATATATTCAGTTTTACAGGTTACCTCACCCTTCGTCAGAGAAATCTGTTGAATAACATCATCTTCTGTCTATGCTGCTGCAGAAAACACCAGATGATTGGCAGCAAAAATGTCATCTGTTCACTGAAATTCACTGAGATGTTGATTCTCCATGGAACAGAATTGGTAATGATGTTTGTAAAAGACCTCAGCTGGCAGCAGGGAATGAGATTTTTTTTAGCCTGGAAAACTGATGGTTGATGTCAGAGAAAATGATAAAGATGTCACATTTGCTCTGGGGTAAAGCACAAGCAGTCCTGTGAATGCCACTGAGCTCAGTTAAAACAAGAAACAAAAATTAAATATTTAAAATAAACTCTCTCTGCATGAGATGTACTAATGAATATCCTTCACAGTAGTTTTTGATGTTTTTGTTATTTCACACAGCATCTTCCATTCATTGTATAGCCCCCAGGAATCAGATGAGTAAATTTTACCATTAACAGACCAAAAGTATTTTCCTGTCCTTGTCAGTTTATCATTTATTTTAATTTGCCACCCACAGGTTTATTATGTAATATTGTTCAATGTGAGCAGGCTGTTCCTTTCATGTGATCTACAAGTGTGATTCATTTAGAAAGCTTGGGAAAAGCTTTTGATTAGGAATTTTTAGTTTCATTCATTCATTCATTCATTCATTCATTATCATCCATTAGTAACCTTGTGATCCAAGCACAGAAGCATCAGATGCATTCTCAGACTCTACATAGACCATTAATTAGAATAGACTCACACACAAAGGTAAGTTTAAAAGCACAAATTCATGTTTTTGGACAACAGGGAACACCTAAATAAGTCCTGCATGATGGAAAATGTGCGAACTTTGCCCAGACATTGTCTTCAGAAAGTATTCAGTCCCCTCCATAGTCCCTAAAGTTTGTTGTGTTCTAGAAATGAATTGAACTGATTCTTTTTCTGGGGGACATGGTGGTGTGGCGGGTTTGGCTGGTGCCTGCTGTGTGGCAGGTCTGGGCTTCAAGTCCTGCTTGGGGTGCCTTTTGGTGGACTGGTGTCCCGTCCAAGGTGTGTCCCCTCCCCCTTCGGCCTTGCGCCCTGTGTTGCCGGGATGGCTCCGGCTCGTCGTGATCCTGCTCGGGACAAGTGGTTGGTTGGTTGATTCTTTTTTGCCATCAGCTGATATATAATATCCTATAATGGCAAAGTGAAAACATGTGTTTAGGAATTTTAGCAAATTTATTAAAACTAAACAACTAAAATCTCTCATTTACATAAGCATTCAGCCCCTTTATTCAGTATTTTGTAGGACTACCTTTAACAGCAGTTACAGCTGTGAGTCTTCTTGGATAAGCTTCTACCAGTTTTGCACACCTGGATATTGGCAGTTTCTCCCATTCTTTCTGGAAGATCCTCTCAAGCTCTCTAAAGCTGGATGGGGGGTGTTGGTGAACTGCAATCTTCAGCTCTTTCCACTGATTTTCTATAGTGTTCAATTCCAGGGTTTGACATTCAGGACATTCAGTGACTTGTTCCAAAGCCATTCCAGTGTTGTCTTGACTGTGTGCTTCACATAATTGCCTGCTGAAAGGAGAATGTGCACCCTAGTCCAAGGTTGTGTGATTTAGAGCACATTTTCTTCAAGAACCTCTCTGTCATGATGCTGCCACCACCATGACTGACCGTACAGATGGTATTAAGCAGGTGATGAGTGGTACTTTGTTTTGCCAGACATGGCATTTGGCATTAAGTTCCATTTTTGTCTCTCAGAATCCTGTAAGTGGCATTTGGCAAACTTCTGTCTAGCCCTGCCAGAATCAACAGAGGTCTGATTGATAGAATGCTGCAGAGATGGTTGTCCTTCTGGCAGGTTTGTCTATCTGTACACAGAAACTCTGAATCTCACTGACTAATGCTTATCCATCCCTACAGTTTCAAAAACTGTTCTGTCCTGAACGGGATCTCAATGATCCGGAGCCTCTCCTGGAAGCACCGGGTGCAAGGCTGGCGGGGTACACCTTGGTAGCCACTTAGATACAGTCATTCATCCATTCACATGTTAAGGGCAATTTATAGCACCAATTCACCTGAAATGCATGTTTTTTGGACTGTGGGAAGAAATTGGAGCACTTGGAGGTAACCCACACAGACATGGGAAGAACATGAAACTCCACACAGACTGAGTGGTGATCGAAGCCATGTTCTCTTGCACCTCCCATGCTCATGGTGGAGGCTACTATGCGCATAGGAGCCTTCGACTGCAAATTTTTTATACCTGTTTCCAAATCTATGAAATTACTGTATGCAATTTTACTTTGGAAGTATATAGAGAATTTCTCAAATTTCATGACTTGATTTGAACTCTACCATGCCTAATGAACTTTAGGATCTAAGACAGACAGATGTGTGCTTTTCTAAGTCATGTCCACTCATGTGAATTTGCAATAGATAGGCTACCATCAAGTTTTAAAGAAAACTCAGAGATGTTCAAAAGAAATATGATCAATCTGAGCTTATTTTGGAGTATCAGAGTAAAGAAGCTGAATGCTTACATAAACGAGGAATTTAAGTTTTTTTATTTTTAATAAATCTGCAAAAAAATGTTTAAAAAAATTGTGTTTTCCCTTTGTCATTACAGGGTCCTGAATGTCAGTTGATGGCAAAAAAATCAACTCAATCCATTCTTACATAAGTGTACGGCACCACAAAGTACTACTTAGACAGTTTATGAAGGCACTGTAGAGCTTGCAACCCTGTTCCTACCTGTGAGCCTAAAACTGTGATGCTATAATTTGAATGTAGGTGCTGTCAATGGCAGTTTCAAGATACAATGAGATACAGTGCATGCAAATTTCACATAAGAAGTTTTCACTGTTTCTTTTATAGGCCAAATAAAAAGGTGGTTATGCTGCGCAAAGGGAACAGATTTGCAGTTTGTGCAATTTTTCAGTCCAATTAAATACATTGCTTTTGCTGTGTTTGTAGATATGAGCAAATACTCAGGTCAGTCACTGTTATTAAAGAACACACTATGAGACATGAATATGTAGGTTAAGCAGATGAGTTTTCAAATTTTTCTTATTAGTGCAGTACTGGCGCATGAAAAAAGAACATTACCCAACTTTCTAAAATACACAGAAAAGATATTAAATTTAATTCCACAATAAAATACATAGTATTAATGTTATACTGACGCTTTACAAGGGCTCTTGTAAAGATACTTTTATACAAAAGCCAATTTAGCATATCTATTACCTTGTAGCAGATAAGTGGAATAGTGGGAAATAGAATGTTCAATAATGTATTTTATTTAATGTTAGAAAGAGCTTGTCAATAATATTTCAAATATAAAACATTTCTCTTGACTAGCAGTAAAGAGTTACTGATAGGATAAACTAGAAAACTTGTGTTCAGAACAGCCACCTTTCTCTGTTTCCTCTCTATTTTCCACGAACCATACGAACAAAAAAATCTAATTGACTGGTTATACTGGCCTAGTGTGAACAGAAAGACATTTTTTGGATCATTAGCGATCACAAGGGATCGTCATAACAAGTGATACAGGGTCATCCCAACATGAAGCAATTTTTGAATGAAGTTTACAGGAAGACAGTTTCGAGGCTTTTTGAGATGAAAAATGTTGACAGGCTTGACATTTTGGCACACATATACTTCAATAATTCATATTTTTACATTTGTGTTTGACTTTTTAATGTATAAAGATATTCAGTTAACTTTCACATTTATTCAATAAATTACATTCAACACACACACACTGTCTGAAACCGCTTGTCCAATACGCGGTCGCAGGGAGCCGGACCCTAACCTGGCAACAGAGGGCGCAAGGTTGGAGGGGGAGGGGACACACCCGGGACAGGTCACCAACCCATCACAGGGCACCCCAAGCGGGACTCAAACCCCAGACCCACCGGAGAGCAGGCCCCGGCCAAACCCGCTGCGCCACCACACCCCCCATTACATTAAACATTCATATTTAATGTAATTATTATTGCAGTTTAAAAAATATGTTTAATACATCACTGGTTTGACTCCATGCAGGCAACAATGATGTAAATCTTCATCTCTGTTATTAGCACTCTCATTGTTTGAAAACAACAAATTAAAAATGTTTTGGGTGAAATACAAACTTTTGCTGAGCCAGTGGGGTATGGGAGACAAGGGCATAATATCAAAAACAATAATAAGATAGCTGCTCTGAAAGGATGTTTGAGCAGCTGTACTTTCAGGAAAAATGGATGTAACCTATTCAGAAACAAGTTACAGAGCCACAAAGGGAACACAGACCTTACCTGGTGAGCACCAGGGATGACCTCCCAGAGTCATCCCTGGTGCTCACCAGGGCTGTGTGGGGTAATACGGTGGTACTGATAGGACCTGAACTCCTGTTAGTCTGATTCCCGTGTACTTTGCTCACATTCACATCTTCACCACCTCATTGACTGCATCCAGTCTTATTTAATTTTTAACTGTCTTTACATGTCACTCATCTTAGAACTTCACTCTCTTCTATTAGGAAGGAGATGTGATCTTTCAAGGTGTAGATTAAATAGTTTTGTTCTCCATTTTTCTCTTTTTGCTGTTATCTTCTGCTGCTCAGAGACGATGTGAGGTGGTGCAGTTTCAGCAGAGAGTGTAACAGTAGATGAGTGTATGGCTTTGGTTATCACTGCTGGTGCTGCCACATCCAACAGTCCTCCCCTAAGTGGGATTCTCTTCTTTCTGATGGTGTGCACTTGATAAAGCAAAAAAAAAAAGGAGTAGATGTTAATTGTGTAGATTGAATAACCCAAACCCATAATTTTTCAGGTGCAGTCAATAAGTGTCAGGATTTTGCCTCAAGTAGTTTAGCTGATTGGTGACAAATCGAGATTTGGGGGTTTTGACCTGTGTATTCTCTATCAGAGGAATCGTAATACTGAGAGTATGATTTCTAAGATTAAAAATGATTCCTTTTTGGTAAGTGGGAAGCAACTCCCTGCAACTTTAAAGAGACATGGGCAATCTAGAGTATTTTACTGTATGTATGACTAACACAAAGAGCTGGTGCCAGTGGGATTTGGGCTGAGCGCTGTCACGGCTGCTAACAGCCCTGTCGAGTAATTATGGATTTCTGAGCAGAATTACTGGAAAGAAAACTTGACTCGGAAAATCTCAGCTTGCGCTGGTCATATGTTAACCCCATACAACTAGCTAAGCAATAGTTCTCGAGGCCAGGTTGTCCTGTTTCTGAGGTTTTGACATAGAAGATAGCTTGACAGGGTTTGAGGAGGCAAAGATGCTTGACATTAACCTCTACAAAACTGTTCCAGATAAATTAGTAATAACGACATAAATACAGCTATAGAGGCATATGTTTTTATTTTCTCCAAATACAATATGAGAATCTAGGAAAAATTTTGAGTTATGGCACGTATGTTAACTTAGGCGTCTTTGACATAACTGTGAACACGTGTTTAATAACGGACAATTAATTTAAATTTATGTTCGAGAATGACATATTTCCAGCTTTTCTGTCAAACAGACCAAAGTAACAGTTACAGTAATGAAGGAAATAGGATTCTGTCAAATTTCAAAGAGGTGCTGGCACATGTCCAACTCTCTACAGCAACTGAATTCCAGATGTTGTGAAAATGGTTCTGTGATTTTCCATGTTTCTGACCATTCTGCACATTTAAGAGGTCAGTAAGGGCTCCTGTTATACAACTCTTGCAGCAACAAGAATGTTCTCTCTTTACATCTGTGTCATAAGAAAAACAGCAGTTTCACGTCTGCTCTTTGTTTAACCATTTAAGGGCATTTTCTGCCAGTACCAGCAAGAGTCCAAACTGCTTTGAAGGCCTCGTACAATACATAATTACATATAAACACTGCTCTTGGTGACACAGGGAACTGAGGTGCAAGGCAAGAGAAAATATGATTGTTTACTTGGCAGACTAACAAAAGATTGAGTTGTCTCATTTGGCAAGGTAAAGAACACAAAATAATTCACCAGAATGATCACAATGAGCCGGGTATGTTACATAATACCAGTATAAATTATTATGCAACTGTCAAATTGCATAAGCCTATTGAGCATTCAGAAAAACAGAAATAGTTGCGTTAAATCAATCCATTTATTCCAAGTTACATAAAAAAGAATAAAAGCAACATGTGAATCATACAGCCTGCATGCTTTCAGTACATGAACCTGTTGTGTCATGCATGCAGTTGTTTTGTGAAATGTGTAATTTACATCTTACTCTCCCTAAATACATATGTAAATGATTGCTATTTTACGGTCAATACGCCTGTGTCAGTGTGGGACAGTATGATATATCAAACAGGACTCAAATTGTTAAAAACAAGTAAATACCTTGAACCACTACAATAATAAAACACAATATGTTCATGTTGAGGGGGGTGCGGTGGCGCAGTGGGTTGGCCTAGGTCCTGCTCTCCGGTAGGGCTGGGGTTCGAGTTCCCCTTGGGGTACCTTGCAACGGATTGGCGTCCCATCCTGGGTGTGTCCCCTCCCCCTCCAGCCCTTTGCCCTGTGTTGCCGGGTTAAGCTCCGGCTCCCCGCGACCCCATATGGGACAAGCGATTTCCGATGATGTGTGTGTGATGTTAATGTTAAGGTGCTCTAGTCCTTGTGTTGATGTAATGCACTCACTGTAATTTTCTTTGAGATGTACGCTGCTTTGTAGAGAAGCATCTCTACAAAATGAATAAACGTAAATGTAAACACAGTCAAACATTCACTTCTTTGAATAGATGGAATACTATAGCTTAATTTCTCAATTAACTTTGTGTATACTGTTTTATACAAGTTGAAGCAAACAGCTTTTGCAAGAAGCCAAGGACCAGCAGTTATAAAATAAAGGCTTTGTCAAGCCTAATTGTAAAATTAATTTATCTTATTATGACTAACTGTATTAATTTCAATGAACTAAATGGACAAACATAATTCAGTCTTCACTGTTAAAGTTGTTACTATTTTGCATTAATTAGCAATATTTTGCTATGTACAGATTGACAAACACAGTATTATTTCATATTACTTTGATAAATAGTAACTTATCAATATTATGCAATATAATGTAATTCCTGTGAAATTATTATGTTTCAGAAGGTGGAATCAGTGATATGAGATTGTAAATTGAAATTTAATGCAAAGATGATTTTCAGTATTTATCATGTATGGCTCTATTTATTTATGCATTTATTTCGTTGATCCAGCCTTCAGATAACTAGGTAGTATGGTAATGACTCAATATACCGATTGATTAGAGAATTAATTGCCTTACTGAGCCAGTGAATTTGCAAAAATACTGTGAACCTGCAGCAGAGATAAATTCTTTTGTGAACAGCTTCCTGATATTGATGATATATTCATGGAGTAAAAGGCTCTGAAGTGGAGAAAAAACATAGTGATGGTTTTCACAACTGTAGGTTTTGGGTTAGAAATAAAACTAACACAGTTTAAGATCTGAAATGTAGATGCATCATCCACTGCTGTAAAGAGAGTGGAAAAATATGATCGTCTCCATGACAACCAGAGCAGAGTGCTCATAAAACTCACAGATCGCACTTGTCTTTCTGTGTATGCGAAACCAAGAAAAGGAAACACGTAATTTGAAACAAGTATTAAATATGGTTAGATCAATATTTTGCAGTTGCTTTAGAGAACAGTCATAACAATTCATTACCCTTTAAAAATTACAGTGGCTTAGCTGACAAATTTATCTAAAGCAACCATTTTATCCTTTCATGCTGCAGCAATTTAGGTGAAGTTCTTTCCTTAAGGGAACGAGAGTCGGGGCCCTCCTGGAACAAACCCGTAATCTTCAGGCTAATGCGACTCACTATACATTTTGGGGATGCATCTTACGCATAAGAATTTTTATTTAAATGCTACTTATATAATAATATATGCAACGTATTGCTCTTGCCTGTAATAATGTACCATATTCAACATCAGTGTACATTTATGGACATTTCATATGCTGCCCTCAGTAAGCTGAAAAGCTGCAGAATGACTCTTCCTTAACCTGTTTTTATATTTTAAAAAAGTAATTGAGGAGCAGGTGCTGCTGCGAATGACAGCGGTCACCCACCGCACTGTCAAAACTCACACCGTTGCTATGGCATCCAAGGCGTCCTTTCTCGATCCATTTCCATGAAAAAAGAGAGGATTCTTCACATCTCTTGACAGATAAGGCATGCAGATGGACTGCTGTGGGCTGGGCAGAAGCGGCACTGAGTGGGAAAGGAGCAGGGATGAGATTATACAGAATAAAGTGTCATATTTTCTGTAGCAATTTTCGGCAAGGCTGATTCATACTGTATTTGCATATCAATGTGATGATGGGGGTGGATGTAATTTTGGGGGAAAAAAGGAAGAAAAAAACACGAAGCCAATTAGAGGGCCGAACTGTCATGGAATAATAAGTCGCTGTTCACTGCTTTGGTTGATTTTAAAGAGGTTTAAAATAATAATGTGCTAGAATTTGTCTCACACTGTGGCCCTTGCAGTGGAGTGTTTTAGTTATAGTTCTCCATTTCGATATATGTCTAAGACAGGCTTGAGTCCTGCAAAAAATATTACTGTTATTTCCAACTTCCATGGAGGCATTAAAGTTTCAGAAATGTATTTTAATTCATAACTTTAGAATGTACAACTGATGAAAACCTTCTCTAATGTAAATTCTCTTTTAATTCACATTTTTGAACATTTAAAATTTATTTCGTTTCGCCTTTATTTTAGAAGTACTACAAACTTGATTTCCGCATTATCTTTTAAATGGAAGATTTTTTCAGAAATCTGATTAAAGCACTCACATTTAATCTAATTTGCTGTTTAGAAGCACCGACTACGAACCGCTAACCAACTAAAAGCTACAGTTCTAGCATACATCCGCATATCCCTTAAATCTGTGCAGTAATAATAATTAGTGTGTAAAACAACAGTCCTTGCCAATGCCGCACTGATGCACAGCTGTCTGCGTGAAGCACACTCGAGCTGAATGTCAAAAAGTTAAGAATGCCATCTGTGAGGCTTCATTAGATGCAACAGCACTCAGGCGCTGAAAAAAAGTGAACGCACAGGGATGGGATGGTACAAAAATCATTTCTCAGGCTGCACCCCAATTATTACAATCCAGTGAGACTGCAGAGGCCTCAGAAAAATCCGTGGTGTAGTCTTTCAGATGACTGGGTTGCTAGGGCCCAAACTGGAAAAACATCTGGCAGTGGGAACAGTTCCAGAAATACTTTCAGGGTCTGCATCTGAAACATCATTTATAACACAGAGGGTTTGCCAGAAAGCACCATCAGTCCATTCATGTCGCCACGCAAACCATTGCAGGAAAATAACCTCAACATTCACAAGCAATTCCTTTATTTTTTATATCACATATCATGCGATGCACCTGGGCACATAATCCATGATGTAACTTGGGCTCATGGGATGTTTCATGTCTTTCATCATCAGACACCATCATCCAGGCTACCCGACCAGGGTTGATCAGACCGCAGATTGTGTTCAGGTAGCGCTACCTTGAAGCCATGACTCACCTCTCCTGATTCACAACCATCTAGATGTTCTCTCCAGAGTCTCAGCAACTCTCCTGACCTGTTTCCTCTGGCTGCCTGTGATACCCAACATACTATAGACCCTATGCAAACACTTCCCTACAAAGCCACTGCAGCCTACTTTGGTGGACACACATGTTGCCCTCCAGCCTTTAGGGTGGCATTGATCTACCAGTTCCTCATGCTTTGCCATCTTTTTTCATTAGTCTCTTCCATTGGCGGGGTGCGGAGGTACAGTCGGTTTGGCCGGAGCTGTGGTGGGTCTAGGGTTCGAGTCCTGCTTGGGGTGCCTTGTGTCATGTCCTGGATGTGTCCCCTCCCCCTCCAGCCTTTCACCCTGTGTTGCCAGGTTAGGCTCCGGTTTACCGCGACCCTGCATGGGTCAAGCGGTTGTAGAGATTGTGTGTGTCTGTGTGTGTCCACCATCAGGTCTTCCCATCAAAAACTTAAGCTCCAGCAAGATGACTTGGTTATAAGCTTCTGAGAACAACACAATGTCTGATCTCAGATGTCTCTGTGATAGCAGCTAGAAACTACAGCTGTCTTCCTAAGTCAACCATCAATTGCACCATCACTATGAACCCTGATCTAGTCCCAGGTGCTGATTTTGTTCCTTCACGTTTCCTAACAAATTTATCGCCCACTTTGCTGGCCGCCAGGTTGTGCTGTGTACTCTCCCCACAGTGATAGACTCTGCCACAGCATTGAGCACCTGGTCACGACACCAGCTACATCAGCTCTCACTCTGTGCTCTTGAGAAACTGCTGAGGACATGCTCCAATGATGCTCTCCCTGAAAATAATGGGCATGATGGAGAATCATTTGTTCCCCAGCTGTAGAGGTTGGATGGGCTAAACAGCACATCGTAAACTGTGCGGATCATAAACTTAATGCAGTGAGGGTCTGCTCTCTAGAGCTCTCTACATGAGACTTTATATGCTCTCTGCTCCTGCTGCATCATTAACATCCTAGCCAACCATTCTCCCGCCATTGCTGCATGCATCTCCTCTTATATCAGTTCACACCTGTCCTTCCCCTGGACCTTGCAGTATCACCCTGATGAAACACTGCCCAAACCAGCTCTTCCAGAAGCCACTGTGCCCAACACCATACTGTGCGAAAGTCAGGACTGTGTCAGCTGCACTGTTGGCGCACTCCACTTCCTTCCTTTCTTTACCTGTACACCAGTGCTGCTTCCCTCATCTGCATTACCATAAACTGTTCCTCTAAGCTCCTAAAGAGTAACTTTACCTTGTTTCTCTGCCCATAGAAGGCAATGCTGCTCAAGCTTCGAGTCAGACCAAGCAGCCTGCGGAGGTAGCAGCTCATTTCCTCTGAAATGCCACCAGGGTTGATATCGGGACCTTGTAAACATGAAGGGGCAGGAGGACTCATGGCAGGATACTGTACTAATTCACCCATTAAAACTAACTGGGAGTCCCTCAGCTTTAATTGATAGCTTTTCAGAGGCAACATTATAATATGCCTGGCGTCCCATCCTGGGTGTGTCCCCTCCCCCTCCAGCCTTGCGCCCTGAGTTGCTGGGTTAGGCTCCGGTTCCCCGTGACCCCGTATGGGACAAGCGGTTCTGAAAATATGTGTGTATGTGTGTGCATTATAATATGCTGTCAATTCTGTTAATAAAAACTAAACTGTAAAGAAAATTCAGAAACTTCTACATAAGATGGCTAAACAGATCAAGGAGGTTATTTAAATTGACTAAAGAGATAAAAACTAATTATCTCTTGTAATGCTCCAATTACAATGTATATTTATAATATTTTAGTTGAATGCAAAATAATAATATTGTCTGCACATCAAGAGTTAATGTCATGTGATTCCAGAAGAAGGTCTCTGACATTCTAGCAACCGGGGCTGCATCTCCATCAATGAGTCCACTGCTTTCTACAAGTCAACAAAAAAGCTAGGGTGCTGCATAAAATCCACTGTAGTTCATTAATTAACCCTGACCCTAACCTGTAAATTCATTAACTCTGTGAGGAATTGCGGATTCATTTCATTTCACTTGTTGGTGGGAGCGAAAGATAAGGCAGAAAGGGAACAATTGACTTGGAGCTAATTCAAGACCTGTCATAACCTCTACCGTTACATTCTCTAATAGGATTAAAAGCAGACATGTGAAGGGAAGTAAGGTACACTGGACAATAACCTACAGCCAACATGGTTTGGATGAACAGCCCTTTATCCATCAGGCCTTTCACAGAAATGAGGAAGAACAGATGGAACAGAGCTTAAAGACATGGCCCTATAATGTGAAGGTAGGCTGGCTATCCTAACAAGGGCTCTACTGCTGTACCCTACAACTCAGCTCTTGAATTGACTCGCCACAGTAATATAGCTCTAAAGTTTGGTTGAAAGATTAGGCTAAGTACCGGAATAAGAGTAGTCTCATACCATAACTACACATTAAGCAAGTGCAAATCCATGTAACCGGTACCTGGACCACTAATCCATGCTGTCTGAAGCCTTTGAGAAAAGATTCTACAAAGGATATCTTCTATAAAAGATGTCCGATTTCAACTCGGTACTGTAGCAACTTGTGGAATGAACAAAACTCTCCCTTCTGTTTGCCCGAGTGTTGTGTTTCTACTCTAAAAAAATCACATTATTTCTGACGTGATCACAGGCTGTGCTGCTTTTTCCTGGAGGCAGTTCATGACTCATAGATCAAGGCTGTCATGTCTGAGTCACCCCAAGCTGTCTGTTTTGGGATAAGATGAGGCCATTAGCATACTCCTACTTCCAGTTGTTTGCTAATTGGACCCAGATGAGCAGAAACCAATAAATAGAATGTAAATGAAGCAAACTTATTGACTTCATTGGGAGAGCATGCTGCTTCACCTTTTAGGGTCTGGCAGAATGACTGTTTATTTCTGTTTTATTGTGACACCTGTCTTTCTCTGGATGTTGGATTTGCTCCACTGTATTGTCCTATTCCCTATTAACTTGAGCATGTTCATCATGTGAAATTACTACTATTACTACAGTGAATGTACCAGAGAATAGCTTCATTGTGTGCAGCAGGAATATCTTTTGCTTCCTTCTCTGCTGCAGAAGCAACGTTCACTGCAGGGATGCCACCAATGGCAGCTGGTCCAGAGGCGGCCCAGCCAAAAGGGAACTTAAGCTTTTGGTGTTCTTTTTCACAGCGTATAAGGATCCAGGGTGAGAGCCTGAGGACTGCATGCGACCCATCATTTCACAAAATGCAGCCCGTGAGAAAATTTGTAAATGATTAATTTATACTATATCTACCATCAGTACTGTGCATTCCATTGTTATTGGTGAAATAAGGTTTCCATATATCAGGTAAATCTCACACACACGCACACACATAAACATTTGCTGAAGCTGCTTGTCCCAAGCAGGAGTCGCGGCAAGCTGGAGCCTAACCCAGCAACACAGGGTGCAAGGGGACACACCCAGGACGGGACGCCAGTCCATCACAGGCACCCCAAGCGGGACTCAAACCCCAGACCCACCAGAGAGCGGGACCCGGCCAAACCCGCTGTGCCACTGCATCCCCCTATATCAGGTAAATGACTTTTAATAATATTATGCCTTGTTAAAGGAGATAGTGTAATTAACACCATGGTATTATACTATAAAATAAACTAATTTTTAATTTAGGCATATAAGATTTAGTATGTCAAGTGACTTTTACACATGTAGCTCTCGATGGAAGGGTGTGTGCAGAAGACAGTCAGTAGGTGGGAAGTTTATGACACTGAGTGTGGCCTCACAGAGCGATAGCCACCCTGGGGTGTTTATCAGTCAGATGGACTCATTTTCTATGGTTAAAGCAGGTTGGGTTTGCTTGACTGGTTTGCACATCAAGTCGTTCATTTTATACAGCAGAGGTTGTTTAGACTGGACTTATAAGATAGTTCTATAATTATTTTGAACCATTTTCCATTTCCCACATTTTTATCAACACAGGGCACAAGGCAGAGTACACAACGGACAAGGCACCACTCCATCGCAGGGTAATCACACACACTCATTCTCTCGCACACACACTACAGAAAATACAGTCACCAGTTCACCAGCTTTGAAACTGTGTGGAAATTTAAAACGGGAATTTACAGCTATTCCCCAAAAAAAATTGCATCTAATTTCAACATAAACCCAAATGACTGTTAACTCCACAAAAGAGATCAGAAAATTTATAGCATCTGTTCATAATAACAAGTAATAAAAAGTAAAATGTGACAGATGTGGAAATTAGTCAAAACAAGAAGGGAATAATGAAAATCTCAATATAGCCTGATTTAGTGTCTGTGGGTCATTGGAACTTGATGGTTGTAAAACCATTGAAGAAACCGTTCCAATTCTAAACATGGTATTATTTTGTACTGTAAGAATTTACAACACATGGAGAACATGCAAGCTCCACACAGACTGAGCAGGAATCGATCCCACATTCTCTCGCACCACCCAGGCACTATGAGTCACCAGCAGCACCATGCTGCCCCTAACTTAGAGCAGCTGGTTTGTGCGCAGAATGTGCTAATATTTTCACTGTTTGGGTTTTTCAGTTTTTATTCTTTTTATGGATGATTTGCACCGAAGATAACGTGGGTTCAGTGTCACCTGTTTGGAATTTGCATGTTCTATCCGTGTCTGTGTGGGTTTCCTCTGGGTGCTCTGGTTTCCTCCCACAGACCAAAGACATGCAATTGAAGTGAATTGGTGGTGCTAAATTGTCCATAGTGTCTGAATAGGTGAGTGTCTGACTACCCTGTGATAGACTGGCACCTTGTTCAGGTTTACCTCCTCCCCCTCCTTTTACCCCGTGCTTTCAGGATAGGCCTCAGTTCACCATGACCCTGTTCAGGACAAGCAGGTCCTGACAAGTGGACAAGAGGATGGATGACGGATGATTCACACACCAAATTGCACCAACAGGGGGCATGTTATTACAATTCCCTTTTAAGAATAAAAGCAAAGGCTGTTTCCTTAAATTAAAAAATCGGTTTCAGGTGGTTCAGATGATCTTCAAGTGATAGAGTGAATACGTATGGTATGATTTTAAAAGTTTTTAAAAGAGATTTTTTCATGGAACACTACTCACAGCCCAACTGGCTTTATCACTGTGTTTTCTTGGTAATACCAACTGTATGAGTACATGTAAGGAGCAGCAAAATAATCCGGCCTCATCTGTTGCACATCCACAGTACATACTGTACATCTTGCTTTTCTTCCTCTGGACTTTCAGCCGTTGTTTAGTCACTGCCAGTTGCATGCAGTCACTGATTTATGAGCCCCATTTCACACGGCAGCCGGCTTGCTCTCTTATTCACTCTGCAAGTCACATAGAAATGAGAAGAGCATCTACCGCAGGCATCAAACCACCAACTATTTCAGCATGCTTTCCATAGACACCTCTCTCATATCAATAAAATACAATGCAGTATAATCTGAAGCTAATATCCATAAATATTAGAAGACAAAACCATGGACCAGAGTATTCTAAGGAGCGTTACTACGCTTATAATAGGTTGTTTGTAGCAGACATCCAGAAATGTAAACCATGTCATTTTCTGCTCGGATAACAGAAAGTGTACCTTGTTGGTCGTGTGTGAAATAAAGGTGAGATATGGAATGGGACTCAAAACTCCACGTCAGTACTAGAATGTGCCTTATAGTTTGTAATTTCATCTGTATTTATGGTGTTCACATGACCAGGAGGTAGTGTAGTGCTCAGGGTTCTCAGCTTACAATCTGAAATCCCACTTCGACTGCAAGTAGCCTCGATCAAGGTGCTAAATCTGAATTGATACAGGGAGAACGATCTGCTCCGTGACTGGATAAGGCATTTTAAAGCTGTTTGTCTACCTTGGTAAAAGTCACCTTGGGTAAAAGGTGGCAGCTAAATAAAGCTTAATAATATTCAGTGCAAATGGTACTGCTAGCAAGTCACAACTGAGCAAGTCTACCCTAGTAAGTTCACATCTGGACTTCAAATGAGATGTTATTATCAGTTGTAATTTTCCATTCTTAAGAAGCGAGAATGGAACGTGCGCTACATGTCAATCTGGCAGCTATCCCCGCACCCTCAGCCACATTCGCAGTCGGCCAGATTTTTGTTCCCATTGCTGCTGCTTTTTGTTCACCCTCAGGCTACGTGTTATACAATGTAAATGCATCTATCTGTACCATAGCTGTTGATGCCCTACAATTTAAAAAAATAAAAAAATTTAAAAAAAAAAGTAATTTCCCCTCTCTGTCCCTCTTGGAAGCATGCTTTTCTAGCATTTTGTTTGTTGAAATTAACTGCAATTTTTTTTTTTAAATTTACAGAATAGATTTATTCTCATTCCGAGTGACTATGAACTGTGCCCACAGTTGAAAAAGGGGAACGAATTACTAGAACATTAGTGACAAGTTTTTTTTTTTTTTTTTTAAAAAAAGTAAGGTCCTTGATGCAAATAGTCTTCTGAAGCTTGACTGAGAGCAAGGAAACAGTGCCCGCAGTTATACTGCCAAGGAACATACTGGCAGTTCACTAAGCTACCATGGCAACAGGAGTTTACAAAGAGGCGTTAGCCTATGGTGAACAGCTTCTCCCCTGAGCCACCGCCAACCGGCTCCGTGGAACTCGTCCAAGCCATTTATCAAGAGCTCCGCAGTGCAACACTAATACAGTTACAGAGAATATGCTAGATTGCAGGATCAATGAGCAGGTTACCCTCTCATCGCTGATTGATCCGTCATCCAAAGGACAGAAGAACTAAACGGGATTAGCTCATGTTGAGGCTCGACAAGCCGCATTTTCTTGCTAGCAGCAGCTTGTAGAGTACATGACGCACACATGGGGTTCCTGTTCTCCACTCTGGTTAAGTGGAAGAACAAGGTTTCAATTCCATTAACATGAAATTAATAAAACAATTTTAGCAAAAGGTCAAGGAAGGATATTTAGTACTATGCTGGTTTGCCTATTCTGTTAGATACAGCAAGAAAAAATCAGGGGTATTTACAGACGTAAAGAAGTGTGGATTGCTTTGGAAAGAAATATTGTGCTGCAGAAAAACATAACTTTTTTTTTTTAGAAATGAAGACTGAAGCATACTACAAGCTATACTTGTACAAGCCATTTAACAGCTGCTCCTTCAGACAAAGCCTCAAACTCCACAACATTGTTGTCATGGCCTCACTGTCAGCAAAAATTACATTTGACAAAACCATCATGCAGCATGCAGAGGCAGTCCAGAAATCATGTATGCTTACAACTCTTGACTTAGTAGCAATGACCAATGGGGTATAAACTATTCAAAAAAGTTGGGAAGCTAAAAACTGCCATAGGAGACATAATATTTGAGAAAAATTAAAATTAGTGGCAACAATATTAATAAATTGATACTGATGTTACATCTGAGTAAAAATTAAAACACAGACACTGGTTTGGCTTTGAATAAATTCATGTTTTTTTTTTAAACACAAAACAAATAAAAATTAAGTGCTATATAATCCAAATTATGAAAACGGCAATAGAGAGATGAGCTTTTTATAAGATAAAAAGATATGGAAACGTGACTGAAAGCATGCAGATATGCATTTTTAACAAATATATACCTATATATTATACATATATGTACACTATATATGCCAAGTATTTGTAATTTGAATATTGGTACAATATACAAAATGTTTTATGAATTAAAAATGTATTACTTACAAACGTATCAAATAATATACAAGTGTTTCAATAACTTGACACTTCTTCAAAATGTTGATACATACAACACAGGCATGCAGACAAATTACATTAAAAGCTGTCTACAAACAACAACAAAATGCCTGCATGATTTTGAACTCTTCTCTGTGCTTTTGAAAACATTCTTACATTATTACACTTCGTTATTAATTTCTAATCAAAACGCATCAACGTTCATGTTTATAATTGTGCAGCTTGCGTTATAATGAACTTCAGCCTTTAGCTAGATTAGATTTTAAGAGGATTCACTGCTTCAGATTTTATTGTACTTGTTAGAGCAAAACCACTCTCATCAAATGAGTGACTTGACTATAAGGTTAATTTCTATACAATCTGACTGTATGTTGTCAAATTCAAACAGATAAAAAAATACAATTCAGAATTTGAAGGCACCAGTATCCTAAGCTGGCATATTAAATTACCTGGTATTTTACACGTCATTATAATACCAAACATCAAGTTAAAAGCAAAGAATTTGTGATCTGGTTAAACCGATCACATGATGTGCATCGTGATTTTAAAGAAGAATTCAAATAATGCTAAATTAATTTTTGCAATCTGGGTAAGAATCTCACACTTGGAGGTACCAATGGCTTCCGTGACAGTAGTTAAAGCTAACAGATACACCTCAGTAAGTATGACAGTCAATAGCTTAGCGATTCAAGTGATGTAACAACAGCATGAATTGCTGCTACTGGATCGGTTCTATAAAGCAAAACAGATGTTTTGCAAATTATTTAGGCAGTCCAATTACCAAGTCACAGAATTTTTAGTGCAGTTGTATTGCATTCAATGTTAATTTTTACTGCTTTTTCAGTACTGTCTTCACATTTAAAGAAAGTCTTTCACAAAAGCGTGCAGTCCTGACAAAATTAATGAACCCTTTTCTCACAAGTGACACATATTTCATTTATTTCTTCAAAAAATAAAACTAAAGTTTTTGGGTACAAATGAAAAGTCTGCTACCCTAACTCAGGTATTGAAAAAAACATAAGGATTAAATACTGGCAGGAACAACATTATTATGTAAAGATGTGAGTAAAATCTGGTGAATTTATATGTTTACACTGCAGATTTGGGAATGTTTACAAGCAATTTTTTTTGATAGTATAGCCGCAAGCATAGCTACAAAGAACTTGACCTCAAAGAAATGAGTTATGATGATGGGGCAGTCAAAGTTTTTTTTTTTGAGCTAACCTCGTATGATGCACTACCAACTACAGGAAGCACTAAAGTACCAAAAACACACATATTACATTGTTCAGGCTAAATGATAAAATCATCACAAGGCAGCTTGCTTTTCCATTAATATTATGAGTAGACACATCATGAAGCTCAAAATACACATAAGGCACATTAATGACTGTGGCTGGATGACAACTTAGACAAATTTTCTTAATGGAGAGCTGAGAGCCATACACATTGACTGGGTTTCCAGCAACACAATGTCAATTAATTGTTACTTTCCATATTTCCTTCCTGCAGAACTTTAACAGCAGCAGTGTGACCCAAAAGTGAAGTGAAAACCATGGCCCACTGTCCCACTGTGATAGGTAAGGAGAGTAACAAGTGTAAATTACGGCTATTTTAACGTGATCTCTGATGTTTTACTGATATGTCTTATTTCAGCTCTGAATGAATACCTTTCTGATACCTCTGTGTTTATTTACAATCTCAAACTGCTATATATTGGACTGGATGCTCATATTAGAACAATTTAAATGACATTTTGTCAAAAGAAGTTCTTAATTTTGTCATTGCTGCTTCTACTATCCTTGACACATTGCTAAACAGAATGCTGCCCTTATTAATCTCAGTTCCTTCTTCCCTGGAACTAAAAAGGACTCCAAGAGCTGTAAGGTCACAAAGTATCTAACAAAGTTGCTTGGGAACAAATCTGAGTAAAAAACATGACTTCTGTTGAGCAGGGAAAAGTAGACTGGTGGATAGTGCTCTTAAACAAGAAAAAGTTGCTTATTGCTCTTATGTAACTTAAAAATATGTTTATACTACAAATAATATTCTGATTGTATCAGTTCTGATTGACATCCTGATTATTAGTTTTTATTACTAATTATAAAATTAAGTCATTTTAAATTTGAATGACCTATGATTATGTCACTATGAACATTGAAAAATATGTACATATTCTAAATGTTTTTAAATTATTGATCCTGATGTACAAAATCATCTACAAACATCTAGTGTGCTTTATATAACATATGGCTGAATATGGCCCACATACTATGCCCTGCCATTGTCTGCTACACAACTGGTATTCACAATTCAGTTAGTTTATGGTGACCTTCATTTTGAAAAGTATTGACAAAGCACTAAAGGGATGATGTGGAGAATCTGAAAGGTAAAATGTACAAATGTAAATTAACTGATCCAATCTGAACAGTTCAGAAATAACATTAAAAGTTGTGCATAAGAGTAACTTCCCATGCCGGGTTTCGGAAGGTACACTTCAGAAGCTATAATTTGTAGTCACTCTTACCAGCTGTCACATATAGTAAAATTTTTCAGCATTTTAGAAGCTGTAAATCATAATGATACTGAGTAGATAGATGCTATTGTTAGTTTGTTTTATCTTGAAATGTTCTTATAGAACCTTCTCAAACCAAATACAAAAAGATGCTTTCATTCATTCACAAGCAAACTATATCCTGTTGGCACAATTCATGTCTATTTAATATCTCAGAGGTCATTAAAATCCAGCTTTGCTACCTGCATATTTCCTCACATACTGAGAATGAAAAATACAAAAATATGATGCCTGCAAAACATCTGACAACAAATATATCATTTTTGGTCGATGTCTGGTGGCTCCGAACATGAAAACTGACACTCCAGACAATGAAAATACTACAAGATTCAATGACTGAATAATGATTTTAAACCTCCCTAAATCAAGATCCAATTGCTTGCATTGCATTAAACTATTAACACCAATCCTAACATGTCAGCCTTGGCCTGAAACAGTACTACAACTATTTCACTCCACCATCCCAAAGTATAAATTATGCAAGAAGAGATAAAATCATTAAGGAAAACAAGAAATAGTGCTTCTGAGCATGTAAAGTCAGTACATAGACATGCAACTGGTAAAAATTAAAAAAGAAAGCAATGAAATAGATCTGGATCTTAAAAAAGATTAAACAAAACTTAAGAAAATGGCTCAGGAAAAATAACCTCTGGGTAACCTAAAAAAAAAAAATAAATTCCATTTATCAATTTTATAAATCATATAACTAGCAAATAACACAGACATAAAACCAGTATGCCTGGCTTCAGTCTGAGCTGGTCTATGGCCATCAAGGACCAGGGTGTCTACAAGGCACACTAACATCTGCAAAGAGATATAAAAATCTACAGAAGTTATTTAAAAGCCTGATATAGAGGCCAGTCCCCTTGAGTCTTCTGAAGAGGGATTTTAAAATTACTTTTAGTCATATGTTCTTTAATGCAATATTAAACATTTAGGGCAAAAGTAACTAAACATAATCCCATGACAGATCTAAAAAGGGTACCTGAACAGCAAAAGAGGACCGTGGAGACTCGAGGTGGAATACTACACAGTGATTTTAATAGTAAACACAAAAGCTAGACTTTGTTCTTGTGGAGAAAGACATAGCATCAAACATCTAGTACCACATGTTAAGTGCAAGAATACTCATGTATGGTGGCAGGGACAGCTGAGCTATTGGCATTAATGTACAGTATGTCACTGAAATGTGTTTTTGTTCAAAAGCAGCGGTAATGAATGGACTCTGTAACCATATGGACAACAGCCTATGTACAGCTATGTGGTTACTGTGAAACATCCACAGTTATGAAGAATACTATGATGGTGATAATACTACACTGTTTACTCTAATTTGACAAGTAAGAATCACAATAAATGCACAGTGTTCTGTATCCTCTGTCAGAGTTTATCCGAAAATGTGTGGTTTGAATTCTCCTGAACCCTATTAAGGACGCATACAAACATGACATGGATAAAAACAGAGTACACGCTATAGTGCAGGCAGACTTCACAGTGCAAAGTGCACCGAGGGATTGCTGGCATGTGGATGACACGAGCTGCCATGCTTCCTCCACTTTCCTACGGTCATCTCCCCATTACTTCCCAGAGACCTCCGCTGTCGCTTGGTCTGAACCTCCTCCCGGATTTCTGCCCAACACAAATCGGTCTGAGCCAGCTGTGGCTTGACCTTTGGCCGGGCTGCATGCAGGATGGAGTCCTCTCCGAGGAGCCCCAGTGGCTGACCGAGGCTACTGTCAGGACTCTTCTTCTCTGGGAGGTCCACACACTTCTCCAGTACTGGCATCTGGGCCAGTGGTTCCTCTTCTGTAGGCAATGACTGTTTCCTGGGCCTTCCTCGCCGCTTCTTGACAATGTTGTTGCCTGTCTTGGCCTGCCTTTGGAGCCTTTTGGCCTTCAGGATTTTGTTGACATGATCCATGTTCTTCTTTGTGGAAAGGATTTTGGAGAAAGGGCAAACGTTTTGCACTTCATGATGAATCTCTTCGACTTCTGCACATTTAAATCTTTTCTTCAAAGGAGGTCTGCGTCCTACAGAATGAAAAGTTAAGATTTTTAAAGATTCCTGACTACCACATATAATAGTTAACCCTTAACCTAAACCAACATTTAATTGCAATTTTTTATTATGAATAATTAAAGTAAAACAACACACCCAATTACAAACAAGAACAATGTATTTTGTCAAATTAGCACAAAAAGTTACAAGAGAAAGTCAGGAAAATGTCACAGCAATTCATTTAAGACAGTTGTTTTTGTGTTACGAGAAAACTACTGTGCAGTGGCTGGACATGCAAATCAACTGAAATGGATCCTTAATCCGGTAAATGTGTTGTCTCAGTAACTTTCCCCCCAACAGCTGGCATAAATGCAGCTGTCTTCCCTGTCTACAGGAAGATCTGTCGCATTTTGTAGAATGGTTTAGAACGATTAACCAGCTGTGCATGCAACTGGATCCATACTGTTCTCCATCTGCCTTTTAAGATACAAAGTGTGAATTTTCACTGCCCTGAGGTCATCAACCTGGAATGGCCTACAAGTGTCTTAAATGTCAGGGTGCTAGGATTTAAGGATGAGCAAAAAGAAAATGTATATGTGTGAACTGGACACAATATCCGGGCAACAAAGACAGATGTCGTTCAACAACTGTAAAAGACTTTTATATTCCACAGTAATCATTAAATTTAACAAACACTGATCCTAAAAGAATCCCCAAAGTTTCCATTCTGAAGAACAAAATAAGAAAAAATATTTTTTGTGCTTTTATGCGTAGTTGGATTTAATTTTCATTTAAATCCATTTGAAAAGAGAGTTCAGTCTTTATCAGGCAACTCATTTTATGCTGCTATGTATTTGTAAGAAAAGTCCAAGAATCACTTTCCAAATAAACACATTCTTCAAGGATGACCTATGCAAGCTGAGTGACACTCAGCAACAAGAAAAAAAAAATTGCATGCAACATCTGGAAAAAGACAAGGTCCAGATGCATAATGACAAAACTACTGGACCCCCCGTGAATATCATCAGATTCTCATACATGTCCCGAATTTCCCTGTAAATTCAGGCCATGAAAACAGGTTCTAGAAGGTGTAGATGAATAATTTACTACTCTCCTATCTGCTTTGGAAACTAGGAAGAAGGCCTGAGCCTTAAAAGAAAGCTATAATCCTCCAAGTCCCATGTGGAATGAGTTAATACAGCCTGTAGATTTCCAAGGAAAAGTTCTGGTAAATGTATTACTTCACTTCACATGTTTCCTTAACCTGCCTTTAGAGATTAAACTCCTCATGCATGTGCTTTCATTGATGTGCTGTTGAAAACAAGAGAGCCAGGAGTGGAACATTTTTCCGGGACATCGCAAGGGAAAAACTGTCAAAACAGCTACACTTTACCAGTCTAAATTATGCACATATCAATGCCATGATTCTTGAGGATGCTCACTGACCACAGATGATGATGTAGCCAGTAACAGTTTGAAGGCTACTCAAATTTTGTAAAGATCACTGAAAAGAAAATGTCAGAAGTGCAAATAACACACAGCAATAATACATGACTAAGGTCAGCAGAAATATCTGTAATGCATTGCATATTGAATTTTATTATACAGACATTTGTCTATCAAGCCATTTTTTCTATACTGAAGAATACAGTAAAGAATTAAATCTAAAATTCAAAATCTTTTTTATTGATTAACAAAAGAACAGAAAAGAACCGTGATAGGATAACAGAAACAGCATACAGAGATGATGCAAATACATACCATCACAGAAGGACTAAAGGTTACAAAATGTACCGGGATAGTCATGAAGCACTATCTCTAAGTAGTTCCAAAAGGGTGTGTAGACATTCCAGAATTAATTTGAATTATCATGTTAACTATTGTAGAAAAAGAAATTTAAGACACTACAGTCAATCACATATGTACAGATGGAGCTTCTCGTGTCAGACTGTATTTTGATGAAGATTCTTTGAATGGCTGAATTAATATCATTCCGATAACCTGACACCCCATCACATTCTCTGATTAAATGCATCAAAGTGCCAGGAGCAGCCTTAAACATAAAACACAGTTGAGACGTCCCCGGAAATACCCTGTAAATGACTTCAAGTAAGCGAGATTCTGTGAACAAAGTTGTACTTTTGTTCCTAGATCCTGAGGGAGGTGCAGAAAGGGAAGACTTTAGCTACATATACATAGAAAACCATTCATCGTCAATGAAAAAAAGTCAAGGTCATGCTTCCATGTCTCCCTCAACGCATCATAAAAACAAAGCACGTATCAATAGAAAAACTTAGAAAATACCTCATAGAACTGTTCGGTGAAATTAGGTATTTTTCCACGTTTCTAACTCTGACTATAATTTATTTTTCTGAGGCTAGGATAAAACGTCACAACTGTAAATCACTCACTGTTGTTAACAAAGTCTTCATATCCAGTAACCATAGGCCAGAGCATGGGAAGCAAGTCCAACACAGGGTGGCTACACAGTTACACACTACAGGCAAAGTAACACACACACACACACACACACACACACACACACACACACACACACATTTTCAGAACCGCTTGTCCCATACGGGGTCACGGGGAACCGGAGCCTAACCCGGCAACTCAGGGCGTAAGGCTGGAGGGGGAGGGGACACACCCAGGATGGGACACCAGTCCATCGCAAGGCACCCCAAGCGGGACTCGAACCCCAGACCCACTGGAGAGCAGGACCCGGTCCAACCCACTGCGCCACCGCGACCCCCTTACGGCAAAGTAACACTTTGATCAAAAGGAAAACTTGGACTGTGGGAGGAAACTAGAGCACCTGAAGAAAACTCAGGGAGACACAGGAAGAACTTACAAATTCTACACAAACTGAGGTGAATTCAAACCCATGCCTGAACTGTCGAGGTGCTATGAGGCAGCAGTGCTACCTGTTGCACAACTGTGCAAGCCCAGCAATATCAAGTATCTACAGTTTTGTCCACATTACAAAAGTAATGCATTCCTGAAAAAAACATTCTTAAAATTAATTTTCATAAATCAGGGGTATATAGCTTTCTTTCATGGTATCAAGATATGCGTGTTCCTGAGCCCCAAAATTTTAATTTTGGGGCTCAGGAACGTACAAAACTTGATACCATTAATCGAAGGGTGTTTAGTGCAGTGTATCTAGCATTGTAAATCACCTTGGATGAAGGTGTCTGCCAAACGTTGCATAATATTGTAAATCACTTTGGAGAAAATAATCAGCAAAATGCATAAATGCAAATGTATACACTATATCTTGTGCCACTGAGCTACTGGGAGGTGTGTGAAATCCAAATTTTGTCCTCGTTAAAGATGAAGAAATGCATCTTAAGTTGAAATAGGTGGCCAAATAAAACTGCTCTTAAAGCTGAATTCTTGTAACTTGAATAGCTGTATTTAGGGGTACGACTGTATGTAAATCAGTTTTACATTGGCCAAAGTTATTTCTTAGATGGTTAAAACTGACCAACTTTTGATTTGCAACAAAATATTATATATCCACAATTTCTTTGATATCCATTCTTTGTAGCACAATTTGTCAAAGTGTCGAGGGGAGATCTGAGTTAAGAGCAATAAGAGACCATAATGATAATCCAATATTAATCCCCAGATATTTCTTAATATCTCACTATTCCAGATTGAAAATGATTAAAAAAGGTAAAGACTTTAATAGTCTTTGGTAGCATCAAAAAGACTCCACATCAATTAAAAAAGAAATCAGCCCAACCTAGCACCAACTAACCATTGCCCTGGCCAATAGTAAAATCTCATATTCAGCAAAGAAAACCCATCAATTTTTTCTGGTTGGGAAAGGTTGCACAGCTTGATTCTGGGTCTTAAATTACCCCAAATTAATTTAGACAACGTGATATCATTTTTTACAGAAATCAGAAAACAAAGAAAAATTTGCCTTAACTACAGCAAATGAGGTAAAATCTTCATCCTAACCAGATTAACTCTATCAATTAAAGAAATAAAGAGGCCTATGCAGCCAGATTCTCTTGAATCTTCAAATTAGTGGTAAACAGTTGACATTTAACAAATCATTAATATTAGGGGTGACAAAAATGCCCAAATACCTAAAACCAGAGTTTGCCAGTTGAAACGAAGTGCCATCATCAAGTGTAAATAACAACAGAGTGAGGACAGCCTTGCTGGCATCCTCTTCCTACTGGCAATATGGCTGAGAGTAAGTCATCTGTATTAACTTGTGCCAAAGGCTAAGAGTGTAAAAGCTTTATTAGGCAAATAAAGTTATTTGTCATCTTAAACTTTTCCAAAAGAGCAAACAGGAAACCTCATTCCAATGTGTTACCTGCTTTTTCTGCATCAACAGAAATTACAAAGGCAGACTGCTGCTGCTTCACAATAGTTTATAATACTTATATTAGGGTGTATCTTAGCAGCACCAAGCTTAGTTTTAATAAAACCAGTCTGACCAGGTTTAATGATTTTTGGAGAATAGTGTCCAGCCTATGCCCCAGTTCTGGTTACAGCTTTAAAATCCATGTTAAGCAAAGCAACAGGTGAAAAGGGGAGACATTCTAATGGGTTAGTGTTATTTCTTTCTTTAAAATTAGACATACTGGGACCATGTTCCAAGATTCCAAAATATAACCCTCTTCCCAGTGTTTTTAAATGGTGGCATTAGTAGAGGATATATCACAGGTCAGAAAATCTTATTGAATCCTACAGGGAAACCATCAAGAGATGGAGTTTTTCCCAAAGGACCTGAGTGGAGGTTTTCAGAGATACTCAGGAGTAAATAGGGAATTTAAAAAAGTTGAGTCAACAAACTTCTGACATTAAAAAAATGTGTTCTAAAACTTTTGGGAAGTGCTACACATACTGGCAAATAACTATCAGTAGAACACAGCTCATTCTTCCTTTCAGTCAACATGCAGTATCTAAGCATCTGAAAGATTCACCTGACATGATGATTATTTTGCCAGTTAACCTTATGTACATATCTTAAAAATTCTTACCTTCTAATACAGGATGCGAGTAATTGAAAGTCTCCTCTATCCTCCTCTTGCTGCTCGTGAATGGCAAGTTTTCCTCCATGCACAGCCCAAAGCCATCCAGCCTTTTCCTCCTATTGTTTCCATGTGAGTGGCTATCCTGAGAAGGCTGCAGTCTTTCAAACAGACCAGAGGATAAATTTTGTCTGACTTGCAAACTCTCAGAGTGCCGGTATGTATCATGCATTGACTGCCCTGGTTCTCGAAGGAAGCTCCAGCGGTGTGAGTCAGACATGGACAACGTGGAAAGGGTATTTGCTTCAAAGATGTTTCTAGAACTTTTTGACAGAGTGTCAGTGGCCTGCAAATTCTGGTGGTTTACTTTTTGTTTAGGTAATTTATGTTCTTTCTCTGACATTCCAAGCGTTTCACTTATAAGGCTGAGACAAGCAGGTTTCTTCACTCTTCTGAAGAGCCCATCCAAGTCTTCCCTGTGAGAAGTCGAGAGCTGGTCCTCGTTATGTTTGTGCTTGTGTTTGTGTTTGTGTTTATGGAGTCGAATGCCACCTTTGGGAACCACTAACAATTGCTGGACACTTTCCATTCTAGAAGAGGACAGCTGATGGCATCCAAGTCTGCTTTTGTGTTTGCCAGTGCTGGTCATTTTTACATGAGTTCCAGAATGGAAATGGGGCGCTGGAGTGCTTGGCCTTGAAAAAGGGGAGGCTGTTGCCCCAATGTTATGAGAAATATATAAGGGTGCGGGATATTGACTATAATAGCCCAGGTTCATCATACCTGTAGCAATAGGCATTGAGGTATAAGGCATTGCATAAGGTGCATAGAAATTGCCACTGGGAACAGGGTAGCCAAACCCTTGGAACAAAGGAGTTTTTGTTATGGGCTCTTTGCTTTTGCCTGGCCTACCACAACGCTTTTTAGACTTTACATCGAAACTTCTACGAAGATGATGTAGTGGATCGTAAGGGAAATATGGCACAGGGTAGTAGTGGTCATATTGGATTCTGAAAGCCCCAGGATATAAATTCTCACGGTAATAGTTAAAGCTGTGATGAGAAATGCGTAACAGCGGGAACTTGCCAAGAAGTTCCTCAAAATCAGCTTGAAACTGGAAATCGCTACACCTATGGAGACCCTTGCGTTTGCGCCAGTGCTTTTGTTTTTTCACATTCTCAGAAGCAAGGACAGTTTCTACGGTAACTCCAGTGCTATGCTTTTGCCAATGCCCTCTCCTGTTTTTGCTGGTGGCTTCTAGTGCAACAACTTCAGAAGGTTCAAGGCTGCAAAAATCAAAGGAATATCTCCTTCGTGATATGGATCCTTTCTCAGCTTGGTCTGATGTGCTATTGTTATCAGTGCCAATTCCACTGTCGCTAGGGATTGTCTCTTCACTGTGGGACTCACTGACAGGAGACAATGTAATCTCTTTGAGAGAGACTGCCTCAGAGAGATGAGCAGGTGAGTTGGTCAGAAGTTGAGGCAGAGAATGCTTCCAGTTATTGCTCTTTGAGGTTTTCCTGAGCAATCCACTGGCTGACTGAAAATTTACCATTGTCCTCAGCTCTTGAATGTTGGTCTCTGTGTCAAAAAGAAATGATGAACGGCCTGATCCACCAGTTTCAACACCTTGGGCAGGAAGTGACTGGGTAGTTTTGGGAGATTGTTGAACGTGGGACCACATTTTAGAAGGCACTACTGGGTTTTCAAATTGACAATCAATAGGTTTCTTCTTCTTGGGTTTTTCCTGCTCTTTAGGGACCTGAATCTCAGGTTTTGGTTTTCTACCTCTCTTTTTACCAATATAAATAGTACCTCGCTTACTTATATTGATTTGCTTACCCAGACGGGCCTCAATCGTTGAAGCCACTGTGGAAATGGCATTTGACATAGGAGCCATAGACTTTAAAAACAGATTGCTGTTACGACATGACAAAATTTCATTTAAGGCATGTTTCATCTTAATTTTTGTCTTGTTTGAAGCACTTCTGCTCAGTTCACCAACCTTCAGTTGACTCAGCTGCTGAGTCTCAGATATATTAGCATTAGCCAGCTTCACTAATTTAGCCAAACTCTGCTTTTTCCTTCTTTTCTTCAGCATGCATGGTAATTCAGGAGGACTTATGGGACTGTTTAAAGTGCCCTCGTGAATGGTCTCTACTGTAAGTAATGGTTGCTTTTTTGGCCGTCCACGTCTCTTTTTCACTGGAGTGAAGACTGTCAGACTATCAGTGTTGGTATAGAGTGGGCTGGAAGGGGTTATAGGATAAGCTGAGGGATGCTCTGGAACATCCGTGTAGCTGGAGTTTTTCATTTTCCAAGCCGCCCACCGTTCCTTAGCCTTTGGTTTGCATGGTTTTGCGTCTGTCTGCTTGTCTGAAGCTGTTATTCTTCTCAAACTCCCCATACTTGTTTTTCTAAATCCGTCTGCATCTCTGTCTGTCATATTAGCCACTTTCACAGCAGATTTTGGTTCATGTTTGCGATTGTCTACCACCTGTGCTGTTCCTGGCTCAAATTTCTTTGGGGCGTTCGACTCTTTATTAGTTTTTGCAGTCACTTCAGAACCCTCTGTAGAGACTGGATGTTGTTGCTTTTTCCCAGAATGCCTTTTTGACTCCTCTGTCTGAAGAGGAGCATGTGCTAACTGAACCATCTTTTTCTCTGTGGTTTTCACAGCACTCTTGGTCTCCCCTGAAGGAAGTTTGGTTTTGTCAGACTCACCGACTCCTTTGTCTTTACTATCTTGAATAGAAGGGACTCCTTCAGAGACATTTTTCACAATTTTTCCTTTCTGGACATCAGAATTACAGTTTAGCAGATTTCTTGTAGAGTCTTTTCGCCCATATTTCCTCTTGAGGTTTCCAAACACTTGTTCAGTAACCCCCCTAAAGTCTTTATTCATAGGAGAAAGCATCACTGCAGTGCTGTCTGCATGAGTTGCCCGTGGCATGCTTGCAACAGAAGTCCCAGTGACCTGGCAAGAAATTCCAGAAACACTAGAACCTGAAGGTGGGATGCTAGTGACTTTCTTTTGCTGTGATTTAGTAGGGAGGTTTGGCAGATCATGGAGAGTGTTTCCAGCTTCACTGATCCTTGTCATGAGTTCAGAACCAGGTCTGTTTTCTAAAGATGAAACCATTTTTGCTACGGTTTTCGTGCCATGAACCTGAGAGCTGTGCTCATTTTTGTCTAAATGATTGCCATCCATCTACAGAGAAACAGAAAAAAGGAAATAAAACTTTTAAATTCAGTTATACAATACTATTAAGACTATCCAGCTTTATATGGGGTTTAACACTGAAGTAAACTTTTCATTGAAAAAAGTTAAAAACACTGCATGAACTAAACTTTCATTTCATAAATATAATCAGTATGGATAAAGTAGTTTGCAGGATGTCCTGCAAGTTGACAAATACTTACCAGATAAATGAAAACATACCCAAATTACATAATTTTGATGTCATATAAAATACGATACATCTACCTACAGTACATACACTAGAAGTGGTTTGACTGACTAAGGAAGCCCTTGAAGTTACACTTATCTTATATACTTAACACAACTATCAGACATACACAGTTTTTTTAAGGTTAAAATGTTGAAGCTCAAACTACATCTTTAGGAGGGAGAGGCTAGGGAAATGACAACGTTTGGACAAAGAAGTACAAATTGTATTAATTAGAAGTTAAAAGATGAGCATTCCTGTTTTCCAAGCCAGCAGTTAAAGACCAGACTGAAGTCAGTTTTTGTTTGTTGGATCCCTTATTTCACAGCTTCATAGCTAACTGTAACGGATAAACCCCTTTGAACTCCTCAAGTTTATGGTTTTTACTTGGTTACAGTTTCAGTATCTTCTGAAAGCCTTTATGGTTACTGTGATTCCACATCCCTCAGAAAATGAATTACATAAGCATATTCATCTGTCACTGGATAAGTCCTCAGAAACATCTCTTTTTACAGCCTATATAAAAACATTTTTATATAACAGCAATTAAAAAACTAGAAAGTATAACACTGGCAATATATTCACTGAACATAGCATATCTGTCTTTGGGTTTCTAAATGCTAATACTTAAGGCGATGAAATCAAGTACATTCTCAAAACAGTGAGAAATAAAACATCCAACATCTGAAAAACATTACAAATGAAAGTCAGACCCACAGTTCAAAATAAAATCCAAAAATCTTAATAGTTCAAGAAAATGATTGCTGCAGCATATTAAAAATCCAACATACCGTTGGCAAATACAATAATCAAGCATAATTGTCAGATTTACAAGATTTTTTTTATTCAAACAGAAACACAAAAATGCTGGCGAGAGAAGCATAGGAAGTACAGCATATTTTTTTAATCAGCCAAGGTGACATGTTACTACAGAATCCTTTTTGAGGTTCATGAACTCAAAATTAGAGGTATTAAAAATATCAAGCTGAAATACTGGGTTATACCAGCCACAACAAAATCCTAATTCCTTCTAGACACATTTCCTGCAGTTCTTTGTTGTAAACCTAGTTCTAATTTGCCCAAGAGCAGGCCTGATGCATGTTCCATCACCAATCCTCTATATTCAAATAAGACCACACATGTACGTTAACCCACCCACTTTTGTAAAATCACAGCAAACGAGTCCTCTGTGCTTTTGCAGCACTCGTCTCTATCCTCTTGAAAGTAATTACTGGATTAGCAGCCTGTCTCCACACTGCTCCCTCTCTTCCCCATCTCTCTCCCCCCGTTCACTGTGTGTAACAACTCATTACACCTCCCCCTCAAAGCAATCATCTGGCAGGGCATTCTATCTGCAGTGCAAAGCCTGTAGATAGAACACCCTATGCTGCAGCAAAACAAAAAAAAAAAAATCCCAGCAAGCTCAGTGTAGAGATCAGGGCAGGTTAGTAGAACCTCACAGGAGGGAAGGTGTGTGTGTGTCTGCACTCACTGAATCTACCTTCTAGTTCTCTATACAAGTTGCAATCAGTGACCTTCAGTCTAAAAGGCTTTTAAGACGACACTTAAAAAATGCGTTAAATAGAGACTGCCCCACCATATTCCTGCTCTTTTCATTTTGGCTAAGAATTGAGTCCCAGTTCTTAAATTCAATATACTCATCCCTCATATAATGGAGTCCCATACAATGAAGAATAGTTATAAAGGCAATATTCTATACAGCACTAGTATATATGGAAATATATACATCCACCCCACAAAAATTTAACAAATTCAGTACAAGAGCATTTTTGCCCAATATGTGTCCATTATCCTACTATAAATGTGTATTGTGGGAACTTGAAAAAGATGCAAACAACTGTGCCAACACACAACTATGCACTAAACCCCATACAGGTGATTCTAGAGAGCACAAGACAACTGCCATCCCAGGTTACTGGTTTAGCAAAGACTTTCAACATAACACCTGCAACAAAGAAAATATGGCATAACACAAAAACTATGTGCAAATTATGCTAATTGTAAGACATCACATCCAATCACACTGACAATCTCAGGCAATCACAACTATTGATTAATGTTAATCTAATATACAGAACTGAAACACCAGATTAATTATTATTATTATTACTAGTAGTAGAAATTCATTTAGCTGATGCTTTTCACCAAAGTGACTCGCGGTATTAAGCTACTTACAATTATTTAACCATTTATACATAGGAAGGTGCGTGACCTCGGGAATGAGGCCGGAGAGCGTGTCACCAGCCACTATTTCTGTACATAATACAAATAAAACACAAGTTTCACTTACACTTTGATTCCTTCCTCAGTCTTACTCTCAGAAAAACAATGATTTAAGTGACTGAGTTAATAGTTATGGGTTTAAAGGCCTGGGTTTGAATCCCACCTCCTGCACCTACCTTGAATTAATACAGTAGAAATTTCCCAGCTCAGGGAAGGTTTAAACAAGCAGTGATGTTCCTCCTCCTTTTTTGCTACCTTGGTCATGCGCACATAGTCACACATCCCACAATCAAATACACAGGTTTAATAACATGAATACCATTACTTTAATGTAAATAAAGCCTTAATCTCACATTCAAATAGAAACCATCTAAAGTCAAATATTTGTAACACTACACACAGCACCTTTAACATCAGTGTTTTGCAGAGTCACATACAGTGGTTTTCAGAACTTACATTTCTGTTTATTGTACCAATCACACCACTGCACTTTATTACAATGTTTTTACTTTAGTAGTTATTATAAACTGTACTGCAGCAGTATTAGTATATATGTTGTCCTCTATGTCACACCGTGGTCCAGGAGAAATGCTATTTCACTCCAATGTATGTTCTAAACATATTGTGTAAGTGACAATAAAGCTGACTTTGACTTTATTTCTTTATATCATAAACAACTATAGGTGACCCATTCTTCCTCTAGGAACCAATTTTTTTTGACAATGCTTGTTCAATCGCATTACAACAGGAATTATTAACAAGATCCCTAATGGGGTGTTTTTTCCAATGTAGAGAAAAAAACCTGCCTGTGATTCCTAAGGAAATACAATTTATAATTATGTTTACTTTTGCCTTTTATCCAGTTTATTGCTAATACAGTCTGTCTGCCTGTTTCATGCTGCTTTACTCAATGTGTTTGTTCTGTAACCAAGGGTTACAAATAGCAAGTGGTATGTTCAGCCAACTTTTCCCTATTCTGCCTGCATCTGAAAAGATTTTAATATCCATAGCAAAGAATTATTTCCTATCTGGACTCGCTCATCCTAAGAGCAAGAATGGTGCGCTATGCCTTCTTCTTATGCCTTCCACCTCTCCCGGGGCACAGGCCGCCAACAAGGGTTCTTCAGCTGAGGTGTCATGAAGGTTCCTTGTTTCTGTAGGTGGCAAGGTTTTTACGTCCATGCCGGAGCTAATGGTCTGCTATGCTGCTCCTGTAATTAACTAGCATGCAAATACAGAGAGCTAGGCTTGTCTTTCTTTAAGGTCAAATGTTCCCCAGAGTATCCCACATGTGCCCAATCTTTTGGATGCATTAGACAGCAAATTTATCAGAAACGAGCTCATGCGGTGTAAATCACAATGTGCGCGGTGCATAAAGTACCCTCAACCGGAGCACTCAGAGTGTACCCAGGGCAAAGTAGAGATGACAGCTTAATAATGGGAATAAAGCCAGTTGATGAAGGTCACATTTTATCTTTGTCAATCCTTTCTCAAGCATTTTTCAACGAAAACATCGGCTGTGCTTATTTTTCCAGTAGGAAATGGAATTACTTGTAAAGAGTCAAATGCTCATTTGTATTTTCTGTCTGATGGAGATGGAGTCATTCATAAAGTGTCCATTAAGAAAGTTAAAGGTGATTCTAGATCATTTATGTAATATTTTTCAGGGAAACTAATTGTTCTGGAAAATGATAGAACACTAAACCTCATAAATATCAAACAGCAATAGCAAAATATACAGCAATATCCAAAATTTGCTATATATTATCAAGTATTAAAAAACACTAATAAATTACACATCCTCTGAATTGAACATTATGTAGTTTCAGAAGAGGAATCACTTTGTTCCTCTTATTTCCGGGAAGAGACTGAAATCATTTGCTGAGGAGGTGCTACATCTTCAATTCTTTTTGACCATTGTGTATTAATACAAAAACTATACAGGGATCCCTTATTTTACGAACCCTTGCTATCCAAAATGTCGGTACAACGCCTCCTGGCTTTTAATACCCAATTTTTGATTAACAGAATGAAAAAGTAGTATAACAAAGTTTATCCAAAGGAGAAATGCATTAATATACTGGCATTAGTACTATGTTCATTGCAGTCTACTGTATAAGAAAAACACAATTAGTTTCCAAAATGCACTGCCTAGAAACATATCTATTCGTTGCCTCATTAACTTTTTGATAATCATGAAGTGATTCACATGTCTGCATCCAGATCTCTCCATCTGTTGGTGTGTTAGGAATGTGAGAGCGTTGAATTTTAGGAAGTACAGGAAATTGCACAGAAGTGTGCGTCAGCCATATTCAGTGTGTTATTTACATTTATTAATTTAAAGAACGCTTCCATCCAAAGTAACTTACAGTGTTAATTTACCTACAACTATTTACCCATTTATGTACCTAGATAACTTTACAGGAATATTTCAGGGCAAGTACCTTGCTCAACGGTACTACAACAGTTAAGAAGATTCAAACCTTACCTTCCGGTCCAAAAGCAGCAGCTCTAACCACTACGATAGCACTCTAACTGTGGAACTAATGTCCGCAGTTGCTGAAAGTTTCTGTGAGTTGGACAAAAAAATAGCATCAGCTGCCCTTACATGAAATGCTTGGGCAGACAGGAGAGCCATTAGCAGGACAAGCTTTATAGTTTTATATCAAGCCAAACTATGATGGGTTGATAATTACTGTAATGGCATCAGGGGAGTTGTAGCTCTCCCACAGTGCAGTGTTCTGGCTGTGTGTACATTGTTGAATAGGCAATGGTTTTGTATTTACATTACATTTATTTATTTAGCTGACGCTTTTCTTAAAAGCAACTTACAACATTAAGCTGCTTATAGTTGTTAACCCATTTATACAGCTGGGCAATTTTTACCAAAGCAATTCAGGGCAAGTACCTTGCTCAAGTGTACTACATCCGGAGGTAAAATTCAAACCTGCAACCTTTGGGTCCAAAGGCAGCAGTTCTAACCACTACACTATAAGGTGCCCCACATGTGCGGAGTTTTGGAAGAATTACTGGCCCTGGTGTGTCAGAGCTTAGTCTTAGATTTTGTGCTCACTCAGTACTGCAGTTTAACCCTGCTGCAACAAGATAAAGCTTGTTTTCTTACTTTTCTTAGTCTCAAGCCCACCAACAGCACAGTGAACACTGAATGTTCTATCATATAGATGTTTTGCAATATTTCAGTGATATTTGGGAACCCACATTTGGGGTTTTGGATGGGCTGGGAACACATTATTCAATTTCCCATTTAAAATAATGAAAAATAGGCTCTCGGCATCAAAAATTCCACATATTCAGCATTTTCTAAAATTGATTAGTGTTCTAAATTGAGGGATACCTGTATATGGTATACATAAAATTTTGTAACATAGTGCATCAAATTTCCAATAGAACAATCTGTATGCTAGATATGTTACTTCTGCAGCACAACTAACAAAGCACAGTACAAACATACTGACATATCAACAAGATCATTATAACAAAGCACCAAGGAACAAACATATCAACCAGAAACTAACCAGAAAGGACTGACATGAATTTTGTCCACTAAGTCCAAAATCTGTCAAATGCAGTTCTGTTAAATTGAGGATTTACTGTATATTCATTCTTTTAACATTGCATCCACCTCATTCTGAAGGTATTCTATTAGCTTAAGAGGTGGGACTGCGCAGGCTTTTGGAATAAAGACACAGACATATTTAATTTGTGGAACCATCCTGAGCTGATCTGGGACATGGCACGGTACTCTGCTGGAAGAATCAGTTTGAGAGACTAGTGTGGCCATGCAGGGATGAACCTGCTCAACAACGTTTTGGCACTTTGTGGTATTTAAACAATGTTCAGGTACTTAAAAGGAAACTAATGTACGTCAAAAAATTGTTCCATATACCATTACACTACCTCCACCTTTGTACAACTTGCATCAGACAGAATGGTCTATGGATTAATTCTTGGCCGATTTCTAACCTTGCCATCATCCATCCATCCATTTTCAATAACCGCTTATCCTGGTCAGAGTCAAGGTGGTCTGCAGCCTATCCCAGAATCACTGGGTACAAGGCTGCAGCAGAAGCAGTTTCACCAAGAAAACTTTTGACATCCTTGAGGATAAATGCATTGTAAAAAGTGGGCCAAATATATACTCTACTCCCATTAAAAACTGAAATTGTAATTAGTTCTTGTTTGTGGGCAGTTAAGCAGAAATGCTGTAGGAACAACTTGCCACTTCCCTTATATATAAATATCACGGAAAAAGGTTTATAAATGCTGGCAGCATTGGGCCTCATGGAGGATGCTACTCTCATTCCTATCAACAATCCTGCTGTTGCCACAGTATCTCACAACTAAAGGGCATAAATCATTTAAACCTCAGCCATCAAACGGGAGGAAAAAGAATGATTTACTTTGTAAACTGTCAGCTTACTGTTGAGATGCATATTGTGGCTGTACAATGCAGCTGTTGTGAAACAATGGAGCCATTCAACTGAACCATAAACAATTTAATTTGGAGAAATAACCAAGTAATTAAAAACACATCGCTCATGAAAGACATACAGAACAAAGATTCACACTGCAGCGGAATTAAAACCAATGCTCCGTAACGAAAAGCTTCCAACTGTGGAGCTCCTGGCAAAGCTGGTTTAAGAAATGTCCTCAGCAAGCTGTGTTTCTTGAGCATGTAACCTCTCCTTTTGGTACCTTTTGCCTTACCCGCTGTGACAACCTGTGCATTTTCTCTAATTCAACAACATCAATAATTTTCTTGTCAGTCCAGTTTGTTGTAAGACAGACAGATAAAGGGAGCAACACGCAAAGGGCAAGCCTCAATTTCCAAAATCGAATTGCACGAAGGAAACATACTGAACCCACCAGAAACATGCAGAATTGACACAAATTAAATATGGGTCCAGATCTGATCCTGAAGTCCTGCAGCTATGAAGTGAAAATGTTACTAGAATGCAGACTTCAGAGTCAACTGCTTTTTGGAAAAAGAAATAAAAAAAAAAACTGCATCACACCCACCACAACAGCTGCACTCCCCTTATTTAAGAACCCATGTTTTTTCTAAGTTTATTTATTTTTATTCTATATTGCCAAATTCACAGTGCACTCTTACCTTCATTCACAACTTGTCCTTGTCAGAGTTGTGTTGGAGCCTATCCCGGAATCACGCGGCACTATGCTACAATCAGTACACCCTGAACAGGACACCACACCATCACAGGGTAGCAACACATTGCTAGAAAACTGCAATTACATAAATGAGAATTTAGATTAAGGGAAAGGTTAAATAAAACTCACAATTCAATTAAATTTACATCAGTCCAAATAGATCCTCAATCAAATCCAAGAAGCTTAACATCTACAAGCACAAGGATTCCAGCACTGTAATCCAATTATGGTAATTCTTGTGACTTTAAATGAAGCTGAACAAACTGTTGACTCAATGTGGTTTTGCCCAGAGGGCCAAAAGGTCAGGTGTCACTCAAGCACAAACATCAGCACTTATGCTACTTTCAGCCATCTGCCTGAGAAAGAAAAAGGCTGTGTAACAGCTTCAGATTGTGACGTGATTAAATCCAAAGGATATGCATTGTTAGACATTTCCATCAACCAACACATCAGGAAAAAATAATGACTGAAATTTAAAAAAAGAAAATCAGTTGAAAAACAAAGTAACTTAGATGCATTTCTTATAACCAAGTCTTCTGAAAACAACCTAATAATACAGGTGTCATATACTCTCACACTTAAGAGCACCAGGCGAGAATACATAGGACCATGAGTTACAGAGCTATATAGGTTAACGTGATATACTAGTCCTATTGCCTCTGTAACTTTGTGTATTTTGCTATTACACTAGCAAGGTCAACAAGGCCACGATCATGGAAGTTGCTATGTAACTCTGCTTCACATAAAAATTCTATATAATTTCACATTAAGAAATTCTTCACAGAACTATTTAAATACATACAGGAAATTAATGATACCAAAAAGAATTTTACTCTACTCTGACATGATACAGATGATCTTAGAAAGAAAAAAAAAAAAATGCAAGATGCAAAACTACATTTAAACTGTATGTTTATGAAAATCCACTTAAAACCCTGCCCATTCCTGCACAGATGGAGACAATGAAGAGATGCACATGGTACATATTGTGACCATCAGTCTGTGTCTGGGTCTTGGCCCAGTCAGTGGCAGGGAGAGCCCAGGCAGAGGTGTACTGGGGGCCAAGGCAGACAACCAACTGTCGAGAACCAGGCAAGTCAGAGAATATGCAGTAGATCCACGCACAAAGACCACAGAAAGCACAGAGCATCCTGGTCACTCTGGAAGTCTTTCCCACACAGAGAAGCGCATCAGCAAGGTCACTATTTTGGCATCATTGCATTCAGTCTTTGACTAATTGTGCATTACTATTTACTATTCAGCCGTGTCAGATTTTCACTTAAAAATACTGGCCATTAATGAAGGATCATCTTTGAAATCCACATATGGAAGACAGCTACATTAGGTCATTGTGAAAGGCAAGCCAACTTAGCTGAAGGGGTCTGTTTTCTATGGGGCAGGGAGTGTAGTACTTAGTGCTGCTGCCTTGCACTCTAAAAACACAGGTTCAAATCCCAGCTGCCAATGCAGTACCCCTCAGTGAGGTACTTGGCTTGATAGAGTAAAAATTACCCAGCAGTGTTAGTAGGTAAATAACTAGGTATTACTGTAAGTGTTTAAACCTAATGGACCAAGTCACTTTGGAGAAAAGAGTAAATGGAAAAAATAATAGGAATGACTGATTCTTGAGCAGGCTTTGTGGGCATAAAATATATTCACCTAAATTAATGATACAAATGATATTTATTCTAGTGGAAAACATTTTTACTTATGTTTTATTGCAAAGGTTACTTTAAGGTGTATATTTAGAATTTATGAGCATTTAAGAAACAAATACAAGTTGTCATCTACTAAACAACACAAAAAGAAAGCTTTTCATAAAATCATGACATTCATTGCATTTCTGATGAAAACCTTTCAAGACAACTCGAGTTCCACTTCCATCACACAGACAAAAAACAAACAATGCTTTTCTGTTGTTTTTTGTAATGGATTTTAATAAACTACCTCATGATGTAGTCCTATTTCTTTGGTCCCTGTTTGTAGATCTGGGCAGAAGTCCAGAAGCACTTCAACACAAAGGGAACCCCCGGACAAGCCAGTGACAACCCCCACCACCAAAGTAAGTAATGTGACCCTTACAGTTTTGTTGGCTCATTTTGTAGGCTCCATTTGCACCCCCCCAAAAAAAACTAAAATGCACCCCATGCAGTCCCACAACCCTATTTACTGTAACATTCCCTCTGAGTACACCCCCTTCCCTGTGGGAAACACACTCTGGAAGACCAAACCCATGGAATCATACAGTGGTGCCAACGGTCTCCTCTCTGATCTCCTCTGCTTTTGTGTGACTGGCTGTCAGCACCAGCATAAACAAACAAGGACAAAACAATATGTGTCCTCTCCTGTACAACTGCTACCAGAAGGCAAAGAGATTGGATGATGAAAGGGGTAGAATTCTCGTTATGCTTAGCTGGTATGGTCAGATAAACTACAAATGTAAGTCACACAGAGTTATATGTAAGAAGTGTGAGAACACCTCTCAGGAGATTCCTGTTGAATAGAGAGCCCCCTCATGATTTTCAGTGGAGACAACTTTGAAATATCTCTGGCAAAGACCTCAAAAGTAAGCAAAGATCATTAACACATAGTACATATAGACTTTAGTGGCCATGTACATGTGCACATGAAAAGATTTTAAAGCATTGGATGATTCACATGCATCTAACATAACAGAACAACAGGAGAGCAAAAATTTGGTCCTCCATTTGTGGCGAAGAACCTACTATTGAAGTATCAGAAATACTTCCACTTCCTACCAGCACCTGAACTGTCAGCCTGAGCAAACAGATTAGGAGATATTGTAAAACAACTGTGATTTTCAGTTCAAAATGTCTCACATTACATAGATTTCTAGAAGATTAAATAGTTTTTAAACAAAATATGTAAAGCGTTTAACAGCACAATACAAAATAGAAAATGTCTAGTTTTTTTTATCCACAACTATGCCTAAGTTGGACAGTACAAGATAATAGATAGCTTGGATGTTTTGGGTGTAAAGCATGCATAGCATGGTCTTAAATCGGTCTAATAGATAGTTTGTAGACTGGAAGACTGGCAATCAGCTTAGAGACAAAATACACATTTCTTTCTATAAACAAAGAAAGAATTCATTTTAAAAATAAATTAATTTAATCCTTAGGGGAAACCACTAATAGGTGAGTCACTAACAATATGTAAACAAAGACTATGACATCAAAGATTCTAAAACAAATATTTTAAAACAGAAATTATTCATTTCCAGCAGAAATTAATAAATAAAATAAAATAAAGCTTTTCATTAGCCTAAGGTAATCTATGGAAAGTTGGACATCCTATAAAAGAAAACCTTGATACCTGACTCAATTTAAATCATGGCTAGGCCACAGTATATGCCACACAACAGTGGAAGAATAAGATGCAGAATGCATTATGAGAAATACCGGAACAGAAGTAGCATATTGACATGCTCAAATTGAAGGCAGCTACATGCCATGTTAAAGTTAACAAGAAAACCATGTTTGTTACTTTCAAATACAACAGAGCAAAAATGACAGACATCTCCTGGTTTTTGAAAATATTAAATTATGCTTTTTAAAATATTGAAATTCTTATCAAAATACCCAGAAGCACGATGCATAAAGACTGTAATGACCCGCGTTACTAAGGAGAGTCATGTTTGAGTGGGAAAAGCCGTTTATTGTAAATAGCTGGGAATTGTGGGAAAGATGTAAAATAGCTGTTCGACCACTGTGGGGCCGGAAAGGGATATTAAGGAAGTGAGTATCTGTCGGGCAGTATGAGAAGGTTAATAAAAGCTTGAAAAAGGCTAAAAAGGCTGGAAGGTTGGCTTGAGGTTCAGGTCCTTGAGGAAAAGGGGTCCTCGGAATGAGCATCATTTCCACTGGTGCGTGCTGAGACTTCTTGCTTTGTGCTGCTGTTCCAATAAACATTCATAATGAACACTGTCTGCCCGTCCTTCGTTGCCATATCCAAACGTAAAACAGACTGTTCTAACACAGTATTTTTGTAGCAAGACATTCAGAATTTAACGGGAAGTTGAACACAATGTTGGATTGAGATATTTGTTAGATAAGACATTACGCCAAATTTTAAATGTGATGGCCTACTCTTAGTTCTATAAATGCTCAGAGCAAAGTAATTTTGGGCATAAAGAAAAAAAAGGAAAAGACAGAAAATCCAATTGCCACAAGCCATCATTTCTGCACAATAAACAGATACTGTTGAAAGCAATTCCATCCCAATGAAGTTGTTTTTCACTTCTAGGGAGATTATTTCTGATACACAGGAACACTGCTTTGAACAATTTCAGAAAGAAAATCTTCATGTAATGTTTTATTTACACACATACTGTATATGGACATATATTGAAATTTCAAAATTTGATGTCTACATCTGTGATTAGAAATGTTACACATGCACACAGTTGATTGAAAGATTATTAACTATGTAAAGCTCTTTACACTCATTATTAAAAGGATGACTAAAGGAGCAGATAAACAGAATAGTGAAAATGTGTGTGTGTGTGTGTGTGTGTGTAGTCTTGAAGGTTCAGCTTTAACCAACTCATCAGTGACCAAGGACCATGCAAAAATATAACACAGAGCCAAGATCAGTATCTAGTAGCTTGTAGTCTTTAGTCACCTTTAGTTGCTCATAACAGAGTTTCAGTAACACATTAGATATTCTTAGAATTTGAGCATTTTTATTTTGCTAGGTGCTGGAAGTACAAAAAAAGAAAATTTTGTCTTGCAGAACCCATGTACAATAATTTTATTTAAAAATTAAAGTGCTGAATCCAGAATGCGAGTTTCTATACTGTCCACACCATAATGGGCCAGGCTTTAATAATAAAAAAAAAAAGAATATGTAAAAGAGATGCAAATTAGTTTTATTCATAAACTCACGCAGCATAATTTGATAATGACTTTAATGGACCCTATAACAATCCATAATGTTGTTTGGGGTCACCATCAACCGTTGCAGGAAAACAAATGGCTTTTGATAAATAATCTAAATATGGTACGAGTCACCTACTGCTACCTAGCAACACCGAGGTAATTTACTTTTAATAAAATGAATGTGAACAGCTCAAATGAGAGCAGCTCCTATTCTTTTAAGTACTACAGAACATTAAAAACTCCAGGTCTGAAATGGCAAAACAGATCTGTCATTGCTCCCCAATGAGGGCAAGACCTCTTGTGAATGTCTTTCTTGTAGAATCGCAGCATCTGTCCCCTTCACTAACACCATCAACAACAAAAGCACCCAACATACACCAACCTCCACCACGACCTCCAGAAATGGTCCTGCGTTAAGCAGGTTCCCAGTATACCTACTGTCCCTTTACCCTTTTGCCACCATTTGGCCAGCCAGTTCAGCCAAAAAAGCAGAGAGGCTCAGATGCAGCGACACCTCCCATCTGCTCTGTTCCAGACTCCAAAACCGTTACAGCACAAAGGCTGCATTTAACCCCATCTTGCTGCATGTTTACTGAACCTGTTCTTCTCCATGAGTGCTAACTGACAAGCCTGTTAGGATGGACAGAACTGGACTGTCTTCTTCAGTGAGACTCAGAGCTATGACTAGCTAAGCCAAACTCACTGAATATGCAAGCCTTCAGTATGGTGAAAAGTGCAGTAAACAAACAAAACAACCCACAGTAAAACGTGCGACAAATAATAGAAATCAAAATAACTGTAAATTTCATAATTGAACAATTGGTTTTTATGATTTGTCACTTACTACTGGTTAATTTGAAAAAAACTGTAAAGACGCAACAACCTAAGGATGAATTTAAACTGCATGTTACAAGATATGACTAAAACAAGTCACAAGCTAGTGGCAGAGGACTGCTAGTAATTCTATAATACTTAATTGTATCTACGGGAGGAGGTATGCATCATACAGGTTTTTTCTTAATTTATCAAATTCCCTGCTAAATTCTAACAAAACTAATATACTGTAATTATCACACATTCTGATTACAGAAACAATAAAATGTACTGCTAGTACTTATTACATTCATAGATTTATTTGTTATAGTTTTTTTATTGGCAAGCCAAACATTTTATTAAGGAAAAACAAAGTAATACAACCAACTCATCAAACATGACTACACGGGCTGGAAAAAAAATACTGACCTATTTTTTTTTAATCACATAATTGCTGTGGTTAAGAGCCAATGTCAAATTTCCTCACACCACAGAGCACACAGTGAATCAATGCACACTGGTGTTGAGGACAGCTGCTGACGCCAGCAATTCCCCTTCACTTCTGCAAGTAGGCATTTTTCTTCGAATTATATTAAATTACAGGGTCAGCCTATGGTGCTATGGTTCCGACCGTTCGTTCAGTCCCTGAACTCTCTGCAGTTGCCTTCATTTTAATAATATAAAAACAACTGTAATGTAAGATCACACTGCACATGATCAAAAAACTTGACTGGATGTGATGCTCTGGGAATAACACACAGGACTTATGAAGAATATTTGCAAACTGTTTACTATATTAAGACTGAAAAACAAAATTTTACATCCTAATACTTAATTTTGAAAATGAAATGTTTTCCAGAAAGCTCAGCAAAGCAGCAATAACACAAATGATAACCCTAATATGAAAAAATGCAGAGTTAAACACTGAATTTAATTGTTCTCAACCAATATCTTGGTTTAATTTTTTATGAACTGGAGTTTTGAAATGCTTTAGGACAGCCTGTAATGTCAATCAAACTAAAATATAACCATTTCATCCCAATGATTCATAGTTCAGAGAGATCATCTTTGCAAATCCCTAATAATGGAAACTGGTACATTTCCATTTCACCTTCCTTCCCAGCACTCTGGCCAAGATGCACTAGAGGGAAACAAAGAAGCTTACCATCTTCTTCTGTCTGGGTTTTTCCTCTTGCTTTCCTGCTTTGCTGCTCTTTGATTGCTTGTTCACCTTGTTTTCCCAGGGCTGTTTGATCGTAATGCGGATCTCTGGGGGGCATATGTAGTTCTCTAAGTTCTTGGGGGGCTTCTTGGCTCGCTTAGTGGTTTGTATCTTCAGCTTAAGGCTTCCTTCTGAGAAGTTTGCCTCCTTGATGGAGAACTCCTGTTCCTCTATCCCATCACCCTGCGACCACTTCCCATTACCTGGGTTTGAGTTGCGGTGAGGCCCACGGGGCGGTAGGAACTCATCACCCTCCCCAGGTTCAAAGTGTTTCCTAGCTATAGAGAGCCCCTTCTCTGGGGTGGGTTGTGCACCCCCCAGCTCCTTGGGAAGCACAGCTGGGGTGGCCTGACTTCGACCTGGGTGAAGTTCAACCTCACCTCCCTTGGGTCGGGCAGGGCACACCAGCTCTCTTTGTTCCATTGAAAACCTCAGGACTGGGTCTGGGATTTGACAGATTGACTTCACCTCTCAGTCGAGCAACTCAGAAGTCACAAACAATGACGTTTCAAATATCTTGCTTTACTATTGTGCCAGAAATCCGGAAATCACAAATCTGGCAAGCTGCAAATGAAAGAGAAAAGAAAAACTTTATTTCATTTGAAAACACCAAAATATTAAAAATAAATATGTATTACACATATTACAAACAGCAATAAAAATGAATATATTTAAATACTCTGCTCATTTAGATATTTGGCAAAACGAGAAAATGAAATCATCCATCCATTATACTGCTTTCAGCTTGCCAGGTACAAGTCTCTCACTTACTTTCAGTAACCTTGGACAACTGCAATCAGTGCTATTTATTTTAGCAGCAATACATATTTATGTGACTGGGTGTGCTATGGCATGCAACTTCAGTATACTCACCACTGCAAATTTCATTGTAAAATTAAATTATTTGGTTAAATATCACACCCAGTTTACACAATATGTCAGCATTCTCTACTTTGGCCAAAAGAACGTGGCACTGAAAGTTGCTTGATATACAAATGTGATATACAGTAATCCTGTATAGGCTACTAGCCTCAAAGAGCAAGAAATCCAAAGGGAAGTTAAAATAGCATCTCCAGAATCACAGACTAATAATGACAGTACAGTGTCTGAGGAGCTACGTGTGCCCAGAGTAACCGCGAATTCATTGGTACTGTTTGGTGATTATCAGATGGCATTGCCCAGATGATCCGCACAATGAGCTTTTAGAAAACCGGTAAAAACCAGATGTAATAAGCGGCAGCAGAGACCTCATGTCATTTTCTTAATCGGCTTTTGACTGTTTCAGGCAACATTTGCAAGTTGTGCTCCAGTAATAGCCCCTCATTTTAAATGCCAAACGCACTGCAAATCATAGACCGGTTATTCAGAAAACCAAGGCTCTAGCTGTTGCAGGAATTTAATAGGAAAGTATGCTAACGCACAAGTGGCAATATTCAAATTCAGGTCAGTGCTGCTGATCCGTTCTCACCAGCACCCATCTCTCAACCTCACACTGAACAAGGTTCATACTGCAAATAACTTATTAATGCTTTATGAACATGTACTAATGTATAATTGAAAATCGTATCACCCCATTGTTTGATAAGGCCTCATACAAATAAAAATTCATAAAATGTGGGTAATTGATCTTATTGTGTGACAAATGCTTTGCTGAAAAATGACACTTGAATGTATCGGGGTATGATCTGTACCAGTTTACACCATGCAATGTTTGATGAGACTGTTTATATAAAAGACCAGTCCCTTGAGTAGTGAAACAAATGGCCTTGAACACATTTACTGCTCGACTCTGTTGCATCTGAGAGGGAATTCTTCAGCATGCCAGGTCACAGTGAGACGATGGAGCTGCTAAACATGATTCCTTTTAAGGTTTTGAACAGGCAGGGTTGAGGAAAGCTGTGAATGAGTTCAGCTGAGATGCCACAGACTCATAGTGCTGGCAAAAAGCAAGTACCTTGACATCACAATGGCCTGCTTTGGTGAAAAGACCTTCTGCATTGCAATATACTGTATGTGAGGATATTAAGTGGGGGTGCGGTGGCGCAGTGGGTTGGACCACGGTCCTGCTTTCCGGTGGGTCTGGGGTTCGAGTCCCGCTTGGGGTGCCTTGCGACGGACTGGCGTCCCGTCCTGGGTGTGTCCCCTCTCCCTCTGTCCATTCTGAAAATGTGTGTGTGAGTATATTAAACACTAAGTCGGGTTGCTTGCTGTTAGTATTTCTGTTTTGTAAATAAACACTGAACTCGAATTAATCTGAATTTGAATCTCAAAGCGCACTATGAGTAACTAAAGAAAAGAAGTGAAACATACAAATTCCAAATTATGCAAAAAGACATATAACAGTAGTAACAAAAACTGAAGAAAATCTCAAAATCATAAAATGATTTTAAAAGTTTAACATTACTGACTGCATGTATGACACAAAATTGTATTATCACACATGATGTCTACAACCGCTTGTCCCAAGTGGTGTTACAGCAAACCAGAGCCTAATCCGGCAACACAGGGTGCAAAGCTGGCGGGGGAGGGTCATACCCCGTACAGGATGCCAGTCTGTCGCAGGGCACCCCAAGCAGGACTCAAACCCCAGACCCGCCAGAGAGAGGGCACAGGCCAAACCTGCTGTGCCACTGCACCCCCCTAAAACTGCATTACGCTGTGAGCAATTTAGCTCTGAACGCAAAAAAACTCCACTGATTCTTAAACTTCTCACTCCACAAGGCTTGAGATTAAATGAATCTGTCAACCCACTGACAGCAAAATATTGCCTTGGACTCCTTAAAATGTGTCTTGCAGAAATTCTTGGAAAACTCCCAATTTTTACAATGTACTTTTATGTTTCAGCAACAACTGGATTTCTCTCAGACAAGTGGCTAATGATGCTAATGATACAGCCTGCAGTAGCTAGGCAGCTAGCCAGTTAAATTTACAATGTTAACATATTGCACATTTCTGTTTTTTATTAAGTACAAAAACAGCATGGTATGAAGGGCTGAAATGTACAATTTTCTGCTGTTTTTATTGTTCAGTTTCTAACAACTGTTTTATGTCCCAGTCTTGGTGACCTACAATTTTTTTGCAGCACAACTCTTAATTTATAGTGATTTAGGTATTTGCTCAGTAAAACACATGGTTCAAATCCTACAGAAATCGTGATATTAACAACGTGGGTGGCACACTGGCACAGCAAGTAGCGCTGCTGTCTCATAGCGCCTGGCTGGTGCGAGAGGACATGGGTTTGATCCCCACTTGGTCTGTGTTGAGTTTTAGTGTTCTCCCCGTGTCTGCATGGGTTTACTCCCACAGTCCAAAGACATGCTGTTCAGGTTCCCCATAGTGTGTGAGGGACAGAGAGAGTGTGTGTGTGTTCCACTGGTGTATGATTGAGTGACCCACTGTAAGTAGTGTATCTAGCAGTGTAAGTCACCTTGCTGAATAAGGTATGTGGGCTGATAACACTACATAGAGTTCATTGGAAGTTGCTTTGGAGGAAAGTGCTAAACAAGTAAATGTAAACAAAGTTTTTTTTTTTTTTTTAAAATTGTGCCTAAACTGTTATAAGCATGTTTCTGCTAGTAGTATATTTTAAATAACTTCTCAAACTTGAGAAAAACTGAACAAATAAAAATGCCAGTAAATCAGTTAAATATTTCATTTACGACAAATAAAGAAAATAGTCAGTTCAGAGTTATTGTATTGAGTCTAACAGCACAGCAGTCAAGCAAATATTCTTATAACCTGAAGGTTGATCTAAACCCCATGCCCTACTATTGCCACAGTACCCTAGATCATGACACTTGAATTCTTCCAGTAGAAATACCCAGCTGTTCAAAGAAGTAAAATATTAAAAGTCACTATAATTAAAGGGATCAGCCCAGCAACAAATTAATAATAATGTAAACAGTTCCAAACATTCAGTCAATAATTCAATCAGGCATAAATAATTTAGCAGTAACACAAAAAACCAGTATGGACCAGGACTGAAAATCCCTGACATGTAATAGCTGACTGAGGTAGACATTGCACAATTTAGAAAAGTATTCCAATTGCTATAATGCATAAACGCATTTTTTAAAATACAATATGCCAATTCCATGATTAGTTAAATCTTGTATAAAAAAAGTTTTTGAACAAGTATAATAAAGTGTAACAAGTTTATAATTAAGTAATTAAGCCAGTTGTGATTAATACATAGCTGACAAGAATTTGTACCCTAAGGTTCTGCAGCCGTCTAGATCCAGAAGCAAATGTACTGTGTCAGTTTCAATGCATGCACTTTATCATACAGGTCACCTGAACACTTGCTTTACATTTACATTTATTTACTGAACAGATTATTTTATACAAAGTGGCTTAAAATGTTAAGCTACTCACAACGATTTGCCTATTTATACAGCTTGGTAACACTTACTGGAGAAATTCAAGTTAAGTCCCTTACTCAAGGGCCACTGCAGCAGAAGGGGGGATTCAAATCTGGGTTTCATGAGTTCAGAGCAGCCACTCTAACCAACACGCTACCTTCAAATTTGACATATGTTGTCTATAGTAAGTTTATGCATACAGTGCCTGAAAAAAGTAAATGCCAAATGTTATCTTATGATTTTCTATAAGACAGAACTGATTTCAATGGTACTGTTGGCCAGTTCACTAGGCAAATATCATAAAGTCCTAATCAGTAGATTCTAATGTCATCTACATGTAGCAGACACATTGTGTTGTTTTAAGGAAGCATGGCCAATCCCCACTAGCCTAACTTAACCATACTACCTCCTTCCTGAATCTTTGGTCCCCCCTAGTAAGTGCAATCAAACGAAACCCATGGGTAGCAGCAAAGTCATTCAAGTTGCACTTCCATAACTACCTTTTCTGAGAAAAACCTCAAAGGTTGCTCTGCAGTGACCTGGTTGCTAGGTAGCTCCTAGGACATGAACTGCCCGGGTGCCAACTCTGAGTTTATAAAAAAAGCAAACAAATGAAATAGTCAATGAAATTTTTTTTCCAATTTTTACAAGGCTAATAAAGCATCCTTCAGTTCTACATATAGCATGTAAACACTGTCTAATTAATTATACCTTACAAACTGCTTATTCATAACCTTTTAGAAACATTTCACTGTTAAAACCATAAAAATACAAATTTACAAAGTACTATTACTCAACACCATGTTAAATTCTATTGTCTGATTTAATTACACATTCAATTAAAATATTATTTCACTGTTAACCTGAATATCTAAATGTTCATTGTTTCTGTTTTTCGAAGACAAAATATTCACAGAGCAAAGGTGTTAAACGTTACATTTTGGGCTAATCAATGAACTGATCCATTTGAAATCATTTAATAAGAACTACATGGAAAATTACTGCAACAAAAACTTCATAAGCCCATGTTTGTTGTTTTTAATCATATAGCATCATTTTGGTTTATGCATGAATCTGACGGAAGCTGCTGGACCTTTACTTATCTCTCACCAAGCAATAACAACATTAAACAAAATGACTATCCCTGTTAACCTGATATCCCAATACAGTGCTGTGAAAAAGTATTTGCCCCATCCTGATTTCTTCTGTTTTTGTGTATATCTTACACTAAATCGTTTCAGAAATTAAAACAAAGTCTAACATAAAATATAGCCAACCTGAGGAAACACAAAATACAGTTTTTTAAATATTAATGTTATTTATTGAAGCAAAAAAGTTATCCAATACCAACTGGGCCAGTGTGAAAATGTATTTGCCCCATAGTAGATTTCCCCAAATCTATGAAACTGCACTTGTAACGTGGTTCAGCTGGACTAGACACAACCAGGCCTAATTACTGCCAGACCTGTTCAATCAAATCAACACTTAAATAGAACTTTTTCAACAGCATGAAGTTGGTTAAAAGGTCTTATTCAGTAACACGCTATGCCAAAGTTGAAAGAAATTCCAGAAATGAAGAGGAAGAAGGTGATTGAAATACTTCAGTCTCGGAAGGGTTACAAAGCTATTTCAAAGGCTTTGGGACTCCGAAGAACCACAGTGAGAGCCATTATCTCCAAATGGAACAAAAACTCAGCACAGTAGTGAACCTTCCCAGAAGTGGCCGACCTTCCAAAATTCCACCAAGAGCATAGCGAAGACTCATCCAGGAATTCACAAAAGCCAAGCATAACATTAAAGAAACTACAGGCTTCTCTTGCATCAATAAAGGTCACTGTTTGTGACTCCACTTTCAGAAAGACACTGACCAAAAATGGCATCCATGGAAGAGTGACAAAGCAAATAATCTAGAACATCATTAAAACTCATCTGAATTTTGCCCATACACACCTTGATAATCCTCAAACCTTTTGGGAGAATGTTCTGTGGATTGATGAGTTGAAAGTGAAACTGTTTGGAAGACAGAGGTCCCGTTACATCTGGCATAAACCAAACACTGAATTCTACAAAAAGAATATTATACTTAGGGTCAAGCATGGTGGTGGCAGTGTGATGGTGTGGGGATGCTTTCCTGCTTCAAGGCCTGAGCAACTTGCAATAGTTGAGGGAAATATGAATTCTGCTCTCAAATTCCTAAAGGAGAATGTCCAGTCTTCAGTCCGTAAGTTGAAACTCAAATGCAACTGGATTATGCAAAGAGATTGATCCAAAGCATAGGAGTAAGTCCACCTCTGACTGGCTCAAAAAAAAAAAAAAAAAGGCTAAATTAAAGTTTTTTACATGGGTAATCGGTGTTGGATAACTTTTTTGTTTCAATAAAAATTCAAAACTGTATTCTGTGTTTACTTAGGTTGTCTTTGTTTTATGCTGTATTTCATTTGAAGATCTAAAACTATTTAGTATGAGATATACACAAAAAGAAAAGAAATTGGGGGGGGGGGGGGGGGGGGGCAGCAAATACTTTTTCACAGCACTGTATGGTGCATAATTTGAAAGCACATGAAGAACTTCAAATTCTAAGTCCTGCCCCAATTACTCTTCTGGAAAAGTGCTGATAACCTCACTTACTATAAATTAAAAAGTATAAAAAGAGCAGGATTTTTTTTAAGTGAAAACATTGTTTATTAATAATATCTGATTACCTGTTGAATGATTCTACATGTCACAGGAACAGCACAAAAAAGGACTATACTCACACTTTCTCTGAAAGATCTGCATAGTTAGTAGCAGGCAGTTTAAAGGTTAAGAGCCCAGACACAAATATTGCCAGTTCAAGTGCCTGTAGGTACCAGAGTCTTCGAGCCTTCAGCATGCAATTAACTACAATGACTCAAGTTATGTACCAACTAAAAAAAATGGGCAAAACTGGGAACTGCTTTGGATAAAAATGTGAGCAAAAAGAACTATAATAAAACAACAATACTGTGTTAAGTTGCATTGAGTGCTGTTTACATTATATTTATACTATATGAATATATGCACTTTATATGCATAATTAACAATTTTGAATGACTTATTTTCAAGGAAGAGAAATTGCAAGTTCCCAAACCATGACACAACTAGTAATTCCAGATATCCTCATTATATGAGGATTTTTACAAAGGGCTATTGTCGGATCTTAAGAGGTTATATTTTCATCAAACAGAAGAATACTTTCATGTTTTACTCCTCACATGAATCAATTTTTTTCACTGCTTTTCCTAAATTAGTTGTCAGTTGCAACTCAGTGACCATGTCTCACTTCACTATAAAACCACACCAGGCCATGACAAGAGCAATTTCCTAAATTCAAAAGCAAAATTGAAACTGCAGAAAACATAATAATGAACTTCAGCATAAAATTTTTAAGAAAGCAGTACCATTAGTTCTGATGATCAAAGAGGCAAGGAGGCAGAAATAAAAGCAGAGCTAAGTTCATGCTTCATTTTTTATTTAGATATAGATTTCCAGTGATTGATCAGTGTACCACAGAAGTAATCTTATAGGCTCCTCAGCACAAATATGAACCTCCCATGGATAATCTCCATGGTGAACTCAAAATACAGCCAGAATGATGACCTGGAATTAGACAGAGAAGTTCTGGTGCACAAGATTTATAGCTGGAGAGGAAACATTTACTGAAAATGAGCACCAATTCCATTAAAATGGATCACACAAAGATAGGCAGCTCGAGCACAGGCATGCATAGTATACTGGAGAGATGATTATCGATGATCGAGAGATCAAATTATATTAGGTGAAGTGATAACCTTTTAATTATTTAATATTATTTAATTTTCTGAAGCCCTGTCAAGATTCTTAGGACAGCCAGTGTATACCTCTGAATATACTAAACACTGTACAAGCATCAAAATCTATTAAAAACACACTGGTACCTTGAAACATTGTAAAGTTTGCTTCAATTGAAACTGTAACAGACAAAGGTTAAAATGGAGGTTTCCTTTAGAGAAATGCCACATCTCACTGAGCAGTGGAAAAAACAATTGGAAGTGAAAGCAAAAATCTGTTACCTTTTATTTAACCCATTTCACCCCTAATTAACAATGACTTTAACTGAGCAATTAAGAGATCGGAACTAAAAGCAGCACACTCCGTAGCTTTCAAAACCTGGGCTGCATTCCAGTATTGTGTAAAATGAGTCCCTTCCTCAATTCCCACACCCTTTCAATCCAGCGTGACCCAGAAGTCTAAAACTTGTCAGCATATTAACAAATGTTCCAGACTGTTCTATTTGAAAGAAGCATGACACCATTTAAAAAGAGCCTTTCTTCAACTGACTCTTTTGATGAAAGATGCATTACTTTATAATAAAGCTATAGACCAGGGATTCTTAGCCCCGATCTGTGAAGTGCAGGCTTGCTTTGGAAAAAAAAAAACTAAATAACTGAATAAAAGGTTTTTTTTAAAAAACACCACGATTACTATTTTTGACATAATTGTATGTGCAAGCCATCCATTTTCATTGAAATATTTTTTCCAAATTTATTTGTGGCCATTTCACTTGGGGGTGTCCTTAGCTTTTATAACATTTTTCAAAGGGTCTGTTTAGAAGTATTACCCAATCTGATGAAATGCACAGTATACCACAACATATTAGGTTTAATATACTTGATTTTGCTTTCAACTTTCACAATTTACAGTAACATTACATGATACACCACTGTAAGAATTTATGGAAAAGTTAAAATATATTTAAATATCATAGTACTGTAATTATATTCCAATGTCAGAAAGACACACACAAAAACATACTGAAACTACAATTTACACAATTCCAGCTTTGGTGCCAACAGGTGGAACATCAATTTCCACACTACCTAAATTCTGAAGAATCTATAATGCTAAAAGAGTGAGCACAATTTTGCAAAACATAAAATGGAATTGCAAATGTTCACCTGAACAAGAATAATCCATTTCCTTCACCCCATATGGTGTTTCCTCCTTTCCTCCTCATTTCCCTTTCTCAAGTCACATTGGGGAATCGAGGAAGAGACTGTGAGGAAAGTACACAAGAACTCAACTATTAAGTACTGGAATTGAGGCCTCAGCCTTGTGTCCAGTGCTTCCAGGATGGGCTCAACAGATGGATGGGCTTATGGAAGGACGGGCTCCATGGGATCAAAGTGTGATCCTTGTCACCCTTACCTCAGATTCTTAACCTCATACGTCAAGGGTGGCAAAACCACCTCTTCAAAGGTCAGTCAGTCTCCTGGTATTTCAAGCTTCAATTCAGCATTTAGAAAAGGACTGATTCACATCTTGAATGCTAAGCAGCTTCAGTAAAACAACTGTGGGAGGTATGTTAGAACAACACCCAGTGTACCCTGAAGCCCTGGAAGAATCAGGTTCCCCTCACCCTTCTCACACATCTCATGCAAAATCCAAGTATCAATACTGGTTAAAAAACTGCCAATCTTGTTCATCAAAAGTGAATCCCTCCAGAGTAGGGGTCCAAACATTTTCAATTTTCTTGCTTGGCCACTTTTATCAGCTGTTAATATTTGCAGCAAGAAGCGCTAAACCAAATACAGGTGGTCCCTGATTTATCATGGCTTGACTTACGATTTTTCCGACTTCACGGTGGTAAGCTGGCGATAGACATTCAGTGGAAACATTAGTTGAATTTTGATTTTTTTCCCAGGCAAGCGATATGCAGTGCGATACTCTCTCACGATGCTGGGCAGCGGCAGCAACATGCATCTCCCAGTCTGTCATGCGGTTGTTTTTGGGTGTTTTGTAGACATTATGGATGCACATCTGTGTCTCCTGCTACTGGTGGAGAGTAGAAGAGTAGGGCAATAACTCTTGAGAAGAAGCCCTTAATGGCCATTGCACGCATGCTAGGCTATGATGTTCAATACATTAGGTATATTTAATGCATTTTCGACTTACGATATTTTTGACTTATGATGGGTTTCGCCGAACGTAACCCCATCATGAATCGGGGACCACCTATACATACTTCCAAACTACATGGCTCGGTGTCCCACTACATCCATTCTCTCCTGAGGAAAGGAGAACCTACCGTCCTTGGTGTAACCTTTGCTCTGCATCTACTTACTTTCTCTCTATACGCAAAGTACACACATGGAAAGATGTCTCTTCTCGCTAACAAGCTGTGGAGTGAACTTCCACTCAGCATCAGGTGTACTCTCAGTCTTCTCACCTTCCACTAGCTCTAGACACATGATTTCTTCACCCACTATTTAGCAACTGTCTACGCCCTTTGAGCTACTCGTGACCTTCCCCACTTGTTTCTGACCGCCTCATTTTCCATTAAGCGTAACCTTCTCTTTCCAAGTGACACTTTACTCCTGTCCTAGGCTCATTTTGAGGTAAAGTCACTTTGCGACCTTTATTAGCACCTTTCTGTCTTGTATTACCTATCCCTAACCCAAACACGTCAGGTAAATAAGCAACCATATCTGAATGATGAAGCAGTCATGATATATACAGTAACTACATGAATATACGTCTTAAAATGCTTACGACTAGTCCATTTTATCAATGTTTTAATACAGCTCTGACCAAATGTAACGCAGCGTTCTGCGGCTGCTGCTGGTGGTGTAGATGTCGCCGATGACGAGCGCATGATCGATGCTCTAACTTTGCTTCTCAGCTCTTTTTTTACTCCGTGTGCGTGGTGAAGTCAACCTACTTCTCCTACCAAACGAACCTAAGAGGAGAAAAAATAATCACAATCACATGCAGACTAGCTGTTTACTCAAAAGGTGCTGCGCTGTCTCTGCAGAGAGATGAACTTAACCGCTTCAGCGCCGCCTCCCTACTTGACTACATGTCACCCACCGGGTTAGCGCTAAACGCGCAGCTTTCGTGTCGCGCTTTTCTAGTGAACGGAGAATCGAACCCGTGACGGACACCGTCGCCCGCGGTGCCTGCGCGTGAACGTGCGTCCGCGCGGACACCTCGCGCGCGGGGCGCCGATTTCTGGAACAGTGGGAGCGCGCGCGCCCGTACTAACCCATGTCACGCTCTCCGGGCGCCTTCGCCTCTCCGTCCCCCTGTAGCGCACAATCTCACTCACGTCGGCGCCGTCAGCCGCCGCAACCACAAGGAGCCGCCACCCGAAGGTGAGTCCCGCTGAAAAAGGTTTCCAAAAGAGCAGCGAAACGAAAATGGCGACCGCTGAAGAAGGCTGACTGAATTTCACACAGTTCAAATTAAATGTGAATTCGTGAGTGACTGAAGCTCAATGCATGTATTTTTAAAAGATAATCCCTGCGAAGGCCGATTTAAAATCCTCCGCTTCCCTCCAGTAGAAAATGAAGATGAAAACCGACGATTTCAAAAAAAAAAAAAAAAAAAAAAAAAAGTGTCCACTTGTCTTGCTGGTCAGTCGCAAAAGCTCCTCAGTTTCCCTCAAGCAGTTTTTCCTTCCCAGGCTGCAGTGAGAACGGACTGCATCGACAACAGAAATATTTTAGTGAATCCAAAACAGCTCTTCGGCCCCGGTGCAGTTGTTCGGTGAGTAAGGTGTCTGAAGCTGAGCGAAAGGCAGGCAGTTTTTATTTACGATGCCTTTTCTGCTGCCCTGTGAGTGGGAGTTGAAACGGAGCGCCTCGCTGACCTGTCCTGCAGCAGTTCGCGATCATGATCTCACACGCGGAGCATACAGATAGTGCGCGCGGCACGGCACTGCGCGGCGTCCTGCTCACTGTCACCCCTAGCGGCCAGTGTAAGGACGACAGCTCCCGTTTATTTTTCAAAGGACCGCAGCTTCCTGCGATTTCGTATTGGAATTTGCAATCCTTCAAGTGGCGCAATTAGCGAACGCCTGGCGACTGGAAACCATCCCTAAACTAAAACCAGACCACAGAATAACGTGATCGGGATATCTGGTCAGCATGATATGTAACTGAGGACATCCTATGTTTTTATCCCCTGGCTACTGAGTGAAAAGCCCTGTATTTTTGTTTAAAAATTAAATATAACAGTAATGCCTTTCTTTGGGATGTATTACAATACATACTGTGTGTGTGTCATTGAGTTGTCATTATTCTACCATGTAGAATACAACGAAATGACCACTGAAGTCTGTTAAATACATAACACAGGTGGTCCCCTCTATATATGACGCTGATATGGACGGAAATGGAGCTTACAGTGAAGTGTGATGTATACTGGGGCTATTCCCCCATAATAAATAAATAATAATGAACAGTGCGGTTGTTTGTGAACCCAGCATGGACAGTTTTTTTTTTTTTTTCCCCCCCATTCTTTCTCTAAATATCATCATCAGTGAATGTCCCATAAATATACACACACACCATCTGATACCGCTTGTCCCATATGGGGTCGCGGGGAACCGGAGCCTAATCCGGCAACACAGGGCATAGGGCTGAAGGGGGAGGGGACACACCCAGGACGGGACGCCAGTCCATCACAAGGCACCTCAAGCAGGACTCGAACCCCACACCCACCGGAGAGCAGGACCTGGTCCAACCCACTGCACCACTGTACTCCCCGTCCCATAAATACTTTAAGCTTAAATGTTTGCGATATTTTTTAAATATTTTGCACGGCTTTCGCAGTAAAAATATATTTAAGATCCTGGGTATGTACATTATGGTGACAGTCACAGTATAAGCAAGCAGGAACAAGAAACCCTTCTTATTGCTGTGCTGTAAAAGATATAGTATACAGTACAGTATATTATCAAAAACCTTTTTATAATTGTAAAGGCCATTTCAAATATAAAATTTTACTTTATTCTGTTTTGTAGCCTTTCATTTTGACTAGTGTCACTGCAGGTCTAGCCTTGTATCTGTGGTTTAAAAGGGCCTTAAAGTGAGACATCGTTACAAAAAGAGCTATGCATTTATGAAAAACAAGTACACTATGGTCAGGGTTATCTGTATGTACACAATTCCTCATTAGCCCAGTCCAACATCCATTATCTTATTAAATATTATAAAAAAATGCTTAGGAGAATTTACATTTTGAAACTAATTGTGTACTCTTTCAAAGGAAATAAATTCAACTGGGAAATGAAGTATTTAGCCATGGTAATAAATATGTTGTTTATTATATATCTAAATCTGTGTTTAATTTACTGTTATCTGCTTTACATCGGTGCATACAGATTAAATGTTAAAGACACATTAATGGAGTCTATTGGACAGTCCAGCAGTACTCAAAAAGGCATAAAGGAACATCAAAAAAAACATCCAGGAAACCATTAGAGACATAAACCACAGACCCACCACACATTAGCTCATTAGTTCTTATAGCTAAAATATAGTTGGAAAGATGCAATATAAAGTATTACAAAAGTATGACATTTTGTTCCCTGTAAGAAGTTCTTTTCAAGTTAAGAAACTTCTCAGATGTCAGTAGTAACAAACCTCATCCTCTAGAGTTTGTACCACTTACCGTATATCACCAGCATGTGTAGAATGAAAAGTCTGACTCAGCTGATTCAAAATCTGTCATGTTAGATTTATATTAGCCATGCTTTAACTAGCTTATGCAGGAAGTTTAGACATATAAATAAGGGCTTCCTCTGAAGGATGTTAATTAAATGTCACAGGACTCCATCAATTGTCAATAACTAGGGAACGTCACAATCACAGGAACCCAGAGTAACAGAGTGGTTAATGCGGCGACACTCCATGTTTCGCACTGAGGGTGGGATGTCAGTTCATCACGGACTTTCACACAGGCAGAGACACAGTAAAAGGCAGTTGAGAGTCACCCGCTCAGTTGAAGAGCCTGCCTTTGGACTGTGGCAGAGAGGTGGAGGAAACTTATTTGAACACTGAGTGGACCTGGAAGCTCCACTGGGACAGAGACATGACTGTTTCCAGCCATCATGGTCAGTACCTCACACTGGATTCAATTCAGATGAGGTATTTAGAGTGGTCAATGAAAGCTATTAAATGTATTTATTCTGATATCCTAATATTGACGATGCCTCAAAAGATCTGTGGTCTACAAACTGGATAAAATAAAGCTATGTCATACTGACTGACCACAAAAGACTAAAATGTACATATAAAACTACATCAAGCTTTTGCACGTCCAAACTCTGTGCCTGTTTTTTTTCTTTAACAAATAAGGATGGTTTTGTTCTGTTTTGCTTTTAAATAATGTTAATCTCAACTCTTAAATAAAAAACACAGATGCTAGAAAACATTCTGCAGAATCCGACCCTTTGGTGTTTTTTTTTTTTCTTTCCCTTTGCAATTTGAAAATTAGTGCAAAGAAATTAGTTTTTATGGATTTTTGTATCTACAATGTAATGGATGGATGGATGTAAAATACAATGTTTAGAAAAATGTGATTTGAAAAAAGTCCCACACTTTGTAAATTCATTTTGAAATGGAAGTGTGACACATCACTGTATATGTATGCTTCATATGTGACAACAATCAAAGATTGGCAGATATTTTCTTCATAGCTCTGAGGTGATATCCTTATGCTCTGTCCAGAAACATTCTTGGTGCAGCATCAGTTAGGAAATATTATCTGAAAGGTTGCTGAGCAATGCCACGCGCATGTTTAACCACAGTTACAGGAAGTGGGTGTTATTTTAAGTGCAGAATGTCTGCTAATCACTTCCTGTTGAGATGTATAACATTTGATGAGAATGAAAAAATAAAAGAGTAATGTGGTCAGTAATGTTTTTTTGCTTAGTAATTTATCTACCCTAATTATAAAGTTGTCACATGCGTAAGCAAGTTTATGTTTTCAAAATGAGGAAGGCATTTTCTTAGTTCTGGTGAAACCACAGTGCATAAAATATAAATGTGTTATCACAAAGATACACAATTCAATGTTATGTACATAGATTCCAACAATAATAATGGATACTGATGTGGCTAACATTCTATATGTCAAACAAATTACTGAAAGTGTTGCTTTACAAGAAAGACCAAAACAGCACTCACATGTTTACTTACAGTACATGATGGTTATGTTTGTGTAGCTGGTCGTGTAACTTGGCAGCACATTGATCTATTTGGAGACTGATGAAAAATATCTCCATAGTGAATTGTACATCTCATGCATGCGAACTGTTTTAAGAGCCTTGATGCAAATTTCTGTGAATGCTATGCTTTATATGCCAGATTTGAGCTTTTAAAGTTGAGACCATTGAGCAGGAATGCTCAGGTCTTGTGTATAAATGGAGTAAGAATGGGACATACATTCATAAGAAAACATAACTGTCTTGAGAAATTATTAATTTTTTTTGAGCAATTTTGTCTTGGCTAATATACTCCAACCATACCCTTGTGCAACAACTTGTCAGGTATTGCACGACGAAAAATATTAGTAACAGAAGTCTGTGGAGTTATGCACATTTCACACATGCAGACTATACATTAGACTTGGTTGAACACTGGCTGGGACATTGCCTTATTGTGTTAGTATTGATTAGGAATACAATATTACGTTAGGTTTGTAGAACTCTGGTTTCATTATTTTGCAGTTCATGTGACATTGTAACATAACTGAACCACCAAAAAACTCAAAAGAGTGGTTTAACTGGACTTGTTTTAGCAGGCTTATTTCAGGATTCAGATAAATAAGATTGCTGTGCTATTAATTCCCTACCTGTCAAACTGAAATTTTTGTGTGTTACAGTTAAAATGTTGCAAATACTTGATGCATTTTCCTCAAACACACTGACTTTCTACATTTTGGTGACTCTATACAGTATGTACATTTACAACATACTTCCAGTAACAAGAAGAACAATAGTTAACCTTGACTGATAATACTGTACAGTGCTTCAAATGTTTTAACTGGGATTGCCCACTAGAGGGTACACTGCTCTTGATAAGGTCAATTATCAGCTAATTGTACATAGTGAGGTACAGTTAGTAACTCTCACGCACACGTACAATGTCTACAACCGCTCATCTCGAGCAGGGTTGCGGCAAGCCGGAGCCTAACCTGGCAACACAGAGCACAAGGCTGGAGGGGGAGGGTTCACAACCTTGGAGGGGATGCCAATCCACCACAAGGCCCCCCAGGTAGGACTCGAACCCCAGACCCGCCACACAGCGGGCGCCACCGCACCCCCCCGCAGGTAGTAACTCTTATAGCATATTACTGTCCCTGTCCCCTATGGAAACATCAAGGGAGGCAAGACATATTTCAAGAGTTCACAATCACAAACTGAACTACTACAGGGTAGCTGAGTAAATTTTGTAAGGAGTGTGAGTAAGGAGTGCAGGTAAACTACATTAATCAGGGATGATGAACTCTGGCCTTAACAGGGCCACAAGTGTTGGTGCTGGTTTTTGCTAAGACTCTGCCCTTTAATGTTAAAATAGACATTTGGAAAGGGTTTTGCCTCACCTGGTACTACAGATGTCAGCCAGGTATAAAAATGTATTCTCTGTCTGTCATCTAAACACCGTAACTATAGGTATTTACCCCACTTTCTTTAAACCAGGAGGCATCAGGGAATGATTGCTCTACATTCACTTGTATAGTAGGCAACAGTAAATGTAAGGGTCACAGTGCTTTATTTTGACCACTTTTGGTGTGGCATTTATGCAGTGCACTAATGCATACCCTGCCTTATTTCTTATCACACACTACATGTCTGACACTGGAATGTTAAATGCCTATTTTCAAAACGGCCTCTTTTTACCAGCGTTCTTATAACACTTTCCATGCATGCCGTTATGAAGAAAGAATCACACCTGGCATGTTTCAGATTAAAGTCCATCACTTTCCTATTGAAATTTTGACAGAAAATTACTCTACTTATGAAATTCATGAGATGAATAAAATTGCAAACTTAAAAAATGTATATTTGCCAGACTGTATTCAATTAACTTAACCCAGTACTACATTTAAAGTCACTGAAAGCAGTAGTGATACTGCAAGAAAGTATTTACAGTATTCCTCATCACACATTTTAATATTGATATATAACACCGTATTGCATGTTTTTCAACATGACAGACATATCAATTTATAGTAATATATTGTACTTACTTTATAGAACAATAAACTTGATTGCTAAACCATTTGGTAAAATGAGCCACAAGCCTAAACTGGAGACTTCAAGACTAAATTCATCTAAATTTTTGTCCTGTATAATTTAAAAAAAATTAGTAATTCTGTTATTGCTGCAATTATTCTGCTCTGTCTACAGATGGATATACACCAAATCAAATTAAAATGAAGTTAAAGCAAAACGATATTTAAATAGTATACATATGGAAATGTGTGCTCATGCTCTCTCTGGCTGAATGAGTTTTTCAGGCAGGGACACCCACACTGTTTGAGAGCTCTGAGAGGCAACAGTGCTTTCTGTGCCCAGCCCATATATGTCAAGAGCTCTTTTTCTCCCAGAGAAGAAGAGACAGCTTGTTGCACTGGCAGATGTGGTGTTTGGTACCATTCAAGGAACCGTTGCCAGACTTTCCACATGGACTGCACACCACAAGAGAGATAACATCACTAAGAACAGAACTTTGTGTGTGTCATTTGCAGCACTCCAGCAGAAAGTAGAACATGCTGAGCACTGTGTGACAGTCACTGGTGAATCCATGCTTGCCTATTTACACATACAAAGTCTGTAGGAGTAAAAATGTTACTTTGTAAAAAAAAATTACATTTTTTCATTATTAATAAAAGACTAATTATATAGATTACTATATATCCACAATAACATATTTTAATTATATAGTTATGTATGTGTGTGGGATGATTACTGAATTAGTAATGAATGTTTTCTTTCTAAGCTTTGCGTAAGTAATTTTGCAGATGTTTAATATAGCTAGAAGGCCACCAGCATGTTCATTGAACTTCAGAAACATGCCACCCACTCTTAATATTTACATTTATTAATTTAGCAGGCACTTTTATAACTCAGAGTAAACAAAAGTGCATTTCACAACAGTCTAATAGCTTTAAAAGCAGATGGATGTTTTTAAGGCACTTGAATCTTATTGGAAATACACATATTGTTGGTGAGATTGTTAATAAGGGTAACTGTTGATTGCCTTTCAGAAACTTCATAAGCTACATAGAGATATACAGTAACCAGGTATTCCAAAAGTTAAACGTGATGATTTCAGAGAACTGGTGTTTATGCTTGTATTAAAAACTACGCTACAGATGATACTGATAGCCAGTGTGTAAGATGAAAGACCATGAAAATGTGAACATTTGAGCGGAATATGTTTACCCCTACAAATATCAAATCATTATTTGCTCAGTGGTCATTCGTTGTATGGCCGAGCCATGTGAAATAGAAATCAATATGTAGATCATTACTGTCTCTTTATTAAGTAAGTAGCAGATGGCTGTCTGGCATGGAGAGTGTGATGGAAAAAATGCTCTCCATCTTCCAAGAAAAATGCTGGAATGGAACAATGAAAAATTAGTATATCCTTTACAAGGCAGTCTTAAGATTATAAAAGTCTGGAGCACAATGGTGCCCACTTACATCCATAGAGATACTGTAGTCATCAGGCCTAGTTAGGGTTGAACAGTTACAGACCTCCTGTCTCTAGCAGTCTACAATCTAATTAAAGTAGTTCCTTATTAAGAGCCACAGCCATTAGAGGGAAATGTGCTGTGTGCCTAAGCAAAAAGCACAGTACATACAGAATCAATATATATTGATTTTTCAGTACTTCAGGCATATCAGGTAGGAGTCAGCAACCCATTTATTTGAAGGTGGATCAGGGTTAGTTCCACACTCTGACTAACACTAACTATTGACTTCAAGGCAGATCATGGGTGTCAAAGTAACAACCTATCTTCATCTACAGCAGATCTGATCTGAATCCATGTGTGAAAATACACAGGATGATTTTGACAACGATGCAGTTGCTTCACTATCTTAGAGGGTCAAGACAGAGAAATAAATTTAAAGAATTACACATCTGTACTTAATACTTTCGTCTCAGTAGCATTTCCCAAGCACTATACTACAAACTGGACAATGTGTGACTAGGAGATTTTAGTGCATATAGCTGATGTTTTGCAAGGCTAAGTTACCTTATCTACTGATTCAGAAAACTGTGCCTTCCATGATTAAAAGAAAAGGCTGAAATATATGCTTTGGAGAGAGTTGGTGAGCATAGTGTTACTTCAGAACTTGTGGAATTAATGCTGTTGAATCAAAAGTTCCAGAAAAGTACTTGATAGGTCTCAGTCAGTGAAGTCATCTTTTGTGCTACAATGTGTATACTATGTCTGTATGATCTGAGCAATACAATGTGAGGTGCCACAGCACAGGATTTGTTCTTAGCTTTAGCTGAATATTTAGCAGGTAAGTGAAGATCACTCAGGGAGCCCCCAGCCAGCAGCCCAGCTGGGAATGACATCCACATCAGCGAATGGTGCATGAGAATGTCGTGGGTAGGGAATATAGAGAAGCCAAAGCGCACTGCTAATGATGAGGATGACCTTGACTCTGTCCTGATGCCAGAGACTGATAGAAACCATTGTTGGAACTAACACGGGGGATTCTGTTGAAGCCTTTGCTGTGGTTATGACTAATTAAGCAGAGTTTTATGTACTGGAACACAGCGAGTTACTATTTGATATAATAAGCCCTTTTCATAAACAGTACAGCTTTTTCATCAGTTTTGGTAACATCAGTAAGCCAAGGAAAAAGATGTATTTGTGTATGAGATGAACTGGCACTGCCAAGATAGATTTTAACCCATGATATTACGATTAAAAAAATTAAATCTTATAATAGCCGGGATACTGCAGCTCTGTTCAGAGCAGTACATTTAAACCCACACATATTTACAAACAGTGGCATCAGAAAGTATTCATTGTCATTTCCATCTTTTGGTCTGTTACAGTTTAACATCAGAATCTATGGAAAGGCTTTTCCTTTCTTCAACAACATAAAATGTACATCAATAATGCAAAAAATATTTTTTGTTCCAAAAACTAAAAGCCCCCTCCGCGAACCGCCACCTTACCGAGGTGGAGGGGTTTGAGTGCCTGAATGATCTCAGGAGCTATGTTGCCTGGGGCTATATGCCCCTGGTAGGGTCTCCCAAGGCAAACAGGTCCTGGGTGACAGACGAGACAAAGCGCGGTTCAAAATCCCCTTATGACTATTAAATCAAGGATCTCGTTCACCCCGCCCGGTATGGGGTCACCGGGGCCCCACCCTGGAGCCAGGCCTGGGGGGGGGCTCGCATGCAAGCGCCTGGTGGCCAGGTCTATGCCCACGGGGCCTGGTGGGGCTTAGCCCGAAGCCAAGACGTGGAGCCGTTCTTCGGTGGGCTCACCACCTGCCGGAGAGGACATAAGGGGCCGGTGCGTTGTGATTTGGGCAGTGGTCGGGGCCGAGTGCCCGGTCGACCCAAACCTCGGACGCCAACTCTGGCTTTTGGGACTTGGAATGTCACCTCACTGGCGGGGAAGGAGCCTGAGCTAGTGCAAGAGGTTGAGAGATACCGTCTAGATATAGTCGGGCTCACTTCCACTCACAGCTTGGGTTCTGGAACCACTCTTCTCGACCAAGGGTGGACTCTCCACTATTCTGGCGTTGCCCAGGGTGAGAGGCAGCGGGCAGGTGTGGGCTTATTAATAGCCCCCCAGTTCAGCCACCATGTGTTGGAGTCTACCCCGGTGAATGAGAGGGTCGTCTCCCTACGCCTTCGGGTCAAGGAACGGTCTCTCACTGTCGTTTGTGCTTATGCACCTAGCGGCAGTGCAGAGTACCCGGCCTTTTTGGAGTCCCTGTGGGGCGTGCTGGAAGGCGCTCCCACTGGGGACTCTGTCGTTCTACTGGGGGACTTTAACGCCCACGTGGGCAGCGACAGTGACACCTGGAGGGGCGTGATTGGGAGGAACGGCCTCCCTGATCTGAACCCGAGCGGTGAGTTGTTATTGGATTTCTGTGCTAGTCACGGTTTGTCCATAACAAACACCATGTTCATGCATAAGGGTGTCCATCAGTGCACTTGGTACCAGGACATTCTAGGTCGGAGGTCGATGATCAACTTTGTAGTCGTTTCTTCTGATCTTCGGCCATATGTCTTGGACACTTGGGTGAAGAGAGGGGCTGAGCTGTCAACTGATCACCACCTGGTGGTGAGTTGGATTGGATGGCGGGGGGAAAAGCTGGACAGACCTGGCAGGCCCAAACGCATAGTGAGGGTCTGTTGGGAACATTTGGCGGAGGCCCCTGTCAGAGAGGTCTTCAACTCCCACCTCCGACAGAGCTTCAACCAGGTCCCGAGGGAGACTGGGGACACTGAGTCCGAATGGACTATGTTCCACACCTCCATTGTCGGGGCGGCGGTTCGGAGCTGTGGCCATAAAGTCTCCGGCACCTGTCGCGGCGGCAATCCCCGAACACGGTGGTGGACACCGGAGGTAAGGGATGCCGTCAAGCTGAAGAAGGAGTTCTATCGGGCCTGGCTGGCTCATAGGACTCCTGAAGCAGCTGACGGGTACCGGCGGGCCAGACGGAGCGCGGCTCTGGCAGTCGCCGCTGCAGAAACTCGGGCCTGAGAGGAGTTCGGTGAGGCCATGGAGGAAGACTTTCGGTTGGCCTCAAAGAGATTCTGGCAAACCGTCCGGCGACTCAGAGGGGGGAAGCAGTGTTCCGCCAACACTGTTTACAGTGGAAGTGGTGCGCTGCTGACCTCAACTGAGGATGTCCTCGGGCGGTGGAAGGAGTACTTTGAGGATCTCCTCAATCCCTCCGACACGCCTTCCGCAGAGGAAGCTGAGGCCGGGGACTCGGAGGGGGACTCGTCCATTACCCTGGCTGAAGTTGCTGAGGTAGTCAAAAAACTCCTCGGTGGCAAGGCTCCGGGGGTGGATGAGATCCGCCCCGAGTTTCTCAAGTCTCTGGATGTTGTGGGGCTGTCTTGGCTGACACGCCTCTGCAGCATCGCGTGGAGTTCGGGGATGGTGCCTCTGGACTGGCAGACCAGGGTGGTGGTCCCTCTTTTTAAGAAGGGGGACCGGAGATTGTGTTCCAACTATAGGGGGATCACACTCCTTAGCCTCCCTGGGAAAGTCTATGCTGGGGTACTGGAGAGGAGAATCCGACTGATAGTCGAACCTCGGATCAAGGAGGAGCAATGCGGTTTTCGCCCTGGCCGTGGAACACTGGACCAGCTCTATACCCTCACTAGGGTGCTGGAGGGTTCATGGGAGTTTGCCTCAACCAGTCCATCTGTGTTTTGTGGACCTGGAGAAGGCATTTGACCGTGTCCCTCGTGGCATTCTGTGGGGGGTACTTCGGGATTATGGGGTTCGGGGCTCGTTGCTACGGGCTGTTTGTTCCCTGTATGACCGGAGCAGGAGCTTGATTCGCATTGCCGGCAGTAAGTCAGACCTGTTCCCGGTGCATGTTGGACTCCGCCAGGGCTGCCCTTTGTCACCGATTCTGTTCATTATCTTTATGGACAGAATTTCTAGGCGCAGCCAGGGAACAGAGGGTGTCTGTTTTGGTGGCCGCAGGATCTCGTCTCTGCTTTTTGCGGACGATTTGGTCCTGTTGGCTTCATCGAATCAAGACTTACAGCGTGCACTGGAGAGGTTTGCAGCCGAGTGCGAAGCAGCGGGGATGAGAATCAGCACCTCCAAATCCGAGACCATGGTCCTCAGTCGGAAAAAGGTGGATTGCCCCCTCCGGGTTAGGGGGGAGCTCCTCCCTCCAGTGGAGGAGTTTAAGTATCTCGGGGTCTTGTTCACGAGTGAGGGAAAAATGGAGCGGCAGGTTGACGGACGGATCGGTGCGGCGTCCGCAGTAATGCGGTCATTGTACCGGTCTGTTGTGGTGAAGAAGGAGCTGAGTCGTAAGGCGAAGCTCTCAATTTACCGGTCGATCTACGTTCCTACCCTCACCTATGGTTATGAACTCTGGATCATGACCGAAAGAATGAGATCGCGGATACAAGCGGCAGAAATGAGTTTCCTCCGCAGAGTGGCTGGGTGCACCTTTAGGGATAGGGTGAGGAGCTCAGTCACCCGGGAGGAGCTCGGAGTAGAGCCGCTGCTCCTCCGCATCGAGAGGAGCCAGTTGAGGTGGCTCGGGCATCTGTTCCGGATGCCTCCTGGACGCCTCCCTGGGGAGGTGTTCCGGGCATGTCCCACTGGGAGGAGGCCTCAGGGCAGACCCAGGACACGTTGGAGAGACTACGTCTCCCAGCTGGCCTGGGAACGCCTTGGGGTTCCCCCAGAGGAGCTGGAGGAGGTTTGCGGGGAGAGGGAAGTCTGGGGGCTCTGCTTAGACTACTGCCCCCGCGACCCGGTCCCGGATAAGCGGAGGAAGATGGATGGATGGATGGAAAAACTAAAAGCCATTTCTATTTCACAAAAACAGCCAGCCAGAAAATGTTATACTTCTGTAGAGACATCTCTGGCATCAATTGCAGCTATTGAGTCTTCATGGATATATGTGAGCATTGCATTTTACTTTGGAATGCTTGCCCATTTCTCCCTGCAAAATTTCTCAATCTCTGCCAAGTCAGGCAAAGGCCATCTGTGGAGAGCAATTTTCATGTCATTCTATAGGTTTTTGGGATTCCAGAAAATTAACTCACACCTACTCACTATTGGGAACTGTTTGTCTAAGCCAGTCTGGAGCTTATCCCAGAGACACAGGATGCTTAGCTAGTCTGGGTACACCACAAATGGGACACCAAGCCATCATAAGGTATCCACACAAAGTCATTTCATTGGTTTGTTCGTTCATTCATTCACACACTACAACCACACACACACACACACACACACACACACACACACTGTCTGAACCGCTTGTCCCATACAGGGTCGCGGGGAGCCGGAGCCTAACCCGGCAACACAGGACATAAGGCTGGAGGGGGAGGGGACACACCCAGGACGGGACGTCAGTCCGTCACAAGGCACTCCAAGCGGAACTCGAACTCCAGACTGACCGGAGAGCAAGACCGGGTCCAACCCACTGAACCACCGCGCCCCCACGCTACAAGCAATTTAGTCTCATTTACCTGAGGCACATGTCTTCAGACTGTGGGTGGAAAGTGGAGCACCCAAAGGAAATCCTTTCAAACCTGGGCAGAACATGCAAACGCCTCACAGAGTGAGTTGGATTCAGGCTAAATCTTTGTTTTGGCTTAAGAGGGGGGTGCGGTGGCACAGTGGGTTTGGCCTGTGCCTGCTTTCTGGTGGACGTGGGGTTCGAGTCCCGCTTGGGGTACCTTGTGACGGACTGGCGTCCCATCCTGGGTGTGTCCCCTCCCCCTCAAGTTCCACGCCCTGTGTTGCCAGGTTAGGCTCTGGCTCGCCACGACCGCGCCCGGAACAAGTGGCGTGTGTGTGCACGTGTGTCTTGGATTATTTTCCAGAATGAATAGTCACTATAAATACAACCTAAATCCTCAGGCCAATTGAAGTGGGGTCTCCTGCATGATTTTCATTTATTTCACTTGAGTAAAATGCTTCTCAGTCAAATCTGCTGAATAATAACCCCAGGTCATGATGCTGCCACCACCATGCTTAACAGTAGGGATGGTGGTAACTAGGGGGTGTGCTATCTTCGGTTTGTACCAGACATAGCACATCACTGTCAGATCAAAGAGCTCAAATTTCTCTCAAAATGACAACATTTTCCAGAAGAAGGTTTCTCTGATCTTGTCACATGAGTTAGACAAAATTAGATGAGTGCCAGGCTAAGTTAAAAGAAATGTCTCGTCAGTTAATAAAAGCTATTAAGATAATTGGGATCATCATCAATTCTATATGCAGCTACTCCTTTAATGTATGCTGGTAAAAATGGTTATAGAGGGGCAAACTGACTTCTCCTAACTGACATTTTGGAAAAAAAGCATCTGCTAGATGAATAAATGTAAATTTAAGTAACCAGGACAGCTCTGTAGGGTGGGAGGAAACAGGATTTTTTGGATAGGAACAGAGTGGTGTGGCAGACTGGCTGTTGCTCTCTCCCAACCCCTCTCTCATGAGCTAGGGCAGTTCTTGCAGGTAGCTGCATGCTCTGATTCCCCTGGCAGAGGTATTTACTACATGTTGTAAACAAGAAAGCACAACAAATAATTGTGGCCTAGAGTTAGACTTGAGTGTTTGTGCTCACATGCGGCTCTGAGATGTCTTTTTTTTCTACGCATCATTCAAAATTCAAACATACCCAATGTAAGTGTAGTAATAAGAAATCAAAGCTTAATTATAAGAGAGTTAAAAATAATGTCCACCATGTTATCCATCCATTGTCAACAACCACTTGTCCCAAGCAGGGTGACGGCAAGCCGGAGCCTTACCTGGCAACACAGGGTGCAAGGCGGAAGGGGGAGGTGACATACTCAAGACGAGATACCAGTCTGTTGCAGGGCTCGAACCCGCCACACCACCATGCCCTGCCTTAATAACTGTGTTTTTTACTGTGAAATGCAGACATCAACTTAGAGCTGGAAGTATTGTATGGAGGTGGACACTTCACCGACTGTCTCAGAACTGGTAAATGTGGAAACCATAGAATTATCTGCAGCTTGTTCACCACCTTCTGTTTTCTTCTCAGCTCTTTCGAAAAACTGATGGCAGCGTTTACTATTCGCTATCACTCTCTGCTGGCACATCAGGTGAAGCTTTATTGCTATTCAAATTGGGGACCCGCTGTACAATATTTTAATATAACCTTGCAAAATGAGGCATAATAAATTAGAAATACTTTGTGATGGCTTTTGTGTGTGAAAAGCCATCACAAAGTATTTACAATTTATTATGCCTCATGATTTATATAATAAACACAGAATCAAGTCCCACTAGCCCACATGCTGCCAAGAACTTGTTGAATAAGGACATTTCATATGATAGAGTACTGCAACATCCCACAGTGATTCCACCCCATCTAGAAGCACCAGAACAAAAGGATCTTGACATTTTAGGAGAAATACTACCAACAAGCTGTTACTAACAGTTCCGAATCAGTTTTAACGTAAAAGCCACGCAGTATTTGTCATTCTTTTCTTAACAGTCTTCATTACACATTGGAAGGAAACATCGAAAACTCTGCGTTACGCGGAAACTGATGTATCGCAACAGCTTCGCTCACTCGGGCATGAACATCAGCTGTGTGGAAGGACACGCGCGCGCACACACAGAAACACGCGCGCGCACACACAGAAACACGCACGCACGCGCACACAGTTTTCCACCCGTCGGTCTTCCAGGGAGAGGAAGTACCATGCGTCCTAGTACGTCTTGAAAAGACATTAAGAGGAGTAATTACTTTCTAAATAACTGTTCTGCCAGACAGAGTCAAGTTTTCTGCTGGATATATCGGAAGACGACAGTTAGAAACAGTCGGAAACGGTTCATTTACCGCAGGGAGGCGACTGACGAGCCTGAGCCCTGAGTCTCTGGAAGCTGCACTGCAGGATCGGCGGTGAAACGCAGGAGACAGTCAGTGTCCCGTCGCCGGAAAATGAGCACCCAGGCAAGTAAAGCGTGTCCCGTTCCAAGGTAAAACCACGGCTTTTTGTACTGTTTCTTTACACGCGGGTGCAGCGCCGCGATGTGTAACGGTCCAGGCCTGTGCTACTTCTATCTAACAGCACAGCGCTCTTCACTTAGCTGCACGACTCGAGTCGACGACGGTTATTAATTAAAACACTTAGTTTGCAGAGCGCTTAATTGATACTCGGGTCTGCCGTAACTCGTACAAAACGTAGTTTCAGTTTGGATTCCACTCGGATTGCACGGATTCGGTCGGTATCTGCGTTCCGAAGCCAGTGTCCGTCCGAGTCTCTCCTGGCTGGTGGGAGTGGGAGTGCCTCCTCCTGCCTGCCTGCCTGCCGCTTTCGAACCGCGAGCGAGCGAACGAACGGGTCTGCGCTTCATCGGAGGCTTCGCTCTGTCCTGGTACACAACACAAGTCAAATGCACTACCCTGCAGTGTAGTGGTGACCGGCGCAACAACAACAAAATTTGTGATTTTTTTTTTTTTTTTTTTTTTTTTTTTTTTGGGATCTTTCGTATTGTAGCGGCGAGGAGAGTCGTTGTGTCACTGTCATGTTTGCTTGATTTTCTTTTTTTTTTTTTTTTTTTTTTTTTAATAAAATTTCAGTCAATCGGTGTCCCCCAGGATCATGATGATTCCGCTTTGTGTTCTGCTTAACTGTACCGTGTACGGGGAAAGTACTGCAAATCTTTAAAAATGAGTGCAAACTGTTATAGCTAGTACTAGTAGCGGAATGGGTAGCTGCTGCTTTTGGCTCAAAGGTCGCGGGTTCGATTCGAATCTCAATCCCGATTGAACACGGTACTTACAGTTAGTTACACTAAAAGTGTTCGATTACCCAGCTGTAGGGGATTAATAATTGTAGGTACATTACAGTACACTGTAAGTCGCGGAAAGCGTCAGCTAAATGAATAAATGTAAAAAATATGTATAATTTCCGTGGTGTAATCGAAAGAGTTTATGTGGGACAGTGAGTGAGTGACGTCAAACTGGAAATCGTGAAATTCGTCTTATGAATATGGGGCTAAAGTGCAGAATGGCATCTTTTATTTTCTGGGTGGTGTTTTTCATGTATGGTAAACCACGCGAGAACAATGTAATTTTGTGTTTACTCGCCCCCCGCGTTTCAGATGAGGATACGTATTGGACACGTGGGGCTCATTGTATACACATAATAATAAGAGCTGTCAGTGTGTGGGATTGATTGGCTGTGGCCCCTGGATTGGGGGTTTCAGGCAAAAGGTATAAACCAAGGTGAAAACTAAAGACTTGACTATGACTGGAAAGCAAGGGTTCTTGAAGATGACATTAAGACAAACACCAGGTAGAACTGTTGCAGAGCAACTGGGAGTCTCCAAATCAGCAGTATGGAATTTATTTAAAAAAAAAAAAAACTATAGCAGGAGTAAGCAACTTCTCGCAACCAGGTTGCCGAGGGAGACCACAGAAACCAAAATAAAAAAATTTGATTTCAGCCATGAAGGAAAACTGCAAAATAACCGCCAAAGAAAAGACAGCCCGTGACTCAGTACTTCGCGGAAGAGTTTGAGAGGAGAAATATCAAAGCTGCACCGTAAGATGCAAACCTGTCGTCAGCCCTAGGAACGGAAAGGCCGGACTGGAATTTGCAAGGAAGTACAGAAATGAGCCAAAGGAGTTCTGGAACAAAGATTTATGGAAGAGAAACTTCCCTAAAAGTGGAGAGGTGTAGAACAAAAGTAGTACTGCAAACAATCCTAAACACGCCATCTCATCTATGAAGCATGAAGGGGACCAACGTAATGGCCTGGGCATGTATGTCGGTCTCTGGAATAGACTCGCAGCTCTTTATTGAGGATGTAAGTGATGACGGCAGCAGCAGAATAAATTCTGAATGGTACAGAAACATCTCGTCGTCCCATTTCTGAAATAAGCCTTCAAATTCGTTGGGTTGAAGTTAATAATTTTACATTTATTCATTTAGCTGATGCTTTTCTCCAAAGCAACTTGTAATGTTAGGATACTTAATTACAATTTGATTTACCCTTTTATACTGCTGGGTATTTTTTTTTTTTTGCCGAAACTATTATATTGCAGGGACTTTGGGTGCTGGTACCAGTGCTTCTTGAGTATTGGCTTTTCTAAGTATTCTCACCTATGCATCTCTTCTACAGTTTGCTAGAGACTCCAGGTGAGACACACTCAGTTTGGGAGTGCCAGCATTGTCAGTCACAGTGTGCTCCTTCAGAATCAAGTGGTGAATACAAGACCCCTCTTTTTTTTTTATTTATTTATTCCCCCCCCCCCCCCCCCCCCATCTTCAGGACATATAGAAATATACCCTTAGAACTTTCCTCACTCTGTTCAGCATAACCAAAACAGTGTTGCTCAATAGAGTACCGATATTGGTCAAGTTAATGATTAAACTGTGCATAGCATTTAAAACAACCAATTTTTTTGCAGGAAATATGTGTATGAAACTTTTAACATCTGTACTGATTAGATTTGTATGCTTCCATATCTATAATCAGGATTCTGTCAGAAACAAGTGAATTTTGATAAGTTTTCACCTATTGGAGGTGTGTTTTAGTTTGCACTTGGAAAAATATTAATGTTTGAAAAGAAGCTGTGAGGATATATTCCTTGTTTGTTCAAAAATGATTTTTACAGTTGGCAATTTGTGAATGTGGATTTCCTATTAATATGTCCTTAATTATTTAATGTGTGTGAATGTACTGACACAGATAACTGATATTGCTGATGAACTGTCATCTTTCCCTGCGTTGTCTTCCTTCTGTGTAAGTGGGTAATGAGGAGCAAAAGAATCACAATCAGATCTGTAGCACTTCAACACTCCATTAAATAAAGCTCTGGCACACTGCACAAGGATTTAACTAGTTTTTTCAGTCACTCGTGCATAGTCTTTTTTTTAGTTTGGGTTCCATATGAACACTTGGGAGGACGTGTTCATTTTTTTTCAGCTTCAGATGCATAGGTTACAAGGGTTGTTTACTTACTCTTCATTGTGGATCTCCCAGTGCACTCTGAAAATGTTCCCTTTCAGCACTGCTGACATAACCAGCTCTCTTTAATGCAGCACTTCTTTAACGTTAAAGACTGCCAGTATGAACAAGTCACAAACCTTGCTAATCACACTGCAATTTTATTACTTTGAGGAGACTGGGTCCTGCTCTCCGGTCGGTCTGGGGTTCGAGTCCCGCTTGGGGTGCCTTGCGACGGACTGGCGTCCCGTCCTGGGTGTGTCCCCTCCCCCTCCAGCCTTTTGCCCTGTGTTGCCGGGTTAGGCTCTGGCTCCCCAGGACCCTGTATGGGACGAACAGTTTCAGATGGTGTGTGTGTGTTTGTGTGTGTGAGAGAGAGAGAGAGAGATTAGGCACAAGTTTTTGGAAGCTGGGTCTTACTAATTTATATTAATTAAAAAAGAAATAATGGTAAGCAATGCATTTTAGAAAACAGGATTTTTAACTGCAGTGCAGATATCGTGTTTTGATCATATCGTGCATATATCAATACAGGTATATAAAAATGTTAGACCTCAGTAAGAATACATAATACCTTTAATACAGATTTGGAGACTTGGAGGTCAGTTGATGATAAACAGGAACGAGAAATAGCGTATCCCAGTCCTCCATTTGCAGTGTTTCTCACAACATCGCAAAATATTGGTCAATATACGGTGTTTGAAATGGCACTAACCACACACTGTGCAGCCAGTGAGCAGCCAGGTAGCCGAGTTACACAGTGCCTGCACCTTTGGCCTAAAGGAGCTCACTTGGAACTTCTCTTGAATTTTGGAATGTGAGCGTTCCCCGCTGGTGGCTGTGGGTTATTACACTTCGGAGGGTTTTTACGAGTTCTTACGGTCAACCCTCACAAGTATAGCTCTTACTCCCCCTGCATAAAATGTCTCTTGGATATATGTAAATTCAGTTTTAATTGAAAAATTCTTTAAATACCTATGCAGTTGCATGTAAAGGGGCATAATAAAACTAGTATTTCAATAACATAGTGGTAATTTGGCTATGACCACATCTGTACCTTCTTCCAGCTGGCCTGCTGCTGTGGCCCTGCTCCCTGCACCCTGTGCTGCGACTCGTGCCCCAAGATCAAACAGTCCACAGGAACCCGTTTCATGTACACTCTTTACTTCCTGCTGGTCACCGCTGTTTGCATGGTCATGATGTCACCCACCATGGAAAAAGTGATGCGGGAAAATGTGAGTATATTACCTGGGTTCCATGTTATATGGTTTACTTGTATAAATAAACACATGCTCGTGGTCCTAAAATCCAACCAGTGCACTTCTAACCATAGTTATGAGTTTTTTTTTAATTTTTATTTGAAATTACGTTACTTAACGGTAATATCTATCCATTCGCAGCTTAAACAGCTTCACAATTAGTAAATCCGCTGGAGTTAGATTGCCTTTGTGACTTTCTTCCCTACTTGCAGTATGTGCCTCTGCTTGGGAGGGACACCTTTCATATGAGGGCAGTTGTTATTAGAGAGCTGACATATCTGTCTAATGTGACCTTAGGCTGTTTGACAAGCAAACTTACAACAAGTAACTCATTTATACAGCTGGGCGATTTCTTTTTTTTTTACTGGAGCAATTCATAAGTACCACACTAGACAAGGGTACTACAGGAGAACTAGGGTTTCGACAAAGGAACCGTGAGGTTACAAGGTGACAACCCTAACATTATGTTTCTGGTATGACTGAAGTTTTTTGACTTGACGCAAAGCCCCATAATAAGATTTCTGGCATATTTAAAAACGTAACATTTCTTAATTTTGAGAACATGGCCCAATACATCAAAAAGCCCTTCAGCTGGAGGAAGCCATTCTAGGTTCTGGAGTTGTCATTCTGGAGTTCTAAATAATCCATTGTTTAACACATTTTCCTGTTTTCTTTGTTCATTGCTAACATTATGTCATTCTCCCTTGTAGTTGTAATGGATGTATGGATGATTAATTTGTATGCTTCAAATGGGGAAAAAAAAGAACTGCTTTAAATTATTGAGAGCAAATGTTATTTACAGCAAATTTAAACCTTGGTATTGAACGGTTTGTGATTAAAATATATTGACAATTGCCACATCATGTGCTGGATTGATAAAGAAATAATGTGTCAAGCCTGATATTTTCACCTCTAGAAATGTACTGTTATCAGTAAATAAACAAGCAGTAAATATTAAAAATGGATAAGTAATGAGAATAATTTTTTAGAACTTGTTTTAATGCCACTGACAGCATTGCTTAATGATTTCCATTATTTTCACAATGTGGGAAGATTTGATAAAACAAGTCTGGTTAATTAAATCCGGTGTTGAAAAAAAAGTACTGAACAGCTGCATGCAATGCACCAATGTGATTCGTTCCGCAGCTTTTTCTTGGCAAATCCTGGACACAGTAAATAACTTTTATTGCTCCCAGTTTTATTTCAATTTTTAGCGTCACGGTTGAATTCTTTCCCCCGCAGATACCCTACTTTTCTGAAATGTGTTACAAAATTGGTGCTGGTGAGAACTGCGATGTTCTGGTGGGCTACTCAGCGGTCTACAAGGTCTGCTTTGGCATGTCCTGCTTCTTCTTCATCTTCGCAGTCTTCACCTTCCAGGTGCGCAAGAGCCGGGGCTGCCGGGCAGCCATCCACAATGGGTAAGCCAGCCAGACCCTTTCCAGTGCTACGAAAGCTGGGCAATGGCCTCCCTTTTATGCCTGGTCTTGTAAGGCTCATTTGAGGACTCCCCCAAATTATTTATAAATGGGAAATAATTTGGAAATCAAATCTGAGCCTGAATGATGGTGGATATCTCATATGCAGTGTGTTAGTGTTAGCGCCTCAAATAGCTTGCAATAAATAACAGTGAGAAACTGTGGTTTAAGCACTGTCTGTGTGTTACTTTAATTTTTGGTTTGGCCTGTTTTAGTAATTCTGTTGTTGCCCTTTATAGTTGGTCGGTAGCTGTTGATTAGGGCTTATGACAAAAGGATAAATCCCATTGCTACTTGATGCTTGTCGCTTTCTGACTTACACACACTTCCTAGTGTCACAGTTTCTGCTTATTTGTTGATCTTTTTATATTTTTACATGTATTTTCCTGTTTTTAAAGTATTCTGCTTGAATTTCACAAGCACAGATGGTTGAGGAACAAAGATGATCAAATACCCGTTGTGTTGTATATTTAATTTTATCATTAGTTAGCTTTATTTTTAACATCTTTTTTTTTCAAAACCAAGCTACACATTTCAGTGACAAGAGCTATAACATAATTAATTGTGGCATTTGTTTTCCACAGTTTCTGGTTCTGGAAATTCCTGGCATTAGTTGCTTGCTGTGCAACAGGATTCTTTATTCCAAATGTAGATAAATTCCTTGAAGGTAAAGTATCTTCTACTGGTTATAATTCAAGTGCTGGAAAGCTATGTAGTATAGCAGTATAATTTTAAATCGTCTGTTATTTTTTTAAAAAATCTACCACTTCATAAACCCAGAGGTTTAATTTATTTCCACTCTTACTACTTGTTTGTGTGTGTGTTTGTGCGCCCACACGTTACTTACTGGTTTCATACACTTCTTTAAGAAATTCAGCAGATTATGAAACATGTTTCCTTGATGTTGAGGAGTTCATGTACACACAGATGGTGCTGTGTTTCGCAATTGCATTCACAAGGTAGAGTTCAAGGCTGCATTGTTTGTTGTCGTTCTAGTGACGATTTATTTATCCCAGTATAGAGGTACAGCCCACATATTCTTATCCATATCATTAAACCCTCTAGACATTTCTGGATTTCCTGTTGTTTTTTTTTTTTTTTTTGGAAATTCCAAATGTGCCAGAACCTCAGGGTGGGATAAGAGGCTATGGAACATTGGAATAAATTTTGAATCTCAGACAGGCTCTAGAAGTCTACTCAGCTACACAAGAGAGGAAAGCAGAATGTTATCCAGGGTCTGTTCTCAGCAGGAATGATGCTTGGCTTTAACTAGGAATGTCATTGGGAGATGGATAAAGCACTTGAGAAAGTCCAACCGAAGTGGACCTTATGTGTAGGGGGCAAAGTGACAAGCTGTAGAATGATGAGAGTCCACTTCTGAAGCTGCTGTGGCAGTGAGACAACTCTGTAGTGACAGGACTTCAAGACTGGATGACATTCATGCCGAAATGTTGAAAGCTCTGGATGTTCTTGTGGTTTCTTGGTTGACACATTTCTGTATGGCTTGGAAGGCTGGGACTGTTGATAAGGTTGCTAGTTTCCATCGTATAAAAAAAGGGCACTTCAGGATGTTGTGTAAACTCCTAGGGGATCGTGCTTCTTGAACTTCCTGGAGGAAGTCAATGTCAGATTGGTGTAAAAGGCTACAGCGCATTTTGGTCTGGTTGTATAACAGTGGACCCACTCTTCATCCTTGCAAGAATTTGCAAACATGGTGTACATAACCTTTGTTAGTAAGTAGAAACCCTGCTGTGATGTTCTCTGGCGTTTTCTTTGGCAGTATTGTAGGAGTATGGGGTGCCGGGGTTGCTTATGTGTGCCAGTCGTTCTTTGTGTCTGCTGAGCATTTTCTTTCCTCTTTGTGGTGCTCATGGGCAGGATGTCAAGGTGCAACCGTTTTGTTCAAGGTGAATAATTTGGCATCAGAGGGATAACAGATTATGGTCCCATTAGCCTCATTGAAATTTGATCTTCACTATCTTCCAGACCATTTCACAGTTGAGCGTGATGTACTCGGAGTGAAGGTCAGTATTTCCGAATCTGAGGTGCTGGGTATCAGCAGGGATGAAGTAGTTTGTTTTCCCAGCTTTGTGGGAACCTCCAAGTCGAGTACCACCTCGATATTCTTTTCACGTGACAGCAGCAGGAATTCTAAGACTGACAAATGGCTCGATGCAGCTATGGCAGTATAGGTGGTGTGCATTTTTGAAAGGGGCTCTGTTCTGATGACCTCATTGTCAACATTTTTGTAAGTAGCAAACCTACTTATACTGTGTGGTATAAACTATAAGGATATATAAACAATTAGCATACATGAGTGCTACATTGTGTAATAAGTTTTCGGTATATTCTTCAGTGATTTCACATTTTATTCGTGTCAGAATAATGCTATTATAGAATAATAACACACACACACACAGTACAGTATAATTGTATTTTCATGCACCATTATTATTTTCCCATGTATTTCTAAATGTTTTCCTTTACTTTTTAGCATGCAAAAAAGTAAACTTGAATGGATTCAAAGATTTCAGGAAATAAAACATTTTTGTTAATGCAACACCGTTACTGATAGACTCGCTGGCTAAGGACCAAACAATAAAACATGGTGCTGCGGCAGCACAGCCAGCCAATATTATCGTGCAGCAGCTGGAGTGGTTGTCGTCAGAGGCTACGACCACATGCCACAACTCAAAAATAATATAATAAGGTTGGTAGTAACGTACTTGCTGTCGTAAGTACGAGTTGTGATAAGGCACGGACTACCCATATTGTAAACATTTATGTTTTACTTTGCCATTTAGCAGATGCGTCTATCCAATGCAACACATGACTCAGAGTGAACAGCATTGCTTTTCCCAATAGAGTAAGTGTGTGTCTGCAGTTTACAGTGAGAAATGAGGTTCCTCTTCAGGTTGGTGGGGTTCAGTCTGTGGAGGGTGTGGAGCAGTCGCTGCCCCTCCAATCTATACGTAGCCATTTAAGGAAGGTTGGTACCCTGAGTGCCTCCTGCAAGATACTTAAACCACCTCAGAGGCTGTCCAGGGCAGACCCAGGACATGCTGGTGAGATTTTATCTCAATTTTACCCATCGAATTCTTGGAAATTTCACAGGAGAACCAGAAGACTGTTGCTATGAAAGGGGGAGTATGGTTTACCTTGCTTGGCCTGTTGCCCCCATGACCCTCCCTGCGAAGTGGTTTGAACATGGATGGGTGGATGTATTTTCTTAGCTGTTAGGTTTTAAAAGCTGTGCTTGCTGCAGTTTGGGTGCTGTTGTCTTCAATTCTCCTTCCTTCCCAGTTGTGGACTGTAGACCAGTATGCTAAGTTTCATGTTTGTTTTGCAGAGTTGGTGTGTTTATGAAACACACGCAAGGTGCTCCTTTACAGGAGACCAACTAAAAAGCATGTGTTAACAGTGATTTATGACTCAGTTTAGAATATAATCAGCATCTCAGAACTGGGGTTTGTTTCTCTTCAGCAAAGTTACAGAACAGCTGAAAATGTTTGTGGGGCTTCAGGGCACGTTGTACATAAGGCACCACAAACAATAAAATCCTCTAACCACATCTTGAGCATTGGTAAGAGAATATAATGATCTTTCCCTGGAAATAAGTGCAGTATCAAAAATTACATGTAGTCTGTCTCTTCCAAACTGCCTCTCTATAGTACAACATATGGTACTAATATTCCTACATAGATGGCCATGTCGTCTTGCATTTCCACTCATACAAAGTTAGTTTATGCTTTACATTTCTGCAACAGTTATATAAAGTTCTATGTCTTATGAACTTTTCTAAATATTTTTTTTCCCACTCAAAATAACTTGTATGTAAGGACTGTAATGTCAGTGTTTAGTTTGGAGTTACTGAACATTATGGGAAGATGACTCCTGCATGTGGGTGTTTAATCTGTTCCCTCTGCAGAAGTATTACCTAACTTCCTAAAAGGAAATGTTTCTTCCCCAGTTTGCAATTTATATATTAATATTTTTGTGAAGCAGTTTACGTTAATTAGCCTGCTCAAGACAACCTCGTTTATAAGGTTGTGTTTGTGAATAATACATTGTCTGATGCAATGGAAATAATAAACAATCAATGCTTGCTGAATAAGTAATACTAATTTTTATATGATTCATGTATGTGGAGTACTTATGAAAGGTTTTCCTCACTTGGATTTCAGTGTGGCGCTATGTGGGTGCATCTGGAGGGTTTCTCTTCTTGCTCATCCAGCTCATGCTCCTGGTGGACTTTGCACACCGATGGAACAACAACTGGTGGGTTTGAATTCTTACTGCGGTTTCAGTTATGGCTCTTTAGGATGACCGGAACATCCAATAAAATAATTTGATGAAGGGGGCTAATGTCTTATCAAATTTGGCTTGTAAGAAATGCAAAGTGCCAGACCTAGTGTGTGGTTTCTACACTTTTATCTATTAATAGTTTGTTTCATTCAGGTGTTTTAAACTAGCAGCGCAACTCGTCCATTAATGCAACGTGTGAAGTGCTGACTGTGACTCACCACTGCCTTCTGCAGGACTGCTGGTGTTCAGAACAACAAGTTGTGGTACGCGGCACTGGCCCTCGTGACCCTGGTGCTCTTCTCTGTGGCCGTAGGGGCCCTGGTCTTCATGGCCTTGTACTACACCCACCCCGAGGCCTGCTTCCTCAACAAGGTCTTCCTGGGGATCAATGGCAGCCTCTGCTTGCTCGTGTCACTGCTAGCCATCTCGCCTGCCATGCAAAGGTGTAAGCCTACATTCACTAAGCCCACGGCCACTTTGCTGTAGGGCAGTCGCACGGGGAGCTCACAAATGCGTTACATTCCGACATACGGGTCGTATCTGTATGGGGAAAATGTCATTGGAGTGGCAGATAGTGTTGAAGGACTACGGATGTTACAGAAACATACGGTAGCTCTTTTGTATGCTTCTGAACTGTGTCACTAAAAATAATCTTTGTACCTAGACAACAACCGCACTACTCTGGAAAAGTGATTAGATTCTATTTGAATGTGTCACTTTTCTGTGAATGCATTCATTTGTGGCTGATTGAAGATCATGTACTGTTATAGATTCATTACCATAATGAGATGGAGGTAGGTGATGTAGTAGTTTGGAGGATCCAAGTTCCTATGCCCCTCCTGGTAGAGTACTTTTGAGAAATGTACTTACCCTAAATTTCTCCTGTTAAAAAAAAAAAAAAAAAAAAGAAATTGGCCAGCTTTGTAATTGGGGAAAATCATTACAAGTAGCTTAATACTGAAAACTGCTTTGCAGAAAATCAGCAGCTAAATGAACAATAAAAATTTTTAAATAGACATTTTGAAAAGCCGGTTACCTCAAAAGATATTTGTACTTGAGCTAAGTTTATAAGTTGCAGTGCTTTGTGCTGATCTCACATCTTGTTTCTCTCCGACAGTGCAGTCCACCTCCGGCCTCCTACAGTCGGGGGTCATCAGCGTGTACGTCATGTACCTCACCTTTTCTGCCTTCTCCAGCAAGCCTATAGAAAGTGAGTGAATGGGCAGTCCTGTTGCTATTGATTCTTTCAGTGAAGTTTTAAGGGGCTAAAGACAGAAATAAGACCTCAAGGTAGTGTTTCTTCTCAAGGGTCAGAAGATTGTTAAAGTTATGTCAGCCAACAATCAAATAACCATTTTTTCCCCCTCCAATTTCTTGCCATCTTTTCTGTTTTGAACCCTGTCATCCAAACGGTTGCCTTTATTACTCTGGTAGGCCATTCGGCCCTTTGAGCGGTACAGGGAAGCACGGGTGTTTCTGTTTTTGGTCCACTTCTGAACAGAGCCTCTTTGTTTTCAATGCAGCGTGTGGAAATTTCTGGTAATGACATCCATTTGGAAATATTCGCAGCCCTCGCTTGCTGAATCTGGTTCTGATTTCCTTGCAGCGGTTGAAGAAAATGGAAAGAGCGTCCACGTCTGTGTCTTCCCCTTCAACTCTGGGTCCGAGAGTGACAACAAAATAGTGTCAGGTGTTGGCACTGTCCTTCTGGTCGGCTGTGTGTTGTACTCCTGGTGGGACATTTTTCTATAATATTTATATCCCATTATACAGCCCTTGTAGTAGTTTATGTTCCACTTTTGGTAGAACAGAGTCGTTCTGCATGACCTTAGAAGAATGTTCCAAATCAGAGGTTTGCGCAAAACATAAAAATCCTTGACATACATTATGTAATCCAGTAATAGAATATCATGGGATGTTTGAAAATTTGGTATTTTTCAAGGGCCTTTTCTCCAAGAAATCATCTAAAACACAGAATTATTTAACAAATTTTACATAAAGTAGGAAAAATGTGTCCTTAATATTAGCAGCATCACAATGTTAATGGGTAAAATCTGACTTGTAAGCATGAGAATTTAAATTTATACATTCATTTATATGACACTTTTCCACAAAGCAACCAAAATTGCCAGATATACTAAATTTAGCTAAATGCAATCCTTGACATACTTATACAGTTCGGTAATACATGTAACTGTATCACTTCACTGGCTCATTGTATATGATTGAGAAATTTATAAGCAAATGCCATTAAAATCATTTTTAGTTAGAACGGAAAATTTAATATACAGTATTAAGCTAATCCTTAGTCTCCTTTAATGCGAATGAGTAATATACAGTTATAGGGTAAGTAAAGGTGTCCACTGATCATGTTACATATCTGTGTTCCCCCACCACCCGTGGCAGTTTGACCTCCACAACCAGGACAAGCTCTGTTGCTTTGGGTGTGAGCAGGGCCACAGCACTACAGAATGAGGTAATACTACACTGCCTCTAGGTTAAGCCTCTAAAATTGTGAAAAACCATATTCATGCAAAGATAAAACACAGTTGAATAATATTTTTTAACTTGCTTTGTTGCTTGGAGAAAGTTATTGAATTACTCTGCCACTTATTCTAACAAAGTTAAGATTGTACTCTTTGTGTACATGTTTATATCAAGTACATTTATAGATTTTTTTTTCTATAGGTATTTGAGATATTGAAATGATAGTCATCGATGATTGAATATTTCATCATGTAAATATTGTTCTTTTTAACATACAGAGGGCTCGCTGTTGTTTCTGCTTTGGTCAAGATGGGGGTAAGTGTTTTTCCAAAAAAAATGACATTGACTCTTGTAAGTAAAATATTCAGTAAATGTAATAGCTTGTAATGTCTTCCCAAGAATTTTTTTTGTCCCACACAAGTGCACTAATATATAATATGTACCATCATCTCGCTCACTCACTCACTAACTCAGTTTTTATAACTGCTTGTCTTCATCGGGGACACAGCAGTCTGGAACCTATCCCGCAACCTTGTACTCGTGTGTGTGTGTGTGTGTGTGTGTGTGTGTGTATATGTGTGTATATATATAAGTATAAAGTATATATAAAGTAAGAGGTTGATGAAGGTACTATATATATAATATATATATATATATATTATAGTACCTTCATCAACCTCTTACTTTACAGATAAAATTTATATTTTGATTGATGTTAAACTTGCTTTTTTACTGTGTTCAGATTTTTGTAACAGTGTTTTATTGTGAGGAAGGTAGCGCACAGTAGAATGAGAAATGATTGGGAAAAACAAAATATCGTAGATATAGAATATAGTGTTTAGTGAGTGGGCTTTTGTAATGCCCCCTAGTGGAGATGGTTTCGTTTAATCTGCAATCTGAGTGTTAACTGTCCGTTTCCATCAGACTCTGAAGAGAATGTGGAAGGCATGAATGACGAGAAGGCGGGAACCATGTACAGCTACTGCTACTTTCACTTTGTATTCTTTCTGGGGTCCATGTATGTCATGATGACTGTTACCAACTGGTTTCAGTAAGTAGCTTCTCACGCCTGTCACTAACACAGAATGTTGTATTAGGTGGACGAACTATGTCTTTTTACTTCTTTCAGCTTGCATAATGAAGAGTAGCCAACATCCTATGATATGCATGAATATAACAGATTTTTTTTGTTTGTTTGCATAATTGTCATATTCTTCATTTACTCCGTTACAAGAGTTTTAGTATTTGAGTTTAATCATTTAAGTGGCTTGTTGAGCTTGTTTGTATACCAAATGTCACCTGAGATCCCTTTACATTTCCCCTTAGTTACGACAGTGCCAAGATTGAGAAAATTCTGGAAGGGAGCTGGTCTGTGTTCTGGATCAAGATGGCATCTTGCTGGGTGTGTCTGCTGCTCTACACAGGAACCATTGTAGCTCCCATACTTTGTCCTAGGAGATTTGAAGCCTAATACTCATCTGCACTACATTGGTGACTCTTTTTTTTTTTTTTTTTTTTAAAGATTAAAATTACCATCATTTGATTTTCATGTTTGTATTCGGTATCATTAATATTTTAGAACTATTTAGTCCAGCTTTACTGAGGTCTTTGGCCCTTAATTTTTTTTTTTTTTTTTTTTTAAAACAGGCAAAATGTAAAAAAAAAAAAAAAAAAAACGGTTCACAGATTTATAGTACAGTATGCAGTATTAGCAAAGGAAAGACCCAAAAATGATGCAAGCAATGGGAAATTTAAGCCAAGTCTTTGGAGTTGGATTAAAACACTTAATTTCACACTGCATGTCAAAAGGTAGTTGTTTTGGTGGCTACCACTGTCCACATAAAACAAGGGGAGGAGGTGTCTCAGCAGGGTATATTAACTACAAGTTCATTTGCAAGCACCTGCAGCACAGGTTACAGGATATTTCAAGCTGATTGTAAACTGTGTTTGTCTGGAAGAGCCATGTCTGTAAAACAACAAATGCTATTCTCAGGGTACTTTAACAGTGGGTGAGGGAAAGCTCCATTGTTGTACAGTAGTTTTATTATGTTTATTTCCTGTGCCACCCAGTGGGAAGTGGATAGAGGTTGACATTTGCATATGTAAATGGTTACCTTTGTAAATATTTTAAACATGTACAGTATAAGATGATGAATCATGATGATGGAATTACTTGAAAAACATCACCTACGTAGACAGAACACGTGGAAACATATCTATGGGCTAAAAAACTAAATAAGAAATATTTTTGCCATACTTTATGTGCTTATGTGCTTTAATGTAGATCTGGCTAGAATGTGAAAAGTAACAAAAGTAAAAACAGGTGCAACAGGCTTTCAGAGGTTAACAATGACATGTAGTAGGATAAGCTATTTAGTGCCCTGTAGCTCATTGTCTTGTATACCACTTACTGCATTTTGATACAAAACGGAGCAATGGAGGTGTGGAATCATTCCAGGTTCACATTCCTCCAGTGACCTTGTTGCCTCTTATTTATTTCAATTTTTGTAGATATGACGTTACACAATATCCTATGCAAATGAACAAAGGGTTGTACTTTCCTACTTAGGCTTCAATAAGTCTCTTGTTCTGTTCAGCTGAGCGTTCGTACAGTGGGCCTTTATCTACTCATGAAACACTCTGGTTTGATCCAGCTGGCACAGAATAATGCACAAAAGGCTGAATTAAAGTTGTCTCAATTTGTATTGTGGATTTTATGTTTGTACAGGATACTGAGATATTGTATGGAAGATTTTGTACTTTTTATATGTATTTTTTGGTCTTTTGTTAGTTTTCACTCTTTAAAAAAAAAATATGCAAGAAAGAATATGTGGAATCTTGGCCAGTTTCAAACGCATTCCACAAGAACTGGAATGGCATTGTTGGAGTAAAATACAAAATAATATATTTATGATGTCCACCTTTAAATTACTTACCACACCAATGAAGGAAATGGTACACTGAGTACTTAATTTTGTAAACCATTCTAGAGTGCCTTCCAGTGTATCCCATCCAGTGTTGTTCCCTTTTGCAGCATTACAAATGATACACTTTTTAGTAGTCTGACCTTTTGACTGAATTTCTTAGCAAGGATACCTCTAAAGAAATTGGTTTTTAGCACCGTGAAGTCAATGGAACCACTAGCGTTGCACTCATTTAGGTTTGGTACGTTGTAGCGCAATTTGAATACTTTTGCAATGCGAACCAATTTTTGTCCTGTTTTTAAAGATTACACTGAATTTTCTGAAAAGGGAACTGTTTTGACTTTGGTTTGAATATGATTTGTCATGTTTGTGTAAACTTGGCTCACTGCTGCAAGTTCTGAGCAACCACAATATACACATTCGGTAGTTACAAGGTATTGTATTCCAAAGGGTGTTTAATATCGCAAAAAAGTGCATTGTACCTTTTTGTTTTTTCTAAACAAACATTTCTTTTAAAAATCTTAGAAGTACATTTTTTGATAACATTTATTAAGGTTCAGTGTAAGAGTGGCTAAGTGTCTGGTCCTCCCCCTCCCCCCCCCCCCCCCCCCCCCCCCCCCCCAAATAATTGACGTAGCTTTTTTTAAAGTGTACATATTCTGTTCTCAACTAAGTTGTTTGTATTGTTTTCTGTTTTTTTTTTTTTTTTCTCTCCCCCTCTTAGTATTGTTAATTTTGAAAGAAAACCACTCTTTACTGACCTCTGAGATATTTCGGATAAGATTTTTACATATTTTAACTTAACGGAAATGTCTGTCAGTTTCTCTAGTTTCTGGAAACCATTACTTCATCTAGCTGCTTCTGTTGTTTGAAAATTAGCTATTAAGTGTTTTAAATTATACATTTTACTGTGATAAGTGTTAGCTACCAATGCTTTGTTTCAACGCAGCAGAACATTTTGTAAAATCAATATTAAATATTGCTTTTATTTCTGTAATTCATCTCTGAAATACTAATGATTCTTTATTTTATTCTTTTTGTTTTATATTAATTTCCTCATGTAGTCAAAGGATGAATGCGGATGAAATCTGCAAAAGTAAACGAACATGACATGTAGAGTTGCAACTTGTCTGTTTCTGATAATTGAAAAATCTCTGCCTGCAACGTGTCATTTGATACACAGGTATAATTTTAACCAGATGACCCTGCTTATCTGCTACCAGTGATCTTTACTGGGTACAGAATCTTCTTCTTTCCAGGGTTGCAGTTTGTTTCTTTTTAGTGGACTATACTCATGCAAGGTTCACATTCAAAATTCTTTGTAATATTAAAGATCCTCAGTTCTATAACCATCTAACAGCCCTTGAAAAAGTGATAAAAAGGTTATCTGTTTTCTTTGTGTTATTTCATTATTGGAATCTTGCAGATAAAGTCCACATCTGCTAAGTGAAATTTTTGATGGTTAACTTGAGAAGTTGCTCAGCAAAAAATTTATTTCCACTTGGCTGCCTTATGTGTATTCTAAAACATCTAGAAGGTAAGTGATACAGTAATTTTTTTGGAGGAAAAATGAGCAGACTTAGTCCAGTGTTTTTTTTATTTTATTTTATTTAAAATTATTTCAGTAGAATTGTGACAGATTTTTTGTATAAACATTATTGTAAAGTGTAAAAAAAAAAAAAAAATGAAGTCAATTTTGATTATGAGTTAAAATGAGGTTTTAATATCATTAATTGTAATGGTAACTTACATGTTCCATCTGGTATAATTAGGTATTAGGCAAAGGTCTAGTATCATACTTCCTTTTTGGATTCTTAGTTTGAGTTAGATGAAAATATTAATAATAGAATATTGTATTTATATGTAGTAATTAAATACCACTTTAGCTGATATTCAATATCTGTTTTAAGAATAAAGGCTATCAGAAATAGGCCCATGTAGGGTGTTCCCGATTCTAATTTGTCGGGTGGGTTTCTGTTCTAAGAAGCTGTTGACCGTTTTGCTACTTTTTTTTTTACCCGCTGCTCACCCTTGATCACAAGGAGTCCTCAGAGTGCTGGGCATTGAATGCCTGGAAGTCTTCAGGAATGGTATCTGTAGAAAACAAAAGTACCCCATGCACAGTACTTAACATCTTTCAGAATCTTTGAAAGGATAAGAAAAACTATGGCTTGCAGATATCTTTGGCTATGGCTCAATCTATAAAGGAAGCTGCTGTATAGGTAGGCTTCGCGTGTTGGGTGGCACCACTCACCATTGCACCGGTACTTGAGGTTGGACCAGATGATGTTCTCCTGGGAGAAGCAGAACACCCCCAGCCTTCCACCCCTCATGGTGGTGTCGATGGTCACTCCAGAATCGGCCACCAGGTCAGTTCCCTCATAGAAGCGAACGCTGTTGATTCAAATACAACCGGAGGATTGACAAATGTGTAGCCAGACTAAAATATGAAAAACTAGAGAGAACTGGAGCTGCATGTGTATGCAGTCCTGCGATGTGCTTTTTAACCACTGTTGCCCCTTGAAATGCTCTGCTGTTCCCAGCAGAAACCTGAGAGCAGCTGTCTTCCTCACCGAATGTATCCAACCTGGGGCCGGTGCTGTAGGTACCAGCGGTAAGACACTTTGTCCTTCCAACCCACGTTGCGTGGGTCCTTCCAGAGCAGCCGGACCTGGTCATTGGTGTCTCCTGTGTGCCAGAGGGAATTCCTCAGGTGTTCTCCAGGTCCAGAAATGGACTTCACAGCCTGGGTAGAAAATGTGGAAAGGAAGCCACATAGCACCGATTACATCGTAGCTGACACCCTGAAGAGGTAAATGTCAACATATTTGGTGCTATTTTAATAGTATGCTGATATTTTGAATTAAAAACATATAAAAATCTAAGAAGAGTGTCACATGAAATGTTAACATTAAACCTAGAATAAGGTGTTTTCAAAATATGACTCTTTTCCCTGGAATCTTCTGCCTTCCAAATTACACAAGAAAACTGACCAACATTACATTTACATATATGCAGGCAGGTGCTTTTCTTAAAATCAAAGTACAGAGTATAGAAAAGTGAATTTAGCAGATGAAGAGCTTTATATATATGCTGTACGTACACATTTATCAAAGCACTACCAGGTTCTTTGATACCTACATTTGACTGGCATCCATACCTTAAGTAGCTGCCTAGAGGAGCTATATATAAGTAGCAAATAAGCAGGTAATAGGAGCAGAAGGCACTGCGCAAATTTGCAAATCAGTCAAGAGATTAGGGGAGAAGTGGGTCTGAAAAAGAGGGGTTCTGACACCCTTCCTGAATACTGAGAGTGAGTCAGCAGTTCTGAGGGAGAGTGGGATAAGGGTCAAAAACTTAGAATGAGGCACAGTTTCCACTTTGGATACCCTTGTGAGCAGAAAAAGCAGGTGGTCACAGTTCAAGGAGGACACTGGTTCAAATGAAAGCCTGTGTAATGACTTGAAGCTTGCAATCCATCAGCTTTGTCCTCTCATTTATACTGAGCTTGAACAATAACCCGAGGAATTTTCACACATTGCCAAATGATTTTCTGCTATGTTGGCACAGACCTCCTCAAACAATCACAGCAGTAAATCATGCAGAAAGTGGTCCGCTGAGTAGAAATCAAGGGATTGTGCGTGTTTTTTTTCTTTTGTTTACTTTTCAGCATATTTGAACAGTTTTTCTCTTGGGAGCTGTGATTTACAATATATGAGTAGAAGTAAAATGAACTGATTTAGTTTTGATTCCCTATTCTGAGGTCTCAAAGTATTACTTTGGAAAATGCGTGCACAGTGCAGGGACACTTCCTCTCACCTTGAGCTGGATGCCAGGCTCAGCCACGGCCCGGAAGGGGGTAGCCTGCCAGTATGTCTGCTCTGTCTGCTTCCACATCACCACATAGAAACTGGACGAGTCCTGGTAGCCAAAAATGAAACCGGCGTAGTCGTCGTCGGTCACTGTGTTCACGTGGAACGTGCCTTCAAAGTCCACCCCACTGAAGGCTGTGTAACCTGGGGACATCAGAGGTCAGAGGCCTTAGTCGCCTTCGTGGAACCAAAATAGTCCTGGCCGTGTCTTAGCTCGAGAACGTCCAGCTCTGAATTGAGTCCTAAGCAAGTTCCACTTTGTTTAAAATCCTGTGAGCAAAATTCAAGACGTGCTTTTATCATGAAACCCAGGAGTTCAATGCTCACTGACCGAGTTATGATACTGAATCGGAAAAGGTAGTTTGCAACGTTTCCTACCAACAGCAAGTCCAGGGTCGCTGTTCATGGTCTGCACAATCTCCATGCCCTGAGGAGAAATGGAGTTGTCATACTTACTCCTACACCATATTCTCCTGAGATGGAGCGAAACAAACACTTTTACATATACAGCATTTCTAGGACTTATAGCAAGTTGGCGTTAATTTTCAGCAACCAGATATCACAATTAAATCCTTTGGCATGCAGCTGAAGGGACTGTGAATGATTTACAAGTAGTGTGTTTGTTTTATTTGAGTCACCTGATTGAGGACGACCCAGTTGGGGTCAATCTGTGCGTCACCCTCGGGGTCCAGCACCACGGTCTGGTAGGCCCTGAAGTCAGTCAAGGTGATCTCAGCGTTTTCCGGGCAGCTGTCGACAATGTCAATCACCTTGTCCCGATCAAAGTCCTTTTCACACACGTCCCCTACCCCATCGCCTGGCCAGAAAAAGAAATCAGGTCAGTCCTGGAATGAGTGAAAATGCAATTAAAATTTTAGAGAAGAAACTGAACCTAAATGCAAGTTTAAAAGCTGCCTCCATATTTTTTTCATTGAATGAAGTCCTGCCCAGGTGTACCCTGCCTCAAGTGAGTGATTGATTTCTGTTCATTATTGTGCCACTGTCCTGTAGTTAAGCGAAAAGCAGTGCTACATGTAGCATCAAACAAAATCCTTTTTGGTCAGTTCACCCCCTTTTCAGTTACGCAGTTCTACTACAAGTTCTTCGTCAACTTGCTCTGTACTAGTGACCAATGTGCAATGAGGACAGTTTACGGACTTGTGCATGGGAGCACCCCCCCCACACCGCATACCATTCTCATCAGTCTGGTCAGGGTTGGGCACCAGCCGGCAGTTGTCTGGTCCTGGGTGGACAAAATCAGGGATGTTGTCATTGTCATCGTCGTCATCACACTCGTCTCCAATTCCGTCCTTGTCCGTGTCCAACTGCGAGCTGTTGATGACGTTGGGGCAGTTGTCCTTGGTGTCCTGGTGGCCATCGCCATCGCTGCACAAGAGTGAGGTGACAAGACAGCCTCCATCAAGGACAAGGGTAACAAAAAGTGTGTGTGTGTGTGTGTGTGTGTGTGTGAAGGGCTTTCCACCATAACCAAAACAAGAAACTGCTATTCTAAGTTTGACCTGGCATTTGAATGTTCACACTTTAGAAAAGACTTCTCATCTTATACAGGACATGGCTTTGTCTCCATTTGTTTCTTTTTAAGGACTGGAAGGGTCATGCAGAACACAGGCATGTAAATCCCAGCATGGTAATATAAATTGTCATTACAATCAGTGATGAACATTTTTTTTTGTTGAATATGACATGATTCTTTGGTTACCTGTCTTGGTTTGTGTCACAGGAGTCTCCCACAAGGTCGTTATCTATGTCTGACTAAAATAAGAAAAAATTAAGGACAGTTCAGTTCAGAATGAGCGCTTTTGTCAACGGTGCACGATTTCCAGGAAATGCGTTGTGTCCTCTGCGAATGTTGTCATTCCGCAGCTTTCCGACATTAGGTGCTTCGGAAACTCCACCTGGTTGGGATTGGGGATCTCGGGACAGCTGTCACACGCGTCTCCAACTCCATCGTTGTCCATGTCCAACTGGTCACGGTTTGGAACCCTTTGGCAGTTGTCCAAGAAATTCTTGAGACCTGAAGAGCCGCACAGTTTGTAGTTTCGTAAAGAGACGGATGTTTCTGGTGCCTTGCTGTTATACACAGTGTAAAACAATGGAACAGTTAAGCTCTCTTCGTTTGATCAATGAGTAAAGACGACACAAGGCCGGAGTACAGCTTGTGATGTCTCCACGTGGTGGCGCTGCTGCTCTCAGATTGGATGTGAACTTTTACTCCACCTCTTATTTTTATGTGTTGCTTCTCACTAGGAAATGAGACGCAAAGGCTTGATTATTCCTTTAATGCCTATTTTGAGATACAAATGCCTTTTGTAAACAGATTAAGTGTGTTGAACTGAAATTACTGTGCAAATGCCTGTGGAATGTTCAAAATGAATGGTTCATGTTTGCAGGTAAACTCGGGGAGCAAATAAAGCAGAGCAGTTCTTACAAATAATAGCTATTAAACGTTTGTCGAATGTATCATTTCTCAAGATTCCTCGAATGTTTCCTTAGGCTCCACAACAAGGAGTTTTTAGTATGTAGGAAGAGACAGAAAAGAAAAAAGAAAATAATTACAAGGTATTCGGTTGTCTGAAATACAAAACATTAATTTTGTTAAAATCTGGAGCCCGATGAATTCTGCACTTTATAATTTCAGGTTCCTGTTGTCCTTTCAACGAAGGGAAAAGAAACACACCCTAGTTAGACACTCTCAACAGATCTCACATCTTCAGTCAAGCATGAAGAATCCTGATCTGCCTTCTGCCTGCATGATGGTTAAAGGTTTTTTTTTTTTTTCCCCCCTTTCTTTTTTGCCAAAATGGCTTGGTGGTATGAACTGAAGAGCAGACATGCAAGTTTAAAGGCTTTTAGCATCAGAGTGTTGAGAAAGTCCAGCTGATCCAGGGTAAGAGGAGCCTCGTATCCGAACGTGTCAGAATTGTATTTGAGCACCTACACTGCGGTAGCACCTCCATCAGGGTGGAGGTGAGTCATATCTTCTCTCTCGAGTGACAAAGACATTGTGTGGCTCATGTTCTCGCTGATCAGTGCTGTACTGGTTGTGGACATCAGTGTGGCACTACTAGTTGCGAGAAAGAGTCCGTGCTGCCAAAGTGTCTCACCATCTCCATCCATGTCATCATCGCAGGCGTCACCCTTCCCGTCGTCATCCGTGTCCCTCTGATCAGGGTTCTCCACCATCCGGCAGTTGTCGCAGGCATCCCCGTGGTTGTCCCTGTCACTGTTCTTCTGGTCCACGTTAGGCTTTAGCCAACAGTTGTCCTGCAGGAGCAGTAGGATTTCGGGTCACGTGGTTCTGGGTGGAGAGCCACTGCAAGGAGCCACGGCCCTCTGGGTCTAAGCGCACCTGGTCATTGGGAATTTCATCTCCATCCGCGTCCTCGTCGCACGCGTCTCCCGAGCCATCCCCGTCTGCATCTTCTTGCCCCGAGTTGGGGACGAAGACACAGTTATCCTGAAATTGAGCACAGAGATTATTGCAGGTGTCCAGATGGTGCTGAGCTCATTCCCCGACCTCATGGAAGGACCGTGTGGGCTCAGAGAGAATGGCACTGCAGGATGAGCGTTACCTTCCGGCAGTTGGGGTCTTTGCACTTGAGTTTCTCATCAGGATATCCATCAATGTCCGTGTCCTTCCCACACAGGTAGCCATTGCCAGCCCAGCCAATGCCGCACTGAGCCACAGAAAGAAAAACGCACATTTTAGCAACACCTATTAGAGAATGCAATGCTTCCTCAACTTTTCATCACCTTTAATCAACATTTTTTTTGTGCTTTTTTGTTGTAGATCCCTATGGGATGTTATATCTTCACTGTTGCTTGCTTCATTGCCAAGGCTCTAATTAGCATGCTTCTCTTGCATATTGTTGCCATGACAACAGTACAGTACAGAACAAAATACTGATGATCTCCAGAACCAAGGAAAACATTGGATTATTTAATAGAAATGTCTAGGAGCCGGGTGGCCAAAAGTGCTGACTCTGATTGCGTTGTACAAAAGCTAAAAGCAATTCCATTTCCTCCTTCCCATTGTCAGCATTTGAGGAATAGAATTCTCCTTGGTGTTTGGTGTCTTGGGTTATGTTGACAGTCAAACCTCATGTTCCACACACCCATACTTGTGGGTGTTACTCTTAGCAGCAGCAGCTGTGTGCCTCACCACGCAGCTGATAGTGCCATCCCTCTCCGCTATGCATTGTGCGTTGGAGTTGCAGGGGTTCAACAAGCTGTTTGCGCAGCTCCTTTCTGGCTTGCAGCCCTTGGTCTGGCCGCCAACGTAGCCGGCCTTGCAGGCTCCACAGCTGTACGAGCCCTGTGGAGGAACCACAGGAGTGAGACCTTGGCCATTTTGCAGGGTGTAACATTGATGGCGGACATGCTCCATTCCCTAAATCCCATATAAATATATTTACACCCTTTGAAAATCTCCTGTTGAAAGCTCCCTTCTTTGTCTTTCCATTGGCTTCCTCTAGTAGCCCATATCACGACCAAGACTGGTAATGACCTATAAGAGCATCAGATGCTATGCTCACCAATACCTACAAGACCTGATCCCTCACTACTCTCCAGCCAGACTGCTGCGCTCCTCCTACCTGTGGCTGCTTGGGGAGAAGTCATCCAAAATCAGAACACCAAAGGTTTTCGGTTCTGACTCCAATGCGGTGGAATGGCCTCCCTCTCTCCCACAGAACTGCTCAAAATGCACCTTTTTCTGACCCACTTCTTTTCTGATCTGCTTTCTGCTCCATAAACGAGCACTAAATTGTTAAAAATGTTTTAAAAAACTCATTCTCGATTCATATATGCTGCTGCTCGTGTAGCATATGCTGATAACTGGTTTTGGAATAACTGATTGTACTTCTGCGTATCTGCATCTACAGCATATCGCTCTTGTCTGTTGATGTACTTTTGTTTACTTGTCCCTTTGTAGAAAAGTGTCTGTTAAATGAGTACATGTGAATGTAAATGTATGTAGTGCATTATATTAGAGTTTGCTACCAAAACTGGGTGTTTTCATAACTAGAAAGGCAGTGATGTTGTAAGCTTTAAGGTGAGAATAGTTTCACCTGTGAAGACAGAGCCAATTATTCTTGCTGTATAATTTTCTTCACATATTTCTTAATGGCATTTTTCCAAAACGGTATCAACAGAGAGTCAAACTCTGTGTGGTATGGGAATCCTTGTTTCAGAAGCTCTGTGTTCTTACCACGGAGTTGTGACAGAGAGAGTTTGGTGTGCAGCCACCGTTGTTGGGCATCTTGCACTCATCTATGTCATTGCACACCTAGGGCCAAAGTTAAAAGCAGCAAGTCAATAGAAGTGAGATGCCAAAAAATAAACAATTGCGAAATTAGTCTTTTTTCAGTGCAAATAATTTATGATCACACAGAAGCATACAAAAGTACAATATTTGAGCAGCTTTTCGTTCTTGGATGTCAAGAATTGTTAGATCTATTTTCTCTCCATGCCATGAAATGAGATGCATGTTCAGAGGTCTCGCTCTACAGCAGAGTCACTGGGCAGCTCACCTGTTTGTGTGTTTGTGCAAAGGTGGCACCCATTCCCTGGAAAGCCTGACCTGAAAAGCCAAGGGGACAGGCCTCGCACCTGAAGCCCGGGGCCATGTTGACGCAACGCACTCCAGGGAAGCAGGGGTTAAACTGACACTAAAAACACAGGGCGCCAACATGTTACCTTACAAACTGAAGCAGCAGAGGAGGCTGTCCACCAACTGGAAAGATGTGTATTCACATCTAGAGTTCGTACTGAAGTTGTGGAATTCCTTATTTACTGTAAACAGACATTTTCTCTGAGCAGAATATGAATGAAATGATAGCAGAGCAACACAAGCCCCAGTTTATAGATACTGACCTGTTGAACATCCTCAAGTACATTTAAATGCCTTACCTCATCTACATCGTCGCAGCTGAACCCATCACCGGTGTATCCATCTGGACAAGGGCCACACTCAACCCCGTCATCCGTCTCGAAGCACAAGTCATCTCGGAAACAGGTGCCAAGGGTACACTTTGGTTTGACCTCCTCGGTGCCACCGAGTCCTGTAGGCAGAGCCAAATGTCAAATGCTGCACTGCACATTGAGCTACTCTGTTCTGCACTTTAAAATACGCCACAATTTCAGCATCCCATCAACTCTTTGAATCCAAAGAGATATACTGTATACAATTATATGGCTGAAAATACTGCATTATAAAATAATAATTCAACTCATGGCATATTTCATTTAGCTGATGCTTTTCTCCAAAATTGCTTATAATGTTAAGGTACTTACAATTATTTACCTATTTATAGAGTTGGGTAATTTTACTGGAACAATTTTAGGGCAAGCACTTTGCTCAAGGGTACTATGGCAGGGATTGAAACCTGCAACCTTTTGCATCCAAAGGCAATAGCTATGACCACTATGCTACCAGCTGCCCCAAACTAATGAATCATTAATAATGTATGAAAAGATGATTAATGGAGTTATTATGGTAAAGAAAATCATACTTAAGGACTGATCACAGATTATAAATTATATGACAAATCACTGCACTGCACTCAAAACAATTACCATGCTGTTGCTTTGTCAGCCTGTGTAGGGTATAGGGTTAGGGTTAGCTAGCAATAGGTAGTGTCTTGTCCAGCTTAATAATATATCACTTACCACAAGCTTGGCATTCTGAAATGGTATTTCGAAGGAAAGCGGTTTCCTTGACCTGTATTCAAAATGAAATCGGTAGCATTTGACAGTCATATCTTAAGATTCGTAATCTTTAATGCTGAACTCCAGTGAATAAAGAGTACCTGTTGTGAGAGGACCTCTTTCAGTTCTATGATCACCTTGGTGAGCTCAACCATTTGATTTGCCAGCTGCTTTGTATTAACACCTGTGTGAAAAATATCTTCACTGTCAATAACAAACACAGTGGTAATCCATTATGAGAGGAAGCGTAGTGCATGGTTCTTTCTTCGGATGGAATTTTACTTTTACGGGTGATGAAGGTCAGAAGAATACACTTTTTATTGCATGTTTAACGTTTTATAGCCTCTTTAGAATTTAAAATCTGTTACAAAGTACCCGTGAACGCAACTGGCATCTAATACTTTTTAAATGGCAAGTTTTTAAAGTTTTTAAAAAGCTTACCCAGCATTTGCACCGAGTCACTCTGATGTAAGTAACATTCTTGCAGAGAAGCCACATTTTCTAATGAGTCCCCCATGACCAGTTTCAGTTCTTCTATCCCATCCTGCCATGACAACACACTTGGGTTTCAAGTTGACTTTTTCAACAACTCCACAGCAGCAACTTAGATAGGGTCTCACCTTCTTTTTCTCATTTAGGGTTTGTGTTTGCTGTGTAAATTCCTTTCAGGCCCATAGGCATGTACTGCAATGTTTACAGTACGGTATGTTGTCTAGGAAAATTATACATCAGAAAGGTTGTTTTCATTCCGGATATTTTACCTAAGAAATCTGATGCCACACTTTACATATGGTCATGCAATAATGTGTGGAAAAGCTCACATCTGGCGTGCAGATTTCTATGAAAACATATGGCAAAGCGATTACATACAGTATGGACAGATGAACTACTGAAATTACATAACCGGAGGTGATTGAGCAACCAAAGTCTCAGAAAAGCAGGAGTGTATCAATTTTGCGGTATTCCAGGAACTGCCGTGCACTTGACGAATTGCTCTAGTCCCTCAGACTGCTGGAATGCTATGGAACAGTGATGTTACTGTGCCGTTAAATGGCAGTGTCATGCATGGTATGTCCTGCATTACGTCCACGTGGCTCACCTGCGTCCTCTTCTGCATAGTTTTGAGCTCCACCATGTTGGGTCTTGCCGGCAAGCCCTTGAAGGCAGCGGGCATGTCCTTCACCGTCTCGATGAGCCTGCAGTCAACGTAGAGCTCCACGCTCGTGGGCTCCTGCCTCAGACCCTTCAGATGGAACATTAGTGCGTGCCGCTGTCCATCGGCCAGCTTCACATTGTTGAAGGTGACGGTACTCATGCGGCCATCGGTCCTCAGGTAGCGAAGGGTTGCTGCACCAGAGGAAGAAGAGGAAGATGACGTTCAACAGCCTTTTTCTCACTGATGTTATTGAAAGTTTTATCCATTCAGGGACTGATCTATCTTTTCTTGTGTACATCTACACACTGTTTGACCACCGTAATAATCAAAGGGTACAGTCCTCTGAAATTTGCTGTTGGAAGGCTGCTCCTAAACCTCACATATGTGATTAACCAAGACTCATTAAAGTTCTCAGTAAAGTATTGAAGTTATGATGACTTGAAATGAAGTTCTTTTAATTAGAGTGATTCATGATTGTAAGTTATCATGGCGATGATTGTATACACTGTACCTCGGTTGAGCTTCCCTTGAACTGTGAACTCAAAGTATCTGCTGTTGTCTTGTGGACTGAAAAGGCTGAACACAGTAGATCCTGTCTTGGGCTGAAGGCTGAATGTCGTGAGAATAAAGATCTCGTTCACAGATTGGGCCGCGAGTCCTCCCTGCAGCAGGTCAGGTAGACACTCCGGCGATGCGAGCAGATCGTAGACTGCATATAGGACAAAGCAGCGCATGCAAGTCATGTTTTGCAAAGATGTGAATGAACGATCTTTACACTGGTAATGTGTCCTTCTTGAAGCGGAAAACTGTTCGAATGTAATTTTTTACTATGCACCCCGTTCAGTTCAGGAGCAAGCTAATCCTAAACTTTTTGCCTCTGTAGGAGAGCTTTGTTAGTCTATGTGCTGTTTTCTGCCGGGAAAACCGTTGCAGCTGAAGTCTATAAATACAGGGACCCTTAAACACTGTATACACATTTGATGTTTGCACTCAGTCATTCACCGAATTTGGACGTGTCTGCATGTTTACGGCAGGCATTTCAAACACTTGGCACAGTTAAAATTTGTCAGAAATCCTGCTTTCACTGTACACCAAATATTTATGTTCAATTGAGGATTGTCGTACATTAAAATGTAAAGAAATTTTCTGAGACACTGAATTTCTTTATCATCTATGATGTCCATCATAATGGATATCCATTCATCAGACTCTCAGTGAAACATCTTAATTATTTCACCATGAGTCTTGTTAAACCACACAAGTGAATGTGTGATAAATAAAAGAAACATGGCTAAATTAGAAATGTTTATTCCAAGCTAAATACTTAAGAGAATTCACATGGATGTACAGACACAGCTCTGATTTAGCCTTTGTATTCTCTCTGTGTCGTTCAGCAACAGTTCCAGCATCCTGTACATTGGTATGGATAAGGGATTTAGGGTGAAATCCAACCCCCCCACCCCCTCTCAGGCAGTGAAATACACCATACCATCTTGACTTTCCAAAACCACGGTGCATTGAGTGTAAAGGTTGGGTTCCTATTCCTGCCATAACGGTGTTTCAAAAGCAGAAAGTACAGTGCTTGACTGAAGGGGAATTGGCCCAAAATCAAAGCCTCAATAAAAGGATGCAGATAAATATTTCCTCATCATTAAGCAAAGCTTTGTTTAATCATAACTCACTGAGAGGAGTGGGTCATGCTTGGTTCAGTGACTTCTAAGCTCATTACTTCAGAAATTGCTCCTTTTGCAAAAAAGAGCCTTTGTTTCTTAGTGACGAATTGCATTCGACTTGTTTGACATGGCGTGTGTAGCAGAAATCTCTGTGTAAACATGTTGTAAATAGCCTGCTGTCTGCCTACGAATTACAGTTTAGTTTTTTCTGAAGTCACGAAGGACTTTTCAAGTTTTCATTCAAAAGAGAAAAAAACTACGGATTAATTCTCAGAGCAATTCTCATAAAAAAGCAGAGGTTACATGTTTTCTGCCTGTCATTAAGAACCTCTACACCTTTATGGATATTTCTCTTATATTACCTGAAGTAAGGATTTCTTATTTTATACATGTCACCGGTGTGGGGGCATGGTGGTGCAGTGGGTTTGGCCAGGCCCTGCTCTCTGGTGTGTCTGGGGTTCGAGTCCTGCTTGGGGTGACGGATTGACGTCTCGTCCTGGGTGCGTCCCCTCCCCCTACATAGCCTGTATTGCTGGGTTAGGTTCCGGTTTGCCACGACCCCCCCTTGGGACAAGGTGTGTGTGTGTGTGTGTGTCACTGTGCCATCATGCCAGACCTTCCCTTCCTGCTGACAATCAGGTTAAGAATACCTTTCAAATAAATGAGGTATAAAAAGATGCTTATATAAACATTAGCCTAAATTATTGCAAACATGGAAAGTTCAATGCAAACAGAAATTTTGATGTGAAGGGAAGAAGTTTGTTCAGGCTACACTGGAACATGCAGACCATCAAAGACTGCTCCTGAAAGGGGGGATTTTTCACAAGACCTGTGGTTTAAATCAAACACAGGTGACCTGCATTGCCCGAGGGGGCAGTAAAGTCATTGTAGTCTGTGGCTGAGCTCGCGCACGTGTACCAGCACACTGTCACTGGAAGAAGAAAAGCGCATCACTGGCAGAAATGGAATTATAATACTGCTCCTTTAACAACATTTTCATGATAAAATCAGTATATTTTATTCTTTGTTCCCCTTTTGTCCTCCACATCTGGAATAATCATTATTTGCATTCATGATTTTTAGCCAGACATATATACAAGGCTCTGACTGTTTAGGCAATTATGAAAATGCAGGAAATTGTCTTCTTGTGAACAAATGTGCTTTAATTTTGTTTAATGCATCTTTAAACGGTTTTCACCAACCGAGTGGCCAGACGATTAGGCGTGTAGTCACAAAACACCGTGTCTTGAGGATTTAGAGTTTAAAATATCACATTTCAGACACATTTGCAGAACAACATAAAATATTTGTCTGCTCAATCTGCGATGCTGTTTTCTCATTTTATCTGACGAGCCTTAAAGTGTTTTTGACACTTATTTAGCGTGTATATTTCGCAGATATTTCATGTGGTATTAAAGGTATCAGACAGTGCTATTTCAGGAGCAGTTTGTAGCGCTTGAAGAGACTTTAACAGCAGTTTGTAGAAAATGAAAAAAGATGGCTTGAAGATACTCACCTGAACCTTGGGCTTGCGCAATCCCGAGCAGCTGTAACAGAACCTGCGAGATGAACAAAAACCTCGTCCACAGACTCATTGTGCTCCCCTTCCTCCCAACACCTACTGGCCCAGTAGCAGTCCTCTCTGGAGGTGCAGCAGCAGCAAAGTAGTCAAGCCCCCGACGTCTGACTCACTTATAAAAGAAGAGAGGCTCCACTGGCATAGTTCGAGGGTGAGGTATCTCCCTGGCCAGCTGGCTCTGAGACTGGGCAGGACCTTGACGGAGAGCTGGGGTGATGACTGATAGAGGCGATGATGTCTTTTTCAGATGGCCTCACACCGGGGAGGTGTGACTTAAAGGCTACCATCCGACTGGGTCCCGGTGTCAACGCGTGGGGTCTGCTTTTTGCAGTTTTTTTGGGGAATTCACACTGAGCTCGCTGCACCTTCCGTACAAGTGTAACCAGGTGTTTCAGCAGTGGATCCTTATGTGTCCTTCATTTACGACCTGCGCACACATCTGTATTGTTGCAGTAAAAAAAAATGGCCAAGCTGTACTAATACTAGACAAAGAACGCAGGGCTTTTCGTTTGGGCGAAACATTTATATTTTTGGTAATCAAAATGTTTTTTAGGTCTTGAAAGCAATAACCGTTATTGTACCGAAATGACTCTTGAAAACCAACTTAATAGTTGAAATGAAATGCTGACATGAAGTGATAATATCTGTTTATTGTATATGTAGTTGCTCACACAACATGATTAAGGGCAGATTCTTTCTCTTGTGGTCTGGTTTAAAAAGCTTTAAAAGCAGAGTGCAATTTATATTTTGTAGATTTAAGGTACGTATATTCTTTTTTACTCACTAACAGCAGACATCTGATCCTCAGTAATTGCCCTGAATGCAATGTCTTTATAAGTCGAAGGAATCCCAAGTGCTTTTTTACAGCCTGCGCTTTGTGTTATCATGGGAGATGAGGTCGTGAAAGGTTAAGGTGTCCTGACAGCAAATGGGGGTTCTTTGTTTCTCAGGAATGCCTGCAGCGCAGCGCAAAGCCAACAAACTAGAAACACTTGCCGTGTCCTATAGAGTGTAGGAACAGCAAAAAATGACACCACGCTGGGCATTCAAGGTGTTAACAACGAGGTATGACTCACTTTGCCCATGAAACAACAAGGCCTTTGGGTACACACAATGTACCGATTATTTAAATTGCAACATGATGTCCTATCTTCACATACTTTGTCTTTTGAAAACAAACAAATAAATAATTCTGGAGCTCTGGGCTAACTGAGCTCAGAGATACGTGCTTTTTCCAGTAAGATATGCTTCACTTTTTGAGGACGCTGGCACAGCTCAAAACAGCCTTAATGACACTCTATCAATACTGTATCTGTACAAAGGCCCGGGGATTTGTTCCTAGCCAAACAATGAAATTTGTATATTTTCGGAAATTATTTTCAGCTGGAAGTATGTCGTTGTTAATGGAAGTTACGTATCTTAGCTTAAATCCTGTAGATATACAAATGATTAAATATATACAAATATACAAATGATTAAACTTTAATTTTTTAACCTTGTCATGTTCAGAAAGTTTACAGTAAAAATCTATACTAAATTTTAAAAAAAGGCAAAGAAATACACTAAATATTAATATATGTATTTTTGTTTAAGCGAACCAACAAACGCGTAGATGTCCGTGTTTCAAAAAGCTCCGTATTTCACATTACTTTGTGAGCCAGGTGAGCCTCTTTTGGAAATACCAATAAATAGTCCATAAATATTCTATGTTTATGTATCTTGGATAGGTTTTAAAAGAAATGTATGACTAATTGACCATTAATTTTTAAGTTTCGAGATTTTGCTTAACGATAAGTTTGTCTGATTTGGCAACAAAGTATCTTTTTGTCAGGTCATGTGAAACATCAAAAGACCATGTTTTGTCCATATTTTCAAATTAAGACTAGAATCCCAACTCTTTAAACTAGCCTTTCAGCAATCTATTCACCTGATGTGGCTGCCAAGCCTTCTGGTTTTTCTACCTCACCTGTTTGATTGTCCGCCTGACAGTTAATATGGTACTGACCACTGGTTTTCTATCTTCTGTTTTCTCCTGAGCTGTTGCAATGCCCTTGGAATCACCAGAATCACCTGGGAATCCTTTGGTTGCACCTCCATCCTGATGACCTCCAAATCGGTGACCTGATGCTTGGACTTCATGACACCAACTTGACCGGCTGACTCAGCAGCCTAATTAAAACCAGACCATGACTTTTGTCTTCATAAACATACCTGATAAGTTCCCCTTTCTATACACGGCCTACACAGGTCAACATATATTAGACTAGAAAGCCCAGGAGAAATGGGCAGCTACTGGTACTTGAATCCTCAGAGGTTTATTTTTCTCCGGTTATATGTGGTTTGGGGCTTTTCTGTACACTTTCTTTTCTGTTCCCTTTTTAATATTCCCGTTGAATTACTTATTATTTCTGTCATTATTTCTACTTTTATATCTGTTTAGAATTGGTCATTTGTGCTGAATTGTTCAGCGTGTGACCTCACTGTTGACAGGAGAGTTCTATAAAAATAAACTGAATTAAAATTAAATTGAACTGAAATTATAGCATATCTCAAAATTGTTCTTTAGTCAAATCTAATCCAAAACCAGTAAGAAAACCTATTTGCTATAATTTTCTTCTCTGTTTTTTTTCCACATTACTCAATACATAACTTTTTATGCTTTATACTGCCTTTTTAAATGAGCAAATTTTGAAAACAAAATGAATCTCGGTCACTGCATCCACTTACAAGCCCTAGGATTTAGGAAACTAGCAAACTTTTAAGAAAACTCTGAATATATTTTAGTTATTTGCTTTCCCATATATAATGAAAGTCCTCACATGTACCTTATGATTAAATCTTTGGATATGGGTATGAAAAGTGTACATTTTAGTTAATGTCCATCCATCGGCAACAACCGTTTGTCCCGAATGGGGTCAAGTTGGGGCCTTACTTGGCAACACAGGGCTCAAAGCCGAGGGGACACACCCAGGACGGGACGCCAGTCCATTGCTAGGCACCCTAAGCAGGGCTCAACCCCAAACCCACCGCACAGCGGACACTGGCTGAACCTGCTGCGACACCACGCCCCCCTTTTTGGTTAATGAATCTAGTAAAATCGAGTAAAACTCAATGCAGATGCAAAGCCGTCAGGAGAAATCAGTCTTACAGCCTATAGCAGTCTTTGTGATGTGAACTGTCCTCTCATGAGTTAGCATACAATGACTGGGTGAATTGTTTAAATTGCACTGCATTTACAGTATTGTAAATTACAGTGTTGTGCTCAGATAAGTGTGATTTTCCACTCAAGTATTAAATTATAGATAAAGGAATTCATAACAGGGGACGCGATGGGGCAGCGGGTTTGGCCGGGTTCTGCTCTCTGGTGGGTCTAGGGTTCGAGTCCTGCTTGTGGCACCTTGCGACGAACTGGCATCCCTTCCTGGGTGTGTCCCCTACCCCTCCAGGTTTGTGTCCTGTGTTGCCAGGTTAGGCTCTGGTTTGCTGCGACCCTGCTCGGGACAAGCGGTTTCACCCAGTGTGTGTGTGTGTGTGTGTGTGTGTGAAATTCATAACAAGAGTATACACACACATTTTCTGAACCGCTTGTCCCATTCAGGGGTCGCGGGGAGCCGGAGCCTACCCGGCAACTCAGGGCGTAAGGCCGGAGGGGGAGGGGACACACCCAGGACGGGACGCCAGTCTGCCACAAGGTACCCCAAGCGGGACTCGAATCCCAGACCCCAAAAGTATACAATTTATTCAGAAGTGTCAGTGTAGAACTGCATGCAGCAGTTAAATTAAATGAATTGCACTGGGCTGGTAAGTGACAGTGTTTGTTTCTTCGGTAAATTTTTCACCTTCTCTTTTAAAGCATAACTCCCGTACTGCTAAATGTTTCTTCCTTGTTGTTTAACAGAAGTAAGAAAAAACATTAAATCCAAGAAGGTATTCAACAACCACCTCAAGGTGAACTGGAATAAACAATTGTATTTGTTACCTTGAATACCTTGGTAAAGGGCTTTGTGTTTATGAACACATGATTACTTTATGAATGGATATCTCGTGTAATGGTAACATTAATATTCTGATTTCTTTGTTAATGCTCAAATTGATATATTACAAAAATATGGACTTCAAATTCCTTTTTTTTTTTTTTTTTACCTGAACAGCTGCTATAGCATTCACCATTCTGAAAGGAAGATCGAATGAAAGGGTAATCGTAAAGAGTAATTCCTGCAAACCACATGATCTCAGTTCTCCGGAGTCCTGTGGAATTTGCAAAGCCATGTTGGTTGACTCGCTTTAGAATGTGGTCAATGAGATCATCTGAACTCCAGGAGTGGGTCGCTTCTGTATTTTGCAAAACCCAGTCATCCAGCCTGTCCTGTGGAGGTGAACCAATGAAGCTCAAGGCTTCTTGTTTAAGACATATGCAGTCATTGCAGGTTTGCAACATACTTTTAGCCCAAGGACCCTTTCATAAATCACATTAGTGCTTCAGCAAGATGTTTTATAATGGTTACTGCATGGAAGTATTTCTTCAATCGTTTGTTAATTAAAATTTATTTTAGTATCTTATAAAAGTAAATATAAAACACACATACACGCAGCTGTGTTATCTCGGTCTATTTTGTGTTGCATATAAGGATAACTAAATGCCTTTTTATTGGTCACTTAATTAGAAAGGACTGTCTGGTGAGCCAAACTATGTCCCAAGCCAAAACTAAGCATTTTACTTGTTCTTTTACATCCGGACATACAGCAATTCCATACTGTCTCCATGGTGGGTTTGTCCATGTCCTGTTAGCCATATGTTAGAGATGATATGGTGGGCTTTCGCTATGTGTTCTAGCAAATAAGCAAGGAAAAAACTGCAATAGACTGTAACATTACCTCACCCGTTCTATTTACACAAAGGCAATAAAAAGTCATTGTAGATTTTTCAGTTACGTTCATAGCTTCCAGGTCTGAGGAAACGTGATATAAACCCCTAACCCTTAGATTATCCTTGTGTAGCATAACTTACAATTGCTTTGTCTGAAAATGTAATGGAAATGTTTTCTTTGGAATACCAGTTACAAAAGAATGTCTGTACGGGTACGAGAGTATTTTCACTGGGAGTCCAGTTGAAGGGATTTATCCTATGTAATAACTTAATAGCCGTGTTTTTATCAGATAAAATATGATTGCTCAGAAGCAGATCAGGGTGTCCATTAAGCCTGAAAAATTCTTAGCATGACTTTCCAGGTTTGTCATTCAGCACAGAGATATTAGCATATTGAACAATGCACTGAAGCAAATTTGAGCAATGGAAGAATATTGTACTGAACCTTATTATAGTAAAAAAATTACAAAAATATTGTTTAATAAATTCTGCTTCACATTTTAAGTATGTTTCTGCATAACAACAGATCAACAGCAGATCCCAAATTAAAATGGTTTTATATACATTAAATACATATTTATTTTATTTTATTTTAGGGGAGTGCAATGGCGTAGCAGGTTTGGATGGGTCCTACTCCCTTGTGGGTCAAGGGTTCGAGTCCCGCTCGGGGTGCCTTGCGATGGATTGATGTCCCGTCTTGGGTGTGTCCCCTCCCCTTCCAGCCTTGTGCCCTGTGTTGCTGGGTTAGGCTCCGGCTTGCCGTGACCCCTGCTTGGGACAAGCAGCTTCAGCCTATATGCGTGTGTGTATTTTATTTTGAAATAAAAGCAATGGCTGTTTTAGAATATAATGCTCTGCACAGTATCATTATGTACTAGCTGTAATCCTTAATGAAGGGTTCACTGCTTAGTTGCCCATGAACAATTCTGTACTGGCATTCACATCTACATAGAAGCTAAACATTTTCTTGCAGAAACCATTTACAACAAAGGTAAGGCAAATAGAAAGGAAGCTTTTGAAGTAGTGATTGAAGCAGTGTCAAAGCAAGTTTGCAGAACTGCTTTGTGGATGATGTGGTGGCAGGTCTAGGGTTCAGCCAGTGCCTACTGTGTGGTGGGTCTGGGGTTCAAGTCCTGCTTGGGGTGCCCTGCAATGGACTAGCATCCTGTCCTGGGTCTGTTCCCTCCCCCTTTGGTCTTGTGTCTTGTGTTACTGGGTACGGCTCCATCTCACCCCTATCCCGCTCAGGACAAGCGGCTGTTGACGGTGGATGGATGGACTTTCTAGATGATTATATTTGTGGAACTTTTAAATTTTTCCTTCCCATTTATATAAATTAAGCACACAACCAAAACTAAAAAGTACACACAAAAAAGGGATATAAAATGAACTTTTGGCATAGGGCAATATATTAGTCAACATCAACCCCAGGGTCAAAATCTCAAAATTCCACAGAAATATCCTCATGCCCACAACTCTCTCCCAAACTCTCTCTCCAACAAAACTTTGGTTTCTGACATTTTAAGGCTTTCATTTATCTCCAACTGGCCACACATGTTGCTCATTTCTTGGTAATGGCCCTTCAACAAGAAGCAGTCAGTTTGGAAGGGGGGGAGGGAGGAGGATCTGTTCAAGCCTGCCCCTTCCACAATACTATAGGCACATTTTTTCAGTAACATATAATATTCGCTTATTTAAAAATTACCTGCAGGAGAAGCATTCAGCTAGAAAGATACAAAAGAGAGCTATCATATAGGATGGAGGTCTGGGCTGGATTGGGGCAATTGAAATTCAACGGCACTAAACGGAATCTTGTAATATTTTTGGGATGTGGCAAATAGGAGAATTCACAGTAAAATATGCAATGTGTAATAGCTGACAAAATTAATATATAAAGTAGCAGCAGAGATTAGAGCATGTAGCTTGCTGGGATGTGTCGTAAAAATGACAAAGGTGTATTGAAAGAGTATAATGAATGTAGTAATAGAGCGCATGATCATGTACAGTACTGTGTAGAAGTTTTAGGCACTTGGTTGGGGAAAAAAGCTGTAAAGTAAAAATGCTGCCAAAAATAATGCTCTTAAGTAATAAACTTCCTACAAAGATTAGTAGCCATCCATCGTCAACAAAAGCTTGTCTTGAGCGGGGTCGCGACAGGCTTGGGAGGGTCCAGCTCTCTGGTGGGTCTTGGGTTCGAGTCCTGCTTGGGGTGTCTTGTGATGGACTGGCGTCCCATCCTGGGTGTGTCCCCTCCCTCTCTAGTCTTGTGCCCTGTGTTGCCAGGTTTGGCTCCTGTTCGCCATGACCCCACTCAAGACAAGCCGTCTCAGACAGTGTGTGTGTGTGTGCTTTCTTTCTTTAACTTTTTGCTTGGAAATCTATAATATGCTTCTTCCCATTGACACTAATGCAGAAGACATTAAATAACCGTCTAAAACAAATATTTTTGTGAAAATCTAAGTGCCTAAAACTTTTGCACAAAACTGTATGATGGAGTATATAGCATTTTTTTTTACAGTAAAGCACTTGGAATATTGTCTAGAGTATGTCTAGTTAGGGTTATGGTTTTCACATCATAAAATGAGTTTGAAAAGCCACAGAAATTACATGGATAAGGACAAAAAAATTTTTGTTGGCAATGAAGCCCATGAGCTATGAAGAGAAGCCTGAAGAGCCCATTTTCTGTAGCAACTGAATACCAGCTTTAATGTGATTTTTAAAGTTTCTGAAAGGATTGTTGAGATCCCTGGATTAGACTATACTAACTCTATGCGTGGAATAGTCTCAACAGAACAACATGCCAAAGATGGAGTTTATTTAGTCTTTTTTACCTTGACATACAAAGCATTTTTCCTCACAGTCAATAATTTGCATGTAAAATTAATTGGCAAGTAAAAGTAGTGAAGAGAGTAATCAGACACAATTTCAGCAGTCAAGATCAAGCTTTTCAATGTATAGCAAGCAAACTGCTGAGCCAAGTCTGGCTGAATGTTCTGTTGTTGTTTTAACCTTCTCCTTTCAAACCAGATCATGGGAATGAAATGCAGTTTTATTTCATTTTAATAAATGTAATAGAACAATAAAGTTTTATTAAATTCTAATAAATAGTCTAAACTAAATTAAAAAGTTTCCAAATGACTATATGGACATACTGATCTGCTCTAAATTAATTTTCAGTTGGTATCTTAAAGAAGAAACAAAGCCACATGTGTTCAGTCATGCGATGAGAACAGGAGCAGTGCTGCAAAACGAAGTAAATTAATAAGAGTCCATACAGTGGGAAAACTATTCATGATCCTAGTATGAGTGCGAACATCCTACACTTTTAAGTTAACCCTGCCAAAGAGCCTTTGGGCTTAGTAGTTAGTCATTAGTCATTATTGATTAGTGATTGGTAGTTAGTCATTAGTAGTTAGTTATTGATTAGTGATTAGAAGTTAGTCATTAGTAGTTAGGTACTGATTAGTAGTTAGTTGTTAGTATTTAGTGATTGGTAGTTAGTCATTAGTAGATAGTGATTAGTGATTGATAGTTGATAATTAGTAGTTATTGATTAGTGATTCATAGTTATTGATTAGTGATTGGTAGTTAGTCATTAGTAGTTAGTCATTAGTGATTGGTAGTAAGTCATTAGTGGTTAGTTATTAGTAATTAGTCATTAGTAGTTAGTGATTAGTAGTTAGCTAAAGCCAGCGAGGGACATAAGCGGGAACTCTGGAGTACAGGGTTCGACAGGGCTTCCACAAATACTTTACATGACAACAGCGCATAACATACAGATCACCTTCGAGAAACCTTTGCATTTAGTAAACATGAACAGACTGCAGCTCAACTCTGGTATTCAGAGTGACGCTAATAGGGGCACTGATACTGCCCACCATATGGACCCCAAGAAGAATTGCATTACACCCAAACTGGCACATTTGAGTCTGTTCGGATGTAGTGTAATTGTTGGGGTGTGTAAGGTGGACGGATTTTGTAGGAAAGGTTTTGGAAACATCATCGGGGGTTTGAAAGGGGGCTGATATACCATTCTCCAAAAACCAGCGTAAAACATTCACTTGTAAGTGAGTTAAAAATTATCAATTTCTAGCAGCTGCTGCTGGCAAAAAATATGAAGGACATGCAAAAAAATGCATTTTCGCACTACCAGCTGAACTCGTAACTATTAAGTACTCTGAGTGTGATGAGTGGCTTAATGAGTCTCAACAGCATGTATTTATGAACATACAACAATATAAGCATCAAAAATTTCTTATCATGCTGTAAAAGACTTATTTCAATACGGTTTCCGAAAAACAGGTTTTCCTATTACAAATGCAATGCTTTGTGAAATCTATCTTCTTTTTTCTTATCTGTATTTACATTATTTGTACTCAGAATTTATGTTCTGAACATTTGGAAAATTTTGGATAGTTTCATCTCGCACATTAAGGAATTTTGATCATAGCATTGTAATTATAGAATAATGGAGTCGTAAAGGATAATAGAAAAACAATTTCATTGACAGGTGTGTGAAACTGGGTAATGAAAATTATATTTTTTACTGTGATATAGATGCATAAATATGGAATGTAAAGCTTCACGGTCCAAAAACTTTAGTTTATGATTTTTCAAAAAATGCTTTTGCTTTAGGCAGAAAAAATACAGGCAATGAAGTATTTTCTGTTTAATCATGTAAACATACTCTATGGGTGGCATAGTGAGTAGCGCTGCTGTCTCACAGCACCTGGGTGGTGTGAGAGGACATGGGTTCGATCCCTGCTCGGTCTGTGGGGAGTTTGCATGTTCTCTCCGTGTCTGCTTGGATTTCCTCTGGGTGCTCTGGTTTCCTCCCACACTCCAAAGACATGCTGTTCAGGTTCACCCATAGTGTGTGAGTGACAGAGAGAGTGTGTTTCACTGATGTATGAATGAGTGACCCAGTGTAAGTAGTGTATCTAGCAGTGTAAGTCACCACGGTGAATAATTCTCACTTTGGAGAAAAGCATCTAAAATAACTGAATGTACCACTTTTATCAAATGGAGCTCAAGCCTCAAAAGCAGGAAGGAAAAGCAAAAGCTGAGAATGGAAGAGTTGCTGTCCTTGTGTAAGGCTGTATAATGATTTTCTTTCATATTGAGCTGAAATTCATCTCAGTAGAAAATCACATTTGTTGGATTACAAAGACAGATGTGGGCAGCTGCTGCTCAAAGTGCCATCAACAGCGTAAAGTCGTCTTCGGGAAGTCGTCCATCTGCCGGCAGTTCGATGTCATCAAAGAACATGCGAAAATGTTCCGTCAAAAACCGTCTTGATGGAACGGTGCGGCAGCTATACCTCTTTTATTATAAATACTTTCAACAGCCTCCCAACGGAGGCTCAAGCTGCTCTCGACCGCCTCTGATGGACACTTGCGAGCATGTCACCTGGGCGCCACATGGAAGCCATTAGTTCAGCAGTTGGTAATCTGACACACGCTGGACCCTGTCTGCACGGGTTTTAGGGTACACGATGGGCAAAAAAAAGCAAAACAAAAGGACCTTTCAGCTTCCTGCCAATGAATAAAGCTCAGAGGAGACCTCTGGATGGAGGGTTATTCAATATTCCAGTGATTTATTTCACTGGTTGAAGCAGAATGTGTCACTATTTTCATCCTGGAGAACATGCTCTCCTTTGAAGCCGTCGATGATTATTGTTTGCCGGCGAGTCATCCGTGAGCAATACGGCTATTTGTAAATACAGAACCCGCATTTTTCCGTTCATTCGATTTGTCCGGAGCTCTCGGAATCCTTCCGCGTTTTCGGTTCTTCGCGTGAACAAAGGGTGTGCATAATGCCTTCGCTGTTGTATTTGCTAATAAAAGCAGCCGCACCGCTAATAACGAGTACAGGTAGACGACCACCGCCGAGAGCCTAATTGCGCTGCTCGATGTGTTTGTGGGGCCATGTGTCCCGGGCTCCTAAACAGGATATCGTCTAGAAGGAACTCTAAACATATGGAAAACTTTGGTTCCTTTGGAGGGGGTGTGATTCGCTAACCGTGCCGAATTTTAAGCTGCCGATGACACGCCTATTTCAACGCATTCCTCCGGAGCACCCAAAAAGTTTGAAAACGAAAACCTCTATTTCCTGCCCTGTCTGTAGAGGAGGAAGAGGATAATGCTTTTCACAGAGAGGAAGGCCTCTGTCTTTGAAGCATTACGCAGGAAATTAAAGAGATTACGCCACTTGTTATCTTCTCTGTACGCCGGTGGTTATGCAATCTCCTTCCGCCGAGAGACCCGGGATATCGACCGACTCACACACACACACACAACATCTGAAACCGCTTGTCCCATACAGGGTCGCAGGGAGCTGGAGTCTGACCTGGCAACACAGGGCAAAAGGCTGGGAGGGAGGGGACGCACCCAGGACGGGACGCCAGTCCATCGCAAGGCACCCCACGCAGGACTCAAACCCCAGACCCACCGGAGACCAGGACCCGTTCCAACCCACCGCGCCATCGCGCCCCCTGTTGACCGACTCTGCTTTTACTAATGTAATTATTAATAACAGATTCTCAAGTTTAAAAATACACGTTGAGCTCAAAATCCGTGAAGTCGTACGAAAGGAACGCGAAGAACGCGGGAAAAATGAACGTCTTCCCCACGTCACATAGCTTATTACAGCGACACGAAAGCATCCAGACACATTTGTCCCCTTTCAGATCGCCTCTCCCGCAGATGTGAAAGACTTAAAGACTTCCCCGTGCTTAATAAATTGTGCAGCTTTTCATTGTTTGACCGAGCGGAAGGCCTCCCTCTCACAGAGCTCAATAGTGCAGACGTCAGCGCTGATTTATTCGGAGAGCGAGAACACAAGCACTGTACTATCTGCCGTATGACTCAACAACTGAAATTCACGTAAGCCCCTCCGCAAGTGAGTCTTCCGAGTAAACCTATGCTCCGCGGCGCTGCTGGAAGACAAAACGTTGCGGGTGACGTGTCTTCGAACGGAGCGTGTAGTTGGAAGCAGGGCCTTTCGCACGCGGAACGGGGTCGGGGCAGCGAAGATCGTGCGGCAAGAAAGCGTGACCTTTCCCTTGAAACCGCAGCATTCCCTTCTGATTAATTCACGAGACATGATGTAACCGAACCAGACCCGTCTGCAGCCGGCGTGAGGGGGGCGGGGGAATAAATGCGCACAATGTGTGTGAAATCGTGACATGGCTGAAGCTTCTGCCGTCATGCTGAGTCTCTGCACTGCTGGAGATCGAACAGAAGCACGTAGCACCACGCCGAGAATGGGAAGCAGGTACCGCGCCGACGCCCGTCATTAGCACCCCGGCTTTGAAACAGGCGGTGGCGGCACAGTGGGGAAGGGGGGGGGCAGGGGGTAGGGGGCGGGGCCAGAGCCAGGGCCCCGCATCAAAGGCACCATTAAAGGCTGAGAAAATCATTAGGCCTGTCCCCATCTCTGAATAAATGGGCCAATATATTCCAGCCATAAAGGAGCCTCCTGGAGTCGAGACACATGACTTACACACCCCGTAAGACAGGGAGTCAATCACCTTGCAGAGCCCTCATGGTCTAGGTTATCACCTTGTTGCATACAAAGTGGGCAAAAGGGTGCCTAGACTGTAATATGTGCAGACAAAAAAAATTAAAGACACTCTTTTAGTGGGGCGGCACGGTACCATAGTACTACAGGTAGCACGCGGTGCCTCACAGCTCCCGGGTTTTGGACTAGCATGTGGGTTTGATCCCAACTCAGACTGTTTGTGTGGATTTCCTCTGGGTGCTCTGGTTTCCTCCTGCAGTCTAAAGACATGTGTTTCAGCTTAACCAGTGACTCCAAATGTCCTACAGTGTATTTATTTGGAAGTTAATGATTGTGTGTGTGCCTGCAGTAGATTTGTGGCCTGTCCAACGTATCCTGTGCTTCCAGGATAGCCTTTGGACCTCTGCGACCCTTCGCTGGACAAGTGCTTATTGATAGATAGACGAAGTATGAATTAAAGGTGGCTGATAATGGATCAATGGATCAATGGAGAGACAGATGAATATTGTTTAAAACATAGGACCCACATGCAAAGTACCACACTACAGTTCCTGGATAGACTAGGGTTTACACCCCTTCTTTTAGCTGATGCTTTTCACCAAAGAAACTTTCACCCTTAAGCTTCCTGCAACTATGTACCCATTTACACAGCTGGACAATTTTACTGGAGCAATTTAGGGTAAGTACCTTGCTCAAGGGTACTACAGCTGGTGGGATTCAAATCTGCAAGTCTTTCCATTGCTATGATGAACTATTATGAAATCTTATGACTATTTTGTCAAAAATGTGAGGAGGAGCGCTATGAGGGTGGTCATATCATCCACTAGATGCACTGTACAGTGCTGTTGTCTGTAATGGCAGAAGCCCTTGGCCAAGAGTGACCAGGCTGCCATCGATGGAATGGTGCTGTGGTCTCCTGGTACTCATTTCCATGTACAGCATCTCTCACTTGCTTTTGGGCCTTTACACTGTGCTTTACCAGAAGTGGTGTGACACGAACAAACGAAGAGCAAAGTCTCTCTGAGTGAGTTGTTGGCACTGAACCTGTTCTCAGTGATGTTTTTTGTAATTTCCCAGCCCCAATAAGAGACCTCCAAGGGTTTTTTTGTTCTGCCCGGGAGGGTTGCTTGGAGGCGCTTGTGCTGGAGAACTCACAGGCTGCCTGTTCAGAGCCGACGAGTCCAGCTGAGACGGATGATTCACAAGTCATTGATTTTCAGTTAATCAAGAAGATATCATTCAAACTGCCCCTTGATCAATATTCAGTTCAATTCAATTTATTTTTATAGAGCACTTGAACACACACACACACTGTCTGAACCACTTGTCCCATTCACGGTCACAGGGAGCCAGAGCCTAACGCAGCAACACAGGGCATAGGGCTGGAGGGGGAGGAGACACACCCAGGGCAGGACACCAGTCCATCACAAGGCACCCCAAGCAGGACTTGAACCCCACACCCACCAGAAAGCAGGACCCAGTCAAACCTGCTGCGTTACCACACCCCCATTTGAACACAGGCATAATACCTAAATGTGAGTAATTTACGTTTCGAGTCAAATTGATTCCTAAAATCATGTGTGAAAAAAGTTCAGTCTTACATCATCTGCATTAGGTGGACCTTCCAAATGAATGTTGTCTTTTTTTGTTTTTCTGCTTTTGCTGTTCTTTTTTTTTTTTTCGAAAAAGCTATACTGAACTTTAATATGGTGTGGATGAAGATCCACAGAACCACGTTTAATTTTTGTCTTATTATTAGCGGATTTTCATATTGAACTCTTTACTTTGTACAATCTGGTGGTTTCTAAGCAGCATTACATTCATGTAACACATACAAAAAAAAAAACCTGGGTACAAAATGTATATTGTTTCAGCCACAAAACAGAGATCAGTGATTTAAAAGCAACTAACACATTCTTTAAATAGACATGCAAATTTTGTAACAGTGATAGACCAGTTAGGATGTTGGAAAGTGATAGTGAAGCTACTTTTTGAGAAAGCAAACATTTGTTTGCTTAAGTAAATTGGATTCAATTGTTAAAGAGCGCCATCTAGTGGTAGTAATTATTAAACACACAACACAGCACTAGTAGCTACCTCTTTATTTAATTCATTCCTTCTGCTGATGCTCCTCTCCAAAGCAACTTATAATTAGTCACCTACTTATACAGGTGGGCAATTTTAGCAGAGCAACTTACATTTATTTATTTAGGAGATGCTTTTCTCCAAAGTGGGGAGCGTGGTGGTGCAGCAGGCTTGGCTGGGTCCCACTCTCTAGTGGGTCTGGGGTTCAAGTCCCACTTGGGGTGCCTTGTGGTGGACTGGCATCCCATCCTGGGTGTGTCCCCTCCCCCTCCAGCCTTGCACCCTGTGTTGCCAGGTTAGGCTCCAGTTCACTGCAACCCCACTTGGGACAAGTGGTTTCAGACAAGGTGTGTGTTTTCTCTAAAGTGACTTCCAATGAGCTCTATGTAGTGTTACCAGCCCACACACCTTATTCACCGTGGTGACTTACCCTGCTAGATACACTGCTTACAATGGGTCACTCATCCATACATCAGTGAAACACACTCTCTCTGTCAGTCACACACTACAGGTGAACCTGAACAGTATGTCTTTGGACTGTGGGAAGAAACCAGAGCACCTGTGGTAAACCCACACAGACACAGGGAAAATATACAGACTCCACACAGACTGAGTGGGGATCAAACCCATGTCCTCTTGCACCACCCAGGCACTGCAAGACAGCGGCACTTCTCACTGTGCCATGGTGCTGCCCAAACTGAACTTAAGGTAAGTATCTTGCTTCGGGGAACTACATCTGGGATTCAAACCTGCAACCTCGAGGGCCAAGGGCACCAGCTCTAATCAGTACACTACCATCTGCTGCATTTGCAACACTGCTTCCTGGATTTGGAATGTTTTCAACTGATAGGTAAGGCTTCCTTTTGCCTTTGCAACTTTTTTCAGCACTTTTTAAAACTGTTTTTGATTGCGTGTGCACTATTATGACAGAAGATGGTTTTACACTAGGAAAATATCTCATGAGATTATTGGCAGATGTTTGCAAGGAGCCACACAACTACAAGGCACCTGAGATGTGCACTAGAGGCCAAGCCACAAGTGGTGTGGGGTGGTGTTCATTGTCACCAAGGCTCATAGTTTGCACTGAATTTTATGTTCTAAGGCACTTCTTATAGGTGTGGGTTGATAATTCGCTCATGCAAATGAGCATCTTTCTTGCCGGCTGTGCTTTAAACTGTCCATTATAACAGTCTTTGAGAACTAGGGTGCTGTGGACAGTCTGTCATAAAGAGGCAGGGCTGGTGGCACAGTGGCACAGCAGGTTTGGCTGGGTTCTGCTCTGTGGTGGGTCTGGGGTTCAGCTCCTTCTTGGGGTGCCTTGTGATGGACTGGCGTCCTGTCCTGGGTGTGTTCCCTTAGGCTCCGGCTCCTCAGGACAAGTGGTTTCAGACTCTGTGTGTGTCTCTTGTGAGAACCCTTCCTCACCAAATAAAACCACAGTAAATAAGTCTGTTTTCATAATACTTATTTATGCATTTTTTTATCCTCATTGCTTTTGAGAATGAAAGCAAGTTACAGAGCTCAAAGTAGCAGCACTGTTTAAATTACAGCTTTCCTCTAAAACTAAGTATGACGTACAAGCATCCAAAACCATACAGCAATTCACAAGTGAAAACTGTTTTACTAATTGCCTTAGAAACTATAAAAATGATGACCTTGATTTGTTTTAAGAATCACAGGGATCATGCTATAAAGGAGCAATTAAAGAGAGGACAGCTGGTAGTCTAGTGGTTAGAGCTACTGCCTTTGGACCCTCAGGTTCAAGCCTCACCTCTGGCTATAGTACCCTTGTGTAAGGTACTTATCCTAAAGTGCTCCAGGGAAATAATTTTAACATTGTGAGTTGCTTTGGCGAAAAGCATCAGCTGACTGTAAGATATGTGACTAATTTTTCTCTTGTTACACCACTCATTCAATTAGTACATAACTGTTAAAAATAGAAATACAAACCCGCTGAAAACCGCTATGCTCTGTGAAACAGTATATAGCAGTACAGTATGTCCACATATTAATTTACCTCAGTATTCAGAAATAACGATGGAGACATGCAGTGAAGGCCTTCTGCTCCGACTGGAGCAGAGAGGATTAAATGATGATGATGCAGAAATAAAGGACTGTTGTAAAACTATCTCCCAGTGTAGATTATTGAATAGTTTTCTCATGTCAGACACAAGATCTACAATTTTATTAAAAAAAAAAATCATTGTAATTTTTCCAAACATTAAAGTATGATGTATTTCTATTTAAAAAAAAGTAAATGGACGTTGTAGTAAAGGCAACGAAATCCCTGTTCATGGTTTTCTTCCAAAGGTAAGAAAGGTGAATTTATTGCACACATTTATTGTATCGCAGTAAACATTCTTCTTATATAAAGAGATCAAATAAAACTCATTTTAAAAGAAATTTTGAAAAGTAAAATTAAATTAGTGATGTGAGGAAACATAGGAATTATAACACAAAACTCCGCCCTAACCATCCCGGCTCTTTTATGCACGTAGAACTATTTTCTATTAGTCTGCATGTTGAAACTAACTCACCTTCTCAAATTGTCTGTCTCTTATACATATTTCTCAAAATCTCCAACACTTAGTAAATGTGAATAATAAGGAATCTTGTCCAGTGCATCTATAAACTATCTGTAAACAAAAGCAGCATCCATACTAGCCAGGTGTTAATATAAAAGACTGAACAATGAATGAGTTTTTCAAGTTTAAAAACACACATTTTACACTGCTCTTCAAATATTGAAAAACTCAACAGCATTTTGATAAATAGTGCCCATACGCCAGCGCACAGAATTTTTTAGAATATTCTCAGTTTGTACTTTGGAAGTGCAGAAACTTTTATTCCTGCACTGACACATTAGTGTTTAGATTTACAAACAAGCTGGACCATCTGCATAAAGTGATTTAAAATTCCAGGGTTTGCAATGAGTTCCTTCTGGACAGGGTTCTGGGAATCACTTAACATATCTTCCTTTATTGGTAACTAATACAGCGTCAAGTCCAAAAGCAGAGGTGGTTCAGTTACATTTCAGCGACTTTCAGTCAACAAAAATGCACAGCACACTCTAAGGCTTGGCCTTATTTACTCTATCAATAATAAATGCAAAGAATCAATTTCAAAAATTTAATTTTGAATTTAATTTAAATTTTATCCAAGTACTGAGGAGAACACGGGCAAAGGAAATGAACACAGCCCCATTCATTTACAGCTTAGACCAAACCACAAAGTGGGAGTATTGAAATCCATCTGTCATTACATAACGTTTATTTGTAGTAACCAGGCAGCAATTTTTTAAATCAGTGCAATCAACAGAAAGGCATTTGTTTTCAAGACACCGAAGCAACGTGAAGTAATGCTTCACCACCATCTAGAACTTCATCACCAGTAACATGTTTGTCACATGTTAATGTGCTTTAAGCTGTGTTGTGAGCCAGTCCTGAGCTGTCCTACGGTATCATTTCCACGTGACAAATCGCATAGACGCAAGCATGCTGGGACAGTTTCACGAAACTGGTCTGGGCTCTTGCGTTTCCCACGTTTTCAAACCTGCATCTGCAGTAATGTCTCACTTTATTTCATGGACTTTTCAGCATGTAAACCAAACACTGTGAAGGTGAATATTTATCAACAGTACTTAAAAGAAAAAAAAAAAACAGAATTTTAAAGAAACATTTGTAAGAAAAGAAAAAAGTAAAACAATAAAAATAAAACACAGTGTCAGTTTCATAATCTTGACCTCTCAGTCCTGCCAATATCACGCACAGAAATCCTCATGAAACACTAAAGTGAATTAAAATCATACTGAAAATTCTTTAGGGGGGAAACATTTACACACTATGTGTTATATCAGAAACATTAAAACTGGTATGCAAAGTTACATCATACTCATAAAAAACCATTTTTGTACAAAGGAACATCAAATCGCAGTTGAAATACTAGACTCTATGATGAGAATATAAAAATAAAAAAGGGAAAATTATGCTCACCTGCTGCCATTGAGTTCAGAAGTACAAATGCTTGCAGAAGTGTCAGGCCTGCACGGCGAACGCTGGAAGCTCCACGGCAGCCTGCAGGACTAGGGTGCCAGGCTGCTCCAGGGCCAGGGCAGGATGGCAGGCCTCAGTGAAGGCATGCTGCAGAGAGCCCAGGAGCTGCCCGGTCTGGCCGTCGAAGAAGGAGAGCCGCCCGTGCTGGTAGTCCAACAAAGTGCCGATCCTGGAGGGAACCCCTGCCATACGGATGCTCGTCTGCACTTTGTTGTGGAGGAGTTCATACTGCACACTGGAGTAACAGCATGTATACAGCCCATTAGGCCCAGAATTTACTTAAATTCCTGGTTGCATTCAAGGTCATTTATGTGTTCACACCTTGTCCAGGCAGTACAGTGGGGTACCAGGTAGAGCGGGTGCTTCACGGCACCAGCGGTGCTAACTGGATATAGGTTCAATCCCCATTCAGTCTGTGTGGAGTTTGCATGTTCACCACTTGCTTGTGTGGCTTTTCTCCCACAATCCAAAGACATGCATTCCTACAAAATGGTGACTCTAAAAGGCTCATAAAGAGTGTGTTACATTGCTGCCTGGTACAGTTGGGTTCATGACTATATGTAGGTTAATGTAGTACACCACACATCATGAGCCACCTTTGACAAAGTTGTCTTATGTGTAGTGCGAACGAAGGTCGGTTTCTATGTTTTTTGTAGCGGACGAACGTGTCGCACTTCAGAGCTCAGCTGATCCAAGCATCCATGGCTGTGGAAGTATTTGGGTAAAGGAATCACCCATGTATCAGGGGGTGCTCAAGCACTGACACAGATACACACAAACACAGTATGGAGCGTTTAGGACACTGGACCTTACCTGGGAGAGAGTGAAACACGGCGAAAGCACCAGAACTTTCCGTCTTCTCCCATCGCAACGTCACGGGAGGCTGACTGGCAGGCCACCCCAATCCGATAGGCCTCCCAGGTTCCTACCTCCGTCTCCCCGTAGAAGTATCAGCGTGGGGGCAGGAGTTCCCCCCAGAAGCCTGGGCATTTGGGGCTGGGGTTGAGGTGCCATCGGAAAGCCAGTCATGTGCTGGAACTATTCATAAATGCCACCCGAGGGCATTCGACTGTTTTCAAAGACATCTTCCAAATAAGCAAGTGGAACAAATTCTTGGAAGGGAACCGCTGACAGACTCTAGCGCAAGGTATTTTACCGCAGACCCTTGAATAAATGTCTGGCTGTGTTAATGGGCGGAACCATAAACCTCTAAGCTGCACCACTTTATGAAATTGCGTAAGTCAGTGCGCACTGCATAATCGCACTGGAAAAACCTGGTAAAGGAACAAATGTCAAATGATGGAAAATAATAATCAGAAATAAGTCATTTCTAATAATTTTTTACTGTTCCCTTACGTGTTAAGAGAGAACCTCCTGCTGAAAGTCTTCCGGGGTATTGCACCTCATTGCTGTCCTCAGACACGTCAAGGACGGAGTTAGCAGTGTCCTTGAGCAAGTAGAACTTGGTGGCTGGACATAGAGAGGTCAGACAAACAGACTGTTATCATCACTGAAAAGTGAGTTACCTGAAGCGAAAGGCCAGTTGCCACAAGGTCTACACACACACACACACACACACACAAACTCTGGCTTAAAGTGAGTGGCCCCTTCATGACATTCCTTTTCGTCTGGATGCAATATTTCTAGGCCAGCTTTGTAGTGTTGCACCCTATGTATGTTTGTCCTCTGTGGGGGGCCTTCGGAGACAGCGGCTCACCCCGAGTGGAGATGAGGGCTCCCTCGCTCTGCTCGCTGGCCACTGCGAAGTTCACAGCTTTGACATAGAACAGGTACGTCTCTTTGGGTGGAGGGAGACATTCTGTTCACAGCCTTTTATACCTGCAATGAACCTACGTCAAAGCAAACAAATAAACAATAAACAATACAAAATCTGACGGGGCGCTAGGAAGCAAAGTGGTTCGAACTATTGCCTTACACGCAAGGGATCAGGGTTCAAATCCCATCTTCTACTCCAGCACCCCTTAGCAAAAGTACTCACCCTCCCATTCGCTAATGGAAGTTACGGTGCTGTAAAAGTGGGTAAATCAGTGTAGGGCATTTAACAATGTAAGTCACTATGGGCAAAAAAACATTAGGTAAATAAGACATGAGTGGAAAATTTACAACACGATAGTGCCGTGCATCTTCATTCTTACTAGACCTTTGCTACAGGAAGTATCATGAAATTGTATCGTCACACGTCAGAGCTCAGCTGATCCAAGCAGCCATGGCTTGGAAACTGTATGCATCTTGTATATTTTTCAGTTAAGGGAATAAATGGATGTGATCATCTGCACAGTTGGGGAGTACAGATGGGTGGCACTTATAAACACACCTGAGACCCTCTCCCTCACTGCCGCCCTGCTGGCAGTACTCCAAGGTGTAGGTCTCCACAGCAGCCGGACAGGCGGCGGTCCAGCGGATGGTGGCCGAGTCCCAGAGTACGGAGCATGGCTTGGTGCTGATCACTGGAGCAGATGGGGCCGTTCAACAAAATACCCCCAACAAAGAAGAAATCCATCAGCCGCTAAAGCTCCGAGCCTCACCCATGCGTACACCTCCTAAACGTGACAAATTTCTGGCCGTGAGGAAAGTCATCTTCTCGCTGGGTGGACTGGCTTCTGCCTCACTCTCCTCAGTCACCCACACGTCGTAGCTGCTGTCTGGGACCAGATCCTCGAGGGTGCAGCAGTTCTCCTTTGTCGTCACCTTATGCTCTTCAGATGTGGCTGTGCACAGCAATCAAACAGCAGAAGAAAGATGGAGCACTTTTCACAGGATACACCATGAGCAGGAATTGTAGAACATGGGTGCTGTGAATATCAGTATATATGGTTTTTATTTGTCCTTAAGCTTCATTTAATTCTACTGAGGTTTACTGTACAACCTAAGAAGTTAATTTTATGCTCTAAGGCATCCCATCACACTGACGGTATGTTGAAATGTGAAGTCAAAAATGTGTTTAAATGTGTTTTCTGTATAATAATGCAGAAATTAAGGATTATGTTAATACACACACAGTCTGAAGCAAGTTGAACCAAGCAGGGTTGCGATGAGCCGGAGCCTAACCTGGCAACACAGGGCGCAAGGCTGGAGGGGGGAGGGACGCATCCAGGACGGGACACCAGTCCCTTGTAAGCTACCCCAAGTGGGACTCGAACCCCAGACCCACCAGAGAGCAAGCACGGGCCAAAGCTGCTCACCTGTCTGCGCTTGCAAATCTATTGAATGCAGTGTTAGGTGTAACAGTGGGTGTCTCTCCAGTGTTCGGTCATGGTTTGGATCGTGACCCCCCAGTCTTCCGTATAACTCCACTGAATACTACTGCTCACGTGTTTCGGTCCCCTGACAAGTTGCGGTGCCACACTGACACTCCCACAGCAAGTGTCATCTTTTGTCAACGACTACGGAAGAAAGTAGCGCTGTACTATGCTATGTTCTTCAGAAAGCGCAATTCGAATGTTATCCGAAGTAACAAATAAGAACTGGCACTTTCTGGCTGCATTGGGATTTCATAAAATTATTTCTCACTCTGGATGTACCCAGAGAGAGGATGCTGTGACAGCCAACCAAGCAGGCTGAGTAGCGTGGTGAACGAACTCAATCCCGGGAATTCTTCATATGAAGTAAAAAAACAAGACATATCTGTTTGTTGGCTATTCAAAAAGGTCTTTTTTACAGATATAAGCTGCAGAAACTGTACTGTCTTTGAAAAAACAATCACACAGATGGAAGGACATGGCAAGTTTTAAATACAGAGAAAATGCTTCCATCTTACTTTTGAAAAGGGCATAATAATGATAATAATAATAATAATAATAAGAATAATTGTCACGGTGTTTCCCCGGGGCAGGTGCGTAGAACCCAAGCGCAGGGCAAAGGAAGCTTGTTCAAGGGGCGAGTTCATGGGCATGATAATAATAATAACTCAAACCCCAGGCCCACCACACAGCAAGCCCTGGCAAAACCCGCTGTGCCAAAATTATTATTATTATTATTACGGGGGCACAGCGGGTTTTGCCAGGGCTCGCTGTGTGGCGGGTCTGGGGTTTGAGTCCTGCTTGGGGTACCTTGCAGTGGACTGTATCCCATCCTGGGTGTGTCCCCTCCCCCTCCAGCCTTGCACCCTGTGTTGCTGGGTTAGGCTCTGGTTTGCCGCGAGCCCGCTTGGGACAGGCGGTTGTAGGTATTGTGTGTGTATTATTATTATTATTAATGTAGTGCACTGTGCTCAGGGTTTGGATGTGACAAAGAAGGATGGGCAGACAGTGTTCATTATGAATGTTTATTGGAACAGCAGCACAAAGCAAGAAGTCTCAGCACGCACCAGTGGAAATGATGCTCATTCCGAGGACCCCTTTTCCTCAAGGACCTGAACCTCAAGCCAACCTTCCAGCCTTTTTAGCCTTTTTCAAGCTTTTATTAACCTTCTCATACTGCCCGACAGATACTCACTCCCTTAATATCCCTTTCCGGCCCCACAGTGGTCGAACAGCTATTTTACATCTTTCCCACAATTCCCAGCCATTTACAATAAACGGCTTTTCCACTCAAACATGACTCTCATTAGTAAAGCGAGTCGTTACAGTATTATTATTGTTGCTGTTAAGCTTTATTTTAAAATTTCATATTTATTCTTAATATAAGGGGGTGCGGTGGCGCAGTGGGTTGGACCACGGTCCTGCTTTCCGGTGGGTCTGGGGTTCGAGTCCCGCTTGGGGTGCCTTGCGGCAGACTGGCGTCCCGTCCTGGGTGTATCCCCTCCCCCTCCGGCCTTACGCCCTGTGTTACTGGGTAGGCTCCGGTTCCCCGCGACCCCATATGGGACAAGCGGTTCAGAAAACGTGTGTGTGTGTGTGTGTGTGTGTGTGTGTGTGTGTGTATTTATTCTTAATGTGAAGCTATTTTTAGATTATCTGTAATAATATTAACTAAACCTATTAACTGTAACGATATTTAACTGTTCGCTGAATGTTTTCCAGCCATATTTCCACAAATAAATGCAGCAGGCAGCAGCCTAAATAACGCACCCATCTCTCAGACTGGCAGCCCCACCAGGGAAAAACATTTTATGAAGGAATGAACACCAGATGTGACCAGTTAAATCAATTAAAGTCTCATAAAAGAAAGCCAGAGGGTCAAGGATTTGGGGAGCGGGTGTTGGTTGTGGGGGTTTTAAATAACATTCCTAAGTCACTTTGGCTCACAAGTGTATATTTATGTATAATTATAACAGGAAAAATCATGTCACTGATTCCCAATTTCTCAAAGTGGATCATTTCCTCCTGAGTGACACTAGCATGGTGGTAAAGTACTGCATCTCACTGAGGGACTGTACCTTCCTGCGCTTCAGTCTTTCCGCAGACGTGGACGCAGCTGATGACGCCGCCCTCGGACACCTTCCAGCAGACAGTTACGGAGGAGCAAGTGGCAGAGTTGGCCTCTTGTGCCTGCAGGACTGGCTTCTGTGGAACTGAATACACAGCACTCGCACTACCTTCACACGTGCCCTACTTTCTTCGTGCATCGCTACAGATCTGCAGGTTATGTAGAAATAAACCAAACTGCTAAGGTGTAATTCATTTGATTTATATCTTACAGTCGAAAAAAGTAGCAGCACAATTACAGCCAAGCTACACTTATTATGCTGGGAAAAAAAAAACACATGGTTATGTCAAAATTTAGTGAACATCATGTAAAATATTGTTCTCGCAGCTGTATTGTAATTTCTTACAAACGTTGCCATTTACCTGAAATACCTTGGGAGACTGTGGTGTGGTCATCTTGCAGAGCTGCACCTTGACTGTGGACAGCGAAAGCTGAATTAGGACCCTATTGCCAAATGTCTCTCAATTATACTTCAGGAGTTTCCTCCAACTGCTCTGGTCCCCCCAGTCCAAAAAAGCTAACAAACCAGTTCCATTCCTCCCTTGCTTTGTAATCCACATGAGTGGTCGCGATTAGTTAGGGCTGACTTGATGGCACATTCATCATAATCATCATCATCATCTGTTAGCTATACTTTCATCTTCACAGATGGATAATTATCCAGTCTAACAAGTCGCATTGGAGAAAAGAGTCAAAGTAATGTAAATAAGCAGATATGGCTGTTGTTTACATTTATTCATTTAGCGGATGCTTTTCCTCCAAAAGCGGGACGTATGGATGAGTGACCCATTGTAAGCAGTGTATCTAGCCGTGTAAGTCACCTTGGTGAATAAGGTGTGTGGGCTGGTAACACTACATAGAGTTCATTGGAAGTCGCTTTGGAGAAAAGCATCTGCTACATAAATTAATGTAAATGTGTGTACCACTTTTATTTAATGGAGATGTAATATTGGTTACAATTATTACTTCAGGTGGCAAACATGAATTAATGCATAATAAATTAAAAGACAGATTTTAATGTGTATTAGGAAACCTCACTAGCTCCACTCCCGGGTTCCTGAATACATTAAGAAGAGAACCGAATTCCTAGCGAAAGTGTTCAGGACTCTGTTTTGTTGCAGCATTGCAGATGGCTTTCATAAAGCAATTACTGATCACAGCATGATGCTTTTGAAAGAGGAGACTCATTTTCCCACTGTACTGAGAACACTTGTCAATTCAGGGCAACAAACATTATGTAGTGTTACTAGTCCACACACCTTATTCACCAAGGTGACTACACTGCAACATACACTACTTACAAGGAGCTACTCATCAATGCATCAGTGAAACACACTCACTCTGTGATACTCACACACACTAAGGGGGAACCTGACAGCATGTCTTTGGACTGTGGGAGGAAACCCACGCAGACACAGGGAGAACATGCAAACTCCACACAGACTGAGCAGGGATCGAACCCACGTCCTCTCGCACCACCCAGGTGCTGTGAGACAGCAGCTCTACTTGCTGTGCCACCGTGCCGCAAATCCAATGCATACAACACGTTCGAGTTGCATAAAAGTTGGAAGCACAGCTTACGGTACATTAACTGTAAAAGGACAGCAGTCCTCAAAGTGCTTTGCATCTATTTAGATGAGGATGATGGACATCTTTTTCAGGAGTATGTGGTAAGTCAGTGTCACACGTATGTCTGTGAAGATTCTCAATCATCTAGGTCATGGCATATCTTTTAATAAAAATAATAAAATAAAAAAAAAATAAAAAAATTAAAAAAAAAAAAAAGGGGGGGGGGGGGGGGCAACTGGACTTGCATGAGTTTTCCTGAATACATTTCATCACTCATCCAAGTGGCTTCTTCAGTTCTAAAAGACTGGTGGGGAGTTTTGGTTTTAAACTTGGAACATCTATGGGTGGAGCCCATTTGAGACTCACGTGACTGGGATCTGTTAACGACCCAATAATCACCTGCCAATTGGAGTATGTTATTGAAATTAACCTGGGTGGTGTCCTGTTTTTCTACAATTTGCAGTACTTAATGACCCATTAATGGCCAGAACCACCAGACCCAAGGTGTAAATGGGTGGGAAACTTTTTGGGGACAGATGCTAAAACTGTATTATATGTGGTTGATAAATTGTGTCTCAGAGGGGGTGCGGTGGCGCAGTGGGTTGGACCACGGTCCTGCTGTCCGGTGGGTCTGGGGTTCGAGTCCCGCTTGGGGTGCCTTGCGACGGACTGGCGTCCCGTCCTGGGTGTGTCTCCTCCCCCTCCGGCCTTACGCCCTGTGTTACCGGGTAGGCTCCGGTTCCCCCGTGACCCCGTATGGGACAAGCGGTTCTGGAAAAAAAAAAAAAAAAAAATTGTGTCTCAGTCCACCTCCCCTGTTTAGAGAGGGTTTTTCCCAATTTTACATAGATGGCTTCCTTCACTCCTCTTTCAAACCATCTGCCTTCTCTGGCTAAAATGTGTATGTTGTTATCCTCAAAAGAATGTCCCCTGTCCTTCAGGTGTAGGTGGACTGCTGAGTCCTGACTCGAAGAACTAACTCTCCTGCGTTGAGCCATGCGTTTATGAAGGGATTGTTTTGTTTTGTATGTTAATATATTTTATGCATTTATGACTTACTAAACTTGAAGCTTTTTTTACTCTTCATCTGCTAATCACGTCATCTGCAGTGCTACGCAGTTTCCAGCACAAGGCCACAAAGCTCCCAAAATCCCCACTTAATTGTTTGCTGCCGAGCCGCGAAACATCGAAGCTGTGATGTGGGAGGGTCAACTGTATTATTTTGTATCCTTGACATTATTGTTTTTGGAGCAGAAGCAAATAAGAAGGGATCTGATTGTCATGTTTCTGTGTATGACAGACCTGTGCACAAGAATATCTCTGATGAAGCCTTTCCTCTTCTGTGAGCTGTGAGGGAAGATCTGATCCTTGTAAAGGTTTCATCTGAAGATAGTAACTCATTTCAGCCTCTATCTGTGTACGATGCTTCATGGAGAGCTACGCTAGCATCATTAGAAGGACCAGACCCTGACTTATTATAATCTTTGTATCTGCAGTTTTAATTTTGTTAGTGGCAGATTTTGAAACCTTACCTAGGGGGAATTTTTCTTATTATCTTAGACTACAGTTGTAACCTTTCTTCAGCTTCTTCCTTCTGTTATTCACCACTGGTTTTGAAATGCCTCGCCCTACTTTTTTATGGCTCTTTTTGTGAATAATTTATGCTTCCTTCTGCAGGACTATGTGCTGAGAATCCAGATCTGCCAAAATCGGAAATTTTTTTCCTTGGATGCAATAATTTAGTTTGCGTTAAGTTTCACATCATACACATACTCATACTCACCTTGTCTGCCTTCGTTACTTCCTCCTCCACCTCTTCCTGCACTTGAGTCAGGGAGAACTCCTAGTCCATTGTGTCTGTAAAAAGGAGTATATTAGGAGTTTGAGTAAATAATTACTAAAATACTAGTTCTGGGATTGCACTGACAATTGAAACGTTGCAGAAGGTTATATACACACACACACACACACACACACACATTTTCAGAACCGCTTGTCCCATACGGGGTCACGGGGAACCGGAGCCTACCCGGCAACACAGGGCGTAAGGCCGGAGGGGGAGGGGACACACCCAGGACGGGACGCCAGTCCGTCGCAAGGCACCCCAAGGGGGACTTGAACCCCAGACCCACTGGAGAGCAGGACTGTGGTCCAACCCACTGCGCCACCGCACCCCCAGGTTATATACATATTTGATAATAACTTGAAAGATACAGCATTTTTTTGCAAATGTATACAATGTCAGTTCAGGGAGAAAAATCACAAAGTGGTGAACTCAGAGAACAAAGTGAGTCTTTCCAAGCAGAATTGACTAGGTTAACTGAACAACTAAAATTGCTAACTGATGATGCTGAAAGGGAAAGATTAGAGTCCCTCATAAGTGATATACATGCTGGAATAGAAAAGTCTACCTCTGCCACATCAAGGAGAGTTGAATCCAGGAAATCTTCCAGAGAGAGAAAATTAACCCCCAAAATGCTGGCGCTTAAGCAACAAGAAGCTTCTCAGAGGGAGAGCAAATTCATGAAACTGAATGGTAGCTGGAAGGAACAAGTTAGAGTTACACACAGGAAACTTAAGACTGAGTGCTCCGACCAAGACTTAGCTGATATGATGGATGCTGTTGAAGGGTCGGAGACTCGAGCGAGAGAAGTGTATGAAAGCATACGGACTCAAGCGGCACCCTCCAATGATATTAGAAGAAAAATAGATTCTTGCACAGCTGTAACAGCAGATTTGATGGGACTAATGAAAGTACGTATGAGTGAAGTGGGACTTGAGGAAAAAAGGAAAGGAAAGGCAGAAAATGCAAGACTTTGTATGGTGCTTGACAAAGATTATGCTCAGTCAATATCTGAGACTACAATCTCTAAATCTACTGTTCGCAGTCACCACTCAAGCAGTTCATCGGAACAGCAATGTATAACAGCAAAGAGGGTAGAGTGTGCCGCACAGCTGGCTGCAAAGCAGGTCAAAACAGAAATGGAGGATGCTATTGCTGCACAAAGACAAGAGCTTAAAAGACTGGAGAATCAGAGGGATCTTCAAGTAATGGCAACAAAGCTTAAAGCGTACTCTGAAATTGACTCAGGTGAGTCTGGAGATGAAAGCAAGGTAGCACACAGTGAAGTGGCCAATTGTCCTCCAGCACCTTTTAAAGAAATGAAAAAGGAACAAGCATGCAAGAACAATAACCATGAAGCATCGCTAGTACAAGCCTTAGAAGATACATTGGCTCATGTCAGACTTCCTGCACCTGAGCCTTCAGTCTTCTCAGGAGACCCACTTAAGTTCTTAGAGTGGAGCGCAAGTTTCAAGGCATCGATAGAACGACGATGCACAAATCCAGCCGATAGGTTGTTCTACTTACAAAAGTGTATCAGTGGTGAGGCACGATCTGTATTAGAAGGAAGCTTCTACAGAAAGGATGTTGAAGCTTGCAATCAAGCATGGGAAGCTTTGAACTGTAGGTATGGTCACCCCTTTATAATTCAGCGTGCATCTAAAGAAAAAGTGAATAACTGGCCAAAGATTGGCTCAAGAGAGCCAGTTAAATTGAGGCAATTCAGTGATTTTCTGACAGTCTGTAGCAATGCTATGCCATACATCAAAGGGCTTCAGGTGCTGAATGACTGTGAAGAGAATCAAAAGATGTTACGAAAACTCCCTGATTGGGTGACCTCTAGCTGGAATCGTCATGTCACAAAGCAGTTGAGACAAACAGGGGAATACCCTAATTTCAAAGTTTGCTGAATTTTTGGCAGAAGAAGCAGAAGTAGCCTGCAATCCTGTAACATCCTTGCATGCCTTAAAGTCTACTGAAGAAAGGCCCTCAAGAGATGTGAAGCGCCAAAGGGCTAATGCGTTCATCACAAATGTGAAAGCATCAAAAAATTCAAGCTCAGAGATGGAAACATAGAGTTGTGGAGAACAGCCAGAAAAATTCAAATGGATCCAAGAAAGTGAACACTTCATCTTCATGTCCAAACCCAGTCACATGTATGTGCTGTGGAGAAAGTCACTCTATCCACAAATGTCAGAAGTTTGCCGATAAGCCTGGTAAGGACAAAAGAAAGTTCATATTGGACAATAACCTGTGCTTTGGTTGCCTTAGGAAAGGACACAACTCAAAGGGCCGTAAGAAGAAAGCTATTTGTGGAGTATGTAAGAAGTGACATCCAACACTACTTCATGAAGACCGTACTTCTGCTGCAGCAGATCCATCCCATGATGAGCAAGCGGAAAAAAACACATCTTCCCTTTCTTGTTATGTAGACAAAGGCGATGGTGGGAGCACATCTATGATAGTGCCAGTATGGATTTCTTCACCCTCCACTCCTGAAACAGAGACTTTAGTGTCTGCCCTATTAGATACACAGAGCAGCAACACCTTTGTCGACCAAGAGGTTTGTGAACAAATAGGGGCAGTCTTAGAGGCAGTCAAATTAAAGCTCACCACAATGATGGGAAAAGATTCTATTGTTCAGAGTGAAAGAGTTAGTGGACTTAGAGGTAGAGGGTTTTCATCTCAAAGTCTTGTTAATCTGCCACCTGCCTATACCAGAGATTTCATTCCACTTGAACGTTCCCACATTCCTACCCCTGAAACAGCCAGAAGGTGGAAACATTTGAATGGAATAGCACAAGAAATACCAAGGCTGATGGATTGCAAGGTTGGACTCCTAATAGGTTATGATTGCTCGAGAGCACTGGCACCACAACAAGTCATCACAGGAGGTGATGATGAGCCGTATGCCATCAAGACAGACCTGGGTTGGAGCATTGTTGGAAGCACATCAAGGGTTGCAAGGTCAACAGAAGTAACAGGTCTGTTCCATCGTGTATCCATCAAGGAACTTCCACAATTGACACCAGCTGCTGTCATTAGAGCCCTTGAATCCGATTTCAGAGATATAAACCGAGGGGAAAAGAACATATCATAAGATGATATACAGTTCATGCAATTTCTGAATGAAAGGATACACTAGAATGCAGATGGGTTCCTGGAAATGCCCCTCCCCTTTAAGAGACGCCCCCACCTGCCAGAAAATAAGAGGCTGGCTCTGGTGCGCCTCAAACGCCTGAAAGGGAGACTGGTGAAGAATCCCAAATTCAAATATGACTATGTTAAATTTATGGAAGGTGTCTTCAAGGATGGTGATGCAGAAAGAGCTGAACATCAACCTAAGGAAGGAGAAGTGTGGTATATGCCTCACCAAGGGGTTTATCACCCAAGAAAGCCAGAAAAAATTAGAGTTGTGTTCGACTGTTCTGCCAAGTACGATGGCAAGGCTCTGAATGATCACTTATTAACTGGACCTGACTTCACAAATGGGCTGACAGGAGTGCTCTGTAGGTTTTGTAAACACCCAATTGCAGTTACCTGTGACGTAGAGAAGGTGTTTCACAGGTTCCATGTTTTTGTAGCAGACAAGAGTTCAAAGAATCAGAGAAGCAACAGACCCTGCATAGTGGCACTACGTAAACACTGATCAAAACCCAGCGGATCACGCTTCAAGAGGTCTCAAGGCATCAGAGTTGATTAGTTCAAATTGGCTTACTGGACCGAAGTTTCTATGGGAAAGAGAGATTGTAACGCCAAAGTTTACTGCGGCGCTCCTGGTGGGAGATCCTGAAGTCAAAGTAATACAAGTACTGCAAACAAAAGTAAGAGAGGAGGAAAATTTTTTTGGAGAGAAGTAATCGATTCTCAAAATGGCACACAGCACTGAATGTTGTTGCTCGTATCCAGCAACTAGCAAAAAGTGGCAAAGGAGCAAAACCCGTAAATGTCGAACACAGGAAAGAGGCCAGTATCACACTTGTAAAATTGGCACAAAAGGATGCTTTCAAAGAGGAAATTCGAATATTGAGTCATGGTCAACTGCCACATAGTCATCAATTGTTCCAACTTGACCCAGTGTTACAAGATGGTGTTCTCAGGGTAGGAGGGCGATTGAGAAGAGCTTCTTTACCTCTTGACTTGAAGTACCCAGTAATTCTACCGAGAGATGGAGTGGTCACACTAATTATAGATTACTGTCATGAAAGAACACAGCACCAAGGGAGAGGACAAACCCTCAACGAACTGAGAGCAAATGGTTACTGGATTGTTGGTGGCAGCAAAGTTGTGGCGAACTACATTAAACAAGGTGTAACATGCAGGAGAGCTCGTAGGCCAACCGAAACACAAAAGATGGCAGATCTCCAAGTCAACCGTGTCAACCCCTCTCCACCATTCTCCTACTGCGGAATGGATTGTTTTGGACCGTTTCACTGTAAACAGGGTCGCAAGGAACATAAGAGATATGGTCTGATATTCACCTGTCTCTCCTCAAGGGCAATTCACATAGAGATGTTGGAAGATCTAACAACTGATGCCTTCATAAATGCCTTGCGGTGTTTTATAGCTATTCGTGGAGCTGTGAGAGAGATTAGGTCGGACCAAGGGACAAATTTCATTGGGGCAAAGAATGAGTTGATCAAGGCTTTAAAGGAAGTGGACAAGGACAGGTTGACTGCTTACTTAGCTCAAAAACAGTGTGACTTTACTATGAACGTACCTGATGCCAGTCACATGGGAGGTGTTTGGGAGCAGCAGATCAGGACCCTTAGGAGCATCCTAAACTGGGTCCTTTCACAAAGTGCTGGAAGATTAGACAATGCTTCTTTGAGAACATTCTTTTATGAAGCCATGTCAATTATAAATAGCCGCTCACTCACGACTAATACCATCAATGATCCCAAAAGCCTAGAGCCGCTTACACCAAACCATTTACTCACAATGAATGCCTCTGTTCCACTGCCTCCAGCAGGAAAATTTGTGGCAGAAGATTTGTATGCTAAGAAAAGGTGGCGCAGAGTACAATATCTGACAGAGCAATTCTGGAGTAGATGGAGAAAGGAATATCTTGCAAACCTCACCATCAGACAACGATGGTGCTCTCCAAGACGAAATGTAAGGATTGGTGTCACTGTCATTGTTCAAGAGGAAGGAGTTCCTCGTAATGAATGGAGACTTGGAAGAGTGCTTGATGTCAGTGAAGATGAAGATGGGTTAGTCAGAAAGGCCACAATACAAATAGGAAATAGGAAGCTAGGAAAAGAGGGTCAACAACTCAATCCTTCAATTCTCGAACCTCCATCCATCCATCCATATTCTGTCCCGCTTGTCCTAAAAGGGTCGCGGTGGCAGCAGGGAGAGCAGAGAGGCCCAGCCGCCTCTGTCCCCCGCAACTTCCTCCAGCTCAACCTGGGGGATCCCCAGCCGTTCCCAGGCCAACTGTGAGATATAATCCCTCCAGCGGGTCCCGGGCCGACTTCGGGGCCTCGTCCAAGTTGGCTGTGCCTGGTATACCTCCAAAGGGAGGCGCCCAGGGGGCATCCTTATCAGATGCCCGAACCACCTCAGCTGGGTCCTCTCAATGTGAAGGAGTAGCGGTTCTACTCTGATCTCCTCCCGGATGTCCGAACTCCTCACCCTGTCACGGAGATTGAGTCCCAGCACCCTGCGGAGAAAACTCATTTCAGCTGCTTGTATCCGCGAGCTTATTCTTTCGGTAATCACCCAGAGTTGATGACCATAGGTGAGGGTAGGGACGTAGATTGACCAGTAAATAGAGAGCTTCACCTTATGGCTCAGCTCCCCCTTCACCACTACAGACCGGTACAGCGACCACATTACTGCTGCCGCTGCTCCCAGTCTGTGGCCGACCTCACGCTCCCTTCTTCCCTCACTCGTGAACAAGACCCCAAGATACTTGAACTCCTCCACCTGGGGCAAAAACTCTCCCCTTACCTGGAGGGGGCATACCATCCTTTTCCATGAGAGAACCATGGACTCAGACTTTGAGGTGCTGATCCTCATCCACACCGCTTCACACTCGGCTGCAAACCGTTCCAGTGCGTGCTGGAGGCAGCCATGTGACGGTGCCAAAAGGACAACATCATCTGCAAAAAGCAGAGACATAACTTTCCGACTCCCACACAGAATGCCCTCCTGACCTCGACTGCGCCTTGATATCCTTTCCATGAAAACCACAAACAGGAGTGGAGACAAGGCACAACCTCGGCGGAGTCCAACACCCACACTGAACAGGCCTGATTTGATGCCGAGTATGCAGACACAGCTTTCGCTCCATATGTACAAGGACCGAATGGCCCGCAGTAGTGGCCCCGGTACCCCATACTCCCTAAGCACCTCCCACAGAATTTCCCGGGGAACACGGTCATAGGCCTTCTCCAAGTCCACAGAACACATGTAGACTGGATTAACAAATTCCCATGCGCCTTCAATGATCTGTGAGAGGGTAAAAAAAGCTGGTCCACTGTTCCAAGGCCAGGGCGGAATCCGCATTGTTCCTCTTCAATCTGAGGTTCAACTATCGGCCGGAGCCTCCTTTCCAGCACCCCGGCATAGACTTTCCCAGGGAGTCTGAGAAATATGATGCCCCGATAGTTAGCACACACTCTCCGGTCCCCTTTCTTAAAAATAGGGACCACCACCCCAGTTTGCCAATCCAAGGGCACTGTCCCCGAGGTCCATGCAACATTGCAGAGGTGTGTCAACCATGACAGCCCTGCAACATCCAGGGCCTTAAGAATTTTCGGGCGGATCTCATCCACGCCAGTGCTTTGCCACTCTGGAGCTTACCAACTACCTCAGTGACTTCCACCAGGAAAATGGACTCTGACAGCCCAAAACCTCTGGCCCTGACTCCTGTAAGTGAGGCATATTACTCAGGTTTAAGAGTTCTTCAAAGTGCTTCTTCCACCTCCCGAGAATGTCCTCATCAGAGGTCAGAGTTTTTCCACTCCTGCTAAACACAGCCTGAGCAAAACTCCTCCGACCCCTTCTGAGCTACCGGATGGTTCTCCAGAACCTCTTTGAAGCCGACCGATAGTTGTTTTCCATGGCCTCTCCAAACTCCTCCCATGCCTGGGATTTTGTTTCTGCAACCGCAGCCGCTGCTGCCTTTTTCACCTGCCGGTACCTGTCTGCTGAGTCAGGAGTCCCCAGAGCCAACCAGGCCCTAAAAACCTCCTTCTTCAGCTTGACGGCTTCCCTCACCACCGGTGTCCACCAGCGGGTTCTCGGGTTGCCGCCCTGGCTGGCACCAACAAGCTTTTGGCCACAGCTGTGCCTGGCTGCTTCCACAATGGAGGTTTTGAACAGGGTCCATTCAGACTCCATGTCCCCTACCTCCCCCGGGACATGGGAGAAGCTCTCCTGGAGGTGTGAGTTAAAATCATTCCGGACAAGGTCCTCTGACAATCGTTCCCAGCACACCCTCATTAAAGGTCTGGGCCTACCGGGTCTGTCCATCAGTTTTCCCCACCATCTGATCCAACTCACCACCAGATGGTAATCGGTTGACAGCTCAGCACCTCTCTTCACCCGAGTGTCCAAAACATGTGGCCTCAAGTCAGAAGAAACGACTATAAAGTCGATCACTGACCTTTGACCCAAGGAGCTCTGGTACCAAGTACACTTATGAGCATCCTTGTGTTCGAACATGGTGTTTGTTATGGACAAACCATGACTAGCACAGAAGTCCAATAACATTTCACCATTCGGGTTCAGATCGGGCAGGCCGTTCTTCCCAATCATCCCCCGCCAGATTTCCCAGTCATTGCCAACGCAAGCGTTGAAGTCCCCCAGCAGGACTATGGAGTCTGTAGGTGGGGCCCTGTCCAGAACCCCTCCCACCTTCTCCAAGAAGGCCGAATACTCCAAACTGCTGTTTGGTGCATAAGCACACACAACAGTCAAAGTTTTCCTCTCTGCGACCCTAAGTCGCATTGAAGCGACCCTCTCGTTCACCGGGGCAAACTCCAACTGTATGGCAGCCAGCCGGGGACTTGTGAGTACCCCCACACCCGCCCGGTGCCTCTCACCTCGTGCAGCTCCTGAGTAGGAGAAGGACCACACCTTATCGAGGAGTTTGGTTCCAGAGCCAACACTGTGAGTGGAGGTGAGCCCAACTATATCTAGTTGGTATTTCTCAGACGTTACGTGCCACCCCGCCCCCTCCCGCCACCAGGTATACATTGCACCGGACCCCCATACTGGACCTTGCAGGTGGTGGGCCCACATGGCCCCCCCCACAATGCCTTTTTGGGCTGAGCCCAGCCGGGCTACGTGGGCTGCCCGGCCACCAGGCGCTCGCCTAGCAACACTACCCCTAGGCCTGGCTCCAGGGGTAGGTCCCGGTGACCCTATTCCGGGCAGGGTAAATGTTCTCTTGTTTCCATTTTTCATGGAGGTTTTTGGATCGTGTTAGTCTGGATCTTCACTCCAGACCTGTTCGCCTTGGGAAGACCCTACCAGGAGCTTAATGCTCCCGACGACATAGCTGTGAGATCCCTAGATCACGCAAGCCCTTCCGCCACGCCAAGGCCCCGATCCAGGAAGAGATTCTCGAACCTCCTATTCATAAATTAGTTGTATTAATAGAGAGCAACTAACATGTGGGTTCAATAGAAATGATCTCTAATGCCTATCAACGTCAAGGATTTAAGTATTTGACTCAAGAGATTGCAGAAAGGGTAAACAGAGTTATTTAGTTCTGAAATTTAGTTTAAGAAATTACTAGATTTATTCAACATTGCATAAAGGTTATCATAAATCATAGTAATCTGGTGGGAGTGTAACTGTCTCAAAGACAGGTTTGAGAGTCTGGTTCATTTTTTGTTATAAATTTCTTTCATTCGAGTTTGGTCAGTTTTTGAAATCATTAAAATGTAATAAATACCATGTGATATTAAGAATGTAACTGTTTGGGTTGTTAAATGCAGAGTTTAATGGGTCATGTGATCTGAGTTTAATTGAGAGAGGGAATGTAGAATTGTTGGTAAGGTGCTATGGATGCAGAGGAAGGACGTGCAGCAGCGAAGCACAACTTCTGAAGTGACATTTTCTGCATAAGGTTCAAAGGATGCACACAGTAATTGTCACTTTAATTTAGCTTATATTGTGTTATAATGTCTGTTGATTTGCTTTATGTGAACAAATGTGATTGTTTTGTGCGTATTTATCGTGTTAATTATACTTCTGCTGTAAAAACGTGGTCGTGCTGGTGTGTTAACGAACACTAAAATGAGAAAATTTAAACTGTGTGAAAGATGTATGCTTGAATATTTTTATGTCTTTGTTTTTTGTAGTTTTCACGGTGTCTGAATAAATGGTAGAAGACATCAGTATGAGGCGTGGCTATCCCTTTCATTGAACCAGTGCAGCTATAATCTCTACCTGATTTTTCACTGTCCTTCGCTCCACTGCTCATTCCCTTTCCTCTTCTGGCTTTGTCTTCATCAATGACTATGGTGACTTGATCCAACATACCAGAGCCCTCGATGCTGTAGCCCTGAGAGGTGATGCCAGACTCAGAAGTCCATGGAGTGGAGCATTCACTGCCACCAGGGAGCTCCACTGCAGGAGTCTCCCATACAATTGAGCTCTCATCACCCTGGACTGTCACCATGGAGAAAGAGGGGTCCATCATGATACACTGGAGCTTGGGCTGTACATCCTGGTCGTGCACAATTTCTTTCAAACTGGAAAAAGACCACAAGAATACCGAGTTATTGATGGAAGAAGCGGTTGTCGTGAGATCCATTTGTTATTATAACTACACAAATAGAATGATAAAAGGTATAAATAGCATTGTTGATCACAGCAGAATACTACAAACTGCCTGCTAATGATTCACACTACAGTAGCTGACAAGTGTTCTGTCACTAAAACTAATGTCTTGGTGTCAAAGTTCAAGTTCATTGTTAATTTTCCATTATAGGATGCAATCTGGGGGTAAAGACGACACTGTATTTGCTTTCCTGTCCTTAAATTACATGGTTTAAAAGAAAGCAAATTGCCTATCAAGGATACCAGGACTGAACAGCATGGTGTGGATAACTATCGAAAATAGATTAATTTCATGCATTGTGTACTTGCAGGACTTAGAGTGAGTGATTTTAATGTACATGAGCAAAGCAATAAGTACTTCTCATTCTCTATATTAATCTGAATCTCAGAATTGTTTTTGTGCAGTGTAATGAAACTCTCTCAAGAACAGGCTACTTTCTTTTTTCCTGACCCTGACAAGTTGTTCTTCACTTACATGATTAAATGGATTTCAAACAAGAAAGATGATAATAGGAGTTAAGACTAACTGCAATAGATTTAAGACTGGCATTCTCCTAAAGACCCAATATTTGAAAATATGCAGTCCACAGTAGACTCCATAAATTGCAAGGACCTTCAACGTTTTGCCATTTATCCCATGGCTCTGTCCATTCATACAGCAGTCATTTATTTTTCCAGGGGTACCGCTGAAGGGAGACTCTTGCTATGTGAACTTGCAACCTTCAGGTTGAAAGTCTACATCCCACTGTCTTTACCAATTAACCATTCGTTGACACCTTTTTTCCAAGAAGCTTGTAATGCTAACCTTACAAAGGTTTATCCATTTATAAACTACCCAATTTAGTGTAAGCACCTTGATTAGTGGCGCTACAATAGGATTCAAACCAGGAACCTTCAAACTGCAAGGTGACAGCACCGTGCTGGTCAAAATTTTGTCTCATTTAGTCTGAGTTAGTGGTGCTCAGGATCTACCTGTTGTGAAGAGCCTCAACTTCGTCTTCATTGTCAGCAGCCTCTGGCTCGGTGGAATCCAGTGTTGTCAGCTCCGAATCAGGGTGGATTGCTTCACATTCTTCTGAACAAGTATCCATTATTGTTTTGTGGTGCTGTGTTTTCTTCTTTTTTTTTTTTTTTTTTTTTTTACAGCCAAGGTTTTGTGAGACCCTTTTCAAAGCACAGTGAAGCACCTTGTGATACTCCAAGTAAGGGGACTTTGCTTGACTCAGCGCACTCCTTAAATAGAACCCTGCCCTTAGTTTGTTCGTACGTGCAAGATCACCCCACTGCACAGGCTCCTGTTTTGATTTAAAATCTCTTAAAATATGGAAAGATTCAAAAGGACTGCAATATACCAAAGAACCTGGAAAATGAATGAAAAGAAAATAGCCAAGTACACAAATACTTTTTTTTTTTTTGGTTTTGGACTTCATTTTGTCCATCTCTTCATATGAGTATTAGAGTCAACTTGGCAGAGTTTAGGGAACAAAAGAATTTATGAATAATAAATTTAAAACACATTTTAATAACTGGAAATACATAATACAATATGTACATTAAAACATATGTATTTCATATACATGTACTTCACACTGAAAAACTGAACAAACAAAGGTTTCACAAAAACTTTATTAACTTGATAACAAACAAGGGTTATAGTCTTCCTTACTTCCTATCGTGTTCACATCCCAATGTACATCCCAATTTTTTCGGTTTCTGTAATGTTAAATAAATCCAAACCTTTACTCTCAAAACAAAGGTATTCAGATTATGTACAACCTACACCTACAGCATGGAATTTAGTCTCAGAGTAATATAAAACTAACAAAATAATGTTGATTCCAGAGAACAACTGGAATTTTTCTGAAAAGCAGACAGTTGGTGGACTTGACTGTGGATTATGAATGTTAGGCAATAAAAAGGAAATAAAGGAAAAATAACAATACTATGATATCAACATCGCTAATTACAATAACAGGAAAAAAAAAATAAAATTGCACTTAAATATTTAGAAGTTAGGGGTGCAGTGGCGCAGTGGGTTGGACCGCAGTCCTGCTCTTCGGTGGGTCTGGGGTTCGAGTCCCGCTTGGGGTGCCTTGCGACGGACTGGCGTCCCGTCCTGGGTGTGTCCCCTCCCCCTCCGGCCTTACGCCCTGTGTTACCGGGTAGGCTCCGGTTCCCCGTGACCCCGTATGGGACAAGCGGTTCTGAAAATGTGTGTGTGTGTGTGTGTGTGTGTGTGTGTGTGTGTATTTAGAAGTTTCATTTCCAAGACAAAATTTAAGATTACTTAACCTCAAAAAATCTCAATGAAACATGTATAACTGCACATACATCTCCCACTCAAACAAAAGCAACCCAGGATGTGCCAACATAACATCCACTCACTCACTCACTCTCTCTCTCTCTCTCTCTCACACACACACACACACACACACACTCGCAGAGACAGACATGTTCACAAGTCTTTTGAGCTTAGGCCTTTCTCAAACAATTCATTAATGTAATTCTTACAAAGGTCCATTTTTCCATTTGCAATAGCCATCATTCCACCTGACTCCAATTTCCCCTTTAAAGGGACGTTTTGGCCATTTAGCATCTTCAGCTTAAAGACACTGGGACCATAAAGCTGGCCGGCCTCACGGACACAAACAAAGTTCTCAGAATGACCCTCACTGCTCTTTACAAAAGCCCATATAACAACCAACGGAGTCTGTGCAGAGTGAATATTGTGAACTTCAAAGTTATCTTCAGAGTAAGATCAATGTTCTTACTCCCTAAGATTACTTCCTCGGGAGGTTAAAAATAGTATAAAGGTTTTAAAAAAAAAAAAACGAATAACGCTCAATTCAGTTCCATACATATCCACATTTAAGGGACAACTTGGAAAAACATATCCTGTTATACACCTCACTTTCTTCACCAAAAACACCCCTACAAAGTTCTCCCCAGTAAATTCAAGAAAAATGTGACCTCACACATATTCTGAACATACAGAAAATTATCTTTAAAAAAAAAAAAAAAAAAAAAACTTTAAAATCTTGAGGATAACACTGAATTCTTCATCCTGTGCTCAGGCTATGCCTTTGAGGTGCACACCACCCGTGAAAGGTACCATGTCCAACAAAGAGAGCCATATGTAGGCCTTCAGCTGAAAAAGTTAGTTTTTGCATTCTTTTTAATTGGAAAGTGGATATGATGACAACTAAATCCCAGTCAGTGCAATAACATGACCTTCAGAAAAAAGATAAAACATTTTGAAGCAGTGTTTTCCCCTTTAACCTCTCAAAAAAATCCCTGAATTATGAGATCAGTTCTGTCCATTTATTGCCAGCAAGTGTGTTCTTCACCACTGGGAAGGATGGATGTGACCACTATCTTTCCTGTATCGTTGCCCTTACTGGCAAGATAGCATTCAAGTCCTTCTTCAACTGCAGCAGCCGCAAAGACTAAAAAGACACAAAGCACAAATAAATCACATACAAAAGGACAAAATTACTTCACATTCTTGTGCTGATGACAAATTCATCAGCACAACCAAATTTGACTGCATTTTGCTTCCAGCTAACGTTGAGACACGGAAACGCGGGTAACATTTGCTGTGCGGCACACAAATTTTTGAAGATATACGTGACAGGACAAATCGGAAAGAAAACTGAGAAACATTTGAGAATTCATTACTCTGATGTTTGCAACACAGGGACCCAGAGTAACCACTGAGATTAAATTAGAAGCAGCATGTTAATAGCTGGAGCGCCGTTCGACAATTGATCCTAATGTAGAACAATTAACAGAAATTTTCCAGTGATGGAAAAAGATGCATAAGTTATACATGCAGTGCCAGACTAGTTGTTGCTGATGGTTAGTGTTTAGTGTTTTTAATTCATGCTCCTTTCATCGGTGACATGGTTATACCCTGCAAGTTTAGTCAACAGGTATTTCGCTTATGCAGTTAGTGTTACTATGACCCTGTTCAGAAGGAAAGAACACAACTTAAAATTACCTTTGGCCAGGATCTTTTGATGTCTTGAGAAAGAAAAAGGGTTGGCAAAAGTGTTATTTGCTTTGACATCAACAAATATGGGCATAAATGTTGAGCAGTTATGTACAATACAGTGCAATATTATACGTGGGTCTAGTTTAGAAAATGAACACGCAAAATAGTTGCAGTCACTTTAAAACGATTAAGTTACCAATGAGTGGTATCTATCTGAACAACAAGACTTATTACCCGTGATTCATTTGACTTCTGGACATAGAGAATTGGCTTAAATGTCAATTCATTTGACAATCTAACAGTGTGACATGAAAATGCAGTGCTGCAGAGGAATTTGAGAACAGTCAATTACTGTAATATTGGACTTGGACCAAGTCTACTGTTCTATTTGTGAACCTTTGAGCAAGTATCACAAGTGTACACATGAAGAGAGGGAACGCTAGATTGAATTACTGAGAACTTACTGACTCCTCCATCATCCTCAGGGTCATCTCCAATGCCTCCCTTGCGGATTCCATCCTTTTTTTGATAGCGCCAATCTGGCGATGAATCAGTTCCAGCTTGAATTTCTTGTTTTCCCCTATGCATTGAGACATCTCTTTGTAAAGATCTGTTACTTTCTTTGCCACCTCTCCATTAATTTTTTCCAGAGACGGGGCATTTTTTTTACAGTATTCCTGCAAAGTACAGAAAAGAAGCTCAGATGATTGGAAATGATCACATTCATAATTACATAAAATTTACTGGTTATTTTATTTGCTCACCTCCACTGAATGGTATGCCGATTCTAGGGCAGATGCAAATTCTGCAATGTTTTCAGATTTTCCTTGTAACGCAGATATCAGTTCATACAATTTATCCTAAAAACAAAGGCCACACTAGTTACGTTTGATCTTTGACATGTTTAACTTGTTAAATAAGCAAAATGAAGCTCTATACAAAGAGGATAAAGTCGATTTAATTAATTATAGTGAATGTGCAACTGCTACAGATACAGTGAATGACTTGAAAATCATAGTCTGGTTGACACCAAAAAAACTTCACATGAAACAATATTTTATAAATATTCTTTTTAGATTAATATTATTTAAATGTGAATGTATTCATATAACTATTAAGCTACTTAATTATTGTCAATGGGCTGCAGGCAAAAAAGTGGTAAGGGTTGTACCCTGAAAATCCCTGGTTTGGATCCAAGTCCTGCTTTAGTACTCTTAAGCAAGGTATTGTAATTAAGCTTAATTATTCCAGTAAAAATACCCAGCTGTATAAATTGGTAAATCATTAATTAATCATTGGTAAAGCTAGTTATCTTATAATGAAAGTCAGCCTGGGTCAAGGTATCAGCTGAGTAAAATACAATAAAAATATCAACAAACATCAAGCAATAAATTAACTTCATTGTTTCCAAAGTCATGAGTTTAGATAGAAAACATCTACTCATGATCACTGTTAATTTGATTAACTTTACTAATCTGAAGAGAAATGGGATCCCTAAGGGCTTCGGGTGTTTCAGAAACCTCAGCGATCTGATTGATGGCGGACTAGTAATTCTATTTTAAGGAACCATTGCTCCAACAGAAGAACTGGATCATATGTCGCTGAAGATGTTAGCACCACTCAAAGGAGAGTGCAACAGTTATAGTTACCAAAGAATGTTTGTAAACACAAGAGAGGGCCTCCAGCAGACACCATATGTCAGTATTACCGTAAGCAAGTAAGACAGATGTTTTCATACTCAGTGTACGGGAACCATTATTTCTACCATCACTTTTTCAGAACTTCAATATATGCATTCCGTCACTGTCTGTAACTCTGAAATATTATAATTGTACAGCTGACCCTCCCACATAGCAGAGGTTAGGGACTCAACCCTCTGCAATGTGGAAAAAGCGCATAAAATTTTCAGCCCCCTAGGCGAGCAAAGCGAGAATAGCCAGCACCTCCAGCTGGAGAAGAAAATTTTTGAGATTTGACTAGTTTTAGGACGTTCTTGGAATCACTTTCTGAAACACTAGGAGCGTTATGTTTTGGAGCCATGATTACGTAAGGTATAACACACAAAGTTTGCAAGATAAACGTGGCCACAAGATGATCACTGCTAGGGAGATGTTGTACACGCGTCACTGAGTCCATGGTCCATGATTTTGGTGTTCCGAAGTGCGGATAGCCGCAGTTTTTTTCGCAAAGTCTAACTTTTTACAAAATTTAACTTAAAAAAAGCTGTATATTTATGTTATTAAACAATAAAATGCATTAATATTATAAATATATTTTATGCATTTATGACTTACTAAACTTGAAGCTTTTTTTACTCTTCATCTGCTACGCATGTCGTCTGCAGTGCTACGCCGTTTCCAGCACAAGGCCACAAAGCTCCCAAAATCCCCACTTAATTGTTTGCTGCCAATCCGCGAAACATCGAAGCTGTGATGTGGGAGGGTCAACTGTATTATTTTGTATCCTTGACATTTTTGTTTTTGGAGCAGAAGCAAATAAGAAGGGATCTGATTGTCATGTTTCTGTGTATGACAGACCTGTGCACAAGAATATCTCTGATGAAGCCTTTCCTCTTCTGTGAGCTGTGAGGGAAGATCTGATCCTTGTAAAGGTTTCATCTGAAGATAGTAACTCATTTCCGCCTCTATCTGTGTACGATGCTTCATGGAGAGCTACGCTAGCATCATTAGAAGGACCAGACCCTGACTTATTATAATCTTTGTATCTGCAGTTTTAATTTTGTTAGTGGCAGATTTTGAAACCTTACCTAGGGGGAATTTTTCTTATTATCTTAGACTACAGTTGTAACCTTTCTTCAGCTTCTTCCTTCTGTTATTCACCACTGGTTTTGAAATGCCTCGCCCTACTTTTTTATGGCTCTTTTTGTGAATAATTTATGCTTCCTTCTGCAGGACTATGTGCTGAGAATCCAGATCTGCCAAAATCGGAAATTTTTTTCCTTGGATACAATAATTTAGTTTGCGTTAAGTTTCACATCATACACATACTCATACTCACCTTGTCTGCCTTCGTTACTTCCTCCTCCACCTCTTCCTGCACTGGAGTCAGGGCACTCAAAAGTTGCAATGGATTTTGTGATTGAACTCCTAGTCCATTGTGTCTGTAAATATCTGGGGATGGTTCGCATGCAATCACAGGGATCTCATCTATTAAAGTAAATTTCTCTAAATATCCATTGGCATCTTCTACATCAGAAAACCATCCTTCAAAAGACTGAGGTGTTGAGGCAATGCTCTCCACCTCGTCTAAGGTCTCATCCTCCGTTTTCCTGCTTCCCAATGCCTCTGCATAAAGGTCTGAGTAGAGAAATGACATTGCTGCTGGCTCCTCCAGAAGGATAAGGTCAACGATTTTTGGAGGTCCTGGAGAGAGGAAAATCGGAGACAGAGTAGCCTCCTCGCTACCAAACAAAGCCGAACCACTTGCCTTCAGAGGGGATTTTGGCTGTTCTGCTTCCTCCTCCACTACCTTTTCGCGTTCATCAATATAACTGCAGCCATAAAATATTTCATCTATACGCTCACTTGGAATTTCAATATCATCAATGACATCAAAATTCTCTTGACCTTCAGAGGGACTACGGATACTTTCTTCCTGTTCTTGAATTTGTGATGTTTCACTGGGTTTTAAAGACATGTGCTCCTCTATGCCAGAAGGGTAGTCCTCAGGACTACACTCATACATCAAAGTGAACTTCTCAAAATAATCCACACCACTGGTTCCATCTGTCTTCATTGGTCTGCTACTAGAACTTTGAAAAGAAAATGAAGTATCTGGCTTCAGGGGTTGTGGAAGCAGCTCTGGGACTCCATTCTGTTTTGAGATCTGCTCATCTCTCAGTAACTGTGATTCACCTAATATGTTTATTTCAAAACTGGATTGTATTGTCTCATGTTCTTCTAGTATCTGCTTCGACTTGATCTTTGGACATTCCTCTAAGTAAAACAGGTTATCATCCATCTGGTTGCTCTCCTCTTCATCCACTGTCAGGAGTTGTGATGGAACCACAATATTAAGAATCTCAAAGCCCTCTGACACAATGCTAAATAACTGTTGTTCTTTTTCCTCATAGGGGTCTACTGACTCATCACCTGTATTTTCTCCTCTGATATTAGGCACAGAAACCTCTGTCATTGCTGGCCTTTCAGCTCCACCTGGGCCACTTGCTGCCATTGTTGGTACGGAGGTATTGCTACCTGATTTTTCACTGCCCTTAGCTCCACTGCTCATTCCCTTCCCTCTTCTGGCTTTGTCTTCATCAATGACTATGGTGATTTGACCCAACATACCAGAGCCCTCGATGCTGTAGCCCTCAGAGGTGATGCCAGACTCAGAAGTCCATGGAGTGGAGCATTCACTGCCACCAGGGAGCTCCACTGCAGGAGTCTCCCATACAATTGAGCTCTCATCACCCTGGACTGTCACCATGGAGAAAGAGGGGTCCATCATGATACACTGGAGCTTGGGCTGTACATCCTGGTCGTGCACAATTTCTTTCAAACTGGAAAAAGACCACAAGAATACCGAGTTATTGATGGAAGAAGCGGTTGTCGTGAGATCCATTTGTTATTATAACTACACAAATAGAATGATAAAAGGTATAAATAGCATTGTTGATCACAGCAGAATACTACAAACTGCCTGCTAATGATTCACACTACAGTAGCTGACAAGTGTTCTGTCACTAAAACTAATGTCTTGGTGTCAAAGTTCAAGTTCATTGTTAATTTTCCATTATAGGATGCAATCTGGGGGTAAAGACGACACTGTATTTGCTTTCCTGTCCTTAAATTACATGGTTTAAAAGAAAGCAAATTGCCTATCAAGGATACCAGGACTGAACAGCATGGTGTGGATAACTATCGAAAATAGATTAATTTCATGCATTGTGTACTTGCAGGACTTAGAGTGAGTGATTTTAATGTACATGAGCAAAGCAATAAGTACTTCTCATTCTCTATATTAATCTGAATCTCAGAATTGTTTTTGTGCAGTGTAATGAAATTCTCTCAAGAACAGGCTACTTTCTTTTTTCCTGACCCTGACAAGTTGTTCTTCACTTACATGATTAAATGGATTTCAAACAAGAAAGATGGTAATAGGAGTTAAGACTAACTGCAATAGATTTAAGACTGGCATTCTCCTAAAGACCCAATATTTGAAAATATGCAGTCCACAGTAGACTCCATAAATTGCAAGGACCTTCAATGTTTTGCCATTTATCCCATGGCTCTGTCCATTCATACAGCAGTCATTTATTTTTCCAAGGGTACCGCTGAAGGGAGACTCTTGCTATGTGAACTTGCAGTCTACATCCCACTGTCTTTACCAATTAACCATTCGTTGACACCTTTTTTCCAAGAAGCTTGTAATGCTAACCTTACAAAGGTTTATCCATTTATAAACTACCCAATTTAGTGTAAGCACCTTGATTAGTGGCGCTACAATAGGATTCAAACCAGGAACCTTCAAACTGCAAGGTGACAGCACCGTGCTGGTCAAAATTTTGTCTCATTTAGTCTGAGTTAGTGGTGCTCAGGATCTACCTGTTGTGAAGAGCCTCAACTTCGTCTTCATTGTCAGCAGCCTCTGGCTCGGTGGAATCCAGTGTTGTCAGCTCCGAATCAGGGTGGATTGCTTCACATTCTTCTGAACAAGTATCCATTACTGTTTTGTGGTGCTGTGTTTTCTTCTTTTTTTTTTAATTTTTACAGCCAAGGTTTTGTGAGACCCTTTTCAAAGCACAGTGAAGCACCTTGTGATACTCCAAGTAAGGGGACTTTGCTTGACTCAGCGCACTCCTTAAATAGAACCCTGCCCTTAGTTTGTTCGTACGTGCAAGATCACCCCACTGCACAGGCTCCTGTTTTGATTTAAAATCTCTTAAAATATGGAAAGATTCAAAAGGACTGCAATATACCAAAGAACCTGGAAAATGAATGAAAAGAAAATAGCCAAGTACACAAATACTTTTTTTTTTTTTTTGGTTTTGGACTTCATTTTGTCCTTCTCTTCATATGAGTATTAGAGTCAACTTGGCAGAGTTTAGGGAACAAAAGAATTTATGAATAATAAATTTAAAACACATTTTAATAACTGGAAATACATAATACAATATGTACATTAAAACATATGTATTTCATATACATGTACTTCACACTGAAAAACTGAACAAACAAAGGTTTCACAAAAACTTTATTAACTTGATAACAAACAAGGGTTATAGTCTTCCTTACTTCCTATCGTGTTCACATCCCAATGTACATCCCAATTTTTTCGGTTTCTGTAATGTTAAATAAATCCTTTACTCTCAAAACAAAGGTATTCAGATTATGTACAACCTACACCTACAGCATGGAATTTAGTCTCAGAGTAATATAAAACTAACAAAAATAATGTTGATTCCAGAGAACAACTGGAATATTTCTGAAAAGCAGACAGTTGGTGGACTTGACTGTGGACTATGAATGTTAGGCAATAAAAAGGAAATAAAGGAAAAATAACAATACTATGATATCAACATCGCTAATTACAATAACAGGAAAAAAAAATAAAATTGCACTTAAATATTTAGAAGTTTCATTTCCAAGACAAAATTTAAGATTACTTAACCTCAAAAAATCTCAATGAAACATGTATAACTGCACATACATCTCCCATTCAAACAAAAGCAACCCAGGATGTGCCAACATAACATCCACTCACTCACTCACTCACTCTCTCTCTCTCACACACACACACACACACACACACACACACACACACACACACACACACACACTCGCAGAGACAGACATGTTCACAAGTCTTTTGAGCTTAGGCCTTTCTCAAACAATTCATTAATGTAATTCTTACAAAGGTCCATTTTTCCATTTGCAATAGCCATCATTCCACCTGACTCCAATTTCCCCTTTAAAGGGACGTTTTGGCCATTTAGCATCTTCAGCTTAAAGACACTGGGACCATAAAGCTGGCCGGCCTCACGGACACAAACAGAGTTCTCAGAATGACCCTCACTGCTCTTTACAAAAGCCCATATAACAACCAACGGAGTCTGTGCAGAGTGAATATTGTGAACTTCAAAGTTATCTTCAGAGTAAGATCAATGTTCTTACTCCCTAAGATTACTTCCTCGGGAGGTTAAAAATAGTATAAAGGTTTTAAAAAAAAAAACGAATAACACTCAATTCAGTTCCATACATATCCACATTTAAGGGACAACTTGGAAAAACATATCCTGTTATACACCTCACTTTCTTCACCAAAAACACCCCTACAAAGTACTCCCCAGTAAATTCAAGAAAAATGTGACCTCACACATATTCTGAACATACAGAAAATTATCTTTAAAAAAAAAAAAAAAAAAAAACTTTAAAATCTTGAGGATAACACTGAATTCTTCATCCTGTGCTCAGGCTATGCCTTTGAGGTGCACACCACCCGTGAAAGGTACCATGTCCAACAAAGAGAGCCATATGTAGGCCTTCAGCTGAAAAAGTTAGTTTTTGCATTCTTTTTAATTGGAAAGTGGATATGATGACAACTAAATCCCAGTCAGTGCAATAACATGACCTTCAGAAAAAAGATAAAACATTTTGAAGCAGTGTTTTCCCCTTTAACCTCTCAAAAAAATCCCTGAATTATGAGATCAGTTCTGTCCATTTATTGCCAGCAAGTGTGTTCTTCACCACTGGGAAGGATGGATGTGACCACTATCTTTCCTGTATCGTTGCCCTTACTGGCAAGATAGCATTCAAGTCCTTCTTCAACTGCAGCAGCCGCAAAGACTAAAAAGACACAAAGCACAAATAAATCACATACAAAAGGACAAAATTACTTCACATTCTTGTGCTGATGACAAATTCATCAGCACAATCAATTTAGACAGTGAAGTTATCACACAGTTTCCTTAAGACAAAAACTCTCTAAATTACCAAACAAAAAAAACACAGAACCCCCTTCATAGAAGAAATAAGGTAGATCTGGCTTTAGCATCATCAGGTATTTAACACAAAGGGTTTAAACATCAACCTTTCAGAATTATACCATTCAGGAAATAAATTTTACCTGTCCTTTATAAACCCTTATCCTTTAACATTCATGTAAAATCAACATTTGAGATTTGTTTCCAGCAGCTTATGCAAAATTGCAGTAACTTTTTTTATTCTAGATATAGAAAAATTAGTATTGCAGTTGTCTATAGCAGTCAAGATTATTGTAGTTATAAGGCATCTCCTCAAGGAATCAAAGTCCTCTTTGGTAATAATAATAATAATAATAATAATGTGCACACATTAAGAAACATAAAATTATTCCACAGAATGTACAAGCAGGGAAAAATACCTCTGTGAACTCTGCTTTTATGGCATCAAACTTCACCTTCTCGTGAACCGCTCTTGCTGTGTTGGATCTGTCAAAGGGTTCTGAAACAGATCACATGTAATCATTAAAATCAAGGTTTACCAATTTATAACATTTATCAGTTTACCTATAATCATACCTGAACTTCCCTTTAACAAGTACTGAAAACATTGCCTATTTGCGAATTCTACTGATTTTGCAAAGTTATAGTACCTTCCACACAAATGAACTTGTTTTTCCATTCTCGGCAGTTGGGCTTTGGAAGAGCATCTGCTTCACGAACTGAAATCATTAGTTTGTCCCAACTATAGGGGAAAGAAAAAAACAGGAAAATGACCTCCAATGAAAATATGTCACAACACAGCAAATGTCCTTAAACATCAGCCACTTTCTTCTTTTGAAATAAAATATATACAGTAGTACCATTCTTTAATATAGTATTACTCAAACTTGCCACTTTAAAGACTAGCACAGCATATGTTTTGCACAACCCTTAATCTGTATTCCAGAAGAACACACAAATACCACGGAACTTCGACAAAAAGCAAGCCCTGAGGGGAAAACAAAAAACCAAAACCAAACTGGACATCACTGGATTCAGAGTTCATTTACAGTCAGGGCCTCTGCATATAAACAAGTTGTTCATCAAAAGTCCAGTGGCTCTGCCAGAGGCCCAATGTCAGTGTGTCACCTGCTTCTATCCATTACCCCAGCAATGTGAAACAGGAGCAGGGCAGGGCAAGTGAAACCCTGGGGGTCGCACAAGCCCTCTAATTTTTAAGGTACACGTGCATATCAACCCAGGACTCACTGATTATCTTGGAGCTCAAGTTTGGGATAAATAGGGATTAATGTAATAGACTGGGAAACACTTTAACAGCATTGCAGAGCAACTCTAAATATCATCTTAAACTTAGTTCAGTGAAGTACAAATACATGAGCGGATGCAAAACATTTAAGTCGAGATATACTAACCTACAGATGGTTAATGAACAATGATTAACTTTACTATACATATTACTTTTAAAAGCTGCTTCACGGAGTACTTCACAGTAAAAGCAAGGATATCTAGAGAACATAATAAAAGAATAAATGTACAAATTGCTGAATTTTTTTTTTTTTTAGAAGGCTGCAATGCAGGACAACAAAATATCCTATCGAAAGGGTTACCTGGCAGATGCAGATCAGCAAGTCTAAGTTAATTATTTGTGGCTCTATACCTTGCTAGATCCCTAAGATGAGATCAGTCCAGGGTGAGAAGAAGCAGCAGATACTGCAACCACTAACTGATTAACCACAGAAAAATGAGGAAGTTTAAAGGCTGAATGCAACCTGCTATAGTGTCATCTTGGCAACCCAAATGTTGGCAAATTATACCCTTCATGCCTTAGAACACTAAATTACAACCTACAGTAGTAGTGCGCAACTGCGGATGGCTCCATGTGACAGGAATGTGGATCAGCTACCTACAAGGAACGGTTGGAATGTTGACGACAAAATTACAGTAACACAATTGCCTGAGATATGGGTTTTTTCCGTTTCAGATTTATCTTTAAAAGAGCAGAACACATATAATACAAACAGTATTTCACATTAAACCTAATACTAGAGTATAATTTAGAAGAAGCTAGTAAACAGTTTCACATTACAGAAGTCACATAAGGAATTTTAATTTTCTCCATAAGGCTGGAGCCATGTTAGACACTGAAAACTGGACATATTCTGTTAGGGAATGTAGGTATGTCTGCTCATGTTAACTGCAGAAAGAATCTTCTTTGAAGATTATAGCCTAGTGACAAGTTGCATTACATTTGCAAAAGACTCAGAAATATGGCTTTCATTCAGCACTTGCAAAAAGCATTTAAGCATGTGTTACTTTTTCTTTTTAAAAATAAAATAAAATTCAGAGAACAAATAGATCACCAAACTGAGCAGCTAAAGGTATAGTTTGGCTTAAGAAGGTCTGGTAAACTATTGCGATCCCTGAAAATATCTTGTTCATTTGCAGGCAGACATTAATTAAAACTAGTTTAGTATATCTACAGTTACGTACATACTTAATTTTAAGTGGGGGAAAAACAAAGCGCAGACCTCAACCCTCTTTAAGCTTATTCCTTATGCACAAAAACAACACTTCATACATTAATAACTATACAACATGTTGCACGTAGTGAGTAAACCATCACAGAAAAAAGTCGAACTCAGCTGTCAAGATTAACTTCTGTCGTCAGGTTTAAATTGTGAGCATGTTTTACTATGACATGTACTCAGAGACCACTTAATTAGGTACAAGTTCTCATTCACACAAATGGCCTGCCCCTCCAAACAAAAAATTATCTGGCTGCAACTCAGTGTAATAAAAGCATGCAGACAAGTTTGAGAGGTTTGGTTACTGTTGTACTAAACATTGCAATATACAAGGTGACATCTAAGCGATTTTGAACCTTGCATGACTGTTGGTGCCAGAAACAGCCACACTCGTGTGATTTTCAGAAACTACAGTGTCCAGAGTTTACAAAAATGTGCAATAAACAAAAAACATTCTCTCACGGAATACTTCTGTGGGCAAAAACATCACGTTAAGGAGAGAGGTCAGAGAAAAATCGCCAGACTTGGCGCAGGTAAGAAGAACACAAAGTGCAAAAACAGCTCAGTACAACTTGGGCTCTGTAGAAAGGAATCTCTGAATGCGAAATTCTTTGGACCTTGAAACAAACAGGCTGCAGCAGCAGATGACTATGCCAGATTCCACTTGTGCCAGCAAAGTGGTCACCTCATCACCAAAACAGGACAACTGAAGAGTATAAGACATTGCCTGGACTGATTCAATTCAATTCAATTCAATTCATTTTTATAGAGCGCTCTTCTCACGTATTGTGACATGCTGACAGTAGGTTCAGAATTTGGTGTCAACAGCATGAACCCATAGGTCCACTAAGGTTTATATGTCAAAGGTGGTGGTGGTGTAATGCTGTGGGGAAATATTTTTTGGCACACATTAGACTGCTTAATACTAATCAGTTGAATGCCACAGTGTACCATGTTCCTTCATGGCCACAGTTTAACCTTTTCAAATGGATATTTCCAGCAGCATAGTGTACCACATCACAAGGAATCCATCATCTGAAGACTGTTCCAGGAACATGACAGTAAGTGAATTTTACTCCAATGGCCTGTACAGCCCAAGATCTTATTTCAATCATGTACCACTGGGACGAGGTAGAACAGAATGTGCGTAGCATCAGTGTGTGCTTGAAAAATTTACAAGAACCGTGTCATGGTACTTAGTCAGGATGGACCTAAAGCAAGATGAAATGTTTCCAGCACCTTGTTGAATCCATGCCTCAAAGAATTCATGCTACACAGAACTAGGTAGATGACCCTAATAATATGGCCACTTGGTGCAACTGTTCAAGTCCATTAATTAGTTTCACTGAATATTTCTCCATGATAAATAAATTTGGTTCCCAAGGCAATTTCCACTGGTCTTGTCTCAACTTATCATGACAACAACAAAGTTTAAATAATGAATTGTACTGCCAGGACACGTATATTTTTTTCCCCAGTTAAAACCAGTTGAAAGCTGGTAATCCCTTACTTCATAGTATCTTAGTTTTTCTAATATATCCTAGAATTTTTTTTTTACCATGTATCTTGCATAATATAAAACATATCTGGACACATACCTAAGCTGCAGCAACTACATCACTACAGAAAAATGCACAATTAAATGAGCATGTCTTAAAATAAAAGGCAATGAACACTCAGGAGGTAGTACATTCATGAATGTGACCGATGATTCTTTATATGGTTCTCACCATGTTGTTAATTCGTTCATATGATTTTTGCACCTATTGTAAAATACCACAGAGTAGGATTTATAAAGAGATAAACACACATCAAAGTAGATCAGACAGGAACAAGCTGTACTAACTATGGGCATTCAGTGCACTTACTTGAACTCCTTGGCATAGTATTTCAGAAACCCAAGGAACAGGTCTCCCAAGGTCGACTGGTTCTTGGAGATGAAAGGAGGAATACCTTTCGGTCCCTCTGGCACAAGATGGATATCCATGGAAACACTGAAACATTCCTGGTCAGAATAGTTCCATCAGTCAGCTATAGCAGTCAAATATGATCTGCATGACTGCTTAAACACAGTGGCATTACTTCACCTTCTTGTAAGATTCACATATTTGTTTTTCCTTTGTCAGCTCACAGCATATGCCAAATATGTGCATCTAACAGGAGATATTAACAGGATTTAATCATAGCTGCTGGCTTGAATAGTAATAGTACAATTTATTTCTGAAATTCTTAAAAATTCATTATATAGGTATATAGCCACAATTTCCATTTTACATTTATTTATTTAGCTGGCGCTTTTGTCCAAAGCAACTTACAATGAACTCTATGTAGTGTTATCAGTCAACACACCTTATTTACCAAGGTGACTTACACTGCTAGATACACTACTTGCAATGGGTCACTCATCCATACATCAGTGGAACACACTCTCTCTGTGTCACTCACACACTATGGGTGAACCTGAACAGCATGTCTTTGGACTTTGAGAAGAAATCAGAGCACCCAGAGGAAACCCACACAGACACGGGGAGAGCATGCAAACTCCACAAAGTGGGCATCAAACCCACGTCCTCTCGCACCACGCAGGCCCTGTGAGACAGCAGGGCTACATGCTGTGCCACTGTGCCGCCCAAATTTTTGTCTTAAATTTGTTCTAAATTAAATACAAATATATACACAAGGAGGACATATTAGGTTTAGGCCTAAAAGCCTACCCATATTTTAGGTGAAGCACCACACAAGATTTAGTAGACCTAGTTAACTTAACTAGAAACAACAAAAACCACACAGCAAACCACCAGTTTTATCGCAAGGCAAAGCTTTCAACTGTCAGTAATGAAGGTCAAACACAGCATCTCCTTAAACACAGCAATTTAAAAAATCTAAACAATCCAAATAATGCCATGGTATTCTGCATTCATATTTATACATCAGTATGCAATACTGTCTCTAAGAAATTTAAAAAAAAAAAAAAAAATTAACACAATTTTCTTGTTCCTTGTGCTCGTACAACACATTTTGTCAGTAATTACATCTCAAAACTGTTTACCACATGAACAGTTAAGTCTGCAAATCAAGCAATATGAACAAAAGTTCAAAATGTGTCACTACCTTGTAGCTTGAATTAATCCATCATTCAAAATTTAAAGAAATAATTTTAAAAAACAGCCCAAAAAGGGTTGAGTCTTTGAAGCCAGGTAAAAGCTTAGCTGGATCTTCAGCAAAAAATACTTTCCTGATATAATAAGTTACAGGGAACTACAAAATACATATTGAACCAATTATTTGAATTCTACATGAAACCAAACAAAAGCATCCCATCGTAAATATGCTATAGGATAAAGAGTTTACATTAGTACACAGACGCAAATATTATAATGAAGGACTTACTGGATAATCCTTTTGAAGGCAGGGAATGACAGGTTCTGGCAGGGCTAAAATAAAATAAAATCAAGTCTATTTCCACACTGGACAAAGAAGGCTTTTTGCACTTTCCCACATTCTGCAAGTTCCACTATGCTCTTTGATGTAATATGTAAAACACAAGCTGTCGGTGTTTTGAATGAGATTCTCTACTCACTTTGAAGGTAATGCAGGACCATCAACACCAGCGAGTAGCTGCTTAGAGTTCCCCGACTTGCATCGTTGATTCCCCGATACCTGGCCCACTTCTTTATCACGAGGATAATGGGTCGAACACGGCTCTCAACTTGTAACAGAGAAACAAGCGCAACCAATCATTCAGAGAAAAAGAGAGCAACATAAACGTAATGCAAAGACAGTAAAAGGAACCCATTGCACACTAATACCCTTCAGCAAGCTTCATGGGGTTTATAAGCAAAAAGAACACTTTTTTTGTCCTATTAAATTACTATGACAGGTCACAACTATTTTAGAATTTAAGACCATTTTTACAATAAAAGCAATGCGCTAGATGAATACAGAAGATTGTGTCGGCACAGGCAAACACATCATCCCTGACCCTGGGTTTATAAAGAATTCAGTGAAAACTGCAAGCTATTTCTGTATACAGGGGAGAGAAAAAAAAAAAAAAATCAAGTTGCACTTACTGTATGCATAGGTTCTCAAAAGGAATGTGTTCCGTATTCCAACAATGTTGTTTACATTCAAGTCAAACTCCACACCACTGATGGGAAAAGGATGGTGGGGGGAGGAGAGGGGGAAAAAAAAAAAAAAATTAATTAATATCTGTATTGCAGCAACACAATTAGGGGTTTAACAACCTGGAACCAACTCTATGTCCTTCATAACTTCAGCATCATAAAAAGGGCACCAGTTTGTCATTCGGGGCTATAAAAAGCCTGGCTGTAGCGGTTATATTATTGTTTATGCGTCATGCTCCCCCCTCTCCCAGCACAGGACTAAGTGTCAGCACTAAAATAGAAACACTGGCCTACGATGCATCAAAAAGACACAGAAAACACAACCCCTGATCGCTGGCCCAAAAATAATTAAATTACAGCGCCTGTTTAATCTTTAATTACTCTCTCTTTATTCATGGGCAACCATTAAAACAGCTTCAGATGTCATCTTGCTGCAATGCTTCTGAAGGAACATTCCAGAATAGCACGGCTAAGGAGACACCTGCAGCAAATGCTGCAGAAACACTGTTCCACCTTCAAGGCTCGACCATAGAGCAATTCAATCCCGGCTCAATTAAGCTTTTCCTTTATTTTATTTATTTTTTTACATATTTCAGTTTCTTGAAGTAGAAATGTAAATAGGCACAGGAGATCAGGCATTCAGCATGACTGATCTGAAGCACACACAACACGCCAGACACATAGCCAATAACAGGAGTGCCTAAAATAAAACCTTTTCTATGATTTCTTAAGTGTTAATTGAAACTGACTACTGTCAATAGTTCATAGGTAAACAAATGAATGTAACAGTAATTTAAGAAAATATATCTACCCTACATATACGTTAACAATTCTTGAGAGGGCTTTACAGGTGGACTGAAAGTTTTATTTGTTGCCAGTACAAAACTACATACAAGGCAAAATCTTAAAGATGAAACACATATCAGTTATATGTGTCTCAGAATCACACCCTACACAAAGTCTGGAGCGCCCCAAAAGCACATACGTCACTTCAACAGGAAAAGTAGAAGTCTTAATTTATCCACTTGGTTATTTCACTCCAATGTCATTAACACCTGAAAACTTTTCTAAATATAAATTTGCTTGCAAAACAATATCACTACAGATCCAATGTAGTATATCATGATAATTCGTTAAAAATGGGCATTTAAACTATTTTCAAAGGAAAAAAAAAAAAAAAAAAAATCAATTATGGATTAAGCAAATAAAATCACTATTAAAATATGTAAAGCAATACCATAAACATACCTGTTGCAGTTTGTTTTTTGTTTACTTGTGTTTATAATGCTGACAGAATAAAGTTCACATAAGTTCTCTAACCTCATGTTATGTGCTGGTTGCAAAGCAAGAAACGCTAGAGAAAATTCAGCTAAAACACTCAACAAATTATTTCAGACAGCAGCGAAGACCAGAGATCAGTGGGATGAAAACATGTTGGTGATCTCAGCACAGCTGCCTGCACAGTCAACTAACAGGTATTGCTTTCTTAAATTCGCAATATCAATGAGTTCTCCAAAACTTATATTTAAAATATCTATTTACAGGAATTTCTGAGAAAATTACCTTGTAGTTTATTTTTTGTCATTGCTAGAATACAGAACTTAATTTTACTGACAACAGTCTAAACAAGTGAGGGGTGCAGCGGGTTTGGCCAGGGCCTGCTCTGTGGTGGGTCTGGGGTTTGAGTCCTCCTTGGGGTGCCTTATGGCGGACTGGCATCTCATCCTGGGTGTGTCCCTTCCCCCTTTGGCCTTGCGCCCTATGTTGTTGGGTTAGGCTCCGGTTCGCCACGACCCTGCTTGGGACAAGCAGTTCTACCCATTGTGTATATATATATGGGTGTGTGTGTGTGTGTGTGTGTGTGTGTGTGTGTGTGTGTGTGTGTGTGTGTGTGTGGTCTAAACAAGTTCAAGGAGAAGCACCTACCTCACTTTATCCCTGAATTTCAGTATGGGCACTTTTGCACGGATAAGCTGCGGTCTTTCAATATACGCTAAGAACAAAACAGAGAACGTATTTAATTTTTGCTCCCGAAAGGCTTGTAGAGTATTACCATCAAGTTTAATTGTTTAAAAGCAATACTTAGTTTTACAGTTACTTTAATTAAGGATTTATTTTGTCTTCTTATATTTCTATTGACAAGGTGCATATACAGTATTTATAGCAGCAGTGTCAAAAAGGAAGCAAATATTTGAAAGACAAATGAATATTCAGACATCGCCAGACATGTTTACACTGAGTCACTGTATCTGAAAGACAAGTGTGTCTACACGACAGAACCACACCTGTCCAGGATCCAGCAAAAGCGAAAAACAAGATGAGAACCACATTTTGCTTCATTCAGAGAGTCAGAGCACAGTACTTACACAGCCTGTAAAGCAACTTGCGTATAAGACTGAGTATGTATACAGCATCTGTTCTCTGGTCCACCTAAAAAGAACATTATAAAAAAAGCCAACATTCAACATTCATATCTATATAAACATCCCAAATATGCCTGGCTGCTGGATGTGTGTTGGTAAAGGACAAAATACAGATCAACTCCCAGAAACAGCACGACAAATGTACCCTTGAAATATCCATCAGTATAAACTGGTTAACATAATAAAAATAATAAAACTTACAGATCCATCTTTGATAACTAGGCACAGGTCTGCATCGCTGCTTCGGCTCCCGAAGCCATTAAGGGTGGAACCAGCCAAGTAAACTGTGGAATCTGAAAGATAATTATAAAGAGGCAACAGAGAAACCACAGGTTGGCCACATTCATAAAGAGAGGGAAAATACACTAAAACATAAGTAAATAGAAACATACGTGGGAAAAGGGCCCGGATCTCTTTCTGAAGTTGTGCTCGACAGCGCTCCTTCTTCTCCAGGTCATCATTCTGCTGCTGGCATGCTTGGAACAGGGCCAGGATCTGTTGGCTGAGCTGAAAGGCACAATAGTGCAAAATGTTACACAGGTTTTACATCTACATCCACCAAAAGCTCTTACGTGCAATCATCTTCTCTAAAGGTTATGCCTATTCTCCTCAGGAAACAAAGAAATCCTCAATACTTTTTCCAACTTCAGGACTGGAACACGACATGCAAACAAAACCACCTCAGTATACCAGTGATCCTCTAGCAGGATAAAGACACTTTACCAAGATAAAGATGCCAAAAGAGGTGTTCAGGTTTACCTTGTCCCCAGCCAGTATGAGTGGGTCTTCAGGAATGCTGGGGCAAAGCTCCCTCCTGAGGACCAGGGTGCCGCCAGTCTGTTTAGGTTTATGAATGCCTGGGGGGTGCCGACAGCCCTCAATAGGTGGCTTTGGTGGTGCTGACTGAGCTACAGGCAGTGGGGAGACCACTTGAGGGGTCCTTCCATAAATGCCTGGGGAACCGAAGCGCTGTCGCTTCACGTCATATAGGCTGTGTTCATCATTCCGTCTCCTGAAAAAGACCAACAGAAAGAGCAACTATATATTATTTTGTGAAGCAGCACAGCCATAAATACAGAGAGGGAAAAAAAAAAAATAAAAAATTTCCCTTTGATGAGAAAAAGAATCTTCTTTCAGACCTATATCCGTATTAAACACTACAAAAAAGACAGCATAAATCGTGAGATTAGCTAAAGATCAACTTGAATTTGGTTCAAATGTAATATGAAATCATGCTGGAATACAATACAGAAATGTTCTGGTGAAAGAAGACTGAAATCCAGTATCAAAAGAAATTTTCTTCCATAGTACAAATTAAGTTCACAATCATTCATTCATTCAGTCATTCAAAATTGTCCATCACTCACTTCCTAGTCATCGTCAATGGTGGCCCACCAGGTGCAAGAGGAGGTGTGCCAACAGCTGGAGTCCAGTCACAGTGAGGGTTTGAAGGGAACCGGGGAAGAGCGTTTGGAGGAACACCACGGAAGCTAGAAAAAGCAAGAGACAGTAAAGCTACATTCAATTAAAGACACGGTAGTCAGCACCATAAAATATCGATCCATGATGTATTATCGATAAATGCTTCTCCGGTGAAGGTTCGCAGTGGTCTAGAACGGACCCATCTAACACAGAGTGTCAGAGAGGGTACACCCTGGACGGGACACCAGTCTATCAAAGCGCAACGGGTACTAATATAATGAGAATAATGACCTGGCTGGACAGCAAACAATCAGTCAATGTACTGTATATATACATAGAGCCAATCAATGGATGCCAAGAGGTCGCAGGATTAAATCCCACTTGTGCAGAGTTTCCTTGGTCGAGGTAGGTCACGTGAATCAATGGAAAGTGTAAGAAAGAAAGACTCTGCTGTATCTAACGGCCGGGTAAGAGGCTGGTTACTGCTCAGCTGTTGTGTAAAGACTCCGAGTGGCGAGTCCTGGAAGCCTGCTTGTTCTTGCCTCTTGTTCCTCATGTTGAAGTGCGACTCGGCCGGCAGCTGCAGCTGCGGTGGCGGCGGCGACAGGGCGGGCAGCGGGAACGGTAGTGGCAGCGCGTGGTGCGCAGTCACAGTGTTGCCTCGCGCGCACCGAGGAGGAGGGAGGAACGGAGCGAACCCCACGATGGAAGAGCTGGGGAACATGGTCTTCTTCTGATCTCGAACATTTATTCTGCCGCCTGAATGAGAAACGATGACGTTACACTTACAGGACCATTTTCGTGCGCAGAAAAATGTTCCATCTACCTCCACGCCACCACCAACCCGGCTGGGTCCGGGGAAGCCACGGAACCGAACAAGAAGAAGAAGAAGAAGAACTTGAGGAGGGCTTTTTTAATCTTAGTCCCACTCACCCAAATCCGAGAAGAGCTAAGGGTTTAACCTTAAACAACAACCGTTTGATGTCCTGTGCATTTTCTTGGCTAACTGCAAAACAAAAAAAAAAAAAAAAAAAAAAAAAAAAAAAAAAAAAAGAAGAGAGTAATCCACCTTAGCCGGTGTGTTGACTGAGGAACACTTATTTTTCCGCACTTCCTGGTAGCCCTTTCGCACACAGTCTTCTTCCGGGTCGCCGCATTTACCGTAAACACGCAGCTTTGTGCGCCCATGCTTTTAGAAACAAGACCGCGATGATCACAATTTTGAAGATGATACTGATCTCGATTACTGTATTTCTTGAATTATATCCGCTTTATTCCTCACAAGTTGAAACCTAAAGTTGGGTTCTCTCGGTGTTTTTAGTATTTAACTAAATTTCGTATTTGTGAACCTGGTTTCCATGTTGTAATATATCTGATATTGTTTTAATACTAACGACTCGCGTTGCTGGGAGTTTGAGCGGGAAAATTATGACGTTATAATTTATTATGCCATTTTAATGTTATTTAAATTATACAGTAAGTGCGTATGCATAATAACACATTAAGTTGATGCTTCATTTTTATTTTTACAAAATACCTTTCCTGAAAATTGAAGGCATTATTTGACCTTATAATACTAAAACCTCAAAGCCATCATCAGTTTCCAACACTGTGACGCTTTGATAAAACGTCTGCCAGACTCCGCTGCGGAATTTACAAAACTTCTAGTTTTATTTATTAGCTAGTTTTCGCAGACTGTTGAATAAGTTCGGCGTAGTTATCTGACAAACTTGTATTAAAATCTTTCCCATATGCAGGAACAGACGAGTTTCTTAAACTAATTATTTCCCGTAACCTTCTTGGTTTTCCTTTCCCAGTCAGCCAGTATTTTTTAAAGTTTGAAACATAAATAAACTTAAAAGAAAATTACACAGAACTAAAATAGCGCAAAACCTGACAAGATGTTAATACTTGTTGCTAAATGCTGTATATTTTTAAAACAGTTTTTTGACGGATCATCTTGTCTTGTCGATATAAAAACGGTACTGGTGGTGCAAGCAAAAACTTAATGTGGAACAAAGGGATAAAATGCTTTTAGGAAAAGGGTTTATGATCTAAATCTAATCCAAAGGATCCTGTATAGGCATAAGAGGTTTATTGTACAAGTTCCATTGCACTTATTCGTGCACACGCCAGAGTATCCGTTTAGTATACTGTACATCCTGTATTGCAGCCCTTTCCTGAAGCCATTGTACGTCAGCCTTCTTGACAGAAACGACGTCAGCTGTAGGAGCGTGTGATGACGTCAGTGCGGAGGGTGGCGTAGTGACGTCGGTCCATTTAATACTGCCAGCGAGCGGTGGATGGGGACACAGATACTGAATGGGATGGCACTGGATGCAGGAAGATACATAGACGTGTGAAAGGACGCTTTTAGCAAGATGGGACAACAGTAAAAAGCTGTATTTGTCACTGGAGGAAAACATTGATTGGGTTCTTCTTTTGTAATATTACCTCTTATCGAATCCCATTCTGGCTGGCCCTTTTTTTTTTTGCCCACGAATTTGAAGGCGAAGCACATTGCTGTGCTCTTGTAAAACGCGGTGATGGAGCCATGAGCAGAATGCACCAGGTTTAACGGACAAAAAATACACAGAAAATACCTGTCTGGGAAAAACCGTAAAAAATTGGTAAATTTTTGCTCACTGTTTTTATTTTCGCTCTGTTTTCTTTTATATTCTTCCTTTTATCCGTAAGACAGCGTGTGTGTCTTAATTTGCTAGTATGGAGGAATTTTGATGTCACTGACCGAGGCGCCGAGTGAATGAACGAATGAATGAATGAAGGAACGAAGGAAGGAGCGAAGAATAATGGGCGAACGGTCCACTTAAACTTGGAAGTGGGACCCGAGCGGACCGTTGAGCATTTTTCTCGCCCCGGGCGGGCAGGACAGCTACACGCGGCGCAGCTGGAGACATCGTGGAGGAGAGAGAGCTTTGAGTGAGGTGTCCGTCCGTCCGTCCGTCCGTGTTTTCGGAAAGTGCACAGCAGCAGAGGGTGTTGTGACAGAACAGCGAGCAGTTCACACACAGTCCGTGTTCCGCACCCGCTGGGTATTTAAAGGCCGTTGGAGACAAGACATCATCACATCTGCCCTCCCCCTAACGACCCTCGTCCTTCTCTGCGACCAAACCGCGCGCTTGTGTGGAGGAGCCACTCTTTTTTTTTAAAAAACACCCCCCCAACCCCCACCCCCGAAAGACTGAGTGTGTTTTCGTTCTCAGTGCCGTATTTCCTCCGGCGCCCGCCCGGTCCTGCACGAGAGCGGAGAAGTTGCGACTCGAATGCGATGCGCGCGCTGTGACACGCGTTGGGCTCGCGGAGCTGCTCTGAGGACCGCTGTGTGTCACGAGCTGCAGTGAGACACGCGATGATGTGTCTTCAGTGAGTGATTCAAGAGGAGAGCCGAACCGGGAGAAGGAGCTCGTCGGAAGCCCGCCGCCACCAACACTCTCTGTCACTCGCTGCCCGCACACAGGGGACACACGGCACACAGCAATAAATAAATAAATCGGAGTGAGACGTTCGGCTTCGCTCGGCGACTCTCGCTGGACCATCATCATCTCCATCTCCATCCACAGAGAGAGAGAGGAGCAAAATGGGGTGAGTAGCTGGGCTCCAGCGATCATCACATCAGTACTGCGCTGAGATGCTGCTGCTCATTTTCAACTCGTCTCTCGTGCCCCTGTCTGTCTGTGTTTAGACACTTCTTCATTTCTAGGCAGAGTTTGAGCTTCTTACCGCCTAGGCTACATACAGAGTTACATACCCGACCTTTAATTTTAATTAATCTATACTTTTCTGATTGTTCTCTGGGAATCAGTGCCGTAAATTAATGTATTCTCTTGCTGGTGTGTGTTCAGGCTGCTGGTGTGATTAGTGTGTGGGTGTCGATGAGGATGGATGGGGAGTGTGTACCACCATCTGAGGACTTTGACACCCACAGCTGAGACCCATCGCTGCGAGATCCATGTGTGTGAGAACCGTGACTGAGACCCTTGCTGGGAGAACCTTGCTTTGAGATCCATAACTGTGAGACCCATCACCATGAGGTCCATGTGTGTGAGAACCGTGACCGAGACCCTTGCTGTGAGAACCATGACCGAGAACCATGACTGAGACCCTTGCTGGGAGAACCTTGCTTTGAGATCCATAACTGTGAGACCCATCACCATGAGGTCCATGTCTGTGAGAACCATGACCGAGACCCTTGCTGGGAGATCCATCCCTATGAGATCCATGACTCTGTTGGACCCATCGCTCAGAGCTTTGAGTGAGACCATTTGTTGGGAGATCCATGGCTGTAGGACCCATCGTAGAGACCCATTATTTTGAGATCCATATCATAGAGTCATTGCTGTAGATTCCAAGACTGTGAGACCCATTGCTGTAAGATCCATGACTGAACCCATTGGTGTGAGACCCATTGTGTGGCTCTTGGGATGAACTGGATGGATTTACTCAGATCATCTGAATAGATCTAGTAACTGATGTACACATGTAGCGTTACTTGCATTAACTTAGCTTAATTTAACTGTCTGTTAAATGTGTGTTTGTGTCGTTTTAGCAACCCGATTGAGCGATGAATTTTAAATTCTGACAATTTTCATTCTAAATTTAGGATGTATTTTCAGAGAGTACAACACAGCTAACTTTAACTCTCAAAATGGGTTTATGTACACTTCAGATCCTAACTGTTTCAGTATGGCTCTGCTAAATTATATTGTGTGCATGTAGACTTGTTATTCTCATTAATTTTTGACCAAATGTTTATTCATTGACAATTTTACAACCAGATGTGTGAGTTGGATTTTAGTGGGTTTTATGATTTAATTAATGCTTCTGTCTGTATGTGTAAAGTTTCGTAACTTTTAATCTAAAAAATGGGATCATAACTTCAGCGGAATCATTTTGTGTGCTCGGATGTTAAGAAGTGTTGCCTGTTTCTATTTTTTTGTGAAAAAAGTGCAATAGTGTGCCTACTGAGCATACGTTGGGGGGGGGCACTATTCCAAACCACTTTTCCATATTCTAATTTTAATATGAAAATATTTCTAGTAAGATCTAAGGATTCATATTTAACCAAATTGCAGTTCTTTTATTACTGTACCATACAGTATGTATACATTATAGCCTACTGATATGTTGAAAATTTAAGCAAAAAATCAGCCTCAGAAATAAAATACTGTTATTGTCCATCTATAGCACTGTAAACCTATTTTATTCATCTGACTAATGTAAAAATGCTCACCCTTCATTGAGAACATCACATGCAGTTTGCCGATGACCATATTAATGGCAAAGACATTAGGGAAAATAGCGTCAAATTCAGGGGTACACCCTCTGTTTCCAGGTTAGGCTCCGGACCACCGTGAACCTGCACTGTCTTGGAATGTTAATTTTACGTTTGCTCCTGTGTTGCGGATACTGGCAGTTTCTGTCTTCCATTCATCTACCATGAAAGATCCATAAAGCAGATATTTTAGTCTTGGTATTACATTTTAACAACCCAAAACCACAGCACAGTGAAGTGTTCTTCAGAAGAGAATTGGTGTGCTTTAAATAATAAGTGATATTGGAGTCAGTCATTTTTATGAGCTAGGTAATTATGCCTTAAGTTTTACTGTACTTCATATTTGCCTGTTTTTGTTTTCAGTCAGCATCAGCACTAAATATTGTAATTTGAAGGGGTGGCATGGTGGCACAGTGAGTAGTGCTGGTGTCTCACAGCACGTGGGTAGTGTGAGAGGATGTGGGTTTGATCCCTGCTCAGTCTGTGTGGAGTTTGCATGTTCTCCCTGTGTCTGTGTGGGCTTCCTCTGGGTGCTCTGGTTTCCTCCCACAGTCCAAAGACATGCTGTTCAGGTTCCCCCATAGTGTGTGAGTGACACAGAGAGAATGTGTTCCACTGACGTATGGATGAGTGACCCATTGTAAGCAATGTATCTAGCAGTGTAAGTCACCATGGTGAATAAGGTGTGTGGGCTGATAAAACTACATAGAGTTCATTGGAAGTCGCTTTGGACAAAAGCATCTGCTGAGCAAATAAATGTAAATGAACAAATATTATGTATATCCATGTAATGTGTGCTTATACAATTATCTCCTGAAAGATAACTCTTTCTACTGCAACTTCTTGTATTAGTGTGTAAGTCTTCTAGACATTTTTTCTTTAAAATCTGTGTTAGAGACTGGTTTTTGGGAAGTAATGAATCTGTTAGTTAGAACGTGACAGAAGCGTTTCTGGAGGAGGCATGATGTAGAAGACAAAAGAAAATATCCAGTTTGATCTCAGCATGAGTCCAATTTGTATCTTTATACTTTTGGGGGGAACGGGAAAAAAATGACAAAGATTTTTTAAAAATATCTTGGTGAACATATTTGTACACATTAAAGGGCGCATATGAAACACTTCAGTTTCCATGAGTGCAGGTTAACAAAACTGGTAAAACTGTCATCTTTGCTGAATATATAATTTTATTGGTTAATTGCAAGGAGTTCGTTTTTAATACCATTCCTTTTTGCTGTCGTATGATTTTCATTATGTGTGTATATATACAGTATATTTCATTTCTGTTTGCTCTTGTTTAGTGAGCTGCTACTTTTTTCCAAAATATTACAGCAGGAGGTGGAGTTCAGACTCGTAGGGCAGGACACTAACCGCTACAGTATCTGCTGCCCCTTAGGGTTTTGTTTCTGGCAGATGTTTTTGACATTTAAGTGACCTTCGCTAGATTTTTCCCTTCTTACACACTACTTTGAAATATGCAAGGGTCATTTTGATCCACTCCCTTAAATCTAATACTCTGAAGGGTTCATCTGAAAATAAAAGAACAGTCCATGTGTGATTTTACAGGATTTCTCAGACAGAAAAACTTTCGAAAAAGTACATATATCAAATTATCGCTATATTTTTCTCATGTTACTGTATATATGGTTCTGTACTGATACTTCATTAATTCAGCAATGTTTAATTTTTTTTTTCTAGAGAGTACGCAGGGCATAAATTATGTGTAATATTTGTGATTTACAAATGATACATAAACTACAAAAATTATCTGTAGCATGCAACACCACTTACAATGAATTTTCCATTATTAGCAACAGGTGTTTCATAATTACATAGCGCCGCACACAGCGATGAGGGGGCGCAGTGGGTTTGGCTGGATCCTGCTCTCTGGTGGGTCTGGGGTTCGAGTCCCACTTGGGGTGCCTTGCGACGGACTGGCGTCCCGTCCTGGGTGTGTCCCCTCCCTCTCTAGCCTTGCGCCCTGTGTTGCCAGGTTAGGCTCCGACTTGCCGCGACCGCACTTGGGACAAATGGTTTCGGTCAGTGCGTGCGCACACAGAGAACAGCGACAACAAGGTAATCCTTGCTGTAGACTCCGTCACGTGCATCGCCGGAATGATGAAAATTAACGCCAGTAGTACCAAATGACAGCAGTATGTGCTCAAGCCAACTGAACTTCATTGGCTGATGGTTATTTTGACTTAAGCATCACTCAGATTAATTTTAGGCACAATAACATTTTGCGTCCTCCCCATGCACACTGTGGCCTGCAATTCATTGCTGCTGTAACCCAATAGTGCAGAAGCTGGCCCGATACATGCTCGAATAGGCTGAGGTGGCAGAACACCCTTCACGAAGGCTCAGGTTCTCCAGCTGATGTCCTAAATACAGTAACATCCACAGTAACGTTCTGTAGCTGATACCCAGAATAAAGTAATGTCCTCAACACCTGTGTAAAATGAATCACAGGTGGAATGTTGAGTCATACTGAAAAAGCCTATGCGGGAGGCAATGTCCCAGACTGACATTAATAATTCATATTAACAATATAACAAGAATGTTTGATTTAGCCTTGATGAAAATTTGTTGCTTACCAATAAGCTCTTGTTTTGTGATTTTTTTAAAAAAATTTTTTTTTTTTAAAGTTCTGCAGAAGTATTCAGCCACTGCAGATTTTAAACTGCTGTTTTTCTTCCTGCTGGTACTTTTCTATTTCATAAACAACTGAGAATGACGACTGTTCAGCAGGTAACACAGTGTTTAAAGCACTGAAGTGAAATCCCCATAGTCACTAGCTTTGGACATCACTTAGGCAGAGGCATCTGCCTAACAAATGTTTTAAAAGTTTGTTTTTATAGTTTTCTAAATGGCAATAAGTTAATGGAGAAATCTTTGCTAAAGGATGTGCCAATATTGCCTGTTTATATTGATCAGCAGGAAATCAATGCACATTCCTCTGTTTTCATCTGTTGTGTTAAATCTCATTGGGCCTTTCGTGCTCATATAAATAAATATGTAACATCCCATTGTGCTAGACAACCTCACACAAACCGTTGGTAATTGTGGGCTTGGATTATCTTAATACAGGCGTGTTCATGATGCGTGCTGAGGAGGACATTCGGAAAGTCAACACATCACATTCAGCCAAATGTGATTAAATGTCTCATTTAACTAACCGAAAGTATGAAAACAAATATTCATCCATCAACTGCTTGTCCTGAGCAGGGTCATAGTCATCATAGCCTATCCTGGAAGCACTGGGTACAAGGCTGAAGGAAGCTACAGCCTGGACGGGACACCCTCACACACACATTCACACACTAAGGGCAACCCTGAGTCACCAATTCACCTGGGCTCCATATCTTTGGACTGTGGGAGGAAACTGGAGTACCCAAAGGAAACTCACACGGGCACAGGGCTGCCATGCAAACTCCACGCAAACTGAGCCGGGATCGAGCCCATGTTCTCTCGAACCACCCAGATGCTGTAATGCAGCAGCTGTACTTACTCTGCCACCATGCCTGCCTGGAAATAGAGGTCTGCAAGGTTTTTCGTATCTTTATGATTTCTGGCTCTGTGCGTGTGTGTGTGTGTGTGTGAAGGTATCGTCTGTACTTGTGCTTTCCTGCCAAGAATTTGCTCTTTTTCTGTCTGACTTTACATACACATGCTACTCTCTGTATGAGCCTACGTCTGTTTCTACAGTGCTGGCCCAAGGCGCCTTCCATCTCCTTGATTTTTTTTCCCCTTTTTTAAGTTTTCAATGTTTTATTCCCCATTGTAGGAATGCTTACACAGGGAGATGAGGATCCGGCGCCTTCCTGTAGAAAAGACTCCTGCACTTGAGAAAATAATTCCATTTCGGTGGCGTGTCGAAACCAGATTTCTGATTGATCTGTATCTCGGCAGCAGTAAACAATAAATATGGTGCATGCATTATAGTCCCAGGTACAATTCTGTTCATTTCGTGCATTCTTGCATTTCTGGGAATGCTTCTGTACAGGGGGGACTTGTGTTCTAATCCGTCGCTGCACAGGCTATACATATGAAGGACGTAGAAATGGGAACATTTCAAGATTTTTCCCCGAAAACAGTTTTGGGTAACTCATTTCACATTGAAAACTGATCTGTGTTTCTAATTTTGTTGTTTTACTTGGCATTTTGCCAGGGTTTTAATGATATTATCTACTCATACCCCTGCCCTTTTGGTTGCTTTTACAGTATGGCTCTTCTTCCTCCAGCTTAGAACAAGAAGAATTTGAAAATTGCATTTGTTAATGTTAGAAAATATTGTATGTTCTGCTCTTTGATGGTACTGTTGCAGGGAACATCAGAAATTGCTATGGGTGCTTTTGACCACAAATATGGCAATAGAAATTTGAACATTTAGGTTATTTAAACATTCCCCACATGTATTGTATGAAATATGCTGTATCATGAAGCATGGGTCGATTGTGAATTAAATCTCATGCTCTTTAACCACTGGGCATTAATAAATGAAACCATTAAATTGATCTCCATGCAGGTTGTGTCATATAGTGAACGATTAGGCTTATACAATTATAATTCTGCATAAATGTGGCTTTGAAACCACATTTTAAACTACTTTAAATTTTTCCCCTCAGTAAAATCAGTGTGCAAATAGTGCTATATTTTAAATGCATTTGACTGCAGACAACAATTACTGCATTTCCTGTAAAATACTCATTTATTTTCTAGGATTTATTGCCTATTACTTCCTATTTCATGGCATAGCCAACACCTTTAAGAAAAGCAGCTTGCAAGTTGCACACTCCAGCTGTTTGCACACTCTACCCATGTGTATATCAGTATGGTTTGGTGGAGCCGTTCAAGTTAAGGATCTTACTCAAGGATACCGAAGCGAGGCCTCTCACGAGACTTGAGCCTTCAGGTTAGAGTCTGTCCTTAACCATTATGCCAGATTTCCCTCTAAATTGCACAAATGTAAGATTTCAGCATCAGCTACAGCTTCGAAAATATTAGAATTAAACTTCCAGACGCGCAAGATCTGTAATCGCAGGGAAATACCGAAAAAACTTAAATTCTCTGCAAATTATTTATATATTAAAACCATTACGATTACGATTAGCTGGAGTCGATGTGAAATAAACCAGTAAACAAAATACATTTAGAGCAACTGCAATCATAATCTGTATTGTTATATTTGTGCTGTAAGACGCCTCTGCGTTTAAGTAATACGAACAGCTTTTATATCGTCTTTAATTTTTTTCTCGTTTGAAGCAGAACACAAGGCCGAATATGTCGGCGGGACAAAGCTGTCATAAGCCGAAAGCAAGTCACTGATCTGCAAAGCGCTAAAGCACTGATATAACCCAATATATCCTGTTTCCTTCCAAGAAAGGGGCAAGGGACAGCGAGCTCGTAGCGCACGCTCAGATAATGAACGCCTAGCGAGCGGTGCCTTTCAAGGGCAGCCCACTGGAGCGGTGCTCCTGCCTTCTTAACCATACGTCTTTTTTTTAAGCTGGGGGCAAAGCAGTTGTATGAAATGTAAGCTGAACCAACCAGCCACGGTAGCTATTGGAGAGCTAAGAGTGTCGCCCGCCCGCTTGGGTCGTTGCCCTGAGCCGTACGCTCGGGGTCCAGGCTGAGCGGCCACAGCCGCTGCGCTACTATGACTTTCGCCGTCGCTCTCATCCACGCGGCAGAATCGTGTGGGCGCTCTCCGGTTAGTGGGAAGGGCGGAGGCCTCTCTGGGCCTGCGCTGCCAGTGCTTTTTGGGCACTGTGGGTTTTGCAAAGTGAAGTACTCTTCTGGCCGGAGACCTGCGCTCAGTACTTTGGCTGACTTTTTCAGAGTGAGCCAGGTCTTGTTCAGCCTCTCGGCTATAGCCCCTGAATGGGTTACTATTTTGGATATATTTAAATGTGCATGGTATAAAGAGGATGTGAGACAATGAGAGACTGAGACACTGGAGGAAATTCAGCATATAAGTACTGTGACATTTTGCGAGTATTCTCACTGTCAGTATGTAGGAAAATGTGTTATGCAACGTCTGAATAGCTCTATAAAGTATAACCATGTTTGTTATGTATTTGTAATGGTCGCACATCGAACTGTCAGAACTAAAGAGTTGATGAGAATATGACTCAAACTGATGTGACATGTAAATTGAGCTTCTTAGCACTTGACAGAAGAGTTTTGATTTAAAGCATGCTCATTTTTAATTAGAAAACCCGCCATCTTCCAAATGTATGTCCACACTTATCTCTGGTTTACGATGTATCTGTGAGCGTGTGAATGCTAAACTCCTTGTTTCTCGTTCCTCGCGTCTGCTTTGAGGTTTCGGTCTTTTAAAGATTCTGCTCTCCCGAATGAGTGTACAGTGCAGAATAGGTTTGTTTTCGCTCTGTGCTGTTCTCAGAATGACCCTGATTTCTCCGCTTGACCATGAAACCCTTCCTTGCTTTACTGACCAAGAAAATTAAGTTGGAAATTTTGGTCTTTTCCTGCACTTAAATCTGGTTTATTTAAAGTGTACCTTCACATTATCACCTTTCTTTAATTATTGACTCCTGACCATTAAGTAACAGCTGCCAAGTTTCCACTCTGTTGAGTTAATTAACGCTCCAGGATAGAGAACCGTTCCTGAATAGGCATGGTGAGGTACAGAGGATGATTTTGCTCTCCCAAAAATTTGACCCCAAGCTCATTGTTATAGGAGGTAATCTTTCTGTTTCCTTGGACACAGTGTGGATATTCCCCTCAAGCAGAAGTTTCCATGATATTAACGGTCCACCTATTATTATTATTATTATTGTCCAAGGAATCTTACATTAATCCATTTAGCTGACACTTTTCTCCAAAGCAGGGGGGGTGCGGTGGCGCAACGGGTTTGGCCGGGTCCTGCTGTCTAGCGGCTCAAGTCCCGCTTGGGGTGCCTTGAGATGGACTGGCGTCCCGTCCTGGGTGTGTCCCCTCCCCCTCCAGCCTCATGCCCTGTGTTGCCGGGTCAGGCTCCGGTTCACCGCGACCCCGCTGGGGACAAGCGGCTTCAGTGTGTGTGTTTTCCAAAGCAACTTACAGTGTTAAGGTTACAATTATTTACCCGTCTATACTGCTGGGTAATTTTACTGGAGCAATTTAGGGTAAGTACCTTGCTCAAGGGTACTACAACCAGAGGTGGGGATCAAACCTGCAACCTTTGGATCCTAAGAAAGTAACTCCAACCACTACGCTCCCGGCTATCCGGACATAAGCATACAGGGCCGTCATGTTGTTTTATTATTGCTCAACATCGTGTAGTTAGGGTCAGCATTTGTAATGGGGATGTGAAAAAGCATTACTCTCACTATGGTCTCAAGGGAAAATTGTCATGTCCCTATACTGAGAGAACATCATCCTTGTAATCCAAGAATGTTTTGTTGTCCAGACTTGCACTGCGTCACATACTGGGTTTATCAATACGACCTTAGGTTGTGAAGGGCAGAGGTTATGGCTGAATCGTATTGGCTGAAGGAAGGGAAATTGTGATGGGCTTTTAGTCGTGACGGATTTCTGCACCCATCAACAGGGCAGGAACAGGAAGCGGGTCAGTTTGCATTACGTTTCTATCAAGAGTGCATATCTGAAACAGTAGCTGAAGCTGACGTTTTTGGGTTACATCAGCCTTGTGTAGAACGCCCTTGGTCATTATTGCAGTAATTGTCATTCCTGTACCGAATTTATTTCGTAGCATTTTATATTTGTAATAAAGCCTAATTAAAACGAACATGGTGTCGTAATTGCTTCTGATTATGAAATGCAGAATGTATCTATTATGCCTAATTTATTTATTTATTTTTTTTTTAAAAAACTCTTTAAAACTGGGAAAGTCAGCTGAGAGCTGTTTTCTTTTTAATTACCTTGTGATGCTAGTGTACTTTTCTCCAGTGAATACTACAAAGAGGGTTTACTTTGTGGGGTTTTGCTGCAGCACTGAGATAATTTTTATTTTTTTTGCACCTTAACATTGATTATTGCCCTGTAATAATCACATTAAATTAACCTCCTTGCAATAATTGTCCACGAGAGATAATCTTCTGTGTTCCAGCTGAATCGCAGGGGCCCCATAGACATAAGGACAGGATTGAGGGGTCAGGGGGTCTTTTGGAAGAGTTTTGAAATGCCCCCTCAACATACCCTACCTACCTATAATGTTACTGGATTGTAAAAGTGGGGTTACCATGTAATTTTTTGCTTTAAGTCAGAGTACATTTGTTGTAAAATTCTTTATAATGAGGTTTTTATGGACCAGCATGCCTGAGCAGCACAGTTTCCGTCCTTTGGATAACAGTTCATAACAGCTGCAGCAGGAATTTGGATAGTAGCTGCGTCTCTATTTTTTTTTCCAGTGGACGTGAGCCATATACAACAGGGCGACAATATTGTTTTGTGGCTGGGGGCACAAAGAAACACGGTGAAAGGGAGTTATTTGCTTATGGCAGCAAAGCTTCTTCTGTGGGTTTTGGAAATGTATCTCAATCCAGTGTAGCCAAAAAAAAAGCCGAACATCCACACTATGAAGATCAGTCTCTGCTACACTGTGTAGTGTACACAGCTTACAGTAAAATGTTTTTTACCCATACATTTATATCGCAGCCGGAATCTTCTGGATGCAAATGCAGGTCTAACGCAAACACGTATGAGGGATCCGTAATTCCTTTGCCCTCCTTGAACCACATATCCATTGCTTTGTCTTTCATTTTATGAGTGGCGTCGCATGGAAACCGTGCGATATACTAAGAGGTGGACACCAGGCATGCAGTGGACAGGCGATCGTTAAAAAAATAACTAAACCTGGCTGTAACATTGCTATTACAGTTGATCTAATAATGAAAAAGCAATTGAACCGACACTTGCAGTGCTCTGTGGTCTCTGCATTTGTTCCTTTTATTACATCTCGGGAAGGTGAGGTGGGTGTGCTGGACTCTTTGAGTGCAGAAACCGATTGAAAAAGGACAGCGATTCTGCAGTTGTAACCTTGTGTCGGAGCTCGCTCCGCTACGGCGGGCCGAGCGATGAAAAGGCTCGTGGCCCGATTGAGATTTCACCGAGAGGCAGCAGGGGGTGGGGGGTTGGGTAGCACCGGCTCTGGTAGGGAGTCTGCAGAGGAGCGCAGAGCCGCAATGGTCATCGGCTTTGTGGATCGCCACCCGAGGTTCGGTGGTAAGAAGTGGAGACGTGGCCAGCAGCAAGTCCCGGTCGCTGGAAGAAGATAGGTCGGCGTGAGTCGGGTTCAGCAGCTGGACCGAACGGTTGCCAAGGAAAGGTTACGTGCACAAGACACTGCTGAGGAGGAACTGGCAGGATCCAGCAACCGGCGCGCTGCCACTCTGTGGAAGACGAGCTTGTTGCCATTGACAACGCTCTGGTTCACACTGCTAGCTGTAGCCAAACTAGTTCTGTACATACACACCGGTAATTCAGCTGTCGACAGTTTACGAAAGCTCTCTTTTTGGAGGACTCGGTTACATGTAAGGTTAAATTCAGCATGAAGGCATAGTTGTGATCTTGAGGGGGAAAGCACATAACCAAGACTCCTGGAGTAGTGCACTGAGGGGTGATCTTCTCCACAGCGATGAACACTGTCCGATTTGCAGTTCAGGATATAAAACACACACACACACACACACACACACACATATATAATATATATTCTTTTTTTGCTGAGAAGGCTCTATGAAAAAAGTCACTGTAGACCTAGTAACCTATATTAGCTATTAGATGACTTTATTAGATGTGGCAGTCTACATAATTTTAATTACACTGTTCAGTTTAATTTTAACGTGAGCTGATTCTTTGGCACAGGGAAACAATTTTTCCAATTATGACCTTCAGTTTATATACTTGACTAATAGAAATAAATTAGGAAATGTAATATTGATATGTTAATCAGTCTGATGTTCCACTGCATCTTGTCCTTTTATTTATGCTGAAGGTTAAACATTGCACCCTGCTGTGTATATTTTATAGCGTTGAGTATATTTTAATTGATTACCATTGTATTATAAAATGAAGCTGTGATTTTTTTTTTTTTTAAACTTTTTTTAATAAATGAAAAAATATCTTATATATTTCTGTATTTTTTCCTACGAGGGATTGGCACCCTCCCACGGGGAACACTGAGTAGCTCTGCACCCTATGCTTCTGGGACAGGCTCCGGACCACAATGACTCTGACTTGGACAAGCACACACACACATTCTCTGAACCGCTTGTCCCGTTCGGGGTCACGGGGAGCCAGAGCCTAACCCGGCAATACAGGGAGTAAGGCTGGAGGGGGAGGGGACACACCCAGGATGGGGCGCCAGTCCATCGCAAGGCACCCCAAGCGGGACACAAACCCCAGACCCACCAGAAAGCAGCCCCCGGTCCAACCCACTGCACCACCGCGCCCCCCGCTTGGACAAGCAGTTAACAATAATTAACAATTAGTGAGACAGTGAGTCTATTTTTTTCGCTTCATTTAATTCGCTGTGTTCAGCTATGATCTCTACAATAGGAGATAAGATGCTGAGGCACCGTTGAGTCTGCAAGTGCTTTGCAGGAGTTTGATATCATTTCTTCACAAGGAATTCCACAGTTTGAGTATGGTTTGCTGAAGCAGAAGATGCTGTGATAGGTGTCACTTTGAATGTCACAGTGTTACTGATGTCTAGTAATTGAGAAACTTCTTTCTTGTCTTTCTTAAGCCCCTTGTATCAAACATCCAGGAGCTTATACTGATGGAGCTTTGGGCTGTTTCTGGTCGAAAATGGTTATATGAATGTTTGGTGTAGGGTAAACCACTTCTGTTTGGAGCATTTTTAATGTCTTCATTGATATAGTTTGATGACCCACCTTGAATATTCCAATCCATGCTTCTGCAGTTGACTTTCTGCTCAAACACACAATGCAAAATAATGCTGGGGCCTCACAGGTTACATAGGAACCTCAACAGTTTCATGCCTGTTCAGAGTTGCCAAGGTTAGCATTGTCAGCCATGCTAGAGGCATGGCTCACTGTGGTCATCCACCTATTCAGCACCTCACAGGGATCATTCTTTCCATGAAATCACCCAAAAATGCAGTTGCACTAAATAATTAAAGTATTGTATGAGAAAATGCTATATATATTTATATATATGCTATAATGTAAATGTTAATATACTTGCACAATCTGTTGCAGCCATGGGTGCAGGTTATGTGAGGGATGGGTATACAGTATATGCTGGTATGTGTGAGTGTGTGAATGATGAGGGAATGACTGGGAGGACATTTGCGTTTTTCACACAGCAAGCATGCCACATGATACGACTATTGTTGTATGCCTGGTGTTTCCATTTCCACATCCAGTATCTTTACAGAAAAGATGAGGAGTTGAGTGGAATGTGATCTTCTGTGCTTTTGACAATGAAATATTCTTACTTATCATTTGCATGCCATGTTCATGCCCTACGGTTTATACCGATATTAATCAGTGCCACTTAGAGCGCTTCCTTTGCTCCTGGAGTGTGGAAACTGGCGGTCAGATTATTCCACACCCTTTTTTTAATTTAGTTTTATTTTTTCATGATCTATTGCTTTACTGCAAGAATGGGACAGCCTTTGAGCTTGAAGATGATTTTCGTTCCTTTAGAAAAACCTGTTGTTGCACAGAACTGGTTGAATATTTTACGCAGTTCCACGTAACGTAAGGACTTCTGTCTCAGAGATCCCATTCTTGCAGGTAGCACATAAGAAGCAAGGAAGATCTAAAGGAATCAAGAGACTGTCTATTTTTAGCAGGCTTGCTGAGTGAAGCGATGTAGGGAGAACTGTAGGCTTGCATTATTATTTTTAACTACATCCATTTTTAACATTGTGGGTCATGTCCACTTTTTTAATCAAGCTCATAATGCAGGTCGATGGAAAAAAAAAAAAAACTTGTGTTTATTCCCTTGCAATTCAGTTCACCTTTATTGTCATTACATAACGATATTCAGTTTCTACAGTTGCCAAAGTGTGACACAAAATACACAAATACTGAATTTCTAATAAAATAACAGGTTGGTGACGACTTGGAAGCCCCAAAGCCGCTGTGGCCATGTGTTCCGCCACGTATGCGCACATCTGGATGGGTCCCAGTTAATGTGGCTGAACGGGTGGAAAAACCCTGTCACTGTTTTATATTCTACCCTTTGTTAGTGCTTTCTGTTTCCTGAGAAAAGGGGAAGCAGACATGTTTTGCATTCAGTTATGAAAACAAGATGTCGTGGTTGAGTTCACCCGCTGAAACTTCACTGAAAACGGCAGAGGTGAAGCCGGGCCGATAAGACGAAGGATCTTAATCTGTAGATATTTCCCATTAAGTGTTCGGACACATATATTTACCCCAAATCACACCAATAAGTGTGTAGGACATGTATGCCAAATGTCTACATTTATACATTTTTAGTTCAACGAACCCACCACGCTGTACATCACACCAAATTCACAAAAAGATCAACTGACTAGTATGGAAAACTTGAAAAATGGTAGATGCTTCACATATGAATACATTCATTGTCTATTAACATCTAATTTAGTCTATGTGAAATAGTATGAAATATTATCCTGTTCTTTTTTGTTTGTTTCCAATTCCAAGAGCTGAAAAGCCACCGTCAGACTTTGCTCGTTGAAATATTGTGGAGGTTTAAAAAGTAGATGAATTATTAAGGCACTTTATTCTGTTTGTAAATGTAGTACATAAACATTGTGAGCAAGCACTTGCTCTCATGGCTGGAAAGGGAAGAAAGAAACAGAGGCCTCTGCGTATTTGTAGGATCTGACATGAAATAAGAGGGGCTGGGAAGGCCGTGTCATTTTTACTATGCGGGTAAACAGATTTCACCAATATGTTTATGTGTGATTATGGTTATTAACAGGTAGCAGGTGGTGTAGTTATTAAGTAGCTGGTCTTGAGTCCAAAGCATTGCAGAATCCCAGAAGGGTTCACAGTTGGAGCAAGGGACTTGCTTTAATGAAACAGATATCTTAAAAATATATATATATATATACATATGATGAGGTCACGCAAGGGGGCGCGGTGGTGCAGCGGGCTTGGTCGGGTCCTGCTCTCCGGTGGGTTTGGGGTTCGAGTCCTGCTTGGGGTGCCTTGTGATGGACTGGCGTCCCGTCCTGGGTGTGTCCCCTCCCCCTCGAGCCCTGCACTTCGTTTTGCCAGGCTAGGCTCCGGTTCGCCACGACCCTGCTTGGGATGAGCAGTTTCAGACTGCGTGTGCTTAGGTCACTTTAAGTGAAAGTGTCTTCTAAGGAACGAAACAGATGATGTCAAACAACATCTCTTGCTCCCTCTCAAAACATGTTAGAAGCTTAGTTATAGAGCCAAGTTTCCTGTTAGAAGGGCGGTAGAGCCACACATGAGTACAAAAGGTGATGGAAAGGGGGCATCAGTCCATATTTCACCCCATTAATTGGTGATAAACATCTGCACAGCAGAACCCTATAGGGATGGTCACTATTTTCGTATCAAACATTGAAATAAACTTATAAAATTGAAATATGAAATCTTAAAATGAACGTATAAAACTGGTACATTATTATGGTTCACACACCTTATTTACTTGGTTTAGCCGATGCAGCTTGGGGTTCACTTATTTTTGCACCTGCACAACTTCCGTTTCTGTACTACACGCATGATTTCCTCTGAAGCAACATATGGCATCGGTCATTACACACCTGTTTTGTCGGATGAGAAAGCCTGCTTCTGATCACATAACAATTCTTGTGGTAAAAGTAAGGCACCCAGGGGGTTCGCATACTTTCAAGCAGCACTCTCTCAGTTCGGCACCACTTTTACATCGGTGCGACAGGATTTCGACACGTGGCGGAGCGTGGAGGGGGTAAGCGTAATTCGACTGAGATTTGATGTGCTGTCCCAGGCTGCGAGACCCCTGCCAAAGCAGTACAAGTGTGAGACATTTATGTTTACACGTCAATGACATTTACACCCAGTAGCACCAATAATAAGGTTTCAGGGTTTTTCTGCCTTATCCGCTTCCGTTCAGTTCTGTTCAGTGTGTGCAGTTGCCACTGCTTTACTTTCACCTGTGCTTATACAATATGAACAGCCTCTTCTCTGACATCTGGTTTTTAATTAAGTCTCGTAAACTGGACCTGTGGTTCTACCGTGGTATTCGTACAGGTGCCTGTGCTGCGAGGTCGGCTTCCGAATACCAAGAATTTTGCTCTCCGTTTACTTTTTGAATTGCTGTGCCAAATGCCTCATTAGACCATATTTCCCAAGCATGTTTTACAAATTCTGAGATTACTTACAATCCTGCCATCTGTAGGATCTAAGTCCAACTGGAGCGGGGCCTAGAATATGTAAATGGCTGTCTGCTCCAAGTGTCCACATTTTCTGTGTCATCTGCTTCAGATGCAGTTGAGGAACTCTGCAACATCTGCACATATTGCCACAGGGGGAATAACAATGAATGGGAGAGAAAGAAGTTTGTGATTGCCATGAAGAGATTCCTTCACGGAGGTGTTGGTAGCGCAGGGATGAATACGGTGTGCTTCGAAAGAGCAATTTTTTCCCATGATGAAATGTAACCCATATGATGCATCCAGTAGCAGATGTGAATTGTTCCTTCTCTTTTGTCACTCTACTGTAATTATTTCAGAATCCTGGGTCTTTTGCAATAGCTTCAGATACGGCTGACATTCCTGTATGCTTACATAAGTATACACTGTGTATATGTACATTATGTACATTATTATGCACATTACATATGTATCCTGTATACTTACATCCTTACTATACCGTATGTACGTAGAACTGGGTTTCGTATCTAAAAAATCAAATACACCAGCTGTTTTTCCACCGGGCTTTAATAGAGCTGTTCCCTTACCGACGACGGAGCCTACGTTCGTATGCCTACGGTACTCATATCCTCATTTTTATATTTTCATAGCTCTGAACAAATGAGGTCGTGTGTAACTACATCTTACATATCTTGTTTACTCATACTTTTGATGACTGACTCATACTTTTGTATTAAGGAGCTCTCAGACCTGTTGTTTCATTTTCATGCTTGACAGTGATTTCTTCTGTATCAAAAGACCCGGAATGTTCTACAAGATTTTGTGCATTGCAGTAGAGTGCAGCCTAATTAAGGCACCCTAATCAACATAAGCGAATGAGGTAGAATCCCATCTCTTGGTGTTTCTCATTCTCTCTTAGTACAAAGGCCTCTGTTGATTAGCGGGGCCCGTGTGGGCAGACGTGGTCTTTTCAGCTCTATCCGCACGCAAACGCCCAGGTCTTCTGCTTTCACCTTTCTTTCAATCAAACATCTTAGATTCGCCGACTTTGCGGCCCTTAGTCCGGGCGAAGGAGCGCGGTCTCGCCACGTCGGTGCCGGAGCCCGGTCTCCCGTGTGTGTAATAACACGGTGCAAGAGTGCTGAACCTCCGCTGTCTGGTGCAACGGGGCCGTTGTGTGTTTGTGCGGTACGGCCACCTTCCCCCCCCTACAAAAAGCTCATCGGTCTTATAGATATGAGTGCAAGGGATGAGCTTATATTTGAGGTATACGCTCATATAATAGCGTTTAAGGGCAACAATAAAAATCGTGCGTGCTTCCATTTCTTGTTCTGTGCATGATATTAATTCCGAATTATGAGGGATGCTTCATTCTTCAGCATTCTACTTGGTCTTCATCCGCATCCGACCCAAGTCTCACCCATTAACCTGCGGTTACGCCGACAAGTAAACTCGACATTCCTGGCTTTTTGGATGGATAAAGGCCGCGTTCCATTCTGTTCCGTATTTGAAGCGTGAAAGAGACACGGGAACACTACGGTTGGCATCACATGAAATGCAAGTGATTTGCGAGGATTAGCTGGACCCTGGCCTGGAAACGTCGTGCATGCCGCGCAATTGTGTAGTTTTGTTGCGATTACACCATAGCTATTTCAGGGCGATGGGGGTCACATTCTTGAGCCGGTGGCCGTAGTCTGGCATGGCGGGCGGGACAGACGGGGAGCTGGGGAGAGAAGATGTGGCGCACAGCCAGGAACAACACAAGCTTTGCTTGAATGAGGCCGGGTCAGAGTGGCACGGCAGAGGGTGTTGTCTTTCGAACAGCTGTTGAGAACAGGGCGATTCCTTGTGGTGTGCTGGCTCGGTAAATCTACACAATCCTGCTACGGTGTGGACCACTAATCGTGTGTGTGAGCGTGTGTGCAGTCTTCCCCCACCTTATGACGGTAATGCATTGAAGAAAAACCCTGCATTAGGTGAACTCTCTTAACTTGAAGGTGTAATTAACATTAGAGTGAATTGTGAATAATTCTGTGCCTTCCTTTGCTCCAAAACTGGCACCCATTTATGCAAAAATATCACCAAATCCCATTAAAATGGACACAGTTATTTCAATAGTTAACACTGGCTATCGTAACACTGTATAACATGGTGCTTTTCCTTTGTAAATTATTCTATAATACTGTATAGCTGCGGGGGCGCGGTGGCGCAGTGGGTTGGACCACAGTCCTGCTCTCTGGTGGGTCTGGGGTTCGAGTCCCGCTTGGGGTGCCTTGCGACGGACTGGCGTCCCGTCCTGGGTGTGTCCCCTCCCCCTCCAGCCTTTCCCCCGTGTTTGCCAGGTTAGACTCCGGCTAGGCAGTTTCAGACAATGCGTGTGTATGTACTGTATAGCTCTCATAGTTATTATGTACCATAAACTTTACAGAGGTCCACACACAGAACATCCACGCATATGAAATTATTATTTTTTTATTAACTCAACTGTTAATCCAGGAAAACCTGGCAAAACTGAACAGTACAGGAAAAAGACATCGACGAAAGAATGCAAATGGAACTGCGCCCAGCGAACGAGTTGACATCGTTTGGCCACAGTTGCTGTGATTGAAACAAGTGAAACTAGCAAACGCAGGGTCAAGGAGACTGAGAGTTTACTGAAGCCAAATTATGACTGCGAAGACTCCACGGCCGCTCTTTATCTCGTGCCACGCAGCTATCAGGAGGCATGCAAAATGTAAATTCAGTTCTCGTAAATGTGAAGAAAAATGCCCTGTAAGCCAAAGTTGGGTACCCATCTGCAGCATCATTTTTGTACATTATGGCATTATTGGAAGGAAGGATGCAGGAATTCGGGTTGCAGGTATTCAGTGACGCATTTAACTTCCTGTATATTAATGGAGGGCTGGGAGGGAGGTAATGGACTTTGTCCGTAACAAACAGTTCTCCACTTAAAAAAGGAAAAAATACAGCTTCTCTTTTTCCGTTACGAGAAAAACCTTTGGAGCCGCAATCCTTAAAACATAGACTCTCTGCATATTTTTTTTTTAAAATTAAGTAGTGCTTTTAATGAAATACCTTTTCCGCATTTTTTTTTTGTTTAATGCCATTGTTCTTTTGCTACGAACAAAGAGGATCACCCGAGTCATATTTGCATATCTTTCCTTTTTTCGTGGTTTCAAATGCAGAATTCCACCTTTATCTCACAGCTCCCACCCACCCACCCACCCACTCAAGTTAGACTGGTTTCTCTGGTGACTCCCTCCTCCCACCTTCCCTCCATGTCCCTATTGAGGACAAGCTGCTCTTGCCGCACTGCTCTCCCTGACCCCTTTTCCCTGGGGCCAGAAGGACAGGGCTTTGCTTGCAGTAGAAAAGCGCTGTCACAGGACATCTGGCCACATGAGATGGACATTGAGAAACCCAGTTAGGCTGATTATGTTCACCTGGTTTGCCCTTGTCTCTTACTCAAACCTCTGGAACATGCACACTACTTGTACCATTCTAGCAGGTCATGCTGTGGCATTGCTGCTATGTTGCTTTTATTTTCTTAAGCAGTGTTTTTTAGCTAAAAATCTGAAACCAGAGCATCTTCCTGTGTAGTGGTTATTAATTATTATTATTATTATTATTATATAGACAGATGGTCTAAACATTCTTTGCCCATGGTATTCTCAATTTTAAGGTCACTCATCACACTAACAGATTTGAATATATTGAAGCAAGAAAACTATTATATTTAAATATCATTAATCGTAAGTATGGTAATATTTACTGTGTGTATCTGTAAAATTAAGCTTTTGAATCAATGAGCCTTTAGTAGTGTGGTGCAGTAGCTGAAATGAAGTGTACAAGCATGCATCTGAGGGTCTGATGACTTTAAATTAGGGTTTAAATGACTTTCAAGGAGGAGTCTACAAGTTTTTTGCAAGCCATCTTTGTTGCCCATCCTGTCGGTTCTGCCCTTCCAAATCCGCTGTTCACACTTAACACGCCCTGTCGCCATCGCTGTAATGCAGTGAATACTTCTCAGCTGAGGCTCCTTGTCTCTTTCCTGCCATGCCGCTTCTTACATTCAGTGGAAGAGGGTTCCGGCAAGAGCAGCGCGTCGGCAACTCAATGACAGCCCAAAGCGATAACCTGTTGAATTTGCAAGCCAGTGTTCCGGTTATTTTCGGCTGTTTTAACTGATTAAATCTCTAAACCAGAAAACAACGGCAGAACAATGTGCCCTTTAAAGACGAGCACTGATACGTGGATGCATCCATCTGGTAAATCCAATGGACTTATAACTAAGCAGCACGTTTTTTGTTGGAGCAATGCTTCCAGAAAATTTTAATACCCACTCAAAATATTTTCACTTGCCACATTTCTACTGTCAGTTTGGATATGGGTGAAAATATGCAAAAATTTTCAGTAATATTACTTACAACCGATAGCCGAGCATCAGAAGTCACTGGTACAACGTGAACAAATACAAGAGTAATGTTAGGCCATCCTAACTCTATTTACATTGTTTTTAGTATTTTAACCAACCAATTTCAATAAACGCTTGTCCCGAGTGAAGTTGCGGTTAGCCGGAGCCTATCCCGAAAACACTGGGCGCAAGGGGAGGAGAGGTGCACCCTAGACGGGACGCCAGTCCATCGCAAGGTGACAACTATGCACCCAGTCACACAGCTGAGTCAAGTTGTTGGAGCAATGTACTCCAAACACCATACCACCACATATTTTCATGTTATTTGTAGTTAGTGTTTCTGTCTGTATACTTCATATTTGCATGTTTCAGTCTGAAAGTAGCTCCATCCATCCAGCCATCGATCCATCCATCCATCCATTTCCAGTGACCACTTATCCAATTCAGGGTCCCAGTGGCCTGGAGCCAGTCCTCTAGAGCTCAGGGTGCAGGGCAGGATCCACCTTGGGGAATTGGTTTGCCTTTTGGTTCATTGTTTCCATGCTGATTCGTGTAATAAATTGTTATGATTGAACTTTTTCTGCCTTTGAGCTATATTTCAATGTACTGACCTTTTTAAAAACTGCATCGTATAAGCAGAATGAACCACTACATTAGCACCCTGTCCTGCTAATTATTTCCATATAACCCTACTAGGGTTCAAATCCCTCTTCCCACTGTAACACCTCTGATCAAGGTTCTTACCCTGAATTAGTCCAGTAAAAGTTACTATAAATGTATATAGACTGATAGTTATTCCTAGGTTAGCATGCAAATCAAACGTTGCGAGTCACTTTAGATAAAGATGTCAACTGAATGAATACATAAGCGACCTCTTGTAAATGACGAGAGGTAGCCACAACTGGCAAAACGGAGCGGTAGTCCTTCACAGGTAAATTAGATGTAAAGTGAAAGAGATGAAATGAATGCACAAAGTGGGCACTGCTTACCTTGATCACGCAAATGCCTTCCGCCAACGGCTCCGTTTCCATCCTCATCCTGCGACGCCCTCGTCCCCCTCTTTCCCGATCCTCCCCTTTCCCGACTCCTTGCCGCTTTATTACCACCTACGGTTTTACCCGTTGCTGACGAGAAGCTGGCAAACGGCTCGGCTCCTCGCCGTCCTTCCTCCTTACCGCCTCGCTTTCTAGCGTAGCGGTTCTCCGAGGGTTGATTGTTGGCAAGTTGTTTCATTTTTCTTTTTTTTTAACCATCGTTTTCCAAAAAAGATAACAAAGGAAAACATTTCCCTGGTAAAGGAACCATTGTTCTTTTTTATGTGACCTTGCTTTACATCGAGGTCAACCTGTGTTAGAGAGAGACGGACTACATTTGGATCAATGAAGTACTGTCCTCATCTCCATACAGCCTACCTCAAGTAGTGTAATAGTTTTACCTGGATTTACCTAAGTCAGCCAGAGGTCAAAGGAGGCAAGCATGTCGTTCGTCATTTCGCTGCGCTATTCTGGCAATATGCTAGAGAACAAGAGTCTCTGAGAGCCACAGTTACGATAAGAAGCTGGCAAAGGCTCTGCTGATGTTTTGAACAAGTTGCTGGAGAAAGAACATGAGTCAGATGAGATGGAAAGTAAACATGCCTATATTTTTGGAGACACAAGAACATTACGGCCCAACGTTCTTTGTTTATGTACTGGCACCATATGTAATTAAGCTCGGCCTAGAATGTGTAAGGGCTGCAGGGGAACGAAGCTTTGTGTTTTTTTTCCAAGTATTTCTCACTGAAAGCTCTGTGGTTTGTGGTCCCCTGCTTTTCCGCTCTTTTCTCTTTCACGCTGTCTTTGTTTTCTTTATTCTTATGTTCAGTTGAACTTTGAGCTGCTCTTCAATTTGAAAAGAGTTCCATTCATCCATCCACCCACCCATCCATCCATCCATCCATCCATCCATCCATCCATCCATCCATCCATCCACCCACCCACCCATCCATCTATTTCCATTGGATTTATCACTTATCAGGTTCGGGGTTCCAGTGGCCTGGAACCATTCCTGGGGAGCACTGGGTGCAAGGCACGATCCACCCGAGATGGAATGCCAGCCCATCAGAGGATTATCACAAACGCATACACACGCTATGGGTGATATAAAATTCACTGACGCACGTGCCTTTGGACTGTGGAAGGCAACCGGTGTAATAGAGGGAACCCTCAGGCACACCAGGAGAACCTGCCAACTCCCCACACACGCAGTCAGAGCTGAACCCAGAGCCCAGAAGCAATGTGGCACCAGCATTGCCCACTGCACTGCCTTGCCACCCTTCAGAGGTGCTGTTTAAATAACTGCACTGTTTCTATTGTCACTACAGACCACTTTCATTTTTGTCTGGATACTCAACATGCATACATCAGAATCACACACAGTCTGAAACTGCTTGTCCTTAGCGGGGTTGCAGCAAACCGGAGCCTAACCCAGCAACACAGGGCGCAAAGCTGGAGGGGGAGGGGACACACCCAGGATGGGACGTTAGTCCGTCACAAGGCACCCCAAGCAGGACTCAAACCCCAGACCCGCCACACAGTGGCCCCTGGTCAAACCCACTGCTCCGCCACGCCCCCCTACATCAGAATTCAGATCACAAATTCTTCATCATTTTCTCTTTTTTCCTTAGATCGTATGAATGACCTATTTTTATCATCTTTGGGGAAAGTGCGGTTTGATGAATTGCTTTGACTGTGAACATAACATTTGTACCAGAATCGCTGTGCTGCACAGACTCCTTTTAACCATGACACTCAAGAGCGTGCATTACTGCGACCGCCATTTAGTTTCAGGGCATCTATTCAAAGCAATGCCGATGTTGTAAAAACGCAAATGCTTGTAGGAAACATCGGGAGAAGCGGCCGGATACGTACGCCACCCATGGCCTCACGTCCATCAAGAGTGAGGAGAAAAGGCTTTTTTGTGCCTGATGAGTGTCGCCCTCTGCTGGCTGTGAGGTGATAACACCGGTGCTCGGCTTGAACTTTGTCCAGCGTGAACATTTCACGTGATCCTGGGCCGGCTCAAACTCACCCCGAAGAAAACGCGCACAGAGTCCAAAACCAGAAACACAGGGCACAAGGCTGGAGGGGGAGGGGACGCACCCAGAACGGGACGCCAGTCCGTCGCAAGGCACCCCAAGCAGGACTCGAACCCCAGACCCGCCGGAGAGCAGGACTCAACCAAACCCGCTGCGCCAATGCGCCCCCCGGAAAAGCCATATAATGTGTCCTAAATTTACACATAAAGTTTGAGCTGATATTAAGTTAGTACACTTGAGTGAAAGGCAGTAGAAATACATAAAGAATTGTATTTGCTGTAGCATCTATTCCATGCACTGCTTCTCCATCTTCAGAATATATTTTCTACCACCGCCACTGGCTGCACCCCCTGGTTTCCTCTCTCACACGACTCCCACTTGCTTCGACATCCTCGCCATGAAGGTGACAGATAGCCCGCTAAGTGGGTTGCGAGACGAAGGAATTAGGCAAAGACACTTCTGTAAATTGCCCAATTAAAGCCCATTAAAACCCCAGGTAGCCTGCAATAAATTGCAGGACATTAGATTACGTAAAGTAAGATTTATCATTATCCGCAAAGTCCGGGTGCCCCACCGAAAAAGGTGCGGTGAGCGAGACGCTTCACCTGTAGCTCAAGCGGTCGGATGTTTAGCCTTAAAGGCAAATATTTCGTAGCGGAATTCAAATCGGATCGGTTCCCGGACACTCGTCACCTTTGTCTGTTGACGGCCTCGTTAAAACATTTTCTCGAGGACGTTGGCGGTCTTCAGACAGGATAAATGACTCGGACGGCGATGTCGGACAGCCGATGATGTTAAATATGGTGATCGCAGCCTCCTGCATTGTATCGCTTTACACGTAACTGGCAGCTCGGTTCATGTTGTACTTCCATAGATTATGATGAATTGAGCTCCGATAAGGGAGGAGGAACACTATCCGTGAACAATCTTTCCCCTACCGTAAGACCGGAGACTTCTTCGCTGTCTGATGTGAGCTATAGATATACCATCTCACAGAGCAGTGTGAACAGGTTCTGCTCACAAATTATTTCTTATTATTTATTATATACAGTATAGCCGTGCGGCAACAACAGCGGTAGTAGAGGCAGGCTCGAGTTCCCCTTCGGTGCCTCGCAGGCGTTCTTATACTTTCTATGGCGGTCGTATAGTTAGAAAAATAACCTGAATTTTTCATCACTTGGCTTTCCATGGGAGTTTCCTTCAACCTGCAGCATGTGCGTGTATTGGAGCTATGAGCTCAGTTATTTCAGATGGTTTGGGGTGGTAAAAGAGATTCTGCGGCGCGTCTTTTATTAAGCGTGCTTTGGGTTATTTCCCTGAGAATGAAAGCTTTGCCAATCTTTGTTTTTCATTAATAATAAGATGGTCATAGGAGTAAAATTTGATTTTACGCTCTCCGCGAGGACGCCGACTGCTTACGGGATGTTGCCGTGACTGGGTGCCTGGATTCCGTCTCCTAGCGTGGTCTCCCGAAGAACCAAACAGCCGTTATCATCTCCCACCGCTGCACTGACATTGAGCTTCTGTTGCATCCCTCTTGTCCTGGCGGCTCCGTTCGGACTGCGGCCGGGAAAAGGCTTCCTCCATTAGGGCTTTCAGGCAAGGTGTTAAGTGGATCCCTTCGGTCCTGTGGCTAAATCTCTATGAGGACAGCCCATTTTAGAGAACATACGCGTATTACTCGAGTGCACAGTAAATGCATTGATTCCATTGTTCCCCTGAGTACAAGCTGCCATAGTAACAGACATGAATGGACAGAGACATTCGGGGAGAGTCATTCACAGGAAAGGGCTGATCCTATGAACTGCCGACCCTTCGACCCTTGAGTCGACTTCAAGTGCCCTTGGCATTAGGGGAATCGTGAGTAATACATTTATACGTTGCTGAGGCTTCCATACTTGTTCGTAGGTGGGCGTGGTGAAGCGCCGCGTCTTTCCATCCCCCCCGCGTACGCCGCTGTGCCCTCTCGCTGGAGCGCACCCTGCCTTTGAGGAGCGGAAGAAGCATCCCGTTCGGCTGGCCTGCTAACCACCCGTTTCCAAAATTACGTAGGACACCCCCCCCCCCACCTCCTGTTCACCACTCAGATTGTCATCAGGCACATCATTTCAGCATCTTAAACTAAAGTAAGTGACCAATGGCAGGAACGATGCCGGAGCCACCCAGCGATGTCAAATTTAAATCAACAAGATGCGGTTCGTATCTTAGATGGGGTGCGACACTCCTTCTGCCTCAGCGACCTGGATGGAAGGAGGCAGCGGCAGGATGTACTCTGGGCACTTAACCGTGTCCTTGGAGAACTTCCCGGGAGGGAGGGAGGGTCGGACCGGCAATCTGCATTAGAAAGCTGTAAAATCGACGCATCGGTCTGGAACTTATGGAAGCCGTGGCAGACTGGGCAGTTATTTTCAACTTAAGGGCATGTTCTCCTGGCATTCTGTGAGTGACAGGAGGAAGCAGTCATCTTGGCCGCCCGAAAGCTCTGTTTAGCCCGCTTACGCAATTGGGATGGGAGGTGAACGGACGGGGGCAGGTAAAAGCGACAAGCAAACACAGTGGCGGATATTTGGCTTAAAAGTAACATACGCGAGTTATGAATAAGGCAAAAGGATCCGTGCAGAGCTGTCGGTGGAGCAAAAGAGGAGCGCACGCACTTCCAGCTACAGGAAGAACCTCGGAATTGGGCTGCGGACCGTTACGGGCTGTACCGCCGCAGTCTGTGGAGTCGGGCCTTTGCAAGAACCTCCGCTGTAAAAACCAAATATTAAATGCACGCTGGCGCTTCTGACGTGTTGGGACACCTGGGTGCGGACGTGCTCTTGGGCGTGAATCGGACATGAATCCAAGGCTCTTCTCAGCCGGACGTGGTCTCTAGACCGTGTCTGTTCACACAACCGAAGTTGCGTAGCGCAGAGATTTCACACTTGAACCACACGGACTTAGAACCCAGCTGAAAAGGTGCCGTCGTCAGTGGGAGCCCGTAGCAGAAATGGGCAGAAGATCTGGGAATGAAATCATCAAAAGGACCTAAAAATGTGGTTGTAGCTGTTTTAACATACCTGTGATCATTTGTTTTGTTTTGCTTTATTGGCGTATTCAAAACTGATCATATTAAAAATCACTTCTAAATACCTTTATTGTACATTTACATTTGCATTTATTCATTTAGCAGACGCTTTTGTCCAAATCGACGTACATCTCAGCAAAAGCACAATTTATGCATTACATTGAGAGAAGGAGACATAGCTGCAGACATGAAAGTCTCAAGCAAATGTAGTTCGTTACCTACCGCTTGCTACACCGAGATTCATCGTTCGAGTAGGTGCATAAGACACAGGATAGACAAATCCCGATACCCACACCAATTTTTTTTTTTTTAAATTAAATATTAGAAGATACACAAATGAGCAGTACAATGCCAGAGTAGTGGCTGAATAAAGGTTGTATCTGGGGATGCTTATGGCGTTACGATTCGTGAACAGTTACACCATAGATGATCTGAAGAGATCTTGGGCGAAGTGGACCTGGAAAAGGTGGGTTTTCAGACCCTTCTTGAATGTAGACAGAGGTTCAGCGGTTCTGAGTGAGAAGGGAAGGTCATTCCGCCACAACGGAGCCAAAACCGAGAACCTCCGAGCTTTGCCTTTCGCGCACGGGACCACCAAGCGAGCAGAAGTAGATGAGCGAAGGGGCCTGGCTGGGGTGTATCGGTTGATCGAGTCCCGTAAATAGCCGGGAGCAGTTCTATTGATGCATTTGTACACAGTAACCAGGGTTTATTGTGTCATAAGTAGTATCGAATCCCTGGCCGGATGCTCCCGATCGGTCGCCTCTGCATCTCGATTAGTTCTCCCTACAAAGCGCCTGCAGTCACGGCGCCATACGATGCAGAAAAAGAGGCAGGCCGCTGTTGTGAACTTACAAGGGCGCAAATAGCTTCCGCATTTTCAACACTTTAGCTGCAGAATCCAGAAACCTCGTATTTCATCAACTTTTACAGTCTCCACAGAATGCTCGCGAGGGATTCGTACAGTTCTCATTGATTTCACGCAGTTCTCGCTGCATATATACCTTTAAAATGTCCATTGTGCATGCGGTCCTCGAGTTATTTTGTGGTTCTATTCCACAGCCTTGTTGTAAATCAACAATCCTCTTATACTGCATTATATAAACCTGAAGCACGTATAAAAGTGAACATGCATGAATTCTACATTGTATAGTAGGGCTTTGTTGTATTTTTTCACCAGCTTCACACATTATTCACGTGTGAGCAATAATTTAAATACAGTTACACTTTCATGCGTCACTCTGATTTTGAATTTCGTGTCTAACCCTCACGACACGGTGGCGCATGGTGCGAGAGAACGTGGGTTTGGTCTGCGCTCCGTCTCTGTGGAGCTTGTTCTCCCCCGTGTCTGTGGGGGTTTCTTCCAGGTTTGTGCGTGGCTATCCTGCTACGGACCGGCGTCCTGTTCAGGCTCTACCCATCGCTTCCGGGGAGGCTCCGGTTCACCGCGACCCTGCTCGAGACAAGCCGTTGCTCAAAGCGGTCGGATGGTTTTTTTAAATCCATCTTCTTTCGTTTTTCTCTCTTCTGCGCCACCGGAATACTGCAGTAAGGTTTTCTCTTGGTAGCCATTTAAAAAAATCCATTAAAATGAAAATTTTAATATAATCGCGAAGAAAATGCGTAAACAAAAAGTGTTTTTGTACATGAAATGCTGTCGCTGACAGAGTCGATAAGAAATGTGAGTGCCTTGCAGCAGCGCGGTCAGATGATGTTTTTGTACAGCGGATCGAACGGTTGCTGTTTGATGTCACAGCCCAGCATCTGCACTCAAAATTAATATAAGGTTAACAGGACGGTCATCGTGAATCCAGGTTGTCGTAAGTCACATATGTCATAAATTGAGGCCTATCTGTATATCAAAAGCCAGTGCTTTGGAGACTTATGCCGGAAGGCCGAGGTGTAGGTCGTCTGTGTTCTGTTAATCTGCCAATGATTAAAATATTGAAATTGTAATGATGTCAGGGGGGCACGGTGAAGCAGCGGGTTTGGCTGGGTCCGGCTCTCCGGTGGGTCTGGGGTTCGAGTCCCGCTTGGGGTGCCTTGCGGTGGACTGGCGTCCCGTCCTGGGTGTATCACCTTCCCCTCCGGCCTCTAGCCTTACGCCCTGCGTTGCCGGGTTGGGCTGCGGCTCACCATGACCCTGCTCGGGACATGCGGCTTCAGCTCGTGTGTGTGTGTGTGTGTGTGTGTGTGTGTGTGTGTGTGTGATGATGTCATGTCAGTCATTTTAGCGTAAAATGCACGCAACAGTGTGTGTACTATATTGAAGCACATATATAGGATGTAAGACATACCTACGTACACGCAAATATATCTATATAGACATATATCTCCCTATTCATGTTGAAGGGATTGTTAGTGGCACAAGAAGAGTGAATAATGGGCTGCAGATTTGCAGTAGCTCGCAGACACTAAATTGCGCAGGCGGCGGGGACGGCGCTCTCTCCGTTTGCGCAGGCTCAAGTTCGGATTCCTCGGCGCGCTTCCCCTCGATCGGCCCGTCGCTTTTCTTTGAGAGCCGCGAACGCCGTCGAATTCTAATTTCAATTATGCGGGGCGACTTTGAAGTTGTTCAAAGGCCGTCAGGCGCCAGTGCAGCGTAAGCACTTTCTTGATCTCGCACACCGCGCAGCGCCGGTTCTCGCCACGTATTCCGCAATCCCCTGCTCATCCCATGCCATCGCATATATCAGGGCGATGGCAGCTGATTAGGCCTCTGGAATCGAGCTGGGTATGTTAATGAGCAGAGACCCGTGAAGGAGAAGCGCGCAAGATCGTATTCGGCAAGCGCGGAAGCGCTGCATCTTGCTGTCATCGCTACCGCGGTCCTGAACGGATTCGCTTTGGCGATGAGGATCGTGGGGTCGGATCGACCCGGCTCTTTTCTCTTTCCCGTTTGTGACTCAGGCGGAAGAGGATACGGCGCTTAAAGCCGCAGACGTGCTCTTCGTGGGCAGCTTCCCCGTATGTAAATGAGCCATTTAAATTAGGTGGCGTCCGCGCGTGATCGCAACCGATACCTGCAAGCAACGTGTCCTCGGCTGCGGGGAACTCCATGTCCTCGCTTTCCCACGTTTTTGAACCCGAGCAGGTCCATCCACCCGTTGTCCAGCAGTAAGCTCTTATCTAATTGAGGGCTGTGGTGGTCTCGTCTCAATCCCAGGAAGTATATATGGAGTGAGGGAAGGGTACCACCCTGGACACACACCAGTCCGTCACACATCGAGCAAGTTTAATAACGTATCACAGTAAAACGTGTTTTTAGCATGCCGCCTTCTTTCTATTTTTAATTAGGCTGTAAATATTGATATTGAAGGGGGCGCGGTGACGCAGCGGGATTGACAGGGTCCTGCTCTCCGGTGGGTCTGGGGTTCGAGTCCCGCTTGGGGTGCCTTGCGACGGACTGGCGTTCCGTCTTGGGTGCGTCCACTCCCCCTCCGGCCTTACGCCCTGTCTTGTGTGCGTGATATTGATATAGAAGTCCTGCTAATGATGTGATACATTTAATGAGGTTTAGACCTAGAATCCATTGTTCACATTGGCATTTATGTCCTTTACCCCTCCTGTGTGTGTTTGTTGTGCATTTTTCTGTACGCTCGATATTGTAGTACACACACACACCCTGTGCCCTCTACATCATGCACATGTCGCTTTCTCTCGCTGGCGGCAGGTTCGATGTTGGCTTCTTGAACCAGTGTCGCCGCGGCCAGAAAACACTGTAGTGACCATTTCCTCTGTCCTCCCGCCAGAGAGCAGCCGATCTACAGCACCCGCGCGCACGTCTTCCAGATCGACCCCAACACCAAAAAGAACTGGGTCCCCACCAGCAAGCACGCCGTCACTGTCTCCTACTTCTACGACAGCACGAGGAACGTCTACAGGATCATCAGTTTGGATGGCTCCAAGGTGAGGGTCGCAGAAATCCTGGCAAACTGGGCAGTATGGAACTGCTGCTGCTGCTCGCTGCGGGTCTTTCTCCACGTCCTCTGAGGTCTGTCCACACGTGTCCGGCGAACCTTCTCCGGAACGTAAACTGTCCGGAGGTGCGTGCCCGTCTTCGAAAGTTTCCGTTGCGAATGAAGTTTAGGAGTCCCACTTTTGCGGTGCGATCTGTCTCCTGCTGGCAAGTCAGTGTCACAAATGCTGAGAGGAGATGTTTGGCGCGTGACCAACGAGGCAGGTTCTGCTGAGCTTTGATCTGTCGCTTCATCCACTTTCCGTGTTTCTGACACCAGTATGCCGAGCGAGAACCGCCACCTTATTATCCACAGCTGCTGGCGAGGTGTCGGAGAGAGATTAGGGAACGGCGAGGCGCGCTCGACGTGTGGTAGGGCTCACGGTGTTAGAGGATGAGCTGCTTCCCCGAAATAGCACCTCATTCTAACCCTTATCCGCACGGCACACTTATCTGCACTTCGGTTCTCGCACATCCCTTACAAGGTGCGCATCCCTTCCCAAGTCTCTTTGTCCCGCGTGTCCTACTTTTTCATTCCGAAGCTCTTGACTGTGACCCGTTCCTGAAAGTCCATGTCCGCGGACTTTGACGAAAGCTTACGTTTTCATCGTTATGTACTCTGACCAGTCAAGACAATGCTCACAAGCCACCTCTTCTTCTTAGCAGAGTATCTTACCATATAAATTATAATTTATTTCAAATTTGTTCTTTCATTTAAAGAGCTATGGCTCAAAGCGAAACACTCACTGTCTAGATAAAGACCTGTTAAGTATGACTCTTAAGTGGAAGCAAGCAAGGTTTTATTTTAATTTTCACGTTTGCTCTTGAGCAGCAGCCGCACCTTTAGCGGACATTTTAGGCTGATACATTTAATATGTTCAATTCAGTTATTTTCCCTGTTGAAAATTACACTATGGACTATGGGCATAGTGTGCGCGCACACACACACACACACACACACACACACACACACACACAATATCTACAGCCGGTTGTCCTGAGCGGGGTCGCGGCGAGCCGGAGCCCAGGGCTCAGGGTACGCCAGTCCGTCGCAAGGCACCCCAAGCAGGACTCGAGCCCCAGACCCACCACAGAGCAGGTCCCGGCCACACCCCTCCACTGGACATAGTAGCATTTTTTTCATTTTTGATATGCCATTATGTCGCACATACTTTAGTTATTGCTGAAATATCTCCAAATAGCGGCTGAACATAATATATTTGAGATGTACAAGAAGTGACAGTTCATACTGCGGGTACTTGCCAGTCTTGACAAAAAAAAAAAAAAAAAAAATCTTGAAGTCTTGAGGACCTTGACTTCCATTTGTGAAGTGGAAAACTTACACTACTTTCATATCATAATTAAATTTGGGATGTTTTAATTTGTCTTGTTCGTGCATCGCTCTTGAGGCAGCTTGCGTAACCGAATGCTGGAACTCACATAATCTTCTGAGAAAGTGTGAGAAAATTATTAAAAAAAAAAATTACCTGTTGTTCATTCAGAAAACTGTTTGCACAACAAAAAAAATGACTGAGTCATTCGCTGTCTGCCAGCTCTTCTCCAAAGAGATGCATTCATCAGTCTCGGAGAAGCCAAAGCTGTGACAGCAGACATCCTGATGTGTAAGACGAGCTAATGCTGAAGTTCCCCGAGTGCTTTCTGCCTTCTAATATCTGTGCTCTTGCTCTTGGAATCATCCGTACACCTCTTCCGCACTCTGACGTGTGCCATCAGAATGGGGATGCTGGGAAGTCCTTGCATCATTTTCCATTCATGACAGGCTCTAACTATGACAATACGCACAAAGAAATGAACTCAACATGGTAGGGGGGCAGCAGGTGGCATAGTGGCCAGAGCCCCCGCCTCCGGTGTTGGAGGGTACAGATTTAAATCCCACCTCCTGTTAAATTACCCTGAGTTGTTTCACTAAAATCGAGCCCGCTGTGTAAATTGATCAATTACTATAAATAGCTTAACGTTGTAAGCTGCTTTGGAGAAAACTGAGCTAAATGCAATCGAAGAAAAAAGAAACCACAAAATTTGTAGAAAGCCAAATTAAATGTGTTGCGCCTACAGTGCTCATCCCCTTTTAACTTCTCTTTCAGTTCTGGCTTTTTAAATCTGTTTTTTGCATACAGCCTAAATTGTATCGGCTGAAACCTGTATGCAAACGCCTGCGTTTCTGGTAGCCAGACATAACTGGACTTGTTGTTATTGTGATGGTGACTGACCTCATATCCGGCGATGGAGCATTAAAATAGCTCCCAGCAGTTGCTCTGTGGCACGGCTTCGTAGGAGCACCTTTGCGGAATGCAGCCGAGCAGGTTTCCGTGCTAAGAGAGACTGAAGATGCTCCCTCTGTTTTTCGAGAGCGATGGCTTCGGCCGCTTCGGCTCGATCGCGGCAGTGCGACCCTGTGCGTCCACCTCGCCCAGCCTCAGGGTACGGTGCAAACGAAAGGAGAGCTTCGAAGCGGCGGCTTTTTAGGAGCACCATTGACTTCTCACTTGGTTTTGGGCCGATTCTGCATTTACGGGGGCGGAGGCAAGGCGGCATGAGGGTGACGGAGAAAGCGGAACGGAACCCCGCACGACGTTCAGAGGGGGAGTCCAACCAAATTTACTGAAGCTTTCCTGAAATGAGGTGGCAAAACCAGTCAATGCACTCTGCTTGCTCAGGGATGAACATACTGCCTTTTACTATGAAAACAAGGTGAACTGTAAGCTGGGTGAATGATGTGCAAACTATTGCAAACAAGAGGAGCCAAAATCTTGTGTTTGCGTGTTCTCCAAACGTTTGCGTAGGTTTCCTTGGAGGTTTTGGCGTTCTTCAAGTGAATTGGTGACTCTGAATAGTTCGTGGTGTGTGCGTGTGTGTGTGAGATTGCCTTGAAACGGACCGGCACGTCATCCAGGGTGTACCCTTGCTCACACCCTATGCTTCTGGCATTGCCTTCAGTCCAGCGACCCTAAAGGACGAGCGGTTATGGATAATGGATGGATCGTTCCAACCAAATCACCTAGCGGCCAACCAGACCCAACTTAATGTCATAAACATCCTCATTAAAAACTCTGCAAAAGTTGTTCCGCAAGAATAGTTCATTTGCTGAAAGAGTTGAATTTGATTACAGTTGACGTCCATCAGTCACAAGACTATTGTGCTTCTTCTAACCGAGAACATGCCTCTTTATACATTAGCATAGCTGTCATGTACCGAGGCTGCTGGTTTCTGGTAATTTTCATCTAATGTCTACACAGAAATTAATCATCTTCAATCAAGTCTGCCAAAAAAGTAATTGAGAAAATTTTTAATTAGTATATTGTCACTATAATTATTTGCCAGTGTTGATGGATTTGTTTTGTGTTACCTACACAAGAGCTGGGATGTAGAGATGTAGAGACCAGGAAATACTCCGTTTTGCACCGGCACGTTTCTTTTTCAAGATTATCCAATTTTCTGAGAGGAACTTGCACTACTTGTGCATCTGGTTGCCGAATGGAAAATGTAATAGTGTATGAGATTTAAAAGCGCACTGATCGATAATTTATCTCCTTTTTTGAATGTGTCAGCCCTCCCACCACTGCTGAGATGGTGTAGGCAGCGCTATCGGTACGAGGAGCTGGACAGGGTCCCATGTGCAACACCCCTGAGTGTTCATTCTCCCCACACCTCCTCTGTAACGCCGTTGCCCTCATGGGCCCTTGGTTTCAACGCCGTCGGCCTTCATCGTTACGGGGTCACACGTGGCGGTCTTACCGGCCCCCTGCCCCCTGCCGCCCCTCTCCCGGAGGAGGCCGTGACGCGTGCTTACGCACGTATTTGGGCACCGGTGGACCGGTCACGGGGAATGGAAGGAGCAGCTGGGAAAAAAGCTGATGCTGGAGCGCCAGCAACATATCCTTATCGCCGGGAATCTAATGAGAGCCCTTTAGTGCTGAGGTGGCGGGTGGGCGCTGGTTCTGCGAGCGTGCCCACGAGGGCCACAGCGATGAGGTGCGTGTAACGCAGTGGGCAGGAAATGCTGTACGGCAGCATCTTCTTCTCCCTCGCTTCCTTGCTCTCGCTCTCGCTCGGCTATTTTGTCTTTAACCGAAACGCAGGAACGGCGAGGACTGTCGACTGGTATGAGCCGGGCGTGCGCGACGCTCGTCAGAACACTAGGGCTCTATCGCCCTTTACCTCTTGTTCACCTGCCCCTGTTGCAGAAATAGTTTGCTACCGGAGATGTAAGCGGGCATGAACTCCCATCATTCCCTGTGGCTGTGATCGATAGACAGCCATAGTAAAAAAAAGACACTCTGGTTTTATTTCACTTTTAGCCTGATCATCTAGAAAAGGTCTGTACAGTGTACACCAGAGGTGTCCAACCTTTTTTTTTTTTTTTTGCCCGGGGCCACAATCATTCTTTGGAACTCATCTGAGAACCGAGCGTGTAAAAATCACAGTGTCGTTCTCAGTCTAATTTAAATGATTATTTATCTCGTTGCATTTTATTTAGGGCTGGTCTGTGTTCAGGTGTGTCTAACTGTGACTGTATTATCGTGAGATTCAACAGATTTAATAGTTGGTTGGTACAGCGTGTATCAATAATGAAATAATTAAAAATCTTCTAGCCGGTCAAGTGAAACATTATGTGAAACGGCGTACGGCACGCAGCCCTCGGCCGCATGTTGGACACCCGTTCTGTATGCGCTCGCTGTGCGAGGGGAAAAGAAGCAAAACCACACATACGCACACAGAGGGATACGCTCACGTTAATCGTTTTGTACGTGTCGCTAAAGTTGGCAACTTCGAAAGTTTTAAGCATCGGGCCCCTTTGACAGCTTGCACCACATAAGAGCTGCTGGGGTGGATTCGGCATACTGTTTGTGGTTATTTCTGTCTCGAGGGTTCCTTGACGTGAGTCATTTCGAACGTCCTTACATAACCAGCGCTTCCCAACTAGCCGACTCTGACCCGTGGATTCAGGCTGACCCGTGAAGGCAGCGTGACTCGGTTTTCGGTTCGAACGGCAGCTCCCGGGATCCTTTCGCTCCTCTTGGCGCTCCGGTCTACTGGGGCTTAGGTCAAAGGCGACACGTCCCGTCCCGTCACGTGCGGGGAGCGGCAACTGAGGTGCGAGGAAGAGCCCGTGGCCTTTGGCCCCCTGCAGCCCTCCGTGGCCGTCATGCAGCTCGTTCTTTTAACGGTCTGTTTTGGTCGATTTTCCTCCGCGATTCTGCCCTGAAGGACAGAGCCAAGGGAGACGGGTGCGAGTACACGATTCTGCGTGCGTAAGGGGGCCTGTGTGCGCGTGGGAGTCCGTGGGCGGGCGGGCGTGTGTGTGTGTGTGTGTGCGTGTGTGTGTGTGTATGCGCGCGGGTGCATGTGAGTGTACACGTGCCCCTCGGCGAGCATAGCTTCGAGAGGCACTTTCCCACGATGGTTTCACACCGCAAAAGTGGATGTTGCAGTGTCTCCCTGTGAAAAACGCTCGTGGTAGGAGGGATTTGTACCAAGTCGCCTCACATATTTAACGTAAAGAGAGCTCATACTTTGAGTGCTGCTGAGAAGATTGCCCTCCCGCAGTAACTTGTGTTTTATGAATGAGTTTGACCGAACAACATAGCTTAAAGGGTTCTTTAAAATATCTGCAATGATAATGCATAATTTAGCAGGGCTCTTTAGTGTGGTTCTGTGTAGCATAATGTTCCCCTTTCCCCGTTAGAAATGAGCATAGGAAGAAGCGTAAGTATATAAATATCCTCCTCTTGTGAGGTTCTGTAAGAGCTATTCCGCGGAGGATGCTCCTGAATCAACGTGACGGCGTGTGTTCAAATCCGCAGGCAATAATCAACAGCACCATCACCCCCAACATGACTTTCACCAAGACGTCGCAGAAGTTCGGCCAGTGGGCGGACAGCCGGGCCAACACCGTGTACGGCCTGGGTTTCTCCTCCGAGAATCATCTGGTGAAGGTGGGTGGCGTCTGACGCAGACGGGCCTGGCAGGGGAGACCCCCCCCGCACCCCGGCGAGAGAGAGCCGCGTGGGCGGCCGCGTCGACGGGCCCCCCCCCCCCCGCGTGATGATTCACAGGCCCGGCGATGAATGGAGGCGGCTGACCACAGCATCGCCCTCCCTCCCCGTTTCTGAGGGGCCCGAACTCATGCCGGAGCGCCCACGGCCGCGTGCGCGCACACGCGCGCGAATCCCCATGCTCCGTCTCCCACTCTCTCGTTCCTCCTCCTTAATAGCAGTACACGACACACGGCGCGCGTAACGCCGCGCGGAAATAGATACGGCTTTCGCTTCTGCGCCAGGCTCTTCGGTAACTCCCGGTCTTCCCCCGGCCGACCGTCAGAAAATCCAAAGAGGCGGCTCACCGAACGGTCAGCCGGCCGCCGACGGTCAAGTTTACAACCGTGTCGTATGCGCGACGTCAACATTTGACGGGCCTTCTGTTCACGGCATATTTCATAAAAACTTCCGCCCAACAGTGAGAACCCTTCGTAAGTACATTGCACCGCCTTATTTATTGCTTTGTTTGGCAGGAAAACTCACTAATCCACAGTGTTTTACACAAGTCCTGCCGGTCTGGAGCACAGTTGTATGTATACTCTCTAACTGATGGAAAATCAATTATAAGTAGCACGTTTCAAAGGGACGACAACACTGTAATACTCTTGATGTTCGACGTCAGTCGTACTGTCGACCCGGCGTACGAATCCTCGCGGTGCGCTCACCCTAACCCTCGCTGCTCTCTTGGCTCATGACACGGGCGGGCACGCGCTCACTCGATTGAGTAGCAGGCGGCTATTCTGCTTGTGCAACGCCTACAATATCTGATGGACAGGTGGTACAATTCTGCGAAACCTTTCACAAGGAAACGGTGCTCAGTGGGGCGAGCTGCCGTGAACCCGTTCCGGTAGCGTGTGATAAAGTCACGCGTATCATTAGGTACCCATAAAATTAGCCTGGGATGCAAACACTTTTATTCATTCACCGAACAAGTTGTAGCTTCACACCCAACGTAACTTAGGTAACGTCGTTTACATGGATAAGCATCTGCTGAAGCAAACCAGGTTATGCCTCTTGCCTAGAGAGAAATGTTTTTTTGGTAACAGCCCTAGTTCCTTAACCGCTACGTCACTCGGCGTCCATTAACGAAAGAAAAAGCTGTAAATGTGCATGTAACTCGCGTTCTCCATAAGGAAGTATTTCTCGTCCCGATGGGCTGCCGCGTCTGGGACGCCCCTCCGACCGGATCCGCTTCCGTTCCTCCCGCAGTTTGCCGAGAAGTTTGCCGAGTTCAAGGAGGCGGCCCGGCTGGCCAAGGAGAAGTCGCAGGAGAAGATGGAACTGACCAGCACGCCGTCTCAGGTACTCACCGATGTTCGTTACATTGCATATTCTTCCAGGCATTCGCTGACCGTCATAGGCACCCAGACACTCATTCACCATTTTACAGGTGTTCCAGAATACTCGCTCACCGTCAAAGGTGTTCTGGTGCAAACTCGTCATCACTACTGCTCACTCATCACTGGTGCTCACTCATCATCAGTGCCGTTCACTCGTCATCACTGGTACCCTCATATGCTCACTCACTGTCAGAGGTTCTTCCAGGCTGCGCACGCACCGCCGCAGCTTCTCAGACAGTCGTTCACCATCGTACAGCTGCTCCGAAATACTCACTCTCCATCACGGGTACCTTTAAGGGCTCACTCCGCTGTGACACTGTTCAACAGACATAAGTGCAGAAATCAGATTCAAAATCAAGTGACCCCACATTTGGATAACGTCGCTTAATTTTGTGTCATCCCACTTTATATCTAGGTATACGAGTACGTATTTCCTTCTATTGTATTTTGTTTTGCTCATTTATTTTTAGGAACTGAATTTTTACACTGTATAATATATGTTCTTTTATTTGATATTTTCATATTTCATTATTTTATAATAAAAGGTTCTGTAAATAAGAAGTACCGTAAGTATTGGCCATGTTTATTTTTATTTATAACGCGAATGTCAAAATCCGTATGATCAGACTGTTTGGAAAACGTGAGTAAGCAAGCAGGAAATGCAAGCAAATTAATACTTTTGCAGTAACTCGCATAGCATTTCCCATGTATTAAAGACTCCGTCGTGGTCGGACGACAATTTATTTTGAAAAGCCTTTAGTCGACAGACAAGATGACAAATCAGAGCTTCTTGTAACTGGATGCATTGTTCTGCGCAAATTGCTGTCCAGTATTTCCAAATAACGGAATGAAAAGTTACAAGGCCGAAATCAAAATATGTGAAAATAAATATGGCTTAATTATTCTTGTCATAGTTCTATACAAATTATCTGGCTTCGCAGAATTTATTATGTTTTTCTGTGTTTATCTGCTACTGTCAAATACCCTCCACCACTTTCATGCATTTGTTTCGGACAACTTGTCGGTGGAATAATTAATCAAATTCCTGATTGTGAGGTAATGCCGCTAATCTCTGTGATTTAGCAGTAAATTGCCTGCAGTGAATTCCTAGCCCACAGTTAATAACCCCTAATGGTTCATTTTTTTGCAGATACAACACACCGAGTATTAGAGGCGTCGGTGTTTGTTTCGCTTAGCATTGAGTGCGGAACTGCCCCTTGAGTTTTCATAAACTAAAAAAAAGGGGGAAAAGCCAATAAAGTTTGAGGGGCGGTATTTTCCTGATGACTTTCAAAATTATTTTCTTGTCTCCTACGTATGATTCTTTAAGCTTTCCTGAAAATATCGATCGAGGAAATTAGATCCTACAGCAGTGAAAAAGAAGACAAATTAAGTAATGTAACATTAATTTTTGGGGGAAATTATTTGTACGTGTGCGGTTAATGTCGTTCTGTTGTGCGGCTGAGCGGTTCGCTGTGTTTTCCACGTCCTCTTTGCGCTGCCGAGAAGGAGTCGGCCACCGGGGACATGCAGTCACCGCTCACCCCGGAGAGCATCAACGGCACCGACGACGAGAGGACCACGCCGGATGCCACTCCCAACTCCGAGCCCCGTGCCGAGCCTTCCCAGAATGCACTGCCCTTCTCGCACAGGTACTTGGCCTCGCCCGGGTTGCCGCGGTGGGCCGGGGAGGAGCGCGAGGCCTCCAGACTAGGCCTAGAGCTGCTGTGACGGCGGTCCAGCCGTTTCCCTGCCCGTCACGCCATCCAGCCGTGCTTGCTCGTTCGGCCAGGTGAAGAATGTCAAGACTAGTTGGAAAGCTTTTTGTCACAGCAGTGGGAGCTTCCGGACACCCACTGTGCTGTTATTCAGAATATTCCAGTAGGGACCATTACTCTCTGTAGTTTGATTCAGCCGAGTCGACATCCCTACATGGTCAGTGACGGCACTGTTTTCTCTCGTCTTTACGTTTCCGAGAACGATCGAGGAAGTTATGCCACGAAAGCAGTACCCTTGTTTTACAGTACATACAGTAGTGGACAGCCTTGGAACGTGCGTGCAGAAAAAGATTCTTTTGCGCACTCCCAAAATAGCTACAAATGCGCGAAGTAGCAGAAGACCTTAGGAATTTATTAAAATTCTTTTCAAAAGAGCGGGTTTAAAATTAGCACGGCATATTCATGCTTCATTTCTAAAGCGACTCCTTGAACCACAAAAGCATTAAATTAAAAATGCGACGTGCGCCCTGTATCAAGCACGAATCTTAAGATAAACGGAAATGCACTTTGTTCGGTTTGATGGCGCTTCGGTTCGCCGCTGCGGACTTCGCGCTCAAAATAGCTCCGCTAAATCTTTCATATTTGTCTCGCCTGCCACATTAAGAAAGCACTCGGAGGCCAATCGTGCACAAATCATTTTTCGTTAGCGAGGTTCTTCGAGTGTATTTACGTGAAAGGCCGAAGGAGGAAAGCAGTCGACTTCTTCGTATTCAAACTACTGGAGAGACGCGTTGTACCGAAAAGCACGGAGCAGCACGAATCAAATTAATTGTTTATTATGTATACGGTAAATCCTGAATTTATGAGCCTGCAGAGGTACGACGAACTCTGCTGTACTTACCCGTCCTGCGCTGACAGTCATAGGTTGAACGGTATCACTGTAGATGATGCTCCCTTGCATTCCCAGAATTCCAAGAAGAGCTTCTGAAATGGTTTTGTGGCAGCCTGCACTGTACTGTATCATAGCAGTGTATTTATTTTGCCCCGTTTTGTATTTACTGACCCGCTAGAGCACGTCTGAAAAGCAGTGATTTCAACATACAGATCGATCTCAAGTCCACATTATGTCTGCGAGATGTTTAGTGTATTATTATTTAAACAGTATAGGCAGAGCGTCACAGGTATCACGGGGTTCGACAGAGTCGCTGGTCACCTGACCTGGGATTTACTGTATTTCCGCCCTCCTGATCATCCAAGGAATCGTAGAGGATACCTTTATCTTTGCCAGTTTTTAAAAGAAGAAGTGTGTTGTGGCAGCGGCGTATCCTCTACCGCCATAGTCTGTCCTTCAAAGAGACTTTTACGGTGGAACATGTCTCAAAGTTACGCTATGTTATGAACGTAGTCTGGTAATTCTGTGACCGAATACCATGGTATGGTGTAACATTGTGATGTCCGGGTTACATTTTTGTTCCGGTGGTGGAGTATTGTGGGTCGTTATCAAATACAAAAGCAAGGATACTTGACTGGATGAAGTGCAGATTATAATTTATCCTTTCAGATGAACCTCGGGCTTTTAACATCTCCGTCTTTGATCCACTCTGGGCGTCTTTACAGTGGTGGAGCATCGATAACTCAGCTAAAAGCACTACTGTTCTAAAGAGCTGGAGGACGATTAATTAAATGCGGACGGCATAATGAATTGTGTTTCCTTCCTAGTTGTGGCTTTCTTGAATTAGCATAAACTAAAGCCGTCGATTCGGGCATCGATCTTTCCCACCGTTCTTCTTTTTCCAGACATTCGAGAGCATTGCAGCGAAAGCTTCCCCACGATGTTGTGGTCAGTGCCGTTGGAGAGACGAGCCACGCCACATTTTGTAGCTGTTGACTTGCACGCAAATGACCCGTGTTTGTGCGCTCTGTCAGACGAAGTGCGAATCAAGTGCACTCTCTGGATCCGCTCTTCTTCCTCTCGTCAATCTTAGCTAAATTCCATCTTGTGTCCTTTTTTTTACAGAGAACTAGTGTTAAACGCGTTTCGAGTCTCATCCTTTTCGATAGAACCTAGCAAGGATGTGTCTAACAAGGACCGCCTCGTGTTTCAGAGTCCATCCTCCGCCGGGGCCCTTTTGTTGTGATTTTGTTATGGAATGGAATGGAATGGAATGGAACGGAACGGAACGGAATGCGCTTTTTAACGTCACCTCATTGTAGCTATTCTTAGAGTTCCTTCTGTTTTCTTTTGCTATTGCTGTTTTTAGATCAAATCCGAGGCGTAACAAAAAATGATTTTTAAAAAAATCAGACTTTTAATATCTAGGATGTTATATTTTCAATTTGTTTCAGTATTATTGAAAGGGTAAGGCATAACACTGTTTGTGTTAAATTCATTTAACTTCCTCTTAATGCACTGCTGTACTAGTTTTCTGAAGTTTTTATGTAGAATTCAGTATGTATTTTCAGATTTCTCTGTATTTTATCTCTTATTATGGGTTGTTTGTAAATATTATGCGTTATAATGCTTGCAGTTTGTTGCTTGATTAATGCTTCGTGCCTGTAACAGCACAAATGATTCACATATTTTGTTTTGTTTTTTTAAGTGTTGGTGTATTTTCAGGATTTTATTTGCTTCTGTAATGTATTTTAAAACTGGCACAAAGAGAAATGACCAATATTAAAAACAGTTACTGCAACATTGGAAAAAGACTGCAAGAAATATTACTTTGCTCAAATGTACTTAGTATGCTGTTGAATATCTGTGATTATTATATGACTTTTTATTAAACAGAACAGCTCTAATACCTCACTTCATAACATAACGCTTTTAAACAAGCTCCAGACACATGAACAGTAATCGTGATATATTGACAATTTGGTTAATGTGTGCAAATCATTAGCATAAAAGGATGACGGGTAATCATATCGACGCAACTGTACTTATAAAGTAGAGGAAACTTATTCAAAAATTTTTTATATTTTCTTTCAGTAAACAGTAACAGTAGTAATAAAAACAATCATTATATGGAAAGCCAGAAGAAAAACGTGTAGAGACTGCTGTAATGCAACATTTTACGCATGTGCGGGAATGTGCAGGAGCCAGAGTAACGGGTAACTAGCACTCCAGTAATGAGATTACATACATCCACCGTTCAGCCCATAGCCCGTGGGATTTGGAAACGGGTAGGGATGCGCCTGTCCTATTCCTGTCCCACCGGTGGGTGCAAGCGGTGATTTCCTTTCTCCTCCGTCTCAACGCACTCCGTGTGGGCGGCCGGCAGCCTACGTGATGTGTGGAAATGCCGCGGTTGGAGAGCACGTGTTCGGCTCGCACAGAAACGTAGCCGTTTCTAAGGAGATGCACGTTGCGTGTTAACGCTGCTATTTCAGCATCATATACTGGGCTACGTGCGAAGTCTAGCGGCAGTTCGAATTCCTACATAATATTTGGAACACGGGGGGTGCGGTGGTGCAGTGGGTTGGACCGGGTCCTGCTCTTCAGTGGGCCTGGGGTTCGAGTCCCGCTTGGGGTGCCTTGCGACGGACTGGCGTCCCGTCCTGGGTGTGTCCCCTCCCCCTCCGGCCTTACGCCCTGTGTTGCCGGGTTAGGCTCCGGTTCCCCGCGACCCCATATGGGACGAGCGGTTCTGAAAACGTGTGTGTGTGTGTGTGTGTATTTGGAACATCCATCTCGTTCAAGCGTGTTTTTACTCCGAGCTCAAAAACATAGTTTGACCGACTGTAATATTTTTTATATCGTAATTCCTTGTAACATCTCGACTTGAACCAGAAGGTTCGTGCCATGACAAGAGTATTTCCTGGGTCAAATGGACATGTACAGCACTTGTACTTTCCTGCATGTTCAAAACCGTGGTCGCTTTGTTCGACAGGCACCTGGCTGGCACCGTACGTGTGATCTCCCACAAACCTTAGCGTAACCTCAGACGCAGCCTGGAGGTCAACGCGTCTCACCTCCATCTGCAGCCGCTTGGTGTTTCCGTCTCGATGGAGAGAAGGGTTGAAACCAAAGATGCCTCGATCGATCTTAATTCCTCACTCAGCCGTGCAACATTAGATCCTATTCCCAAATGGGAAGGAGCCCAGTACGAGAGGAAAGGTGTAAGGAGGTGGGCGGATTGAATTAAGACATCGCCTCCGAGCCTTCTCCGCCGCATCCGCCACAATAATGACATTAGAGATGCACGCGGCTGTCAGGCAGATGCAGAGCGCGTGTCAATGTCTCTTCCGTCAAAGGCATCCGATTTCCGAAGGACGGTTATGGTGCTCCGAGGGAACTGGCTTATGTGTCATTTCTGGGCAACGCGCTAATGGACTTCGAGGAGAGGGGTCAGCGGGCGGCTCGAGACTTTTCTTACCGTGGGTGGGTTTGTAATGTGTTCAAGCAACTGGGATGAGGAGCACAAGGGTCATCGTTGCATGCGTTAGGCGCAAGTGCGGTTGGAGCAACGTGCTTCCTCCCGATTCTGTCCACGTGTAGCGGGGATCACGTATCGCTCCTCTGCAGGAGACTTGACTCCCGTATTTCTCACGTAGTGTTGGAGCAGGTTTTCATAGGCGCTTGTACCTGCCAGGGATATTTTTGATTGCTGAGTAGGCGCCTTCTGGGTGAACTCTCTTCATTACTATTTTTATGTAGTTGCTCAGCAGAAGCTGTTACGGACACAGTCTGCATGTCATTCGGTCGGTGACGGGTGCAGGAGCCCGGTCCACGTGGGGTCTTTCGGTCTTGAATCTTGCTCCTAAAACACTTGGCTACTTGTTGCCCTTAGTGATCACTGGGATGAAAACCACCACCAGAGAGTCCAGATTGTAGAACAGCCTGGTGAACTCAAGCTGGGAAAGAATACAGCCCACATGTTTCGAAGAAGTTCATTTTATTTAGCCATTCAGTGAGGGAAAGGTTTTTTAAAGAAATCTTTTTTTTCTTTGTTTTTACATTAAGACAATATCCATTTTTTCATTTAATGTGCAAGAATATTGTTCGAATGTAAAGCTAAATGAAAGAAAGCTATTTGTTTGTAACATAACTGGGAGAGATTTAAATATTTTGAAATAACCATCACACCTCAGCAGAAGTGCTTGGACAGAGACTTAAACGTCTTTTCAGCGCATTTCAGAATCAGCCACTAAATAGTGCAAGTGGCGCAGTGTCTTCAAGGCTGTCCTGCGTCGCTCTTAATGCAGCTTCGCCTGGTTTTCTTTTACGGGAGAGTTTCCCCTCCGGTCAGGGTGGAAACTTCCGGAAAGTACGGATTCTGCTCTCAGAGAGCGCATGCATGCAGCTTAACGGCACCTTTGGACCGCATGAACAATGAGGTGTGAGTTACGCCTCTAAAATGAGGTGCCTCGCAGCTGAGAGCGGAGCTCTTCTCGTAGGAATGCCTTTACGGGCGCTCACCTCTCGCCTCTCCCGCTCGTATGAAGGGGAAGCCTCTGCGTCTGTCTCTCACCAGCATCACTTTCGTAAAGCATTACAGAGCCTCCGTCTGTACCTCAAGCTGAAAATAAAGTGTACATCAGTTTAAATTGAGCACTTGGGTACGGAGACGCAGTAAATCACAGCGCAGCGGAACGGCGCTCAGAACTTAGGCTCCATTATTCAGGGCAAGGCAGCAAAAGTTTGCAAATGTAATTAGGGTTCACTTACCGAAATGAGATCCCCTATGTCTCGAGCCGCCAGTTAATGGCCCTTTGGATGGACTCCTGACAGACGGCATGAACAACGCACAGCCTGTCCTGTCCTGTCCTGTCCTGTCCTGTCCTGTCCTCTCCTTTCCTTTCCTCTCGTGCCGGGTGAGCTGTTGGAGGCAGCGGCCCAGCGCGCCCCACTCCTCTGCGCTCTCTCTCCCGCAAGCCGGGCTTTTTAAAGTGGCGCGGACGGCGGTCCACGGGCCGCGTCAGGCGCCTCGGCTTCATCGTGGGCACGCCGGCGTGGGCGGAGGAGCTGTCACCGACGTGCGTCACGTCGCAGGGGCGCGGGAGGAAGGCGGTGGGGGGGTGGGGCGGGATGGGTGCGCGGTGTTGCATAAGGGGAGCGGGGTGGGGGGGAGAACGCCAGGGGAGCAGCGAGCTCAGCGAATGAGCGTCTCACAGCGCGGGACCGGGGCGCACACGCGGCGAGGGGGCCGGCGCCCACCTATCGCCGCCCTCCCCAGGGGAGGATTATGGGGAACTTTTTCCCTTACGCAGGCAGAGAGCGACGTAAGAGCCGGGAAATGTGGGTGATAATCCTCCAGTTATCATCTTCTGACAACTGTGCGCAAGTTTGCCGTACCCAGTCCGAGCGAGAACCCGTAACACAGCTCGCCCTAGATGGCTCGTACCCGAGCACCGGCAGCGTGCCTGCGACGGGCCCTGCGGCGTCTGCGGCGTGTGCCGCTCCCTCTCCGTCGCTGTCTCGCGAACGGACGCCGCAGTCCACGTGATCAGCGCCCTGTGGGTTTGCTCTTCGCAGCTGCCTCGTTACTCATCGCTTGATGATTTGTCTGCGTTTCTCCTCTCGAAATTGTCGCCAAACACATTTGCATAACTTTGCGGAGCTATTTTTAGCACCGGTTCTATCAGCTCGAATTGTTTGATTTTTTTTTTTGAAAGATTTATTTGCGCGCATCTTTTAACTCTTATCACAAATGTTGCACTTGCGTGAAAAGACCACGCTCCATACTGTTTAAATAGTTGAAGTAACACGAAAATTAACAGATATACATAGTTTAAATTGAGCAGAAGGCCTCTCTCTATAGAGGGATCAACTTACATTTACATTTATCCATTTGGCCAACGCTTTTCGCCAAAGCGACGTACATCTCAGAGAAAAATACATGAGCGCGCTACATCGACAGAACAAGTTTTATATTAACGCCAGGTTCAGAAAGCAGCGACTGCATTAGGATTGTCACGCAGGCTTTCAAAGACTTATTTCACTACGTTAAGAGAGCCTTCCGTTGGGTTGGAGCTTCTTGACCTTTTCTAGGCCACAGACCCCTTTAAGAATGTAAAGGAAGTTAAGGACCCCCTCCTAGAAAAATGTACATAAATAAATTCAAAGAAAATATTGTGGCCGGTGCGGTGGCGCAGTGGGTTGGACCACGGTTCTGCTTTCTAGTGGGTCTGGGGTTTGAGTCCCTCTTGGGGTGCCTTGCGACGGACTGGCGTCCCGTCCTGGGTGCGTCCCCTCCCCCTCCGGCCTTACGCGCTGTGTTGCCGGGTAGGCTCCGGTTCCCCCGCGACCCCGTGTGGGACAAGCGGTTCTGAAAATGTGTGTGTGTGTTGTGGCCGGTTTATTGCGCCGAAACCTGATTGCGCTCACATACAAGTATGACACTGAGAAAAAAAGGTGTAGTAAAATGTGCTTGTTTTACCTTTTATTTGAGTATTGTTTCCAAAGCAAGCCCATCCATGAACCCCTGGTTAAGAATCACTGCTTTAGCTACTCATCTCCTTTCGGAGGTGTTCCGGCGGTATGAACAGTATGTAATGATGCGTCTGAAAGTATTGTTTTTGTAAGGAAAAGGTATTGCAGGGTCAGAGCCCACCTTCTGCACTGCCATCCTACCATTGTGGTGTTCTTGTCCAGCAGCGCGTGTGTTGTGGTTGCACTTGACCGTGGTTCTGTTGAGGTTCTGTCGCCAGTCGCCCCCCAGTCGGTAGAGCGGCCTTGGTAAATGAAAGTGCCGGTACAAGGACCCGTCCCGGCATGCCTTATTCACCCTCCCTCCTTTGGCATGATGGAGACACCGGGAGGCGGCTGGCTGATCGGTACCAGGTTTCACTGTGTGCTCTGACCTCTTTCCCAGCCCGCAGTGGCGTTCCTGGCGCCGAGCGCTGCTTTCACGCCTCCAGCAGCGTTTGGTAACACGCCAAGGATGGGGGTGAATCCTACGGCACCACAGAGATTGTGGAGCGGGTGGGAGATTGGGGTGGATTAGTGCGTGGCTCCTGATGTGGTTTCCAGTCTCTCCCTTGGCACTCACAGGAGTGGGAATTTGATACGATGCTGCCCTGGTTTATGGATGCGTCTTGCGTGTGTGTGTGTGTGTGTGTGTGTGTGTGTGTGTGTGTGTGTGTGTGTGTGTTTGCCTACGCAAACCATGGAAACAATGGTGTGTTTGCGTGCGCGCGTCTTCGCGCTCGGAAGTCGGAGCAGTCTTTCGAAGTTATCGTCGGTTCCATCCCCGTGTTCTTGTGGCACAGTTTAGTCTGCTTATCGACGAGCGTATTTTGCTGTGTTTTGTCGTTGACCATCTTCAGTAGCTCTGCCATCAACAAGCACTGGGAGGCGGAGCTGGCGGCACTGAAAGGAAACAACGCCAAGCTGACAGCTGCTCTCCTGGAGTCCACCGCCAATGTCAAGCAGTGGAAGCAGCAGCTGGCGGCGTACCAGGAAGAGGCCGAGAGGCTACACAAACGGGTGAGGGGTCAGAGGTCACGCTTGGTCAGCTAAAGGCGAAGGTAGAGAAAAAAGAAGCTACACACAATCCTTACAGGGATGAAATAATTTTTATGCCAATAATGTAACCTACAGATGCTATTTCAGATGCTGCATTTATTCAATGTTCTATTGATTTCGTACCAAAATGTAAATCAGAATGATTTCCATGAAAATATTTGCAACGTCATTAATTTGGCCATACGTTCAGGTTTATTGATGGACAAGATATTGAGCACTACTCGAAATACGCTTTTCTCGAGGCAGAACGCTGTAACCTGAAGGGTGTGACTTGTCATTACCAGGTTGTATGAGTATTTTTATGTGGCCTAACTTTACACCAGATAGTGAATTGTATATTGTGACTGAGAATAGCTTTAAGAAAAAAATTAGTGAGTGATCATTTATAGATCAAGGTGTTTTTTTTTTTGTTTTTTTTTCCCCTGCTGAGTTTACAAGTGTCGAGAATTAAAGCGCGTAAACGGTGTAAATGTAGTACTACATCCACAAGGGGGCTCTAAATGTACCAGAGCTTCATTTGAACAGGAAGGAAGAATTCAGGACAGAATCAAGGCGGTGCACCGGTGCTATGTTCATCCCTGAGTTTTTTGCCATAGAAAGCAAGCATCTTAAATCCCAGGCCTTTGTATGCTGGCTTGTCTTGTTTTTTGTTCAGTCTGTAAGCTGGAACGCACTGCTGAATTATTACTGTGATTTTAAAAAAGAGGTGATTTTTCACTAATGCAAAATCGCGATCGGTTCATTTTAGATCGTGCAGACAGCCGCCGTTCCCGTTTGCTTGTTTCCTCAGGTCACAGAACTGGAGTGCCTAAGCGGCCAGGCCAACGTGATCAAATCCCACAAGACGGAGCTCAACCAGACAATAGAGGAACTGGAGTCCACTCTGAAAGCAAAGGAGGAGGTGAGTTACTGAGCTAAAGAAACTTGCCTGAAAAGTCAAGGTATGTCACTGAAAAATTCTCCTGTCACATCTTGACAGGAACTTGAGCGTTTGAAAGAGGAAGTAGACAACGCTAACCAGCTGCAAGCTCAGCGAGATGCTCTCACAGAAAAACTGCAGGTAATGAGGACTCTAGTGCAAGTTACATTTATTCACTTAGCAGATGCTTTTCTCCAAAGCAACTTCCAATGAACTCTATGTAGTGTTATCAGCCCACATACCTTATTCACCAAGGTGACTTACACTGCTAGATACACTACTTACAAGGGGTTACTCATCCATGCATCAGTGAAACATACTCACTCCATGACACTCACATACTATGGGGGAACCTGAACAGCATGTCTTTGGGAGGAAACCCACACAGACACAGAGAGAACATGCAAACTCCACACAGACTGAGCGGGGATCAAACCGATGTTCTCTTGCACCACCCAGGCGCTGTGAGCCACCATGTTGCCCACCGAGTTGGTTCAGCATCTAAGAAACTAAGTCATGTTTGTGGTGGTCACTCAAGAACTTCCGGTCACATTTTAAAAGAGAGTCTGAAGTGCATGACGGAAGCATGTTGAATGCTCTGGAAAGTTCATTTATGGGGAAATCCTGCTCAGCTTAGCAAAACAGTACCCCTAGAAGAATCCTTACTTGTCTTACATTTAATTCATTTAGCTGACACTTTCTTCCCCAGAACAACTTATAATTATTTTACCATTTATACAGCTGGGTAATTTCAGGGCTAGTACCATGCTCAAGGATACTACAGCAGGAAGCAAAACTTGAAGCTGCAACCTTTGGATCCAAAGGCAACAGCACTAACCACTACACCACCAGCTTTCATTGTGGGTAGGGGTGCACCTGGGGTAAGCTTCCTAGTCAGCCCTAAAGCCCTCCTCTATATATTTTTGGAAAGGAAGACTTGTGTGTTGTCTGCATAGCAGTATTTATATTTATTCCTTTAGCTGATGCTTTTCTGCAAAGCAACTTACAACATTAAGGTTACACATTCATATAGCTGGCTGGTTTTACTGGAGCAATGTAGGGCAAGCACCTTTCTCAAGGGTACTTCAATCAGAAGTGGAGAGCAACCCTACAACCTTTGGAGCCAGAGGCAGGAGCGCTAACCACTACGCTACCAGCTGTCCAATGCTGTGTCGAATGCTGTCAACAGGTTAAGAAGAATGAGAACCTAGGAGACGGAAACATCTCTAGCACACAGGAGCACTTATCACGACACAAGGAGGGCAGTCGTGGTGAAATAACTGATCTAGAATCTGGACTGATATCTGGAGGCAGGGCTTTAGTTTAGAATTCTGCTCCCCCTAAATACCTTTGCGAACATCCCAACTTTGAAAGGTTGATTCTGGGGGGATGTCCCTCCAGTGAAAAACTTTGGAACTGGGAGGAGCCCATTCAAGAAATTGCACCTATAAATAATAATGGTTACTGGTGGTTTCTCATACCTGGAGACAATTTTCAGAAGATTATGGATCGCTTGTGGTACTCAGGGATCAGGTGGTTATTTCTTGAAGATTCCTGGAACTTCAGGGAGACTTGGGATGTTTGTGTGGCCCTCTCCAGGTGTGGGTCCCTAGAATTGTCACCGCTATTCTCCTCAATAGTGATGGCCCAGTCCTGAGGCTACACTCAGTGAGGAATGCAGAGATATGACTGTAGACTGCAAGCTCACGGGATTTTAGAAAGAAAAGGGTGGAAAGAGACACGTCTGTAATTGCGGACTAAGTTTGGTTCTAGGGGTTTCTTCAACAGTAGTCAAATGTGGGCTATTTTGCAGGCTTATAGACACCACCGGGAAGAGAGCAAGGAATTAATAAAATAAACAAGGGGACAGATAAAATAAGTTGTAATGGAGTATGTAATGAGTTGGAATGTAGAAGAGGAAAAGGAATGGGATCAGAAGTTCAGGTGTTGCTTTGGTGTGACTGCAGCAGGTCGCAGTTTAAGAAAGTGGTCGAAATGTAGGGAGAAAGTTCTTGTTGGGAGTTCTGCCATGAATCAAAGTGGATGTGAAGAAAATGTTGGTGATGGTGATCAGCTGGTGATCAATTATGTCTCTTAAGAATGAGGCAGAATTGTAACATTGGGTGTAGAGCAAGTAGGTGGTGGAGAAGGGATGAAAAAGTGATGAAAACTTTGTGGGGACTGAGTGGTGCCATGAGTGAACAGATTTGAGAAATTTCTGATGGATGTGATGAAGGTCAGAACAGCAGAGGAGACGGGGGAGAAAAGGCAGCATATGTTCCAGCAGAACGTGGCAAAGGGTGCAGAGGTACAGTAAGCATGGTGATTCAAGGGTGAGAGAAGATGAAGTGATCAGAAACACAAGGTAACAGTGAGGGTTGGACAGCTACAGTTCCTGTTAAAGACAAGGTCAAAATGGTTAATGACCTTGTGAGTGGAAGAAGAATGGAAGGTACCGTGTTTTGCACTGACTAATATGGACTTGCCTTTAACTACCACCTTTTCACATCCTTCTATGGGTCCTGCTATCGTACCCTTTAGCAAAGAACTTAAACCAAATGTCCGATAAAAAGCCCCGCAATGCAAATAGGTGAAATTGTGAGCTGCTTTGGAAAAAACAATGAAGCCGAGGTTTGTAACCCTTGTGAAGGAGCGCATCGAAGCGTCTGTTCCATGTACCTTCTCGCTCATCCACAGGAGACAGAAACCAGGAACAAGGACCTGGAGAGCCAGCTGGCAGAGCTAGAGCAGCGGTTGGAGAGCAGCCAGCTGGAGCAGGAGGCCTTCCGCAGGAATCTCAAGACCCTGCTGGAGATCCTGGATGGGAAGATCTTCGAGCTGACAGAGCTGCGGGACAACCTGGCCAAGCTGATCGAGGGCAGCTAAAGCCCCTCCTCTCTTCCCCACCTGTCTCCACAACTTCCCCAACCCCCTACCTCTGTCTGGGTGAATAGCACACCAGCAACGTGCAGAAACACTCAGTAGTCAAAGTTAAGGTAGCCACCAGGGCGGGCTGTCTACCTTCATTTCTCCTTCATTTATCCAGAGGACAATTATTTTTTCAATACTAGCGGAACTTTTTTTTTTTTTTAATTTTTCTTGTGTTGGGTTGTACACGATATTAAGAGAATATCAAGTGTAGTGTTTTTCTTTTTTCCTTCCATTGCAAAGGAGTGGTATGATGTGTGTGCCATGTGTCACCTAAGGGTGTTGACAGTTTTTTTTTAAATTTTTTTTTTTATTATTTTTTAAATCAGTCAGTTTATTTACTAAGAACGTACTCCTCTCGAGTTCTTGGCAGTTGACATGATCAAGCCAAGGTAAGGCAGTTGACAAGGAGCACCTAGACAGCATCACGTCCGTATCTCTCTGGAATTCTCATCTCAAGCAGGGACCTGCAGCGGCATCCCCCGCTGACCCTTGACAGTTAGCGACACGGTTGGGGTTGTACGTGTGGGGGGGGGGCGGTGCCGGTGGAGAACGAGAACCGGGGTCCTGGACTTCGTGCTGCGAGCTAGAACGTGCGCACCATATCCCTCAAGGAAACTGCCAAAAGGCACGCCATTGGTTTAACGCATGGCATCGAGGTCATGTGTCTTTACCGCGGGAAGCGACACGGAGGACTGCTAACATTGAGCAATACAAGAGGGAGGAGCTGCCAGTCACTGGAATCCCACAATCAGGTATCCCATTGCTCGCCTTCCCAAAGCGTACGGGACAGGGGTCCTTTCACACACACAGAAAGGGGCTTCTTAGTGCCGACTCAGTCCCAAGTGGCTATAAATACGTCTTTGATTCCTATGTACTTTTTTAATGAAACTTTATACTCTACTATTGTATGAAAGTTGTTGAATTGAGAAAGAAATGTGTTCTTTTCAAAGTGTGATGGCAGGCTTCACTCCCTCCATTTTCTCATTATTTCAAATAATATTGTAATCATGATTATTGTTCTTCAAGAATCAAAAGCAGTTTTATTACTAGACCTCAAATGTTTTTTCCTCTTATTTTCTATGTAAGTATGGTTTGTGGGTATTATGATTGTATTATTTATAGGTGCAAAAACCTGGCAATATTTTTGAACTATTTAAAAAACACTAAATAAAGAAATGTAAGAGAGCAACTTGAACTGAATATAGATGAAAGATTTTGTAGTGATGTAATGCAACTAATTATTATATGTTTGCCAAATACAGTATAGTTTCTTGTACAGTGAATTTACTTAAGCTGCCTTTGGCACAAAGTTGCATCATGGGTATCTTACCATGGTACTGTTTGTTGGGTTTATTATTGCCAAAAAATCTGTGATCATGTTAAAAAAAGAAATCATACATGAAGAACATCTAAGGGCTTGTATTTGGGATAGGTCGTTTTGAAGAGTACTGCTAAAAATTAGCATTATACTTTCAGATGTAAGCATAATCATAAAACTTTGGATGGGAGTAATGTTTGAGTAATATTTTTACATGTTGCCAATACCACATGCTTCAAACACAGGTGGTTTAATTGTATGCTGTAGTTCCACCCCATCCCTGTAGGATTTTTTTTTTTTTTTTTTTTTGCTATTGTGCTTATTCTCGAGCAGTTTCAGTGCCCTGGTTTGTTTCCTTGGCTTCAGGGATGCTTTACTTCCATTCAGGCAACACAAAAAAAAAAAAAAAAAAAAAAAAAAAAAAAAAAAAAAAAGCCTGGGCCAACTTCCACTTCTTTTCTATTTACAGAGAGCATAACACAGTGAGTTTGTTTTCACTATTTGGTTCAGTCAAGGGAGTCCTGTGTGCTGAGGAGTCCAGCCTGGATTTTTCCTTTTTTTTTTTTTTTTTTTTTTTTAAAAAAAATACAGTGATGGTAGACAAAGCTAATTGTGTGGAGCCTTCATTCACACACTGCAAATTACACCTTTTAAAATATATCATTGTTGTACATTCTCTCTCTCTCTCACACACACACACACACACACCCGTTTAAAACCGCTTGCCCCAAGCGATGTCGCGGCAAAACGGAGCCTAACCTGGCAACACAGGGCGCGAGGCTGGAGGGGGAGAGGACACACCCAGCCAAGCCCACTGCACCACTGCACCCCCATTTATTCATACACCATTTCAAAACTAACTGGCACATATAAAAATGTCTTAAGTTCATTATAGAAGTACAGTAATCAAACATTTGCTCTATGGGTTGAATTCATGTAGATAAAGCTGACAACCTGCATCTAAAAATGAATGAAAGTTTTATATAAAATTTAAAGAGTCATTTTTGGTATTTGGTTTACAAGGTTTTATTTACCTTGGAAGAAAAATCTGAAAATACAAAGCAGTTACTGGGAATACAATTTTATGAATAAGCAAAATAAAGGCAAAAAATTAAAGCATTGTTTTCCATGGGAATGGTGTAGTAATTTAAAATCATATTTCATTTTGAACATTATCTTATTCAATAAATACATAATCATTTTAGGCAATCACATGAATTTAACGTGAATGCAAGATTCAACAGTATTTTACAGTATAATTACAATTTAAAAGTATGTTCATTATTCTGTTCCTATATTTTTATATTATATATTGCACATATCAAGTGACTGGCTAATCTTAAAAACCATGAGCTGGATTTACTGGAATCCCAGACAGGCTACGAATATCTTCTTTTTAAAAAAGGTAGTGTTGGCTGAAAGTAAGAGAAGAGATTACACACAAGAACAACCAAAAAAGATTATTAAACAATAAAAAATGTTATACAGTGGAACAGTGTTAAGAAACTGGCTGATGACAAAAATATTTAAATAAAGTTAAGTACAGTACGTTTATGATGGATTGACTAGTAGGTCTGCGACAAGGGTCCGTTGAATGCGTGCAGTGTATCAGTACTCAAACAGTATCAACGCGCTACATGGTACCTAGGAACAACAAGTAATGTGTGAAGTGGAGGGGGGGGGGGAGATACCAAAAAGTAAAAAAGTAACCAGCGAGAAAAACTAACTGCGTATGGAGACTCGCATGTGGCCAGATCAAGAGACACCGATTTTTAACTGGCCAAAGCTTCATTTTGTTTATTTAACGATATCTAGGAGCAGCAAACCCTCCCTCTGCTTACTGACACTAATTTTCAGTGCAAGTTTCAGACTTCATGTTACACACTGGTTGTTATTTCCTCAAGTAACATCTGCACGAGAAACAAAAATAAGGCTGGTGGAACAGAGCGGCGGTTCGCAGGAAACCGGAAAACAAAACCGAGCTGTGAAGTTCACTTTTTCGGAAACGGTTCGGGCTCCTTGCTAACCGGCCGCCAAAAACACAGACTGCGTGTTTGATGCTCAGTTTCTTTTTCATACAAAGCCTTCGTGGATGAGCGTCAAACAAAAGCATGCACACAAACGGGTTGCAGTTGTCCAAGTTGGGCCTGAGGGCCGGTTCCGGTTCCTTCTACTGACACGGTGAACTGAGAGCCGCAAGCCTCCGGAGTGCCGAGGACTCGCGCACTCGTAGAACACCAAGCGAAACTCAAAACACACAGCTACTTACACAATTAAACGGCGACTAAAAACAATTGCACGGCTCCGCCTGTTTTACCACGATATCCGACGCGTTTCACAACTCCATCCGTCTGCGAACGGAGCACGTAACGAGCCACTGCATTATCAGACGCAAAGGATTCCCCCACACTTTCTTGTCCACTTTCTTACTCATAGGTCACCGTAGATAAGACGACAGAACACACACGGAATAAATAGCTATCTTCTTCCGAGAAAGACCTATGCACACAACTGCGATCGCTAATACCGTACATTGGCTAATGTAAAAATCAAACAGTCACACTTTTAGTAATGAAGGCTATATATTTTTTTTTTTTAAAAAAATTAAATTAAAAAAAACACACAAATTAATACAACCATTTATAGTAAGACCCCAAATTATGACCTGTATGTCAAGCACATTATATTACCAACGTTGCTTAAAACCCATGGCAGGTAAAGTAACTAATTCAAGTGATGGCCTGTGCTTTTAATGACTAAGTAGTGTAGGCATAACATAGCTCTGGAGCTGTCAGTTCTGGCAGTCTCTCATCATTTAGTTTCATCACTACAGTCAATAAAATGCAGGAAAACCTGCAAAAACAATTCAGTGATCTTTTAAGGTTTGCAGGAAGAAAGTTAACTGTGTTGCGATAAATATGAATTATGTCTGAAGCATAGGCTGTTATCGCACTGAATTGCACCTTAAAAAAAACCAACAATATTCTTAAAACGTGATAGTGAAGAGGAAGAGCATGAAGTTACACCTCAAGTCAAAATGACAGCAGCCTGGGGCGCCGCAGGTCCGCTCGCTACCCTTCTGTGTCCACGTGCTGGAAAGCCACCGATTGCACGGACACCCCGGGCCGCGGGCTCCTGCTCATCCACTGACACACACTCCACAGCTGACATGAGTGATTTCAGCACATAATGGACAGGTAGGTAGTTCCTTCTCGTGACTTAAGTGATTGCAAAAATAACAATACATAACAAAAGTCCACACTTCTTAGACTTCAGCTAAACAGGACAATCTTGATTTTTAGCACCAATCTATGGAGAGGCATTTAAATGTTAAAAATAAAAGTCCACTCTGACACCAATCCCCCAGTTAAAGTGTACGTGACTGAAATGTGCAGAAACATCTAAGTGACCATTTCATCTGTGAGTCAGGGGGATTGGGGGGGGGGGGGACTACTATGTGAAGCAAGCAAAATACTTCTAATAATTTTAAGAAACACATAGAAAAGAACATTTAAAAGAAAACTACAGGGAAAGCCTACTGTTCAACAGAACTAGATACAAAAACATCGACTGAACACTTCTCATGAATTTTCTTGAGCTTTGATCCTCTTGGATTAACATATCTGAAGCTAAAAAGCGGTGCCAATTGTTCCGTTCGCAGACATAATGTGAAAGTGATTGCATAATATGAAGGGTAGCAGTTATCAGCAATTCTTTGAAGAACCACACTGGAATGCATTCCAGTTACACACTGTCGAACGGTCAGCGTGCTGGCGGCTAAAGCATCTTCTAGCAGAGATCTTGAAGAAAGTGCAGGGAATGAGTTGCACTCCTCCAGGGTTTAGGACAGAACTTGCGTTCCGATTTCCCGCAATAAAAGGAACCGGACAGGAGTGCGGTGCAGTGAGCACTGACAGAAAGACCGGTATCGAGACCACTGCTGAAGCCTGGCGTTCTGTATCCCTGGCCCAGAGGCACATGGATGAGGAACATGGCTAATTTGTTCAGTGCTGAGCCCACTGAAAGCTGCACTAAAGGGAATCCAGGCCCTTTTTCAAGATCTTCTCAAGAGACTCAGCACTAATCCCCATGTCGAGCCAGACCAGCCGGAACTCATGCTGACATTTTTCATTGTCCACCACAGACCTGTCGAGGATCTGTTCATAATAATGCTAATTTTTTGAACATTGCAAATCCAAAAGAAAAATTACTATTATCACTAGAGGTCAAGTGACTGACAGCAATCCCCCCCCCCCCTCCCCGTAAACTCATTTAACTCACATCCACCAAAACAGAGAAAACCTCAGCATCTAAAAAAATGAACTACCACCACCTTAAAAAGTAAAAGAAGAGAAGAAGAAGAGGGGAAGGAAGGAGAAAAAAAAAAAAAAAAAAAAAAAAAAAAAAAAAAAAAAAAAAAAAAAATCCATCCATCCATGTATCTATACAATTTCAAGAACTGCTTTGTCCTGAGCAGGGACATGTAGACCTGAAGCCTATTTCAGAAGCAGTGGGCACAAGGCTGAGGGAGTACACCCGGGATGGGACTCCAGTCTATTGCAGGGAGAAAAAGGGGAGGGGGGGAAAAAAAAAAACCCCATATACAGTATATATATGTAATGTTGTCAGTAGGTGGCACTGCAGCTGTATATGACAGTAGACATTTTAGATAAGACTGTCCCACATCACTTCAGGAAAGCAAGACAGAATCACTAACTGCCTAAGGGGGCAGCTGGACTACCCAGGATCCTCCGTGTCAGTCACATGGATAAGCAAGGGTGTCCAAAACGCATGCTGTGCAAGTGGATACGACAGCACACGGTCGCAACAAAACGAGCCACCAAGTCACACGAGCACTCGAAAGCATAAATCGAAAAGCCTCACCGTTACGAGAAGAAAGCCAGTCGACACACCCCTGTTCACACTCGTCCTACTGTAGGCCAAGAAATGCTGCTCGTTCGGCTCAGGCAAAGTTGCGCCACCGCGCTCCCTCAGAGCGCAGCTCCGCCGTTTCCTGGGTTTCCGAGAGTCCGGCGTCCAGCGCCAGAGGACGGTCAGTGTTTGTGCTACAGGAGTTTGCAGTGTGTCACTAATTGATTAGACCACTGTTTGTCTCTGGCTGGTCTGCTCACTCACAGTGTAAACATGCCTAAATCAATGTGCCGCTGCAGTTCCAGATGTTAGCAGCGATTGCATTCCTATCGATCTTTCCTCTCTATCCCAGGTCTCTGTGCACAAGCAAACTGCAACGAGGCAGTTAATTGCAACAAAGCATGTACTGCAGACACAATAATATTGTACGAGTCCAGCAGAGTCAGTGTGATTACGAAACCACCAAGCTCTGGCTTTCCGAGAGTCACTTGTCTCCAGCGGACGGCGAGTGCCGGGCTCAGCAGGACGTCCACACCTCTCCAACAGCAGCGGCCAGGAGCTTCAAAGTGCGTTTGGACTGATGCAAATACACCAACCCAACAAGGAGACAACTCAGCTTTGTATTCCATAGCATAGTTTCAAGACAGAATGACTTCAAAAACTGGCATCATGATGCTTAAAAAAATAACACAAATTTGTCGCCTTTCGTAAGGAGACTGAATGTGATGCATCAGCAGCCTCTTGAAAAGACCTCTTTGTATAGGAAAAACGGCAGCAAAACCTTGTAAAACTATGCTGGTTATTAGGGAAGATTACTACAAATATTACATCACACTAGTTGTTACTTTAAGAAAATATCTGATGTTATCCTACAGGACCCCTTCGGAGCTTCATCCGTTTTTGCTTGTTTAAAGTAGAAGTACATAAGATAACAAGCCTTGGCAGGGCTGATTAGTGCAGAACGTTTAAATAAGAAAAATAAGAATTAATACTGGAAAGGTCAAGCAGAAGTCCCACAGTTGAAGACTTCACACCTGAAACTTGAAGTATATGTAGGTCTCATGAAGAGAAAAGGTGGAAATTGCTAAAACGGGTAATGATACTTTAAAGTGTGGGGCAGGACACTGTTACAGTGCTCTGTACTCCCTGCACTTCTAGCAAGGGGCTTAAATCCTCAGCAAGACAAAACGGATGGAAAGACAAATTAAATCAGAACATGGGTGAATATATACAATGAGGTGGCAGGCAGAAGGAAAACAAGTGTCTCTTGTGCAGTGGGGGTTGGATGACGCAACATTTTGCCCCTTCGCGACGCTGACTACGTCCAGAAGGCAAGAGAGCCAATCACACAAACCTGCTTCACCGAGTCGAATGGATGATTGTACTCGTGAAAACAGAAGACAGCTCTCACATCACATGCTACTTAAAAATGTTCTCATCTGAACTTGGGCTCTGATATTTATACAAATGGCCATCAGCCCATCATGATGCATCGACAAAAAGATGATACTGGAAATGCGAGACAAAAATAAAAATGTCACGCACTGGCATGTTTTCAAAGAAGGTCACAAAATGTGCTGTAAATATAGAAAGTAAGTCAAAAAAACTTCAGATGTGTCAATGAACGTAGAGACGTCAGATTTTGACAACACTGACAGCAACTGTGGTCTCCATGAACTTTGTGAGCATACAACCTCATGACACTTCATGTTATACTCAAACACACAAACAAACTGAGCATATAAATAAACAGTAACACATTGATAATGGCCAATGAGCGTGTCAGTACAGTGCACTAATCCAGTGCAGGGGGAGGGGCTTTCAGAGGAATAGCCCTAGGATGCTCTTCATCAATGAAATGTCAATTCCCACAACAGCGACACTCAACTGAAGCCTGCATATAGGATTTCCACAGGCAAATAAACATAGGAAGGAGGGAACCAAAAAAAAAAAAACTTCATCCAGAAACAGAGAGCTGCAAAAATTGAGCATGTACTCCCAACATCATTCCACTGGTTGCCTTCAACGCAACTGAGCAAGTTTTGAGCTGGATGGAACGATGGTTTGCTGATCCGTGTGGGTGTTTGGGCAGGGCGCTGAAAATCATATTTTAAATTATTAAAGCCAAACTGAAAGGGGAAAACAGCAGGCCCAGTGTACAACACAAGGTTGGCTTGGATGGCAGACGTGATGGAGGAGGCCTAGCTTTCCCAGTCCGCACACTGCAGTCCCTCGTCCTCCGACTCGGACTCAGGCGAGGCCTCCTTGATGCGCCGCAGAGCTTCGTGGATACTACGAGCAAGTGGGTCAGTCGAGTGGCGCAGGTCACCCAGTGTGTTGCGCAGCTCCTCTTCGTGCTGCTGCACCTTCTTCAGCTTCACGCCTTTGCGGATCTGTGCCAGGATGTTGTTGCTGTCATCCTCATCTGGGTCGGGCCGCAACACGCGCAGCTCTGCCTTGCGCAGGTGAAAGCTGCCGCGCTTGAGAGAGGCCAGTACTTCGTCCATTGGTGAGCTCACTGCACGGACAGGACGGGAGTCGGTTATGGTGGAACAACGCACAGAGGAAAGGAAGGACACGGGACAGCAGTTAATAGAGAAGATAGCGAAGAGTCTGTACAGAGAGGACATTAACAATTAAGAGCACTCGTGCATAGTAACGTGTTATACGTAGCGTCTTGTAGTGACGTAAATTTCTGGGGAAACTGTAGTTTTCAGAGTAGCGTGCAGCATTGGTACTTGTAACTTTTACTGTGAACGATTCTCAACATCTCCTCTCTGTCAGGCGAAATCTTTATTTCTTTGGCCACTGTCAGAATGCAGTCAGTCACTTTAACAGTGGCCCATTAACAATACGTCCTCACTGTCAGCCGACTACTTCTCTCGATATAATTGGCCAACTGGCCATTGCTGGCAGTCAGTGACAGATCTCCTTTGCAGTGAAACCAACCACAGTTTAGCACAAACCAATAGTTTAGCGTGGAGTTTTATGCTGCCTTGACTGACAACCTAGTTCATTTGCAGCAGATGAAGGAAACAGTGGAGAAACAAACTCGTATGTTTAATAAGTAAATACGTTATTTTTCTACATTGACAAAGTTCAGAAATATATGTGTTACTAAATATTAATGGTTGGACTGATTAATATGCGAATTGTTTATGCCTTGTAAACTGGAGCATGTGCTGGTCAACAATACACTCAACCCACATATACAACTAAAATCTGCTCCAAAAGATTATAAAAGATCCCTTTTTATACAGTAGGTTTATTAATGCGCACAGATTGAGCCAGATTCAAACCTACGCCCAAACATCTTAAGCTCTATGAGGTGGTGGCCCTTCTTGCCACGCCACTGTGTCACCACAACTTAAAAACCTCTGAGCGAAATTATCAAAATGCATAGCCTGTCTCTCACACTACTTTTCCAGGAAAGTCTCCAGACCACCATAAGAGTTCATGGGAAATTAATTTACTGATGAATGAATGAGGGAAGGAATGAATAATAATAATAAAATTAAAAACACTATTCTAAGAAAAAATAAAATTTGTTTCTGATACCAGCATCATGCAGAAAAATAACTTCCCCCCCCCATATTTTAATTAATTGTAGGTGACCATTTTTGTTTGGGAACTAATTTTTGCATGAGAAATAATGGAAATTTGACAACAGGAAGTCATCTGGCAGGGAAATTTCATGTAACAAATTAACCCATGCAAGGAAGGAAGAGGTGTATTGTACTTCTAGATGGTTTAATTTTTTTTTTTTTCCCCCAATTACTGATTTCCTTTCACAAACACAAAAAATACTAAACCCAGCTTATGATGACAAATGTTCATGTATGATAATGTTATAACAAATTGGCTACTAAGCACCAATTCTATTAATTTATTTGCCATTGTGGTTCAATACTGAATGTAACTTTTGAATAATGTCAACACATTTTCATAATTTTAAACTAGAGCTGAGTGGTTTTTCCCCACCTTAGTCTTTTAAGTATTACACTGCATCCGCATTTTCTTGTTATGAAAAAGTTGGTAGAATGGTGGTTAGGGATAAGGGTGTTGGATCTATTGCTCCTTCTATCAATGCTATATTGCACTTGAGCAATTTGCTTACCTTGAACTTGTCATGTATAAATAATCTGCTGTATAAATGAATAAACAGCTGTAAACTATTTACTGTGCATAATAGTGTCAGCAAAATAGCGAATTAAATATCAGCAGCAGTTTGAGCTATCCCCTAAAATCAAAGAATACAAGTTTGAAAGCCCCACTGCCACTGTAGTAGCCTTAATCAAGGTTCTAACCCTGAATTACTCCAGTCACCAAGTTGAATAAATGGGTGAATAACTAAGTAAGTACAAAAACCTGAAATTGTAAGATGCCTTGGACAAAGGCATCAGCTGAACAATAGTCAACTATAATACATAAAACCAGACTGTGATCATTTGATTGATCTAATTTACAATACTTAACTTTATGGACACACACACACACACACACACACACACACACACACACACACACACACACACACACACACACACACACACAGAGTCTGAAACCGCTTGTCCCGAGTGAGGTTGCAGCGAGCCGGAGTCTAAACCGGCCACACAGGGAGGAAGACTGGAGGGGGAGGGGACACACCTAGGACGAGACACCAATCCGTTGCAAGGCACCCCAAGCAGGACTCAAACCCCAGACCCGCCACATAGCAGGACCTGGTCAAGCCTGCTGTGCCAGAGCACATTTAGTTGGTTGAAAAGATATGTACATCTAATTTATGTCAGTTAATACTGTATATTTAACAGTTAACACTGCTAATGGTTCAGGCCATTGAAAAGTCAACTTTAAATCAAAGTAACTTGAGTAGTGTTGAGCAGTTTAACTTGCCACTTTTCAATTTGTACTCAAAAACATTTTTGATTATGTCAGTAATTGTTTTACAGAGTAAAACTACTTTGAGCTGTTTTCAGTAGTCTACCCAGCTCTTGTTAAGATGGGTCAGCTGACAGGTGACTGAAGACAGGACAGAAGACAGTGAAAAGGACAAAACATGATTGAGTAGAGAGAGGAAACACCTGTTGGTAAATGGAGGACAGATAACATACATCAGTAAATAAGGTTTGGCGGAAAAGCTGCAGCATATGAAACGAATCATTAACTACTATATTCTACAGCATATACCAGGTTAAATCACTGTAAGCATGTAGGCCTGAATGCAACAAAGGCCATAAGTACACTAGATCCTACACAAGAGTACCAAAACAGTTGGAAAGGGTTTAGGGTTAGGGTTCACATACAATGTTAGTGACAGTGCTGAAAGCAGACAGATTATTCCAGGTAGGAAATGCCCACCTCTCCTCTTATGGGAGGCCTCTAGTGCAGCAGTCTTCTTAAGCTTCTTTCTGGCAGTCACCAGCTGGCTGCTGTCAAAGAATCGTGCCGAGATGGGGCCGATGCTTGGTTCAAGAGTGTCCTTTCCCTCAGACTTCCGCAAAGGGCTATGTAGCTCCTTGTTGACCTCGGCAGGAGCCTCTGTGGAAGCAGAACTTGGCGGAGGCGGAGGAGGGGGTGGCGGGGGAGGTGGGGGCCCTGGAGAAGCTAGGTTCCCTCCTGGTGGCAGGGAGATGGGTGGAGCAGGAGGAGGGCTTAGATTAGTCTCGAGAGCGGTAGTGCTCCCAGGAGGTAAAGAAACGCAATCGCGTTCAAGAGCCATGCTGGCATCAGCAGGGTGCTCCAGCAGCTCAAGAGCAGGAACGCTGTCTGGCGTGACAAGTGACTGCGGCTGATCTGGGCCTGCACTTGTATTAGAAGCGCCACCAGTTCTCCTTCGGGCATTCGCCAACCGGAGCCTCGTAGACTTCAGTGTCACCTGACCAGGGTATCGCTGCAGAGGAGAAGAGAAGACACCAATTGAAAAAAGAAAAAAAAAACAAAAACAATAACCAAAACAAGTCTTTCAGAATGCATCTTATTCAAATGCCCCTCATGTACTAGATAGAAAGAACTAGATGCTACAAAATATGATGGTTCACTGCTCCAGTTTTCCCCTTAATTATATTAGCATTAATTAAGCAATTGAAAAAAGGATTGAAACACACTATTCTTAAACTTATTTGAGCAAGTTCTAGAAAATATTATAGGGAACAAGTATTTTACTGCCTGAGGCCTTCGCATCATACAGGGGGCTACATTCACATTTCACAAGTGGACCTGGGCTTTTCACCTGCTTGAAGCTGCGCAGTCTGTCCAGTGTCATCTGTCGTTCCTGACTGACCCGAGCGCTCGGCTTCTCCTCCTCTTTCTGCTGCATGGGAGTTACACACGACAGGGAGGTGCAGAGTGACCAGTCCACTATTAAGTACAGTTTTTATAGTGGTCACACAGACACACTGACTGGAACAACACTAGCAAAGTATCGTCTTAAAGCTCAAGTCTCTGGGATTTCAGACTGCTCTTTGTGCTGCAAATGGCTGTTAAAAGAGATGACTGATGAAATCCATTTACACTAAAACAAAAGGCCTAAAGTTCAGAAACGGGTCACCATCTGGTTTCCAGACGAAGATTTGCTATGAATTCTAGCCCCAGAATTCCTTGCATTAACAACACAGAAAACCATTTGTTTGCTTTAGCTACAGAAATGTTACGTTTTTTCCAAAATTAGTTTTGTTAAGACTATTTCAAAGAATGTTTAAACCACATACATAAGATTTCAGCAGCAAATACCTGTAGGGGATGTTGGGACTTGTCCTCCTGAGCTCCATGGCGGTGCTGTACCTTTTCACTGTGATTACCAATGCAAATTTCCTAAAGAACAAAGAGCACTGGAATTCATATAAAGAGATACAGACTTCATACCAGCATGTGGAACAAATGTGAGTTCCTTGTACACTTCCAAGAAAACAATATGTTGTCTATATTGAAAAAATGTCAATGGGTCTAATATTCCTGTAAAGAAATAAGCAAGGAAGAAAATGAACAGAACACACTTAAGAACATCACTTTAAAACACAAAACAAGTGTTGTCCAAAATGGCTGTACAGCAAAAAACAGTCCCTGATACGCAAGTAACAGGATAAAAGTGTCAGAAAAATATTTCGGGGGGGAGAGAGAATCAGGAAAAACAGAGGTCATGGTTATAAAGCTTACACACAAAGAAAAAAAATGAATTCTGCAAAAAATATTTAACATAGAATATTCTACAAGACCACCAGGTCTTTGAGACTAAAGCAGCACAGCAGTCCAGAAGAGAAGTAGTGGTAAATCCATGACACAACAAAAACAAATGATTTTTAAAATACTGAACTATTGGGGCAATTATGCAGAACGTTGACTTGTGGGACTTGGGTTTTAAATACACTCAAACTAACTGAGTTCAACCATACAAGAACGAAAGGCTGGTTTAACAGAGGTATTTTACAATATGACAAATCGATGGTCACGCTTATCTGCCATTTGTATAAAGTTCTGCATTGTAGCATCTCTATCCTTCAAAGGTAATTTTCTATTTTTGCAGCTTCCTATGGGGGCATGTAAAAGTCCACCTTCTTATTTCTGAGGTAGGCCTTCTTCGCTGTGATGCGTCCCCTCCTGGCCTCCAGCTGCCGCACCCTCTGATGCAGCCTGTGCAGCTCCTCACGGCAAGGCTGCACCGAAGTGGCCATGTCTTCGGTGGCCTGCATGGCCTCGGTGCTCTCATAAGTGTCGTAGTACACCACCTCATCCTGCCGCTCTGTGGCACATGGCGGGGGGGAGGGTCAGGAAACGCACAGCTTTTATTCAGCTGGAAGCCACAGTAATCATGAAGCAGACGTGTCAAAGAAGTAATTAAAGTAATCAAATTAAAAGGAAAAAAATAAAAATTTCAAAGTTACTAGTAATAACGATGAATGAGCCTCAGAGGGAAAAAAAAGCACTTAATTTTACTGTCAGAGATTAAATCTTAATGATTGTGTCAGACAATTTCATCTACAGTCAAGGCAGCTTTAACAAATACTACATTGCATTATGTTCCACAATTACCTTTTCACGCATGCATGGGACATCTAAGTGTGAGCAAGCTAAAACAAATTTCCAATCTAGATCACATATATTTATCTGTGAAACCATTTAAGACTTTTTGTCTGAGAACAGAAATGAACTTAGAAATGCTCAGAGTGCAACAATTTGTGCAGCATTAGAAGGCCCAATTGACTTAATTTTGGCAATTCATTAGCATTAACTTGTTAAAGAATGGCTTGAGGACACTGGACTAATGGAATCTGTCAGTGGGGTCATCTGGAACTGGGACCGCACAACTCTAAAAACAAAGCTTAAGGCGGACACGTTACATCCATATATTACTCAAACAATTATTACACTAGTATTAGGACAATGGTCCTGCTTCTTCGAGCTTAGCAATGCACATACTCAAGGCTGCAAAGTGGTCTAAGAAGTAAATGTAACTGCCAATTCATATTTGACAGTTTCAGCCGACAGTCGTTGACAATCATCACAAGCTACAAAGCGACTCACCAATCATCTGCCTCTTGATGCTCTCCAGCTGCCCGGTCAGCAGCAACTCCTCATATTTGAGGATCTCAAATTGGATCTCGTAGATCTGCAGCTGCAGTTCGTAGTACTGTGCCTCGAGCTGGTCCAAACGCACCATTGCATCCTTGCTATCCTGCAGGCCCTGCATCTAGTGGTGGGGGTACAAAAGGCGAGTAAATATCAATTTTATAAATATATATATATAAAAAAAAAACCTGTCTCCAGCAGCTACAGAACACACAACATAGATAGGTGTCTGCAAAAACTGTCCTGACACAAACATGAAATGAGAGAAATAAAGAGCTCAGAAAACCAAATCCTAAAAATGTAAGAAATCACACATAGACTTGTAAATGGGGGAAAGCCTAGCTGTATGAATGAATAGAGAGAACAGTGAATCAAACACAGGTGAGTAAAGCTTTCTGAATGTAGAAGAGGCAGCCAGAGACTGCTGCATCATGGGTACCTCCTCCCGCAATGTGTGCTTCTTCTGCTCCAGGCAGATCTCTTTGGCCCTCATGAGCTGCAGTGACTCTTTGGACACGGCATACTGCAGCTTCTCCATGCGGTCCACCGCCACAGCCCACGCCGCCTTTCCAAACTTCTTCTGGTCCATGCGCATGCGCTCGTACACCGCTGAGGACGTGAGACACGAAGAGGAGCGAATGCACATTTTTACAAGACTTATTCGTCAAAGGACGCTAGCAGACAACCGCTAGCGAACTGTTTGCGCTCAACTGCTAATAGAAGCATTTAGGACTCATAAGGTTTCCCTCAACAGTTGATTTGATTTGTTTAAATCGTTAAGATTCATCCCTAGCAAATGCAAAAAGGAAAAGAGAAGACAAGGTCAACAGATCGAATCAATGCTTCCCTTGAATGGATGCACAGCCTAAAGTACCACATCTTCATGGTCAGCATGTCAGCCTCTAGGGAACATTTACTGATGCACTCTGGCCACTACATCATGACTTATTAAGGTCTGTGTGGACATTTACTTAAAACAGTTTTTCCAGTCACTATGGAATGTGGTCAAAAAATTTTGCTTTTCACACAATGAACATTTTAAACCAGTACATTCTATATTCCAGTCTACAGATCCCTGTAAGGCTATTAAAATTTCCCTTTTACTGCACCTTATTATTCTTTCTTTACATTAAAATTTAATCATTTATCAGACTCTTTTCTCCAAAGCAATGTACAAATCAACAAAAAACAAAACTGATGTACCTGACATATCAGTCAAGAAGATACAGAATGTTACAAATTTTTAACCTCCAATTTTATTCAGCTGTCTGGACATGAGAAAGATTGAGAACAAAAACTTTATAACAAAAACAATCACGTTTATGACTGTCAAACACTGCAATGCAGTAGAAAATTCTAGCAAGAGGAAGAAGAATTCAAGCAACCAAGTTCAAATTGAAGATGGCTGAATAAGGTAACCTAGGGTCAAATTGTGGCATGCCCTTGTGCCTTTTACCTTTTTGTGCTCGAGCTATAATCTCAAAGTACTTCACAGTGAGGTCCTGGATGGACAGTACAGCAGCATGTGCTTTCTTCTGCCAGTCCGCATCCTCTTTCTTCAGGCCCTCGATCCTGCGGGGGCCCAGGTAGTCATTCTCCATGGAGATCTAAGGAACAGGGTGCCTTCAGTCATACCCAAGGGGAAGAACAATATCTGACTGTTGATATTGAAACAGGTTGCTGACTCTGTTTGTGCAGCTACTGCAAACTACGAAAACTTGCGTATGTAGCCTTAGACATGTGAAATCAGGTCAACGGGAAAAGACCAAAAATGGTTTTTTTTCTTTAGTTCTTATGGTATACGTATGTCAGATTTAGAACTAGAAAAGATATGTTCCCATTGCTCCAGAACTGGGCCTCCCTCTCTGATCAGACATTGTTTGAGGAAGCAGGCTGCAGATGGGAGATCCTTTCTCCATTACCCATCACCAGCATTACCGAATGTAAAACATGGCCTCAACAGTGAAATATCCCTCCCAGGACAATGGCAAATATTCTCAAACTGGCTCATAAAAAGTGATGCATGGAGGCTAACTTTTCCTACATTTGTACTAGGAAAACTGTAGTTAGAAGTAAACCCTGTACAACACGCAAACTTTAACGTAAAATAAAGCATACGACTTGCAGTGATGTTCATTCTCTGCGACAACACAGGAAAAAGATTTTGATATAGGTAATAAAAACTGGATGTTTTCAAGAAATTAAGTGGCTCAAGCTGTTACATTTGCACTTTTATCTTTGGACAGACCATCGCTGGTGTCCATTGTCATTTTGATATCAGAAATGTCACACAGGAGACCCAGATGTTACTAAGACAATGTCAATTAAATACTTAGTGCTTAAAGCTGAAAACCCAGTTCTCTGCAGAGTGTACCATTTTCTCAGTCAATCTTACTGGGCTCTCAGCATCTCAACGAATCCTTGAACAAGGCAATGCATTTCAGAAGGCTGAACATCTTTTCCAAAATGTACAAGCTGCCCTAGCTGTCATCTTGTTCTACTGGTTTCCAAAAGCTCCACATCACTTTCACCCTTACTGTTGCTGCTGCCATTAACACACAGAGAGGCCACCTGTTCACAGCACACAAAAGCAACATCATTATGGTCTGGGGCTATTCATGATGCTCTCCAAAGAAGGGATTCACACCATGCATTTCCCTCAGTGAGGCTCACCAGACCTGTGATGTGAGCTTGGCAAATTACTATACAAACTCATGAAATTCAAGTACCCATAAGGCTACTTTACTGTAAAACAAGCATTTGGGACTGAACAAATGACCCTAGTTAGCAGTTTGTATTTACAAAAGCCTAGATTAAGAGCTAGGAGATGCAGAGCTTTCCAGGCACACGTGGAAAGTCACTTATTTAAGGCTTTATGGCTTTACCGAAAATCCAGCCCCCAAGGGCCTCATCCCAAGCGGACAACAGAACTCCAAGGTCATCAGAGAGTTAACTAAATGGGCCAGTCAAAAATTATAGAACACTCAATTACTACCTTCCAAAGATCCTCAATGTATTTTAAGCAGAGCTGCTGTTACTACAAAGCCTCTATTACTATGTTTAGCAAAGTGCACACATGCAGTGGATTAACAAGTTACAGTGTTGGGAAAGTGGTAGTGAACCACTGTGAGCTCAAACATACTGAATAATTAGCTACATCACACAAGACCTCAACACATTTCACCTGCCCTTTGTTGATCACAGAAACGTAGGTATGCGTGGCGTGGCCTTTTGTCACTATGGACACTATTGTCGGTCCAGCAGCGTTTGTTTTCCCCTTGTGCCTAAATGGCAATTATGCAAGATAATAACTTCCAGATGACTTAGGTGGAACTTAGTGCTGGGTGAGGCACGCTATTTTTAGAGCAAGGAGAGTTTGAGAAAACAAAGTGTACTACCTCATCCCTGCCATTAACTTCCAAGTCTTTCCACAAATAGAAACCCTTTCTGTGGGAGAAAAATGGTTAAATGGGTTAGAGCATTCAGCAGTGTGACAAAGGACATTTACTGTAAGTTCTTGTGTGTGCGCGTGTCATTCAATGTGGCTAAATGCTGCCTTTGTGTCTTCAGGCAACTACAGTTCAGAGACAGTGACGTCAGACATACCCCGCACTGTCCTGTAAGACGGAAGCGAACAGTCAAAGGCATTGTCCGAGATACGACTCCTGATGTCGAGGTACCGTCTGCATCCCAGACCCGCATGCAACCTCTGAATCATGCTGGTCAGCATGGAGAACCAAAGATAGCAGAAAACTGATACAGGCTACCTGTGGGAAAAGGGCACACTGAGTGCAGCAGCAGCTCAAGGATCAGATCTCAGATTACGGTATGAAGCAGCACAGGAGCGATCCGAGACCACGGCCGTCCAGAGCACTCTGCTACATGACAGAAATCTGCGAGAGAACGAAACAGACCTCCTGCAGCACTAAGTAGTCTGAAGGCAAAGGGATCTCTGAGCTCAGAGACGCTCCTCTTGTCATTATTTTTTGCGGACCACTCTTTGCTGCTGCCGTGATCCTTGACAAATTTTCTAATCTCCGTCTACCCAAGCAGACATGCGGCTTTCTGTCTGGTAACGGGCTACGCTATAACTTCTTTTCAAGTGGAGGATGAGACTGCTGATGGTTCAATTAGGCCATGCTCCAAAAAAAAAAAAAAAAAATTTTGGCAAGCCTCACAAAAATACTATTAAAATGAATCCCAAGTTTAGTTCTACACCTTCTTTGGCTGCTTTATTAAGCAACAGAAAATACATACTGGAAGCAGCATACAGTATAGTGGTTACAGCCATCAGCTGCAATCAAAGAACTTGATTGTTATTTGAAGCTGCAGTAGCCTTGATCAAGGTACAGTACTCACTCTGAATTGCTCCAGTGAAATTTACCCAGCCGAACAAAAGGGTAAATCACTGTATGTTATATAAAATCTAACATTATAGGCTTCGATAGACGATATCCACTAAATTACAGTTAATTATAATACCGTACCCATAAAAGAGTGTTTCATGGACTAATCTTTAAATTTACAATTATTCAGTTACCTGACACTTTTCTCCAAAGTGACTTACAATTATTTACCCATTTATGAAGCTGGGTAATTTTACTGGAGCAATTTAGGGAAAATACTTTGGTTAACGGTACTCTAGCTGCATATGGAATCTGAACCTGAGACCTTTGGGTCCAGAAGTAGCAGCTCTAACCATTACGCTACCACCTGTCCCCAGCTGGTACAGCAAGTAACAAAATCTGATGAATAGTAAAGATCCGGCTGATGTAGTATTCCATTAGTCATTTTTGTCAGCACAAAGCACTGTTCAGGACCAAACGCTGGACATGCTGCTTCTGACAGTGGGCAACAAGGAAGTCTTTTCACTGCATGTCGTGAATGAGTTGCTAGATTGCTGCCAGCAGGCCATTGTTGAGTCGGCAGAACTACTGGGTTTCACCGAAACAGCTTGGACCCAGAGAACAAATGTGGATTGGTTACAATTAGATCAGACACAGGTCAAGCCTTAGGGCAAAAGGGCGGTAAATCGCACTAAAAAGACCTGAAGAACATGATATGTAAACATGTTAACTCACTCTTTCCTCGGGGTTATTTATTATTAAAACACTGCAATATCCACTTTCAACTAATGATTCGCTGTTGCAGGAAATGGATGACTAACATCTACTTCCGGTACTTACTGTAGACCTGTATGGGTTTTCTAAGATAAACCAATGGACAAAAGTTGTCAGTATCTCCCCACCACTTTATTGGAACCCTAATGTCCGTTTTTTTTTTTTTTTTTTTTTAAAAAACAGATTTTGATAATTCACTTAACAGGAAACTAACCTTTCACTTTTGATGTTCTCAGCATTAAAGGTCCATCCATTTTGCAAATATACACACACACACAGTCTGAAACCACTTGACACAAGCGGGGTCGCGGCAAGCTGGAGCCTATCCCGGCAACACAGGGCACAAGGCTGGAGGGGGAGGTGGCGGCACACCAGGGATGGGACGCAAGTCCGTCGCAAGGCACCCCAAGCAGGACTCAAACTCCTGACCCGCCAGAGATCGGGACCCAGCCAAACCCGCTGCACCATCGTGCCCCCCACATTTTGCAAATATATTTATGTCTAACCAAAATACATTCAAGCTCAGTTGAGACCATCATTTTGCACCATTAACATTTCCCCTGAGAAGGGTCCATAGGTATGCTTTCATGTCTAGCATCTGGGGTTGTTTTGCCACTTGATGAAAATTAAAAACTTTCATAAATTCTCTACAACAATTTAAAAAAAAAAAAAAAAAACCCAGTATTGCAATTCAGATCTCTTGAGCAGATGCAGTTCCCGCTATCTGAAACAAGTTTCTTGTCCTTTGCTTCAGCTTCACCAAAACCAGTTTTAACAGTCATTTGTGGTAAATTAATAATTTAATTGCATGTAATCAAACACTTACGCTTGTAATCTGATCGCTTCTTCAGCAGGGGATTTCATCCATTATTTCCCAATTCACAAACAACCCATTTGTACAACTAATGCTATTTTGCACTAGGCATCTCAGGATGATACAAGCCCCAATTCTTTCCAGGAATGAAACAGGCACTCCACAGTTGAGATGCCCATCTACCAACAGGCTGGTTAGGGAACTAGGAACTCGGTCTACTGCACTGGTACAGAACAGCTGTAAGCCTATAGCTGCACTGTGCATCAAGCTATGCAAAACAAACCACATGACTTATTCATGATTCCCTCAACCCTGCTGGAAACAGGAGAGCAACACCAGGGAATGTAGGTGATGTCACTTAAGGCCCCACAATACTCTGGTTCTGTACACCAGGAACTCTATGAGGGTGATGCAGTGATGTCCTGCCGTGCGATAAAAGACATTTTAAAATGAGTGGGAAACCTCATTTACACCTACTACCTTCAGCATTATCTATGACACACTGTAGTGTCGGGGGAGCAAAAACAGAGACACCACTGGTGTTCTGCAGTGTGTTCACACACAGACCTGGATAAAAATCCACACAGAAATCAGACTCATGTCCTGAAAGAAGATGGCCATTTCACCTTTTTTCTCCCCCACCTCCTGAAAGCTATCATCTGATAAAACCTCTGATATTTAAGTAAGAAGTCCAGAGTTCGTCAATCAGCTATTATCTGTTATTGCCTTAACAAAACAGCGTGCCAGGCCAAACTACAAGTCTAACTTTAAACAGCAATGAAGAACCTGCAAACTTTTATTCTTGTACAAAACTGTAAAACTTTATGAGATACCAAAAATGATCTTTATCCACCAAATCCTCAATCAATCAATTGCTGGAATAATAAGTTCAAGCAACATTGAGTCCTGCATCTAAATTACATAAGTGAGAAATATTGCCAGGTGGTTTCTTATGCCCCTCAAAACTACCAAGACCCTCAAAATAAACTGGACATACATACATCTCAATTCTTGAAGTGGCACTTGCTTGTATTTTGTGTAAAAACATTTTCGCACATTTCACTGTGACCCCAAGTAATTGACACTGCTTTTTTGCTCTCCTGCACAACAAAGCAGTGTCTAAATCTGGATGCCTGCATCTAGAAGTAAGGACTCAGTGTCTCGAGAGTAGAAATCCTCTGCAAATAATCCAAGAATCTCATTTGGAGAGTCTGTGTTATGCACATTATTGGTCATCATGCTCTTATTTACACAATCAGTGTACATTTATGTATAATAATCACCTTTTCTGGTAGATCAATTCTGTACCCAACCTCTACCACTGGTTGTCTGTCCCGACCAGAAGCAGAGAAACAGAACAAGCTTTGTATCCGGGTGGTTCCTCAAAATTGCCATTGAGCAGACATAACATCCGAGCCCGCCAGTCAGCCTAGTACCCAGCAGCTGTTTTTGGGGGGGCACCTGAACTGAAACACTGCATGGCATTAGCTGTAACAATATTGACAGTATTCTTTCATTCTTGTTATCTGCGTTTACTTTGTACATATATTTTCCATATCTTCCACAAGTCTCTCTTGGCACAAGTGCCCCCAAAATAAATAAATAGGATTTGGCAGTTAACATGTTTATGTCTAAAGGAACTATTCAGTACACTTGGACTGGGCAATTAAGAATCATGCAGGATCCAGATGGAAGCTGAGAAAAGACAAATTTAGCTCAACTAAGGGAACAAACATTGCATACTGTGTGAGATCATGGTGCACAATTGGAAGCTGTTCTACTCTAAACAGAATGGACACACAATGAAAAAAGGGTGGAACAGAATATATCTTTCATTAAGAAACTTTTGTCCAACATGTGCTTGGTTCTCAAAATTGTAACTAAAATTTACAGATTCATTGTCTTACCATTTTATTCTTCACTTATATATTTGGTCTCCAGTTTAGTGTGCTTAACCATGTAAGAACTGACCATAAATGTACTGAAACTAACACCTGGCAGCTGTCCAGTGACGGACAAAGAAAGGTGAATCATATGACATCATATGACCAAGAATGGACCCATGGAGTCTGTCAAAACTGAATGGTGCACAAACAAGACATTAGAAGCACCACAGTTCTGCACTGCAGTGAAAAAAGTGGTCAATAAAAAAAATCATCCTGTAAAAGTAAACAATCTTGTCAAAACAATTCCACTGCCTTATCAACAAAGTTCTACATATGAAAAACAGTCACTCAAACAGTATGGAGAAAGGGGGGGGGGACAAATACTCTTGAGTTTTTACTACGTGAACTATCCACCCTGCTTTTGTCACACTCGCCTAGTAACTTGTAACAGGTTTTCCCTGCAGCATGAAAAACAGCAGCATGCAAATTTTATTCAAATATCTGCTTTTCCTTTTCACTGAGTGACATGAATTGGTGCAACTCGGAGGCCCTGCCTCATCGACCCTTGCCGAAAACTGGCGGATTGCGCCGTTTGCTTGAGAGGCCCAGGCAGATGTGAACCGTTGGTTTGCATAACGTTTGGAATGTTGGCTCTTGCACTACAGAGGGGGTGGTTTGACTTAATCTTCAACCCACGGTACACAAACAGCCACAAAAAAAACAAAAAAATTAGCAACCTACAAAAAGGGGAGACTTTTCCATATCTACTGAATTTCGTTTTCTCCGATAACAGAAGGTCTTGCAGCACCTTTAGTGCACATTACAGCATGCTCCAAAGCATAAACAGTGGCAAAAGAGCAAAAACCATCTTCACATACAGTATTCTGTAACAAAAACGCATCTCAATGGAAGATTTTTAAACTTCTAAAATGTTCTTAGAAGCAGCAATATCCTGCTATACCCTCTACCCCATTCATTTCCTTAGAGGCCTATAAAAAGTCGGCGAGCACATATTTTCGTCCCCCGTGCTTCCAGATTAGCAGCCTCAGACGACAAAGAGTCTGTCACTTAGCGCTTCCAAACTTAGAATGTTCACATCAAAAACTCTGAAGTTGGAACTTGGCAAAACAAAGACCTTTGTGCACCATGGCCACTGTTCAAGGCCAATGAGTGTTTCCATCATTCATTCTGCCATTAACGCACACATTGACGAGCTTCCTTTTGCTGTGGATTCTGGGAGCTTAGAGGAGGGGTTGGGCTGGGTGCTGGGTTGGAGGGAGTGGGGCCTGACAGATGTCTGTTGATTCTACCACAGGAGCAGCTTTCTCCTCACACTGGGGGTTGGGAATGAGTGTGTGGTATGTCCACAGACATATTAGAAATACACCTGTAATCTCCTTCCATTTGTACTTATTTCAGCTGCGTCTATTCTGTGTTTAAGACCCGCCCTTGTCCAGCTTCTCAGATGCCCTCTCAGTTACACTCCATCACAAACAGGGTGACTGGATGGAGCTCTGTTGTCCCCCCGCCAGCTTGCCCTGCGCCATACTGGCTCATAGATTACCTTCAACTTGGCTGTCGTACACAGTAACAGATTGGCCACTGAAAGAAAAGAAAAGCAAAATGGACATTTTTCCTTTCATTGCGCCCATCTGATTGATAAAGCTTCACATAATGGCTTACAGTACAACTTCATTTTTAAATTGGCCTGATTTGCTGTAGACAGAAAAAGACAGCTACACTGTCGAGCAGGAAGGTGATGCACACAAGGCCCTTCCAGGGTAAACTTTAATAACTTTAGGTATCTCAATGTCATGAAAAAGGAAACCCAACCCACTGGAGTCATAAAGCAGGGCTGTATTCGGTGGGCAAAATAAATGCAACGCCTGCAAAACCATAAGACTTTAATTTAATGCAAACTACTGAGAAATGACTCAGTGATACAGGGCTGGGAACATTTCCCCCATGCAGTTCCCATGGGGACTTGTAGCTTCCAGCAACCTTTACAAGGGATGCATTATACATAGAAACAGCTTAGTTGTAAGTATTTTATGTGGATATTTTTATCTCAAGATCTTTATTGCAGGTTAAATGCTGCAGAGGTGATGACTGAGTGCTGGCCTACAACACTGTCCACTGCTAGCTATATACCAACCAATGTCAACCACCATTTGTCCCGAGCGGGGTCATCGCAAGCTCGAGCCTTACCCGGCAACACAGGGCGTAAGGCCAAGGGAGGAAGGGACACACCCCGGACAAGACGCCAGTCCATCGCAAGGTACCCCAAGCAGGGCTTGAACCCCAGACCTGCCACATAGTGGGCACCGGCCAAATCGACCAAAACAGCCACGCCACCATGCTCCCCTCCTAACTATGTACCAACTTGTGAAATAGCTAATGTCTTACATAGTTGGTTTTGTGTGTGTGTGAGATTACATACAGTGTATAGAGAATGGGCTATATATATATAAATGCAATGGAAGAAAACTAACAAGTAAGGATAATACTCATTCTAGGATATCGCATGCCTTAATGTCATTAAACTGGGGTCTATGTTTTAAAATCGTTGTAATATCAGAGGCAGTTCATAGTGTAATGGTAAGAGCTGCTGCCTTTGAACCCAAAGGTTGCAGGTTTGAATCCCACCTCTAGCTGTAGTACCCTTGAACAAGGTACTTACCCTAAATTGCTCCAGTAAAATTACCCAGCTGCATAAATGGGTAAATAATTGTAAGCAGCTTAACAGTGTAAACCGCTTTGGAAAAAAGCGTCAGCTAAACGTAAATGTTAGAGCTTTTGGGAACTGAACCCCTGAGCAGCAACGACAGTATGACTGAAGAGGTACTGCGGTACTGCAATAACACTAATGTTGTATTTAAGCTGATCTGGCTAGAGCAAATCCCTTGAGTGATCCCTCTGCTAAGAGGGTCTTTCCAGACAAGCTACACAGGCATGTAATTAGCAACTTAATTTCATTTCGGTACAGAACTGCAAAGTTACACACAGAGCAATGTGCACATACCACTCATAAAGGTCAAAATACCCATCAAACTGGAGCAATCGGTCTGAGAAAATAGCAGCAGGCCTGTGACAGACAAAACTGCATTGACATTTGAGTAATTAATCATGGCTCCACCATCAAAAGTAACATCAAATCAGAGAGGAATCAGAGACCAAACTTCAAAGGGGTCTTTGCATTCATTAACCCAGCTGTACATATGGGTGATAAAATGCAGAGAACACACACACACACACACACACACACAGGTTCATTTGTTGCTTCAACCACAAGAGCCAATATATATAAAAAAAGAAAAACCTGTTCTGAATTTTCCTCCTAATATTATTTGCATTTGAAATACATCACCGTACAAAACACACACACACACACACACACACACACACACACACACACTGTCTACAACCGCCTGTCCCGAGCAGGGTCGCGGCAAGCCAGAGCCTAGCCTGGCAGTGCAGGGCGTGGGACTGGAGGGGGAGGGAGCACGCCCTGGACGGGACGCTGGTCCGTCACAGGGCACCCCAAGCAGGACTCGAACCCCAGGCCCGCCAGAGAGCAGGTCCTGGCCAAACCCAAGGTTATACGAATAGCTGGTCAAGTAAGGTTAAACTAATAGCACTACTACTCCACAGCTAAAAAGGAGGTGTTGATGGCTTAGATCTCCCTGAGATGATTCCAAAGGATCGCGATAACTCCCACTTGACATACTTCTTTAAACAATAGGCCTATATGAAATGGCATTCCCTTCCTGGGCCTCCACTCACACTGCCACGACACTCTGCCAACTTTAATACTCCAAAGTTCTGTCACTTTCTTCCCCTCCTGCTTCTAACTATACCGAACCCCTACAAAGGTTTAACTAGCTAGGCTGCCCCTGCATTCTGCCGGCAGCGCAAGACACCTTCCGTTAAAAAGTGAAGATTACCAAGCTGTAAGGCCAAAGGCAATTAAAGGTGCCCACACTTTGTACAATATTTCCTGTGCCTCTCTGATCCACCAAAGCAGCTGAGTAATTCAAGTTTGAAAAGTCCGGATAGATGTGTCTTGAACCTACTCCAGAAGTCTCTTTCCTCAGCTCTCTAATATTGATGAAATTTTATACTAATGCTCTTCCTTAAAAAAAACAGTAGATTCAAACCACCACACACCCCCTTCTTACATATGAAAGTTTCCCTTTTAGTGGAAAGCTCCTCTTTATCCCAAAGGCCTAAAATCTCAAACAACTTGCAATCCTAGATAACCACACAATAAAAGTCATGCTTCTCAGATCCAGCTGTTGCATATGTGCAAGCCACAGCAGCACCGATGCGTCCTCCACCTTGATCTGCTGCCGCCGCAGCATGGCCAGCTCCCTCATATCTCTGAAGGGCTGCAGCAGGTACTGGTACAGCTCTGTGGTGGCCTCCACTAGCGCTGCGTAGGCCTCATCCTCCTCCTGGTAGATCTCCAGCAACTCCACCATGCTGTCTGTAGCCTTGTGCTTCTCCAGGAGCTGAAAGACACAGAAGCATCTCAGGGGAACTTTCTCACAGGAGAACGTGGCACTGGCATCTACATTTAGACCCCCTACAAGCCGACCACTATTTGAAAAAAACCTACAACTGGGAGTTCTTTAAATACATAATATAAACGGCTACACTAAAAGGTGGGAAGAGATCGAAGAAGCTAAACAATCCCTTTCATAAAATTTTAACCGGATAATTCTCGGACAAGCAAGAACATTCTCAAGCATGTTACATTTCTTCATTTAACAGATGCTTTTCTCCAAACCCTTACAGGTCCTGTGTTCAGACATGGGTTCGAACATAGCTCTCTGTGAGGTATTCACGTGTTCTCCATGTGCTCGCTTGGGTTCCCTCCAAAAATGTGTTTCTGATGAATAAGTGACTATAAATTGCCCTTAGTGACCTTGTGTGCATAAACAAAGTAGTAATGTAAGCAATGTAGGTAATATAGCATACATATGTAGCACTCCAAGTTGCCTTAGGCAAAGAAGTCAGCTGAATGCTACACTTAGTAGTAAAAACTGCAAATGAAAATAAACTGAAGAACAAAACAAATACCTAGGGAGAATATGAGAACATCACAATCGTGTCCGCTGATAAGAAGCTACTTGTACTTTGCACTTACTTTATTGTGTTGCTTTGTGATCATAACGAATACACTTTTATGCAGCTACTTGTGTGATGTAAATGTTTATTACAATTTTGTGATTAGAAATCATCGATTAATGGATAAACCTTTATGCAGCTACTCGTGTGATGTACATCGATTCATGTGGTGGAAAGTAACAAATCAACTGTGCTTTGAATCACATGTCTGCGTCTAAGTCTCTTTCTGTTAATGAATTGCACACATTCTATCTTTCTGTGAGATGTACGTCGCTTTGGAGAAAAGCGTCTGCTAAATGAACAAATGTAAATGTAATGTTTAAAATCAACATCAAGTACGATTGCAAGGGATTGCTTAAGTCAGTTAAGTGAGAAAAGGATGTAAAACACCATTCCCAATCTCCAGTTAAACTGAGATGTACTAAAAAAAGTAAATGGTATATTTGAATTTTGAAAGCATTCAATCAGCTTAAGTGTCATTCAGAGAGGTCTGCTGTGAAAAGTTTAACACAAGTTAACACTCAGCTGAGCAAAGTCGAAACATGAACTAGAAACATTTTTGACAAGCGCCATTTCAGTACAATGAGTGGTTTTTAAACCAAAATATTAAAAAGAATTATAGAACTACATGCTGCAACAGCAGCAACATATCCTTTACAGAGTGAGATTCGAGTGCCTATGGTTTGCATCCAATATAACCTCAAAATTTCCAGGCTACAGTGGTGCAAAAATCACTGTTAAGCTACTTATTTCCATATAACTGAACTTGCTTTACACTCCTGCATAGTAATTTACGATTACACACTTGTTAGCTTTTCTGACATTTGACGTTATAACTGAAACCCATCAGAAACCCAGTTTTGTTCTGACGCTCTCCATTGTTATAACTGCTTTACTTCACCCACATTATCTTACTTCTGGTCATGAATGTGCAGCACTGCTCTGTATGTTCTGATTTCCTAGGAACAGAAAAGGCTTCCATTCATGTGTACGTTTAACTAAAGCAGTACATTTCAGGGGAAACACTGGGTGATTCAGCTTTAACACTGCGACCACTGTTTACCTTGGCTTTCGCTCCCCGCATGAAACCCGAACGCAGCCCCTCCTGTCCCTGCAGCTGTGGACTACTAAAGAAAATTCTCCCATGGAGAAGAGTCTCAGAGTATAGTAGCTCATTCCACTTGGTGTGAGATGGTGTACGTTTATTTAGAAGTCTGCAGTTCTCAGTGGAATTCAGAGACAGACTATCACCACATGAGAACTAAAAGTAATTCTCAGAGAAATCCTAGCATTATGCATTTTACAAGTCGTATCTTTCATGCTCCTCATTCCTCTTGTCATCATGCAGCACAACACATGTTCATCCTTAGTGTTAGAAAAATTATAAATAAAAACTGTACATTTCAAATGTGAAAAAGAAGGGTTCAAGAGATTTCTAATCTCTAATCTTCCTTTCACCACTACTGTCAATAGGCCAAGGTAGGTACGTCTCCGTTACTATGGTTTTTCTGGACGGCATAGATAATTCACAATAGGTAGTGAAGCACACAGAAAGTTGCCAGATGCTAAGAAACGTCACAAATGTTTTCAATAAAAGACAGTAAATAAAAGTTCTCCAAAGAACTAGCATCCTGTCCTACGGTATACTCTGCCTAGAGCAATATGTTCTCAGGATACGCAGCAACTCTGTATAGGACAAATGGTTGATGAAAATTTGATGAAATCTATAATTCACTTTTATAATTCATTACAGCTTTGTCTATGGTGTTTACAGAACCCGGCCTGTGAATAAATCAAGGGACGTCCATTTTATTTATTGTGATGTAGTGGATTGATTTAGGAACAAGTTATGAACAGCTCTAAGTTTGAGAGAGGACCCAGGGACTCTCTCTTACTTGTTCTTGAATCGGGTTTATTAAAAAAAAAGATGCCTGCTCAGATACAAAGGTGATCCTAAAAAAATCATGAATGTGAATCTTAACTAAGGCATACAAACTTCACAAAGGCTGTAAACCACGTGGCTCACCAGTGTGTGACTTTCTTCTTCTAAACTGGCTGACTGGCACGGTACTACTGTACAAGTGAAAACAGGCTGAGCCACTGCCATTATTACAGCATCACTACAATGGTCTGGTTACAGATCTGGCAGAGAGTTAGGGTTACACTCCTCTCTCTGCAAAATAAATATGGCTCTGGTGAAAAATTATACTGCACTCTTCGGATTCATTTTACATAAAACAAAGAGCTGTAAGATTTTAAAGGGGACTTTGGATGGACAAACAAAGTAACAGTGATTGGTAGCCAGGGGTTCCTTGCCAACAATACAACTTGGAAAAAAATAAGAATTCCCTATATGGAAATCAATTACACTCGAAGAGCTAAAGCACAGGGGGCACGGTGGCACAGTGGGTCTGGCCTGTGCCTGCTCTCGGGTGGGTCTGGGATTCGAGTCCTGCTTGGGGTGCCTTGCGATTGACTGACGTCCCGTCCTGGGTGCGTTCCCTCCCCCTCCAGCCTTGCGCCCTGTGTGACTGGTTTAGGCTCCGGCTCGCTGCAGCCTTGCTCGGGACAAGCAGTTTCAGACTGTGTGTGTGCGCGCGCACGCTAAAGCACCATAAATATTTAAACATTGCAATGCCTGAAAAAACATGTACATAAATGAACCAGCCACCAATAAATCAAATATAATGTAATGTTCACTGTCTTCTGAGGGTAAAATAATTTGGTAATAGTAATTAATACTGAAATGGCCCATGGTCTATTGGATTCTTCAGCTGTAACAGCTCCCGCATAAATTGTTCACACTGACACGATCTTAGAAAACACAAAGATATGCATACACCAGTTCTTAATTCATACGATGATGTGGAAACAATAAAATACAAACAGCTGTTTCCCTTTGGAGTTATTTTCTGCATCTTTTGAGCATGGCACGCAAAAGAGCAAGATGATGAGGACTCCCAGCATGCCCCCTCTTTATTGATTACCAGGGGCTGCGTGCAGGCACTCCAAGGTCACTGAAATGGGATCAGCATCTACAGTTTCGTTAAAGTTCTTTTTACGTTCCTAGGTCCATTCTGTCAGAAAAACCAAATCTGCAAACTGCCAGAGCTGACAAAAGTACCTCACTACATTCCACCTAGCACGCTGAAATTCATTCATTCATTCGTTTACGCTTTCTGAAATCCTAATCTACTAGGAGCTATATAATAATAAGGTTATCATTCCGTGTTCTCTCGATCTCTCCGATTTCTTCTCCAAAAAGGTACACAAAGAGAAATGTGTAACTAGAGCAAAGATCATGACTAGGAAACTATATTTGACCATTCAAGGTTTACAAAGAACCCTGCTGTCAGACCTCTCAGAGAGAGATTCGGGCATTGTATACACCTTGTATGAGGCAAAAGTACTAAAGTGAACATTATGAAGAGAGAGAGCATTACCACATGGAGACCATTAGTACTCTATGTATGATTTTTGTTTCCAAAGAATGCATAAATGAATGCCTGCTGTGTGAAAGAAAAGCTGCTTAGTCTGTGGGCCACAGTTCCAAAGCTGTTGACAAAAAGCAAAACTGTCACACTAGTTTGTTAATCCTGATCTGTGACAGAAGGTACCCAGGAAGGGCGGTAAACAAATTAGTCTATTACCATCATGTAATCGATGGTACAGTAGAGGCAGCGTGAAAGGAAATCCCTTGGGCAGGAAAAGGCTAGAGGCCTGAATTGCTTAAATAAAAAGCCCCAAGCGGTACAGAACCATGGCAAAAACACAAAGGGATTGTAAGTAAATCTTTATATCATTAACCATTACTAACAAAAAAACACCACAGGTAAAACCTATGGAATTGGACAAAGTATTGGCAATTTTATTTTTAGGAGTAAAATACAGACATACCGAGTAGGCTGTATTTAGAGCTGCAGCCTTGAACTTCAGGCTGAACCAGGTTTTGAATCCCACCTTGAACTACAGTAGCTCTGAGCAAGATACTTATCCCAAATTGCTCCTGCAAAAGTTCTTCCAGTAAATCCTTTTAAACTCCTCTGGAGAAAAGTTATCAGGTAAATTAATAAATTCTACGACATGTACAACAGCAATAACTTCATAAAAAAACTGGATGACCACGTAGAAACTGTCACACGTTCTTACACTTATCTGATGCTTTTCTCCAAAGCAACTTACAATGTTAAAGCTACAGTTATTACAGTTACAAGCTGATAATTATTTACCCATTATATACAGCCCTGTAATTTTACAATTTATGCCAACTACCTCGCCCTTGTTCAAGGACACTACAGCGAGAGGTGGGGATCGAACCTGTGACCTTTGGATCCAAAGGCAGCAGCTCTAAGCACTACACTACCAACAGTCCCTGTTCTTCCCAATCAAAATGACACTAATAGATTTGTAAATGTTACCCAGCAAAACCTGTACAGAAGAAAAATTTGGATATCTTCTGTAAGTTATGTATATTAATAACTGTCTCACTAGGCCATTTTGTACCATGATAAAATATGGTGAAAGAAGCACTACAAATATTTTCCCAGCCAACACAAGATTGAAATACCTCACCCTCCTGAACAAACCAACCGCGGAGATATACGGTACCTATGGAAATAAAGCTGGACTTTCTCCATGCACACTGAGTGCACGCAGCTAGCCTGGACCTCCTCACTTAACAGCCACAGGAAATGTACTGAGGCTGACAAGTCAAAGAAGTGCTGCTAAAGCCCTTTCGAAGTTAACAGAGGAAGATTTGGAGCTTGGACTCGGAGATTTTTACATTAGCAAAAAATAATGAGGCTGAAAAAGGATCATCAATACCAGACTAATTTCAAACTTCCTCATCATCATTTCCTTTCGGCCCACATACTCACAAAAACATTCAAATCCTGCAATTGGCCTTTATGTTCACCACTACAGAGAATACTTCTGACCGAATAATAACCCTCAAACCACATTCATGCCATTATGGCAATTAATATGTCAAACCTGAAGGCTACATCATTTTTTTATCATGCATTCATATTGACGTAATTACATGCTACTTCCCGAATCTATATTTCTACTAAAAAAAATGCTAAAATGATGAGCACTAACAAATCCCAAAAATAATGGGCAAATACCACAGAGCAATGATGTTCCTGTTTTTGGAGTATTTTCTCTTCATTTAAAATGTAACTTGAAACGGAAAATGCACAGTTAATAAACAACGATCCTTTTCCACTTCAGAAGCGCTGCTGAGAGGGTAAATAACGAAATTCTAACCATTTCCTTTATTCAGAAATTAAATCAGACCACCAAAAAGACCAAAGGTTATAATTTCTATAAAAATACATACCCAAACATACTGATATTCTATGTACTCAGTGGTAACAATCACACGAACTGCTAAATATAAAAAAAAAATACCATACAAAAAGGAAAAACTGACAACTGCAAAAATATACATTTTTATATACTGTGAAGTCAGGTACAAGAAAGCACTTGGGAATATAATTAGTTTTATTCAGATCGATATAGCAGAGGCTGTCATAAGAGGTAGTCATATAACAAAGTGCTAAAGTCTGACATTATATGAAATATAAGGAGTGTTTTCCATGAGATGTTACACTGTGGATATGTACCACTGCTCCACAGCTTTCCAGAGTCAAAAAGTATACAAACTGCGCACACATAAGGAAATCATATTTCGCAATGGTAGAAGGATCATATGCACAGGGCTTCTTGGTAGTCAAAAATGTTAAGACTCTTTCAAGTCATCCTTTTCCATGTTGTGAAACAAATGTATCCATAGAGAGATTATTTTAAGTCTAGCAGTTCCTCACCAGTGTGGGACACTGGAATAAGCACAACAGATGCAGCTCTACATATTACCGTGCTGGGCAATCAAATACACCAAACAATGCGGGATTCCTTGCCTGCTTGATGTCCACAACAAGAATATTCCCATCCACACAGGACATGCAGTCAATAGCTGGTTTAAGGAGCACAAAGGATGAACCAGCATATCTTCCACAAACCTACCAATTACCAGACCTCAGTGTCCTACAGCAATCGCGGAAGAGCTTGGAGAGGCGCCTATAACGGCCGTTTCCACTTCCACACAACCAACGGGGCTTGGATCAGTTCCCTGGGGAAGAAGGGTGCCAGATTGTTGTAGAACAGTCCCAGTCTTCATGTTGATTCTATCCACATATCCAAGCCATCCCGGCTACACTGGGGCCCAACAGCATGCTAACGCAGTGAAGAAACATGAGGCGAGTCAAAGACGAAAGGAGACAGTAGCTGTCAATGGCCAACAAAATGGGGGGACGTAGACAAGCAGTCTTCCTCATTTAATCCACCCAGGCCACGGAAGAACAGTGGTACTACACTGAGAGAAACTGCGGGGATGCACCTGCAGCAGCGGAAAACAAGGGCTTCTCGTCAAAGTCCTGCTCTCCAAGGCCGTATCAATGCGCCTGAGAAAGGCAGCTGTTTAACCAGCCTCCCGCACTGGATTCCTCTCATTCCCATGTTTGCAGTTCTTAGACCGAGTGACCACAGGAGAGGTTAAAGCCTTAAGCATTCAACATACTGGCACATTTATAAAGAATTAACATTATTAAGAGAATGTTTAGCAACCTAACAAGCAGTTAACATGTATTCATTTGGATTAACCAGAAGGGCCCTCAGTTTTAGCACGAGGGACTTGTACATTATTAAAATGTGCTTTTAATAATCATCTTAAACATAAGATGTGTGAATGCAATGGCTGTCATAAGTTATATATTTGTTGGATGTGAACTTGTAGAGCTCTAAAGTATCCCCAACCCACTAAAATCTGACATCATAAGAATGTCAATCATGTTATGCATTCATTCCCATCAACATAAAAAAGGGAAAACATTATGAATCTGTATCATTAAAGAGCATAATAAATATTTCAAACAAAAAACCATTTAAAAAAAATTTGAGGACCTATATGGTGCTTTTCCAATACAGCTCTAATGTAAGGCCTGGGATGTGGGAATCAATTCCCTCCCACTAACAACACAGCACCAAGTGAACACTTCCCTAACAGGAAAAAGCACTGGCTAGCCAGAGTAAATGGCAAAAATCAGGATGAGGAAGCACAGCCTTTCCTGAAAAGAAAGAAATAACCAAGGCATTAAAAGGCCTTTCTTAAGGTTGCCAGGTGTGAAAAATGAATAATAAAGCTCACTGGCCTAATCAACACACTACTACACAAAGATATTTTGGATATAAATGATGTATACCAGTTTTTCAAAAACCTTGCATTTACACTGACTTAATGACCATAATACATTAACAAAAATCATCACTTATTATCTGAGTTTACATTTCATATGGACCCAACCATTTCTTAAGAGCTGCAAGAAATGTTCTATAAAGTAGGCCAAAATATTTATAATAAGTAGGGCAATAATTCTGCTAATTTTACCCAAAACATGTTGACTCAAAGCATTTAAATGTCAACAAGGTATTACAACACTGTAAAATCACACAAACTAAAAAAATATTACATTTTTCCTTGACTTTAAAAGCAACTATGACTGGGGAAAAGTCAACTAGCTATGTAACTTAAAAGAAATAACCAACTATTTTTGGATACATACAAACCCAATTGTTTCTTGTCAAAACATATGATGGCAATATTTCTTCAAAATGTTTTGCACATGAACTAATGGGGTTTAATAGTCTGTACATGTTGAGAATTAACAATTTTTTCCACACAATTTCCCCACCAGCTACAATTTCAGAGTGTAAATAAAATGTTACAATATCTAACAGCAACAGATTTTGGTCATTTATGCAGACAAAAAGCTTAAAAACAACACTAGAGGAAGAAATCACTTAGATTGTGTGCTAGACTAAATGGAATCAATTTTCATCAGTTATGACTTGGATTATCAGTACTTTCACAACATGTAAATTACATTAGTTGAGGTAACTAAGCCATTATTGTCCATTTGTGTAGATTAAACTATACAGACTGACAAAAGCATGTAAAAGCACAGGGTGATGGCAGGAGCTCCTGTAAGAGCTGCCAGGTGCGCTTTGTCTAGCAAAGTTTCGGTCAAACAGCTCCCAGAAGCAGATGACAGTGTTTTCCCCCGGTACACCACAGTCCATGTGGCACACATGGGAACACGGGCTTTTTCCTCGAAACACACTCTCTTCTCATCTCAAGGCACACAACTTCTTTCCATCCGAGCGCAAAGACATAAAGCAGAGCAGGCCAGTTGCTCGGACTGCAGCGATTAATTGAAGCACATTTCACCGTGAAACTAGAGCTCAGAAGCACAGGCTGCCTTCCATCTCCCCTCACATTTCTGGACAAACATGACCCTTGGAACCCGGATGGCAAAGATGGATCACAGAATGCTGGGGCTAACTGTAGCCCAAAGGACTCGAGTACAGCCTACAGTTATATACAGTATACATGTCAAATGCCTCATCAATTGGTGATTATACATGGAGCAAAGCCTTTTTCTCCATCAATGGATAAACATGATCCTACATTACAGTTAACAATACTAAGCAAGCTGAAATAAGCCATCAAGCAGAAGTGCAGAGTAGAGTACTTTCAGACCATCGAGCTTCAAAAGAATACCCACCTGAATCTTCAACTCAGCAAAGAAACAGCCAGGCTTCTGCCTCTTTGACACTGTACATCTCAATATGCCCATCACCCTTGCCCATTCTATACGACTGGGTGAGTAAGCATGCATGCGTGCATGTGTGTGAGACTGTCCAACAACAGACTGGCATCCCACCCTGGGAGTACCCTACTTTACACCATATGCTCCCTGGTATAGGGTCCAGACCACTACAATCCTGAACTGGACATGTGTCTATTGATAACATGACAATGGATGGGTTCTCCTGGAGAAATTCAAAAGTAAGTACCATGACCAAGCAGGACTGGGAACTTGGACTAAGAACTGCAAGCAAATAGTAGTTACAATATCTTGCAACCTTTGACCATAACTGTGTTACCTACTGCCCATTTATCGTAAGTAGCAATACTCCCGAGTCGCTCTGCGGTGAGTAATAAAACAACCACCTGTAGCTGTCATGCTACAATATTTACAAACTATAAACATTAACATAAGGCTTGTCTGCATTTGTGTGTTAAAGTTTGTCTCTTGTTATTACTGTGCATCTGCTAATGCGAATCTAATGAACACTAAGACAAGCAGCAGCCTTTCTGACAGCCTGGCACAATCTAACTGAGCGTCGTACGATACCACCTGTGTTTCTGACATCATAAATTATTTTTACAACAGAATCTCATCAGCAAGTGTAAGAGCCACTGGCCATAATTTACTAACAAGCATTTAACCACACAAGAAAGCAGTAAAAGTGGTACGCAGACAACAATACTGTATTTTTATACATATCCAGACATGCACGGCCATCACGACAAATGTCATACCTACATGCATCGATCCTTTCCGGAAGACCTAGATCAGCCTATTAAACGTTCAGGCTAAATACACTTGCCCTTGTATCACATTAAATTACACAAACGTTTAAATCCCCATGTCAAACTTCAAGAAGTAATTTGTGAAAATGCAAAAAAATCAAACACAAACATCCTGCATCGGAAAAGAGCATAGTTACAACTAGAGAGAGGAGAAGGGATGGATGAAGAAGACATCAAGCACACCCATCACTCGACACGAAAAGCATCAAATGGCAAGGGACAAAGCCAAGCCCTCAACAATGCTGTCCGCATTCTTAGCGGAGATGTGGATTCTGCCACCCCCCCCCCGCCTCCTCGAAACGGTTAAGGAAGTGGCCTCTTTAGTGCAGATCATATTTCTGCGATGTAAAGCAGGCGTTGCTAGCCTGGGACTGTTTCTGAAACAAAGGAGCACAGAGGGGACCACGTGCTCCCGTGTTTGGCAAGCCACACTGCCGGCCCCTCGCTTTTCCCTGCACAAAGACAACAATGGAAAGGCACCTCGTGTAGTTATGCTGCGGCGACACGGTTACGGTTTTCCCATCTTCACACAACATTTAGGTGGGAGGCGAGAGCAGATTTACGGCAGAGGGTTCGGAAAGCCAACATAAACCGTTTTATCGCATAAATGACGGCAGTACGCTAAGCTCACCCCCTGCCACCATTACTCTACCCAGTGCAACACATGTATGACCCCTGTAACTATTTGTTTTGAGAGCACACAAAGTCGTACAAACTCGATGTGTGTAAATAAATAAATGATCAAAGCAGGCTGTACATAAAAACATTTTTTCAACATGACCCATTATTCATTTTCACTTGGGCTGCTCGTCAAAACCATTTCTATCACTGCTTTATTATTATTTCATATGTTCAGTTCCACTTAACTAGTTGCCCAAATATGGACTTTGTCCTGGATCAAACCGAGGATCTCGAGTTATGAAACGTCAGCCTTGTCACACCTGCCAACAGGTGGCACAGTGGTTAAAGACCCTGAAGGACTCCAGTTTTTTTTTTTCCCTCTCTCTCTCCATTTCTTTTTTCTTAATAAAGAAAAAAAGCACAGCTGTGTGTTAAGTGACGCCTGTGCTAGATGGAAACGCAAGCCAGTCAACATGATGATGATGATGATGACGACGACGACGACGGACGGGACTGCCGCGTTAGTTACCTCGTGCAGGCGCCTCTTGGCCCGCAGCAGCGCCTCCTCGTAGCCCTCGTGCCGCAGCTCGCTCAGGCTCTCGTAGTACTCGTCCGGATCGTCGCCCTCGGCGAACAGCACCTGGGACAGGATCCTCCAGCCGCACGTGTCGAGCGCGTGGCCCAGGTACACCTGGAGCTGGTAGCAGAGCGCGTCCACGTCCCTGTGGCTCACCTGCGGGAGGCCGAACAGCACCGTCCACACGGCCGAGGGCTCCTCGGGGAAGGCGGGCAGGCACGGCTCCAGGTCCGAGTTGACGGAGCACAGCTGCTGATGGACGGCTCTCATGTCCTGGAAGGAGAAGAGGCCGGCCCAGCTCGAGTGTTCCCGAACAGCGGGCTCCGCGTCGTCCGAGTCTCCGGCGGCGGCGTCGTCGTCGCCGCCTCCTCCTCCTCCTCCTTCTTCTTCTTCTTCTTCTTTCCCCGCCGTGGGCTCCAAAGACTCGAGGCCCCCGCTCGCCGCCGCTGGAACGGCTCCCACCGCTCCTTGTCGCCCTGGAGACTCGGCCCGAGCGGGGCTTTTATTCTCCCCGTTCCTGCTGGCCGGACTCCCCGCCGCGTGCCCGGCGTCTGCCCCGCCGCAGAGCGCGAGCCCCTCGGCCGCGCGTCTCTGCACGGTGCGGTCGTGGCAGGTCACGGCGAACTTGCTCTCCACCTCGTTCCACGCCACTATAAAGACAAACTTGTGCTTCTCTTTTTCGTCGAAGACGTTGGGCCGGACGGCCACCCAACCCGATTCCAGGGTGTCCTCCATCGTGAAAGACATGATGATTTTTTTTTTTTTTTTTTTTTTTTTTACACCGTCGTCGTCAGCTGTGTGCTTAATTTAAAACGCTTATTATATATCCGGGCCGGACCGGACCGGACCGGGACAGCCGAGCGCTTCTCTTCAGAATCAGTTTCTTCGTCTTAAGTTCTCGCCAAAACGACACACTTGAAGTTGACCGAACCGACCGTCGTCTAACCAACTAACTGACCGCGGATAAATTCTTCAATAAAACTGTCCGGCAAGTCTAACTCCACCAAAAGCCGACAGGCCATAACTTCCTTAAAAACAGCCGCCCAGACGCACCGCTCAACTTATTACCAAAAAGTGTGACATTTCTTTTCCAAAACTCGCCCCGCGCCGCCGCTCCACTCCACCTGCTACCGCGAGAGTACCTGACCCGCGAGCGCAAGGACCCGGGGCCCTGCGCGTGCATTGTCTGTCGCGCGCTCGCTCGCTCGCTCACATCGTCACATGCGGGCATCTGTTTGCAGCTCCGCAGGAGGGAACGCGTTGTGCGGCGACTGACTCGAGTCGAGAAAAGCTCCGCGGTCACAATGTGTCGTTCCCTCTCGATTCGACTGCACTATCTAAGCTGGTTTCCCCAGTTGGAAGAAAGATCCAGGCGTCAGAGTCGTTCGGAAAGCACTACAGGGTTGCGAACCAGATACCAGCCAGAAACTGTCGTATTCTCTCGCGCAACATCGCCGCACATCCTGATGCACCCGCGTTCACCGCCGACGCTACTCTTCTCTTCATAACAATGTTTTCATCCGAGCTGCTGCTGCTGACGTAGCCCTGCCAAAGATGCGTAAACATCTGCACGTGGGACACGCACAGAACGTGATGACGTTTAACACAGTTTTACGTGCCATTTATTACGTGTTGTTGGCTACGTATGGTCGTTCGGCTATTGTTGCGTTGTACATACGGGCAGGGAAACTGACGGAGTAGCAGTTGCGGTTTTGTTTGTTTTAAACGCGTACGAATTGTATTGCTCTAGTATTCTTCCCGGGTATTATGGAGAACAAATCGCCTATATTATTATTTTTGTAAATAAATAGGCGGCTGCTGAACGCCTTGTGCTTGATTTAGGGTAGCCTGTCGCGTGTCGACTGCTGCTGAGAGCACAACCTGAACCTCCAGAAAAAGTTTAGTCAAGTGGTTTTCTGTCTCGAAAAATTGCTAGTTACAACGCCTTCCGGTAAAAAAACCTGTTTTGGCTAAACGGCTTGGTTTCCGCATAACAGCATGTATTAAATTGACGCGAGATTTTTATACCCTAACCCTGTAGCCAGTTTTATTTTAAGTGAGAACGTTTAACACTATTATATTATATTCGCCTCACGGTTTTCCTGCATAAGGGACATACTGCTCAACTATCGTGCTAATATCAATACGTTAGCTGGTTTAGTATTTTTGGTCATGCTCATGGGGGTTTTTACAATATATAATCAGTCTTTTTGTTAAAAAGCTGCAGTTAAACTTCAGCCATTAAATGACACAAATCAAGGGAAACGGAAATTCTAAGGTCTCCTTTGCCGGTCCATGTCGGAAAGTTAACTGACTACTTTCCAGAACTCCGCAGGCCGAAAAGTCCCACGAGCATCGGACGCGACACGGTGTGACGTAGTTAACTGTGACGGCAGCGCGAGCCCCGAGTCTCGAGCCACAGGCAGACAGACACAGATCGCTCCTGGCCGGGACTTCTGCTCAACACACTTGACCTGCAGCGGGCGACAAGTGTGAGAATTGCGGAATAAAAAGAAGTGCCAAGATGGAGACTCGAAGGAGAAAACTTCATCACGCAGCCGATAGCGGCTGATCGGTGACGGTGTTACTTTACGTACTGTATTTAGTAAACGACAGTTCTGCACCAATTTGTTTATACTGCTTTCACTGAGTTACTGTGGATGGAGGCGCAGAAGCCCAATACAGTGGTTCCCAGAAGGCACTGCGGGACCCCCCCCTGCCATTCCATGTATTTGTTCCAGTGCCAGTTTCACCATAAAACAACAGCTCACCTGATCACAGAAGGGTTCTGTAGTCACTTCATTTAGGCATGTAACATTTGTTATACTGGTGAGATTTAAACGGTGTATAGAGTAGTCACCCTTATCTGCGGGGAATGAGTTCCAAAACTCCCAGCGGATGCCTGAAACCGCGGATAGTACCGTAATCTATATATACTATGCTTTTTCCTGTACATACCTATGATAAAGTTTAATTTATAGATTAGGCACAATAAGAGATTAAAAACAATAACTAATTGCCCAGGTCCTCATAAATATTAACTGACTGACTTACTGAAACTGCTTGTCCCAAGTGGGGTCACGGCGAGCCGGCGCCTAACCAGGCAACATAAGGCGCAAGGCCGGATGGGGAGGGGACACACCCAGGACGGGCTCATAAATATAGATTTATTTTTTCTTTTTTTTAAATAAAGTTTTTTTTTTTTTTTTTTTTTATTGTAGAGGATACGATACAGCATGGATACGCTGGACAAAAGGATGATTCACGTCCCGATGTTGCATCATACTCAGAACGGCAAGCAATTTAAAACTAATGAACTGGTCTTTCTGTAATTTTCCATTTAATATTTTGTTGGGCGCGGGTAACTGAAACCGCAGATAAGGAGGACCACTGAACAAAGGAACGGAGCGGTTTGGGAAATTTTCTGAAGACGTGTTTCCATTACAACATGCAGATATTGTGTTCTACTTGCCGAGTTTCTCCTTATGTCCACGAGACGGCGCACCACGTCTGTTTAATGAGCGGCACAATCGCGCTGCCTTTGCTGAAGGAATAATTGTAAAATCAAAAATGTGTATACTTCAGATGAACATTATTGGCATAGAATTAATGAATTGTAAATTTATAACAGCATTCTGTGGGAAAAATGTAATATTTAGGGAATTCAATCTGGTAAACAGTAAAATGTGTAATTGATACTGTTTTCTTCACAAATAACTCCCAATACTCCCAAATAACCAGTGTCACAGTATCCATGACCCTGTTCAAAACCTCCATTGTGGAAGCAGCCAGGCACAGCTGTGGCCAAAAGCTTGTTGGTGCCAGTCATGGCGGCAACCCAAAAACACTCTAGTGGACACCAGTGGTGAGGGAAGCCGTCAAGCTGAAGAAGGAGGCCTTTAAGGCCTGGTTGGCTCTGGGGACTTCTGACTCAGCAGAGAGGTACTGGAAGGCAAAAAATGCAGCTGCGGTTGCAGAAGCAAAATCCAGAGCATGGGAGGAGTTTGGAGAGGCCATGGAAAACGACTATCGGTCGGCTTCAAAGAGGTTCTGGAGAACCATCCGGCAGCTCAGAAGGGGTCGGAGGAGTTTCGCTCAAGCTGCGTTCTGATGAGGACATTGTCGGGAGGTGGAAGAAGCACTTTGAAGAACTCTTAAACCCGAGTGATATGCCTCCCTTACAGGAGTTAGGGCCAGAGGCTTTTGGGCTGTCAGAGTCCATTTCCCTGGTGGAAGTCACTGAAGTAGTTGGTAAGCTCCACAGTGGCAAAGCACTGGGGGTGGATGAGATCCGCCTGGAAATGCTTAAGGCCATGGATGTTGTAGGGCTGTCGTAATGTTGCATGGACCTCGGGGACAGTGCCCTTGAATTGGCAAACTGGGGTGGTGGTCTCTAACCTTTAAGAAAGGGGACCGGAGAGTGTGTGCTAACTATCGGGGCATCAGACTTCTCAGCCTCCCTGGGAAAGTCTATGCCGGGGTGCTGGAGAGGAGGCTCCGGCCGATAGTTGAACCTCGGATTGAAGAGGAACAATGCGGATTCCGCCCTGGCCGTGGAACAGTGGCCCAGCTTTTTACCCTCTCACAGATCATTGAAGGGGCATGGGAATTTGCTAATCCAGTCTACATGTGTTCTGTGGACTTGGAGAAGGCCTATGACCGTGTTCCCCGGGAAATTCTGTGGGAGTGCTTCGGGAGTATGGGGTACCTGCGGGCCATTCGGTCCTTGTACATACGGAGCGAAAGCTGTGTCCGCATACTCGGCATTAAGTCAGGCCTGTTCAGTGTGGGTGTTGGACTCCGCCGAGGTTGTGCCTTGTCTCCACTCCTGTTTGTGGTTTTCATGGACAGGATATCACGGCGCAGTCGAGGTCAGGAGAGCATTCCGTGTGGGAGTCGGAAGGCGACGTCTCTGCTTTTTGCAGATGATGTTGTCCTTTTGGCACCGTCACATGGCTGCCTCCAGCACGCACTGGAACGGTTTGCAGCCGAGTGTGAAGCGATTGGGATGAGGATCAGCACCTCAAAGTCTGAGTCCATGGTTCTCTCACGGAAAAGGATGGCATGCCCCCTCCAGGTAAGGAGAGAGAATTTGCCCCACGTGGAGGGGTTTAAGTATCTTGGGGTCTTGTTCATGAGTGAGGGACGAACGGAGCATGAGATCGGCCACAGACTGGGAGCAGCGGCAACAGTAATGCGGTCGCTGTACCGGACTGTAGTGGTGAAGGGGGAGCTGAGCCATAAGGCGAAGTTCTCCATTTACCAGTCAATCTACATCCCTACCCTCACCTATGGTCATGAACTTTGGGTAATGACCAAAAGAATAAGATTGCGGACACAAACAGCTGAAATGAGTTTTCTCCGTAGGGTGTTGTGACTCACTCTCCATGACAGGGTGAGGAGTTCGGACATCCAGGAGGAACTCAGAGTAGAGCCGCTACTCCTCCACATTGAAAGGAGTTAGTTGAGGTGGTTTGGGCATCTGATAAGGATGCCCCCTGGGCACCTCCCTATGGAGGTATACCGGGCACAGCCAACTGGAATGAGGCCCTGAAGTCAGCCCAGGACCCGCTGGAGGGATTACATCTCACAGTTGGCCTGGGAACGGCTGGGGATCCCCCGGGCTGAGCTGGAGGAAGTTGTAGGAGACAGGGGCAGCTGGGCCTCTCTGCTCTCCCTGTTGCCACCGCGACCCTAAAAGGACAAGCGGGCAAGAAAATGGATGAATGGATGGATGGACAATATCCTAAAGAGCCTAGATAGCATATATGTTAAGGGCACGAACTCAATGTAACACACCGAGGTGGGCAGGAAGGGGGGCGGAGTCCGGGGTAAGCCCGCTGCAGCTGGGGCTAATTGCAACCTCTTTTTCCCCCCGGACCCGCTAGTGAGAAGAAGAGAGAGGCGGAAGAGCAGAGCGAGAGAGACATAGAGCAACCCGAGACAGCCACGACCCCAACCCCGATCCCAGTCCCAACCACAACCCCCAAACACCACCCCGCTCTACCAGTTCCCGGTTCCCCCTTTTCCCCCACTATCATCTTCCCCTGCACTGCCTTAAATAAACCATGCCAAGAGGCAAGCACCTCATCTGTTCTGTTTCCTCTGCAACACTCAACTTGTACATTTACATTTATTCATGTAGCTGACACTTTTCTCCAAAGCAACTTACAATATTAAGGTTACAATTATTTACCCATTTATACAGCTGGGTAATTGTACTGGAGTAATTCAGGGTAAGTACCTTGCTCAAGGTGTGACTCAAACCTGCAACCTTTGCGTCCACAAACAGTTGCTCTAACCACTACACTACCACCCGTAACTTTGATACTGTTTGTTCAAATTTCTCTCCCAATAACTGCTGTAGCATCTTTGAACAAGGTAGTAACAACTGCTGCACCAAAAACTCAGCTGTACAAATCAGTGAGATGAGTCAGGTAAGTATTGAATTAATAACAATTAATTATAAAACTTGTACAAAGCAGGGTACACGCTCTGAAGAAAGCACAAGTGCTAAATTATGGAAACTTCACTGTACATTGTTTCCATAATGTAACATACAGTATAGCCTGTGGTTAACAATGATAAAAAAAAAAGACTAGAAAAGGTAAACAGGTAATGAGGATTATTTTATTGAAATGAGATTACATAAAACTGGTCCTGAAGTTTGAGAACAGTACGGCTTTCGTGCACGTGTGGATTGTGGATTTTTTGTAGGAATGAGTGCGAGACTCGCGTCCCCTCCGCTCCCCAAAAGGAGGGCACATCAGTCGTTGGCTTCAGCCTTCTTGAACAGCTGCTTCAGCTGCTCCTCGCTGGTGGCCTCCTTCTGCTGCATGAGGTCTGCATGGCCTTTGGTCACCCCCCAGCTGTCTGGGGTGGAGATGGAGGGACAGAGGGGGCGACCAGATGCAGGCTTCAGCTTCTCCCAGTAATCCCGACGAGCCCTAAAGCAGGCACAGAAAAGGAAACACTTGTGTGCATGGGGTTTGTTACATCAACTACGAATCTGCACTCCCAATTGTTTTTTTTGTTAAACAGTTTTCCTTGGAAAAATGCAGAGAGGCAGCTCTCCGTACAGGTACTGAACACATATTTGCCTTTGTTCCTGCCCCCCCAGTAGGCTGAGGCCCTAGGAACCTCATTTCCACAAATTATAATTTTCCCAACACACACATTGTTGTCTGTAGTACATATACAAGTTATTTCCAACCAAATCAAGTGTTTAAGTAACAACTATACAGGTGGTGTTGATGCATGAGAAAATAAATGTGGCTCCTCACCTGGCCCGAACCCAGGGCTTGGTGTGCATGTCAAGGCCACTGCCCCACATGCCATGCTTCTCAGAAGCAGCAGGCAGGAAGCCTCTCTCAGGCGCCAGCTCCTCTGCCACAGCACGGATGTGGTACGGCTCGAACCCGCAGCAGCCCCCGATGTAGCGGATGCCTGCATTGTATGCTTCCCTGGCGTACTTCTGTACATCCCACCTGGTCACGACTCTGGGCTCAAGAGCTGAGAAGCAGACAGAACTAAACATATTGAACTGATTCTACGTGATTGCTCTCCAGGGTTCCTGAGGACGCTGTGTGTGTCCGGCGCCTACCGAAGGGGAACTCTGGCAGGTCAATGAAGCCCTGGCGGTTGCAGTCGGGGGTGTGGTATGCCAAGGGCTGCACCATGTAGTGGGCCTTGAGTCCAGCTCGCTCTACTCCCTCCTTCATCAGCTTCACAGTCTTCACGCAGGTCATGGGGTCAAAGTGACAGTTCACACCCACGATCTGAGCACCTAAGAGCACCCATATACATATAACTTTTATTTGTCAATGATGAAACCTTACCACAGAAGTTTGGTGAAATACCAGAAACAAACAATTATATGCTGCTTCAAATAGTCAGCACTGTAGCATTACATAAAAAAAAAAAAAGCATGACAAAAAAAAAAAAAAAAAAAAAAAAACATGTATTATGAATTTACATTTATTCATTTAGCTGATGCTTTCTCCAAAGCAACTGAGAATGTTAAGGTTACAATTATTTACCCATTTATACAGCTGGGCAATTTTACCAGAGCACTATTAGAGCAAGTACCTTTTTGAAGATGTAAACATTTTTCCTATTTATTTACAGCATGCGTTTTCTGTTTTCTTCACTTTCCTAATTCACAAAACTTGCTGTGCAGTGAACGCTGTATGTTTCCACTCCTTTCCATTATTTGACAGTAAAATGCATAGAATCAGAAAAGAAATGCGTTACGACCTTAATGCCCATAATTTCTACAGTTTTACAGAATTCACAGCTTGTGCCTGGTTTTCCTGCATGTCTGCAATAAAGAACTAGGTGACAAACACCATCTTGCACATATTTCTTTGATGAACTTATCCACAATCTGTGATTCAGGTGTTTTATTTTCAATGATTTTAAACTAGATGTAGCTTGACGTTAATAAAAATGTTTAAAAGTCTTACAGCACATTTTTCATTGATCATAATTACCTTCAAGACTTTTACAGTACCTAACCACCAAATAAATCGAGGTTCATAGATAATAAAGCTGAAACTGGCCAAAATCTGATGAATTCTGTACATTCCTATGGGATGAACTGTCAACAATCTGGATAAAATTGCAGGCTGTGTAAATGTAATATTTTGAGAGTAGTTTTAAAGTAGATTTAGTTTTAATGTTTGAAATTAATGCAAAACAATAACATGGAACTGTTTCAAAGCATTTATTAATTTGAGCTGTATCTGCAGTTTTACAGAACCCAACATGTGAATAAATGGAGCGAGGTCGGTATTATTTAACGCATTATGATTGTGATATACTGTTAAATGTGACTTTATATTTACAAACAACTCAGCCTACCAACGTCCCTCGGGGCCCCATCTGTGTTTGTTAGTGGAGGAGCCACTATATACTCAATGAGTGCTCAGGAACAAGACTGATCCACTGTAAGGGTCAAAAAAAGAACCCCCGTCGCATTCTGAGGTTTACGTTTTGTGGAAAAACTTTGTTATTTACAAACGAATAAATGCAAAAACATTAAATGTTACGTGTTGTGACTGTACCCCATAAACACATATCTAAGGTCTTTACTGACAACCTATGGATTTTAATGGTGTAATGAGTTTAAAGAAATAAAAGTCGCAACACCTAATTTTTCAGGATGTTTCAGACCATTAAAGAAGCGTAGTTTAGTATGTTTTTGGGATTACAAAACATGATGTTAAGCACATTTGCTCCCATGGTAAAAAGCATGTGGAGGTCAGAATAGATTCCACGGATGCATTTTTAATCACATAAGGTACTTATTCTGTGTTGACAACTATAATAGTTGTTAATAGGTAGAACTGTCTAAGTAAACATACCAGCCTTCACCAGTCTGACAGCACAGTCGCCCGGGCTGACACCATTCAGATCTCCGTCGGGTCCAATGCACAGGCTGGTCGCAACCGGCTTTCCGCTCATCTTCAGAACGTGGACGGCCCACTCCGCTTCCTCCACATGCTCAAAGTACTGCAAAGATGCACAAATCATCATAGATTCATAATGTGTCTGAAAACAAAACAAAGAAGTTCACTGCAGTTCAACCAGATTTGCATTTAAGAAATAAGAAATTGTATAGTGTAATGAAGTACAGAAAGCTGACACTGTATCTTATGAATATGAAACCGTGCATACAGGAATTAACTGCAATACCTCTGCAATCAAAAAGTCTACATTCTTCTTGACAAAGACATCCATCTGTTTCTTAAAAACAGCCTTCACTTCATCCTCGCTCTTGCAGCTCAGGTAGGAGGGTGTCTGGGAAACACCACCTGCAACCAGTGCATCTCCCTCGCCGGCCACCTCCCTGGCAAGGTCACACGCAGCCTCGTTGATCTGCTGCCCCTGCAGTCGACAGAATGATACCGATTGCATTATAGACGACAAATCATCTATAATATAAAATAGCAAGATACTCTAATAATCCAAGTGTGTCTGCTCACTGCAAGAAGAGATACTGTAAAAATATTAACTGTCTAAATCCTGCTTGTTTGTTATTAAAAATATAACCCAATGAATATTAAAACATCAGGTGAATTTAAAGTTGTACATATTCATGAATAAGTACTTAATAGCTTGCGTTTACGATTTAAAATCTCTCAATCAGTCCTTAAGTTGAAAGCTCCCCTGAAGCAAAACAGAAAACTTTCCAACTGGTTATTAAGTTTAATAACAGGAAATAAAGAGATTATTCCAGTTTCTTATTGGACACTTTTTCCAGAAAATTTGATACTGCTGGGTTTTTTAACTTATCGCCTGCTTATTATCACACTACTGGACCCAGGTGTGCCACAATTTGTCAGGTGGAGGAGGACCAAAAACACTAACAGTGTTTAATGGAGTTATAAACAATTACCTGGGGACACGCTACACTTGTTTGAACATTGGGGGTCATGCCCCCTGTCCCTTTGCTATGTGTCTGAGAGTACAGACTGAAGCCAAAGGCTTGCCATTGCTAGTGCAACACTGGATAGATCTACTGCCCTCTAATCTGAAGGTGCTGGGTTCAAAGCCCACTCCTCTTACAGTACTTTGATCACTTTAATGTGTAAAACATTGCAGAGGTGTCTATCAAACTTTGGGAAGTGCTGCTTATGGGGCAGCTGGTAATGTAGTGGTTAGAGCTGCTGCCCTTGGCCCCGAAGGTTGCAGGTTTGAATCTCGCATCTGGCTGTAGCCATGGTGACGTGATGGGTTTGGCCACTGCCTGCTGCATGGTGGGCCTGGGGTTTGAGCCCTGCTTGGGGTGCCTTGTGATGGACTGGTGTCCTGTCCTGGGTGCGTCCCCTCCCCTCCAGGCTTGTGCCCTGTGTTGCCGGGTTAGGCACTGGCTCCCGGCGACCCCGCTTGGGTCAAGCGGTTGTTTGGATGGATCTGGCTCTAGCACCCTTGAACAAGGTACTTACCTGAAATTGCTCCAGTAAAATTACCCAGCTGTATACATGGGTAAATACATGCAAGTAGATTAACGCTGCAAGTCCCTTTGGGAAAAGCATGACCTAAATGACTAAATGTAAGTCACCTCAGTGGAGAAAATGTGTGCGAAACACAGCGTAATGTTCCTGTGCGTGTCCCCGGATAAACTCCTCCACGTGTTCGGGGCTCACAGTGAACTGCAGCACGTTGCCTCTGTTCTCCAGTTTGTCATCGCTGGCGTAGAAGGTGAACGTCTGCATGACATTGGATCCGGCTCTCAGGAACTCCCTGTGCAGCTGTCGCACTGCAGAGCCAGGCCGCAGGCGCACGCGTCCGACGCGGCGAAGAAGAGCATGGTAAAACACAGTAAGGAAAGCACTGAGCAGTCCACACAGACACTCACTCGGTAAATGTGGGACAGGGCTCAGCAGATACAAGGTGAAGGTAAATGTACTGAAGATGCAGTAGATAAAACTGCGCTGAAAAAAAAAAAAAAAAAAAAAAAAAACTTTACACTCTGGAGAATGCCTCTGCTAAATGACGTGAGCAGCACGTACGGCACGCGCAGCGTAATTTAACATCATAAAGTGCATATAATCGACATACGAAAATGGATGTGAACTTCGGCAAAGAAAGGGAGGAGAGCTCTACCGGCCTCCGGGTGCTCGGCGGCCGCCTCGGGGGTCCACGGTCCCGCCTTCACGTAGCCCCGCTTCTCGAGGGCGAACACGAAGCCTCCGTCCCCGATCACGACGTCACCCGCCTCGAGCCGCTCCAGGATTCCCTGCGAGGGCGCGAGCCGAGCGGCGCGCGCGAGTCCCACATCATTCAGCGACTCCGAGCAGCAGCACTTTTTTTTTTTTGTAACAAACTGCAAAGATGCAGCGACTGATTCTCGTTCCACCCGGAATCGTTACCTACTCGACTCGCTGCTGGAATCCCCACAACTTATAAGTTTTATTTGACGAAAATAAAGGGCGAAACCCACGGGGGGGGGGGGATCCGATCATCATCATGGGATGATGGGTGGGTCACAACGACGGTGCGATGGAGGTTTAGCGCTTACGACTATCAGTATCATATGTGGCGCGTAACAGTTACAACAATCGCATATTTCTTAACAAAATCATTTCCTTTTAAAATAGATGATTTAGAAAAGGAAAAACAAAACAACCCCTCAGCCCCGTTCTGCACTCACCTTCTTGGCTGGTGCCATTTCGAACCGGAAAACCGCGGTGAAAACTCCGTGGAATGAACTGCGCTCCCCGTGCGCCCCCGAACCGTGGTATTTATACACAGTACAGCTGAAGGAGGGGTGGGGAGAGGCTCCGCTTCGCAATGCTTGGTAGCCAGTTTTGCGGGTTGCGTAACAGCCACATCTTTTTTTGTATGTATACTACCAGATGACAATGATCATGAAAATTATTATTTTTAATTTTCTTTTTTTTTTTTGCACACCCCTTGTTAAACGGAAATTCACTATTCTGGGATTTAAGACGTACCTCTTACCATCATCCCGCTCGGATTTTTACCCACTAGTTCTGTCACGTGTGTCAGGCAGAGTATTGCAACGACCCCCCTTACTGTGGTTTTGGGCGGGAAATGTGTTTATTGTAACGTTGAATTGTGGGTAATTTGTAAATAAAGTGTTCAACCAATGGGGGCGCTTCTGGGGGAAATGATGGCGTGACTGTGTTTGGCAGTGCTAACAGCAAAGAGCAAGGGGTAGCTATACTATGTGTTGGAATGTTGGTGTAGAAGCTGCAGACCAGATATATGTTTTGAAACTAGATGGGCGATTGTTTTCCCCTTTTGTGAGTTTTGAATGTATGTTACTGGAGGGAGACTTTGTTACTGTATTGTGCTGATGTAATCATTTTTTTGGTAAGTTTTGTTGCCCAACCATAGGAAGTGTTGCTGTTTTTAATTTTGTTTACTTATAAACTTCTTGACAATTGTTTTTAACTGTATGTATGGTATTAATACCATAATTTTAATACAGTTGGAGTTAAAAACAAAAACATAGTGGCTAGTATCACTACATAGTTTCCATTGTAAGTCACTTTGGAGAAAAGCATCTGCTAAGTGAATAAATGTAAACGTGAGAGGATGGAGGCGCCCAGTAGGTCGGTAACGTTGGTTTGAGACGCAGGTTGCTGAGGAAACGGGGTTTTCAGACTGAGAGTGTTAGTTCCCTGTGTGTCGGTGTTCAATTATATGTTCAAAATGTGCACTGCCTGTGCGTCCTTCTTCGCTCCATCCAAATCTAGAGCACTGTGAAGCTGCAATATGCTGAAAAGCCTTGCCATCACATTACATCCTGGACCAAAAGAGAGTGAAGAACATTTACACAGTCATTGGTAGAGCCTCCTTCTGTGACACTAACTGCTTTAAGTAAATTTACATTGATTTATTTAGCTGGCAGGGGGTGCGGTGGCACAGTGGGCTGGACTGGGTCCTGCTCTCTGGTGGGTCTGGGGTTTGAGTCCCGCTTGGAGTGCCTTGCGACGGACTGGCGTCCTATCCTGGGTGTGTCCCCTCCCCCTCCAGCCTTATGCCCTGACTTGCCGGGTTAGGCTCCGGTTCCCCGCAACCCTGTATGGGACAAGTGGTTCAGAAAGTGTGTGTGTGTTTAGCTGGCACTTTTCTCCCAAGCAACTTACAATGTTAAGGATACAACTATTATTACAGTTACAAACTCGCAACTATTTATCCATTTATACAGCTGGGTTTTTTTTTTTTACTGGAGCAATTTAGGGTAAGTACTTTGCTCATGGGTACTAGAGCTAGAGATCAAACCTGTAACCTTTGGATGCAGAAGACCTAACCACTACGCTACCACACACACACCCTGGCCACATCTGCTTCTCCCAAGCGGGGCTCGCGGCGAACCGGAGCCCAACCTGGCAACACAGTGCGTAAGGCTGGAGGGGGAGGGGACACCAGTCCATCGCAAGGCACCCCAAGCAGGACTCAATCCTCAGACCCACCAGAGAGCAGGACCTGGGCAAATCCACTGTGCCACCATGTCCCCCACTACACTGCTAGCTCTGCTTTAAACACCACACTCTTCAGGAATGTTTTTAGCCCAATCTTCTTAGCACATCTGCTCTAGGTTGTTCAGGTTCATTGACGGGTTCATGCTTGTGGATTAGAATCCATATTGATATCAGTACGTAAAGTGGATCGGCGCAACGGCTCGTTCATCTTTGTGTTCTTGAGCCACCCTACTGTTGCTTTGGCCTTGTTCTTTCTCATAGGCTTTAGTTTTTAGCAAACTGAAGCAATTTCTCCTGCAGTATTTCTCCATATTTTCCTCAATCAGTTCCTCTTTTCAGATATTTAACCTCAAATATTGTATGTTTCTAAAAAATAAATGAGGTTATTTATTGTAGTTTAATGCATACTGACTTCCTATATTTTATTAAAAATTACTTGAGTAACCAAGTTTTAATAGTAGACTTACAATATGCTTAGCTATCCTAATGAGGCAACTGTATTATCAGAGGGAACATTCAATGAACATGGTAACAACAAGGAATGTCTTTGGTCAAATGTTTCGGTTTTCCATTTATTACAGTGCATTTCCAACTCAGAGAAAAAGCAGTTCGAAGGGCTGAAACCTGACGTAACCTGGGTTTTTTTCATTTCGTCTTCTTGCCAACAAACAACGAGAAAGAGCCTCAGGTGTTAGAAGATTGTTGTTCTTTAAGCATTGGCCTTAGCTTTCTTTTGCATCTCCAGCAGGTGCTGCATCTCCTGCTTGCTCGTGGCCTCTTTGTGCTGGATCAGGTCCGCATGCCCTTTGGTCACACCCCAGCCCTCAGGCTTGGACATAGAGGGGCAGGTTGGGCGGCCAGAGGCAGGTTGGAGCTGCTCCCAGTACTCACGGCGAGACCTTTGCAATAAAAAAAAATTGATTAATTTTAATATTTGATAGAACTTTCAAATGGACACCTTAACATCTTCAAAAATAAGGGAAAATTGAAGTCTCAGTGGGTCTGATTCCTCACCTGGCCCGAACCCAGGGCTTGGTATGCATGTCAAGGCCACTGCCCCACATTCCATGCTTCTCAGAAGCAGCAGGCAGGAAGCCTCTCTCAGGCGCCAGCTCCTCTGCCACAGCACGGATGTGGTACGGCTCGAACCCGCAGCAGCCCCCGATGTAGCGGATGCCTGCATCGTATGCTTCCCTGGCGTACTTGTGTACATCCCATCTGGTCACGACTCTGGGCTCAAGAGCTAAGAAGCAGACAGAACTAAACATATTGAACTGATTCTACATGATTGTTCTCCAGGGTTCCTGAGGACGCTGTGTGTGTCCGGCGCCTACCGAAGGGGAACTCTGGCAGGTCAATGAAGCCCTGGCGGTTGCAGTCGGGGGTGTGATACGCCAAGGGCTGCACCATGTAGTGGGCCTTGAGTCCAGCTCGCTCTACTCCCTCCTTCATCAGCTTCACAGTCTTCACGCAGGTCATGGGGTCAAAGTGACAGTTCACCCCGACAATCCGAGCACCTAAGCGCACAGTCAATAAAATCTCTCAGAATTTATATAGGCATGTAAAATTTAACCCTTTCATGAAGAAACAATTTATTTGTTCCATGTAAACATCCTTTTAGGCAAATTTCAGTTGGGAGATACCATTTTTTTCTGTGAAAATTGGTTCCAGGATGAAAAATGTCATATAAAATGAATTAAAATACCAAAATAAATGGTGTTCTGGGAATGACAATGATGACAGAAAAAGATCTGTAATATTCCAAACAAAAGTAACAAATATTTGTAGGTTGTTTATTCATTCATCTGGAAAATGTGGTTGTTCTGAATACTAAACTGGTTTTGTGAAAAAAGGGTATGTATTTTTGTAAGCAGTTGGTGGTTTTTCATTTTGAGGGATCCCATTATATGAGGTTTGAGTGTAACTTTTACATGAAAGAGCTGAAGTTTTACCACAGAAACTTGAATAATACATTTATTCGCATGTGGTATGCGAAGAATGAAAAACAAACAATTGTGTGGATTGTGTAATAAAAAAAATACATAAATAATCATAATAATGTGCTTTCTTTTACTAAATTTATAACCTAATCTGGAATACTGATTTAATTCTAAGTGTCTAAAAAAATGTGGCCCATCTTAGATTCAGTAACCAGTATTCACATCAAGGCTCCAGAGCCAAGACTGATCCACTTAGAACATGGTAATTGAAACATATAACAAGAAAAACAATAAAAAAGTAGAGCTGCCCAAATAAACATACCAGCCTTCACCAGTCTGACAGCACAGTCGCCGGGGCTGACACCATTCAGATCTCCGTCGGGTCCAATGCACAGGCTGGTCGCAACCGGCTTTCCGCTCATCTTCAGAACGTGGACGGCCCACTCCGCTTCCTCCACATGCTCAAAGTACTGCAAAGATGCACAAATCATTAGATCTTCATAAAGCAATGGAACTAAATAAACAGCAATAGGAACTGATTCAATCATTTGTATGCTCTTTTGAAATAAAAATCTACATTCTTTTTGTTTCACTGTTTGTTACTGAAGATATTAAAGTGTTGACCTCTGTACAGAGTATCTTTAATACTAAAGTAGGTGTATATAATATTAAACAATCACAATTAAGGTTCAGTCCTTGTAAGGCTGTGCTAACCCGATAGAAATAAGCAATAAAAGGTCAGGCAAGTAACTTGTTGTTCCATGTAAAACTGTAGATTTTTGGCAAACGCATGTATTCTTGTTCTGTAAGGATTTGCTGTGTCCCAGTGAACATGAAATATTGTTTTCCCATGATTATTTCAAGGTTGTTACAGCAGTCTTGTACCTCTGCAATCAAAAAGTCTACATTCTTCTTGACAAAGACATCCATCTGTTTCTTAAAAACAGCCTTCACTTCATCCTCGCTCTTGCAGCTCAGGTAGGAGGGTGTCTGGGAAACACCACCTGCAACCAGTGCATCTCCCTCGCTGGCCACCTCCCTGGCAAGGTCACACGCAGCCTCGTTGATCTGCTGTCCCTGAAGATAAGGAAAAAGATTAGAAAAGTTAGATACAGTCAAAAGCACAACTGATCATGGTTTATGTTTACCCTTTTTGATGAACTTTGGGTCTTAAACATGTCTTAAATACATGGATTTCATGTTTTGTGTGTCTTCAAAGAAGGGATTTTCCAATAGTGGGAAAAATCTTCCAGTTATGATGGCTCATAGCCAATATAGGTTAAGTCAGCTATGAATTATAGAATCTAAGTGATATCTGGTTTTTTGAAAAACATTCAAATGCCAGAAAGAGGAAACCCTCACAGTAAGACGCAGGTCATTGCCTCTGTTCTCCAGTTTATCATCACTGGCATAGAAGGTGAATGTCTGCATGACATTGGATCCAGCTCTTAGGAACTCCCTGTGCAGCTGTCGCACTGGAATATAGGGCACAAAAGATTTAATTCAGAATAACTCAAAAGCTGTGGAATCAGAACTTCACTACTTCTTTCCCGCTGCAACATTCGAGAGCAGACGGATTGCTATGCGGTCATTCTCTCTGGTTGTAGGGTCTATTACCAGCTTCGGGGTGAGTCACACTGGCTTCCGGTGTCCAGGGGCCTGCCTTCACATAGCCTCGCTTCTCCAGGGCAAACACAAAGCCACCATCGCCAATGACAACCTCGCCGGTGTTCAGCCGCTCGAGAATGCCCTTGAAAAATGAACAGAACGTACGGAGTCATATTTTCCCCCCATTGCTCCATGTATGTGTCCAGAGGTAAATGAGAATTAAATATTTCAAAGAATACTTTTTGGCTACGAATAAAGATAACACACTGAGTGAAACTGCTTGTCCCAAGAGGGGTCATGGCGAGCTGGAGTCTAACCCAGCAACACAGGGCGCAGGGCTGGAGGGGGAGGGGACACAGCCAGGACGGGACGCCAGTCCATCGCAAGGCACCCCAAGCGGGACTCGAACCCCAGACCCACCAGAGAGCACGACCCGGCCAAACCCACTGCATCATCGCACCCCCATGCACCCTTTGAAGATAACATTCCAGTATTCATTTTATTTGCAGCACTGAAGACTAGTATCTGTCTGTAGCCGTTTCGGACTGCGTGTGAGCTATGACGACTCATAAACTCTGCAACCAACAGCGCAGATGCTGACATTCCCCATAACCCGTCTTGTTTCGAGCATGACACATGGAGTCTAGTTCATTAATAAATGGAGTTCACCTTGCAGTTAAATAGACATGTTTTCCCCGCCTTTCAGCATGTCGTGTCATGTCCAAACAGTAATTTCCCTGTTCAGATATTTTCTGACTCCTGGTTCACTTTCTCATGATCTCTGGTGCGTACTTTATAATCATTACCGACACACAGCCACGCTCAAATTACTCAGCAGCTTGTTTTTGATTCTGAAATATTGGTGATCAACTGAACAATATAGCCAATATGAACCGTTTCGTGTATTTTATGCATAATTACATTACAACTCATCAGACTAACCTTTTCCAGTGTTTTCAGAGTTCAGTGCGAGATTTCTGCCACTACTAAGAGAGCCGAGAACATAAAATCTGTAGTAAAAGCCACTTGCCTTTTTGACTGGTGTCATTTCTTCAGGCTTTAGGAAACAGCACAAGGCACCTTACAAATGCTGCTTCAAAGCTGGAAAGCACAGATTTGTGCCATGCACCAGTTTATATTTAAGGAACTGGAACTGGGTGGGCTCTGATGTCATCCTCAAAAGTCTGTGCGATTGGCAATCAATTGTTTGTCAGGATGAATTACGTAACAGCGGAGACCTTTACTCACATTCCACTGAGCGGCGAGGGAAAGGGTCAGCAAAACAACACTCAAGCGTCCGTAGCCATTCAGTTCTCGTTGTTTTCCAAATGATCACGCTCAGCGGTACGAAAGTTTACGTTTACATTTATCCCTTTATTAAAGTGACTTACATCTCAGAGATAAATACAAAGAGTGCATTAGATCAACAGAAGGAGGAATTTGGAGGCAGACGCATTTGCCAAGTTCTGTGTATGAACAAGTAAACATTACATGAGTATCTGCATAAAGGTTCATTGATCATGAAACAAATTGTTATTAAAAAAAAATTATTAAACATGAACACATCATTACTCATAGGCTCCTAGCCAACGAGGGAGGAGAAATTAACGAGTTGTCCAGTTTAATAGGAAAATCTCGAGCGGTGGTGTCGTGGTCGGAGCGGCTTCCTTTGGTTACGGAGGTTGCTGGTTTGAACCCTGCTTCTGGCTGCGGTGCCCTTGAGCAAAGTGCTTGCCCTGCAATTGCTCTGGTACCTGTGCCTGGGTGCCTAGTCGTGGCCTTGTGATGGACTGGTGTCCTGTCCAGGGTGTGCCCCCCAGCCTTGTGCCCGATGTCTCCGGGATAGGCTTGGGAGAAGCAGTTTTTGAAGTTGGTTCTCAACAGGAAGACAGACTAGCTGGGAGGTGAAGGATCTCTGTTTTGGAGAGGTTCCGTTCTAGGTGCTGATGAGACGTTCAGGCAAAGATGTCCGAGAGGCAGACGGCGAATTTGAGGGTTGTGGATCGGCTCTGCAGGGAGTGGGGGTTCAGATTAAAAACCCAGCCAGAAAGGACACTTTGCTTAATGCTCCCTACACCAAAGAGGTATGGCACCATCTCTCCAATGTGCACAAGTTACATGGCATGGCAAGATATCACGAAAATCCACATTTCAAACAAGTTCCAAAGCACAGTCACTTGCAGTCTTTTCACCTGATGGATTTTAGCATCTAAAACACAAGGGACACTAATATTAATTTAATAAGTATTATTGAGCTTTCATGGCTTTCGCAAGGGGGTATGGCTAAGTCCTGCTCTCTGGTGGGTCTGGGGTTCGAGTCCCGCTTGGGGTGCCTTGTGACAGACTAGCGTCCCGTCCTGGGTGTGTCCCCTCCCCCTCCAGCCTTGCGCCCTGTGTTGCTGGGTTAGGCTCCGGTTCACTGCGACCCCACTTCGAACAAGCGGTTTCAGCTGGTGTGTGTGTCTTTTGCATAATTTCAGTCGTCTTGCCGCCGTTCTTACTATTTGTTCAGCATGCAAGATTGTCCTGCTTAAGGCCATCGGAGCTCATTTCTCTTTCTCAACTTCCAGTACCATGTTTGTAGCAGTATCTACAGCACTCATGCTCAGAATTCAAGACACAGGATCCAGAATGTTGGCACTTGAGCAGAAGCTGATCATGCACAACCGCACCACTTATGTGACAAATAACATCGCATGACATCTTGCTCTGACTCAGTGGAAGTGGTCTGTGCTTCCAAACTACAATGTTCTCCTCTCTCTTGGCCGGTGGTGTCTGGGAGTTTAATAGTTAACATCAGGGCCGCTGTTTAAAGTTTCGCCCCTGTTTGCAGTTCCAAGGAATGGGGGGGGGGGGGGGGGCTATTTGGTTGTCAGTTTGTTTCTCTTCTCACAGCTTTGCAGTGAACATGAGCCATAAAGCGACTGAGGTGTAACTGCAAAATAACAAGGGCACCGCAATGAGGAACATCGCGAACGCGGCGAGACTGCGCAGAAAGGTCTTCGCGTCCGCGTGGGCGCCGAGGGTCCCTTTGCAGCGCTCTCGGGGCTGCGGCGCGCGGACGTACGCGGGAGAGCGGTGAGTCAGTGCTGCGTCACATCGCCGCCCTTACGTTCCTTCCAGCACTTTCTTTACGTCGGGCTCCCGCATTCCAGCTGCGAAGGGCCCCGCGTTCCGTTCCCCAACGCGTCTGTCTTCATGTTACGACAAAATTGTCTCTCAGTCACTCACTGTACTGGTTTTGCTTGCATCTGCACGACATTCAACTCAAAAACAATATTTGACATATAATGTATGGCCTAATTGAAACAGCCGTTATTTCTTTGACAGTTTTTCGCCTGAGGCGATTTCACAACTTACTTGATGATCCAAAAGTAGCGCGACCGTCCGCGGCAGGGATTCGAACCAGCAACCCTTCGATTGGAAGAGAGCGGACACTAGAGAAACAAAAATTGGGGGACTGCTTCATGTAGTGCGGTCTGGTGTTCCTATCTGAACAGTTCTGAATGTCTGAAATAATATAAAAGTGCTGTTTGAAGGCAAACTGTATGTGCATCTAATGCATTCAGTTGTATTATAGCACTGCAGAGTGTACAGTATAGAGAGTATAGGCTTTTTCATTATCGGAGAAATTGTTACAAAAATTATTAAACATAACAAATGCGTACATTTTTATCGAGTACTTACAAGATCAGCGGAGAAGCGAGTCCGAAAGAGGTGAGTTTTGACACTTCTTAAGTGTAGAGAGAAATTCAGCAGTTCTGAGGAGGGGTGGGGTTCAGTATATCTGCATCGGTTTGCTTCTTCTGTAGAGAGTGTGTTATTTCTCTTTGGTAGGATTAACAGGCATGCGCCTCAGCAGCAGGTGTCACCCTGTGGAATGCTGTGAGGAGCCGAACAGCTGACATCTTGAACTGATTTAAGGCTCCACAGCTCACTTCTTACATTGTACTGCTTCGAGAGTAATGTAAAACAACGGTAAAACAGTAGCGGACAACAGCTATAGAGTAATACTAGTGTATAGTGCATTCCCTAAAAATCAGCCACCTTTTGAAAATAATTTAAAAATCCTCTTTTCTCGTTATTTACTTTTCACCAATGTGACAGGTGTAGCGTCCGGACGGGAGTCCGACACGGACGCGCGTTGCTATTACGTCCAAACACAGACGAAATATATAATGACTTCACGTGCAGTGTGAGGTTAGACGTGTACGGTGAGTATTGTAAGACACTCAGTGGAAGTGAAACAAGGAACACGAGACCAGGAAACACACACGGTGTTGGAACTACAGTGAACAGTGAAATGCTAATCTGTGAGTCTGACCGCAACCCTGAGACGTGACGAAATACCGGACAGGAACGATGGACCAGGACTGAAGAACAAGAGGCAGGAACTGACGGGACGGGCACTCGGGACTGGAACATGCACACCTAGGAAACAGACTGAGGGAACAAGAAACTACCAATCGCCAAAGAAGCACAAGAGAACTGCTGATTAAGAATCCGCGACTAGTTCTGCTCCGCTGGCTCCTTTTATACCTCCATGTCCTACGAGACTGTGAGGTGATAGGTACGCGTTAACTAGCGGCACTGAGTGGCGCCGCCTCTGACCAGGAGAGGCAGTGACCCCGTGGGATGTGACAGTACCCCCCCCTCCAGGGGCGGCTCCAGCCGCAGAACGCCGGCGGGTAGGCGGTCGCCCCCGCCGTCGCGGAGCAGGCCGATCTGGATGACACTCATGGAAGTCCTCAATAAGAGCTGGGTCCAAGATGTCCCGTGCTGGTACCCAAGACTGCTCCTCCGGCCCATAGCCCTCCCAGTCGACCAGATAGTACAGCGTACCCCGTCTCCGTTTGGAGTCCAGGAGGGCCCTGACGGAGTAGGCAGGAGAACCATCCACATCCAACGGTGGAGGTGGAGAGACTGCTGGGCTCTGCAGGGCGGAAACACAATGGGGCTTGAGGCGCGAAACATGAAACGTGGGACAGATACGATAATGTGAGGGCAACTGAAGACGGTAAGAAACCGGGTTGATCCTCTTCAGGATCTTGAATGGGCCGATGAAACGGGGGGCAAGCTTCCTCGAGGGCAAATGTAGTTTAAGATCCTGGGTGGACAACTATACTCTCTGCCCTGGTTGGTACAATACAGTCCTACGCCTTTTGTCGGCCTTCTCCTTTTGGCTGGACACCACCTCCTGGAGACGGACATGTGCGGATTCCCACACCGACTCACTCCTCTTGTACCAGTCGTCCACAGCTGGCAACCCACTGGTCTCCATCGTCCACGGGAACAGCGGAGGCTGGTAACCGAGCACACACTGGAAAGGAGTTAAGTTTGTGGACGAATGGACCAGGGAGTTCTGGGCGTACTCTGCCCAGGGGAGGTATCTGCTCCAATCCGCTTGATTCTGAGCACAGTAACTCCGCAGGTAACGTCCAACCTCCTGGTTGAGGCGTTCCACTTGCCCATTAGACTGTGGATGATAACCAGAGGAGAGGCTGACTGAGACTCCTAAGCGGGCAAAGAAGGCCTTCCAAACCCTTGAGGTGAATTGGGGTCCCCTGTCCGAGACGACATCCTCTGGCAGGCCATACAGCCGGAAGACATGTTGGAACAGCAGTTCCGCGGTCTCCAGGGCTGTAGGTAGACCTTTCAGAGGAATCAGTCGACAGGCCTTGGAAAAGCGATCTATGACGACCAATATGGTGGTGTTTCCATCAGAACACGGAAGATCAGTAAGGAAGTCCACCGCTATATGGGACCATGGACGGTTGGGAATCGGGAGTGGTTCTAAAAGCCCTGCTGGCAGCTGCCGTGGGACCTTGGCCTGGGCACATGTGGTGCAGGCAAGGACGAAGTCTCGTACGTCCTGTTTCATGGATGGCCACCAGAAGCGTTCAGAGAGAAGCTTCAAGGTTCGGTTGACCCCTGGGTGTCCTGTACTTGGACCATCATGGGCCCAGTGTAGGAGCTCGGACCGAACAGTGGACGGGACGTATTCTTTGTCTTGGGGCTGCTCGTTGGGACCGGGTTCTTGACGTTGGGCTGCTTGGATATCGTCCAATAAAGCCCAACGGATAGGAGCCACAAACTGCGTCGGGGACAAGATGGTGTCTGGTGGGGAGAGCTGAGGCGATACCTCGAACAAACGGGACAGGGCATCGGCCTTGCCGTTCTTGGAGCCAGGACGATAGGTCACCGTGAAACGGAACCTGGTGAAGAACATGGCCCACCGCGCCTGTCTGGAATTGAGCCTCTTTGCCTTCTGCAGATACTCCAGGTTCCGGTGATCAGTTAACACTAAGAATGGGTGCGTAGCCCCCTCTAACCAATGTCTCCACTCTTCCAAGGCCATCTTTATGGCTAAGAGCTCCCTGTTTCCTACATCATAATTCTGTTCAGTAGGCGACATCTTGTGTGAAAAATACGCACATGGATAGAGCTTCAGGGGACTTCCCTGGCGCTGTGAGAGCACTGCCCCTACCCCGGCCTCAGAAGCATCAACCTCCACAATAAAGGGCAGTTTGGGATCAGGGTGCTTCAGGATTGGGGCAGAAGTAAAACGCTTCTTTAGGTCTTCAAAGGCCTGACTAGCCTCAGGAGTCCAGGTCAGGCGCCTAGGGGCTCCTTTTAACAGAGCAGTCAACGGGGCTGCAACGGAACTGAAGTTCCTTATGAAGCGCCTGTAGAAATTCGCAAAACCTAGGAACCGTTGCAGGTCCTTTACTGTCTTTGGCTGGGGCCATGACAGAACTGCCGAGACCTTCTGTGGATCCATCGTGACCCCGTTGGGTGTTAGGATGTACCCCAGGAAATCCACAGAGTGCACATGGAACTGGCACTTCTCCCCTTTCACGTACAGCTTATGTGCTGCCAGCTTTTGCAACACCTCCCTAACATGTCCAATATGCTCCTCACGGGACCGAGAAAAGATCAGGATATCATCCAGATACACTAATACTGAGCGATTAATTAGCTCTCTGAGTACTTCATTAACAAAAGCCTGGAATACGGAAGGTGCATTCGCCAGGCCAAAAGGCATGACCAGGTACTCATAATGGCCGAGGGCGGTGCTAAAAGCGGTCTTCCACTCATCCCCTTCCCTAACGCGAATCAGGTTATATGCGCTCCTAAGGTCCAGTTTCGTAAAGATGGTAGCACCGGAAACCTGTTCGAGGGCCGACGTGATAAGAGGCAAGGGGTGCGGGTACTTCACAGTAATGGCATTTAGCCCCCGATAATCAATACACGGGCGCAAACCCCCGTCCTTTTTCTCAACAAAGAAAAAGCCAGCGGAAGCTGGAGAGGTAGACGGCCGGATGAGTCCGGCTTCTAGTGCCTCCGTTATATAAGCCTCCATTGCCTGATGTTCAGGTTGAGAAAGAGGGTATACCCGCCCCCTAGGGGGTGTAGTGCCAGAAAAAAGATCTATAGCACAATCCCAAGGTCTATGAGGAGGCAGTTCTGCAGCCTTGTGTTTGCTAAACACCGCCACTAGATCTGCATACTCCCTTGGAAGCTGCAGGGGCAGATCTGCATTAGGGCTCTCTATGGATGTGGAGTTACAAGACGTCTCCAGGTGTTTGGGACACTGCTTTCCCCACGACAGCAGTTTCCCCTCACTCCAAGAGATAATAGGGTCATGGGTGCATAACCATGGATATCCCAAAATAATGGGGTTATCAGGGGACTTAATCAGATAGAACCATATCTGTTCCTTATGGAGTGGCCCTACCTGCATAGTAACGGGCTCTGTGCGCTGCTCTACACGCCCCGACCCGATTGGAGCGCCATCAATAGCTTTAACAGCCAGGGGTTTAGGGCATCGGGCACAGGGCAAGCCCCAGGACGCGGCCATATCATGATCCATGAAATTCCCTGCAGCGCCACTGTCTACCATAGCTTTTGTCTGCTGCTGCTGGAAACCCCAGGATACTGTAACTGGTAATGTCAACAGGGAGGTATGGAGAGATACATCACTCACCAGCAAGTCGGTCCGTTGGGATCCACGGGGTGGCCGCACTGGACAGGAAACCTGAACGTGATCCGCAGCCCCACAGTAAAAGCACAAGCGTTGCAGAAAACGGCGCCTCCTTTCCTCCTCTGTCAAACGCCCGTTACTGAGTCGTATTATTCCCTGCCTGACACACTGTTCTTCGAGCCCTGCACAGCTGACAAGGTTGCGTGCTTTAGCCGGCTCACTGTCCACAGGGCTGTAGGGCACCTGCTGCCCTGGCGGCGTCGGGGTCCGGCTGGACCCGGAGTTGCTCCGGTAATCCGGCGAGAACTCCTGAGAGAGTGGTCTTGACAATCGGGGGCTGGATGTCTTCTCCACTGGAGACCAGGAACGCACCTGAAAACTCTTGGTGCTGGGGAAGAACTGTCTCTCTGTCTTTCTGTCTGGGCTAGAGGGTGACTCAGGAGAGTAGGGCCCTGGGAACAGAGAGGCTGGACTGGAGATTGAGTATTCTGTGTAATTCTGGTCCTCATCTCTGCTACCTTGCAAAGCCTCCTGGAAGGGAACGGACAGCTGCTCAGTAGCGCTGATCCCATTGGTCTGCACAGGGCTCGTGGGCTCCGCGCGAGGACCCGAGGAAGCATAAAGACGATCAAAAAGACATGTCCGCCAATCATCATGCGTTTGTGAACTGGTCGGATCGGCGCCCCGCCCACCGTGACTGAGGAGTCGTGTCAACCGCTCCAATTGATCTGTGATGCGGCTAGCGGCGTTTGTGCAAACCAGGAGTTGTTCTTGGTTCGCCTCTGTCAGATCCGCCAGCTCACGCCATTCCGCTGAAGTCATATTAGCGGGCGGATTCTTCTGTAGCGTCCGGACGGGAGTCCGACACGGACGCGCGTTGCTATTACGTCCAAACACAGACGAAATATATAATGACTTCACGTGCAGTGTGAGGTTAGACGTGTACGGTGAGTATTGTAAGACACTCAGTGGAAGTGAAACAAGGAACACGAGACCAGGAAACACACACGGTGTTGGAACTACAGTGAACAGTGAAATGCTAATCTGTGAGTCTGACCGCAACCCTGAGACGTGACGAAATACCGGACAGGAACGATGGACCAGGACTGAAGAACAAGAGGCAGGAACTGACGGGACGGGCACTCGGGACTGGAACATGCACACCTAGGAAACAGACTGAGGGAACAAGAAACTACCAATCGCCAAAGAAGCACAAGAGAACTGCTGATTAAGAATCCGCGACTAGTTCTGCTCCGCTGGCTCCTTTTATACCTCCATGTCCTACGAGACTGTGAGGTGATAGGTACGCGTTAACTAGCGGCACTGAGTGGCGCCGCCTCTGACCAGGAGGGGCAGTGACCCCGTGGGATGTGACAACAGGCAATTCAGGGTATACAAAAGTGCATTCAACAACAAACATCTTTACATACTGACACAACATTATCAAAATACATTTACATTTATTCATTGAGCTGACGCTTTTCTCCAAAGCGACTTACAATGCAACGTGTTTGTCTCATTTGCTAGTACATAGCAGTCGAGTAGCTGCCTCTGGTAGTGGGATTCAGATACCAAATTCAGAGCTCATCATCATAGATGGAGTCGGACAAGCTTGTGTGGCTCTCTGAAGATAAGGAGAAAAATGGATCAGATCGAGATCTGGTTTTGAGACACATCTTGTAAGCTGGGAGGGACTCAGCAGTTTTGAGGGAGAGGAGGAACACATTCCACCACTTTAGGGCCAAAACCAAGGATTGACAGGCTTTGAATTCTGGACCCCTCTTAATCGTGTGGGACTAGCCATAATAATAATAATTGTAGGAGTGTAGCACTCTTGCTGGGATGTAGGGAATGATCAAGTCTCAGAGGTATTAGGGTGTAGACCCTTTGACTGTCTTGTAGGCCACAAGCAGAGTCTTGTACATGTTGTTGGCAGCCGCAGGAAGCCAGCGGAGAGAGGTGAGGAATGGTGATATCTGGGACATGCGACTCAAATTTAATTCTTTTGGTTTACCTTTTTACATTATTTAAGAAATTGCAGCTAAGATACTGTTATATGTAACGTAGGAAGAATTACTGTATTTGTTTACATTCAGGCACCGCAGTCTGTGTTCCAGTAGAGAATGTCTGTGTTCAACCAGGGAGAGTGGGACCAGCATGCTGGAGAAGAGATGGAAGGACACGGCAGACACAGTGGTCATTGGAGGAGGATGTGTCGGCGTCAGCCTGGTCTATCATCTGGCCAAGGCTGGAGTGAAGGATGTGGTGCTGTTGGAGAAGTCGGAGCTCACCGCTGGTTCCACCTGGCATGCAGTAAGTCTCATTGAAGTGATTGGTGGTGGAATCCTAGGCCTTGGGATAGTCCAGTTGTACTGACTGCCTTCACTCGTGCAGTGTCTTTGAGATGGGATCATCTCCTGATTTCCACATTACAGGTGGTTACGCTGTCCAACAGCGGGTAATTTTCAAGAGAATTAAAAAAATAGCCCCCACACACAGAAGCTGCTTGTCCCGGGCAGGGTCGTAGCAAACCAGAGCCTAACCCAGCAACACAGGGCGCAAGGCTGGAGGGGGAGGGGACACACCCAGGATGTGACACAAATCCATCACAAGGCACCCCAAGCAGGACTTGAATCCCAGACCCACCAGAGAGCAGGCACAGGCTAAACCCGCTGCACCACCGTGCCCCCACAAATATATAGTCTTGAAATTATTTTTAATTTATGAGGAGAGAGTGGTGGTACAGCTTCCTCCCACACTCCATGGGTTTTAGGTGGCTCATGACTCTAAATTGCTTCTAGTGCATGAATGTGTGTGGGAGTCTGTGAAGCTACCCTTTGATGGACTGGTATCTTGTCCTTCTTGTCCATCCCTAGCCTACTGCCCTTCTCTTCTGGGATTGGCTCTAAACCACCCTGCTCCTGCATTACGATAAGCAGTTATCAGTTAGTGAGCAAGTGAGCGAGAACAAAAAAGTAATATGATCTGAGGTGTTTCATTAAATAGTGTAAATGGTTAGGAGCAAACAAGTAACTGATTCAGGTGATTTATAGAATGCTGAATGTATCTGGAAAAAGATTGTTTTAAGGCACGCTGTACTCGCATGTGATATTTAAAGTAGTGTACATTTTATCTTCTTGCAGGCAGGTTTAACTACATACTATCACCCTGGGATCAACATGAAGAAGATTCACTATTACAGTATTAAACTATATGAGAAGCTTGAAAAGGAGACAGGCCAGGTAAATGTTACATCCTGTTCAAAATGAGTACATCTCTGTGTTGATTTTTTTTACACAATCATGGATGCGCTGTGTACTAGCTAGTAATAGTGTTTGCAGAAAGTCTGTAAATGCCAGGGAAACTACAGTATTTTCTACCCATGCAAACAAAAACACCCCTGTGCGAGAGAAGAATACTGTGTTCTGATGTCATTTGAATGAATCTGTGAAATGTTGTTCTTCTATCTCCCAGGCTGTGGGTTTCCATCAGCCTGGAAGCATTCGTATTGCATCCACTCCGGTTCGAGTGGACGAGCTGAAGTACCAGATGACCCGGACACACTGGCATCCCACACCACAGTTCCTCATTGAGCCTGAGAAGATCCAGGAACTGTTTCCACTGTTAAACATAAACAAGGTTTGCTGATTTGCACAGTTTAGTTTAGACAGTTGTTTTCTGTCACCCTCCTGCCTCCCCAGCTGCTTCCTGGATGGACATCTTGTTCAGCTTTCTCCCAGGGTACAACACTGTTGATTTTCCTGGGTGATTTCAATTTGCATGTCAACAATTTGTCTAATAGTGGAAAAGCCTATACTCTGCTACTCGTGTGATGTATACTGGTTCATATGGTCCTATGTGACAAATTGACTTGACTGTACTCAAGTATCATGTGTCTGCATCCAAATCTCTTCTTCTGTTGCTATGATGCACTTTTTATGTTGTTCTCTCAATGTATGTTGCTGTAGAGAAAAGTACTTATAAGGGCAGCTGGTAGCATAGTAATTAGAACTGCTGTCTTTGGACCCAAAGGTTCCCCGTTCAAATTCCCCCCTACCTGTAGGACCCCTCACCAAGCTGATCCAGTGAAAAACTGGATTAAGTCAATAAATGGTTTATGTCATAATTGTTCCAATACCCATCCTTTATGTTCTTCATATGCTGTTTTATGTCAGTCCCTGTGGAAATATAAATGCAGGAACAAGAAAAACCAAAAGAATGCAGGAGTTATATAATTATAGAATACTAATTATACTAGACTGTTAATATTACCACCAGACCAATGGGTCATCATTTGCCAATATATTCATAATCTGAAGTTTGACATTTTGAAAGAAAAATGGAGTACATCGTATGAAACTGTCCATGCTTCTTCAATGAATGATGTACTCCTGAATCTTTCACCAGAGTTGCAGTAAGGGCTCAGTGGACATACAAATGTGGACATGTTCTTTTGTGCTCCAGGTGCTGGCTGGCCTGTATAACCCCGGTGACGGGCACATCGACCCCTATTCTCTGACCATGGCTTTGGCTGCAGGGGCTCGCATGTATGGAGCTGAGATATACAACCCAGCCCCTGTCACTGGTCTCACACCTACCTCGAATGGCAAGTGGGATGTACAAACACCCCAGGGGACTCTCCGTGCCAATCGCATTGTCAATGCTGCAGGTCAGTATGTCGTAGTCAACCTTTTTAGCAAATTCATATATTACCAGTTTGGAATTTATAGTCAGTGCCTGAGGTTGGTTAACAGGATAGACCATACCTTACTAGCAGTAACATTCAAAACCAATTACTTAAATAAGCCATTATAAGTCTTGTCTTAGTTATCAACGGGGGGGCGCGGTGGCACAGCAGCGCAGCGGTTTTGGCTGGGTCCCGCTTTCTGGTGGGTCTTTCTTGGGGTGCCTTGCAGTGGACTGGCGTTCCGTCCTGGGTGTGTCCCCTCCCCCCTCCAGCCCCATGTCCTGTGTTGCCGGGCTAGGCTCCGGTTCACCGCAACCCCACTTGGAACAAGTGGTTTCAGCAAGTGTGTGTGTGTGTGTGTGTGTGTGTGTGTGTAGTTATCAACAAGGAATTCATAACCAACAGTTCAGTGTCAGTGAACAAGAACAGATTATCCTTTAACGCTTTTCTCTATAGCAACTTACAAAGATAAGCTACATACAAGTAATTACCCATTTGTACAGGTGGGCACTTATACTGGAGCTGTTTAGGGTAAGTACCTTGCTCAAGGGTACTACAACAGTAAGTGAGATTTAAACCAGCAACCTTTGGATTAAGAGGTAACAACTATAACCAGTACATTATCAGCTGGCCCTGTAAACTTTACCTATGGTCAGGTCATACAAACACAAATTGAAAAAACAAATGGGATGTCTTTCAGTCAAGCCAGAGCACTCCACACGTTGTTTGTTTTTGTAACATGGGTACACCTGGTAGCATAATGGTTAGCACTACTGCCTTTAGATGCAAAGGTTGGGGGTTCAGTCCCTATTGCTGGCTGTGGTACTGTGGAGTAAGTATTTACCCTAAATTGCTCCAGTCAAATCACCCAGCTATATAAAGGGGTAAATACAGTGCTGTGAAAAAGTATTTGCTCCCTCCCTGATTTTTTTATTTTTTTTGCATATTTGTCATAGTTAAATGATTGAGATCATCAAACAAATTTTAATATTACACAAAGATAACCCAAGTAAATACAAAATGCAGTTTTTAAATGATGATTTCATTTATTAAGGGAAAAAAGCTGTCCAAACCTGCCTGGCCCCATGTGAAAAAGTAATTCCCCCCCTTGTTAAATTATGAATGAACTGTGATTAACCACATTTTTTTGGAAAGCTGAGTTACATTTCACTTGCCACACCCAGGCCTGATTACTGCCAGACTTGTTAAATCAAGAAATCACTTAAACAGAACCTGTCTGACAAAGTGAAGCATGCTAAAAGATCACAAAAAGCAACACATCATGCCACGATCTAAAGAAATTCAAGAACAGATGAGAAACAAAGTAATTGACATATATCAGTCTGGAAAGGGTTACAAAGCCATTTCTAAGGCTTTGGGACTCTAGCGAACCATGGTGAGAGCCATTATCCACAAATGGAGAAAACTTGGAACAGTGGCGAACCTTCCCAGGAGTGGCTGGCCTACCAAAATTACTCCAAGAGTGCAACGACGACTCATCCAGGCGCTCGTAAAAGAACCCAGAACAACATCTAAAGAACTGCAGGCCTCACTTGCTTCAGTTAAGGTCAGTGTTCATGATTCAACAATAAGAAAGAGACTGGGCAAAAATGGCATCCATGGGAGAGTTACAAGGCGAAACCCACTGCTGACCAAAAAGAACGCAAAGGCTCGTCTCACATTTGCCAAAAAACATTTTGATTATCCCCAAGACTTTTGGGCAAATATTCTGTGGACTGATGAGACAAAAGTTGAACTTTTTGGAAGGTGTGCATCCGGTTACATCTGGCGTAAAACTAACGCAGCATTTCATAAAAAAAAAACATTATACCAACAGTGAAACATGGTGGTGGTGGTAGTGTGATGGTCTGGGGCTGCTTTGCAGCTTTAGGACCTGGATGATTTGCCATAATTGATGGAACCATGAATTCTGCGCTCTACCAGAAAATCCTGAAGGAGAATGTCCGGCCGTCAGTTCGTGACCTCAAGCGCACTTGGGTTATGCAGCAGGACAACGATCCGAAACACACCAGCAAGTCCACCTCTGAATGGCTCAAAAAAAACAAAATCAAGGTTTTGGAGTGGCCTAGTCAAAGTCCGGACTTAAATCCGATTGAGATGCTGTGGCATGACCTTAAATGGGCCGTTCATGCTCGAAAACCCTCCAATGTGGCTGAATTAAAACAATTCTGCAAAGAAGAGTGGGCCAAAATTCCTTCACAGCGATGTGAAAGACTCATTGCCAGTTATCGCAAACGCTTGATTGCAGTTGTTGCCGCCAAGGGTGGCACAAGCAGTTATTAGGTTTAGGGGGCAATTACTTTTTCACATAGGGCCAGGTAGGTTTGGACAGCTTTTTTTTCCCTTAATAAATGAAATCATCATTTAAAAAGTGCATTTTGTATTTACTTGGGTTATCTTTGTGTAATATTAAAATTTGTTTGATCTCAATCATTAACTGTGACAAATATGCAAAAAAATAGAAAATCAGGAGGGGGGGGCAAATATTTTTTCACAGCACTAATTGTAAGTTTATAATTACTGTAACCTTAACATTGTAAGTTGCTTTGGAGAAAAGCATCAGCTAAATGAATAGCTGTAATATATGTGCAATTTTGCCTATACCAGTTTCCGGTTATTTTTTTTATTTCTCCCTGCCCATCGTTTCCTCAGATTATCTGGATAGACCATTTACGGAACACAATTAGTTGGAACTGAAGCATGGATGCTAATGATGTACCAAGGACTGAGTTCTTTGGTTATAAACCAGCCATCCGCTTACTTTCTTCAGCAACAGACCTATGAAAGTTAAGTGTCTGTCTAGTAACAGCTTATTTGGTCTGGCTGCAATGAATGGCACCTTTGATCAAACCCAACCTGGTAAGTGATGTGATTATAAAGGGCTGTCTGTGCTGAGAAACAGCTGACAGCTGTAAGGTATGCAACATGCCTTCCTTGAGGTAACAGCACATATAGTGCACAGTGGTGTACTGGAGATGCTGTTAAGTGATAGATTACAAGTTGCCTGTGGAGCTTTAGGTACATAGTGTAATAGTTACAGCTGATGCCTTTGCAAATTTGAATCCCACCTCCATCTGTACTACCTCTGAGCAGTGTATTTACACTAAACTACTACAGTAAAATTAATGGACTGCGACCCCAGTTCCTAAAAAGTTGGGACTGTATGGAAAATGCTAATGAAAACAAAAGGGGCTGATTTATAAATTTACTTTGACTTGGATGCAAACAAACAATATAAAGAGAAGGTATTTTAAGTTTTACCTATCAAATGCATTGTCTTTTGAAGAGTATACATTTATTCTGAAAATTGATGCCTGCAACATGTTCCATAAAAGTTGGGACAGTTGAGTGTTTACCACTGTGTAACATCAGCATTTGTTTTAATAACACTTATTTAGTGTTTCGGGGGGTGCGGTGGCGCAGTGGGTTAGACCGGGTCCTGCTCTCCGGTAGGCCTGGGGTTTGAGTCCCGCTTGGGGTGCCTTGTGGCGGATTGGTGTCCCGTCCTGGGTGTGTCCCCTCCCTCTCCAGCCTTACACCCTGTGTTGCCAGGTTAGGTTCAAGCTCCCTGTGACCCTGTAGGACAAGTGGCTTCAGACAGTGTGTGTATGTATGTATGTATGTATGTATGTATGTATGTATGTGTATTTAGTGTTTCAGCACTAAAGGCACCACTTGGTTAAGAAGATCTTCAGCTGTACAATTGTATGGGGCCTTTGTTGCCATATTTTGCACGTCATAATGCGCCACACATTTTCAGCCGGAGACAGGTGAGGATTGCAGGCAGGCCGCTTTATTACCCCCACTCTCTGCTTACGCAGCCATATACTTGTAATCCGGGCAGAATGCGGTCTGACGTCGTCCTGCTGGAAAATGCAGGGATGTCCTTGGAAAAGATGGCAGCAGATTTTGCTCCAAAACTTGGACATAGCTTTCTACATTAATGGTGCCCTCACAGAAGTGCAAGTTTCCCATGCCATGGGCACTGACACACCCCATACCATGACAGACACTGGCTTTTGGACCTGATGCTGATAACAGGTCAGACGATCCTTTTCCCCTTTGGCCTGGAGAGAACGACGACAGTTTTTTCCCAAAAACTATTTGAAATGTTGACCTGTTGGACCACAAAACAAGATTCTGCTATGCTACTGTCCATCTCAGATGAGACTGAGCGGTGCTTCTGGACACTGTTGATGTGTGGCTTCTGTTTTGCATGGTAAAGCCTTAACTTGTGTCTATGAATGCAGCAATAAATGGTGGTGACTGACAAAGGTTTCCCATGGTATTTATGAGAAACTTGTCTCCAAAGCAGTTCACACCAATTTTGCCGTGTGGGCAACTTGTAGTGGAACAATATCTTACTTAAGAACATTGCAGCAGAGACTGGCATTTGAACCCGTGACTTCTGAGTTCTAAAGCACTACTCCATCTGCTTCTCTCTAGTAGCGATGAACAAATCGTACGTATGTCCTTTGTATATTTCTATTTTACCCAAGAAATATCAAGCAAATATCCATACTAAGATGGAATCACATCACTGTCCATTTTCTTGAAGTTCATAGAGTGGAAAATGTAGTAAATAAAAATGGATGAAATCATGACTGAATGTCACAACTGAACTGCACTCTTAACTTTGCTGTCAAATTTAACAGCTGCAAATGTACATTGGAGGATTAAACTATAGATTTGTAGATTATTTTCAGCTGACCACTTTGCATGATTTTATGTCTTACATAAAGAGTAGTGTTTTTGCATGTGTTGTATCTCTCTCGGGTTTGAGTCTCTGAACAGCTTTTGCAACTGCCGGTGTTTTCTCAGGCATAAGTGAGGGTACATAACATCTGTTAGACCGGGTCAGCATGTTATCGGTGTTCCTGTGACTCCAGAGTCAGCCAGTGGTTGTGTGCCACAGTGCTGCTGCTAGCCAATCCCAGGCGACTGTGTGCACACACCTCCTCTTGGACATTTTTGGGTTTTGGTTTGGAAAGCAGCACGATGGGACGCTGCCCTTCTCTACTTAACACTATCTTTCCCAGCTTTAGATGGCTGTGGTTTCAAAAGGGTTAAAATGTGTGACCAAAGCTGGACACATGGAGGCACAATCGCATAGTTAATTAGTTAACTTAATTAATCTGAAGGGCATACTCTCCAGAATTCGGACAGCTTGTATAAAGAGTAGTGGGTTTTCTCAGAAAGATCAAATTCTACAGTTTGTCTCAGGCTTCTCACCTTGCTGTTCTAACATGGTACTTTGCAGCTGACAAAGAAAGCCATGTCCTGTTTGGAACAATTTTAGCTTTAATGGATAAATGTCAGTATAGTTAGTGCATCTGAAAAATACTAAAATGTTTAAATGAGCAAAAACAAGTATTTAAGGTTGCGATCGGATTGGGACGAAAGAAGATTGAAAGGTCTATACTGTCGGCAAATGGGAGAGCTACAGAAGTGAAGTAGGATATCAGGGGATTGTGTGTCAAATGGTGTTCTGCATCTGATCATGTCTGCAAACCTCTCATGTGTGACAGTCCACCTGATGTTAACCTTTGGTTTGTTCATTCAGTGTTACACACAACAGCCTAGTGAGAGATGCCAAGGGGTAAATAAAAGGTAGAAAAAAGTGCTGAGCTTGACCTCTGATCAGCTGTCAATTTAGGGAGAGCTCCATTTGAGATGGCTTGGTGTTTTTCAGGTTCAGAGGGTTTAATGTTGTGTTTCACTGCTGAAATGGTCAACTTTGGTTATACCACAGTAGATAATAGGATGATTGAATTTGTTCGGAGAGATAAACCAACTGACTGTTTTTAAGCTTCTCTCAATGAGACTTTTAGCACCTTTAATGCTGTTTTCAACCGCTGAAATGGCACACTGAGGTTGTACATAACACTAGAACTATAGCTATTCTTGGGTCCAGGGTGTGACCACAACCACTCTTCAATTCTCAAACCTTTTTCATTTTCAGTAGCCTCTTATTTTTAAACATAATCAATTTTCTCTTAGCTTTCCTCTGATCTTATTACACCTGAATCTAAACTGTGGAACAAATACTGTATACATTTGTCTTTGTAAGTTGTACTTTGTTTTTGTCTGATATTTCAAGCAAATATCCATGCCAAGATAAGGTGCAAAAGTTACATGGAGATATTTTGTCATGAGAGAAAGTGCAGCTTGCAAGGACTGACCCTGCTTCATATTTATTACTGACTTCGTAGAAATAATTCCATCATGTAAGCTGAGCTCACGATGCTGGCTCAACATTTCTCAGATCCTAAAGGGTCTCCTCTCTCCTTCTGCATCTATTCAGGTCACGAAGAACAGCTGTTCCCCCCCCAAGGTCACCAGCAGCCAGTTGCCTTAAAGAGACTTTTATCAATGCAGTGTTCCTTATTGTTCTTTGATTTTTATTGGGAATTGACATAGTCCATGTAAAAATCAAAAGTTGTGATGCATGTGATATAAAGGGACATTCTCAAAGAGAATGTGTAGTAGCAAGGATTTTGTACTTGGTTTTGATTAGTCATTGTATTTTATAATTATGGTGGACAGTAATATATAAGGAATGATAGTCATGCATAAACCTACTGGAATATCGTGATGTATAATGTTATATTTAGAGCAATGTTTACTTTCAGATCTGTATTGTGGTACCACTTTTGGTCTAAAATGGTTCAGTCCTTTTTGAAAGATCAGAAGGGAGGCTGTTTAAAGTTTTCATTTACTCTTTTGCAGGAGTGTAGTACATTTATAAATATTACATATCGTATCTGTTCCTTTTTTCCTCAACTATTTTGTCACTTTAAGAAACACCTTTGGCACACAATTCTTGCAGCTTACTACCAAAAAAAAAAAAAAAAAACCCAGGAGGAAGCATGTTCACCCCTCACCAAGATGCAAGGTATTACAGATGGTGTCAGCGGTGGGATGGTATACAGCAAGGGAGTATACTGTAAGTGCCCAATAGAACAACTGAATCCTCAGAATCTTAACATCCTCTGTAGAATCTCTGTAGGTATGTTTTTTACAAGATATACATGGATCTGATAAAAATAGAAGTGTGTAGGTAAAACAAACCTGACATCCAAAGATGACATTAAGATGTTATAGCTCAGAAGAACTGTGAGGCCAATATAATTTCCCATGTGTGGAGGGAAAACTGATACAGGGAGTTTAGTCATGCATCCGTGAGACGAGAATAGCACTAATCAACAAGTGTCACAGAAGGCAATTTTTTCAACTGTCTTGACTGGTTCTTGCAGGCTTGAGCCAGTCAGAGACCAAGAGCCTCATGGGGCACAACTGATGTGTCCCACTTTTCCTGAGCCTATTTGCTTTCCTTAGCATTAGTAGCTGGGCACTGGGACACCAGGTTTGGGCCCTCAAGTTGTTCATTGATTGCAGAGCAGGTACAACACACGACAGGATCCTTATGAATAGATTTTGATTATAAGAAATGGATTATATAATTTCTGTATGTCTGTTGAAATTGACAGCATACATCCAATTGAAATATCTGCCTTATTGTATGACAACAATGTATAATAATACATGGAATACAGCACTACTTGTGAAACTTGGTGGTACAGCAGTCAGTGATGGTATCTCAGCTCCTGGACTGTGAGTTCAAATATGGCTCAGTCTGTGTGGATTTAACATGTTCACAGAGGCATGTTAAATCCACAAACATTAACATGTTTTCTCTGGGAGACCTGGTTTTCTTGCACAGTCTAAACACATTTATTTTTGGTGAATTGGTGATTATGAAATGCCTGTAGTGTGTGAATGAGCATGGGTAATTGCCTTGCGGTAGACTGGTATTCTGTTGAAGGTGTACCATGTTTTACACATTATGCTTTCAGAACAGGTTCCAGACCATGGTTACTCTGTTACATTAAATGATGAAAATAGGGAAAAAAAACTAAAGAATAATACTGCTTTTTTATGAAAACCAGCAATGGGATGTTAGCTAGAAGCATTGTCTCGTGCAGCTTGTGTGAGGTGATAAGGTATTTTTCTTGTTATGAGTGTTATAGTTCAGTTGAATTTGAAGAGTCGAAATGATATTTTGGGGGCGTGGTGGCATGGCAGGTTCAGCTGGTGCCTACTGTGGGGTGGGTCTGGGGTTCAAGTCCTGCTTAGTGTACCTTGCGACAGACTGGCGTCCCATCCTGGGTGTGTCCCCTCCCCTTAAAGCTTTGTGCCCTGCATTGCTGGGTTAGGCTCCAGATCACCGCAACCCCCACTTGGGACAAGTGGTTTCAGACAGTGTGTGTGTGTGTGTGTGTGTGTGTGTGTGTGTGTGTGTGTGTATTTCCAGCAAATGTAAGAAGGTTTCCAGGTACATACATAACCATCTTATAGGTCATTATTGCATCTGCACCAATGGTGAACATTTTAGGACATTCCAGATTACTCCAAGTCTGTAATTCCTTGCAATTATTTTTAAATTCTCAGATAATCAATCCCCAGTGTAAAATGAAACTTTAACATTGAATTCACCACTTTTGTTCTGTAAAAACTACATATTTAGTTCCAGCAGCTAGACTTTGAGTCTAATTTATAATTCCTTTTCTTAAACGGTCAGGATTTTGGGCCAGGGAAGTGGGCAAACTCATTGGCCTGGAACACCCCACCATCCCTGTTCATCACCAGTATGTGGTGACAGCCACAGTACCTGAAGTGAAGGCCCTGAAGACAGAGCTGCCTGTGATCCGGGACCTAGAGGGCTCCTACTACCTCCGCCAAGAGCGTGACGGCCTGCTTTTTGGGCCCTACGAAAAGGAGCACAAGATGGTGCTGCAGGACTCGTGGTTCAGAGACGGCGTCCCTCCAGGTTCAGTCTTTCTGTAGAAATAATAGTGGTAATCCTATCAGGAATTTTCACAAACAATTCTTGGCTCTGTGTCACAGTCTGGACAACACTAATCTGCAAGTTGTATATGACTGAAGATTTGAAATTGCTGGTCTGTTGTCCACTGTGTTGAATACTTAATTGTCGCTTTTTAGGCTATGCAACTTCGTTATAGGTTCCAACACTAAGATCCCACCTTCAGGTTTTGTTTTTAAATGCCTTGCTACTTTCTCTGGCCTCATGCTTTCTAACCATCTGTGCATCTCCTTAGTTAACAAATATCCCATTTTACAGCAGAAGTGTTTTGGTAGGAATGTTGAAATACCGTAAGTTCCTTATCAAAAATGCTTCAGTTTTATATGATCCCTGATTTTGATTAATTTTGAACTGGTTTTCTGTGGCTGATCCAGGCTTTGGGAAGGAGCTGTTTGAGTCCGATCTAGACCGAATCATGGAACATGTTGAGTGTGCTATGGAGATGGTCCCAGTGCTCAAGAATGCTGACATCATAAACATCGTGTCAGGTCCCATCACATACAGCCCAGACCTTTTGCCCATGGTAGGACCTCACCAGGATGTACGCAACTACTGGACAGCCATTGGCTTTGGGTAAATGCAAGCAGCTGAAGAGACACGGGTCCAAATTGTGTCCACCTATAGCTGTGACAGTTTGTTTTTCAAAGCTACACAAAATTGTGCATATTTGCATAAAGGACAGGAAGTGATGAAAAATGTATTTTCTTGCAAATTATTCCATAACCGATTCACTTTGAACATGTTCCATTTTGAATGAATTCAATAGTTCACATTACCGTTTTGCTTTTACAATATAGTTTGCTGTACAGACTATACAATGCAATGGAATGAATGTGAATGCATTCTTTGTCAGTGTAACTGTTCACAGGGGTATACTCTACAAGAGATAATGCAGCACAAAACACACAATGGTGGTAACCAAATAGCTGTGACATTCGATACTTCTGTTGCGTTGGGGTCGCTGGCTAACCAGAGGAGAGTTGTATGATACAGCTATGGAATCATCCATGCTGGTGGAGTGGGCAAGTTCCTGAGTGACTGGATAGTGAATGAAGAGCCACCCTATGACTTGATCGAGTGTGACCCCAACCGCTATAGCAAGTGGACCAACGAGGCCTATGTCTGTGCTAAAGCCAGGGAATCTTACGGCTTCAACAATGTCGGTGAGTCTGTGGAAGTACAGCTGTGGACTGTCACAGTTATAAGTGCAGTTGACGTTGTTGTGGGGACAAATTGCATGGAATTTAAATTACTGACTGTAAGTCATTTCATCATAGTAATTTGATTTGCACAAGTAGAGATGGCAAGTAGTGTTTTTTCACAGCCCAAATCCCTCTTTGCAGTCACAAACACATCTCTGCAATGGTTTGTATGAGTGACTGTGGGCCTTGCTCTCTTTGCGCTATGGTCGTTCCAGTGGGCTATCCCAAAGAGGAGCGCTTCGCAGGCAGGCCCACGCACAGGGTGAGCGGCATCTACCACCTCCTCAAACCCCGGGCATCCATGGGCTTCCACACAGGCTGGGAGCAGCCCCACTGGTTCTACAAACCTGGAGACGATGTTGGATACAAGTGAGCCCCGCACCATGGTCCGCTCTCATTCTAATTTATTTCAAAGTTCGGTCAAAAACCTGATTTCCTTACCTGGTTTATAAACTGCTTTAGTTGTTTGATTTGCAGCATGCATAATAAATAGCAAGTTTATATCATTTATATCTCTTTATTACTCTGTGAGAATAGTTTATCCATGCTGTAATGGCATCCATAGCTGATACCTTTTTTGAAGTACACATCAACTGATATCCAATAATCCCTCTGTGTACCGTACTGTATGTCGTCTTTACTGTAGAAAAATGTAATGTGCATGCCTTTTGATAATCATTGCAAAAAACAAGTGGATAATTCAATATCCCTTTTCTGGGAAAGATGTTTTTTCTGAAATTTTCTCTTGTGGTGGCCCTTGGACTCCTGTCTGCAGTGTCTGTTGACTGCAGGGGAGATTAACTTTTTTTTTTATTTTTAATTTGCCTGAATCGCATAACTCCTCAAGATTTGGGTCAACCAGAAGAGTAAATATGAGAATGCAACAAAATTGTTGTAGAAATTACAAGAAGAATGTTTCCCAGAAAAAAGAACAGGGTATTCATAAAAAGAGACTCATTGCTGAATCAGCTTTCACAGAAGACAGAGTAAAAAGACCTTTTTGAAGCATTCATTTCTACATTGATTTAAATATATAGAATTTCAGTGAATGCAGCAGGGCTTTTGCTTAACTTGCAGACTGGATGCAAATAATTTCTCTGTGTGCGTCAGGCCTAGTTTCCGGCGTACAAATTGGTTTGAACCAGTTGGGCGAGAGTGCAGGCTGGTCATGGAGAAAGTGGGTGTGATTGACCTAACCCCTTTTGGAAAATTTATGGTCCAAGGGAAGGACTCTGTTAAGCTTTTGGATCGACTCTTTGCCAATGTTGTGCCAAAGGTACGAGGTAACACTGCTGTCAGTCTTCCATTTTAATCTGCTCCATGCCATTACACTGATGTGTCCATGTTATCTACTTTTTCACATATTTTTTGATATTTTTTTTTATAGTTCAAAAGTTCTGTGCTCAAAGAATAACAGCTGCATAAAAGTGATATCATGGCCAAAGTTACCTAAAAGACAGATGTTATGACCTTGATATATTGCATGTAACAAATTAACTTCAAATTTTTGCTTTGCTGTCAGTTTCTTCTGGGGAATCCTGTCCATTCTGCACTTTTCAGAAGCATGCTCTCTCAACATTCATTATAGGTGTTTGACGAAGCTCTCTTTTTTTTTTTAAAAACCTCTGCCTTGTTACAGAGGGGAACAACCAACATCAGCCACATGCTGACCCTCACTGGGAAAGTGTACGCCGAGGTCACAGTAACACAGCTGGCCGAAGGAGGGTTTCTTCTTATCACTGGCTCTGGATCAGAGCTCCACGACCTCAGGTCTGTCTCTTTTGACAACAGTGTGTAGAGGTGTGATGGTGATAATGCTGGCTCCCACATGCATGTATTTGGTTAGACTACTACCTAGCAATCAGATGACCCAAGTTCAAGTCCCCACTTTTGCCACAGCACCCTTAAGCAAAGTAGTAACTGTGAATTGCTCTTGTGAAAATTACCCAACTATATGAATGGGCAAATAAATGTATGGTTTAGTACGCACACCTAACGTTCTAATTTGCTTTGGAAAAAGGTGGTGGCTAAATTAATGAAATAAGTTAATATACAGACAAACCTCTAGTTACGTGAATATGACTAACTTACATAAATCCAGATTTACGTAAAACATTCCCGGCATGCACATTATTTACGATAGCACTTTTATTTTGCGCAAAACATTCAAAATACGTTACGCGCAAGTTGGCGTAACCAGACAAGGCAGGAAGCTGCATCTTCCCAGTTCTCGTACGCATCTCCGTTTGTTAGTGTAGGGCTTTTTCCCATGTTTTCAACCCTTTTCATTATTCACAATGCCTGGTGGTAAACGTGTGTTTGAAGAAAATGAGAACCGTCTTGCGGTACAGCTATTGATTTGAAGATGAAATTAAACATAATAAAGAAGTATGAAGGTGGACAAAGATTATCGTTTATAGCACGGGAACAAGGTTTAGCCATATCGACTGTGAATACAATAGTGAAGGATGCTGCACGTATAAAGACGCACGTGAAAGGAACAGCTAGCGTGAAAACAACAATAATGAAGAAACGTCAAGGTGCGATAACTAAGATGGAAAAATGGTAAATTACGCAACAACACCCTCTTGTGTGCCAGCATACTACTAGATATAAAGTAAGTACGCACGGTACAATACCGTATGCAGTAGTCTACTTTTTTAATTAGATTTATGGTTTGTAGAAGTGTAAAATTTTATTTCATTAACTACGCCTATGTCTTATTACAGTATTTAATATGTCTGACATTTACCAGAGAATTATATTGTGTAATTTTTTTATACAAGTGTTTGCAACAAATGCAAAGTAGATGAGAAGGCTTTGCTCTGTAATGGAGGGGGATGGAGAATCCGACACACGTAAATTTCGACTTACGTAAGGTAAATACCTCTTTGAAATACATCAGTGTGTGCAGGACTCATAAAATGCATCACAGAAAATGAAGAACACAAACTGCTACACTGAGATAGAAAAATGTGTTACATCTGTTGGTGCCATTGTAGCGCTTTCAAGTTTTTTCCACTTTGTGGCTGCAGAAAAATTAGTTATAGTTTCTCAATTCCATCCTTCATGCTTTGTCTCTGAGTTTTGGGTGGATTTTGTGATTGAAGACTGGGATTTTATCCCAGCTTGACAGCTGTCTTTTGGCCTTTGACCAATTTCTTCTTTCACAGATAGCCAAGTTGGTTGAATATTAATTTTTCTCCTGTTCATGATTTGAAAGCATTTCAAGATAACCTGGCTAGCTGAGCCACGTAATGCCCTCTATACTGCACTAACAGTGGTTGTATTTACATTTCAGACAACAGCCTCAGATACTGGTAGTGACTGTATTTTCCTTACCTTTTATGATCTGTCTCAGGTGGATTGAAAAGGAGGCCATAGAAGGCAATTATGATGTGGAAGTGACAAATGTAACGGAGGATGTGGGGGTGCTGGGGGTGGCGGGACCCAGGTCCAGGGTGGTTCTGCAGAAACTGACGGACCAGGACATGAGCGACTCTAGCTTCAAATTCCTCCATTGCAAATCCATCCAAGTGGCAGGCGTTCCTCTGAGAGCCATAAGGATCTCTTACACAGGTCAGATTTGGGGCAGACACTGTGCTCTTGGGTGGCTGTTTCATATTAAAAAGTCTGTGTTTACAAACATTTACAAAATTTCAATATAAATCTGAGGTTCTGTTCCCCCACCCCCAAGAGGATGAAGTGGTGGTGTGAGCTGCCTCCTACAGAGTTTGTCTTGATTGATTAATTGGTTAATTTCCAATAGAATGAGTGGTGTAAACATTAAATTCACTTTCTGGTAAGGTGTGAGGAAAAGGTTAAGAATTCCTGCTTTAAATATGTCATTCATAACCAACATTCATGGTCATTTCATAATATGTGTCATTTAAGTAGTAATTTACTATCAAAAATGTCTTCTACATAAATATCTAAATAATAGAAATATATAAAATTTTCAGTTGTACCAAAAGGCACTTAACAACAACATGCAGTCTATTGTGATATTTCATGGATATGTGAGTACTTTTTTTATTGAAATGTGCACAAAAATGCTTTATTTTTTTTATAGCACAGTAGTTTTAATAATTAACTGCAATGTAAAAACAAAAGGACTGACCCACGTAAAGCTGACCTGATGTGTGTGTGCATGTGTTCCTGTACATACAGTATGTGTACATGCATTCTAGGGGAACTGGGCTGGGAGCTGTACATGGGCAGCAAGCACACGGCCACTGTATATCAGGCCCTCATGAAGGCTGGGCAGGAAGACGGCATTGATGACTTTGGTACCTATGCTATGTCCTCCCTGAGGCTGGAGAAGGGCTTTAGAGGCTGGGGGGCTGAGGTGAGTAGTACATCCCCAAAACCAAGATCCCATCCAGTATAATCTCTAGATCTGTGTTTCATAACCTTTCATAATCACACTAATCATGTTACCTGTCCTGAAGCTATTCAGTTGATTTTAAAAAGTATTCTAGCAAACACTAGCTAAGTACCATCCTTGAGGGGGAATGAATGTATTTCACAAAGAAATATCATTCAGTTATATGGATGATATAGGGAAGTTCTGACAAAAACACAACCGCACAATAGTAATATAAATTAGAGTTGCATTTCAACATTTGTATTTCAAAAATTTTTACGCAATTAATCTATTTCCATAAAATAACTCTCCATATGACATGTTTCAAAGAGGACCTAACATGCTGCTGACCTATTCTTTTAAATCAGTCTACTTCTAAAAATTCCAGCAAATCTCCATGTAAATTTTCTGCAGTACTGTCATCGTTATGTTGTTCCTTGATATTAGACATTGATTTTTAGGTATCTCAGCTGCTTTTCTTTCATAGATGAATTGTGACACCAATCCCCTAGAAGCTGGTTTGGATTACTTCATCAAGTTGAACAAGGTACTGTCTGTCCAACTTCTTCATTATTGTATCTTTTCAGATACAATATGTATATGCTTCTTGGCTCTTTACTGTATTTTAAGGACACAGATCAGCATTTTCAAGTTTACAATAATCAGCTCTGTGTCTTATTTGAATTTTTGTCAGTGTCAGTCCCTAAACACCCTTTTCAATTATAAAATACATAAAACGGAAATGTTTTACAAGCTCAAGCTTCTGGGTTAATGTAGTTTTGTAACATTTGATGCAATTACAGTCATAGAACTGTTATTGGGACCTTTTGCTGGATGTTTCGTGGTTACGCGAATACTTGAGTCATTGGAACAACAGCTGTGACTGAAGGTGAAGCCCACATCTCTGTGGGGAACCAATTATAAGTGTTACTTTCCAAGGAGCTATCAAACAGCAGCATGTCTGACAGCTCGGTACCACACTCGCTTCCCTTTGCTGTGGTACAGTACCACAGTGATAATGATAAGAAGCTCATGGGCATTACTCACACAAAATGCAACTGCTAAATGTTGCAGTTCAGTAAATGGTAGGAAAGATTCATTGGATTTTGTTAATGGCTGCTCTAGGGTGCTGGTTTTCTTCAATGAGTTTTCATGGGTAAAGATGAACCAGAAACATTAAAACATTAAATTTAGTTGCAGAACAATAAAATGAGTAATACAGTAAGCTGACCCTCTCCTTATGACAGGGTTCCATTTCAACAACCCCGTCATTAAATCAACTTTTTCGTTAGTCCCCTCAGAGTGTATTATTTGAACCATAAGAATTTATGAACAATTGACATGCATAAATGTTATGTTGTATGATGAGGCTTTGGTATATTGTTTCAATAATGTCACACATTATTCATATTATTATTCTACTAATACAGAATAATACTAAAATAAATACAATGATTAAATACAGTAAAGGTCATTATTTGTTACACACACATCATCCGAACTGCTTGTCCCATACGGGTTTGCGGGGAGCTGGAGCCCAACCTGGCAACACAGGGCAGAAGGCTGGAGGGGGAGGGGACACGCCCAGGACGGGACACCAGTCCGCCGCAAGGCACCCCAAGTGGGACTCGAACCCCAGACCCACCGGAAAGCAGGACCCGGTCCAACCCACTGCACCACCACATCCCCCTCATTATTTGTTAGTATAGTCTAAAATTAATGATTACTTTTCTCTTGATAGCTATTTTATAATTTGAAGAGATTCAAAAACAAAAAGTTTTGCAAACAAAATTCAAGGACTAGCTCTACTTTCTTGTTTAAAGCCTGAGGCTGTGACTGCGGTGTAAAACACTCACTGTAAGGGATTTGAATACTGGATCCTGACTTTTCTTAATCTATTACTGGAACAACAAATACCTGCAAGACACAAGAGAGGGAATGGAGTGTATGCCCTGTCACGTTTACCATACCTTGGCACTGATGTGGGACCTGTTTTACAGCCTGCGGACTTCATCGGGAAGAAGGCCTTGCAGCAGATCAAGGCTCAAGGACTGAAGCGGAAGCTTGCTTACCTCACCATGCAGACGGATGAGGTTGACCCTGAGGGAAATGAGACCATCTGGTTTAATAACAAGGTGCGGGCATTTCATAAGTAAACATCAGAAGAAATAAGTACATGGCCAATGTTAAATTCAGGTCCAGTTAGTGTTTCAGGGCCTCATGTGTGTTACTTACCAATTATCTACACACATTGGCTGAAGATGCTTGTCCTGAGTGGGGCTGCAATGACCTGGAGCCTAACCTGGCAACACAGGGTGCAGGGCTGGGGGGGGGAGAGGACACACCCAGGATGGGATGCCAGTCTGTCACAAGGTACCCCAAGCAGGACTTGAGCCCCAGACCCGCCAGAGAGCAGGACCTGGTCAAGCCCACTGCACCACCGCCCACCACTTATTTACTGGAGTTATTTCATTTACTTCCATAATGTGATGACTTTTACCCAGTACTGGATAAATACAGGTTACCAGTTCTTGATTTTTTTTAGGCTGGTGAGTAATTATGCCTTCAGTTTTTTTTAATCATCCTTAATAATGTTATGATTATTGTGTTAAGTCAACATTTTGTCCAAGTCCACTTAAAATTTAACCCAGCAGGTGGTGTAGTTGTTTGCCATTTTACAATGCAAGGATCCAGGTACAAATCCAACCTCCTGCTGTAATACCCTTGATTAAGATACCCTGAATTGCTCCAGTACAAATTACATGTGTGAGTGAATGAGAAATATCATTGCAAGTTGCTTTGGAGATGAGCACAAGCTAAATAAGAAAAGGGGAATCCATTTATACACACACACATATTTTCAGAACCGCTTGTCCCATACGGGGTTGCGGGGAACGGGAGCCTACCCGGTAACACAGGGCGTAAGGCCCGAGGGGGAGGGGACACACCCAGGATGGGACACCAGTCCGCCGCAAGGCACCCCAAGCGGGACTTGAACCCCAGACCCACTGGAAAGCAGGACCCAGTCCGACCCAGTCCAACCCACTGCGCCGCTGTGCCCCCCTCCCTTTATACAGTTTTGCTTATTTACTGGAGCACTAGAGGTTAAGTATCTTGCTGAAGGCTGAAACGGTAAACTGCGTCCTTGGTACCAATAGGCTAAAGAACCTCCATTCCAGTGTATAAGCAGCGATTTATTTCTACAGGTCGTGGGAAACACAACTTCTGGGGCATACAGTTACAACACACAGCAGAGCCTGGCCTTTGGCTACCTCCCCATTGAGCTGTGCACCCTGGGTCAGCAGGTGGAGGTCGAACTGCTGGGTAAAAAGTACACAGCCACCGTGACACAGGAACCCCTGGTACTCACGGAGCCAACGAGAACCCGGCTGCAGAAGAAGGCCGGGGGAAAGACACCATGAGTGTCTAAGAGCCACAATGTGGACAACAGTCGCAAGAGTGCTGCAACACTCCAAGCGATAACATCTGGTTCCTCTTTTGGTCTGCTGAAGAATGAGGGCTGCTATGTCAACAGTTTAGGCTGTGCCTTTTCATACTTGCCAGTATTTGGTTGTGAAAATAAGGGAGATTGTTGTAGTCCAAAAAATTCTTTAAATTATGATCATTTAATCATTTAACAGAATAACAGATAACAGAACATCTCAGCCTCTATCCAGACCAAATAATCCACACTTAGTCATTGTGTTATGTATTTGATTTATACTCAGTCATTGTAAAATATGGGTTAATTTTAGAAGAAATAAATTGCGATAAGGGGTGAAAATAAATGAGAAAAATTCTTGGAAAGGTATACTGTATCTTTTTTTCGGATGTCTATAGACATGAATAGAATTGTATTTTGTGTTTGGGACTGCACTAAGAAATGGGGGTCCAGGCCAAAACTGTGAAAGATGCTTCTTTCTGCTCTTCTGTTACTTTTATGGCCTATTTATTTAGTTGGAATGGCTTTCATAACCTTATCCACTCAAGGAGTTGTTTCGGTAAGTACCGATGATACTAATTTGGAGCCAAACACATGCAATACGAAAGACCATAGGAACAGTATTTTTGTAAAACCACATTTTCTTTGCTTGTGTAATTTGGTGTACATTTACAATATAAAAGGTAACACTTTCATTATCAGTTGTTTGTCCTAATTTATTACTCTTCACCATGTTGCAGTCAGTATGAACTTAGTTGTGAATCTGGCTCAGTCTGCAGGGAGTTTGCATTTTCTCCCTGCGTTTCTGTGGGTTTTCTTGTGGCGCTCTGGTTTCCTCCCACAGTCCAAAGACATGTTTTCATGTGAATCAGTGACTCTAGATTCCCTGTAGTGTGAATATCTCTGGGAAGAAAGTGTGTTTGGACTACAGTCTCTTCTGGGGGGGGGGGGTACCCTGCTTCTTACCTATGCGTCTGGGATAGGCTCTGGACCACTTCCACCCTCCATTGGACAAGCGGTGAAGGCTGAGGGATGGGTCAGCGGAAGGGAGGGTGAATTTTGGATTAAGTTCTGGGGTACCACAGCAGGCCTTTCTACTAGTGGCATGAATTGTAATCCTGGTACCAGAAACATTCAAGATCTTAAAATATTGCCTCTGCATGGAATTTGTTCCCTGTTAGACTGACTATAAGGCACTACTACAGTAAAACACGCTTTTCCAGAATTTCTTTAAAAGATCAGTTAATGAAAAGTAGTCGCTGCGAGCAGGGTTTGAACCTGCGCGGGGAAACCCCATTGGATTTCGAGTCCAACGCCTTAACCACTCGGCCATCGCAGCTGCGCATGTGCTTGTCGCCTCACATCGCCTCAAGTCTCTCTACTACAGCAGGATACACATCGTATACGAACTGCTCCTCACGTTCTTCCAAGCGCTAAAAACAAAACATAATACAACACTACTCGACAAAAATGAGAGCGAATCAGAGCTTTGTGAGTTTGCTCGTTTACTTCATACACTTTGAGGCCTCTTAAAACAAACGCCTTCCACTTCTCTTCTGCTGGCTGCCTGTACCGTACGAACTCATGGGACTTCCCCGTCAACCGCTATAAGCCTTATATACACACAGCGCGCGCGTGACTTTCGCGCACTTTTAAATCGCCCGAAAGCTTCCCTCGCGCTGCCGTTTCCGCGTTTCGTCGATGCGGCTCGCAGAAGAAGACCGCCTCGCACCCCGTATGGCGACGTTGCGCGCACTCGCCTTCTCCGTGGCGCTGCTCTTCGCGTGCGCGGACGCCAGGAGGCCGTCGCCGCACCTCGTCTTCGTGCTGGCGGACGACTACGGCTGGAACGACGTGGGTTACCACGGCTCCGAGATCAAAACCCCGCACCTGGACCGACTCTCCGCCCGCGGCGTCCGCCTCGACAACTACTACGTGCAGCCGCTCTGCACTCCCTCCCGGAACCAGCTCATGACCGGCCGCTACCAGGTAGGTCAGTCAGTGAGTCAGTGAGTGCTGGAGCCGGGCGTGTCGTGAGCCCGGAGGGTTTCTGGTTCGAGCTCCGGGCCCACCTGGAGCAAATGACGAGTTAATAGTTGAGGTCGTCAGTGTAAATTCTTGAAATGCTGCACGAATATAATAAAGCGACGCTGACGATAGTTGGGTGAGCTTCTGCTGTTAAACCAGCAGGTGGTGTGGTGGTTAGAGCTGTTCCCTTGTGTGCAGGCTTCTAGTTTCAGTCCCGCTCCAGGTGCACCTTTGGGGAGGGTGTCCTCCCTGAACTGACACGTGTAATAATTCCCTGCTCCTTCTTACCTCTTCAGTTAGACGCCGAGCAGAAGTGACTCCACGTACGTGATCAACACTTTAGGGAAATGGAAATGCATCCCAGTACATAGTACTACTCCAAGGCAAAGGGTTACATTTACATTTATTCATTTAGCAGATGCTTTTCTCCAAAGCGACGTACATCTCTCATAGAAAACACAATGTGCGCATCAGTAGTTGAAAGAGAGACTTGGATGCAGATACACAATTCGCAAGTGCAGTTAGTTTGTTGCTTTCCACCATATGTTCATCACACAAGTAGCTGTTGTTCAAAAGTGTGGTTGTACAGCCCTAGTAGTTTTTTGCATCATCTTATAATTTTATGAAGTTCACTGTAACACTCCTGCATATCTAGTACAGGCTACGCTTTCTGAGCCGCCTGTCCCATACGGGGTCGCGAGGAACCGGAGCCTAACCCGGCAACACAAGGCGTAAGGCTGGAGGGGGGAGGGGACACACCCAGGACGGGATGCCAGTCCATCGCAAGGCACCCCAAGTGGGATTCGAACCCCGGACCCACCGGAGAGCAGGACTCAGTCCAGCCCACTGCACCACCGCGCCCCCTCTAATACAGACTAGTGAAGCACATACATATGAGAAAATCTGACAGTGTAGGACCGACAGAGGCAAAAGTTGCTTTACTGGAGGTCTTTGAGTAAATGAATAAATGTTGCTCTGTTAAGCTTGTAACTGGTTACATTTTGATTGAAAAAAGGAATCAAAAAGAAGTTAAAGTGCCTGTAGCGGCTTCATATCCTGCAAAGATGTAAGGTGGACTCTAGCTTGTAAATAAGCCCTGTGGTACAGTGTAGTTCAGGGCTGTATGCTGTCTGTTATCTTAGGCAGAGGTGTCATAAAATAAAGGTTCACAATGGATTTCTCAACTGATTCTCATAAACTCTGCAAAATATACTTTTAAACGGGCAGCACGGTGACAGCCGGTTGCGCCGGTTCCTCACAGCACCTGGATTAAGGGTTTGGACCTAGGTTTGAGTCCAACTCGGTCTGTGTCGAATTTGCATGTTCTTCCTGTGTTACTGTAGGTTTCCTCTGAGTCCAAAGGCATGTGTTTCAGGTAAACTGGTGAATTTAAATTGCCTCTGGTGTGTGAATGTAAGGAAATTAATGTGTGCGGTTGCTATGTGGGAACAACTGGTAGTGTAGTGGTTAGGGTTGCTGACTTTGGCTCTAAAGGCTGTAGGTTTGATCCCTACCTCTGGCTGTAGTACCCTTGAGCAAGGTACTTATCCAGCATTGCTCTAGTAAAATTATCCACCTGTAAAAAGGGGTAAATATTTGTAACCTTAACAGTGTATATTGCTTTGGTGAAAAGTGTCAACAAAATGAATAAATGTAATGTGATGGATTGGTGTATATTGTCCATGTCTGTAGGATTTGCTTTGGCCCATGGAAATCATGCACCAGACAAGTGGTTGTTTGTGATAAAGTGAAGAATCACTTAAAAATATTCCTTATCTCTCTCTTCACTCTGAGTAACAGGAGATGGAAAGAAAAGCCCTCCAGGCCTTAAGGAGAAAATGAACGTGCGAACACGCTGCTGATGACCACGGCATAGAGATGTGTGCACTTCTGTCACCCTGTTAGATCCACACGGGCATGCAGCATGAAATCATCTGGCCTTGCCAGCCCTATTGTGTACCGCTGGACGAGAAGTTTCTGCCCCAGCTGCTGAGGGAAGCGGGCTATTCCACACACATGGTGGGCAAGTGGCACCTGGGCATGTACAAGAAGGACTGCCTCCCTACCCGCAGGGGCTTCGACTCTTTCTTTGGTCAGTCACCGTTTGGCACATTGAATTAGTTAAGACACAAAAGGCTTCTAGATATCGTTCCTGAGTAAATTGAATGCAGACAATGTGTGCTATAGAGCAAGTGATGGAAGGTGTTTTTTGCTTTTATGTAAAAGTCCTTTATGGTTCTACAGAACATGTTGTGTTAGAGCTTTTCATTTTGTTCCTCAAATCACAGGCTACCTCACAGGCAGCGAGGACTACTTCACACACCATCGCTGTGTCCCTGTTCCCCCAAACAATGAGACGCGCTGCGCGGTCGACTTCAGGGATGGGGAGGAAGTGGCCAAAGGTTATGATGGGCGGTATTCCACCCACATATTCACAGAAAAGGCTGTGGGCATCATTAATAAACACAATAAAGAAAAGGTACATACAGTTTGTTAGTTTACTGCGTGCTTTAGACTGAAAAATAATAATGGGGGACAGCAGGTGGCGCAGTGCTTAGACCGTCACCTTGCAATCAAAAGGTTCCAGGTTTATGTCCCTGCTCCTGCTGTATTAACCTTCACCAAGGTATTTAGCTGAATTTCTCCAGTGAAAATTAGCCTGTTGAATCAATAGGTAATGAGTGCCAGCAGCTTAGTGTACAAGTCTTATATTATGAGCTGCCTTGAAGAAAGGCATTGATTAACTGAAATGTAGTAATACCAGATACACATTTTGCAGGAAAGTTTGATAGTAGCAGGAATAATATGCAGATCAGTCTCTATAGCTGAGGAATTTTTCCTTTTACAAAAAATGATTTTTGCTTTGCTCAAGGTTGTTATTGAGCCCTCAGATCAAAAGGAGTTTGTCCACCTACGTCAATGACATCGAGACTTGCCAGTACACAGTATGATAGTGTGGTGTTTTCAATCTATCGTGGTCACAAAGTGCTTTTCTCAAGTTATTTTGCAGTTTTTTACGAGATTTAAAATGATGATTCTTAGGATAAACCCCTTGTTAAAAGTCTATATGATCATGTAAAGACTTAACGGGTCTTATGGAGTATACATGGTGTTATGCTCACCCTTCCCTTGTTTCATCCCTCTCCCCTGTCTGGCAGCCCCTCTTCCTATACCTGGCCTTACAGGCGGTCCATAGCCCCCTGCAGGTGCCCAGCCCCTACCTGGAGCCGTACGCCTTCATCAATGACACGGACCGTCGCCACTACGCGGCCATGGTGTCGGTCATGGATGAGGCGGTGGGCAACGTCACCCAAGCGCTGCAGGAGAGCGGTCTGTGGGACAACACGGTGCTGGTGTTCTCCACAGGTAAGGAGTAGCGCTGCCTCTCTGCACGGCTGCTCTTCGTACAGACGTGTCAGCCCTTTTCTAAACATGCCCACTGGCCAGAGTCTTCTGGGACTGATGCCTAGTAGTTGATGGAACTGGCCATCTAACCAAAGGGCTTACCCAAAACATTTGTAAAATCTTATATTTATTAATTTACCTGATACTTTTCTCTAAACTGATTTACAGTGTTAAGCTACTTACAATTACTTGGCCATTTTTTTATAGATGGGTCATTTTAGTGGAGCAATTTAGCATAAGTACCTTGCTTCAGGGTGCTACAGCTGGAGGTGGGGATCAGACCGGCAACCTTTGGGTCTAACCATAGCAGCCCTAACCACACTAACAGCTGTCCCCTGTGAGCCATTTGTGTTTAGTTTTTACTGTGTTAGTTCAGGATAAGTACCTTTGTCAGGCATAGTACTGCAGGAGCAGGGCATCAACACCAGCCAACTTCAGGTTTATAAGTCTAAGGTGTTAACAGCTATACTACCTTCTGAGTGGAGCTTTGAAGATATTGCTGTTAAGACCTGATGTTTTATGGTTCAGTGAGGGCCACATGATGAGTCCTGGCATCAGTTGCTAACTGATATTTCGAAGTAATGGTGCAAAACGGAAGAAATGTCTCAAAAGTCACAGCCACTACAAAGTGCTACTTCTCTTTTTCTGTTACATTCTTCACCCATTTACATTAATTTATGAAACAGCGTCTGTCGTTTCAGCTCTTATTTTACATGTCTGATGTGACTGTTTTTCGACTGGCAAGGATGGATCCAGCATGTCTTACAAATATCTCATTTGAGGTCCGTGTTTTAAAGACTTTAACTCATTTTTCATGTCAGTGGAGAATGTAGACTGCTCTGTGTGCAAATAGGGTTCGTTAAAAACTGGAGCATACAAAAGATTCTGCATTGGAAAAATATGAAATAATGTTGTTGTTTTTATTTTCTAAAGTGAATCGGAAAGATAGAAATGCATATGATTTGTTTGTAATAGTAACACCTAAATTAGCTATTATCTATTGTTTGTTCTGAGGCTTTTCAGTTTGTCAGTTTTTATCCTAATACAATAGATACTCTGCGTATCTCAATATATTTATATTATTACTGTATCAGCTCTGTCCTCCTGAGACCCAGCAAAAAGTTTTTGGATTTACTTACTAGACTTCTAGGAAGTTGCTCAAACCTCACCCCAATCATTCATGTGTTATCATTTAAAAGCATAAAATGTCTGACATAAGATACATTAAGACTCAGCACTGTAGTATGTACAGTTTCTTAAAAAAAAGAGTCGGGGGGTGAATGACTGAGTTTCGGGATTCTGTTTTATAAATAATCAGTTATTTTTCCTTTTGCATTTTGAGGGGGAACCACACTGTATGTTACACATGTTAAAGTAACAATGAAGTTTAGAAATGTTTCTTGCACAAGTGCTGCATCATTGCTGAAGATTTCTTTTGAAATAGGTCAGAACTGAGAAAGAAGAGATAATGCTGTTGCATACTGTCTGCTCATTACTCAACCGTATACTTTAGAAGCAACTGTAAAGAGATTCCAGGTTTACATAGTCAGAGGCCATGTCTTCTGTGTGTATTTAAATTATTGGGTGCAAGGCAGCACAACAGGTAGTGCTGTTGCCTCCCAGCTCTCTGGCTGTGGGTTCTAGCAAGAGTTTAAATCAAGCTCGGTTTCTTAGGAGTTACAGTGAATTTCCTTCGAGTATGTGACTTAGTTTTTATTTCTTTAACCTCCATGGAAAGCATAATTGTAACAGCACTTAAGGTTTAAAGGTCATAAGCTGTGTCCCTACCATCATAGCTTAGACACCAAAAATGTGATTGTGAATGAAGGTGAATATTTTACACGTAGTTAATGTGTTTCCAATCTGTTTTCACTGTGGTGCCCCTGACATGTTGTTTTATGATTGTTGCCTCCCTGGAGAAGTGAAGTGTCTTCCAGTGAAAAGCAAGTGCTTGCATGAGGTTTTGAACAATATATCTGCAAAAAACTTGCAGTTTCCTTTTTATCCCTTAAGTAGATGTGGCATTGATTATAAGTCTTGTGAATGGTTTTATTTTCCTTGCAATGAGGATTTGTAACTTAAGCAAGCCAGTTATTCCCTGTAAGGAGTATTTTTCAGTTAAAACAGTACAGTATGACCTCTCTAATGCAGCACTGGTAAAATTGCCCACTGGCCTACAGCAGGAATCCTGATTCAAATTCCTTTCGTGTCACACCAGTCATCTGTGGCAACATTGGCCTGTGTGACATTAGGTGAGTGAGGTGGTTGGGTTTCTTCTACACTCTGTCCTCACATGATCCCCTACACCCAATTGGACACCCAAAGGGCAGCAGATGGAATCAGGTGGTGGTGGTGGTGGTGGTGATGATGATTTTCTTCAAGTGGGTTGGATCCCCTGCTGAAGCCTCAAGCCTGTGGAGTGAAAGAGTGGGTGGCTGGAAGCATCTACATCAGATGGGCTGTGTGCCTGTACTGCATACTGCTTCCAAGTTGCCCTCAATGTCATGCTTCGCAGGGGAACTGAGTTTTTGGCAGCCCCTAAACTGAGAAAAAGAGGTAAAGTACATGTTGGTTTGGCAGTATGAAAGAAGTTGCGCAATACTTTGTAGCACCACAAGAGGTCCCTTTTTGCACGTTTGATTCTTAGACCATATGACCGTTGTTCAAAGTTGCAGTCTAGCCTGCAGTGATTTTCACATGTTAGTCAGAACAGTACTTTAATATTCCGCACTTATCTCCAGTGTCCATACATAGTCTTTGTGTTCAGACAGTTTTAAAAAAAAAAAAGTAAATTTTTCTCAACCTAAGACTTCACTGTGAATGGCTAGTGTCCTATAAGTTTTTCCCCACCACAAAACTCACTGTTACCTGTTGTTATATGTAATACTACTATTATATTATTTTTGGGAGGGGGGTGCGGTGGTGCAGTGGGTTGGACCACAGTCCTGCTCTCCGGTGGGTCTGGGGTTCGAGTCCCACTTGGGGTGCCTTGCGATGGACTGGCGTCCCGTCCTGGGTGTGTCCCCTCCCCCTCCGGCCTTACGCCATGTGTTGCCGGGTAGGCTCCGGTTCCCCGTGACCCCGTATGGGACAAGCGGTTCTGAAAGTGTGTGTGTGTGTGTGTGTGTGTGTGTGTGTGTGTGTGTGTGTGTGTGTGTATTATTTTTGGTGAAGTTTGTTTGAATGATTCCCATTCTGCCATTCTCCGGAGTTAGAAGAGTTGAGCATACCACATCGTGCATAAAGGAAGATAGACTTCATACTTCAATCAGTTATAAAGGCATAACAAAGACAGCAGCTCTATCATCATCATGTTGGATTTTTTAGAAAAAAAGTTGATGAGGTTGCTACTTGCCTTAAACAGCATTTCTTACTCTTAGGGTAAATTATATTCTTTTTTTGTACATAGCTTAGAAATGTCATTCGGAACAGATAGTTTTACGGAATAGTGGAATTATTAGGTAACCCTGCCATTAGTGCATGGTTGTAACAGTGATGTGTCGGGTAATTTCACGGTGATATAGGCAGCAGTCTTGTGGTATGACCTGCTTGTGTTCAATACTTAATACGTAATACGGCAAGTGTAATGGAGCATTAGCCTCCTGACAGAGCGCTGACCTCCCACAATGCACCAGTCTGTGATCACTGCGACTGCACTATAGCTGACCTGCTCCCCTGCATTCCTCGCTTGTTTGCGAGCACAAAGGCTAAAAATCTATAGTGCTTCGAGCTAGGAGATTCCCCATCACATCGTAAGGGGAACTGTAGGAACTGGGGCCGCGCGTTGTAGCGCTTAAAGAAGTGCTCAAATGGGCAAAAGATTGTGTTGTTCAAATTCCTGCATGGTGCTCTGCACATTTCTTCAGCGAATACATCCACCTAAGTAGGTACATCCGTAAGCCAACGTCCCTTCTATCCAAACAACATAAAACAAGGGGGGGAAAAAAGAGTAAAGCAAATATTTTTTAGTAAAATCAAGAATAGCTATTTGAAATGAGGTGCTTTTCACAAGGATTTCCGCATGCTGAAGCTTCCAGAAACATGGAACTTCCTGCCTTAGAAAAAAAAATTTCCCCTGTCCTTGAGAAAGGATTAAAAATATTGCAAATGCTGAAATGTGGATGCTCACCAGTGGCCTTCTGTACACACCGACGCAAAGCCTGTGCTCTGATGCAGAGCTGAAGGTGGATTGAAATGAATCTGAGAAAAGTAACGCCGTTTCCAGAACATTCCTCCACCAACCCCCGCTGCCCAGTCCCCTCTCATCCCCGTTGGTGATGTGGCTGATTTCGGACAGGGCCGTGAGTGGCTGTCAGCCTGTACGGAGCAGCCCCACATTTTACAGCGTTGTTTCACCTCACCAAGATCACCTCCTCCAGATGTGTGTTTGTGTGTGAGACAGAAATAAATAAAAGTGAGTAAATTAAGAGCAGATTTGGTGTGTTGTGCTGTGGCAAGGAGGTGGAGCACAGTGCCGGGGCCTCCCTCTCTCCCTCCCTCTCACCACCTGGTTGATGGTGTTATACGGGGACGCCCTGGTCTCCGTCTCTCACCAGACACGTTCTTTTCAGTCTGCTGGACGGCAATCGGGGCCACTGTGTGCTCCAGATGGATACCTAACCTTGATTTGTGCTTTTATTACCATTCCACTGTGGGATTACACTGTTATGTGAAGAGCTTGTTCTTTATGCCATAGTTGCATTAAAAACATACTACTGCTGTGGTGGCACACATCAGGACATGCAGCATATCACTGTCACACAGCTGCCAGTCTTAAAAACGTGGTGAAGTCAAGAAGTTCTATCTAATATATGTTGAGCCGTCACAGAACATGACAAAACTTCACATGGGGAAAGGATTGCCATCTGGCCGGCGCTACAGAGCACTGAGCACCAGGACGGCCAGGCACACGAAAAGTTTCTTTCCTCAGGCCGTCTAGCTCATGAACAGCTAAATTCCCCCTAGAGAGTAAACCAGTGCAATACACAACTCTATCTATCTATCACATCATATCTCTTACATTCCCTTGCATTTGTATAGAACATACCTGTACATACATATGTCTAGTGATTATTTTTTGTATATTGTGTACTTTATATATTTTTTTATCCTTCATTCACATACTCTATCTTCTCATCTGTCTTGTCACTGTCATTCTGTCTGTGCTGTGGAAGTTTGTCACCAAGATAAATTCCTTGTATGTGTGAACATACTTGGCAATAAAGCTCATTCTGATTCTGAAATGACTCGGCCTCATTTCGATCAACAGGTGGCATAATGTCTCAAGGTGTCACATTGCGATCGAAAAGCCAGAGTTAAAATCCTGCTTCCACTCGTAGTGCTTTTGAGCAAGGTACTTACCCTGAATTTATACAGTAAAATTATCCAGCTGTGTAAATGGGTAAATTGGAGTTTATTGTACCAACATAGCACTGTGAGCTAAATGAGCATAATAATAATTCCTTGGTTTTAAGGTGTATGTTGTTGTGGGATGTTAAGTTCATGTGAAAACGCTGAAAGTGGCCCTTGTTTTCTTCGCAGATAACGGGGGTCAGACGCTAACGGGGGGCAACAACTGGCCGCTGAGAGGCAGGAAGTGGTCTCTGTGGGAAGGTGGGGTGCGGGGCGTGGGCTTCGTGGCGAGCCCCTTGCTCTCTCGCCCTGGCACCGTGAACACAGAGCTCATCCATATCTCCGACTGGCTGCCCACGCTGGTGGCCCTTGCTGGCGGGACCATGAATGGAACTAAACCCCTGGACGGCTTTAATGTGTGGGACACAATCAGGTGGGTTCCAGTACTGGGCTCCACATCCCTTAGAAAGTGTATTGTGTGGGTGTGTTGTAAACATCAGCACTTGGTAAAACAAAAAAAAAAAAAAAAAAAACATACAAATACAAAAAGTCAGTGCTGATAGCACTGCAAGGAACCTTTCACTGACGTGCACTCGCTATTTACCGTGCCAGCCTAAGGAATCTTTACATCTGCTGATTATATAAATGGTAAAGGTCCTTTTTAGAAAGATGTGTATCATGGTGATGCAGCAGATAGCTTGGTTGTAAGATTGAATCCAAATCAGTATGTGTGGAGTTTGCATGTTCTCATTCTGTTTGCGTGAGTTTTCTTCCACAGTCCAAAGACATGCAGTTCATATGGATCGGCGATGCTAAACTGCCCTTGTGTGTGTGTGCGTGCGTGCGTGCGTGCGCGTGTTCGCGCGGCTGCAATGTGATGGACTGGTTTTCCGGTTGTATTCCCCCCCCAGTTTTCCTCCCACCACAACCCTGATTGGGACAGGGGGTTGGAAAAAGTGAGTGACTGTGACTGACTATATCAGCAACAGTTTGGAGTTGGATTCCTTTCGATCAGCAGCTTTATGTGGATTTTTTTTTTTGAATGACTTCATCATTCAGTTTATTTAAAGTTTAAAAAACACTCAGTATAGGGGAGCAATTATTACATCATTTAAAGAAGTATGGTATACTGTAATGTGCTGTAGTGCAGATGTTTCATCCTGAATTGGTGCTTTGAAGGGTTACTTTGCACCCTCATCACACAAATGCGCGCTCTCTCTCTCTCTCTCTCACTCACACACACACACACACACACACACACACACACACACACACACACAGAGAGAGAGACAGCCACGTTGCATCTCCAGGAGACAGCTCAGTGTTGATGTGTCCATTTCCTGAGTCCCATCAGAGATTTTCAGGATCTTCCTCGGTGAATGAAGCCCTCCAGGACGCATTGGTTTCTGTGGAGTCAGTGGTGTCGAGAGGGAAGTTTCCAGAGGTTTCTTTGTCCCCCCCTCCCCCTCCCCTCTTGGTTGTTCCAAAAGAGGTTTTTTATCTCTTGGCCTTTTGCTCAGACTGGCAGCTGTCCCACCTCTCAGAGAGATGGGCCCTCACTGATATGGAAACATCTTGCCTTGTTTGATATCTTCAGCAGTGAAGGGCGCTTCCTGCAGGGCTCCAGTGGTCAATGGGCCTTTTGTTGAAGTACTGCTGAGGTGTCCAGGAGGAGAAGTTTCCTGAATCCTTCTTGCACTGCGGTGATACGGGACAGGAGGAGGTGGAAGTTCACTATCAGCCAGTGTTTTTTTTTTCCTCGCATTTTGATGACGCTCGCTGGAAATGGTGGTTCTGACATATGATCCTACAGCTGCCAAATTACTTGTACCATTTTAATGTGTAAAATACAACAACTCCCTAACCCGAAAACCTCCTTTAAGCGATAATAGTTAACAATAAGCTTGATCTGATGGTATTATTTAAGTTACACACAGTTTGTGTTTGAACATGGTAGTCCAGAGCCTATTCTGAAAGCATAAAGTTTGAGGCAGAGTTCACCTTGGATGGGACACCAGCCCATCACAGAGCAATCTGACCCATGCATAGACACAAAAAAGGACAATTTGGAGTCATCACTCCACATGAAGTAAACGTCTCTGGACTGTGGGAGGAAAGACACACAAATATACAGAACATTCAAATGCTACACTGACTGAACTGCTTCAATCCCACACCTGAATTCATAATCCTGTGGTGCCACCGCCCCACCACTGCACCACTCATTTTGTTTGACTGCATTTTCCATAAGACATAATGCTTATTTCTAGAGGCTACGCCATTTCAAACTACGGACGATGCAAATTACGAGTGAGGGCCTTGCACCCAGTCTGTCACTGGTTTTTACTCTGAATAAGCATTCCTCTCAAGCATAAAACCTTTCATACCTTTACTAACCATGTTACCCACTGTATATTGTAGCGTAGCAACCAGGATTTTGAAGCAGGAATCTGGTCATAAACAGAAACCCACCCATCCAGCCCACAGCTGGGCCAAGAAAGGAAATTTTAAATTAAAAAGGTTTTTTTTTTTTGTTGTTGTTGTTAGCACGGTAGTGTTAAGGGGTCTAGGGAAGAAGCTCCTTTCATTAAACAGTCTTCTGACCATTTTCCTATACCCCCCCCCTCCGCTTTGTTCTTGGAGTCTTACAAGATCTCTGAAACCTTTTTTGCCGAGGTACTGCATTTGCTAAATGAAATGCCTACATAAAACACCTCTGCAGCTAAACAAAAATACATTTGCTTTACGTCCGGGAAAGCACAACAAGCTGTGTTAAGGCAGAATTGCAAAGAGCATAGAGCTTAACGTATACAACGTATGTCACGTTTTTCGATGTCGAGCGACTCTAATAGCAGCGATGTTATTGCACTGCGCTGCGGTATGGGCTCTGCAGCTCACACCCTTGCGTTTCCCCCACAGTGTACAGTTGCAGGTACGCAGCAGGGAGGAAGGCAATTGTTAGCCTCGTTTTCTTAGCTGGCTGCTGCGAAGTGGCTCTTTATTGTTCTGTGAGGCACCAGTGACTGTCGCCTGAGCCCCTTGACTCTGATTCGCCCCCTTCCCCCTCATGATTGCTAGTACTTTCTCATGTGAGAGACATTGGAGCTCCTGCAGAGGTTTGAATTGCAGCAGCAAATATTATCTATCATCTCCTTGCTGGAAGGAGAAGAGTCTTTCCAGTTGGCCAGGAAAAGTGTTACTGATCAGAAACACTAAGGCACATGTTACGTGGTTGTCTTTCACAAAATATTGAATGAAATAGTAAATTCTTAACATTTTATCTTTATAAACAAGGTGTCCACATTCACTGCCAGTGTGGAGGAAAAAAACATAGGAAAACTGAAAATTTAAGAATATGTTTCGATGTAGGTGAGACACGAAAACAATGTTGAGATTCTGGCTGAACTCTGCTCCTCTGGGGTAAGGATTTGTTGTGTATGTAGTGATCCCTAACGTACAGCTTCCTCCACCGTCAACTGTGCTCAAGTCCCAATAAGCTGAGCGAGCTGCTCCTTAGGTTGAGGGTCATCAGCTGGCCTGCCTGCAACATAAAGCTCTGCTTCTGGTAGTTTACATTTTCCCTGGATGGCAAGGAGTAAGAAGAGGAAAATGCTCTGGTCATTGAGAAGAGTGATAAAACACTAATAGTAACTGCCTCTCTTCTAGCAAAGGGAATCCCTCACCCAGGCAGGAACTGCTGCACAACATCGACCCGCTGTTTGAAGACATCTCACCCTGTAAGTACTGCCTCCCCTTGCATCCTTTTATTAGGAACGTCGCATCTGCGCTGCGTCTTCTGCGGTGAGGCTGCATATTGACCCACATTGGATGAAAATGTTATGTTTAATGTCTACAAACATAGATTTTTTTCAAAATCAGAGGTACATAATCCATCTATTGTGCTTTTTTCTTGACCACATCTTGTGGTATGTATGAAATATGGTAGAGGGTTATCACACCCTCTTTTATACAAATTATCTACAGTACCAGACCAAAGTTTGCGTATTCTTTCTGGGAGCTAACTTCTTTCCCACATTTAATAAGTTTGACCAGGAAATGAGTTGACATGATTTCCCAGATCTTCTGTAGTGGCTCATAGAGATGTAGGACACTTGCCTGTCTTTCCAGCTTGTCCTGTACAGGAATTGCCCGGGTGTACTCAAACTTTTTGGTAGATAACTAACTAATAACTAATGTATATGTTCTCTGCACCTGTTCATTGTGTTCCTACTGGTTTGGTGATGCACATTGTCATTTGTCTGCCATACATTTCCATGGTGTTCTTAACCAAAGCCCAGATCTAGTTAAATCACAAGACTAGTCAATGCACAAGTCTGGTGCTCCTCAGATGTTCCACTAGTACTTTTTAACTTTGTGGTAAGCACTGTTGAAAGCTGGACCCACAGTGTCATATTTTCCCTTACCTCACTTATTAAATCATAATGGCAGCAGAGTATGGTCTTAGGAGATTTACGGCACTTAATGAACAGCCAGAACTTGTCAAATCTCACAGAATGTTCTGTTTGCATGTTTAAATGGCGTGTTACTAGACCAAAACCCCAAGCCTTAATATCTCTCAGTTCTTTGGCCTAGTTCAGGATGATGTAATTCTCTGTCCCCCGGTTCCTAAATGCACAGCGCAAAGCCCTTTGGCCCGGTTCTGACTTCCTGGTCGTCTTGTTTATGTAGGGGCACAGGATAAGCGACATGTTGGTTGAGATCAGAGCCCATTTATTAATCAAATTAATTCACCGGTGGGATTTTGCACATGGCCAGAAATTGTTCAAGGCTACAGACGAAGACCTTCCCGCTGAATGTAACACAATGTGGCACATCCTGCCTGTTAGCCAACCGTGACCAGAAGCTGACCTGGCAGCGCTAGTGTTGGGGGCCTTCAGAGTGGTTCACAAAGTGACGTTTGCCTTGACCCTTTACACTGTGTAGAAACTAAGAACTCCAAGCAAAGGCCTGCTAATCAGTCCTGTTTTTTAATCCAGAAATTTGAAGAAAGTAACACGTAAGTAATTTTCCTGGCACTGTGCAGGTGGTTTGTTTTACTGATGTCATCCAGCAGAAAGAAGGATTAATTATACCAATAGTAGGTTAAATATTTTCATGTTATAGTTTTGTAAGAGGAAAAAAGACCATTTTGTGTCCTTACTGCAAGCTTTTCAAATTGACCTGTAATGACAATCTTGGTATATGGTTATCTATTCAGTCAGACGTGTAATTTGAAACAGAAGACATGGTACTCGGAAAGGTTTACATAAATAACACATCTGATTTTTGGAATTGTGTTCCATGCTGACACTTTTGAGAAATGTATTTAGTTGAACACATGGATGTTTGTACTGTAGCCATTCAGGGTAAGTACCGTTGTTTACCATTTGTTCTCAACAGGGACCTTCCTGGTAACTGAACTGGTAAATTTTCTCTGAAAAAGATATAAGACTGATCATCTTATCAAATAGTATTTCTCATCTTGTGCAGAAGAATATATAGCTGAGTGTTGCCACTGGGATTGTTACTGACAGACATGCAGAATTGCCTTCACGTGAGTGACATCCTTTATACTGGCAGCAGTTGTTATGGGAAATGCAGAGGATTTCCGCAGAGGTGGGTGGTGGGTTGCTTGTCAGAGCTCACAGGAATGAGGCCACTTGGACGTGGTACAACTGTTGGTGGTTTGGATTCTTATCAAGGTGTCTTGTATAGATTGGACCAGTGTCCACACCCCTGCACGCACACACACACACACACACACACACACACACACACACACACACTGAGGTTGGAAACCACTCTTACACCCAGATGGAAGTGTTCACCCTTCTACTTTTATGGTCATACTGAAACTCACAAGATTTATTACAGAGATATTTATTATGCTTTATTAGCTGTTTGTTAATAAATCAAAACACTTTGTCTGCCATTCAGTTCCTTGTCTTTGTATGTAATATCAGTATTTGCGTCTCTAATTAAATGGCTGAAGAATTTGTCTTGGTTGTCAGAAATATGTAATGCTTTTGGTAGAAAGGCATTGTTTTTTCAGCAGCATGAATATGTAGACATCCTTCCATCCATCCATTCATTATCAATAAAAACTTGCCCAATTAAGGGTCACAGTGTTCCGGAGCCTATCGTGAAAGCATAGGGTTCAAGGCGGTGTACCCGCTGCATGGGATTGCCAGTCCATAGTAGGGCAACGGACATGTGAACATCCCCTGAAATTACTGAAGCAGTGTGTAAATGGTAATTTGCATACAGAAACACTTAGAAATAACTATAAGGATACTTGTACTACAGTTAGAGCTTCTTCCCTTGGACTCAGAAGTCACAGGTTTGGATCCTACTGTCTGCTGTATTGTCCTTGAATAAAGTACCTACTCTGATTTGCTCAAGTAAAAACTTAACAGACTGTGTAAAAATAATAAATCACTAGATAGCTTGATGTTGTAAATTACTTTGGAGAAAGCATCAGCTATATGAATAAATCTAAGGCATGGGGTCTTATCCCAGAGACTGCTCAAGTTAACAAGATGCCACACTAAAGAAGAGTCACAACTTTCTCATGCTTGTACATCCTCTGCTCTGCTGTTACCACATGCTCCACAGCATCATCCAGAGCAAAAGGTTCCCAACACAGTAGAATCATGGTAGCACACAGTCCCCCGCTCCCTCTGTGTGTCCATTCGCGGTGCTCAGTGGTGCACGGGGCACACACAGTGTAAATCGTGTCCTGCTCTGCATGTCCAGGCTCTTTACTACTCATCTGTCATCTGGGCATGCAAGTCCCCATCACTCCAAACCTGGCAGCCTGTAGAGCCCCAGAGGCTACCAAACATGCCAACTACAGTTTCTGGGAAGCAGCCTTTTTTCTCAAAGTTATCCTTCCCTTTTGATGTAGCACGCCACTGCACTGTGATCTGGCCTTTTAGCCTGTTTCCAATTATTACTTGCTGCAACATCACAGTTCCTCTATCTTTAACTCGGTGCCCAGAATTTCATCTGTTTGGGCTCAGCTTCACGTATTCCCTGGACTCCCACGTTTGTCGCTCCTTGAATACACAAGGCGGCGTGCAGTTGCATTTCATCATGGCCCAGGATCATGCTGAGAGGAGATGCATCCCCAGCCTGCCCACCTCCCCCACTGATTTGTCGCTGTAACACACTGCATATGTGTGTGACTCAAAACAGAGTAGACTTTCGGGAAATTGGGTGCATTTCAATGAGACGCTGTGCTGACTCACTCAAAAGTGTAAGGTATATTGTGTCCGTATTCTTCTGGAAGACTCTCACTCTGCCAGTGTGAATTTTAAAATGTCCCCGAATTACGAGCGAGTTCCGTGTCCTAAGTCTGTCTTTGAGTCGGACTTTGACGTGTCGTAACAGTTAGGTGGGTATCTAACGTCAGTTGATCAAATGTCTGTCTTAATATACAGTATATCGTGTACCTTTCTGTGCATAAAAAACATTAAAGAAACACTTTGGATACACTTAAACATCTTTAATATAACAATGCAGTAGTAATAATAATAATACAATGTAATGATAACTAATAATAATAAATGTAACTACAGTATTTAATAAAGAGACATAGAAAGAGATAATAATAAATGTTACTACTGTGATGATGAACAGAGGACATGGAGGAGGCTGGACCCAAGTGCAGGGTTGTTTATTCAGAATCGAAGGACTAGACCTGTTCTCGTGGTCGGGGACGAGCGGATGGTTGGTCAATTGGCGCACTGAACAGAGGCGAATGTTCGAAATCATGGTCGACGGCGGCCGTTATCAAAGGGACCTGGAACGGGATTGGGAAACAATGAGGGACAGGAGTTGAAGAGCAGAGCAAGGTAGGTTTGAGAATGCGCACGTGGGGGTTGATGTCTGGAGTGCGATTCCGCAACTGGGAAGAAGTGTCTTTTGTAGCTGAGAGAGAGGGAGGGACAGTGTGTGTGTGCTCGCGCACGTGCAAAACATTACTGAAAGTTTAATGTTCGCTTTTCCATTGTTCATTGACGTTTCACCTTTCGCTTTATTATTTTCACTTTAGTTTCAGTCGTGATCGTTTTCCTTTTCTTGGATGCATCACCATCGCTTGCATCACATTTATGCTTTGGTGCCATGGTTAGAAGGGTAAAAACAAAACCATTAAAGCCAAATACAATAACACACGAGACACTGTTAACAGCAACGTGGTCCAACTGAAAAGAACCGAGTCTTTGTCCTACCTCTCGGGCTCACGTCTCCCACCCACAAGCTGACAGAGTAGTGCCCGTTTATTATTACGAACCATTGTATATACAGTAACTCAAATTTTTAATCTAATAGGCTTAAGTATGAAGTTTTCACTTGATTGTTACTTAAGGGTGATTAAAAAAATCAACTTCCGGTCAGTAATGAGGTGGTTCGTAAGTACAGCTTGTACGTAAATCGGATGCTCTTAACTCGAGGGCTGCCTGTACATGATAAACTTGTTAGTAATGAAGACTGAACACACACGCTTGTTCTCCCCTTGCCACATGTTAGCTTGTGATTACATTTACATAAATTTATATAGGTGATGCTTTTCTCCAGAGTAATTTATTCATTTAGCTGGTGCTTTTTTCCAAAGAAACTTGCAGTGCTAAGCTACCAATTTATACAGCTGGGTAATTACTTTTTTCTGGAGCCATTTTAGGGTAATTACCTTGCTCAAGGGTACTATAGCATTAAGTGGAATTCAAACCTGCATCTTTTGATTGCAAGGCGATGGCTCCAGCTACTACACTATCTGCTGACCCAAGAACTTACCGGTAAAGTTCTTTTTAAGTGCATTAATTGGATTTGTGCCTAATATGGACTTTTTGAGGTGATGAGATTGGTCATTCGATTAGCTGCTTGTAAAAGAGTTTTACCCTGCAGGCTAACATCTTTCTCTTAAACTTAAAAAGCCAAAATACAGCTGTCTAGATGTTACTCACTGCTAGAACTGTGGTGCTGCCTGCAGTGGAATAACTCTGATGAAATAACAAAACTCAAATCCATGCCAAGACCAATAAAATGCTGGCCTTCTGCATGGCTGAAGACATTTTAAGAACTGGAGCCCAACCAATGTTTCTAAAAAAAAAAAAAAGTAATTATGATCTGCATTCAATCCCTTTAAAATGCAGAGCCATGTTTCATAACCTGCTGTGTCCCATACAAGGAGGAGCAGGTAGGAAAGTGTCCAGGCCTCTTGCCTTATAATCGGATGGTTCTTGGTTTTTATAGCACTCCTCCTGACATACTCTTTATTGGTATTTATCCTGAATTGATAGAGTAAAAATACCCTGCTGTATAAATTGGCAAATTATTGCTTAAAGGAAAAAGTTGTCTTGGACAAAAACAAAATATGAATTCTGTGTTAGAATAAATTCTTACACATTTTTCAACAAGAATGTCTTGCTGAATAAGTTGATAAATTGTTATAAGTACCTTACTATACAAATGTAACATAGTAAGTAATTTAGGAATAAAGTGTGTATGTGTTTAAATAAGCCATTGGATCTGAGGGATGACAAACAAAAAGCTCACCGGGGTACAGCCTAAAGGGGGTCTGTTAGTAGTCCTTTTAACATTTTTAATGGGTGACATTTATAGAATAATGTTAAATGCTCTAGTTGTTCCCACTTTTATTAATTCCCAGATGCGTCACTTTGATTTCAGACTGGACATGTGCAGCTCTACATACGTTCTCCATTCCCACCCGTTTTCTCGTAAAGTCTGTGTCACACTGAAGTCACACTCCTCCTGGTATTCTTTGTATTCGCAGTCGCTACGTCTAGCACTGCATATAGCAGCAGTTCAAGAAATCCTTACTCAGTGCATACCCACAGATGGGATGAACATTTTATCCTTCTTGAAATTCCAGACAACTAATGTAGGTCTGGTAGTTACTTGATGGCACCAGTTCCTCATCAAGTAGAGTAAAAACTTTTTTGGCTTTGAGATGGAATAAATTACTCCCAAGTTTAACGTTCCAAAAACTCAAACGGCACTGGAGGCTCCACCGTTTCCTCCCTGACTCTGTGGAATCAGATCTCCAGGATGGCCAGACTGGTGGGGGCAGGGGCTCACTCTAGTACCTTCAGGCAAAGGAAAGGTGCTGAATGGTGCCCAATTCCAGACTCACCCCTGTCCCACTTGTGACCTCTCCAGTGGCTCAGTTGAATCCAGATGTGGGAGACCATTAGGGGAGCTTCTTTCCCCATCCTTAATGGGAAGAACAGATCAGTTCTATGTACTGGAAAGAATGGCAGGTTCTCTTCTCACTGGGACCAGGTCTGCTGCTCTGGTTGCAATAGCACTAGTGGCAGCATCAAACTTCTGTACATCACTGGTGCCTTTTCTGTGCCTATTGGGTATAGCTAACTGGAAGGAAGTTGCCTTAAAAATGCTTTAAAGCACAATTTCAGTGATCACTTGTCTACGTTTAGAAAGGAGAAATGTGGTTTGCACATTAACGTTGAATGTGGGAAATGTGCTTTTGGAAGCAATCGAGATTAATTACTTTGAAATCTGCTTAATGAAGAACATATTGTTTGGATCAGCTTCAGCCCATAGTCCCCCTTATTGCAAAGATGTTTCTTGTGTTTCCTCAAATTATTTTCTGTCACTGTAGAAGAGGTATGGACATCATGTTGAGAGCTGTTCATTCATTTAATGTTCCATCATAAGAGTATCCCCTCCCCGGGTAAAGTCAGCCTAAAGAAGGGCATGCATGCTATGGGGAGATTTTTGCTTTGGTCTCAACTGGATGACCAACTTGTGGACCATGAAACAGCCCACAACATCCATTTCTGAGTTCAGAGTAGATCTGTGTTTATTTACATGAGCTAGAATGGTTAGGTAGTTTCTCTGGCTTTATCAGTGATGCCTTTATTTGCTTCGGAATTATGTCATTGTCCTATGACTGATTCATGCGTGGGGGGCAGGGTGACACAGCAGGCAACACTGGTGCCTCCCAGCTCTTCGGCTGTGGATTTTAATCTGTTTCGGTCTATGTGGAGTTTGCACTTTTTCTTCATTTTCACGTGGGCTTCCTTTAGGAGCTCTGGTTTCCTCCCACAATCCAAAGATATGTGTTTCAGTTGAATTGCTGACTCTAAATTACCCAAAGCATGTAATTGTGTGAGTGAATTAATGTGTGTGTGTATTCTTGTGCAATACACCCGGCAATAAAGAAATAGTTACTGGAGATGGATGGGTGAACGAATGATAACTCCAATTCCGAATGCCAGTACAAATAAGTGGTGTGATATTGCACTTCAAACTAGAAGCATGTTTCGACTTTTGATATTGAAATTTGAATGTGGTTAAAACTTCAAATTGTCAGATGTAAGGAAGGAGGAAAACTAACAAACATTATATCCTGAAACAGGTTTCAATGTGCACATGTCACTTCTGCCAGTTCAGTTTTTACTCACATTTTCCAGTAGATGGCTCATAAATACTAAGACATTACTGCTGACTTTATAGTTCTCCGTTCCAGTTCCGGTGTGGCATTCATCGCTGCTTGACATTTTTACGAGAGCATAAGCCTTAGGAAGAATGAGTACTTTTTTACCACGCCGCACTCTGTCTTCAGAATTTTAGTATAATTCCTCGAAAACACTCACCGTTCAGCAGCTTTTGCATTCCATCTATTCTGAATGAAAAAAGTTCTTTCACGTTACGTTTATTTGAACGCCATGGATGATGGAGGCTCCCGACAAAAGTGCGTTTCTCAGGTATTCCCCACACACCTCACAACTCTGCCTCCACCAAGGTGTTTCCTTTCAAGGCTGTTTGCTGCGCGCGCGTGTGGCGTTTCCCTGCGTTCAGCCATTTCTCTAGCTTCGCCTCTCGGCAGGGTGCTGGGAAAAGAAAATGGTCTCCATTATCAGTTCCTATTCTCTGCTGCCGTCCAGGTCCTGGCAGGGAAACCGGGTTGACTTTGGCCGAATCCCGCGGTCCAGAGCCGTGGTCTCGCTCCAAATTCAATGTGTCGGTTCATGCTGCCATCCGCTACAAGAACTGGAAACTGCTGACTGGTTACCCAGGTAATGCTGTTAGCTCTTTATTTCCACTTACCTCCTGTGTCAGCTTACACTGGGTTTTGAGTATGTTTTAGTTTATATGTTTATCTTGGTTTACCACTTGTGAAATGGGTTCATTTATCGAGGCAATAAACATGGACCATCTTTGGATCACAGCATAATCCTGGAGGTAGGTTTAGGGGTTAAAATAAATAATGAGCTATTGGGTTGGATCTGTCAAGCACTGAGTTGTGTAGCAGTTTTTTTTTTATTATTTTTTATAACGAAGGCCCCCCAAAGAGGCTTACAGTACTGTTAGAGGCCAGTTTTCAGAGTGCTGACATGCGCTCTGTTGACTTCTCTGTGGGTGTTCAAGAAGGGGCGTCACGCAGAAGAATGGCATAAACACCGTGGTCTCCCCCGCTGGGCACACCAACCCCAGCCAGCACCAATCGGGCTCAGAATCAACAGTTCCCTGCTAGCACAAAGCTCCTTTCATATATACCGTTTTGTTTAAGATTCCAAGACTAATGTTCCTAGTGAAAGTAAGATAAACAACCCAAGACGGTGTTGAACATTGCTTTGCCCTCTTCAGGTCTGATGTTTGTGGCCTTCTTTGTGTCATCACAGAAGGCTGCGTGTGAGGAGTAGCTTTGTCTCGGCTCTTTTCGAATGCATTGCTCACCACCTATAGCAACAGTGATACCAGCGCCTTTGTTGTTTGCTGTCTTTAGGCTGCGACCACTGGTTCCCACCTCCGCGGATGGCCAACACCCCAGAGGTCGGCAGGACGGCAGCTACCCTGAAGCCTGTGATGCTCTTTGATGTAAAGGCCGACCCTGAGGAGAGGAACGAGGTGTCCGAGAAGAATCCTGAAGTGGTGGCTTTTCTTCTGGCCAGGCTAGAGCATTATGCCAAAACCGCCAAGCCCGTCATCTACCCTGACGATGACCCCAAGTGTGACCCAGGCTCAGGCGGAGCCTGGGGTCCCTGGGCTTAAGCTTCCCAAAGTCTACAAAATAAGTGGCAGCTCTAGGCAGTTGCAGAAGGCCAATCCTTTTTACTTTGCCTGCCTTACCATCCATGTGCCTCAGAAAACCGATGAGATCATAGGAGATTCCTCCATATTTGTTTGATGTTAAACGACCACTGATCATCCAACATTAGGGGTCTTGTCACAAAATGAATGCTTCCTAAACTTTATAAACTTGAGTGACACTTTTTTATGTGAAGTGTAAATGCAGGAGAATACTTGAAGGAAGTACGATGTAAAACAACGACTACCCAAGAAGGCTGCTTTGGTAATCCTGTGACCCAGAGCAAAAATTGCGTATTTAGTTTGAGGAAGGTTCTCTTCCATTCTTTAATTATAATTAGTATTTTTCACACAGGTGATTGTTATTCTCTAATTCAATTTTTTTTTTTTTTACGGATGAAAAACTGATTGCCGATTTCATGTTTTTATAGTCAAATTTGTTTACGTTGTTTAAAATGTTTTATTTAGAAGATCTCTATGGTATTCAAAATATTTGAACTTTAAAAGTTCCTTGTTTTTTGGAGCATATTAAAATATTAGAATTATATCCTGAACAGTCACTTTCCATATCGGACATCACTGGAAGCCCCTTCAGTTTGAGTGATTTGCACATACATATAGCCACAGAATGTGATGCAGAAAATCTTTAAAATGTTATTAAAACTTTTAACATTTACCAGTTAATAGTTTTGTTTGTCAACCATAGTTTACATTTAAATTTATTCATTTAGCAGATGCTTTTCTCCAAAGTACTGTACATCTTATAGAAAATACAATGCGTGCATTACATTAGCAAAGAGACTTAGATGCAGACATGTGATTCTGAAGTAGTTTCTTTCCACCATATGAATCAATGTACATCACAGTCGATAATTCCTTCCTAGTTTTTCTTTTTTTTTTGAATTTAAAACTATATGTACAAATATTTGCGTTACGTTACAGGAGTAGTTGCGTAAAGGATTGTCCATTGTTGAACAGGTATGATCTCAAGAATTTAATAGATCATTGTCGAAGTGAGTCCAGAATAAGTCCATAGTTACAGGTGGAATTCAAAAACACAGACACAAAGATGTATATTACGTATTTTTTTATCCAGTGATATTCATATCAGGAAATTATTCTTCATAGGAAGGGATGATCACAGAGAGAAGATTTATGAGTTTGTCTGGTCGTTTCCATGATCACATTTACAATGTGTGAACATATCTAGGAGTTTCAGAGAACAGGTGTTAGGCAGTTCTAGGTATAGACAGTCATAGTTTTGTCTCCTTATGACCTACTAGGCAACTTCCTTCGTTGTGTGTTTGGTAAATTTTAATTCATACTTCTTTTTTTTTTTTTTAAACTTAGCCAAGAATGTTTACTGATGAGGGTGAGTAGCACTGCTGCCTCACAGTGCATGGAGCTCTTCAGGTATAAGTTTGAATCTAGCTCAGTCTGTGTGGCGTTTGCATTTTCTTGCTGTATTTGCGTGGCTTTCCTCCAGTGTTCCTCCCACAATTTAAAGACTTGCAGTTCAGGGTTAGTGGACACTCTGAATTTCCCATAGTCTGTGTGTGTGTGTGTGTGTGTGAGAGACTGGCTACTCTGCAGTGGACTGACACTTGCCCTTTCCTTGCACCCACTGATACCAGGATGGGCTCCAAACTGCCATCACACTGACCAGGACAAGCAGTTAATAGTGTGAGTGGGCGATTACTGATAAATGGTTGTGGAAATCAAGATCTGAAAGCACAGTGGAATTGTGCAGCCTCAACCATAACTTCAACCCATATTAAATGAAAGGTTGCAAGTAAAAAAATTAGAATATGAGTATGTACTGAGGCATAAGCATCTTTAGGCTTGCTGTTAATTTAAAATGTATTGCACAGTAGCCTATGCAACAGCTATTGCATCAGTCGTAGGTTTCCCATATGTTGCACCTCAACTATACAGCAGTCAGCTTCTCACAAGCAGGCTTTGTTAGGCGTCACCCGCAACCAGCTCTCCACATTATCTCCTCGTTTGGCCTCCATGCTTGATTTAACCATCTGTCACTCTATTTAGTCCGCCCACACAGCGGTATGAAGAGTCATGTGGAATGAAGTGCTTCAGTGCAGAGTGCGTGTCACATTTTGACAGCTGTCTTCTGAACCAAAAGGGAAAAGCAGTACTAAGGTTACACTGCAAACGGTTGAACTTAATTCCGTTACAGAAGTGCATCACGGCGAAATCCCATTTTTCTTGCCCATTTAGATGTACGCTTTTCAATTTAACCTTCTTCGGATGACTCGCTATTTTATTGTGACATGAAAAACGGTACAGATTTTTATTTAAAAGCACATATAATTTTCCCGAGTTGCATCAGTTTTGGAATTAGTATCAGAAGAAAGCAATGAGAATCATGTGATTGCACCACATGGGGTATTATTTATACTAGACACTTGTTTAATGTTTTTTGTTCTTACCTTTTTTATCATTATGTGTCCAGTGAGCGCTATCATTTCTCTTACTGCTGTTTGTCCCTGGGGGTGACAGTAAGAATGTTTGCTCTTTCCTATCACTGTGGGATAAGCTCCACCCACTCAAGTCACTGTCTAAATTAGTGTCCTCCTTCACAGGTCAGTCCTGGTTGTACTTATCTACAGTTACATGTCGGTCTCGCATTGTTTTCTCAGCTGTATTAGGTATTCAGTGACTTGAATGCTCTCAGACAATGAGCCTTTGTATTTTTGACCATGTTCTTCCTTGGTAACTGGATGCCTGCCTTGATCTGGCTGTCTACACAGTTTCTTCTCTGTCTTAAGCAGCCCAGTCCTTCAGCAGAATGTGAAAAATTGTCTTGTCTTCGGCATGCCTCCTGCCGCTTGAGAAAACGGACTGGCCGCATCATTGAGCTGTCTCGAGCAACGCTGCCTGGAATGTGAGGAATTGATGGAGCTCCTGGAGATGCCCAAACAAGGGGCTCAGCAAAGGGTGCTAACAAAACAGTGGAATCAAAAATTGCTGACAGCATGTTTTGGTGTTGGTTAACCTTTCAAAAACTAGTTTTGTGGCCAATCATTCAGTGGTAATGTTGTTATGACACTGGCTTAGGAGTGAACACAAGCACCCATGTCCTCCGCTGAATGGGCTGTCACTTAGTGTGTGTAGGTGTACTACTGTATTACTCTAGCAATTCTGGGTGAGAACTCTATGCATCTTCGCCGCCCAAGCGAACATGGGCAATTTGTTTCCCGGGGTTCCCTCTAACAGCAGGCAAGTGTGGCGTGTTCGGGATTTAAACCTGTAACGTACACAAAAATTTTACTCGCCTTTAGCAAGGATTCAGCCATGTGTTTCATATTGTGGCCAGAACTAAAATACTGTTTTGCATGTGAGGTGGCAGGTGTCATAATGGTTAGAATGAAAATGACCCAGCTGTATAAAATGGGTAAATCATTATAAGTAAGTTAACACTAAGTTGCTTTGGTGAAAAGTGTAATCTAAATAAATCACACACACACACACACATTTTCAGATAAATCAATGTACAAAAATTCCAAATATCAACTGCTAGCAAAATTGGAACTGTGACTGATAAATATTTTTGTTAAACTTGTATAGCGTGTCTTAAAGATCATGCCATGAGCGCTGGATTGAGTAATTTCCAGTTTAACATTTCCCGCGTGTGAGTCCTTGCCCAAGGACCAGACGGGGATGATAGGCCTACGCCGTGAGTCTATCACTCATGGTGGTGCTTCAAAGTTTCCGTTTGACATTCTCTCTTGGAGGCAGCAGTCAAAATAAAGCGCTCTGCAGACAGTGGTACTAGGGAAATACGGCGGTGTTCTCCGTAAGCAAACAGCGCTGGAGCCAGCTGCTCTCCTTATCGGCCTTGTCATGGAATCAGCATGAAAAACACCCCTGATCATGGGGTAATGCCAGTTTTTCAGCTTTCTGGGTAGGCTGGCTTGTAAAAACAAGAGTAATAATGAAATGTAGCCCATTTGTCATCTTTGAAGTCTGGAAATATCTTTATGGATAAAATGAATGAGGGTTTGGACTTAGAAGCAAGACTCGGGGCTTTGTTTCATTCCTCTATGTGATGATTAACTACCTCCTTCGGAGTGAAAAACCATGGTAAAGAACTCCATCCTTTTCCACCGGAACTACTTTCTTTGTTACACGAGAATAAAAACAAAGACACATCCTTTCAACCATTGTCCACACCCAGTGTAACTAGCCACAGCTGAATTTCCTTAGTGTTTTTATTTTGTTAATTATTTTTCAGTTACCATTTTGTCCTAGTTCCCATGTATAACACCATCTTTCTGTGACGCATCATAATACGTGTGACTTCATTGTTGTCATAGTTACGAACTTAGATACTGTAGTATCATGTGTCTTTTTATTATGTATCAGTATGAATCTGTTTAACAATCATTTTACCCTTCTGCCTGGTATCTTTAGTTTAGAAAAGTAATAGGTTTAAATATAAAATGCTTATATAATGGGCCACTTCCCCAAAAGAACCAGTGGAAAATATCGTTACTGTGGACAGCCAGCACCCAAAAACAATAAAATATTTCCAGCAGAATGCCAGAGGTACTTTCTAAAGATTTTATTGGATTTTTGCAGTGAAAAAAGTATGTATTTATGATCCTGGGTATGTAAATTATGGTAACCGGTAGAATAAATGCATCTTCTTTCACTCATAACCTACATAGAACAATACTGTGCAGTAAAAGATACGAACTGGTGATTTGTTTTCCAATAATATTTATATTAACAAATGCAATACTTGAAAAAAGAAAAAATAATACTCTTTCCAAGTTAAAATGTGTCAATCTGTGGTCTAGCAAGGTGTCTGCAGTGTAAAAGTGTTTTACGGAGAGATGCGGTCACCAGTAAGGAACCACGTATCGGCAAAAAGACGTAGGCCTGGATGGAGGGACCCGCAACAACAATACATTTGTTCCAAAGCGATGTCCATTGTTAAGCTCCTTACCATTTATACAGCTGGTAATTTTAGTGGAGCAACTCAGGGTTAGTACCTTGCTCGAGGCTACAACAGCTGGAGGTGGGATTCAGAGCAAACCTCCAAGGCATTCTGTGAACGCATATGTGCACTGTGTGTCCAGGGGCGTCTCACACACACATGCACACAATGCATTGTACGTTGTTACACACACACAGTGCAATGGACCTACAACGATACACACACACACAGAGAGAGGCGGTTCAGCCGATCAGAGCTCAATGATGTCCACGTCAGTCGGGCTGTGGGCCGGTCGTGGAGACCCACTCAGTGTGTGTGTGTGAGAGAGACAGAGAGAGAGAGACGGGGGGAGCGGAACGTCTCCGTGCGCTCAGTGCTGAGGGGGAGAACCCTGAAGAACACACACACACACACACACACACACACACTCGCGCATACACACACTCTCTCTCTCACACGCGCAGGCCGCTTTCGGGGACGTCCGCACGAGAAGAAGCGCGAGGACTACAAGCGCGCGGAAGGACGCAGAAGAAGAAGAAGTGAGCGAGTGAACTGCTGCGGAAAGTTCGCGGGCGGACGCGCCGCTCATTCATTGCTGGACGGAGGAGAGACGACTGGTGGTGGTGGTGGTGGTGAGTGTCGAACGCGCTCTCTCTCTGTGTCTGTCTGTGTCTGTATGTCTGTCTCTCTCTGAGTGTGTGTGTGTGTGTGTGTGTGTGCGCGCGAGCGCCCGCTTGGAACACGCGCGCCGCGGCGCTGAGGTAACGGTCAGGGTTCTTACACACAGTTACAGTCAGTGTTTCTCAGCGAATGTGCTGTACTGTCAGTAGTCTGTGATGAACGAACACACACAGACACACACAGGCGAACGAATGATGCTTCTTCTAGTCCGTTACTTCGACAGAAACGTCGTGTGAGAAGTCGGATTCAGACATCATGTCACTGGTGTAAAAAAAAAAGAATATGCGGAACAAGTCGGAAAGAACATGGTCCATGGATTTGAGGCAAACGGAGCAGCCAGGATAACTAAATAATATTGCTAACAACAAGTAATGGCAAATTTTACTGTAACAACATCATCATGTGCCAGTTTTTGCAAGACACTAGACTTCTCGACTAGAAAGCAACGATGACCGATGCGAACTGTATACTGCTGAGCTCCTCACTATTCCACACATGTAGGTCGCCAGCCAGGGCTGCAAGAAAAATTCATCTGAAATTTAATCCGAAATTAGAAAAGTTGTCAGTAGGCTGAGAAAAATAAATAGTGATGATGGAGTTTACAGTACAGGAACCTGTTTAATTTTCATTGTTTTCATAAACAGCACAGGGAGGGACACAGGAGCATACAGGTAGGGACAGTACGCCGAGGAAGTGCAGGTAGGTCCACGCCCGGGCCAAAAGGTTACGGTTTCTCACAGGTATGATCATGTAGCACTTTCTAGGAACTTCCAGAAGGGAGTACAGACATTGCAGAATTCATCAGGATGGTCACGCAAATCTCATGTCGGTTTCTCGACCGGGAGGGTCGAAACACTTTGGTCGTCCGCATGTTTACGGATGGCACTTCAGCTAACGCTGCAGAAGCGCTGAAGTATGGTACGGTGGCGCAGCGAGTAGCACTGCTCTCTCACAGCGCCTGGGTGGTGCGATGTGGGTTCGATCCCTGCTCCATCTGTGTGGAGTTGGTGTGTTCCCTCTGGGTGCTCTGGTTTCCTCCTACAGTCCAAAGACAGGCTCTTCAGGTTCACCCATAGTGTGTGAGTGACAGAGAGAGAGAGAGTGTGTGTGTGTTCCACTGATGTATGGATGAGTGGCCCAGTGTAAATAGTGTATCTAGCAGTGTAAGTCACCTTGGTGAATAAGGTGTGTGGGCTAATAACACTACATAGAGTTCACTGGAAGTTGCTTTGGAGAAAAGCATCTGCTAAATAAATGAATGTCAGTCCCTTTTAAAGCCACACCGCACACACTTGTTCACTCCTTGGAGATGATTCTTTGGCTCGGATGGGTTCAGAAGGTCTGAGTGAAATGAAACGGGTGCGACTCACCCGGCAGAAGGAGAACACCGAGCCTCCGAATCCATTCATTTGCCTTAAAGACGGGAGTTTATTAACACAAAGGCTCCCAAACACACACCTGCGTGAGTGTTTGTGACACTGAGCGGAGTGCAAAGAAATGCTGATTAGTTTTGTCGGAATCAAATTGATTTCCTAAACTCTTTTTGTTGTTGAGGGAAGGTATCTCAATGTGAGATTTCATTTTTTTTGCAGAATGGGTTCATATATTGTTTGACATCACAGCACCTCTTTTGTTTCCCTCATTCTCCCTTCTAGGGTGGGATTTACCTTGTTGGGGCAGTGCTCGCTTGTCCAAAATTTCATAAGTGTATTGAGTTTTGAGACACTTAGAGAACCACCCTCATAAGCTTCCTTCACTCATATCTCATATCTTCAGTGGAAACTTGTATGAACTTGGCTTCCAGCAGTCTGATTCTGCGTAACACATTTCCTCTGCACTTGTGCAGCAAAGCAGCAGCGGGTTAGCATTTAGTTTTGCTCTTCGCATGTGTGGCATCACAAATACAGTACAGTACAGACAGTCGGTTTAATGCGGTTAATACGTAATGTCAACAAACGGGAGCTAACAACGACCAGATGCGTGAGGTCTTCAGTGACATCATTTAAATTATGTAAGCTGGCAGGCTTGTCTCTTATAGTCTCAAGGTGGAGCTGGAGTTTTTTTTCTTTCCACGTGCATCAAGAATACACGTCTGTAAAGACACCCATTTGGTTAGCAGTTTTACTTGCAGATTCTGTCACTAATCTAAATTTTCTGCTGGAAATACAGTACAGGAGTCACTGCTGTTGTACACAGGGGTTTCCTGCTATGCACTTTTTTTAAAACTAGTTCTAAATCTTTCAAAGTGACATAAAACACACAGCGGACAGAGCAGATTACTGAAGAACAAATAACACATGATGCATTGTCACCGATCTCACTCAGGTATTCCTGATTTGTGGAGAACACATTTCAGGATATAATGACCCAAAGCACTGGTCTAGATGAATTTACTAGGCTGTTAGACTCTCAGCAGTTTTATACAATTGCTTTCCTGTTTTGACGAACTGTAAAAAATATTATCAGTGTATGTATCAGTCGACACGATACCCATTATAAAATACAATTACCCTTATTTTTGTCAGTGCAGATAGCAAAAACAAGACAGATTTGCTTTAGATATTGAGTTACAGTTGCATTTTTGTATACGATTCTGAAGAATGACTAAATGTACTCTAAAGATACAGGTCCGACGTACACCATTGTGAGTTTTTTATATATATATATACTGTGTATATATATATATATATATATATATATATATATATATATATATATATATATATAATCTCAACAGCATGAAATGGATACATTCATGGCTTTTCTATGATGTTTGGCTTGTTAGTATTCTGATTTTATCTATCTTCCATCAATTAATTTCTGTTGAATTGCTGATGCTTGTGCCCTGTGAACTTGTAGTTTGTAAAGGTAGCAGTCAGTTTGATGGGGAGTGTATTTGAGGAGCACATGTCTATTCTCCCAGGCATCTAGGTGGGAAGATGGAGAGGATCTGGGGAGGTACTGTGGACTGTAGAACCTGATTCTTGAATGGCCAGACTGGTTGTTTAATGACAAAACTTTCACATACATTTATTCATTTAGCAGACACTTTTCTCCAAATCAACGTACATCTCATAGAAAATACAATTTGTGCATTACATTAGCAGGGAGACAGACTTAGATGCAGACATGTGATTCTTAAGTACAGTTAGTTTCTTTCCACCATGACCGATGTTCATCACACAAGTAGCTGCATAAAACTTTATCAGAATATCCATAATTTCTGATTGCCTTCCTAGTATTTTTTTTTTTTTTGAGATACATATAAACATTTACGTTACATTACAGGAGTAGCTGTGTAAAGGTTTATCCGGGCATGATCTTAAAGTTATAGTGCATGAGCACTTAGACCTTACATGAACTTAGATCATGGGCGAAGTGAGTCTGGAAAAGGTGAGTTTTAAGACCCTTTTTAAATGTGGACAAAGATTCAGCAGTTCTGAGTGAGAGGAGTAGGTCATTCCATCACAACGGAGGCAGAATCGTGAACTTCTGCGCTTTACCTTTCATGCATGGGACCACCAAGCAGGCAGATGTGGAAGAGCGTAGTTGTCTGGCTGGCGTGTAACAAATGATCAAGTCCCGTAAATAGCTGGAGCAGTTCCACTGATGCATTTGTAGGCCATAACCAGGGTCTTACATTTGATCCAGGCAGTTATGGGAAGCCAGTGCATAGAAACAAGTAGAGGAGATACATGCGAACGCTTCGGCAAGTAAAACACAACTTGGACAGCAGCATTCTGTATCAGCTGTAGAGGTTTGATGGCAGTAGCAGAAAGGCCACAAAGGAGAGAGTTGCAGTAGTCCAGATGGGATGTCACCATGGCCTGGACAAGTAGTTGGGCAGAGTCAGTTGTGAAGTAAGGACAGGTGCTGCATATGTTATGCAGGGTATATCTGCAGGTCCGGGTTGTGGCTTCGATGTGGCAAGAGAAAGATAGACTTGAGTCAATCATCACTTCCGGACTCTTAGCTGAGGAGGTAGGCAAAATGAGTGAGACAAGCCAGCTGGGAGTTGTAGGATCTATGTTTTGGAGAGGTTGATTTCAAGGTGGTGATCAGACATCCATGCAAAGATGTCCGACAGGTAGACAGTGATGCACGCGGAAATGTCTGATGCTCCAGATGGAAATGAGCTCCAGGTGGAAAGCAGAGGAAGAGTTGGCTATCACCAGCATAGCACTGGTAGTTGAGTCCATGGGAGATGATGATAGGGAGAGAAGATATAGAATACATGAGTTTTCTTTCCTTCTGCTTTGTCAGAAAACACCTGCAGGACTGAATTTTTGTGGCACAGAGACCATCAATGGTTTTTAACTTTGTATATACATTTGCATGTATTCATTTAGCAGGCACTTTTCTTCAAAGTGACAGAAGTACAGCTCTGAAACTGAATGGAAAGGAAGTGTCTGCCGGTCGTCTGCGCTGGAGTTCTGGAGGTGCTGAGCCTTCTGTGGATGTGGCGCTTTATCGTTCATTTGCTGCATAAAGAGCTGCAGCAGAAAGTGCCCCCACTTATTATAGGCCTACAAAACCATCATCTGCTCAACTTTGGCTTGCCAGAAAGGGGAGGGGGATCCAGGCCTCCTCTTTCTCACTTGGCAGCAGAGAATGCTATTACTTTGGAAGGTTCTTTTAATGCCATTTTTCACAGAACGGTGGAATTTCAAAGGGTGGGGAAAGAAAAAACAATTGGCTCTCGTTGTAGGCCCATTGTTCTTAACCGGGAGTCGCTGGCATTTCTTGGAGAGGACAGATTAAAATGTATGACTTCGTGTTGCCCGGCTACAGAAGAATTTGCTCGGACCACACACTGGAGTCTGTAAAGGTACGAGGGCTTTTTGTCACGTGCCTTTTTGCGCTCCCGTGTGGTTGAATGAACCTCTGTGGGCGATGCCATTTTTTTCCCCTTCAGTTTCCTCCGTGGTCTGTCTTAAGTCTGTCTTTGCAATAATTGAAAGCACAAATTTGACAGCGCAGAGCGGGTTGTCGCTGTGCCTGCTGCGCACGAAGCAGGTGGATAGAAAAATGCATGGCCAGACCTGTGATGATTCATAGCCCTGCTCCCCATTTCTGTTTTTTGGGGGCAGTCGTGTGTGCTGATGAGAATGGGCCAGGGCTGGTGGAACCTCTCTTTGTACTCCCAGCCTGTCTCCCCAACCCCGTCTCTTTATGCACACTCTCGCCCAGCATTAGTCTTCCTGGGGACATCAGAGTCCACTGCCTTTAATAGCTCCGGCGTCCCTCCTGTGACCTGAGAGAAGACACAAGCGATCAGGCCTGGTAGATGTCCACTGGTCTAGTTAGAGCCTCTGAGTTTCGGCCACTTTCAGAGTGAAAGCCAGTGGAGCGGGTGACCGTGTGAAGCGTCGTGTTTGGTGCGACTTGGACAAATCACTCACTAGTCACATCCTCGGAAGCTGGTTGCGGCCTTTCTAAATATTCCTTTTAATTACAGCAGCGGTTCTTCTTTAGAATCCTTGTCTATAGTACATCTTCATGTGGTACGTAAGAAAGAGGGTGTGGAACAACAGCCGTTTTAGAATTTACGGCGATGAACTGAGACGACTGTGCGCTAGCATTAGAATGTAGCATGCAATCGTGTTCTCTTCTGTGAAAGCTGCATATTAGTTATACTGCCCTGGTAGGGTGAAAACACTTAACACAGAAGAAGAAAAAACAACTAGCAAATGCACAGAGTAGGAAATGAATGAAATGAAGAACGTGTGAAAGCAGTGTAATTAGATGGTTTATATACAGTACATCCTGACAGTTTATACAGATAGCTGTTTGCTCATCTGGTGCATGCACTTTAGGCAAAGGTTTTCTTTCTCGGCAGAAATGGCTGAAAATGTGCGGAGGTTTCTGCAGCATGGCTCTGCTGCTACACAACGGAAGCTTCTAGAAACCTGAGCAGTGCTCTCAAGGCGCCTGCTTCTCGCTAGCGTCCTTCCCTGGGGAGGGTTTGCTGTGTCGGCAAACAACAGTCCTCTGCTCATAGATTATGGAAGCTGTGCACAAGTGCCTCGCTAACACATCTCTGTGCAAATGGACTCATAATTATGCCCCGTTTGGGCGGAGCGCGAGCCTCCATGGGCACAATGCCTTCGTAAACACTCACCCTAAAATGCATTTCCAGCCATGCGAGACGTTTTCCTTTAAAGAAGCAGCTGGAGAACTTTCATACCTGGTGTCTTTATAGCCGGTCTGAACACTGAAATTAAGATTAAGGTCACCGATTTTGCTGCCAAAAGCTTCTGTTTGCTGGAGGCTGAAGAACAATTACGTCTGCGTAGAGAAGTGAGAATCGTTGACTAAGCGCTTCCCAGTAGCTTGGGTGGTTTTACAGTGGGAGACCAGCTCTGCTTTGCACTTCCCATTACCTGGAAACCCACTGTGTAGTTGGACACACTGATCTTATCATATATTCCTAGTTGTGTTTCTACAGGCTCATGCATTTAAGGTAATGTTCTTATTATTTTCTTGTCAATTTCAGAACTGTTTAAGGTTCCATGTAGTAATTGTCTGCTTAGAGTGCTGTTTTTTGACATTACCAATTGGGAAACCCAGTCTTTGTTGGCATTTATGAAGTGTGTCGGGTTTTATCTCATTCCCTGAGTCAGCAGAGTTTAATTATATATCTGCATTTCTTCTGATGTGTGTTCAGCAACATTAAACTCAAAATCTCTTCCTTGTAGCTCCAAGTCTTGTGTGTGAATGGATGTAGAAAAGGTGGGGGGGATTTGAGTGACATTTTGACCTTATTTCTGTACCAGTATTTTATATGTTATTGACTCCGAATGTGACTCTTTCACCTTTACAGCAAATAATGGGCTGGTCTTCTAGTTGTGTGTAAGGAGTAGATCATTCTAGAGTGCTATTAGGCTTAATTTCTCTTGCGATTATTTTCAAATACGGAATTGTTAAATGTAGAAAGGTTCCAACTCTCTTTCACAATATGATGGAAAATGACTTAAGGAGTTAGGGGTAGGGTTTCAACATCGGTATGTGTATGTCTATCTGGAGAGTGAAAAGCGAATATGACAAAACACACACACACACATTGTTTGAACCACTTGTCCCATACGGGGTCGCAGAAGCCGGAGCCTAACCCGGCAACACAGGGTGTAGGGCTGGATGGGAAGGGGACACACCCAGGAGGGGACGCACCCAGGACGGGACACCAGTCTGTCACAAGGCACCCCCACTGTGACTCGAACCCCAGACCCACCGGAGAGCAGGACTTGGTCCAACCCACTGCGCCACTGCACCCCCCCATTATGGCAAAATATGAAATATGGAATTATGCAAGTTCACTTTTTGCAGGCTGCTGCATTCTACCTATGGGGTGATCCCTCAAAAATGAGTTCTGAGCAAGATATGAAAAGCATTTGACAAACAGTGACCGATGCAGACGATCCCGAAAGGACATTGATGTTGATTTCTCTACTCTCTTACCTTATGTTATTTCCAAGCGAAGTGTCTGAGTGTTTTGCTGGCCTGTTCGCTGGGGAAAACTCAAAGACTGGACACATGTAAAGATTCAGTGGTTTCTCCAAAATGTGTACCAGTATTTCTGTGCTTTGACCTAGTTTAGTATGATGTTAATGTGAATTTTGTGGCATAGATCCATTGTTTTAAGCTAGTGTAGGGAGCTGGCGAAGAAAATATTCCACTTGACAGATGCTGACAATTGCATAGTTTTATTGCACCTTGCCAAAAGGCAGTGAACTCGCAGCTGGAGTATTACACTAAAAAGCAGGTGAGCACAAGACTTTCATCTTTATCAAATACTTCAATAAAGAGCAATACTTTGTTCCACAATTAGCTGAACGGCTCAGGGAAAGGTCAGACATCTGCGATCCATCGAGAGTGGAGTATTTGCGTGCTCTTTTGCCCTGCTGCCTTTCATCTGGGAGGGCACAGTTTATTTGTTTTGAAGATAGCTGCCCTAATAGCGCGTTGTCTGCTTGTGCTTCAGCCATCTCTCCGCAGAGCTGACATTCACCCGCAGGGGAATCTCTTCCATGCTGACAGCTGGGACGGAGGATTTCAAGTTTTTTCAAAGCAAGATGCTGATATGTGCCATTGACACAATCTCCATTTGGTGACATGTAAAAAACCCCAGGGAACACCCGCTCAGACCCCAGGGCTGATAAGCATAGAAGTTTTAAGCCGCTCGCACTTTCGTAGACTTTATTTTTTTAATCCTTGTTATCCAGTGCAGTGAAGGGGCCAAGCATTACCCGTTATCAAATACTGTGTGTGCTCACGCTGGCAGAAACAATGACCAGAACATTAATTTCTGATGTTTCGGGTCAATTCTCGAACCTGTTTATTGACAACTCTGCCAAAACGAGCTCCGGTCACATGGGGCACCTCTGAGATAGGAATACCCTCCCCCACACTGTTGAATGGTATCAGGAACTGCCCTCACCTTCCACAAAAGGCAACGCTTCTGTGGTTCTTCTGCTTGACAGCAAGAGCTTCTTATCTTTTCCCTGTCTGTAAGCAGTTGAGGGTCTCCCACCAAAGACTGACCTCTGAGTTGCTCACTAGACCCGGCCGAATGTCTGCCAGCTTTATACGCTACTGCTCATCGCGTTTGTGTGATGGCTTTGCCTGTGGTCCACATGGGTAATCACCTCTGACATTTCAGCTCCTTGAACCATCTGCACTTTGTCTTTCTGAGTTGTTTTAAAATGCTGGGAAACTATGACTGTAAAACACGCGCTAAGTGTGGACCTTCCACACCTGATGTTTATGACCACCCTAAGTGGATGTCCATCTGTAAGTCGCTTTATTGGAGTCGTACCTCCTGGTTAGCCTTGAGGCCCTTGCACAGCCATTATACTATATATTAACTGAAGTCTGAGCTTGTCTTGGCATGTGTCCAGGTATGGGCTATTAATGTACAGGCATCGATTTCAGTAAAATTATTAAACCTGCCACTTACTTCTTACTATTAGCCAAATGTGGATGACCTGTATTTCAGCTGTGAGAATATCGTTGGACTTCTGGACTTTATTAAAACATTTATTTTCAAGCTTGGCCATTACCAAGTGTAAAACTGCCAGCCAAATGGTCTTTCCAGGCTGAAGCGCAGAGCTGTGTTTTTTGACTAATTTAGATGGTTGATTTTGGATTTACTGTATATAAGACTTATTGTAACAAATCTGACAAGAAAATAAGACAATCAGTTGCTGACGGACCAGACAGATGGATTCTGTACAGATTAAGCCTTGTTATTAGAGCATGGCAGTGACTGTCTTATTATGTTGGGGTTGGGGAAACGTTGTTTGAACCACTGTGAGATGTGTGATGGAAGTGGTTGAAGGAAATATTGTAGTCCCAACGTAGGCTTAGCACTTAGCAATCATTAGTTTGACCTTTCCCCAGATGGTTAAGGTTGCTCAGTATTGAAAATCATTAAAATGTCATTAAATGCTTGAAAAAAGTAACATTTTTGGGAAAAAAAACACTCCAGGGATTATTTTTTTTTGCATTTGAACAACCTCTAATATACTTTCTTTAAAAAGCCCTTTTTTGATGTCCATCCCGTTTCCAAGGCCTGCCAAAACTTGGTATGTCAGAAGTGGTTTCTCTAGCATAAGATGCAGCTGCAGCTCCAGCAGTTCCTGCCGTCAACGCAGTTTGCTGGCTTCAGCAGTGCTGCTCATCCTGATGGGACAAGGTTTTGGGGGTGGAATATGCCTGAGCAGCAGCTGATAAAAACCAGGGAGGTAAGAGCCCACAATGAGTCATTAAATTAATAACTGCAAGGTGATGTCATCGCAGCTTGCGGCCATCCACACGCCGCACCGCACAAGGAAACAAGTGCTCAGTCTGACTGTCCATTTACCGCAGGCGGGGGAAGCTCAAACCAGTGGGCTCCAAACACCTTCGTGTTTAACTTCTGCACCTGGCGTCTTTTATGGGCACCAGATTCTGAAAGTGTGAGAACAGGACAGAAGCACAAGTTGAAAGTTACCACTGCAACTTTTATTTGTTTAACTTTGTAATACGTTTAAATAGAATGAGAAAAGTACAATTGAGCAAGTATTTTTTAAAGATATATTACAGCTGTAGTGTCGGCTAAATGTAGACTAATACATGCATGTAATGAATAAGGAGGATGTGCTGGGTAGTGTAGTGGTTACAGCTGTGGCCTTGAAAGTGAAGGCATGAGATTTGCATCCCTGTTCCTGCTGTAGTTCCCTTTAGCATGGTACTTACCCTGGGCTAATACAGTAAAAAAAAAACCCAGCCAAATAAGCAGGCAACATAGGGGTTAGAGCCTTCACCTTGCAAGGAAAAGATCTAGGCTCAAATCTCACATCCAGCTGTAGTACCTTTGAGTAAGATATTTACCGTGAATTGCTCCAGCGAAAATCATACTGATAGGTGTTTAGGTGTATAAATGAGTAAATCATTGTAAGTAGCTTATATACAAACCTGATGTTGTAAATTGCTTTGGAGAAAAGTGTGAGCTTAATGAAAAAATAGTCATAAATAGCACTACTGCTGGAAAATGTGTGGGAAGAAGTGCAAAAGGGAAATGGTTTAGTTGAAACTTTAACAGAGGAGATAAAAGCTACAAAGTGGTTCTCTCTGCAGGTTCCTGGTGTCCTCACCTTGAGATCACTATCTGGTACCTTTTTCAGAGCTTTAGGCTAATCAGCGTGTGTATGGTCGCCATAGCAACTTCCTGAGTAAATACTGGCAGGGGCTCGCTCCCTCTTCATTCATCCTTCAGGGATGCAACACAGTTCAGCACAAAAAAGCTAATTTTGAAACATACAATCCCCGCTTGGGCTGTAATTATGGAGGCAGGGCACTTTGGAGGCCTGATGTCATCTTAATGAGACGAGGGTTCGGCGAGCACGCTGGCGGGATTGTGGGAGGGGATGTGTGGCTGCTGCAGACCAGAGGCCCTGGTCCTTTACACTTAAGAGCAGGCTGATGCCGGGTTCGAAACTAGTGTGTGGGGGAGTCTCTGCGCTGGCTGTGTGTCCAGAGCAGAATGGTGCGTTATATAAGAGTGGTATTCCTGCCAAGGGAACGGATCCGTTTTGATGCCGGGTTCCTGTAACTTCCACAGTAACCTTAAATCCACTTTACCGAAAAAGAAAAAAAACCCAAGTAAACTTTGTGCTGGTGCAGTTCAAGAAGTATTTGAATATAACAGCTGTTGTGAAATGGAGATTTTAGATGTAAATCTGGGCAGTTTTAAGTATGCCATAACCTCTCAACATTTTGGTGTTGCAAGTGGATGTTTGCATATAATAATATATAGTGACAGATGTAGATGTCTATAATAATGTAGGTTGCACTTGTGACAGCCATTTTTTCCTGTTTGCTGGGAATGATACACGTGAACATTGCGCTCCAACATGAAATGTGCTGCGAAGCGAGAGACTGTGATCTCAGATGATAGTCATATTCACTTCTAAATGTCACAACAATTGAGCAGACTCAACAACTGAGCAGAATCTCCATAAACAAGAAGTAGTGGCTCAGTTTATGCTGCTTAAAATGCACTTTGAGCTAGAATTGTCCCACTTACCAAACTCCAGAGAAGTGTTTACATTTGAAACCAAATAACCTGTGTTCTTCTAAGAGCCTTCCAGTCGAGTGTGTATACAGAGTGTGTCTTTGTACAGTGGATCGCGGTGTGGGGATGGTTGCAATAAGACCAGGCCCTTGTATGGGGTGATGTGTGAATTATGACTTGTCTATGCAGAAAGTACAATTAATGAATCTGTTCCTTTTTATTCCATAGGCTGCGTGTGAAACGAGTCGTAGTTGTCTGCTTTTTTCACACTTAAATTTATTCATTTAGCAGACCCTTCGTACATCTCAGAGAAAAATGCAAAGGCTGCATGACATCTACAGATGGAGAGATTTGGAAGCCGTCATGTGCTTCTAGAGTACAGTTAATTTCTCACATTTACACGTTCATCACTTATGAGATGAGGGGAAAAATGAGTCTGGAAGAAGTGAGTTCTGACACACTTCCTAAGTGTATAATATGGTGAGAGGGGGAGGACATTCCACCACACTGGAGCGGGAAGCAAAAACTTTTGTGCTTTTGATTTTTGACCTTTTGTGCATGGGACCACCAAGAGGGCAGAGGTGGAGGAGAGTAGCAGTCTGGTAGGAGTGATCAGGTCTTGTAGATATCAGGGATATATATATATATATATATATATATATATATATATATATATATATATATATATGTCAGGGATTTTTTTCTACAGCTCTGACACAGGGTGCTGCCTTTAGATACGTGTGTGGATCCTGTCTGAGAGGTAGATGGGTAGTTGACACTCAGGGGTCTAACTGATTGCTCTGGCCTGGAGTCCTGCTTTGGAGACATGAGTCAAAACCTCCTGTCCTGTCTGCATCCAACAGTGCTGAACAGGTAAAGTAAAGGCCTTTTCCACATACATAATGATGACTTGAGGACTTCTCTTTACTTTCCTCAACTCCACTCGTTTTAGTGCGCTGTACACTTTCTTTGTAGTTATGCTCTGCTTTTTGGAAGGAAATTTTGCAAATTTTCATGGAGCTCTCCACCCTGATTTAGTATTTTTATTACTTTGATGTTTTAATATGTGCTTCATGCTTTCTTTTAGATATTTCTGTCTTTTTCTCAAAGAAATTGCACTAGAGCAGTTGTGACAGCAGTACACTGCTATGGGGAAAGCTTCCACTCATTACTTTAATAAAAGTAAATGTAGATATTAGTGCAGTTGTGCGGTGAGGTTGACTCCTGATTTTTTCCAGGAAAAACATTTTTCAGTATGTAAACATAAAAACCTCTCTTGACATCAGCTTCTGAATGCAAACCATCCTTTGATTCTTGATGGTTCTTCTACCTGATCAATTTCTGATTCATCTGGTGTTTCAGACTTTTGTTCATTCATTTACCTCAGCACTTAGCTGTTTTCTTATGGAATGCATGATTATTTGTCAAATGTTGTGTTATTCTACTTCATCCCGCAAAAGCTGTTTGACAAGTGGGCTCGTGTGAAGGTGTTCTGATACTCAGACAATTAAGTGAGCACATGTTTAACATATTGATGCAAAGTGTGTTGTAAGGTAAGGGCAAGGTAGCCATCCCACTCCTGGAAAACATGGGGGCAAGTCTGGAATATAAAAACTGAGAAATATCTTTTACATTCCTCTCCTTGTGGCCTGCCTTTCTTCTCAGAAATTTGAAGAGTTTCTCAAAAGCCCAGGATGACATTGTAATGCTTCAGAGGTGTCCTACTGAAACATTGCCCTGTACATTCTGGACTTATATTTGAACAGTCCATCCCTGATGTAGTATTAGACAGGAGATGGGTCATAAGGAGACCTTTAGACCTTTGCATCATGTATCTTTGGTCTAAGACCCTTCTGTGACAAAGACTATGGAAACTTCATGTGTTGGCTATTGTAAAGATGATATCAACCTGAGGGAAAAGGACACGTGTGCACTTCATTGCACGGTGCATGAGAAATAGGGAGGTGCGGCCACAAGGAAAACAGCTCATTGTGGGTCACAAGTGGTCACTTGGCAACGTTATCATTTGTGAAATTCATATTGGCCACAGATTGTAAGGAAAATATTTCAAGGACTTGATGCTCTGCTGCTCTCATTGCCAGATTTCAGCATAGTGAAAGTCCTGTTGGTGTTATAAAGATAGAATGGCCTTGGAGAAGCTATTTATGAGGAGGAAAAAATCTATGCAGCGCATGACTTGCTCCCCTCATGACTTGTTTTCTCCCTATCTATGATAAAGCCTTACATTCGTGCTTCCAGGACAACAGCACTGCATTCTACAGGACAAGGATGTGATTAAAATCTCTAACTTTTCATGATTGTCTTACAAAAAGCAAGACAAGAAGATTGTCAAAACAGTGATCTCTTGGAGGTATCAGTGTGGTGTTGTGACAGTACTGTAGTTTTGTAATGATGGTGTTTACTTTAGAGACTGACTTTGGTGAATAGTGGTAGAAACTGCATTTCACCAATGTACGTTGTAACAGCATTGTCTCATTTCACATGCGTTACTCCTTGTGTAACCTATTTTTTTGTTAGGAAATAAAATTTTATTGACCCTCCCAATTTATAGTACAATAAAGTTTTTTAATATCTGCGACTTTTACTTCTTTTCACTCCACTGTCGTGGCCTGTAAAAACGATAAAGGCAGCATTGTTGCCAGGACTTTCTCTTATGAGGTCATTAAGTGAGAATACGTGGGAAGCAATTCCAAACCACACGATGTCAGAGAACAGCTTGCCTCACGGAACCGTTCTGCTGGGTCCCTCTTACGATATATGTTTGTCAACCACATGCTGCTACTTTGGAGACCCAGAGACTTGGACCGGACTGGTCAACAGGCACGCCATTGAGAACACAGGTGGTGGAAGATGTTTGTGAGATAGGCAGGGGCAGTTAATGTGATCAACTGAAAGCTTTTGTCAGTCAGATCTTATCTCTCCCGTAGCTGAGTCAGGTATTATCCAGTGGTCAAATTTCAGCTATTGGCGGTTTCCAAACTTATTGACCTCATCCTGCTGGAAAAATTTTGTAAATGGCTATAATGGCAGCTTTGAGATCGGTTGTGTGAAATGACTGCCCCAAAGGAAAACTGACTTAATTTTTTCTAAAGGTATCTTTAGTGTTTGCTTGCTCAAACGTAGTTAGGGTTACTTTTGTTTGGCCTTGTATACGACTATGTCATCACCACAAGAAGCAATGGGTTGTCATTATTTAAGAATGACTTATTTAAAACAACAATAAAACAAGCAGGTGGTCTGTGAAGAGTGCAGATGTGGATTTTTCTGAAGCTCAGATGTGTATAAGCTGCACAGTGACTCATGTTTCAGTTGCTGTTGGGTGGTGTGTTGTTGGTGTAGGCTGTCATGGATAACATGCTCTGTTGTACCATCTTCAAGGTCCATGGTGGGGCCTGTTTGTATTCCAGTGGCACCAGGGGTCCTCAGAAATCCTCTTAATGTGTATTGTTTATAGGACAATTTCTCAGAAATAAAGGCTTTTTCACGTGTAATCTAGTGTGTGTAGTGTTACAAAAATGTTAGAGTGTATGGAAATCCTGCATTATAATAGGTTGCTGGTTTACCAACTGAAAATAATAAATTACTTTTTCAAGAATTTTGGAATGCTGTTTCTCACAAGGGGGTGCGGTGGCGCAGTGGGCTGGACCGCAGTCCTACTCTCCGGTGGGTCTGGGGTTCGAGTCCCGCTTGGGGTGCCTTGTGACGGACTGGCGTCCCGTCCTGGGTGCGTCCCCTTCCCCCTCCGGCCTTACGCCCTGTGTTGCCGGGTAGGCTCCGGTTCCCCGTGACCCCGTAAGGGACGAGCGGTTCTGAAAGTGTGTGTGTGTGTGTGTGTGTGTGTGTGTTTCTCACAATTAAAAATATCTCTGTGCAGTGCAGAATGTAATAATTCTATATAGCACTTATAATGTTGAAGGATAATTCCATATATACAGTCACCAATGGCTTTAAATCCCTAAAAAAAGTAATTAAAAATACTTTGAGTTGAAGTAAAGTTTCATGATCAAAGGTATTTTCAGGGATGGTTTTCAATACCCCATTCATACTTGACTGCTGTGCTGAAGACGTGGGGTTTGTGGAGAAACAGGACTTACGGGGCATAATCTAGAGCAGGACTCCCAGATGACTTGTGGGACTGAGCCCAAGTCTGATAAAAGGCTTTTTGTTGAGCAGGGGAGGGGGGGTGATCAATAAGACAGTATCCCGGGAGAGGGTGACACGCAGATCGTTTGCTGACAGAGTGTTTGCTTTGACCTGTTTCTCCATGGACATTTGGAGAAGGCCTGCAGGGACTGTGGCCCTCCTCCTGGCAGCTTCCTGTGTTCACCAGGGCCACCACGGTTTTTCACACACCTCATTCTCCCACACACTCCAACACCTGGTTGATTGCACACAAAGAGATGAAGCAGCCTTGAAAGGCCCTGATCTCGGACACACACCAGCTGGGATTGCGGTGTCTAAGTGCTCAGTGGGGAGCAGCAGAGAGCAGCCGCTTTCTTGGAGGACCAGCTCAGGTTCTCACTGCAGGTTTCCTTGGCTCCGTGACGCGATCTCGCACCAACCAATCGCTCGTGTAGATCAGCCCGGCCGTTTTCCAGCGCCGTGTCTCCTCCAGCTCTTTGTCCACAAGGATTTATGGACATGAGAGAGATGCAAATCAAGAACTGGAGAGGTTTTCACAGTGATGCTGCTTCATGTATATGCATATCATTAAACCCGTATGTTTCACATGACCTTAAATAAGGCCTGTGGCTGTTTCGAATGCATTTTTTCCACTCATGTTTTTTAACTACGTATGTTATTGAATTTTGAGAGTTTTGTTCACTTGAATGTAGCATTGTCCAACGGTCTGCAAAGTTCCCTTTCTAAAGCATTGATTTGGGAGCATGTTTTGCAGTCTGATTTGCTTTTTCAGTACAATTGGTGGAACCAGTGTATTTACATGTGGTTTTAGCGGCAATCATAAAATTGAAGAAAAGCTGTTCCTGATATTCTTCTTTGAATGGCCTGTTCTCTCTTCCTAATTCTAATTTGCACCTTTTAGGTGAAAATTGATGCCCATTCAGTTATTTTAGTTTACCTTAGCTTTTAAATATTATGCTTTATTTAATTTTTGTTGATGGTCTCCATTCTATGAATGCTCTTACTTATGAAGAGTCCGAGTGCTAAACATGCTGCATGTTGTCTAAATGCTGTCACCACTTCAGCGACCGAGCTGTCATGTTTGCTCTCAGCAGAACCCTTAGTGAAGCTAAGAAATGAACCTCACACACACAACAACCCCCAAAGGAAACGGAAACAAATCACTTTCAAATCGGATGAAACTGCAGACACAGCTGCACACATCTGCAAACATGCAGTGGAGTTTGATAGGAATCTCAAAGGGTGTGGTGTTTGGTGGGGAAGTCTATGGAATGTGCCCACACACACGTCACACACAGCATCCACTAGTGGGATCCTTCCTCTGCTCTCTGATTCAGGTCAAATGTAGGGCACAAGACCCCTGGCCTTCTTTCTGCCTCTCATCAAATTCAGAATTTATTTTATATTTTGCACAAATAACTGGAGGAGAAGCTGAGTGCTTTGCCTTTCCTGTTGTTCCTTTCTCTCCCCCATGTTCCATTGACCTCTCTGAACTTCATCATAACAGCGGAGACCTCCCATTCACAAGTCTTCCGCCAGTTCTCCGCTTTCCCTTAGGATGTTTTCAGATCATCTGGACCGTTTTCTTTGGCAGACCTGCCCCTGGGCCCATCAGTCTGGTCGGGTCATATCTATTGCATGTGCTCCCGCAGCCCCGAGGAGATGAGGGCCACCCGCTGCTGCCGTTCAAACACAATGCTCACCTCTACATTTTAAAATGATGATGCTGCAGTTCAGTTGATTCTGTTTCTCTAAGCAAATCAGACTGCTTTCAAAACATATTAACTTTTTCCTTATTTCATCAGGCTTCTGACTCTTATTTCCAGCTTTGAGGTTTTGAAGTGGTGTAGAAAGCACTGAATCTCAGCATTGTAAAGTCATGTGTAAGAATGGTCTTTTGCATACGTTTCAACCTGCCTTCACAATGGACAGAACATGTGAAAAATCGTAACTAGCTTCAAGATAAACTTGTGTACAGTTTGTAGTTAGACACTCATGCACTGAAAGGGAAACTTGATTTAGGTGGATGTCACAGAGTACAGAGTCACAAAGTTGCAGTGATTTGATTGCAATGATTTGTCAGTCTTACATACGTTTTTTTTTTATTTATTTCGTTGACTCTTTCTTGTCGATGACTTACGGTGTTAAGGAGCTTACTATGGTTTGTCCACTTATATAATGGAGTAACTTTTACTGTACCAATTGAAGGTAAGTACCTTGCTCAAGTGCAGTATAGCGGGAGGCTGGCTCATTTGCGCTCTAACCATTATGCCAGCTACTGTCCCTGTTAATATATAAAGAAGTGGGACAGTTGGAGCACGCAGTTAGTGTGCAAGTTGTTCGGCCCGCCGTTTACTGTTTGCAGTACAGATGTCTTCTATTGAAACACCCTAGATATGTGTGTAGACATATTCACATTAGGTAAGAAAGGAGGTCTTTGTACCAAAGCCAAAAACAACAAAATTCCAGACCTACTCCTTAAGTGTAGACTAAAGTCTCTGTGTGTTTTTACGATCCTGGTCGGTTGTACCATGGTTAAAATTTATTGTCTTTGCTTTTGAAGGTCAGGAAGAGTCGCTGTGTGCAAAGAGTGGGAAAGGGCCCTGTTCTGGAAACCTGCACTGAAGATTGCACCGCTGACACGGGGAGAAGGGTCCTCGTGTGCAGTCCAAATACTGTAGTTCTTTCACTTGTAGCTTACTGCAATTCATTATAGCAAAAAATCTTACCTGTGTGATTTGAGAATCTGAAGGAGTTTTGAGTTTTTACTGTCACAGCACAGTTTTATTTATTTTTTTATTTTACCAGAACAAAGCAGCAAGTATGGAGTGCCATGACACCGACTTGCCTGTTTGTTCTCCGCATGTCGCCAGTATCGTATTTCCAGCCGTGGAAGAAAAATTGAAAGCAGCTTTCAGAATTCATCGTTTGCAAAATGTAATTATAGATGCAGTCCTATGATGCTGAATTGTAACTCGTTTATCAAGATTCCTTGAAGAAGTTTGAGGAACTCTACATGTGTTTCAGGACAGTATAGTGTATAGCTTAGAAGTCAAAAAGGCCCTTTTCTCCAGAACCCATAATTGAAACGTTCCTTCATTTGTCTGAGGTGTTCACTGTGACTCACTTCTAATCTGCCATGCTGAGGAGCCTTTTGCTGGAGCTGCAGCGCAGGCCAGGATTTCTGGCCCCAGTCGAGCTGAGAGTATTTAGCCTTTAAATCGATATGAGCCTCAGTGTTGGCAGAGACAGACACATAGGGGTTTGTTTAGCAACAGAATTTGCTCAGTTTACAGCACTTTATTGTGTCGGCCCACGTACGCCGACCCACCAGGAGCAGCACCGAGGGCGTCTTCACTGTGGATACAGAGTCGTCTTCACTGTGGACGAGTGTAACCTGTGAGTCCTGTGGTTCAGACCGGTATCTGTGTCGCCTAAGGGCAGCAGTACAGAAAAGGGAACATAACAGATCAAATGTGTTTCCTTCCAAAATGTTGCTGAGACAGAAAAGCCTGTCCTCTGTTTTTTTGCCGAACGAAAAGTAATTGTTTAAAGTTTTATTTTTTTTTAATAAATGCAGTGGAGTGATTTATACAGCTCAAGGCCACCTCTGAATTCCAAAAAGGAAATCCTTGCAATAATGCAGTAATAACTGCTGTTAGGGATGCTTAAAATAGGTTATGCACTCAACCTCCCCTCATTTAACCTGGTGTGTTTTCATGTCCAGATATTACCAACCCAATGAAAAAATGTACAAGTCTTTCTCATGGAGTGTCATTTATAGGTGGAAAGTGTTTTTATTCAATTACCAGTGAATTAAACAACATTAAGTACATGAACGACAAGGACGCTCACAGCAATATTGCATTATGAAAGATATTTTGCTTATGAATGCTCATTATTACTAGGTATTTTGTTTTGTTTTATTCCTATTCATATGGAGATACTAATTAAAGTACCTTTTAAAACATCTGATTTGACTGAACAGGAAGATTGATATGTCTAATTGAAAGAAAATGCCCCCAATATTATGACAGACAAATGAAACCGCAAACCAAAGTAGCGTTCTAGATACTTAATGAATTTCACCAGTCTTGCACATTTATGAAAACATGATAAATAGACAATCTCCGACATTTTTCAGTACACAAACACTAAACTGTTAGCAGAGACAGATTGGAAATAGTGCTGTGAAACTTGAAATATGTCTTGCAGCGGAGCTTTTCTCAAACAAATAAGTTAATTCTTTCTATTTACCTATAAAGGTAGATCGCAAATGGAGGGTATATTTGTGTGTACAGTGTGGGTGTGTGCGTGCGCGCACGCGTGTTTGTATGAGACTAACTGGCTATAGTATATACATTTACATTTATTCATTGCTCCAAAACAAATGTTAATTTCACCAACAGACAGGGAGACATAGATGCAGATACATTTTTCCAAGTAAAGTCAGTTTGTGTGATGTCACTGTTGAAACCAACATATATTACATAGGTGTCTGTTTATATAAATGGTGAAGAGTACAACATTTTTAAAAAATATAACATTAACAGTAGTATTACATGAGTAGCAGCATATAGCTAGCATCTGTTTTTGCTTCTGTTAAATTGTTTAGAAATCATCAGTTGATGATATTCCATGTTAGTATATTTGCAATCAAGCATTAGAATTAAAAAAATCCTAAATTAGAGAAATATATAGACCTCCAGCATATGTGTTCTAGTATTGTCAGTTTTTCCAAGCATCTGGATTTAGCTGTTTAACAGTAAGTTCTCCAAGAAAGGACAATAGCGAGTTAAAAACTGGTTACACTGTATGAACAAGACTGAATAAGATGTCATTATTCTTCATTCGGGTGATCGCCCGAGGGTTTCCCCCTCCTTTACTTTCAATGGGTGTGAGTGACCACACAAAGGGCACTCCAGGTCCATAGCCCCCTCCTCTTTAGATACACAGCAGGTGTCCGCTCCTTCCCGCAGTGTGGGCGGGGTTGCAGGGGATTTGCTCCAAAAGCTTGACTCAAATGCGGAGACTCTCATTCACGCAAATGAGCTGTCGCAGCCCGAATGAACCACCGCAGCATGCAGCTGCTCACGCAGGGTGACTAAACCAGGGGCGCTCCTTGCCAAGGAGGTGTTTCACTGGAACTGTGGGTTAAACATTGCTTAATGTCCTAATAAGCACTCAGGTAGTGTTGGATATTGACCAGGAGACTTCAGTATTCCAATATATGCTTTTTTTTACAATTTAAAATGTACCGTTTTCATCTCACTACATCAATAGTTAAGCATTAGGACAGCAGGTGGCCCAGTTTTTAAGGCTGTTGGCTTCTAATCTGAGTATTTCTGGTTCAGTTTCAGCTCCTACCGCTGTTGAAGTAACCTTTTATCAAAGTGCTTACCCTGAATTATGTGAGCTCTAGTGTCGAATAATTTGTGTTTGATAATATTTATTTTGTGGTGCGCTGTAATGGACTGGCATCCCATCCAGCATGTATGCTGCCTCACACCCCGTCCTTCTGGGATAGGCTTTCGACCACTGCGACCCTGCATTGGACAAGCAGTTATTGATAATGGATGGATAGTTTTGTGGTTAAAACGAAGATTTAATCTCATTTTACAGTTGAGGTATAAAAGAATCTGCACATCAAGCTGTTGGATTTTAGCAGATATTCAAAGCCTGTCTGTCTGTAAGTGCACCTATTTGCACTTTATATGCTAGTGACCAAGTTGTGGTTAGACCTTTTTTTAGCCAATTCCATGCATTTAAACAGCTGTTATTTCCAAAGCCACAAAACACAGAGCTGCCAAGGCTTTGGGCACCGACAGCACAGTCTTTCCTCTCTTTTTAAGAATGGCCAGCAAACACTCGAGCCATCTGAGAAGGCTTTCTTTGAATCCATGGGGGGGAAGAAACACCTCTCATCATGTGTTCTTGACCATTAGCATTTCCTCCCTCCCTGCAACTGTTATTTTACTACTCTCTACTGCCGTGAATTATTTGAAAGTAGAAAGGGGCTTTGGAAACGTTAATGAATGTCGTGGCTGTAGAAATCGCAGGTGCGGATTGTTTAAAGAACAATCGAAAAGATAACCACTCTTTACCGTGCCAAGCAAGGACTGCTGAAGTCATCTGACAAACGTCAAATTCACCAGGTCTCTGCTTCTCTTCAGCTCTAGAAATGTTACGGTTGTTCTCGACTGGCGCAATTAAGTATGAAAAGGCAACGTCAAAGTCATCGAAGTTCAGTGAAGTTTCGCCAGTTGGTGGGCCTTTGGGGAGAAAATTCCAAGTATGATTCTGAATCTTTTTAAAATGAAGTATTAACTGCAGATGGAAAAACTAAACTTCCCACAGCAAAGATATCATAACATGTCAAATAACAGTGGAGAGAGTGGAAATGTGGTGAATAAACTGCAAGTCTTTTCTGGCTTTATGAAACCGTATTACATCCTGGTTCACTACGCGGGCTCTTGTTATGTTCTCCATCTGCACGTTGTCGCTGAGGTTTACTGAGTAAATAGTGGTGTCGAAAGTATGATTTTCCAGAATTCCAGATTTTGGAATTAAGGCTGTAATATTTTCATTTCACAGAAAAAGTATCGATGATTTACTGCTGAAAATGCACTGTGGTCATTTCTACCCTGCGCACAGAACAGTGTAATGTAGTTATCGTGGAAATTGGAGTGCGTGGGTATTTCTCACGAAGCTCGCAGCAGAAGTGGTGCCTCTCAGTTATGTGTAACACATAGGACGACTGTTTGGCAGACTAGAGCGTTGAGATATCAGCCTTGTAGCGCTTTTGTTTTTTTAACTCCTTTTGTTTGCCCTTTACTTGGGGGTGCGTCATAATTGGGCATGTCTTTTCATTCCAGGAACCAGGTTTGCCCACAGTAACCTTGTTTGGCCCGCCGTTAACCGAGTTCTTGTTTTCCATAGACGGCACAGTGGACAAGCTGTTGATGGGTTTGAGTGAGATTTGTTGTGTTGTTCTTGATGAGTTCTAAATGCGAAGGACTTCATTCCATTGTGATACCCGTTGTAAACTGAATTCTTCTTCATGGGAGCAGTGAACTGCAACGCTGTCAGCAGTGTTAGATTTGAGCATGTTTGCTGCCTGAACGAGGTCTGGCGTTTATCTGAAAACGTTATGCTTTCTTCAGAAGAAGGAATGGAAATTTATAGGAGGAGATATACCTCACTCCTTTCATTTATTTTTTCTCATAATTCTTCATCCAGATCTGCCAGTTATACAAGTTGCATCATTTAACTTATATATTTTACTAGTGCTAATAGAGCATGAAAAATATTTTTCTGTGATAGTAGACTGAAATGTACAATTTAAACCTATACCAGCCACGGAAAATACTTTCTCATTTTGGAGATTGATGGACACTTAGACTCTCAGTGATGTTGACTAATGATGACCTTTGTAATGACCTCAGTAATGAAATAAAAAACACCGAATGAGTGCTGCTTGAGTGGATATCTATTTGTGTCAGTGTTTCAGTCTTTATATCCAGTTACAACTTAACTCATGTGCATCTCGGTTTTTTATTTTGTTTTTTGTCTAAGCGTATTGTTTTATCGCCACCCACTCTACTACTTAAATTTGTATAGAGAGAAGAAGTAGAAATTGGTTGCTGAAGAAGGCAAGTTAGACATTTCAGATGTCCTTGTCATTTTATCACCTCTCTAGTGTTTTGCTTTCCAGTGAACTGACTGCAAAATCATCTGGAGATGAGTTTTTGAATTGACTTTGCAGTAATAGTTTCAAAAGTAGCCAGACTGAAGATGTCTGCAGCTGTTTTGCCTGAATTTACAAAAAAATGCTATGTCTATTACACCACTTCCTACATTAACTTCTTGACTCAAGCTGCTCGTTTCTGATTCCAACCTTTTTAGACTTGCTAAGGCGCACGTTTCCCCATTGTTTCCATGTGACAGAGGCACATGGCACATCAGAGCTAAATGGTTTTAATAAGTATGCGAGGAACCCTGTCTGTTAGTAGTTATGGTGTAGCTGCAGCTCGTGCTTTGAGACCTGCTTCGGAGATTTCTGACAGGAGGGTTGTGTCCACAGAGGCTCTGAAAGCAGAGCTTTTTTAGTCACTCTTTCACACCATTATCAGCAACGACTGGACGTGGAGGGCATTGACTGTGTGTCCTTGCAACCCAAGGTCTTTGGCCTCTCAATTGTCTGTGGGTCAGTGCTCCTGTCCCATGTCAAGAGGTGGCAGTTCACTGAGTGGTGACTCACAAAATGGATGTGATCAGCAGATGTCTGCAGGATGAGGCTGCCTGTGGACCCTCTTCTGTGGTGCCGTGCATCGAAAGGTTGGACATTTTGCTAAGGGAAGTAAAAAGGAATGACTTCGTCTGCTGGTCACAGGATGTCTGAGCCTGGATGTGTGATGGCTTGTTTTCACGTGCTTTGTGTTGGGGCTTTGCACTGATTCGTTCTGCTGAATTTTCTGGACTAAGTTGTGAATGAAAGCTGATTTCTGGCAGTCCTCTTATGCCTGGCATTGAATACCCACAAACATAATTTCATCTGACATTAATAAATCATGAGGCACAATCTCAGTTTTTATTAGTTTTAGGTTTTATTACTGCCCATGAAAAGAGTAGTCAGAATGAGCATTCTGCACATTTTTCACTGAAATGACCATTGTGAGGCACTCTATTGTTCTGTGTTCTCTTTCCAGCAGCCGCAGCAGTCTACGTAGAAGACCATGGCTCAAGAGTTGGGGGGAGGTCTTTACACTCCATAGAATGGCGTTCCATTGGCTCTCACATCTGTATACTCCATTTCGTCAGTATATTTCTCTCCAGTTTTATTGAAGAAATTGGTTTCAAAAGTGTTTCGGCACACTCTGTTTGAAATGTAAATTTCTCAGCCCTATTATCCCAGTCGAAATCAGAAGGGTTATTTAGCTCCGGTAACCCTTCAGTGACTTGATAGCACCTGGGGGTGTGCTGAAACGTCTGTATTTCTCCATTAGACGTTAGACGCGTGGTTCCTCCCCGGCCACGGTGGGTTCTGTTGGATGATCTCCATCAGCACAGCTGTGCACAGCCGGTCCTCAGTTGATTAGCTCAAGCTCTTCTGTCCCTCTTCGGTTCCAGGTGGCGGCTCAACTACAGTCTGCAGTTGGAGATATGCTTATGTTTGTTACCAGGATGTAAACTTTAGTCCACGAAGTCGTGAACATACATGAAAGCGGTTTTGAAAATGTCTGTATCTGAGATGTTGTGATGGCAGGATTGCACAGCTCCTTGAGAGGCATTGCGCTCGATCAGCTCCTGGCTGCTTTTGTCTTCTCTCATTTTCACAGTGTCTGGTCTGTAAGGGGAGCACAGAGCTAGAAGGCAGTTTGGCCCAGTCGTCCTGCTGTAAAGTGCATTACGTGTCTCCCATGGAGAACATCAGTCCCTTGTCGGCCCAAACTCTGCGTCTGGCCAACCATCACTGCTTCAGCTTGTTTCCACTGCACTTTCATTAGCCCAGCCTGATAACTTCAGCATGCTCACTCCACTGGCTCCACGCTCAAGTGGAAACTTTATGTTTCGGACATTACCGTAGCAATGGTCGGTGTCTAAGGACGTTTTGTCAAAAAAAGTACAGGAGATGAAATCTCAGTTTGCTCGGTGAAAGCCTAAAGTTTACCTCCCGGCAACAAACATAAGCATATCTCCAACTGCAGACTGTAGCTGAACCTTAGTTTGCAGTTTTAAAAATCCATTTGGGGAGCATTCTTTTTTATTCCTCAAATATGGAGTGGAATAAATATCTTATTCCAGGGATGTCAAAACATTTGCCCTTAGAGGTAATTATGTAAATGAAATACAATCTTGTTTATGCTTTTTTGTTCCATCTGAACAAGGAAACTGCTGCCCACAGAAGAAAATGAAGGAAATCAAATAAATTAAATATGTAATTCAATAAATGTTAATCAAAATTTGGCATTTGCCTGCTGAAGGATAAAGCACCCTTTTTTTTTAACCACTGTATTTCTTGATAGGACAACCACTGGTACTAAAGCCACAGGTTGTTGGCTTTGAAAAGTAAAAATTTAAGAAAAGCAGGTTATTGATGGAAAAATTAAGCATGTTGACAATGTGCTGATGACACAATGAGAACAGTCTGTGACACAAACCCCGGGGATATTTGGTGGATCTCTGGTGCAGGAAACTGTCCCTCTCTGTGGGTGGAACTGGTGGCGGTGGGGGTGTTTGCTGCCCCGGCAATTTGCAACTCTGCTTCAGGGCCCGTTTATTTGTTTCCTCCTGGGGTATTATGAGGGCTGCGGGTTTCACATGGCAAAGCCGGGTGTCGACAGTTTGAGCGACACAGCAGCTGGTGTCATTAGCGGTGCGAAGCGGTGGCTGGTCGGCTCCACGAGGCCATGACCCCGTCGCCTTTTTCTTTCAGTACTCATGTTGAAAACTTCTAGGGAAAAGTTGCTCCTCATATTTCTGCCGGTTAATGAAACAGAATTAGTCTTTAAACGCCTTTTCAGAGAATTGCCTGTCAAGATGATTAAAAAGGCACAGATGGGTTTTTTCCTACAAATTGCCATTAGATCTAACGACTTGGCAGCGCACAGGAATCCCCAACTGAGTAGTAAGGAATTGACTGAAAGAGTAAAGTAATCCCCTGTCGACGTCTGCGATTACAGCACTGTGGTACGCAGGAGCGTGGCCACGCCCACTTTCAGGATTATCTGACACACCTGGTGAACGTGGGTCAGGTGCAGTACGCTTACTTATGTGGCCAAGCGGAGGACTGGAGCATTCGATCGAATGGCCCAACTTGACTGGTGTGGATGCAGAGGTTTCCCGGTGCTCCTCTTTCCCATTTTTATGTTTATGAATGAAACCTTGGTAAATCCACCCCATGTTGCTTAACACCTGGTCACATCTTATATGGCCTGTCGCCCTCCCTCACATACCGAGCATGCCGCAAGCATTTATCCTGGAAATGGTTAAGAAGCAAAGTAATGTGATTCACAAGCTGGCAGGTTGTGCTTGAATTTGGGAAAAGTGCCAGAATTTGGGCATGAGCACTTGTAGATTTAAATTTTACTTTTCCCTTGTCGCTGCTCAGGTGTACAAAATGTTTCATGGCACTGAGATGAAAAAATTCAGTTCCTCAAAGAACTTGGGGAGTTGGAAAATATCACACGGATTTCAGGAAGACTATGAAGAAAGGAGAGGGTAGGAGGCGAGATTCACATGTGTTGCTCTATTGGAGCTGCTGAGGCCTGTTCAGCTTTCAGCCCGTTGACAGACTCTTCCTGTATGAGCTACATTTTATGGAAGGTGAACACAAATAACCACTTTCTAGGTATTGTTCTAAGGATGCTATGCTATGCTTTAAGATTAGAAATGACAAGTCAGTGTGAAGGGAAGTGGAATGCCTTTTTTCTGTTTGAGTCGCTGGGTCTCCCCTTGCCACTGGTTTAAAGCCCTCGCCTACTTAGCGTCTTATAGGACAGCTGCCAAGAAGGGTCTTCTCTTGCTGGGACAAATGGATACATTTCACTGCATCCTGCTGGTGAACAGGTCCATTCTACTTTGAGCACCAATCTCTGATAAGTGTTATCTTCACACTTTAACCAGCACAGCCTGTGGAGCTCAACAGACGGATCAGCCCTGGAAGAAGGACGGAAAAGCGTGCTAATGCTTTTTCAACTAAGATGTCACCTGCCAAGGCTTTCGCCTGAAGCAAGATGACGGACACAAGATGCAGAGCACTGTTCTTTATTTCCAGGGGTAATCCAGAGCCGTAGTCGTGATTCAAGCCGGGTCGATCGATGCTCAAATAGGGTCTGAAGGACAATCCGAGATTGTGGTCGTTAAACTAGCAGAGGTCAGAACCGAAGACAAGGCAGCGGGGATCAAAGGAGCAACGAAGGGAAAAGGGAACGAGGACGGGAGAACAAGGGTAGGTAAGTTAATGTGCACAAGCCGAAGAGCAAGGGTTTGCTGAACTAGGTTCCGTGCCCGGTGTTGTCCGTCTGCGACTTTTATGCCTCTCTTCGGGTTGGGTGTCAAGTGTTCTCTGTTGACACGATGGTGCGGGCGTGGCAGTCACCAATAAACACCTGACACCAGAGGAGGTTTGTCGAGTTACTTTAAATGAACCATATCAAAATCTTTGCACCCCAGCGATTGTCTTTTTAAAGCACACTCTTAACACTGTCAGTGTGGAGCTGCCTTAATTCAACTCACCTTCAGTGTTCAGAGCTGGTATGTGGTCATTGTGAGTGTTAGTGATTTCAGTTGAGCCTGTAAGTGGTATCCTGTTACCATGGAGACCAAAGTTGGGATGGAAAAGTGGGGAAGAAACAGTTGACACTTGGGAGTGAACTGGAGTTTGTTGAAGCAACATGCTTTTATTTCCAAAAGTTCTCTCTCACATACACACACGCATACACACACATTCTGAAACCACTTGTTCCAACTGGGGTCACGATGAACGGGAGCCTGACCAGGCAACACAGGGGGCAAGGCTGGAGGGGGAGGGGACACACCCTGGGCGGGACACCAGTCCGCCACAAGGCACCCCAAGCAGGACTTGAACCCCAGGCCCACCACAGAGCAGAACCCAGCCAAGCCCGTTGCGCCGGCACGCCCCCCTTTCCGAAAGTTTTTTAATTAAAAAATAACAAAAAAACCTTAGAATATTTTGTATTATTGTTAATGCTGAGGTTTGAAAAGAACCTAACCCATAAAATGAGGGACATCTATATTAAACATCTTTGATTATGATCGTTGAGTTACTAACAAGCAGAATATTTCTAGAATTTGAGTCAGACTGGTGACCTGACCAGTGAGAGCATTTTAAATTTTTGAAGCAATAATGGGTTTGCAGAAGATACTTTCTGTTATTATTTTTACTTGCAATTTTTATTATGTTATTGTTGTTTTATTAAATGCCTATATAATTGCCCATTAAACCTGCCCACTCCACTTGAAGCAATGGTATCTTCAAGTATCTGCTTGTCAGTCTTAAATTCCTGTTTAACTTCCTGTTTCCTGTTTAACTGAAATCCATATGTAAGTCATTTTGCCTGAGCAATGTCAAAATGAGCAGAGCTTGCTAAATGGACAAAGTAAACAGCTTTGCTCCCTTTGGTCAAGAGCCACATGTTTAAATAGGCAGAGACACTATTCTTTTTTTCCCCTTCAGACAAAAGTGGATAAACAGTCCGTCTCCCGGCAGAGGCAACGACAGGCTTACGTTCAGATGTGCAGTATATGATGTAAATGTCATCATATACAACCCTCATGAGGTTTGTAAGCCCTAAACCCACACCTTGGCCATTATTGGGATTGCAGTAGAGGTCCGTTGATTCCGCACTTTGTAATAACTCTCTGGTGTCAGTGGGGAGCACTCATTGATGCCATGAGACTGTGCGCAAGAACAAAATCATCGCCGAAGGCTTCTTATAGTTGTGTTCTCAGGCAGTGAGACACTGCAACGTGGGCCGCTTCCTGTGACGGCGCCCTAAAGACATAGTGCTCAAGGCCTCTGGAGGCCGTCGCTGGTTCCTCGACCAATCAGGCCGCACCGAGACATTCCACGAAGAGCGGGGATGTGTGCATGGAGGGGTTTCTTCCCCAGGAGAGAATCTCTCCCAGCATGGAGTTCTTCACACCCGCACCGTTGTTATTGTAAGGCAGCTCCTGCAGTGAAATATAGCCACCATGTGGAGCCGGTCTACGGGGGGGTCTGGAGTCCGCAGCGGGAGTGGACACTGGCGGGGGGGTGGAAGGAGAAATAACAATAGTGATAGGGGTTACTAACTATTTGAAAACACTCACTCGTGTCTTTGTTCTGCTCTCAGGGATTCATGAGATTCAAATAGAACTTACAACACCTGTCACTATTTATTACCTTAATGTTTATTTTTCTGCGTAGCTCTCTGCAAAGAAATAGTAGAAATGGCTTTTTATAGATTCTACTTGCAGTGTACCGTAGTACTGCTTACATGAATATTTTAAGGAAAATACTGATACTGTACCTCCTAAAGCTAAGCTATGCTGATTACTCGAAGACCTCAGATATGAAATAGGAAAGAAGGGCATGTAACGGTTACGTCTGTAACCGTGTGGCTTGCAGATTGGTGTCTTTTTCTTATGCCTTCCGCCCCGACTGGTGCAGCCGGAATGAAATCGGCAGCGTTTGCTCTCATTCCCGGAACTGTAGCAGTTGTGTCCAGCAACGTTCACAAAGGCACCCCGGTCCTCGCTCCTCCTCTCGCTCCTGCCGTGCGGCTTATCCTTTCGAGAGCCCTCTCAATGATGGGTTTTTCAGAGGGATTTTGCACCGTGCCTGGCAGACATGACCTCACTCGCGTCCGACTCCCCCGAATCCCCCCTTGCTCCCCACCCCCATGGCACTGAAGCCAGCAGCAGAATAACAGATAAGCCAGGCTTCAGTGTGCATGTCACTCTGTTTTCAATGGTACCCCCGGGATTTGAGTATTATTAGATACCACCCAGGCACCATGATTCCCCCACACTTTGTGGTACCGAGCACCCTGTTTACGTTTCCATATTCAGACACGCAGCGTTCTGCATACTTCTGGTGCTTGCTGCCCCGTTACTCTGTAACTTTACACTTGCGCCGATACTTTTTATTGTTTTCCCTGGAACATGATCGGTTTTATAATGTGCTAATAGACTCCTGTACCTGAAACGACACAAACAAATGCGCTGTGTCTGAAACTGTGCAGGACGGGGATGGCTGTGTGGACCGAACTAAGGTATGAAACAGAGAAGACTAAGGAAGGATTTCAGACCAAACAGATGAGAACCTTGTCCAGAACTTTGCAGGAGTCAGGTTTTGAGTTGCATTTCTTTCAGTAGACTGTCCTCTTGTGTAAAAAAAAAAGAAACAATTGTGGGATGTTGCATTTGTGACACCGACAGTGGACAGTGACATTGTTTGGTTAATGATAATATGTTAAGGAAGTCCAACATAATATTTCCAATGATAAGAAAAAGAAAAGCGGGTATTATAAAGATAAGAGGCCTAGGACATGATGACAGGTTAATTGTTGGTGTTTTATGCGGTGTATTTTCAACGGTATTTGGGTGGGGTGTTTGGGGTGTTGCGCAGGGTTGTAAAGCAGAACTGTCTAACAGACTGCACGTAGCCTTCTTGACCAAAAGAAGTGAATAATCTTCGTGTAGGTGTTGTCATCAACGATGTGACATGAACTCTCCTCTGGTTGCAGAGTCTTGGAGCCTCGCAATGCTGGTCTTGAGACATTCCTTGGTAACGTTGGGTTTTCCATTACGAGGCCCTTATAGCCATGTCATTGGCATTACGCAGCGAGCCTCAGGAAGGCCACCTTTGGCAGAGCCTCTCGTTCTCCACCATTAACCCCAGGCTTGTGAAATGGTGACCCTGGACCAGCCTCTCCTGACCTTTTCACCCCTTGAGCGAGAGCCCTTAACTCAGGCAGTGGGGGGTGGAAGCTATCCACAATCCCAGAAGACAGGAATGGGGGGTGCTCACAGACCTGTCACTAATGAATGCTGGGAGATGTAGACTGCAGCATACCAGCTTCACCCCTCCACCTCACTCCCCTGTGCCAAGGTTCAGGGGTCACTTGGTGAGGAGGTGCAGGTGCCTGTGTAACTGGAGCTGTAAAAGAGTTTACTGCCCCCTTTGTCCGTGGCTACACAACCATGTTTGTGCAGAAGCAAAATTGTGTGCATCATAAATGTCAGGCTCAATAGATTTATGGATATTTTGCTTTGATTGGAAAATGAAATATCATTGCAGTGTTGAGGCTAAGGTTCACTGCATTCAGGAAGAAAATATAGGGTTCCTGGACTTGCACTAAACAAATAATTGTGTTTTGGCTGGGTTTTACAGCATAAGAGGCTGTAGTCCTTCATGCAGCAGGACAAAGGTCAGGCTCTCAGTGAGATGCTCGCTTCCCCCCCCATCTGCCTCCTACAGAGCTTGTGAATGATGCTGTTTTATGCGTTATTGATTTTTTCCAGATTGTTGGTGGCTCAGCCCATCCCTATGACTTCATCTGAGTTTGACACAAAGCAACCCAGATCTAGTCAGATATCTGGGACTGTTTTCCTCTGGGACACGGGGGGCTGTTGGTACTGTGTGACTGTGGTCAGACACTTCACTCAGGCTGTCCTTAAACTCCTCTCATCCCTTTCATTTGGTCTCTCAAACAAAAATGATTCATGGGTGACCTAAGCCCAACACACTCACTCCCCTTGGGTCTGACCTCACTAAAGAAGACTTATCCCCCCCCACTGCGCGGGATGTTGGCGGGAGGGAGACAAACACCATTCGGGACCTTTCTGAACGAGACAGTGGAGCAGCACACACACTGACAAAGGTTTCCTGCTCCCAGACTCTTGAGTTTATGTTTGGGATTTTCATTAAGGAAGGCAGAGGAGGAAAAAAGAATGGAACCTTGTGACTTCATTCCCAGTTGGAACATTCCAGATCTCTTCCACCACTGTGTAATCACAGCCAAAGAACTACTTAGTCATGTGACTGGGATTTTTTTTTTCCCCTCTTTTCCCTTCTTTTTGCTTGTCCTGTGAAAGTCGATTTCAGTGTAGGTCCAAAAGATCGAATCAAAAGGAAAAACGCCAATAAATTCCAGTATTAATTCCTTCCTCTTGGGAACAAATGCACTGATGCAGGCTTTAAACTTCTCGTCTCTTTTCGTCCTTTCTTGCCAGTTCTGTGCAGATCTCAGATATAACCTTTCCATTCACCCACACACTTTTCCACTTTGAGACTCGCACACAGAATCGCAGCAGACGCAACGCCATGAATCACGTTTATGATGTCTCGAAGCCGCGCTGCACTCTCCGCATTGTGCTCTCAGGCAGCTAGTGTTTTTGCGGTCAGTACTTTAAATGCGGCCGAAAGGAAGGAGGCTAACTTGAAAAGGGAGCGCCTCGGCCGAGAGTGTTGCCTTGGCAGGCCTACTTTTTATTCATAGCCTTGGCAGCCCATTTTTAACAGACTTCCGTGGCCTGCCGTGGCTCATATTTTTGTCTGTCACCTTGCTTCCAAGAAGCTTTTTTTCTTTTTCTTTTTTTTTTGATGGCACCAATGTCCTATATCCAGACGTATGTTACCAGTGTGCAGTGAACTTACAGGTACGTAGATGAGCCGTTCAGAAGCCTTGGGACTTCGTCCGGAATGAGCCTCTTGTTTTAAAACAAAAGGGTTATGATCAACATGATGCCTCTTGTTGCTATGGTGCGAGAACAATGTCAGCATCACTAATGCGTGCTGCATTGTCTGTTCAGTGTAAACACCAGTCCATGGGCGAAACGCTCTTCATGTTGATTTTATTTATTTTATGCTTGTAGCTGTGGCGTGCCGGATTGCCATGTCACACCGCTGGAGGGAAAACATTGTGATGTTTATATTGGAAAGTTGAGCCGCGCTTATGCCCGGGTGGGTAGGGCGGAACGGAGGGCGGGTCAGCCCCTTTCCTTAGCCTTCCTTCCAGTGCCATGACAACCTCACGGCTTTGAGCGCTCCACAGACTGGCAAGCACCATTTCCTTATGTCTCCCCTGCTGCCATTGATGGAGGATGCATGTGACACATAGTGCATGCAGATTTTTTTGTTTGGGGCAAAATCCCACAAAGCAGAATTCACCTATAGTCTCTGTGGGAGTTTGCATTTGATCAGATCATCAGAGCAAGAAAGCTAATGTGTCTCTTTATTAGGATAGCTGCTGCTCCCATCTGTCGAGACTATATTTTGTTCAAGCTCTCCAAACGATTCTATGTCTGTAGATTTTTATGTAAATGGGAGTCGATACCATAACATACGATATGCTTGTGACCAGACTGGCTGTGCATATAAGGATGGGTGGATCCACTGTAAAACCTTCCAATGCACTGTTTACAAGTATGAATCACCTTCACCACATCTACATACAGGCTCTAGACTTTCACTTCTTAGCAACAAGAGTGTTAACAATATTCTTTGCTTTGCATCTTTCTCTGCTTCTCTCTCAGTCCTCTGAAATGCATTCTATAGAAGAAATTCAGCCATATTTCACTCTGCAACAAAATTAACAAATAATTTTTCATCTTTAATTTTGTACAACAGAGCAACAAATTTAATGAGTGCTGTACAGATGTAATGTATTTTCCATTTTCTTTCCCATTTACATAAATAAATGAATGAAAATGCTGTGTCTGCTCCATCATCCTCTTCCCAAAAGGATTCTTCATGGTGGAATTTAAAGACTCCAGTTCCCATAATTCTACTCATGAAAGTTCCACTACCGAAGGGCTCCCACTTTGAGCTGGAACAGATGTTTATTGTAAATAATGGGAATTGTGGGAAATGCAAAATATTTGTGCAACCGCGGAGGAGAATGTCACGGACTATAAGGGTGTGAGCTTCCACTGGGGAGTGTGCGAGAGGCTGGCTTGTGGTGCAAGTCCTTGATCCCTCGGAAGCAAGAGCACTATTTCCTTGGTTACTTACTAATGCCTCTCTCTATGTTCCGGTGTTCCAAAAAACGTTGACTATGGACAGCTTCTGCGCGTTATCTCTTTTCCCCCACTGGATCCCAAACCTGTCCTTGCTGCAGTATGTCCATTTATATGCAAGCAGCAACTTCGCTATGGCAGTGCTGGTGTAAATTATACTGTTGAATGCGTACGTTGCTGACATTGTCGTGGATGGAGAACACTAGTTAGCTGGTAATTTAACTGGGGCACAGTACTGATAAATCAGGTAAACGTCTTCATTCTGGATCTTCACCAAGTTTATTCATATGATAGGCCTTGTAGGAGCACACAGCTCCCTCTCCAGTATGAATATATGTTTAGAAATTATATATCTGCCTGAAGGATTCGTCTAATCCACTGTGTTTGTGTGTACATTTTTTGCATTGTTTTTCACTCGCTAAAACTCTGTTGTTGTTGAGATGGTCTGTTTCTCTGGTGGACACTGTACAATTTGAGCTCCCAAGGTATTGTGTGAGAGCTGCTTGTCCCACCATGAAGCAAGACTTACTCTATACTTGTGGAAAACCCAGACAAGCACGTGAGAAACTTCTGGAATGTAACCCAGGAGATGCCGTGCCATAGAAGATATTTCTACTCGTATAATCACAGTGAAATGCTTCAGAGAACAGAAGTGTTTTCAGTGATTAAGACTCAAACATATTTTCTTTGTCCTGGACTAGTCTTCCAAGGTGAGGATAGTGTAAATTTTCAAAACATCGGCTGTTTATTCAATATATCACCTTGTTTGCGGAACTTAGAAACAGTTGACCTACAGCTGACTTTTACAGCATAATGTGAATCTTCTGTTTTCTGACTGCTTTTAGTTGTTCAGTGTTACTCAAGTGTGAGGGGTGCATTGGTGGACGTTCGGAGCCTGGGGTTTTGACTGACGTGTTTTCTGCTTCGTTGGATGGGGATAGTGCTTAAAATTTAAGTTCCTCAATAACTAACATGACCCGCCCTGCTCTTGCCAATGAAGAAAATCTGTTTCACTTCTGACATCAAGCACAGTGTGGAGGAGTTCACAATCATTCCACGGTTGATGGCTTAGAGAAAAAGTTAAGTTTATCTTAAGTTTGTTAACTATCTAAAGGGATTCATTCAACCATTGAACTTTTTCATGTGTATTGTCGTTAAATTTTTTTTTGTAATTTTAGAAAAAGTACTGATGACTAAAATGGTTCGATCAGGAGTGGGGTTAGTATTGCAACTGCTGTTTCGTGGAGTATGAAATAATGGGAAGAACCGTTATTGTAAGGGTGACAGTATGACGTGAAAACTCCTGCCTTTTTCTGTAATACAATTCCCTCCAGTTTATAATCCTGGTGACCTGATCTCAGTACTCTCCTACGTGTCGCTAAGACACTTGATTCCCTTTTACCCGGAGAAACGGGCAATAAATGTGTATCAAAACATGGGAATGAGATTTTTGGGTCGCTGAACTTCAGAGGGTGCAAAGGAAAACACGCTCCCTCCAAACATACCCGTAATGGGTCACACTTCAAAGCCCAAGCACTGCGGCGTGGCAGATTTTTAAGATGTGACACAAGTCTTCCTTCTGAGGGCAGCTTGACAAAGAAGTGTTTTATTTTTTTCCGAGCATGCCATTCCGTGGCTTCTCTGAGTTTCTGTCAGGAATCTTTCTTAAGGCCCTTTGTCTATAGAGGCATCTGACATTATGTTATCACTCAGGTAATCACCGCTATGGTTGCACTCATGCAGTAGGACTCTGACCTCTTTTAAGTGTGGAAGCTCACAATGATTGCCATTCATTTCAGCTTCTTTTTTCCTTGTCTGCTGGTTATCCCATTTTCCGCAAAAACCTGAATCTCATGTTGCTTTTGGGGTAGGAGCAGATTGGATAAGCCAGGTTTACCAAGAACAATTTTATCATCCTTAACAGAAATACCAAACCACATTCATTTTCAGTAGGCCTTATAGATTTTCTTTGGATCTTGTATCTTTAATGGCAAAGAAGGAGCAGCTGGTGCTGTAGTGATTACAGCTGCTGCCTTTGGACCTGAAGAGCTCAGGGTCAAATCCCACTTTCAGCTGTAGAACCTATATGAGGTGCCTACCTTAAAATTGCTGCAGAAAAATTTCCCAGCTGTAGAAATTGGTAACGCTTAGCTTTATAAGTGGCTTCGGAGAAAACGATCAAGTAAATAAATAAATGTAAGAAATATGGTCCTCGAAGTGCAATAAGATTTAAAAATTGTTTTTACATGTATAAATCTCTCTAGCTTCCCCACCGTTATCGGTCTGGAATAATCACGGTGTGTAAAAATTCCACCAGAAGTCTTGGAAAGTGGGCTGAGACATGAGGAGATCTACCACTTGTCCCCATGCTGGGTTGGTTTTGATGACTTCCACAGGGGTGGTGGGTGTTCCTGAGACTTGGGAAGATAAATAACAGGTCTGGGAGCAGTGAGCCCAGAGAGCAGCAGGCAGCTTGGGAGTGGCCTTTGTGACACGATCATCATTCCCTCTCTCTCTCTCTCTCTCTCTCTCTCTCCTTCCCTCCCTGCCCGCCTCCCCCTTTCCTAGGTGTGTTCCCGGAGTGATGTCAGCAGATTGGCCATGAGGACTCTGCTCCAGTAAGATGTAGTTCCGCGCAAGGCGTGTAAAGACGAGCAAAGGCGAGAGGCAGCAGCGCAGGCGCCAGCGGTCCGAGCCAAATGCAAGGAGCACACCAGGTCACGACGTCGTGTGGAAAGATAAGCCGTTAATCATTGACCAGCTGTGGGAAACCCCTGGAGGCATCTGCCGTAGAATGCGTTTGCTGCTCCAAGTCCCTCGGCTCTGAATCACGATCCATCTTCACCCCGCTGGAACACCGCAAGCAGCGCAACGATCCCATCAACGAAGGCCCCCTTGAGCGCTTGTGGCCTCGTGCTGCTGGACTAGGAGTTCAGAACCAGCGTCATGTGTCACGTGATTGTGACGTGCCGCTCCATGCTGTGGACCCTGCTTAGCATCGTGGTGGCTTTTGGAGAGCTCATTGCTTTCATGAGTACGGACTGGCTGGTGGGCTTTCCCCGGGTGCCAGAGGCCAAGCCAGAGGTACATGTCTCCCAGGAGCCTTATCGGCCCACGTTGGGCCTGTATGGCCGTTGCATCAAGGTGACGGGCCACCGACGCGGCATCATTTGTGGACCCTATGCCATGCACTTTGGGGAGATCGCCAGTGGCTTTTGGCAGGCGACTGCCATCTTCCTGGCTGCCGGCATCCTGCTGCTGTGTGCCGTGGCCTTCATCTCAGTCTTCACCATGTGCTTCCAGAGCATCATGAAGAAAAGCATCTTCAATGTGTGCGGCCTGCTTCAGGGCATTGCAGGTGAGCGTAACGTCCCATCGCACACCTCTACCCACATCCCTGTCCCTGGGGGGATGCTACAGAGTCCTGCACATGCTACTTTTTGTTTTGTGTGCTGACTGCAGTTATTGTGCTTACACGTAATTTTAAATCCCAGTTGGGGGTCCTTCTCTTTTGCCTTCGTTTCACTTTAGCCCATCCAGTTCCTTTAATCTGGAATGTGAACAAGGGTAGAAAAGCCTTTTCAGAGGTGTTTGAACAAGTGACGTTATCACTGTGCCCTTGCACCGTTTAAACATTTGTCAGCGCCATTTCTCAGTGTTGACAGTTTGCTTGAGAGAACGTTGATGCTTATGGAATGCTCTGTGACATTGCCTGACTTGTGCTCACAGTGTAGTTGAGAAACATAAGGTAAGGCAAGGGTTAAGCAAGGGGTGCCGAATCTGCTGTGGGAGTCACCACCTCTGGGTGCAGTTGCCAAGGTTCTCACTGTCCCAAATATTTACCGGTTCTTGAGTCGGCCGGTGTTCTCCGGCAAGGGGAAGCGCCGCCGTTTGATTTGTGGCAGCGGTCCGATGTATTGTCTGCTAATGAATAATGGAGAGTGGGTCACTGTGCCTTTTCCCACAGCCTCGGACGCTCCATCAGCTGCCGTTGGAAAGGGCGTGTGGGATCTTCGTGTCTCGTGCACATCTGCTGGTCATACAGAGGGCAGTTGGCCAGGGGGCTGTGGGCGGGGAGTGGGAGGAGACCGCAGGGCCGGGAGGGGGATCTCGCAATCATATCTTTTCATACTGTATGGCTGTTCCTCCCTTCTGTTTTACAATTCCATACATTTTTTACATCTAGTAGTTCGGAGTAATAATCAGTTGGAAACCGATCGATACCAATATTGACTGTAATTAACAAGGATTTTTTTAGCAATTATTATATGTTGATTCTTGTAATTTATTACATGGAGTATGTTTAGTATGACTCGTAGTTCCACATGATTATCCCTGGTTTCAGTGTTGAGAGATAATTGAGTCTGTCTAGGTAATTTCCTGTCAAGAGCGAGGCACAGGGGCATGAGATCAGACGGGCCGTTCGGTTAATATTATTAAGCAGCGTTATTGAGAGCTGGCTGAGAATTTGACCTTGCTGACCCGTGAGAACTCGAGACGCCCTGGGAAGTTACTCCATCCACGTTCTGAAGTCAGTGATTAAAACTGAGGGGGTCTAACTCCACCACAGTCACTGTTCACCTGCACATGTGCACTGACATGCTGATCATACCATTTTGGGTCTGGTACATCTGTTTAATTACAAGTGAAAAAGCAATTGCAATTATACCTGTCTATCTATATTATATATATACATACATACATACATACACACACGCACATTGACTGAAGCAGCGAGCAAGAGCCTAACCCGGCAACACAGGGCGTAAGGCTGGAGGGGCAGGGGACGCACCCAGGACGGGACGCCAGTCCGTCGCAAGGCACCCCAAGCGGGACTCAAACCCCAGACCCACCGGAGAACAGGACCCGGTCAAACCTGCTGCGCCACCGCGCATATATATGTAAAGCATGCAGCTCTCTGAAAATGCAGACAGTTGAGTTTGAGGTCAGTGATCCTGTCACCCATAGCTTCACTGCATATATGCATCCAAAATTAAATGCTCCCAAAATCCGCCTCAAACGGACACATGCTTCCATTGGATGGGGGGGAGGTGTATTTTTCATTGTTCTGCAGATTGTACTGTTCTCCTGGCAAACTTTGCACTGTGTGTTCGGTTTTCCTTGGAGAACTGCATGGTATTTGTCCTGCGTTTAAATGCTGTTCTCGTCCAACATGGCAATTTCACCCCCAGTCAAGGGGACACTTCATTGTTTCCCTGGTTTTTGAACTGCTATTTGGGTCGCCCCCACAAAGTATTCTGACCTCAAGTGAAAGTGAAATACAACTGCTGTGTATTTGGGCAGCAAACACCTGATCAGGGCTTATGTTTGTGGTCTCTCTTTGTAAATAGTCATGACTGTAAAGCACTGATTTCTTAATCAAAGCTCTTCCTTCCAGGGAGTTTTTTTATGTTGTATGATAAAATGTTATCCACTGTTTGTGCAGTATCTCAGAAATAGATGGGATATAGTTTACACTGCATCTGACTCTATAATAAAGTGGAATTACCCGTACACAAGGTCACAACAAGCAAAAAAAGACAGACATTCAGCTTACTACTCCCGTGTGTTCAGCAAAATACCCAAACTCCTTCCTCACACCGAAGGCATTGAAAACTGAGATTTGATACACAGTGTGTCCTGCATCCCACAACATGGGGGGCACGGTGGCACACCGAATAGTGCTGCTGTCTCACAACACCTGGGTGGTGTGAGAGAATGTGGGTTTGACCCCCACTCAGTCTGTGTGGAATTTGCATGTTCTCCTCGTGTTTGTGTGGGTTTTCTCCCACAGTCCAAAGACATGCTCTTCAGGTTCACTCAAAGTGTGCGAGTGACAGAGAGAGTATGAAGTCTGGATGAGTGACCCATTGTAAGTAGTGTATCTAGCAGTGTAGGTCACCTTGGTGAAGAAGGTGTGCGGGCTGATAACACTGCGTAGAGTTCATTGGAAGTCGCTTTGGAGAAAAGCGTCTGCTAAATAAATAAATTTAAATGATCATCTGCTGTGTGGTCCTGTAACAATGTTCATAATTTCCATGGAGCCTCACTGTTACTCTGACAGCCACTCAAATGCTACATGTCTTATCTGTCAGCTGTCAGCCCGAGCTGCAGAGCCATGAGCATACAGCTGACGGTCCGGCTCAACTCTTCTGCCTTATTCAGGCTGGCGTCTGCAGAGGCTGAAAGGTCCACTCTGCAAGTGCGTTTCCTGATTCAGGGATTTCGGTGTGGTAATTGGTGTGATCTGCGGTAGGTTTATGGCAACAGCAGCTGGATGGCAAGTCAGTCAGTCAGCAGGTTATCAAGATGTGCGAGCTTACGAAGGCTCGCATATGTGCTTCTATGCCTGGAGCCCCGAGCGTCACGAGAACGCAGCAAATAAAACATTACGAGCCTCATCAAGCGCTTTTCATCACCTCGCAGATAGAAGAGGGAGAACACAATGACTTCACATACAATATACACAACTGTTTGATATGCATGCAGCAAATTTAATTGAAAAGACGGGAATTATATCTCTTGCATACATAAATTCGTAGATATATTGCATGCATTCACTAGACGGGGAAACAATTTTATAGAAGTTGGAGATCCTTAGCCAGATCACATTTAGAAGACCACTTACAGTGCTGCTTGAAAGTATGTGAACCCTACTGGGCTGTTCGTTATTCTTTTATAAAATATTAGTTGTAAAAGAAATAAATAGGATTAGGTGCGTAAATCATATTTACCTACTTGGTTTTGCCAATGCAACTTGGGCTTCACCTATTTTTGCACCTGCAGCACATTTTTCTCCTACACACATGATTTCCTTTAAAGCAACATTTGGAACTGGTAGTCACACACCTTTCAGATGAGAAAGACTGCTCTCATTTAATAACGATTTTGTAGTAAAACTAAGGAACACAAGGGGTTTGCATATTTTCAAGCAGCACCGTGTTTTAAGCGGTTTGCCATTGACCCTCACGGGGGTTCCCATTCAGAAATTTTTAATAACTCAATATAATAAGCTCAGTAAACGAGTCAAGATCATGTCAGTTTTTAATATCACAAACTGTTGTGCCTGTAGAAGTATAGGTGTGTAATTCCAAAAGAATGGGCTAAATCACAAGATATACATGTTCACTTCTTAATCTGGAGTGTTTTTGTCCCAGTTGACCTTTGAATGGTGTGTTGTTTGTGTTTGAGCAGCTTGAATCATCGTCTACTTCAAATTTTTAGCAGTCATCAAACTACATAGGATAGTGACTGAGTTTGAAGCCCACTGGCAATGGGAGTGTTGTCTGGGGTTTAACACGTTGACTCTGATTTTAAATAGCATTTTTGACATCTGTGATGGGCAGAACACAAAAACCATGCAGATGTTTCCACATCAGCAACAGCTGAATCCCAACACAAGCCCAGATGTGGTGGGAATTAGCAGGAGGAGGCTACAACATTAGGAGAGTCCTCTATTCCATGCAAAAAATAGGTTATTTTTTAACAATATGTAGCATGCAACTGTAAGTGATGCTTTAGATACATTTCACAAACAATTTCAGTGACAATTGTAAAATACTGACATGAAGGCTACGGTCTGGAAAACTTTCCACCTTAGCTCCGAAGTCATGTGCTATTGGGGAGAAAATGCATTACAGGAAATCTGCAAGCTGATCCCAGACACATGCTGGAAAACCTCTGGGCAGTGGCGATGACACACTTTTCTTTGCTCATTTTCATCTTAAAACATTTGCGCCGGACTGCCAGGCACAACAAACAAATGAAACGACCACCGTGATCACTGACGAGGAGTGAAACCGTCAGTCTCAGAGTTGCTTTTGTGTCAAATACTGTTCAGCTGACATTTTTTTTTATTTGAGCAAGTGAGTCATTTTGTGTGGGACCCTCATGCAGTATGAGAGTTAATCTCTTACGACTTGGGAAATGAAAGCTTGCGGTCGGGCGTTTGGCTTTGCAGGGAGGACCGCGGTTCATCACCTCTAGCAGTTGCAGCTGGTCTCTACCCTGCTTTTGTTTTCCTGGCCCCCAGGAAACTGTTGCTGGGGGAGGCAGCTGCTCTTGCAACATGCAGCAGGTCCTGCTTAGTGGAGTACTGGGAAGCCCCCCCCCCCCATCCTGTTAGTTTTACCATGTTCTTTTAGGGTCAGATTGCAGGAGGAAATGCAGACACTTTGTACCTGCGCTAGGTGTCACTTGTCAGATGCCTGAAGTTTCGACGTAGAACTACGTCTTTCTCCTCGCTAGGTTACGGAGGTTATGGAGTTGCCGCGCATTGCGTTAGATGTCACCACGTTCGAACCATATGTCATAGCGTTGACATCAGCACCTCAGTTCGTAGCTAGAGAGCCTCGCTATCGGACACGTATCGTGCCGGCAGGAAGACCTAAATTCAGACCGAGGTACATTCGGTTTGTGGCTCACCTCGACAACGGCGCCTATGACGCTCGGCGGCTCGTGCGTCGACATGGTCTTCGTAAGAAATTTGGAACGGCTTACGATGCAGCAACCACGTATCATATTTCTCGCATCATCGCCCTGTTCTTGCCGTGTACGATTCTGTTGAATCTGTAGGGTGCCGTGATTTGTCGCCCAATAAATGATGATTGCATACACAACCTCGTTTCATTTCTCGCACCCACCAAAATTTTTGTAGGGCTACTTACTTGTATAGTCCCCCATTCTTTAAGATGTTAGTGAACATGTATTTTGCTGCATTATTTGGTATTACTCAATTCAGCTGCACATTTGTTTTTTTGTATTTTTATTCATGTGTAAGACAGAGATAACCACACTAGAAGGGACTAAAACATTTCTTTAGCTTTTTTTCATCTTGATTGAATAACTGAGCATTTAACTTTCGCATCCAGTTAAAAAATTTTGGACAGATATTGAAAGAGCTGCTTATGACTGACATGGAAAGAAGAGAGAGTGAAAAAGTGACTTTGCCAGCTTTGTGAAAGCAGAACAAAGTGTAACGCTGACCCTGAATTACACATGTGCTTGAGTTCTAGAGTGAAAAAGCATTGCTAATTTATGGACAGAGCGCGAGTGCCCTGACTGCTTTTTTGTGGCTCATGAGGACCACAAGGGAAAGCGTGGCAGGAGAGAATAAGGCACAGCGAAAACTCTGACGACGCAGCTGGCATGAACACTCGGCCTCACCCATCTCTCATGGACTTTGCTAGCGTGCTGCGTTGGGGGTGGAGAGGGACTTCTAGTTAGAGAGAGGTACCCTACGATATTTGAGAAGCCAAGCTTGCACAGTCAGCTCGAGTCGGCAACGTTTTAAGAGGAGACACAGTGGTTTTGGGGGAGTGAAATGAAGAGAAGTAAACGTCCGAGAAACAGAATCTGTCCTGATCGTATTCTGCCAGCGGGGGTTGTTTACACACAGGTTTGTAATCACAGTTTTATAGTGTACCGAAGGGGCCTCTGCTGCCACCAAATGTCATCAGGCTGGTAGAAAGAGCACCGAACTGTTACTAAGGTCTTACTTTAATGTCAGACGCAGGAATTCATTGTGGCTGAATGTAATGCAAGGCCATGAGTCGATTATATTGTTTCTCTCTATATAATGTGGACAAGAATGTCATACGTGTTCTGCATTATGAATACTGAGATCAAAAAATAATTCAAAAGAAAAGGATGAACTGAGGAAGACATTTACAATTTTCTTTCTTGGCTTAGTAAGGACTATGACACTGACTTTCCGTTGCCTGATGCTAACAGCTTCTCTTAGTAGTTCACGTCAGGGTACTGGACTGCATGGCTGCCGAAGCTCATGGTCCTTCTAAGGTCATTGGAGTTATGAGAGTGCTGCTTGCCGAGAGCTTGGAGACGGTGATCTAATGAGTTCTTGTGTGCTCACTTCAGAACAAGTATAAAGTCATTCTTGGTTGGAATAGGAAGAAGGCCAAGGCTTACAAATAGGGATGTACCACCAGGTCCAAGCCCTCTTTCCCCATGGCTCCAAGGCCATGAGCATTGTTGCCGAACCCCCTGCTGCAAGACCCGAAATCTCAGCTCAGGGTTCTTCTCCAAGGAGAAGGGTGCTCAGAGAATTGAAACCACACAACCTTCCCACTGCTTACCAGAGACTGTCTGGCTTGTCAAGCAAAGTAACATGTGGAAGGAATTTATGACCTAGTTTTCATTTCCGCATTTGAGGTGATACGTGTATGGTGAGCAAAGGCTCTTGGTCCTCAGGGGAGGTTCGAAGGCTAGCAGAATGGAAACCACGTGAGCTGCTGGAGGAGCAGATCTGTGGCAGTGCTGAGCAGACCGTAAGCATTTCTTTTGGGCATCATCTGTATGATTTCCTGAGGAGATTTGATTTAAAAAAGTACCAATAGCGAAGTTATTCACAAAGTGAAACAAGAAAGTATGGTTGCAGTACTTTCAGATGGGCCACACATGGCATTTTTCAACTTTCCCTGCCGCACCTCTTGAAAGCCAGAAGGGAAGGAAATCGATCGTTACAGACATTCCTAGCGAGCACCCCAATCCTGTGCAAAATCAATGGGTTCAACAGAGCCAACACAGGAAACTATAAATACTTCCTTTCCAGATATGGTAGCTGAGGCATTGGGCTAAGCCTCCATTTCGCTGCATAAGTACGTTTGACTGAGTACAAAGAACAGGAGGAATAAAGGTGATCGAAATGGCTGGTTAGAGGATGGCATTATGTGGCCCTGACCAAAACAAGGAATGGAAGACCGGTGCACCATGCATTCCGAACAGCATGATTTTGAACTGTGGAATACCCTCACTGCCTTTTTCAAAGGTTTTTACCTTTTTCCCCTTAGTCTAGTTGGAAAGCTTCAGTTGTGGGCAGCTTGAACTGCAGACTGTTCACACTTGATGTAAATACCACACCTGCATCATTCAAGCAAAGCGCACGCACTGACCCTGCAGACTTGCAGTTGGCACTACTGAACGTCTCCTGGTCCTTGTGTCATCTGCGTGGTACTTTCTTACTGATGGGGATATTATGTAGAACTCACACAGAGTAAACAAATGTCTTGCCAGACACCTCTCCTCGTAATGTGTCCCAGCCAAGCATATCCAAACCCTGATTTTCCTCTTGTGCTGTCCGTCACACATATATTTAACGGCTGTGAATAACAGGGGATTAGATAGAGTGCAAGTCCACTGGAAAAACTGACTGCTTCATGTGACCTGGAACCTGGCAGGCCAACTTGTTTTTATGGATTTGTCTGCGTATGGCTGCCAGTGCAATACATGTTGAATCCTGAAGCATTCTGAAATTTTGATTGAAAACTATGGAGTTAGACTGCCATTTCTGAATAATTGGCTGTGGTACCTTTCACCTAGATAGCCATAGTTAGTCAAGGTGTAGTTTTTCCTTCTTGGGATTGCTTCTGCGGGCTTACACGTGAAGATCAGTGTTTTCTCCCAAATATAGTAGCATAATTTGATATGCTAAACAACAGGAACAAATAATCTTGTTTCTGGAATGCTTCATATGCTACTGTTTCTGTTATGCTGAAACTATAAATGATAAAATTGTATAAGTTACTACATTGCATTAGGTAGGTGAGATGTTCTGCAGATCATAACAAAGCAGCACCTGAAATGCTGCCAGAACTTGGCTGCTTCAGGATTTCCAGTTCCTCTGTTAAAATATGTTTGACTTTATAACTCGGCTCAATAAATTTGTCTGCTGCAACAGGAACCCAACCGTGTGTCAGTTGTCCTTTAGATTTCTAAGGACCTTCATATCTCCCGTGTATCCCCAGCTCACGTCAAGAAGGGTTCCCGGAACAGCCTATGTAAGTGGATCAGTAGTCTCGCGAAGAGATCCAATCCATCCGCGCACACGGGAAGTCAGCAGCAGTCAGTGATCGGAGGAGAGCTTGCCTACCTTTTCCAGTTTTGCTAGTTTTGTGTTTAATATGGCTTGCTTCCAAGAGAGGTGCGTGAAAAACACAGGATCCCATACCACCGAATGTGGGTCAGATTCTCAGACCTACAAACTGTGTACAATATGGCTATCTCACATGTAATGTCACCATTATTTTTTTTTTTGAGAAAAGCCCAGTGAATTCTTTTCATGTTCAGTATGAAACAAAATCAGAAGTATAGCTTTCTGCTGTTACATTCCTGGTTGTCTGGATACCAAAAAGGAGAGAAGGTCATGAAAAGATATTTTTCTGAATATTGACATATTTCTGATGTGCAATATTCTTTTTATTTTCACCACGAGAAGATATGTGACATTCATTTTTATTCAATTAGCTGGCATGTTTCTCTAAAGCAACTTACCATCGTTAAGAAACCTACAATGACTTACCATTCAAGCTATAGTACCTTGCTCAGGGCTATTAGAGCAGTAGGTGGGATTAGAACCTACAGCTTCTGAATCCAAAGGCAAGAGTTCTCACAACTAGACTGTGTTGATGAGTTAGGAAAAAGCTGAGTCGGTAATGGAGATGCTGACAGATTAATACTCTGTACTGTGAGGTTCGGCCTCAGTGAGGTGAGTCACTTTCTCGTGCAGGTGTGAAGAGAAGGATCACAAGGCATGTCAGTGTTCTCATTACTGCTGTTTTTGAGTTACCGCCGCTCAGTGAGCATGAACTGCTCGTTTGTATGTTCACGGGTTATGCTGATCTAGACTGCTGGTCTGAGAACATAATCGTCTCAGACCTTGATTCTTTACTGGAAATGAACAATACACAATAGGCCCACTATGTCCGTATAGAAAGCAACAAAAGGATATGGCTTGACCTCAGATGAGACCTTAATTTATATCCATTTTACGATTTCACTTCCCATCTGTGTAGGATTATCTTGGAGGAGGTCAAGTAGTGTGTCACCCATAGTCCAAAATGCATTGAGTCTTGTGGAAAAAGTCAAAGTACGGCTCTCTGAAGATCTATTCATGACCCACAGCAACAGGAAACGTGAACAGCTTTCAGTGGAACAGGAAATATTTTGATTTAATGAAATTGTTTACCTTGGAATGGTGAAAGAAAGCACCCCTGCTCCCCGCTCTTCTGCCTGACAATTATCTTTCATCAGCTCACCTTGATTGCTATCTTTTTCAGTGTCCAGACAGTCTCGTGGTGTTGAGGAAAAATAAGCCTCCCTTGTTATGTAACGACACATGAACACTATAGGCAGTGAAAAACCTCAAGTGGATGTTGGCTTAAGCTCTCACAGTTTGTACAAAATTTAGCTCCAGTTTGTTTTTGTTGGACATTTTTTCCTGCCTTTTAATTCTTCAGATGATTCAAAATCAACATATTAAACAATGAGAGCTGGCAGTCGCAATATGTTATCGGCATCAGTTCCGGATCCTTTATTCAGTTGCACTACCGTACAAAGAAGGGTCCCATTATGCAGCAGGCATCTTTTGCCAACCAAAAAAAACACGAGCTTTAAAACTAACTGTTGAGAAGGACAGACAGTAAAGTCTCTAAAACTAATTCTTCCCGTTGCCAGTAAGATATCGGTTGACGTCCGTTTCTGGGAACGCGGCACGGTCTGTTGGTGGCTCATGTGTGCGGCTGGCGGACCGAATGGCAATGTCCCTGTTGTGTCTCCCCAGGGCTGTTCCTGATCTTGGGTCTGATGCTATACCCAGCTGGCTGGGGCTCAGACAAGGTGCAGTCCTACTGTGGCCCAGATGCCTCTCCCTACAAGCTGGGCCAGTGCTCGCTGGGCTGGGCCTTCTACACAGCCATCGGCGGCACGGCGCTCACCTTCATCTGCGCCGTCTTCTCCGCGCAGGCCGAGATCGCCACCTCCAGCGACAAGGTGCAGGAAGAGATCGAAGAGGGCAAGAGCCTCATCTGTCTGCTGTGAAGCCCTGCCACCCCACCAGCACCCTGGAAAACCAGCGCCTTTGTCACTCATTAAAGGGATCAAGACATTTTTGTACCACTAAGACTACCAACATTCTTAACTGCTCTGTTTGTTTCTTCGGTCGCTCTTTTCGCTTTGTTTGTTTCTCCTTTGCACGGACGCCGTTTGTCCACGTGTTATTCGGTCTTTTGTCGGTGCCAGCTGTCTTGACACACAGAGTGGAGCGCTAGCTTGTATATACTGTACAGAACGTCTTGCCGTGTGGGATTTTGTGTCCCAACTTTTTTTTTTTGTCCCCTCCACCCTTGAAAAGCAACGCTCAGTAGATTCTCAGTAAGTGGTTACCAGTCTGGTGTTTGCTGGACGGAAGAATTTGAACTAGGAAACCACTACTATTATCTTAAATGTCCACGGTTCATCCTCAGTTCGCAAAGCTACCGAATGTAGATGTAAAGAGTGAGATGATTCTTTGACCCTTGAAATGTATTAGAAATGTACCTGTGATGCGTTGTGCCAACTGCTGGTCACCACTTGAGAGAACCAAGTTAAAAGTGCTGTTTGGAGGATAATAGAATACAAATCCCCTGTGGACAGCAACACATTCTTTTATCCTTCAGTGCAGAAAAAAACGTGATCATCAAGAGGTAGAATAGTCCTGTGTTTCTCTCTTTTGTCTTTATGCTCCTGTGTTGTTCGCCATTGTGTCATTGGCCTGGAAATTTAGAAACCTGTGTAGAGACTTCATCCCACTGATGAAGATGAGACATCACCCGCCGAGAGGGACTGGAACAGGAATGGTTGTGCTCTGTTCTTTTTGTACGGAGGAGCGGATATGTGTATCCTATTAGGCAGGCTTCAGTCTCCGGCTCGCTCGGAAGGAGAAGGTACGAATACCTGGATGCAGCACTCTACCACTGGAGTCTGCCAGTCACTAGAGAGGCCATCAGGCCTGAGCCATCAGCCCTGGATGTGCTTCTTCTTGATCCCTGTCTTTTCAGCAAGGAGTTGCTTCAAGAACCCTGTTTTTTTTCCCCCCACTGATTGAAAGAAATGAGTCCTTATGAATGTCAGGGGTTATAAACTGTGCCTTTCCATCTGCTTTGGGGTTCACCTATTTTTTTGGCACGGTATTTGCGATAAATGACTTTGCTCCATTTTCAAGCTGCGTTACTGGGAACAGTGAATACTAACTAAACTGTCGGTTTTTCTTCCAGCACATCTGGGGGGATGATATTCTGCAACCCCCCCCCCAGAAAAAAAACTGCAGCTTGTATGAATTTTGCTGCGGTTCAGGGACCAAGAGGTGACTCACCGCCAGAGTCTCATGCTATACCATAGATCCAGCTTGTTCCATCAGCGCTGTGTCCACAAAATCTGCTCAATTACTCCCAGATATGACAGAATGTTTTGCAGATTCTCCCCCAAGGGTCCAGACAAATGTCACCAGCAGTTTAGTTTCATTTGTATTATCTCCTCTAATTAAAACAGTTTCACTCGTTCTGTATTTGCTATACTTTTTTTAAACCGGACTGGTCACATCAATCAGATATTTTGTGGAGTCAACCTTCAGAAAATGATGGGCAGACCCGTGTCTGTACTTACTAGGCTAGAACTGCATTTTTGCAGGCAACTTCCCACTGATGTTTTGAGTTTTTGGGGTGCATTTGTTGTGGCTGAATTTTTTAAAATATTTTGATGACATTTCATGTACTGAGAGTTCCCAAAAACAGACAGAAGGAAGGCAGCAGTGAAACAAGAAAGTGCCTGGAAACCTCAAACGCCTCGGTGTTTAAGTGCAGGTGTACGATTCGGTTCCCCTTCCAGTCCACGCGTGTCGTTTTGTAATGTTGGGCACTAGTAACCTCTAAGAGCCACGAGTCAGGGTTTTGGCTGTCGGCAGCCAGGTCGCCAATGGACAGATTGCTCAACTTGAAACCGAGACTGGAACTGATCTTTCAAATCCAGCCCACTGCACTGTGTGCCATGAAAAGGGTTATTTGCTGAGGTCTTCCTATAACCATGGGGGGGGGGGGGGGGGGGGGATTTATGTAGCTGGTTTACCTAGAAGACAGACAGGGCAACAAAGGATAAATCTTGTGAATGGTCAAGCTGACAGCAGGTGTGCACCTTTGCTTGAAAGCATTTACAGGACATAGTTATGGTCAAACTGGAGGATATACATCACCCTTGGGTTCAAAGGGCTCGTAAATATACCGTAACTGGTAATAGACATGGCAGGCCACAACCGTATGATTTATAAAAGTCTGGAAAACAGTACATAAATAATGAAGATACTCAGCAAATCGCAGAGAATGCGATGCAGCGGAATCGTGAAGTTAACGTTTGTTTCGTAATCCAAGGCCTTGCGTCACTGAGTCTGGGGTAAGAGATTCTAAACCTGTGTCCAAGTAAAAATTCTCTTTTTTTTGTTTTTATTAGTTATTTACTGTGTTGTGATGCAGGTATGCATCTATGTATGTATGTAATGCTCGGTGCCATAACGTTGCTGTAAGTGTAACATGTTTTTGATACACGACTCGGAAACCTGTGAGAGATGTGCAATATAATATGACAACGCTTTCCACTGGAGGAACATAACTGGCAGGTGTGAACGCAGTGACCGGCGGAGCAGCTGGGATGGTAGGAGTGAGTCCCCCTCATCGCTGGCAAACAAACTGAGGTTAAGTTTGGTGTCGAGCCAAAAACGCGTAGTGGACCACATTGGCCTCAGCGATGGGAAATCGCATCAGTTCAGTGCAAAGGGCTTTGGGATCCCCGGTACTTACATATCATGGATTTCTGTAAAAACACCTCAGCATTTCTGAATAATTTACGCCCTTGTAATCTTGGCTTTAAATCAATCTTGAAGTCTTATCGTAAAGATTTTTTGGTCACACAAACTAACGTGTAACAGTATGTTTCAGTGCCCGAAGAAAGGATTAAAAAGTGTCGGGTTCCTGTCGGCTAACGGAACACATCTTGACTTTTCCTACCAAGGGGAACCTGGCGCTGACCTTGGCAATGCAGGCAGCATTGTGTGCAGAGGGTAAACAATGAACAAGCCCTTTGCTGCTAAAAATGGAAGAAAGAGGAAGAAACATGTTTGGGAGATGTGAGCATGGAGGGCTTTGATAATGTCCCACAATGCCCTTTGTCCAGACTTGAAGAGGACCCGGTTCCCAAGCTGGGAATGCCGCTCGGTCCATATTCCCATAACAACGCAGCGACTCGGCAGGTCCCGGCCGATGCAGGTGGACGTCAGCGGACTCGACGTGAACAAGGAGTGATGTGGCACTGTATCCACGGCAACGTGACACCATACTTGTAAACTCCAGGTTGTGTGCGTTCAAAAACAGGACAGTGGCCCACATGTTCTTCCTGGCCTCAACGACAGGTCTGTTGAGATGACTTTGGTGAAGTCAAAGCAAAGCTTTGGTCAACAATTTTGGGCTCCCTGTCGCGAAAAACAGTACTTGACGTTATTCAGCGGCTGCCGCAAACTACATGGTCTCACTTTCCTGCAGGGATTCCTTGCGTGTTGGATTTGGAAAAGTGACCAAAAGGGCCGCTACCACTTGGTGCTTTCCATCTGGAAGTGCAACGCTAACTTTTTTCCTTCAACTGACTTCTGTTATGTTCCCTTCTGCGATCGCAATTTACGGAAAAGAGAAACCCGTTCACCTGCTCTGTCTGTTGATCGGCCTCCTCCTTGTGGGAAATTTTTTTTTTTTTTCCTGGAGCCTCCATCACTCGTGTGCCTCCTGCGTTGTCCATTGTTCTTTATCAAGGGAATGAAGTTGTGCGGTAGCGTGCACAATGCGTGCAACGTTTCCGCGATGCCAAAAAATGATTTGTGCTCCTTCTGAAACAAATAAATGGTGTTGTTCTACAAGCCTTTGAGTCCGGCCTCCTGCTCGTCATGGACGCCCCGCTCTCAACAAAGCCACACGTTGAGGGTTGCCCGGTAAACAATTGCACTGCGGTTAAATAATCTGGGTTTTGTTTGGATACATGCTGCCAGTTCTCTGCAGCTGAAAGGGAGCTGATTTAGGCTCCTAATTCCAAACAGGCCTTTCAGACTGTGGTATGGGTCCAATTACTGTGTTATGAGTAGGGTGAATTCACTTTTAATGGCTGCCACAGGGCTGAGCTTGCAGGGCGTTGGCAAAGATAAATGATCGCATAATAATAATAAGGCTTCTTTGTCAAACCTTCTTTATGATTCAGGAATATCTGTTAATGGTATTTGTGTGCTAATCATGATTCTCACTGTTGCAAGCCAGCGATTATCTAGTGGAAGAGTATTAAATTCCTACTGTTAAGCCTTAGCAATAATTTAGACTTGTTAATGGACATAAATGAATATGCTTACTGATACTACTGAAAGAACTGCCGTTTGATGCATTTCCACAGTAGGACCTGTAGCTCACTAGTACAGGACACCATACAGCATGTCTAACATCACAAGAGCCATCGCTGATACTCAACATGTGCTCTGTATAGTCATTTCTAATACCTGGCATTTCACAAAGAACTTTGAAACACTGCAAAATGGTAGCCTGCTATGCTAAGACTTTACAAACACCACAGCAAGAATGGCAGATAAGCACAACGTGCTTAAGTATAGTCATCATACACAGGCAGAATACCAGACGGGAGAAATGGAGTTTGCTTGCTCCACTTTGCTGGGAATGCAGGGAAAATGGGTAAAGATCGTTTGGGTTCACCAGGCTTCTCCTCTGGGATGGACGGAACTGCCGCTAAACAGTATCCGAGTTGAGGGAATTCACTTTCGCCGTATGAATGAATGAACTACGACAGAGTTGGACCAAGAGAGCTAAAGGGAATCTATCCATTCTGTCAGTGTGTCTTCTGAAGTACTACGGTATTTTGTAGAGCTGGACAAGGCAGGCTGGTAGCCCCGTATGTTTCACAGGACACACGTTCCAGAACAGGACGAATCAGTGTCTCTACTTCCCTTAAAAGAGTGGAAGTCTAGTCTATGCTGCATCTTGTCCCTAAATGGCCGTTTGTGTCTGAGAGACACTTCAGGTACACATTTTATGTAGTGATTTAGTTGCACATCGACACTAGTGAGAATTTACATACTTCCTCATTGTAAAAGTGTAAAAACAAGATCAGTAACATATAAATGCTAGCTGACAAACGATTCTGCCTTTCATGAAGATTTAAGTTTCCACCCACCCAGTTCGACTCCCTGCTCGAGACGAGTGTCTCACTGCAGTTTAAACTAATTTTCAGTTCCATTTCCATAGTGATTGAGAGAGAAAAACGAACAGGGACCCAACCCTGGAAAACTGTTACATTACCGGTGTGGACAAAGATCCAGACCTCAAGCAGAACGTGTACTAGGAGTCTTGTACCACAGCAACCTCTGCTGGTGGAGGGGAGCTCACCCACAATGCCCCTCTTTCTCTCAGTGGGTGGAGCTAAAGGAGGAACAGCAAAAGCGCTCACTGGAGTAGGGGGTGAAGGGGGATCACTGCTGGGAAGCAGGTAATCAGTTGCCTTTTTAATTTTATTTAGTGTTAATACAATAAATATACAAAACTCAAAACCACTCAACATGCGACGGAGGGAGAGACGAGTGCATTTGTACAGTACAATGAAATCCATGACCATGGCAGACCCAATTGTTAATTTTACAAAATATACAAATATCCCTTAAGGTCTGATTTAAATATACTCAAGTCCAAAATCGTATACTGATTCAAGAGTATTTCCGTTTTCTTTTCAGTGTTTCAACTACATAATTCTGTAACTGATTAAAATGTCAAACTTAAAGCCACAGTTGCAAAGCAGAGAAAATACATGTCATCAGTTTACTTTCTCGGAATTTCCAATTAAGTCAACTTCTTATAAAACGATTTAAAACAAAATGACCAAAAAAAGCATTTTAACAGGAACATTCAGGTGCCATTCATTTGAATTTTTTAAAAAAATTGCACACACACCAACGCACACAGAAACCACAAGGAGATACCTTTCTATTGGTAAAATTTATAATTAAAAATAAAAAAAAAAAATCTGAATAAATACACATTCTGGGAAAACAAAAAAAAAATCTAGAGCTTATAAGAAAGAGGAGCTTTCGAACCCTGCATCAAGGAAGAGAGGAATGCATACAGAAGCAAACCATCAGTGAATAAATATGACTGGAACTGCACCGAACAGATACGTCCCTGTCAGGCCTCGTCCCTCAGGATATTTCCACACGGGTTTCCAGATGGGACACGGTAACAGCGCACTGTTACACTGTCAGAGAACTTCAGTGACCGGGCAGGTGAAAAGCCAGAGACAAATAACCCGCTACTGCAGAAAAACTAATAAAGATGGCAGTAAAACAAACTGATAGCTAAATAATCCTTTTAAACCCACCCATTTATTTACTCCAAGACTGGGGGTTATATTTCCCAAAATGCATTATTTAAAAAAAAAAAAAAAAAAGTCATCAGGGCTCTGTATTGACTAGAAGATAAACCTTAAATATTTCTTTCTGCTAAATCTCCAAAATTAAATCAGAACATGTTGCATGTGATCAAATTCCCAGAAGCCTTTACTACGAAATCACAGACTAAATAAGCTGACAGCAATGTTGACTGGGAGATAAGGTGCCAGTAGTTATTAATAGCAAGTTAGCGGTTCAATTTCTCTTATGCTTCTGTGGATTTTAATTCCATTCTTACCTCCACACTTGGCTGAAGGACACAAGGTTGCTAGTGAAGTCATTAGTCGTGGTCACGCGCCTGAATCCTGAGGAGTACGGCTTGAAAAACATCAGAGTGTGTTTTCACTGTAAAGGTGGGATATATTTCATATCTATGGAACCCATGAGTCCCTTCACTTTGCAGGAATTACAAATACGTGGTCTACGACCCTGAGGCGGCCACGGCATGGAACCACTAAGCACGAAATAAGACACTAGAGCTGGGATCGTGTTCCTCATTTTCCATTCATCTATAGTCCACAGAGCATTCAGTTCCAGAATTTCAGCTTTCCAGAAGGCCAGCGCCTAATTCACATTTATATGGAGGGAAATACGGCGTTTTTAAATTGTACAGAAACACAGAAGGCAGGGATGGGCTCACAGAGCAGTGTGATGGAAACACAGAGTGACACTCACAACGCTCAGTGGAAAGGGGGTGGCGGTGAGGTTACAACGAGCGGTAAACGAGGGGATGCGGTAACTGCAGATCCTCGCAGACACCTGCAGGCCACCATCGAACGGGCGAAATGTTACCACGGACACAACGGCACACCGGACACTTTAACAACAGCTACTTGCTTCTTTAGCAACATGAGGAAAAAGGCGCTGCTCTTGTATTTGCATGTGCACATAGGAAGGCACAACCAGTCACGAGGTGACCGAGTGGCTGTCAAATGGGAACGAAAAGTAAGGAAACACTGATGCGACTGCAGTCGAGCAGCTCTTTCTGACTGGGTTTCAGCTGAAGTCTAGCGACGTGCCTAATAAAATCGGACGTTTAGTAACTAAAGTTCCTTCCGGAGCACTACGCAAACCCCGATTATCCCGAGCACTTCTAACAGTCCCAAATCCTCACCGGTCACATTTTTTAAAAAGTTCCTTAATCCATGAGATCAATTACGACCACTGAAAGCGGCGAACGTTTGATGAGCGATATGCGGCGATGAAAAGCCGGCAGGCAGGCTGGACACCGGGGAGTCGCGGCGAACGCGCTCCGCTGTCCGCCGATGGACGGGTGTCTGCGGGGTTCCTGGGGAAACAGGACGCCGAGCGGTTCCCGCAGGAACGCGCAGCTCGTGCGGAGAAGCGAGGAGAAGGTTTCGGTTGAGCTCCAAACACCCCAAGGCAACTCGTGGGAAACACCCTAGGCACACAGTAACAACTACGAGGCCCCTGCCGCTAAGCCAGTTGGCCTCGGGACTCCCGCGGTCGCCGGAGAGCGCTGCGTCGCCCGAGGTCTGCTTTGGCATCGGGAAGAGCATCGACTGTGCTGTCAACCAGGATGCAACAACTAGAGAATTGCTTTGCTCCCGTTTCTAAGAAAGCTCGCCAATCCGTTATAGCACTTTAAAGTACGCGTTTAACTAAACGATGCTCTCGCTTCTCGAATGAGGACGTTGTACCGTTAATTCACTCAGGCATACTGTACAGCGTCACGGGACTGAAATCAATACGCAAAAGTGCTGCAGTCAAGTAATAATTAATCAAAAGAGAACAGAGTGAAGTTCCGAACGGGCGGTTTTCTCCAGCCTCGACCGATGGCTGTCAAGAGGAATGCAGAGGGCGGTTTTAGTTGGCGAAGCTGCACATCAGTGGAGAGCACTGACAGCATGGGTCATGCTGGAGCACAGGGAAGACAGGGAGGGCACACTTCTTGTCCAGAAGACATAGCCAACCCGCACTGCTGCTTCTGCAACATGACCCTTTCGCACACCCTCCCGGTGTTTAACGGAGCACGGAAGGGTCACGAGGACGACTGAACGGTGACAAGGAAGTGTATCAAGTGACAAATTGTTGTCCTTCCAACTCAAAAACCCAGGCATGGACACTGATGGACAGGTCCGCAAGTGTGGATGGCTGGAGTCGGAGTCAAGTGGGTCATCTGAGAAAATTAAATTAAAAGACAGGCGGAGTCCTCGATGAAAGGGGTTAAGTATAAAAGGGAGTGTGGCCAGGTCAGTAAGGTACTGTAAGGTAGTGTGAGCAATGTATTGTGAGTGTGGTTACAGGAGCTGGGATGAGGAGATGAGGATGGGGGCGCTCAGATCTGGTCTCCCTTGAAAGCCCCCCTAGCTGCGCTGGAGGCCGCGTTGGCTGCCGCTGTCTGGACCGTCTTGTTGGACATGACGCCGGTGGCAAACTCTTGCTGGGCCTTCTCGAAGCTGGCGCCCGTGGTGCGATACAGACCGTGGACCTGCAGGGACAGAACAGAGCCACGGGGCTTCAGAGCTCACTTTATTACGGCAGCATCTCTGCAGGTCTCCTCTCCCAAACTGGAGAGTAAAGCTACGGCGCCCAGTACCCTCAAAAATCCCGCGAGAGACGTTACAGCAGTCCGCGGATGTCGGCGAATTTATGCGACTTACCCTCCGGCACCTGGCCCTGTTTGAAAGTTCACGCAGCTAAAGGTCTATTTCGTCCTCACTAAGTGAGAAGGGGGGGAGAAAAAAAAAAAACACCCCGGTCTCCGTGGCTCTTATCTGAAACAGGTCACAGACAGGCAGCTCGCTGTGCTCACCAGGGACTTCAAGCTGTCTGCAAGTTCATCACAGCGAGAGCTCTGCTTCTCTGCGCTCTTCTTCCCTGACACACAGGTTCAGTATGGATCCTATTGATCGCTCTCGACAAGAGAACAAATGGCTGTCAGGCTGCTTTTGGCAGAACTGCTTCCCAGAGCAGTGGCCCCAGGCGCCGGGAGCCGGCAAGGACAGAGCGCCTTCATTTTCTGAAAATTCCCTCCTTTCCTTTTCTGTGTGACCTGCACACGTCCTCCTCCTCTGACTCACTTCAGTCACATACCGATCCGTCACATGGTTGCAAATGGCAAGACGGCTTACCGAACAAGCTCATCTAATGTCAGCTAACCATTTAAAGTCCTGCAGGTAGCGTGGCCACCAAGACCACATGTTGGAGGGATTTGTCCTCCGACACTTATTCCACAGAGGCAGGCGATTCCTGCTTAAGTGCCACCACAAATTTAAATGTCATCTGACAAAAACCACAAAGAGGAGAGCATTTCTATCTGGAAAATCTGAGAGCGTGTTGCCGGGCAACGGATCGTCTGTGCTGCGATGCGTGACAGGAAAGCCCGGTCCGGCTTTGCCCACGGATAGAAGGAAGCGGTGCCCTACCTTCTTGAACATGATGAGCGAGATGACAGCGGAGGCGGTGAAGAGGGCTGCGATCAGGATCATGATGATGCCGACCGGGATGCTCTTGTTGAGGCCCGTGAGGGCCGAGATCCACCCGCTGTCCAGAAGAAGATAAATGCAGGCTTTGTCAAGAGCAGTCTCAAAGCAGATGCAAAACGCCAGAGCATCTGACAGTCGAGATGTAGGATTAATGCGTGTTGCTTCCCAGAGAATCGCTACTTCACTGAAAATTAGTCTTCCAAACTCTTAAGTTCTGGTTTTGAGATCTTTAAAATTTACACTGAAATACAAACACAAACGCTGTACTCTTGAAACTTGTGGCCCGTGCAGTAGTTTTTACAACTCCCCTTAGACCAGCAAGAGTTCAGAAAGAGTGTTCTGCAGGATTGGAACCAAAACCTCTTGGACGGAGCCCTCAAGGACCTAACATGAACTATGGTCTACTATATTGCAAGAGACACCTTGGTAACCCCAAAAGCAGGTACGTAAACATGACACGAGGATACAAGTTTCAGTGTGCCAGAGAGAGGTTTCCCCTCCTCTACCCGCCAGATGTCCACTCACCACGCTCCCCAGCTGGCGATGCCGATGGCCTGGAACACGTGCACGCCAAACTGACAGATGTAGACGAAGAAGAAGACAAAGAACCGGAAGGAGCTGTCACTTCTGCAAAGCAACAAACAAAGGTGAGTCGAATGAACGACTCAACAGTGACGGCAAAATTCACTTTGATTGCTGCCAGCTCGCCGTAAGACCATAATTACCACAGTAACCACAGGGAAAGCATCAGTGATCCACACACAAAATGTCCAAGAGCACTGATCGTGCTAGACAGCCTGACAGAGCAAAGGAAGCTTCATGGGTCCCCAACAGTCCTCGTGTCATTGCTAACACAGACGATTGCAACCCTTCCTTCCTGCTTCTCTCTGTTATTCAAGAGCTGCAGTCGACTCATCCTCTGATATGACAGGACCCAGCTGGGTCTCAACGTCATCATCTTTACAAGCTCGGCCACTTTAGACACCAGCACACATTAATGCTGGCTGTGAAACGGAACGATTAACAATTTATTGACTCTGGCCACCCAGAGTCTGAGAACCACATCAATGGTTTCTTCCCGACACAGAAAAACAATCATGGAAAAATTTCCACCGAAGCAGTAAGCCGATTCTTCCGTGTGACAGAAATGCCAGCACCGGCTGTTGATGGGAAGCTTAAGAACGGGAGATCAATTGACTCGGTGACAAGGAGAACACCCTGTGGCATGATGGGATTTTAAAGCCACGCTTTGATTGAAAGATTAAACACACCGATGAAACCCTTGCTGAAGGTAAATAACGATGTATTGATTAATTTCAGTGGTAACGGGCAAGGAAGCTATAAACATTAGCGTCCCATACCCAATGAGTGGTCAAATAGTCAGAGCTCAGCATGTTGGTGTTTTGCCCCTTTTTCTCCCCTCAAAATTTCACCGATAAACATGTACAGTTTTCTTCTTTCAGGTGGCCAGGATGAGGAACACAGCAGTTACAGTCACAAGCCCTGCGCCTCAAGGGCCTCCTCCTGCTGCCCCTGAGTAATTGGGGGATGAAGTAGTACCTGAAGGCGCCATACAGCGGTCTGTACCAGCAGACAAAGGAGCAGGGCGTGAAGAGCATGAACCAGAGCATGGCCAGGCCGAAGTCCACTCCTCGTGACGCGTCCACACAGAACCAGGCCAGGCAGCCAAAGATGTTCACAAACAGCGTCCCTGCATAGACTGCGGAGAGAAAGTCGTGAGCATCTAGGCACCGTTCGTCCCTTCACCGCACGCATGGACACGGAGCCAGATCTCAGCAGAATTGTCACCGTCACACAAGCAGGAGTTTACATGTTAAGACGCATTGGCAGCGCTGTGGAAATACTCACAATCGCTTGCATAGCATTGATCTGCTCCACTTCGGGGTACATCACATGTTTAATATGGTCCATGCCATAATGTGTAAGATGGATATGTTCTACGTTTCACTACAGTTTCTCTGCAGCAGTTTAGGAAGCGGGCAGCATCAAATTTATTTACAGGGACTGTATCAAAATTTTACACTCCCCTTTAGATTACAGGTTTCTTTGAGAAGTTTGCTATGATGTCACCTCCACATATCAATAACTAATGCATAAGATTATTACAGTGAACAAAAATGTTCTAGGCAAATGGAGGAGGAGACATTCTAGGTTTTGATCCCGCAGCCCCTGAGTATCTGTCTGTCAGACCATCATTAACAGAGGAGCACAAACAAGAACACAGACATGGTAGTGAGAACTGGTTTTTATGCAACCCTCACTTGTACTGTCATGTTAATTGCAAAACATAATTGTTAAACATAGTCAGATATGTTTAGCTGTCACGTAGCTTCAAACATCAAAACGTGCAACGCAGCAAAAAATACAATAATATCTTCTATAAAAAGGCTAACAGGCAACTGTTTCGCTACACCAGTGTTAAAAAGGCTTAAGGGTTTAACAGACTCTCAGAGAAGTCAAGAAAATAGATCTTAATATACAAATGGTGTTTCATTACTTTTACATTAAGGATGAATTATTAAGAATTTGCCCTTAATTTTACTCCCTCCGTGTAACTCCTACAGATTTTGCATCAAGAATCATTCACTCCAACGTTGGTTACGTTTCCAATTTGCTTTCACATGTGTGTACAACATTTTAATTCACTGTTTTTCCCTCATATAAGCCTCACACTGGATATACAACAGTATACAGCAACTCCCTAAAATTCTCGACATGACGAGTCTACCAAGTTGTGGCTAAGTGCTATTATCAAAAAGTTTCTCTCATGACACAGTTCTGATCTTTTGTGAAAAATGATGTGCAAACTGACAGCTGTATCATACTATTCAAAATACTTTGCTGAAAGCTTTCATTCTGTAATAAACAGGGAAAAAAATGGAGGCACATTTCCATGTGAAATGCCAAGTGTCTCGGTTAACGTTATGTTCTCGCTAATGCATTTGCCTGTGTTTAATGCTCTTTCAAATGCATCCGACATGCATTCCATGGACTTTTAAGCCCAAACTCCTACAGAACAGTTGTCACAGTGCCTTGGAATTTCACAGGTCACTGCAAGATTTTACATGTTCCTATGTGAAACACGGCCATGTTATAGAGCAGAGGTACCCGAGATGTCGAGACTACGCAGCTGCGGAAAGACAGCTGCTCAAACAAACACTATGCGGTCAAGGAAACAATAACCACTTGTGCAGAAATATTTTCAGGGGCTAAATTACTGAAATTCAATTACATGACAGCTCAGAATTCCACTCTCTGTCTTGGATCTCAGCAGGCTTGAACCACAAGAACTGAGCAAATGCAGAGATTCACAGGCCTGCATGAGGATGACCAAAGTCACACGGTGACATTTTACATTTCACAGTCTTCACATGTACGCTCCAGGCTCAAACTGCACAAATGCCTAGAAGAACTGATCTCTCCATTATTTCACAGTACTACATGTTATCTATATTCTTACAGCCTCAAACACAGTTTGAAGGTTGTTTCTAAACACAACTTTTTAAGTAACTTGAGTCAAGCATGTGGTTTAGTATGACTGAATAAAACTGTTACACGTAGGACTACAGGGCTACATGAGAAAGGTTTGTTTGCATGTGACAAAACGGCATTCAGGTGAAATGTTTCCTCCCTTGAAAAACAGTGACATTTGCTCTTGTGAAAAACACACAGTACAGGAGAAAGTCAATAACACTCATGTCAGGATGCCATATTACTTTCATAGTGCCAGATTGCTGCGACTTATATCTTTAAATCTGGCTTCACTCGACTTCAACAACGGCAAAACTCAACACTCACACATCCATAGATAGTACATGATCTTGACTGTCTTCTGAAATTCTACAGGTATGTCTACAGCGATGTCATGGTAGAAACAGGGCCCCACAGGGAACTTCTCCGGAAGAGGGGGCCAGTTGTTTTTCCTTCCTGAAAGAAGAAAAAGAGTTCCAGCCAAACCCAATGATGTCACACAAGGAAACAAACAAAAGCCCCATGTGTTCGCCTTGACTGGCCCAAAGTAGCACCCGTTATACAATCATTTAGTGTATCAATATCTCCATCACTCTATCGAGAGGTGTTTGACAATTAGTGTTTACCATTAATCTCAGTGCTGTATTCCAGCTGATGTCAATCACACTGATATAGGCCCGGTCTCAATAAATATTAAGCAGCTGTTTTGGAGTTGCACTGTAGTTGTAATAGAGCATTATCATACTATTTTAAGAAAGTTCGTTGAGGGGAACAGAGAAATGTGTTTAGAATAGTGGGGGCTCCTCAGTGGCTAAAATTTCCAAGTGCTCTGTGCTAGGGACTGAGGTGTTGACCTCCCCAATGCCATACTAGCCTTCTATGATGCAGAGGCCAAAGGAACGCAAATTAGCCCACGTTTCTTTGAGCAGGTCAGATGACTGGGTTACTCATCCTTTTTTTGCTCAAAGACAACACCTAACATTGGCTGAGTTACAACAAGGTTGTGGATAGAATCAGACAAATCCTGAACACACAGAACATGTTTTGTCTGATGAAACCTGCATGCAAAGATGCAGGTGGCCTTCTTGTTACAAAAGAGAGAGACAGGTAAACAACTTTTCTCATGAGCGTTTTGTGGGAAACAGAAAGCTATATTAAGTGCCATCTGGAACAGTTCGTTTGAATTATGGTTAATGGGTCAAGGAAAGCAGCCAGAAAGCAACGCCCCTCAGAGCATACCTGGTAATGATTACATGTCATACCAGAACATATTGGCAGCATTTTTAAAAATACGTTTTCAGGTGGGGCTTTGTGGAAGAGTAGGTCTCAGTGCAAGTCGCGTCAGATAGATGTTCCCCAAAGACCAAGCCTTTGACCCTAACCTCCCGATGCACTAAGAGACTGCATCTCCCTCTCCCGACGATCCAGCTCAGCCGCCTTCTTCTCAAGTTCCTCCTGGCGCCTCAACAGCTCTGCCTGAGCCCGAGCCTGGTCCTGGAAAGGGAAGAATAAGTTACAGCCTGGAGTAACGTAGATATGTGTGGACTACAAGAACACAGCACAATGCATAACTATATATGTATGTAACCTTCAGGTACATGCACAGCTTCAAGCATGTTTCTGTCCAAGTACTGGCTCTTTTGTCCCTGCAGATGTGTGACATCTTTTGGGATTTGCTCTGAATTACGCATCTACACGACTGTACTGACTTCTTCACCACCATCTCCCATGTGAATAAACTGACTGATCAGTGAAAATTCAGAATCCTCACTAAAGAATCCTCTTGGTGTAGTTAGCTCTAAATAAAGTCAATAGCATTGGTTCATATCAGAACTACTGGAAAAATGTTTTGTGCAGCAGGGATCATCAAGTGATTGGCTGATTCAAGTCACAGATTTTAGCTTTTAAAGTTGGGTTCCGCTGTTAAACACTGAAATTGAAATTTTCCACGCTTTGAGTTTTTATTTACATTAAATTTCTATTAGCCAAACAGAAAAATAAATATTTATTATACTAATAATACTGCATAATCACAATTTTGATCATCGCTGAAATAAAAACATAACATTTAAAAAAAAAAAAAAAAACAGAAGTAGAAAACGAATACAGATGACACACAGTTATGGATTTTGTTCCGAGTATTTCGTAATAATTTATTTATGCAAATAAAATGAGCCTGAAGGAGGACAGTGTGTGAAATGCAAAGCACACACTGAAATCTTTCACTTTTACTGAGCAGTTTAACACAAGAATGTCAACGGTTACACTACCAATTAAGTGGTGAGTTTCAAAGCCATTGTTGTCAGATCCCACTGCTCTGGGGATCTGTGTCAAGTTACTAGCCCCTTCGATGGCTGCAACCTGCCAACATGCTGCCTGCAACCCTGTCCGCAGAACGCAGACTTCCCACATAAAAAGCCTCTGGCAGCACTTAATTATACATCTCCTTCTCTCTCATCAGAAGGCCTCATTCCGCCTGGTCTTCTGTTGGAACATATCGTTTGCTGAAACAGGCTCATCTTAAACCATGACAAAAAAGCTATTTATTCACCCCAGAAGGGCTGCAACCTTTCTGTAAAACAGTCCTGAGATACTACACCCGATACTACCATTCATCCGATACACGTCCAGGAAAATACCCCAGATAATTCCAAAAGTGTTCTAATCTTTTTTTTTTTTTTTTTTTTAAAAAAGTGTAGTTTCTGCTACTTGCTGAATGCTGAGATTACTTAATACTTAGTGACTTGTTTTTGTTTCCAAGTTCACCGACATCAACAAATGTGAGTACGGGAGATGAAAATGTAAACTGGGAACAACTTACTAGCCGAAAGCATCTGAGAAAACAGAGAATTTATGGTTCGCTACTATATGCAAATATTTCTTAAAACAATAAGCCAGTGTTTCTAAGTGACAAAACAGCAACTATTAATTCTCATCTTCTGCTCTAGCGGATAGTAGGAGCACAACAAGCAGCAAGACCTGCGTCTGCTGCTGTGTGTACGCTGGGGGCTCCTCTGTCGGTTTCATGATGGCCGGCTGCGTGTTAGTGGTGGGGGGCATTTTGGAGGCTGTGGCCGCTGATGCCTGCGAAGAAAAACACAGAAAACCTTTCAGTTGGTGAACTTACATTACAGTGCCGTTCTTGGGACTGCATCGAGGATATACTCAAACAGCTTGTGCTGAAAATTCATGTATTTTCTATCCCCCCAAAATTTTAACATTAATTTAGACAAAGACACATTCCCTGCTTAATGTTAATAGTTCTCAGTGAATACAACTACCCAACTGCTATAAATGGGCTCCTGGTAGTTGTCAGAGGGTTAGGGCTAGGGTGAGCCCTTGCTAAAGTTCAGCGCTTTGCAACCAGGAGATCGCGGGTACAAATCACCACTTCCGCTGCAGTACCCTGGAGGAAGGTACCTACTCTGAGTTGATAAAAGCACGAATCGAACAGCACTACAAATGGGCAATTGACTGTAAGCGACCTAACACTGAAGTTTGCTTTGGAGAAAAGCACCAGCTAAATTAAATTTTTTTCATTATTGATATCAGTAATAAAAAAATGGGAGGAATGGGAGGAAGAAGTAGTACTTCATCTTCACTGAGGGACATTTATGGATAAGGGAGCTAGATTTCAGTTTACAGCCGTCACCTGGTCGGCCCCTAAGCTGCTACTGCTTCATCAGTTCTCCACGAATCAAGTGGGTGGAAAATGAAAGACCGGTTGATTATAGAACAGGCGCCCAACTGCATTTTCACAACAAAAACAATGCCAAGCAGGGAATCTGCTCTCATTAGTAGACAATACTTAGACACCTACAACAGAAAAGACACAGAGGCTCCGGCCTACTGTTACAGCAGAAAAACACGGCACTAGTCAGTGCAATTAAATATGTAAAACATGGCAGTCGTCCACACATTGCCAAACAGCCTGCTCCAAAGCTATCTGAAAATTAAGTGATGACCGAAAATGCTGCAGGATCTAAGGGGAACGGATGTTGGTGCATCACTTTCCTTTCTTAAGTAAACCAAGCTGTATAAATCGGTTAACATTTTCTGAATCCAGATGTTAAAATATGCGAAAGACAAAAGTAATAAGCAGCGGAAACACACCCTACCATATTCATTAACACAAAAGGCAGGACAGTTTCCCAGTTACCTGCTGAGACAGACATGTGCTCCTCAGTTACTGCGAAATGCGAAAAAGTAATTAACACAGCAAGAGAATCGGCAGCTGGAGGGAGAAGACTGCTGTTAATCCCATTTTCACAGTATTTATCAGAAGTGTGAACATTCATAAGACTGGGTTCCACAGACCATTCTGACATCAAATAATAGCTGCATTGCGTATTAAAATTAATGCCTCCCTAATCCTATCTGCAACACAGGCCATTAATAAGAGCGCGACATTTCAGAACAACAGTGACTGTCAGCGACGGGCCACTTTCATGCTCGTCGAGAGACGGTACGACGAAACTGACCCTTCATATCAATCAGTCTTCCTTCAGGAAATTGCTCAAAATTAGCCGAGTTGATAAAGTCCACAGATCCTTCTCACAATAAATGCTAACTGAAAAAATCTGTTCATATTTACATTTATTTACAGACTGAACCAATTATGAGTCACATGTAAAACATCTCAGGATCAAATCAATCATTAAAATATATAATATTTCAAAATACAAATGAAATGTAACAATAGCTAGAAGAAATTCAATGGTGGTATAGGTACGGAATCATTTTAGCTGAGACATGAACAGATGTTCTGAGTAACATATAGTACTCACCGGTTTTGTGTTTGTGAAAGGGTTGTATTCTTCCAAACCTGGCGGGACATTTTGTGTTACTTGTGTCACTGAGGGATCCTGGGAAAGAAAAAGGTCTGTTTTACATTTTATTACCTTACTTTACCTCTTACAGAAACCTGAGAAAGGTTAATGTTAGTGCTGTAAACCTGAATTTTTTTTAAACACACTGCATGTCGTCAATGTTCTCCTGCTGGATTCCTTCCGCAGTCCAAACGCATGCGTTTCAGGTGGAATGGAGACTCTAAATTTCCCGTAGTGCATTTGTGAGCCAATGAGCGCGTGCGATCGCCCTGCGGTGGAGAGGCGTTCAGTGGACCAGGGTGCACCCTGCTTCGTATCCAGTACCTCAAGGTTAGGCTCTGACCCTCTGCAACCTTGCAACTTTCATTATCACAAAACACGTTCAAGCGCAACAGGCACCGGTAAATTTGATAAGAGTTCCCACTGGGCCACACTAATCATATGTGCCGTGGAAACTCAGAAGGAGGAGAAAAAAAAAAAAAAAAAAGAAGGGAGAACAGCTTTCATTGCCCTTCTCAACCAGAATTTTAAATATAGTGAATCTGATCAAATTAAATTAGCACCTAACTAGCTGGGGTAAACATGGCCAAGAATGTGTTTGTGTGTGGGAGGAAACAACATCGCTACCATACACTTGTAGAACAAACATCAATATAAAACTAAGAATCTCAAACACATTATTTTATTTTTCTTTTTTTTTTGCACAGACTATGCATTTAGTGGATACTTTTTTTTTTCCCTTTAATATCAACGGGTGTATTTGCAACATATGAGCTCAGGATCAATGTGGTGATGGTCTCTCCTGTGCAACCATCTGGTAACATTAGACAGGCAGGCCAGACAGTGCACAGGCAATAATCCTGGACTCTGTGCTCAGGAAAAAACAAACACAAGATATTGACTGCATACAGAGGTACATAACGTATACTAAAGTCCAGGTGCATTCGTATCGGATATATACATTTTAAGCAAAACAAAAAATGGAACAGATTTAACCTAATGAAGTGAGTTTCTGCTAATGGTCAGAGCTCCATTATTATGGATCTATAAGTGAAAAATCAAAAGGGTAATTTCAAAAATACAATCAGACAAAGAGTACAAATGATCAGGCACATTAGATTTATGTTAAGTGCACAAAGTTTTTTCATCATACTCTGAAAAAATAAAAGCGTGATCCCACTTCTCCCCAAACACAAATTAAGGCAATAAATTTTAACAAATATCCTCACATTTATCCAATTTTTCTCCATTTAATTATGTCCTGCTGAATCGTTACTGTTATCCACACACATACACAGATTAATATATGTAGAAATATTTTATGTCATGTCTTATAGCAGCCATCCTGTCATTATTATAAGGCTTACATTGCTGAGAGCGAGTCAGTGCTGCTGGAAGTTTAAAGGGTTCAAGGACACCATGGCAACCGCATGTACCAGCCTTGCTCTTAGATCGAGGATGCCATGCAGACAACACGGCCACACTGTATCAACCGTCTTCCACTTTTCTGGGCACACCATGTTCTTGCCACTGAAAGCAGTGCTGGAAGTAAAATATGGGGAGGGGGTGTGTGCGGAACATGGGTTCCATTTCATTCCACTCCATAATCGCATAGCTCACGCTGAGACTTAAGCGGTACGGTCAAGCCACTTTCCAAGCTTAATTATAATCTGAAACAGGTCTGCCAGCCACAGAGGGCCTATGTTTAGGACAAAACAATATTTCTCCACCATCCAACATCCTGATCCACTGCAGCCTCAAACAGTGCACACTTTCAAAACGGAAAGCTATAATTTCAAACTGGCAGGATGATTCCAATAATTTACTCTGCAGGCCGTCTATAAATGGCCCATGTCTGTATCAGATGAGGGGCAGAAAATGCAACTGGGCAAGGTGGGTGGGTACCTAAAGAAATAAATAAATAAATAAAATGAACAGTCTTTGCACATCACGCCCTTGGGAGGTCTGGGAGACACTTTTAAGTGACCATAGCACACAACATTATTTCCGTATTTTCACTCTTGATGAAATGCAACCAACAAATTGTTTTCTGGTTGAGGTTCAACAATATGAACTCTATGTTATTCTTTGACAATCTCCTGGAGTTCCACCTAAATCACACATATTAGAAAAGGTAAAATCAGCACATAACAAGGGTATCGTAAGTGCACTGGAAGGGTAAGGCCATAGGAAAGCTACAAAGAGTACAGAAGGTGTATGGTACGAGTACAGGAACAGCACAGGAAAGGGAGAAAAAGGGTATAGCAGGAGTATAAGAAGGTTACAATAATATAGAGGAAGGGTACGGTAAGGGTAAAGAAGGAGTACAGTTAGTGTACCGAAAAGGTAAATAAAGCCATCACCGTACACCAACCATACACTCTATATACACTTTGTTTGATCGTGCCGTATCCTATCTGCACTCTCCCTATACCCTTCCTGCACTTTTAATTCATTACACTTCCGATACCCTTACTGTACCTTTCCTATACACTTACTGTACCCTCTCTTACTTTATGTTCCCTACATAGGAAGGGTACAGTTAGCAAATGTAAACTGAGTAACAAGAGTGTGAAACACTCCCTCACAACACCTTGGGGGTAAGACAGCGAACCGCCCGAGAGTTCCGTCTCGGGGTCCGAAAATGTGGTTTAAAGAGCTGAATTTAAGGCTCTGTGCTTGTGAATCACCCATTCACCGTGTCAAAACACAGTACAGTACTCCCTCCAGGGGACCACACTGTACAATAGTGTGCTGGAACACAGGCTCACAGCTGCTTAGATAATTCAGCCCTTAAATTACTGATGTCTCAGTGACGTACTTTCATTTTCAATCACGTGTTACATTAAGACTGTCTAGACAAAACTCTAAGAGGAAAAACAAGCCACAGCACCTAAAAACTTAAAAAAAAAAAAACTTAAAAAAAAAAAGACGGAGCTCCTTCAAAACGGCCGTCTGTCGATTTCCAAAAGACACTTCATACAGGTTGGCACATTTTCAGAAGATCGGTTTCTTTTTCAATGTGATCCAGTGCTCGAGTGTGTATTCGCAGGGCACCTCTGTGCGTCTACCCTGCTACTGCAGATGGGCTTTTGGTGTGCGTCTCAGGTGCGCACCCATCAATGTTTCATGCACGCGTTGCGCCTGGAGGAGCCCCCGCGTGGCCCGTCAATTATTTAAACAGCCTGGCGAAAACTTGGCAGCCTTCGATTGTATGCGGGGAAAAAAAATATTTACGGACCTGTTGAACGCAGGCAGCACGACATCAAGTGTTAATTTCCTCCGCCTCTCTTAAGTAGAATTTTTTTAGAACCTCATCTTAGTGTTTTTGACACCTCAAAGCAATTCTGATTCACTGAAAGTAAAGAAACTTCACAAGGATCCACACAGTGCTACACTAACATACAGGTGTGTGTGTATATGTCGGTATATTTCTGAAACCTGCCTGTCACTTATGTGTTCGTAATTCCTCGGTGATTCACAGACACACGTCATCGGTAAAGGGGCCTGCGGAGTGATGGATCCGAACCGTCGCTGTATGCGACACCACCTGTTGAAAAGCATAGTTTCCTAAACTTTAGACAAGAACCGCTCTGCGCCTCTCATAAAATGAATCATGTTAGTTAGTCCAGGAATTTAGAGGGGGTGTATCGCCATTATTTTATGAAGAAAGTGTCTTGAACTTCAACTAATGAAAGCAGAAAATAAAATCCTCACGCCGAGACATAAAATCAGTTTTATGGTGTCTTGCCTACAGGAGGGATGGTGGCAAGCGCACTGCATCCGGACCCATATTTTTGTCTAAAGAAAACACACTTAGAACATCGCGCTGTAGATACCGATGCATTTTGCGCCATCAGATTACAAACGGGGAGATGGGTCCCTCAAACGCACAGTGGACTCACAAACCCCGTGGGCTGCACTGCTTTCTTCTGGAAGAGGTTTGATCATCTGCACCAGGCAACCAGGCTGCGGTTTCCTGCATTGAGAAACCGGTGCTCCTTTCAGCTGACACATGATGCTGAGCACCCATGTGAGAATTGTATAACTTGTGGTTCCAGTGCAGCAAATAAACACGTACATATTATTTAACATACTAATTACTCTAATTATTATTACCTTGAAATGGACAGGTACGTTTCTGAGACAGACTCTGGACAACTGTGACCCTGCACTGGAGAAGTAGTTCCTGACATACGGACACCCCTCTACTTAGGTAAATTCAACTTCCGTAAATCTGGATTTATGTAAAAAATTCCCGGCATACACATTATTTACGGATAGCACTTTTATTTTACGCAAAGCATCTGAAATATGTTAAGCGCAAGTCGGCGTAGCCAGACAAGGCAGGGAGCTGCATCTTCCCAGTTCTCGTGTGTTTTGAGCCGTAAATGCACCTCCTCTCCTTAGTGTAGTGCTTTCTTCGCATTTTTTTTTTACCCTTTTCATTATTTACAATGCCTGGTGGTAAACGTGTACTTGAAGACAAACGAGAACCGCCTCGCAAGCGTACAGCAATCGATTTGGAGATGAAACTGAAAATAATAAGGAAGTGTGAAAATGGACAAAGATTATCAGGAACCAACTGAACACCATTCTACTCCCTTGGCAATTTTTTACACTCTTCCTTCTTGAAATGCTGCTAAAACCTAACTAGTATGTTTACATTTACACCATTTATTGTATATTTATTGTTTATATCTATTATTATATTTATATATCCCCTCCGTGAACCGCCACCTTAACGTGGTGGAGGAGTTTGAGTGCCTGAATGATCTCAGCAGCTATGTTGCCTGGGGCTATATGCCCCTGGTAGGGTCTCCCAAGGCAAACAGGTCCTGGGTGACAGACGAGACAAAGCGCAGTTCAAAGCCCCCTTATGACTATTAAATCAAGGTTCTCGTTTACCCCGCCCGGTATGGGGTCACCGGGGCCCCACCCTGGAGCCAGGCCTGGGGGGGTGGGTTTGGGCTCACATGCGAGCGCCTGGTGGCCAGGTCTATGCCCACGGGGCCTGGCCGGGCTCAGCCCAAAGCCAAGACGTGGAGCCGCTCTTCGGTGGGCTCACCACCTGCCGGAGAGGCCGTAAGGGGCCGGTGCGTTGCGATTTGGGCGGTGGTCGGGGCCGAGTGCCCGGCCGACCCAAACCTCGGGCGCCAACCCTGGGAGGAGGCGTCCCACTGGGAGGAGGCCTCGGGGCAGACCCAGGACACGTTGGAGAGACTATGTCTCCCAGCTGGCCTGGGAACGCCTTGGGGTTCCCCCAGAGGAGCTGGAGGAGGTGTGCGAGGAGAATGAAGTCTGGGGGACTCTGCTTGGACTGCTGCCCCCGCGACCCGGTCCCGGATAAGTGGAGGAAGATGGATATTTATATACTAATAAATATATATTGATTATTTATTGAATAGGTAGCTTTGAGCTGTTTCTATGTAGCACCATGATCCTGGAGGAACGTTGTTTTGTTTCACTGCACCAGCTGTCTATGGTTGAACTGACAATAAAGCCACTTTGACCCAGGTTTAGCCGTATCGACTATAAAAAAAGAACAGTGAAGGATGCTGCACATACAAAGGAGCACGTGATGATATTTAATGGTGGGGAAGGAGAGGGAATCTGACATACATAACTTTTGCCTTACATAAGGGAGTTAAAAAAAAAACGGTCTAATCACGTAAGTCGGGGGGTGTCTGTATGTCCAGCAACAGCTGCGCACACGTGACTGACTGCAATGAACCAATCCATCATGGAAAACGACACGGCAGTATAAAACAATGAAAACCTGTCCTGTTACATCAACAATCGTGAAACCTGGAGACGACAAACCTCGGAATCCACGCAGCAAAGCGGAATACTGCAGGAATTTATTTACACAGCCATGCTGTCAGTTTCTCCTGCCGGTCGCCGATGCGGTCCGGCTGGAGGGTTCACGTTCGTAATATTCGTAACATTTACCGAGGCGGCGCTATTTCAATCCTCCAGAAAACAATTACATACTGAATGCAAAATTGAATGGAGAGAAATTAGTCAGAAATGCCAGTATGTGTGTATAACAATACCCTGGCATGCGTCATGACAGCAGAACGTGGAACAAGGCACGGTTTCGGGCTGAGAAATCACAAAATATTGGAAATTACTCCATAATTCAATACTAACACACAACCACACATCAATCAGCACTATCAAGTATCATTTGCGGCGTTTCCTTCTTCTGTGCGTAGAACAAAGAAGTGTTTTCGGGCGCGTCCATCTCCTGTGCCGCGTAATTTCAGCGCAGTCTCTCTCGGCCACAGCCATCAAAGGCGCATCCCTTCAAACCAACATTATGTCCCATTTCCTGTCGTCTTCGCAACCTCGCCGCTACACCCGACGAGGTGGGCGCTGCCACACATCTCCAGCTGCACTTACCCATGATGCCGCACAAAAGACCTCCATCTCCTTTCCATTTAAAGGAGCAATAATAGCCGTCTAACGTCCTGTGATGGGCAGCCATGCAATAAAAACACTATCTGAGGAACAAACTGCAACTTCAGCAGCTGCCCGCTATTCATACGAATACTTGCCAAAGCGGAGGAAGCCAACGGTTGTTCCGTTCTGTTGCCGCACTCCAGACCTCTTTTCCTACAGCACATCGCAAATCACACCTTTTGTCTTTCACATCACATTCAAATGTCTCTACAGGTAACCAAGATTATTATCCAAGGGCTTAGACTCCTGCACCTGCTTCAAGTACTGACTGCATTATGAAGTTGATGGCACACGACCTTTAAACTTTATATTGACCTGATCAGGCCAGTGATATGAAGTGCTCAGCAGTGGCATCTTACTCCCATTTAGCTTTAGACAGATGGACATTAAATTTTTTCTTTAAAAAAAAAAAAAAAGTTTCTTACTCACACACACGAATAACCTTTCTCATCACACCCAAATGCGAAGCGAGCAAATGACCCGACCTCAGCCTTCTCCTGATCGCTCACGGTAACCCCATACAACCCCAAACAATGTTCTCAGACAGGTTTCACACATTCTCTTGTGTACTTATATCACAGAACTGTGAACGGTGTATTGGTATCTGTGTGTTTTTGTGCCGTTTCTTTACTATTTTTGCGAGTAATGACAATGCACGTTTTTCACAAAACAGGTGTAAAGCAGTGCTGCCACCTCAGCCTCAGGGAGTAACCGAAGAAAAGAGAGCAGTCGCCTTCCCAAAGAGTCGTAAGCGTTCACAAAGGCACGGCTAGTAGCAATTCAAAGCAGGACGTTCTTGTGGGTTTATCAGGTAAACGTAGGTGTGACCGGCTTCCCACGTGCAAAGCTCCTCTACAGTTTACTCAGCACATTCCTGAAACCACACTTCACTGGATGGAGCAACCCATAGTAATGGTCTACCACCACTTTATTTATTTATTTATTTTTTACTTTTAAGAGTGCTACGAGAAGGGACAAGGTGGCACAGCAAGTAGCACTGGTGCCTTACAGCTCCTGGGCTATGGGTTTGAATCCAGAATCCAGCTCAGTCTGGGTGAAGTTTGCATGTTCTCTCCATGTTCGTGTGGGTTTCCTCCGATAGCCCATACAAAGAGTAAAGAATAAAGAAAGGATAATGCAAAGAATAAAGGAACCATGAACCACTTCCACACTGCTCCTTAGCGGGACAACTACACAAGTGGTTACCAAGAGTTGAATCTGACTTGATGACACGTACCCTACAACTGTACAAGATGTTTGCAAAAACACAAGCAGCAGAAGTGAACTGGTGTTTTACAACAAATGAGCTGTACGATAGTTTTGCCACTGAAGGATGTGGAACCTAACTGAACTATATCCTGGTGAAACCAGTAATCAATAATAACAAAATAAAAGCTCAAAGATCATCAAATCATTTAGGAATCAACATTTGCAATTTCCACAATTCATTAATTCTGTTCTGAATAATACTGTACATTTTAAATCCCACATGCAAGTCTGCCAACAGTGTAACACTGGGTATTATGACTAAAACTAATCTTAAGTATGTATGGACAGTATGTAACACAGATTCTGTTTCTGATAAGTACATTTTTTTTCTTCAATCAGTGAAAGCCCAAAACACTATCATGAAAAACATGGCAAAAACCCACTTTCCTACTGTGCTTCATGCAAAACAAGTTCACTTTGTCCTCCCATCGAGCTGAAAGCTGCTGACAGCAGGGATCTGATCCGTCATGCTCTACCCAGCACCACTACGGTTAACGGTTTCACAAAAGGTGTCCCAAGTCAAAGCATCAAATCGTGCTTCGGTAAGCACCGGCTCGCTGTGGGCTCTGTCAGATGAGGTTTTTTCTTGAAAAAACCCCGCAGCACCAACCGCCATCCACATCACAGGCCTATCTCGTTGGCGTGGCAACACAGGTCTAAAACCGATGTCCTCTGCCTCCCGTCTCTCTGAGCACGTCACTCATCTCCGGCGCCGCCATGTCCCATTTCCCACCATGGTGCAGCCGCCCACACGCTCCATGAGGGACATGTGCACTTCCTGAACTCTGGGACTCCAGCACTAAGCTGCAGTCCATTCAGAGCAGCGCTCTCTCCTGTGCCTCGTGTTTACGGACATGTTTTATTGATGGCTTACTCCTCCGAGACCTGATCCCACTTCACTAACAGTGTAAATGCTTTTCAGGAGATCGACGGGGGCATGCTGCTATAGCTACAAAAAAGAAAGGTTGAGAAAGAAATTTTAAACTTTACATCTCAATTTAATGTCAAGACGTTAAAGAAATGACGAGAGCTATATTAAGGCAAGATAAAATTTTGGTTTATAAATACAGTAGATTCCGGTTAAAATGGCCATTGGTTAATTGGGGCAGCCATTAATTTGGGACAAATCTTGAAGAACAAAAACAAGTTGAGAAAATAAGCAGAATTTGCTTTGCTTATGTTGTCCAGTATAATCGGGGGGAGTGACTGCTGGATGGTGCACTTGAGATCGCTGTAGGTATGTGGCGCAAGAGCCGACTTACTAGTAAGAAACGGATATATTCAGACAGTGTAGCAATTTTTTTTATTTTGATTTTGCTGTCAATGGCAAATCAAGATTCCATTTTCTGTGGCATCTTGATTTGAGACCCTTACCAAGGCACCAAAAAGAAATGTAGCGCTAGTTAACAGAATTGCCGTCCTTGACCAAATCAAATGCCAAAGGCCTACGACTAGTCGTTGCCAGTGGTGGAGATAACTGGAGTGCTGAAATATACCACCTCACATGTGAAACAGTGGCAAGAGGAACAGGGATTACACAGAAGAACAACAGTTAACTTCCCAAAAATCACTGCATAACATCTACTGTCATTAACTGTTAATGCATTTGATACATACACTAAGTTTTACCTTGCATAAATATTTTTCTCTGAACTGTAGCTTTAGGCTGAGAATTCAAGTATTTTTGTTTCTCAGTAAATTACAATTTGTCTTTTGTTTCACACCTTTTTAACCATTTGCATGAAACTTGAAATAATTGGGCACCCTCTTAATTGGACCAAGTAATCTGTGCCCCAATTAATGGGAATCGACGTATTACAACCGAAAATTGTGGTAATCAGTGTTAAGATTACAATGATTATTTTTAAAGAGGGTATGTGGAAACATGAACGATTCTGATATAACTATAATGAGAAATTAAGTTTATGTAGGCTATACTGTACTTCAAAGCAACACACAGTGTTAAGCTGCCTACAGTTATTTACCCATTTATACAGCTTTAACTGAAACAACATACCCATTCATTTAGCTGATGCTTGTCTCCAAAGCGACTTACAATGTAAAGGTTACAATTATTTACCCATTTACACAGCTGGGTAATTTTACTGGAGCAATTCAGGGTAAGTACCTTGCTCAAGGACACTACAGCCAGAGGTGGGGATCAAACCTGCAACCTTTAGATCTAAAGACAGCAGCTCTAACCACTACGCTAACAGCTGTCTCAACTTCAGGTAAGTATTTTGGTCAAGGGTACTACAACAGAAGGCAGGATTTGAACCGGCAACCTCTGCGATCAATGGCAGCCACTCTAATACACTACCTGATGCATCTATTAATGGCTGAATACACACACACACACACACACACACACACACACACACACACACACACACACACACACACACCAAGAGCCTTCATCATAAGTAACCCATTACATAGCCAACCTTTAAAAAGAACCCTTACAAGGGAATCACACGTTTCAGCTTCACAGTTCACTGGGTTCCAACAGCAGAATATACGTGTCCTCAGAAAACTAAAGCTGCTCACATGGCTTTATGGCTGAATGCACACCAAAAGCCTTCATCAAATACCCACTCACATTGTACCAGACTCCTCGGTTTGTCACTTAGCTTGATGCCATTAGAGAATTAAGCAACAGCAACATTTTATTGTACTTGCAGCGATTATGAGCCATTTATCTGTGAAAGGAGCCGATCCATCAAGCGAAAAAGCCAGAGAGATGAGCAGCACTTTTTCTCCCATATGTTCTCATTTAGGCTCCAGGATGTGAATAAATTTTTATCACCTGTATGATAAAATCTGACACTATTAATAGTGTCAAATGGCATCTGACTACTCCAAAAAATCCATTAATTTCCACGACTTTTTGGCTTGCATGTTGGTTTTTGGTGACAATGCAAGCGGAAGACTTTAAGGCAGAGCACCACTGTCATGTGAAAGAATCTGCACTGCTGGCCCTGGATGCTATTTTAAATGGGCAATTACAGGAAATATCTGGATTTTACTGGGGAAAAAATGCCTGAATATTGAAAAAGAGGTTGCCAAGTACCCTGACCAAGCTGCTGTGCAAACAAAAGCTTGTCAATGGTCAAGTCTCAGCTACTTCGGATGGAATCGCTTGAAAATTGCGTTTCAAAAGGGGCAGCAGGTAGCGTAGCGATTAGAGCGGGCGCCTTGCACTCCAAGGACCCAAGTTTGAATCCCACCTCTGACTACTGAAGCCTTGACCAAGGTACTCACCCCAAACTAACACTAAGAATACCTACCTGTATAAATGGCTAAATCACCGCAAGTCACTTTGGAAGTGTCAGCTAAACAAACAAATTTAAACGTCAAAGCCTTCAAAGACCATTACAGACCAATTCTGAGTCACATAAGTCCAGTTCCACAATCTGCCTACATTCAGAATTCTGTGCCCTGCAGGTAATAACTTTCTGTCTTTCAATAGCAGCTCTGCCCCAGTGCGCAATCCTACTGGGAGAGCCATTACTTCGGTAATGATACTGCCATATGTCTGCACGGGGTGCCACTCTGCCTCCCTTTTTTCTGTAACAACTTATAACATTTCCATTTTGATGCAAGCGTTCAATCTCCCATTCAGCCTGAAAAAGATGAAACCATGCTATAATTATTCCCAGCATGTACCGACACTAGGCCAAAATAATAAGAGATGAATTTATACATGTAGAAAATTCCACCAGACCTTAAAAACAGATCAGTTTCAAGGTGTTAAAGTCTACCTTGTTAAGTGAAAACACACACAGGCAGCTCTGAACACAACCTAACAGTTACCCGAAACACACCGATGGCTACTACCACTAGACTGCACACAATATTATGCGCAATCAAACAATTTATTGCAAACGTAACATACGCTGCAGCTGGACACTAACCCAGCCGACTGAGCCGAGTCACTACCGGTATAAACTCTGTTAAACGACACTATTTAAGATACCCGCCACATGATGAGGATAATAGTGATGGCTATTATTATTACTCTTATTAATGGCATCTGTTTACAATGAAGACATCTTTTTTAATCCATCTGCATGTAACAATTAAGATAAGCAGTTCATCTAAGCAGCTATTATTATTAACCTTTACTTGGTTGTTTTCTTTGTCCTATACAGCAGCGTATTCTTACTGACTCAATTCATGGTAATAACGGTGATTTAGGGTACTAGAGTCTAGAGCAGGAGGATGATTCGGATACTTTCAGACTGTAACTTCAACCACTATGCCACCTGCTGTCAAAATAACAAAAATCATCATTTCACACTAACTACCTAAATACTCTGCTTTGCTGAAAGGGCATAAGTTACCGGAAAAGGATCTCAACCTCTCATCATTTATGCCCCAAACCTTTCCTGTCACCTGGCACCAAAGGTGGGTGCAAAGTGAAGCCTACGGAAATACCGCCGCGCGCACACACGATACAAACACACACCTGCAGGCGCAGTAAGGAGAGCGCACCTCGGGACACGTGTCTCGTACAGGTGGAGGAAGAGAGAGACAGAGAGACCATTGAAGAAAAGCACCCGAGCGGAGCAGGAACACCGTGAAACACCCAGGCTGTCAAAGGTGGAGACGGTCTGTCTCTCTCTCTCTCCCTCCCTCCACACACACACACACACACAAGAAGTGACTGATTGCCATGGAGGACCGCTCCACCATCGCTATGTTGTACCATGTGTACTACGAGTCGACGTACGTGTCAGCGATCATTCAGTCAGTGTGATCACTGCGGTGACCGCAATGACAGCTGCACTCCCGGTCACGCGCTGTGCCGCAGCCTGCACTCCGTCCGCGAGCGCAGCTACACCACGGCTCCGAGTCCGAGCCTCAGGCGAACACACATTCATGGCCATTTCAAATTTAGCTTTACCTGAAACGGGTTAGTAAAGTCCGGGTCTGCAAACGGGTTGCTATCGAAATCGGACATTCTTCGGAGAGAGAGAGAGAGGGAAAAAAACGTCTCTTCGCTTTTCTTTCTAAATCACTTGTACATCCAGTAATCAAAAAAAAAAAGAGAAACCAGAAGGGCCGACCCCCCTCCTCTCTCGCCGTCGGGCTCGCTGTAACTACCAGCTCACTTTCGGCTCTCTTCGGCAGCAAAATGGCAGAAACGGAAGTGACGTTTTCGCTCGCGCCGGATCGACGCCGCCCTCCAGCACCACGGCGCGACTCTCGTGTGAAATATCGCTCGTGGTTCACTTTCATTACTGTTATTTATTGCTTACCTAACACCATTTTTTTCCCTTAATATTTCTGTCTTTACACGAATTTACCCGTTTACTCGCCTGCATTTTTTTTCTGAGGTAATTCATTGTAAGGGCCTCGCTGATACAGTAGGAGGATACATTTGTGTGTAGCTTGAACATGCAACCCAACGATTCTAGACTGGTGGTTGGGCTACAGGTTTACCGTAGTATGTACCCCTTTCCACCCTAGTCTATCCAGTAAATATTCTTACAATTCAGCAGTGAAGGGTCTGGTGGAAGTAGTAACACGTAGGCCCATATACCACATTCTGGAGCAGCTATTTCTTTGTTACTGGTGCTGCGAGACAGCAAACCACACACACACATCATGCCCCATACGCTCCTCCTTCTGTTTCTTTTCTCCCTTGTTGTCAGTCTTGCGCGTTCATCAATGCGCCCACACAAAATAGTGCCTCTTTTCGTACCGTGATGATCCTTCAGGTTGCGAGTCCGTGTTTTCATCCGCAGTGCAACCTGTTGCTAGCGACATTTCTTAGATGTCGTTAGCAAAATAATGCTATTAATAGAAAACACAATGTAACAGTGTACAAGAATAAAAGCACCTTCACACAATAATAATTTTATTCAAACAAAGGTCTTGGAGGCCAGATCTTGGGTGTCTACATCAGAGCTTTTTACTTTCCTGATATTTGGTCTTTACAAGCATGAGGCCTAAGAGAGGGGAGACCTTATTTACAGCAACTACTTTTTTAGATGACAAACTGAATAGGTTATTAAAGACATACATTTTTAAAGGGAGTCTGCAATAAACAACAAATATTAGCTGATTAAAATATAAAGCCACGAAAAGATATAATGAATATAATTCAAAGGCAGGCCGATCGCATTAACTAAATGTCAATTTTCTGGCCAAAGAATAACTACAGTTATTCAATGGCATTTCAAGATCAAAACATTCTGGTTTAAAGTTTACTTTTATTCAGCTGGGCATTGAAATATCTCCTTCTGTTGATGTAATGCACTCAATGTATTTTTCTCTTGAGATGTACGCCGCTTCGGAGAAGTGTCTGCAAAATGAAGAAATGTAAATGTACGTAAAACGTTCCGCGTTTTGGTTCTTTTCCTCTTTTAAACAATCTAGTTTCTGGTGATTTCTATTGACCAATGCTCTATCTATTCATGTTGCCTTGGAAACCAAGCTAGTAACTGACAGTGCATTCTGCTGTGAATCTCCCAAGACCCCGAGTTGATAGCTGCTTCTGCCACAGAACTTTCCTGACGCTGGAAGACTGGGTAAACAGCTCGGAGCTGACTGCGAACGAGACGGGTCACGCTTAACGGGTGCTGTGTCAGCACTGCGGAGCAGGTGTGTGCACACAGCCCGAAGGTCTTGCAATTCAGAGATCTACTGAGTGTGACTGAAATGCTCGCTTGCCGTCAATGCGATTCCGAAGCCCCGAACAGATGTTGCGAGAGCTGAACTGCTTCAAGTTAACGGAAAGAAATCGCTCAAGGCTTTGGAACTTCCTAAGAGTGCTAAAGTTAGCATATGTTATACTAATAACTTATTATTAGTACACAATGTTATGTTAGGGAAATATAGGTCCAGAATCTTCTTTCTGCCCCCAAATTGATGGAAAATAACTCAAGGCTTCAGAACTTCCACACACACATTTTCAGAACCGCTTGTCCCATACGGGGTCACAGAGCCTACCCGGTAACACATGGCGTAAGGCCGGAGGGGGAGGGGACACATCCAGGACAGGACACCAGTCCGTCGCAAGGCACCCCAAGCGGGACTCGAACCCCAGACCCACCAGAGAGCAGGACTGTGGGCCAACCCACTGCACCACTGCACCACCGCACCACCACACCCCTTCAGAACTTCCAAACAGAGCTAAAATTAGCACATATTGTTCTAATGACATTTTATTGTACTACACAATGTTATTTTAGCCAAACATGAATCCACAATCTTCTTTTTTGCCCCAAGTCAAGCTTCTTAAATGTAAAACTGGTATTGTGAGTATCCTTCTCCCGAATCCCATGGCAGCAGACTTTCATTCATTGTCGTTGCCTTGACGTGCATAGGTTTAGATATAAGTCTGAATCGATCGGCATGCAACAGTATTTCATAATCCAGAAGAGAAACTCACTGTGAAGGAGCACAAACAGCAAATGTATTACTCCTGTTCAGGTCCAGGATGGAGTTCATAGAACTGAGACCTTCAATAAATAAACCAGGAATACTTATGAGGAAACAGGGGGGATGTGGCGGTGTGGTGGTGCAGTGGGTTTGACTGGGCCCTGCTCTGTAGGGGATCTAGGGTTCGAGTCCCCCTTGGGGTGCCTTGTGATGGAATGGCATCCTGTGCAGGGTGTGTCCCCTCCCCCTCCAGCCTTATGCCCTGTGCTGCTGGGTTAGGCTCTGGCTCCCTGCTACCCTGTATGGACAAGCAGTTTCAGATGATGTGTGTGTGGTTATGAGGAGAAAGGGAGGCCTTTGTGAGTCACAACAGCCTAGTTACCTTAATCATGAATAAAGAAATGGCTTGAGAGAAGTCTGAGAGGAAAGCACACACAAAAACATCTTCACACTTTTTCTCTTACAAAGTACCGTTCTCCAAAGTTTCCGGTAAATTGCAGAATTGTATAATAACTACACACACACACACACACACACACACACACACACACACACACACACACACTTTCAGAACCGCTTGTCCCATACGGGGTCACGGGGAACCGGAGCCTACCCGGCAACACAGGGCGTAAGGCCAGAGGGGGAAGGGGACACACCCAGGACGGGACGCCAGTCCGTCACAAGGCACCCCAAGCGGGACTTGAACCCCAGACCCACCGGACAGCAGGACTGTGGTCTAACCCACTGCGCCACCGCACCCCCTTGTATAATAACTAATTAGTCATTTTCTGTTTTAAAATAAAAGTTCGCTGAAAGTGAACAGAGAGAGAGCCACCACCAATCCGTCCCAACAAAAAAATGAGGCAACCGTCATCAAGAAGGTTTCAGGACACGCTGCTTTTGTTCAGCATCACTTCAGCTCGCACTGAAGGAAGCAAGAAAAGAAACGCTGTGAATAAAAGCCTGTTCTTGCACTAGGCCACAGGCGAGCAATCGCTCCCCGCACAGCAAGGCCGTCGATCCGCGAACTCCGGCTTCCCGCTACATTCTCAGTGGCGCGTGATGGTGGTTACCACGGTAACGCATGTGGTCAGGTGCCCCGCCCCGCCCGGCTCCGCCCCGCCCCGCCCCCCTCCTCACTCAGTCGTCATGTGACTCGGCCTTCTGCACCTCGCGCTGACACACTTCCGGTACTGCGTGGAGAAGAGGAAAAAAGTTGCACAGAAGTTTTTTTTTTTTTAAATTTAATTTGTCGTGTCTCTCGCATTAATTAAACTGACGGTGGTTTTTTTCTTTTTTTATTTGAATAAAGCACAAATCCTTCGCGGCATCCCTGCGGAACTGAAATGCTGAGCAGCATGTCGACAAATAACTTGTCATATAACGAGCAAGGCGGCGGAGCGGAGCCGGCGGTGGAGCTCGGCCAGGAGAGCACTCCGACAGCCTCGGGAAGCACGGCGGCGGCGGGCCTCTTCAGCACCGACTTCAAAAAGTAAGTGCGTCTCCAGCCTCCTTATTCGAGCCGCAAAATACGACCAGCAGAAGTGCAATGAATGATTCGGGAGGTGTACAGTAACACAGTACATAACATAGTATAGGACCGGACCAGGTCTTTCCCCCCCCGGCGCTAAGTCTCCACTCCCTCACTCGACTCCAGCTGCTGCTGGTTTCAGGACCTCCTGATCTCGTCACCCCCCCCGTCGAATAAACATATTTTAAAAAATAATTTTATTTCCTTTCTGCGTCTGAGTAGCAGGCGGGGTATGATGTTTGCATAATCATCAGGGTCACGGGTTGGTCCCACCCCAGGTAAAAAAAATAAAATGTACCCTCTCCTCACACTCTCTCTGAGCAGCACCACGAGATGTCAGTGGAATCTCTGCTTCCCAAGTTATAACTCAAACAGGGTTGTCTTGGAAACACAACCATCCACATCCTTAACTTGGTCACTATCTAGTATCTATATAATATATATGTAAACTACATCATGTACATGTGTCTCCCAAGATGGAAATGATGCACTGTGACATTAACAAGCCTGCCTGTTGCAAACTGGTGATGTGAGTGAATGAATATTATTATTATTATTATTATTATTATTCTTAGTCAATGACTTAGCATGAAGCCTAGGACTTAACATGGTAAAAAAAAAAAAAATTGGATCCATTAAACTTGTTTAGTTTGACCCAGTATTTATTCATTAATGCTGTTTAAAACCTGTTGTTGCAGGAGCATCAAGGTAGCCTATAATTCGGTGCTCGAAATAGTAACGTCACGAAAGTGAGTGTTACGTTTGCGGCTGATTTTCTGACAACTGCATGGCGTGTGTCTTTACCTTTACGAGTGTTTGCTGCATTTTCGGTCGCGAAGGAGCGAGATGCTTGTTGAAACGAGAAGTGTGGTGGATAGTGCCACATGATAATGTAAGGAAGGTAGAGTTTATTCTGACGGGTTCCTTATGTTTGTAGGGAAGTGTGGAAGAGACATTGTGTGGGTCTAACCCTGCCTTGTGCTTTACGCTGGTGCAAGCGGTGGGTTCAGAATCTCTACAAAGTGTCACTTTAGCTCCCCTGGGAGTCACCGGCTGTTGGAAACAACGTGTATCCAGTGAAGCAGAAAAGTGGTCAGTCAGCGGCTCGAACCCAGAGACCTTATCAGGCCCCTGGACTGATCCTGTCCTGATCACACAGCTCCATGGAGATGCATGGCAAATGCTTGGTTTGTCACATAGTGACACAAAATATCGGAAACGATTCTGTAATAGTTTGTCCGTGTTGCTCAAAGGGAGTAAAATATTTCACTTGATGCAAAGCGGTGTGTATTGATATAATTGCTCATACAAAATCTTCATGTTCTCCAATAAATTGTGATTGTTTTCATTGTTTTCGGCTTCACCGCTTCTTGATTTTTGTCCGTAAATGTTCAGGTTTGCGGAATAACTTGTGCGTGCGAACTGAGGGCAGCTGGAGTTGTCGGGCAGTTTTAGTAATCCAGGGATGTCTTCAAGCAAATGAAGTGGTACGAGAGAAGGCCTTACCGCATGGTAGACAGAGCTGATACAGAAGCCCTGGAAGGTTTGCGTGAGTTGTATTCTATGGATTTGCTTGCCCTTCAGTTTCCTGTAGTAAATTTTGCATTCTTTTTTTTTTTTTTTTTTTTTCTTTTTCCCCCCTCTTCTTCTGCTGGACATGGCCCAGTCAGCAGGAGAAATTGTACCGAATCAGGTCTTACCCACAAGGGTGTTTCTGTTGTCTCCACTACATCGCAGTGCCAGCGGATTGTTGTGCTTTGCTGAGAGGGAAGGTTTGGATTTTGACGGGGGTGAACCAGAGTGGGTGTATGTGGGTCGCTGTCCCACTTGGCACGCTGAAAGGGCCTTCTGTTTGTCTCGCAGGCTGAAAAAGCAGTTCCAGCCCTGTGGCTTTTCTCAGCCTGTCTGTGCCGCATGGTGCCACAATTCTAGACCCACACCCCTCCAGACCCACTCCTGTTTTGTTCAGTAGCCGATGAATGTAAACAGTTACATTTATCTGATGTGTTTCTTTAAAGTGACTTACAATGTTAAGGTATTTTACAATTATTTATACTTTTACACAGCTGGCTAAGTTTACTGGAGCAATTTAGGGAAAGTACCTTGCTCAAGGGTAGTACAGCTAGAGGTGAGGCTCGAACTTGCAACCTTTGGGTCCAAAGGCAGTGGCTCTAACCACTACAGTACCAGGCGTGAGTTTATATGGAGGAGGCATTATCTTGAACTGATCTTTAGCTCTACTTCTGATATGAAGCTCCAGTATTGAGTGTCATTTGTTTAATAATCACTTCAGTGCTTCTGTCCCATTCAAATTGAAAATTTGGTCCAGTTTATAGGATTTCTATACTTTCTGAAAGTGAAACCCAAGTAACCTCAAAATTTTGGTTACTGGCAAAACATTGTCGAACTGGTTTACTACACAACCTGGACACGACTAGAGTGCCGCTCTACGGTGTAATCTGTGGAATCACTCATTTACAGGTGGCCCCTGTATTTACATTTATTCATTTAACAGATGCTTTTGTCCAAAATGACGTACATCTCGGCAAAAGTACAGTTTATTCATTTCATTAAGAGGAGACATAGCTGCAGACATGAAGGTCTCAAGCAAACATAGTTTGTTCCCTACCGCTTGCTGCACCGAGGTTCATCGTTCAAGTAGGTGCATAAAACACAGGATAGACAAATCCTGATATCCTCCTACCTTTTTTTTTTTTTTTTAAATAATATTAAGATACACAAGCAAGCAAATACAATGCCACAGTAGTGGCTGATAAAAGGCTTTATCTGGTGATGCTCATGAAGTTATGGTGCATGAACATTTACACTGTACATGAGCCGGAGAGATCTTGGGTGAAATGGGTCTGGAAAAGGTGAGTTTTCAGACCCTTCTTAAATGTAGACAGGGTTTCTGCAGCTCTTGGTGAGAGGGGAAGGTCATTCCACCACAACGGAGCCAGAACCGAGAACCTCCACGCTTTACCTTTCGTGCGCGGGACCACCAAGTGAGCAGAAGTAGATGAGCGAAGGGGTCTAGCTGGGGTGTATTTATTTAACAGCGCAGTCAAGAAACACAAACTATCAGCATCTTGAAATAAAAATGTCTCAGCAGACATCACCAAGAAGTATATGGTGGGTTTTTTTTTTTTTAATTGGTCATCAGTCATTACAGTTGGCTGTACTTATGGGTACTAGCCATTGTTTCTTTTTATATTTCACAAAAATGTACTATGTTTAGAGTTTTGGCAGTTGGGTAAATGACAAATGTTTGTGTTGATATTGTCAGACTCGTTATGCTGACCTATACTTCATCTGCTCAGTGGATGTGTGTAAGCTGCATGGCCCTTAAGGAGAAGCACCATAAATATGAAAATGTAACAGGACTTTTTAACAGTATGAAAAGTTTTTTTTTTTTTTTTTTTTTTGGGCATGTGGTTTGTTTTACACTTGAATAGGCAGAATGTCCAGCAATTCTGACAACTAAAGCAAACTTCAGAAAGATACTGCTGTCTTTGAAATTTAGCTTAGAGAAAATAGTTTTAGACAGAATTTGTCAAACTGGTCCCTCCTGTAAGACCCTTTGCTGCAACACAGCTCTCCGTTAATATCGGAACGATTAATAGGTTATTAGCTAAATGTAGTATTGTTGCGGGGTGGTAGGTGACTCCCGTTGTGCTGCTATGCAGGCACATGGTGATGCAGGATTTTTCACTAGCCTTGCTCTTCTTGCATTGCCTCCCCAGTCAGAAAGTGTCATTGTGACTCAGGGTAAGTCTGCAGATGTTGCTAATGTCATCTGAGCTCCTTTAACAGCAGTCATAAGGGGCCCAAGGATTGTCTGCTCAAGGCCTGCTCTTACCCAGTAGTGGTCAGGTGGTCTCAACAGAATGCTCAGATTGAATTAATCTTTCATGTTCAATAAACAGTACCGCACTTTTGCGCTACATCTACTTTGAACGTTTGTACTTTGCTATATTCAGATCCAACGAGTAAGTAAATTCAAAATTCAGCTTATTTTTATTGATTTTTTTTAAAAACCATCTAAGATAGTAGTCAGCATTCTTAGATGGACATATCAAATTCCCACATCAGTAATTTAATGTGAATTTACTGCATGCATAGTTATGCACATGTAGTACATACAGTGATCCTCCCTTCGCTGCAAGTTTGTTTCCCCTAGTCCAAAAATATTAAATGGAAAATTCCAGAAATCATCAATTCATATATTGTAAATTCTGCGCCGTTCTCAGTAGCGCTGTGAAACCTCGCACCATCCCGCCCGGGATGTCAATCATCCCTTTCTCCAGCGTATCCATGCTGTATCTACTACCTGCCTGTTAGTCACTTAGTAGCATCTCCATTATCAGGTTGACTGTTGCGGTGTCGCAGTGCTTGTGTTCAAGTAACGCCCCCCCCCTTTCTTTTTTAAAAAAAAAAAATAGAAGGACCTGGGCATTGGTCTTTAGTGTTTTTTTTTTCCCCCCCTTCTTGTTTTCTTCTCTATAGGAAAATAGTATGCAGTCATGTGAAAAAGAAAGTACACCCTCTTTGAATTTTATGGTTTTACGTATCAAGACAAATCATCTGGTCTTTAGCAGGTTTTAAAATTAGGTAAATACAATCTCAAATGAACAAAACATGACATATTACACCGTGTCATAATTTAACAGAAATGAAGCCAAAATGGAGAATCCAATGTGTGAAAAACTAAGTACACCTTATGGTCCAATAGCTTGTAGAACCATCTTTACCAGCAATAACTGGAAGTAATCATTTTCTGTATGACTTTATCAGTCTCTCACATCATTGTGGAGGAATTTTGGCCCACTCTTCTTTACAACGTTGCATCGGTTCATTGAAGTTTGCAGGCATTTGTTTATGCACAGCTCTCTTAAGGTCCCACCACAGTATTTCAATCGGGTTGAGGTCTGGACTTTGACTGGGCTGTTGCAGCACCTTGATTCTTTTTTCAGCCATTCTGTTGCATATTTGCTGGTGTACTTGGGATCATTGTCCTGTTGCATGACCCAGTTTCATCCAAGCTTTAGCTGTCAGACAGATGGCCTCAAACTTGACTCTAGAATACTTTGGTATACAGAGGAGTTCATGGTCGACTCAATGACTGCAAGGTGCCCAGGTCCTGTGGCTGCAAGACAAGCCCAAACCATAACCCCTCCACCACCTTGCTTGACAGTTGGTATGAGGTGTTTGTGCTGATATGCTGTATTTGGATTTCGTCAAACATCTCTACTTTGGTCTCGTCTGTCCAAAGGACATTATTCCAGAAGTCTTGTGGTTTGTTCAGATGCAACTTTGCAAACCTAAGCCGTGCTGCCATGCTCTTTTGAGAGAGAAGAGGCTTTCTCCTGGCAACCCTTCCAAACAAACCATACTTGTTCAGTGTTTTTCTAATTGTACGGTCATGAACTCTGAGATGTAACTATTGGATTTTTTTACAATTTCTCTGAGCATTGCACAGTCTGACCTTGGGGTGAATTTGCTGGGACATCCACTCCTGGGAAGGTTGGCAACAGTCTTGAATGTTTTCCACTTGTGAATAATCTTCACTGTAGCATGATGGATTTTAAATTGTTTGGAAAGGGCCTAATAACCTTTCCCAGACTGATGGGCAGCAACAATTGCTTCTCTAAGATCATTGCTGATGTCTTTCATTTCCTCCTTGGCATTGTGTTACCACACACCTGAATGCTCCAGACCAGCAAACTGCCAAAACTTATGCTTTTGTAGAGGTGGTCACACTTGCTGATGATCAGTTAATCAAGGGCATTTGATTGGCGGCACCTGGCTGCTACTTACCCTCTTAATTCCTATGGAAGCAGTAAGAGTGTACTTAGTTTTTCACACATGGCTTCTCCATTTTGGCTTTATTTTCGTTAAATAAATCATGACACGGTGTAATATGTCTTGTGTTATTGTTCATCTGAGGTTGTATTTACCTAATTTTAAGACCTGCTAAGGACCAGATGATTTTTTTTTTTTTTTTTTTTTATAAATTATATCCTGATATGTAAAACCATAGAATTCAAAGAGGGTGTACTTTCTTTTTCAGATGACTATATATACTGTAGGGTTCGGTACGATCCATGGTTTGAGGCATCCGGTGGGGGTCTTGGAACATATCCCCCACTGATAAGGGAGACTTCTGTACTGTACTACTGGTTATGTACTCATATATTGTATATTTAGACACTAGAGGGCAGTCTTCCATAAAACTTCACAGTGACATTTTGGTTTCACTTGGAATGCTCTTTAATATATTACCGCACATTACTGATTAGTATTTTTAAATGTAATTAAGGTTGAATGTTTTGGATTGACTTTCCACCGTATGCTTTGGTTCTAATAAATCTGGTCTTTCTTAGGCTATTGTACATGCTTTTCTTCATCCTCTAACCTCATAACAATCCCAGGACCTCATTACTGTCAGCAGCTTCACCACAGCTTAATTATAAGAAATGAGGAGAAAGAACAGATATAATGACAATAATATGTGCATAGAATATATACGTATATGTATAATGTGTGCTATAGACATATAACTACATGTACTGTGAGACTAAATGTTTATGTTCTGTAAATATGTAAGAAACAGTCATTTTCAGTTGATTATGCAGTATAGATACGGAATTGAATACATTAGTTGTATTTCATCTGCCAGTTTGTATATCCAAAATCCTTTAAATCCTTCATGTATTACACAAGCAATGTAATTGTTATTTAATGCATTGTAATATAAATAAATGTAAGTATACATTTTAATTGAAATGAGCAACTTATTAGTAAACTGCTGATAGTAATTTCACTTTCACCTAGAATGAATTTGAGCTGTGTGAATTAACTGCTTTTTTTTAAAAAAAAAAAAAAAAAAAAAAACACTTCTTTAACAGCATAAGGGTTGGTGTTAAAAATTGGGCCAGTCCATGCTGCTATTAGATGGATATTAGAGACAATGTAAGAGTAGTGAACAACAGTCTAAATGCATAAAAACTCCAAGGGATTTAACAGTTCCATTTATAAATAAAGGTACAGTATCTACATGAAAAAGAATGTCCAGTAAGAAAGCACTGTAAAGATCACTTAATGGGCCAACATATCCACATAAGCATGTGGGTATTATTGATCTAGGATCTCAACAATGAAATGACTCATCAAACCTAATTTGTTTTGAGCTGCCATCAGCTAAGGAAAGACATATGCTTTCTAATTTAGGATGTTAAGCTGTAAACACTGCTGTCATCAAGGAGCTCTCCTCCCAAGACAGAAGATAGAATGATTAACAGTCCAATTACTGAACAGTTGTCCCATGATGGTCGTACATTTGTTTTACACTCAGCACTCCAGATCAAATAGCTTTTTATCCAAAGCTATTTTGCAAATTTATACGTTTACAAAATCTGTTATTATTTTAAAGGAATTCAGATTAAGCACCTTTCTTAAAAGTATAACAGCAGAACAGGATCCCTCATGGAACTTGAACCAGTACTCTTCAATGTCCATGGCCTTTCATTTGTTGCCTGTTGCCAAGTGATTCTCAACTTTTCACCCTGTTTTACAGGGTGCTCTACCTATTTTTATAAGCCCGGTGCAGGTATTCTGCAGAGGACTATGTATCTCCCAGTTAGATCAGGTATGTAGACTGGTAAAACAGGCCAGCCCTCCAGTACCCAAGCAGGATTTTTGTTTGCCTGATGTTGAAACAAGCCAGGAATGGGAACTTGGGAAATGAAGGGTAACAGCTGCCAGGAGGAATGGCAGATGATCCTTTTCTGAGGCCTACAGCATTTACCTGTAGATTTGACAGGGCCAACAGGTGTTAGATATGTCCCTTCACCACTTCAGAGATGACTTGTAATATTCAACTTTATTGACCCCTCCAAGCTCTCACATTCGAAAGTTTCTTGACAACATGCGGAAAAAGCAGAGCAAGTCTGGTGCTATTCTTGAATGTTGTATCTGCTCTGCTGCCATGTGCCAGACTGAGTTGTCTGGACTGTTTCTGTTAAGCAATACGCATATTCAGTCAAAAAATGTCTGCTTTGCTTTAGTTATAAATGCATTAGAATGTGACGTTAGTAATTTGTCACAAGTACAAATGTGGGCTATTTTTTCTGTATTTGCAAGAAGTTCCTGCTGGTATGATAGACACCATTTCCATAGTGTGCCAAAAAGTTGCCCTTGTCAGCACTGTTCTCGCTGCCGTTCTGCACTACCATCTGGTTCGTTGATGGGTTGGGATTCTTACAAAGTGCTTTAATTTTCCGTTCAGCAGCGAAACCTCTTTACTGGAGTTTAAAGTTAATTCCCGCTGCTTGTTCTGCAGTGTATGCGGGATGCTGTGAGTAGCGCTGGCGTTATTGACGACCTGCCTCACGTGGCAGGGAAACGTGGAATGGATGAAATGGCCTGGGACGTGAGTCATTATGGCCTGACTGCTCTCCAGCACCCGGCTACAAGCCGTCCTAAAAGAGAACGTTATTTCAGTGGGGGAACGCGCCTGACATCGTTAGTCGGGGGAGTATCGGAGGCGGACCTTGTATTCTGGCCCGATGAAAGAGTCTCAGTGTTTACCGTGAGAAGTGATAAGGCTGCTTTTTTTCCGTTACGCTCCCTTCCTGAGGGAAGTGGCCTGACGACGCACAGTGCTCTACGTAAGAGCCCGTGCTGAGGAGCCAGGGTGCGCGGTGGGAAAGAAGAGTGGGGAAAGCAGCACATGGACGAGGGCTTCTTCTTGTTGAGAGAAGATGGTGTGGGGGTGGTGAAGACTGTTTTGGCGTCGGCCGAGAACCTGCAGTTGTCCTTCAAGTTTGAGCCCGGCGTGGAGGAAGTGGCTCTGACCAACAGCAATGGCAGCAAAAAGGAGGCACCTGGCATTGGGTACATTCTCTCTCTCTCTCTCTCTCTCTCTCTCTCTCTCTCTCTCTCTCTCTCTCTCTCTCTCTCTCTCTCTCTCTCTCTCTCTCTCTCTCTCTCTCTCTCTCTCTCTCTCTCTCTCTCTCTCTCTCTCTCTCTCTCTCTCTCTCTCTCTCTCTGCACGCGTCAGAATGTGTGCACTTACCTATCCGTCAGTCAAGCGGGAATGAGGTCAGTAAAGCGTATGTCCAGGGCACAACCACAGTGTTACGCAAAGGTGCTGCATTCTGCCCAGTGAACTTTTTTCTTCCCTTTCACATCAAACCTTTTGCATTTTATGGGTTGTACTTCTGTAACCAAAGGAATAAGTAACATAGTGATATTCCCCATGTGTTTTAGATTGTGGTATTTTCTTTAAGTTATTGGAGGTCCTGTTTGATGCAGTTCATCTGAGTGGTGTGTTCATGTCCATCATAGTTGGAAAAACAATTCAGTGAGGATGTTTTCAGTATTAAAAGTTACTCTGCTTTAAATCTATATTCTTGTTCGCTGAAGTTCAACAAATGCTAAAGGTGTAGATGATCTACTTGAACAGTTTGTACTGGTGGTCATGTACCACTCTGTGTGATGTGTCAATAAGTTCCAGTTTAAATAGTGCAAAGCAGTCTAAAGTTTATGAACCAGTTTTCCTGGTTGAGGGCTAAGTGGTTATTCCATAGTAGTCTGGCAGAGCAGCATCAGATGGATCACAGTTGAGCTCATGAGCTCTGCAGTGGTGATGGGACTGTATCATTTGGTAATTCTCAGTTTGTATTCCTGTGCACCAAGAAAACTGTGATGCTGAAGAGAAACCTATTAAGTGTCTAAATGATTTGATCAAGCAGATCACGTAATGTGTGGGGAGGTGCAGTGGCACTGCAGGGTGTGCCTGGGCCTTTTGGCCATAGGTTTGAATCCAGCTCAGCAGTCTGTGTGGAGTTTTCATGTTCTCTCTGTCTGCGTGGGCTTTCCTGAGGGCTCTGCTTCCCTCCCACAGATGAAACACATGTAATTTGGGTAAATTGGCCGTGCAAAACTGCTTGTCTGTGAGCAAGTGTGTGCATGTGTGGCTACCGTGTGATTTACTGGGGTCCTATCCAGGGTTTATCCCCCTAGCCTTGAGCCCAGTGATTGTGGGATAGACTCTGGACTGCCACAAACTTCACAAGTAGTTATTGTGAGTGAGATCATTCTGTCTGCCGATTCTATGGTGGTTCTAGTGAATAGGCATGAATAGTCTTAACGTTGGTGTTTGCTAATGTTAACATTATAGATGGTAGCTTCTCGTATTCTACATTTTTAAGGCATGGCATAACACAAGGCATATCACAAATTGACAGACCCTGATTGAAATAATGACCATTGCTAACATTTTTTCCCTCTCTATTGAAGGAATGAGGACCTTAAGGAGATGTTGGAAAGCAACAAGGAGTCCCTTAAACTGGAGGCCATGAAAAGGATTGTTGGGGTGAGTGCTGTGGCAGGGGCCCAAGGGGACCTTGAAAAGGCAAAAGAAGAGCCTTTCCACTGCCTGCTAGTCTGGGCAACCAGAGCTCCAGTCATCAACCACCAATGCACCCATTTGCTGATGCTCTGTATCTGATCCCTTCATGGGATCGATGAAGATTATATACAAGAAGGTAACGATACTTTGACAAAATACTTAATTAAATTTTATCTATTTTTTTTTTTTTTTTAGCTGATTGCAAAAGGAAAGAATGCATCTGAGCTGTTTCCAGCCGTTGTGAAGAATGTGGCAAGTAAAAACATAGAGGTATGAATTATTTAAAACTATGGTGCAGACTCCTCTGTCCTCCCCTGCTGCCTGTACAGACTTTTTTTGGCAGTGTGACGCAGGCCTGATCCCTGTTTGTAACTCATAGTTTGCACTTTCATTTGTTACTGCGGGTACTACAGAGAAGTTAGTGATGTCAAATGATCTAGTGCCACTGCCAGCAAAAAAAGAAAAATTTAAATTATAATATATAGCCATTTACTTGTAGCTTGAGGGTTCTATCACGACTGAATGCAAATAAGCAGCAAGACACCAGCCCAGAGTAGTCTGTGATCTTGTCTCTTGTGTTAAGAGCATTCAGTGAAAAATTTGCAGGTTGGCAGAGTTTTTCTGTCTGTCTCCGCCACTCCCAATTAGAAGGCATGGACCTTGGTCACCGTGAACCAGGTGTCAGGAGCTGGCCGACGCTGCATGTAGGAGAGCGGGGTTGGGAGCTTCAGGGAGACCCAGTGAAAGGCCCAATGGACGCAGAGCCCAATGAGTCACGAAGACTGGCCCGTGAATATCGATTAATAAATGAAACCTCTGGCAATGGGAGGGCCGCCCGTGTTCCGGGGGGCCTAATGCGTTTCTGTTTTGATTAGCTGCCAGGCAGGGCACCTCGTTGCCGCGAATGGTAATTGGTGGTGTAGGGCCCCTGGTCATGTCCCATGCAACTCCACGCCCCCCCCACCTCTCCCCAGCTGCCGGAGCGGCTCGGATTTCAGTGCACTCCCACTGTCCCCCGAGCCGTGCGCCCCTGCTGGCTGACATTGATCGCATCTAATCAGCAGCAGCGCAGGAACAAATCGAGTGTTTTGCTGCCTTCTGTGATTTAATATCAGGATGCTGTGTTCCTAAACTAGTGCAAAAACGGTTTTGGAACAGCAACCTTGAAATGTTTTTTTTTTTTTTCCCCCCCCCCCCTTCTTCTTTCTGCTCTCCTCTCCCTCCTCTCTGTTCCTTGCTCTCCCTTCAAAGAGAAAATATTACAGAATCCATCAAGTGGTTTATTCTTTTAGATTGCTGCGTTATGAGAGTTGTACAGTTTCCACGGTAGCGGAGGTGGAACAGGCTCCTCTGGGTAATGCAGTCACTGGTCAGAGACTCCAAAGGTCAGATTTTTATTTTCTGATTTAATTGTCATTCACCCAGAATCCTTTAAAGGCCACTGGTATGTTTTAAACAGTAATAAGTTTACTCGGCGAGTAAGTCATGAGCCTCACTGCACTAGTTGTGCTCGTGTTCGTTCTTTTCTTCAGTGTTGTTTCCTCCTTTTCTTGAGCCTAACATAAGAAGGTCATGTGTATATATCCATTATCAATAACCGCTTGTCCATTGCAAGGTTACAGTGTAATTTAAATTTCATTGATGAATTAGAATATTGCCAAACAAATTGCCACTGCTTTTTAGTTGCTGTATACATAGTTGTTGAAGACTGAAAGCTTGGTTTCACATTGACCCTTCAGATAGAGAGTGTAAATAGATAAATTATTGATCCCAATGAGGGAAATTGCACATAGAACTAAAGCTGTTGCTGATGCTATTTGGCAAAACAAAGAATGCAACAAAAGACAATAAAACAAAACATAGTAAACATTAAAGGGGCACCCTGAAGAGAGGTAAAACTACAGTAAGCACAAGAGTAAAGAGTGACACCAAAGAAAAGATTAAAAATACAAAAAAACTTCTGTATACCTGAGGCAGAATTGTCATATATAGAGTGTATAAAAAGCTTGTGTTTCATGCAAATTTCACACTGCACTATTTCTTGATGTTTTAACTGCATATACATACATATATATATTTTAGTCATTATTGGCATTGTAAGTTGGGTGTGAAATGAATAGACCTTCCAAAATTTGTTAGAAATAGCAAAATAGTTGTTTACAGGTTTGCATTGAGTCTGGTTCTTTTAAAAAAAAAAAAAAAAATTAGTTTCACATAAAATGATTTTCTGTTTAGGCAGGTGTAGCATAGCCCAATAACAAAAGAATATTGCGTGAAGCTCTATCTACACTGCTCAGACTCAAACTGTGGATTTCATATGCATGCAGCACATAGTGACTTCTACAAATAATTCAATTTGCACAGTTCATGCTTTTGGTGAAACAGTGTACAGTTGTCAGTGCGTGAGGGTGGGAAAGTACACATCAGGCTTGGAGTTCCTCATTTTATAGAGCAATTCATATGAGTTACTTTATTACTTTGACATTGTGATGCGAAATTCTTGTCATCTGACTCTATTGTATCATTGAACTAATGTTGAAATATTACTATAAAATTAAAACTTTTTTTTTAACCATTAAAATAATGTATCCCTTTGGAGGATAAAGCCTCCTAGGTTTGTCAGTAATATTCTGTAGCGAAAAGTCCATGTATTCATAAACTTCTGGATGTGAAGGGGAAATTTCTTTTAAAAATTTCTTGCGTATTCATAGGCATGTAATCATTTGTCACTAGAAAAAAAGCTAATGTAATTTACAAAAACCTTGAGAATTCATGATGTTTGTGGTAAAACAGGAGTTAACCCCCACTACATAGATAGCAAGTACATGCAGTGCAATTTTATTCATCTTTTTGCAGAAAATAATTGTACTGAAATGCACACATTAATTTCCATATAGCTTGGTAAATAAATAGTATCGCAGTCATGCATTTTTGAATGAACAACATCAGCCAAAGATAATTAGCTAGCTAGCCAACCATTGCAAGACTTATTTAAATAAATAAGGAAATGTGGAAAACATAATTTACCGTAATTGCTATGCGGTAATTGCTTTAGCTGCCAAAAATATTTGTCTGTGTGTTCATAGCTGTGCATTCTTTATTATGAAAACAAAAAAAGCCACTCACAGGAAGCAAAATGGCTAAACCGTAACGTCACCAATATCAAGTGTCCCATTTGGTGGATTGAATCAAATCTAGCTATGTAGTCTTCCCCGCCATACAAAGGTGATGTGTTCCTGGAAACCCTTCGTAACGCTTCTCATAAGTTGAAGATGTAATTGCCATTCATTTCAATGGCAAAATGGTTTGTATTCCTGATTCCTGAAGGTGACACCTGTAATGCTAAAATATTATGAAATCCCAAGTTACCACACGACACAACAAGGCGCAGTGTCCCTCCATTAATTACACTGTAATATGGTATGTCTGTCTCAGATCTTCCATAACTGTCATGTAATGTGCCATAACAAAGTATTGCTTTTCTCTGGGTGCTCTGGTTTTTGCCACTGTTCAGAGACTTGTGTTGCAGGTGAACTGATTGTTCTGAATTGGCTGTGTGTGTGTGTGTGTGTGTGTGTGTGTGTGTGTGTGTGTGTGTGTGTGCGCGCGCGCGCGTTTTAAATCACACATTTAAATCGCTCTCTTACCGACACAGCTTGTCAAGACAAAAACCATGTCTAACCCTCTCACGACACATAAACCTTATGGTACATGCTATAATACACTTGGGCTTAGACAAAAAATAATAAACCATATAATAGTATACATGTTTATGAAAATATACTTATAAAAGAGAAATGGTAAAAACACAAATGTACGAAAAAAGTACCTTGTAAGACAATACAGGAATTAAACATAAACATCCTTGTAAAGACAAATTCTCATATTCTGAATGGGTGTATCTTGGGAATCACTCTTTATACCTATTAAGTAGGTACTTTTCTCCAAAGTGATATAGACGAGTGTACAGAGGTACATTCTACAATGGGCAAAGTAGTTTACATGCACACACAATTGACTCAGTCTACCTATAGAAATGACATTGAAATATAGTAAATGCAAAGATGATCTTACTGGATGGTAATGGCCAAGCTGTCAGGAGATTGGGAGGAATCTGATCAGAAAGAAATGTGAGGGAGACCTTTCTTGAACGCTGGAAGAGATGCAGCCGCTCCGAGGAAGAGGGAGATTTTCTTCCACCACATTGGAGTCAAATCTGAGAACCTACATACTTTGAATTTGGACCTTTCGGACTGGAACCGCCACACGTCCGGAGGTAGTGGAGCATAGTCGTCTTGCTGTTGTGTAGGAGCTGATCAGGTCTCCTAGGTATCAGAGTGCGGATCCTTTCACTGTTTCGTAGTCCGTACCCAGAGTCCTGAACTTGATAAGGGCAGCCACAAGATGCCAGTGGAGGGAGAGGGTGGTAATACATGGGAATGCTTTGGCAAGTTGAACACAAGTCATGAACCATCAATTCTGGATCAGCTGGAGAGGCTTGATGGCCGAGGCAGGAAGACCAGACAGGAGGGAGCTGCAGTAGTCCAGGTGGGATGTTACCGTGACCTGGGTCTGTCGAGCTTACAGCGTTTCAAGTTCCAAGAGGCCCTGCTCTAGTTCCCTTGAGCAAAGTGAATCTTTAGTTTGCTCCTGTAACCATGTGCTTCTTTGTAAATGAGCAAGCTTGTTTTCTTTTCAAGAGATTTTACATTGTACTTTTGTAGGCAGTTTAAAATACTTGCAGTATCATTACCCAGTATTAGAAGTTTTATTACGGCTGAAAGGTATCTGAGGCAGTAACTTAAGTCTCTTTTTATAACGTAACTATTGTTAGTACGGTGAGTTTTGTTGGCGGTGGGGTGGGAGACTGCAGGCCAAGGCTGAGTAAACAAAGATTGGGGGCAGTTCCACATGCAAAGTGGAGTGTTAACACAAAATGGGAAATGTTAGTGGGAGGAGGACTTTGTGGTCCTTCCAACCCAAGCCCTTGAGCCTGGAATGTGTTCATGTTTTGACTCTTATAGGATTTCTTTGTTTGCCTATGTTTGTTGCTGGGCCAGAAAGGGTACCTCCCTTTTTTTGTCCAACTAATGAAAAGGCCAACACTTTGGCCTCCGCAGTTACTCAGCCTCATCGCTAACAAAAAGTGCCAACGCTAAAGGTGTTTACTATGATAAATTTCAATAGAATACATATGATCGCCGCCAAATGTGGTTATTAACCTTTCAACATATCTTTGTTAAATATGCGTAAAATCCTTTATTCTGTTTCTACCTTTTGTTTTATATTTTTTTTTTTAAACAAAAAAATAGTTAATGGCCCTTGTTTGCATTTTCTTCTATATTTACATTTATTCATCTAGCTGATGTTTTTCTCCAAAATGACTTCCAGTGTGAAGCTACTTACAATTATTTACCCATTTATACAGCTGGGTAATTTTACTGGAGCAATTTATGGCAAGTACTTTGCTCAAGGGTACGACAGCTGGAAGTGGGAATTGAACCTATGACTGTTGAGTACAAAGGCAGCAACTCTAACCACTACACTACTAGCTGTTCCTGCAGCTCCCCTTTGAGCCTTCTCACACATTTCATTCTAAAGTACATCTTAACATGTAAGTGAACAATTTTTTTGTGGTCGAGGAATTTATTAAATGTGTAAAGAATTAGAAATTTTGGGGGGGAAAGGACAGGACAATGTACACACATCTTACCATATAAAGGCCCCTGGTTTGAATCTCATTCCTGCGGTACCCTTGATCAAGAATTGATACAGTAAGAGTACCCTGTTGTACAAAGAAGTAAATCATTGTAAATTTCATTATCTAAGACTCGTTACTTAATCTTGGACAGAGGTGTCAGCACAATAAAGATTTAATGTTAATGGTATGTAACTGTTTTAGTTCCATGCTAACCTGGGTACACATTCCAATGAAAGTGGTTAATATTCTGTTTGTCCTTCAAGACCATACAGTGAGCTGTGGAAATCACCTTAACAAGTTCTGTTTTAACAGGATATTGTTCCTTAAAATGTCCAGCTAACATTTCCTAATTCATGAGTGGCTGTTAAGTCATTACTCTACTCTCATGACAATAATTCACTCAGTGTTTAGAATTCAAATCGAATCCTCGTGCGTGTAAATTAAATTTAAGGACCCTGCAGCAGATTGGAGCTGTGTCCATTTTAAGTGAGTTAATGCCATTCATTTGTCTCGTAATCATGGGAATGATGATTGAAACCGCGTCGCCACACCAGTTCAAGGGTCTCTCACCTGAGGAATCGGGTCGAATTACTGGAAGCCTGATCCCCGACCTGCAGGCAAAACTCATCAAGTCTGGCCTGCAAATATTTGCTGAGTTTTTCTGCTCTAGCATAGAGGAGGGACACAGCAGAGGGAACCGGTAACATCCTCACACCCTCGCTGCTCTGAGATTTTAGGCAAGCAGGCCTGTTTTTAACCTCATAATATCAGTATTACTCTGTCACAAGAGGCTTGCAGGTTTTACCCATTTCATATGTTCAATTTGTTAATTACATGAATTTCTGTGAGGAAGGTATGAATATCCCTGGTCTTCTCTTGAGTGCCAACGGTGAACACTGTCTGAAACCACCCGAGTTCATTATATGCTTCAGAGGGGAACTTAAGAGAAATGAAAACATGTTGTGTATGTGCTTCTCTTTTGAACTTTTCTCAAGTTAATGGTTCAGCTTGATGTAGTGCAATGTGTTACGTGTGTGTGTGTAAATGCCTGTAAATGTGTACGTTCTGCTCCCTTGCTCTTTTGCAGCTGAAGAAGCTGGTTTATGTCTACCTGGTAAGGTATGCAGAGGAGCAACAGGACTTGGCCTTGCTCTCTATCAGCACCTTCCAGCGTGCCTTGAAGGTTAGTTACCTCCTGCCCATACGGTACACATCCAGAATTCATTCCAGGTGGAGCCATGTAGGTCATCTGATGATAATAACATGAGGATGGCATCAGTTTGGAGAAGGTTTCTGTAAATATGCCTGAAAACAGGCTTGATGTGTTGTTTGCTGTTGTGGAGGTTTACTGGATAAAGTCTCAGAATACTTAGATTGTTAACTGTAGTATGCTCTTTAATGCAGTTTGGAATTTCCATAATACAGCACAAACAATATCACTTTAAGCTGAATCCATAGCATTGCTGTACCTGCCTATGGCTTAATTCATCGCAAGTGTTTAATGTAAACAAGAACATGTGCTGTACAGCATATGAACTTATTTTGAATATGTATAATGTCACAGGTGGCTATCACCTCAGTGCCACATTTTATTTTCACCAAAAAGTAACGGTGTGAAAGGAGAGAAATGCTTTGCATCAGGGAGTGTTTCACCTGCCCCAGTGACTCTAATTGTTTAAAAAGTGCAATGAAGTTTTGAGTCATAATGCACAAGCAAGTTGTAGAAGCCCACATATTGAGAAGCCCTCCTATTAGAAGTTTAAAAAAAAAAAAATAAATACACACACACAAAATCATGCGGCTGCGGAATCCACGACTACTTTGTATTCCGGTGTATGTGCTGTCTGTCCATCTGAAGGAGAAGTATTGAGCTATTTTTACAGCAGCGGCTACGTCCAGACCCGGAGACATTGATGTTTTAAAAGCGGTCGGCATGCTTTTCAAACCCCCGTGCAGAAAACCCATTTCAACCCCCGCTAGTTCTCAATCATGCTTCAATTTATCTCCACATCTGGGCCTTGGGAGTGGGGGCCTCCTCTCCGGCTGCGCACAACTCGCTGGTGCGGCACTTCCACCAGTAGGCAGCCCTGTGCAGACCCCCAAAATCTGCCCCCCTGCACAGCCTGGCTGCTCCACACGTACAAATCAATATCGCCGAAGAGGCACCAGGACATCAGGAGCATTCCGAATGTACCGAAACAAATCCCCTATTTTTGACCATGGAAAAGGCAGGGTTGTGAGCAGAAACCCCTGCTACTTAACCTGGCGATGGGAGAGTATTCGACAGATGCAGTTGCAGCGTCCTTGATGCACAGTCAGCAGAAAAGAGCTCCGCCATAGTAGTCAAGCCATAAGCCTTCCATTTGTAACCCAACCAAACCAATGTGTTTCATCCTGTCAGGTCTGGTCCTCTGTTCCTGTCCTGTCCTGTATCCGACATTAAAAAAGTCTCGCTGATCCCCCCCGTTGTCACGATGTGCTGGTGGTAGAGTAGCTCAACTCACCTACAGTGTTGCTCTCCTTGCCTACAGGACCCAAACCAGCTGATCCGGGCTAGTGCTCTGCGGGTTCTGTCAAGCATCCGGGTGCCCATAATTGTCCCCATCATGATGCTCGCCATCAAGGAGGCAGCCACAGATCTGTCCCCATACGTCCGGAAGACTGCTGCCCATGCCATCCAGAAGCTATACAGGTGAAAGAGGCTGTATGTGGTGCCAATTGAGCACCTAATTTGGGAATCTTTTTGTACACCTTTTTGTTTTTACATGCAAGAATTCAGTTTAAAAAAAAAAATCATTTGTGTACAAAGCAGTAAGTATTCTAACTTGTCAAAAGTAGTCAAATTGTAACTGACATTGTTTTCTGAGAAATGATCACGAAGTATGTAAACTATAAGTGTCTTTTTTTTTTGGATTTCATGTGTACAATATTTCTATGTTGTTTTTTTTTTTTTTTATACATTTTAGCCTTGACCCAGAACAAAAAGAACATCTGATTGAAGTCATTGACAAGCTGCTGAAAGACAAAAGCACGGTAAGTAAAGAGTAAGTTAACTATTGTACATCAGTTTGTCGAAATGTTACGCGATGGGTTCTCCGGACAGTTGAATTCGCTTTGGACAAAAGCATTAATATGACCGGTACGATTTTATTCAGCACCAGTTGTACTGGTGTACAGTATGGTGTTTTGGCTGTGGCTTTGTGGGTTGGACACATGGGGGAGCCCTAGTCAAGCATTTTTCCTCTGTAATGTTTTATCTAACGTTTTATTTACCTTCAGCTGGAAATGAAATATGTGCCCTGCTTACATTTAACAGGAATTCAAAATAATCAGACCGATACTTTAAATATATGTGTTTCAAAAACTATGCACTTAATCTATATAAAAAAAACAGGTGTCCAATGACAGAATGGTTGATGTAGACTGAGCTTTATGTTTAGAAGCACCACTTATAAATAGTAACATTTATTGTAAAGGCTTTTCCCTAGATACTGTCTTAATTTTATATCCTAGTTTAAATGTCATCATTTTTCTGCGGCTTAATTAGATTGTGTACTGTACAGTGTGCAACATGCTATGTTTTGCTAGTCGGTACATATAAAATTGAATGGTGATAATTTGTACCAAATTTCACAAAAGTAATCACTGCTTGTGAACCAGTTAAGGTCTAGCGGTACAGTTACACTGGAATGCATGGGCGGTGTGTTTGAATTCAGTCGCTGTTTATTTACAAACAATATATACCAACGTTATTTGTTTTTAATGAAAGTATTGTCACGGAAAAGGCTGTTGGTGTGCCTGTGCTGATATGTTTTCTTGTAAACCAAATTAGAATGTTTTTTATGATTAGAATGATTTTTCTCCCAGTACGTCGCACAGCTTTTCGTAGAAGTGTGATCACCCATAATGCCTGGCAGTTGTGGAAAGAACAGGCCTTCTGCGGGGTTCATGCTCACATGGCTGTGTGCTCTTTATTGACCCAAGCTGCCGCACAGATCTGGCCCACTGCTGCTAGTGAAGTGACCCAATCTGTCATTGATGACGTTGTGAACCATACTCACCTCTAGCTACATGCCCTCATATGCTAAAATTTTCTGTTCCCATCGGATTCATCGGCTTTTGCGCCAGAAGGTGATTCATGCAGTGCTATATATTATTTGTTGTTCGTTGTGCTCGTTCTGAATGGTACTTTATATTCCGCACCACAGCTTGAAAGAATATTAAAATATGCAATGCAAGTTTTACCATTATAGAAATGTGCCCTTCTCTGACAGCATTATCATTTGCAGTCTGAATTCTTGTTTGCATATGTACTTATGCACCTCTGACCATCTTCCACTTTGTTCAATACTTTAGAGTTACACAAAAAGGCACATTAACGTCTGCTGTGTTACAGACTAGTCCTGAAAACTTTTTGGAAATTGCTCTGATTGGTTTTTTTTTTTTTAAACTCTAAAGCTAAAAATTTGATTTGTATACCTATTCAAAATCAATCTTTATTTACAGTAAATCGACCAAGTTAAAGTTTCAGACTTGATGTGAAGCATTTGTGTTGTGTTTCCTGGTGCATCCAGTTTGGGTTAATGTGAATTGTAAATGGGGTTACAAAAACAAAACAGAAAAGCTGCTTGTTACAAGCAAGATGCTACGGGGGGGGGGGCAAAAACTGAAAAGGTGTGTGTTATCCTGGCTGACCCCTTTACTGCCTTATCGCCTTTAAAAAGCATTAACTTTTTCCAGCATCATTAACGCCGCTCTTGTATGCATTTGGATAGAGCTCTTTAATTTGATTTGAATGATCCGAGTCAATCATAGCCAATCATAGCACATCTTTTCCTTTTTTGTGTTTACAAAAATTGTTGCACAGGTTTGAGGAGATCGCAAGAGGAATGATGCTTTGAAAGGATTTCGCCAGATTGCGAGATGCGTTTGAACCTTTTGTTGAACGCGGTTGGCAGTTACGTAATCAAAAATCACTGAGTGATTTCCTCCAAGCTGCCACCAAGCAGGTGCTGTATTCTGCCAGGAGCAGCCAGAAGACAAGGCGTGCGACGCTGCGTGCAGAATGGGCACCAGAGGCAAGGAGCACAGCGGAATTGTACTAACCTGTGCAATAGCTCCTTCTTATCCATGACAGGCTGGAGAGAGGGGCCCTCGCTGTTGTTTTTGTAAACCTTGTTCATTTAACAGGAGCTGACAGAGGGAAGAGGGGCAGACCTGACAGCAGGGGCCGCCTGTAATGCATCCCTTCCCTGTGTTAATTTAGGCCCGGTGACAGTCATTTCCAAGATGGATGCTGAAAACCCTAACCCTGCATCCCACATGGGTTTTTTTTTTTTTTTTTTTTTTTTTTTTTTTTTTTAATCCCGATGACAAAGATGGGGCATCTGCATTTTTATTGTGTCCCGACAGCCACGGTTTGAACACCATTGACTGTGTGATTCGTGTAAAAGAAGCAACGCATTAATTTCTGGGTATCCACCATGCAGTAAACTAGTGATGGCTTAAACAGCATTTAGAGAAATATTTATATTGTTTTCTGAAGGCAAGGAGTGACTAATGTACCGCTAACGAAAATTGAGCTTATGGTGTCTTGTCAGCAAATATCAGGATATCAAGATTTAGGTGTTGACACCAGGAGAGAGTGCAGGAAATTAATGTATGAAGGATGGCCCTCGTAGCAGATGCATGATATGTTTAGTTAGGGCTTTAACTAAGAATGATCACTTCTCCGTGGAAAAACGCACCTTCCCACGGAGGGCAGTAATGAGTTAGAGCATATCGTCCGAGGTCATCGTTCCATGCACATCAGGAGTCGCTGCCGTCTTTCCTTTTATTTGTTCTGTCACAGGCCTGTACCTTTTAACACCGTTTCTGTTTATTGTGCCTTTACATTTCGGAAATGGTCTTTGCATGTAAAATTGCACTTTTTCTTTCCAGCGGGTGCAGTTCGTGCACAGTCAACCCTACAGTTGCGTTAAAGGGAAGTTTTGGAATTCTTATGCCAGTTTTTTTTTTTTTTTTTTATTGCTGTAATTTTAATACAATACGTTTGGCCTGCCTTTTTCCCCTTCCTTTCTTTGTCAGCAAAATCAGAGCAGATGTGCAAATTGTTTGAGCATATTTGCACACTTCAAGGATGGCTTTTGCTCCACACTTTTAAACTTTTTAAAGGGTGCATTTTCCCTTGTGATTAGTTCATCACATTGTACATAATCATCATAGAAAAGTGGGCTCTGTATCTAAAGTGTGGGTGGGCCTTCACATGGTATTGATTTAGGTGGTGGCTCGAGGGGGGTGGGCAGGGAAAAAAAGGAGGGACTGTTTAGCATTGGCGGTGTGAAGAAAACACTGAGTTTGTGCAGATGTTTCATTGTGATGGATCTATTATCCAGCCATTACAAGATAAATGAGCGATCTTCCCCATTTTCCGTGCCTCCAGAAAATTGAAATAAGAAGAGGGAATATCATCGGGGGGCTGTATGATTAGGGTAGGTGGGACGGCCATTAATTCAGGAAGAAAAGGGAACGGCGGCGGCGCAGGCCCGACCCGGTGCTGCATTATCAATCAAAGCTCAGCAGTCTCCCAGTGATGACCCAGCACTCTCCGGTTTCCGCCACCTTAATTAGAATTCATGACAAAATAGATGCAAGGAAACATTTTGTACCCTTCATAATTTTATAGGAAATTTATTGTTATTAGGGGAGCCATTTGCTTAGTGTGATTTTTTCCATTACCGGCTTGTCAACCAGCATAGATAATCTCGAGAAAATATGAACTCCATAGATTGCGTGTCAGTTTTTGTTGATGGCGCATGTAGTTTACCTTGGAGCACAGCTAGGTAATGGTCGAAGTTCACACCGGGCCATGTGAGCTGAGGTTCGGGAGCAAAGGCAAGACGAACGATTCCCGCTCAGTTGCACACATGGTGAATGGTAAATGCTGGGTTGTTGGTGTTAAATGTATGGTATTGGTAAACATGGTATTGTTGGTTCTTAATGCATGCTAATGGAATATTAAGGGTCAGCAAGTAGCATCTTGCAATTGGAAGGTACTGGGTTTGAAACATCAATCCTGTTGTGGTAACCTTAGACTCGATGATCACATTTATTCATTTAGCTGATGCTTTTCCCCAAAGTGGCTTATAACGTTAAGGTACTTACAATACGTTACCCATTTATACAGCTGGGTAATTTTATTGGAGCAGTTCAGGGTAGGCATCTTGCTTAAGGGTGCTATAGCCAGAGGTGAGATTCAAACCTGCAACCTTTTGGGTCCAAAGGTAGCAGCTCTAACCACTACGCTACTAGCTGCTCACCTGCCCTAAATTGCTCCAATAAAAATTATGAAGCTACAGAAATGACCAAGTTGTTCAGTAAGTCAATGTTCAGAACTAGCTTGGCAAGTTTTCTTGCACAATAGCATCAGCTTAGTAAAGAAAAATGACAAAATGGTACTGTAGGTGCTAAAAGCATGGTAGTGGTAAATGTGTCTTTGGTGCCACATGTTCATGGTAAATACAAAATTCTGCAGGCATGTGCTGGAAATTCCCCCCCAAGCTCATGTTATACTTAATTCATTAAATTAATATTAGACCTTGTGTTTAGATGAAAATTGCAAAGAGCAGATTGTTTTGAAACAAAATAATGCTTTGCAGTTAAAAGCCATATTCAGCCAAATTGATATCCAATTTTATAGACTGAAAGTGCTAAACTATAACAATGGAAAATATCAGAATTATATTTGATTGTGTTCTTTCTAAATAAGGTGTTAACTTTAGCGTTCTGTATAATTTCACCCTATGTTTGCTGTGCCCAGTCTGAGGGAAGACTGGGGGAAACCCGTTGTATCCGAGACCTCTCGTGGAAATTTTGTTTTCTGAGTATTGGCTGTTTACTCCCACATCAGGCATATTCGTGAATGGGGAAGCGGTCATGCTGGGCCCAGCAGTTACCAGCACAGCAACAGGACTGGAGCCAATAAATGCAAGTCCACGCTTATGCTGATGGGCAAAAGGCATAAATTCCCCATAGGGGCCGGATGGCAGCCGATTATAATGGGGAAACTAGATTCTGAGCTTCCTCCCTGCCCAGTTTAATGCTGTTTGCATATTAATAAACCTGTGTCAGTCAGCAGCCAGAAAATAACAGAATTGCTAACTTTAAAAAAAAATCAAATCTTTTTCAGAAATTGACTGTTGCCTAATATGTGGTTTAATTAGATTTTTTTGTTCTTGTCTTATGATATGTGCTCTGTGTTTAAGACACAAAGCAGTACCTATGCAGATGTTGAAGTTAAGTGCTCTGTCATAAATGCAATTTACATTTATTCACTTAGCAGACACTTTTCTCCAAAGCGACTTACAATGCATACTATGTAGTGTTATCAACCCAGACACATTGCTCACCAAGGTGACTTACACTGCTAGATACACTACTTACACTGGGTCACTCGTCCATACATCAGTGGAACACACTCTCTCTGTCACTCACACACTATGGGTGAACCTGAACAGCAAGTCTTTGGACTATGGGAGGAAACCTGCGCAGACAAGGGTAGAACATGCAAACTCCACACAGACTGAGCAGAGATTGAACCCATGTTCTCTTGCACCACCCAGGCGCTGTGAGACAGCAGCGCTACTAGCTGTGCCACTGTGCTGCCGATTTGTTAGATCTAATATGCAAAATTTTCTATGATAAATATTTCCTTTTGTTTTATTCAGCTGCTTGAATTTGCATTGTGTTTGTTTTCTAGCCCCTGCCCATCTCTGTGATTGCTGCGTTTGGTTGTGTTAATCGCAACTTGCTGGCATTTGGACAAACTGTGCATCCTTCGAAATTATGACTTTGCAGTCCACCTTGGTGTGATTGTGTTTATGAGCTACGTTGCCTTTTCCATCTGGGGTGCTCTGCAGCATCATAGGGCATTCCAGCTGCCTCCTTTTCTGGCAGAAACGCTTTGGCCACAGTAATGCACAACGCTCAGCCAGGGCCAGTTAGAAGCCAGTTGTGTTGTTGAAAAAGCCGTGCGAAATCCTTTTGACTGCGAGGAGAAGCTCACAGCAACCCTCTGTCTTCTCCCTGTCCTGCAGCTGGTGGCAGGAAGCGTGGTGATGGCCTTTGAAGAGGTGTGCCCGGACCGCATCGACCTGATCCACAAGAACTACCGCAAGCTGTGCAACCTGCTGGTGGATGTGGAAGAGTGGGGCCAGGTGGTCATCATCACCATGCTGACTCGCTACGCCCGCACACAGTTCCTCAGTCCCTGGAGAGAGGTGGGTTGCCTGGGCCAGGTGTGCAGTGCTCCTCTGTTAGGAGCCACAGGTGGAATGTCTAAAGAACACTTTTCCACGAAAGCACCCTTCTTAACGCCTTCGCAACATTAGCCAGCTTAAGAAGTTCTGTTTGGAATGATCATGGATTCCTTTTGTGATATCATGTACAACTTATGGAAAATTCTGTGATGGTCTTACATAGGGCCTTTCATAGTATTGCAGCAGTCTGTAATTCTTGACGTTAAACATTGTCAATGGTTATGATGTAAGCTTTCTTATGCAGACCTAATGCTAGTTTGTGAAAACCTATTTTGGATGTGGTTAGACATGGAACTAATTGATTTTTTGTGTTTGACAATTATTTCCCTTCCTCTGTTGTAACTTTTTGTTCAGTATTCTTTCATGGGAAAATCTTGATCCAATGTCTACACTTAAATCTTTCCTTTTACTTCTAAGTTGAACTTTTCTTTCTTAACGTTTTATTTGTTTGTCTTTCTAAAGCGACCCAGGGAGCGTTTCAGGTAAGAGGGCAGAAATGAAAACAAAATGTAATTACCGAACTTCAGAAGTCTTAAGCTCTGACAGATTGATTTATTTCATGCTGGATGTAAAACACACAGGTGTCAATAATAAACTGACAGTTGTGGCAATAAAATAAGCATATCTGAACTCAGAGAGAACATATTGCAGCCTCCTCTTTCAGTTTTTGGCACAATTTGGGCTGTTTTAGTTTCCATACTGCTGTCTCTACCATGTCACACAGTAGTTGAAAGTCAAATTAGTGGTCTATGCGTTCATTTGATACACAGCCTACTTTACAGATTGTTTGTTTATTTATATACACTGTATATTACAAGCCAATAAAACAGATGCCACTGATGATGGAGAAGCACAGAAGCACCGCCCTTCCTGTATTCGGGTGCACTAACAGACCTGCAGGAGGTGCTGTGGTGTTCTTACACAGCATGGTCAATAATTGTAGCTCAGACTTGAACAATTACCACAGTAAGCTACAGCTGAAACGTCTTAATTTTGACTTTCAGAACAGCAGATGCAAGTATATAACTTAATTTTATTTAAAACTAGATTACGCAACATAATGCTTAACTGAGCAGACAATGGTCCGAGGTTTATTGATATGGAAGGAGAGTTGTTTGAAGTGGCATTCACCCTTTAAAGCATGCAGATTTGCCGTTTTAGGAACAATTTAATGGAGAGCAGCTGGTCAGTAGTTATTATGTGTTTTCCTCTGCTTTTGTAAAGTGACATATTTTATGATAAATAGTGGGTGCCAAGTCAAAGCTGATTACACAGTGTACTTGAAATTCGGTGTGCTGTCAGAGAGAAGACCGACTGACTTCAAATTTACATATTAATAAGAAGATTTGTTAAGAGGCTACTTGAGTATAAGGAAATAAAAGGATATTCATAGGCCACGACATTTATAAATAAAGCTGATGCAGGAAAAATTGAAATTAAACCTTTCTCAGTTTAGCACAAACCCTCTAGTCAATGCGGTATTTGCAATTTCATATTTTAAAATTACCCGACTCTGGGGTAATGATGAGCCAGTTACATTTTGCATATCTCTTGATTCTCTCTTTTTATTGTTGTGTTCAGACAATCAGCAAAACAAATGACCTTTTTCCCTGCTGCTTTTGTTTTTGCCAGAGGGTAATATGCAATTGATAAAACAGGTTGAAACTTTTTACTTTGTAAATACTCTCTTAATTTAGTTGAACACCCCCTTCTCTTTTTTTGAAGATCAGCATTCTCTGAGGATGAGTAAATTCAAATGCAAGTAAACTATGATATAGCTTATAAGATGTTCATGACTCCAGACTGTTAAACGATCCCCCCCCCCCCCTTTTTTTTTTTTTTTAACCTTAACACGGTTTGCAGTTTTCCACTGGATTCTCGGGGTTTTGGAGTGCAATTTCCAGAATGAGCTGAACAATCTGAAGGTCGCTGGTTTTCACCGAGCCGTCGGTTTTAACTTTGGAAATTAGTGCAAATGGCTGCACTTCCCCAGGCCTCGCGAGCAAGAAAGAAGGTCATATGTAAAATAAAACACAGGTGACTGCAGTCATGTTGCCCCAGATTCACTTTGTTGTTCTAGCCTTGATCTAAAAGTCATGGAGAATATTGAAAATACAGCAAGTATTTGTCAGGGCCATGTAAAGTAACCTGTTCTATGTCAAATGGCAGTGGGACAGCAGATAGCATAGAATTTGAGGGCACAGGACAATTGTATGCCTTCATGTAGGTGTATATGAAGTTGTATGTTGGTAATGGGATTGTTTGGTTACTTATAAAAAGGCTTTTGTATCAGCAGACAGAGGTGGATCGATCAGCTTCAGTCAGACTGTGCTGATAAGCTACAATGTACTGACCTCTGGCAACACAGCGTGATTCTAGTGCTGTATCTCATGGAGCTGGTCTATATTCCGTTTAAAATATTCGGCTGTATGTTTAGCATTAGCGTTTGGGTAGATTTGTTGTTCGGTTTTTATTTTTTTTTTTATTTTTTTTTAAAATATGAAATGGGTAATACCATATGAAAGCACAATTACATAGTCTCCATTAAAATTAATATTACAAAGTAAATGAGTTTGTTCGTTCCATCTAAAGAGAACATTGTCCAGACAAAACAAACACTGTTGCTAGGCAACACAGACTTTATCTGCTAGCCATTGAATTCATTGGGGATATTCTCTTGTTCAGCAGAGCTAGGCTTGTTGGGTAGGTTAACACGCTGGCCACATTTTAGGGTCCTTTTGTCACACACACGTAGTGTTGTAAAACTGATTTCAGCTCTTGACTGTGCAGAATGACAGCACATTAAAAATATGGTCCATAGCAGGACCAAAGATTCCAGGAACTGCCTCAAATGTGCCAATAGTCAGTTCGGTGCACCGAGGTTTTGGAATACCTAACCTGAGAGATGTAGGGGGGAAAACTTGGCAGACAAAAACTTGCATGGTTTATGACTTTCTTTTTGTTCTACTTGGGTTTATCACTGTGTTTCATGGTGCTGTACTCCATCTGTGTACGCTGGTATTCCTCCTTCTCGTCTTTAGTGTGTAACATGAAACCTGGTAGCCAAACTGAACACAAGGGTACTGACTAGGAAACAGGGAGTGAGGTTAATCCCAATTTGCCTGCAGCACAGCTGATGTATGTCTCAAGCAGATGTTTAACACAGAACCAAATGCAAAGACAAACCGATGTCTGCACATCTTCGCTTTGAGCCTTTTTGTGTAGTTTCAGGAGTTGCCAAGCAGAGAGCTGATGGTGTGCCGTCACTTCCACGGCATGCTAATGCACTCTGAGCGGCTGGACGCTTGCTGCCGTAAAACAGTAATTACAAATGCATTGCGAGTCGAATCATTAAAGCAGGCTGTAAACAGAAGATGCTGAATAGAAATTAAACAAGGAGAACATTACTGTAAAGGCTTGCTGAAAAGCTTTTTAATGCTAACTTTTAGTACCAGAGATAATTTTGTGCATTTTGAATTACCAGTTGTTTCCTGACATTTAGTTAGGATACATAAAAAGCTTGCACACATATATGATTTTTTTTTTTTTTTTTTTTTTGTTTTCTGTGTGAACATTTTGACCTTCAAGCATGTGGATTAGTACAAGATGGAATAGGTATACTTCATAGATACTGTTTTTGCGTATGCTGTGAGTCAGTCTTGAAAGAGCATCTTCTCCATGTGAAGGAGCTCTATGTGTGTTCTAGGATGCCCTGTTTGATGAGAATAGCGAGAAGGCCTTCTATGACTCCGACGTGGAGAAGGAGAAGGCGGATTCCAAGCCCTATATGATGGACCCAGATCACCGTCTTCTCCTGAGGAACACCAAGCCCCTGCTGCAGAGCCGGAATACCGCTGTGAGTGTCTTAGCCCAGCAGGGTCATTCTGCTGCCGAGTCAAGAAATGCATTATGCACGCGCACACGCACACACCTCACAGAGCGACATCAGCAGTGTTGCACAGAGCAGTGAGGCATGTGGCTGCTGAGAGTGCTACAAACATAGAACACACACACACAAAAAGAAAATGGCAGTTTTGTCTCTTCATCATAATATTATTATACCATAGAAATATTGTCAGGATTATAAACTTATGTATATAATACGTGATAACCACAGTTACCAGATGGCATTACTACTTGTTAGATGTATAATGGCTTTGTTAACTGAAATATTGCTTGTTATTTATAGTAGCAACAAAACTACTGATGACAAAGTACTTCTGTCTCCCAAAGTGAGGAGACACTGGACTTATAGCTAACTTGATGATTGCAGTGGTTTCCTGTACTAATGAAAATGTTGTCTAATGTAACTTTTTTTTCTCTTATATGTCCTTATTTCATCAATTACGTGAGAAATTTGGTTTGTTGCCCACATTTTGTACAGTGCATTTAACATCCCTGTAGAAAGTTTGCTGTTAATACAGTCTGCACAAGAATATCATGCAGCTTTCACACATGCAGTGGCAGTAAATAGGCAGCACGGTGGCACAGCAAGTAGTACTGCTGTCTCACAGTGCCTAGGTAGTGTGAGAGGATGTGGGTTCAATCCCTGCTCGGTTTGTGTGGAGTTTGCATGTTCTCTCCATGTCTGGGTGGGTTTCCTTCGGGTGCTCCGGTCTCCTCCCACAGTCCAAAGACATGCTGTTCAGGTTCCCCCATAGTGTGTGAATGACAGAGAGAGTGTGTTCCACTGATGTATGGATGAGTGACCCACTGCAATGTAAGTAGTGTATCTAGCAGTGTAATTTATCTTGGTGAATGAGGTGTATGGGCTGATAACACTACATAGAGTTCATTGGAAGTCACTTTGGAGAAAAGTGTCTGCTAAATAAATAAATGTAAATGTAAGTAAATGCTGCTTAAAGTTTGTGTTAAAAGATGTCAGTATGTCTACTGTCTTTGTGTTGATAACTAGTTTTTTTTTTGCGCTCTAGCTCTTTAATTCAGAACCCGAGTGCAAAGAAACCCAATGGTGTTGTGAAACCTTATCCTCTGAATGATATGAAATTTAGGTCAGGTGTAGATGTAGGTATGGCTGGGGAAAAAAGCACACCTTAAGGTAGCTATCAGAAATCATGTGTCTCAGTGAATGACAAATTGATAATGGATTTTGCCTTAATTCTGCCTCACAATTCATGAGTTTTTCAGGGTCTTCTAGAAGGACACGACGTTTTTCTCTTGCACCCAATTTCAGTTGGGGTGACTTTCGGTTTTACATTGTACCCTGATATATTCTATCTCGTATAACCAAGGTTTTATGCTGAGAATTAGAAGTGTTAAATTTATATCTTTCCCCCAAATGGCCTGTGTTTGACAGACGTTTTTGTACTTGAAGCAGGTCTGAGAGAGAAATGTAGTTTTGCTCATTTCACTGTGTCCCTTATTGCGGCAGCACGGTCTGCTGAGGTGGTGCCATGCAAAGGCACCTCACAGTGGCACTTAATGTGGCAGATTGGTCTCCTGAGGTTGTGTCAGGGAAAGCAAAGTGCCTGCTGCATTTCCATGCGCATGGCAGTCTTTCATCACCCTGGGGACCAGAGGTCTGCCTTCCTTCACATCATCAAAAATTTATTTGCTTGTAAATGTGATGTTGTGATGCCAAGAAATTAAAAATAGTTATCCAATACAGTGATGACAAACGTGACATGTAATTCTCCTTCATAGTCCTGTCATGGGATTATAGACCCATAAAAGGTTAGGGTAAGTGCCTTCAAATCGGATTTAACTTGTTGCTTTCTTGGAAAGAGAGAGTGGGGAAGTGGTGTACCATGCCCTTCTTCCACACGTGTGTCTGGGTTGCAAACACAAGGAGAACATGGTAAGTAAGCACACCCTGGGCTGGATTTCAACCTCCGCGATACCTTGACCTCATTATCTAATATTTTCTTTTAAGATTAATTTTGGCATCAGCTTTTTCTTTTAGTGGCATCAGTAATTTGGTTAAATATTACATCTTGCTGTGCTGATGGATAGTTTATAGCATCTTCCTTTGTTTTAACTTCATCGCCATTGAATTGAAATTAAAACTGTTCCTAAAGTCGAGTTGCTGTTTAAAAACGAAATAAAATAAATTAAAAGAGAGAAAAGATTTAATCAAAAACAAAGACTCACTTTTAGCTCTGAAATGTCCGCGCTTATTTCAGCTCTCTTGTTGCATTTCAGTTTGCAGGTGCAGTAACACTAGGCCTGACTCACATTTCTTTGTTCGTTGTCAGTCTAGTGAAGCTGAGCAAGTAAACTAGCCTCCTCCATTGTCTGTGTCCTGCAGGTGGTGATGGCGGTAGCCCAGCTCTACTGGCACCTGGCTCCGAAGCAAGAAGTGAGCATCGTCACCAAGTCGCTGGTGCGGCTGCTGCGCAGTCACAGGTGCCTCCTGCATCCCTGCTTTGTGGCTCTTCACCTCCTCCACCTCTACAGCAAATCTCCAGCACTGATCTGAAACATGGCTATGGAGCACCTCCTGTAGTTAGGATTCACAGCAGGTCTTTTTGCCACTGGATCTCATGGCTTGGGAGAGAATGTTTGCAGTGAGGCTTGTGGTAAAAGTTTTGAGATCTTAGGAGATTCACTGATGCTCTGTGACTCTGTTAATTTACGGCTTGTCTGGAAACTCCATTTTTTTAAGTGCTGACTTGACTATGGTTGCTGAACCTCAGCCTTACTGATGTAGGGGCTATCAGTATGCTACTAATGGTGTAGGAGGGGGATTACAGTGGTCATTGAGACTGGGCTTAACTGTTAGACAAGGGTAAGAACCCTCTGCAAGGCCCCGAATTGGGCTTATTGAAGGGATTACCAGTGTCACTGAATGTCTAAAACACTGTCAACATATAGTTACTGAAATCAGTTCAGTTTAAGTCAAATGGATTTTGCCACAAGTAGTATGACACTTGCATTGCCAGCGTGTTTTAGATAAGCAGCAAACAAGCAGTGTTTTAAGAAGGGGTCTGAAACAGACAATGGACTTCAGACCTCTGTCTCCTGTGCCAGTGGAGGTGATCTTTGGTGTACTACCAGTAGGCCCTTCAGTTAAGTGTCGGAATCACTCAAATGTTTAGACTTGCAGAAGAATTGCTCTATCACCCGTTTCGTGTATTTTTTCATATGTATATTTGTTATGTATCATATGTGGCAGTCCACCAAATACTAAATTGCAAAATTACTCCTGTACCCAGTGTTTGATAGCCCTGATTATTTTCATACTGTGACTTATGTAAAAGTGGTTGTGTTTTAAAGCATAGTCCTGGAGCAATGTATGGCTTTCAGAGCGATATGTAATTTCTTGTACGTCCGATGATTGGCTCTTCAGTTTGTCCACTGGGATCTTTACTCTTGCAGGTTCTCAGGATTGTAGGGTTCTACAGTACACAGTCCTCTTTAGGTGGTTTTTATAACAACTGAACTCTGAAAACAATACTAACTATAGTGTGGTAAAAATCTGACACAATCAGTTTTTTTGCTACATATATGTTATATGTCTTCAGATGACTTACGATGTCTTTGTTCATACACAGAGAAGTGCAGTATATTGTGCTGCAGAACATTGCCACCATGTCTATTCAGAGAAAGGTAAGGGCTTGTTTTTACATAACTAGGAGAGTGGACAGGAATACACCGCTCTATAAATCTATCAGTTTGATAACTAGACTTCTTCAAGAGATAATATAGGAGACACAGCCTCACTGTCATTTATGCAGTGTCTTATTGAAAGATAATTGAAATGAAAATAATGACTGTAAATTATAATTATTAACCATATGCCATTTTGTTTATATTTCCAGAAATATTTGCTTTCTCAGAGTCTAGGCCAAAATGCATTAACTTATTAGAATGACATTAGGAAATGTATTCATACTAAATGTAACTAAATGTGGTGCCTACCCAGCCATTCTCAATGCCTGAAATATGTGAAATTTTATTCAATGCAGCATGTTTTAGTTTAATTACTTACTCCCAACAGGGTATGTTTGAACCTTTTCTGAAGAGCTTCTATGTGAGATCTACAGATGCTACCCACATCAAAACCCTGAAGGTAATTGCACTGTGTTCTCCCTGCACTAATCTAACTTTTTAATTAATGCAAATTAAGAAGTTTAAATGAACTTCTGCATAGACCTGTGCATCCCGGTGTTTGAATTCAGGGTAATCAGTGTAGTCAGGTATGACTCCCCCCCCTCCAGTATTAAATCTCATGCTGTAATAGATAAATGAGACTCTTTGGAGATATAAACTAAGTTCTGACTCTGAATGCAGTCTTCTGTGTTTATTTCCATATTCACAACTCACTTAAGTAAAACATGAGGGACATATGCAGGTGCTGGTGGTTCACCATAAGCCACTCTATGGAGCATGCCTACAAATTTTTTAATGGAGTAGGATGTTAGTTTAGCAAACCATATTACTGTGAATGATTGCAGTAATGTGAAATTTTGGGCATAAAATGAATGTTTTAGCTTGAGTCACCATACATCCCATATTGATGTGTTGGGACTAAGATAACTGAGGGCATGTTTTCAACTGTGCTTCTGTTCTCCCCCCCGGCTTCCTTAGCTGGAGATTCTAACAAACTTGGCCACCGAGGCAAACATCTCCACCATCCTTCGGGAGTTCCAGGCAAGCTCATTTTTCTTGCCCTCTTTCCCCTGCCTCTACTGTGTAGGTCAGCAGCACCCCGGTCTTTGTTGGCATCTGATTGCTGTTGCATTTTTCCTGTCAGAAGTAATGTCACGTTGCTTACGATGTGGAGTAAAGGATATTGATAAATCATCTTTTTCCATTCCGTTCAAAACTGCCTGTTCACTATTCAAGCTGTATTTTTCAGACATATGTAAAAAGCCAAGATAAGCAGTTCGCCGCCACCACCATTCAGGCTATCGGGAGATGTGCAACAAACATCTCTGAAATTACAGACACGTGCCTCAACGGCCTGGTACTCCTGCTCTCCAACAGAGATGGTAAGAACAGACTGTACCTTCCTGCCATTTCACGTGAGCAACGGCCAGTCTCACTTTCTTTCTTCATTGCCACGGTATCTATGTGTACAAAGACATTTTGTTGAGTTTTGTGAGAATTCAGCTAAACAAGGTTTGGCAAAAGTTAAGAGCAAAATTTTTATTTCTGTGGATGTAGTATTCAGTTCCAAATCATAGCTAGTAGTTTAATTAAATTGATATCAGATGTTTATTTTTTTCATTCAGTACTTTGTACCATAATTTTCTGCATCTTTTTTCACAGGCTTTTAAATTTAAAGTTTCAAACATTATGAAAACTATTGCCACTTTCACTAGATAATAGCTTTATTTCACCTTTCTCCACCAGAGACTGTGGTGGCAGAATGTGTGGTGGTGATCAAGAAGCTGCTGCAGACACAGCCATCTCAGCACAGTGACATCATCAAACACATGGCCAAGCTGTTGGACAACATCACTGTAAGGGCTCTTCAACACACACACACACACACACACACACACACACACACACACACACCTACCTCGCTCAATGGAGTCAACGACACATATGGCCAAGCTGTTGGATAGTACCTCTAACTGCTTCTCAAAGCGCTTTGTCTTATCATTGTTTAACCCAGTGCAATGCTGAGGCTTCATGCAGCATTTATGCATGTACATGAAGCAGCTCAAGGAAATCTTAATTTGTGCGATAGGGAGGAAACATCATTACAAGACAATCACAAATTCCGTTTAACATTGTTGCTTTTAAAGGCAGCTTCTCAAACTCCTTTACAGTAAAGATATGTGTTGCAGTTGCAAAGCGATGGAGGTTGCAGTAAATTTCAGCCTTTAAGAAGATGCAACAATAGAAGAGCAGCATGGTAAAATAGCAATATAAAGAGATACATATAATGTGATAAAATGATGAATGAAAAATTGGTAAATGGCGAGACTAAAATGGGGTAGAAAAACGAGCATGAAAATTTATTTTCCAGAGATTTTGAACATGTTGATTTTTAAGCCTTTATTTCAAGGTTCCCACAATAGGGGATTATGTCATATTCTTGGAGAAGATTGTTCCGTTAGGGTAGCAGGACAAATCCTAATGACCCATAAAATGCAGGTGAGCTTGAGCAACAATATAAAAGATGAAAGTCAGGTGAAGATTGATTGAGGTGGGGAATAGGCTTATAGAAGGTTATATAGGCAAAGAGGTTCAAGATGTATAAAATGTCATACTAACAATGAGGATTTTTAATTATATACCTTTTAAACAAAGTTTTTGTTATTTTGGAGTATGATCCCAGTCTAGGTTGAGGCTGTGGGCAGCAGGTAGCGTAGCACTTAGTGCTGTTGCTTTTTTGAATCCTAGCTCCTGCCGTAATTCTCATGAGCAAGGTACTTACCCTGAATTGCTCCAGGGAAAAATTACCCTGATGTATAAATGGGTAAAAACATATGTAACTTAACATTGTTTCTTTTGAGAAAAGCATCACCTGAATGAGTAAATGTGCTCCAGTTTATCCATTCTTACTTAACTCTTCCTCCTTTTTCCTTCTAGGTGCCCATGGCTAGGGCCAGCATCCTGTGGCTGATTGGGGAATACTGTGAACGTGTTCCGAAGATTGCCCCTGACGTCCTGAGGAAGGTGGCCAAGAGCTTCACCTCGGAGGAAGACATTGTCAAGCTGCAGACGCTCAACTTGGCAGCCAAACTGTACCTGACCAACTCCAAGCAGGTCCTATATGAGGCCTCTATCACCTCCTGATGTCGCTCTGCATGTCTTACTTTGGTGGCTTTTCCTCTCTGAGACCTAATTACCACCTTGATAGAACTAGGACAATAGGTACAAACTAAGGACCACGAGCAGAAGGTCTTTTGAATCCTCAAGCAAGGTGCTTAATCTAAAATGTTTTGGTCCTCACTCAGCCTACACAAATGCATTAAATGCAAAATTTGTTAGCTGCTGTGTTTCGCTTTGCCAAAGAACTTCTGTTAAGCAGCCAAGGATGAGTATTTCATCCCTATCTTTATGATTAAGGTGGGCTCAAAATCTGGAACAAATTCAGTCAACCTCTGGCATGTACTGTGTGCTTTTTAATATTAGATTTCAGTATTTAAAGGGCAATGATGAGCCCTGACTATCAGACTAGTGGGACAGCACAGTAGATGGAGGCAATGTTCTGCTAAATAGGCAGATCCATTAAATTTTGCTTTAATTTTCCGCATCTCATTGGTTGTGGGGCTCATTTACATAAATGTAAATGTTGCCCCATTTCATGATGGATCTCATGCTTCTGAAGCAAGCAGGTCGGTGCATCTTTGTCTAGAGACCCAGTAGAACTGTTTCCACAATGTCTTCTGGGTAGGAACTCTTTTTTTTTTTTTTTTATTAAATCACAAATAAAAGGCGCTCTTTAGGCCAGACCATAAAAACAGAGAAAAGGGTGATGCGTGAAGTCACTTATCACTGAGGGCATACACATCTCTGCTGCAGACACTGGAAGTAGCAGCTAAATGCTGTGCAAATAATTTGCAGTAATACAGTTCGGTGATTCATAGGCCATCTTTAATGGGTTATAATTCGGAGGGAAAACTGTGAATATGACAGGCAGGGTGGGGCCGGATGTGTCCAGTAACTGTTCTAGTACCGCTTCATGAAGACTAACCCCCCCCACTCTAGAAGACCTGTGTTTTGGGTTGTATTTCTGTATTCATTACCCTCACTCTCAGTCTTCGGCAGCTTTGCCACATATGATTATTTTTTAATGATGCCTTTCTTTCCACCCCAGCGGTTTAATAATCTTGCTCGTGCTGGGCTTTGCGAGTGCCTTGCAGCCCCGGGGGAGGGACTTGTGTCCCGGCTCGCCGATTCGATTGGCTGCTCTGCAGAGCTGGCAGATTTCCCAAAGGGAGATGTTTGTTTTCCAGAAACATTTGTTTTTATTACTGCCTCAGATATGTTTATTCGGAGTTATCAATAATCATGAATTATTTGCTTACTTCTCTCTCGTGCCATCTCTCTCTGCCTTCTGTCTCTCTCTCGGTCTCTCTCTGTTTGGCTACATCAGACGAAATTGCTTACGCAGTACATTTTGAACCTTGGGAAATATGACCAGAACTACGACATCCGTGACCGCACCAGGTTCCTCAGGCAGTTGATTGTCCCTAATGAGAAGAGTGGAGCGCTAAGCAAGTACGCAAAGAGGATCCTACTAGCCTCCAAGCCTGCCCCGGTACTCGAGTCGGCATTCAAAGGTACAGCAGCACCCCTGTCGCACCGCCTCACTGCTCCTGTTTACCCTGCTTCAATGTTGAGATTTTTAGCATAATGTTAGTTGAAGAGTTGCATTAGTGTGGCGAGTATGATATGGTTACAGCTGTCACTTCCAGTCAGAAGGTCCTGGGATGGAAGTGCAGCTCCTGAGCCACTTAGTATACTAACTTAACACCATAAGCTGCCTTACATAAAGGCATCAGCTAAATAAGTAAAATTATGTGTGAGATAAAACTAGAGTTAATTTATGGTCCATTTCACATGTGCTCAGAGAAAAGCTGATATTAAAAAGTCTTGAGGTCCCCCTAAAATCTCAAACCCTTTCTTCCACCAAGAAATAACAAAAGAAAAATCACAACAAATCCTTCTAAAGTGCCATAATGTATAAATTGGAGAAATGTGGTTGATTTTAAGATGCAATAACTTTCTTTAAAAGATGGTTAATGAAATATTATTTAATATCCCCTTCTGCTGCTCTGTTCCTAATATTACTTATTTAAAATTAGCTTTTGACTTAAGGCTGCCTATTAGTACTTGAAAATATTCTTTCCTTTGTTACCAGGTTACTTTTCATAACTACTAAACTAGCCAGCAGTCTGTTTTCAGATTCAAAACCCAAGAAGATCACAAACCTATGAAGAAGACTTCTAAAAAAAAAAAAAAAAATACAGAATTGTGGCATTTATTCTTGTCTTTCTGTAGTGCTGGGAGGTTAATACTTTCTTCAGTACAGAAGTGAGGTGCTTTTGTTCAGAGAACAGAGAAAAAAATTAAAATTCTGAATGAGTGTGTGCCGAGGCATGTATGGGACTTGTTTAACTGCGCTGTCATTCTTAATATTCACAGTAAAGTCATTTTTAGAGAAGCTACATTTCAGCAAACACCTCTAAACACACTGACTGATTACCTTTTTTATTGACCATTATGGGGAAGATTATTGTAATCTATGGGCTGAAATCAGTTTTCTGACCCATTAAGAGCCTCCTTAGTTTGTATTTATACTGTGACATTTGAGCTAATTTAGTGCCAATTACCAGCAGCTCTGATTAAGACTGGACCGTGTGACATTGGGTCCATGTTATTTATTACGTTGTTCCTCTCCCATTCTCCCTAATAGATAGGGATCGCTTCCAGCTGGGAACTCTGTCTCATACCCTCAATGCCAAAGCCAGTGGCTACCTGGAGCTGTCTGACTGGCCGACTGTGGCCCCAGATCAGTCTGTGAGGAACGTGGAGGTGATGGAGCCGGTATGACTCCTTGATCCGGTCTGTAGCGCACAGCAATCCCTCGAAAGACAGCCATCAACTAGAGGGTCAGATCTGTTTGTCTTAGAGATCTAACATGTAACTTCAAAAACACCAAGTCAAATTATATGAAAAATAATGACTTTCGCTGTCTTGAAATATAGCGAGTGTTCACGTCAACTGATTTTATCGTCTTCATCTTAGTTGCTGTGTTTTTTGCTATGTACATCTAATACTGTTAGCTGCAGATGTATTTGTACTACTTTGCCACTTTCAAAAAGCCGTGATAGTAGAGGATTGATCACCTCTGACATATCTGACAATGTAAAGCTACAGCTGTGTTCTTTCCAAGGTCCCCTTACCCTTTTGCAATAGCAGTTTCCTCCCTTAAATGGTCCCCAGACTGCTGTATGGACTAAATATTGAAGTACTTAATAATTTGAAGTGTGCTTTGCTTGTTAGTTACATATAGTACCTTTCTGATAAATGTGTGCTTTATAGCAAGATCCTTTCTTTTCCCTCTCCTTTGCCCCTTTTATCATATTTACACAAGTAACCCTCTGCAGTTGTCGAAAGTGTTTACCATTGTGCAAGGTTATGAGTTGAGGGTTCATCTCTCTACTTGAACACAGGTGAAGGAGTGGGCGCCATCACTCGGCAAGCCAAAGGCCACAAAGTCTGACGACAAGTTCTACTCGGACTCGGGGGAAGAGGAGGAGCAGGAGGAAGAGGCATCTGAGAGCGGGAGCAGCGGCAGTAGCAGCAGCAGTAGTGAAGAGGAGAGCAGCAGTGGGAGTGGAGGTAGAACTTCTTGCAGACTCTGTTGCTTGCTGTTTACATAATTGAGTTATTCTTTTCATAAATGTGTATACACTGCATGCTTTAATACTTAGAGCAGCAGTATTTTGGTCAGCTGACAGATGGATGCCAGTTTTCGATTGGTTCCATTTCTCTGACTGACGGAGACAAACTCGACTGGTCAGCTCATCTTACAGCACATGTAAGGTCTGACAGGACCCTGGGCCAGATGCGATGTGTACACACTCATGTTAATCTTAACATCACTGCCTCACTAGGGTCTAATGAGAGACACAGCTTGTCTGTGTTTTGATGTCTGTGCAACTGTCAGGGCTTCAAGCAAATGCGTATGTTAATCACATTTTATGTGACATTCCTCCTTCTCCACTTGGGTTGGTCCTGATTTATTATTAAATATATTTCATATTGTTTTTTTTTCTTCAATATGGAGGGTTTTATTCTTAAATCCAGTGCATTTGGAAAAAGTGGTTAATCCCAGATTCCCCCCCCCCCCGTGAATGATTATGTAAAAGTACGTAATCACTAGATTTATGTTTTATTTAATCTGGACTTTGTGAGTTGCAACTGCACTGAACAAGGTAGTTACCTTGAACTGTTACCGTAAATATTATCCAGCTACAAAAATGGGTAAATCATCAAGTTTCTTAGTATATAAACCTAATATTGTAAGTATTATAAGTCACTTTGGAGGAAGCGTCAACTAAATGAAAAGGTACAGGAATCTCAGAACTATACCTCTGTGAGTCTGGAAGCATTTTTATGGTTTGTGGGCTAAAAGCTTGAGAGATGCACGACTCGTGAGTGCTACCATTTGCCGAGATCACGGTCAGGAATGAATTAGAACACTGCGATATTTGTTGAAAGGTTCTCCAGTCTTGGCATTTCTCTCTGTTACACAAGCAGACTCTGAAAATTTGCTTTGTCCTTTCCTTTCACACTTAAGCTAAAGCTTGTTCATCCCTGCAATTTCACACACACATTTTGTCACTTAAAGTGGAAGTCTGTGAGTATCGTGGAATACTTGTATCCTGCAAGAAGAACTGCTGCTGGACACTTGAGCATGGTGGTAGTTAACTGATTTGCTCCTCTGAAGTATTTGGATGAATTTATGGGTAAAAATTTGCATAAGTTACTGTGAACTACAGCAGCAGCAAGGTTTCTGTCATTGTGTTTATGCAGTACTGATGTAAACCAACATGTGAAGGTGTTCGTTGTTGCAGATCTTGTTTTTTTACTCCATATTGTCACCGGCATTTCCAGTTTCATTGTTCTGTGGAGTATACAAGTTATTTTTTCCGCAACAGTTGTGAAGTTCTAAAAGTCATTTCTTTAGGAAGCCGATCAAATCAATTGCCTTTCACAAAAGACACAAACTCCGTCTTGATTGCCTATGTATTTCTCATCCAGATCAAACAATCTGCTCATTTGTAGTTGCCTCATTTTTCCGTTCCAATCCACAGTTAAAATTTGCTTTTGATTAATCATAATAATGGTTTTCACTGTGATATGTTTAAAGCCACCTCTATGTTCTTAGAGATGTGGCTTGCTATCCATTTTGCATTAATATTTTATAAATGAGATTTCGGTATCACACTTCAGTTCGGCTAACTATTTAAAATGCTTAAAATTGTCACTGCAGCTTAAGTAAAAGTAATCATGTTGATCATGTTTGTTAATTTGTAGAAATTTAACACAAACGTGGGTGCCTGTGTGTACCAGTGTGTGTCTGTGTGCCATTAAAAAATCATTCATTTTCACAAGAGGTTTCCAGTTCGCAATTCGATGCATCTGCGACGGTTTTTGTGCTCGTTTTCACAGCTGGAGACATTTTCACATGAAAGATTTTGTTTTCCTTTAAGAAACACACTACTTTCTCTTTGACATGTACATTATTCTTGCTGCAGAGCCTGATACTGAGAAATTAGTGTGTTGTCATTTCAACCAGCCAAACTTCCCAAATTGTTGTTTGTCCTTACATCACCTTTGTAGAACTGTAATATTTATGCTGTATTTTCATCTGCACTGGTGATCTGTATTTTGCCAGCTTAATTTAAGTGGGCAAGTTCTTGACTATCAGTGTCATTCAGTTGCTTTAATCAACCATGATATTAAGTAATAGTTTTATACCATGCATATGTATGTACTGCCGCATGTTTGCAGAATTTTTGCATTACATGTCAAATAACAAAATGGTGATGGAAAATGTTATCAGTATATTTAAAAAAAAAAAAAAAATATTCCAAGCAATCTTATATATAGAGTTACAACTGTATATTGTGTAAATAAAATGAACCCTGTGTTACCAGACAGGATATGAAAAGAGACTATTATGTTACTGCTATAATATTATTTATTAGAGCTGGAATTCCAGTTTTTCCCACAAAATGACAGGGGGACCAGGAGGTTGTTGCAAGTGAACTGTGCAAATAATGTGGTGTGTGTGTGTGTGTGTGTGTGTGTGTGTGTGTGTGTGTGTCTGTCTGCAGATGAGTCTGGCAGCGAAGGAGGAGAGAGCAGCAGTAGCGACAGCGAGGGGACCGACAAGAGCTCAAGCCAGTCAGAATCCGGCAAGAAAAAAAAGCCCCGGAAGAAGCCTTCTAAAGCTGACGTCAAGGACAGGTATGGAGCTGACATCACTTCTCCATAATTTCATTTAATATACCAGTCAAATCTGTACCCTTTCTTTCATGAGTCTCTTCTCTACTTTTTAAAAAATAGTTTAGTTGCTGTAATTTAATTGTTTTGAAATTAGTTTCCCACTTATTGTTTGCAGCTGTTTATTAAATACAAGTGTTTTAATGTCATGCTTCCTTTAGCATCTAAATTGTGTAAGTAATGCATGTTTAAAATGGAGTTTAAGATGTGACAGGAAGATTTTGTTACCCATGTTATTTATGCGAGTCAATAGTTATCATTTTTATCAGCTGTACATCCCTCCACTTCCGGAAGTGCTGGCCTGTGGACGGCTGTGCTTTCAGCCTTATGCAAAAAATGTAATCTCTGTTTCCATTAGAGGTTTAGCAGAGAAAACTGTCTAATTTACCATGCTTTCCCATGGCTAAAAAAGATTCAGGATTAGTCATGTCCCGCTCATCGTTGAGGGAGATTTGAATGATGTCTAGCCAACATGTGGCATCCTCATCCACCTGTGCCACCCTTACTACCCCTTCTAGGACATGGTGTGTGCAAAGAAATGAAGGGGCTGACCACATTTGGCATTGTTAATAGGAACTCCCCTCACACTCACCTCCATCACCACCAGCTTGTCTTCCTCCTCTACCTCCGGCACCTCCTTAGCCACAGCAGTAACAGCATCACCCGGACCTGCTAATGCCATCCTGCTCCCTCCATTACAGGCAGTAATTAAAGCGGCTCACCCTGCTGCTTCCATAACAAACAGAGCATAATGCCCTAATTATGACTTAGTTAATTTAAGTCAGGATTTAATGATTTTAAAAGTGATTTATATTGTTTTTCCTGTTCAGAACAAATGAAATCTGTAGCCTAAATTAATACTGGCTTTTCATCATCGCAAAGTTAAAAAGCCAGTTACCATCACATTCTCCTCATTAATTTAACATCTGAAAATCCCAGGCAGGCAAGGTAAACATTCATTATGTGGCAGAATTGAAGTAAGAAAAAAACCCTCTGATAATGGAATATTAAATTAACTTTGCAAACAAAACAGATTTGTCTTCAGTGTTCTTTCAGACTTGTTGGTTTTAGTTGCAGTTTTTTCAGCTCTTTGAAATGGCAGTTATTTTTAACTTTCCCGCAGATTTATTTTCAGCCAATTTTAGTCCCATAAGTGTTTCCTTTAGACAAACACTAGTTACTTAAAGCTTTTAATTTACTTATATGGTCTACTGTCTTTATTACACAAACCATGCAAATCAGTCGTTGGTATGTCTTATTTCTGTCTGTGGATAACTTCATAGTGTAATTTGTTCATACAGCTTTAAATTTAGAACTGAAAACTGACAGTATTGAAACTAAAATTCTTTAATTTAGATCAGTTTTTTGTATTTGATCATATTACAGTTTGATCTGATTATTTTTAGAATTTTATATAAGATTAAAAGAATCACGTGTATGGTTTGAAAACTAAGGCTTTAAGGTTTTTTCAAGTAAAGGAAGTTTTTAAGTTAATATTTCATATTTTTTTTTAAATTTTGTTTAATATTATTTTAAAGAGCAAGTATTTTGCACAATGTCTCTCTGCTGCACATTCCTTTCATTCATTAAATGCTTGTATTGTACAAGAATATTCTTTTTCTTCTGCATATCTACCTTGTCATATCATAAGCAGAGTTGTTATAGCAAACTTTAGTTCCACCCTTAATTTGCTCCTTGAAAATTGCATATTGGGAAAAGGTGTTGAAAGAAATTGCACTTACTATTCCATGCCTATATACATTAATTTCTTTATTTAGCTGATGCTTTTCTCCAAAGTTACTTAGTGTTAAGTTACTTAAAATGATTTACCCACTTATACAGTTTGGTCATTTTTATTGAAGACATTTTAGGGTAAGTACCTTGCTCAAGGGTGTTGCAACTGGAGGTGAAACTTTAACCTGCAACCTTTGGGTCCAAAGGCAGCAGCTCTAACCACTATGCTACCAGCTGCCCCACCTACACCTAACCACCCAAAAACACAGCTGAATTACCTGAAAGGAATTTTTCAAGCACTGCAACAGTAATTAATAGTAATTATGCAATTACATGGATCTTTTAATGTAATCATCAAGACCTAGAAAGAAGTAGGATAGTTTTACACAAACTAACACTGCAATAAAAAGAATAATGAATGAAATGAAAACACACTTCAAAACTCACGGTGAAATATAATAGAAATCTCAGTAAATTTGAATTACAAAGTATGTAAGCGGTCTCAGCAGCAATACAAACACACAGTGAAGAAGAGAGAGTAGTATGCTCAAAGGTTTGTATCCCATGCACTTTCTTCCACCATAATTTTTGTAACGCACTGAGCTAACAGTTCTCGTTAAACAAGAAAATAGATTGTAATAGCCACTGGGCATAATTGCAAAAGATGTGCACACACAAACAGTAAGTCATGTGTTACAGATTTGCTTACCACTTGCTGGTTTTGCTCTGCAGTGACTCTGATGATGCCAAAGAGAAGAAAAGACCAAAGCCCAAACTTGACAGCGTCTCCTCCCATTCCAAGGCCTCCTCTTCATCGGACAACACCGCCAGTTCTGGCTCAGAGTCGGAGGAGGACACCGACTCAGACTCTGAACCCGAGCAGAAGAAGAAGAAGAAGCTGAGTTCAAAACCTCAGGTGAGACAAATCCTTTCCTTTGCGCTAGTTGGATGACTGCCCTGCTGTCTTTTAGGAACAGCCCTTTGTGAGTTCCAGGCTGCTCCTTCCATAAGAGCTGTTTTCTTTTGAAGTCTGCAAAGAATTCTTCATCCTAGATTCCCTAGATCAGTTTTTCTCATATCGAAGAGTAATCATTTTCATACAATTGATTTAAGTTTTTAACCAGTAATATGTTAATTTAGTTATGCTCACTGAGACTTTGTTACTTTAATCCATCAAGAACGCTTTAAACATCCACGTTAATTTATTCTTAGAGATACCTGTAAATGGTATGCTGAAATATGTAACTTTTTTTCTTATTTGACTTTTATTTCAGGCTGTATGTGCCTCTGCCTCCCTTGAGTCCATGTTCATTGCTGTAGCTGTCAGAACTGGCATTGCCATGGCAACATACACTTTGTACCAAAATATATTTTGGTGTTCATTATCTGAACCATTTCCAGCTTAGTGTGGTTGTTTTGTAGCTTACAAAGGATACGTGCATATATCTTACTTTAGATTAACATTGTATCACATTTTTGTCACCCCTTTAATCAAATTTTTGCCTTTAATCAAATTGCCATTCAAATTTTTAACTATTGGTTAGTTAGTTAAATAAATGGATTAATAAAATAATTATATTTGTAATACAAAATGCATGCAAACATGTGACCCACTTTCTTTGCAGTTTTACATAGAAAGGAGGAGAAGTATAGAGTTCTTTTTGTCATCCTTAACAAAAAATGTTTTTTGTCGTATTTTTTGGGGCTTGCTATAAATTCCAAAATAATGGCATTATAAACAATTTTAATGTGGGTATGGTGAGAATCAGTTACTGTTAAACCAATCAGTGAGAGCAATGTGATCTTGAAAGAATACTCAGAGTACTATCTTGATGGTAAATGGGTTCCCCTTAAGGATCACTTACCCACAGGCCCTGACACTCTTTGACGTGGAATACTTGAGCAACTCTGTTTCAATTAATGTACCTTTTATTGCTCCAGTACCATATTTAAAAATGTGTTAGATACCCCTTAGATGGAGTGTGATAATTCGTGCAATTCCGTCACACTTCTCTTAATAATCATTAACAAGATGAAAGCTTTTATCAAAGAAAGCAAGCATGGAACATCCATTTAGGTGCACCATAGATATGAGATGTGCTAATGTTCGCTGAAATTTTGTTCTGTCTTGCGCTCTATTGTACAGTTGGCTTAGAGTCCTTGAGTGTAAGTACTTCTCTTTTTTTTCCACACACTATTTAGCGTTGCAATTAATTTGGGTGAAAAATATTTCAACAGTGAATCTAGTGCTGTGCTCTAGCCTGTTCAAAAAAGTTTAAATTATTTTTAATAAGAAATGCTGGTTTGAAATTATGCATTGGTTATGTAGCATGATCTCCATACTTAACTGTGATCAGGTAGTTAATCATCATCATTGAAGCTATTACAGTTTTTGTGAGAACATGTCATCCATTGTCAAATAATTTTTAAGGTTAGGTTTCATAGTCCTGCAATGGGGAGCGACTATGAAACCTTGTACTCACACCTCTCCAAAACATACATGTAGCTCAGTCAGAGATCTTCTATAGAATCACCCCTTCTTAACTTTCTTCCTCACCTCACAATATACCGTCTGATGTTTCAAGACGTAATGCCACAGTGGAAGATCCGTCAGCGCAGTTTGTTTGTTGCTGGTGCCGTTGTGTAAATGTGGGGAGGCTGAGAAATAAAATTTGCACAGTGAAATGCGATTTCTCCTGCCTCTTCTCCTTGGCTCCATTACTCTTGCCACGCTGTGAAATTCTCATTTTACACAGTTTGCTGGCTGGGGCCATGAATTATGCATTGTGCCAGAGAAATCCTCAATCTCACGCTTCAAGCCCTGTGTGCGTTACCCAAGTTCCATCTCTATTACCAAGATGAATAGTCGATTGGGGAATATTTGATAGGATATGGTTTTAACTTCATTGTTTGTTTTCAGTATTAAGCTTCTCTTTCGGGAGATTTCTTTTGTCTGTAGTGTCGAAGTGAAATTTTATGGTTCTTTGAGAGAGCTGGGGGGGAAAAAATACGGGTTTATGAGAGTACACAATTTATGAAAAGCACGCATAAGTTAAAATGCTTTCACAGTGAGGCTGTTGTGGTGAAACCAAGTGCAGAGCCAAGCAGTGGCAAACGAGGGCACACCATTGTAATTCTCGCCATGCGAGGTCACCCTACCTTGAGCTGTGAGAATGTTTGTATCAGTTTTGACAGCTGAACAGAATGGGTTTTTTTTTTTTAATGAAAATTACAAAGGAGAAAATGTAGATGTAGCCACAATTTCATCGCAAACACCTCGTCGTTCAGAAACATACCAAACATAGGCAGCGATACATTGCGTTTGAATCAAGTTTGCGACTTATTCACGTTGTCCCCTTTACACCAATCATTTTGTTCAAGACAGATCTGGTTATTTTCATGTGATGTTAATAGTGTTATGTTAATAATGAGTTTCACAGAATGTGAAGTGTACTATAGGAAATGGCCACAAGCCTTGCATCACTCAAAATTCCAGACCACCACAGGACTTATTCCGATTAAACTGTGATTGGTTGAGCCAGACGATAACGCCTCGTAATCGGGCTTCTGGGAAGGGAAGAGGTTTTGTGTCATACTATTGCTTTTGTCCTCTTTGATTTATTCACATGTGAAATAGCTTGGACATTCACATTCATAACTCCATAGATATTTGTGGTGAACACCGAACCTCATTCAATGGTGATAAAAGGACTTTCTTTACTATTTTTGCATCACTGTAATTATTTTTTTAGTTAATGTAATGTAAACAACCAATGTTCATTATTTTCAAGGCTTGTATGCTTGTACTATATGTATAGGGATAACTGTCTACCTTAATGCATCTCAAAGCGCTATATTACTGTTAAGAATTAAATTTCTTTATAAAGTTCTTGTGTGACAGTGATATTTTGATTAAATTTAATTTCAGTCTTAAAAATGACTCGTCACCTCTGAGAACAGTGAAAAGTCATTTTTTATTTACGTTTTTTCTGCCACCCAACAATACATATAAAAGGAAAAAAGCCTTACTTCAAGTTCTTTAAACGTTTTTCATGTATTCAGTTTTGAACATATGGTCTGATGCATTTCAGAACAGTGCACTCATGTAAAGTGTGAAATTTCTTCTTCGAAATTATGCTGTCAGTATCTCTAATCCTTTTTGGCACCATACTTTAAAGAAACAGGTTGAAGCACAGCAGTGTCAAAAGTGAGTCTGAAAACTTAATCTGTATTAATTTATAAATTAACAAAAATGCCTGCTTGCCTTTAAAAACTGACCACTGGAGAGTTGAGGTGGTGCCAAGTTTCATTAAAATTAAGTTATTCAGGAGGTTAATAGTTACTGTAATGGTAGCAACTGCAAGAAATTCAGTGTAATTATTTAATAAGATTACATCAAATTTGTCAGTACATTTAAAAATCATTCTATCAAATCCATTAAGTATATCAAATAAGTGTTTTAAATCCCTAGACCTTTAATAATTTATATTAATAGCCATCACGCTTGGAGAATTGTTATGACTGCTTAGCAGTCAAAGTAGTCATAGCAATGGTTTAGTGCTTGTAATAAACAGCAAGCGTTTTTCTACAGTAGTTGTTTACTGTGTTATCGTAATGAACAGTGGTAAAAATCAAGTCGTCTTCACGTTTTCAATGTTATTTGTGAAATTTTTCATTTAAATCTAAGTGAAAACACTGAGTGGAAATTAGCAGCTAAAGACCTCGATGGGGTGTGATGAATCATCAGTTATTGCTTTGCACCCCAGTTCCCCAACCTTCTCTGACACCTGGTAACACACACAGGCACAGAAAAACTGTGTTCAGTAGGGGGTGCCCTGGGACTGCTGCTGTGGCGGCCCTGAACACCAGCAGATGGGCTGAATTTGCAGCTTGTTGGTCACTCATGTGTACACTGTGAAGAGTTCCTTAATGTGGGTATTCTGCCCAGCAGGAATTGTTCACTTTATTTACACTGTTTCCACTAACACGGTTGCTTTTTTGAAATAATTTACACTGATCAGTTTTGCTGACTCTTCATAGGTTCAAGAAAAGCCCAAGAAGGAGGTGTCCCTGCTGGATTTAGATGACTGTAAGCTTAATGTTACTCATCTATCCACACAACATACTGTTCTTTGGTGTAGTAATGCATTTGTGTGATTCATTGTGTGTGCAAGTAATTTCTATGTTGTTGTTGTAGCCCTTTGACTTCAAATTGTAGAATAGCCAGTGTAGTCCCATCTACTTTAGCATTTCCTGTGATTTTCATATAAATTCAAGTCCTCAGTCTTGTGTTGTGTGCTATGCAGCTGATATAATGAGCCAAATAAGAACAAAGTGTTCAACTCTTAAAGGAAACACTGTATACTGACAGTTGAGCAATGTGCTGTGTCTTCTGAGTCAGATAAACTGATGTAAGACTAAGTACACACCTTGGATCAGATTCCATCGTTGCTTTACCAGACCACCCAGTCTGTTTTGCATGATTCCTAAATGATCCTACTGACTAGAATCACATGGCTTTTTCTTCCAGTTGAACCAATGCCCGCATCCGCCCCCAAGGTCCCAATCCTCTCTCCCAGCTTGCTGTCCGATCTGCAAGGCCTGTCTCTCTCCAGCGCCTCTTCCGCCATTGAGGTGAGCTTTGTGTTGCCATTTTGCCATGTGAGGTGTCCACTGAGCCCTTTGCCTCAAGGTGGAGTAGAAATTCTGACAGTCTTTTTATTTGAGATGATGATAAAAGGACACCGGCCTTCCTTTGGGAAGGGAAGGGAGTGGCTTGAAGGATGTCGCCTGCAGTATGTGTGTTTTTTCAAGTTGACCTTTTTCCTCCCCGGACGCAGCGTCTCCAGTCAGGGCGCCAGTAGTGAATAGCTCCTCTTTCACGCTGTGCCTCCAAATCCCCAGATTTGTCAGCATCCAGCCTGCATGTGCTCTCCGCTGCTATTGGCTGCTGTCTCACCGCAGACCCCATTTCTGATGGCTGACCTTTTCCCGCTTGACGACTCTTTTCTCATCTGAAGAAATCCCCTGTCACAGGGTGTTTAGGGAGAAATGGTGTTCTTTGGGGTCCATCTACTTTTCCCTTAACATTGTCTTTGTTGAAATCTGGTTTCCCCCCACCCCGGGTTGTGTCTTTTTATGATCAAACATTTGGTCTGGTCTGTCTTCATAACATGAAGCGGTGGCGCTCACCCACCGCAGCCCTCCGCCAAAATCATTTATTAAGCGTGAATGTGAAACACTGTTTATTCTAAACATCACCCATATCTCAAAATAACACTTCAGTGTAATTTACCTGATTTATTTTTTGCCATCAGATTTTTTCATTGCTTAAATTTTTGTGATTATTAACCTTGACTCCCCCCTCAAAAAAAAATCTGCAAGCCCTGTACAGTGTTGTGGTTATGTTTAATATGCTTCCCTCCATCCTGCCCTGGCAAGAGTTCATTACATAGGAATAAAATGTCTCAATGCCTGGAAGGGACCTCAGGTTCAGATCTACAGAAATATGCTTTAACCTTCCCTTGTGTAAAAGGCCAAATGAATCATATTAAAGATCTCAGAGCGGCGCGCTCCAGCAGTGAGAAATTAATTAGTATCTGAGGAATGGAGATATAAGGCAAATAGATGAGAATGTGACCCTAATATTCCTTATATGTGCTACATTTTCTATTCTTGGAATGTGCCCGACAGGCTATTATACAAAGCTTCTGGCTCTGTAATTGGATATTGCTTTATAAGTGTGAGTCTATCTAAGGAACAGAGTAGCTGTGACTCTCATCAGCAGTTCCTAGACTGAGGGAGTAACCCCCCCCCCCCCCACCTCCCAAAAAAACTCTTTTCATTTATCTTTAATACTTAGCAATAACAAATTGATGTGTGTTGCTGCTGATTGGCTCCCCCTCACAGTAAAGGTGTCAGTTTTCTTGGATTTCCACAAATTCAATAATTTGGCTACTAATGACATCATGGTCCTTTTCAGGCAGAGTGCCCTGTTAGGAAATTTAAGTGAAATGCCAGTTAAATGTTGCCAGTTAACCTTTTGGCTATTCCTTAGATTGCTGATATAACAGATATAAGCTCAGGTGTGAGCTTTGCAGTGCAAGATGAATAGTTAAAAGTTGTATATTGAAAGTTGCGTCTCACAAAAGGGTATCGTGTGAATGTTTTATTTGCTGATGTAATTGAAAACACTTAAGTGGTTTGTTTCTGCACTGTCGGATCTTGTCTCTCCTCCCCCCATTGTCACATCTAGGAAGATGGTTTGTTTTATGGTATTGTTTTAATTTACTTTGAAACCGTTTGTGAAAAGTGTTAATTTGCCTGTTTTGGAACCAAAATGCCTATGCCACAGACCATGACAAGGACAATCATTGTGAGACTGGTGCATTATCGAAAGGAAGGGAGCATTGGGTATTTGTCATACAAATAATTTTTTTCAAATTATTATTTTCATTTTTCATTATTATTATTATTATTATTTCCCCTGATACCTTTGTCCAAAGCAACTTAGTGTAATCATTACTGGATTTTAAAATGGTACCTTGCATGAAACAGTGCTGTCAGTATATTGAAAGTTGATGTTTTTTTGAATTTCTAAATTATTCAGCAAACACCTTTTATGTGGAATTAAGTTAGGATTAATATTCTACGTGATATGCAAGACACTATGAATACATTGCCAGTCATATGGTGCTGCAATTTCATGACTTCAGTACATCATGCACATGCTGTAGACATTTGATACATGACCGTGTTCCCCCCCACACTTTCTTTCTTTAAATACATTGGAGAAATACAGTGGTTGGGTTGTTGCTAGCCAGGTGCTACTCTGTCCTTGAATAGTTTTGATTTGTAATCTGTCGATGGGTAATCTGTGACCAACGTACATGACCATATTTAGGCACCCTCCTCTGGTACCTCTTTTACCTAACTATTTCAGGTATTGTTTTGCAGGCAAGAGATGGGTTAATCCCCCCACCCCCCTTTCATTGTTACTTTTTCTTGCCCCTTTGCCAGTATTTGTGCGTTGCAAAATACTTACATTTATTATGCATAATAATGGCCCATTTGATTTGATAGCATCATTTGATGGTGTAGTGGTAAGAAAATCATATTCAGAAAGGGGGGAAAAAAGACATTTCTTGTATTGTACCCTTTCTAACTCAGGGTTGATAATGGTGATTCTTGGCATAATTGTGTTGTTCTAATCCTGCGTTATAAAAGGCTGCCGCTTGCCCGTCGTGTGTTCTCCCCTTGTTAATCCTGAGTCAGTGAATTAACCTTCAATTACGGCCGTTAGAATTGAAATGAGGCTTCCGCCCAGCCCTGCCGCCGCCCGCCTCCGCCTGTTCCTAATGGAAATTCTAAGGGTCACCGAATATGTCCTGTGTCATGTCTTAGAGTGCCTAAAAAAATTTTTTTTTTCCTTTTTTTTCTTTTTTTTTTGGGACAGTGTCCTTTGCCTCTGTTGTTGAGCTGTTTGGTCTGCCCCTCAGCCTGCATACACACTGACATACAAAGGAAAAGCCTGTCACAATTACACAGCTTCAATTTAAATCAGGCACCAATGAGTAAGGCTTTTATTGTGAAAGGAACGGGTAATGTGCGTGTGCATTGTTTGAGTGTTAATTAATGTCACTTTGAGCTCGCGTGGGGCCACGTGTTGGTCTTGATCTTAAGTCGCATTTTATGTTCTGTCAACGGTGGTGAGCATGGAAGTGTAGCATTTTTGAAATTGGAAGTAAAGTTCTTAAGTCTGAAGTTTCTTGTGAAAGTCTGTTGGGACAGTCTGAACTTGAATATCCCCACCCCAGCAGGAAAAATGATACTCATAGTTTTGTAGTCATTGCTCTGCCTTCAGCATTTGACTTTCTTGTGTCTGCTGGCAAGTCCTTTTTTTTTTTTTGTTCTTACTCTATATCCATCACATTGTACTTTTATTATTTGTCTTGACTGAGGGCACCTTATTTGCTTGTCTGAGTGTTTGAATGACAGGCTGCTTGCTTCAGTCCATGGAGCCTATCAAAGAGCAGAGTCAATAGCAGATCCACAGGCAAAGGATTAATGGAAACCTCCTGTCAGCCATTTAGTTGGGATTTACAACTGCCACTGCATGTGGAAGGCCACTGTACAGGGAGAGAGCAAGGGGAAAAATATGAAATGAATGCTAAACATTCCTGCAATGAGAAAAGGATTCAAAATCAGTGCTATGCATGAAGACATCAGGGGCCTGGTGCTACCTTTTTTTTTCTTTTTTTTTTTTTTTTTTTTTTTTATTATAAAATATGTGGTAAACAACCTCCACGCTCATTTATAATGATGAGACTTTCAGACTTTAAATCTACCCACTGTGGAATTTGTCTCTGCTGATCAGTTCAGCCTTTTAGAAAATTACTACATGGTTATCAATAGCATTTAGATTAACTCGGGTTATTGTGTTTGAAACCCCCCTCCTGGCCAACATGCGCTCTCTAATAACATTTTGACATTAGGATCTTGACGAAATAGTATTTAAGCCCCCGTTCAGCGGGTGGGCAGTTGATAACTTTTCATTCATAATTAGCTCATCGCGAATCGGGAGACATTTCAGGGAAATTGAACTGTCAGTGGGTAGAAACAAGCGTTTGACCTCATCACACTGAGTGGGGCCCATCATAATTTGTTCATTTGGTGCCCATCAGCCCAGCCTCATCTCTCATTCGGCACCTCGCTGACCTTCCCTCTCCAATTCCACTCGGTTCAGCTTTAATTATGACTCAGCAGGCCCGGAGAAATATCGCAGCCCGCTCTCAAGAACCCTGAACTGCCACTCACCCAAAGATTGGTTTTTAACAGGTAATAAATGCCCAAAGGAAATAGTGCACCACATGTCTAGCTGGTCAGCCGGTGTGCACGCACATGTGTGCGTGTGTCTTTGTGTGTGAACCTGTGTGTGTGTATCTCTCGTCACTCCCTTGGACATAGCTTGAGAGAATCTTTGTCTTGCCTCTTTTTTTTTTTTCCTTCTTCTTCGTATTTCTTCCCCCTCCCTGGCCTGGCACACTGACTAAACAGGCTGCCTCCGCTCTGTGTGCTTCTCCCTGTGTCCAGGAGCTTCCATTTGCAGTAATGTTCGGAGGCAAAGAGGCTTTTAACCATTGTCTTTAAATGTCACCCCCTGATTGCTTTTAATGAGGTAATTCTGCCTCATATGCAAGCTAATTATCCCCCTGTTGAGTGGAAAGCAATTCATATATAAATGTGAATGCTTCAATTAAACAAATGTCGGGATTCAGGTCGCCTTTAAACACCATATAGTTTGCTCTCCTAGAACCCCCCGAATTGAAATAGCTGATTTTCACCATTTATGGCTTTTGCTCGCTTTTTCACACAAGCCTGTCATCCACTTAGGCTGGGAAGACATAGTTTGTACAGGTTAAGCTGTTCTGTCACAATGTGACAAAAAAAAATTTCTAGTTCATATTTCACCAGCGTAATTTATTGAAGTCAACTGCAGCAGTAGTCCTTCGGTGTCTTGGATTGTTCATGAATTGTGAGTGGTGTTTAGGGCTTTGTTGGAAAGCTGTGATTTTACATGCTGAGATACTGGTGTAGTCCTTTGGTATAAACATTTTGTAGTCTGAAATCTTCCTATAGTTGCAACAAGTTAAAATATAAATTTATTCAGAGTAAATGCATAGATAAAACTGTTAGCAAATATCAAATGATTATAGCTATTTACTTTTACCCAGTATATCACTTCCAGCTGTTGAACAAATAAGATCTCTGAGTGAGATGAACAATTTTTGATTGTAGACAGTCATAGACATTTGGACATAATGGAAAAAGAAGAGAACTGTCCACGTACTTCCTGCGCCAGCCTTCTTTTCAATAAAGTGTACAGTTATGGTGACTTTGAATACGTCAGCAGGATTTTCAGGTCATTTGACAAAAAGGATACAAGTGTTGTTGCGAGCACTGAAGGTGACTGCCGGTCTCATCAATCACAGCAGCTTTCTTTAAGTTGATACGTAATAGACCCCCTCAATCAATTTCTTCCTCTGTTGTCAACCATTTGGGAACAGAAAAGGGTGAAGAGGCTTGACTGGGGAGTCAAGGTCACCTGGCAACTCCAGTGTTATTTACAGTTGGCGAAGAGGATAAGTCAGCGTTAAGAGAATCCTCATGGGGTGTCCAGTTTGTCAATTGGTGATGATAAGCAGTTTGAGGGCTCCAAACAGACCTTGAGTGGTGACAGCATCCTGTCAAAGCAGTAAATCTCAGCAAGTGGTGTTAGAGATTACAGCTTGTGTTATTGACTCGGACTGGTCTTAGCACATCCAAAAAAAAAGTGCTCAGATAAAATTTTGGTTTGTTTCCAGGGAAGTGCTGTTGACATCCATGTGGCAACATTTGCTTGACCTGCAGCGCTAAAGATTATGAAGTTGTTTGCATGCAGTTGCAGTATTCTGGTTCTCCCTGCACGTCTGCTCCTGGGGAGTGTTACCTTGTGTGTTATGTTTTCTTACATACGTGGTTAGAGAAGCATAGTGGTGAAGGCCATGGACTTTTAACCTGAAGGATGGTGGCTTGAGTTCTAGGTGGGGGTGGGGGTGGGGGGGGGGGGGTGTTGCTGTGGTATCCCTAAGTAAGTTACTGAATGTGAACTGCTTCAGAAGAACGTGTAGATGTTGTATACTGGTAAAAATCTTTTAAAGTCTACGTATCTCTAGAGACGTTTTCTCTCTGGCTGCAGTGCTGAATGCCATGATTTGTGCAATTGATTTCAAGTCAGACCTCAACATCTCAATGGGATTTAAGCCTCTGGATGGAGATGGCCAATCCATACTGCCTCATCTGCATGTTGCTAGTGGCTTTCCACCCACAATTACCAACAGTCATTATCATGCAGCAAACAAAAGCTTGTGTAATAAGTGTCTAAGCATTGTCCGGACAAACATGTGCAGTTGGTTGCTGGTTACACAGCATTGTGTGATACCTCAGTATGACACAACAGCGGCAGTCTGGAAGCTGTTCATTGGCTCTGCCCTGTGTCTCATCAAATGCGTCAAGAAAATACAGAATAAAATACCTAATTTACAGATGAATTTGGTCATTAGATCACTTTAAAGTTCAAAAAAATTGAGAAATTTTCTCTCGCATATCCCAATTATTTGTAAGTGTAAAACAAAACTATAAACAGAACAAATCTATCTCCTATTAAGTGTTGTATCAACTCTTCTCTAACAATTGTGAGTTCTGTGCTATAAATAACATAGAGCCAAGTCTGTGTGTGTGTGTGTGTGTGTGTGTGTGTGCGCGCGTGCGCGCGCACCCCCCCCCCCCCCCCATTAAATTAATATTATAACGTCACTGTTTATGAATTCCGTAAGTGTTGCTCAGCCTTACATTTATTAATTTAGCAGACAATTTTCTCCAAAGTGACGTACATCTCAGAGAGCAATGCAATTTGTGCATTACATAAACTGACTTCTTATAAATCTCTAGGAAATGTGATCCTGTGATGTCCTCTAATTGACAGATGCCTATTATTTTAGTATTCATCACGAGCCAGCATTTCTCAAGAAAGGAACTATGTAATGTTGCAGGGTAATATTTAAAAACCATACATATTTCAGGCATTCAGTTCAAAGACATGTTTTGGGAAAGGCAGTCAGATTGGCAAGTGACATCTGGGAGATGAAGAGCCATCTAACATGGAGGAAGACAGAAGCTTCTTCCTCCCTGGCTCTTCCTAACATGCCCCTGTCCACTGCCAATGTGGAGGAGAAATCCAGCTCGTGTTCTTCCTCCCACTGTCGGGGTGTTACACTAATTTAACAATAACTTGTTTACCTGGTCAGTCGAGTTCTGGCTCCAGCCTAATGGGATCCGGGGCATTTCTGTCAGTGGGACGCTTAAGCCAAAATGATTTTCTGTCAGCCAGTTTTAGCGAGGGTACCCTCAATCCTGGGACCCCTCGGATAGGAGGCCATCTTATTAACCTCCTCAGTGCCAGGGGCGCTTGATTGGTGTCATCGCAGCAATGCCGAGGTTAAGGCAAAGCAATGATAAACAGGCATGCTTGGGCGCTTTTGGAGATCTGGCTTTTTCCAACTGCTCCTTCACCAAGGCGGGCGGTTAAAGGGCTTCCAAGGCAGGAAGCGTTTGACAGGGAAATCATTTAGCAATTTTTATATGGAAAAAGAGGTCATAGGTTTCCCATTCTTTTGAGTCTTCCTCAAGATGTCCTGGATTTTTTCTTGGATAACTGGCAGTTTCTTTTTTGATATGTGTATGTGTTGCTAATGGCCAGGAACTCAGTTAGTTCTTCTTGTCGTTGACACCCACATGACTCTTTGAGTGTATGGTGCTAAGCCATTTTTAAGTGATGATTCTGAATGATTAGTTTTTTAAATGTTTTTTGAAGCTGCCTGTGGGGAGTTTACAGAATGTTTTAATACATAGTTGGTTTCATTTTCCAGAATTGTCAACTTCTTATAACTACCATGTTGCAAAGCGTATTGTGAGCCTCTCAAAAGTACACTACAACACAAACACCCATGACTGGCTATGACCACATTCCTTCTATGATGCTGCTGCTTCTCCTGCACATGTATGTGGACCTGATAATATGGTCAGTTGCCCGCAAGGAATTTGTCATTTAACACTCGTGTGTGTGTGTGTGTGTGTGTGTGTGTGTGTGTGTGTGTGTTTCTTTTCCCCCCCTTATTTTTTCACTCAAGTGGTGAAAAAAGCTCTTTCTCCAATTGTAGTCCTGCTATCTGTTCTGAGTGCACCAACTGCTCTTATAAATGTTTCAGTAAGTGTTAAGTAGACAGTTATGTGCACTCTCATTCCACGGTTATTTGCGTACCGTAATAAAGTGTGATAAAATATGTGTCTGAGAAGCGATGGGCTCCGAGAGTCACGCGCATTTCCACTGGAAATTAGGTTGTGTCTGTTGTAATTGTCCGACTATTTATACAAACCTGTCACAACATGTCAAACGGCTGATACAGTCAGGCTGCTTTATTTTATTTATTTTCCAAATCTGGAAGAATCAAATAAATGATGCATCGAATTGCTTGTGTTTTATGTACTCTGCTTTGCCATTTGTCATCGGGATTGCCAAGATGTGGTGTTGCGCAAAAAAAAAAAAAAAAAGAACCGTAGTGCTGTTGTGGGTCTGCGTATGTAACGTGCTTTTGCAGTTTGTACTTCTCTGTGCATCCGTGTTGTCTGTCCGTTTTACATATATATGCTTTGCGCACATATCCTTGCAGTTTCTTTGTCTGTGTGAACACTTTCATTCCCTTGTCAAAAAATGTTTTTCTGATTTGTTCTTCACAGACTACAGTGTACCAGACAGGTTGACAGTTTGTGTTCAGGGTTGTTTCCAGACAACATAATGGGTTTTTTTTTTCTTTTTCTTTTTACTTTAAATATTTCTGAATGTATACAGAGGCACCCTAAGGCCCATGTAGATGTTATTAGTTGATGTAATTCAAGATTTATATATGTACATTTTTCTAATTGCTGGATAGAAGGAGGCTCAATTGTTTAATGCAGAATTGCAGGTTCTATTTATGCGTCTGTCTCTAAGTGGGACGCAGGCCCCTCGAGATGTGAAACGTTTCATCGTTTTAAGACCAAAAGAAATCCCACTAATGCACAACATTTTGTGGCTCAAATACATTTTTACACAATAAGTCAAGTTTGTGTTTTATTTGCCTGTCTATTCTTCTTTTTCCCTTTTCATAGACACTATGGTAATTAGTTTAGTGCTCCTGAAACACAAAAAGCCCTTTTTAGACCCTGAAGAGCAGGTTATCTGTGGTACTTGGTTGTGTTTTGAGTAAGGGGACTTTTTTATTATTATTATTTTGCTTCTCCTGCTACTCTCTCACTAACCTACTTGTCCTTTTTAAAGCTGGTTTGTGAAATTGTCCCTAGGCCAGGGAATAGATTTGCAGTTTGAGTAGATGTTAATTGGGCAAGCTCTGTTCAGGGTGCCCGTAATGGAGTGGACGCCAGCCTTTTGTTACAGGTGCATAAAATTCACTTTTAGGACAAAATATTAGATATTCCCAGAAAACCTGGAAAAAATTGAAAAATGGATCCTTTTGTACCTGAAAAATGTAATTTCCGCCACACAAAGCTACCACGGTCTCTTTTAACTTGATTGGATTATCTCCTGTTCTGTACTTGCGCACTTTTATGGATGTTTTTAGCTGGCTTTGCCCAGGATGACCTGCACTGGCAATGCTTTGCCTGGAGAACTGTGGGTGTAAAATGTGTTTGTGCGTCACTGCATTCCAGGTGAGCTCTCCAGTGTTCGTCCCCCCCAAATCCCACGAGCTGTTGCATCGCATGAGCGGCAAGGGCCTAGCAGTGAGCTACCACTTTCCCCGACAGCCCTGCGCTTACAGCCACCGCATGGTGTCTGTGCAGCTCACTCTGACCAATGGCAGGGACCAACCGCTGGAGGACATCTGTGTGGGAGAAGCTGGTCCCCCGGGGATTGCCATCCACCGCTTTGCCACCATAGGTGAGATGTGTATTTGCCAGTCTCTCCTGGAAAAAGCGAGGGAGAAGACAAAGGGAAACGGTCTATGTCTGCTCAGCTTTAGTAGTCCACTACTCTGGCTGTCCCTAGAAATGATTAAATTCCAACTTTGTTCATCTCTACAATTAAGGAAGTCTTGGTTGCACAGAAAATATTTTATTCCAATTTTATGCATGCTGTTGCTTTGAAATATCTTGCAAAGAAACATGCATGTGAGAAGTAAGTTACTGAAACACAGCCAAATGTTTATCAATCTGCTGCTTTTTCTTCCTTTTCTCACTTGAAATGGCTCACGGTGATTTAGTCCATCTCATTGCAGCCGACATATTGATTAGAGGAGTCAAGCATAGAACACACGTGTGCGTGGCTGCCAAGTTGTAGGCTGTCCATTTCGTTTTTCTTGTATTCAGGATAGCTGCAGGACTATCTACCATGGGCCGATGTATTTCCAATGCCACTGAAATAGTTGGGTTGATATTGACTACATTTATAGATTGCTGACAATCCTTCCTAAAACGAATCCCTGCCCTTCTTCTGGTCAATTATGTCTTGCAAAACTTCACCACAAAAAGAAATAGAGCAGTACTGTTAATAGCCCATTTTTAACACGTTATTCTTCAGTTGAATCTATCACATCTGCAAAGTATTGCATTATTTTTATTCTTTATATGCCTTTATGAGTAAACAGTGTAAATCTTTAAGCAGCTTACAATGATTTACACATTTATACGGCAGCATTTTCTTCCTGGAGCAATTTGCAGTACGTACGTTACTCAAATGCTTTTTAGCAGGAGTCTTTTTTTTTTGAACCAGGAACCTCCAGATTGTAAGGCATCAGCCTGCAGTACATCGCTACCTGCTGTCTTTATTGTCATTTACAGGTAGTCCTCGGCCTGCAACGGGGTTCAATAACTCTGTCATGAGTCAAAAATACACTTTATTGTAAAAAAAATTTACAAACTGTAAGGACTTAAACAGTTAACATGCATGAATGCTGAATGGACTTTTGTTTTTTTTTTTAATAATTCCACACATTATTCATATTAAAATAATTCTAATAAAATGAAAAATACCACCTTCTGTAGTAATACCCTTAAGGAACGTACTGAACCTAAATTGCTTCAGCAAAAAGCGATACTCTCACTATTCTCTCGGTAGCCTTTATAAATATAAAGTAACTTGAAGAGAATCAGATGAAATGTGTCGTAAATAAAATGCAATTGCTTCTAAGACACCCAGACACTTGTGGCATCACAGCCAGCCAGTATTATCATACAGGAGATTGCATGGTCCTCATTATGTGTTACGGCCAAACGTCGGCATGAGAGAACTGTATAATAAGGTAAATGGGACACCCGTCGTAAGTCGTGTATGTCATGCATCCAGGACTGTCTGTATGTCCTTATGTGACAATGCATTTGACCAGTAGCCTTGCCATGGTTTCTTTCCTGAGTATTCACCTTCCTTAGCTGTTTTGGAGAGGCTCCCTGTAAGACGCGTACCGAAACTGATCCCAGTCCCTCCAGTCAATTTCAAGCTACCTGTGCTGCAAACGGAACCGTGCAGTTTCTATCCAAGGTTATCTGTTATGGTTCTGTGATTTTTGTAATGTGCAGCCCTCTTGCTCCTCACGCGGGAGACACGCTCGTTCTAAGGTGTGTGTCGGACGTTGCTTTCTCATGTTGGTTTCCAATGTGACGCCAGGTTTCAAGGATTTTCTGGTGCAGCCTGCTTAAATGTGGAACACCTTGTTATCCTGCTAAATTGACAAGCTCGCATAATTTTATTTTTCTCCCACATTGACCATGGATGTGTGAGAGGCACCTGCCTTCAGAAATAGGAAAGCAATGTTGTCTTATGCCTGTTTATTCCATGCTATATCTTCTCCTCGTTCCTGTGTTGTTTTTTTTTTCCCCAGAGCGTCTGCAACCAGAGGCATCCATCACGGTGTCGATGGGTATTGACTTCAATGATTCCACTCAAGCAGCAAACTTTCAGCTTTGGTAAGAAGTCTATATAAATTTTGACCCAAAGCTCATTTTCGCAAACACAGTTTGCCTTATATATAACAGTAATGGGGTGACCCTGTTTCACACTATTGTACAAACATATTGAGTAGGGGAAACAGAGTTCAGAGTAGGTAAGTCTGAGGCAACAGTTAGTATTTGTCATAATTGGGACAATAACTACCACTAGCACTACCACCATTTTAAACTTCTTTGTGCTTAACAAATCGAGTTCTTACTCATGTTAAAACTCTCTCAGCACTGTGAAGTAAAGGCGATCTGGTAATTTTGAACACGGAGAAACATGTCCACCATCAGAAAAATCCTAACCCTAACTGCACAGGAAGTGGTGGCGTGAAATGTCAGGGTCCTGGGGGGCCTGATGTGAATTTCTGTGCCTGTCTTCTCCTTTCTATTAAAGGGAAATCAAATTTTAGCTGTGAATGACTTGGTGGCTGCAGTCTCACAGATGAATATAACACTTGTGTTATATTCCATTGATTTTGGCAGATTATTGTTTTTACTTATTTACTTATTTATTTTTTGCTTTGGGTGGTCTTTTGCTGTAGTGAGCTTATAAGAAAAACAATCCTTTCTCCAGCATGTGGGCAAGTAATTGTTTATTATTTTCCTATTAGACAAACCGTGTTGATCAATAACATAGAATGCCAGGCTATGAATAACATCACCATAAATAGATTTGCCTCTGACATTAAAGTTGGATTACTTTTAATGATCAGGACAATGTGAGTCCAATGACACAGCTTGCCAAATTACAAACTGTTAGATGTGCATCAGCAAGAGATTAATTGTTGTATTATGTGTGTGTTTGCGAGTCTGTTTAAGGGGCTATTATTCATTTTCATAACACATACAGTAACCAGGACTTTTCCTTATGTTTGTTTTTTCCTCCCCTGCTTTAATTGCTGGTGAAGTCCACTGACCTCGACAGGGCTGTTAATATGCAAAGAATAAGTACGACCAGAAAATCACCCACGTTTCCATTAATTTCTGTATTTACAGTGGCTCCTTGGTTTTAGACCTGGGTCAAAGCAAGATGCTCAACAATGCAATTTTGCATTGTTTTTTTGCTTTATGAATGTTAATATGTTTGTTTTTTTATGCATTGGCTGATTTGATTTTAATTAGTTTAACTAGAAAGTAATTAAGGGAAATCCTATTTTCTATTTAATGAGTTCTATTTGCGGCATGGCTTGTGATGAATCTCCTCTCCATGCAGCCTGGACGCGTAATGTCCTGCCATATATTCCAGGCCTTCAAATTCAAATGACTTTCATTATAGCATTGGTTTTTATGTGGCATATTTGCATGTTCAGATGTTGCAGCTCTGCTTGCTTTTATGTAGAATGTTCCAGTTTAGTTTTAGGCCGCTTTGTGATACAGAAAGTAGGTAATAACTGAAGGAACAGACACTGAAATGCATTGTCTTTAATACAGGAATTTATTTCAGCAGCTCGCATCGACTGCTCTCTTAAAAGTTTCATCCCTGATGGTTTTACATTACTGAGTTTGGTATAATTGCAGCTAAAGAAATTATGCAAAGAGGCAGCTGTTTCCATCCTGAGACCTATTTAGTGTCCACTTCTTTTTTTTTTAAAAAAAAAAAAATAAAAAAAACCACAGGGTTCACGACTACCTGTGTGTAATACTGCATATTTTGCAAACCTTTAAAACATTTACACTTTTATAGGAGACTTTGTTTTGCAGTAGAGAATGCTTTTGCCACCATGAGGGGCAGCTGAACATCTACTGTATCCTGTTCTAAGTGCCTAGATAGCTTACATAGCAGCAGTATTATGAGGTGTTAATATGCAGCATGGGTGTATCTGCACACTGAGGGGGATAGAATGCAAGAACTGTTCATTTTCTTTTCTTGTTGCTCTTCCCTGACAAGCTTTTCTTGCCCGGCATCAAATGCAATTGATCCTGTAGCAGTGTAATCACAATTACTCACCTTCTTAATTGGCCTGCCCCAAATCAGAAAATGAAAACCGATCGGCACCGCAGCGATCGATGGTGTTATCAGAAAGCCGTTTGGGCCGGGGGAGATGGGAGTAATGGGGGATCAATCAGGCCCGATGCCAATCATCAGAAGTGTGTTTTGCATCACAATCAGAACATTTTCCAGCAGTGTAAGGGACCCTGAGTAGCTAAGCACCACCATCATCAGGTAGTTAACACCATATGTGTATTGTGTGTAGCAAAATATCAGCAGGTATTAAATTTGGCAAAATACACAGCGTGATACACACAGTAAAATATCTGGAATATTGCTAGCTTTCTTCCGTTATTGTGTACGATATTCCAGGGTAACACAGGAACTGTAGTGTTACCCTGGATTTTTAGGGGTTTTCTCTAACCAGTGTTTTTGGAAAACTTTCGTCAATGATAGCTCTTTAAAAGTCTCTTTTGCCTGTAATGTATCCTGATTTGAACATACAAAGCTTTTGTATTTTGAAACAGCTTTTCTTTAACCTCCTGTACACCTGTTTAAGGTATGAGGTACTCAAACAGGCAAATCTTACTGCAAGAAGGCAGCAGATATATGGTTATGAAAATATGTAATTAGAATATGGAAGGCAGAAGCATACTGCAGGATAGGTACAGGGAAATTCTTGACTGCAGATGCAGGGGGAGGGTAGCAACCTTCCATAAGAACAAGGACTTTGAATCAGATGTGAGCAGCAACAGGGAGTCAGTGAATGGAACCGAGTGAGAAGAGCGGCTTCAGACAAGCGAGGAAGAAAGAAGACATGTCAGGCGGCGCAGTAAATCCGAGGCACGGTGAGCGCAGCTTAGAACCTGATGAATATGGGCCTCCCCTTCCAAACACCATCCTGTGTAAAAGAGGCCAGTTGGCACTTGGTGGAAAGAGATGGAAAGAGCATGTAGGTTTTTGTCATATTTATTTTTTTTATTTCCAGTACTAGCTCTGTTATTGCCTTAAATGTTAGTTTTAAAATGCTTTCAGAATTTATCTAATAGGTACTCATCGAGCACTTTCACTCTGCTCGACGTGTGGCAGCTAATTGACTTGCCGGTGGACAGTGAACGGCAAGTGCAGCGACGAATGCAGCCTGTTAGCCACAGAGCATCAGGAGGTGCCAGCAAACCATATAATGAAGGTCATGCTGGAGTGTGCCAGCTTACCAGCTGGCTAATGACGAGCCTCGAATGGACAGATGCACAGCTGGCATCCTCGGCGGTCCCGAACCGCTGGCAGATGTATGACGCTATAGTAGAAGGGGAGTAGAGTCCCACAGTTCAATCCTTCGACTTCAAAATATTAACAATTTTAAAGAAGATATTCTTTTGCTGTTTCAAGGTATTTAACACTCACTCAGCTGGCTTCCTGCCACCCCGTCACTTTCCCTTTTTAGATGCTTTGACATGGTCGGACAGGAGGAATAGGTTTTGAGGAGCGAGCAGACATACGGCTCCCGGTTTTAAATCCGCAGCAGAGTGCTCCTGGGACACGTGCCGTCTCCGCTGTGTTTCCGTCCGATCATGCTTAGCAGTGGAGTCAATCCCACAGCGGATGCCAGGCCCACACTCTGTCAGCCTTACCACAGGCCCCAATTCCTACAGGTCTAGACGAACCAGTGCAGAACGTTATGTCTAAATGTGTCAATGCCATGGGCTAAAGTGTACAGAGGTTGAGGAACAGTAGGCCGTGGCGTAGAGCAACAGAAGTGAGTGCATCGAGTGTAGGTCTTCGCTGTGGGACAGCTCTGTGAATGCAGCTGCTGTCCTCGAATAGTTCAGAAATGACCAAGGGCCTCTCAAGCTGTGGGGCAAGTTGTCAACATCCTCCATTTGATATCTGGTGCAGAAATGGGTTGCAGTGTGGCAGTGAAATGAGAAATAACCAATATGAATGTGTTATATAAGTAAATAATACCTGAACTGATGTGAAAAAGGAAATCCTGCCTCTCAAAATCAGGAGGAGAAAATAGCTTGACCATAGGGATATTGTAGAGCTGTTGATAACTGTAAGCGTTGAGAAAACACATGAAGGTCTATAACTGAAATGGTGTTTCTCCTGCTATAGCACAAAGACTGACCAGTTCAGCGTCTCCATCCAGCCAGCTGTGGGGGAGCTCCTCATGCCTGTCACCATGACGGAGCAGGACTTCCTCAAAGAGCAAGGTAAGAGCCACGTGAAACAAAGCCCTTCCTGTTTTTGCAGTTTAGCCTAATCTTCAGAAAATACTTCTTTCCAAACCAGTTTTCTTAAAGTGATGCCATAACCATTCATGGTTACTGTGGAGAAACCCGTCTGCACTGGACTTCAAGCGTTTTTCTGCTTTACAGCAACACTGCTGCTATACCATATGGTCTTGAAACGGCGACTTTCTCTCTTTGTGCCACCTTCTGTTTTGTATTCCTCAGATATTGCAAAGTAGTTCTTGGTCAGATTTCATTTATTCCTAATACACCTTTCAATACTTCCTCGGCCCTCAATAATTGTAAACAAATGCACATTTCCTTTTCTGTATCAGAGGCTCCGTTGGATGGTAAATGCATTCCCTTGCACTCCTCTTCTGGGCTCTGTCTTCCTATAGACCCTAATAGCCTTGGTGTCTGTTCTGGCAGACAGCTCTTGTAGCGCTTTAAAGTAATTCCCCAAACTTCAGGTCTCCATTTGGACCTGGTCTTGCAGTGCCCTAAACTGAGGTGATGGGGTCTGTGAATGCACAAGCCCATCAAATTACCCCCACCCCCTAACCTCCCTCCCTACATGTTTTCCTGGTGAGTGGATGTTTTGATCAGCTTCTGTTTGCTTTGCTGTGACTGCATCACTTCCCTGCCCGCCCGTACAGAACTGCGCGAGCCTGGGGCCCCCGATTCGGCTGTGTTCCTCAGCGGACCCGATGCCAAAACCCCTTTTTCTTCTGCCACTTTCCCTCAACGGTTGTTGATTATTTGTCTGAATAAATGTGGCAGGTGTGTGTTATGTTTAATAGAGCAGAAATGCTGCTCAGAATAAAGCTATTTGAAAATTTGTTTATATGAAATATTAGTAAATACAGACCGGTCTCCCAGCGGCCCAGCAGCCCCTTCCCCTGTCTTCCCGGATTCTTGTTTTGACGTGGGACCCGCGGCCGGGCGAATACACCGTGCGCTCGCCCGAATCCCCCCCGGGCGGCATCCTGCCTCCATCTCAGAAATGAGGACCGCCAAAGTGATGTCTTATCTCCGAGGCGGACCGGAGCAAGTCGTATCAGAATCTCTCCCTACCCTCAAGGGGCCCTGTAGAAGGCCTGGGGTCTATTAGAGTAGAAGGGAAAGGAGGTCTGCTTCACTGCCTGTGCAGATGTGTACTGCAGGGGAGTGTAATCGTGGACCGTGCTGGCTCTGTGTGCACACGTTTGAATGGTCACTGAAAACCTAAGACAAGACCCTGTCATGTGTCTTCTGGTCATTCTCACCAATGACCTTCTATTCAATTAGCTTGTTATATTGAACGTGTAAAAACCCACGGGTCTGAAGTTGGTGTATTTGGTATGTTAAGAATAAACGTGCTTTTGCATTAAAAAAACCTCGCCATTGGTGTAAGTTTGGCCTCCTGCCTTTAGCAATATTAATGTTGGCTCTTTCTGAGTTTTATCATTGTAGTCTGTTAGCTCCCATTTTGCAAAAGGCCACCTATTCATTAGCGTGACTTGGACAACCCACAGTTGCGAACCCTACTTTGAATAGGAAAACATTTGCCTTTTTTGGCCTTTTAACTACCTTAAGCAATCACATTTGATGTTAGTTAATTACAACGCTTTCCCCCCACCGCCACTTCTTTTCCAGCTCAGCAATCGAGACAATGCATTTGCTTACCATGCTGCTCCGCTAAGTGTTCTTCTGCATGTAAATTAATCTTGATTCAGTTTACACTGTCATGCTGAGTGGTACAAATTGCCTATAGCAATAAAACAGCACAAGTTTTTAAAAAAAAAAAAAAAAAAGCTAGATTGAGCGTGTGCCTCACTTGATAGGATGTTACTTTGCTTTCTGCCAATACATTAGCCGCAGATAATGAATCTTCTGTTCTGAAAAGCATGGTATAGTTGATTTTTAATTTTACTTCAATAGAGCAGTACCTTGTCTTTTAAAACCCAAGTTAGACAAACCAGTAATGACAAGAGCGTTAAGGTTAAATATTAAGCAATGCATTCACTTGTCTGAGTGCCATCCATCTTTCCATTTGCGGGAGCTCTGCAAAAGTACCGGTTTTGTGCAACATTTGGTTTAATTGCGTGCTGGTGGGAAAACAGGCTTTTAACATAAACATACTTACATTCATTATTCAGCGTTTGCTCTTCAATAGAGCTTAATGGATAAGGTTTAAGCCCTAAGTGAGCACACACAAATCTTTTGCCAGTGTTATGTCAACCTCCTTTACGCTGCTTAAAAGCCACCCTGGAGTGCCTGCGGGTTTGAAAGCACGTCTTACTTTCGACTTGTTCAGCCTGTTGTGCAACGTACCTTTTCTTCTATTTGGGAGAATTAAGCACTCTGTCCTAGAGTGAGCTTTTTAAGCCCCTCGTAATGGGATTCTAGATTCTAGTCTGTTTCTCTGTCTGTCTTTCTGTCTTTCTCTCTTTCCCCCTCCTCCTAGAGAGTCTTAGTGTGCAGCGCATTCACTAATATTATGTTTTATTTACTGCTGGATGTCCATTGTGCTGCACTTACTTTGCTGATGATTGAGCATGGTGTAGTACTGAGTTTTACATTTTGCTTGTCCTGTGTGCTTTATGGAAAAGTTGCCTCTGTTTTTGGCAGCATGCCAGTTTTACAAGTGGAAATTTGTCATTGGACACAGATTCGTGGAAACAGATGTGAATTATTCAAAATGTTATGAGAAGAATGTATAATTTACCCCTCCCCCCGACAAGCGAGTTGAAAAAATGTGCGTGGGCTTAATCTGACTGAGATTAATTTCAGACACTGTTTACGGTGTCTTATTTCAGTAAGAATAGCCTGAATTCAGTTTTTATTTACTTACCGTCGTTATTTCATGAAGTATATGCGTGAGGAATTTTTTTCAGATCACACAAACAGCAAAAAGTACTGCACTTTCATTGTGGGAGAACCTCTGATTCTATCTAGGGATCTAATTCTTCTTTATACTTGTTATTTTTACAGCGAGAAATGTTCTTTAAATATTGTTCAGGAGCATGTCATTCTTTGAAGGGCACAGTGGCAGTGAATGTAACGGACATTAAGAATATGACATGTTTTATACAGGAAGGTATCAGTGTGCCTTTGTTCTCAGATGCTGTGGCTTTAAATGACAGCAAGTTAAAATGTTGCACAGACAATGTTACTTTTTTTTTTTTTTTTTTTTTTTTTTTTGCTGTTTTCAAGGGATTAAAATGCCACTTTAAAAAAAATGTGTGTCTTGGCTAGGTGGGAAAACTTGTTCGGAAATTCTTACAGAATAAATTTGTTTCAAGGTTTACTTTACTGGAAAATGTCCCTATGAACTGCAGATTCCTCAGTAAATATTAGCCTTGTCTGTTTCCACCACACTTATGATCCCTGCATGTACATAACTGCATGTTACAATGAATCTGTTACCTATTAAATTCTGATTTCAAAACGTTTCACTGACATACAGGACAACTGACAGGGATGAACGAGAGTTCCGTGACCATCACCATTGCTCCCGATAGTATGTCCAGTCAACCTGTGGGCAGGAAGGTGGTGTCCGTGGCCAACATGGGTGTCGTCCCCTCCAGCCAGAACAGTATCCACAGGTAATTTGCTCACGCACTTGTTGCTCAGCTGACCACAAAGGCAGCACTTTGACATTCTGTCTCATCATCTTTTATACAACGTATTTGTCGTCTTAAGGTTGTTGTGGTCAGTCCTACGCTTTGTGATTTTAAAACAATTCTTTGGCTTTTCTCACACACCTTATGTACACATTGTGATTCTGAAGAATTCTTCCCGATGTTTGTGTGGAAAGTTACAGATGGTACTGCCTCACTCAGTGGTAGACAGACTAGTAACACAGAGCACATGTATAGGGCTGTACTGACTGACTTTCACCAGGTTGAATGAAAACTGATGTCCTTCTGCAAATCTGGAGTGTCACAGACTGAAGGAACTCAGTTCCACTCAAGGAACAGTAATATGGTATAACATGATACAGTAAGGGATAACATGAGGACTGAGTGAATAAGCTAACAATGGATGCACCTTTAGTCTTAAAATAGATCTGAGTACCCACTGAAATCAGTTATTGTTGCTGTCTAGTGGCATTCACACCTACTTGACCAAATAAGGAATTTAGTGTTCATGATGCTGCCATTGAGCCATTAGCATCCTTCTGGTTATTGTCTATAGTAACTTTGTGTGTGTGGTTTTTTTTTTTTTTTATTTATTTTATTTATTTATATATATATATATATATATATATATATATATATATATTCACTGTAGTGACATTTTTAATTATCTTGACATGTCAGGCTCTTCTGTTCTTGGACTACTATTTTCTTATTGCAGCATCCTCACTTTACAATCTACGTTTATTGTTAAATTTGATATTCGCGATTCAGTCTGCGACCTGTGTAAAAGTAGCAGTCCACCGCTGATGAGTGCATGTGAAGGAGTTCACCCTCCGCAGCTTGATGACAGGGGCATGTTCTTAAGAGACGAGTAATATCAGAGTGCTCCAGCAGGACAGTCTGCATCTTCATTATATCAAAGGTAACCTTGCAGGAAAACTTGCCCCTCCAAACAAAAAGCTGATGTGTCCGCTAGGTGCTGATTCTTAAACTTCTTCCCGTTACTGGCAAATATGCTTCGCAAATGTTTAAAAACCCTTGTGCATGTAATTAGTGTACACAGTATGTGCTAATTAGCTTCCTCCTCTGCCATGCATATATGAACATCTGATGGATAATTACACCTCATTCCCTCTCTCACTCGCTCTCATTCCCTAACAGTCCTCTTTTTATGGGCTGTTCGCTCTGTAGCCCAAATGATTGCTCATTAATAATAATTAAAATGTTATACTCAAAAAGATTTTTGTAGGGGTGTCAATATTACTTGTAACGCTGTAAGCCTGTTGATAAACCTACCGGCCAGTTGTGCTGTACAAAGAGTAAAGCAACGCTTTGTATGTATGTCAGCCCTAATACACAGGAATAAGAAAGACTGATAACAGTAAGTAGCAAATGCAATTGGAAAAACAATCTTCCACAGCAAGGGGGGGAAAAAAAAAAAAAAAAAACAGCACCTCAGCAGATATTTGGTTGACAATCGTCCTATAATTTGATTATAAGATTGCATATGGAACAACCTTGGGAGATGGTGGCGCAAGGACACCCAGAGAATATGTGGAAATCAATGACGGGGGAATGGGAAGGAACCCCCTGTACGAAGCCTCGTATTTCATTTTTAATAACCGCTGCCGCAAATTGCTTCATGCCATCAATCTCTCTCTTCAGCTCTTAATCTGTGCATAGGAGACTTGCACATTTCCTATGCAGGGGCCTCAAAACCGTGTTGCGTGGACACACCTCACTTTGTGGCCAAAGGGTGAAAGCTTTAAGGCCTCTAACCCACTGAAAACAATGCTCACTGGATGTGGAGGATAATGCCTACGTTAAGAGCCAAACTCAATCCACCTCAGTCTGAATACCTGTTTCTGAAATATCCCGGTTGTGCATTACTTTTTACATTGCAAATGCCTTTGAAAGGAAACCATGCAAGTCCATTCTTTGTGAAGGGCAAGTAGGTAAAAGCAGGGAAGGTACAGAGCCCCTCACATCTGTGAGCAACTTCAGGAACCTTAATTTCTGCAGGCTTCAGTCATAGATGATCCTACATTTGAACCCAAAGGACTCCCCACACACACACGCGCACACCATCTGTCTAGTACTTACTCTTTAGCCTTTCAAGTGTTCACATGGCAACATCAGATGTTTACACTAGCTTATTTGCAGCTTGGCAGAACTGGAAAACTAAGAGAGAACTTGAGGAGTGTGTTAGAGGCAGATGAGTATGACTCCATCGGGGAAACCTCATACGTTTGCCAGCACAGTTTTGGACCACTACCTGGTGCAGCTCAGCACGAAGGGACACTTCCAGCGTCCTGCGAGATGCAGCAGCATGTCAGCGGAGCCCCGACCCACAGAAGAGTGATTGATCCGATCGGATCTAAGCCCTGAGAACTCATTGTACAGGTCACTCTCTATTACAAGCTTTAATTAAGGCGTTCCAGCCATTTGCATCCCTCCTGAACGCGAGCTTCTTCAAGGGGGTTGATGGAAAACTTCACACCACCCTTGGTACCAGTTTACCTGATTGCTGTAGGATGCTCTAGTCACATACAAAATTTGATTACAGCTCTTCAAGCCATTAAGAAAATGGTAAAAATTTCATACCTTTTTGAAAGTTTTCCGGCAGACATCGATAGTTTTTTGCACACACCCCATAGCCCCCCCCCCCCCCCCGAAAGCTAATTTCTCTGAAGTTAATTGGCAGAAATGTGAAATTTCTAGTGTTTATGATCCTTTGAAATCACCATCTTGTTTGAATCCAGTTTTTGAATACCAGTATTAATGAAGCTTACCTTTACATGGTTAATTGCCTAAGAGGTATCAGTGGCGTGAATATTGTTTCAGAAACTTTGTCAAGGGATTGCAAGTGTGCTGCTATTCGAGCTCATGGTAGCATACCCTGTGAATATAAACACAAGATGTATGTCGGATAGTGCATCACAAGAGTTGATAGGTGATCTGTCCTGTCCCTCAGATGAAAGAAGAAATATTGTGATTTCTTTCAGGTGATCTTCAGGAATCGGGAGTATCTTGACCAAATACAGTAGTAAATATAGTGATTATGTACATCTCAACGAGAATTGGAAAGAGCTGTCATTTCATGACGCAAGATGGTTTATATTCAGTCAGAGTGCCATAATATTAACAAAAGCAAGTGTAAACCTGCGACATGGGACTGGTTTTTAGTTTGTTCTGTGTTTTGTTTAGAGGGAACTTGACAAAACCTCTGTTGTGGGACAATAGCGCTGCTGCAATTCTCCGTTCGGCCACTAGGAGACAGCACTGCTTTTTCTAAGTGTCAACTGGTAAAATGAGCTTAAAAATACACAAATTCATAGCCGACATGGAGGGCTATAATCGATCGGTGCTGCTGCTGGCGAAGAATAAAACTAATGTGTTCTGTTCTTTTTAAATAAAATTATTTTAATCTGGGTACATGTATGTATGTATATATCCGTTTATTGTGTTTTCATGTCATTGTCCCCAAAGTTCCATTCAAAAATCTATTGTTTTGTCTCACAGTGTTGTACTTTCTCTGGAATTAAGCTTTATTATAGTTTTATCATAACGTCTTGTTTTGTGGGTGACATGTTGATAGTATGTTCTGTTATTCTGGTGAGGGAACTGGTTATTTCCATATCAGAAATACTTTCTGTTGAAAGATCTTTGGTCACTTAAAAGACCCAAAAATCTTATTGCTCCTGCCCACCTACTTAAAGAAATGTGAATTTTCTATAAGAAACTTTTCAAAAGGATGGGTGCGGCTACTTCAAATAAATGTGAGTAGAATCCTTGAGCACGTACATTTCAGCAGTGCAAACCATGCAGATATAAATTAGGAGTTGGGCTTTTATAAATGATAGAATAAACATTTAGCATAATGTAGTTCTTTATTTAATCCATAATCAAGAAAATATGTATTCGATAATTTTTAGGTATTCTGTCACCATTGTTTGGGCACTACTGCCCTCTGTACCAGCTGAGTTCCACTGCTTATAAGCACAGAGTAACACTGTACTAATAACGGTATCGATGAAGTGTCGTGCCTTTAACGGCGCACGACCTGGCTCCCCAACGCGGTGCCCTCAGCCTTCTCCGCATGGTCTCGGTACACAGCGCTTGTGTGCTTTAGGCTAATTACGCCTGCGCAGCCGGCGGACGAAGAGACGTCCCAGGCCTCAGCGAGTCTCCCTAATGGGACTGTGTCTGCTTTGGCTGCCGTTAATTGAAGGCTTCGTGTCACGATTGCTCGTTCGCACTGGCCTGTGTCACGACTGCCGGTAGCCGTTAAGTCAGAAAGTAAGCGGTGTCAAGGCCAGCCAGCCTCCGTGTTCTCAGTTTGTTAGTTATCGAAGGCTCGCTTCAGCTCTTGTGATATTGGGCTTTGAGTTTAAAGCGCGACCCTTCCGAAACATGGTAGCCAGCGCAAAGCGTTGAATCAAAGGTAGAGTCCCTTCGAGTCCAGCGTGAGGGCCGAGAGCTCGGCCTCTACGTGCTCTATTGGAAAGTGTGCTACATTTTTTAAAATTGGATCTTTGCTGCAATCAAGTCAGTGTTGCACTAAAGTTTCAGGCTCCTAATTCTTGCTTAATCAAATGACCTCCCGAGTGCGGCCTTCTCAGTGTGTCAAGCGGTGTGTATCGGTAGCGCGTCGTCATGTCGCTCCTCCTGAGACAACGGTGCCCGGTGCACCTGACTGCGGTCTGTATTTCGTCAGAGACTGGACACCGCTTTGGCTCTGCCAGCAGCAGTGCTTTGTTTGTGGCGTGGTAAAAGGAAACAGATGGCAATGAAATGGTTTCCGCGAAGAGAATCGAGTATAATTGGGAGTCGATGGCGGGGTGCCTCACAAAGTCGGAGGCCTGTAGCTTGCGAGCTTGACGCTACGCGGTTAATGCTGTGCTTAGCTGCACCTAAAAGGGTGCAATGGAATACCAACCCACCAATAAGAGATTGTCAAACACAATCTCATCTTTACCTCATCGTGGATGCTTTTAACAACTGGGAATGGAGAGAAGGGCCGCGGGGGTGCTGTAGCAGGATTGGGTGGGAGGCGAGGGGGCTTTCATCATCCTCTCTACTTTGCCCTTTGCAGCAGATTTAGAAGTTACTCTTTCAAAATGTTGACAAGCCTTGGCTGTGTGAGCTGCCTGAGAAAATGAGAGGCGTGCAGCTCATTCCCAAAGCTTTCCGTGGAATTAGTCAGGTAGGACTGATATACATAAAGTCGGTGGTATCGGCCTTGACTGCTGGTTTCTCCCTTTACAGCACTAATGAGCTCTTTTGTGAGACATGCACCACGTTGCTTTCTTGACCCTATCTGTGTGCGCTTCTCAATTTGAGCGGTTCCCAAAACAGAGCCCAAACGTGTGTACTTTGGAATGAATAGACTTTTTTATGCTTCGTTTAGATATATAGTTACAATACAATACATTCTTGGATCACAATGGTAAGATTTGTGTATACTTTTATGTGTATGACCACAGTCACAGCTGCCACTCAGCGCAGGAGTGCTTTTATTCAGTGTATTAACACTGAAGCTACACATGGATAAGGGCTTTCATGATCTTGCCTAAAGGGAAACGAAGCAGGTCTGGCATGAAAAGTGCATTTGATCTTTCGTTGCAGTGTGCTTTGTGAACCTGTCCGTTGAGTGGATCTATTGGCCACCAGTTTATTTAAGCAGCCGAGGGCTTGTCGGCACCGAAGGCAATGAATCACGGGCAAAGCCCTGCACAGGCGCGGCGTGGGATACGCTTGTTGTCTACCAAGGTCATGTTCTCTGGTGTAAAATGGCAGCCTCAGGCTCCTGTAATTGTTGAATAAATGATAGATTTATACCCATAGCCATTTAAAAAGTCACATGAAATGAATATCCATTGGTTTTGAAAAGGGAAAGGGTCGGCAGAGAGATGACTGTATACTACAGAATTATTCCGTTATATTTTTTTAGTCCTTTTTTTTTTTACTTATGAAATTATTCAGTGTTTGTATTTTTACCTCTTTCTCTTTTTTTATAAAAAAAAAAAAAAAACATACTTACAGGAAAATGTCAAAAAGCATGGACAGCAGTATTCTGTACAATGTGTGTGTTCATAACAGAACATCATTTTGGGGCACAAAATGTGGCCATGCACTTATCTATGCACACTCTTCAGCAAAAAGGAGGGACTAGGTGTTACGCGGTGGGGTTGCAGTTTCTACACAACTTGCACAGACTCTTTAAAATACACTGCAGTGGCCCTTTGCAAGCACTGTCTGAATGTGACTAAGTATATTAAATATGGATAGTTTTTTTTGTAATGTACGGTGCTAATTATTATATTGGTACATTTAGTTCAGACAGCTGATGCAGTTGACAAAAGAAAGTTATTAAAGTAGCATTTTTAATGTTTATTTATCTGTCTTGTTATTGTACTGTGTTTTTCTGTTAGGTTAGTTGGTAACCGTAAATATTGACAGTTGAATCCCTGCTTGGGACTCTATATGATTTGTAATTAGCTGCACAGGTTACCGTAGTGGTTAGCAGATGCTATCCCATGGGCACTACATAGGGGCTCATGTGCCTTTTATTGCACCCAAGTGGTTGGATGTGCTCCAGGATACTCCAGCAAGGGGACTGCATGCAAAAGCGAGTCCCTCACGTCTTCGTCGATGCGCGGCCTCGAGGCCAGAGCCATGAACCGTACAGAACAGGAGTCAATCCCGTTTTCTCTCACCAGGGCGATAGTCCCTCTGGGAAGCCTCCTCTGGCGGGATTCCAAAAAGGCCCCCTACCGCCTGGCTCTGGCTGTGGAGTACGTTCACATTAATTTCACATGCTGGCTCACGATTTGAAAAACAGCAGCTTGCGTGGTGAGAACCAGCTTCAGTGACCAAGGATGTCAAGGAGGGCCTGCGCACCCGAGTCCGTGCTCCGTTAATCACCTGCACGGAGTCCACACGCCTGGAGAGCATCTCTCCGCGTGCCCTGTGCTCGCTCTCTTTGGCACACAGCGTCAGGTTTTCACATAATTAATCCATACTTTTAATTTGCAGCGTGGCTCCCGGAAGCTCCACGTACAGTGATGCTCTTCCTGATCAAAGCCCTGAATTCTGGTCCCAATATGTCTTGATTTCTGCCTTATTAATACTTTTGTTGGAAATACACGTTGTGCTATCTATAACCCTACGTGTCCATGGTTTAGTTTCTTTAAAAAAAAAAAAAAAAAAAACTTGAAAATTGCACTAAAATACATTTACGTGTGTTTATTTCCCACTCATACTTGCGAGAAAAGCACTTAAAGAAGAGCAGTGATTGCAGAGATGTGGCAATGTGTTATCTGTACACTCCACCTGCTCAGCTAAGTGCTGCAGCTAGCGCTAGAGGGGTCAAGTTAATGACCTGTCCCATGTTAAATAAATGGCTCAGTTGCGGCCTCCAACCCAGTGATTAATGTGCTTTTAATAAATCAGCTGGTATAAGACATTTACAAAGAATTTATCTTTGCCATTTCTTCTTAGATACCTCCATTAGGACAGTTTTACCTTCTTCTTAAGGTATGGTGTAAGCCTGCTTATTTCATTATTACATTTTTAATACTTGTATTTTTATACTCATTACTAATAGAACTTTGCCTGGAATATTTTTTTTTCCCCCCATTCTCCTTTTGTGTAAAATTGTAATAAAGCTGGAAATCATTTGTATTTTATCTCTTTAATTGAATGTAAACATGTGCCGGACCTGTTTTTACCTTGTTATGACATTTTGCCATCTCAAGACTGCTGAGCCTAGTGTTCCGCACTCAGAATAAGTACTCCATCCATCGGTCTACGAAAGAAATGTAAAAGGTTGTCGCGAACCCCCGACGCAAAATTAAATGTATCCGTTTAATGTGAACTTCAGAGAAAAAGACAGCCAAATTAGTGCTGTTGTGGGATTTGCTTTTTATTTAAAGATCAGACCCAATAAAGTAATTTTGGTAATAATGCTCCCGTGATGTAATTGTTTGAGCAGCCTAGGTAATCTCGCTCCAGTGGAGGCGCCTGCACTCAGCGTGCCATCAAGTAACACCATCAAGGATGTTGATGTAATTAAAAGAGGGATGAGGAGAAAAAGAAATTACTCCTCATTTCAAGAGAAGCTGCTTCCTGCTTAAGTGGCTAATATTTTAATTAAGCCTGGAGATAAGTTTTTGGAGTATCTGGTGATAAACTCCTTCTTTTCTGTTGATGGTAATTAAGCGGGTCCCCGGAGAGCCACCGGCGAGGTGTGTGCTAATTGTTCGACATGAGACACTGTCCAGTTGGTTCGCGGCTGACGGGTCCCGCCGCTTGTTTGAAGGCGGCCCCATTGTGGGCCTTTGTCAGGGCTAACCGGGGGCCCATTGTGACCAAAGATGTTGCACAAATTGAGGCAGATGGCCCCGATTCAGACACGTGGCATTCAGCGGGACGGCGGGGAGGAGCCGGCCGGCAAAGGGAGGTCGCCCTGGGTCAGGGACCCGCTTGGCACTTGTTAGTGCCCTCAATGGGGCCCATGTGCGCCGGCCCGGCCTCGCTGTGGTGTTGCCAGGTAACCGTGCCGGGAGGATTCTCCCCAGAGAGGCCTGCGTGGGGAGCGGGGGGCTTCTCGGCGCGCTCCCCGACCCACCCCGCTCACAGGGCCAGGCTCAATGGGGACTATTGACAGGGGCCATGTCCAACCCCAAATGGCTTTTCGGCCAGCTGCGATAATAGACTGCCTGATACCACCCCACCCTTTCTCCGTGTCTCTCACATATCTGGGTAATTAAGGGATTTCCAGTGTTTTGGAATTTGCTTGTTTTGAGGACTTCACATGTGAGATGTGGGGATGCGTGATAAAAACCGTTGTCACGTTGAGAGCAGCCTCATTCTTTAAAGTCAGAGATGCAGTTGTCATTTGTAATTGGGAGCTAGGATAGGGCAGGATCATGTACTTTAGTTTTTTTTTTTTTTTTTTTTTTCTTCTCCTCCTTCTTCTAGTTCATTACCATTCTCTGCAGTGTGGGGCAGAAAAATCTGGGTGAAGATCAAGCAGTGCAATTTTTGATCTTATTTGTAACTGATCTCCACTAATCCAGCAGCGAAGTTCTAACTGTGTTGAAGGAGCTTTGGCTGGGTGTTACACATTCTTGGAACGTAACCTTCTGTCATCTGCCGGTGTGAGGCTTACAGCGCGGTGCCCTTTTGCAACAATTCAGCAGCATTTTATCTGTTAATGTCACTTTAACGACGGCAGTTCTGTGCACCAGGTAGCTTGCTTTTCATGCTGTGTGCTGGTTTACCGGCTTATTCTCAGTCACTATAGCTGCAGCAGGCTAATACCATTTTTGATAATATTAATTGCGACACAAAATGTCATCACTGGATCTTGAAATCCTTGCACATTTATAGAAAGGTGTGCTACCGAGAAAAAGCCGTACTGTTTTCCTGTTCGCGGTGCCACCTGAAATCTCATGATGTCCTGATGTCTCATGTCTGCCGTCGCTCGTGGTAAACGAACAAGTGACTGACGGGTATCAGCTGACAATCTCTGCAGCCGACAGTTCTCAATAAACCAAGTTAACCTCAGACGGTTAAATGTGTCAAACAGATACACGGTTATGACTTTGGTATATTTCAGTAATATTATTTATTAATTTAGCTTATGCATTTTCCCCAAAGTGACTTATCGCATTAGGTTTGTACACTATCCTACTTACAGTGATTGACCCACTTCTGCAGCTGGGTAATTTTACTGGAGCAGTTCAGGGTGAATACTTTGCTCAAGGGTAATTCATCAAGTGGAAGATGGTGGCTGTAAGCACTGCGCTGAAGTTACCATTTTTGAAGAAATGCTAGCATGTGGTGTTCACCTACTTTATATTGGCGCTAAGCTCTGAAACTTTCTCATTCACTCTTATTTCCACCGGTCCTATCCAAAGTGAGGGATGGTGTCTTACTCAAAAGCCATAGCGGATACATGTCTTGTTAGCGTTCCCGCGATGTAGGTAAAGATGATGGAGCTCTGTTGGGAATATAGCCAGGAGGGAGACCTTCTTGGAGCAGGTACCAAGTTCCCTTGGTCTTTGAGGTGAGAGAACATGGGGAAACCTATGCAGTTTGCGCTCGATGGCCCTTCGGGCCCTTCTGGTCTCGGCTTCCTCCAGGTTTTATGCTTAACGCTGTTTCTCCAGGATCTCCTCACCGGTCTTCTTGTCTGTGGCCTGTGTGCAGGTTCGCCGCCAAGACGGTGAGCAGCGGCTCCCTGGTGCTGAGCAGTGTGGTGCTGCAGGAAGCGTCAACAGCCAAGCTTGTGGTGAACACCGAGAAGACTGTGCTGGGCTCAGTGCTGCTGCGTGAGCTGAAGACTGCTCTGTCTCAGGGGTAGAGCTCCCTGCAGCTGGACCCCCAGGCCCAGCATGCTGCAGACATTTACCACATTAGATCCACCATCTGGCACCACCCTCCAAGGAGACAGATTGGGGCTGGGGGGTTTTGGGAGCAGTGCTCAGCACCCCCTCTCTCTGCATCCCATCCACCACACACACAAACACTATAGCACACTCTCATACATGCACCGCCACCGACAAACACTACTTCATACTCCACTTACACAGACACGCACCGCGCCATTGTGTCGTACAATTCATAAGATGAACACCCATTTGTTGTTTCAGAGTTTATTTTCGGTGTTTTATTCCAGTAAACATGCCTCTTGTGTTTCCAGACAGGCACGAGCACACACTCCCTACGCTCCCTGTCACATGTTAGAATAAAGTCAGCGGTGTAGAAATTCACCTATGGATGCCTGTTCGTCCCGTGCGACTGATGCTACGTATGTTTTTCCCTGTGTGTGTTTTCATATGTGCCACATTGGGGAAGTTGTGCATTAAAACCTGTGTAACACCATAGGTGTTCCTGTGACAGAGCGCTCTCTTGTCCTGGTAAACATTCAAGTAGATGGGTCATTGATGTTATTTCACTTTGTGTTTCTGAAATCCCACTGCATGGCCAGACTTTGAGTTAGTTATCACTGTAAAAAAAAAAGAAAAAAAAAAGTGCCTCTTTATATGAATGAAGACAAGGTGTTTTTAATGACCAAAAAAGTATTTGTTGATTGAATTCCTTGTCATTTCGATCTTTCAATAAAGACTGTTGAAACTGGATTTTAAATGTTTCTGGATATTTAAAGAACGCACACACCTTCGACTTGGAAACGGAAAAAGATACGTAATAACAAAGGATGCGTCAATGTTTAGTATTGTGGTACCTGTGGGTTTCTCCTGCTTTATGGTGCGTTAGGAGAACTCTCCTCAACTGGAGTGCAAGTAGAAGGTTCCCGCTTCACACCCTGTCTGTGGCAATGGCAAAGCACCCCCCTCCTCCCCTGTGGGGATGGATGTCCAAAGGTGAAGTGACCAAGGAAGTCAGCCCTGGGTGTCTTCCCAGCACCACAAGTTCGTGTTTTGGTAACCCTGTGCGTTTTCCATGATCGACGTTATAGCGGAGAGTATTATGTGTGATTTTATTATGAGTGATGGTGACTAACTGGACCTGTTTGAATTTTTGCAATTTCGGATGTTCCATACCGTGCCCTACTTTGTTGACAGAGAGGCACCCGTACCTTGACATCCGTAAAAAGAATGTCCTACTGGCACGTATGTGTTGTTTATTCGCGCAGTAAAGGGGGTCGTTATCTTACCGTTGATGACACTGTGACGTTAAGAATAAAAGCAGGTGCAGCCAAGAATGAAAGCCCCTCTGTGATCTGCATGCTCCTTGCCCTACGTCCCAATTACCCACCTGGTCACGTGGTGGAGGACCTTGCCGCGTGCGTGCCGTGAACGTACCGGCCACGGGCAGATCTCCATTTTAACGCACTGTTTATTCTAACGTGCGGAGGACCGGGGCAGGGTGCAGCTGGGGGTGGCGGGTCACGAGTGAAGATGTTACCAAGCGGTCATTCATCACTGGCGTGACACCTTTGCCACCGAACCGCTTCCACACTTCCAGGCAATGTTTTATAAAAGAATAACACGTCACCCCCAAACCGCGCAGCCATTCATTTCCACCCCACGCGCCGCTGCGCCGAGCGTACGCGGCCCCGCGCTCTGCTGCCCCGGCCCGAGGCCGCTTTTCGCCATCCCGGGCGCTGCCCTGACAGCCGCTCCTCTGCCCGATTCTGCATCGTCTGCAGGCTGTCGCCCCTGAATGGATGGGGGCCGGCTGATATGCATTTAGCGATCCCACCAGCGGAAATGGAGCAAATTGTTGTTAGGACGGCTGGGGGAGATTCGTCTCCGGGGCTGCGCCGGGTTCGGAAGAAACGCGAGAGGGGGGACGTGACGGGACGGGAAAAGGTGCCGTTCTGAGCGGGCCTCTCCGCAGCGTGGGAACGCTTGGCCGAAAGCTCATCGCGCTTAAGGTTTGCAAAGAGGTGCGCTTAATAGCGGGCGTTTTTGTTGATGGTTTTGCGTGAGACACATTCAAAGCAAAGTAGGAGGAAGGTCAGGGCAAACCGCCTGCAGAATGCAGTGCAGACCCTCTCTCTTCCATGAGCAGGTAGTGTCGTGGTTAGAGCTTCTGCCTATGCTCTCGCAGGTTTGAATCCCACCTCCTGCTGCAGTACCCTTGAGCACAGTACTTGGCTGCATGCATTAAAATCTAAATATAAACCTTATTTACCCCACCTGCCGCTGCATGGACTTAATGAATAATCATGGTGAGCGCGATTTGGCGGATTCTTGTGTTTTGGCTTCAGCGTGTCTGACCTGTCGTGCACTTGCAACATTTACAACGGCTCAAATATTGTAAGATTAAGGGGAAAAAAAAAACAAAAACAATGAAGTGTGCCCTTTACACGAGTACAGCTGCTTCCGCAGCCGGACAGCGTGGCTATCTATTACGTGGACTACTTGTGCCGGTTGACGACGACTCCAGAGATGCAGAAGCAATTGTATTCCCGCGAACGGCGTGTAAATTAGAGCAGGGAGACTTTCTTTGAATACACACTCGTTCGGCTGTTGAAATTCTGCCCTTTCCCAAATTGCAATTTGAGGCCCCTTTTGTTGCGGTGTGACGAGCGAATCCGCGGGCGCCCGCACTCGTCTTCTCGGGGCTTATTAACAAACGACAGCGCGCCTGATGGCGATTTTGTTGTGTACCCAATCCACGCGCCCCATCCCCCACCTCTCGTCTCCTGCCATCGCATGCCTGTAACCTCTCCCGGAGCTCATTGGCTAATTAAGATTCCGGACAGAATTCCGCGCTGACGGCCGCTACATCTGGGCCCGCGGGTACGGCAGCCCGCAGCTGGCGAGGTTGATCCGCACCTCGGCGGCTGTGGCTGGCCATAAATAAAGCCTCTTATATAGTTGTTATGAACACCTGTTAGATCATCTGTCAGCAGGACCCCGGTCACATTCATCACCCGCCGCCGGTAGTTATTTTGCCTCCATCCGTTCCTCCGTGGCTCACCGGGGCCTCCGTTGGACGGCTCCCTATTTCCTGGCCGCGACGGTCCGGCTCCTTTCGCTGTTGCAACTTGCAGATAAAAGATTTCAGCGCTCGGCCAAATTTCATAAATAAGGGAGCAGTTGAGCGCAGTAAAAGTTTATTTTTGTCGTCGTTTGTCACACCGGCACGCTATAAATCAGCGAGCAAGGAGCAACGGGCGGGGCCGCTGGCGAAGGCCCGCACCCGAGAGTGGCGGGTTGGTGGGGGTGGGGGTGGGGGGGGTAAGCAGGAAACGCTCGGCTTCTTCTTTAGGGCTCTAATGGGAAGACGTGATGAGAGGAAACTGCTTCAGGGCTGCTTGCTCATTTCACTTTTATAGCCCTTCCGGGCGAGAGGACGGCGTCGCGGGAGCGGGGCCTGGAGCGGGAAGATGGTTTATGGGCGCGTACGCAGGAGGGGCCCTGGTTTTACACGCCAAGCCGGAGGAATGTCTTTATCTGCCATTATGACACAGACGGTTTGAGGCGCCGCGCCGTGATTTACGCCACGCGTTCGCGGCGGCGGCGCGTGTTGTTACAAGGCCGCATCGGCGGCTGCGCGCAGATAAAGCTAATTGTTTAGAACGCACGCTTTTATGCGTTTCGTCCGCAGGGTAGAGGCTGAGAGACAAAGGGGAGAAGGAAGGAAGGGAGGGAGGCCGCAGCCTAGCGGCGAACGCAGTGGTCGCGTCACCGGAACCGACTTTACGCGATTGCACGGAATCGATAAGCGTAACGTTTGCACGTCGTCCGGAATGCAATCGACACAAAAAATATGGTACTGGGAAATGAAATGCAGTTCATGTGTTCGGTATCAGTTCGGTTAAAAACCCAGCTGCGTAAAGCAGAAAATTTGCAGCCAATGAAACTGTGAGCTGTGCAAAAAGAAAAAAAAATAAAAAATAATTCTAATAATTGCTATGCGCGCGCGCACATATACAGTATGCATATATAAATTGTCAAACACCGCAGACGTGGAGCTCTGTAAACTCGAAGGTCTTCTCCGTGCCCGATTTCACGATGACGGGCTTACGCTGTGCCGCCGGACAAAATGTAACGCTCCGCTGCCCGGTGCCACCGTGCCGAGTGACTGATGTCCCCTCGGCGAAGCCATATATTGTGCGCCGTCGTAGGCCGCGGAGCCCGCGAGCGCGAGAGCCAACGATCCGCTCTGCGCCGAGCAAAATAATCACGCGGGGACGGGGACGGCGACGGCGACGTACTCTGCTGCTTTTCCGCATCGAGTTCGACTCCGTTGCCTCCTTGATGTTTGTTATGGATTGTGTCATTTATTGTTATTTCAGTGCTTAGCTGATGCTTTTATCCAGAGCTGCTTTCAGTGTTACCCATTTATATGGCTGTTTTTTTTTTTGGTTGTTTTTTTTTTTACCGAAGCGATTCAGGTGAAGAACATTGCTCAGAGGTGCGGACAGGGTCTCGTCAGAGACTCGGAACAGCGATGTTCAGTTTATCGGTCCTTGTCTTTCACCACTGCGCCGCCTGCTGGCCGAACCGGAAGGCAGCTTTCGAAGACGCTCTTGCGAAACCCTCGGGAAAAAATACGAAACGGTTCCTCCAGCCGGACGGTTGTCAGAAGGGTAACCACGACGCTATTCGGTACTCGAAGACGTATAAATCAGATTATTCCGGAACATAATTCATCGTTAACGTACGGGTGGGCAGCAGTAAGTGCGTGTATGTCTACGGGGCCTGGCCGTGGAGCAAGGCGAGTTAAAGTGCTGGAACACCCTCTCCTGTGCCATCGTTACCGCGTGCAGCCAGTCGCCGTTTTATGTACATTGTCCCACGGACCATCTGAAATTGTGATTTTTAATGTTCGCCATAAAGCAGGGTTTGCGAACGACGAATAAAACAGGACGTAACTTTACGGCGACCCCCCCCCCAACCACGTTCCCTGATGCAAGGCCCCGCCTCTGATTTGCAGCAAGAGAGGAGAGACGAACGAGAAAGGGAGGGAACGGGTCGGACAGGGAGCGTATATCAGCGCTGTCCGCCGGGGCCACTGGATCCGCCGGGGCCGGATGTGGCCGGAATAGCTAATACCATCCCAATCGCGCTCTTGCGTTCGCCCCATTCGTCACAGCACACTTTCCAGGGCAGCCGGTCCTTCGGTACGGTAAAAAATGCGGTTGCGTTACCTCGATCGAAATGTGTCCCGTAGCGTTTCCACGTGTCACTCTCCATCGCTTCGCTCGAGCGGCACGATCGTCTTTTCCAAACTCTTCTCCACCCTCGCCGACGTCCCTGGGCCGCAAAACGGCCGCCGCGGGCCCTCGGCGGCCTGAGCGAGAGGGAAAGAAACGTCCGTTACACGCTAACGCTAGAGGTGAAAACCGCCGGCAAAAATCACGACGCTTCTTCCTAACGGCACGTCGAGCGCGTGCGCCTCTGGTGGAGGCCGTGAGCGGAGACGACGTCCTCCTGCGCGCCGAACGCTCCCGACGAGCTTCTCTTTCCGTACGTTTCGCAAGAAGCCGCGGACGAAAGCGGTTCAGGGGGACGGCGATTGTTACCGCGATCGCGTTCCACTAAGGCGCCGGATACCACGATGCCTCCCTCCCCTGGAGGACTAACAGTGCTATTATCCCAGCTTTTTTAATACGTCTATTTTCATGAATGTGTGTTCCCACACAAACGTAGATGTGTCTGCAGAGCACGGTTGCTTAAATGGATAATTATATTAAATTAATTATTGTGTAATCTGACTCCAATTACAGCAATGTAAACAACACCCATTAAGTGAAAAGACGGCGGTGGCTGTTTTTTTGTGCTCCGCTTATTGTTATCGAGATCACCAAGGTAACGACTCTTAACATTCCGTCTATCGACGGCGGCGCGTGCCGCTTCGAGGCCCGGTCCGCGTAACGTGACCGGCTCTACGCCGTCATCGGGTCAGATTCCACCGTGCCGGCGTCGATATTAGCTTCAGCAACTTTGTCCCGCAGTGGATTAATGTGCCGCTATGCAACGTATGATTGGGATACATTTCCTATTTCTCTTCCGCCGATATTCCTCGTCACGGCTTCGCTGCATTGACACCGACTCCTTGGAGACCGGGGGCTCGGTATTACCCTAGTTGAGACCTCATGGAACTCTATGTATTGTCGGGGGGTCTTTAGTTCCCGAGGCACTGATACCGACAACTTCATGAACAGATTTTTCTTCCAGCGTGAGAGTCGATAAGGAGGACAGTTAAAATGTGGATCTTCATCATGCGCCAACTAAGAATATAATTCCTCAAATTGCCCCGCATCTTGCGCGATCATTCTGCTCTGGAAATGTTGTTCACGTGCGGCGAGAGCCACGTGATGAAGGGCGCTGTAGTTCGGGCGCGGATGCGGTCGAGGCATCCCTCTGAACGGGCCGCAGCGAGATCGAGCGTCTTCAAAAGGCGGAAAGCGCCGTGCCGCACGTCCCGCGTTTAGCCTCTCCCACCCGTGCGTTCGAGTATTTGTTCGAGGTGCGATCGGAAACGGTTCCAAGAGCCAGAAGGGGGGCGGCGTACGTGACGCAATAAAAAGAGAAAAATTAGCGAATTTCCAAGGAACGTCGGTAACAAGGTTCCTGCCGCAGACCCGTGCATGCGCGCGGCTCCATTAACGGCAAGGTAGAATGGATCGGGAGCTAATATTCGGGCCTGCGATCCATCTAGTTGTTTGGCACATGCTATTATAGGCCGGCACCAGGAGAACAGGGGCCCGTGGCTCTATCATGCCGGTCCGCCGTGACAACTTGATTTTCTGCTCCCTCCGCAGGCTGTGGCTCCGCGACATGATGGGCCTGTTAATTTGGGCATTTCATGGTGTCTGTCAGGGCGCCGGGAAAGGGAACGGGAATGGAAGGGGAAGGGGAAGGGAGAGGAGAGAAGTGGAGAGGAGAGCGGAGCGGAGCGGAGCAGAGCAGAGGAGGAAGGGGGGCAGTTTAGGGAGAGGGAATGGAGCATATCCCGGCTACGGAAGCACCTGTCTGCCCTGGCGGCGGGGAGCACTTCTCATTAACGCGCGGGTCTCCAACCACAGCCCCCGGACTGACAGCATGACGCGCACACGCACACACACACACACACGCGCACGCACTCTCGCGCAGTGACAGGCTCTGAGAAAATAGGGAGGCAGTGGGTCCTTTTGTTTGCCCTTGATGAGCATGTCATTAATGGAAATGGAAGAAACGGAGGGGCGCATCAGTATTCAAATAGCCTGCCGTCTTCCGTCTATTCACTCTGCTGGCGCCTTCCCAGCTTCCCCCTCTCCCCGCACGGGCTATTTAAAGGCCCATCAAATGAAAGAGGTGGCGGGCGGGCGGACGGACAGACAGGCGGGGGGCGAAGCGTAAAAGAGAAACGGGGGCTGAGATCACGGGCACGAGAAAAAGGGGGGGGGGAAGTACATTGTGTACCGCGAAGATCGGAACTCGTGCGCCCTTTCGTCGTCCGGCAAGGGACTTCGGCTGCTTTAGCTCCCTTTAAAAACCGAGCAAACTGGCGTTTCGCCGGTAGGCGCCGATCCTCACTTTTGCTGGCAGCGCGCTCTGAAACAGAAGCCAGATTTGTTCGCCGGCTCGAACAAACAACGCTGACCCCTTGTTACCGAGGCCCTTTAAACCGGCAGCTCTTTTCGGAGCCCACGAGAGGAGAGCCGCCTGCGCGCCGCACCTTTTTCCCTTGCTCTCGTGGGCCGGTGCCTACATTTCACCGCGAAACAACAGCCTCGGGTGCAGCTTAGAGGGCAGCGGGTGCCTTAGGGGTTTGAGCCACCGCCTTGGACTTGAAGGATCTACCCTCACATCCCACCTCCAGCTGTAGTACCCTTGAGCAAGGTACTTGCCCCGAATTCTCCGGTAAAAACGATCCAACTTTATGAACGGGTAAATCGCCGCACGGAAGAGTCGGATAAACGTCTACAAGTAAAGGGCGAGCGAATGGAGTCGCTAATCTGCATATATGAACTCGCCTCAAGTAGCGATTGCGCAGTCGTGTTCTCGAATGCACCCTCCTGTCTTTTCCTTCCGGTTACGGCTCAGCTTTCCCGCTCACCCGTAGTCCCGCGGTCCCGAGGACCGACACGTCTCCGACTCGAGAAGCGAAGGAGGGACTCCTCACTAGAAATGCAAAGAATAAACACAGCATAGTAGGGGTCAGGGTCAGCGCTGATATATAATAATTAACTTTTTCTTCCACACATTCATGTGGAACACTTATTTATTGCCCGACTGCATTCATATTACACTTTATGTAAAGTGGCTCGAAGACAGCTATAGGGGGAGAAAAAAAAAAAAAAAGTTTGTAGACGGAATGAATGCTCTTTACGAAAGAGCCACCTGCAGTTCAGAAAGGGCTCTGGTTTTTTTCATGAGATTGCGATCTTCTTTTACGAGAATCACGTATACATTTTTATGAAGAATTCGTACTTTTTTCACTTTCATCGGTCGTCTGCGTAGTGCGGGGTTGCGGTGGTCCGGAGCCCATCCAGGAAGTACGTGGTGAGAGGGAAGGTACTCTCAGGATGGGACACCAGTGAGCAACTATGTTGCAAGCAGGAATTATGGAATTGTTATAAGGTATTTTGATAGGAAATGAGTACAAAAGCAGTGTGTCAACAATATGGCACGGTGACTGGTGTGCGAGAACATGGGTTTGATCCCCACTCAGTCTGTGTGGAGTTTGCATGTTCTCCCCGTGTGTACGTGGGTATCCTCCAAGTGCTCTGGTTTCCTCCCACATTCCAAAGACATGCTGTTCATGTTGCCCCATAGTGTGTGAGTGACAGGGAGAGTGTATTCCACTGGTGTATGGATGAGTGACCCAGTGTAAGTAGTGTATCTAGCAGTGTAAGTCACCAGGGTGTGGGCTGATAACACTACCCAGAGTTCATTGGAAGTCGCTTTGGAGAAAAGCATCTGCTAAGTAAATGTAATATGTATAATTATTGCTATTAGGAAATAAACTGAAGGGTTGTCAGACTCCAAATTTTCTCACCCTACTAATCAATGACTGAGGTAGGATACCTTGATATGCATGACAGGGAAGGCGGACACGTACCTCCCAGTGTTCAAGCAAACTTAATTCGTCCCCCAGGATTTGCGTGAAACACCATTGAAAACTATTGATCATTTTTTGGTCCCTCGGTTCCGCACAAGTTGTTACACCGCGGGATTCTTCCCGTCAGTAAGTTTGGCATTCTGTCTCGGTCAAGTTCTCCTTGCAATTCGCTCGCCCTTATTGCGGTAAAAGGCATCTTGGCTCGAAATGTTGGGCGAAAGCTGTGGCCCGACTGGATTATTTATTTGCTTAATGGACAGTCCTGTTCGGGGCGACTTGGGAGCAGTCTGCCCAGAACGTAGCGGTACGGGCGCCGCTCCTTAACGTTGCTGTAGGAGTTTACCCGAGAGCTCCTTTGTTTAGCTCCTAATGTCACAACCTGATTGAAGTCACTCAAGCGAAAGAAAAATGAACATTTTAAGCCAAAGACTTTCTGACCGTGTCCATTTCCATTACCCCCATCGCTGCACTTTCTTCCAGCGTCTGTTCCGGTTCCGTTGTTGTTGTTCTGTCCCTGAATGAGCTCACGCCGCTTCTAACGGCAACCCGAGGACACGAGCGGAGCGCCCGGCGCTTCCGGAAGCGACTGCGGGCCACGCGGGCCGAGAGGCTGCGAGCCGCCCGTCTAATTTGCGGGAGTAATGTTCTGTTAGTTGTACCTCGCACGTAATTGAGTGGGAAAGTCAGAGAGCGAGGGAGACCGAGGGAGAGCGCGCTGATGGACGTCGCCCCGAAGGCTACCCTACACCTCAACGCCATTGTTGTCGTGACAGATCATCATGACGGATGCTTCTTTCGTTCAGACCAAGAGCACATTTTGTGCTCAAGTACAGCAAACACATCAGCAAAGCATTTTCCCCTCCTGTCCCTCTCAGACACTTAAGAGTGCAAAGTCTTTGCACGATGCGCCATATATCATACCGCTTTTACTGCCGCTTTTACCGTCTTCCCTTAAATCAGCACTCAGTCCGAGGGAGTGCAATGTAATCAACACTAAAGAATGGATCTCACGCCGTTAGCGGCATTATTTATTGCGCTCACGAAGTACGTTGTGCATCGTGGGACTCTATCGGTGGACATCGGTTAAACAAAAACCCTGCGGTACAGACACCTGCTGGTTTTATTCCGCCTACAAAAGGCGTTCGACTGCTGCAAGATGCAAGAAAAGCAAAAAAAAAAACGAGATGGAATTCTGAGCCAAGGCTACGCTGCACTTTTCAGTGACACGAATGCATTTTGTTCTTTTTCGAGTGACTGAAAGGATTTTGGTGATACAAATGTTAATAACTTTCAAAACATTAAGTCATCCGCTTTTTGATGTATTTTTCCTGAAGTTGTCACAGGCCGCTAAATGCTGCAAGGTTTCGCTTGCCTTTAATGGAATAAGAGCAATTTAGAAACCTTAAAAGAAAATATATTCTGAAAGAGGTCTACTTTGTCTATAATAATTAGTAAAGAGACTAATTTCATTCCCTTTGTTCCATGGATACGTTTCATTAATTGGCTCTGCGTTATGTCAGAGGTACTTAATCACTTCCACATTTCTAACATTCATTCATTCATTCGGCGAAAACACCTGGAACTTAAGATCCTGTGAAAAATAAGTGTCATTTCACAGATCTGCAACAGCTGTATTCCTGCAGTGCCTCTACATTATGGTACGTGGTGAAAATTATTTAGATGATGTGTTTTAATAGTTCTGTAATCAACTGAAAGTGTCAGATTATTTTTTTGTGGGAAATATTGCCCCTGCTGGACAGTCTGAGCATTTACCATGCATCTATGTAAGTCACAAAGTACTGTACCTGTACGGTAAATTCTCACATTACCATACAATTACATAGACCATTACCGCAGCTAAATACTAGCATGAAGGATCCAGAGACCTGCCAGGACTTAGAGAAAATGTTCATTTCTGATATTCGTGAAACTGTCAACACTTGGGGGGGGGAAAAAAAATTAGAGAAGAAGACGACAACCAGTAATCAGATGGACGGACAGTGACAATGAAGGAAGTACTTTCCGACCGAAGGACGCAAGCGTGGAGGAGATAACTTTCTCTAGACGCTCTCCATATGTGGTCACACGGAGAAAAAAACGTTAGTTTCTACCATTACATGCCATGCCAGGGCTAATCTTCGTCCTACAGTAATCGTTATTTACACTTTGCCGCTGCCTCTGTTCACGTTGCGGTGATACGGCGGGGACATCAGAGAGCCTCAAAGCAGGTGTACCTCCTTGGCATCATCGTCCCGTGTTTTTTCCCTCAAAATCACCGACCCGTCTCAGCTACGCGTGCTTGTCCTTGACGAGCGCACTGCGAAGATCCAGATGCTCACGCGGCGCTTCGCGAGCGTCTTCCTCTCTTTGCGCTTCTCATCTCGAAGCTGCCGGCTCGCCTCGAACTTCGGAAGTGTTTCTTATAAAGACCTCATCGTTTCCGAGCATCTTGCGAAGGAAGTGCTTACGATACATGTTACCAATCAGAAAAACGGCACAAACGTGATTGTTTGTCTCTATTCAAATGAAGTAATAATGATAACAACAATAACAGAAATAAGAAATGGCAAAAAGAGGAACAACAATTTGTTCACCTGCTCTCTCCACTAGTTATTTGACTATATAAAATATATATATACTGCACTAAAAACAAGTCCATGTTACAAAGTAGAATATTACTTAAAAAGAAGTCTAACGCTCACTGTGATTTATACAAAGCTCTTTGCAGATAAATTGCATCGAAGCCTTTCAAGCTGGTTTAAGATGTCCGGCCCTAATGAGCAGCTACATTTTACATCTCGCACAACAATAAAAACGGCAGAGAGCAGCGCTGCTCCCTCCTGCCACACATCCACTTTAAATTAGATCTTTGCTTCGGCTCGGCCGCTCCTGAAAGCGCGGACGCGCTTGCCAAGAGACCGGAGACGTGTGCGTACACAATGTGCTTTTTTTGGGGGTATGGCTTTTAAATTAGTGACTTATTGACAGGCATTTGTGGGGGGCAAGGCGAAAATATCAAGTGGTGCCTTCTAGGAAAGAGTGCCCGCGTAAGGGTCGCACTTGTCCAGCAAGGCCTGGAGTGGCCGGGCTTGGACCTAACAAGGAACAAAATGAACCTTTGCGGAAAGCCTGTGCACGGTGGGATTATTTATATGAAAAACACTGTCTTGACCTCAGAGCCCCCATCCCAGCCCGATTATTACGCTCCTTCCAGCGGCATTCAAAACGTGTTATTTGGAAGCCTTAACAGGAGTTTGAGAAAGACAATACGGAGAATTACCGCACCCCGTCTCTCCCGTCATTGCTTTGCAAAAAATATTTCATCAGCAGCGTTTTGTCAACATATTTCAAGAATATTCCACAACGATTGTACACTGAAGAAGTAAAAAAAAAAAAAAACAAAACTGTTCTCACTATGCAAGAAATCACAGGCCTGCTCTAAACGTACCGCTAAAATCAGTGCCGTTTATTACATTTTGCAATCGCTTTATGAGTGCTCCATTACGCCATAACTTCGCTAGAAACGTGCGTTTATACACATCCCTCCCAGAGCGGCGAAGGGTGCCATGTAACCGAAGCGGCGGGGAGCGTGGCTGCACGACATACTGAAACGTTGTTTCTTTCAGCATTGTCTCACATTGATATATGCGGCTACATTTGGGCAACATAGGTTTTCTGTCATTTTAAGTAATCACTCTGAACCTGAGAGTTATTCTGTGTGTGCTGTACAAAGCAATTAAGAGATAATTGCTGTGTAATCAATCAATTTTAGAGAGAGCGAAGGAAATGGGGATAAGATACTGTACATCCCTTCTAAAACACGGTTAATTTGGGCCCACCCAACAAGGTGTTGGATAATCCTGTCTGTTTACTGACATGCTTCTGAGAGCATCTTTCACTCAGCAAATCATATTGTACAGAATGCACGCCCTGCATTTTTCCTTCATGGATCAAGACTCTTCTGAGCCAGGCCTGTAGCCCCCCCCCCCCCCCCCGAGTCCCTCAGGGGGCTTCATGCAGGGTTAGGGTCATTCTGCGAAGGGTCAGAATTTGTGTAGCACCCTTCTGCGAAGGCATCATTAATAATTCCACCCTTTTTAGAGGGGAGAAAACCACGTTCTTATCTGAATGCTAATTTCCTATTTAAAATCCTCCCTTGTGTACAGAGGCCACAGAAAGATTTTTTCCCCCCCCTTTTTTTAAATCACAGATGTAGTATCAAATGCATAGCTCTTCCAATAGTGCATTGAAGCCCAATTAATTAACCCTTGGACTGAGGAGGCAGGTAGTGCGGCGGGGGCCACAGGAGGTGGACGGATGAGATTTTAAATGCGCATCTCATTTTCAAGGCACTGAGCACAGCACTTTTGTTACAGAAAAATACCATTTTACACCCGTCCCTCATCTGCCCCCCCCCCCCACCCTGTCCAACATCTAATCCCCCCCCCACAATTCTCGACTGAGATTTATAGATTCGGGGGGAAATGGAGGTGGATGGGATCTGTTTGAAATAAAAACCCTTTAAAACACTCCCTTTGTTTACCCCCCTGCTCCCCTGTGATCCCCCACAGTACACACTAAATAGAAAGTGACTCGCCTTTAATTGGAAAGGTCTGTAAGCCATTGTCATATGGAAATGTTTGAATAGAGATTATGTGCAGCACTTCACTCAAATCCACTCCGTTTAGAGGATCAGAGCCACTGGAGGTCAGTGTGGAAACCCGGGGATTACATGGATTGACAGCATTCACCCTATTAACACTTAAATGGGATAAGTGGCAAGCTGGTTATCATTTGAAATGCTTTTTTGGGGCTACTCTCAAAGACGGAATTGTCGTCTTAATTGACAGATAACAGTACTTTTATTAGGTTGCACAATTAAGGATTAGTTGTATTTGTGCCGTTATCTAGTTCCCAGCTAATTGTCTTTCCGAACACCCTCTTGCCTGGCAATTCATACTTGTACAGAGTTAAGAATATTAATGAAAACTCATTTTATTTAAACTTCAACATATGTGCGTTCAGTTTGTTAATATTATCAAACTGCTTTTAAGTAATAAAGCTGAAGCAGAGCATAATATAGATGTTCAAAGTTTAAAGAAAAAAAACAAATACTAAACAAAATTATCTGGGAGTGGGGTCCTTCCATTAGTACATCTTTTTGTATACAAATTACTCTTCACACCTCATTTCCTATAACGGGATTTACCATCTGTACACCCATCCCAATAAAAATAACCCCCAGCTTTGACTAACAAGAAAGGGAAACTGTGTTCATTGTTGGGTTTTTAGGGGATAAATGGCTTCACTAATCGTGGGATTTTGGATGCTGTGATTTATAGAGGATTTTAAACGTGGGCTATGATTAGGGGCTGGTGGTTAAGAGCCCCCCCGGCATGTCGGAGGGTGGCGATGGGGTAAATAGGCAGTTTATTTATGGCCGTGCCAGGGGCCTCTTAGCGCAAGAGCGCTCCTCCAAATTGAAATATAGCAGAGTTTACACTCCTGATTAGGGCTGCGAGCACACAGCCCAAGGCTATCATCAAACAGAAACACCGCTTTGCTGACACCTAATTGTGCCTGGATTAATGTGCAAACAGTGACAGCAAGGCGCCACCGCAGATACCCCTGGTGTCAAAGCTGCCGGTGGCTGGTGGGCTGCTGTCCACTTCCAGCTTCCAGACACGACCCCAGAGCGTCAGGTCATCACGTTCGACTGTTGTAGACCGCTCAAATCTCGCTCCGTATAAATTCTGCTTTATGTTTATTATTAACCTTTTTCCAGGGCAACTTACGGTGATTTACCCATTTGTACAGCAGGGTGTTCTTACCGTATCAATTCAAGGTAAATTCCTTGATCGAGGCTATGACAGCAGGAGCGGGATTCAAACTAGGAATCTTCAGATTGCAATGTAACAGCCCTAAATGCTACACAATAACATTATTATTGTTTTCAGTGAAGAATGTACACTGTTTTTGCAAAACTGGAAGTTTAATATTTTGCACATAGAATTGAAACCATATAAGAATTCTCAAAAATTATTTTTATCTGACCTTTCAAATTGTATGAACGACACAAGTGACAGAATGCGTTTTTGGACATACATTCCCAAGTTTACGTATCCTTATTCAGACGTAAAGTTTAAAACTTGGTCTTGAAATAGGCATCATATAAAGTCTCAAACTTACTACTGGAAGGATTTCAAATGCGCCCAGTGGATAAAGTTAATGTCTGCAGTTAAAGGTGCATCTCCTCTGGGGCTATTTGTTTTTTATCAACTAGGCATTGTCTCAAATATATTAATTTATTTATTTGTGAATAAAGTATTTTGACAAGTAGTGATATTAGTGCTAAAGAAATCACAAAATGTAATGAACTATAGATATAAAACACTTTAAACATGTGTCTCTTAGCAAGTCCAAAGGGTCTCATGCAACTGTCCTTCCTTAAAAAGGAATCTATTAAAATAACAAGAAAAGGCAGTTTCACCTTTGGTACAAACTGCAATCATGTTTTAACTAATGTTTCCCCATCAATAAGAACGGAACTCAAATAATAATCTAATTTAAATAAAACAAACAAAGAACAACAAACACCACAAATTATTTAAATGCAATGCTGACCTCTGATTGTGAAAATAATTAGGGTAGTTCAGCAATTTTATCAAGATGATTAAAAGTGCATAGGTGGGTTAATGAATATTTTACACAACAGAACTATGCCTATCTGAGTTATTATTAAAATTCTTTCCCTTCACAGTGATTAGGGTTATTCCCCCCCCCCCGAAAAAAAAATATTTCTGTGGATCTTGTAAATAAGATATTTTATTATTTTTATGTTAAGTTAAATATATTAAGCATACTAATTAAAAAAAATAATAATTCCTACATCTTACACAATGTAAAAATTCCTTGCTGGCTTGCGTGAAAGAGATGAACGGTAGATAGGCCTCACTCGGGTATGCCTTCGGAAGGCACGGTTTGCTTGCCATTTCCGATGTCCGTAAAGAACTTTATGACACCTGACCTGGTAATGAATGTGACGGGATGGACTCTTCCGAGGTGAGGTGCTCATCTGAGCATTACAGTGTAAACCTCCCATAACTGGTGCTGCATTATGACCTTTGCTGTAATTTATTATATAGGCTCTGATGACAGAGGGGCCCTTCACACGCTGATAATTTGATTACTATAACATCTGTAACATCAATAATGTCAGACTAGATTGTTTTGGGCAACCAGACATGCAAAAGCCATAAAGGGAGTGTCATCCATACTGCCTTTGACATTTAACCCGCGTCTTCCATTAAGCACACAATATCGCAGAGCGAGAATTCAGAGCGATTTGCTTAACACACAATGTCAAGTTTGCATGACTTCTCACCATCTGCAATTACGATGCGAGGCTCACGCGCTCGGATTACACACACGATGAAGCTTCGTTCACTAACTTGCACGTCATGCAGGAATTTCTCGACGGATGAAAATGTGATGTGGCTCAGAATGGATCATCCTCATTTCTAAAGCTCTTAGGCATTTCGGAGGGGGGGGGTGTACAGTTATCTTTCCCCCACCCTCCTTCTTTCTAGTAGAGGAGGGCAGTGATTTATTCAACCTGTCAAGTATATCCAGGTGTAGTTTCTGCCTCATCATATTATGATTGCCCCTGAAGAGTATTGGGTGGGCAAACTATATAATGAGTAGCAGGTGGATTTGATAGGTAAAGCTATGAGGACAATTATTTTTAGGCACAAAGCCTTCCCCGTATGCACTCATTTGCATAATTAATACTAGAATTAACATGAATATGAAGACAGAACTTATCCTGCCACAAGACCTTCCTCGTTATTAAAAAACAATGACAACGTAATAACATGCTGTTTTTAGCGATAAATACAAACTTAATGAGAGATCATCTTTGAAATAAAAGACATAATATGCGCTGCGATGGACTGGTGTCCCGTCCGCGTTGTGCGCAGTCAGTGTGCTCAGTCCCCAGGATAGGCTCCGGACCAGGGCAACGCTGCACTCGACAGGAGGTTATTGATAATGGATGGATGGATGGATGGATGGATGGATGGATGGAATATTTAATAGCTAAATACACGAAATCCGGGAGACCGAGAGCTAAAGCGGGAGCGTCACGTGCCTTTTCTCTGGGTTTCCGGTTTCTGTGACGCGCTCAGCTGGGACAGCGCTGTTATGTTACGTAACCCGTGACGCTCCCGTGACGCTCCCGTGTCGGCGCGCGCCCTCCTAGCCCGTCGGCTTCTTCCTTCCTCCTCCTTCAAACCACTTAGCTGAGGAATTAAATATTTCATTAGAGAGATGTTTTTCTTTTATTGGGCAATCTTGTGAAAAGGGGGAAAAAAAAAAAAAAAAAAAATAGTCAAATGAAACATATAATGATACAACACATTTTACACCCCGCGGCTCGGCGTGGAACAAAATTAAGCGAGACGACTGTCGATTACCGTCCATTAAGCGCCGCTAACGGGGCAAAGTGGCCTCGCGCGCCTCCACGGCGCGGATAGCGCGCGAAGTTCCTCGGAAGCCTCGTAACTATCCTATCGGAGCCCAATCGGCGGAATTATAAATGTTTTGCTTAACCAGAGGAAACACGGCTCTCGCGAGCCAATCGCCGAACCCATTAAGCTAATTTATTAAACGCAATTTGCTGTGTGTCATTGAGCTGAGTAATGCTACAGCGAAACTGAGGAAGACGGAGTCCCGCGCGCCGCCGAGAGCGCGAGGCCCGCACGCGCCCTCACACCTATTCTGTTCTCGGGGCTGCCGAGCACAAGGCCGCGCCTCCAGCACAGACTATAATCTAACGATCCAGGCTCGCATTAAATATAACAAATATTTGTGTGGAGTCGCCGGTATTTCTTCCCTTGGGGCGCAGGGATGGATCGTGGTTACAGCCGTTGCCGTGACACCTGAAGGCTGCTGGTTCGAATCCTTTCCCGAGTATCGCTCAAGCCTTGTAAAGCTGCTTATCAAGCCACGCTGGTCACATCGTGCAAAGGAATCCGACACATAAATAAAGTCTTATTGATCTATCTTATGTTTTTTTCTCCTACAAAACATGTGCGTATTACTGTATTACTGTTTACGCCACAGCATTGCCATTCTTCTAAGCAGGAGAGCATTATTAATATCATAATTCCCTAATGATCTTGGGAAGCGAAAATGCGGTATTTTGTAATACGAATTCCTCAGGAGCACACGATGATCACATCACATGAACATGATGCTGACACCGACACGTGTGACCCGAGAAGAGAAACACACTCAGACTTTTGCTGCTGTCTTTTTCTCTTCTCGGCGCGGCCGGGTCACTCGTGTTAATGTCACGCTTCCACACTGACTGTCAGTGGGCGCTTCACCATTCGGCTCCGTGTTACTGTGAGAGAGGAGCGCCGTGGCGTGGGTGCCGTGTCACTGCTGGTGGCTCCGTGGACGGAGCAGGACCTTCTCTTCTCCATTCCCAAACGCTGCTGCCCGAAGAGGAAAGCAAAAGTGTGCTTGGGGCGGCGTTACTGCGCTTTGGCAGCGGTGCGCGCTCGTCGTCACGTGCACGCGCCCGGCGGGTCATAGGAACGAACGGCGCCGCGCTTCTGAGGGCGCGTCCTCGGCCACCGCGCGCGAGCTCCTCCGTCACTCCTCCTCCTCCTCATCGCTGCGCACCCCGGCGGGGGGGGGGGGGCTCGACTTGGGGAGCTCTCCCCACGCCACGGTCACTAGGAAGGTGCTGGTGGTGGTGATGATGATGATGATGGCGATGATGATGATCGCTGCCTTTGGAGGACCTCGAGCAAAACAATTTGTAAAACCTTAAACCAAAACAAAAGGACATTAGTCATTAACGTTTCAAACATTCGAATCGATAATAAATAACGTATTACGCGGCATTACATCTGGTTTCGCGAAATCATTGTCACAATTAATAGGGTAGATATTGCTATAATTAATAAGGCAAGGCTATTATTCATAACAACAAAATTATATCGTGTCAGCACCGCTCCATTTATTTATTATTTTCCATTGTGATTGCTTTTGTAAATATTTAGCATAACTCGGTGGAACATCTGCACAAATCATCGTGCCATTTTTTGGAAATCCTACCAGACTGTGTGTATCTGGCACCTCTTCTTGTACCTGCGAGGTTCTCAGCTCCAACCAATGTCCCCCCCTATTCCCTTAGTGTACCTGATCGAGGTACTTACCCCGAATTACTTCAGTGAGAATAGAATGTCCTGCTGTATAAGATCATTGTGCAGCTGGCTATCCTTCCTTCTCCGAATAATAATAATAATAATAATAATAATAATAATAATGATGATAGCCCAGAACGCACAGCGCACATGACACCGGTTGTGTTAGAAGAACACAGGAGCAAAAAAGTAAATATCCTTCGGAAATGGTGCCGTGAACCTGCCACATGTTTGAGGGCTCCAAGCAGCCTTTCCCTTTGCATGATTTATCGCGATCCGGGGGAAAAAGGCTCCCATTTCGGGCTGATGCTGTCCTAACGCATTTAACTCCAGCCATCAGCTATGATTAAACACCTGCTGTTGTGGGGAAACAAAGCACACTAATCCAATATGTATTTCTGACATCTTAAATATCACCCAATCCCCTGACATCAGGCACAGCTTTTCTGCGGGATGGAATTCTAAAACATATTTTTCTAATTTATGGATGGACAATAAATCAAAATTAAGCTGTGGACAATGAAATATACATCAGTGTGAACTGACTGTAAACTAGGGCAATATAGCTGCTGGAAGAAGAACATCGCATTAGAATCCTAAATTTCAGTGGCCCTCGCCTTCCTACGTTTTTCAGTCGAAAGCGTATATTGTCTGTATATGAGTGCGTGCGTGTCTGTTTGTGTGTGTACGTCACGCTTATGAAATGAGCTGCATGCACTTTTAAAATAAAAATGTTATGTGACAACACATTCTCAGTGAGAGTGAGAAATGGACAATGATCAGCATGATCTGAATCCAAACTGAGCGAAAGAGCAAGGAAATGTGCAGCATGTCATTTACTTCACTACATACACTATTTATGGCACATAATTACATATAACAACTCTGCTAGGTACAAATAAATCAACTTGAAATAAGCGTAACTAAGCAAACCGACACTAGCTTTCCTTGGATTTGTAAGAAGTTAAACTAAGCAGAACTGGAATAGTTTCGGTAAAATTATTGGCAACATTGTGTCATTCTGTCCAGAGAATCTATCACATGACGTTCGCAACCTTCACAATTTTCCTCTTGGAATAAGAGTCATACAAGATTTCATGTTACATGCAGCGTAATGCCAGTTAGTTGAAATATTACATTTTGTTTGTCATTTTTTCAGTCTCTTGTCTCATGGTGTGAACAAATGAAACATGCATAGACCCGAAATAATTTCCCATATCCAAATGTTTGGGAAAATTACGCAATATAGCTTTGTTATTTGTTATCTTGTGCGTTTATTGCTGTTCCGAACAATTTCTCGTTCTTAAACACGCACGGAATGAAACCGCTGCAAGCGTCGTATTATTTTCAAAAATCAGACAAACTAGTGACATAATATGTCATTGCTGTGAACCAGTTGTTATTAAAGGCCATTAAGATTTATAACTATGAGGACTGCAGTTTAAATGCTTCATAAAATTTAATGCATGGAAATATCAGTGAGTGTGCATTTTAATCCTCCTGATTGGAATTCCGCTTAAATTATAGGTCAGTCCGTGGTGTGTTACGCACGCTTCATCTGCATAATCTGTAAAGTGTAAAAAGTTAGCCTGTGCCCACCTTTGCTATGCACTCACCAAAGAAATTTCTTCAAATGATGAATCTTATGCCACCCATGTTTCAAAGTGCCCAGGCCTAAAGTCAAACAGTCGGAAAACGCTGAGGATATGTTACTTTTAATTTGTTTATAGGTGGAACATACGCACAACAGTTTGTGCTTAGAGGTTCCAGTTTGTCCTTGAACAGATTATAGTGGTTTCTGCTTTGCGTTGCTGCCTGAAGATGGTCCGAATCTCAGTTTTTGTCTGAATCTTGGCATCGGCTTTCTAGTATTCCTTCGCTTGAACCGCACAGAGAACATTGTTTAGCAGAACGTTAGTGTCTGTGTTCCTTTATTACGTGGGCTGTGAACCCAGGATATGGAGCCTGTTCCTATAATATTGCCGCGTCAGGGTTACTGTGCTTTTTATGACTGATCTATGCTGTCAATAAACTAATAAAATCACTCTTTATTGCAAAGCTCTATTTGAGAGTCCAAATTAGCAACATTAAGAGACTACGCTGGAAACAGGCTGGCACCCCATCCAAGGCGTACACCCTGCCTCACACCCTGTGCGTCCAAGGCAGGAGCTGAACGGCTGCATCCCTGCATTCAGTAGGCGACTACTGAGAATTAAGGAATGGATGAATAAACGAAGAAACAACAGACAAACACAAATGTTCAAACTTGCCAGTATCAGGTTAGGAACATGTACAAATGCTCAGGATCTTTAGGGCCCTTGAGCACAGGACTTACCCTGAACTGTTCCAGTAAACTACGTATAAGCTGATAAATCACTGTAAGTGACTTTGAAGAAACATATCAGCTAAAGAAATAAATGCAACAAAGTGCAGCTTGGTGATAGCTAGCAGTGTCGTGGTTACAGTTGCTGCTTTTGGACCCAAAGGTCATAGGTTTAAATCCCACGTCCGGCTGCAGTACCCTTGAGCAAGGTACTTTCCCTGACTTGCTTCAGGAAAAACTGTCCGGCTGTACAAATACGGGTGAACAGTTGTATGTAGGTTGACATTGTAAATGGCTTTGGTAAAAAACGTCAGACAAATGTGGGATCTTGTGCTTTCTGTTTAAATTAACTGTCGAAAACAAGTCATAATGCCTTATTAGTCTGCAGGTCAAAAAGAGAAAAAAATTAAAATTTATAACATTTGCCCATTTCAAAGAACCCAGGCAAACTTTACGTAATAACAAACTAAGCAGCATTAATTGTTTGTAATACTGATAATTAATAAGATAATTATTTCATTTTTGAACCTCCTAATGAAAATTAAGTATCTGAATATATACAATGTTTGTATTCAGTAGGCCATGTAATGAAGCTAATTGTTTTGCATAGATATTTATGGAAAAAGGAAAGCACATTTGTTTATTCCATCAAATAAAGCAGGTTAAGATATTTGTATAAATTCTGTAGAAATACATTGCGAATGAAAATATAAGCAGCTCTGACTGAATTTATAGAGGCATGAAGGCTTGAACCGAAGGAAGGAGTCCGCCATGTGTATGTTTCAGTGTGTTCGCTTAGCATGAACACCGGCACAGTGTGACTCCGTCGGTGCGTCTTTAACAGCAGGGCAGGAAATGTGAGTGTTTCTAAAAAAATTTTGTTGAAGGCCTTGGCATCCTATCATCATCAGCACATGATCAATAAGTCAGTAGTCCTTGTTTCTTAAAATTAAAACGTTGAATAAACATGAAACTGTACAGAGGTTTCTGTTGCTCTCAAAAATTTTGATAAGGCGCTGCTCGTTGTTAAGATGCAAGAAGAAATGTGCGTATCTCCCCACAAGCCAATGGCTTTGCGTCTCCTAAAATTGCACAGAGTATCTCAAAGTGTGTGCCTCTTCACAGTTGCATAGACACGCATACATCGACCGAAGGCTGGAGGGGGAGGGGACACACCCAGGACAGGACGCCAGTCCATCTCAAGGCACCCCAAGCTGCACTTGAACCTCAGACCCATCAGAGAGAGCAGGACCTGGTCAAACCCGCTGCGCAACCGCGCACCCCATAGTTACACATCCAAAGACATATTTCCCACGTCTGCAAGGGCGAAACACACTTCCATGCCAATTTTATTGTCTTTTAAAAATTGTTTCGACACATATTCACATACTGAAGGATGGCTTGCACACTTACCAAACACTTCTGGTTGTGAATCATTTAAGAGGTGAGATTGTGGACCGCAGCAAATGAACTCTGACACCTGTGACTGCGAATGCTTTTATACAAATAATGCTACCTGAATACAACCAGTACTGCATTAATAGTAATAATTTTCCTTTAAGTGACAAATAGTGCTATTTGCAGGTTGTGTTTACATTTACATTTATTCATTCAGCAGACACTTTCATCCAAAGCGATGCACATCTCTTAGAAAATACAATTTATACGTTACATTCGGAGAAAGAGACATAACTGCAGATGCGTGATTCTTAAGTGCAGTTGGTTTGTTTCCTTCCCCATATGTACCGACGTTCATCACACAAGCAGCTGCATAAAACGTTGCCAGAATATCGCCGATTCCTAATCACCTTCCTAGTAGTTTTTTTTTTTTAAACACTATTATACAATACAATATTTTTGTTCACAATATTAACCATTAATAATTACTAATATCTGCAGTTTTCAACATTCTGGAAAGAAGTAATGGTTACTGCTGCCTTTAGACCCAGAGGTTGCCTGTTTGAATCCCACCGCTAGTCGCCGTATCCTTCGGCAAGGTACGTACCCTAATTTGCTCCGGGAAAATTTCCCGACTGTATGAATTGGTAAATCACAGTAAGTAGTTTAGCATTGTGAGTTGTTTCGGAGAAAAGTGTCAACTAAATGAATAAATGTAATAAGATAAAGTGCCATTGAAGCTGATTGTTACCGGTGTGCTTTTCATGAAAAGGAGGGCATGGAAATGGTTTATCACTCCCTTCCTCTACCTGTCTTTCGATTGAAAACATGCGGGGAATAGGCAATCTCCTCAGGGACAGAGCTCGATCTGAAAGCTGGTCCGCGATCTGTGAGGCGCCAACCTTTCCTGCGGTGGCACCATGCTAATTATTTATTGTTTAGATATATTTTAAAAAGTAGATTAGCAGTAATACGAACAATAATTTAGAATACATCATATACCGACAGTTGTATTATAAATCTCATTCATCTACTTATTAGTTGCCATAATTCACAAGAAAACCAACATCACCCGCGCAGCGCACTATCCAGCCGTGACCAAACGCAACAGTAAACTTTCTGCCAAAGTTATGTTCAAGAGACTGCCATCTCAGAAAACATTAATTTGAGTTAACATAAACCACGTCATATCTGACACGTGTCTGTGATTAATGTTTCCAGTCGCCGTATGTCTCGTAATTGTGTCATATTGTATTGCGGTTATGCAACTGTTCCTGCTAAACGCATTTGCCATGCCAGCGTTCAGCATTCGCAGGGACCGGAGGACGAGCACGCCATGACCTACACGTATGGTATTTGAGCTTGCTTGAAATAGCTCGTGAAAACCATAAAAGATGTGACGAGCGGATGAAGGGCTTTGCTTGGCTATCGCTGGGCTAAGATGAGGCCGACTGACGGACATCCCTCCCCCGGCTATGGCCGGCGATCGGTCCACCGCAGCAAGACATGGTGGGAGAAAGTCAGTGAATCAATGAACCTTCAGAAGTCTTATCTGGACTCGTGTCGGTAGAGGCTTCGCTGTTGTCCTGCGACGAGAAGGCCTGGCTATATAGCTTTTGTTTTGTGCCATTAATTTTAATGTAAGGCCAATTATTGCTTCGCATAACTGCGTGACAATGTCATTTTGAAGGCAATGGTCAGATTTCACAAATAGACCAAAGATGCCTTTGAAAATAGAGGAGCAAAGAAACAAGCATGATCTGAGCTCAATTCACGGTATTTATTACTGTTATTACTGTTATTATTGGTTATTAGGGCTTGTGCTTTGTGTCATTTTTTTTTTGTTTAGTCTAAGAAGTTCAATTTTATATCATTATCAAATTTTCATTTTTGAATAAATATTTTACCTTACCCTCCCTGGGTGTGTCCCCTCCCCCCTCCAGCCTTGCGCCCTGTGTTGCCGGGTTAGGCTCCGGTTTGCTGCGACCCTACTCGGGACAAGCGTTTTCAGCCGATGTGTGTGTGTATTTTACCTTATCGAGACTGACTACCTTTTGTTGAGTTCGACCATATTTATAGAACAAATATCTTATGTGTAGCTTCTTAAATACTATGAAGTATAAGAAAGAGTAAAAAAAGAGCCATGTTCCTCCCCTTTCTTTCCCTCTCCTTCTCCGTATGAGTTAGAAATGTCCTTATTTTTTAAAGAAATCTACATCTTTAGAAACTCTTTCAGAAAGTATTGCAAGAGAGAAATGCCGAAACTAAAACTCAGCGCTCTGGATAAATGCCGCACGCTCTAAAACAAAGTAGATTAGTGGGAATAAACTGTGATTCTATATCCTATAAGCTTAGAACGGAAGATGTTTGCAGAGGAAGATCGTAAATGCGGACATTCCAATCGGTTTCATGTTTTCATATGTACAAAAAAGCAACATTTTAATGGCCTTTTCAATTATGAAAATAAATGATTACTTTAGCAGTAATAGTCATTTTCCTCAATTTGCAGCGGAGCGCTTGATATACTTGCATGTTTCCCCGTTATACACATAATAGGACCGAGGATTTTTACGTTAAAGAATAACAAACTATTTAAGAGTAATAATGAATTGCTGAGCAAAATGCTTCAGAATGTGTTTGTCATTCAAGTTGCTTTGCTCTTACTAAAAACCCATTTGCTAAAGGTTATAAATAGCAGCCAAAATAATAAAAGCCTCATGGTAGTCTGGGACAGACAGTCTCGTTTTGCAGCCGTTTTAGCTCCTAATACCGGACAGGCGTATATAACCGAGTGGAGATGTGTATTTTATTAGCAGGCCACCGGTACTGTGTGAATATGCACTTTGTGCACGTGTGCTATAGCCTTCGCACCCTGTTTTGCATTATTTCTCCTAACCATCTGCATTAAATATTTGCATGGCGCTGATGTCCCATAAAGCTGTACCCGTCACCATTAAGCACAGTGATTACTCGAGGTAATGGCCAAATGATGGACTAGCATCTTTTCCATGGGCTGTACTATACATAAAGCATCTTAATACATAATTATGGATTTGCCATTAAAGCTTGGATAGAGCTTCCATAACATCTTATATCATTTAGACGAATGATAACACCGATAATAATTTCCCTTGTACATAATGTATTGGCGGTTCATGGGAATTTCACAGCCTACAGCTTTACGACGTTAAGCAGCGGAATTCCACGCAGACTTTATGGCGACTGCCGTGCCCGTGCGGCGCCGTGAGGGACGCTTTCTTATGAGATGCATGGTTGCTGCCGTGTCTGTCAGCCTCACGCTTGTTGTCAGGGTCGCGAACGCTAAGATGAGATATATTTCTCGTCCTTTTCCCCAGCGTCGAATCGCGATTTTAGTCCTGCGGGGACCCGAGCGACCGTAAGGCGCGTGGTAGGAAGCAACACCCGCGCGGCCAAGAGACATCGCGTTAAGCGTCGGACGACGGGCCGCGCCGCCAGCCGTCAGATTTGTGGCTCGAAGGCTTAGGTGCTCCGTGCAGTCCTCGAAAAAGAAATCCCGCGCCGTCGTTAATTACGCGTACCGACGCTAACGTGATCGGAACGGTTACGAACATTTCCGGCTGAGGATCGCTCACCGGTAAATCGAAAGGAAGTGCGGTAACAATAAATGAAGCAGCCAGGAACCGCAAGATCAGCAACTGTTGAGCAACGTTAACATAAGGCAGCCCTTCAATAACAGAGGCTGCGGTGTTTAACAAGTTAACTATGGCTCATCTCACAAGAAAGATGAGCGCGTTCGGTCGAGAGAGCGCGTGCGCGCGCCACTCGGCCTGTGCGGGAGAGATGATTTTTCATTCTGCGTTTCACCTCAGCTCTGCCCCTACAACTGAGGATCTAATCAATCTGCCGGCTATTAAGTTTGTTAATTGATAATGCATACTAATTAGGCTGAGCACTGTTACTTTAGAGACTATGAGGAGGTAATTGTAGGCACAAGTCCAAATGGAGTTTAAAGCAGCCCGCGTGAGGTTAGAATTCATCAAGCAGAGGCGATGCAATTTACATCCCAGTCGACCGGCGGTGCCGCACTTTTGAAGGGAGTGCGGGTTTCACTCCTTCGCGCCCGCTTTCTGTACTGCTGCCTTCCTCGCATCAAGTCTGAGCAAACGGTTCCGCTGCCAGTTCACTTTGATGGGTCTTGGCCATAAGTTTCTGAGCATCCCAAAGTTTGGTGAAAATGCTGTTTTGACACGTTTCACGTACGCACACGTACGCCCTGGCTGAAGCCGCTTGTCCCGCTTGAACCTAACCCAGCAACGCAGGGCATGGGGGCGGAGGGGGAGGGGGACACACTCCGGACGGGATGCCACTCCATCACAAGGCACCCCAAGCAGGACTTGAACCCTAGACCCACCGGAGAGCGGGACCCGGCCAAACCCCGTGCGCCACTGCACCCCCCCGTTTTATGTAGTGGCATGCTTATGCTTATGATAAAGAAGAAAAAAACAAAAAACACCTTTAATACAGAACTACCGTATGTATTCATGGACTGTTTTAACTATGAGCGTTCGCTAAACTGACTTGAACGAAAAAAGTCCATACTGATAGCTCATATCCGGAGCATTGATGAAAACAGAAAGCAGAGCAAAAAAACGGAAACATTCACGCAGGCGTTTCATATCGTTCTATTGATCTTCAGCTTCATCCCCAAAAAAAGTGTGTAGTGTGACAGGCAGACGAACAAACATGGTGTTATTTCCGTCAGCACTCACTGGCACGCCGAGCGGGGCCGCGTGTACCGTTTTGCACGTATTTTTCCCCGTTTCGAAGAATGTAATTATGAAAGCTTCGTACAATTAACACGTAGCAGCTGAGGTTTCCCTGCCAACGATTCTCGCCTGTATAACCGCAATGCCACACGCCATGAAAAAAAAATTCTAACAAAAATCTCAGCTCATAGGACCATATTCTAAACTGTGGCAGCAAATGTGGGTTAAGAAAAAAAAAAAAAAATGCATTTAAGGTTAGGAAAGTCACCACCTAAGTGATTGCGGGCAGCTTATTTCAGGGACAAAATTAACCATTAATATTCAGATTAGAAGTAAACTAAGGCCGCAGAGAAAAGAAAGAGCCGCGTTCCTCCCCTTTCTCGCCGTCTCTCTCGCTCTCACTCTGCCGCTCTCTCCTTCTCTCTTTCTTTCACTCTCATTCTCCATATGGTTATTATTTAAACAGCTTGCCTATTCCCATTCCTATCCACCAGGCTTCTAGTGCGCTGCAATCTCCTTAATTCAAAATATTAGGAGTCTGTTTGTGGTATTAATAATTCATGGGGACGGCTAGGAGAGTTCTTTGCCAAGGCTGGAGATGTACAGTGTTGCAGTTCTCATTCGCTCTATTCAACCACTTGTTAAATCTTTTTGTTTGTTTCCCGCCATCCCCCGGGGACCGGGAGACGGACAGCCTTGCCAGATTCATTTTCTGATCAAAGCTGTTTGATTTGGTCAATTTTGCCACATTGGAGACGTTCTCTATTACAGAGATAAATAGCCTTGGGCTAACTGTCAACGAAAACTTGTAAGCTAATAAATTATTCCAATTTCTTCCAGCGGATTTCTCTGGAGACAGCCCCAGGAAATACACTTTTTGATTAGTAAATTTCTGTGTGTGTGTGTCTGGACATTCGGATGTGTCGACTTTGATTAGCGCCATTGCTTTTCAAGTGGATGTTGGCGGAGGTGCTGTCAGCTGAAGGGAACCCTAATGCATAATGCATCGATGGTGCCTGGATCCTGCCACCCCTTCCAAGTTGGGAATGGTGGGAAAATTGCCCTTAACTCCGATATCCTTTCCGAGTCTTTGTAGGGGCGCCGGGAAGTTTGACGCAACTTTCATCCCCCGCGGACCCGTAGGCCCAGCCACGGGCATCTGTCAAACACACATCACCAGCACAAATGGACAGAGTGAGACACGTAACCGATAGGCGGTGGCGAAATTGATTGCATCCAAGAGTCCCCAGCCTAAGCGTCTCCGCTTCCTGGCCCTTCTCCGCGGTGACACACCGGCATCCCGCCTGGCCACGCCTGTCTTTTTGCGCGTCTCAAGATGGTGACTCAATAAGCACGGCCGCGCTTTAAATTATCGCGGCTGCGATATTTGGGCTATAACAGATAAATTGCTGTGTGTGAACACAAGCTCACAGATCATTTATCAACCACCAAATGCCCTAAATTATTACCTTTCCAAATCTTATAACAAGGGCAAGGAAATGCATAACGTAAATGAAACTTTGAAGGGTCAGCGATTTTTACTTTCACTATTCATCTTTCTTTCACCTTATAGGCTTAAAGAGCAAGAGTGCTGGGTAATTACATTTCAGCGGGCTGCGGCACTTCATTATTTCTTGCTACACCAATCTAGTGTAACATTTGTAATTTAGTCAGGTATACTAGCGAAGATATAAAATGGAAGGTGTGTGTTTAGCACGTCGGGAGCCTGCTTTCCGGGCCTGGGAGACGATATGCATCCGATGCAAAAATCTAAATAACTCAAAATGTGCCAAAACACGTACCGCTCAAAACGCCTACACCTACACGGCGTTGAGTTGCTCGCCGAACTGGTGTTCGCTAAGATCTAGGCTGAGTGGAAAATAATACAGTTAAAAACATTACACGATTAAAGGTTGTTATTTAAATGATTCTGTTACGCTGTTTTAGATGTTTGTCACCGCACCGAGGCTGAATGCGTAATCGGTAGGTGACGCAGTTCTTCCGACCGAAGATCACACTTAGGCAGCATCCGAGCGATGACATCTGAACGTCATCCGTTATCTTCGGCATGTCGACATGCACATTTCATCCCTTGCTGTCAGATGCTACCTTTCTGCCTGGATGTCACTGCTGCCAGGCTCCCGCTATATGGGCAGCAGAGCCTCCAAACTTCTGGGGTCTCCTGAAGGCCCAGCACCTGTTCCAATCCCCATGAGACACCGCGGAGGTGAGAGATGTTTCCATCACGCAAAGAAACATCCTCTCAGCCTCACGTCCGTCAGGCGGCAAGCTGCCGCTCGCGCGGACGGGGATCCGAGCCCACCTGCGACAGGGCTATTTTGAGTTTGATTTCATACCCGCCGAACCTGTCTTTGGGACGGGCACTGTAGGTCACTTAATACATCAGCGTTAACGTGCGGGGAGATCTGTTTGGGTATTAATTATGGAAACGCTGGGATTGGTCCGGACACGACGAACACGGTTTTCACTAGTGATACGTGCGAGAAATGCGCCGGCTACTCAAAACGACTGCATAAACCAGACTGCCAATACGGTGATCGTAATGGCCGAAATAATCCTAGAAATACTAATTATAATATGCTTGCAATAACTTTAATATCTGAGGATCCCGCACAAGTCATCAAAATTAACGGTTAAATAGCTCGGCCGTTCAAATCCGCATTACCGCGAACGAGGTGTCACGGTCAGGGTGGAGGTGGCACCCTGGGATCGTTCGAACGGCTCTCGATGGAGTCAGTACGGGGACGTATCTCCCCGTGACAGGGGCTCCGGCGGCCTCATCCATCATCGCTCATTCCGACTCGGCCTCCTCCGTCCGGCTCCGCCGGCAATTGTTGCTCTACTTTCAGCACTTAATTACCCTCGCATTCGATGTAGACCTGCTCGGTAAAAAAAGAACAAAGTATTTGGCTTCTTGCACAGCTGATATTTCGGAGCAATCAAGCCACGAGCCGCTAGGCAATTACTCTTATGGATTATTGCGTTTCTGCGAGGAATACAAAGTGTTGTTAAGGTAAACCAAGCGCTTCACTCCGGTTAGTCAGATTAATAACAGACTATGGATGCAATCCAAAGCGCTCGCGGCGGAGACAACGCGCACGAAACGCTGCGTTTCGCGACACGCGGCCGACGCGCGCTTCCTCGGCTGGAAGCCGGCCCCTCCCGTGTCAAAAAGGGACGGCTCCCCCTTTCCCCGCAAAGTCTAGCCAGGCTCTTAATAGAAGGAGTGAAGACACTGCTGGTCGGTGCTAATGAGAAAACTTATTCTTCTCCCCCTTCCTGTTAGAGGCAGCTTGCAGGAAGAACTCCCTCCCCCAAGAATCAGTGTGTGGGGAGGGCAAAGCAACCAGCTGGGTTGTAGGAGTAATAAAGAAGGAGAATCAATAGGGCATGCAATGGAGCCAAGGTGCTGCCATTTATCACGCTGCTTCTCTGACTCCAATCATTCATCATGCTCAATGAGGCAGCAAATAGGAAAATGACTATTTGTATCAAACACATCTGCACTCATCCACTGAGGTATTTTATTCCCATTAACTCTGAAAGTAAAATACGCAGAGTTTTTGAGCTGCTGTGTTTTTTTTTTTTTTTTTTTTTCAGGTCAGGTTGGCAGTTGAAAATTCTCAACACAGAAACACGTTCGTGGTTGCGCGTGCGTGCGTGCGTGCGTGCGTGTGTTTTTTTTGAAAAACATTTTTGCAAGGTCTGTGCCTCCAAATGCTGGTTGCACATTTTTCTCTAGGCACAATTTTTTAAGCAATTGCTTGCAAATCTTGTGCGCGTGTGTGCGCATCTTTGCTTTGGCGTGCCCATCGCCGGTTGTATAACTTTCACCACTATTTCCCCTGCTTCCTTATAATGAATCTCTGTGGGCTACTGTAAATACTGGTTACATTAGCCCAGGATAGTTTCTCATTTTCAGTCATAAATTACCCGCGCAAGGTATGATGGAAGTTCATCTCAGCAGCTACAGCAAGATCTGATGTAAATGGGAGGATTATCATCATTATGGTGTAATATCCCATGAAATGGTAGAATCATTACTGCCTCTATTTTATGAGGTTCCTGTGTGTATTTGAATCAGGCTGGAATGTGATTTTTTGTGACAATCCCTTTATTCCTGTACAAGAAAATGATTGTGTTTGTTTAAGCTGTTTGTCCCCTAGCAACAACCTTATCACAGCAACATATGCTGCAAATTGCACTATTATATACATATGAACATGTAATATCATATGTTGTTATGCTATTATTATATTTTAGTATAATACTCATTTTTGGAGCCTATATGTCATGTATTTATAATACTCCAGTGGTTGTCATATATATATATATATAGTAACAGGATGTAAAAGGGCACTGAACTGAGTGATTCAGAAAAATATCAATGGATTCATTGTCATTCAGGTGCCCAGAATGGGAAAAGAAAAAGAATGTGTAAAAAACCGAAGCTGAGACAGCTGGCAAGACAGTTTTGAGTGGCCCATGTCCCTGTCATAAAGACATCTGAGACCAGTGAGGCCTCTGCTGAATAATGTAAAATCGTTGCAGCTCCATTGCTGTGACATTGTGTGTACATCCGATGGACCAGGGTCGCCGGGCAAAATGCATTCCTCGGCCACATTTCAAAGTGTCACCTGTATGCAGGCCTTTAAAACTGAATCCCTAGACTGCAGTCCAGTGCAGTGACAGAACAACCAAAGGGAGCACACTGCCATAATAATAATAATAATAATAATAATAATAATAATAGGGGACATGGTGGGTCTAGGGTTCAAGCCCTGCTTGGAGTGCCTTGCGACGGACCGGCGTCCCATCCTGGGTGTGTCCCCTCTCCCCTCGGCCTTGCGCCCTGTGTTGCCGGGTAAGGCTCCGGCTCGCCAGGACCCCGCCTGGGACAAGTGGTTGTTGACAATGGATGGATGGATAATAGCAGTCGTAATAATAATATTATTCTGCAGACTAACACTAAATACTACCTGTATCTCAGGGTATGAGGGTAGTTACTGGATGGCATCACTGAAGTTCATAAATAAAAAAATAATTCAGAGGATGTCTGCTGAGACCTACATTTTGAAGGGTGATCAAGCTGCTGCTGTCTAAATAGCTGCAAAACAGATCGCAATTAAATGAGAATGATTAAACAATTACCACATTCGGCTCCTGCTGTAATGTTGCCCTTCCATTTCTAATAATAGGATGTAACACAATAGGGAGTCTGCTTTTAACCACTTAAACATTATAACCGTTGTGCCTAATTGGTTTAACATTAAAAGGCAGGCCATTCTATCACTTCGGTGTTTCAAACTCAACTTACAGATTTTATTGCTCCAAGCCAGAACAAACGAAGACATGTTGAGACTGAAAAGATTATTATGGTTTATATCAGTATTTTCACTGAAAAACACATTTATCCAATTACCTACTTTTTACTAAAACATACTTTTTAATTACCTCTTACTCAGACCACTTGCTTTTTGCAAAATTAATTACACTTTGACAACAAATTAAGTTATATCATCCATTCAGTGTGCATCATCTACATATATATGTAAAAATTCTATTTTTTATACACAGTATATATATCTTACAAGATAGACTTGTAGGTGTCAGTTTTTCTTGAAAATCTCTTGCTTTTAAGCACATTGTTGAGACTCACAGTATATGAGGGTTAGGGTTGAACAGTGTGTCTTCAGAGAAGAAACACACCAGCAGTCAATCATTTCCAGCTTCTAGCTTTGTGGAAGACTAGTCCTAAAAATCATTCCCCTCTTACTCATAATTCCTCTTCACCTTTGTGACAAAGAGACATCTGACATGCTTACACTAGAAGGTCTCCTAGCCATCAGTCACAAAGTACATTTTCAAAAAGTTATACAGTATTTCTGAAAGTATATTAACAGCTTGGGGGCGCTTACTGGACATTATATAACACTGGCACAACAGTAGCCTCTTAATCAATACTTTAAACCCATTTTAATTATAAATTTCACCAAACAGTCAGTTCAGAATGTTATGCAAATTGCATGTTATCAAGCATGTCCAACAACCACCACTCAGTGTATAACATATGCAAATTGAGTTTTAAAACACAATTCTATTTTATAAAATAATTTTAACACCATAAATGGCCTATGACAAACGAGCCCAGCTTTAATAAGGGAACCCTCTTCGACCTCAATGTTTATCATTTATTGCTGGTAGAGGATACGAAGGTATTAATGCTTTAGTAATCTGTATTCGAGGCTATACATTTTAACGAAATTCAAATAATTGTTGCTGGGATTTTCTTGTGATTCTAGCCAAAAATGGCACAAATCTGTAACATATTGTCACTTTTTTAAAATAAAATCTTTTTAAATTGCCATTAACCCCATTAATTCCCGTTAGAGGAGATTTACAGAGCTGCCCTATAGAGGCATTTCGCTAATGTGGGCAGAACTGGGCCTGAAATCTGCGCTGTCGGCGCCATTATTGTACGTCTTCACATTTATTACATACATTAAAATGCATTACATGTATTTTCTCTGCTGACATCTCCTTCGCTTAGACGGTCAACACCTTGCTTCCACAGACAAATAAGTAGAGGTCAGTGACAAACTGAAAATGTGCACTAAATATTTTCAGCGAATTTCCATCATGAGTGGAAATGACAGAAGTTGAGTATCTCAAGGGGCTTTGAACTCTTCTGAATAAGGACAATCGGCGCTGAGACTTTCACTGGCCGGAGGTGTAAAAAGGCCTCTCTTGACTGTATTGCTAAACTCCTCCATCCAACGTCATTAATAGGGTGTTTACTTCTGGGGTTACGGTGAGATCATAAACAGATCTGATGAAAGGCAAGTCTACAGAGTATGTCCAACAGGGGCCTTTGAGCATCCCGGTGTCATGTGCCCTTTAAACACACAGTACAGTCACCCATGAGCGGCCGTGGAAACAGGCAGCGCGTCTGGGGGGCGCCTTGTCTCGAGTCACACAGAAATACCACGTTCGCTTTTACCCCCCCATCCCCCATAGCAACGCCCCCCCCCCCAACCCCCCACCCCATCCCTTCCCTTCATCTGCACTTGGCATCTGGCCAAAGCCTTCTACTTTCAAGCGGCCTCCTCTGGGATCAGCCTGCAAAGTCACAGACTGCGGGAACAGACCTTTCAAATTCATAAAATTCATAGGATTTTTCACAAATGAATGAACACAATTTTCTACCAATTTCCTCATTATGCAAATATGCAAAATATCACATTTAGGCCAATTAGGGTGGCCCGCGCTTCCAAATCCACCCGTTAGAGCCATAATTGCAGAAACTATCAAATAATTACGGCCGCTAATTGGGAATATTTGTGACAGATACAACAAATTCTCGCGCAAATTACATTTCATTCGAGGAGCCATCGCGCGCCGCTCAGATTTTATCGAAGTCTAATTTAACTTAACATAATGAACCGAATTGAGTACTTGTTATCAAATTTGAGCAATTCATAGGTCCGTAATGTGGAATGATCAAATAAATTACTCCGAAATTCATACAATATTTTCCTGATCTATTTTGAAAGCCTCTCTATTTGTAGAAAATCATCCCCACCCCACACTATTATGCCATGTGTCATAAAAAAAATCCCATCTAACTGTCGTGGAAGCTGATAAAAGATGATGGCGTACATTTCCACTTACAACCATTAAGTCATGATTCTGTCCGCAGCAGAAACAATAAGGGTTTTTTTTTTTTTTTAACTCCCAAATGCTGTATTACCGCTCCTTTTTATGCGTCTGTAATTAAATCTCCACTAAAAAAGGGGTCGGTATTTTATCAAGTCTTAAAAGCAGCAGATGTAAAATAAAAATGTGGCCGCTCTCCTGCTGCGTGGAGGAGCCCCCCCCCGACACACACACACACACACACACACACACACACAAAACACCCCCCCTTTGAGCCGCCCCTGATGAGACCATCACTGCCCAGAGGAAGGTCATCCCTGGACACACACATTTATTTCTCCCTTCCAGAATGACCTACACTTTTTTAAAAAAATTTATAAAAATGCCTTTTGACCCGTGTTTTGAGCGTATTATAAACGTCTCCTTAGAGCTGTGATTTGTTTAATCCGTAGAAATAGTGCCGCTCCTATATAAACACGCCAAGGTGCGGAATGAAGGAGGCAACCGAAGCGTGGAAGGGTGGGGGGTGGGGGGATGGGATGGGATGGGGGGGGGGGGGGGTGGCTGCCTATTTGTCAGAAAACCCCCCATAAATACAGATCCGTCCGAGGCAAACGTGATGTCTCCATTTTTAAGCGGGAGTGGGGACAGACACAAAGGGTGTGTGGTGGGGAAAATGTACACCGAGGAAATATACATGACTCTTATTAGAACCCGTCACGCGACACTGCGGTTTCTGAGTCATACAGAAAAAGCCCAAATATTTACCTTAGGTGATCAGCGTATAAATTATTGGGATCTGTGAGGTCAAGTGATCTTGTTGTGAAAAATAAATGCATGCAATACGTAACGTTTAAGTTCCATTACTCTATACCGAAGAAATAATAATAATAATAATAATAATAATAATAATAAGAATGGTGATGATGAGTGTGAAAAATGCAAAGAATAGAAATTGTTCTCATTCAGCCCAGCTTACTTTTTAGATTAAGCCAGATGTATCTCCACTTTAATATAGCAGTTTGTCAGATATTAATTTGCAGCGTGATCTTATCCATTGCCCTGTGCATTTTTTTTCTTCTATAATGGAAAATAAGTTCAGCATTAATAAGGCTGACGATAATAACCCCCGTGGAGTGTGGACCATCCCTTTGCAGGTGTACAGGCCACATTAGGGTTATTTACATCATCCCCCCAGAGCTACTGTGTTTGTCCATATCAAGCATCTGTCCAGGCTTGAAAGGTGCAATTTATGTTGACTTGATTTCTCTTGAAATAGCAAAGCAAGGGAAATATTAACTTGTCATTGTTTTCTAAAACTACACACAGGCTTTTGTAATTTGCATTTTGTATTACTTATTGTTCTTTCTAGGAAAGCTACCGCTACATATATGTCTCGCTACTTCATAGCAGTAATTAATAAAATGCAAGCCATTAATAAGATCACATTATTGTCAGATTAGCTGTGTACAAGAGTACGAAGAAGAAATATGTAATAAAATAAGGAATTGAATTTACTAAAGCAGAGCCTTCTTCCAGATACCGTGCGATTTCTTTCCAGTACCTCCAGAAAGCGCGTTGCATCCTTCGTGCTGTCACCAAACGTTGTGTTTCACGCGGCTTCGAACGAGGTTTACGTTTTCGTTGAGGCCTTCGCATCGATAATGAGGCATATACAATTTTTCCGCAGGGTTTACAGGAAAGGGACGCAGGCCCGAGGGAAACGGATGCAGCTGTAGGTGTTCTGCACCACCCCGTCAGGGTCCCTTAATAGCTATTGGTGGTGTGTGGCGTAAAGTGTGATATCACAAAGGGTTTTTCGTCAATCGCCTTGGGTTCCCGGGTTGTCTCCGCTCCCCGGGCCCTTATGGCACATCATTCTCTAAGTGAATAGAGATGAAGGTGGGGATATTAAGTGACTCTATATAACATCCCGGACACAATGGTATGATTGATGGAGGACAAAGTGGGAACAGCAGGACAGGGAACCCAGGGAGAAGCGGCCCTGTCAATGTGAGAAAGGCCCATCTGAGAAAGCGCCTCGTCCTGGAGGAGTTTGCAGTCTATTTGTATGAGTAATCAGCTGAGCCCCCCTTTCTGTCAGCCCTGTTTACTCACTGATTTTCTCAACAAGACAGCCATTGACACTGGATGGATGGGGCTAATCTGGCGCAGAAAGTGGCGGCTTTGCAGAGGTTACAGGTCTAAAATGGAGCACTCCGCCACATTCCCCTCACCTAATCTACCGGCAAATATTTATCACTATCAATTTGGAGAACTCCCTGACATTAGAATATTGTGTAAAGGTAACCTGTTCTTGTATCGATCTGGGTTACCCCAGGGCCAGTGGTAGATCAGACCTCAGGGAGAGGAGAGGAGAGGAGAGGAGATGTTAAGTCTCACACAGTGATAGGATACCCTACCTTACCCTACTTTACCCCACCCCATCTGTTATCAGTTACATAAAGCCACGCAACTGCCCACATAACATCATCCAAGCAAACATTTAAAAACGTTCAAAAAGACAGAAGCGTGCACGTCGGTATCCGCCGCTCTGCCACATGACACGTGAGCAGCGCGGACGGTATTTCGGCTCGGAAGGCGCTGACGTTGGTTTGCTGCAGCGCGCGCCGAAACAGATGTAAAAGCGACGGAGAGTCGATGCGGAATCTTTCTTTTTATTACGGGCACAGTCCGTGTGGAATAGAGAAAATGACAGGCAGAGATTAGACGTGTCTGTTATCTAACTGCCATATGTCCAACTTTATCCCACCAGGCTCGCGCAGGGAGACGGGCACGAGAGAGACGGAGAGAGAGAGAGAGAGAGAGAGAAAGATGAAGAGACGGACAGACGGACGGACCGCGCGAGAAAACAGTTACACAGCAATGCTTATCATTATGCTAGTAGTAATGTGACAAAAAAAAAAAAAAAAGTTTAATGAATCCTTTTTTTTCACTGGATGAACGTATCATGGAAAGTAGAGGGATCCGCGGTGTGAGAAACACACAGGAAGAGAGAGTGTGTGTGTGTATGTGTGTGAGAGAGAGGGACACGGGGCGCGACACACTGCGGGGCCCGGGGTGGCAGCAGGTGCCAGTGTGGCGGGCGCTTCTCGCGCTCGCTCGCGCGCGTGCGTGCCCACACCCCTGCCCCCCTCCGTGCCTCAGCACACAGCAGCGCGCCTTCACCCCGTCCCTCTAATCCGCCGCTAATTGCCCGCCGGTGTTCACACACACATTCTCACTAATTTTATATTTGCTATTCCGAGGGTAGGCGCCGCACGCCTCGAGAACACGCATCTCCGCTCCGCTCTGGCACTAACAGTTACCGTGGCATAGTGTCCACGAGCGCAAGCTGGAGCTCCGCGCGCCCGTCTGACATGGATCAGGCTCCGTTAATTAAACATCTCGTCAGAATCGGGGACAGATCACTAAATGATGTGTCGTTACATTGTGTACGAGAGGGGAGGAGATCATAATTCTCCGCCTGCACGACTTTCCCCACACAAGAAAACACTGGGAAAAATGTGGGAAAACAAAGCCGCGCGTGGGGGGTATTTATTATCTTATGATGTCGCTATAAAAAAAAAAAAAAAAAAAGAGCGGATTCCAAAGTGCGGGACGCGGCTTCCTATTTATGGCAGAGCTTATTAAAGCCTCGTAAATAGCGGATAGGTGCAACGAGGAACATTTGCAGATCGTTGAGAATTCTAATGCAAAGTTTCGTTGCATAAACAAATGCTGCTTTTTTTACACAAAGTGCGCGGGCACACACTTTTGGGGGGGGGGGGGGCAAAGTCATCCAGTTTGCTGTAATCACCACAATTAGTCCTGAATTATCACCGGACTCTGACAGACGTTCCTTGTAACTCTCTTTTATTTCAAACAGCCCTAATCAGCAGCTCTCATTACAGACGCTGATTAAACTGCAAATTATCCAGCAGTGGCCCCGTTCTCGTCCACCAGCAGCTCGTTCAATATCAATTAAGGCGAGCAGCACGTCTGGAGCCTCCGAGCGCTTCCAACTGCTTGATAGTGCCACTTATTAGTTTGGAAAACTAGGAAAATACTAATAATCAACGGTCAGGGGGAAAGGGAAAACAGCCAGGGATTTTTCACTAGCAAATAGTCTGTCGGCTCATCTTGTGCCGTTGTGTGTTTCCCCCTCCCCACTATTAAAAAAAAAAAAAAAAAAAAAAAAAAACACAACCCTAAGTTACATTGATTTTGGAAATCCAGAAGCACGACTCCCTCTTTTTTTTTCTTCCTCTCTCCAGCATGTCAGATCTGGGTTGCACGGAAGAAAAATGTATTAGACAAGGTAATATCTTTAGCTTTTAGAAGTCACTTTTGGAAATAATGAATCGCATTAACGCATGACAAATCTAAAATCCTACATCATTAGGTCGTTCCGGTGGCAGTGAGAATTAATAAGTATTTTTTTTCTCCCTTTCCTCCGACCTCTTTAGCCTTGGTGGAATGGAAGTTAATGATAGCTGATTTTATTTATTTATTTCATTAGGGAAAATTCAATGATAAGTCCGCAATTACATTTTTCCTCATAGCTTTTAAATTTGCCGACCCTGTCAAATCATGCACAAATTAATGAAATCAAACCGGGTTCCAAGGTAAATCGAGGTTTAGCTGTACACTTTGAGCGAAATTCTGTAAATGGAAAAATAGGACAGTTTATTTTAAGCAGTCATTATCGTTTAAATCTTTCTACGATTTCATTTAGGCAGGTTGTAGGCCTACATCGCGATGAAATGCTTCAGGTACGAACCTTTCTAGCCATAAACGCTCGTGCCCTTAAAATATACATATATACTGTATTAATATTTAGTGAAAGGTCTTCCTTCATCGTATTTGTATAATTGAGTTTATAATAATCTCCCAGTCTTTAGGCCTAGTTAAGGAGACACAAACACTCACGCTTAATTAAATTATTTAAAACATGCGCAACAAAGCGCTATAAATTAGTAGAAAACGCACATCAAAGCCACTGGTTGCTGTCGGCACTTTTTGACTGGCAGACTTTTATTACGTTGAATTACAAAAACTATAATAATTAAGTTCTCTTCTGAAGAATATTTCAGCAGTTACCAAAACTTTAACAGAGCTATTTTGCGGAAACTGGTTTTCAAGCTTCAAGTTTATTGTCATAGGTACCAGTACTGTGTACAAGTATCATGAAACTCTTCTTGAATGTTTCTCCACAGACTATGAACAAAAACAATAAAAACACTGCACAAACAAAACAATGACAATGAGTAATGCTAATAAACAACAAATAACGGTAACTATAACAACAATAAAAAATAACAGCAGACAGCCAGAAAGTTTTGGTACTAGATGTGCATATAATAATAAAATATTTTATCAAAAATAAATGCACTCATAAGAATATGAATCCCGTTCTCACAGTCTGCCAATCGCCGAATTAATGTGAACTTAATTCTAACAACACGTTTCTGTTTAAATAGCAAGATGCTCATAACTCAATTAGAGTCCTGAAATTTTTTCTCTTAAAAGATCATTCCGGCTTGGTATGTGCCCCGCGATAATAATGTTACTGCAAATTAGATGCAACGGCAACTACAACTACAACAGTAGCACTTGGCATTATTATTTACGCATGAGCGCTTCCAGCCGCCGCGTACGAGCGCAGGAACAGCGCGCGTTTGTTCACACCGCATCACTCCACTGATTACTTGAGCAGCATCACGTGTAGTTCAAACGGACAATTAATGGGATAACACAGCACTATGAAATCAGATAATACTTCTTATATGTGTCTGAAATTGAAGGTCATTATTCACTGTTCGGTTTTATTCTTGATCTGATGCAGGGAGTAATTCATTAAATCAATTATAACTGTTTTGCAAGTGGGGTTTACTGCAGGAGATGAATGTTAAATTAGGCGTGTTTTCTTCTAATGTGGATACCAGCCAAGGCGTTGTTCTCCAGCCTTCCTCAAGATGATTGCAGTGTATGGGCCGAGTGTTCAATCTCAGTGGTCTTAATCTAGTGCAGGGATGCACAGCTCTGAACCCTGAGGGGGTTTTAGGGGATACATTTTAATTAGCCTGACATGTGAAATACCAGGTGAGGTGACACCCTATACATTTAGCCTCTTCAGTGTAGCTATCATAAGCTGAGCCTGAGCAAGGACCAACACGCCCCGTGGTCCACCAGGACTGAAGTTTTGCACCCGTGGAATAGTACGTAACAATCCATGATTAATTTCGAGAATCACACATTCATTATTTAAGAATCGCACGTCCGCAACTATGTCTCCCTTTCTCCTAATGTAATGGACAAATTGTATTTTCTGCGACATGTAAGTCGCTTTGAAGAAAAGCGTCTGCTAAATGAATAGATGTAAACGTAATGAAGTATTCCACTGGTTAAATATTTACTGACGGAATTATCAAATGTTAACAGTTATGATAATATGGGATTTACAGCAATGCACAGGGGAGATGTTGACTCTTGATCAGTAAAATGCTCCAGTGCTTAAGCTGAGCTTTGAGGACACGCTTTGTTCAATTTGGCTTTATGTAGAGCTGAACAATAAAATTCTCAGGTGAAAACGGAATGCTGTCCCAAGATACTATGCCAATGACATTGTAAAGCAATGTATTTTTGTGTTTCAGACATTTATGTTTTAGATATCCAGTACAGTTCAAAGTTCCTCATATCATAGATTATTTCTGGAGGAATGGCAAGGAGAGGAATCTGATATTGTCAGACCTTCTTATTTCCATCTGCCACCTCTCGTTTCTCATGCTTGCTGGCAAAATTCCTCTATGCTGAGGTCATAACTAATCACATTCCACAAAATATGTCGCGGTTTCATTCACACCCACCTCAGAGTTTGTGTTCGACCTGTTTTGTGCCTTATGAGGAAAGGCTAACAATGTATATATGAAAAAAATAGCTAAATATTTGTCTTTTTTAAGAAAGACCTTAATTTACCACTTTGTCCTGTCAATTTAGTAAATCTACAGAGTAACTACAAATTGAAAAATTAACATGTAGCTGATGATATATTGTGAGAGGAAATGTGTTGTTTCATAACCCAGGGAATACCCTGCACCATCGGACTCCTTTTGACAAGTAAACTACTTTTGCAGTTCAGGTGTTTTCTGAGCTTGGTAACTAAACATTTGTTCCACCTCTTCAAAGTGGTGTAAGGCCCACAGAACTGTATAACAAGCATACTGTTCCGAGACCTTGGCACTAAACTGGTCATAAAAAACCTTGATCTTCAATCAAGGCTAAGTTATTCCAGTATTACACAGTCCAGTGGTACGTCACATACAAATTTTCTAAACTAAGCGTGAGCTTATTTATTCACACTTGCTACATCTAGCCCATGTAATAGAATGCAAAGTCATTTCTTTTTGGTGTACCAACTTTGTATTGATTTTCCCTATGATTCAATCACTGCAATTCTCAGCAAAGAAAGAGATCACAGCAGAATATTAACTTAGGTTTTTGTATTAAGCATAGAATGATTTTTCAGAGATTTCTGAGACTAAGTTAAATGTGCAGCTTTAGAAAATAATTTCACACTTTTTTTTTTTCTTCGAGATCAAAAAAAAAGTCATTTATTCATTATCAATAAGCAATTTCCCTAAAACAGGCTTGGGATGGTCCGGGGACAGGTCTGAAAGCTAAGAGCACGCCTTGGACTGGACACCATTCCACCGCAGGACAACCACACACACGGTATTTACTCACACATACACACACTTCCTTGTTTTGATGTAATGGACTCTGTGTTTTTTTTCCTCTGAGATGTATGTCGCTTTAGAGATGAAATATAAAGTATGATTGCCAGTTCACCTGAAACTTATGTCTTTTGACTGTGGGAGGAAACCCAGGCCAACATGACAAGAACATGCAAAGTCCACATAGACTGAGCCAGATTTGAACTCATATCCAAATGCACAGCCCAACAGCTGTGATGCACTTGCACAGCCAGCTGTGCCACTATGCCACCCATGGAATGTCATATTGGAAAATGGATAAACCTTTATGCAGTTACTCATGTGATGTATCAGTATGGTGAAATGTGATAAATTAAATGTACTTGAAAATCACATGTTTGCATCTAAGTCTCTCCTTCTGTTATTGAATGCACTAATTGTATTTTTCTCTGAGATGTACTTCGCTTTGGTGAAAAGTGTCTGTGAAATTAATAAATGCAAACATAGACTTAATTCAAGCAGTGACGCACAGATGGAAACTAGTAGGATATGTCATGGATTTCAATGCTGCATCACAGAGGTGAAGCATCTTTGTAGGTGCAGGTGGGTTTTGTGGCAAACAGAATCTAGAACAGCCTTGTTCGGGATGGACTAGGGTTGCATTACATTTACATTTATTCATTTAGCAGACGCTTTTGTCCAAAGCGACGTACATCTCAGCAAAAGTACAATTTATTCATTACATTAAGAGAAGGAGACATAGCTGCAGACATGAAAGTCTCAAGCAAACCTAGTTTGTTCCCTTCCACTTGCTGCACCGAGGTTCATTGATCAAGTAGGTGCATAAAACACAGGATAGACAAATCCTGATACCCTCCTACCTTTTTTTTTTTTTTTTTTTTAATATTATAAGATACACAAATAAGCAAGTAACATACACACACACACACACATTCTCAGAACCGCTCATCCCTGACAGGGTCACGGGGAACCGGAGCCAACCCGGCAACACAGGGCGTTAGGCCGGAGGGGGAAGGGGACACACCCAGGACGGGACGCCAGTCCGCCACAAGGCACCCCAAGCGGGACTCGAACCCCAGACCCACCGGAGAGTAGGACTACGGTCCAACCCACTGCGCCACCACACCCCCTATCTAAGCAAGTAACAGTATTACATTATTCTACATGAGCACAAACATCTGAACTAAGTTGGCATGGAACTGCTGCTTGCAGTCAAAGCAGAACCAATGCAATACTAGAGAATTCTGAATGTATGAACATAAAATTTACAGTATAAGAAATGTTTTGTGTGTACATGTCAGGCAAATACATTTACATTGATTTATTTATCAGATGCTTTTCTCCAAAGCGACTTCCAATGAACTCTATGTGTTATCAGCTCACACATTTTATTCACCAAGGTGAATAAATCCAAAAGATTATTTTCCTCTTGGATTTAAATGTTTCATTCCATGGGGCACTTTTTGGTATTTCTCTTCCTTTTTCAGTGGTAGAAAACCTAGCTGGTTTAAAGAGTTTTATGTTTATCACTATTGTCAGTTAATCAGTTAGAATTCTTTAGCTCAAGTGACATTTAAATTAGAATATGGCTACAGCATTTCACAATTTATGTGCTCAGTATGCAGTTTTTAATAGGGAAAATTATGTACCATATTTTGGGCAAAAAAATCTCAAATGCCAAGTTTTCCAACATTTAAAATATGAAGCAATACTCAGAGAACAGTACTGCATTGAATGAACTCAATTATTTTTGGAAACTTTGAAAAAATGCCTCTAAATCGCAAAGTTACACTTTATAACAAATACATCTTCTGCACTGCATGCAGCAAAACGCTTTACGTTTTACAGAAAGAATATAAGACCCGGCTGCATAAATATTTAACCGGGACGGATTAGACACTTTACTTTCACCTTTCTTCTACCTCATAGCCATACAGTAACATGTCACACGTTCTCCACGCAGCGTGCGTGATGATGTCATCCGCGCGACTACGTCTCGAGCGTATCCGGAGAATGATCTCCACCAATCGCCTTTTTGCTTGCTGGCACGTCGTAGTTTACGTAAACTAGGCCTGGCACAGGACAAGTGTGTCGGTGACAGCGCTCTTTCTGGACATCTTGCGGCGTTCGTTCTTTTGTGTTTTACATATATTTTTAAAAACCGTGGTGGCTATGGCGGATCCACGACTGCGGCAAATTAAAATTAAAACCGGCATAGTTAAACGGTAAGTGTTTCATTTAAAGAAATTAAGGCAAGCTGGCTGGTGCCTGACGGAGCTCCAGAAGGCCGCGATTCTGACGCTGTGTGGTGTGAAAACCGCGTCGGCCTCGGAGAGCTCTCCGGCGCCCTGGCTTTAAAATTTACACTCGTGCTTTTATCAAACATAGAAATACTTCACTAAGAACGAAGCCGCAGCTTCACGCTGCAAACATTGCTAGAATACACGAACCGTGTCTTTTAATTAATTTTGCAGTCCTACTTTTGTGTCTGCCTTTTTTATTTTTTGTCACGTTCCCGCTCCAGTCTTCCCCCCTAATTCTGTGTCTGACAGCCTACGTGGCCGACCGACCACAAGATTACATTTTACTTTCCCTTCTCGCGTTGTTTTCAGCTCGTTTCAGTATTTCTGGTGGTGGTGCATCTGTTGGAGATAAAAGTAGGATTAAAAACCAGATCATGTCTCCTGGCCGTGCAGGTGATGTTCTGTACCTCAGTGTTTTAGTGACTTGTTCCTGTGATGTGACGCCGCTGTGTCTGATTTCTACTACACCCCAGATGTAAATGTACTGCAGCTTTTCCTCAATTTACGAACGCAGTCGGAGGCCTTGTTTGTAATTCGTTTTGTTCAGTCCTTAAGTTACGTTTACCTCTATACAGTTCTTCTCTGTGTACATGATGTATGGTTCTGTCAAAAACACAAATGCTTAATTAACTACTCAAACTTAACTTAGTGCTAATAAAAAAAAAAAAAAAAAAAACTAGTAAAATGATCAAAAAGAAGAATACCTCCTGTTGTTGACTAGTTGATCTTGTAAATATATAGTGTTGCTGCCTTGTTTATTATTTCCACTTGTGTCTCCATGGTGACAGGAGGCCTTCTCTTGTGGGCTCCCTTACAGTTATCGGCGCTTATGAACACCATTTCCTTGCTGCAAGCATCATGGAAGTGAGCTGAATTAGTTGGTCGCACACTCCACATTTGTATGGATGTCTTTTAGCGACACGTATTGGCTCGGTGTGTAAAATGGAGTGTGTTCCCTTGTTTATAAATTAAAAAAAATTTAAATCTACAATTTTTTTTTTTTTTTTTTTTTTTTTTTTTTTCTTCAAAAATGAAAAACCTTTTGGTGTGTCTTAATCTATAACTTAACAGTTCTTTTCTACATAGTGGAACACTTCTGTACAAGGTCTTTAGACTATCTACAGCTGCTTAAAAACGGTCAGAGAAGAAACGGTTGTTGAAATGACGTCAAACAATTTAACTGAATTCAAGTTACAATGTCAAACAATCTTTTACACTCGTGGTTATTTTCCATTTCAGTTATTGATCACTGGCTTGTCTCCAACTCTAACACATAACTACAGGGTTCAAGCTCCATGTGCTTTATCTTTTTCCATCCTGTATGTGAGAGGTCAACTTTTACACTCAGGAAATTTATTTTTTTAAAAAAATAATCATTTAGCTGCTGCCTCTATCCAAGATGACATACAGTGTTAGCTAATAAATAATTTACTGGTTCATACGACAGCATATTCTCACTATCTGTTCATGCAATTTGAACCAGGAACCTTTAAAGTACAAAATGATTGGTTTAACATGTTTACTTCCATGCCGCCTTATGTTATTGTGTGCAGTTCACCCTTTGCATGCGCAGGCTAATGTGAGGGGAGGGGAATCTGGTCATGTGATTGACTGGAAATTTTAATGTCATCCATGTTTTTAAATAATTTTGACTGATAGCAATGTTATGTAAATACAGTTTTTGCACGTATTCTAATAATTTGTCATGCATTTAGTTGTATGCATAGAAATCACTTAAAACATTGAAATAAAATAATTTAAAATCACTATCTTCAATATCTTAGCAGCAGGTGAAAGAATTAATGTGGTTTTAAAGGGAAGAGACTGAATACATTTTAATGTTACGTATTGAAAGTTGAGTGTTTTAAAAATAATGTTCAACATTTAGTGATTTTTAAACAATTAGGGTTTTATTTAACCAGTTAGCCCATCACTTTTTTTTTTTTTTTTTTTTTAAAGAAAATCATGGAAAATAATATTGTAATGCACTTGGCTATTCTGTATTCCAGTATCGGGTCACCCAAGGTCGAGTCATAGATGAATTGTAGTTTCTGGAGCTTTCCTCCAAGGTTATAGAGGTTTTAGTGTTGTTGTTGCACATACCCAAATGTCTATAGCATATGCTTCTGAGACACAGCGGACTACAGAACATAACCTGTTGATATGTGGATAGATGTCTATTATTGAGCTTTCATTGATTCTGGCTTACGGGGTGCGGTGGCACAATGGGTTGGACTGGGTCATGCTCTCCGGTGGGTCTGGGGTTCAAGTCCTGCTTGGGGTGCCTTGCGACGGACTGGCGGATCCTGTCCTGGGTTTGTCCCCTCCCCCTCTAGCCTTATGCCCTGTGTTGCCGGGTTAGGCTCTGACTCCCCGTGACCCTGTATGGGACATGCGGTTCAGATAATGTGATTCTGGCTTAGTGGTTAAAGTGATTTTGGAGTTATGACTACTGTCTGTTTTTGTGCTCATAAGTTGAGAACCCAGAATATGTACTCACTTCTTTTATTAGTTAGGTCTTGACTTAACTGTTGATACTGGTGTAACAACTTAAAATAGCAGTAATACTCAAACATTGTGGAAACACAAGAGTTGCTTGAACATTGAGACATCCCCTTTGCACCTGTAACTGTTGAAGTTACACATATCTGTCCACCTTAAGTAAAAGTGCATGTAGTCTGTTGCAGTGTTCGATGGGTAATTATAGGATTTTTGCTTCTCCCTCAAGTATTTAAAACTTCCCCCAACTCAGAGACACATTGGTTTTTAGATTATCTTTACAATTTTAACTATTCTCCAGTTTTTTGAATGTATGGCTTTTAAAAAAATTTCGTCATGGGGCTTTTGCTGTATCTTTGTATTAATGTTTGTTGATAAAAAACCAGAGATTAAGACTAAGTTAATCTTTGAATGGCATGTGAGAAATTAAAAGTGCTTTATCAGTTGTCTTTTAGATAAATATTTTCATCTTTATACAGAGTCATAAATATTTGCGAAATATAAGACTGCACACTTTGGTTATTTGACAGTTTTTCATGTACCTGGTCTGCAGTTATTAACACTGCTTACTATTAATTGATTTGGATCAATTTGTGATGTTGGTTCTGAGCCTGCAACCTTGTCTAATATGGTAAACAAGGACCACATTTGAAAACTGCTTCAGGCAGCTGCATGAAAAAGACTGAAATGCACTGCATTGTGGGAAACCTGTACCCATGCTTTCAGTTGTGATCTGGTTCTCTGTGGTCTTGCCTGCATACTCAGGTTTGTATATTTGCATCCTCTCTTTCACACCATAATTTTAAAATTAGTCATTTTTTTAAATATGACATATAGCCTTTAATCTTCCTCTAGCCAGTCCAAACACAATATTATGGTGAGCTCAGGAAATCCTTTTTTTTTTTTTTTTTTATTTTTTAAATTAAGTCTGTATTCATAAATCTTCATGACTTTTCCATGAAAAGTATGCAGTTACACTTTAGGCAAAAATTTATAAAGTGGCACATCTTTACAGTGACACACAAATCTTCAGCTTTCTGCATTTACTAGAAATTTAATTGGTAGAAGTAAAAAAAAAAAAAAAAGTTAAAATAGAGTGAAAAGAAAATAAATTGCTCTCTTGTCTTCCAAACTTAGATGACAAATGTGGATTGGTGTGGAAGCTTTTAACATACAGGCCTATCTTTACCACCATCACCGTATGCACAATTTTAAAAGGTCTGCGGCCATGTATACAATTCAGAAAAGTTTCAAACAAAAAAAATATACGGGTGCGAGTTTTTTGTTTTAGTGTTCTGAGTTATTCATCCTACTTTAATATTATACACAGTTATTTAACATGATTTCAGGGTGAACTTGGAATGGGCTTAGGACAAATTTTAAATTTTTCTGCTTAAGAAGCATATATCCTTTTCAGGGACAAATCTGGATCAGATAATTCAGGCTAAGCGTGTTTTGTTTTAATTGGGGGGGGGAAAAATGTAAATGGTTCTCGTGTTCAATGAAGATTAGATGCAGAAACATTATAGGAAGTAGATACAGTTTTGAGACCTCAATTTTAAAATTTGGAGAGCAGTAAGTTTCTGGTAATCAAAGATATTAAGCAGTCCTTTAAATACTGAAGTGCTTTGAGGAAAATGGAAATATTGGAACTGTGACTCCTAGCAATAAAGGAATTTTCTTTTCCATAATTAAAGAGAAAAATGAATCTGAATTTTTTGTAATGTGCTTTGTGTGCCAAGTCTTTGCCAGTATTTGTAAGTTTGTTTGTGTGTGTATTTTGGTTTAAAAATGTTTACAGGCAGGATTTGCACAGATGTAATATACAAGCAAGTTAGCTGGCTAACTGTTAACTATATCCTTATGTTCCATAGGTGAAGCTATTTTGTGTTAATGAAAATAAGGAATAAACTAAAAAGCATTTGTATATTCTAAAGATAATAGTGAAAAATGGTTATTTGAGCAATTGTGGTTTCGGTTGGCTGTTTTCCCTTCAGTACCAGGTGTAACAGAGCATTGCTGAATACACACCTGTCCAGTTACATTATGTTGGGTAAGGCTCATTGATGCAAAAGCTTTATTGAGAAGAAAGATGATTGGTAAGGTAATGCGATGAAACAGGGGATCTGCTGCATCCAAAAATATAAGAGGTGACAGTTTCCTTTTATTGCCAAATGCTGATGTCCTTCTGCACCTTTGCTGTTACAGCAAAGATAGATTAAAACAGTGTACCTTTCGAATTAATGTGATGACGTAATCTCAACAGTATCCTCTGCAGTAAAGGATCTCTTGAAAAGCTTGTGGTGCTAATGAGGGTTTTTCACATTTCTTTGCCTGTATTACCTGGCATTATTTGTTCAAATGCTTGATCTGCTGGAAATATTTGCTGACTTTGACCTGGTAGCTTTAAATTCCTTTGGGAATTGTGTTGCTGAACAAATCCTCTGCTCATTTGAGGAAGGGCTTGATGGAACTCGGCACTGTGCTACTGCCGTCACAGCCTGTTTATTCTTAAGTTCAGATCTTGAATTCATTATCGTTGTTGTTATCCATTCACTCACACTTTCACCATTGTTCATTAGGTGTAAAAGACAAATACAGCAGATGAAAAGAATGTAATTTATTACTTGCGTTTCAAAGAATACACTGATTGAACTCATTTAGTTGTGGTATGCTAGCTGCCATTTTCTATCTTGTGGTGTCTGGTAATTTTGTATAAATAATGACCAAGTCCAGTCAGTTATTGCTTCTTTGCATGTTACACGTTACAAAATTCTGTACACAAAATATTTACATGCCTACTCAATTTATTCATTTGCCCAGTAG